>NC_080557.1:22057500-24745000 GCF_030253575.1 Rhododendron vialii | reverse complement strand
ATTGGTATCAAATATGATGTTGTTGGCTGAGTACTATAGAATTGTTTAGTACAGGGATTGAGTGAACTCATGCACCAATAGCCAGAATGGGTCGAGGATGACTCGGTAAGGAAGGTATTGAGGGAATGTCACTGGTCATGTACTGAAAAGGACATGGTATGAGGTCCCTTGTGATTGTTGCTTCGACTTGATGGTCGATTATCATTTATTGATTCCACTTATGAGCTTTGTTATTCTGTTGTATCGTATACTTCCCGGATAATTTCTTTTTCAGGTGTGGAGCCGGGTTAGTGGAAATTGAATCAGAGCATATAAGGATTAATTTCGGAGAGGTCTTGGAAGAGTTGATAATTTTGGAGTATCTAGAAGATTATTTAGAAGGCGGCTTAAGTTTATTTTGGTGATGTAATTTATTTATGAAGAAAATAGGGGCCTAGAAGTGTTTGAAATACAGTGTATTTTGGAGTTTATTTTTAGAAAATAGCGGGGCTTTACAAATGGTATCAGAGCGGGTTCCGACCGAAAGTGTGAGTTTCACATCGCTCGGGGGTAAGATCCTTGGTATTATTTGAGGTTTATTAGAGAAGGAAATTTGGAGTAATGAGGACCTTGGGTATAATCTAGAGGTATTGTTTGGGAAGGGATGTCATTAGAAATTATTGTTTGAGGTTAGAAGGTTTAAAAATTTATCAGAGTTCGCAGTGAAAGCGTGGTTATAATTTTTATAGGCTATTATCTAAAGGATGAATTTGAGGTTATTAGGACAATGGTAGAACTTTGAATTTATTTTGACTTATTTCCTTTAAAAAAAAATCTTTTGCAAATGGTATGATACTTTGATTATATGATTTTGACTACATACATTTTAATTTCGAGGACGAAATTATTTTAAGGGGGGTTGGATGTAATGACCCAAATTTTCACTTCAAGTTTTTTAAAACATTTTATTATAATTCTTTTACTAAAAATCATTTTATCATTTATTAAAGTGATTGTATTATTATTATTTAATACTAGGAGCTAGCCATTAAAAACCTTTTGATATCGTAGGATTTTTATTCATATCTTGAACCATGATATCCTTGTACTCAACTATTATAGAACCATAGCTCTACTTCATAATCCTAAAAATCTAGGATAAGATTTCATTGGATTTTATTAGATATGATATGATTAGGATAAGATATGATTGGATATTCTAAGATATATTAAGATTTGATTAGATATTATTAGATATAGTTGGATTTTCTTAGATTTGATTTATATATTATTAGATTTTATAAGATATGGTTATGATTATATAAGATATGATTTGATCTAGATATAATATAGAATCTTCTTTCTACTAGTATAAATAGGCTTCACTCTTCCCCTCCATTCTACACATCTCACTTCTCATTCAAATTGCTAGCTTAGAGAGAGAGAGAGAGAGAGAGAGAGAGAGAGATAAAAGAGAAAAAAAATTTGAGAGTTTATTTTATAAATAGCTAGTGATGTTTTGGATTGGTGGGCTAGTGGTGTATTTGGTTGCAAGGTGAAAAAATATTTTAAGGCATTGATTCATGGACAAAGTGGCCGGTCATATTTGAGATAATCCGGGGAGTATACGATATGCTTCCTACTTCCGGAATCCTTTCTTCACTATCACTTTTGTACTCCTTTTGATTATCTCGTGATTTTTGTTCACTCCTGTGGAATAGTGTTGAAAAG
The DNA here is from genome assembly GCF_030253575.1 of Rhododendron vialii. Classification (NCBI taxonomy): domain Eukaryota; kingdom Viridiplantae; phylum Streptophyta; class Magnoliopsida; order Ericales; family Ericaceae; genus Rhododendron; species Rhododendron vialii. Next base: position 24,743,290 of record NC_080557.1, on the reverse strand, counting down.
TGAAATAATTGGTATCAAATATGATGTTGTTGGCTGAGTACTATAGAATTGTTTAGTACAGGGATCGAGTGAACTCATGCACCAATAGCCTATCCAATAGCTAGAATGGGTCGAAGATGACTCAGTGAGGAAGGTATTGGGGGAGTGTCACTCGTCATGTATTGAGAAGGACATGGTATGAGGTCCCTTGTGATTGTTACTTCGACTTGATGGTCGATTATCGTTTATTGATTCCACTTATGAGCTTTGTTATTCTGTTGTATCGTATACTTCCCGGATAATTTCTTTTTAGGTGTGGAGCCGGATTAGTGAAAATTGAATCGGAGCATATAAGGATTAATTTCGGAGAGGTCTTGGAAGAGTTGATAATTTTGGAGTATCTAGAAGATTATTTAAAAGGCGGCTTAAGTTTATTTTGGTGATGTAATTTATTTATAGAGAAAATAGGGGCCTAGAAGTGTTTGAAATACAGTGTATTTTGGAGTTTATTTTTAGAAAATAGCGGGGCGTTATAGATACGCTCGGGTAACCGCCTCGGGTGACATCATGTGTGACAAATGGGGAAAACGGTTATGGAACACATGACCAGATCTGATCCCAATGATTACGTTTGCCGCACAATCCTCATAGGCCCCATATGGCGTAACTATTTTTTCTTAGGAGGCTTCGGGAACAACGAAACGGATACACTCCCTGCTGTTGATAATTACCGAAGCAGACACTGAGGTCTTGTCACCGAGCAATAAACTGAATAGCACGTTTGGGACCATTTAGCTTTTACCAAGCTGCGGACCAGACCACAACAGCGTATCGGTTCAGACCACTTGGCCAGGTTATTGAGACGGTAACCGAGGCCACTACATACACAAATCTAAAAAAATAAGAATGATCTAACAATCACACATGTGCATTTTTTTTGTATATGTTCTGTAACCCCCTAAAAATTCGGAGACATTATTTAAATAATTGAAAAGAGATTTCCAATTGGTTTTTCATTTCGAACCATTTAAAATTTCAAAAATCTTGTCAATTCCAATCATATCACAACGTATCAACCTTAAAGTATTTTGCCAGATTCTTTTACTGTACAATATTAAAATAATAAATTGAAATTACAGAGCAACTAAGGGTGTAACCAGAGTTTAATAATATCTTCTTCGATCAATGTTAAATTATTCTTTGCCTACGTCCTTTTTGTTCCGTCTTTAATACCTAGCATTTGAGTTACCAGGATAACATAGTACCGTGAGCGATGATGCTCAGTAGCCAAAACCCACCTGAAACCCATAACTTACAAATAGCAAGAAAATATAATTGAAATACATTGACATAACATAAAAAGAGAACAATTAGTCATTTTATTATTATTCTTCAACCTAAGTGAAATCTCAGATCTTATCCACAGATCTGCTCCTACCCATAACCGTTGGCACAAGACACTAGTGTGATCCGACTCCCTCTTTCTAGATCCGGATGAAAGATACCTAAGTTATGTACTCGAGTATCCCATCCGCGACCATAAGTTCAGATAAAACTTCACCGGATGCGCACGTGAGCACATTCTAGCCTAGGTTATTACACAAGCACAATACCTCCCTTATGACCCGTCCCAACATCCGAGAGTCGATCACCACCATGCCGTACCCAAAGTTCTGTAAGTCAACACTTTCAACAAATCAGCACCAATCATCCTCCAACAATATTTCCATGGGTTCCAAATCCGGATCACCCATAATCCAAAATCACAGCGTCACATTATTCCATTTTCCATTAATCTTATTTTCACATCTAAGGTGATAAATCCATACATCGCAATCAACCCCAGGAACCTATTTGTCTAATCTACAAACACAACAAAATACCACACAATTCAACATTCCAACTAAAAATACTAATATGCTAATTATAACATATAAACATGCAATAAAATTAATCATGCGATAAAAACAAATTAAGCAGTTCCTTTTATTTTCTCTATTTTTTTTCAAAACTAAAGTCTACATTTACTCTTAATCGTCGCAGCGTATTGTCATCATTAGTACTAAAATAATCCATAATCGCAATAAAAACTAGGATTTAACCAAAACTAATTAACTTGGGGTTTATAGCATTAACTTTTAATACTCAAGGTTCGATTAATAAGCATTATCTTGAGGGTTAAACTGTAATATTCTAAAACAAACTTGAACATTTCAATTTGCAGTGACTGTATATTTCGGGAAGAAAAGAAGGAAAACAGGGGAGATCGGGCCGGACTCGACCAGGACTTATATTATTGTTTCTAAAACACCAGGGTGGGATTTAGAAGCTATTCTAACTCAAGGGGTTAAACTGTGATTATTTCATAACAAACTTCAAGATTCCAAATTTCCAACGACTTGTATATTCTGGAGAAAGAAGGAGAAAATAGGGGACTACGGGCTGGACTCGACCGGAACATCAGAATAAAAAAATCATCACACCAAAATGCTACAATCATTATAGAAACGCGATATATATTTAGGGAGGTGAGTTTCGAATTACCTCTCGTCGGGTGAAACAATTTTTGGAGAGATTTGGATGGTGAGTCGGAGCTCGGGCGGAGCTCGGCTGGAGGAGGTGGTGATGGCGGCCGGAGGTGGTGATGTCCGGTGGTGAGAGGTACTCCGACTGGTGAGAGGATGAGCAGCGGCTGGAGGTGGTCCGTTTGTGAGGAGGAGGAGGAGGCTACGGTGGTGGAAGGTGGTAATGGTGGTTCGGTTGGAGGAGGTGGTGATGATGGTGGTGTTCAGGTGGGGTGGAGGAGGTGGAGGTGGCGGTGATGATGGTGATCGAAGGAGTGGCCGGCTGCCCCCCCTCTCTCTCTCTCTGCCGAAAAGGGTGTGAGAATTGGCTGGGAAAAACATAAAAGAAAATGGGAGGAGGAGTATTAAAATGGGTTAGGTTTTGCACGGAGAATATTTCGCAATGGGTAAAAATGAGTTGTCAATTGGGGAGGAAGCTATGGTACACAAGGTATACCGTATGCTTAAATTATGTCAATTTGTGATTTTTATTATGCCAATTTTTGATTTTCTAATGCATATTTATGATTCTAGTTACGACTTGTACATTAAAATTTACCTGTTGAACAGGTCATTAGCAGGTTACCCATAATTAAAAAATATTGTTATTATGTAACCATAATTATTCGTACTGAAATTCATAATACTTGTATCCTAACCAAATATATGCGTACAATATCAAAAATTAAATAATGTTACCCACAAATGTTATAACAACACCATAAATTGGCATTATCTTACCACAATGAATCGTACCAAATTTTTTTGACTCGTATGATATTCCGTAACAAAATCAAAATATGTCGTACCAGAATCAACAATTGTTATACCCAAGCCAAAAATATTTGTAAAATGCCACAAATTTTAGAAAATAACCACAATTATTATGACAACACCTAAAATTGTCATTTTCTTAACATAACGTGTCATATCAAAAGAAAACATATTTAAATACCACAAATTTTATAACAAACCATAATTGTTATGACAATACCGTAAATTGACGTTTTCTTACTACAATATGTCGTACCAAAGGAAATTAATTAAAATATTCCGTAATAACACATGTCTAAAATACTACAAATTTAGTAATATAACCAAATTTGTTATGACAACACTATAAATTGACGTTTTCATATCCACAACGTGTCGTATAAAAAAATTCAATCAGAATGCTCAATTAACGGTAGTTACAATCAACAAAATATCATACCTCAAATTCATTAATATAACCAAATTTGTTATGACAACACCATAAATTAACGTTTTCATACCCATAACGTATCGTATAAAAAAATTCAATTGAAATGCTTAGTTAACGATAGTTATTATTAGCAAAATACTATACCGCAAATTCAGTAATATAACCAAATTTGTTATGATAACACCATAAATTGGCGTTTTCAAACCCACAATGTGTTTTATAAAAAAAATTCAATCGGAATGTTCAGTAAACGATAGTTATAATTGACAAAATACAATACCACTAATTATTTTCAATTCCTGCCACATTATTTTTTCAAATTTTAAAATTTCCACCAAATTGTCTTAATTTTCGATTCCCTCTACACTAATTTTTCAAATTCTTATTTGTCCCTACACAATACCTCAATAATTTAAACTAAAAATGATGTTTTCGCACAAAATTTTCATCCAAGAAATTCACCAAAAAGTAAGTACTATACCCAAATTTTTGAATACAACTACAATTTCTTCTCAAAATATTAGTCTAAATCAAATTCTTTTTATAAAAAATTTAATTCAAAAAATCAAAATTCATTTGTGGAAAAATGAGAGGTTACGAAAAAAATAATTATCCAACTGTCTCAAATGCATACACTTTCAACACTAAAATGAAGTACAAAAAAATAAGTGTGAATATCAAAAAATAGAGTGTGAAAATTACTCTCCTTTTTGTAATTGGTGAAATTAATTATATTAATACCCAATCTTATCAATATTTAGGGCGATGCACTTAACAATTGGCACTATATATTTAACACATGGATCGGTGTCAAACCTTCACCCTATGCGTACCAATCCAAATTTAATGGTGGTCTTTGGAACTAGGTTGTGGAAGTAAAATCTAAATAATTTTGTAAATTTATTGTCATTGTACTTTCTTTCAAAAAAAATTATTATAATCGACATTTTGATTTACACCAATGACATAGCTATAATATGATCTACAAGTGTAGGCCCATCACTAGGACGGAGGCATTTGAGGCCTCTGTCTTCTCAAATTTTTAGCCTGAAAATAAAGCCCTTACATACAAGAAAATATTATATAATTAATAGCCTTTAGAATTACAAATTCTCAATTGTGTACCATAGTGATAAGGTGTTAGAGTTTGGATATTTATCTAAAAGATCTGGGGTTCAAGTCTTAAACCCTTTGTTCCTATTTTTTTTAAAAGATTGTTGTTATTTTTTAGAATAAATCACATAGTTAGTCCTTGAAGTTTCATACTCCAACAAATCTCATTGTTCAATTTTAATACAACATTAAAATATAATAATGCACCATCTGAGGCTCACGTAAGGTGTTTATTTTATTTTATTTTTTATTTTATCAAAATCGTCTATCTTTTACATAATATTAATTAGGTCATTCATATCAAGAATGAAGTTGATGGCTTATAGTTAGACACTTAATTAGATGAAAAATATCATTCTATTATTCAATTTGGGTGCCGATGATGGAGCTTCCTAAACTTGATTGAGACAAAAAATTACGTAAGTGACTTAATCAACAAACATAAAAAATTCAACGGATTTGATCGTCATTATTGTGTCACAGTCGCATGGCTACATTACATTCAACTACAATAGAGGACTAGGTTTCATACCAAATATAAATTGACTGTACAATCTAAATGTCGTTAATGAGTGTATTTTTAAAATGATCGATCAGGACTGTTAGGATGTTAAGTTATACAATATTTAATTTGTGATATTATAGACATGTATTTTGTTTGGATATAATAATTATTGATTGTGCAACGATATATTTTGGTCTTGTATCTAGTATCTTTTGATCGATTTCTTTTGGTACGACACATTGTGGTAAGAAAGTGTCAATTTTTTGTGTTGTCATAACAATTGTGGTTATGTTATATAATTTGTAGTATTTTACACATGAGGGAGAGGGAGAGAAAGTCAAGGAAGAGAGAACAACCTGTTACCTGCTAAGCCATTTTTTTATTTTATTAATTGGTTTAATAAATGGGTGGTCCGGATTATTTACCTTGAAATCCAAGGGTTTAAAATCATGATGCGTACGGTACACCCCTTAATAAGAGGTGTGTACCATAGGACTACCCGTCAATTGGAGAGGGTTTTAGGGAGAAAAATAGGGGATTTGGTCACCTCTCTCTCTCAGCCGAAAAGTAAGAGGGTTGGGGAAGGGTTTGTTCCGAAAAAACACATGCACACATTAGAAAAATTACTCATCAGATACGCGTGCACTCAATCGATTACAGATTAAAAATTAGTGTGACGAAAAAAATAATATTTTGAGCAAAAATAATATTTTTGTTTTGATAATTATTATTATTTATAAAAAAAAATACCGAATCTTTACATGTTCTACAAAACATGAACGATCAATATGATATGTTGGATATAGATTGATTTTTTTTAAATAACAAACGTGCTAAAACCACATATATATATATATATATATATATATATATAGCGAGAGAGGGGGGGACTTCTACTAAGGTCGATCTTAGAAAGCCAAAATGCAGACTTGTGATCTCAACCGTTGGATCGTGATTTCAATGGCCTGGATCTGCTGATGATTAGCAGATGGTCATAAATCATTGATGACCGGTCACAAATGGTCATCAGCAGATCCAGATCATTGAAATCACGATTCAATGACTCAAATCACAAGTTCGCATTTTTACAAAAATAAGGGCGACCTTATTAGAAGTAAGTTGTATATATATTTACCAACATTGTAGGAGTATACATCATTAACGAGTTAATGTTGGAATTTATTTATGTGGCTCACATGCCACATCAATTCTATTTATATTTTATAGTGTTTATGTTTGTAACTAAAATATGGGTATTAGATTTAAATGAAATATTGCCTAAATAGTTGGTGACTATTCATGAAAAGGTTTGGTGGCTATTCATGAATAGATATGGTGACTGTCCATGAATGGGTTTAGTAACTATTCATTTGTAAGATTGCAACTATTAATGAATAGGTGCCTTATTACTTCTTTGATGGAAGGAAGTATGAAAGGTTGTGTCCATTGGGAAAGGGTCCCGATCTATCTATATAAAGGCTTGTGATTATCATCAAGTTGCAAGTGTGTTAACATTTATATAGATTAGATTAGAAATCCTACCCATTGCTCTCCAAAATAATTAGTGAGAGTTTGTGTTTGTAAAACATATTGGTTCAAGGTCTAAACGATTTTCAGGTGTAACGACCCTAATTTTCGGTAAATAAAAATTTTGTTAAATATTTAAATTTTATTTTAATTACTTGGATTTCTTTTAAAATTCCATTTTTATTTCTATTAATCCGTTATAATTAGATTTGAGATTTATAAAATTATATCTTTTCGTCCCGGATAATTTAGTCCTTTTCTAAAGACAAGTATGCTTGTAGAAGCACTTGAATATTTTCTTAGCAAGTTAAATAAAATCCTAAAATTATATTTCTTGGCTAGAAATCCTACATGGCAAGTAAGATTAAGCTTCCAACCGATTAGTTAGGAAAACCTAACTACCATTTTACTTAGTTACTTTCTCCTAACCTTAGGTGAACCTTATGAACCTTTCCAACCCTACTTGAACCGTTTAGACCTAGGGAGGTAATCATTATATCTCATGACTAGTCATTTCAACCTTACTTATCTTCATTATTTCTCTACCCATTGGATAATAATTGTTAGGGAAATTTTTATCCCTTGGATAATGGACATTAGAATTTGCCAATGAATATGTGATTTGACAAGACAAATCATGGACTATAGGAAGCCATCATTTTGCTTCCAAAAGAAGCAAGCTTAGCCTTGCTATGGATGCAACCCTAAGACTAATAGCCCTAAACCTAATAATTACCCTCAAAGACTTACTTTCCTAGATTTTCTCTAGGTATATATATACATACCTACATACATAGTACTAGAGAGAGAGAGAGAGAGAGAGAGAGGCCGAGAGAGAGAGAAGGAGAGAGAGTGAGTGTGTGCATGTGTTTGGTCACTCCCACAAGCTATCTCATAGCCAACTTCACACTCAAGCCTAATGACTACATGACAACCCATTTCTAGTCTACTTTAAACACAATCCTAGCCTTTTATTTTGTTCTTTCTTACAAGCAACCCCTTCTAGGACAAGACAAGGCCATACCTATCATAATTGCCCCTTTACCCATTGGACAATAATTGCTAGGAAAAAATTTATTTCTTGGGTAATAGAAGGTAGTCTTGCCAATGAAAGCCAAGATTTTTGCTATAAATAGGACCCCCCCCTCCTACCATTCAACTCACACCTTCCATCCTCCAACTTCTCTCTCAAGAAATTCTTGTGTTCTTACTTTGTTCTTCTTGATCTTAAGTTGTTCTTGAAGTTCTTCATAAGTTCTTCAAGAAACTTGTCCTAAACCACCCTTTCGATCCAAAAAGTTTAGTAGTATAGCCAAGATCTAGTTTCAAGAGAAACCTTTCTCTTTCGAAACTACCGGAAGCTTACCGTAGGAAGTCACTCCGTCCGATAGCCGACTTACTTTTCCGTAGTCGCCCTACCGCCAAGAAGAACGGTAGATTCTCCCGTACTTACTATCTCCAAATATAGAAATGTGTATATTGTTTTATGTGAAAATGCATGAGAATTTGAAAGGTGTTTATTAAGTTTCGAAAAGGAAGGGGAGTATGTTGAATATATCGACTTTATTTTCCGGAAAAACATATGTTGTTTTGAACTTCCCTAAAAGAAAGAAAGAACAGATTTTGAAAGTGTGAACTTGATTGAAAGTATTCGTATTTTGATCTTAATGATGGTTATGAGCATGTATATGTGATTACTTGGATTGTTTGTCTTGAGGTGTGATAAAGCATAAGTGGTCTCCACTCCAAAGACGTCCGTACATGTGGCGTTATGCTTTAGTGGTAAATTTGAACTTGATAGATCATATAGAGTTGGATGATCTTGCTAGTTTAGTTTCAAGATTACAATGAATGATTTATGATCACTTACATGCAAACTCCTACCGTGGAGTCTATGCATGAAAACGAGACACAAAAATTAAGTTAGAGACATGACACCTAGGGTGTGTTAATGACAAGACATATTTTAAAACCGCAATGTGGCCGGACTTGGTAGCCTTTTGTGTGTATGGAAACCCGTGATGTGGCCGGACTTGGTAGCCCATCGTGTGAATTGCGAAAACCGCAATGTGGCCAGACTTGGTAGCCCATTGTGTCTATGGAAACCGCGATGTGGCCAGACTTGGTAGCCCATCGTGTGGATTGCGAAAACCGCAATGTGGCTGGACTTGGTAGCCCATTGTGAAGATTGCCAATGGGGCTGGACGTGGTAGCCTCACTGGTAATATGGCTTGGTTATCCGCAGAGAGGAGCCAATGCAGATTTTGTGTGCCAATGGGAACCCGGGACGGCGAAACCATTGTGAGGATACTCGGGAGACCGGAACGGCAGAACCGAGGTTGGGTGTGTTAAAAACGATTTTGGAAATGTTGATTTGGTAAATGATAAATGGAGACACGATTCACGACGAGTCGCGTAGGAGAAACTCAGATATCATAGACACCAACGTTAGTTGAATAGTGAATATGGATGTGTCATTGTTAACTGTTTTGTTAAATATGCTTGTACTATTTGAAAATCGTGAGTTAGTATACTATTTCTATGACCTGTTGTTTGTAATTTAAGGGTTAGTGGTTATGGATTATTCTATTGAGCTCTCGTAGCTCATGGTGTTACCTTTGGTGACCCTGACATATTATACTGGTGGCGACACTGGTATAATGTGTCAGACTTTGTAGATGATCAAGGTGAGTTGTACACCTTGGAGGCCTTTGGAGCTGAAGAGCTGGCTAGGATGGAGGAGCAGGCCGAGCTGTAGTTAGGAACCCTAGTTTCCCTCCCTTTTGAAATGAAAGCACTCTTATGGAGGTTGTGATGTAATAATGAGCCACACTCTATTTTGAAGTTCCAATAAAATTGTCTATTTAACGTACCCAAAATTCTGGGTGTTACAACTTGGTATAAGAGCTTTAGGTTCAAAATCTCGGCCATGGGTAGAATGGGTAGACCATAAGATAGTTGACCGTTGCAGAACGTGAATTGAGTTTAAGTTTACCGTCCCAAATTGGGTGGAATTCTGACAAAACAATCTTCGGATTGACGCAAGGTATGGAAATTGGCAGTATCACCAAGCCAGGGATTCCTGAACAATTGGATGATGACTTAAATCAAAAATCGAATGTGGAATATAAAAACTCAAAAATTTTCTTTAGAAACCCCCGTCTTAAATCGTTACTAATTGAGGTTAAACTCCTTCTTTGTAGATGAACCATGATAAGTGCCGAAATATAGATATTTTGGCCCTCCAAACTACACTCGTCAGTCATTTATATTTGTTACGTGGTAATTATTTTGCTTCTATTTTGTTTATAGGTTTCTCGAACTCGTTGTCCAAGATATTGGATAAAAAGAAGAGTTTAATGGAGTTTGGGGTTAAATTGCAGAATGCTTCAAAGTTGAATTATTAATTTGTTATTGCACGAAGTTTAAGGACCTATTGTGTAATTAATGAATAACACCCTCTTTAAACAATGGAAACTCACTGCCTTTCGGCAGTTAGCTTTAGACGGGAAAAATAGGATTCTCGACCGGGGAAGTCAGTTTGGGGGGTTCAACGGGGAATAAAAGATGACGGCACAAAAAAGAAGCATGACTCCGGCTCCCATAGCCGGCTAACTCCATTCTCTAGGGGGAAGATGAAGCTCTGTCTCAAGTAACTTTGTATTTGCATATATTAGGGTTTTTATGTGAATCGGATTATGTGTTCAAGAACTCCCTTCTATGATATCAATGAAATGGTTTTAATTATTTTTATCAGTTGAGTATTTGTTTCCTAGGTTTTCAAATACCGTTCACATAATGGTTTTCATTGTTCTCAATCTGGATGACTGAGATGGGTTATGCTCGTGAGACAGATCGAGCCGTTAGGCGACTAGACCGCACTAGTGAGACGGTCCGTGCCATGGGATAGTCCATGCCAGTGAGCGGATTGAAGAAATTTACTTAGCCACTATTGATAGGGATTGCAAGCCCTAGCGATAGTAATTTGCGATTCGAGTGTTAATTCAGTCTATGCAATACACGCTTATGCGGTTGGGGTGGATTCTAAATCTTAGACTTTTCTCCCATCGTTTTCCAACCCTTTTAATTAATTAATTGCTCTTTAGTTTAATTAGTTTCTTAAAACAATCAAACCAATCAATCAAACTCTTTCTTTTCGAATTAATCTAAAAGTTAGTCGAATTTATAGTAACTCAGCCAATTTGTCCCCATTGATCGATACTTGGACTTAGCCGCTATTCTCTAAGTAGTTGTTAATTCTTAGTTTTTATAAATATATTTTTGACTCAGAACGACACGGTTAAATTTTGGCGCCGTTGCCGGGGACAATTTGCACGGTTGCGTTAATTCGATTAGTTTTTATTTTAGTTCATTGTTATTTATTTTAATTTTGCTTTTTAGTTTTGGTACTCTTAGCAACAGGTTACGAGGTGACAAAACGAGAAAAAATTATTGTGGAGCAGCGGTGCCGTGATATAAAGCGATTTCGTTGACCCACTGTGAGTTTTGCTTTTCTTTTTGGTAAATTAGTGTTTGTGTATGGAGTACCCTATTTTTTTCAATTGAGGGGTATTGGTCTTGCTTGCTTGGTCGTCGGTCTTTGGAACCCGAACTTATTCCACTCAATTTTGACTTGGAAAAGAGACATAGGGGTAACAGAAAGACCGACTTAGTCACAATGGCAGATGATGATCCTAATGGAGAGAGGAGAGTTGTGATACCTGACCCCCTCCCTCTCAACTCACAGTTCGCCCCCATGGCTTACACTACACCATCTTGTGTGCGACGACCCACAATCACGACTAACAACTATGAGATTACGCCTGGTACACTCCAAATGCTCCCTAAGTTTCAAGGGCAATCTCAAGAGGATCCATATCAACACATCACTGAATTTGAAGCCCTCAGTTCCACACTTTTAATTCATAATTTTCCGATGGATGCATTGAGATTGATTTTGTTTTAATTCACTTTGATAGGGAACGCCAAACATTGGCTTAGTAGTTTGCCAACTATTTCTATAACATCTTGGGCGCAAATGACTGCGGCATTCTTTAAGAAATTCTTCCCCATAGGAAAAACACTTAGACTTTGGCAAGAGATTACCACTTTCCAATAGGCTAAGAATGAACAGTTCTATGAGGTTTGGGAGAGATATGGGGATCTCATTCATAAGTGTCCGCACCATGACATACCTAAGTGGCAATTAGTACAGAGTTTTTATTCCGGGCTGCTTCTGCCGCATCGTGTGATGGTTGATGCCTCATGTGGAGGCTCTCTGATGGTTAAGAATGAAGTGGAAGCTTGGCAATTGTTTGAAACTATGAGTGAAGGTCCCTACAAAATGTTTCTTTTGAGAGGAGAGGTAAGTCAGTCACTACTGGTTCTGATAAACCATGAGGTATGTATGAGATTAAACCATTTCATGACCTTCATTCTAAGGTAGAAATATTGACTGAAAAGGTTGAAAAGCTTCTTTGCATGGGACCGGCCACCTCACAGCCTCCACCTTATCAGGAGGCATGTTCTTTATGTGCTAGCCTGGCCCATTTCATTGCGGATTGTTTTGCAGCCCCACAATTTCCCATTTTTGTGCAGGAACAGGTTAACGCTGCATAGGGGTACAACAATGCACAAGGTTTCTCGTGGTAGCAACACTCAGTTCAATCCTGTGGCCTATTGCTCACAAAACTTCCAGCAAGCACCTTCCCAATCCTTGAGGGACCCATCCTTTGAGGTAAAGGTGCTGCAAGCACTTGATAGACTAAATGACACCCAACAGCAAGTGCGCTCCAACACACAGTCCATCGCGAGTTTAGAGACCCAAGTGGGTCAAATAGCCAATGCACTTAGTCGTAGAGAATAAGGTAGGTTGCCCAATCAGCCTGTCCAGCCCCCTAAAGGGTAGTTTGTGACTCACGAAGCACCCTTTGCTGACGCTAAGGTAGTCATGACATTGTGCAATAAAAGGGAGGTCGAAACCTGACCAGAGAAAGCAAAGCCGAAGGAGCATTTGGCTCCCTCCGACCTCGATAACTTTGGGGAGGAGAGAGTTCACAAAGTAAAGAATGAACCCCTTCAGTCACACCTTCACCATCCACCTCCACTTCAAGGGGCTCTAAGCTACCACCCTGTGTGCCTAAAGCCCCATTCCCACAATGTCTCAATGCTCCATCTCCCTTCCCCAAGAAGGGCGCGGCTATGGAGGATATTCTTGAGGTTTTTAAGCAAGTGAAAGTAAACATTTCTCTCCTAGACGTGATCAAACAAGTCCCCACTTATGCTAAGTTTTTGAAGGAATTCTGTACTCAAAAGAGGAAATGTAAAACCAATGTATAGAAAAAGGTCCTTCTCACCGAGCAAGTGAGCTCAGTGTTTCGATCGATTGCTCCCCCTAAGTTACAAGATCCAGGCACCCCTACTATTTCCATAGGAATAGGGAACCATGTCATTGAGCGAGCATTGCTAGACTTAGGGGCTAGTGTCAATTTGATACCTTACTCGATGTACAAACAATTGGGGCTTGGGGAGTTGAAACCCATTTCAGTCACCCTTCAGTTAGCAGACCGATCCATTAAGGTATCGCATGGGGTAGTTGAAGATGTTCCTTTCAAGGTTAATGATTTTTATTTTCCATCTGATTTTATAGTTCTTGACATGGAACCGGTGCAAACCCTCAAAAAGCAAACTCCTGTCATTCTTGGTCGCCCCTTTTTAGCAACGGCCAATGCCAATATTCATGTGAGGAGTGGAAAGATGGAGGTGACTTTTGGGAATATGACCCTTAAGCTGAATGTTTACAACACTGCAAAACACCACTCAAATGATGAGGTACATCCACCTCTTACTGCTAATGATCTGTCTAAGGTGAGTGAGGTTAACTCTGAGGTTCTTATCGATCGGTCTATACATGAAGGTCCAATTTTGTGTGATGTTGTTCCACTTATGACTGGCCCTCCTTTGGAAAATGATTTAAAACAGCCACCTCCTTTGCCTTCAAACGTGCCTTTAGGTCCGTGTAGTGCGTACTCACCAGAATTGGTACAAAGACCTCCTTTGGTCTCAATAGCGTGTTCATATGCTGGGGTTGGATTGTAATGCTCTGTTGAATGATGGTTTTTGGGGTGATTGATGTCTGGCTGAAGACATAAAACTTAGCGCTTCTTGGGAGGCAACCCAAGCTTCTTTTTGATCTCGTGTTTTCAATAGAGGTCTAGGAGACTTTAAATCCATGGAAGGTGAGATACCTCGAGTATTTGCCGTGCTCGAACAATTTCCAATGGTCTGATATAGCCACCTTGTCAAAGCTATGTATGTAGTACTTAGGAGGTTGGGTCTGGCAACAGGCACGTAGTTAGCAGTGAGAAATCTGTCTGAACCATCCGACTTTAGTGTCCAACTTGGCGAAGATTGCTTCATAAGCCAAGTGGTGGGTAAGGAATCTAGCAACCCCAGAGGGAGTGACTGCCTATTAGATGATGGCACCACTTCTCAAGATATCATTGAATCCTATGTATATTGCTCTTCCAACAAGTAGGGAACCACGGTCTTTCGCGTGAAGAAAGTTGGTGGATTTTTTATTTTTTATTTTTTTATTATTTTTTTCCCTTAATTTTTGTGATGTCGTTAATATTTCTTGTGTTTTCTTTAGTTTTTGTCATTGTCTTTTTGTTGTCTTGTTTTGTGGAGACTAACATTTTGCAGGTTGCTATGCTTAAGTTGGGGGGAGCCTCACTCCTCCCCAAGGTACCTTTTGCTTGCGTGTCTCCCTACCTACGGTGATCTCTTTCCTCTCTTGTCCACTTATGTCTTATCTTTTAGTGTTCTTGCATTCAATGAGGACATTGAACCGTTTTAAGTTGGGGGGAGTGAACCCTTTGGTGCTTGTTTATGTTTAGAGTCTTTAAAATCCAAAAAAAATTGAATTGAAAATTTTGAAAAGTTCAAAAATAGTGGGATCTTTCTTGCATGGAACTTGAAATATACGAGGTATTTATTGGTTGCTTGAGTTGAGGCATGTTGGCATTGTTGGGTATTTTGTGGACTGTTAGTTCTTTATGCTATCTTGTTAATGCATGTAGCTATGGCACTTGCATCTCTACACTTCACGTCTATTTGGACTTAGTTTGCTTGTGAGTGTCGTTTGAACGTTCTCGATGGCTAGATTAGTGGAGACTGATGCCCTAGTGAGCTTTCGTGCCTTAGCTTTTTATTAAAGTGGTGTCACATAACTTCTCAGTTTGTCAATGAAAAGTATATACTCGTTGATGGTCTCATTATTCTTGATTGCTGAGTGTTGGTACCTGAACACATGATAATATCTCGTGGTTTTGGTTTGTCACATAGATGTTGCACCCCTGGGAAAAGATGATAGGCATTTTCTTGATGTTTGGGCCGGTTCGTTCCTTTGTGTTCACATTTATCCCTTGCAAGCCCCTTTGAGCCGTATATATTTAGCTTTTCTTGGTTAGCTCCACCTTCCATATTGTGTTTGGAGAAAGGCAAAAATATAAGGGTGTAACTTTTGGGTGGATTGTGAAATTTTGTACTTGAATTAGTGATGCCAATTTAAAAAGAAAAAAAAATGAAAACAAAAGGGGCACCGATATAGTTGACAAGGAGGAATCATTGCTTTATGGTTGAAAAATGTTGCAAGGTTAGAAGGAGAGATAGGGTGAAATTGATTTAATGTTAAGGGGCACACATTGCATACTTGCCCAGTTGTTGTCTTGAAATACTTGCCTCTTCTCGGACACATAAATTTATTTTACCCTTGCCTTGAAACTTTACCAATCACCTAACTCTACAACCAGAAATAAAGTTCTATTTGATCCTTGGGGTGATGGGGAGTGGATTGATGGATGTGAGAGTGAGTTTCAATGCTTGGTGTTCCATTCATGAGACCGTGTGTCCAATATATAAAGCCTTCTTTTCGTGTCGTATTGTGAGAAGTATTTTGTTCTCATTAACATAACTTCCAAACCACACACTTGCGAGTTTATATGCACCTTGTTTCAAGCGAGTTTCTTTGTGAGTGCATGACACGGTGAGAAATTAAAGTTGAAGCTCGGTCTGGAGAGAGCTTTAAGTGGCACTTCACTTGTGACTAAGTCCGAGCTCCCACACATATGCTAACGTAGGTGCCATGGTTTATATGCAAGTCTTGATAGCATTTCAAACTGGTTTTACCCATTATACTTATGCAATGACTTTGTGTCGTGGCTTAAAAGATCAATGAGTTACTTGCAAGTTGTGGGTTATGTGTAAGAAGATTCACGGTGTTTTGTGAGTGATCACTGCTGAAAACCCTCACGAGACTTCACTCATCCTACCGAGGCCGCCCGGGGGTTTAAAAGAACTATCTATTTTAATTTGTCTTCATTAGATTTTTTTTTCCTGTCTTCGCTAGGGACTAGCAAAGTGTAAGTTGGGGGGTGTCATAAGTGCAGAAATATAGATATTTTGGCCCTCCAAACTACACTCGTTAGTCATTTACATTTGTTACTTGATAATTATTTTGCTTCTATTTTGTTTATAGGTTTCTCGAACTCATTGTCCAAGATATTGGATAAAAAGAAGAGTTTAATGGAGTTTGGGGTTAAAGTACAGAATGCTTCAAAGTTGAATTATTAATTTGTTATCGCACGAAGTTCAAGGACCTATTGTGTAATTAATGAATAAAACTCTATTTAAACAATGGAAACTCACTGCCTTTCGGCAGTCAGCTTTAGACAGGAAAAATAGGATTCTTGGCTGGGGAAGTTAGTTTGGGGGGTTCAACGGGGAATAGAAGATGATGGCATAGAAAAGAAGCATGACTCCAGCTCCTATGGCCAGCTAACTCCATTCTCTAGGGGGAAGATGAAGCTCCGTGTCAAGTAACTTTGTATTTGCATATATTAGGGTTTTTATTCGAACTGGATTATTTGTTCAAGAACTCCCTTCTATGATATCAATGGAATGGTTTTAATTCTTTTTATCAGTTGAGAATTTGTTTCCTAGGTTTTCAAATACCGTTCACATAATGGTTTTCATTGTTCTCAATCTGGATGACTGAGATGGGTTATGCTCATGAGACAGATCATGCCGTTAGGCGGCTAGATCGCACTAGTGAGACGGTCCGTGCCATGGGATAGTCCATGCCGGTGAGCAGATTGAAGAGATTTACTTAGCCACTATTGATAGGGATTGCAAGCCCTAGCGATAGTAATTTGCGATTCGAGTGTTAATCCAGTCTATGCAATACACGGTTATGCGGTTGGGGTGGATTCTAAACCCTAGACTTTTCTCCCATCGTTTTCAAACCCTTTTAATTAATTAATTGCTCTTTAGTTTAATTAGTTTCTTAAAACAATCAAACCAATCAATCAAACTCTTTCTTTTCGAATTAATCTAAAAGTTAGTCGAATTTATAGTAACTCAGCCAATTTGTCCCCGTGGATCGATACTTGGACTTAGCCGTTATTCTCTAAGTAGTTGTTAATTCTTAGTTTTTATAAATATATTTTTGACTCGGAACGACACGGTCAAACCACCTAGTCAACTTGTTGGCTGGAGCTCACGAACTCAGATACACCAAAGAAACCATGACGACTCGGCTAGTTGAAGATCCCGACTTTGTTGCCGCTGTACTCGCAGAAAAGTGAGATTTCAAGAGAGTACAGCAGAATACCCCTATTCCCGTTGAAGAAGACCCCTGGTTTCCTGGAATGTTTCCTATTCTGTATGCCTTCCATGAGTTTTTTGTTGTTCTACCCCCGATGCAAAACCTTGAGGTTAGAGATAAGGGGGAAGAAATCGATGACGAGGGGGACACTAATGAGATGACTAAGGAAGAGAACCTATCAGGTGAAGGGAATCTCGAAGAAGACGAGACTCCAAAAGACCCATGAAAGCTAAGGATACTACTTAGGCACACCTAGAATAAATCTAGTAACCGTTGTAATCCTTCGGGATGTAGGATGTCGAAGATCAGGATCACCGTTGTCTGTTTTTCCTAGGTTGTACTTGTGTTATGTTTAATAATAAAAATGCTTATTTCAATTGCTACTTATTCTTATATGTTACTTTTAATACTTGATCCCTATTCATGTACATGCATATCCTTGTGCCTGCCTACGCCTTACACCGTTAAGTCTAAAATATAATTCTCCATATAATTTTAGATGTCGGACGTGCGACAAGAATAAATGCCCACCGTTCACCCCACAAGTCCTAGCCGACTATCGGTCATTACTGACAACCTGTAGGAACATGTAGTAGGAGTATGTAGGATCGTTTCAACTTGTGTCAAAAAGATCTTGTGTTGTCCCTACTTGTCATTATAGTGGAACTCTATGCTTATGATTGTATTTTCCTGCTTATCTATGAAACTTTGCTTTATTTAAAAGACTACTGTTACATACTACTTGATAAACTACTTTTAACCTTTAGAAAGAAACGCCATTTGCAAAAGAAAATTGTTCAAGTAGACTAAAACCTCCCCCTTCTGATTCTTAATTGTAGATGGTGAACATGCGCCGTGGATTAGGATACGAAAACAGAGAATCCTCTAACGCAAACCCTGACCTAACCAAATCATGCAAGCGTTCATAACCGCCTTGAACGTTAACCGCCAAAACCAAAACCACGACAACGGACCTATGACCCGAACTCCAGCGATGAACAAGTTCTACAAACGTCGACCCCCAACCTTTCACGGAGACACCAATCCCGTCGTGGCCGAAACATGGCTAAACGAAGTCAAAATGATCCTTAGAACCCTAGGGATTACCCAGGACGGAGATCGTGTGGCCTTGGCCACATACCAATTGAAGGGAGAAGCCCGCTATTGGTGGGACCTGATGGAAGCAACCCATACCGTAGTCACCATGACCTTTGCCGAGTTCGAAACCCTGTTTCTCGACAAATACTTTCCCACGCCTCTTCACCTAGCCAAGGAATAGGAGTTCCTAAATCTGAAGTAAGGGACACTGACCGTCACCCAGTACGCAGCCATATATGATGAGCTGTCCCGTTACGCTCCATACCTACTGAAGACAAGAAGGCAAGAAGGTTTGAGTGGGGTGCGGGCACACGCCCCAAAAATTCTAGTTTTTGTGCATAAAATCGGGTGCGCCCTTTTTGGGAAGCACGACAAAACACTTCGATTCAGAGTCGCCACTCGGGTTTTAGCGGTGAAATACCCAAGGAACTGAACTTGAAACATTTTGCTACGTTGTTTGATTTGAAAAAGGCTTGTAGACTGGACCGTCGTCACCTTTGGTATCTGAGGTTTGGGAGCCAGGTTACGAGAGGGGAAGGGTTTTATGGCACCCCTCTCGCCCAATCCGGAGATCGGTCTCTACTCGGGCATTTTATAAAAATGTTTGCATTTTTCTCTCATTAATCATTTTTTAAGCCAATTAGGGTTGGGGAACAGTTAAAGGAGATTAAAATTGTAACAAGTTGCATTATATGACAAAATGATGGTGAATGACGCTTGTTGAAACAGATAATAATAGATTGAGAACAAGCACCTGTGAGTGTTTCAAATAAACTAGGGCACGCTATCCCAGAATGGAACACGTAAGAGGAAGCTGTATGCATTGGCCAGGCCACTACATGCAGAGACGACTTACATGCGCCACCGGTATACTGGCGTGCGCCGGTAAATCTAAACTCACAGCTCCTATTTCTCAACCCTCTGGGCTCTGGAAGGACCGGTGCACACCCAGAACAAACCACGTAGTTAATATAGCAGAGTGAACGCGACTACAGCCAGCGACAGTGGATCCAAAGAAATAAGATGAACGGTGCACCCCATAAACAGTGTGGGGAAATAGATAGAGGCCAGAACTAGCTAACATGCAAGGGCCAATCACTAGACTCGTTTGAAACTGTCGTACGCCAATCAGGAAACCCCGTACGCCAGTTACACTACTTGGTCAGTACTTGGCTTTGCATGATTTGGGCTCTGGAACATGACCAGAAGGATCCCAGAGGCCATTTAAAGCAGAAATAACAAATAAGCAACTACGCAGTTCTAAGATGTAAAAAGCAATAAACTGGTTCTTAGTATGCATAAAGGTGATAAGATGGAAGAGAATAGAAAGATTGATGATCAATGATCCCCACGCCAGTGGTGCACATATAGCCATTACTGGCGTACGGCTGTTTAGTACTGGAGCGCGCCATTACTCATTTCATATGGCTGTTAATATTTTGCCAACTTGAGGCCAGGATCGGTATTGATTACCAACCTGGGCCTCACTGGCTCCCCTCAGGGTTCTTATACCTTTGGTTTTGGGAGGTTGATAGGAGGTTTTGAGCCTTGAGCTTGATGTTTGAGAGATGGGTGATGAGTGAGAGGTTACAGCAAAATGGAGGAGAGTTCTTTGCTTGCTCTTTCAACAAATGAAAGAAAAGGAGGCAAGGAACAAGAGAAAAGAGAGAGAGAAGAGTGTTATGATCCTTTAATGGAGTAACTCTTGTGAACCCCTTGCATTTATATGCAAGGGGGGTATATATAGGCCAAGGTGACTGAAGATGGGGCTGTAATCAGTTGGGTTAGGGGCTGGTTAAGTTAAGAAGGGAGCCTCCCATGCATTTTGCATGGGACTAGGTGATGGGGGATGTAGGAGAGAGAGGGAAACGTCTCTGCAGAGTAAAATCATTAGGGGAACTGTAGCCTACGTCAGGGTGGCCGCAAAAGTCTCGAGCACGTGGTTGAATATAGATGGTTTGATTGGCTTTGACTACCGTGCGCCCGATTGATACCGGCGTGCGCTAGTGATAACTGAGTCAACTGTCGATGACTGACACGTGGCAGTTCACTAGCGCACGCCAACGTAGTTCTGGCGTAAGCAAGTAGGGTTTTACTGAGGCCATTTGATTCTGGCTTGAAGGGTTTGGGAAAGGCTCGACGAAGGTTTAAATGAGGTTCAGGACACTCAAAGCTCAAACACATCATCAACCTCGGAATGTTCTTGATCGTAATCATCATTGGGGAGACAAAAATTATAAGTAAACTGTTTGGAACAATCCAAAATAGGGTGTCTACAGTAGCCCCCCTTTGACGGCACTTGGAGCACCATTGATTTGGTACAAGTAACGTCAAAGGTTTTCTAGACACCCTCTTCTAGGCTACCCAAAACATAAGCCAAAGAAGACATGAACTTTAAAGAACCTGAGTGATCAAGTCCGGCTGAGCGAATCATTGACGAAAAATTGCCACTGCTGGGGATAATATAGACGGGTGGACCGCAGTTTAATTGTATTGGAAGGGCAGCACAGGGCTCCATAAAAGCAGACTTTCCTGGGGAATAATCCTCTGCAAGAGCATCGACTCTATTGGGGAAAGAAGATAATTGGACGGATGGATCATCGTTGATTTGAGATTAGACGGATGGATCGTCGTTGATTTGAGATTGGACAGATGGATCGTCGTTGATTTGAATTTGGACGGATAAATCGTCGTTGATTTGAATTGGAGGGATAGATCGTCGTTGATTTGAAATTGGACGGATAGATCGTCGTTGATTTGAATTTGGACGGACTCTGCTTGGTGAACATTTCCCCACGGGCTTTAAGATAATCCAGGGCGACTTGGGCTCTTCTTTTGATCATGAGCTTCGACGCAAGGCATAAATTGGGCCTCAGGCCCAAAAGTTACGGGCGTGCGGCACTCCGTGATTGGCGTACGCCGAATTTTGAAAAGGTCCGAGCCCAGATCCGGCCCAGTTACTTCCCCACGTCGTATAGACTTCCAGAACATGAAGGGAAGTGCCACTCTTCGGTTTCAAACTTTCGAAAACTCAAAGACTTCTCTCAAATCCCTCAAACTCACTCATATTCTTCCATTCCTCTCAAAACCCACCTACCCACATTCATCCATGGCGGAATCCGGAGGCGGTGACAGTGGCAACAGTGGCGGCGGTGACTAGGCTCGATCGAGGAGCGGAGCCGAGACCATGGGCACTCAAATCGATGATCCATCGCCTGCAGAGGCTTCGTCGGCCGTCGGTGCAGCAGTTACAGGCGTGGCTGGTGGTGGCGACAGCCATGCAATGGTGGTGCTTGGCGACGGTGACGGGCGTACGCCAGGAGAGATGGGGCGTACGCCTGTGATAGCGGGATCGGAGGGCCCATGGGTAAGCCGACTGGACTTCCAAAGTGGCGTGGAGGCCTTGGTGGTTATTGGGCTAGGCTCGGTTGCAGTGGTAGTGGGGGTGGTGATGATTGACCGGGAACACCGCCGAGAGACACGGCAAGGGGTAAGGATCCGATGGTTGAGGAGGGGATATCCGGGGAGGTACCAGTAGAGGAGATTGAGTTTAGGCCTGCAGTGGGGTCTTCGGCACATGTTCCTATTACACACGGAAACTTTGCCGAGTTTGTGACAGAGGAAGAGCTTGGCTGTTTGCTCCGAGAGAATCCGGGGGTGGTGGCTGTAGTGATAGCAGCGCGAGAGGATCGGCAAAGACAAGTTGAGAGGGCCCAGGAGGAGGAGCGCTTGAGAGCGGAGACTAAGAAAGCCAAGGCCGAGGAGGAGGCCTTTACGCGTGAGACTGAGTTAGCCGAGGAGGCTTAGGGGGAGGTATGGTCGTTTGAACGCGCAGTGACACTTGCTGAGTTCTTACGGCAGGCACCCCGTGCTAGGTTTGTTGCGGACACGTACATTTTGCCAGAGCCACACTTGTTCATACTGTCCGGGGTTGAGAGCCTCGCGCCTCTGCGAGATAGTTATGACGTAGAGCTCATACTGAGGGACCCAGAGAGGCACCTATCCGTGGATTGGGCGCAGGTATATTTCTGGACTTGCTTTGATATTTATGCCATTATAACTGTACGTAGCTTGAATTGGCGTAGCATAGCTTTCAATGCATGTAGGTTAAAACCTTGAACTATAACTTGACTTAGTAAGGAGAATTTGATAGTATACCTCGGCCTTGGAACTTGATTCGACTGATAAAACACTTGTCATATAGCGAAATTGGAGCGTAGAGCATCAATAACTTCGAAGAAATTTGCTAAGGCCAAGCTTGAATCAATTGTAGGTTGCTTCGACTGATGACATGGTCCCTTGAACTTGAATTCGACTAGGTAGATTGCCATGACATGATAAGCGTCAGGATGGCGTGTCCAATAGTTTGAATCGACCGCTTGATAAACAAAATGCCTTTGAAATCGACTGAGGAGTGTACCCTGACAGAAATAATGCCTCGTAGTTCGGGACTTGACTGAAAAATGCCTTTGATTTGATTCGACCGATAGTAGAATTAGATAAAGTAACTCGAGCACCTTGTAGCTTTGATCGACTCCTATAATGCTTGTCTTGACCATAGAGTCACTTTTGAGATTCTGAATTTGACTGACTATTGGACTTGAATTGCGTTTGCTGATGAACCTCTTTTTATTGTTTATCTTTGTATGCAGAGAGGAGCAGCCAGCACTCGGGGTCACGGCGGTCCTGCGAGCTCGCTTGAGTTTTACAAGGGGTTACCGGAGCGAGTCAGGGCTTTGGTGGATGCTGCAGGGTTTCGGCCGTTCATCCTCACTTTGACGGCAGTGAAGAGTGTCCATGCCTTGCTTATTACACTGGATGAGAGGTGGTGGGATTCCTCAAATACCTTCCACTTTCCGATCGGGGAGATGACGGTGACTCCGTCAGACTTTGCAGCTCTTACCGGTTTGAGGGTAGGAGGAGAGCCTATCCCGTTCGACTCAGAGATTTATAGAGATAGCAGGGCAGTGAAGTGGTTCTTGGGGCAGGCACCGGCAGGTGAAGTAGAGACCATCCACTACGACCAGTTCAGGAGGTATTTGCAGGGGAGGGTGCTGGACTCAGAGTAGGAGGTGGAGCAGATGGCAAGAGCCTACTTGTTATACTTGTTCGGGCTACGCTGTACCCGAACAAGCGATCTACAGTGCACTTGTCTTACTTGCCGGCCCTCCGCGACTTACGGACAGCTTCACGCTTTGACTGGGGAAGAGCAGCTCTGGGGACGTGCTACGGCTTTATGGGGGAGTTCTCGTGGGGGAAGAAGGCGACCGCTGGTTACTGGAGAGTGTGGGAGGTAAGAAACGAAGCTTGCAATTCATTTCCTATTTCCTTTCTTGCACTTGTCCTTGATTTGCATATGAACTGTATCTTGATGCTTTGATTGTCTGAACACTTGCAGCTGTGGGCCTACGAAGTGCTGAAGATGTACCCACCGGAGAATAACTGTCTGAACTTGAGGATGCTCCCACGTGCCATGATCTGGGGGCCTTTACACAGCAGAAAGAAGAAATCGAGGGGGAGCCTCCTAGCCTTCAGGTCATACCTTGACAAGCTGTAAGGTACTCAGGTAAGCAACACGTCAATCAACCATTTTGCCTTTAGAATTGCTTTAGTGCTGTCGCTGATGCCCATCTGTCTCTGAACCTTTCTGTTTGTTTCGTAGGTGGAGTGGGACCCATGGAGTAATGCAGAGCCCGAGCCTGAGTACTAAGCGAGGAGCATGGTGGTGACAGCGAGCCGAGTGCTACTGGATTCGGCCTTTGGGTGGCGGTGGTACTTAGGTGACCGGGTGACGCGACAGTCACTTGGCTTTCTTGAGTACCAGGTTCCTGGGCCACTTCCGCCCCACGCCTCACACACAGACAGGTATACTCTGGCTCAGCTGCGACGCTTCACTGTTCCGGCTGGCCTTGCTGCTTTCTTGAGGCCTGAACGTGACTATGCCGTTTACCGGAGGCTACGACTGGCGAGGCCACTTGGGGTTTTGGAGCACATTGCCGTGCAGGGAGAGGCACTAGAGGCTGGCGAGGAGAGGCGAAGCCGGGGGAGCAGGGCAGCTCGCTCGAGAAAGATGAGCGACTATGCCACATCGACTGGGCTACCTCGGCTTTCTTGGACCCTAGCAGTGCGGGACACGCAGGGGGATGCTGCCACAGTTCAGTTTGAGCCTGCCAGGACAGAGCCAGCGGCTATCACGGGACCGGTATGATTTGCTTTCTGTTATGCTTGTTATCCGCATACTATGCTTGAACTGTTTTTGAAACTGACTTGACCTTGATCCCCAAAAATGCAACACAGGTGCTAATGGAATGGGTGCGAGAGGCCATTCGCCTGATGCTGGCCATGGAGAAGGAATTCAACAAGATAGCAAGCGGCGCTTCTCTGCAGTTGCACTACCCATCGGCGGATCCGGCTCCTGCTGTACAGCCCCAGGTATATCCCAAATTCAGCTCTGTCTTGCTTTCGATACTTAGATAGATAACATGCTTGATAGAACTGCTTTTTAACATTTCCTGCGCTCAGCATTCAAAAATATACAATATGCACAATGTATGCTAAGTATTTAATGACTATGATCATGCAGGGACAGGCTAGGGCGGCTCCTAGGAGAAAAAGCGTGCAGCCTCTTCCACAGACAAAGATAGCTGGACCCTCCTCCACTCCGACCATTACACTGAGGCAGGCCAGCTCTACACGGCCAGGGACTAGAGGAGTCGAGATCGCTTCCGGGAGCGATGAGCCACAGTTCCGCAAAGAGTTGAGGAAGAGGCCTGCAGAGAAGAGGCCAGCTGAGGGGCCATCACAGAAGAAGAGAAGAGAAGAGGAGGAAGAGGAAGAGGAGGAGGAAAATGAGGAGGTGCGGTCGCCCTTTAGCAGCGGCTCTGACGACACCGCCGACGATCCTGGGCTCAGGATAGACCCGAGGGAGAGAGATGACGAGGAGGAAGACGACGACGACGAGGACCTCTTCAACGACTGAAGGCTTCCACTGAGCTTCAGTCACTTTGCTATCTTTTGACTTTGATATTTTGATACTTTATTTTTGGAGATGGGGGCCTGCGTGCCTTTTGACTTTTGGGCGGATGTGCCTAGTACATGTTAGTCCTGCTTTACTCGGGCTGTTATGCCATTTCAGTACATTCCCACCTTTTGCTTTGTAGATATCAGCTTGCTAGTATATAATAACTGCGTTTTCCGTTTATTGATCTCCTTTTGATGAGCATTTGACGGAAAAAAGAATAAACCACCCCCTAATACCTAACATGCATTGATAAATGATCTGAATAGACAAAAAGACACGCGCATATGTACACGACTAACCTAGCTCTAAAGAAAAAGGATAGAAAAGCCCCGGGATACGATACGTATCCTAGGACACACGGAAAATACTGAAATTTTGGGCATTAACGGGCCAAAACTCAAAATTCTCCTGAACGAGGGCAACTAACACTTTGACAAGACTCCATAGGTGCTCAATGACTTTTACGAATTGACAAAACCGGCAAAGACGCTCCGAGGCAAGGGATACACCGTAAAATGCTAAAAATGTCACAAAAATGGACATAAAACACAAAGGATGACTCAATTTAGTCTCGGACCGAAACCGACACCCCCGTACAGTCACATTTGGATCATATGACGCGCACGGTATGACAAAACTTGGCAAAAGCCCTTGGAATGGATTTTGACTTCCCGAAACCTTGATTTGAACTTAAAACGAGCCGCCGGACGCCCGAAATCTTCGTTAGATGCGACATTTGGTATCCGGCGCTTTGACATAGTCCCATATACCATTTATGACTTGTGTGAACCACCGAACTTGCAAAATAGGCCCCGGGATCGAAAATGCACACTCGATGACAGTAGCTGCTGCAGAACCTGTTTTTGGTACTTTGACTGGCGTGCACCACGATAGGAATGGCGTACGCCAAGATCGGGGGACACGTATACGCCAGTAAATAACTGGCGTGCGTCGGTCAGGTCTAATGCAGATCCACTTGTCTGACCAACTGTCCTTTTCCTGGGAGCCCCTTGTCTTCATTTCCACACGTTTTGAACACGGTTTCTAGGCTTTCAGGAGGCAGAGTCCTTGCTTGTAAGGATGTTTGAACTTTTAGTAGTTGGCTTTGAATATGTTACAGGAAACAAGGTGATTCGTTGGCCAATAAAGAAGAGATGCTTGTATTACTCCATCCCTACACCATTTCCATTTCAATACTCTGTATCCCATTGCATTTCCAACATGGAAAACCCACTCCCAACCTTGCTCAGGCCTTGGTTAGCACAATTTTTGAGCATTGACTGGTTAAACTTCCAATACCACGGCCTTGCCTCGTTCTGGTATCTTCGACACGTGCCACTTTAGCCTGCGCTCCTGAGGGCTGCTCTCCGGTTCTGGGATCCCGACGTCCATGTCTTTCGTTTTGGTGATGATGAGATACGTCCGACCGTTGAAGAGTTTCAGGTGTATCTCTGGACATTTGCGTCCGCGACAATCGTCGTCCTTCCCTATCAAGTTAGCATGCCAGGGCCATTGGCGTCCTCACTCGACATTTCCAGGGGTTTGGCCAACACTTTGCTCGAGGGTGGTCAAATCAACATCATGCGTCTGATTGAGCGATACAGTCCAGATGGTGATTTGGATGACAATGCTGTGCAGGCTCGGTGCCGGTTTGCCTTGGTAATCTGCTTGCTAGCCGCTTACCTGCTCATTCCTGCCGATGGGCGGGTGTGTCCCTCGTTAGTGAGCGTTGCTACTCAGATGGGGGCGCGAAGGAACGTGGTGCCTCTTGTCTTAGCGAAAACGTTCATCGGTTTGGACTTGGTGTATACAGGTCAAACAAACACCTTTAGCGGGAGTCCGCTTCTGCTTCAGGTAAACTCACTCAGCTCACCTTTTTTCGGTTTTTCACACTTTCTCGTTTTACCTCGTCGCTTGGCTTAGGCTGCTTCCTAGCTCTTGCTTGTTTTTCTGCTGAGGCTATATTTGGCTTCTTACTTGTCTTTTCGCTCATGCAGCTATGGCTATCGGACAAACTTGGGTTGTTGCATCCACCGATGGAAGGTTGGAATCTTTTTCCAAAGAGGATTCATCAAAGGGAGATGCGGTACCCTAACATGGATATAGAAGGTTGGTATGAATACATGCAGCAAATGCAGCCTGACGAGATCGTCTGGAGGTGCTCCTGGCTGGACCTCCCGGATATGGCATTCACTCCGATGGATTTGATAGGATGGTGATTGCAGGACTGTCAAGCTTTACTTTCTACATTCCCGGCCGTATCCTTCGCCAACTGGGCATTTCTCAAGAGAATCACCGCATCAGTACCGGGGACTTCTACGTCCCTAATTTCAATGCCCAAACACTCAACGGTTATCAGAGGCACTAGAGCCTTAGAGTCCTTCAGGCAGAAATGCCGGATTTCACCACTGGGCTAAGGAATCGCTACAGACAGTGGTTGAGAGCGGATGTAAACGCAAGGAAAAACATTGACTGACTTCGGACCACTTTGCTATGCTTTGGAATAAACTGTGAGCCGTTAGGCTTCTCAAGCATTTTGTTCTGTTTTTCATGCCTCAACTGTTTTAAGGCTTTTATGCTCAGCTTATGTATCAAAAGTAGTAATTTGTAATAAAATCGAAAGACGATGGGTTTCCCCTTTTTTGATTTCCTTCAATGCGATTTTGACGTGTGCTCGACCTTCTCAACCTGTGACGTGGACCCAAAAATGTCAACCCTGGATCAAGTTTGATAGAATATGACCCTGGATCAGGTCAGAACGTAGTTCAGGCCAAGGTTCACTCGTGTATTTTCCCTCTCCTTTTACGCTCTAACATTTGCCAAGAATTGCCCTTTTCAAGTTTTCGGTCTAGCGAGCTTTCGATTTTAGCCTATTTATTTTTGCCTAGAGCCGCCTCCTTAGGTTTTCGGTCTAGCAGGCTGCTCTAACTTTTGCTTGGAATCGCCCACCCTTGTGGTTTTCGATCCAACGAGCATCTCGCAAGGATAGTAACGCTTGAGTTGATCCAGGTTGACCAGGGTGTTGAATTCTTTGCCGTCGAGGTCAATGAGCTTAGTAGCACCCCCAGATAGGATGGTCTTGATGATGTAAGGCCCAGATCGCTTCGGTCTGAACTTCCCGCAAGGATCAAACACTGGGGTGCGGATTTCCTTTGTAACCATGTCTCCTTCGACTAAGCCCCTGGATTTCACCTTTTTGTTGAATGTGCGAGCAATTCGACGTTGATACCCTTGAACATGATACAAAGCTCGGAGCCTCCTCTCATCAAATAGCATTAGTTCGACAAATCGGCCGCTTAACCATTCAGATTCCTCAAGACCACTTTCAGCCATGATTCTCAGCGACGGGACCTAGAGCTCGATAGGAAGTACCGCCTCCATTCCATAGACCAAAGAAAAAGGAGTTGCACCAGTTGAAGTGTGGATCGACATTCGATACCCCCAAAGGGTGAGAGGCAGCTGCTCATGCCAATCCCTTGCAGATTCGGCAGTTTTCTTAATGATCATCTCGACATTCTTATTTGCGGCCTCGACTACTCCATTTATTTGTGGACGATAGGTCATTGAACGATGGATCTCGATGCCAAATTCCTCAAAGAGCTCCAAAACCCTTCCTTTGAAATGACTTCCGTTATCCGATACAAATGCTTGAGGAACACCGTACCGATAGATGATGTTCTTTCGAATGAATTGAGCAACTTGAACCGTCGTCAGGGTTTTGTAGGACTCAGCCTCGACCAACTTGGTGAAGTAGTCTATCACCACCAGTATGAACTTATGGCCATTTGAAGCAGACGGTCTGATCATTCCAATAACATCGATGCCCCAGACAGAGAAAGGCCACGGTGAGGTCATGCCATACAATTTAGATGGAGGAACATGCTACAGATTCGCATGGATTTGACATTTGTAACAGCGCCGTACGTAGTCGATACACTGTGATTCCATCGTAGACCAATACAAACCCTGCCCGAGGATTTTCCTAGCGAGCATGACACCGCTCATATAAGGTCCGCAGACTCCTTCATGAACCTCTTCCATTATCCTTGTTGCTTCGGCATCGTTGACGCAAAGCTTGTGCATCCCACAGTGAGACCTTCGATACAATGTCCCTCCACAGATGATGTACTGAGAAGCCAACCTTTGCAAAGCAATCCGATCTTTCTTCGTAGCCTCGGCAGGAAACTCCCCGCACTCCACAAAGTTCCAAATATCATGGTACCAGGGTAGGCCATCATCGACATCATCCATGGCGTTGACATATTCATAAGTAGGCAATTCCCTCTGCTCGATCACAATCAGCCGCAGCTTAACGCCTATTGGAAGTTCGATCATTGAAGCCAAAGTCGCCAAAGCATCGGCGAACTGATTCTTCAAGCGTGGGACATGGGTGAAAGTCACCTTATTGAAGCGAGGAATCAGCTCTTCCAAATCTTGGTGATAAGGCTTCAACTTTTCCTCACGAACCTTCCAATCTCCATTGGCTTGGGAGACCACCAGGTTTGAATCCCCAATTACTTCGAGCTTCTCAACCCCTAAAGCAATGGCAGCTTCCATTCCGACAATGCAGGCCTCGTATTTAGCTTAATTATTGGTAACATCGAAATTCAACTTGAAAGCAAGCGGGATGTGAGCGCCGGCGGGCGTGATCAACAACACTCAAATCCCGAACCCTTTTTGATTAGTAGCTCCATCAAAATAGAGCGTCCATACGTCCTCGACAACTGTCAGCACCTCCTCATCAGGGAAAGTGAAATCCGCATCCTCTGGGCCGTCGATTGGGTGATCGGCCAAGAATTCGGCCACAGCACGCCCCTTTACAGACTTTCTCGTGACATGTTGGAGTTCGAACTCAGCCAGCAGAAGCAACCAACGTGCTAGCTTATGGGTGAGTGCAGGCTTCTCGAACAGGTACTTGATAGGATCCATCCAAGAAATCAATCTCACCGAATAGGCTAGCATGTAGTGTCTAAGCTTTTTGGTAGCCTAACCCAGCGCCCAACATGTCTTTTCCAGAGGGGTATAGCGCTCTTCAGTACCCACCATTTTCTTGCTCAGATAGTATATAGCTTTCTCGACCCCATTGCTCCCTTCTTGCGCCAGTAGACATCCCATGGCCGTTGGAGTGACCGACAGATAAAGAATCAACGATTGACCCGGTGTAGGCGGCATCAATACTGGCGGGTTCTGCAAATACCTCTGGATAGATTCGAAGGCGGCTTGGCACTTATTTGTCCATTCAAACGGGACCCCCTTTTTGAGCAAGCGGAATAGCGGTTGGCAGGTTAAGGTTAGCTTGGCGATGAATATGCTAATGAACTGGACATTCCCCAGAAAGCTTCGCACACCTTTCTCGGACTTCAGTGGCTCCATCTCGAGACTCGCTTTGATTTTAGAAGGATCTACTTCGATTCCCCTCGCAGTGATCAGGAATTCCAACATTTTGCCTGCCGTGACCCCAAATGTGCACTTTTGCGGGTTCAAACGTACGTTGTACTTGCGAAGTCTCTCAAAAAACTGCCTGAGTGAGGGAAGATAGTCCTTTTCCTCCTTTGCCTTCACAATCATTTCGTCAACGTAGATCTCAACGGTCTTATGGATAAAGTCATGAAACAAGGTCGTCTGGGCCCTTTGAAAAGTACAACCAGGGTTTTTCAGCCCAAATGGCATCTTCACATAGCAATAAGTGCCCCATTTTGTGACAAACGTCGTTTTCTCTTGGTCCTCAGGTGCCACAGAGATCTGGTTGTATCCTGAGAATCCGTAGACAAAAGAGAGCAAGGCATGCCCGCCGTGTTGTCCACAAGCACGTCGATGTGTGGCAAGGGAAAACTATCTTTGGGGCTTGCCTTGTTCAAGTCCCTGAAGTCGACGCAGACTCGGATTCTTCCATCCTTCTTAGGAACAGGCACGATGTTGGTGACCCATTTGGGATACTCTGCGACCCTTAAGAATCCTCCGTCAATCTGCTAGGTGACCTCCTCTTTGATTTTCTGAACCCAATCCGGCCTCATTCTGCGGAGCTTCTGTTTGACAGGGACAGCCCCGGGCTCTAACGGGATTCGATGCTGTACTATTTCGGGATCGATGCCGGGCATACCCGTGCGAACACCTCGGGGAATTTTTTGAGTAGCTCGATTGTTCCAGCGTGATACTCGGGGGACAGATTTGCACCAATTTGCATCATGCAGGGGTCATCCTCGTCTTTCAAGTTTATAAAAATTACTTCTTCTTTTAGAGGCTGAGCAGACCTTTCGTCTTCCTTTTCGACGAGGGAACGCAACTCAGCCGGGATGTTCCCGTCGAAGTTTGTTCCTTCATCGTCAGGGTCGACACAGTTTATATAGAAGCTAGCAAAGTAATCAAAAGCAGAATCATGCATTTTATAAAGCCCAATAGGGTTGCCAAGTACAAACGACTCGAACTCAAAGTAAAAGCTACGACGTGGAGGGCCGAGAGGCACAAACTCTGACTCTGAGCTAGACCTAGACTTGACAGACTCTGTGTCAGATTCAGATACATCGTCAATGCATGTCAGGCGTGGAGTGAAAATGCAGTTATTAATACTTCCCTTCGCCTCCACGATGAGAGAGGTAGGATCCTCGATAATATCCGATGAGTCGGGCCCAAGCATCAGCACTTCGGCTTCTTCGCTCTTGCCAACCAAACCTACTTGGGAGAACAGCATCTCTAGATTTCCTTGATCGAAAGTCCTCAGCCAGTCAGTCTCTTCCTTGATCCGAGCCAGCTGTTTCTTGAATTCCCCCTTAGCGAGCTCCTCTTTGGCTAACCCTTCTTCATCATCAAACCAGGTGTCTACAGCAAAGATTTCGAAACCTAGTAGCCAAGTGCAAGTCTCTGGATCCCAAAATGGCTCTATCTGCCCCGAGTAAGCAGAGCCTCCTCCTTCCCGAACAAAATAGCTATCAGGGTTACCAAAAAAGGTTCGAGGTTTTCCTGTATCTTTACTCTTTTTGGCGTCTTTGGCCGGTGGAACGTAACCTAAACCAAAGCGGCCTTCGGTGAAAGGAAAGACAGGGAACTCAGCGATCCCTTGTTGGTTGATCCCGAGCCCTAGGCCAGGCATGAATGACATTTTTCTCATCATCTCGAGAACAGTTGAACTTATGGTAAAATCATCATCCATGGCAATGGCGAGGACTGAGTCCGACGTGTCAAAAGAGAAGCCTCCAAAATTCGAGTCTTCTTCCCCGTGCGTGATCCCCAAAATAGGTGTCCCATCATCCGTGAGTGGGCGGATCCCAGAATCCCCACAAATCGTCAAAGTCTCGGTAGGGAGCCCCATCATGACCTTTTAATGCAGAGTTGAAGGCACCGCCATGATGTCGGCCCTATGAAGCCATGGCCTGCCCAACAGCAGGTTGAAGGTAGCAGGGACATCGACTACATGGAATTTTACGTCCATTTCAAAGCCCTCAGCATCGAGTTTGAGAATCAGAGTCCCCTCCACCACACGGCGAGTACTGTCGTATGCTTTGACGGCCAAATTGGAAGGCATTAAGTCATTCTTTGTGAGCCCTAAGCGGTAGGCAACCCTCATTGGGCAAACATTAACGGCAGAGCCATTGTCAATTAGCACAGTTGGCACCCAATGTCCCCGACACTTGACAGTGATGTGCAATGGGCGGTTATGAGCGGTTTCCTCGACAGGCAGGTCCTTCTCGATAAACGTGACGGAGTGTTTAGAGAGAAGCGGTAGTACAAGGGCGATCATGGCTTCGGGGGTAATGTCAGTCGGTACCGTGAGCCGGGCTAATGCTGAGGATAACTTTTCGCGATGCTCCTTTGATGACAATATCAAACCCCAAATGGACACAATGGCAAGGATCCGTTTGAGCTGTCTCAGAATAGCGTCTTCTTCGGGAACCCCACTTGGAACAATCGGATCATTCCTCTGAGCGGCGGGAGTAGTGGTCTTCTGAGCAAGTGGGTTGGATGAGCTTCCAGCCTGTAGATTAGACGGCTGGAACACTCGGCCGCTCCTTGTGACGTTGGCAACATCCCACCAGGAAGACGAGTCAACAAAATCCCATAGATTAGCTGGCACATCCTCCAACTTGCGCTTTCCTTTGTCTATTGACGCAACTGCTGCAGTCGAGTCTGGTCCCAAAGCCGAGTCTCATTCCAAATCTACCATCACTAATCCCTCCCAAAGAGCAGGATCTTGCGCAGCATCTTCCTCAAAGGGTGCCCCCGGATTGGTAACAAACGGAACGTCCCAAAATCCTCCATCAACAAGGGCGGTATTGACATTCCACACTTCACTTCCCAGGTTCAAATCGACGAAATTGTCCACATCCCAGATACCGGCAGGCGGCGAAGTTTTGATGGTCTCATTTGCATCCCAAAGGTCAGCAGGAGGTGCATCCAAGACCATGATCGAGCAGTCATCCCCGGGAGCAAAAACGATAGGGCGAGGTTAACTCACGGAAATGATGTCGAAAGTAGGGTCAAACTCATGGATACGGCGGTCGACCGTGCCTGCAATTGAATCTACCAGAGTTAGCATGGCGCCGAGTGGGTGACGGACATCGGGCACAACTTCCCCTTCTTGATAGTAACCCCAGTATTCTTTGCTGATATCACTCTGGTCCAAATTAGCCTTGAGACCTTGACCTATTTGCCATCCATCAGGTTGTGGATCCCATACGTATTCTTCAGCTTCTATCTCAACTTAGTCCAGTTCAGGCTGGTAAAAGAGTGCGAACAAAGAGAGACCGTCCAGAGGATCAGCCTGTGCTACATTCCATTCTCCTTCCCATTGGTTTAGCCATATCTGATTGACTTGAGGGTGTGTGGGAAACCCCATGTTGTACTGCTTAATCCAATCGGTACAAAGTTCCTCCCATTCCCTAGCCTTGTCCTCCATGGCCCATCCGGTTGCCATCATGTTAACACTTGGCTTAGAAGGAAAGGGTGCGACTGGTCTAGGGTTGTTGGTTGAGGTAATGTGGTCGGTGGGGTTGAATATGGTAGAGCTGAGAGTTATCTGGTTTACTTAGGGGTTGGAGTCGTGTTTAGGCAAGGAGTTGGTAATGACATTGGGTTTAGTAGGTGGCGTTGGAAGGGTACCATTGTCCACCAAATCTTGTATCGCATGACGAAGGCGATAACAAGAGTCAGTGTAATGGCCGGGCATCTGGTGATATGCACAGAAAGTGTTGGGGTTATGGCTGGGGGTGGATTTTGAGGGAGTGGAGTTGAGGCTAGAGGCCTAAGGTGTCCGGTTTTGACTAACTTCTCCAATACCGAGGAAAGCGGTGCCTCGAAATTGGCAAAGTTACGGGGTTGGTTGCGGTTCCGGGGTCTTTGAGGGGTTTGAACTTGGTTGACTTCGGCGATGTGATTGGAGCTTTGTGCAGAGGCATTGTTATTGGCAGAAGTTGCGTTGGCGTAATTGTTACCGCCAAACAGAGCAGTGCTGTTTCTAGTGTACGCATGGGGTTTCGACTTTGAGGCTAAGGTAGAGGATGAGGCGTCACTTCTGGGTAGAACACCCGTTTGGAGAGCTTCTTCGATGGCTAAACCGGAATCATAGAAGGTTTTGAAGTTCGGCCCCTAAACCAATACAAGGTTCTTAGCAAAGTCCGGCTGCAAGTTGCGGGAGATGATGCGGATTTGGTCCTTCTCGCTTGGGCGATCGGACATGAGAGCTACCTTGGCCCTCCACCTCTGGATAAAGTCCGCAAAAGACTCCTTTGCACTCATCTTAGTTGATTCCAATTCCCGAGTGGTCATCTTGAGCTGGGCATTGTAGCTGTACTGAGCGTTGAAGGTAGATCCGATATCTTCCCACGTTCTTCTTTTGGCAATGTCGAGTGATAAGAACCACTGAAAAGCGGACCGGCGAGAGTTTGCGGGAATAACTGAGCCATTGCGTTTTCCTCGACACCATGTAGTTTCATTGCACCATGATAAGCCAGCAGGTGAGTTTTCGGATCTCCGGTCTCGTCGAACTTCGCAAAGTCGGGCATTTTGAACCTTTCGGGCAATCTTGCATTAGGGAATGGGCAAAGGCGGTCCATGGCTAGCACTCCTGCTCCTTTCCTTTCGGACTTAGCGACTACTTCTTCCAGTTTTGCCATTTTGGCGATCAACTCAGCCATTTCTGGGCTTGGAGCTGGGTTTTCGATCAGAGGGACCTCTTCGGCAGCGATTTCCCGCTCTCGCCTTTCACCACCTTCCCCTCCTGCTGCAAGAGGAAGTCTTTCTTCGATTAGGGTGCGAAGATTGGCCATAGAGGCATCGGCCTGGTCGGCCCTTTGCTGCATGATGGCTAGGTCGTGCTGGAGATCCGCCAATACAGTAGCGAGATTCGGGGGTGGAACATCTGCCATGCCTAGAGCTTTTGTCTTAACAAGTTTCGGCGATGCAGACGGAGATGGAGTAGATGGAGGGGACTCGTGCGGAGTAGCTGGTGGCGAATCCTCCCTTGACAAGGTACAAACCAAAGCTTCCGTTGTGACCGACTGAGAGACGAACGCCAAATCAAATCTTCAAACGGACCCGGCGGACGATCCCAAGTAGGTTTGGCTCTTGATTTCGGACCTTTGCTTTGGTATTGGCATGGCTAGACAGCAAAGTATAAGAGCTCAGTGATAGCATGCAACAATTTTATTTGAAAGAATTGAAAAGAATGGAAAATGAGCATGTCAACGTCGTCGGTGTCCTCCTAGACTCTAGAACTAGAGAGAGGCCGTCTCACGACATTAGAACGTTGCAATGGCATCCTCGGATTTCTTTTCGATGGTGTATCCTTGATTGGATCAACTGTCACTAAGAGATGCCAAAATAGCCTAAGCCTTTGACTTATCCATTCTCGAAGTTTCAAAGTTTTGAGCTTGGAACAACTCGGTGTAGATGGCGTGATACCGTAACTGAAGTGGCGTAAGTAGCACTGTGCCGGAGCCTGAGCGGTGTAAGTGATTAGCACTTTTAACCTGAGTGGTGTGAGCATCACGACATTCTCTCTGTTGTTCCTAGTTTTTCAGTTTGAAACCTCGATCGGGTGTAAGATAAGGACTTAGAAAATACTGATTTCCCAAAGTCTCATTGATCAAGGACTTGAAAATTTTTGATAACGTGCAACATCGGGATGCACGACTCGTCATCGGTCCATGGCAACATCGAACAGGTGTAAGACAGACTTGACAAAAGACATCCTAAAAAGCCGCCCTAGCATGCTCCTACGCAAGACGGTATGAATGTATGCACAGGCATGCGATAGGGAAAGCAGTAGCACATAGACAGCAAATGGGGGTTAGATGTAAACAATCCTACCCTGCAGGTTCCTGTCCTATGTTGAAAGGTTCTAGTGCTTTGTACGCATGTAGAGGCCAGTTTTGGTTAAAGGGGTTCCTCTGACTAGAGCCGCGATATACCTCCCATTGCAACGCGTAGAGCAAAGCAATGGTCGAACGGTAGTACGACTCATCATCGTCCAAGGTTGTTGGGCGTTCGAGGACCCCGGGCTCCAATAAATTGTGCCGGTTACCCAAAACACCTCAACGGGGCTGACCAACATCGATGTGAATGGAAGAATGCTGAAGAATGATCGAAAGAGAGAGAAATGCAATGTTTTTTAAAAATGCCTTTTTGAAGTTTGGCTCACTTTTATTGATTAACATTCGAAGAAAACTACACAAGTGAACAATAGTAAAAGCCCCAGTTCGGATTGGTCGGATACTGAGATCCTATTACGTTACCATTCTGTACTTCAAATGCATGGAGCGTACTGTTTTGACAGACTTTTGGCAAATTGTTTATTTATGTATTAATTACCAAATGTTAATCAATGATATGAGTCCTCAGCAGAGTCACCACTGTGGGCACACGCCCCAAAAATTCTTGTTTTTGTGCATAAAATTGGGTGCGCCCTTTTTGGGAAGTGCGGCGAAACGCTTCGATTCAGAGTCACCACTTGGGTTTTAGCGGTGAAATACCCAAGGAACCGAACTTGAAACGTTTTGCTACGTTGCTTGATTTGAAAAAGGCTTTTAGACTGGACCGTCGTCACCTTCGGTATCTGAGGTTCGGGAGCCAGGTTACGAGAGGGGAAGGGTTTTATGGCACCCCTCTCGCCCAATCCGGAGATCAGTCTCTACTCGGGCATTTTATAAAAACGTTTGCATTTTTCTCTCATTAATCATTTTTTTAGCCAATTAGGGCGGGGGAACAGTTAAAGGGGATTAAAACTGTAACAAGTTGCATTATATGACAAAATGATGGTGAATGATGCTTGTTGAAAGAGATAATAATAGATTGAGAACAAGCACCTGTGAGTGTTTCAAATAAACTAGGGCACGCTGGCTAGGCCACTACATGCAGAGACGACTTGCGTGCGCCACCGGTATACTAGTGTGCGCCCGTAAATCTAAACTCATAGCTCCTATTTCTCAACCCTCTGGGCTCTGGAAGGACCAGTGCACACCCAAGACAAACCACACAGTTAATATAGCAGAGTAAACGCGACTATAGCCAGCGACAGTGGATCCAAAGAAATAAGATGAACAGTGCACCCCATAAACAGTGTGGAGAAATAGATAGAGGCCAGAACTAGCTAACATGCAAGGGCCAGTCACTGGACTCGTTTGAAACTGTCGTACGCAGATCAGGAAACCCCGTACGCCAGTTACACTACTTGGTCAGTACTTGGCTTTGCATGATCTGGGCTCTGGAACATGACCAGAAGGATCCCAGAGGCCATTTAAAGCAGAAATAACAGATAAGCAACTACGCACTTCTAAGATGTAGAAAGCAATAAACTGGTTCTTAGCATGCATAAAGGTGATAAGATGGAAGGGAACAGAAAGATTGATGATCAATGATCCCCACGCCAGTGGTGCACATACAGCCATTACTGGCGTACGGCTGTTTAGTACTGGCGTGTGCCAGTACTCATTTTATACGGCTGTTAATATTTTGCCAGCTTGAGGCCAGGATCGGTATTGATTACCAACCTGGGCCTCACTGGCTCCCCTCAGGGTTTTGAACAGAAAGGGTCACAAAGGTGGTATACCTTTGGTTTTGGGAGGTTGATAGGAGGTTTTGAGCTTTGAGCTTGATGTTTGAGAGATGGGTGATGAGTGAGAGGTTGCAGCAAAATGGAGGAGAGTTCTTTGCTTGCTCTTTCAACAAATGAAAGAAAAGGAAGCAAGGCACAAGAGAAAAGAGAGAGAAGAGTGTTATGATCTTTTAATGGAGTAACTCTTGTGAACCCCTTGCATTTATATGCAAGGGGGTTATAAATAGGCCAAGGTGACTGAAGATGGGGCTGTAATCAGTTGGGTTAGGGGTTGGTTAAGTTAAGAAGGGAGCCTCCCATGCATTAAATGCATGGGACTAGGTGATGGGGGATGTAGGAGAGAGAGGGGAACGTCTCTGCAGAGTATAATCAACAGGGGAACTGTAGCCTACGTCAGGGTGGCCGCAAAAGTCTCGAGCACGTGGTTGAATAGTGATGGTTTGACTGGCTTTGATTGGCGTGCGCCCGATTAATACCGGCGTGCGCCAGTGATAACTGAGTCAACAGTCGATGACTGACACGTGGCAGTTCACTCGCGCACGCCAGCGTAGTTCTGGCGTAAGCAAGTAGGGTTTTGCTGAGGCTATTTGATTCTGGCTTGAAGGGTCTGGGTAAGGCTTGATGAAGGTTTAAATGAGGTTCAGGACACTCAAATCTCAAACACATCATCAACCTCGGAATGTTCTTGATCGTAATCATCATTGGGGAGACAAAAATTATAAGTAAACTGTTCGGGATAGTCCAAAATAGGGTGTCTACAGTTGCCCCCTTTTGACGGCCCTTGATGCACCATTGATTTGGTACAAGTAACGTCAAAGGTTTTCTAGACACCATCTTCTAGGCTACCCAAAACAAAAGCCAAAGAAGACATGAACTTTAAAGAACCTGAATGATCAAGTCCGGCTGAGCGAATCATTGAGGAAAAATCGCCACTGCTGGGGATAATATAGACAGGTGGACCGCGGCTTAATTGTATTAGAAGGGCAGCACTGGGCTCCATAAAAGGCAGACTTTCCAAGGGAATAATCCTCTGCAAGAGCATCGACTCTGTTGGGGAAAGAAGATAATTGGACGGATGGATCATCGTTGATTTGAGATTGGACGGATGGATCGTCGTTGATTTGAGATTGGACGGATGGATCGTCGTTGATTTGAATTTGGACAGATAAATCGTCGTTGATTTGAATTGGACAGATAGATCGTCGTTGATTTGAAATTGGACGGATAGATCGTCGTTGATTTGAATTTAGACGGACTCTGCTTGGGGAACATTTCCCCACGGGCTTTAAGATAAGCCAGAGCGACTTGGGCGCTTCTTTTGATCATGAGCTTCGACGCAAGGCATAAATTGGGCCTCAGGCCCAGAAGTTACGGGCATGCGGCACTCCGTGATTGGCGTACGCCGAATTTTGAAAAGGTCCGAGCCCAGATCCGGCCCAGTTACTTCCCCACGTCGTATAGACTTCCAGAACATGAAGGGAAGTGCCACTCTTCGGTTTCAAACTTTCGAAAACTCAAAGACTTCT
Organism: Rhododendron vialii; assembly: GCF_030253575.1. Lineage (NCBI taxonomy): Eukaryota > Viridiplantae > Streptophyta > Magnoliopsida > Ericales > Ericaceae > Rhododendron > Rhododendron vialii. Next base: position 24,703,042 of record NC_080557.1, on the reverse strand, counting down.
CTCAAATCCCTCAAACTCACTCCTATTCTTCCATTCCTCTCAAAACCCACCTACCCACATTCATCCATGGCGGAATCCGGAGGCGGCGACGGCGGCAACAGTGGCGGCGATGACGAGGCTCGATCGAGGAGCGGTGCCGAGACCATGGGCACTCAAATCGATGATCCATCGCCTGCAGAGGCTTCGTCGGCCGTCGGTGCAGCAGTTACAGGCGTGGCTGGTGGTGGCGACAGCCATGCAATGGTGGTGGTTGGGGACGGTGACGGGTGTACGCCAGGAGAGATGGGGCGTATGCCTGTGATGGCGGGACTGGAGGGCCCACTGGTAAGCCAACTGGACTTCCAAAGTGGCGTGGAGGCCTTGGTGGTTACTGGGTTAAGCTCGATTGGAGCCAGCGGCAGCGGCAGTGGTAGTGGGGGTGGTGATGATCGACCGGGAACACCGCCGAGAGACCCGGCAAGGGGTAAGGATTCGATGGTTGAGGAGGGGATATCCGGGGAGGTACCAGTAGAGGAGGTTGAGTTTAGGCCTGCAGTGGGGTCTTCGGCACATGTTCCTATTACACGCGAAGACTTTGCCGAGTTTGTGACAGAGGAAGAGCTTGGCCATTTGCTCCGAAAGAATCTGGGGGTGGTGGCTATAGTGATAGCAGGGCGAGAGGATCGGCAAAGACAAGTTGAGAGGGCCCAGGAGTAGGAGCGCTTGAGAGCGGAGACTAAGAGAGCCAAGGCCGAGGAAGAGGCCTATGCGCGTGAGACTGAGTTAGCCAAGGAGGCTCAGGGGGAGGTATGGTCGTTTGAGCGCGCAGTGACACTTGCTGAGTCCTTACGGCAGGCACCCCGTGCTAGGTTTGTTACGGACACGTACATTTTACCGGAGCCACACTTGTTCATACCGTCCGGGGTTGAGAGCCTCATGCCTCTACGAGATAGTTATGACGTAGAGCTCGTACTGAGGGACCCAGAGAGGCACCTATCCGTGGATTGGGCGCAGGTATATTTCTGAACTTGCTTTGATATTTATGCCATTATAACTGTACGTAGCTTGAATTGGCGTAGCATAGCTTGCAATGCACGTAGGTTAAAACCTTGAACTGTAACTTGACTTAGTAAGTAGAATTTGATAGTATACCTCGACCTTGGAACTTGATTCGACTGATAAAACACTTGTCATATAGCGAAATTGGAGTGTAGAGCATCAATAACTTTGACAAAATTTGCTAAGGCCAAGCTTGAATCAATTGTAGGCTGCTTCGACTGATGACATGGTCCCTTGAACTTGAATTCGACTAGGTAGATTGCCATGACATGATAAGCGCCAGGATGACGTGTCCAATAGTTTGAATCGACCGGTTGATAAACAAAATGCCTTTGAAATCGACTGAGGAGTGTACCCTGATAGAAATAATGCCTTGTAGTTTGGGACTTGACTGAAAAGTGCCTTTGATTTGATTCGACCGATAGTAGAATTGGATAAAGTAACTCGAGCACCTTGTAGCTTTGATCGACTCCTATAATGCTTGTCTTGACCGTAGAGTCACTTTTGAGATTCTGAATTCGATTGACTATTGGACTTGAATTGCCTTTGCTGATGAACCTCTTTTTGTTATTTATCTTTATATGCAGAGAGGAGCAGCCAGCACTCGGGATCACAGTGGTCCTGCGAGCTCGCTTGAGTTGTACAGGGGGTTACTGGAGCGAGTCAGGGCTTTGGTGGATACTGTAGGGTTCCGGCCGTTCATCCTCACTTTGATGGCAGTGAAGAATGACCATGCCTTGCTTACTGCACTGGCTGAGAGGTGGTGGGATTCCTCAAATACCTTCCACTTTTCGATCGGGGAGATGACGGTGACTCCGTCAGACTTTGCAGCTCTTACCGGCTTGAGGGTAGGAGGAGAGCCTATCCCGTTCGACTCAGAGATTTACAAAGATACCGGGGCACTGGAGTGGTTCTTAGGGCAGGCACCGGCACGTGAAGTAGAGACCAACCACTACGACCAGTTCAGGAGGTATTTGCAGGGGAGGGTGCCGGACTCAGAGTAGGAGGTGGAGCAGATGGCAAGAGCCTACTTGTTATACTTGGTCGGGGCTACGTTGTACCCGAACAAGCGATCTACAGTGCACTTGTCTTACTTGCCGGCCCTCCGCGACTTACGGACAGCTTCACGCTTTGACTGGGGAAGAGCAGCTCTGGGGACGTGCTACGGCTTTATTGGGGAGTTCTCGTGGGGGAAGAAGGCGACCGCTGGTTACTGGAGAGTGTGGGAGGTAAGAAACGAAGCTTGCAATTCATTTCCTATTTCCTTTCTTGCACTTGTCCTTGATTTGCATATGAACTGTATCTTGATGCTTTGATTGTCTGAACACTTGCAGCTGTGGGCCTACGAAGTGCTGAAGATGTACCCACCGGAGAATAAGTGTCCGAACTTGAGGATGCTCCCACGTGCCATGATCTGGGGGCCTTTACACGGCAGAAAGAAGAAATCGAGGGGGAGCCTCCTAGCCTTCAGGTCATACCTTGACGAGCTGTCGGGTACTCTGGTAAGCAACACGTCAATCAACCATTTTGCCTTTAGAATTGCTTTAATGCTGTCTCTGATGCCCATTTGTCTCTGAACCTTTGTGTTTGTTTCACAAGTGGAGTGGGACCCATGGAGTAATGCAGAGCCCGAGCCTGAGTACTTAGCGAGGAGCAAGGTGGTGACAGCGAGCCGGGTGTTACTGGAGTCGGCCTTTGGGTGGCGATGGTACATAGGTGACCGGGTGACGCGACAGTCACTTGGCTTTCTTGAGTACCAGGTTCTTGGGCCACTTCCGCCCCACGCCTCACACACAGACAGGTATACTCTGGCTGAGTTGCGACGCTTCACTGTTCCGGCTGGCCTTGCTGCTTTCTTGAGGCCTGAGCGTGACTATGCTGTTTAGCGGAGGCAACGACTGGCGAGGCCACTTGGGGTTTTAGAGCACATTGTCGTGCAGGGAGAGGCGCTAGAGGCTGGCGAGGAGAGGCGGAGCCGGGGGAGCAGGGCAGCTCGCTCGAGAGAGAGGAGCGACTATGCCTTAGCGACTGGGCTACCTCGGCTTTCTTGGACCCTAACAGTGCGGGACGCGCAGGGGGATGCTGCTACAGTTCAGTTTAAGCCTGCCAGGACAGAGCCAGTGGCTATCACGGGACCGGTATGATTTGCTTTCTGTTATGCTTGTTATCCGCATACTATGCTTGAACTGTTTTTGAAACTGACTTGAATCTATCCCCAAAAATGCAACACAGGCGCTAATGGAATGGGTGCGAGAGGCTGCTCGCCTGATGCTGGCCATGGAGAAGGAATTCCACAAGATAGCAGGCGGCGCTTCTCTGCAGTTGCACTACCCACCGGCGGATTCGGCTCCTGCTGTGCAGCCCCAGTTATATCCCAAATTCAGCTCTGTCTTGCTTTCGATACTTAGATAGATAACATGCTTGATAGAACTGCTTTTTAACATTTCCTGCGCTCAGCATTCAAAAATATACAATATGCACAATGTATGCTAAGTATTTAATGACTATGATCATGTAGGGACAGACTAGGGCGGCTCCTAGGAGAAAAAGCGTGCGGCCTCTTCCATAGAAGAAGACAGCTGGACCCTCCTCCACTCCGGCCATTACATTGAGGCAGGCCAGCTCTAGACGGCCAAGGACTAGAGGAGTCGAGATCGCTTCCGGGAGCGATGAGCCAAAGTTCCGCAGAGAGCTGAGGAAGAGGCCTGCAGAGAAGAGGCCAGCTAAGGGGCCATCACAGAAGAAGAGAAGAGAATAGGAGCAAGAGGAAGAGGAGGAGGAAGAGGAAGAGGTGCGGTCGCCCTTTAGCAGCGGCTCTGACGACACCGCCGACGATCCTGGGTTTAGGATAGACCAGAGGGAGAGAGATGACGATGAGGAGGACGACGACGTTGACGAGGACCTCTTCGACGACTGAAGGCTTCCACTGAGCTTCAGTCACTTTGCTATCTTTTGACTTTGATATTTTGATACTTTATTTTCGGAGATGGGGGCCTGCGTGCCTTTTGACTTTTGGGCGGATGTGCCTAGTACATGTTAGTCTTGCTTAACTCGGGCCGTTGTGCCGTTTCAATGCATTCCCACCTTTTGCTTTGTAGATATCAGCTTGCTAGTATATAATAACTGTGTTTTCCGTTTATTGATCTCCTTTTGATGGGCATTTGACGGAAGAAAGAACAAACCACCAACTAATACCTAACATGGATTGATAAATGATCTGAATCGATAAAAAGATGTGCATATGTACACGACTAACCTAGCTCGAAAGAAAAAGGATAGAAAAGCCCCGGGATACGATACGTATCCTAGGACACACGGAAAATACTGAAATTTTGGGCATTAACGAGCCAAAACTCAAAATTCTCCTGAACGAGGGCAACTGACACTTTGACAAGACTCCATAGGTGCTCAACGACTTGTACGAATTGATAAAATCGGCAAAGACACTCCGAGGCGAGGGATACACCGTAAAATGCTAAAAATGTCACAAAAATGGACATAAGACACAAAGGATGACTCAATTTAGTGCCGGACCGAAACTGACACCCACGTACAGTCACATTTGGCTCATATGACGCGCACGGTATGACAAAACATGGCAAAAGCCCATGGAATGGATTTTGACTCCCGAAACCTTGATTTGAACTTGAAACGAGCCGCCGGACGCCCAAAATCTTCGTTAGATGCGACGTTTGGTATAAGGCGCTTTGACATAGTCCCATATACCATTTATGACTTGTGTGAACCACCGAACTTGCAAAACAGGCCCCGGGATCGAAAATGCACACTCGATGACAGTAGCTGCAGCAGAACCTGTTTCTAGTACTTTGACTGGCGTGTGCCATGATAGGAATGGCGTACACCAAGATTGGGGGACACGTATACGCCAGTAAATAACTGGCGTGCGCCGGTCAGGTCTAATGCAGATCCACTTGTCTGACCAATTGTCCTTTTCCTGGGAGCCCCTTGTCTTTATTTCCACACGTTTTGAACACGGTTTCTGGGCTTTCAGGAGGCAGAGTCCTTGCTTGTAAGGATGTTTGAACTTTTAGTAGTTGGCTTTGAATATGTTACAGGAAACAAGGTGATTCGTTGGCCAATAAAGAAGAGATGCTCGTATTGCTCCATCCCCACACCATTTCCATTTTAATACTCTATATCCCATTGCATTTCCAACATGGAAAACCCACTCCCAACCTTGCTCAGGCCTTGGTTAGCACAATTTTTGAGCATTTACTGGTTAAACTTCCAATACCACGGCCTTGCCTCGTTCCGGTATCTTCGACATGTGCCACTCTGGCCTGCGCTCCTGAGGGCTGCTCTCCGGTTCTAGGATCCCGACATTCATGTCTTTCGTTTTGGTGATGATGAGATATGTCCGACCGTTGAGGAGTTTCAAGCGTATCTCCGAACATTTGCGTCCGCGATAATCGTCGTCCTTCTCTATCAAGTTAGCATGCCAGGGCTATTGGCGTCCTCACTCGACATTTCCAGGGGTTTGGCCAACACTTTGCTCGAGGGTGGTCAAATCAACATCATGCGTCTGATTGAGCGATACAGTCCAGATGGTGATTTGGATGACAATGCTGTGCAGGCTCGGTGCCGATTTGCCTTGGTAATCTGCTTGCTAGCCGCTTACCTGCTCATTTCTGCCGATGGGCGGGTGTGTCCCTCGTTGGTGAGCGTTGCTGCTCAGATGGGGGCGCGAAGGAATGTGGTGCCTCTTGTCTTAGCGAAAACTGTAACGCCCCGGATTTTGGGTACGTTAAATAAGAATTTCATTGAAAATAAAACTGAGTCGGGCTCTTTATTACAACAAAACTTAAAAGAAGTACTTTTATTACAAACGGGAGGGAACTAAGGTTCCTAACTACTGCTCCGCTTGTTCTTCCATCACAGCTAGCTCCTCAGCTCCGAAGGCCTCCAAGGTATAAAGCTCGCCCTGCTCATCTATGAGTGTGGGCAGCGTGCCCTTCGGAATTTTCGGATTCCGAGACGCGAGGGGCCCGGGTCGAGGGAGCGCGAGCGGGGAAGCAAGCGCTCGCAAAATACAGAGTCGCCACTCGGGTTTTGAAGGTCCGACACCCAAGGAACCGTATTTCGAAGCACTTGCCGCGCTAATTGATTTGAAAAAGTTTAAGGAACCAGTCCGTCATAACCATATCTGGGTTCGGGAGCCAGGTTACGAGAGGGGAAGGGTTTTATGGCACCCCTCTCGCCCAATCCGGAGATCAGTCTCTACTTAGGCATTTGCGAAAAATGTTTGTTTGCGATTCTGTTTGATTAATCAATTTTTAGCCAATTAGGGCGGGGGAACAGTTAATCGGAGATTAAAACTGTAACAGTTTGCAGGATGTGAAAAGATATGGCATGGATGGGCGAGATGACAAGTAATAAATGGAATAAAGTTCAAAACATCGATCATACATCAAGACAGTGCTGTGTATGATTTTGGCACGAACAAACGGCCAGCTTGCATGCGTGAATCCATCTACATGCAAGCAAACCATCGCGCGACACTACCATACACTCGCGCGAGTATTGATGCTTCACCAATGGTTTGAATTTTACCCCCTTCTGGGCTCTGGAAGGACCAGTGCTCACCCAGGTGCAAACCAAGCAGTTTATGAGTACTTGAAAGTAAACAATATTACAATAGACAGATGAAAATATTATGGAAACACGACCCCTAAACAGTGGGGGTGTCTAAACAGAGGCCAAAGCCAAGCTGCTCATGCAAGGGCAGTCCCTGGAAAACACAAAACCATCGCGCGACAGAGTGATATAGGCGCGCGATTGTTCTGACTGGACTTCCAGGAATTGCTTTGCACACTTAGGGCTCTGAGACATGTTCAAGAGCGTCCCAAGAGCATTCCAAACCAAGAGAAGTTATAAACTAAGCTAAACTATGATTTTTAACATGCAAAGCAGTGAGCTAATACTTTTAAAAGACTTGAAAGTGACTATGAACACAACAAGACACTTAAAGACCAGCATCCCTTCCCCACGTGGTCCAATCTCACGCAGACAGAACTGTCGCGCGAGTACGTGGGACCATCGCGCGAGGGAGTGCTTGGTAACGGCTCTTGATTGCTAGCTTTAGGGCCAGAACTGGTATTGATTACCAGTCTTGACCCTGCCAGCCCCCCTTAGGGGTTCGAACAGTGAGCAGAAAGGTATTATACCTTTGCTTAAGTGTCTTGGAGATGGCTTGAATGAGGTGGTGAGGCTTGGAGGGTGATTGTGTGGGAGTGAGTGTGGTATGGGATGTTTGTGCTTGAGCTTGCCTTCTTCTTTCTTGGAGAGAAATTGGTAACCCTTTGAAATGAAGCATGGGGGGGGGGGGGTTTATAGAAGAATGGGTTGGTTGGTGGCTAGCCAAGGCCATGTAACCAGCCAACAAGGCTGGTCACAATTGCTTGGTGGAGAAGTGGGGTGGCAAAGGTGATGAGAGAATGGGGGGTGAGGTGGTGCAAGGGGAGCCCCCCCAGAACGCTGTTTAGTCGACGAAAACGGGGTCACATAGGCCTGTAGCCCCCTAACCACCACGCAATCCGGGTGAAAACGACAGGTGTTGACCATCGCGCGAGATAGTGAGACCATCGCGCGAGGGTCAAGCTAACCCAGCGAGGGTCAATAGTCAAAGCTTTGACTTTGACCACCACCTGGCAAACAAAGCATCGCGCGAGTGTCCCAGTTTGTCGCGCGATTGTCAAACCCAAGGTCCAGGTTTTGATTCAAGGATTTTAGGGCTAAGGATGGGTTCCGCGTACACCAAACTCAAGCCATTCCAAGTTCTCGAGACTGTTTTCGACCTGATTCATCATCGGGGAAACAAGAAACCGAAGAACAAAGTAAAACGATCGGGAAATCAGATTGGGGTGTCTACAATGAGATCTGACATATTATACCCACGTCGCCACCGATATAATATGCTAAGGTCACCAAAAAGGCAACACCGTGAGCTACAACGCTCAATATAGTAATCCAAACCCTCTAACCCTTAACTTATGAACGAAAGATCATATTAACAACAATTCCACTTAGATCATGCATATAATCCCAACAAGTATTCTAATCCACATTCCTTACTCAACTAACGTTTTGTACATTATTCAGAATCATCGTAGACCATGTTTTTATTCCACTTTCCTTTTTACCAAAACTCCTTTTTAACTCACCCAACCTCGGTTCCGCCGCGCCGGTCTCCCGAGTATCCTCACAATGGTTCCGCCGCGCCGGGTTCCCATTGGCACACAACTGCATTGGCTCCGTACCGCGGATAACCAAGCCACACACCCAACCTCGGTTCCGCCGCGCCGGTCTCCCGAGTATCCTCACAATGGTTCCGCCGCGCCGGGTTCCCATTGGCATACACACACACACAACTCACGTAATGCCACCCAAAAACCGGTCATTATGTAGTTTCAAAATATTTCCTCCCTCGGATACACACATTTTCATCTTCGTTAACACACCCTAGGTGCCATGTCTCTACTTTCTTGGTTCTCATGTCACGTTATCATGCATAGACTCCATGGTGTAGGACTTTCCACATAACAAGCATTTATCGAAACTCAAAATGAATCAAACAAGGCTACATAACATGCTTGAATTACCAATAACGAATATCATGCATTACATACGTTTCCAACAAAAGATAACCTTATCTACTCTAAATAAAATGATCAAGTTACTTCCTAATGAACTTATAATTAGTGTTAGGGTACAAAACTACTTATATTTGGGATAGTAGATAAGGATAACTACCGTTCTTCTTGGCGGTGGTCGGCTACGAAGATTTGGTCGTCGGTTTTGGAATTCGGCGGCGTAACGACTCCGGATTGCTTCGAAAGGAAGAGAGATGAACTTTTCTCTTCCTAGAAACAACTTTCTAACTTTAACTAAGCTACTTTAAAGATCTAATGGTGGTTTTGGAAGTGGTTTGGTGGTTTCTCTCAAGAACTTTCAAGAACACAAGAAAACTAGAACTTTGGAAGCAAGAACACTTAGAATTTCTAGAGAGAAGGAAGAGCAATGGTTGAAGGTGTGAGTTCAAAGCTTGAAGTGAGCTTCTATTTATAGGCAAACTCTCCCTCCCTCTCTCTCTTTGGCCGGCCCCCTCTCTCTCTCTCTTTAAGTCTTACTTTTCTTTCACATATCATGGTGGATTGATAGGTTGATGGGTGAAGTTAAGGCTTGCTTGTACACTAACCACCTAGTTTTAGGCTTGCATGGCTAGTTTAGTACTTGGATGGGACTATGGAAGATATGGAGATAGAGTTTGTACAAGATATGGTGTTTAAGTATCAATTCAAGGACAAAAGGTGATAGATATGGAAGATATTCATCTTCAAAGTTGAAAGGATGAAATAATATCAAGGTACAAGTCCCATCCTCCTTCTTCCTCTTCCTTCCCTCTCTCTCTCTCCCTCTTTCTCCCTGTCCCTCCCGGCCTCTCTCCTCTCTCTCCTCTCTCTCTCTCTCTCTCTTGCATGGTACATACACACACACACACACACACACACACACACACACACACACACACACACATATATATATATATATATATATATATACTACAAATGTAAGAACACAAAATAAAGTAATGGGTACTTTGGTACTTTGAAATCCAAAATGACTTAAGGGTCAAGATTTTCCATTAAACTAATACAAAAGGTATAAGTACTTAATTAATATAATAGTGTACTTTGTACTCTCGAGAATCTTAACAAAATATTAGTTTAATAGGCCCAGTACTTAGTTGGCAAGACTAACTTATTGACCAATGGGTAATAAATCCCCTAATGGTTAATAACCAAGGGATAATAAAGGACGAGTACCTTAAATAATAATTTAAGTCTTATAAAAAGACTACATGTCCTTTGTATGGGGTAAATACACATGTGTATATATATATATATATATATATATATATACATACATGTATTTGACAAGATATAAAAATGGAGAGGCTTTTGTCCAATGGGTAAAGATTACCCTAACAATCATTGTCCAATGGACAATAGTTACTAGGGTACTTTTATAGTAAAATAATCAAAGAGTACTTTCAAAGTAATTATAAAAGTCTATTTTAAGTACTTTACCCAAATCTTTTATTGAATCCTTTTAATATAAAGAATTGGGTTTCTATTATCCAATGGATAATAGTTCCCCTAACTTTTATCGTCCAAAGGATAAGGAATAAAATTAAAACAATAAAAGAAATAATTTGAACAATTTTTAGTTTAGGGTTTGAAAAGGTTCAAAAGGTTCAAGATGGGCAAAATGGTCCATCTATGGTTAGGGAAGAGTAACTAGGTGACTTCCTAGTTTGGTTTCTTCAACAAGCCGGTTGGAAGCTAACTAGACTTGCTAAGTAGGGCTTAAAAGTCAAGAAACGATCTTTGAGGGGCTAAAGTGTAATTAGGGTTTCTTAGTCGAGGAAATATGATGATAAGGCGTTCAAGTGCTTGAAGACAAATCGCTAGAAATTAATAAGAAAACCATCAGGCAAATTAAGAAATTTCGAATAACAACGAGATTTTTATTGAATGAAAAATCGAAGTTGTTATAACCTATCCCCCTTAAACAATTTCGTCCTCGAAATTAGGTGGATGCTAGGATTCGAACAAATGAGGGTATTTTGCCTTCATGGTTTCTTCTCTTTCCCATGTGGTTTCTCCAGAACCGCGGTGCTTCCACAAAACACGTACCAACTTAATCGTCTTGTTCCGGATAGTCTTCTCACTTCGGTCTTGAATCTCTATCAGTTCCTCTTCGTATGTCGCGTCTTCTTCGATAGTGATGTCTTCCCAATTGAGAACATGGGTGGGTAAGGCTAGATACTTACGAAGCATGGAAACGTGAAACACGTTATGCACTCGGTCCAACTGGGGTGGCAGTGCCAGGCGGTATGCAACCTTCCCGATCTTCTCCACGATGTAACGCGGAGACAATTTCCCCTTCTTCCCAAATCTGATAACTCCCTTATTTGGTCTGATCTTCAGGAATACATGATCTCCTACTGCGAAAGACAAAGGTCGGCTTCTTTTATCCTCATAACTCTTCTGTCGGCTTTGAGCGGTCTGGATCCTCTGTTTGATAGTCTTGACCTTCTCCGTGGTATCCCGCACTATGTCAGACCCGATCAATCCTATTTCCCCAGCATCGGTCCAACAGACTGGAGATCGGCAGGGTCGACCGTATAGAGCTTCGTATGGTGCCATCCCGATGCTTGCTTGATAACTGTTGTTGTAGGCGAACTCCACCAATGGTAAATGCTGCTCCCAGTTTCTAGAGAAATCCAAGGCGCAGGCTCTTAGCATATCTTCCAGGGTCTGAATAGTCCTCTCTGTTTGTCCGTCTGTTTGTGGGTGAAAGGCCGTGCTAAGCCTCACGTCCGTTCCCAATGCCTTCTGCAATCCCTTCCAAAAGTGTGATACAAAATGTGGGTCTCTGTCAGATACTATCGAGATTGGTACCCCATGGAGGTGTATGATTTCTCGAATGTACAACAGGCTTAGTTGCTCCACGTTTTCTGTCATCTTGACAGGCAGAAAGTGTGCAGACTTGGTGAGTCGATCTACGATCACCCAGATGGCTGTGTTGGACTTGGCAGATTTTGGCAGTCCCGTCACGAAATCCATTGAGATGTGCTCCCACTTCCAGGTCGGTATTGGTAAGGGTTGAAGATCTCCTCCAGGCTTCTGATGCTTGGCCTTGACTTGTTGACACACTAAATAGGTAGATACGAACCGTGCTACATCCTTCTTCATTCCTTCCCACCAGTATGTTCTTCGCAAGTCGTGATACATCTTTGTACCGCCAGGGTGAACCGCGAAGTTCGAATGGTGAGCTACTCGGAGTACGTCTTCTCGAAGGGTTCCAATATTAGGTACGAATACCTTTCCTTTGAATCTTAGGCTGTTATTTTCTTCGATAGTCCATCCTGGCACCGCCATTCCTTCTCGGATTCGATGTCGGACGAAACCACAATTTTGCTCGAAGGTTTGGGCTAGTAAGATTTCCTGATGAAGTGCTAGCTCCGCGACTAGAGCGTACAATCGAGCATTTTCGCTTTGTGATGATGATGACCGCAGGTTGAACTCGTTAAGGGTGTCCACCATCTCCCATTCTTTGATGGCAGTCTTGACCTTCTGTGCTCTATCCTTTCGACTCAGAGCGTCGGCTACCACGTTGGCCTTGCCGGGGTGATACTGGAGCGTAAACTTGTAGTCCTCCAAGTATTCCATCCGTCGGCGCTGCCTCAAGTTCAACTCCTTCTGAGTGAACAAGTATTTAAGGCTCTTATGGTCGGTGAAAACTTTGAATTGTTCTCCCCACAGGTAGTATCGCCAGGATTTGAGGGCGAACACTACTGCGGCCAATTCTAGGTCATGGGTAGGATAATTCTTCTCGTGCGGTCGAAGTTGTCGAGATCCGTAGGCTACGACCTTCCCATTCTGCATCAGCACGCATCCCAAACCATCTCTCGAAGCATCGCAATAAATAGTATAATCTACCCCTCGTTCAGGGATGATAAGTACCGGTGCGTTGGTCAGTCTCTTCTTCAGTTCTTGGAAGCATTTCTCACAAGCTTCATTCCAATCCAGCTTCACTCCTTTCTGAGTCAACTTGGTCATTGGCTTGGCCAAGGTTGAGAAGTCCGGGATGAATCTTCGGTAATACCCCGCCAATCCTAGGAAACTCCTGATTTCGAACACCGAGGTCAGTTGTTTCGAGTTCAGCACCGCTTCGACCTTACCTTCGTCCACTGCAATCCCTTCCTTGGATACTACATGTCCCAAGAACTTAACCACTTCTAGCCAAAACTCGCATTTACTTGCCTTGGCATAGAGTTGGTTATCTCGAAGTACTTGTAGCGCTATCCGAAGGTGCTATTCGTGCTCCTCCTTGTTGGCAGAGTATATCAATATATCATCAATGAACACCACTACAAACTTGTCTAAGTAGGGTTGAAAGATCTTGTTCATGAGACACATGAATACTGCCGGAGCATTGGTCAGCCCAAATGGCATCACTACAAACTCGTAGTGGCCGTATCTGGTACGAAAAGCCGTCTTGGCAATATCCTCGTCTCGAATCCGTAATTGATAATAGCCTGATCGGAGATCGATTTTAGAGAAGCAGGTTGCTCCCCTTAATTGATCAAAAAGGTCATCGATCTTAGGCAACGGATATCGATTCTTGATTGTGACTTGATTCAACTTCCTATAGTCGATACACAATCGCAGCGTCCCTTTTTTCTTCTTCACGAACAGAGCAGGCGCTCCCCACGGTGAAGTACTTGGCCTGATAAATCCCTTGTCCAACAGCTCTTGTAACTAGGTCTTGAGCTCCTTTAGTTCGGCCGGGCCCATTCGGTATGGCGCCATCGAGATTGGGGCCATTCCTGGTTGAAGTTCTATAGAGAAGTCTATCTCTCTTGGAGGTGGTAAGCCAGGAAGTTCCTCAGGGAAAACATCGGCGTATTCGCACACGATGTGAGGTAATCCTAACTCTATCCTGTCAGTTTCTTCCATTTGGAGACTAGCTAGCCATCCAAATAGTTGATTCTGCCACCTAGATCTTTTCGTTGTCGAGCTCGCTGCTTCTCTATCCCCCTTAAAATGGAAATGAGTTCCCTCCGGAGTGTAGGCCGTCACTATCTTCTGATGACAGTCTATCACTGCTCGGTGAGCCGATAGCCAGTCCATGCCCAAAATCACGTCAAAATCCACCATGTCGATCATCCTGAGATTGCAAGTCAGGCGCAAGTTGGCTACTTCTAACTCGCACCCTTTACACACTAGATTAACAGATATGCTCCTCCCCATTGGTGATACTACTTTCGTACTTTTGCTAAGGGGTTCCGTTTCTAATGCTAAGGCAGTTACGCAAGTAGTAGATATGGACAAATGCAATGCTCCAGAATCAAATAAAGCTTGTACACAGGTGCTATATAATAATAGCGTACCTTGGATCACAGAGGGATCCTGCTCCTGCTCCTCAGTCTGTAGGGCGAAGATACGTCCTCCAGTGCCTTGCTGGGTTCCAATGGGTTGCTTTCCCTTATTTTGCCCGTTCTGCTGCTGCGGTGGACCTCCCGGGTTTTGCTTCACAAAGCCAGCCTGTCCAGGTTGTTGGGTTCTCTGATTCCCAAAGTTTCCATTCCTTTCCCTCTAAGGCTGGGGGCAGTCACGCTTGTAGTGGCCCATGGCCTGGCAGTTGAAGCATTGCACCGATGCTTTGTTTTGGCTGCCCCTCTGCGGTTCATCACGCCAGGATGCAGCAGTCCTCCAGGGTTGGTTGTTTTACGCTGAGGTGAAAGGCTTGGTCGGGTAGGGTCCGCGGTTGTTGTTGGGTGGTTGGGTTCGGATCGGCCCGCCAGTGTTGCCCATTGCCTTCCTCCATCGAGTTTTGAAGTCAGCCTCCTCGCTTTCCAGGCGGAGAGCACATTGAACCACACCATTATAGGTGGTAAAGGCTTGTGCCACTACGGCCCTTCGAGTGGTAGTCAGCCCCCACTCGAATCTTCTTGCCTTCCTGTCTTCTGTTGCCACGGCGGTTGGGGCGTAACGGGATAGCTCTTCAAATTTGGCTGCGTACTGGGTCACGGTCATCGTCCCTTGTTTCAGGTTCATAAATTCCTGCTCCTTGGCTAGGCGAAGGGGTGTAGGGAAGTATTTATCAAGGAATAGGGTTTCAAACTCGGTAAATGTCATGGTGGCTATGGCATGGGTGGCCTCCATTAACTCCCACCAGTAACGGGCTTCTCCCTTCAGCTGGTAAGTGGGTAAGGCCACACGGTCTCCGTTCCGGGTAATCTCCAAGGTGTCCAGGATCACCTTGGTTTCTTTCAGCCATGGTAGGGTTAGGATCTCCGTTGAAGGTCGGGGGTCGACGCTTGCAAAATTCATTCATTGCTCGGGTTCGGGTCATTGGTCCATCATCACGATTCTGGTTATGGCGGTTAGCATTCAAGGCAGTTACAAGTGCTTGCATGACTTGAGCTAGGTCGGTGTTAGTGTTAGAGGATTCACCATTCTCGTATCCTAGTCCACTGCGTCGGTTCACCATCTACGAGTAAAAATTGTAAAGGGGCGGTTTAGTCTACTTACAAATTTTCCCTTTTGTAAACGCCATTTATCAAATAATATGCAACAGTATTTTCGAAACAAAGTAAGCTTTACATAGATAAGCAAGGAATTACAATCATAAGCATAGAGTTCTACTATAAAACAGGTAGATTGAAAACGAGATTCCTACTACAAGTTGAAACGATCCTACTACATGGTTCTTCTACTCTTAGTGCTTTCGAGGGCAACTCAAACTATCAGAATCTTATTCTAATACTACTACTCTACTGACGTGGTGGAATGAGTCTGAATAACTCTCTCAGTTGCTCCATCCACTCCTCCTCTCTTATCTCGAGCCAACGCTCTCCCTTTCGGCGAATCTCCTCGGCTAGCTCTCTAAACAGTGGTTCCTGCGGGTCGAGTGTCAGGTACTGCTCCTCACTGGTGTAGGATGTCATCACAACTATCTCGTATAACTGTTCACCGGTCTCGGGGTCGCGGACTCCCAAGTGTGGGATGGAAATGGGGCTCTCAGGTGATATTAAGGTCTTGTAGTACAGCAGGTCTGCTATGGTGATACGGCAATCCATATCTACAATAAGGAAAGTTATATATTAGACTTAAGATGGTAGGAGGAAATCGTACACACATACATAAACAGTGATCAATTCTAATAAAAAACACAAGTCTTTCATTACTTAATAAACAAGTACAACATAGAAGGCTTACTAGCCACAACTTCCTACTAGAATTGATTACATCAAAAGGGTCCAACTACTACTTAAGCCTTCCTAACTATTCTAGAAAATACTAGGAAATTCCACCCGATAAGCGCCGATGTCGGTCTCGAAAGGTGGTGGTGGCACATCTCCGGAGTCAGCGATTATATCCGTGACTTCGGGCTCTGCTCCTAGGAATGCCATTTCCTCCTCGTCAGACTCTCCATCCTTATCTTCCCAATCGTCTAAGTCCTCGTGGTCGGATGGTGCATCGAGATCTGGTCCTTGCATAATGTGCTGCCAATCTGCTTCGTTTATTGGTTGGTCGTTGAACTCTTCGGGGTCCTCTTCCGGTTCTTCCATAGGTTCTTCCTCGGGATCTTCTTCCGGATCTTCTTCGGGATCCTCTTCGGGTTCTCCCGCTATCATGTTGATGGGCGGGATCATTGGAATTTGGGTGAGGGCTGCTCCCGCATCGTCCTCTCCATTTCCCTCAATTAGGAATTCCACGTCGTTGGGAGGTGCTATTTGGACTAGGACGGGTGCTGCTTCGGCATCATCCTCTCCCTCTGGAAGTATGATAGTGCCATGCTCTTGATAGTAGTCGTTGGTGTAGGGAAAGGCATATGGAAAGTAAGGATCTGCTATTAGTTGGTTCGTCATTGACCTTAAGGTACTTGCGAGATGGTGTGCTTCGGCTAGCAGGTTGACTTGGTATGAACTCATGTGATTCATCTACAAGGAGAGATTTCTATTAGTCAAGTTTTGAAAGGAAGTTTTTAGTATAACTTAGAGAAAACTTTTTAGGTTTCTACATTCCACATTCGATTCTTGATTTAAGTCATCATCCAATTGTTCGGGAATTCCCAGCTCGGCCGTACTGCCAATTCCGTGCCTTGCTTCAATCCGAAGATTGTTTTGACAGAATTCCACCCAATTTGGGACGGTAAACTTAAATGCAATTCACGTTTGTGCAACGGTCAAACTTATATCGTGGTTCTACCCATTCTACCCATGGCCGAGGTTTTGAACCTAAAGCTTTGATACCAAGTTGTAACGCCCCGGATTTTGGGTACGTTAAATAAGAATTTCATTGAAAATAAAACTGAGTCGGGCTCTTTATTACAACAAAACTTAAAAGAAGTACTTTTATTACAAACGGGAGGGAACTAAGGTTCCTAACTACTGCTCCACTTGTTCTTCCATCACAGCTAGCTCCTCGGCTCCGAAGGCCTCCAAGGTATAAAGCTCGCCCTGCTCATCTATGAGATTTGA
The DNA here is from genome assembly GCF_030253575.1 of Rhododendron vialii. Lineage (NCBI taxonomy): Eukaryota > Viridiplantae > Streptophyta > Magnoliopsida > Ericales > Ericaceae > Rhododendron > Rhododendron vialii. The sequence continues at coordinate 24,685,929 of NC_080557.1, read as the reverse complement.
CATATTATACCCGCGTCGCCACCGATATAATATGCCAGGGTCACCAGAAAGGCAACACCGTGAGCTACAACGCTCAATAGAGTAATCCAAACCCTCTAACCCTTAACTTATGAACGAAAGATCATAATAACAACAATTCCACTTAGATCATGCATATAATCCCAACAAGTATTCTAATCCACATTCCTTACTCAACTAATGTTTTGTTCATCATTTAGACTCATCGTAGACCGTGTTTTTATTCCACTTTCCTTTTTACCAAAACTCCTTTTTAACTCACCCAACCTCGGTTCCGCTGTGCCGGTCTCCCGAGTATCTTCACAATGGTTTCGCCGCGCCGGGTTCCCATTGGCACACAACCGCATTGGATCTGTACCGCGGATAACCAAGCCACACACCCAACCTCGATTCCGCCGCGCCGGTCTCCCGAGTATCCTCACAATGGTTCCGCCGCGCCGGGTTCCCATTGGCATACACACACACACACAACTCACATAATGCCACCCAAAAACCGGTCATTATGTATTTTTAAAATATTTTCTCCCTCGGATACGCACATTTTCATCTTCGTTAACACACCCTAGGTGCCATGTCTCTACTTTCTTGGTTCTCATGTCACGTTATCATGCATAGACTCCGTGGTGTAGGACTTTCCACATAACAAGCATTTATCGAAACTCAAAATGAATCAAACAAGGCTACATAACATGCTTGAATTACCAATAACGAATATCATGCATTTCATACGTTTCCAACAAAAGATAACCTTATCTACTCTAAATAAAATGATCAAGTTACTTCCTAATGAACTTATAATTAGTGTTAGGGTACAAAACTACTTATATTTGGGATAGTAGATAAGGATAACTACCGTTCTTCTTGGCGGTGGTCGGCTACGAAGATTTGGTCGTCGGTTTTGGAATTCGGCGGCGTAACGACTCCGGATTGCTTCGAAAGGAAGAGAGATGAACTTTTCTCTTCCTAGAAACAACTTTCTAACTTTAACTAAGCTACTTTAAAGATCTAATGGTGGTTTTGGAAGTGGTTTGGTGGTTTCTCTCAAGAACTTTCAAGACCACAAGAAAACTAGAACTTTGGAAGAAAGAACACTTAGAATTTCTAGAGAGAAGGAAGAGCAATGGTTGAAGGTGTGAGTTCAAAGCTTAGAGTGAGCTTCTATTTATAGGCAAACTCTCCTTCCCTCTCTCTCTTTGGCCGGCCCCCTCTCTCTCTCTAAGTCTCACTTTTCTTTCACATGTCATGGTGGATTGATAGGTTGATGGGTGAAGTTAAGGCTTGCTTGCACACTAACCACCAAGTTTTAGGCTTGCATGGCTAGTTTAGTACTTGGATGGGACTATGGAAGATATGGAGATAGAGTTTGTACAAGATATGGTGTTTAAGTATCAATTCAAGGACAAAAGGTGACAGATATGGAAGATATTCATCTTCAAAGTTGAAAGGATGAAAGAATATCAAGGTACAAGTCCCATCCTCCTCCTTCTTCCTTCTTCCTTCCCTCTCTCTCTCTCTCTCCCTCTTTCTCCCTCTCTCTCTCGGCCTCTCTCCTCTCTCTCTCTCGGCCTCTCTCTCTCCTCTCCCTCTCTCTCTCTCTTGCATGGTACATATACATATATATATATATATATACTACAAATGTAAGAACACAAAATAAAGTAATGGGTACTTTGGTACTTTCCAAAATGACTTAAGGGTCAAGATTTCCCATTAAACTAATACAAAAGGTATAAGTACTTAATTAATATAATAGTGTACTTTGTACTCTCGGGAATCTTAACAAAATATTAGTTTAATAGGCCTAGTACTTAGTTGGCAAGACTAACTTATTGACCGATGGGTAATAAATCCCCTAATGGTTAATAACCAAGGGATAATAAAGGACGAGTACCTTAAATAATAATTTAAGTCTTATAAAAAGACTACATGTCCTTTGTATGGGGTAAATACACATGTGTATATATATATATATATATATATATATATATATACATGTATTTGACAAGATACAAAAATGGAGAGGCTTTTGTCCAATGGGTAAAGATTACCCTAACAATCATTGTCCAATGGACAATAGTTACTAGGGTACTTTTATAGTAAAAAATAATCAAAGAGTACTTTTAAAGTAATTATAAAAGTCTATTTTAAGTACTTTACCCAAATCTTTTATTGAATCCTTTTAATATAAAGAATTGGGTTTCTATTATCCAATGGATAATAGTTCCCCTAACTTTTATCGTCCAAAGGATAAGGAATAAAATTAAAACAATAAAAAAAATAATTTGAACAATTTTTAGTTTAGGGTTTGAAAAGGTTCAAAAGGTTCAAGATGGGCAAAATGGTCCATCTATGGTTAGGGAAGAGTAACTAGGTGACTTCCTAGTTTGGTTTCTTCAACAAGCCGGTTGGAAGCTAACTAGACTTGCTAAGTAGGGCTTAAAAGTCAAGAAACGATCTTTGAGGGGCTAAAGTGTAGTTAGGGTTTCTTAGTCGAGGAAATATGATGATAAGGCGTTCAAGTGCTTGAAGACAAATCGCTAGAAATTAATAAGAAAACCATCAGGCAAATTAAGAAATTTCGAATAACAACGAGATTTTTATTGAATGAAAAATCGGAGTTGTTACAGAAACGTTCACCAGTTTGGACTTGGTGTATATAGGTCAAACGAACACCTTTAGCGGGAGTCCGCTTCTGCTTCAGGTAAACTCACTCAGCTCACCTTTTTCTGGTTTTTCACACTTTCTCGTTTTACCTCGTCGCTCGGCTTAAGCTGCTTCTTAGCTCTTGCTTGTTTTTCTGCTCAGGCTATATCTGGCTTCTTACTTGTCTTTTCGCTCATGCAGCTATGGCTATCGGACAAACTTGGGTTGCTGCATCCACCGGTGGTAGGTTGGAATCTTTTTCCAAAGAGGATTCATCAAAGGGAGATGCGGTACCCTGACATGGATATAGAAGGTTGGTATGAATACATGCAGCAAATGCAGCCTGACGAGATCGTCTTGAGGTGCTCCTGGCTGAACCTCCCGGATATGGCTATTCACTCTGATGGATTTGATAGGATGGTGATTGCAGGATTGTCAAGCTTTACTTTCTACATTCCCGGCCGTATCCTTCGCCAACTGGGCGTTTCTCAAGAGAATCACCGCATCAGTACTGGGGACTTCTGCGTCCCTAATTTCAATGCCCAAACACTCAACGGTTATCAGAGGCGTTAGGGCCTTAGAGTCCTTCAGGCAGAAATGTCGGATTTCACAACTGGGCTAAGGAATCGCTACAGACAGTGGTTGAGAGCGGATGTAAACGCAAGGGAAAACGTTGACTGACTTCAGACCACTTTGCTATGCTTTAGAATAAACTGTGAGCTGTTAGGCTTCTCAAGCATTTTGTTCTATTTTTCATGCCTCTACTGTTTTAAGGCTTTTATGCTCAGCTTATGTATCAAAAGTAGTAATTTGTAATAAAATCGGATTTCCTTCAATGCGGCTTTGACTTGTGCTCGACCTTCTCAACCTGTGACGTGGACCCAAAAATGTCAACCCTGGATCAAGTTTGATAGAATATGACCGAATCTCGAGGTGAGATTGCCTACGTATCCATTTTCAAGGAATCAGGTTAGAACGTAGTTCAGGCCAAGGTTCACTCGTGTATTTTACCTCTCCTTTTATGCTCTAACTTTTGCCTAGAACTGCCATTTTCAGGTTTTCGGTCTAGCGAGCTTTCGACTTTAGCCTATTTATTTTTGCCTAGAGCCGCCTCCTTAGGTTTTCAGTCTAGCAGGCTGCTTTAACTTTTGCTTGGAATCGCCCACCCTTGTGGTTTTCGATCCAACCGGCATCTCTCAAGGATAGTAACGCTTGAGTTGATCCAGGTTGACCAGGGTGTTGAATTCGTTGCCGTCGAGGTCAATGAGCTTAGCAGCACCCCCGGATAGGATGGTCTTGATGATGTAAGGCCCAGATCGCTTCAGTCTGAACTTCCCGCGAGGATCAAACACTAGGGCGCGGATTTCCTTTGTAACAATGTCTCCTTCGACTAAGCCCCTGGATTTCACCTTTTTGTTGAATGCGCGAGCAATTCGACGCTGATACCCTTGAACATGATACAAAGCTCGGAGCCTCCTCTCATCAAATAGCATTAGTTCGACAAACCGGCCGCTTAACCATTCAGATTCCTCAAGACCACTTTCAGCCATGATTCTCAGCGATGGGACATCAAGCTCGATAGGAAGTACCGCCTCCATTCCATAGACCAAAGAAAAAGGAGTTGCACCAGTTGAAGTGTGGATCAACGTTCGATACCCTCAAAGGGCGAGAGGCAGCTGCTCATGCCAATCCCTTGCAGATTCGACAGTTTTCTTGATGATCATCTCGACATTCTTGTTTGCGGCCTCAACTGCTCCATTTGTTTGTGGGCAATAGGTCGTTGAATGATGGATCTTGATGTCGAATTCCTCAAAGAGCTCCAGAACCCTCCCTTTGAAATGACTTCCGTTATCCGATACAAATGCCTGAGGAACACTGTACCGATAGATGATGTTCTTTCAAATGAATTGAGCAACTTGAACCGTTGTCAGGGTTTTGTAGGACTCAGCCTCGACCCACTTGGTGAAGTAGCATATCGCCACCAGTATGAACTTATGGCCATTTGAAGCAGACGGTCTGATCATTCCAATAACATCGATGCCCCAAACAGAGAAAGGCCACGGCGAGGTCATGCCATACAATTTAGACAGAGGAACATGCTGCAGATTTGCGTGGATTTGACATTTTTAACAGCGCCGTACGTAGTCGATACACTGTGATTCCATCGTAGACCAGTAATAACCTTGCCCGAGGATTTTCCTAGCGAGCATGACGCCGCTCATATGAGGTCTACAGACTCCTTCGTGAACCTCTACCATTATCCTTGTTGCTTCGGCATCGTTGACGCAAAGCTTGTGCATCCCACAGTGAGACCTTCGATACAATTTCCCTCCACAGATGATGTACTGAGAAGCCAACCTTTGCAAAGCAATCCAATCTTTCTTCGTAGCCTCGGCAGGAAACTCCCCGCGCTCCACAAAGTTCCAAATATCATGGTACCCGGGTAGGCCATCATTGACATCATCCATGGCGTTGACATATTCATAAGTAGGCAAATCCCTCTGCTCGATCCCAATCAGCCGCAGCTTAACGCCTATTGGAAGTTCGATCATTGAAACCAAAGTCGCCAAAGCATCGGCGAAGTGATTCTTCAAGCGTGGGACATGGGTGAAAGTCACCTTATTGAAGCGAGGAATCAGCTCTTCCAAATCTTGGTGATAAGGCTTCAACTTTTCCTCACGAGCCTTCCAATCTCCATTGGCTTGGGAGACCACCAGGTTTGAATCCCCAATTACTTCAAGCTTCTTGACCCCTAAAGCAATGGCAGCTTCCATTCCGACAATGCAGGCCTCGTATTCAGCTTAATTATTGGTAACATCGAAATTCAACTTGAAAGCAAGCGGGATGTGAGCGCCGGCGGGCATGATCAACAACACTCGAATCCTGAACCCTTTTTGATTAGCAGCTCCATCAAAATAGAGCGTCCATACTTCCTCGACCACTGTCAGCACCTCCTCATCAGGGAAAGTGAAATTCGCATCCTCTGGGCCGTCGATTGGGTGATCGGCCAAGAATTCGGCCACAGCACGCCCCTTTACAGACTTTCTCGTGACGTGTTGGAGTTCGAACTCAGCCAACAGAAGCAACCAACGTGCTAGCTTATGGGTGAGTGCAGGCTTCTCGAATAGGTACTTGATAGGATCCATCCGAGAAATCAATCTCACCGAATAGGCTAGCATGTAGTGTCTAAGCTTTTTGGTAGCCTAACCCAGCGCCCAACATGTCTTTTCCAGAGGGGTATAGCGCTCTTCAGTACCCACCATTTTCTTGCTCAGATAGTATATAGCTTTCTCGACCCCATTGCTCCCTTCTTGCGCCAGTAGACATCCCATGGCCGTTGGAGTGACCGACAGATAAAGAATCAACGGTTGACCCGGTGTAGGCGGCATCAATACTGGCGGGTTCTGTAAATACCTCTGGATAGATTCGAAGGCGGCTTGGCACTTATCTGTCCATTCGAACGGGACCCCCTTTTTGAGCAAGCAGAACAGCGGTTCGCAAGTTAAGGTTAGCTTGGCGATGAATATGCTAATGAACTGGACATTCCCCAGAAAGCTTCGCACACCTTTCTCGGACTTCGGTGGCTCCATCTCGAGAATCGCTTTGATTTTGGAAGGATCTACTTCGATTCCCCTCGTAGTGATCAGGAATTCCAACATTTTGCCTACCGTGACCCCAAATGTGCACTTTTGCAGGTTCAAACTTACGTTGTACTTGTGAAGTCTCTCAAAAACCTGCCTGAGTGAGGGAAGATAGTCCTTTTCCTCCTTTGCCTTCACAATCATGTCGTCGACGTAGATCTCAATGGTCTTATGGATAAAGTCATGAAACAAGGTCGTCTGGGCCCTTTGAAAAGTACAACCGGCGTTCTTCAGCCCAAATGGCATCTTCACATAGCAATAAGTGCCCCATTCTTTGACAAACGTCATTTTCTCTTGGTCCTCGGGTGCCACAGAGATCTGGTTATATCCTGAGAATCCGTAGACAAAAGAGAGCAAGGCATGCCCCGCCGTGTTGTCCACAAGCACATCGATGTGTGGCAAGGGAAAACTGTCTTTGGGGCTTGCCTTGTTCAAGTCCCTGAAGTCGACGCAGACTCGGATTCTTCCATCCTTCTTAGGAACAGGCACGATGTTGGCGACCCATTTGGGATACTCTGCGACCCTTAAGAATCCTGCGTCAATCTGCTTGGTGACCTCCTCTTTGATTTTCTGAACCCAATCCGGCCTCATTCTGCGGAGCTTCTATTTGACAGGGACAGCCCCAGGCTCTAACGGGATTCGATGCTGTACTATTTCGGGATCGATGCCAGGCATATCCGTGCGAACACCTCGGGGAATTCTTTGAGTAGCTCGATTGTTCCAGCGTGATTCTCCGGGGATAGATTTGCACCAATTTGCATCATGCGGGGGTCATCCTTGTCTTTATAAAAATTACTTCTTTTAGAGGTTGAGCACGCCTTTCGTCTTCCTTTTCGACGAGGGAATGCAACTAAGCCGGGATGTTCTTATCGAAGTCTGTTCCTTCATCGTCAGGATCGACACAGTTTATATAGAAGCTAGCAAAGTAATCAGAAGCAGGATCATGCATTTTATAAAGCCCAACAGGGTTGCCAAGTACAAACGACTCGAACTCAAAGTAAAAGCTACGACGTGGAGGGCCGAGAGGCACAAACTCTGACTCTGAGCTAGACCTAGACTTGACAGACTCTGTGTCAGATTCAGGTACATCTTCAATGCATATCAGGCGTGGAGTGAAAATGCAGTTATTAATACTTCCCTTCGCCTCCACGATGAGAGAGGTAGGATCCTCGAGAATATCCGATGAGTCGGGCCCAGGCATCAGCACTTCGGCTTTTTCGCTCTTGCCAACCAAACCTACTTGGGAGAACAGCATCTCCAGATTTCGTTGATCGAAAGTCCTCAGCCAGTCAGCCTCTTCCTTGATCCGAGCCAACTGTTTCTTGAATTCCCCCTTAGCGAGCTCCTCTTTGGCTAACTCTTCTTCATCATCAGACCAGGTGTCTGCAACAAAGATTTTGAAACCTGGTAGCCAAGTGCAAGTCTTTGGATCCCAAAATGGCTCTATCTGCCCCGAGTAAGCAGAGCCTCCTCCTTCCCGAACAAAATAGCTGTCGGGGTTACCAAAAAGGGTTCGAGATTTTCCCGTATCTTTCCTCTTTTTGGCGTCTTTGGCCGATGGAGCGTAACCTAAACCAACGTGGCCTTCGGTGAAAGGAAAGACAGGAAACTCAGCGATCCCTTGTTGGTTGATCCCGAGCCCTAGGCCAGGCATGAATGACATTTTTCTCATCATCTCGAGAACAGTTGAACTTATGGTAAAATCATCATCCATGGCAATGGCGAGGACTGAGCCCAACGTGTCAAAAGAGAAGCCTCCAAAATCCGAGTCTTCTTCCCCGTGCATGATCCTCAAAATAGGTGTCCCATCATCCGTGAGCGGGCGGATCCCAGAATCCCCACAAATCGTGAAAGTCCCGGTAGGGAGCCCTATCATGACCTTTTGATGCAGAGTTGAAGGCACCGCCATGATGTCGGCCCTATGAAGGCATGGCCTGCCCAGCAGCAGGTTGAAGGTAGCAGGGACATCGACTACGTGGAATTCTACGTCCATTTCAAAGCCCTCAGCATCGAGTTTGAGAATCAGAGTCCCCTCCACCACACGGCGAGTGCTGTCGTATGCTTTGACGGCCAAATTGGAAGGTGTTAAGTCATTCTTTGTGAGCCCTAAGCGGTAGGCAACCCTCATTGGGCAAGCATTAACGGCAGAGCCTTTGTCAATTAGCACAGTTGGCACCCAATGCCCCCAACACTTGACAGTGATGTGCAACGGGCGGTTATAAACGGTTCCCTCGACAGGCAGGTCCTTCTCGGTAAACGTGACAGAGTGTTTAGAGAGAAGCGGTAGTACAAGGGCGATCATGGCTTCGGGGGTAATGTCAGTCGGTACCGTGAGCCGGGCCAATGCTGAGGACAGCTTTTCGCGATGCTCCTTTGATGACGATATCAAATCCCAGATGGACACAGAGGCAGGGATCCGTTCGAGCTGTCTCAGAATAGTGTCTTCTTTGGGAACCCCACTTGGAACAATCGGATCATTCCTCTGAGCGGCGGGAGCAGTGGTCTTCTGAGAAAGTGGGTTGGACGAGCTTCCAGCCTGTAGATTAGACGGCTGGAACACTCGGCCGCTCCTTATGACGTTGGCAACATCCCACCAGGAAGACGAGTCAACAAAATCTCACAAATCAGCTGGCACATCCTCCAACTTGCGCTTTCCTTTGTCTGTTGACACAATTGTTACGGTCAAGTCTGGTCCCAGAGCCGAGTCTCATTCCAAATCCTCCATCACTAATCCCTCCCAAAAAGCAGGATCTTGCGTAGCATCTTCCTCAAAGGGTGCCCCCGGATTGGTAACAAACGAAACGTCCCAAAATCCTCCATCAACAAGGGCGGTGTTGACAGTCCACACTTCGTTTCCCATGTTCAATTGACGATATTGTCCATATCCCAGATATCGGCAAGCGGCGAAGTTTTGATGGTCTCATTTGCATCCCAAAGGTCAGCAGGAGGTGCATCCAAGACCATGATCGAGTAGTCATCCCCGGGAGCAGAAACGATAGGGTGAGGTTGACTCACAGAAATGATGTCGAGAGTAGGGTCAAACTCATGGATACGGTGGTCAACCGTGCCTGCAATTGAATCTACCAGAGGTAGCATGGCACCGAGTGGGTGACGGACATCGGGCACGACTTCCCCTTCTTGATAGTAACCCCAGTATTCTTCGCTGATATCACTCTGGTCCAAATCAGCCTTGAGACCTTGACCTATTTGCCATCCATCAGGTTGTGGATCCCATACGTATTCTTCAGCTTCTATCTCAACTTAGTCCAGTTCAGGCTGTTAGAAGAGTGCGAACAAAGAGAGACCGTCCAGAGGATCAGCTTGTGTTGCATTCCATTCTCCTTCCCACTGGTTTAGCCATATCTGATTGACTTGAGGGTGTGCGGGAAACCCCATGTTGTACTGCTCGATCCAATCGGTACAAAGCTCCTCCCATTCCCTAGCCTTGTCCTCCATGGCCCATCTGGCTGCCATCATGTTAACGCCTGGCTCAGAAGGAAAGGATGTGACTGGTCTAGGGTTGTTGGCTAAGGTAATGTGGTCGGTGGGCTTGAATATGGTGGAGCTGAGAGTTATTTGGCTTACTTCGAGGTTGGAGTCGTGTTTAGGCAAGGAGTTGGTAATGACATTGGGTTTAGTAGGTGGCATTGGAAGGGTACCATTGTCCACCAAATCTTGTATCGCATGACGAAGGCGATAACAAGAGTCAGTGTAATGGCCGGGCATCTGGTGATATGCACAGAAAGCGTTGGGGTTATGGCTCGGGGGTGGATTTTGAGGGAGTGGAGTCGGGGCTAGAGGCCTAAGGTGTCCGGTTTTGACTAACTTCTCCAATACTGAGGAAAGTGGTGCCTCGAAATTGGCAAAGTTACGGGGTTGGTTGCGGTTCTGGGGTCTTTGAGGGGTTTGAACTTGGTTGACATCGGCGATGTGATTGGAGCTTTGGGTAGAGGCGTTGTTATTGGCAGAAGTTGCGTTGGTGTAATTGTTACCGCCAAACAGAGCAGTGTTGTTTCTAGTGTATGCATGGGGTTTCGACTTTAAGGCTAAGGTAGAGGATGAGGCGTCACTTCTGGGTAGAACACCCGTTTGGAGAGCTTCTTCGATGGCTAAACCGGAATCATAGAAGGTTTTGAAGTTCGGCCCCTGAACCAATACAAGGTTCTTAGCAAAGTCCGGCTGCAGGTTGCGGGAGATGATGCGAATTTGGTCCTTCTCGCTCGGGCGATCGGACATGAGAGCTGCCTTGGCCTTCCACCTCTGGATAAAGTCCGCAAAAGACTCCTTTGCACGCATCTTAGTTGATTCCAATTCCCGAGTGGTCATCTTGAGTTGGGCATTATAGCTGTACTGAGCGTTAAAGGCAGTGTCAATATCTTCCCACATTCTTCTTTTGGCAATGTCGAGTGATAAGAACCACTGGAAAGCGGACCGGTGAGAGTTTGTGGGAATAACTGAGCCATTGCGTCTTCCTCGACACCGTGTAGTTTCATTGCACCATGATAAGCCAGCAAGTGAGTTTTCGGATCTCCGGTCCCGTCGAACTTCGCGAAGTCGGGCATTTTGAACCTTTCGGGCAATCTTGCATTAGGGAATGGGCAAAGGCGATCCATGTCTAGCACTCCTGCTCCTTTCCTTTTGGACTTAGCGACTGCTTCTTCCAGTTTTGCCATTTTGGCGATCAACTCAGCCATTTCTGGGCTTGGAGTTGGGTTTTCGATCAGAGGGACCTCTTCGGCAGCGATTTCCCGCTTTCGCCTTTCACCGCCTTCCCCTCCTGTTGCAAGAGGAAGTTGTTCTTCGATTAGGGTGCAAAGATTGGCCATAGAGGCATCAGCCTGGTCGGCCCTTTGCTGCATGATGGCTAGGTTGTGCTGGAGATCCGCCAATACAGTAGCGAGATTCAGGAGTGGAACATCTGCCATGGCTAGAGCTTTTGTCTTAACAAGTTTCGACGATGCAGGCGAAGATGGAGTAGACGGAGGGGACTCGTGCGGAGTAGTTGGTGGCGAATCCTCCCTTGACAATGTACAAACCATAGCTTTCGTTGTGACCGACTGAGAGACGAACGCTAAATCAAATCTTCAAACGGACCCGACGGACGATCCCAAGTAGGTTTGGCTCTTGATTTCGGACCCTTGCTCTAGTATCGGCACGGCTAGACAGCAAAGTATAAGAGCTCAGTGATAGCCTGCAACAATTTTATTTGATAGAATCAAAAAGAATGGAAAATGAGCATGTCAACGTCGTTGGTGTCCTCCTAGACTCTAGAACTAGAGAGAGGCCGTCTCACGACATTAGAACGTTGCCATGGCATCCTCGGATTTCTTTTCGATGGTGTATCCTTGATTGGATCAACTGTCACTAAGAGATGCCAAAACAGCCTAAGCCTTTGACTTTTCCCTTCTCGAAGTTTCAAAGTTTTGAGCTCGGAACAACTCGGTGTAAATGGCGTGATACCGTAACTGAAGTGGCGTAAGCAGCACTGTGCCGGAGCCTGAGCGGTGTAAATGATTAGCACTTTTAACCTGAGTGGTGTGAGCATCATGACATTCTCTCCGTTGTTCCTAGTTTTTCAGTTTGAAACCTCGATCGGGCGTAAGATAAGGACTTAGAAAGTACTGATTTCCTAAAGTCTCATTGATCAAGGACTTGAAAATTTTTGATAACGTGCAACATCGGGATGCACGACTCGTCATCAGTCCATGGCAATGTCGAACAGGTGTAAGACATACTTGACAAAAGACATCCTAAAAAGCCGCCCTAGCATGCTCCTACGCAAGACGGTATGAATGTATGCACAGGCATGCGATAGGGAAAGCAGTAGCACATAGACAGCAAATGGGGGTTAGATGCAAACAATCCTACCCTGCAGGTTCCTGTCCTATGTTGAAAGGTTCTAGTGCTTTGTACGCATGTAGAGGCCGGTTTTGGTTAAAGGGGTTCCTCTGACTAGAGCCGCGATATACCTCCCATTGCAACGCGTAGAGCAAAGCAATGGTCGAACGGTAGTACGACTCATCATCGTCCAAGGTTGTTGGGCATTCGAGGACCCCGGGCTCCAATAAATTGTGTCGGTTACCCAAAACACCTCAACGGGGCTGACCAACATCGATGTGAATGGAAGAATGCCGAAGAATGATCGAAACAGAGAGAAACGCAATGTTTTTGAAAAATGCCTTTTTGAAGTTTGGCTACTTTTATTGATTAACATTCGGAGAAAACTATACAAGTGAACAATAGTAAAAGCCCCAGTTCGGATTGGTCGGATACTGAGATCCTATTACGTTACCATTTCGTACTTCAACAACGCAGAGCGTACTATTTTGACAGACTTTTGGAAAATTGTTCATTTATGTATTAATTGCCAAATGTTAATCAATGCAATGAGTCCCCAGCAGAGTCGCCACTGTGGGCACACGCCCCAAAAATTCTAGTTTTTGTGCATAAAATCAGGTGCGCATTTTTTGGGAAGCGCGGCGAAACGCTTCGATTCAGAGTCGCCACTCAGGTTTTAGCGGTGAAATACCCAAGGAACCGAACTTGAAACGTTTTGCTACGTTGTTTGATTTGAAAAAGGCTTATAGACTGGACCATCGTCACCTTCGGTATCTGAGGTTCGGGAGCCAGGTTACAAGAGGGGAAGGGTTTTATGGCACCCCTTTCGCCCAATCCGAAGATCAGTCTGTACTCGGGTATTTTATAAAAACGTTTGCATTTTTCTCTCATTAATCATTTTTTTAGCCAATTAGGGCGGGGGAACAGTTAAAGGGGATTAAAACTGTAACAAGTTGCATTATATGACAAAATGATGGTGAATGATGCTTGTTTAAATAGATAATAATAGATTGAGAACAAGCACCTGTGAGTGTTTCAAATAAACTGGGGCACGCTGTCCCAGAATGGAGCACGCAAGAGGAAGCTGTATGCATTGGCCAGGCCACTACATGCAGAGATGACTTGCGTGCGCCACCGGTATACTAGTGTGCGCCGGTAAATCTAAACTCACAGCTCCTATTTCTCAACCCTCTGGGCTTTAGAAGGACCAGTGCACACCCAGGACAAACCACGCAGTTAATATAGCAGAGTAAACGCGACTACAGCCAGCGACAGTGGATCCAAAGAAATAAGATGAACGGTGCACCCCATAAACAGTGTGGGGAAATAGATAGAGGCCAGAACTAGCTAACATGCAAGGGCCAATCACTGGACTCTTTTGAAACTGTCGTACGCAGATCAGGAAACCCCGTACGCCAGTTACACTACTTGGTCAGTACTTGGCTTTGCATAATCTGGGCTTTGGAACATGACCAAAAGGATCCCAGAGGCCATTTAAAGCAGAAATAATAGATAAGCAACTACGCAGTTCTAAGATGTAGAAAGCAATAAACTGGTTCTTAGCATGTATAAAGGTGATAAGATGGAAGAGAACAGAAAGATTGATGATCAATGATCCCCACGCCAGTGGTGCACATACAGCCATTACTGGCGTATGGCTGTTTAGTACTGGCGCGCGCCATTACTCATTTCATACGGCTGCTAATATTTTGCCAGCTTGAGGCCAAGATCGGTATTGATTACCAACCTAGGCCTCACTGGCTCCCCTCAGGGTTCTGAACAGAAAGGGTCACAAAGGTGGTATACCTTTGGTTTTGGGAGGTTGATATGAGGTTTTGAGCCTTGAGCTTGATGTTTGAGAGATGGGTGATGAGTGAGAGGTTGCAGCAAAATGGAGGAGAGTTCTTTGCTTGCTCTTTCAACAAATGAAAGAAAAGGAAGCAAGGAACAAGAGAAAAGAGAGAGAGAGAAGAGTGTTATGATCCTTTAATGGAGTAACTCTTGTGAACCCCTTGCATTTATATGCAAGGGGGGTATATATAGGCCAAGGTGACTGAAGATGGGGCTGTAATCAGTTGGGTTAGGGGCTGGTTAAGTTAAGGAGGGAGCCTCCCATGCATTAAATGCATGGGAGTAGGTGATGGGGGATGTAGGAGAGAGAGGGGAATGTCTCTGCAGAGTATAATCATCAGGGGAACTGTAGCCTACGTCAGGGTGGCCGCAAAAGTCTCGAGCACGTGGTTGAATAGTGATGGTTTGACTGGCTTTGACTGGCGTGCGCTCGATTGATACCGGCGTGCGCCAGTGATAACTGAGTCAACGGTCGATGACTGACACATGGCAATTCACTAGCGCACGCCAGCGTAGTTTTGGCGTAAGCAAGTAGGGTTTTGCTGAGGCCATTTGATTCTAGCTTGAAGGGTCTGGGTAAGGCTCGACGAAGGTTTAAATGAGGTTCAGGACACTCAAAGCTCAAACACATCATCAACCTCGGAATGTTCTTGATCATAATCATCATTGGGGAGACAAAAATTATAAGTAAACTGTTCGGGACAGTCCAAAATAGGGTGTCTACATGGGGGCTGACGACAGCTCGGAGGGCAGCGGTAGCTCAAGTGTTTACCACCTATGCTGAGGTAGTGAAGTGTGCTCTCCAGCTAGAGAGTGAGGAGCTGGACTTCAAAACCCGATGGAGGAAGGCGAATAATAGCATCGGTGGACTAATCCGAGCCCAACCCCTCAGCAACAACCATGCACCCTGCCCCACCAAACCCTCTAACCCACCTCAAAGCAACCAACATTGGGGAACTGCTACACTCGGACGTAGCGAACCGCAGAGGGGCAACCGAGATTTGATGACAGTTAGGTGTTACAACTGTCAGTCTATGGGCCACTAAAGTCGCCAATGCCCGCAACCTCAGAGGGAAGGGAATAGGAGCCTTTGATAGACAGGTTTTGTGAAGCAAAACCCTAGAGGCCCATCGCGGCAGCAAAACAAGGGAAATCAGCCCATGGGAACCCAACAAGGCACTGGAGGGCATATCTTTGCGCTGCAGATTGAGGAATGCTTCGTTCGCTCCGATATAAGGAATAACGCCCCAAGCGTAGGGCTTAATACGTCATTTGAAGCATCATAATCCGAAAGACCGGGATCGTACCCACGGGAATAATTAGTACGGCTTGGTTGGATTTGTATAAGTAAGCACGGGTTTTCGGCTTTTAGCAAGCCAACTTTGTTTTACGTATATGGTGGAAAGTAAAAAGGCTAAATTAAACAGGAATAAACTAGGATAAAAAGCAGGTTAGGTCTAGGAATTACTAACACCCACGACTCAAGTTAAATCACATTTTCACCCAATGACGCAGTTTAAGATACTCAATTAAAGTTCCTAAACCGGAAGATAAGATGGTTCAATTACCAAGCTAGCTCTATAATTTATTTAGCAAACACCTCAAGCGATAGAGCTCCAAGCATCATGTGTGGTAAGTAGGCGATGCTCTCACCTACACATGATCAAAGAGGTTAACACCTTAGCAATTTGATAAATAAATCCGAACTACACATCAATTTTCAAACCAAAGATTCGAACTTTATTGGTGAAAAATGCAATTTTTACTCGAGCCATGAGGTGCTATTCACCCCATGACCTAACCCTAGAAAACTACTCACACATATCTATGAAGATAAGAGCAAGCAAAAATCTACTAAGCATAATGAAATAACAATACTTGAAGAAAACTAGATTAAACAATAGATCGGAGTAACGGCTACAACTTTAATGAAGATAAAAGTAGCAAAAACTAATTAACTAAAGCAAGAAATTAAAATTACAGTGCTGGAAATGAAGAACAATGAAGAACAATTCAAAAAAACAAACAAATCTAGGCTAGATCTAAAATTATGCAATCAAAAAGTTGTTTGTACAAGTGACATCACGCCTTTTATATTCTCCAAGGTACGCGCACGGAATATATATTCCAAGAGATGCTTCAAAAATACCCTCCGAGGCCCTCGGTAGCGATGGAGAAAGACTTAAGTTGCTAGTGATAAGGGCTCGGTACCGATAGACTTGAAAAAGTGGTATCAATACCGAACCAATTAATGGATGTCGCATAAGATGCTCAGTACCGATGCATCATAGATCTTCCTACCGATACCGAGGTTGATTAGTGGCTGGCTTGATAATTGCTTTGGTATCGATTGGATGTAAATTGGGGTACCGATATTGAGCTTGATAGCTTCAGCTCTTGACCATTGGCTCTTGCTTTGCCTTCGTCTCGTGAAGTCGGGTCACCTTCTAGTCCTTGGATGTCCTTGAGCTTTAAAACTCCTGTTTTGAATGATTTTTCTACAAAAGAAAGCTAAACTACCTTACGTGCAAAAGTAATTAAAAACAATTAATTAAGCGATAAAATTAACTAAAACTAGATAACTAGCGCACCCTAATTGCATTATCGGGTGCTTATCACACCCCCCAAACTTAAGGTTTGCTAGTCCCTAGCAAATAAAGTAACGAAAAATTTGAAAACTAATATCCTTGCAATCCATTCCACTATCATAACTTAGAACATGCTCAACATTGTAAACTAACAAGAGTTCAATCAATCCGGCTTTTTATGTCATTTCTACAATTCACAATTTTAGCATCCAACTAAACAGGCCAAGCATCAAGCAAGTCTAAGAGCAAGCATAAACAAGGTTTGTGTCCTCGAACAAGGGGAGGATACGGAACACAAAACCTGCGAATTTAGACTAGTAACCATATCCCACGAAGAAGTGCTTTACAAACAGGCAACAGTGAACAAGAACTACTATGCCTCAACAACGAAAGCACTTTATTCAACAGAATTAACAACTATGAGATGAAATTTGGATAACTACGGGAAAGCATACCGCGCAACTAACTATGCAAATATCAAATAGTCAATCACAAACGAATCCATGCGCGCAAAGGATCAACTAAGGTCTTTTTAAGCTTGTAATGACCTTGGTTACAAAGAACAGGTTAGCAAAAATGGGCGATGATCTTTTACCAGCTTGGTTATCTACCCGAATGACCGCCGCCAACACAGAATAAACCAAGTCAAAGGCCAAACCGGCCAAACCAATAAACCAACTACTTAACTAATAATGTGCAATACTAAGCTATGAACTGAAATGCAACAAAAACAAAAATAAAGGATAGAGTGGTTGGCATGTCAACCAACCTAGACCCTGACCAAGTAAGGGGATTTTCTATGCCACCGACTATATCACATTACCCTAAAAAGTCACCACCTCATCCTTCCACTTCATCATCATCCGCTACTTCTTCTTCTCCGAAATCATCACTCACTTCGGCCTCAATTTCTGGTTCTGGTACATACTTCTCTCCATGTTGATGTTCAAGAATGGTAGTTTGCCATGCCACCTCTTTCTTGAGTTGAGCTTGCTCCCTCATAATTCATCTTCTTTCTACTTTTTCCTTCCTCAAACTCTTGATGATTGAGATGTTTTGACAACAAAGCAACTTGGACCACGTGTTTTGCTTTGCTTTCTTGGAAGGCAAGGTGGTCAAATAGCTGCTTGAACCAACGGTTTTAGCTTTGGCGACATGGGTTTGCGAGATACTTTTCTCATCGAAGGTATCGGTCATTGGTCCCGGTTCAAGATCTTCTAACTTGTCATACTCCTCCCCCCTTACTCCCTGTTCTTTACATAGGGCTGTGATCATACATGGAAATGGCATGCGGGCTGTGGATAGAGTATCATTCTTGAAATCCACCATCTGAGTAAAGATAATCATAGCCCAATTCAGTACCATATCCTTCGCAGCAAATGCATACAAAGTTCCCCACTCTTTCGCGATGGTTTGTGCTCGATTCCTCTCGGATAAACATTATGATGGATCAATTTGTTCAAAAATCGGTCAGTTCCTTTGAATTTTCCCGGCACATGGGGGATTTCAGCCTTAGTCGAGTCCAAATACAGCTCTTCATTAATAACCCCTTAGTCAATTTGCATGCCCTTAGTCGGATAGGTAATTGATTCGGGAGTCGGGCGAGTGAATATCAAGTAACGGGCTATAACATTAGGTGTGATCACAATGTCTATTCCTGCAACCCTAGAAGTAATAGTAGTATTAGGATCATTCTCCCACTCACCCACAGGTACTTTCAACTTGTAAAAATCAACAACTAACTTTTTATTGTAACTTTCTAATTTCTCAGTCCAAAAAGTCAAACCTTTTCGCATGACGATGCGGAGGCCCCGGTGTTCCTTTCCAAAGCTTTAGCATCCACTTGCCGTTCGTTCTTGAATTTCCGTTTGTCCATGCTTGCTTCCCAATTTTTCTGTTTATCCATTGCCATTTCTTGTGGAATTTTCCTCCTATTTCGACTCCGTTGTTTCGAAGCTCCCCCAAACTGATTTTCCTCTTCCTCCTCTAATTCAGCCACAAAATCATCCTCCTCCTCATTTTCCGGCTGAGAAGTAGTAGCACAGTGCGCGGTCTGTTTAATCCTTGGCATTGTAGGTTGAAAGGGTTTTGAGTTTTTTTTTTTTTTTTTTGTATTTTCGGATTTTTGGGGAGGGTGTATCTAGGGTTTTGATTTCTGGTGGAAAAATGGAATGTAGGGTAGGATTTGTGGTGGGAAGTGGGTATATGAGTGGAAGATGGGAAGAAATTTCGGATTTTTTAGGGAGAAATGAAAAAAATTCGGATTTTAAAAAGGGGAAGTGGGTTTACCTCATTTTTGGTGGAAATCCTTAAAATAACTGGAGAAAAGTTGAGTATTCTTGAAAGAGATGGGGGATTTGGGGATTTTCTAATGGAACTATGGAGGATTTTTGAGGTTGATTGGAGGTTTAGGGTTAGGGTTTTGGAGTAACAAAGGAGGGTAAGAGAGAGAGAGAGGTTCGGATGTTTGAGAAGATGAAGAACTGCTCTGGATCGAAATTGGGCTGACTGTTCTGCTGCTATAAACCAATCGGTATCGATTGAAACTATTGATTCCCATCGATGCTGACTGCTTTAGATCAATCCCCAGAAATCACTTCGGTACCGATTGACATTAAAACCTTCTACCGATGCCGAATTGTTTAGCTGCCCCACTGGATAATCATCTCGTTATCGATGGAATACTCCCCTTCCTACCAATGCCGAAACCTTTTAACTCAGAAATTTTGCCCTTCCACAATTTAAACCAGAGCTTCCAAAAATTGATCCAACACCCCCAAAACACCTTCGATCAATGAACACTTATCCCAGTAACCTTCCAAACAACCGGTCACCTAAGTTTAAGCAAAGAACGGGAAAAGAACAAGATGCAAAGCAGGACGAGGTGGCTCATATGTGGTATGATCATGCAAAGAATGCCTTGTATCCTTTCCTAAGTGCGCCTCGAATTCCAAAATGATTGAAAATTGACATTTAAACACAATTAGAGATGGACATGTGAATATTCACCTAACTACAACCATTTTTATTGAAAAGATGAGGATATGGGCCAAAGCTTGCTCGAAAACTTAACTCAAAACCTAAACCGTTCAATCTTCAACTAAGCATGCAAATTGAGAAGTACAAAGATACTTAGGATTGTCATGAACTCTTGCCAATTAACAATTATTGAGCATGCAACAAGTCATGAAAAAGAACCAAAAACCGTGACAAAAGGAAGAATTGCAAGTAAAAAGCTTTATTTATTTTTAAAATTTTTCATTTTCTCTTTTTTTTTCAATTTTTCATTGTTTTTGAATTTTTCAAATTTTTCAAAAAAAAAAAAATCAAACAAATAGGACATAAGTTAGCCCCTCCCCCCAACTTAAAGCGATGCTATGCCCTCATAGCATCAATAACAAGAGCGAAGAGAGGAAGAGTGAGCGAATGTACCGTCCAAGGAGAATGTCAACCCCTAAATACCTCGACCAAGTTGGAGGATTTCATGTCAATGTCTTGCTCCAATCAGATTAGATGCTTACAGGGTTTACTCCTTTGGTTCTGCCAACTCAGAACCACTGCTTGTCACACTGGGCCATATCCAAGGTTTTATCGGACTAACAACCGCGGTGCGTAGCCACACCCATGCTTAGGGCTCCTGAATGCCTCACTCGCCCCGTCTTTAGGCCCAAACTACCAAGGCTGGTGTGGTGGCACATAAACCCTGCAGAAGACTTGAAAGAATGACTTTCCAAAAAACAAATGACATTAAAACCACCGGCCCATGTTATCCGGCTTCAAACTAAACAAAACACAAAAGACAGAAAATAAAGAAAACACCAAAAACATGCAAAACAAATGAAATACACCACCCGATCATCATGCGATCACACGAGTCATACTTTTCTTCCCATTTCTTACCGATGGGGTAAGAAATGGGTGGCTATATTAGATCATCGAAAATTTGTTATGCTAGCACCCGTAATAAAATTTATCACTCAATCTCGCCAAACAATCAAGTTCAGTGTCCCCTATGATCAAAACAAAGCAAGAAAAGATAGAACCTAGCGTGCACTCCAGGAAATATCAAACCTCACCCATAGACCTAAGCTGCCACCGATTAGGGGCAATTTCGGAGAGCATAGATCATTAACGATAAACTATTACCAAGAAGAACTAATGAAAGCCCTTTTTACACTAACACATTGGTGAAATCTTTTGCATGTGAGGTGTCTTCAAGACTTTATTCAAAATAAGAAAAACATAACATGAGAAAACAAAACATGCAAAACTAAACAAAACATGGCAAAACAAGAAAGAAAAACAAATATGCACAATATATATAATTTAATATCAAAACTCGGAGCGTCAAAGTCATAGCTAGACTCCGCCAAACAATGAAGTCCAGCGTCCCCTAAGATCGTAACCAGGCAAGCAATCAAGATAGTGCCAAGTGCGTAAACACGGGAATATCAAGGCCTAACCTAAGGATCTATACCGCCTCTGTTGGGGCTAATCTGGAAGACGTGAGTGTTTAATTGTGAATTACTCCTATCAGAAAAGCTAATTAAAGCCCTATGTCACTGATATTAAATAATTTTCCCTTCGAACCGGAGCTGGACACACGATCCTTTTTTTAATAGCGGTGTGCGAAGCTACATATACCCAAGTCAATGGTGGGTACCCCCTACCCGGGGGCCGGGTCCGACAAACAGTTAAGTTCAGCAGTTACGCTTTCGCTCCCCATGCAATTATAGTGAAAACAAGCTAGATCAACGGATCGACCGTGTAAACTGGATCGATCAACTCCTTATTCGATTCTCCAACCTCAAAAATACCAAGAAAGGGTTTAAGTTTTTGACCATTTACTTTTAAAAGATTTACCATTAATTGGATTCAAAACATCAACAGCACCATGAGGATAAACATGTTCAACAACATACGGGCCAGCCCAACAAGAACGCAATTTACCAAGAAACAAATGAAGCTTAGAATTGTACAAGAGTACCTTCTGGCCAACCTCAAAGTCCTTCCGGTGAATTCGCTTGTCGTGGTAAGCCTTGACTTTTTCTTTGTATATAGCGGTGTTGTAGCATCTCTCTGAATCTCTTCAAGCTCGTTGAGTTGGAGCCTTCTATGTGCCCCTGCTGCCGGTAGACGATGGTTCAGTGCCTTGATTGCCCAATATGCTTTATGCTCGAGCTCAACCGGAAGATGGCATGCTTTCCCAAAAACCAAATGATACGGCGAAGCTCCCAAGATGGTCGTGTATGCAGTGCGATAAGCCCATAGTGCATCGGTCAAACGAAGACTCCAATCTTTACGGTTCGGATTCACCATCTTTTCCAAGATATGCTTGATTTCTCTATTTGCCAATTCTGCTTGCCCATTCGTTTGCAGATGATAAGCGGTGGAGACCTTGTGAGTGATACCATACTTCTTCATCAAGGCTTCAAAGATGCGATTGCAAAAATGGGTGCCTTGGTCGCTGATGATAGCTCTTGGCATATCCCGAAGTGTGACAAAATATTATCCTTAAGGAACTCCACCACCACCTTGGCATCATTGCTTCGCGTTGCAATTGCTTCAACCCATTTCGATACATAATCAACCACCAACAGGATGTACAAATTTTTGAAAGAAACAGGGAACGGTCCCATGAAGTCAATGCCCCAACATTCAAAAATCTCGACTACTAGAATGTTTGTTAGTGGCATTTTATCCTTCTGAGTCACACTTCCAAGCTTTTGACAACGTTCACAAGCGATGCAAAAGTGATAAGCATCCTTGTGCAAACTTGGCCAGTAAAACCCACATTGTAGCACCTTGGCGAAAGTCTTCTTAGATGAGTAGTGGCCTCCACAAGCTTCCGAATGGCAAAACTCAAGAATTCTGAATCTGGGACACAACGGCGCACTATTTGATCTTGGCCATACTTGAAAAGATAAGGGTCATCATATGAGAACATCCGTACTTCATGAAGGAAACGACGACGTTCTTAAGGAGACCATTGCGGTGGTAAAAGACCCGTAGCCAAATAATTCACAATGTCAGCAAACCATGGGGTACTCGAAACGGCCAGCAACTGTTCATCCGGGAATGTGTCCATAATCGGAAGACTCGGAGTAGGATCCTCAAACTGTAGCCTCGATTAATGGTCAGCTACCACATTCTCGACACCCTTCTTATCCTTGATGGTTAGATTGAATTCTTGGAGAAGTAGAATCCACCTTATCAAATGAGCTTTGGCATCTTGCTTGGTGAGTAAATACTTGAGAGCAGAGTGATCCGTATAAACAGTAATAAGAGCGCCACCGATCAAGTACGATCGAAATTTGTTTAGAGCAAACACTACCGCCAACAATTCATTCTCTGTGGTAGTGTAATTCATCTACGCATCATTCAATGTCTTACTTGCATAATGGATCACATAGGGATGCTTGTCCTTCCTTTGTCCCAAAACAGCACCAATGGCATAGTCGCTTGCATCACACATAAGCTCAAATGGGAGGCTTTAATCTGGCGGCTGAACAATTGGAGGAAAAGTGAGACTAGCCTTCAACTTGACAAATGCTTGCTCACACGCGGGGGTCCATTCGAATGGAACGTCTTTGGCAAGAAGAAGGCATAAGAGTTGAGAGATAGCACTGAAATCTTTGATGAATCGGCAATAGAATCCGGCATGCCCGAGAAATGAACGGATATCTTTTACACACTTTGGAGTTGGGAGATTGGAAATAAGATCGATCTTCGCCTTATCTACCACGATACCGTCAGCAGAAATGATGTGCCCCAAAATAATTCCTTGAGTGACCATGAAATGACATTTTTCCCAGTTGAGAACTAAATTTTTCTCTTCGCATCTCGTCAGAACTTTCTCGAGATTGGCCAAATATGACTCGAACAAGTCACCAAAAATTGAGAAATCGTCCATGAAAACTTCTACTATCTTCTCGACCATATCACTAAAGGTCCCCATCATGCATCTAGAAAAAGTCCCCGGAGCATTGCATAAACCGAACGGCATACGACGATAAGCGAAAGTTTCGAAGGGGCAAGTGAATGTCGTCTTCTCTTGGTCCTCTAGAGCAACTTCGATCTAATTATACCAGGAGTATCCATCTAAGAAACAGTAGAATGCGTGGCCGGCTATCCTTTCCAAGATCTGATCGATAAACGACAAGGGAAAATGATCTTTTCTGGTGCTTGCATTGAGTTTTCGATAATCGATACATACCCTCCATCATGTCTGAACACGTGTTGGTATGGGCTTGTTCTCCTCATTGCGCACAACTGTGACCCCAGATTTCTTTGGTACGACTTGAATTGGGCTTACCCATTTACTATCGGCAATGGGGTAAATGATTCCCACATCTAGCAGCTTCAAAACTTCTGCACATACTACATCCTTCATAATAGGGTTCAAGCGGCGTTGGGGTTGGCGAGACGGCTTGACATTATCCTCCAAAGCGATATGGTGGGAACAAAGAGTAGCGTCAATTTTTTTGATGTCGGTGATGGTCCACCCTATAGCCTACATGCGTCTCCTCAATAAATTGATCAACTCCATCTCTTGGAGATTCCCAAGAGAGGAGGAAATAACCATAGGATTGGTCTCATTGTCTTTAAGGAAAACATACTTGAAAGTGTCGGGCAGGGGCTTCAACTCCAATTTTGGTGGCTCAACACTAGATGGAAGAACCTTCTTCTCTATCGGTGGTAGCTCTTCAAATTCTTTGAACTTTGGAGTCCAAGAATTCACAGCACAAACTTCATCCTTCTCATCAAGCAACGAATACAAATAACTCACTTCAGAAGACTCAAGAAATTCAGCCTCTTAGGCTATAAGAGCAACTTTCAAAGGATCACTATAGAGCAACTCGTCCACGTGTTCTTCTACAAGAGCATCAATAAGGCTTACTTCATTCACGTTCTCATCATCCCCTATTTGACTGCCCACATTAAAAACATTGACCTTCATCTTCATGTTACTGAAGGTCATATTAAGAAGTCCATTCCGACAGTTGATAATTGCATCCACCGTGGCTAGAAAAGGTTTCCCAAGAATCATCAGAGTAGAGGTAGCAGAAGAATCGATCGGATTTGTATCAAGAATCACAAAATCCACCGGGTAAATAAATTGATCAACTTGCACTAGAACATCTTCCACTACTCCTCTTGGTACACGAACGCTCCGATCGGCCAACTATAATGTAACACGAGTAGGGGCTTCATTTGCCCCAAACCAAATTCTTGATAAACAGAGTACGGAAGTAGATTGACACTGGCCCCACGATTAAGTAAGGCTTGTTCGATACACTTCCTTCCAATGGTGACCGTGATAATAGGGCTCTCCGGATCTTTGTACTTAGGCGCGATATTCGTTTGAATGATAGAACTCACTTGCTCAAAAAAGAATATCTTCTTTTGAACATTTAGCTTGTGCTTTCGAGTACACAAATCTTTAAGAAACTTTGCATATGAGGGAATTTGCTTGACCGCATCCATGAGAGGAATGTTGATCTTCACTTGATTGAATAATTCATGCAACTCCGCATTGTAATTTGGTTTCACCAAGGCCTTCAAACGATTAGGAAATGGTGCCAATGGAGGAATTACTCGAGGATCCAGTACATTTTCCTTGTTCTTGCCTTTATCCTTTCCTTCTTCTTCAAGAGGCTCTTTGCTCACTTCCTTGGGAGATTCCCCAAGGATTGGTGTTGGATTTGAACACTCGATAGGAAAGGGCAACAAGGTAGGTTCCGGAGGCATCACCACTTGATTATACACCGCCTTGCCACTTCAAAGAGAAATAATAGCCTTTGCTTGCTCAGGGAAAGTCACTGAAAAGCTAGCAAAGTGAAGACCTTGATAAAGTGCATTAGACGGATTCGACGTAGTTTGCGGATTAGGTTGAGGTTGAGTAGGAAACTTCCCTTTCTCTCTTTGTTACAAACCCACCGTAGTTGTCAACTTCCCCAACTGGTTTCGGATATCACCCATGATTTGGGTTTGTTGCTCGTTGATGACTGTTTGGCCTTGCAAGAACATATTCAGTTGATCCTCCAATGAACGCTTTGGTGGTTGTTGTTGGAACTGGGCAAGTGGTTGCTGAAATTGGTTTGCATGTGAGAATGGATCAGAAGGAGCAAATCCTGGCGGACCTTGAGCTTGAGGGAAACAGAAAGCATTCTGAGGTTGTTTCCAAGGCACTTGAAGAGCGGGCGGTGGGGCTTAAGAAGAACTCCCTTCATTAGATTGATTCCAACGGAAGGCCGGATGTTGACGAGTCCCCGGATTATAAGATTGAGAATAGGGGTCAAAACGTTGCACTGCATGTACCTCTTCCGAAGCAATCCCATTAATCACGTTCTTAAGAGGAGGAATGTTGGGGCACGTCTCGGTAGAATGGCCCACAATCCCACAAATAATTCATACCTCCTCCAATTGGCATACTACTTTCACCTCCTGAGATTGAGCACTCTTAAGCTCCAACTTATCAAGCTTCCGAGCAATCTCCTCCAATCGAGTTTCAAAAGCTGTATGCTCCGCAATAGAGAATTTCCCTGAACCAGTAGGACCTTGATTGTACATTGCCCTATCTCCTAGATCTACAAACTGCCAAGAATGGGTCTCTCAGCTAGTGACTCATAGTTATCCCAAGCATCCTTCGGTGTCTTCCCCATAAAGTAACCTCCACCCATAGTATCTAGAAGCTGTTTACTCTCTTGGGAACACCTTGTGTAGAAATAGTTAACTCTGAGATACAATGAAAAGTTGTGATGAGGAACCGACATGAGCAAGTCCTTGTATCGCTCCCAATACTTGTGGTAAGTCTCTCCATCCCTTTGCTTGAAACTCTGAATCTGATCGATAAGTAACTTCATCTGGCTGGCTGGAAAGAATTTAATGGTGAAAGCATCCTGGACATCTCCCCAGTGACGCAAAGATCGAGGCTTCAGAGAGTTGAACCACTGTTTCGCCTTGTCCTTGAGAGTGAATGGGAACAACTTCAGGCGAGCTTGATCAAGTTGGCCCAGAATTGTAATGAAAGAGTGTATAATATTCTCGAACTCACGGATATGCAAATATGGATCCTCCAATTCTCGCCCCTGAAATTCTAGAATTATCCAAAGATACTCAGCTTTGAATTCAAACGCATTCCCAGCGGTCAGAGTTGGAATAACAATAGGTGATACTTGAAGAGCTCATTCTGGATTCAGATAATCACGTAGAGTATGAACTAGAGCTTCTTTAGCCATTGGGCCTTTGCGATTGCGATTCAATTTGCGAGGCGGAGAGTGGGCAGGATACGCCCTGGCAATGCTACGGATTCTTGGCGGCGAAGAAGAACGATGAAGCCGATTGGAAATTGGGCTTCAGTAAACACGCATACACAAAAACAACTACTAACTAACTACCAACAAACTACCGGACTGGAGGGGCTATGCTGCCACCTCATCTTAACAAACAGAATATGCGAGGGGTTATGCCACCACCTCGGCTAAGCAATGCAATCAAATTTAAACTAACTAACTAAATTAACTACACTAACTAAGAACAATCTCAATATTTAGCCTGGCTTCGTTACACCACAGGTTTGGTATGAAACCAAGTTAGAGGTATCCACCAAACTAAATACAAGTTACTAACACATGAACTACTAAACTACTACTACTGGACGAAAGCGGGATACTTACAGTGGTTTGTCGAACCTCCAAGAAAGCCATAATAAGAAATCCCTACCAACGGCGCCAAAAATGCTTCGTTAGCTCTGATATAAGGAATAACGCCCCAAGCGTAGGGCTTAATACATCATTTGAAGCATAATAATCCGAAAGACCGGGATCGTACCCACGGGAATAATTAGTACGGCTTGGTTGGTTGGATTTGTAGAAGTAACCACGAGTTTTCGGCTTTTAGTCAGTCAACTTTGTTTTACGTATGCGGTGGAAAGTAAAAAGGCTAAATTAAACGGGAATAAACTAGGATAAAAAGCAGGTTAGGTCTAGGAATTACTAACACCCACGACTCGAGTTAAATCACATTTTCACCCAATTACGCGGTTTAAGATACTCAATTAAGGTTCCTAAGCCGAAAGATAAGATGGTTCAATTACCAAGCTAGCTTTGGAATTTATTTAGCAAACACCTCGAGCGACAGAGCTTCAAGCATCATGTGTGGTAAGTAGGCGATACTCTTACCTACACATGATCAAAGAGGTTAACATCTTAGCAATTTGACAAATAAATCCAAACTACACATCGATTTTCAAACCAAAGATTCGAACTTTATTGGTGAAAAATGCAATTTTTACTCGAGCCATGAGGTGTTATTCACCCCATAACCTAACCCTAGAAAACTACTCACCCATATCTATGAAGATAAGAGCAAGCAAAAATCTACTAAGCATAATGAAATAACAATTGAAGAAAACTAGATTAAACGATAGATCGGAGTAACGGCTACAACTTTAATGAAGACAAAAATAGCAAAAACTAATTAACTAAAGTATGAAATTAAAATTAAAGTGCTGGAAATGAAGAACAATGAAGAACAATTCAAAAAAACAAACAAATCTAGGCTAGATCTAAAATTATGCAATCAAAAAGTTGTTTGTACAAGTGACATCATGCCTTTTATAATCTCCAAGGTACGCGCACAGAATATTCCAAGAGATGCTTCAAAAATACCCTTCGAGGCCCTCGGTACCGATGGAGAAAGACTTAAGTTGTGGGTGATAAGGGCTCGGTACCAATAGACTTGAAAAAGTGGTATCAATACCGAACCAATTAATGGATGTCGCATAAGATGCTCGGTACCGATGCATCATAGATCTTCCTACTGATACCAAGGTTGATTAGTGGCTGGCTTGATAATTGCTTTGGTATCGATTGGATGCAAATTGGGGTACCGATATCGAGCTTGATAGCTTCAACTCTTGACCATTGGCTCTTGCTTTGCCTTCATCTCGTCAAGTCGGGTCACCTTCGGGTCCTTGGATGTCCTTAAGCTTTAAAACTCCTATTTTGAACGATTTTTCTACAAAACAAAGCTAAACTACCTTACGTGCAAAAGTAATTAAAACAATTAATTAAGCGATAAAATTAACTAAAACTAGAAAACTAGCGCACCCTAATTGCATTATCGGGTGCTTATCAAGGAACAAGAGCAGGATCCCTCTGTGATCCAAGGTACGCTATTATAGTACCTGCATGCAATCTTTGTTTGACTTTAGAGCATCACATCCATCTATATTTATTGCCTACATAACTGCACTAGCACTAGAAACAGAACCCTTAAGTACGAGTATGAAGGTAACATCACCGTTGGGAGGAAGTATAAGCTGTTAGTCTAGTATGTAGAGGGTGCGAGCTAAAAGTAGCCAACTTGCGCCTAACCTGCGATCTTAGAGTAATCAACATGGCGGATGTCAACGTAATCTTGGGAGTGGACTGGCTATCAGTGCATCGAGCGGTCATAGACTACCATCTGAAGATGGTGATAGCTTATGCCCCAGAAGGGACTCGTTTCCATTTTAAGGGGGACAGACAAACGGCAAGTTCGATGACGAAAAGATCGAGGTGGCAGAATCAATTGTTTGGATGGCTAGCTAGCCTCCAATTGGAAGAAGCCAATAGAATGGAAGTGGGATTACTACACATCGTTTGCGAGTAAGCCGATGTTTTCCCTGAAGAACTTCCTGGCTTACCACTCCAAAGAGAGATAGACTTCTCTATAGAACTCCAACCTGGAATCGCACCAATCTCTATAGCGCAATACCGAATGGCCCCTGCTGAGCTAAAGAAGCTCAAGACCCAATTGCAAGAGCTATTGGACAAAGGAGCTTATCAGGCCGAGTACGTCACCATGGGAAGCACCTGCACTGTTCGCAAAAAAGAAAGAAGGGACACTTTGACTATGTATTGACTACAGGGAGCTAAATCAAATCACCATCAAGAACCGGTATCCATTGCCACGGATCGATGATCTATTTGATCGATTAAGAGGAGCAACCTGCTTCTCTAAAATCGATCTCTGATCGGGCTATCATCAGCTAAGGATCCGGGACAAGGATATCGCCAAGACAGCCTTTCGCACCAGATACGGACACTACGAGTTTGTAGTAATGTCGTTCGGACTGACTAACGCTCAGGCAATATTCATGTGTCTCATGAACAAGATTTTTCAACCCTACTTAGACAAATTTGTCGTGGTGTTCATTGATGACATCTTGATATACTCTGCCAATAAGGAGGAGCACGAAGAACACCTTTGGATAGTACTACAAGTACTCCGAGAAACTTTATGCCAAGGTAAGTAAATGCGAGTTCTGGCTAGAAGTGGTTAAGTTCTTGGGGCGCGTGGTATCCAAGGACGGAATCGAGGTGAACAAAAGTAGAGTTGAAGCAGTGCTGAATTGGAAGCAACCGTACATCTGAAATTACCGCCAGAAGTCGATGCTGCCAAAGGCTTATTTTCCCGTGACTGCATCGGTTCTTTCAGTGCCTTTGCTAATAATATCTGAGTTTGTAGAGTATCGTAGGGATTGCTTGCTGATTTTCCCTCGAAATGAGG
The DNA here is from genome assembly GCF_030253575.1 of Rhododendron vialii. Classification (NCBI taxonomy): domain Eukaryota; kingdom Viridiplantae; phylum Streptophyta; class Magnoliopsida; order Ericales; family Ericaceae; genus Rhododendron; species Rhododendron vialii. Next base: position 24,655,793 of record NC_080557.1, on the reverse strand, counting down.
ATGGAGTACTTATGTCTTACGATTATGGGGTTATTCTACTCAAGTGGATCCATTGGTTCCTAGTTTTAGAAATGGGTTTAATATCATTAGATGGGGAAGCATGCTGATTTGACAGGGACGTGCTAAGGAAACGTTTGTGGGATACGGGACCGCATGATGATTTAGTAGAAATTTTGCATTTGACGTTGGCATTCACGATGGAGACTTCATCAAAGGCGTACAATGAAGCAAATTGTTCGACGGCTGAAGCAACTTCAACCCCATCTTGTTAAGCAAGTGATGAGGCTTAATTTGATTAACAAAACATGCAGAGGATTGTGAGAGATGCCTGAAAACGTTGTTGTCTTACTCTGAGGTATTTCTAAAACCTGCCATAGCCTTTAGACAGTGGCCGTGTGATGCCAAAGCATTTTGGGGCATTTCAAGACTAGTATAGCGACTATGTCTAATCCGTAGTCACGCACCAATTTCGAGGATGAAATTATTTTAAGGGGGATAGTTTGTAACGACCCTGATTTTCGATAAATAAAATTTTCGTTAAATATTAAAATTTTATTTTAATTACTTGGATTTCTTTTAAAATTTCATTTTTATTTCTAATAATCCGTCATAATTAGATTTGAGATTTATAAAATTATATCTTTTCATCCCGGACAATTTAGTCCTTTTCTAAAGACAAGTATGCTTGTAGAAGCACTTGTATATTTTCTTAGCAAGTTAAATAAAATCCTAATATTATATTTTTTGGCTAGAAATCCTACGTGGCAAATAATATTAGCTTCCAACTGATTAGTTAGGAAAATCTAACTACCATTTCACTTAGTTACTTTCCCCTAACCTTAGGTGAACCTTATGAACCTTTCCAACCCTACTTGAACCTTTTAGACCTAGGGAGGTAATCATTATACCTCATGACTAGTCATTTTAACCTTACTTATCTTCATTATTCTCTACCCATTGGATAATAATTGTTGGGGACATTTTTATCCCTTGGATAATGGACATTAGAATTTGCCAATGAATACGTGATTTGACAAGACAAATCATGGACTATAGGAAGCCATCATTTTGCTTCCAAAAGAAGCAAACTTAGCCTTGCCATGCATGCAACCCTAAGACTAATAGCCCTAAACCTAATAATTACCCTCCAAGACTTACTTTCCTAGATTTTCTCTAGGTATATATATACATACCTACATACAAGGTACCAGAGAGAGAGAGAGAGAGAGAGAGAGAGAGAGAGAGAGAGATGGGCTGAGAGAGAGCGAAGGAGAAAGAGTGAGTGTGTGCATGTGTTTAGTCACTCCCACAAGCTATCTTATAGCCAACTTCACACTCAAGCCTAATGACTACATGACAACCCATTTCTAGTCTACTTTAAACACAATCCTAGCCTTTTATTTTGTTCTTTCTTGCAAGCAACCCCTTCTAGAACAAGACAAGGCCATACCTATCATAATTGCCCCTTTACCCATTGGACAATAATTGCTAGGGAAAATTTTATTCCTTGGGTAATAGAAGTTAGCCTTGCCAATGAAAGCCAAGATTTTTGCTATAAATAGCACCCCCGCTCCTACCATTCAACTCACACCTTCCATCCTCCAACTTCTCTCTCAAGAAATTCTAGTGTTCTTACTTTGTTCTTCTTGATCTTAAGTTGTTCTTGAAGTTCTTCCTAAGTTCTTCAAGAAACTCATCCTAAACCACCCTTTCGATCCAAAAAGTTTAGTAGTATAGTCAAGATCTAGTTTCGAGAGAAACCTTTCTCTTTCGAAACTACCGCAAGCTTACCGTAGGAAGTCACTCCGTCCGATAGCTGACTTACTTTTCCATAGTCGTCCTACCGCCAAGAAGAATGGTAGATTCTCCCGTACTTACTATCTCTAAATATAGAAATGTGTATATTGTTTGTATGTGAAAATGCATGAGAACTTGAAAGGTGTTTATTAAGTTTTGAAAAGGAAGGGGAGTATGTTGAATATATCGACTTTATTTTCCGAAAAAACATATGTTGTTTTGACTTCCCTAAAAGAAAGAAAGAATGAATTTCGAAAGTGTGAACTTGATTGGAAGTATTCATATTTTGATATTAATGATGGTTATGAGCATGTATATGTGATTACTTGGATTGTTTGTCTTGAGGTGTGATAAAGCATAAGTGGTCTCCACTCCAAAGGCGTCCGTGCATGTGGCGTTATGCTTTAAGTGGTAAATTTGAACTTGATAGATCATATAGAATTGGATGATCTTGCTAGTTTAGTTTCAAGATTACAATGAATGATTTATGATCACTTACGTGTAAAGTCCTACCGCGGAGTCTATGCGGGAAAACAAGACAAAAAAATTGAGAAAGTTAGAGACATGACACCTAGGGTGTGTTAATGACAAGACATGTTTTGAAACCGCAATGTGGCCGGACTTGGTAGTCCATCGTGTGGATTGCGAAAACCGCAATGTGGTCGGATTTGGTAGCCCATTGTGAAGATTGCTAATGGGGCCGGACGTGGTAGCCTCACTGGTAATATGGCTTGGTTATCCGCGGAGAGGAGCCAATGCAGATTTTGTGTGCCAATGGAAACCCGGGACGGCGGAACCATTGTGAGGATATACTTGGGAGACCGGAATGGCGGAACCGAGGTTGGGTGTGTTAAAAACGATTTTGGAAATGTTGATTTGGTAAATGATAAATGGAGACACGGTTCAAGACGAGTCGCGTAGGAGAAACTCAGATATCACAAACACCAATGTTAGTTGAATAGTGAATATGGATGTGTCATTGTTAACTGTTTTGTTAAATATGCTTGTACTATTTGAAAATGATGAGTTAGTATACTATTTCTATGACCTGTTGTTTGTAATTTAAGGGTTAGTGGGTATGGATTATTCTATTGAGCTCTCGTAGCTCATAGTGTTACCTTTGGTGACCCTGACATATTATACTAGTGGCGACGCTGGTATAATATGTCAGACGCTGGTATAATATGTCAGACTTTGTAGATGATCAAGGTGAGCTGTACACCTTGGAGGCCTTTGGAGCTGAAGAGCTGGGTAGGATGGAGGAGCGGGCAGAGCTGTAGTTAGGAACCCTAGTTTCCTTCCCTTTTGAAATGAAAGTACTCTTATGGAGGTTGTGATGTAATAATGAGCTAGACTCTATTTTGAAGTTCCAATAAAATTGTCTATTTAACGTACCCAAAATTCGAGGCGTTACACTAGGTTTCTCTAGACTTAAACACTATGGCAGAAGGTAAGTCATTTTTCCGTTACGTATTGATTTTGATGCTCCCACATAGGTTTTTCATTTGGTATCAGAGCCAACCTTCATGTCATTGTGTTTAATATGAATTAGTTGATTATCGAAACAGATCGGAAACATTCACTACAATTTTGAATTCATATAGACGAAATACTTTTTGTATCAATCCATTTCAGTATTGGACTTGGGCATCATGGGTTTGCTGATAAAGTCAATCGAAGCACTTGTTTTGCTTCTTTAATTGCTCACTGAAATTTACGTGACTTTCGAGAATGAGAATTAGTGTTGTCATTTCTCATTCTTTATTCTATTGTCATCACTGAGAATTTGGATGCTTGAAGGGTAATTGTGATTCCGTTTGACCACTGCAGCTTTAGACATTTATTGGTCTAAGTAAAAATGTGGTATCTATTAATTAGAGTCATTAGATTAGTCACGAAATTGCGTCTGCGTTTTTTTTCCAAATTTGGAAGATTCGGTTCCAATTGTTGGCACTTGGTGTCTTTTGGGAAATGACACACATATTTGGTAAAAGGTTGTGAGTACTGGCCATTATTTACTGTTAAGAGTGGCCTTGGATTAACGGTACCATGTTTAAGCCTTGGATAAAGATCATGAGTACTGGCCATTGTTTGGTAAAAGGTCGTGAGTACTGGCCAATGTTCTCTAAGATAAAGATCAAAGCCGAATAAAGACTATCGACGTAATGCACCTCATTAGAGGAGAGAAAGAGTTCATAAACACAATTCGTGATCATTGAGCATAAAGTATTGAGCTAGTTATTGCCGGCAAAAAGTTTATGTCATGTAGTGAATGCATGATTTTTAGCTCATTTCGTATTTATTTTCTCTCATATTGATGCTCAATTAAAGTTTTGTCACACTATAAGTGTTTTTAGAAAATAAAGACGTACCTGTGCACATAAGGTATGGAGTACGTATACAGTTATTGTAACGACCCTGATTTTTGGTAAATAAAAATTTTGTTAAATATTTGAATTTTATTTTAATTTCTTGAAATTTTGCTCTTAAAATTTTCTTTTAACTTTAATAATCCGTCATAATTAGATTTGAGACTTATAAAATTTTATCTTTTCGCACTGAACAATTTAGTCATTTTCTAAAGACAAGTATGCTTATAAAAGCACTTGTATTGTAACGCTCCGAATTTTGGGTACGTTAAATAAGACATTTTATTGATAAAATCAAATGGAGTCTGGCTCGTTATTACAACAAAACTTAAAAGAAGTACTTTTATTACAAACGAGAGGGAACTAAGGTTCCTAACTACTGCTCCGCTTGTTCCTCCATCTGGGCTAGCTCTTCGGCTCCAAAGGCCTCCAAGGTGTACATCTCACCCTGTTCATCTATAAGGTCTGACACATTATACCAGTGTCACCATCAATATAATATGTCAGGGTCACCAAAAGGGTAACACCGTGAGCTACAACGCTCAATAGGAAATCTTACCCACCAACCTTAAACTTATAAACAGAAGATCATATACAATAACAATCACACATCCACATTTGTTAATCAACTATCGTTGGTGTCCAAGATTTTCCGTGTTTCTCCTACGCGACTCGTCGTAGACCGTGTCAACATTTTCATTTACAAATTAACCTTTCAAAAACCATTTGTTTAACACACCCAACCTCGGTTCCGCCGTTCCGGGTTCCCGAGTATCCTCACAATGGTTCCGCCGCACCGGATTCCCATTGGCACACAAAATCTTGCATTGGCTCCTCTCCGCGGATAACCAAGCCATACCTCACCATGGTTCCGCCGCTCCGGGTTCCCATGGGAACGCACATAACCTCACAATGGTTCCGCTTTTCCGGATCTCCATTGGAACACACACAACCTCACAATGGTTCCGCTTTTCCGGATCTCCATTGGAACACACACAACCTTAGAATGGTTCCGCTTTTCCCGGATTCCCTTGGAACACACACAACCTCACAATGGTTCCGCTTTTCAACCTCACAATGGTTCCGCTTTTCCCGGATTCCCATTGGAACACACACAACCTCACAATGGTTCCGCTTTTCCAGATCTCCATTGGAACACACACACACCTCACACAATGGGCAAGTCCGGCCACATTGCGGATTCAAAAACTTTTCACCATTTTCAAATGTTTCTTTTACACACGCACACACACAACTCACATTATGCAACCAAAACCGGTCATAATGTAGTTTCAAAATATTTCCTTCCTCGAAAAACATTTCCCTTTATTAACCACACGCTAGGTGTCATGTTTCTACTTTCTCGGTTCTCGGTTCTCGTTTACATGCAAAGTCTCCGCGGTAGGACAAAGTAAGCATGAATCATTCATTGTAATCTAACAAGATCATCCAACTCTATAATATATCACATGTAACACAATCGATTCATGTATGCAAGCTCATACTCCTTGAAATATCAAAATACGAATGGTAACGTTTTAACTTTCGAAAACCGTTCTTTCTTAAAGATCAAACAACATACGTTTTACTTGGAATAAGTAAGTAAGTCAGTAAGGATAAACTTAGAGTTAGGGGTAAGAAGAATCTACCTTGATCCGAAACTAGTCGGGGCCGAATAAGCTAGTTGGAAGATTCTACGGGTGGTGAAACTCGCAAATCTGGACCGAACTTTGGATGGCCGTAACTCGGTCAATCGTTGGCCGAATATGATCGTTCTTGGGTCAAAATTGAAGCTCTAGAAGCGCTCTACAACTTTTGTGAAGGAAGTTGATCCTAGAAACTACTTTAGGTAGAAGAAAAATGGGGATAAAAGAAGGGACAGTAAGCTGTCTGGATATGGAAATCTGAGATTTTTACTGAACTTTGGATGACAATATCTTTGTCATTTCTTCACCGATTGGGGTGGTTCTTGGGTCTAACTTGAAGGTCTCAAAGTGCTCTACAACTTTCCTGAAGGAAGTTGGTTCTAAAAACTAGCCTAAGCAGGAGAAAACTGAGGATTTACGAAGGGCAGTAAGCTGCCTGGAAAAACAGAAATGGTTTCTAGAGAGAAGTGAGAGCAAGAAGTGAAGGTGTGAGTTGAAATGCTTGGTATGGCTTGCTATTTATAGGCAAAACCTTGGCTCTCTCTCCTCTCTTCAAGGCCGGTCCCCCCCTCTCTCTCATTCTCTCAATTTTGACACTTGTCAAGCAATCTTTGAAAGATCAAGGTCTAAACCCTAGGTTTGCATGGCTAGTTTGTACCAAGGATTGGATTATGGAAGATTTGATGGAGAGATGGATAGTTTGTACAAGATTTGGTGTTAAACAACCATAAAAGGACTATGAGAGGATAGATTTTTGGCTAGGAAGGAAGATTCACCAAGGATTTTAAGTACAAGGGAAGATCAAGCCAAGGTACCTCCTTTCTCTTCTCTCTCTCTCTCTCTCTCTCTCTCTCTCTCTCTCTCTCTCTCTCTCTCTCTCCTAGTACACTACATATATATACATATATAATGATAGAAGTACAAGTACTAGATTTTTCCAAATCAAATATCCCTTTAAACAAATCCAATTAAACACATGTTCCCATTAAACTAATAAATAGTGTACTCTAGGAAATCTATACCCATATATAATATTGTATATATGTACACATGCCTATTTATACCTAGGTACCAAGAATATATAGCCTAAGATTTCCTCATTAGAATATAATAAAGTACTAGTACTAATCTATTGACTAGGGTACTAAAATAATTTAGGGTTTAGATATACCCCAATATTTTAATGCATAAAAGTACATGAGAATCCAAATCTTGATTATAAAATAGGATCTTTGTACTTAGTTAGGAAGATTAAGGCTATTACCCAATGGGTAATAATTTCCCTTGCGGTTAATAACCATTGGACAATGGAGGGGTGGGAGAATCCCCAATAAACAATGCATATAAGTACTAGCACATGTTTTGATAAACCATTAAAATACTATATCTTGTACTTACCAAAATATTTTAATAGGAGGCCTATTGTCCAATGGACAAAGATTACCCTAGCAACTATGGACCAATGGGCAAAAGAAGTACAAGTACTTTTATACTTAAAATAAGATTTCTTAAAAGACTACATGTACTTTTAGTCAAATATTATAATGAAAAGCTTATTGTCCAATGGACAAAAATTACCCTAACCATTATGGACCAATGGGTAAAGGCAAAAGGTTCAAAAGGTCCAAAAGGTTCATCTAGTAACTAGGTGAGTTGGTTTCTCGGTTCCTCCAACTAGTTGGTTAGAAACTAACTAAATTGGTCAAGTAGGGTTTCTAGTCAAGAGTTAACCAATGACCAAAATCTAACTACGACGGAAAATAACAAGAAATCATATAGCCACTCAAGAGAAAATAAGTAATTCAAATAAAATTCAAATATTTAACGAAATTTTTACTGACCAAAATTCAGGGACGTTACATGTATATTTTCCTAGCGAGTTAAATAAAATCTTTAAATTACATTTCTTGGCTAGAAATCCTACTTGGCTAGTAGAATTAGTTTTCAACCAATTGGTTAGAGAAACCTAGTTACTATTTAACCTAGTTACATTCTCGTAACCTTATATGGACCTTTTTGACCATCTTTGAGCCTTATGAACCCCTCCAACCCTTATGAACCTTTTAGCCCTAGGAAGGTCATCATCATGTTTACTTGGTCAAGTCACTTTCTTAGAAAAGTGTTTTGTCCTTTCTCTCCATTAAAAGGTCACTTTCAAAAGAATATTCCTTCCAAGAATATATTCCTTCCCATCATTTCCCTCTTTGCCCATTAGACAATAGTTGTTAGGGTAATTTTTGTCCTTTGAGTAATAGGAGAAGGACTTGCCATAATGAGAACCTAGAATTGATTAGACATATCAAAGCCATACCTATCATCATTATCCCTTGGTTAATAAATGCTAGGGAAAATATTATCCCTTGGATAATAACAACTAGACTTGCCATTAAGTATATATATTTGACAAGACAAGTCATAAAGGAATCTTGGACCATAGAAAGCCATTACTTTGCTTCTAAAAGAAGTAAAACTAGCCATATCAACCTTACTTACCTCTTTAACCATTGGATAACAAATGTTAAGGAATTTTTTATCCCTTGGATAATGGAGACTAGACTTACCAAAGTGTATATATATTTGACAAGACAAGTCATACCAAAAGAAGTCATTATTTTGCTTCTAAAAGAAGCAACCTTAGCCTTGTCATGCATACAAACCTAAGAGTTATAGCCCTAACCCTAAAATTACCCACCAAAGTTACTTTCCTAGATTCTCTAAGTACACATATATGGTTATATATATAGTACGAGAGAGAGAGGGAGGCCGAGAGAGTGAGAGAAAGAGTGAAGTGTGTGCATGTGTTTGGTCACTCAAGCAAGCTACCTCTTTTACCATCTTCACACTCAAGCCTAGGTACAATGTGACAATCCATTTCTAGTCTTTTTCAAGCACACAATCCTAGCCTTAATAATCCTAGATTTGCTTCCAACCTAGACCTAAGATTGACTAGACATGGGAAGACTACTCTCTAGCCTAGATATCATTTTATCCTTTCTTGCAAGAAAGCTTTCTTAGGACAAGACAAGACCATACCTATCATAATTGCCCTTTTAACCATTGGACAATAATTGTTAGGAAAAATTTTATTCATTGGGTAATAGAAGTTAGTTTTGTTATAAATAGGACCCCTCACTTGCCATTCAACTCACACCTTGAAACCTTTCAACTTCTCTCTCTAGAAATTTTGTGTTCTTACTTTGTTCTTCCTTGTTCTTGAGTTTCTTCTTGAGTTCTTCAAGAAACTCATCCTAGGCCACCATTCGACCACTCTTTCGATCTAAAAAGTTTAGTAGTATAGTCAAGATTTAGTTTCGAGAGGAACCTTTCTCTTTCGAAGCCACCGGAAGCTTACCGTAGGAAGTTTCTCCGTCCTACGTACTTACTTTTTCCATAGCCGTACTTACCGCCAAGAAGAACGGTAGATTTTTTCGTCCTCATTATCTCTAAAGTATATGGAGATTATCTTTACTTACTTCTCTAAGTATAACTAGAAGTAGTATATTACTTGTACGTTTGAAATGCATGTTAGTTAATAATCTTATTTTTGCTAATGGAGATATGAACATGTGAAATAATCAGCTTTTACTCCAATAAACATATGTTGTTTTGAATTTCCCACAAGGAAGAAAGAACGGCTTTCGAAAGATAAAACTTTACCATTTGATAGAAGTATTTGTATTTTTATCTTTAGGATGGTTATGAGCATGTATACTTGAATTGCTTGTATTACTTGTCTTGTTGTAAAGCATAAGTGATCTTCACTCCAAAGGCGTCCGTACATGTGGTGTTATGCTTTAAGTGGTGATTTGAGCATGAGTAGTAATATAGAGTGGGATGATCTTGCTAGTTTAGTTTCAAGATTACAATGAATGATTTATGATTACGTATGTGAAAAGCCCTACCGCGGAGTCGTTGCATGAAAACGAGACACAAAAATCGAGAAAGTAGAAACATAACACCTAGGGTGTGGTTAATGGAATGATGTGATTTGCAAAGAGAAATGTTTTGAAAACTGCAATGTGGCCTGACTTGGTAGCACATTGTGAGGAGTGCGTGTGTAAAGTATTTTCGAAAAACCAAATGGGAACCCGAAGCGGTGGAACCGAGGGATGAATTGTGGTTTGGTTATCTGCGGAGAGGAGCCAACACAATTGGTTTAATGATTTTTGAAAACCCACATGGGAACCCTGAGCGGTGGAACCATTGTGAGGATACTCGGGAACCCGGAGCGGCGGAACCGAGGGTTTTGAATTGTGGATTGGTTATCCGTGGAGAGGAGCCAATGCCAAATTCAATGTTTTTGTGTGCCAATGGGAACTCGGTGCGGCGGAACCATTGTGAGGATACTCAGGAGATTGAAACGGCGGAACCGAGGTTGGGTGTGTTAAAACGATTTTGAAAATGTACCATTGTGAGGATACTCAGGAGATCGAAACGGCGGAACCGAGGTTGGGTGTGTTAAAACGATTTTGAAAATGTTGATTTGGTAAATAAAAGGTGAAACTAGTGACACGGTCTACGAAATGACGCGTAGGAGAAACTCATAAATTATGGACACCAACGATGGTTGAATAATGAATGTGGATGTGTCATTTACTTTATTGGATATGCATGTACTATGTGGAAATCGTTAATATTATGATCTTCTGCTTGTAAGTTAAGGGTTACTGGGTATGGTTTATTCTATTGAGCTCCTATAGCTCATGGTATTACCTTTTGGTGACCCTGACATATTATACTGGGGCGACGCTGGTATAATGTGTCAGACTTTGTAGATGAACAGGGTAAGCTGTACACCTTGGAGGCCTTTAGAGCCGAAGAGCTAACTAGGATGGAAGAGCAGGCAGAGCTGTAGTTAGGAACCTTAGTTTCCTTCCCTTTGTGTAATTATGGGGATTATGATGTAATAATGAGCCAGACTCTATTTCGATTTTCTATAAAATTGTCTATTTAACGTTCCCAAAATTAGAGGCGTTACAGTTATCCGTTGGGATAAATAAAGTGGACCCTAAGCGACTATTAGTTAGTCATGATTTACAGGTAATACCATATAAAGTTTTGAAAGATTTGTCCATTGTAATACATGGAAGGAAATGCTTGCTTATATAGCATAACTACCATGATTCGAGTTCAATCTTCTACTATTGACCATTATTTGGGCAGTTGTTGTATAGCCGTATACAATACTTAGTATCTTTTACCCAACAGTTTTTTTTTTTTTTTTGGTTGATTTGTTATGTGAACCAAGTGGGAGAATGTTAGAATTTATTTATGTGGCTCGCATGCCACGTCAATTCTATTTATAGTTTATAGTGTCTATGTTTGTAACTAAAATATGGGTATTAGATTTAAATGAAATATTGCCTAAATAGTTGGTGACTATTCATGAAAAGGTTTGGTGGCTATTCATGAATAGATATGATGACTATCCATAAATGGGTTTAGTAACTATTCATTTATAAGGTTGCAACTATTAATGAATAGGTGTCTTATTACTTCTTTGATGGAAGGAAGTATGAAAGGTTGTGTCCATTGGGAAAGGGTCCCGATCTATCTATATAAAGGTTTGTGATTACCATCAAGTTATAGGTGTGTAAACATTTATATAGATTAGATTAGAAATCCTACCCATTGCTCTCCAAAACAATTAGTGAGAGTTTGTGTTTGTGAAACATATTGGTTCAAGGTCTAAACGATTTCTAGGTTTCTTTAGACTTAAACACTATGGCAGAAGGTAAGTAATTTTTCCGCTAGGTATTGATTTTGATGCTCCCACATAGGTTTTTCAGTTAGGAGTTAGTATTGGGGTGGGGGCTCAATTGGGAATTAGGGTGGGACTCAAGCCTGTGTCGACTTTAACGACTCAAAAATTCAGTTTGCTAATAAAATAATTTAAAAGAACTTGAACCTTTTTTTTTCTTTAAAATAACATTCTCATTTATTACAAATTGTCACACAATTTATTACAAATTACAGTTCTGCTTATTACAAATATAATCAAAATATTACATTACTGAATAAAGTTGAAAAGTGCATTTATTACAAACTTCTAAATAAAAAGTGCTTAAGGTCACAGAGTCGACAACGGATCTACTAGTACAGCTATGGCTCGGCTACCTTAGCCCCGTCTTCAGCTGCTACAGAAATGTCTTCAGAATACTCCATACGCTCACTTGCACCTGGCGTTGAATACCAGGGTAACGCAGTACCGTGAGTTTTTGAAAACCCAGTAGAACAACACAAAACTACCCTCACCCCAATGTATGCATGATATTCATAACCACCGAAGCACACATAAGAAATAATAACAGAACAAGTATTTAAACACATAGGGTCTTATTAACATGATCGACCCTACGATGTTCCCATACACCATGCCCCGCTCACTATGCTCCCGTTCACTATGTTCCCATACTCTATGCTCCCAACCGCTCCTTCGGCATGGCTCAAGAAGGTTTGGCTCACGACAACTATTGAACCACCCATCTGTGTTCCCGTACACTATGCTCCCAACCACCACCTCCGGCATGGCTCAAGACACAGGACAGCTCACGACACAACCCATCCTCGGGTTCTATCCGCTATGGGTTAAATCGTCAAACTACTTCAACCTTATTTCTAGCCATACCGTAGCACTAATAACTCCATCTCCATACTAAGTCTCATCATTTCCAGTCAAACTTTTAATATGTTCCTTTAAGCAATAACAACCACAATAACTCTAAGTTTCATGCATAATCGTTGTGTACTAAGCCATGCAAGTCCCATGCATATTCACAAAATCACCAAGTGTAGGTATTAACGGTAATAGCTTAAAAATCATTTAGCTAAAGCATGAACATCCTAAAATTGCCGGTTTTCAGACATCTACGAGTCTAACAAGGAGACATAACAATTCTTATCCAAAATCTATAAGCTTTGACAGAGTGATAGCTTAGGATGTCAGGAACAACTTCTATGCTTTACGCCATGCCCGAATCTGATTTTAAACGAGGTAGAAATGCCAACGAGATCAAGAAGTGCAATCTGCCACAACTAAGACTAACATTCCCGAAGATCCAACAGGCGGAATTGATCCGTTCAAGAGTCCAGAAGTAGATAACTCATTAACCTATTATATATTCTGTCAAATTTAGGAGTGATCTAACGGTCCGATCATTTTCTACGTGCTTCCAAAGTTTCTGCCAGAGTGCAGCGAAAAGTTGTCTCAGCAGTTTTGTTTGGTTTGGACAGTTTTGGTTATTCAGCTATATTTTTTTAGCCCAAACTCCGTTTTAGGTGAAGCATATATGCAAATCGAAGATAATTTGAAGACCTACAACTTTACTGAAGGACGTTTTCCCTAATTCGGTCTTGACGTGGTCCAAAATACGTGAACAGTGTCAACCACAAAGGACAGTGCGTTTATACTCGCTTTGGGTGCCGAGCGGAGGTTTTCCCTAGTTCAATCTATCCTTTTCATGACCGGTCCGTACATTAAACATAGTAGGGTGTCATCTACGACCTTACTGGCGAAATCATGCATCGGGCCAGGAATTTATGGAATCACACATACAAGATAGTACGGCGTGTTTTCCGAAGTTCTACCTTAATTCCTGCTGATTAAGCGGAAGGATGAACGATCTGAACCGTTGAGTATGTCGGGAATACGTCGGTTGAGAAGTGCGTGAAATGGTGCAAGCCTGGAGGGTTGCTCCCCTTGATTGGAAAGAGCAAGAGAAGAGAGTGCTTGAGAGGGAGAGCAGGAGAGAATTATTTGGCAAGAGAGAGAGACGTGTAATGGGATGAGCTGGTCTGACAATATGTATATAATGGAGAAGAGCCAAAGAAACAGCAGAATTCAATTCTAGCTGCTAAAGTGGTTGGCGAAGAAGATGGGGGATTGCCAAACCTAGCTGTATCAGTTGGTGTGCGGCATATACGTTTGGAGGCCGTGGTTCAAGCCCCATGGGAGCGCGTTTGGAGTTCAGGACTATGGATAGTCTCTGGATCATTTGTTGACTAACCTACTAACTCACTAACTCTCCTAATCCCACTGATGTATATCGCTGTAGCAAAAAAAAAAAAACAAAGAAGCTAGGGAAAAACTATGACCGACGGTGCAAAACCAAGCCATGTTCGGGTTACCCTATTCGAGTTTCGTTCTTAGAAAAATATTCAAAATTCACCGTATGCTCAAAATAATATATCGAACATCATGGTGTAAAAATTATTCTCATATGATGTATTTTAAATTGGGCAAATTTTTGTAGTCGTCACTCTAGTTTTACGGTTGTCTCAATTTCGTCCATCTAGTTTCAATTGCTACCAAATAAACCCTGTAGTTTGTTTTACGTTCCAAATTGATAAAATTGTTAACACCATTAATGAAACTAACAGAAAAATATAATTAAAAAATTAAGTGTTCCAATTTTCAATCCGGTTGAACCGGTGCAAAGATCTTATTTTCTTGATCATTTTATCCTAGATGGTCGTAATGAATTTTTGGCTCTAAGGCTTTTCAACGAGCACCCGAAGATTTCTTATTTAGTTTCAGGGCTCTCTTAGGGTGCTCATTGAAAGGACTTAGAGTCAAAAATCCATTATGACCATTTAAGATAAAATGATCAGAAAAATAAGATCTTCGCACCGGTTCAAACAAATTAAAAACAGGAACACTTAATTTTTTTAACTATATTTTTTAATATGTAAACTGTGTGAAAAAATAAGTGTTCCAGTTTTCAATCCGTTTGAACCGGTGTAAAGATTTTATTTTTTCGATCATTTTATCTTCAGTTGTCATAATGGATTTTTGGCTCTTAGGCCTTTTAATGAGCACCTTAAGAGAGCCCTAAAACTAAATAAGAAGTCTTTGGGTGTTCGTTGAAAGGCCTTAGAGCCAAAAATTCATTACGACCATTTAGGGTAAAATGATAAGAAAAAAATAAGATCTTCGCACCAGTTCAATCGGATTGAAAATTGGAGCACATAATTTTTTAATCATATTTTTATGTTAGTTTTATTAACGGTGTTAACGATTTTACCAATTTGGAACGTAAAACAAACTACATAGTTTATGTAAGTGGAGAAAAACGAAAGAGGCTTTGAACAGCACAAGAATTAAAGGCTACTCGTGACTCCTCGTCGGAACCCTAGTTCGATGTCCGAGCTCTAACCTGCAAAACAGACAAGGGGTGAGCGCACATTTGCCTCTCGTAGCAAAGGCCCTCTGATGCCTAAGTTAGTATCACGTACTAGTTGGAAACCCTAAATAATAGTAGGAAGTATCGAATAATGCAACTGATTGCGTACCTTTTACATCTAGGTTTACCTTGTATTTATAAATTCACAAATGCTTGCTGCCCAAGTATTCATGTTGCCCTAGGTTTCCTATCTCGTACAGGATACCTAGAATATCTTGGATTCTCATTCCCTTATCAATTCATTAGCTTAGTCCTTTTAGGACTCTTCTCCATAGCTGGCTGAACATCCCATTCCCGTACGGTATCTTTTATTGATCCTATTCTATCGAGATCTTATTCCTTTACGGAATTCCACTATTCTGGAACCTTCCAGAGTGTTTCTTTTATCTGAGGCTGCTTTCTCCAGAATTCTCCTCCTGTTCGGCCCTCTCGTTGCCGAACAGACTACTTGGACCAATGACTTCTCATGTCACTGTACCTTTATCAATCTCTTGGTCCAATAACTTCTCATGTTTACTGGACCTCGACCCCGTATAGACTTTTTGGACCAATGACTTCTCATGTCGCCAGTCCTTAACGCCGACTACCGTATTGCATGGCGACTTATCCTGTCTTATTCAAACCACGCTCCCACGTACCATGTGTTCGGGTCCTATTTGCACCTGTTCGGGAATACCTCCCTACAACTGCTCCCCAGCTTTACTCGTTATTTCTACTCAAATGACAAGCAAAGCTCCTAAGTACCGAGCAAATTCATTCTGCTTCTGCACTTTGTTTCACAAAATTGGTGCAATTCTCATCATTAGTCCAGGCAAAACGTCTCATCATTTGGGCTGGACAGACCTTTCCTACCCTTACCTTTGCACGTGGCGTACATTGTACTGCTCACATTAAATGCGGACGACCTTTGGGGAACGGAACGCCCAAACAGCGTTTGAGGTGACGTTTCACATACGCCACCCCACTCATTAGGGTATATTTGGGTTTTCGTCCCATTTTGAAACCCACTCTCTCTCTAGACTCCCTCTGCAGAAAGAAGGTTTGTACACACCTGCCATTGGAGTATTGCTCACCGTCTCGAGGCCCCTTCCTTTCTGCACTTTAGGAACTCCAATCGTTATACCGTAAGTCACCGCTCCTCACTTTGCCCTATTATTCTCTTCGATTTAGGGTATTTCTTTTCTTCTAAGGTTTCTTCGCCCCCATCTTTCTGAAAATCCTTACCTTCCAACAATGGGGAGGCTTAGATGGCATTGCAATACTCCTCAGGCCATGGCCAATTTTAGATCTCGTTACGAGATCCCTAATAACTTAGCCATTACACTGGCCCCTACGGACGCCATACGTGAGTGTCCTGATAACGACACCCTCCATATCCCCGTCGTTGCCATCGTAGAAGGAAGGGTTAGGTTTCCTTTGGCTCCCCTGCTTCGTCAGGTCCTAGCCCATTATCGATTGTCCCCAATGCAAGTTTCTGCCAACTTCTTTTGTGTTGTTATGGGCATAAATGCCATAAATCAAATGCTAGGCACATCTCTAGGTTTACATGATATTCATCACCTGTACAGCATTTCCAGGACCAAGGATGCCCTAACCTATTATCTGAAGAGTAGGGATTCTAGGAAGAAACTTGTCCTCGAACTTCCTGATTCTGCTCGGGGAGATGATGACGATTTTCTTATCATCATGGGGAACTTCGAACCCAGAGATGAGGAAGGTCAAGTGATAGGTTTCCACACACCTCATAGATTTGGGCATCCACGTTAGTCTCTTTCACTTACTACGTCCTTTATTGCTCAAAGTTTTATTCGTACTTTGCTAATTCACTCTGTTGCATTCTTTTTGCAGCCACAAATGTCAATCAAGGTCATGGCATCATTACCCCACATGTCCACGTGACTGATATTAACCATGCTCTCGCTTTCAACAGACAAGGAACGTATCTCACTGGCCGAGCAAGAGCAGCACAAGTGCTGCTAAGCTACAAGGCTTCATACGGGGGATTCATTGACCGTCGCACACGAGCAGCTGACAACCCCGAGCTCCTTGCCGCCTCTTCCTCAAGTCCCGTTCACGGAAGGACCAGTCGTTCTCCCACTCCACCATTTCCTGACAAGCCCATCCAACTTGCCGAGGAAGCCTCTACTTCATCTTCTAGTGGCTATAGTCCATCTTCTCCATCACAAGAAATGAATCAGCCTATCAATCTCAGCAACCTACTTTCCCTTCTAGGACACGGCCATGGTCGTGGCTCTACTCGTGGCTATGATGGCTCTCAAGGCCATGGACGTCGAGCCTCGATCCAAACTGACGCCCCACCAAGCTTTTCCCTAGTGAGGTTGCCGATGCCCATCGTGACAAATGTCCTCGTCTTGATCCTTCTTCAACAGGGACCACTCCACCTGAAGGGACCCTCACCACACGTAGATCTGCTGCCTCTATCCCAGCATGGGAACCGTTTGGTAAGTGTACATGTCACACCCCAACCCCGGCCAGCACTCAAATGAGCCCAAACCGACGTGAGGGTGCAACATCAACCACCAACCCATTTCTATAACTCAAGTTCTAGCAATTAAGTTAACACAACAGAAGTCTTAAGAAGCGTTAAACTATATAGATGAACTAGATATAAACATAGGCTGTAACTACATCCCTATCTACAATATTTCGCCAAAACTAGTCCAGCATTCCCGACATGCTACCCTAAGCAAGGGTACAACCACACGACAATCAGCAGTGGATATCTAAAATGCCTACAAAACTAGATTCCAAAATGGAATCCAAGAGTGTTTATGAGACATGGATTCAATTCCATATTAAAGGTACAACTAAAAGATAACCTCAACTTGTCAACAGTAACCAAGCAATTAAAAGCAACACCGGGCACACAGCCAATAATTTAAGGCATAAACCTTTTGGCATAAAGCCAATCACCGGGCACACAGCCAATAACTTAAGGCATAAAAGCTTTTTGGCATAAAGCCAATCACCGGGCACTAAGCCAACATTCAAGTTCAATTCAATATAAAACATCTATGAATCAAACACTCACCTCGTATTCCAAAAGAAAGTACAACTTATGATTTCGGTGCTCCTTGATTCACCGACTCGTCACCTATCCACAAGCCAAACATTTCAGTGCATAATACTTGAAAGGCTTAGCAAATGTATTAGCAAATATCCTGCCTTAGATCAACAGTATAACATCTAATTTAGTCAAATACGGTGTCCAACTCTTATTTTATGCAATTATAAACACAACAATTTCAGCTACCAATTCTGTGTTAGAAATACCAAAATTCAGCCAGGCAGTCTATCGTATTTTGGCCATACTTCTCTATAGGCTCAAAAGAATACTACAAGACTACCACCTCTAGCAAGAAGACTTCTAATACATCAATCTAGATATAAAATTTTCCCAAAACAGAGTCCGAATGACCAGCATACGCTCAAATGAAGTTACACGTCGAAAACAGAATTCACAGTTCCAGCAGAACAGTCTGCGATCGAATACTCATTAAAAATCACATACTCAATCTTTTCAATAATTTCAACACCAAAACATCACCAATTGATCAATTTTTAAGACTCATGAGAACTCATGTCCACCCAGCATGCTTAAACTTGAGGAATTTCATGAAGAACACAAGCCAAAAGCTGTCTAGAATTTCAGAAGTACCAAAACCTGAACTTTAATTCAAAAACTGCTATAATCTAGAAAGAACCACGACACAACCCATACATATTCAGAAAGATATACGAGTCTAGTTTCAGAATCAAGAAACAGTGCGTAAAATAGATACCTGAGCTAGAAGTTATGCTCACTTTTCCAACACGTGTCTGTGCTGCCAGCACAGACACGAACCAGATACCAGTTCGATTCATGATTTTTATCTTTTTCCACACTTCTCAGAAAATTCTAAAATTTTTACAGCATAAACTACACACACAGAGGCATCTCCAGTACAATTACCAAAAAATAACATAGTCGGCATATCGATAAGAAAAATTCATCAAAAACAGGGCAGATTCAACTTGTCCAAATTCATTGTTAGCACAATCATATGATACACGAATTTTTCCAGAATAAAACTCAATTCCAACCTCAAAAACCCTCTACCATGGATTCAATTCAGTGCATATTAGATGCAGAATATGAAACTTAGCATGGAAAACATGAATTTCAATACTTAAGGAGATGAAAGTTACCTAATTAACTTCAATTCAAGGTTAGCCCTAATTTTTCTTTTTTCCTTTTTTTCTCTTCTCCTTCTTCTTCCTCCGTTGATCTCTCTCTCTCTCTCTCTCTCTCTCTCTCTCTCTCTCTCTCTCTCTCTAACGTAGAAATCAGAACTGCCTTTGTCTTTGGGTTTGTTCTTTTTTTTTTTTTATTAATGAAACACACACACACACACACACCTCAGCACACACACGGCACACATGTACAGCTCTTAAAAGAAAAATGCATCTTAGCCCTTTAAGTTTAAAATATAACATAAAAGCACCTCATATATTAAGGGTGTTACACCCTCCCCTCTTTGGAAATTTCGTCCCCGAAATTACTTACCAAATTCAAACAAATGCGGATAGCTCTTTCGCATAGACTCCTCCGCTCCCATATAGCTTCCCGCTCCGAATGATTTAGCCATTGAACTTTCACCGGCAGTATTACTTTTGAATGAAGGATATGCTCCCCTCGCTCCAAAATCCGAATTGGTTCCTCCACATAGGTTAAGTTCTCCTTCAGTTCCATTGGTTCCGTATTATTCAGCACGTGTGTCAAATTCGGCACATATTTTCTCAACATTGAAACGTGGAATACATCATGCAATCGTGCCAATTCCGTCGACAAAGCCAATCGATAAGCCGTTGCGCCTACTCTTCCGGTAATCTCATACGGCCCAATGTACCTCGGTGCCAACTTCTTCTTTCCTTTAAAGCGAATATCCCCTTTCCAAGGCGATACACAAATGAACACATGATCACCCACCTCAAATTCCAAATCTCTTCTTCGTTTGTCAGCATAGCTCTTTTGACGATCTTGGGCAATTTTTAAACGTTCCCTTATAATTTGAACTCCATCAATGGTTTGTTTAACCATTTCAGGACCTAGCCTCCGATCCTTGCCTAATTGCTCCATTTGCCGAGCCAACATCTGTCTCTCACCAACATCATTCCAACAAATTGGTGTCCTACACCTCCTGCCATATAAAACCTCATACGGTGGCATGCCAATGCTGCTGTGATAACTATTATTGTAGGCAAACTCAATCAATGGCAAATATTCATCCTAGCTGCCCCTAAAATCAAGAACACACGCCCTCAGCATATCCTCCAAAGTTTGAATGGTTCGTTTAGATTGCCCGTCGGTTTGAGGATGGAAAGATGTACTAAATTTCAATGAAGTACCCATAGCTCACTGCAAACTCACCCAAAATCTAGAAGTAAACTTCGGATCTCTGTCACTAACAATAGTCAAAGGCGCTCCATGCAATCTAACAATCCCACTGACATAAATTTGAGCATACTTATCTGTAGAGTACATGGTTTTGACAGGTAAGAAATGAGCCGTCTTTGTCAATCGATCCACAATAACCCAAATCGAATCATAACCTCCCTTAGAACGCGGTAGCCCTGTTACAAAATCCATTGTTACATGTTCCCATTTCCACTCCGGTATAGGAAGATTCTGCAATAGACCCGCCGGTCTTTGATGTTCAACTTTCACCCGCTGACATGTTAAGCAACTAGCTACAAATTCTGCAATCTCTCTCTTCATGCCAATCCACCAATAAAACTCCCTCAAGGCACGATACAACTTTGTACTTCCTGGATGCATAGCATAAGCAGAACTGTGTGCCTCCTCCAAGATTTCTCTTTTTAGAGCTGCATCATCTGGAACACACATTCTATGTCCATACAAGATCATACCATCATCTCGAATATTGAATTCAAAAGTCTTTCCTTTAACTACCTTCTTTCTGATTTCTTTCATATGTGGATCATCACGTTGTCCATCACAAATACGGACCACAAATAAGGGCCGAACACTAAATTGCGCCAACAAAACATCATTGCTATTCAAAAAGAACTCCATACCCATCTGTTTCAGCTCAGTAAAGTTTATAACTCTCGAACATTGGATACAAGCCATACTCGCTGCTGTTTTCCGACTCAAAGCATCAGTAACCACATTCGCTTTCCCTAGATGATAATGAATAGAGCAATCATAATCTTTAATTAGTTCCATCCACCTTCTCTGCCTCAAATTCAACTCCTTTTGCGTAAACAAATACTTAAGACTTTGATGATCAGAATAGATTTCACAAGTCACTCCATATAAGTAATGCCTCCCCAACTTAAGTGCAAATACGACAGCCGCTAGCTCCAAATCGTGCATAGGGTAATTATGTTCATGATTTTTCAATTGCCTTGAAGCAAAAGCAATAACCTTACCTCGTTGCATAAGAACACAACCCAAACCTTGATGAGAAGCATCAGCGTAAATCACCATATCCTCGGTACCATCGGAATAGTCAATACCGGCGCAGACACCAACCGATTCTTTAATTCCTGAAAACTGTCTTCACATTCATTAGACCACACAAACTTTACATCTTTTCTAGTCAATTTAGTCATAGGCAAGGCAATAGAAGAAAACCCCTGAATAAATCTCCGATAATATCCTGCTAGACCAAGGAAACTAAGGATTTCAGAAACATTAGTTGGCCTTTCCCAATTCACTATTGCCTCCACCTTTTTTGGATCCACACAAATGCCATCCCGAGAGATCATATGACCCAAAAACGCAACTCTTTCAAGCCAGAATTCACATTTGCTCAATTTACCATACAATTGCTTATCTCGTAAAGTCTGCAATATAATTCTCAGATGTCGCTCATGAACTTCCTTAGTTCAGGAATAGATCAGAATATCATCAATAAACACAATAGACGAACAAATCCAAATACGGCTCAAACACCCTATTCGTGAGATCCATAAATACCGTTGGAGCATTAGTCACTCCGAAAGGCATAACAAGAAACTCATAATGGCCATACCTCATTCGAAAAGCCGTTTTGGAGACATCACTGTCCTTCACCTTAACCTGATGGTATCCCGATCTCAAATCAATTTTTGAAAAGACAGTCGCTCCCTGCAACTGATCAAACAAATCATCAATTCTCGGCAACGGATACTTATTCCGTATCGTCACCTTATTCAGCTGCCTGTAATCAATGCACATACGCATAGTACCATCTTTCTTCTTCACAAATAAAACTTGTGCACCCCACGGTGAGATACTTGATCGAATAAGCCCTTTATCAAGTAAATCTTTCAATTGAATTTTTAATTCTGGCAACTCAGCTGGTGCCTTTCGATACGGTGGAATAGAAATAGGATTTGTTCCTGGTATCACTTCAATAGTACATTCCACCTCCCTATCAAGCACAATTCCCGATAATTCATCTGGAAAGACATTCGGAAACTCCCTCACAATCGGTATATCCGATAACTCCAACGGTTTCTTCTCCATGTCAACAACATAGGCCAAATACCCCTGCCATCCCTTCCTCAACATACTAACGGCTTTAAGCGTAGATACCTTACTACCTACAGAAGTCTGTCTATCACCACAGAATTTAATTTCCGACTCACCCAGTATTTAAAGACAACTTCTTTATTAAAGCAATCTAAAGATGCATAATGTGTGGATAAGAAATCCATTCCTAGAATAACATAAAAATCGGACATTACTAAAGGAATCAAATCAACTTCTAGATTCCTACCACATATATTCACCACACACTTGGGAAAAGATACCCCAACAATCACCACTTCTCCAACGGGAGTAGATATTGCCAAAGCAGTGTCTAATAACACATAATGCTTATTCAAATGCACATTAAACAAGTTCGACACAAAAGAATGCGTAGAACCAAGATCAATTAAAATTTGTGCATTAACACCACAAACCATTAAAGTACCTGCCACCACATTCGGAGTTGCCTAAACATTTTGCCGTGTCATGGCGAACACTTTCCCCGGTGCTGTAGATCCACCTGCTCCACCACCCCGACCACCAGGCCTACCAACATTTGTTCCACGGCCAACTAGAACATTGCCACCAGAAGATGCACCTGAAGATTGCGATTTCGTGCAATGAGTTACAATATGCCCCATTTCTCCACATCTAAAACATTTAAACCTTTTCCCCAATTCCGGACAATCTCTCATGCGATGATCGGGCGATCCACAGCGATAACATTGAAAAGGAGTCCCACGTCCACTTGAACTACTCCCCCTACCAAAACTTGGCTTACTTGCCTCTTAGCTTTGACTATCTTGTTGTTTACCCTCACTCTGACCTTTCAAATGTTGAAATCCTCCTCCACCTCTATAAAACCCGCCTGGTTTACCCCTTGGCTCGCCTGCCTCACCTCAAATTTACTCTTCTTTTATTGTTCTCGTTTGCTAAACATTTCTTCAACATCCTTGCCAATCTTCTTCGTTGTTTCAATCAAATTTGCATAGTGTTTTTCTTTATAAGTCATCATTCTGGTTTGAACATTATCCTCCAATCCACCTCTAAACCGTCTACTTTTCTTTTCTACAGTATCCACCATATTTGTAGCATAGGCTGAAAGAGCATTAAACTTGGCTTCATATTCGGCCACCGACATACTCCCCTGTTTAAGATTAATAAAATCTGCTTCCTGCTGGAAACGATACATCTCAAGACAGCAGCGATCATTAAAGGCCTTCACAAACCTCGCCCATGTAATTACTTGTGGCACTGGTGGCTGAACATTTGGTAATGGGGCTGAGAGCAACCTCTGACTTCCCTCCCACCATATCAAAGCTTGCCCTTTCAAAGTGAAGGTTGCTAAAGTCACCTTCTGTTCATCAGTAACTCCCATGGTTGTTAGAACCTTTTCAACCATTTTCAACCAATCCTCCGCCTCTTGAGGTTTAAGTAACCTTCAAACTCCGTTGGATACAACTTCTTGAATTTCTCTAGTAATCGAACATTCTGATTAACCGGATTATGATTAACCAGAGGAGCAGCTTGTCGTTCAACACACTGTGCTAAAGCCGCCAATAGTCTATCTATATCTCTAGCCCCTGCCTTAACTCCTGCCGGTGCAGCCCTAGGAGCCGAATCTACTTGCTCAGGATGGGAAGAGGCTTCTTCTTCCATTTTCTTTACCTATTGCAATTCAATTTAACAACAATAACAACATATACTATTTTATCATGTTAGATAAACCAACACTAAACTACTCGACAAAATATAATCGACTCCTAAATCCACTGCTAGATCGCTACTCGCTCAACAACTCTCAGAATCTAGATAAGCCAAGGCTCTGATACCAAGCTGTCACACCCCACCCCGGGCCAGCACTCAAATGAGTCCAAACCGACGTGAGGGTGCAACATAAACCACCAATGCATTTCTATAACTCAAGTTCTAGCAATTAAGTTAACCAACAGCCATTTTATTGATAACGCAAAATATATAGTTTTTACAAACACGGCGGAAGTCTTAAGAAGCGTTAAACTATACATACGAACTAGATATAAACATAGGCTACAACTACATCCCTATCTACAATATTTTGCCAAAACTAGTCCAGCCTTCCCGACATGCTACCCTAAGCGAGGGTACAACCACACAACAATCAGCAGTGGATAACTACAATGCCTACAAAACTGGATTCCAAAATGGAATCCAGGAGTGTTTATGAGACATGGATGCAATTCCATATTAAAGGTACAACTAAAAGATAATCTCAACTTATCAACAGTAACCAAGCAATTAAAAGCAACACCGGGCACACAGCCAATAATTTAAGGCATAAAGCCAATCACCGGGCACACAGCCAATAACTTAAGGCATAAAAGCCTTTTGGCAAAAAGCCAATCATCGGGCACTAAGTCAACATTCAAGTTCAATTCAATATAGAACAACACCTATGAATCAAACACTCAACTCGTACTCAACTCGTACTCCAAAAGAAAGTACAACTTATGATTTCGGTGCTCCTTGATTCACCGACTCGTCACCTATCCACAAGCCAAACATTTTAGTGTATAGTACTTAAAACGCTTAGCAAATGTATTAGCAAATATCCTACCTCAGACCTACAGTATAACATCTAATTTAGTCAAATACGGTGTCCAACTCTTATTTTATGCAATTATAAACACAACCATTTCAGCTACCAATTCTGTGTTGGAAATACCAAAATTCAGCCGGACAGTCTATCGTATTTTGGCCATACTTCTCTATAGGCTCAAAAGAATACTACAAGACTACCACCTCTAGCAAGAAAACTTCTAATACATCAATCTAGATATAAAATTTTCCCAAAACGGAGTCCGAATGACCGAGATACACTCAAATGAAGTTTCACGTCGAAAACAGAAATCACAGTTCCAGCAGAACAGTCTGCGATCGAATACTCATTCAAAATCACATACTCAATCTTTTTCAACAATTCCAACACCAAAAAATCACCAATTGATCAATGTTTAAGACTCATGAGAACTCATGTCCACCCAGCATGCTTAAACTTGAGGAATTTCATGAAGAACACAAGCCAAAAGCTGTCTAGAATTTCAGAAGTACCAAAACCTGAACTTTAATTCAAAAACTGCTATAATCTAGAAAGAACCACGACACAACCCATACATATTCAGAAAGATATACGAGTCTAGTTTCAGAATCAAGAAACGGTGCGTAAAACCGATACCCGAGCTAGAAGTTATGCCCATTTTTCCAACACGTGTCTATGCTGCCAGCACAGACACGAACCAGACACCAATTTGATTCATGATTTTTATCTTTTTCCACATTTCTCAGAAAATTCTGAAATTTTTACAGCATAAACTACACACACAGAGGCATCCCAGTACAATTACCAAAAAATAACATGGCCAGCATGTTGATGAGAAAAATTTGTCAAAAACAGGGCAGATTCAACTTGCCCAAAATCACAGTTAGCACAATCATATGATATACGAATTTTTCCAGAATAAAACTCAATTCCAACCTCAAAAACCCTCTACCATGGATTCAATTCGGTGCATATTAGATGCAGAATATGAAACTTAGCATGGAAAACATGAATTTCAATACTTAAGGAGATGAAAGTTACCTAATTAACTTCAATTCAAGGTTAGCCCTAATTTTTCTTTTTCTTTTTTTTTTCTCTTCTCCTTCTTCCTCTGTTGATCTCTCTCTCTCTCTCTCTCTCTCTCTCTCTCTCTCTCTCTCTCTAACATAGAAATCAAAACTGCCTTTGTCTTTGGGTTTGTTCTTCTTTTTTTTATTAATGAAACACACACACACACCTCAGCACACACACGGCACACATGCACAGCTCTTAAAAGAAAAATGCATCTTAGCCCATTAAGTTTAAAGTATAACATAAAAGCACCTCAACTATTAAGGGGTACAGGACAGTGTAGAGTCCGAGGTTACGGCTCTAGCCCTGTCCCAAGAGTTCCTACTGCCTAAGGACATGTAGAATTCTCCTGAAAAACTCCTCAGCTCTTTTATGGTCAATAGTGTCAAGGTTTTGTTCTCTTGCCTTACTTTCCATTGTCTGTAAAACCTTAAACCTTCTATTAATTCCTGCATCATTGTTCAGTCCGTGCAGAAAATGGTGACCATGGCCCAAAAACTCAGCCAAGTGGAGCCCCAGTGAGCTAGGCCTGCCAACGAAAATGCCAAGATGGAGCGCACCATTGCCAGGCTAGAGAGAGAGGGAGAGAGAGAGAGCTCGTGGTATGGTGAACAAACTGAAGGCCAAGTTGGACGGAGCCGAGGACAGTCTGAACCAGACCCTTACTGAGCTTGAGGTAAGCAAAAATGAGGCCAAGGTTGCATACCAACAAGGCTACAATGAGGGGATTAACATAGCTACTGAGAGCTACAAGACCCAAATGCCTGTGATTCAGGACGAGATCTGGGCTGCTGCTTGGGCAGAATGCCTCAAAAAGGCTGGTGTATCTGAGTCGTCCCTTCTCTGGACTGAAAATGACCTTCCAAGCTCTGTGGTTATTGTAAACGAAGAAGTTGCTGAAGAGGAAGAGGATAGCCTTGATATGGAGTTGAATGCTAATGTCGCCGAATAGCTCAATGTAGATGCCGAGCAAGTTACTGACACGACCAACCCTGGCCAAAAGGAAGCCAGTGGTGGTCCAAATGAAGAAAGGACTGTTGTGGAGGACTCTTCTGCACATGTTACTCCTTCCCTTGTTCTGAACCTTACCATCGATGAGTAATTATGATTCCATTTCCCAAGACAATTTTATTTCTCAAAATAGTTTGCAGGCCCTGCATGGCCGTAGTTCTTGCCCTACGTGGCATAAGTACTTTTGTTAGTTTAAACTTAATACAGGTATTCGGCCCTTTGTGGCATAACACTTGATTTTGCTTGGCCCTTCGTGGCCTTCGTAGCCATAACCTCTCAGTTGTAATTCCTAAGTTTAATCGTACTAAGATTTCATTGTTTGCAGCTAAGTGTTTCGTACTTTAGGAAACAATTGCTCATATGTCATTAAGTTTCTCATACTGTAGACAGAAGCCCAAGTATTCTCATTCTTGGCTAAGTATGTTGCATACACTCGTATGCACCCTGTAGACACCCCAATTTGGCCTAACGATTATTTCAAGTCCCACCTTGGGGACCATCCTGATGATGATATGGATATAGTGATTGCCGATTGACTTCTCATGAACCTCAGGACTTATGGTGAGAACTTCTAACCACTTAGAGGACCCAATCCAGAGCCATATAGCCTTCCAGACAAAAAAACAGTATCCCAGGATAATCCATCTGTTGGCCGTGACATTGATTTTACGGCCTCAACATCATTTCTTCACCCATGAAAACTATTGCTTGAAAATCTCCCTGAGAGATCAATTAGCCGGCCACCAGGTCCATTCCTCAGCCGCAACATCAATTCTTCAGCCACCAAATCCTTGCTCGACCGCCAGATCGTCTATTTTCCAGATTTTGGAACGTTCTGTCAATCGTTTGATCCGTTCACAAAACCCTAGCAACCAAATCCCGATGCGTTCGGGCTACGTCAAGAGATTGCCATGAAGAGTTAGTATTGCACTATAATTCCAATTTTGATCATGCATTGTGATTGGTTGGAGTGAGTCACCCCCATGCCTATATAAAGGAGCCCTTAGGGCTCTGAAAATACAAAAATTCGTAAGTTCATACACCATCTCTAGCCATGAAACTCTACTCATATACTCTCTCAACTCCCCTCTACAAAAGTCCTAACCTCCTAAAGGGCCGCTAATCCGGCTATCAAACCCCGAAGTTCAAACCCTAACCCTAGAGTTTTCAAGAAGCAAATCAGTCAATCACAATCAATCCGAAGCTAATCAAGCCACTGAGGGATCAAGGTGGTGAGGCCCAGGGGCCTTCGGTTCGTTTTATTTTCTGTTTAAACTTAATCGTACCTTTTTTATTATTATTATCTATTAATCGTGTAGTCTGGTGTACATCGACTGGGGAATCAATCTTTCGGCCGATATATCAAACCAGGAGGATCTCTCGGCCGTGACATACATTCACCAGCCACAAGATCCATTCTCCTGGGACAGATCTGTTTTATCCTGCTTTCTAATGCATGCTTTCAATTACTGTCTCCGCTCACCATTAATTGTTTAAAGGCTAAAAACAGACTATGTGTTAGAATTAAATAAAGCATGAGTTAATCATATGTCGAATAACTATGGGCCATTCTCACGACTGGGCAAGGAGGGGTGCCTAACACCTTCCCCTTATTGTACTCTTGGCACCTGTACCCAGAATCTCTACTTGTTTTTCCTAGTTTTTATAAACTAGGTGGCGACTCTATTTTGATGATGACTGCTATCGTGTGGCGATGTTCCTAGCCATGGGAATGTCCAAGATCTTGGTCTATGAAGCAAACAAACCAAACAAACAGCAACGATCAATCTGTATGGCGATCCCTCGCTTCAGGGAGGTGTCTACACACCCAAGTATTTCGTACTCGACCAAGTTCCTAAATTTATTCATACTTGCATATGTTCGTATGCTCCCCAAGATTGAACATTCTTTGGAAAATATCTAAGTTTGCTCGTACTTAGATAATGTTGCATGTATACGTATGCAACCCAAGTATTTCGTACTCGAAAATTTCCTAAGTGTATTCATACTTAGGTTATTTTAGTAAGTTTCCCATACTTAGACAAGTGCCCAAAAGTATTTGTATTTGGCAGAATTGTGCATGTTCATGTATGCATTCCAGGTTTATTCATACCTGTACGAATAACAAATAACCAAGTATATTCGTACTTGCAAATTTTTTGAATTGCTCGTAATTTTGCACTACACTACACCCCTCTACTCCCCAAGACGAAGCAAGGAAAAACAGTGTACAATGTTCTAGCTCCGTATTCAAACAAAGGAGTGGAGTGAAAAAATTTGAAAAAACTCATAATCAAATTCCTTATTCATGATCTGATAACTCAATGGGGCGTTATTCGTACCCCTTGCAACTAACGAAAAAAAAAAGGGAATTTGATTCATAATTCCCACATAATCACGATGTGCATTCTAAAACAGAATGAAAAATAAACTGAAGTCTTTCACACAAAGAACTTCCTCAAATTATGGACATTCCAAGGCCTTGGCACCGGGTTCCCATCCAGGTCCGTCAAACGATAAGCCCCAATGCCCACTATCTCAGTTACTCGATATGGGCCATCCGAATTGGCCCCCAGCTTGCCCTCGTTGGCCACCTTGATATTGACGAGCACCTTACGAAGCATAAGATCTCCAACACCAAATTCTCATGGGTGGACATGATTATTGTAGCTTTTCATCAACTGCTCCTGATATGAGGCCAAATGAACCAGAGCCCTCTCTTTCTGTTCCTCGGCCAGATCCAGCTTGATCTCCAGGGCTCTGTCATTGCCTCCACTTTCAACCAAAGTGGTCCTGTTGGTCGGCAAACCCACCTCTAATGGGATAACAGCTTCTATTCCATACGCTAATGAATAGGGAGTCTCTCCCGTAGACCTCCTAGGAGTTGTTCGGTGCGCCCACAGGACCAATGGCAATTCGTGGGGCCACTTCCCCTTTACTTTGTCCAACCTCTTCTTGATCCCGTCAAGGATGGTTTTGTTGGACGCCTCTGTCTGCCCATTACTCTGAGGGTAGGCTGGGGTTGAGTAAAAATTTCTTATGCCATATTGGGTACAGAAAGCCTTAAACTTCTTTTGAAATTGGGACCCATTATCCGTAATCAACAAATAAGGGACCCCAATCGAGTAATAATGCTCCTCCACACGAACCTTTCTATCATAGGCTCGGTGATCTTGGCCAATGGCTCTACCTCAATCCACTTAGTGAAATAATCTGTTGCTACCAACCAAAATTTTCTATTTTCAGTTGCCTTGTGGAGTGGTCCCACGATGTCCATCCCCCATTGTGCAAATGGCCAAGTACTTGTTAATGGCACCAAATCTTTAGTTGGTGTTTGAATCATTGGTGAGAATTTCTGACACTTTTCACAGATTTTCAAATACACCTTTGCATCTTCTTGCATGTGTGGCCACCAATAACCTTAGGTGATCGTTCGGTGGGCAATGGACCTGCCCCAAGCATGGCTTCCACACGTCCCCTCGTGGATTTTGTGGAGAAATTTCTGCACCATGTCGAGGTGCACACAAAGTAAGTATGGTCCAGTGAATGACTTTTTGTATAGCTTTCCTTCAGGTGACAGCCAAAACCGTGCAGATTTTATCTTTATTTTGTGAGCCTCCTTTTTCTCTGTGGGGAGTGTCCCATCTCATAAGAACTCCACTATTGGATCCATCCAACTTTGTCATTGGTTCATGTCTAAGATCAATTCCACACTTCTTCCAATACTTGGCTCAGCAAGATAATCCACTAATACCTCCCTCTTAAACTCGGTTGGCACAGCTACAGCTAACCAAGCAAGCGAATCTGCTTGGGCGTTCTGCCCAGAACTTATTTGCTCAATGTACACCTTCTCAAAAGTGTTGAGCAAATCCTTGGTGGCCTCCACGTAGGCTGCCATTTTCTCATTTCGGGCCTTATATTCCTCGGACAACTGGTTCACCACAAGTTGTGAATCACAGTATACCCTTATTCTCTTTACCTTCAGGGTCTTTGCACTTCTCAAACCTGCTAGGAGTGCCTCGTATTCCGCCACATTGTTTGAAGCACTGAAGCCCAGTCGAAGGGACAACTCCATCATGACGCCTTCAGGGGGAAAAAGCACAACCCTAATCCCTGATCCAGTGTTACATCAACAAGCAATTTCCACTCAAGAGGATCTTTTTCGGCAGGTGCCTTTCCCTTCCCGGCTGGTGGCTCAGCTGCTTGCTCCTTTCTCGTAGGAGGTTGGGGAGCTACTGTTGGAGAGAATTCTGTCACAAAGTCTGCCAACACTTGTCCCTTTATTGTGGTGCGCGGCTGATAGTCAATATCTACTGGCTTAGCTCCACCGACCAGGTCGAGATGCGCCCCGTGAAATCTGCCTTTCGTAGCAGAGATCTTAACGGAAACTCTATGTAAACCACAACTCTGTGACTTTGGAAATAATGTGGCAATTTTCTTACTGCTGTCCTCAATGCCAGGACCAACTTTTCTAAAGGCAGATATTTCGTTTCTGCATCCAATAACATCTTGCTCATGTAGTAGACAGGGATTTGCTCGGATCCCTTGTCCCTTAATAACACTGCACTGACAGCATGTGCGGACACTGCTAAGTACAAAGTTAAAGACTCACACGGTTCAGGAGTGGACAAGAGCGGGGCCGCTGCCAAGTTCTTCTTCAGGTCTTAGAATGCCTATTCGCATTCTGCTCATCATTCGTATCCTTCTCTCTTTTTCAGCAATTAAAAGAATGGCCTACACTTGTTACTGGACTGGCTGATGAATCTGTTAAGGGCTGCTGCCATTCCAGTCAGCCTTTGGACCTCGTTCGTGGTCCTCGGACTTTGGAGCCTCAACAAAGTTGTTATTTGATCGGTATTTGACTCTATCCATCTTATGGCCACAAGGTGACCCAAGAACTTCCCTGAGCTTACTCCAAATGCATACTTCGAGGCATTAAGTTTTAGCTTGTACTCTCTCAGAATCTCAAAGGCTTCCTTTAAGTTAGCTATGTGGTCCTGCTTCTCCTTACTTTTGACCACCATGTCGTCTATGTACACCTCCATAGTTTTGCCGAGCAACTTTTTTAGTATAATTGTTGCCAACCTCTGGTATGTTGCACCAGCATTCCTCAAACCAAAAGACATGACACTGTAACAATATAGCCCCCTTGGCGTGATAAAAGAAGTCTTCTCGTGATCAGGCCCGTACATGGAAATCTGGTGATATCCTCGATATGCGTCAAGGAAACTCATCCGCCCATACCCAGCTGTTGCATCCACCAGTTGATTTATCCTTGGGAGGGGGAAACTATCCTTTGGACATGCCTTGTTCAGATCTGTGAAGTCGACACCAACGCGCCACTTCCCATTCTTCTTTTTTACTACCACAGTGTTAGACAACCATTCTGGGTAGTAAATCTCTCGTATGGCCTTTACTTCCAGCAAACGGTCAACCTCCTCGATAACAGCGTCTACGTGTTGTACGTTTGATCTTCACTTTTTTTGCATTACGGGCTTATGCTATGGATCTACATTCAAGTGGTGACAAATCACGTTTGCATCCACCCCAGGCATCTCTTCGGATACCCAAGCAAACACATCAACGTGCACCTTAAAGAATCCCACCAACTCTTTTTCTTCTTCCTTATTCAGGTTTTCCCCAATCAGGAAATACCTTTCTGGATCAGTCTCATTGATTTGGATCTTCTTCAAGCCTTCCACAACTTTCTCGGCAGGGTTCCCTCCAACAGCTGGTCTAGTACCTCAATGGCTTGGACCAACTTTGCTTTATGTGCCTTTTTGATTATCGAAATCAGGCACTGTTGGGCAACCTTTTGGTTTCCTCTAATCTTTTCAACTCCATTGGACCCAGGAAATTTTACCATCTAATGGTAAGTGGAGGAGACAGCCCTCATCTTGTGCAACCAGGTTCTTCCTATAATCACATTATAAGAAGACGGAACATCCACCACTAGGAAGTCGGTACGTAGCACTACTGTCCCTGCCCGAACAGACAGAGTTACCTTGCCCAATGGCCAAACTCCACCTGCACCGAATCCTACCAGAGGAGTTATTGACTGCACCAAATCCGCCTGGGTCAGTCCCAACTTCTTGAACGCATTGTAATACAGTACCTCCGTGCAACTTCCTGAGTCCACTAAGATCCTCTCCATGTCATACTCCCCAATTCGTAGGGTTATGACCAAGACATCATTATGTGGCATCTGGACTCCTCCCAGGTCCTCATTCGTGAAGACTATGCCCTCGTTGCATACCTCTTCTTCACGTCTTCTTTTCCTCCCCAACTGCATCACTTGTTGGTCATGCTTCACTTGCCTTTGGAGCAACCTCACCTCATTTCTCTTATAAGGTGCGGCCAAT
Organism: Rhododendron vialii; assembly: GCF_030253575.1. NCBI lineage: Eukaryota > Viridiplantae > Streptophyta > Magnoliopsida > Ericales > Ericaceae > Rhododendron > Rhododendron vialii. The sequence goes on along the minus strand of NC_080557.1, from coordinate 24,622,234 downwards.
CCATGTATCATATGGATTACACCCCTTGGATTTTGCTCGTAATCCAACTCCATTGCTTTTTCAACTCCCTTGTGTTCTTCCTGAATGAATTCTTTCAAATAACCACGAGTGACTAAGTCATCGAGGTGCTGCTTAAACATCTCACAATCTTTCATCATGTGACCCTAATCCTTGTGATAACTGCAATGCTGGCTCGTAGTTCGCTTTGCATATTTATCTCCTTCCAGTCTCGGGGGCCACTTAAAATATGGACTGTTCTTTATTCGATAAAGAATCCGATAGATTGGTTCTTTCCAAACCGTAGTTACTGAAAAGAAAGACTAGGGGTCTGGGGCATGCTTCTCCTTGTACGGCTCTTTCTTATCCTGCCCATAGTCCTTCCTTTCCCGGTATGTTTTGGGCTCTGGCTTATCAGCCTTCTTTGCAAGCCCCTTGGCTTGCTTGGCAACCACCTTGCCGTATTCCTGGAGTATGTCATCCTCGTTCCTAGCATGCTGCTCAATTCATTTCATTAGCTTTGTCAGTGTTCCTACTGGACTCATGTTTAACGATCGGCGCAGCTCCCCCCGAACAGGCAGCCTAGTCTTGAACGTGGCTATTGCGTACTCCTCACTGCAACTTTCAATCTCGTTGAAAGTTTCCCGGTACTTCTTTGCATAGTCCCTAATCGGCTCGTTCTATCCCTGCTTCATAACGGAGAGGCTCTCAAAAGTCTTTGGTGCTTTTCTGCTTGTTAGGAACTGAGCAGTGAACTCTTCGGCTAGCTGCCTCCATCCTCACAAGGAGTGCGAGCCTAGCTTATGGAACCAGGACAGAACCACCTTTCCCAAACTTGATGGGAACATCTTGCACATAATTACATCATTCCCGTTGTGCATGAACATTGCTTGTTGGTAATGTTCTATATGCGCCACAGGATCTATATTTGTTTCATAGAGTATGAACGCACCGTGCTTTACCCTGCTCAGCAGCCTTGCCTCCTGCAACCTCCTTGCAAAAGGGGAGGATGCTATATTGTTGAGAGCCTTTCGTGCTGCTTCTCGTGCAGACATGGTCCCCTCCTTGCGTTCCTTCGTTTTATTGGGAGCGTTCCTTTCCCAATCAGAATCAAGTCTCTCGTACCTATCCCTATGGTGTTTCCTAGTCTCTCCCTCCTTAGGGGTGAGACTCCGGCTTCTGCTCCTTCTTTTTCTTGAAGAAGCCTTTCGCGGTTCTGGAGTTCGGCTTCTACTTCTGCTCCTTCTGCCTACTGAAGGAGCCTTCTTGTATTTCACCATAGCATATCTGTCTCCTCTGGAATTTCTTCGCGAAAGTCCAGAGTCCTCAAGATGTTCTCGGATCCGTTCCAACTCTCGAATCTCATGCTTTCGTTTCTTAATCAAACGAGCAAACTCCTCGATTTCCTGCCTCTTTTTGTAGAGGATGTCTTCATTATTGTGCACGCTTCTTGAGTGTGCAACCGATTCCTTTTCACGGCGGGATTTACTCCTTCGTGTGGACTCCGTGGCCATCCTGCCCTCCCAATTCTTGGAGCCACCCAGGGCGGTCAGGGGATTACCCTTGCTTGTCGCCTTCCTCCCATGTCTGCTTTCGGGCTTTCTCGGAGCCCCTGGTGGGTATTTATTGCCTCTCCCACTTAGCAGATTCTTTGGGTCGAATGGCACCGTTGGATTTTTTTCCACCATGGTCGTTTTTCAAAGAGAACTCTTTCGTTTCCCACAGACGGCGCCAATTGTAAGTGGAGAAAAACAAAAGAGGCTTTGAACATGCAAAAATATAACGGCTACTCGTGACTCCTCATCGGAACCCTAGTTCGACGTCGGAGCTCTAACCTACTAAATAGACAAGGGGTGAGCGCACCTTTGCCTCTCGTGGCAAAGGCCCTCCGATGCCTAAGTTAGTATCACGTACTAGTTGAAAACCATAAATAATAGTAGGAAGTATCGAATAATGCAACATATTACATACCTTTTACCTCTAGGTTTACCTTGTATTTATAGATTCACAGATGCTTGCAGCCCAAGTATTCATGTTGCCCTAGGTTTCCTATCTCGTACAGGATACCCAGAATATCTTGGATTCTCATTCCCTTATCAATTCATTAGCTTAGTCCTTTTAGGACTCTTCTCCATAGTTGGCCGAACATCCCATTCCCGTAGGGTATCTTTTCTTGATCCTATTCTCTTGAGATCTTATTCCTTAACGGAATTCCACTATTCTGGAAGCTTCCAGAGCGTTTCTTTTATCTGAAGCTGCTTTCTCCAGAATTCTCCTCCTGTTCGGCCCTCTCGTTGCCGAACAGACTACTTGGACCAATGACTTCTCATGTCACTGTACCTTTATCAATCTCTTGGTCCAATAACTTCTCATGTTTACTGGACCTCAACCCCGTACAGACTTCTTGGACCAATGACTTCTCATGTCGCCGGTCCTTATCGCCAACCACCGTATTGCACTGCGACTTATCCTGTCTTATTCAAACCACGGTCCCACGTACCATGTGTTTGGGTCCTATTTGTACCTATTCGGGAATACGTCCCTACAGTTTATCTGGTAACAATTGAAACTAGAGGGACAAAATTGAGACAATCGTAAAACTAGAGGGAGGACTACGAAAATTTGCCCTTTTAAAAATAAAGAATAACACATATCTACATTTATACATGCACAATACTACGAATTTGCGGGTCCTTACACCGACTGCACTGACACCCCACTTGCAGCATATAATATTTGATTGGAAGTCTTTTTTTTTGTTGGTAAGTACTTAATTTGAAGTCTGTTCTTTTTTTTTTTTTTTTGCTAAACCGATAATAGGTGATATTATAGATCTAAGAACCAAAACATCAGGAGAAAACTCCATTCCTAAACAAGGAATCAAGAAACCAAACAGGAGGGGACTCAGTCCAAAAACTATACTTAACTCCAACTAAACCCACTGCTCCAAACAGACGGAGCACTGCATAAAATAACCAAAAACACCAACACAAAGGTGATAGAAGCTTTTCAAACTGAGAGAAATCCCACACAGGGGACACCAAAGGAGAGAACCAGACAAAAAGAAGAAGAGAAAAATCGGTAATGGAACCGGAGCAGACTTCATCCACCTACCTAGATCTCCCACTCTGGCGACCATGATCTACAAGGCACTACCTCCAAAAGTTGTTGGACTATACAACAGAAAAGGCGGATAAGGGGCGGCGGATGATGGTTTGGGGAGGAGGAGGATAGGGGTGTAGGGGGAACGAGAGAAAACCTTCGAGATCTAAGATCGGGAGATGAAAAAACCCCATTAGGGGGAGAAATCCCTCCCCTCCCATCACCCATTAAGGCGTAAAACCCTGGGAGGGAGATGGGGGCGGCGGTGTTACCAAATTTTTTGATTTCTATCCAATCGATGGAAAATACCAATCGAAGGGAAACTGTTTCGTGATTTTGCTGGAATGTGGGGTGTAAAAGTGGAGTTTGGTTCCTTGCCATTTTCAGGACTTACTTTGGAAACAAACAATGAAATGGATGAAATATGGAAGAAGAATAATAAATGGACTTTATTAATCTCCAAACTAGAAGTACAGCCGACTAAGATAGTCAAGTGAACGATTACAAGTTAAAACTACTCCTAGAAAAGAAAAGATAAAGGCCTGTTGGCGTTGTTTGTTGTATCCTTGAAACTGCCAAAACTCAAACATAAATAGGCCCTCCTAACTTTGAATTTGAATTCTTCCTTCCTATGTGTTAGTTTTTTCTTCAATTCATGTCTTTGTAAAAATAACCTCCACGAAGAAGAATAACCGCAATGAAGAAAAAGTGTGAACACGTTAAATAACCGCTCCTTTGATCATGGGACAGCTGGAAACATCTTCTTTTGCCACCTATGATCCTATCGTCAGAGGCAAGGAAACTGTAATAATCAATCGATGGAAGAATCCAAATCTCATTATTTAATCTATAAGGCCTTATTATGGCTTTATAATAATCACATTAATTAATCAAATCAAAAGTCTCATTGATCTTCCAACAATACCCTTCCATTTATGCCACGTGTCACCCAATCGACGAGTAATATAAAAATCACAGATATGATGCAACAATGCCCCCCTTATTTAGGTGAGTTAAAACATTTAACTCAAGTAAATAATTCCCCCAAACACGTGATTAGCACATGGGTTTCAAACGTATATAACCCTTTACTGTAAGAGTTAGAGCTCACAATTTTACTCTCACATTTGAAAGTTGTCGAGCATAACCAATGCGCCCAAGGCTTCTCCCAGTTCTACAGCTTCACGAAAGAGCAAAGCAAAGAAACAGAGCTCACCAAAGCAAAAAGCTTCCACCAAGAATTATCCACCAGGTATCCTCAATGCCTAAGAGAGACAAATCAAGTGAACCAATTCCTTATCCCGATAATTGATACTTCAACAAATTTCGTGCTTGGACCCATTTATTTTCCGAACGCACCGGATGAATTACCTACCTATTATCCAGTAAATTACGATGAGCCCCTGCTTCTTCGCTTTTGGGCCTTCATCGTACTGGTTGGAGTACCAAAGACACTATTCGATCATGGCCCACAGTCTTTCCATCTTGGAAAAAATGGGTCAATCAAATGAAGAAATACCTAGTCTCTTCATGGCGAGAGATGAATCTCTATGAGGTTATTGATTTATCTATACAACTATTGGAGTTAAACCCTAACCTAATCGCAGCTGCTGCTTGTTTTTGGTCTGTATCTTCCAATGCCTTTTTTCCCAAATGGACCAATGCCCCCAAATATCTTGGATGTTATACATCTAACTGGCCTGTCGAGTTTAGGTGAGGAAGTCAATGCTACCCTTGATCATACACCTTATGAACCACATTTTGACATTTCTGAGGGTCCATGCATGGAGCTATTCAAATTTTATAGCCACATACAGTACATCTGATGACCAGGAAACCTTATTTCATGAGAAAATTGCTTTTTATTTGTATTGGCTCAATAAATATCTCCTATGTGTATCTGATATAAAGATTACCAAGGAGTATGTTCATTTGGCAGTTTGTTTGGCACAAGGCACCAAACTTGCATTGGCTCTTTTTGTGCTAGGAACCTTATATAAAGGGCTTTGGTCATTTGTACAAAGTAAAATAACCAGTAATTGTGGTGGCCCATTTTGGATTCTTCGAGCATGATTGTATGCTTATTTTTCAACAATCAAACCTCTTGGCCAATTCCCTAAAAGAAAAGATGGTGGCAAATGTTTAAGTTATGTTGAATATTTTCTATCACATGAGCTAAGACAAGAGAACACTGCATTCAAGAGGTATTTCAAGACTTTTTATAGTCCTGATCTTTGAGATTTGCCAATTTGGCTTCCTTTTAAAGAATGTTCCTACTCAGCTTCTGAAAGGATAAAGCCAATCCCTCAGCTCATGGTTCCAGCCACAATAGTGAACAACTTTTGGGCCAGTATCTTGATTCCCAGGTTCATTTCTATTGGATTTTCTCCCTTAGCCTCACATTTTGTGAACTGCAGCTTTGAAACATATATTCCAAACCAATGTGCTAGGCAGTTTGGGTTGACTTAAGGAATTCATGTTCCGTATACCCATCCTAGAATCAAGGACTCGGCTAAGAGTAGACCAGTTGTAATTGAAACCTCTCTAATGAAGGAGTTGGTCGGACATTACCAAGGAACAATAGCAGGCTTCGAATTCAGGAGTTTTGTAGCTGAACCCCTATCTACTCCGGCCTTCAAATTATGGTGGGAGTGTGTCCGAGCTACTATTTTTACCAAAGATTTGAGCACTTGCCTTTTAAGGCTGGATTCAGAGAGCAGCAAACCAGGTAAAAAAATACTTTTGTTTAGTTATCCAATCCAATGGTTTATTTCAATTATTCATTTCATCTTTTATTCTTATAGCCTCAATCCCAAAGAAAGTACAAACTTCTCAACCTTCTCATGGTCAAGGGATTAGCAAAAAGGCTATGTATGTTGAAGATTTGATTGCATTAAAGTAAAGAACTAGGAGTTCTTCAACTTTAAACACCAATCAAAATTCTCAAATGTTAGTTGAAACCAATCAACAAGAGAAGACAACTTCCAAAGAAGAAGCTGATGATTTGCAAATCATTGGAACATACCAAAAGGTAAGAATTTTACCTCGAGTATTTTATTTGACCATCAATATATAGTATTTGGTCATTTAACTTTATCATGAATTTAAACTTATCAATTCAGAGGACAAGAAGGAAGCTTCATTTGCAAGCTAACTCAGATGATGATAATGGTTGTGATAAAGGCTCATCTACCAACCTCTCAAGTGTTGTGGATTCTCAACCTTTGGAGGCTAAGTCCAGTATTCCCAAAGAATCACCTCTCAGGCCCCGAGCTCAAATAGATTAAGAAACAACTATGATTATCTTCCATGATTATCTTCCCAAAGAACTTCTGTAGTTTGTTTCCGTGTTGAATCAACTTCCATGATTATCTTCAATACTTGGTGTCACAATCTTTGACCAACCATCAATATCACTTGAAGTCATAGAAAACAACTATGAAATCAATTGATGATGTTCAAATACCAAGTATGCCAATTGATGATTCAACTCTTGAGGTTCCAGTACAAGACGAAGCCTTTCGAGAGGGTAATGAAACACCCTTCGATTTTCAGGGTCAAAATGTATCAATGTCTCCAAAAGATAGAGAAATCGATGAGACAGGAAACAAAGACAATGATCATTTTGTTCCCCAAATGTCAGAGGTTTCGAAGGATAAGGAAATACAACAAGTAACAAATACTGATCCTACTCCCGATACTCACTACAAGAAAAATGAAAATTTGTGACGAAAAAGTGGCTACGAAATTTAATTTTGTCACTAAATGAGTATATTTGGTGACGAAAAAATAAATTCGTCACTGTTTTGACAACTTCCGTGACGAAATAATTTCATCACCAATTATACTTATTGAGCGACGAAAAAAATATTTTCGTCACCAAAGGTTCCCATTTGGCGACGAAATACATTTTTCATCGCCGAAAGCTTAATAAAGGTGACAAAATTATTTTTCGTCGCCAAAGATAATCATTTGGTGACAAAAAATATATTTCGTCACCAAATGAGACCAATTTAGTAACGAAATATTTTTTTCATCACCAAATGCTTAACTTTGGTGACGAAAAATAATTTTGTCACCATTTGAACACTTTCAGCGACGAAAAATATATTTCGTCGGCAAATGGGTACCTTTCGTGAAGAAATTTATGAATTGCGCTTTGTCACTAAATGTATTTCGGACATAACTCTTTACTAAAAATTCCGATTGAGATAATTCAAATTGGGTTTGAACAATAACTCAATTGCCTACAACTTTCATGTTTATCAAAATTGCTAATTTTAATGTTCAAAGGTTCAACATTACATTCGAAAGATATTATCATGTTAAACATATATGTTATATATTAGATATTTCAAATATTTACTGAAAAGTGTGTGTGGTGCAGTTGGTCGGAGTTTGCGCGAAAAACTTAAGTAACTCGGGTTCGAAACCCAACAGGAGCAAGAAAGAAGGATTTTTTTTCCATATGAAAAACGTCTTTTGCAACGAAAAATTTCGTCACCGATTTCTTATATTAGTGACGAAAATTTTCGTCACTGATGTGACCCATCGGTGATGAATTTTTTCGTCGCCAAAAGGAATAATTTATGACAAAAAATTTCGTCGTCAAAAAGCACAATAAGTGATGAAAAAAACTTCGTCACCAATTATTCACTTTTTGGTGACGAAAAGTAGATTTCGTCACCAGGTAAGAATCCTCGACAACCTTTAGTCGACAAATTTTTTTTTCGTCACCTATATTATTTGTGACAAAAAACATGCAATTTGTGACGATTTTCAATCGTCACCCAAAGCAAATTTTCTTGTAGTGACTATTCTGACTGCTGAACCTAAACCTATCCTTTCGATTGAGGCCACCAAGACTCAAGAGCTTCTACAAACTACAGAAGTTCTTCCTATTGCTAGTCAAGAGATGACCATCACTGCAAAAACTCCAATAACTTCTCCCTCGTCAGCTAATGAGGTGAACCCTGATTTAGCCAAAACACCAAATTCTGATTTGGACCTCATGTTGAATTAAGCCAAGTCATACTCTGAATCTTATTCAAGGTCCATTTCTAAGTTTTCAGAGTCTCTAACTCCTCCTGCCTTTTACCAGCTCAATGAGGAAACCAAGGATGAAGTGAAATCCTTCTTTAGGATGTTAGAGCTTCCATTATCTGAGATTTCTACTGTTCATTCATCAGCTTTTACTAGCTGTGTGAATCAGTTGATAACCAAGAATGTCCTTCCACTATTAGAACATATCAAACTTGAAGAATTTGGTTCAAATCTGAGTGAGAACCTAACTATAGCAGCTTACTGTCAGAAAGAAATGAAGGAGAAATGTGCAACTATGAATCAGTTAGCCAATGTATCAAAGAAGTTGGATGCAATGGGAGACAACATTCATCAGTTGAAGAATAAGCTGCAACAAATCAATGTAGAAGAAGCTGAACTTCTCGCCCATTTGGGCCAACTCAGAAAAGAAAGAAAATCCTTAGCACAAAAGGAATTGATCAATCATGAATTGGCCAACATCACTTTGATGAACAAGGGATCAAAGCTATTGTATCTATGGCCAAGGCTGATTTTTTGAAGAACCAAGAGAGATACAATGTTATCAACAACAGATGGAGCTATTTTACCAAGCTCTTCATGGAATTTAAGTCTAAAATTCAATGACTGTTTGTAAATAATAGGCCTATTTGTGTTAGGCCTAGTATCACATTTGAAATTTTTTGCTAGTTTTGTAACTATGTTTAGCCTACTCTTTTGAGGCTTACTTTTGTTTAAGTTGATTCTTGTCAAACCTGTCATATGAGGTTTAATCTCAGCTTGTATTTAATGATCTTTTTGTCAGTATGTTGATATTAACCTCTGTTAACACGGTTAATACTTCAAAATTTGAACAAGCCGCCAAATGACTCTTCCACTTCTTAATAATAGAGGAGATCGTGGGTAATAACTACCTAGAAAACTGAATCGTCATCTTCTTTCCTTGTTTATAAATTGAACCCCACATAAATTTGTTTTCATCAATCAATCTAAACTCCGAATCAAAACCCTACTATATTCTTCTCTTTGATTCATGGCAACCAATAATCATAACCTTGAAACCATGGAAATCGATATGAAAGCACCCACGCCTACCTTTGAAGAAGGTAACTCCTCTATCGATTGTCCACTCTCTCCCATCACAGCCATTTCTGGCTGGGATGATCCTTTACCTTCCAATCCTCCTGCACTATGGGGCATCGAACCACCCACTGAAAGGGTTGTTATAAGAATGGAGATGCCTCCTACATATCCAAACTCAAGCATCCGACGTTCATACGTCAAAGTCAGTTACCAATTTCCTTGGGTTAGGGAAGAACCAAGGGCTATGCTACTAGACTCCTTGCACTCAATGACTTACAGACCAATGCCATTTCAACTGGCAAAGGCAGGTGGAAAACCAAATTTGGAGAGCCATGAGCCCTTTTTGAAAGGGCTAAAAATCAGCAAAACTATTGGAAAGAAGTAGTTCGAAAGCCGTGCTACCCTGTTGATTTTTTAGATGATCAACCAGACATAACCCCTCTCCCTGAAAACCCTGATTGGTTTCAGGAATTAAGTAAATTAAGGTATGATCCCCCACTTTCTCAGGCCCATACGGGATATTCAATTTATGCTGATTCTGACGAAACTACAGCCAAAGAACTAATGGCTGCTTTTGCTTTTTTGGATGTTCATATCCTGGAAGAACACTTCCCATATCTTAATTTTCTGTGGGCATGTGAAACTCTCCAGTTTTATGAGAGTAATCTCATCACCACCAATCTTCATGGGTTTAAATCTCCTTTGCCTCTTATAAGGCTTTGGATGAAAACCAGTACTGCTACTCATTACGATCCATTTTGGGTCGATTATGAAGTGAACCACAACAAAGTAGTCAAGCTCCATAACTTTGTTATGGAACTTGAGAATTCTATTTGGGTTCTTCCTCCAAATCCTTCAAAAAGCCTTCTCAAGAAACACCAAAGTTGGCTAAAAACCAAGACCTACAAGAGAACTAAACTCCTAGCCAAAGCTGAGAAGAGGGTTATGGCCATGAGGCCATTGGTGAACAAGAAGATAAAGATGGATGCAGAAGAAATTGCCAGGGACAAGAAGCATGATTTCCTGACTTATGCTTGGGACAAATTCCATGTTTTTGTGACTTGGAGTTTCCCACACTACTTTGAAATCATCAAGATCGATGCTAAGGGCAATCTCATTGCACCTACTGAATCATAGATTTGTAGGTTCAATCTATGTTCTACTTATGTTTTTAGTTTTTATTTCCTTTTGAGTAGGCAATGTAATATGTTCTTATTATGAATGAAAAGTATGCCTCAATCTACAGGCTATTATGTTAACTATAACCTTACTTGACAGAGCTTCATTTGAAATTTCTAACAAAAGAATACTGGAATGATTTATGCTTTGTCAATTTAATAATCACTAATAGTCGTCATAACCTTCCAACTTCTTTTAGGTTAAACATGCACAACTTTCACGGCTCATAATTAACTATTGCAGTTAATTGTAAACCCTGTACAACTCCCAACTTACTCCATTTATTACCAATACATAATGTAATACCAAGAAGATCTTATTTAAAGTCTTTTAAATGCTCTATTATCTTCATGAATCGATTGATTCCCAAGGAGATGGAAAATATGCCTTTAAATATTTTCCATTGATTGTTCTTTCATGGACAATCCCGAGAATCGATTTCAACTTGTATGCTCCACCCCTAAGAACTTTCAACACACAAAATGGTCCCGCCCATTTTGGAGACCATTTGTCAAATCTTCCTTTCTTTTTCTTGTCTAAAAGCAAAATTGCCTTCCAAACTAAATCACTTTCCGCGAATGACTTTTCATGGACTCTTTTATTATACACCCTTTCTAACTTTTTCTTTTGGGCTTGTATATTATTTAAGGCATCTATTCTGGACTCTGCTATTCCATCTAGTTCTTGATACATTGCTTCTTCAAACTCAAAATTACATGGATCATAATGTGTAGCAACTCTCTAAGAAGTGACATTGATTTCGACAGGTAAACCTGCAGCTTGACCATATATCAACTCATATGGTGTAGCCTTTGTTCTATCCCTTTTTGATATTCTATAAGCCCACAAAACTCTTGGCAATAAATCATGTCATTCTCTGGGATTATCAGTAATCATTTTGGACAAAGTATTTTTAATAATTTTATTGGTAGATTCCACTTGTCCATTTGCTTGAGCATAATAGGGAGAAGAGTTTAAAATTTTGACTCCATATGAACTAGCATAAGCTATTACCTCCTGACCATTAAACACAGATGCTTGGTCAACCGTAATTGTTTCAGGAATACCAAATTGACTAGAAAATATATTCCTCTAAGAAATCAATCACTTGTTTTTTAGCCATACTTCTTAACGGAATGGCTTCTGTCCATTTTGTGAAATAATCCGTAGCCACCATTACAAATTCATGTTGTAAAGAAGAATGAGGCTTGATTTCACCAATCACGTCGATTGCCCAACCTCTAAAAGGCCAAGGTTTAACAATTGACTGTAAATGAAAAGCTAAGACCCTTTGAATTGTTGACATTTTTTACAACCCTTTGCATATGCAATGCAATCTTTTCTTATAGTTGGCCAAACATAGCCATATCTCTTAATTAACCATTTCATTTTTTCTCCAGATTGATGTGATCCACAAGTTCCCTCATGAACTTCACCCATCACTGTCATTGTTTCAGGCTTTGTAATACATAATAATAAAACATCATCGGATGACTTTCTAAATAAATCATCACCTAAAATGATATAATTGACAGCCCTTTGCTCTATATTCCTATCTGTCTTTTCATTTGGGTTTTCCAAAAACTTCTTTATTGGAATTCTCCAATCATTAAATAGGTTTATTTCCATAACATCAAAGTCATTTCTATCTCTAGAGAAAGGCAAGAATCTCTTTTGCACTCTTATTTATTTTTCATTTTGCCCTTCTGGGATCCTAACCCTAGAAGCAATTTGTGCCATTTGATTGGCCTCACCATTTTCTTATTTATAAATATGTTGTAGTTGCAAATCATCAAATTATGATATAAGAATTTTAACTTTTCGCAGTTGTAATTCTAATAATGGATGATTGCACTTATATTCACCTGTTACCTGTCGAATCACCAACTGTGAGTCTCCTGTAACACTTAAATGTCTTATATTCAATACTTTTGCAATTTCTAAGTCAATAATTAAAGCTTTATATTCAGCTTGATTATTGGACAAGATTTTGTTCTCATCTAGTTGAAAAGAAAACTGTAACAGTTCTCCTTTGGGAGATGTAAAAATTACATCTACTCCAACTCCTCTATCAGTTTTAGAACCATTAAATGATAGTTTCAAGGTTTTATTTCAACCATATGAATCTCAAATTCATCCTTTTCCATTAACATATTAGGAATTAGGATGATTTGCGAAAAATCGGCTAATGGTTGACCTTTTACTGCCTTTTGATGCACATATTGTAAGCAATATTCTATTAATGCTAAAAGCCATTTGCCTTGTTTACCTCTTAATATAGGCCTTATCAAAATATATTTAATAATATCAGCTTGTGCAATCACATGCACTGTTGATGGCAACATATTATACCTTAATTTAATTGCAGAAAAATACAATCTAAGGCATAACTTCTCAATTGGTTTATAGTTTACTTCACACTCTTTTAATCTTCTACTAAGATAATATATGGCTTGTTCATGACAATTTTCATTGTTTTGAGACAAAAGACTACCAATCGACTGATGATTGGTTGAAATTGTAATGCCTCGATTTTCAGAATAAAAATCAATGGCATTAAATATGAATTTTTGAAAATTTACTTTATTAAAGATCAAATCCCAAAATAAATAATTCAACATAAGGATTCATTTATTACAAACCAATGTGAAAAATACTAAAATAGTCTTTGTGGTAATGAGATAGACAGAGCACAGAGTCAACTCCTAAGCTTGATATGGATCCCAAGCATACTCTGGCTTGACTCCCATCTTCGGATTCTCTTCTGGATAATACTACTCGCCTTCGGGGTTTTGCGCCTCTTCTTGGTTTTCTGCAAAATCTGGCACGGATGCCAGGCAATCCGTACCTGAGTGATGGAGTTCACCCAGGAGAATAATCCAACCCAACTACCCCGCTTATTCTACAACTAGCAGGTAGACAGATAATATTGATACGAAGAAGTAAAACATAGATTTTACACATAAACTAGTTATTACTATCCGTTAGCCTATGTGTGATCTAAGATCTCATCCGCGAGATCTTTCCTCCCCAACCACTAGTCATGTCCTGTCCCATGAGATCACTTCCTTTTGCTATCACAGATACACCTAAGTTATATACCGAGTGTGCATCCCAATAACTACAAACAAAGGGAAAACTTATCATGTCATTACATAACTAGGCTTCGCCTATCTTAAACATCACTTCACAATCATCACTGGACTCCCGCCAATTTCAAATCAATACTTCTCAAATCACGCCTGCAGACAATCTCTAACATCTCAATACTTTCCAATTTATCCATTACCTAGCATCGTCTAGGTGAATTCTATTCGCATACTACCCCATGCATCCAAGGTTCAATCTAACATATATTTAAATGTCAGAACAGTATACAAGTAATCACAATGATAATTGAAATAAACAATAAGCGTAGAAATCACGTAACTTTTTATGAATGGGTCGTTGCCCTTAATCTTGTATGTCCAAGAAGTTAACAATTAAGCAAGAAACTTTTATCTAATTATTAAGAAGGAAAATAATATTTTTTGTCAAAAATTAGTAAGCCTAGGCTTATACTAGTTTTATTTAAGAATTAGATAGATTAATAACCATAATAAATAAATAAAATAGATAATAATATTATATGAAGTAGCATGACCTTAAAACGAGTCCTACAGTCCTATGCAACATGTTCGAGTATCAAAAGTTGGATCCGGAGGGTCGCAGGATTATTTAAAATAAAGATATTAACGAAAGTTGCCAAATTAAAGTAAAATAAATAGATAATAAATAATCTAATAAATATAATATGTTGAGGTTAACAAGGTTTCATCTTAGGAAAGTAAATAGTCTAAAAAAAATTATTCGGGCCTTAATGACATGGCTTATGAGGTTGCAAAGATTTTTCGTTTGAAAACTTTGTAAAATAACTAATAAGTAGATAATAAAAAATTGGATATTAATAATATATCATCTTTGAGGTGCGAGGAGTCTAGAAAAAATAGTTTGGGTGTCAAAAACATTGTTCGGAAGGTTGCAAAATGGTTTCGAACCAATTTTAATGAAAACCAAATGGACCTCGCGGCTGGGGTTTCTACCGCAACCTCGGCACTGGTACCTGCGGGCCGCAAGGTTGCGTCTAGAATCTTTTTTTTTTCTTTTTGCCGTGGTTTTGATGCATGGGACCTATTGGAACTACAGGTTAGGCTTAAAAACACCTAATATACTTAGAGGAGAGGTTGGATAGGATTATAATACCTAGAATTGTTCGGATTGGATTGAAAACAAAACTTTGGAACTTTAAGAAGATGACTTCGGTGTTGGCCGAGGGGAAACCTTGGGGTTGAATTGAGTGTTGTTTGGCGATGCTAGGAGTTATAAGAACTGTTTGGAACGGTCAATTTGGGTTTCGGTTGGTTTTAGAACACACACCCACTTTTCTTTCTCTTTCTTTCTCTCTCTAAAACTCCATTGATTGGAGCTCGAATTCTTGAAATTTTCTCTCCTATTCTGACTCAGTGGTGTGTAGGAAGATGGTGGCGTGCTCGTGGGTCGAAGTGGTGGGATATTTATAAAAGAATTTTGAAGAGGGTGATAAGATTGCATTTAATGGAATTGGATTCATGGGATTTGTAATGGATGAATTGGGGCCGATTTTGGGATTAGAGAGGGAGCTAGAGATGGATAAGAATGTATTAGTTTCAGTTTATATCTTGGGGGTGAAGGATTTTTAGTTTGGGCAATGGGGATGAACTTGGTTTTTCTTGGAGGGAGTTATTACTGGAGAGAGATGGAGCTGTGAGAGGGGGAGAGCCTGTAGGAGAGTGAGGAGAGGGAGGTGGAATGGTGTATGCATGTACGTGCATGCATGAGTGTAAAAAATAATAATAATAATAATAATAATAATAATATTGCATGCATGTATATAATTGCATGCAAAATTAAATAATAATAATAATAAATATATTTGTGTGTATATATATATATATTAAGGAAAAGAATATTATTATTATTAATGATACTTATTAATAATATTAATAATGATAAAAAAATGGGTTGTTACATAAATATACAATTTCAATGGGTTTACTAGATATTGGTGGCATAAGAACAAGAGGCTTAACTAATGATTGTTTTAAAAATTCAAAAGCCTTCTGATGTTCTTCATCCCACCTGAAATTCTTTTGAGATTTTAGCTTCAAAAGTGGTGAAATAGCAAGAGTCTTCCCAGATAAATTAGAAATGAATCTTCTAAGGAAATTGACCTACCCCACGAACTGTTGGAGTTCTTGTTTATTTGTTGGAGGTTGTACTTCCATTATGGTTTTAGCCTTGTCCTTATCAATTTCAATTCCTTTCTTATGCACTAAAAATCCCAGGAAATTTCCAGCAGTGACTCCAAAAGCACACTTTGTTGCATTCATCTTCAACTTGTATTGCCTCATCCTCAATAAGACTTGCCTCAAATGGTCAATATGCTCATCGAATGTATGGGATTTAACCACTACATTATCAATATAGACTTCCATGAATCTTTCAATTAAGTCATGGAAAATTGTATTCATAGTCCTTTGATAAGTTGCACCTGCATTTTTCAATCTAAATGCCATCATAATCCATTCGAATAATCTAATATACCCCGGGCATCTGAATGCAGTTTTGTGTGTATATTCTTCAGCAATAAATATCTGGTTATAACCAAAATATCCATCCATGAAGGAAAGAAATTGATGGCCTATAGTTGCATCAACCAAATGATCTACAACAGGCGTATGATATTCATCTTTAGGTGATGCTGTATTCAGATTTCTAAAATCAATACAAATTCTAACTTTTCCATTCTTTTTAGTTACAGGAACAATGTTGGAAATCCATTCTACATATCTAACAGGCCTAATGAATTTGGCTTTAAATAATCGTTCCATCTCTTCTTTTTTTTACTTCTCTTCGTACTTCAAGCTTCATTTGTCTTGGGGTCTGTTGGTATGGAACAAAATTCTCCTTAATAGGAATCCTATGTTCAACCAATGATCTATCCAAACCAAGCATATCAGGATAATCCCAAGCAAAACAATCTTTAAATTCAGACAAGTACTTCAAACGATCCTTCATTCCATCAGGTAAAGAAGCACATACATGAAGAATTCCTACATTAAAATCCTTTAAAGGATCTTTTACTTATGCTCCTAGATCATCAAGCTTAGTAGGAGTAGCTATAAGATCTTCCTTAGCTAATTCCTTAAGAGTTAAAGGACTATCATCTACTACACAATCTGCCCAATTACAAGAAATAGGCTCATCAGCCTCTAATTTTCTAGACACAATAAAAGAAAACAACCTCTTAAAAGTGGCTTTGAAAGTAGCCAACTCTTCATCTACATAATTCAAAACACCACTAGACATAAGAAACCTTTGATTTAGAGCCACTAGACCTTAGTATTATATTAGGTCTAACAAAATCCTTACTTAACTCCTGGAAACCATCCTTAATATACTTAAGAAACTGGCTTTCAGTGAGGCTTGCTCCTACTGACTTCACCTCTGAACCTTCAATTTTAATTGGCCACAAGTCTTCATCATACAGACCTGCCTCCACATTGTTGGTATCTGCTTTGAATGAATGCTTATCTGCCCAGAAAATCTCCATCTCTGTGGCTTCTTTATTCTGTCCTTACTTCAAAAATATCAATGTCTGATGTAAAGAAGAAGGAACACAACCATTTATGTGAATCCAATCTCTGCCTAACAAGGCATTATAATTGGAAGAAGAATCAATAACAAAGAAAGTAGTGTTCATTTTCCTATTTCTAATCTGCAGTTGCAAGGAGATCACACCTAGTGAACATCCTCCTGCAAAGTTACCAACTGTTACCTCTGTTGGAATCAAGTCTAATTCGTTTTTGTTTAGAACCTTCATCATTTTTGAAGCTAAGATGTTAACAATAGTCCCATTATCAACTAAAACCTTACTAACAGGTTGACCATTGATATGTGACATAATATATAAAGGTTTTAAATGCCTAACCAAGGCATCATCAGGAGACCTTAATACAATAACATCTTCTCCTTTTATGTCTTTTTCAACTAGTTTGGATTCCCGCTGAAAATCTTTCTCTCGTTCATTTATTTCAACTATAGCATCTGTTTTATTCTCAACGTCTCCTTCCGGACTTATTGGTTGATTAGGTTTTGCCTAAAAAGTTTTTGGCAAGACTAAAATCATATTGCAAAGAAGTCTAGTAGGAAAAACTGACCCAAATTGGATGGTATCCAATGCTTGGCCAAAAGTAGTAGACTTTTGAGAGTCTACTTCATTCTTATCATCTTTGAAGTCATCCTTCATGATATTTGAATTATCGACAGATAGCAAGTCGTCATCTTCATCATCCTCCATCAACACCTGTTGAAATTCTGCTATCTTCTTTTCAAACTCTTCTTAAATTCTGCTTTTTGTTCTTTAATTGACAGAACAGAAGTTCCAGACGAACTTGGACCTTGCCCCTTAAGTCTTTGAGCAAGGGTTGGTTTGCTTGTTTGCCCCATAGGCTTTTCTGTCTCCTTTGCCTTCTGTTTAAGCATAGTTGGCACAGTTGGTTCCTTAGTCCAAACCATAGGAACTTATTGATTTGGTATTGCTTTGGCCTTTGGCTCGGCCACTGTGTTGGTTCTATCATCATATGTGGATCTCTTCTTTCCCTTTTTGAAATTTTCCTTTGCAACCTCCTTTTCTGAGTATTAGTAATAGGAACAAACTCCCCCATATTTGGGAATTTAGGATGTCTCACTGTATCCCACATGTGATGCTCAATATTTGGTGGGATGACCATTCTCCCTTGGTAACCACCCCTAACAAAAGGATTTCTTCCTCTTGATCTCATACCCCTTGGGTAGAAACCTCTTCCTCTTTCATTTGTGAACATAGGTGGATAAATCAAACTAGTATCTGGTTTTCCTGGCAATACTGGAAGCACGGGATATCCCTTAAATAGAAATGGTCCATCATCTTCCCCGTACCACTTAAGTAATTCAGATGGTATAAAGATTTCAAGATCTTCACCTTCAAATATTAACTTTGGACCAACATAAATCTGTAAATCATTGCTTCCCATAGTATTGAATCTTATGGAACCTTTAGCATAAGTTCCACTATACTCTTTCTCTGCTATAACTTCTTCTCCTGATTTGATCTCCTTATCACACCTCAAATAGAAATAATTTTCAAACTTCTGTTTCACATGTGACTCTTCTTCAATCTCCATGATATCCTTTTCTTCCTGAATTCTTCTTTCAACTTGGGATGCGATTTTTCCTTTCTTCAATCTAGCACTCACCATATTGACTTTCACTAAAGGGAATGGATCAATATCAATTCCCATCACTTCTTTGTTTCCCTTAGCATACTGCAGCAGTCCTTTTTGAATTAGGTCATGTACACAATTTCGAAATGTAACACAATTATTAGTATTGTGTCTAAAGGAATTATGCCATTTACAATAATCTTTTCCTTTTCTATCCTTTTCTAGAGGAGTCACATGCCCTGGTGACGAAATTAAGAACTTTTGGTTTATTAGTTCATCAAACAATTGGTCTGCTTTAGATAAGTCAAAAGAATATTGCCTAAAATTTGCTTGATTCCTTCTATTTGGATGAGATGAAGGCATATTCACAGGCTTCTCAGCCTTTGTTAGAGTATCACATACAAGCCTTGCCAATTACTTGGGCAGCATCAATTTCCACATCACCCTCTATATCTTGATAATAAGTGCCAAGTGATTTGTTTTTTTCTATATATTCACCCTCCATGGATGAGATGAAGGCATAGTCACAGGCTTCTCAGATTTGTTAAAGTATCACATACAATTGGAACCTTGCCAATACTTGGGCAACATCAATTTCCACATCACCCTCTATATCTTGATAATAGGTGCCAAGTGATTTGTTTTTTCTATATTCACCTTGCATAAGAATAGCCTCATATCCTATAGCTTTTGATGTAAAGTCAAACAAATCTCTAAATTCAGTTCCAGTGAAATGTTTCTTAAAGTCATAATCAAGCCCCTCTTGGGCAATTTTAATTATTTTAGATTCGGGAATATAAAATGACATTGATTCCTAATCTTTTTAAACCTAGTCATATACTGTTCAACAGACTCTGCAGGCTTCTGTTTGATTTTGGCCAAGTCTGCCACTGAAATTTCTGGTGCATGCCTGAAGAATTGAGTATAGAATTGTTCTTCCATTTCTCTTCAAGAGTGAACAGAATTTGGAGGTAAACTTATAAACCATGAAAATGCAGTAATAGTAAGAGAATGAGGAAACAATTTCAACTTTAAAGCCTCATCCAAATCTGCTTCACCTATTTGTAGGCAAAACCTTCCCACATATTCCACAGTTGACTGATTTTCTTCTCCATTGAAAAGAACTAAGTCTGGGATTCTGTAATGCCTAGGAAAAGGCACATTATCTACCCAATTTGGATATGGTTTCCTAAACATAGGTTTTTCAATCCTTCTTAGTCCAGGACCATACATATCTTGCTTGATATTCATGAGTTGAGCCCTTAAATAGGGCTCATGTACTCTTCCTACTTGGTTAGGAATTTACGCCTCATATCATACCCATAAGGGTAATCCTACCTTCTTCGATTCGGTTGGTCATACCCATACATATTTGGGTCAACATTAGCCATATTTGGAACATTTCTGTTATCATTCCTACTAAAATTTGCATTAAGATTTTGCCCCCCCAATCCCTATGTTTGGGATGTTATTTCCATATTGCATTATTTCCAACCCCTACACCTATAGGAATTGTGGTTGGTATGCTTTGATAGAAACTTTGATTTTGTTCAGTGTTTTGATTTCCAAGTGGAATTCTATTAACTCTAGTAAAAACAGTTTCAAGAGTTGGATTATCAAATACCTGAGAAGAAGGCATTTCAATAGCATGATTTGGATATCCACTATTTTGTCCAGGGTTAACATTTACATTAATTGGCACTTCCACTGTTGGCTGATTTCGTGCTATAGCAGCCTTAAACATAACCATCAATGCTTTGGCTGTTTCATTCTCTGGATCATTTAAAACCCTTGCAAATTGTTGAATCAAATCAGATGATTCAATTTATGAGCCATTTGGCTGGCCTCCCTCTGGAATCCTTTGATTTGGATTCACTGCATTCATTTCATTCACATCGTTCCCACCATTAGCATTGGCGGAATTGTTGTTGTCATTGCTACCATCTGTTGGCAGTTGATTCCTAGTCTTTGGTGCCATCGACTGCTTCCAAATTAGTAAGAGCCCTCCTTCTAGTGCCAAAATTGTTACCAAATTTTCTGATTTCTATCCAATCGACGGGAAACTGTTTCGTGATTTTGCTGGAATGCGGGATGTAAAGTGGAGTTTAGTTCCTTGCCGTTTTCAGGACTTCTTTGGAAACAAACAATGAAGTGGATGAAATATGGAAGAAGAAGAATAAATGGACTTTATTTATCTCCAAAATAGAAGTACAGCTGACTAAGATAGTCAAGTGAACGATTACAAGTTAAAACTACTCCTAGAAAAAAAAAAAGATAAAGGCCTGTTGGCGTTATTTGTTGTATCCTTGAAACTACCAAAACTCAAACATAAATAGGCCCTCATAACTTTGAATTTGAATTCTTCCCTCCAAGGTGTCAGTTTTTTCGTCAATTCATGTCTTTGTAAAAATAACCTCCACGAAGAAGAATAACTGCAATGAAGAAAAAGTGTGAACACGTTATATAACTGCTCCTTTGATCATGGGACAGCTGGAAACATCTTCTTTTGCCACCTATGATCCAATCGTTAGAGGCAAGGAAACTGTAATAATCAATCGACGGAAGAATCCAAATCTCATTATTTAATCTATAAGGCCTTATTATGGCTTTATAATAATCACATTAATTAATCAAATCAAAAGTCTCGTTGATCTTCCAACAATACCCTTCCATTTATGCCGCGTGTCACCCAATCGACGAGGAATATAAAAATCACAGATATGATGCAAATAGGCAGCTTCTTTAGGGTTAGAGAGGGAGAGAGCAGAGAAAAATGTGTCTGATGTAGTGTTTAAAAACAATTGGAAGTCTGTTCTAAGGGAAAGTCTTCAATACACACACCCCTTTAAGGTGTGTACCATATGCACCTATTATGTGGTTCATATTGTGTCACCTCATAAAAAATTACTTGTAGGACCGGTCATTCATAACATTTTATTTCGTATCGTAACTTTTATACTAAAAATTCGTAACTTTTCAATAATATGATTCGTAACTTTTTAGCAATAGATTCGTAACATTTTGGGATTCATAACATTTTGGTGTATTTTAATAAGAGTGCATATGATACCACCCAAATAAGGGGTGTGTATTGTAGCACTTCCCCTGTTCTAAACTATTTGTTGCTATATGATATTTAGAAATAGTGCATATGTGAAAACCATTTTATCTATCTTTACCTACATACTCGAATAAAGGGATACTTCTGCATACTATTTGTCATGTGTGTGTGTGTGTGTGAGAGAGTGGCTAATTTGGATAATTTTCAATTGAAGGGATACTTCTGCTAAAATAGGATTAGGGTATGATAATGATAACACATGAAAATACCAAATAGATGAAGATATGTATTTGTTATTCAAAAGATTCATTCAAAACTGATTCAGAAAACTTCCTTTAGATGATTATAAACATCATTTCTCTTTCCCAAAATTTAGCTGAGGGGGATAAACTACGTACAGGCAATGTGTTGGCCAATATAGCATGCACCGAAGCTTTTCTATTTCCATATTTTTCTTGATTTCCTATATTGGTATCCCGTATTCACGTGTATCTCTTATTATTAAGCATATACTTATATTAATACATTGGCGTGCGTGTATATATCCTCTACATTGCAGCAACTGTAGACATAACTGCTTCAAGAGTGAGATTCTATACAGTTGGTCAAGAAATTGTCCTCACAAAAGAGGTACGTATGTGAGTTTCTTTCATCTTTGTTTTTTTTTTGTCTTTCTAAAACATAATCTAGGACAAAGTGTCTAAATCATATTGGTGTATCTACATTGTTTTATAGCTAGTAGCTAGTAACTAATCATATTAATTCGGAGTACGTTTTTTTACGGGTATGCATGGTTCGGATATAATTTTCAACTTCCACTTAGAATTCTTTCGTTTGTCTTGACTAGAGTGATTAGGAGGCTGAAATTAAAGACGAACCCCGAAAGCTTGAATCCTATAAGTTTCGTGTGCCTTTAGTTAGATAGATTCACAAATCCTACTGAATTCGTGTGTGTGATCGGTGCAGCATGGGGAATGCATAATTGGGGGCATTAAAGAAGACGACAAGGAGATAACCATGCGGGGTAATTAATTTTGACAAGATAAATCCAGTTCTGGAAGCATCAAAGCACTGCGGAACGATATGGTTGTTGTGCTCCGCTCGTCATACGAATTCCCCTCCTCCTACTCCAACCATGATAAATTTCCCCATTGGACTCATGGCTAACCTCAACTTCTACATCATCAAGGAATAGAAAGCAATATCTTCTGTGGAAAAAAGACCAGTACTGCAGTCAGTTTCTTTCTTGCCATTTCATTCAGCTCAGTAATTGGACCAGTGGCTCCAAATTTCCAACAAATACAAGCCCCTGGATTTGTGCTCTGATTCAATTCAATTCTTCACTTGTGAAAAATTTTAAATGCTGATATTACTGGATTTAGTAAAATTTACTAGTAGTATTGTGTTTTGATGAGTCGGCTGAAGTTTACCATAAAGAAGAAATTAGAATTTTAGTGTTTTGTGATTCGATTACTAGAATTGTTATTTTGTGAGAGAAGACCTCTTGTATTGTTCTCCCCGGAGTAAAATTCTAGATTTGTGCTAATGGAGTGGGTCATTGTTTGGCCAGCAGGGGTGTTCGAGGTGTAGGCGTATCCATGTGGGAAGCTTACTTTTTTCTATTTGGCTATCCATGCCTTTGACTGAGGATGCGTGCTTTTTTTTTATGTTTCTTGATCCTTGTGTTATCAATGAACCCATGCCTTTGACTGAGGATGTGTGGTTTTTTTTATGCTTCTTGATCCTTGTGTTATGAATGAACGCATTATCGTTTTGACCCAAAAAAGAAAATCTAGATTTTGTTGTTGCAATTAGAGTGCATTATTTAGAAACGTTTATAACAATGTGGGGTTGCTTGAGGGTTGGTCCTTAATTTGTTTGAAAGCACCGATTAACAGTAGAGAAAAGAAATATATTAGTGCTAAATTATTAATCAATACATTGCATGCCAACCCATAAGGCTATTATATTTAATAATAATAACTAGACATTGTTGTAATTTTTTAATATTTAAAAAGTAGGAGTACAATGTAATAGTAGGAATCATAGGATGCTAAGGAGAGGATGAAAATAAAGTTGAACACAACACTGACCAATAATGTCAGCTTGTGTATTTTAGATTCTTCCCGGAAAAGGTGAGGAGATCCAATTGACGGGCCTAGTTCGCTCACGTGCTTTGCACGCATGTGGAATATCATAGTATCATACCATGGAATATACTATGGGATAAAATGCAATCTGGTTGGGGACGATGTCCAGAAAGAGTAGTGGATTGACGCTTGGGGATTGGACTGTTGTCCCTTGCGACTTCTAGATCACTTTTGATGACTGGCTCCTAGTCTGGTAACCAAGTTGCAGGCCTGCTCCGGCAGGGGTGTCAAGAGTAGTAGTGTCTTATTGGCATGTACTCGTGTCTAGCTTGTGTTAGTTTTGGTTCAATCTTGTATTTTGTGATGTAATCTGTATTGCCTTCGGGCTTCTCCATTGTATAATGGATTGACGCTTTCAAAATAATAATACTAATACTATGGGATAAAATCAGGCCCATAATTTCAACATTGCCAAAATACTCACTTCAAAAAAAATATTTTTATTTTTTCTCAAAACTTGTAAAATAACAAAAAATTCTCAACCAAGGTGCACTGGTGAATTTTTTGAATGATGAATAAAAATTTCGTTAATTATAAAGATCAAAACATAAAATAAGTACAATAGAAGAGGTGCACTGATGAATTGTTATCGGTTAGGGCTCGTTCTGTTTTTAAAAGTGTTTTTTTTTTCAATTTTCAAACTCAAATATAATGAAAATAAAAAATTATTTTTTTATTTTTTTGCACCGTATAAAAGATCTCAATGAGATCTATCAAATAAGATTCATATTGGTAAAAAAATTATTTGCGTAAACACATAATTTTTGAGCTTGAAATTACATTCACTTTGTTTGGTTTAAGTCTTAGAAAGTTATTTTTGATTTGAGTGGTAATGAGTGGAGAGAGATAAATAAGAAGATTTATCGAAAACTGTACCGATAGTTAAAAGATTCTTTTTCAAAAAATACTTTTTTGAGAATCTGGAGCACCCCCTAACCCCCATAATAATCTTGTTTTGTTAATTCAAAACAAAGTATTTTGTGTTTCCCTTAATTTAAATTTTCATTGCTTTGACATCACTTGGATTCAAATACAATACAGCATGCCATGTAGCCATATAAAAAGTTCAAATATCTCGACTCCTGTTGCCCCCCTGTCCATTAAAAAATAAGACCCAAAATAGAATATCAAATCTCCTTGCCCGTGGAGAAAAAGTAATGGCGAAGAGTAGCACCTGGGATTTGGGATGGTTCTGTAAATCTGAGAGGTAAAATTTACCCACTTGAGATCAATAGCAACTGAAAATTGAGAAGGTTGCTCCCACAGTTGTGTAGTTGTACAACGAAAATGCTATGCTCACTGACGGCGGTCATAATGACCTTGCATCAACGGTCACGCGGGATTCACTATGGGTCTCTGTAATCTGAATAAAAAATGAAAAAATTAGATCGAATACCTACCAATATTAGATTGAGTTGATTTCTTATGCAACCACATGGATTTCTTTTTTTAAAATTTTTGAACAGCTCAGATTTTCTATATAGGACCCGTAGTGGACCCTACGTGGCCATCGGTGCAAGGTCGGTATGGCCACCATCGTCGGTGGTTGTAGAAGAGCTTGTTGTACAAAATACAATAGCATGTTTTTGAATACAGCGTGTCGGAGCCGTTTACTAGTTTTTTTTATTTTTTTTTGTTGACGGGTAGAGGTGAGCGGGCCAATTTATGCACTTCGACTATTCTCCTCCCCGGTCTCGTCAAAGACAGACCATCCACGTTGAAATTCGGGGATTCTTGAACTAGGTGATTCACAAGAGATTTACTCTCTCCATCCTAAATTCTTGGTTATCTCTCTAATGTACATTGTGTTTTTGAAAATATTATTCTATAAAAATAAGTGAAATTTATCTTTTAAGATCCATATTGCATATTTTAAACAATATACATTAAGAGATATAGACTATTGAAAATTACTTGTAAAATCATAAATGATTAAAAATTTGAAACAAATGGAGTATCTCTCGCATGTCACAAGAGTTTGCCAAGTTTTGAATTCAAATATTTGAATTTACAGTTCATTTATGTTAGAATATGCATACCGATGCTCTGAACTATCAATGAAAGAATCATGGTAATGTGCACATAAATTGAATTGAGTCTCTATGCCAGCTCTCTCTGATGCCATTCAGCTTTGACTTGGGGGCATGGTTTCGTAGCAAAACAGGTATAGGGGGTCATTATTTCAATGGTATTTTCAGAGCGACCACTTTGTGCATATTGCCAAAGGTCTGTCTCCAATCCTTACCGCCCATACTCTCAATCAGTAAAAACTACTCCCTCCGTCTCTTTTTAAGTGTCCTGCTTCGTAACTCCAACTTATTAAAAAGACATCTTCATTGTACTTTTCACATCAACTTTTTCATTCACTTTCTCTACTTACCCATCATCATTACACTTTTACTTATTAACTTTTCAAAATGGAATTTACTTCTATGGATAAAATAGACAATGCATCAACTTTTACCTGCTAACTTTACAAAATGAACCCTTATTAAATTACAGTCCAAAATGAAATACTGGATTCAATGAAATATTGGATTCTAAACAAGTGAGAGGGAGAACATGAATGCGGATTTTATTCTTGTTTTTGGAGAGAGAGAGAGAGAGAGAGAGAGTGTGTGGGTGCGTGAAAACAATTACCTGTGCAGCTGTGCATTTTGCTCCCTCTCGGGCAAGCGAACTTGAACCGTAAGTCACGTCGATCAGTTTTATCAGTTCCGCCCCCGATTTTCCCGTAAAGTCTGCCACAAATTCCCCCCTCTGCTCGACCTTCAAATTCGCTTCAATCGGACTCGTTGATTGGTCAGCAGTACCACTATTCCTCATTCCACTCCAAGCATCAGTAAAGATTTCACTCGTGTATCTTCTCATGGTTTTAAAATTCCCATTCGAAATTCGGTTACTTGAAACTCGATTCAGCTAGATGAATTTTCTCTCATGTCAGTGTGAAATTGATTTGCTTCCGATTATCTAACGCTGTTGGCCACTAGAAATTGTGCATTCTATTATCTTTATGAAAAACTTAGAAAGTATGGATAAACACTGTGAATTGTTTTAGCATCTGTAAATTTGATTCTTGTGTGTTCCCATCGTTCTATGAATTGCAGATGGCTCAGTTGATGTGAATTAAATTTCAATCAGTTAATTTTTTTTTTCATGTTAGTCCATCATTGCTTCGCTTTGCCAGGTGTTTGATTAGAGACCAACAAGAGCCTGTGAAAGAAACCTACTGAAATTGCTTTGCTTCATTGTTTAGAAATTACGCGTTCTTTCATTGTTTAGAAAAACCTAGAAAATATGGATACACACTGTAGTTTTCGGCTGCCAAAATATGAATACACAGATATACTGCACAAATATATATAAGGTTCATATACATGTTCGATTTGATTTTCTGTCAAACTGTCGAAGCATCTGAAAATTTGACTCCTGTATGTTTCCCATGGTTCTACGTTTTTGAATTGCATGCTGATTCAGTTGATGTAGAAGGCAATTCAGTCAGTTAAAGTTTTCTCATGTTAGTCTATTATTGCTTCGCCTCGCCAGGTGTTTGATTAGAGGTCAACAAGAGAGCCTCTGAAATCTACTGAAATTCCTTTGCTTCGCATAATCTGCTGTTAATGTGCCTCCAGATATTATGCATTCTTTCATTGTTTAGAAAAACCTAAAAATATGGATACGCACTGTGGTTTCGGCAGTCAAAAGTGATGCTCCGTTCCACTTAGACATATGAATACACAGATATACTGTGCAAATATGTCTTATCTTTTGATATATAAGCGTACATGTACATATTCAATTTGATTTCTGGCGAACTGTCGAAGCATCTGTAAATTTGACTCTTGTATGTTCCCATGGTTCTACGAATTGCATATGGCTCAGTTGATGTAAATTGAATTTCAATCAGTTAAATTTTCTCATGTTAGTCTATTATTGCTTCACTTCACCAGGTGTTTGATCAGAGGTCAACCAGAGCTTGCGAAATTTACTGAAATGTGTCGCTAGAAATTATGCGTCCTATCGTGTAGAGAATCTTAGAAAATATGGACACAGCCTGTAGTTTTTGGCAGCCAAGAGTCTTTCATGGCATTGAAGCTACAGGTTGCTGGAGTTTCGATCGTCGCAATTTGCGTTCGAAGTGTAGATGCAGAACTGTTGGTTGTAGTTTTCCTAGCAAACCTAGACAAACCTCAAAACCCTACCGAAAAACAAGGTTGAAGCAAATAATTGTGTCGAGCACTAGTAGTGTGAATTCAGGTGTACTTGCTAAAGGAGAATGTAATAGCCATTTGTGGGGTTATAATTCACGTGGACCTTTGATTTGTGATTCTATTAGTGTTGTTAAGACCTCAAGAGGAGTAGTTTGGTTGCGGTGCCAGGGAAGTGATTCGGTTGCTTATATTGATGGAAATGGTCGGGATGTAGAATTTGTTGAAAGTCAAAATGGAAAGGGTTCAAGAGTAGAGGCTAATGTGAGTCCGGAGATGAATGGGTCTGGGGTATTGGGGAAAGAAGAAGACAAGGTGGGGCCTACATTGGATGAATTGAAGGAGATGTTGCAGATGGCGCTTAAGGAACTGGAGGTTTCGCGGCTAAACAGCACCATGTTCGAAGAAAAGGCTCAGAGAATATCAGAAGCTGCAATATCATTGAAGGATGAAGCAGCAAATGTTCAGGATAATGTTGATTCTACGCTCAATGCTATTCAAGATGTTGTAAATGAAGAAACTGCTGCTAAAGAAGCTGTTCAGAAAGCGACGATGGCGCTTTCGTTGGCGGAGGCAAGGCTTCAGGTGGCAGTGGCTTCTTTAGAAGCTGTGAAAGGAAGAAATGGATATCAGGAAGCTCTTAGAAAGAGTGATTCAGAATATAAAAGTGTTGGGGAAGAATCAAATTTCCCAGGTAAAGAAGAGGAAGTGTTCTCGGTTGCTCAGAGTGACGTTAGAGATTGTCAAGCTACTTTGGAAAATCGTGAGGAGGAGCTGAGACGGCTGCAAAGCAGAAAAGAGGAGTTGCAGAAGGAAGTGGACAGGTTAAGCGAATTTGCGGAGAAGATACAAAGGAATGCTTTAAAAGCTGAGGAGGATGTTGCAAACGTAATGCTTTTAGCAGAGCAAGCTGTTGCTTTTGAACTTGAGGCTGCACAGCGTGTGAATGATGCAGAGATTGCATTACAAAGAGCAGAAAAAGCTCTCTCTGTTTTGCATGTTGAGGACATGGAAACTATGGTACTGCAAAATGGGTCTTCATCCCAAGGGCAGGCTTTGAGTGAGGAGGAATTGATTGAGGGTAAGGTGAGTCAGGGAGAATCAGATGATATTGTCGTTCAAATGGAAACAGATGTGATGACTGAGGGAGCTCATTTGAATATTGAGCCTTTGCCTAATAGCCAGTTTGACGGACCGGGCCAGAGTTTTGAAGAGCCAGGTTTATCTTCTGCTAGTGAGCAAGAGAATGGAAGAGTAAGTGCTGAATCACCACGAGATACTGAAATAGATTTAGACAAGTCAAAGAATGTGACACAAACAAGAAGGCAGGAATTACAGAAGGATTTAACGAAGCACATTTCACCGTTTAACGCTCCAA
Organism: Rhododendron vialii; assembly: GCF_030253575.1. NCBI lineage: Eukaryota > Viridiplantae > Streptophyta > Magnoliopsida > Ericales > Ericaceae > Rhododendron > Rhododendron vialii. The sequence goes on along the minus strand of NC_080557.1, from coordinate 24,592,754 downwards.
AAGCTTTGCTGAAGAAATCTTCTCGTTTCTTCTCTGCATCATTTTTCTCTTCAGAGGGGTCTGAGTTCGCACCATCATCATTTTTCCGTGATCTTATGGAGTCTGCAAGGAAGCAATTGCCTAAGCTGGTCATTGGGTCGTTGCTTGTTGGAGCTGGGTAAGTTACACTCTGAACTCGGACTTGCTCTGTCTGTGCTTCTTATTACTGTGATACTGTAACATGTATCGCTACAAACATCAGTTGATACTGCACTTAGGTAACCAGATTATTATATGCATGAAATGAAGGAGACTTGCTTCATATATTACAGGATGGCCTTTTATGTTGATCGAGGAGAGAGGATTAGCCAGCTATTCCTACAAGCAGACATCATTACCACTAGTATTGACGAAGTCTCATCAAATGCACAGCCTCTAGTTCGTCAAATACGCAAATTGCCTAACAGAGCTAGGAAGCTAATGGAGATGGTTCCTCATCAAGAGGCATGTGCTTAAAAGTCCTCTTTTTACTCTGCTTGTCACTCAAACATTAGAACTGATACTAGCTAATTATGAAGTTTTGTTTCGGTCCTAATGATTGAGTTTTCAACTTTTTTAGGTGAATGCGGAGGAAGCTTCTCTATTTGACATGTTATGGTTGCTGCTTGCAAGTGTCATATTTGTCCCTATATTTCAGAAGATTCCTGGAGGTAACTGAATCTCATCTGTTCTTGTGAAACACAAGCCTCATTTTCATCTTCTTTATAGTGTAAGATGGTATTTGTTATGTTAGTCATGGTCTTATGCTTTCATAAATTATTGTGGAAGTTGTACATTCATTCATACAATAATGTATGTATCTCCCATGGCTTGCTTTCAAGATTCAGTTGGATAGGTGCATGAATGAAGGTAACGTACATACAATAGCATATGCAATGACAGCGATTTTTTCGTTGTGATTATTTTGCTCGATCTTTTTGTTGCTCATGTTTCTTTTCTTCTGTTAGTCATGTTCATAACTTATACTGGAAGTTGTATAGTCTTTTTTTTTTTTTATCAGTGAAAATTTATTTTTCTGTCATTCTATTTCAAGAAGAATCATGCTGTTCTTGGACTTAACAATCATCTGTGTGGCGTGCAATTACTGGTTCATTCCCTCTAATATATGTCTGGGTTTCATGTCGTTTCATTGATGGTTTATCTTCTTTTGTTGCAATATCTAGGCAGTCCTGTTCTAGGATATTTGGCTGCGGGCATCTTAATTGGGCCGTATGGTCTCTCTATTATTCGTCATGTACACGGGACAAAGGCGATAGCTGAATTTGGAGTTGTTTTCTTGCTGTTTAATATTGGCCTGGAGGTAGAATCCATAATATCATGAAATTAGTTTCCTTAGAGAAGGATATGAAACTGTTTCTATTTACCTCCACATTTCTCCCCTATTTAAAAAAAACAAATAATACTCTGGCGTTTCTTCATCATTTTGTAGCTTTCCGTTGAAAGACTGAGTTCAATGAAGAAATATGTTTTCGGATTGGGCTCTGCTCAGGTGATTGGAAAACTTCATTTCATTTCCATCAAGACAGCAATATTAGTTCAAGTTATGTACATTTATCTTGGTTTTGCTCTCTCTATTGTGCTTCACAAATGCAGGTCTCGGTGACAGCGGTGGGGGTTGGCTTAGTTGCTCACTTTATTGCTGGGCAACCTGGTCCTGCTGCAATTGTCATCGGCAATGGTCTGGCATTATCTTCCACGGCTGTTGTCCTTCAGGTAAATTTAATGAGCAGTTAGCTGAGTGTCCCACTTGTTATGATTGGTGGTAAAATGTTGTTTGCTGCAGAAGTTGGCCTTTGAATTAGTAATTGTTCATTGAATGCATTTTGGCTCAAAAACAACATGTTTGGAAATTTCCTGAGCTTTTAATTCACTGCCTTAAAAAGTGGGTACTTTGCCCTAGAAAAGGAAAAATTTCTCTCATGACCATAAATAATTGTCATTAAGAATTCGCTAATGCGAGATATACATCTTTGTGATGCATTGGTTTGGAGTAAATCCTGACATTTCAAGTGCAATGATTCAAGTCCTCTCTGTTTGTTGGTTGGTCAGGTGAAGTTTTTACCTCATTTGTTGGTTGGGATATCTTTGCAGGTATTGCAGGAACGAGGAGAGAGTACGTCACGCCATGGACGAGCAACATTTTCTGTTTTGCTTTTCCAGGTATCAATATGGTCTGAAAAGTACATTGTCTTGGATGTTTGATGAGTTTGTATGATCAAAACCCACTGGTTCTTCCATAATTGTCCTACTTGACGTAGCAGCTTGTGCCATGATGAATTTCATTTTCCCTGCTTTTTGGGACTTTTATTGTCTTCCAAAATGTAGAACTGTCCTGCCCCATAGTTCTGTCTTCAAGGTGAACATTTTGGAGCTTAGCTACACCTTTATGATGTAGAATCGAATTCTCATCCAATCTGTTTGGTACACGTAAGATACTTGAATTGGTATAAGTGAAGGTTGTGGATAAGTACCTTATTGGTCTGGACGTTCTCATCCATTGTGTCATGTGATTGTATAAAAGTTTTTGCACCTTGATGATTCTTGAATCCTCTCCTGTCATTTCTTTGGCTTATTTCACCTTGTAACTTCACATTTCGATGTGTGTGTGTGCGCGTATCCTTTACTTGATCCCATTGTTTTATTGCCAGTTCTTTATTTTCTTTTTCTTTGTTTCTGTTGATTTTCTCCAGGATTTGGCTGTTGTGGTTTTGCTGATACTCATACCTCTTATTTCGCCAAATTCATCTAAAGGAGGGGTAACAATTCTTACTAATTCTTGCAAATTAGAAATTTTGTTACAATATTATGTGTATTTTTTTTATCGGCAAAAGTAACATTTTATTAATAGGGGAAAGGGGAAGGGGATTCCAACGAAAGGTTGGAAATTCAGCTAGTTGGGAACAAAGCCCAAACACTCCTAAAGGGAAAAAGCCCATAACACTTGTGGGTGTAAAAAGCTCAGATCATATGTGAAATTGGGGGAAAAAGGAGAGCCAACCCAAAATTAGGTTTCTCTTTCTCACTTTGTATTTATATGGACAAGAGTAAAAGTACAAATATACCCTAAGTAACAAATGCATAACAAAGTGAACTCTAACTTAACACTCCCCCTCAAGTTGGTGCAAAGATATCTATCAAGCCCAACTTAAATACAATGGGGTGAAAGATCTTACTACTAAGTCCTTTCGTAAAGACAACTGGTCCTCAGACCTTACAAACGGCATACATATCAAACCCTGGCTCAGCTTCTCCTTTATGAAATGCTGATCAATTTCTATATGCTTTGTTCTATCATGCTGCACAGGATTATGAGCAATATTTATAGCCGCTTTATTATCACAATAAAGCTTCATAGGACCACCGTCAAAGATCCCAAAATCCTTCAACAAGGTTTGGAGCCACAAAAGCTCACACGCGCCATGAGCCATAGCCCTATATTCAGCTTTTGCACTTGATCTAGCTACCGCTGATTGCTTCTTATTACGCCAAGTAACCAAATTCCCACAAAAAAGGTGCAATAGCCAGAAGTAGCACCTATCATCCACTGAACCAGCCCAATCTGCATCAGTAAAGGCTTCCATCCTCAGGTGACCATGATTGGAGAACAAAATTCCTTTACTTGAAGCTGATTTGAGATATCTCAAAATACGGTAAACTGCATCCAGGTGCACTGTACGTGGCTCATGCATAAATTGACTAACAACTCCAACGACATATGTAATATCTAGTCTAGTATGAGATAAGTATATCAGACGGCCCACAAGTCTCTGATAACTCTCCTTATATGTATGCTCTCCAACATCTCCACTAAGATGATGATTAGCGTCAACAGGAGAGTCTGCAGGTTTGCGTCCCAACGTACCTGTTTCATCCAAAAGATCAAGAATATACTTCCTCTGGGAGATAAAAATGCCTTTATCAGATCGGGTCACCTCCATCCCAAGAAAGTATCTCAAAGATCCCAAGTCTTTAATTTTGAACTCTTGAGCAAGACGAGCTTTAAGACCGAGTATTTCATCAACATCATTGCCTGTCATGATTATGTCATCCACATAGACAATAAGAATAGCAATCTTATTGTTACCTCCCTTGATGAACATGGTATGATTTGCATGACTCTGCCTGTATCCTAATCTCAACATAACTTTGAGAAATCTGTCAAATCACGCTCTAGGTGACTGCTTTAATCCATATAGAGCCTTTTTCAATTTAGACACCTTCCCTTTAGTAACAGCGGAAGAGAAATCTGTTGGTATATCTATGTACACTTCTTCTTCTAAGTCACCATGAAGAAATGCATTTTTTAATTAAATTGTTGAAGAGGCCAATTAAAAATAGCAGCACAAGAGAGCAAAGTCTGAATAGAGTTCATCTTTGCTACTGGAGCAAAGGGTTCCTCATAGTCGATACTGTATGTCTAAGTAAAGCCCTTGGCAACTAGTCTCGCCTTGTATCTCTCAACCGTTTCATCTGCTTTATGTTTTACTGTAAACACCCATTTACAACCCACTGATTTCTTTCCCTCCGGAGAAGACACTAGTTTCCAGGTGCCATTCTTTTTCAAGGTTGTCGTCTCCTCTACCATAGCTTCTTTTCACTTAGGTATTATGAGTGCTTCCTTCTAACTCTGTGGGATAGATATGGAAGAGGGAGAGGAAACAAATGCACGATACAAAGAGGATAAACAATCATATAAAACAAACTGTGAGATAGGATGTTGAGTACATATTCTAACTCCTTTTCTAAGAGCAACAGGAGCATCAAGATCATCAGAAACAAGGGATGATTCCTTACTAGAAGAGTCAGCCGAAGAATCAAAAACTGAAATTGAAGCTAGAGTAGGTGATAGTGATTGGCAAGGTGGTATCGCACAGGTAGGCTGTCCCTTTTTCTGTTGAGAAAACTTCTGCAAGTTAGGCAACCTATGCGGGTAAAGCCTATCGTCATCGACATCTCGGCCACTCATATCATGTTCTACTCTTTCTTCAGATATTAGCTCTTCCCTAGAGTTTTCCTTCTCCCCTCACCATAATAAGGTATTGGAAAGTAAGACCACGACTCCTGATGATTACGGGATGTCAAAATCTCTTCCTCCATATTATTCTCCCCTTGAAGAGATGTAGTGGAAAGAGGGTAAATATAAGTTGTTTCCCAAAAAGTGACATTCATAGAAACAAAATGTTTACGGGAGTGAGGGTCATAACATTTATATCCCTTCTGGGTAGGGGAATAGCCAAGGAAAACACATTTACAAGCCTTGGGATCTAACTTGCCACTGGGATGTTTAGGAGCATGGACAAAACACACGCAACCAAAAACTTTGGGTGGAAGGGAAGAGACCGAAGAACTACGAGGGAGAAACTTGAGGAGTTTTAAACTGAAGAACACTGGATGACATGCGATTGATAAGATAAGCTGTAGTAAGAATGGCTTTGCCCCAATAAAATTTTTGAACATTCATGGTGAACAAGAGAGAACTGGCTACCTCAGCAAGGTGTTGATTTTTTTGTTTAGCAACCCCATTCTGCTGTGGAGTGCCAACACAAGTTGTTCGAAAAAGAATGCCATACTCACTAAGATATGCCTGAAAAAGCCCATTAAGGTACTCAGTCCCATTGTCACTACGAATGATTTTAATGTTGGTGTCAAATTGAGTACGAACCATCTAATGAAAAGATTTGAAGCATGAAAAAACCTCATTTTTGGAACGAAGTAAATACACCCAAGTGACACAAGAATAACAGTCAATAAAAGTGACAAACCATCGATAACCAGAAATAGAAGTAATCGGGGAAGGACCCAAACATCAGAATGGATTAATGTAAAAGGGGAATCACTTCTTTGATTAACAGGAGCATAAAAAGAGCGTTTGTGTTTAGCCAGCTCACAAGCTTCACAAAAAAATTGACTCCTAGTACATTGCTTAGTTAAAGTAGGAAAAAGTTTTTCTAAAATCCCAAAAGATGGGTGACCCAATCTACGATGCCGCTGATGCAATAAAGGAAGAGCTGAACTCGTATCTGCTTCAAGAGCTTGACCCAATGACAAGGGCGTAAAAGACGGACGAGGTGCAGACTCTAAAAAGTATAGACCACCATGTGCTTTACCACTGCCAATCATTCTCCCCGTTTCCAACTCCTGAAAGACAGAATGTGTAGGATAAAAGGTCACGGAGCAATTCAATGAATGGGTAAGACTACTAATAGAGAGAAGGTTAGTAGAAAAATTTGGAACATGGAGAACTAAAGAAAGAGAAATGGTTGGAGAGTAGCTAATGAAACCTTTCCCTGATATAGCAGATAGGGAACCATCAGCTACTTTGACCTTATCCTTATCAGAACATGTAGAGTATGAGTCAAAAAAGGATGAACAACTTGTCATACGATCTGTGACACCAGAATCTATTATCCAAGGAAGAGAGGAGGAACCAGTAGATGCACGAGCTGGGATACCTGTATGAGCAAAGTACGAGGATGTGGTGGAAGAAGGAGAATCAACCCTAGCCATTAGGCATCTGAGAGTTTGTAACTCCCCTTGAGAAAGAGAACCACCACTTTGGGAAGTATTAGGCACATGAACTTGCAAACGAGCACCAATAGGGTCAGGCAACATGTTAACAGCTGACTCCGAAACATGTGCATGAGAATGCACAGGACCGCCGCCTCAGTGTTTTAAATGGCGAAAGGCGCACAGAGGCGCAAAAAAAAAAATTTCCTTCACAATGAGGCAAATTTTATTAGAACAAGTTTTCAACACAAACAAACACTTGTAAAACTTTCAAATGTCATAAAATATAACATGTCAATGGTTAAACGAAAGTACCAAACACGAAACATAACATATCATCCATGAAAAGCTAGTATAATACTCCCTCCGTCCTAAAATATTTGTCCGGTCCGCAAAACGGAGTCTTAAAAATAATACGATTTTTGCAAGAAAAATTTAAAATTTTTTTAACAACTTACTAGATGTCAATAAGTTCTATTAATTTGTGAAAAAAGTTTGAATTTTTTCTTTAAAAATTTGCATTTTTTTTAAGTTATCGTTTTACGGACCGGACAAATAATTTGGGATGGAGGGAGTAATGTTTAGCCTGAGAGACGTAACAAAAGGATTAAAGGCAATAAAATCAAGAGTCATGCATAGACATTGATCATCATTCTCAGAACCAAGAACTTCATCCTCAATTTCATCATCATCTGATGATTCTGATTTATATCATTCCACATCTTCCTCCTCCTCATCATCCGTCTCCCATTCTCCCTCTTCAATTACCTCATCTATAAGAGATGTCTTTCCTTTTGAAGTCTTAGCCTTTGGAGTTGGTTTTGCCATTTTCGCGATAGGTGTTGAGTCTGTTGACTTTGAACTTGATACTCTAGTTGTTTTCCTTGGTTCTTCGGCTCCAGAAGCTAAAGCAACATCATCCCAATTCAAATCACCACCCTCAAACACAGCTTCTTCCTCCGTCTTCCCAACCAACCATTCATTGCTCTCATCAATATCTTTCAAGGATATAGGATCAATGCGATCATGTTTGAGGTATCAGCGTCTCAATGCTCTATTGTACTTGACAAATACCAAATCATTGAGACGCTTTTGAGCTAGTCTATTCCTTTTTTTTGTGTGAATCTGCATTAACAATTAATTATACAAGGGACTTAAATTCATGATCATACATAACTAAAGGAAGTCAATGAATGAACTTGATTATCATATGCTCACATGCTCAAAGACACTCCAATTACGCTCGCATCCCGAGGAACTACAAGTAAGGGCTAAGAACTTTGACGGCAAAGTTTTGCAATTCGGGAGTGTCATGACCAAATGAGGCCCACCAGTCAGCTGCACACCATAGAATATTGATATTGGAAACATTCTTAAAGTGCAACTCTTAGGATTTAAATTAGTTACTAGTTTAAGGTTAACATGGTGATACCTGGTGCCCTTGTATTTCTTTGCCTCTTTGCCATTGCGTTATCGAAGAGTTCTTTAGCTCTCTCATACTTCATCAAGTCGACACAAATAAGGTCTTGTGTAGCAATATTGGGAATCAACTTTGTGATACATTTGTATAGGCCTCCAATGACTTTTGGAACTTTGCAAGCCTCTGAATCTTTGTAAAAAAATTCAGGATTTAAGTAAAAACTAGCTGCATGCAAAGGCCGATGCAATTGGGATTCCCACATCTTGTCGATTATCTTATAGACCTCATCATACATCTCCTTATTTTGATTGAAAGAATTTGCAATAGTTTCTTTAGCCCGATCCATAGCCTCATAAATGTATCCCATTGGAGGCTTGACTTCTCCATCAACCAATCTAAGTACCTTAACAAGTGGGGATGCGAACTTGAGGGCAAGGAGCACATTCCTCCAAAATGAGGCCATCAACATGATTTTTTCTACATCTTTTCCTCCTTGCTCTTTTGCCCATTTGCTATTGGTCCACTTCTCTGAAGTAAACATCTTCCTTAAGTTTCCCTTTTGTTCATAAACCCTTTGCAAAGTCAAAAAAGCGGTTGCAAATCGAGTTTTTGCCGGCTTAACGAGCTCTTTCCTCTGGGTAAATTGCCTCATCATATTCAACAAAGAGGATCGAGTATACATATAACCATGAATCATTATTGCCCTTTCCCAAGTTGTCTTCAAATTTGGTAACTTAAAAATGTCTTCTAACATCAAATCCAAGCAATGGGCAGCACACGGAGACCAAAACAAGTGAGGTCGTTTTGCCTCCAACAACCTCCCTGGTAATTGTTATAAATAAGTGGTGTTAGAAGTTAGAACTAGAAGTCTAGAATAATAAGTGATTTTTAATTGTTCATAACTTCAAGTAAGTAACACAACCAAATAGCAAATTAAAATTCTCACTTGCCGCCACATTTGCCGCGGCACTATCCGTAACAACTTGAACCACGTTTGCTTCTCCAATATGCTCCATCCACCCATCAAGCAATTCATATATCATTTCTGCATCCTTTACAATTCCAGACGCATCCATAGATTTCAAAAACATGGTCCCTCTCGGAGAATTCACCAAAAGATTCATCAATGTTCTATTTTTCCTATCAGTCCACCCATCGCTCATTAGCGTACACTCATATTGTTCCTGGTCCTTTTTGTGCTCCTCCATCAACTTGTTAACATGTTCTACCTCTTTTTTTAGAAGAGGAACTCGCACTTGATGATAAGTTGGTGGGGGCAAACCCGGACCGTATTGCCCAATAGCCTCTATTATTGGCGCAAAACTATCATTGTTCACAACATTTAGAGGTATCCCACAATCATATATCCACCTTGCAATAGCTTGATGAGCTCGGTCTTTTAATATTTTCTTATATGGTTCATTCTCATCAATTTTTGGCTGTTTGCCCTTGACTTTCTTATTTTCCACCACCACCTCTAGTTCAGGAGTGTAGTAAGTGTCGAGAGGCCCTATGTTTCTTGGTTTCTTAGGCTTAGAATGAATAGATGCAGAGGCTGTGCTTCCATGAGTAGAAGATTTCTGAGAACGGGGATTGGATTCAATAATATCATCGTCCAAGTCCAGGTCATAATCATCATCATTCATTGCATCATCAAAATCTGGTATAGACTTAATTTGACTATTTGCTTCATCCCTTTTACGTATAAACTCCCTCATCTCCTCTCTAACTTCAGGTGGGCATCAGCGACATGCCGCTGTATTCCTTTTAGCTCCTTCTGCAAGGTGTTGCTTGATTCTTGACACACCCATTTTTCACTTCGTTACAAAATATACATTTCAACTTGGTATATTGTGTGGATCAACCTTTTCGCAATACTTCCAACCAGGGTCTTTTTTACTAGAATTTTCAGATGTCATCTACAATTAACAAGTACAAATAATACCATAAACACATATAGCTGCTGGAAAAAAAAAAACAAACAGTGGAAGTGTGGAACAGCCCACTGGCCTAGTAAGAAACAAAAAAAATTGTCCAGGAGCCAGGATGTAAAAAAAGAAAAAGAAATAGCCCACTGGATAATCATACCATGAACACATAATCGACATAATGAAAAAGAAAAAGAGGAAGAAAAAGAAAAAGAAAAAGAAACAAAAAAAAAAAGAAAAAGAAAAAGAAACAGTGGTCCAGACTCCAGAAGATGAAAAAAAAAAAAGAATCGACTGAAAAAAAAAAAGAGAGAGAGAGGAACAGTCGACATAATCGACTGAAAAAAAGGAGGAAGAAAAAAGAAAAAATTGCCCAGGACTGGAAGAAGAAGAAGAAGAAGAAGAAAGAAGAAGAACCAGAGGTCCAGAAGATGTCGCCGGAGGAGGACTGGAGGAGGAAGAGGAGGAGGATCGGAGGAGGTTACCTCGCTGAAGAGTGAAGCCGGAAGCTGTAATCTCGATCGATCGTCGATCGCCTGTTGCTGAAGCTGCTCTGCTGGTGCTGGGTAGGTATCGTCTTTGATCGATTAGCCGATTAGGGTTGAAATCAGACTTAAAAGCCAAAATTATTCAGTGCATTGCGTCTATTTTCTGCAAAATTTGCACCGTTGGATCAATTTTTGGATCAAAAACAAAAGGCGTGCGCCTCTGCGCCTTGTGCCATAACGTGCGCCTTGATGTTCTCCGCTATAGCGCCTCTCTTCGAAGCGCAGAAGCTGAGCTGCGCTGCGCTTCGCGCTATAGCGCGCGCTTCACGCGCTTTTTAAATCACTGCGCCGTCTCGACCACTGCCTCGTCCACGAGAGTGACGACCATTCAACTTCCAACAAAATTCCCTCGTATGCCTGGTTTTGTTGCAATAGTCACACCAAAGCAATTCCTTATCAACTGAGCCACTTTTATCACCAATTTGACCTTAATTATACTTAATATCCCATGGAGAGTGTCACGCCCTCGATTTTAAACATAAATAATTATAACATTTGATGATTTAAATCCTCACAGGAGTTACAATTAATAGCCCAAAAGATAATTCAGTCCCCAATTCCACAAACTTGCCCAATAAATTGCAAAGTTCCACAATAGAAATACAATACCATGTAATTTAGTTCACAAAGATAGACAAGTATTCTTCGAAAATAGCTTTAATCGGTAACAATAGCATGTACTCCAAGCATTCCATGACAGTGACCTGCAATGTACCTGAAAATGATAGGTTGAGCTACACTAGCCCAGTAGAGAAATCTATACACAAGTTATAAGAAAATATAATGAGTTATGCATCCAGAGTGAGAGAACTATGACGGTTATGCCCAAGGTACGTATGACAATCACTCGCTAAGATCAAGAGATTCTAGACATCCTATATGAAGGATCTATCAAATCATTGCCAAGCCTAAACCATTATCATTCTCATTTTCCATATCGTCACCAAAATCTCATTTCTCATTTCTTTATCACTCGTCATCAAATCCGTTTCATCCATCATCATAATCCTTCATAATAAAAAGTTCATTTTTGTTTTCAAATAGATGTAATGTACAGAAATACATGACCTTTAATGGCAAAATTCCGTTGATTTGAGCTTGAATAGCTGGAATCCATTGATTTGTGCCCAAATACCGAAACCGTTGATTCGCTCAGGAATACCGTTGGATTCCAAAACCAAATTCCTTTCTTTTGAAAACTTCGATAGAATCAATCGTTTATCTCTTTCTTTAACGGTCACAATCTCAAGCAGTAAACAATCCAAACAACGACATGAACTTCAAAAGTCAATCATAATTCCCTTCATCATTTGAGACATTCAACTGTATTACCACACCTTGCGTTACAGTGAATTCTCTTCACCTGGGTTTCCGCATTACCACACCTTGCATTGTGGGCCCTCTAGAGTCTCCGCATTACCACATCTTGTGTTGCAGGACCCTCAATTCAAAATTCTCAACTCACACATACACACATGCATTATTAACTCATACACAAGAAGACAACATTTCCCAAGTTCACATTCTTTCCCGAGTATAACACCACATTCTACACAATGTGCTAAACTCATAAGTAACTTTATGACTCGCTAACCACTAGCCTCTATGCTTGAATCTCATGAAACAAGAGCTCAAGGAGTTTAGGGTGATCAACAAGATGAAATCACAAGGACACGAGAAACTAAGTTACCTTTCGGATCACTAGCCAAACTCACGATGACTCATCACACTCACCACAACGCCTCATATAACCTACGGTACACCTAAACAACCTTACTGTACAATTTCCATTCACAACGGTACTAAGATTACGTTCAACGAGTTTCGAAGGGATTTGAACGATCAACGAATCTTTGGAACCCGAGTAATCAAGTTTAGGGATGGTTTGATAATATTTAGAGTGTGTTAGAAGTGATCGAGAGTAAATACAATCAAATGGGATTCAACATTCTCAAAACTGTGTTTTGAGCACTGGGTACCGATACCACAAAACATAGGTATCCGTACCAAACCAATCCAGAGAGCAATTAGAGATCAAGGTATCGGTACCTCAAAAAGTAGGTATCGGTACTAAGGTATTGGTACCTCAAAAAGTAGGTATCGGTACCAATGCATTACAGTGGGTGATTTTGCAGAAAATCAAGAATGAGCACAAAGTTGAAATCCAACGAACTAAAGCACGATTTAGGCACATAATCATCACATAAACTCATAACAAGAGTAAGAAATCCCTACCTCATGTCAAGGATCGAAACCCACGCGATTTGATCAAGCCCTAGACTCCGAAAACTTCAAAATCAACCGAATCCTCTTCCTCCGACCAAAACCCACAAAATTCAAGCTCAACAATGTGGGTAGAAGGTCAATTGGAGGTAGGTTTGTATGGGTTTTGGTGGATTTTTGAGTGAGAGAGGAAGAGAGTGAGAGGGAGCCGAGAGAGAGATGGAGAGAGAGTGGGATGGGAGAATTTGATCTCCTACATACACACACACCTTTTTATACTAGTACACACACAAAACACACTTGCACTCCCTCAAATAGCAATCCTAACACATTAACCCCAAATCAAATAAACTCAATAGATTTCACATTTTCCTCAATTTCTAACATTTATAAAACTTTTAAATAATATCCGAAAAATACAGGTCCTTACAGAGAGGGAATGTCAACTAAGGCAGAGCGATCCGGAATGGGAGGATGAACCATCGTACTTTGTCTACTCTCCTCCTGTTGAACACATGCATAGGCCTCTCCAAGAGTAGGAAAAAGAACCTGGCCTAGCACCTGCACTCGAATCTGATCATATTCTATGTCAAGGCCAGCAAGAAAATCATAAATGTGCTCCTTCTCCACCATCTCATGAAATGTAGTGGCATCAGCAGTGCAAACAGCTTGAAAGGCTCGATAATAATCAAGTTCTTGCCACACTCCTCTCAACTTAGCATAATACACAGCAAGGGATTGATTGTGTTGATCCAATCCCCTAAGTCTCTTCATTAACTCAAAAGCTTGGGCATCATTACCCTTCCGGGAATAGGTTTGTGCCACAGTAATCCAAACCGTATATGGAGTGTCCAGAAGCAAGAAGGTATGACGAATAGTATTTATCATAGAGTTGAATAACCAAGTCATAGCCAAAGCATTTTGTGATTTCCAAGTCTCAAGTTCTGGTCCAGCAGTTGTTGGTTGAAAAATATCAAGAGGAGAGTTATCTAGAGTCTCAACATGACTTAACTCATTTTTGGCACTAGCGGAAGCAGTTTTAGGATCCTCCGACATATCAACAGAGGAATAACAACGCAAAGCAGACAATAACCAGTAAATGCAACTCTAAACAGTCTCAAAACACAACAGTAGCGGCAAACAAATGTCACCCAGCAGAAAACAACCCTAAAAAACAGAGATTCCAGCACCCGCAAACCAGCAAAAAGGCAAAACGAGTACCCACAAGCTCTTAGCACTGTTCCAGCAGTCAAGGCAGCAAAAGAAGCTCTGAAAGGAGCTTGAACAGGCTGGGTCTTGTTGGAATAGGCTTGAAACCTCAACGAAATCGACTGGGTAAAGTTGCCGGAGGTCCAGTGAAGGTCCGAAAGGCCGGTGTAGGTCCGGCGAGGCTCAGGGTGGTTGTTGGTGGTCAGAAAACCGAACAGCAGGTTCGTAGATGTGTTGTGGTGCTGCTACAACGAGAGAACCCAGAAGATACGAACCAGTTCGTATAAGTACGAAAAGGCTGGGTGAAGGTCAACGAGAGTCGTACGGCGTCAGGAGTAGTCGTACAGTGTCGGAAAGTGGTTGTAGGTGTTCGGCGAGTACTGGGTCTTCATCATCCAGCCTTACCGATCGATGGGTAAAGGTCAACGAGATGGATGCTGATCGTCTTCAAGAGTCTCCAGGTATCGCTCTGATACCATGTGAAATTGGGGGGAAAAGGAGAGCCAACCCAAAATTAGGTTTCTCTCTCTCATACTTTGTATTTATATGGACAAGAGTAAAAGTACAAATATACTCCTAAGTAACAAATACATAACAAAGTGAACCCTAACTTAACATTAAAAAAAAAAAAAAAAAAGCACATAAAAGAAACCTAACCCACCAGAGTGAGCTAGGCCCAGCCCAAGAAAATCCAAAACATAAGCCTAAACTTTCGGAACTCTTCAAACATAGCCACCCAAAACCGCCGCCCATCAAAACAAACAGAAAACCACCATCACCACCTAACAGCCGCCTCTGACAACCACCAAGCCGCAATTGGCCACCCCAACTGAGAGACAAAACGGTATACAAAACAACTAAAAACTGCCGCGTAAGCTCAACCATACCGTTAGGCAAGGACCAAGGCACGCAATAGTGACCACAGGGGGAGCCATGCTGATCATGTCGCCCAATCCACCAGATCCACCTTGCCGTTGGGCCAAAAACGGACCACCCAGGAGAAAGACTGACCAGACATTGAAACGGAAAGAGAGAGCACGGCTGAGAAAGGGGGAGACAAGGAGACATGCAATGAAAGACTGACCGGAGATTTAAACGGAAAGAGAGCACGGCTGAGAAAGGGGGCGACAAGGAGAGATTCAGTGAGAAAAAACCCAAAAGACAGAGGGTATGGGGTTGGAAAAAAAGGAAGGGAAGAGGGACAAGACGGAAACCGTGAGAACCATACCAGATCACCAACCTCGTCGAAACGTCCATGACCCCAATAGCAATTGCCGAGAAACCGCCACTTCGGCCCCCATAAACGGCCAGGAGAAATCGGAAATGTAGAGATCCCATCATCCACCAGAGCCACTGCCGCTGCCCATCTCGTTACCAGTGCCGATCAGTTTTGTGAATAAGAAAAGAAACAAAAACGAAGATACAGGAGAAGCGGAAGAGGTGAGAAGGAGGGAAAGAGAGAGAGAAGGGGGGGGGGGGTGGGGTGGGGCGCCTCTGCCTCCCGCCAAATGTAGAGAGTGAGAGGTTTAGAGAGAAGGGAGAGAAAAAGAGGCTAAGCGTGATGTTATGTGTATGTTATCAAAGCCTCAGCTGTTACGGTAAACTGCCACATCGTCCTTTCTTCTGCACTCATTTGTTGAGCATGTGATGCTACCTTTAGTTTATTTATTTATTTATTTTGTCTGTGCGAGTGATCAGTCATCAGTATGCTAACTTTGGTTGTTTACTAACTGGAATGGGTGATAGTTAATAATGGCTTCAGCAATAGTTATCAGCTTGCATAGGGTAGCTGTAACTGCTATTATAGCTATTTCTGTTAGGTACCTTGATATCAATTGTTGGGTCAATTTTTTAACAGCTCAAACTTTTGGGGCAATTTACAATCTAATATGTTAGCAGAGCTTTTGCTTTTGGGAGGTCTTGGGTTCAAATCCCTTTCCCTGCATTTGTCCCCATTTTGCATTTAGCTTCTTTCCATTTAAGCATCTTGTTTGCATCTCCACATGAAAGATAGGGTTGCATGCGAGGGAGGTTTTGGATTGCTTGATGTTCATTGTATAGCCCATTTCCTAAGAGCATAAACTTTTGGGGTAATTGGTGATCAAATAGGTTCACTATGTACTGCTACTGCTGCTTCCGTTTTGGTTGTTACACTGATTAATTTTTCTTTCATTTTTAGGTGGGTTTCCAAGCAATTGCTGAAGCTCTGGGATTGGCTGCTGTGAAGGCTATTGTAGCAATTACTGCCATAATTGCTGGAGGACGTTTGGTTAGTTATCTCTGTTTCTCTGTGTAAACATTTGCTGCCTTGAGTGATTTAACCACATTTTGTGCCCTGATGGTGAATCTCCGGATATAATGCATCATCATTTCTATTTGGATGAAACTATTGAGCAGCATTTGACAGGTTGAGGATTTCAAAGTTTTCTAGTTATTGCCAATTTCATCTTGTCAGTCATTCTTGTGCCAATTTTCAGCTGCTTCGGCCAATTTATAAACAAATTGCGGAGAATCAAAACGCCGAGATATTCTCTGCAAATACACTCTTTGTCGTTCTGGGGACTAGTCTCCTTACAGCTAGGGTATGTAGATGTGTTAGTAAGTTTAAATTTTTTACATCTTAGAGTTAAGTGCTTGCATTTATTGTTTTAAGTTGAACAGGCTGGTCTTTCCATGGCATTGGGAGCATTTTTGGCTGGTTTGCTACTTGCGGAAACGGAATTCTCTTTACAGGTTGAATCAGATATTGCTCCTTATCGTGGCCTTCTACTGGGTCTGTTCTTCATGACGGTAGGCACTCAGATTTATCCGTGGAGTATAGGTTCTTTCAAATCTTGTCTAATTTGGAAATCTTGTATCTGTATAAAGTTTCTTATTGATCTAGTTAGAGACAATCCTCTAGAGCCTCTGTTTTATACGTAAAAGATCCTCTCCTTCTGCAGTTCTCCAATTGTTTGGGACATCAGTTGCATCTCTCACCACTTTCATGCATTCATAGATTATAGTCTTCATACCAGTCTTCTTCTGCAGAAATGAGAATAATGAAACTGGTCCAGGAATAATTGAATTTCACCTATTTTAGCATTTTGATATGAGCGCTCACATGAATAGTTAATCTGATACCTCTGTGATGGATGTTATTTTTGGGGTTTCAGGTTGGAATGTCCATTGATCCCAAACTTTTCGTTTCGAACTTCCAAGTTGTTATGGGGACGTTAGGTCTTCTAATTGGTGGCAAGACTTTATTGGTTGCTGCAGTTGGTAAACTTTTTGGTATTTCAATCATATCTGCAATAAGAGTTGGCCTTCTGCTTGCTCCGGGAGGAGAATTCGCATTTGTGGCTTTTGGTGAAGCTGTTAATCAGGTTTTCCTCTCTATGATCTGAATGTTGTGCTAGTATTTTACTGCATCATACCTCTTAAACAGAAGTATATAATCGTGGGTATTGGAGTCAAAATGTTGTTTTATTGTTTTGGGGGGCCACATAATAAAAACTTGACATAGTCCTCGGTGCATCATTTCAGTTTCTACTAGTTTACGTGAATATGTGGCTTATAATTATTGAAACAGAACAATTCGGATTCAGAATATCAGTGAACTGAAGTCTAACCTGCTGACAAATGCATAGGAGTGTATTGTTTACATCATAGAATTTTGCTGTGGCTCATGATAGAATCTCAGGGTTTAATCTTAGTCACTGCAACTGCTTAGGTCACATTCCCAAAAGACAACCTTTTATGGTTGTTATTTGACAATATCATTCTGATAGCATGTTTCATCGTCCTGGGAAGTTGTAGGCTAGATGGTTGATACATTCCACAACAAGATAGCAAGGGTACTTAAGAAATTTTATTAGGTTCTAGTCATGGGCTGTAAGGATCCATGGTTACAGTAACCACAGAATTATCCTACTGGCTGTTCAAACTTCCATATATGCATCCTGGTTCATTTTTTTCATCCAGAGTTCTAGGGGTAAGTAGGAATAGATTTTGCATTAAACAGCTTTGTTGTGGGGTCTCTAAGTCTTAAATTGATGCAACAATGAAGAGGTTGGAGCATAAGTGATGAGTGAGTGAGAGTACTAATTTTTAGTTGCTTTCAAGCTCTCAAAGTTGTGTGATGCAATCCTATACTTCGGAGTGATGGCAAAGAAGCCCTTGAGTGTGATGGTTTGAAGCCTATACTGTAATCTTTTTTTCGGTGGAGTGGATGGGATGCATTTCCAGTATTGTTGGCTTTTCTATGAACTTCCGTGCATAACATTAGGTATCATGAACTTTACAATAATTTCCATAACCAGAGGCAGCTCCACATGTTGATGTGGATGGTCACATGAACAGCCAAAAAAAAATCTTCATAATACATGTAAAAATTTTAGGTCAGCCTTTCTTTTGAACACCCAATCCAAAATATTTGAACATCCGGCCCAAAAAATCAACCCCCAAATCAATCCAATTTAAATAACTCAATTATGTTTTTCTTTATTTGAACACGCAACTCAATATACTATGAACACCCCACCAATTTAAATAATTCATAGTTGAATACCTAATACATTTGTAAGGGGAAAAAATCTGCTTATTATTGTTTCAACACCTCCTGAGATCAACACGCATGCCTTCTTACCGGAACCCTCGTTCTACGAAACAAGACACCGTGAGCGCACCTTTGCCTCTCGTTGGCAAAGGCCCTCCGATTGCGAAGTCAGTATTTCGTACTCATAAAACCCTAATTCATAGTAGGTAAAATAATGTATATCAACATACCTCCCTTCGTGGATGTTACTTCTTATTTATAGATGTAGACTTGTTCTCCAAGTCTCCTTCTCTACCTAGGGTTCCAATCTCATTAGGAATCCTAAACCATATGGGATTCCCTCCAATATGGTAACTCAATTATAATCCCTTTATACGTCGGCGGTGCACAGTTACTATGGTGCACCAGTACCACGTGTTAGGCTAACTCATTGAACAATATCATGTGTTCGGCCATACCAACGAGCACCTTTATGTGGTGCAGCTGACACTGTTTGGCATCACTGCCTAGCAACCTCAAGCGTTGTGTATGTGTTCGGCATCATGTCCTAACACCCTCTCATGGTGCCGCCTCCCAGCGCACCTGTTAGGCATTATCACCTAGCACCTTCACATGGCGCCGCCTACTAGCGCACCTATTAGGCACTATCACCTAGCACCTTCACATGGCGCTACCTACCAGAGCACCTGTTAGGTACCCTCGCATGGTGCCGCCTACCAGCGCACCTGTTAGGCCGTACCGTGCACTCTCACGTAGTGCTCCGATGCAGTCATGTGCTATGCACGTGCTCAAGCTGTGTTTCCTCTATTCGGGAAAATCCCTCTTCAATTGCTCCCCAACTTTATCTGTCATTGTTGTTCGACAATGATGGAATAAAGCTACTCGTTATTCTGCTCAGCCTCTGTGGTGCTCAGCCTCCCATTTTGCAACTGGGTAACTGGGTCCTTGTCCTGGTCGGAAGAGTGTTCGAGTATCATTATCGAACTCAATCCTACCCTTTGTACCCCTGCCTTTCGTGGCAATTAAACTTCCTGGTGTTTATTTGGTAATCTTGCCCCGTGCGGCGCTTACTTTTAATTCATTACTTTCAGCCCTTCGTGGCAAATAATCTTTGTTTTGCGTGCCTCTCATGGCGTTATTCGGTACCTCTGCTCGGGATCTTAGTTGCACGAAGCAAAAGCGGGGGCGGGAGCGAGGGAATACAAAAGCTCCCAAGGTTGGGAGCGCATACATATATTATTAAACTAATGTAGCATAGAGTATTTACTTTAGAAGTACAATCATTATAGGAAGTACAAATATGGGCCAAGTCCTCCATAAGTGTAAGAAATGGGCTAGTGTTACAATATAGTATGATTTTCTTTTCCAGATATCATGACTTGGGCTAGATATATGATTTTATCAAATACCAATTAATAAAGCCAAGTGATAAATCCCTGTCTTCCTGTACAAAGATCATACAAAAGCTCCCATCTTTGTAAGGAGCGAGCTCCCATCTCAATGGGAGTGGGCTCCCGTCAAGCTCCTTAGTTGGGAGTGCAAAAGCGGGCTCCCAAGGTGGGAGCAACACCACTTTAGGAGCTCCCTGCAACTAAGCTCGGGATGCCCATACGTCAACGTGTGTACAAACACAGCAGTATTCCTTACTGGCTTTATGAGTTCTTTCAGGATTTCAATGCCTTGGAAGCTTCTTACCACTATATTTTGCTTAAGTCCATTTATCCTTAGCAAAAGGTCCCTTCACCTAAATCTGCTCATGCTTAGGGATTCTCTAGCAGTGCACGTTGCCATCTGCTAAGTTCATTTGTTTTTAGCAAATCCTTTGCACTCTTGCTAAGTTTGTTCGTACTTAGCAACAACCCTAGGTCATTCCGTACTTTCGCAATTTCTTTGTATTTAATCATTGCTTTGGCCCAAAGCTTTCTTGTACTTAGCAAATTTCCAGCAATGTTCACTACTCTAGGAGTACTCATACTCATCCTAATTCTGGGCCGAACATGGTCGTTTCGGTATTACTCAATGCCAATACCTGAGCGCGTATGGACTTGGCTTGTTGTCAAGGCCTAAGTTTTCTTTGTACCTTGCCTATCTCGGGCTCTGCTTGTAGCCAAGGCCTGTGTTTGCTTCCCAAGTTGGAAGCAGCCCGAGTGTATTTGTATCTGGCTTTTCTCAGCATTGTTCGTTGCTATCGTCCTAAGTGCATTCATACTTAGCCAAATCTTAGCTTCATTCGTTGCCATTTGCCAGGAAAATTTCCTTCAATCACCTGCAACTGACTCAGTTCTTTCACACTTATCCATTGTTCTCATATAAGTTTTAATAAATACACGGCATTCTTCTTTGCTCTAGCCTAAGTGCTCTTGTTTTTAGCCTAAGTTTTTGCGTACTTGGCAGATACTTAGCAATCTTCATTGTTGTAGTCTAAGTATTTTCGTACTTAGCAAATCTATTAGCAGTATTCATTGCTAGTGCCTAAGTTTTAGTCATTATCCAAGCTTATTCACACTTGGTATGCCTAAGTGTATGCATACTTAGGTTTTGCTCGTGCTTGTTCATGCTCGGTGAACTATCTAAGTTTGTTCGTACTTAGGTATTGCCCGAGCTTGCTCATGCTCGGCAGACTGCCTAAGTTTACCCATACTTAGGTATTGCTCGAGCTTATTCATGCTCGGCAGACTGCCTAAGTTTATTCGTATTTAGCTTCCTTCAATATTATTCATTTCTCTTGGCCTAAGTGTCTTCCTACGTAGCCAATTCTTAGCATTAATCGTTGCTTTCGGACTAAGTGTATTCATACTCAGCAAGTTTTCAGCTATATTCGTTGTTATAACCTAAGTTTTCTCGCACTTAGCAATATTCTGGTTCGATCATACTCAATTGGATTTTGGCACTCTTCATGGTCATGGCCTAAGTTTATTCACACTCAGCCAAATTCTGAGTTTGATCGTACTCAACGAATATTTTTGATGAATGATCTTTGCTCCCTAGTAAAGTATCCTCAGCTTGTTCTTGCTAGGACCGAACACATACAATATACATGCTGGAAATAATCTCTTTCAAGCAATTTTATTCGTAATTCTACCAAAGCAACTCGTAGCTATGAGAAATATTGAACACTAACTCTTACTAAGTAATCCCATTACTTGACTTTATTTTGACTGATGGCCCTTCGTGGCCAAAGTACATTATGCTCGGAAGCCGATCGCGGCTGCTCGTTTATCTTACTAATTTCATGTGAGCTTCTTAAGTTTTTCATACTTATCAATCTTATGTATCTCGTACATAGGCTTAAGTATTTCATACTTATCAATCTGATGTATCTCGTACATAGGCTTAAATATTTCATACTTGGTAATTTCTATGCCTAAGTGTTTCATACTTAGCAATTGTCAAGCATAGTTGTTGTTCGGCTTATGTTTTTTTTTTACACGTAGCAACTCAGAGAAATGTTCGTTGCGTACGGCCTAAGTTTATTCGTACTTGGCAATCTCGAAGCGATATTAATTACTTAATGCCTAAAATTATTCATACTTACGAATATGCCAAAGTCTCTTCGTACTTAGAAATGCTCCAAAGCAATGTTTGTTGCTTAAGCCTAAGTTTCTTCATACGTAGCCATACTCTGAGTTTGTTCGTACTCAATCAATCTTTGGCACTACTCATTGCCATGGCCTAAGTTTATTCATGCCTTGCCAAATTTTGAGTTAAGTTATACTTAATCGGATTTCGGCATTGTTCATTACCATAGCCTAAGTTTATTCACACTTAGCCAAATTCAGAGTTTGATCGTATTCAATCGGATTTTGGCATTGTTTATTGCCACGGCCTAAGTTTATTCGCACTTAGCCAAATTCGGAGTTTGATCGTACTCAATTGAATTTTGGCATTCTTCATTGCCACGGCCTAAATTTATTCACACTTGCCAAATTCGGAGTTTGATCCTACTCCATCGAATTTTGGCATTGTACATTGCCATGGCCTAAGTTTATTCACACTTAACCAAATTCGGAGTTTAATCGTACTCAGTCGAATTTTGGCATTATCATTGCCACGGCCTAAGTTTATTCATACTTAACCAAATTCGGAGTTTGATCGTACTTGGTCGAATTTTTGGCATTGTTCATTGCCACGGCCCAAGTTTATTCACACTTATCCACCCAAGCATATACGTGCCTTGGTTCCCCAAGTACAGTCATACTCGGATTCCAAGTATACTTCTAAGTTTGTTCGGGACATATTCTGAGCTCGCTCATGCTTAGGTCCCAAGCTTATTTGTGCTCGGCCGAGTTTTGAGTTTATTCGTACTCATTTGTTTCTTAAGCTTCTCATACTTCGTTGGGTTCTCAAGTTTCTTTCCTAAGTCATGTTTGCATTTAAACTTGGAAAATTGCAACATTTTTTCAAATTTCGTTTTAATGCTTCATTCCAAGTTTATTCATATTTGGATACACACTCACCCTACTCCCCAGTATGGAGGCAAATTAAGTGTCTTTGGTTCCATACTTAGCTTATTCGTGCTAGGACTGAACACAAATAAAATGAAATTTCATGATTCCATCATAAAGCCACTCGTAGCTGAATAAGAACAATAGACAACACTTTCTATGGAATTCTGATCATAATTCCCTTATAGCAACTCATAGCTAATTAATCACAACAAGCAATACTTTCTACGGAATTTTGTTCATAATTCCCCTTAGCAACTCATAACTAATTAATCAAAATATAAATTGCAATAAGTAATTCCACTAATCTGTATATTCCATGGCATTGGCACCGGGTTCTCATCCGAATCTTTTAGGCGATAAGCTTCATTCTCAACTATCTCTGTAACCTTGTATGGTCCCTCCCAGTTCGGGCCAAGCTTCCCATTCGTGGGATCTCATAAAATTTCTGTACCATCACAAGATGCACACAGATCAAGTACAGCCCTTTAAAGACTTTCAATGCAACTTCCCTTCAAGTGGAAGCCAGAACCTTGCTGCCTTAGTTTTAACTTTATGGGCCTCCTCTTTGTCCCCTGGGAGTGTTCCATCCTGTAGAAACTCCATAAAGGGTCCATCCATCTTGGTCCTAGGTCCACATCTAGGACCATCTCCACTACTCTTCCTATACTTGGTTCATCCAAGTAGTCAATTGGAACTGCTGAAGCCAGGCATGCCAAAGAATCCACATGGGCATTCCACTCCAAGCTGGTCTATTGCTTGTAGATCCTTTCATACTTGTCCAGCAGATCTTAGGCTGCCACTTTCTCGCTTCTGGCAGTGTATTCCCTAAATGATTGGTTAACCAGCCAGTGTTTATTATAATGTACCCTTAGCTTCTTAGCCTTTAGTACTTTGGGCACCTCGTTGCCCGACCAACAAGGCTTCGTACTCTACCGCGTTATTTGAAGCACCAAGCTTTAGCCAAACAGCCAACTCTAGCACCAGGCCCTTAGGAGAGCAGATCATGATTCATGCTCCTGAATCTTGAACTGTAAACATATAATATTCACTCCGCTTGACCCTGCTCGGCGGATTCCTTCTTACATTGTAATCTCTCATTTGTGGATTTATTACGAGAGCATGGTTGTGTTGTAACTATACACTTTCTAGGTTTCTGTCCATAAAGGTGCTCGTCCCTTCCATTCGTCGCCTTTTCAAGCACTACTAGAATTCCCCACCTATTGTAGGCATTTCTTTAAGTCTTTGATTTGTTGCTCACGTTTTTTCATACGATAAGCAATTTCTTCATTATCACGTTCTTTCTCTTTAAGACCTTTCGTAGTCTTGACTACATTGTGATCGCCTAACAAACTTAGATCGGTCTTCATGATCATCTAACAGATTTAGATAGGCCTCCGTGAGCACCTAACAGGTTCAGGTGTGCCTTCGTAGCTGCTTAACTAGTTCAGTTAGGCCTTTCGTGGGCGCCTAACAGATTTGCACTGCTCTGCGCGATTGCCTAACATAGTGCAATTGCATAGCAAATTTGAATTGCTTTACGTGGTTGCCTAGCAGATCAGAAGATTTGAACTCCTATTTGAGATCGTCCGGTAGATTCAGACTGCTTTGCGCGATCGCCTGGTAAATTCAGACTGCTCTTCGAGATCGCCTAGCAGATTCGGGCTGCTCTGCGCTGCTGCCGAGCAGATTCAGATTGCTCCACACAATCGCATTCAGACCGCTCTGCGCGATTGCCTAGCAGATTCAGACTTCTTTAACCGAACGCCTAGCAGATTTAGACTGTTCTTCGAGATCGTCTAGCAGATTCATACTGCTCTTCAAGGTCGCCTAGAAGGTTCAGACTGCGCTGCGCTGCTGTCGAGCAGATTCAGACTGCTCCTTAAGAGTGCCTAGCAGATTCGGACTGCTTTGCGCTGCTGCCCAGCAGATTCAAACTAAGATTCAGACTGCTCTGCGGTGCTGCTGAGCAGTTTCAGATTGCTCCACGCAATCGCCTAATAGATACAGACTGATCTGCGCGATTGCCTAGTAGATTCAGACTTCTTTAAGCGAACGCCTAGTAGATTCAGACTGCTCTTCGAGATCGTCTAGCAGATTCATACTGCTCGTCGAGATCGCCTAGCAGATTCGGACTGCTCTGCGCTTGTGCCTAGCAGATTCAAACTGCTCTACGTGTATGCCTAGCAGATTCAAATTTCTCTTCGAGATCGTCTAGCAGATTCATACTGCGCTGCGCTGCTGTCGAGCAGATTCAGACTGCTCCTTAAGAGTGCCTAGCAGATTCGGACTGCTTTGCGCTGCTGCCCAGCAGATTCAAACTAAGATTCAGACTGCTCTGCGGTGCTGCTGAGCAGTTTCAGATTGCTCCACGCAATCGCCTAATAGATACAGACTGATCTGCGCGATTGCCTAGTAGATTCAGACTTCTTTAAGCGAACGCCTAGTAGATTCAGACTGCTCTTCGAGATCGTCTAGCGGATTCATACTGCTCGTCGAGGTCGCCTAGCAGATTCGCAGATTCGGACTGCTCTGCTCTTGTGCCTAGCAGATTCAAACTGCTCTATGTGTATGCCTAGCAGATTCAAATTTCTCTTCGAGATCGTCTAGCAGATTCATACTGCTCTTCGAGATCGCCTAGCAGGATCAGACTGCGCTGCGCTATTGCCGAGCAGATTCAGATAGCTCCTTAAGATCGCCTAGCAGATTCGGATTGCTCTGCACTGTTGCCGAGCAGATTCAGACTGCTCCTAAAGATCGCCTAGCAGATTCAGACTGCTCTGCATTGTTGCCTAGCAGATTCAAACTGCTCTATGCGGCTGCCTATCAGATTAAGTCTGCTCTACGCGAATGCCTAGCAGATTCAGACTTCTCTTTGAGATCGTCTAGCAGATTCATACTGCTCTTTGAGATCGCCTAGTAGGTTCAGACTGCGCTGCGCTGCTGCCGAGCAGATTTAGACTGCTCCTTAAGATTGTCTAGCAGATTCGGATTGCTCTGTGCTGTTGCCGAGCAGATTCAGACTGCTCCTTAAGATCGCCTAGCAGATTCAGACTGCTCTGCGTTGTTGCCTATGGTCAAACTAGATTCTTTTATTTAGAGATCTTGATCTAATTCCCCAATCCTTGGAGCATATAACATCAACGGACTTGCTCATAGCCCCATTCTCTGCTTTCTCTAGAGCACCAAGTGGAGAGGGTGACCTCTCCTTTTCCTTGTTGGATCATCCTCCATTCGTGGAGTCTTTGACTTCCATATGACATTGTTGATCTCAAAGAACCACTTCGTTTCCACAGACGGCCCCAATTGTAATGGGAAAAAATCCGCTTATTGTTGTTTCAACCCCTCTTGAGATCAACGCGCATGCCTTCTTACTGGAACCCTAGTCCTGCAAAACAAGACACCGTGAGCGCACCTTTGCCTCTCGTTGGCAAAGGCCCTCTGATGCCAAAGCCAATATTTTGTACTCATAAAACCCGAATTCACAGTAGGTAAAATAATGTATATCAACATACCTCCCTTCATGGATGTTACTTCTTATTTATAGATGTAGACTTACTTGTTCTCCAAGTCTCCTTCTCTGCCTAGGGTTCCAATCTCATTAGGAATCCTAAGTCCTAACCCATATGGAATTCCCTCCCATATGGTAACTCGATTTATAATCCCTTCATTCATGGGACACTTGCCTATCACGTAGGACTTCCTTTCTAGAACCTTCTGGATACCGCCACACCACATCAGCGGTCCAGATAGAGTTGGTCCAATGTACGTCGATGGTGCACAGTTACTACGGTGCACCTGTACCACGTGTTAGGCTAACTCATTGAACAATATCACGTGTTCGGCCATACCAATGAGCACCTTTATGTGGTGCAGCTGACACTGTTCGGCGTCACTGCCTAGCAACCTCAGGTGTTGCGTATGTATTCGGCATCATGTCCTAGCACCCTCGCATGGTGCCGCCTACCAGCGCACCAGTTAGGCATTATCACCTAGCACCTTCACATGGCGCCGCCTACCAGTTCACCTGTTAGGTACCCTCGCATGGTGCCGCATACTAGCGCACCTGTTAGGCCGTACCGTGCACCCTCACGTAGTGCTCCGATGCGGTCATGTGTTATGCATGTGCTCAGGCTGTGTTTCCTCTATTTGGGAAAATCTCTCTTCAACATTAACTCATTGAAAGAAATTTGTAAAGATGGAGACGGAAAAAAAGATTTGTTGCTATAGGTATTGTGCCCTGCCTTCCTTCTACATGTCCACTGTGTCTAAACATACTAATTTTTAGTATTACGGCACTGACTAATTTAAATTTGTTTTCGGTTTAGTTTATAAGATTAGAGATAACCTTAAAAGAAATTCAACTACGCTACAAAACCCGACTGATTTGAACAATCTTTCTTCAGATCCAAGACTACGATAGAAAATCTAATGGTAGGAACTAAATAGGAAGAGCACATTCTTAAAAAAGTCCACCCTAACCTCTTCGCCACAATTTCTCTCAAAAAATAATAGGAGTATAATGCACCGATTTAACATTATCTCAAATTATGACAATTTCAATTGTAAAATCTTACTCCCTCCGCTCCAAAAAAATATTCACAACGTGAAATGGGAACTTTAAAATTTAATTTTTTTCGTAAACTAAAAAAACTCATTGTTATCTACTCACTTGCCATTGCCAAGAAAGGTTTGGATTATTATTTTTACCTAGAATAACTTTTTTAAGTTCTTGTGTGGCATAGTGGACAATTTTTGAGGAACTTTTTGATTGCATCATTCATACTCACACATGAGACTGTGTTACTTGTGTATATGCGGTTGGCTTAACAGAAAGATAATTTTTGAACACCCTAATACAAAATCTTGGAGCCGCCATTGTCCTTAACTTTAACTTTATGAAGCTTCGTGGCATGTGTGGGCACGCGCCCCGGAAATTTTGCTTGATGAAAATTGGGGTGCGGCCCTCTTTGTTTGGAAAAGCGCGGCGAAACGCTTCGATTCAGAGTCGCCACTCGGGTTTTAGCGGTGAGAGCACCCAAGGAACCGAACTCGAAAAACGTTTGCCACGTTTGTTGATTTTTGAAAAGGCTTGTAGACTGGACCGTCGTCACCTTCGATATCTGAGGTTCGGGAGCCAGGTTACGAGAGGGGAAGGGTTTTATGGCACCCCTCTCGCCCAATCCGGAGATCGATCTCTACTCGGGCATTTTGTAAAAGCGCTTGCATTTTTCTCTCATTTGATAATTTTTTAGCCAGTTAGGGCGGGGGAACAGTTAATGGGGGTTAAAACTATAACAAGTTGTGATTTATGTGACAAAATGTTTATGAATGGCTTGATTGCAATGCTAAATATAGATTGAGAACAAGCACTGAGCAAACTGGACAAATTGCAATATGCTGCCCCGCAAGGGCATGAGCAAGTTCTACCAGCAATGCACTGGTCGAGCCACTGCATGTTGGTTTGACTTGCGCACGCCACAGAGAGACTGGCGTACTCCACTCATCTAGTTTCACAGTCCTTGTTTGCAACCCTCTGGGCTCTGGAAAAGGACCAGCGCACACCCAGGACAAACCATACAGTTAAATAAGCAGGATATATATATTTACAGACAGATGAGATGGCTTGAAGCCATGAAAATAGACAAGAAACCCCCTAAACAGAGTGGGGACATGCAGCAGGCCAAAATCACACTAAAATGCAAGGGCCAGCCACTGGGTCGTGGGACAACCGCCGTACGCCAGTCATGGACTGCCGTACGCACGTTTGACCCTAATCCAGTGCTTGGCTTTGGGTTCTGGAACATGACCAGAAGGATCCCAGAGGCCTTTTGAATAGACAAAGAGTAAGCAATAACCTTTATCTAAACAGTTCTAGACATACAGAAAATAGTAAACTGGTTATTTAGCATGCAAGGGTGATTGACAGAAAGATAAAACAAAAGGAATGACGATCCATGATCCCCACGCCAGTCGTGCTCGTACTGCCATGACTGGCGTACGGCATGTAGAAACTGGCGTGCGCCAAGTATCATCGCATACGGTTGTTGTATTTTACCAGTTCAAGGCCAGGACTAGTATTGTTTACTAGCCTGGGCCTTGCTGGTTCCCCTCAGGGGCCGAAAACAGAAAGGAATGCAAAGGTGGTATACCTTTTGGGTGTTGAAGTTTGAAGATGGTTTAGAGCCTAAAGGTTGAAGATGGATGTTGTATGGTGACTGGATGTCAGTGGAGGTATATGGAAGTGGGCTTCTTTCCTTTATCTTTCAATGGAAGAAAAAGAGAAAAAGAGCAAGAAGAGAGGAGAGGGGTGCTTTTGCTTCTTGATGATGCCAACCCCTTGCAAATGAATGCAAGGGGGGTATTTATAGAGGGGGGGTGACTGAGATCAGTTGGTGCTAAAGGGTTGTTTGGCTGGTTGGGAGAGGAAGGGAGCCTTCCATGCATTAAATGCATGGGACTTGGCTTGATGGGGGGTGTAGGAGAGAGAGGGAACGTCTCTGCCGAGAGTAATCATCAGGGACGCTGTAGCCGACGTCAGGGTGGCACAAAAGTCCCGCCCAAGTGGCTGAATAAAGTTGATTTGACTGGGTTTGACTGGCGTGTGCCACTATTAACTGGCGTGCGCCGGTAAAAGCTGGGCCACTGGTCGATGACTGGCACGTGGCAGATAACTGGCGTACGCTTCCAGGACACTGGCGTATGCCAGTTGGGTTTTGCTGGGGCCGTTTGGCTCTGGTTTGAAGGGTTTGAAAGGGGTTTGAGAGAGGTTAGGGACGCTCAAAGCTCAACCACACCTTTGTCCTTAAACTGTTTTCGACTAAAATCATCATTGGGGAAATAAAAGATCGACAAATAACGTTATCTGGACAGTCCAGAATGGGGTGTCTACAGCATGGTAGCATCTTGTTCGTTAATGGCTTAGGTAGGAGGCAGACTATTGTTGCTAACTAGATTAATTAAACAAAGCAATTTAAAGCTTTTGCTACTACGGTACTTCCTCTATTATTGTTAAATGTTAATGCAACTAATTATTTGCTAATTGACCTTTTTTTGCAGGGTATCATGTCTTCTCAGATGTCATCTTTGCTTTATCTTGTGGTGGGGATTTCAATGGCCCTCACCCCTTGGTTAGCTGCTGGAGGCCAGTTAATAGCCTCTCGTTTTGAGCTGCATGATGTGCGGAGTTTATTACCTGTAGAGAGTGAGGTAAAAATAAAATCATTAGTTCAAGTTTTTACTTTGTAGTGTTACGAGCGGTATCTGGTCAACCAGTGACATTTGTGTCTTACGCAGTTGTTTTCACATTAAATGACATGTGGTTTGCAAGGACTGGTTTAGTTAATGCATACTTTCTCAATCTGACAATTAGTACTGTGGAGCATAGTTGTCCATACACAGTTTGGTGATTTATTTTGTTAATTAGGTAGATATGCTGCGAGCAAGTGACTTTCTGATGGCACAGCCCTTAATTGGTTGGAGCAGAATAATCCTCTTTGGAGGCCTCGGGTCAAGTCACGTGGAAATTATAAATAATTTGGTCCAACAATTGTGATTGGTAGTTTAGTTATTTATTTTTATTCTAGTATAGGATTTGTTTAGATTGAAGATAGGGATAGGATATGTTAGAGCTTGTCCCACGTTTGGTTAAATATAACCTTCAAACCTAATATATGAGCCTGAACGCCCTCTCCACTCATTGCCAATTGGTTTTGAGTTGGATGCTTTAAGAGGATATATCAGTTTGTTGCCATGTTGAGTTCATCCATTATTTAGGTTGTTGGTCTTTAAATAAGAGGATTTAAGATTATAATCATCAGACTTTGATTAATCAAAGATTGAGATTTCAGAATTAGGGCTTTGGCTCTTGTGTGTTTCCCCTCCCCTCCCTCCCCTTTTCTATCATTGTTCTGCATCACTTTCAAACTCCTTTGGAAGATAAATTAGTGTTCATCTCTTTATCATCAGCATTTTGATTAGTTATTGCACTGAGATATACTGTGCTCTCAGAAGTCTCTCACAGGAAAACATCGTGTGATCTTTTTTTCTCTTGAACCAATTTACTCTATGAACTGATTTAACTGATTTGGGCTTATTTTTCTGTACACCAGCCATGCCAACACACTTGACAGAAATCTTTGGTAAAACACAGGCCCGTAGTTGGTATTTTGGGGTTTCAATTCCTTCACAAAGTCTAGCTGTTTGAGTTCCTACAAAAATGTATGTGATGATGATGAAGGTGGTTAAGAACGAGTGGCTGCAATTAAGTCTGTGCTCTAAAGTTTGTGCATTACTTGTACAAGATATTTTTCCGTGTATAGTTGATATAAATGCCTTAGACACACTGAAGGTGTACTGGTGTGGCACTCCGTGCGCTTCATTTCGCTCATGAAATCTTGATGAATAGGAGCTTTTAACTGTTATTGGCTTAATGCCGGAGAGTACGTGTATGATTTTTTGATTTTAAAATCAACTTTTAGCCACTTAGGTAGTGTAATAAGCTGAGTTGGAGGAAGGCTCAGGGGCTCCCCAATCTCTTCTTTCCCCGCAAGACTGGAAAAACCGCGTCTCTCATATTTCTGTCGTACTCCTCTTCCTTGACTTTGATATCGAACTTTTCCTTCCCATCTTTTCATCCTAAGCTTTCGTTGGGCCAAAAAAAGCTCTCCTTTGATATCTAAAAAGAATCAATGACTGCCTGTAATCCTTTCTTAAATGTCTATTGGCAGTGCTTTATTTCTTGATTCCCATGGCTTCTGCTTTTTCCAGACAGATGATTTGCAGGATCATATCATTATTTGCGGGTTTGGACGTGTTGGCCAGGTATTTTTAGTATCTATTATCCTATTTGATGAATGACTTAAACTGTTCAAGGTTGGGAATTTGACGTTGTTGTACATTATGTATGGATATATGCATTTCATTTTTCCTCTGACGATGTTACATGCTTTCATGGTTCTCTCAGATCATTGCACAGCTTCTTTCAGAACGACTTATTCCGTTTGTCGCTCTTGATGTCAGAAGGTATGCTTACATCACAGAGTACTGATATTGGTGGAATGAAGTCCATTTCAAACTGTGAGAGAGTATAACTTGTTGACTAAATATTGGGTAAAGCTCAATGATCTGGGTGTGATCAGGAGGTTGTGGAGCCTTACTGAAAGAAAGATGTAAGGCACAGGAGGTGCGAGTATCCGGGGACAGGTAGCTCAATCTCCTTTGTTCAGGGTAGGATTCTTTAGGAATGGCAACAAGGCGGATCGGGGTGGATATTGGCATATTCGTACCCGATACCCGAAAATATAACCCTACCTGAATCCGCCCTGATAACCGAATGGGGGAGGAGAGTTGTCCCCATAACCAAACCGAACGGATTTTGGGTATTCTCCAAACCGAATGGGAGACTTAGATCAGAAGATCAAATAAGCAGAGGAACAGATCTGTCAAACATTTTTCGAAGAAATGCTCGAGAAAAAAAGAGCACTTTGTTTACTGGGGTGGGTTTCACCATACTTGATCCTTTTTAGTTTGACTAACAACAACCTACATTAACTTCTATGTATTGGTTCAATAATACAGAAGACGTTGTTGACAGTGTACCCAGAAAACGTTGTTTCAACATACTTCACTTTGGTATTACACCAAACGCTGTTGACAGCTTACAACAAAACACAGAATGAGTATGTTGCGTAAGTTACGGCCTTAGTTAAATCGACAACCGACTGACAAAAAAGAGGGGGAACGACTACGAAGTGGATCGGAGAAGAGGGAGGTCGAAGTTGATTGACGGCGACATGGATTGACAACGACAGAGTGGGTCAGAGAAGCCAGAAGAGGCCACTCTCTGTGGAAGAAACATTTCAGTAGAACCCTAGAATTTATGAGGGCTAATATCTAAAATCGCCCTATATATATGAAGGGGTATTTTGTAATTTGAAGGTTTCGGTTTGGGTATGTAACTCGGGTATCAGTTCGAACCGAATCCAAACGGATATACCTTAGCCTCCACCTTACCTGTACCCGCAGGGAAAAAATCGGTTATGGTTCAGGGAAAAAAGAGCGGTTCGGTTTGGATACCCATCGATTCAGGGTAAATTGCCATCCCTAAGTTTCTTAGATCGTGTGGTTGGTTTGCGCGTCAGCAGTGGGAACGGGGTTTGGCAATTGACAAGGGAGAGGTGGCCTTATCACTTGGTGATCCATATAGCTTTAGCCACACCAGCTATTTCTTCTGGTGACTTAGATGAGTTTGGAAACTAATTCATGTAGTTATTCTTTGGAGTTTGCCCTCTTTGTATTTGATGATGCTGCAAATTAATGAAAAGGAAGTGAATGTAAAAAAATAATGTTATCTGCAGTGTCTATGACTTTGCTGAGAATGAGGGTAAAATATGGATGCATGAGCATCTTTTGCGGCAGCATCCTGATAAGTGATAACTGAGTTTTTAATCCTTAATTTCAGTGAACGAGTAGCGGTTGGCCGTGCGCTTGATCTTCCTGTGTATTTTGGAGATGCTGGTAGTCGAGAGGTATAGCAAATTCTGCTCAAACTTAAATTACTTTCTGCTGCTTCACTTTTTGACACACCTCTTGCATTTCTCGCAACCAGGTGCTTCACAAAGTTGGTGCTGGAAGAGCATGTGCAGCAGCCATAACTTTAGATTCCCCTGGTGCAAACTATAGAACTGTTTGGGCTTTGAGCAAACATTTCCCAAATGTTAAGACATTTGTCCGTGCTCATGATGTTGATCATGGCCTCAATTTGGAAAAGGCCGGAGCAACAGCGGTACCTTTCTGTTACTTATTGATTTTAGTTATTTCACTTACTCCCCCATTGCTATATAGGTTCTCTTGCACTCGCATTTATTCAGTTATGTTGTTAGAACTCGTCATCATTATTGTAATCTATTGCCTTATCTATGCAAAGATTTGCTGAACGTCCAAATTTGAAAAGCGTCTCTGTCATGAGTTGAGCTTAAGTTGAAATTTCAACAGGTTGTCCCTGAGACCTTGGAACCGAGTCTCCAGCTAGCGGCTGCTGTTCTTGCACAGGTAAGAAACAGCATTAACCCACACTTTTGCATAAATGGTCACACGTAGTGTGTGGTCAGATAGTGACCAATCATGAAGGTGAAGATTTGTTCCATCAAATCTCCCGCTTATTGTGCTTGTTATACCAACACTTGAAACGGTCCATCCCCGTCTTCTCTCTTAATCCTTATTTTATATACGCAAACAAAGTCAAAATGGTTAATTTTGAATTGCAGGTTCATATAATTAAGTCTCCTTTTTCTATCATCTTTGTGATGCATCTTCTTTGGATCTTATAGGCTAATAGGTTTCTTTATTTTGTGAGGGGGGACAAGAAGGGAAAGGAATTGATAGAATTTAATTGGCATTTATACAAATCCATATAATATTTGGTGGCCCTTAGAAATGTTAATGGGCACTAGTTGTTTCATATCCTTTTGTTTCCTTTTGCCTTCGTACATATGAGATCCAAAGGTAACCATTCCAATATAAGTTCTCATGTGTTTCATTATGAAATATAAGAGGAGTTCGTGACCTATTGCATGCTTACCCTTCAGTTTCAATCAATTACCTACGTCACCCTTCAAAAATAAGAACCAATTTTATATTTGCCAAATAAAAGGTTGAGAACCTTTTTTGTGTTCCTGCTGAGTTTTCCGATTGTAGCAGTCGTAAAGCAGAAAGTGGCTATTGCAAGACCAAAGAGTTATCCCCTTCTTGTGATATGATTTGCTTTCATGTGTGCAATTGTGCAAGTAAAATTGTTAACCTCTGCAATGTATTACAGGAAGAACAAAATGTAGTTTCTCTGTTTTGCCGCCTTCTTTTTATGCTTTTAACGTTTCTTGTACTCTATGATAGACTAAACTTCCAATGTCAGAAATAGCTGCAACTATCAATGAGTTTAGGTCTCGCCATCTTTCTGAGCTCACTGAGGTACTTAATGTTCTTTTTATTAAAGCTTGACTTGGAATATTTAGTCTTGTCTTGCAAGTGACTACTCTCTCTCTCTGGTAT
Source organism: Rhododendron vialii (assembly GCF_030253575.1). Lineage (NCBI taxonomy): Eukaryota > Viridiplantae > Streptophyta > Magnoliopsida > Ericales > Ericaceae > Rhododendron > Rhododendron vialii. The sequence goes on along the minus strand of NC_080557.1, from coordinate 24,557,850 downwards.
TTGCCTTTTGACTGATCAGTTGCTATAACCAATTACTGCATGCAGCTCTGTGAATCAAAAGGAAGTTCTCTCGGTTATGGATATTCTCGGATCATGACTAAACCCAAATCCCAACCCTCCGATTCTTCAGATGATGTAACTGAAGGAACACTAGCAATATAACTCGTCATCTGGAATAAAGAAAGACAGGAAATTGAAACAACTGTATAGCAGTTTACTTCCATATGTATATGATGTACAGAAAATATAGCTGAAGTAGAGGGGAAGTGGGGTACAATGATCAGTTACTCCCAACCTTTCATTTGATAAATTTTGATTGGGGTTTCCTCCCTAAAATTGCGTAGAAAAACCTTTTGCCTCGCTAATTAATGCATTCCAGAATTTGTGCAAGTCTCTCTTATAAACTTCTTCGATTGATTAAAACTTAAGTCTCGGTTTGATTTGATTTAATTTGGCTTGTTTCCTCCCATAAACTTCATACCAGCTCTGCCTTGTTATCTTTGGTTTTGCTGTAATTTTGCAAGATGGTATGCACATAATGCAACCTGTAGAGCTTGTGTGTGTGTGTCAATTTTCAACCGCAAAGGTTAGAAGCAAAAAAGTAAGAACTATCCAGGGATTAGCTGCTTGCTAGGAATTTCCCATCACCTGGAATTTATTGCACGTTACATATTTTAAAATTAAAAAATATTTGCGACTTGCATATTGTAAAATTTGACAATATCGGGACATACTAATTGAATCCTAGTGGTGTTGCCTACGGTAAACGACGGGGTGATCGGAGGGGTGGTGGATAGGAGAGAGGGACTAACGGGAGGGGGTGATGTAGCTTGATGGTGATGGAACTAGCTGGTGGTGGTGATGGAGGGAGAAAGCTGGTGGTGGTGATGGAGGGAGAAAGGTCTCTATGGTTTGTAGAGTAGGGGGGAAGAAGATAAGATTGTAGTTTAGGGTGGAGGGAGAAAGTTTCAGGGATGAAATGGTCATTCTATACAATGGCATTTTTGTTTTAAATTTGTTAGTGGAATTGGATTGTACTTCTTCCGTCCTAATTTAATTGTCTTTTTTTAGAGTTCGTGCCACTTTTCAATTGATTATATCTTATAATTTATAATATCTATCAAACAATATCTATATTTGATATAAAATTCATTACTAATTTAAAGGATATAACTAGATTTTTTTTATCCAGTTAGAATAGAATTGAAACAAGTAAATTAGGATGAAGTATTATTTAGTAAACAATAAGTTTAGAACCACACACATATACAAATATTTACACACATACACACACTCACAATAGAGGTAGGCCCCACACACACTGAACATACCCCTATTATGAGTGTGTGTAAATATGTGTGGTCCTAGCATTGTTGTTTAGTCCCCTAAATTAGTAGGTTGCTAATAAAAGCGACTTTTATTAGGGAATTGATTTTGTCACTCATCTTTTTGTTAATATCACTCTCTTTTGTGTCTATATTAAATGATTTGTTTTGTGAGAGAATGAGTGGCAAAATCATTCCCCTTATATTATAATCATTGATAAAGTTCTAAATTTGGAGCCCAGATCATCTGTCCGACTGCCGTTGTCCGACTCCCCTGTCTGACCCCCCTGTCTGACCCTTCCACGGCGTTGTTTTGCATTGAAACAACAACATATGAGACATGCTATCCAATTAGTTCTAGAGCACTCTTAGGGCTTTCATTGAAAGCATTAGAGCCAAAAATTAATTATGAACCTTAAGAATAAAATGATTAAAAAAATAAGATCTTCGCACCGGTTCAAATGGATTGAAAATTGAAGCACTTAAATTTTTAATCATATTCTTTAACATATAAACATTCTTAAAAAATTAAGGGAAATGATTTTGCCACTCTTTTTTTTGTTAACGCTGCTCCCTGCAAGTGTATTTTCGGTACAAAAATACACTTGCAGGGGAGTGACGTTAACAAAAAAGGGAATGGCAAAAACAACAGCCAAAATTAAGTGCTCTAATTTTTAATCAATTACAACTGGTGCAAAGATCTTATTTTCCTAATCATTTTATCCTAAATAACCATAATTAATTTTTGGTTGTAGGGCTTTCATTGAAAGTCTTAAGAGAGCCCTATAACTAATTCAAGAGCATATACTTAATTATGATAGCCCTAAAAACAAATATTAATAATGATCTTTACAATAAAATGATTAGAAAAATAAATTTTTTGCACTGGTTTAAATGGATTGAAAATTGAAACACTTAATTTTTTAAGAATGTTTATATGTTAAACAATATGATTAAAAAATTAAACGCTCCAATTTTTAATCCGTTTGAATCGGTGCGAATATCTTATTTTTCTATTTATTTTATTCTAAAAGGTCATAATTAATTTTTTACTCTAATGCTTTCAATGAAAGCCCTAAGAGAGCTCTAGAACTAATTGGCTAGTATATCCCATGTGTTACTGTTTCAATGCAAAACGACGCCCTGAAAGGGTGGGATAGGGGAGTCGGACAGCGGCAGTCGGACAAAGGATGTGGGCTCCTAAATTTGCCGCACGAGCCGCAAGAGGGGCCCATGCGGCGCCGTTCATCACTGCTGCCATTGCTTTTCGCAAAAATTAACCACCAAGCCCCGAGTTGAGTTTTGTTCACCTATACTTAAGAGGTGAACATTACCTACCTTTCTATTGGTTGAAATGGTGCGGACCCTACTACAAAGTGATGTCATGCTTACCAAAAAGTGTATTGCATGATAAGCATGACATCACTTTGTTGTGTGGTCTACACCATTTCAACCAATAAAAGATAAGGTAATGTTCATCCTCTTAAAGGGTGAACAAAATTGCACTCACCAAGCCCCCCCCCCCCAGTTCAAACCTTAGTTCTAAGCATAGGGCTGAGAATCCTACTACTCAGAATGACGTTGGTGATGTTCACGGACTGTTCATCATCTACGACGGCGGCGGCTCTTCTTCTTCCCTCAAGCAGATATAGAGTCCAACGCAGCGTCCTTCATTCTCTCCGGTCGATGCCCCTACAGTTCGCTCCTGTTAAACCTATCCTGCTCAGGACCACCGCCACCATCAGTCACGCATCAGCTTCTCCCTCTATCGTCACCGGTACTTCTTCATAATCACTTCCATTCTTGTTTTGAATAAAGCAAATCCTCCCTGTTGTCCTTGTTAGGGCTGATTAACCGGCCGAATGAGCCGAGCAGTTAGTTGTTCAAGCTCAGTTTGAAAACTTAAATTAGTTTTGAAACAAGTTCTAGCTTAGCTTGTTTACGAAACTAGCCTATCTTGAAGCGCTTTTATCGAGCCCAATACGAGTCGATCGAGTTGTTTGAATTTTTTACATTATAAGCTGAGTATTAGCTTGTCCATGTTTGGTTTGAAAGCTTCAAAGAAAAATATTTTAATTTGTTCATGTGTTAAGCCGATCTTGAACGAGCTTTCAGCGTACAAACACAAGCTTGTACTCAAGTAGCTTGGTTCGTTTATCATTCCTAATCCTTGTGAAAGCTGGAGGGTTTTTTTTTTTTTTTTTAAAGTTTCCTGATCCTTGTTTGTATTGAGGGAAGGAGGGTTCACGCTTTTTATGGGGCATGTGTTAGTTGTAGTTCTACACTTACAATCTAATGTGTTTTTCTTTTCCTTTTTTGGCGTTGTGCTCCACCAGTTTATGAGCTTCAATTTATATATAGGTGATGTTGCCCTCGTGGACGTGAAATGTTGTAATTTGTGTCCATCAGTGGTTAGGGTTTCATTTAGTTACTAGTATTAGCTGTGCTTGTGCCAATGAATAATAGTGCATTTTTGTCAAATAAGTTGAATGCTTCAAGTTCTCTGTACAACCCATGGGCGGAAAGGGGTTCCTGGCCACTTACAAAAAAAGGTTTATGTATGTATGAGATACAGCTGTTTGAACTAAGACTTATCTCATAGATGCCCCTTAAATCTTTGTATGGCTACACCACAGGTCATTGTTTTCATAAAGCAAGTGCTGATTATGGATGGGGTTTCTTTCTCTATAATGTTGTTTCCTGATCTATAAAGGAAGATGAAGAAAATGACATGCCTCTCTTCCATAACTAGAATTTGTGGCTCACAATATGTAGGGTGTTCTTTAGAGTCGACTAGTTGGATATCCTGCTGAATCCATAAATGAAAGTATGATATTTTATTCTTGTTTCTCCTTGAGAGTATGAACAAGAAGTGATGTGACAATAGTGAGTTAAATCTTGTTTCACATTCTTTGTTAGACGGCCTTTTAATTTTAAAAGAAATCTTCATATCAGATTCTCAGACTTTAAGGATAATCTAGCTGTATTTTCTTTAGGAAGCTAAGAAGTTCCATGGCTTGTTAATCTCGGATGCTTTTCTCATTTGAATAGTGTAAATGAGTAGGTTAGGCAGATTTTCTTTATATGATAAAAAATTCGTTACTTTTCTTTGTTGGGCACATTTGTTGAGTACATCTCTTGCGTTGGATTTGGAAGACTAATATGGGTAAAAGTATTCACCATTTTCATGTCCAATTTGGAATGCTTCAGATATTGAAACACCTAGAGATATTTTGTTCTGGTAAAGCGGGAAGTGGCTTTAGAGAATGGGCTTTTGGGAGGGCAAGGAGAAAATAGGAATTTTTTTCTCTTTTGATATCCAATTCTGTTTTTATTGTGTTGGGAGCATTTTGGGCGTCATATTCTTTTGGCTTTTTCCATTGAAATTTGGAATTGGTAGTTCGTCTTTTGTATGAGGTATTCTTGGTTTGTGAATTCCATTGATTTGTTGTGCAGCTGCAATTGCTGCTAAAACCTCTGCAAAGATCATTGATGGGAAATCAATTGCAAAGCAAATCAGAGATGAGATAACTGTTGAAATATCGAGGATGAAGGATACGGTTGGTGTTGTTCCAGGATTAATAGTTATTCTAGTGGGTGACGGGAAGGATTCTGCAACTTATGTACGCAACAAGAAGAAAGCTTGTGAATCTGTGGGGATCAATTCCTATGAAGTGCACTTGCCTGAAGACTCCACAGAACAGGAAGTGCTTAAGCATATCTCAGGCTTCAATGATGATCCCTCTGTACACGGAATTCTTGTTCAGTTACCTCTTCCTTCTGTGAGTTCCTTATTCTGTGTATTGCATTTTAGTCTCTTTTTTCCAAACCTTGTTATGAGAACATACCTTTTAAATGAAACAATGGTAATAGAAAACGTGCATTTATGTTTGGTTTGTGCATTTTTAGAAATTCACAAAGTAAATGAAGATATTAAGGTATGGTCAATTAATGGTTAGCCCTAAAGCATTATTCTGCAGTGAGATTATATCTTTTGCATAGCCAACATTGCATGGAGTTTGCAAATAAATCAAGTTGTGGCAGGTGTATGGTAAGGCCTTAATTATAACCTATGAAGCACCGACACTCCAAAAGGGCATTGTGTCCATGTATTGGACACGGGGACGCACTAAAATACGTATTGGACACGCCACATGGCGTGTCCAATAATTTTTATTATTTTCTGATAGGGGACACGCGGGGGACACTACTGGGGACACGGTTGGGAGTCAAAATGTAACATTTTTAATTTTGAGGGGTTAATATGAAATTATTCAAAATATTTGGGTTAAACTATAATTATGCCTTTATTTTATATATATATATATATTCTTTTCTTCCATGCCCGTTGACGAAGACATGTCCTATATGAATGGATGAGATTAACATGGTTCAAATAAAGGCATAATACACACACACACACACACACACATCGATGCTCTGGACTTTCAATGAAAGAATGGTAATGTGTACATAAATTGATTTGGGTCTCTAGACTTGCCCTCTCTGATGCCATTCAGCTTTGATTTGGGGGCATGGTTGCGTAGCAAAACAGGTATAGGGGGCCACTGTTTCAGTGGTATTCTGAGAGTAGGCACTTTGTGCATATTGCCAAAGGTTTGGTCTGTCTCCAATCCTCCCCCGCCCATACCCCTAATGATTGGGGACTAAATGGGTTATGTTGTTGTTCTCTTGTTATATATATGTATGTCTATACATGTCTTCGGTCAACGAACATGGAAGAAAGAAAAAATATATATGTATACAAACATATATGTATATAGATATATATGTATATATAACGGGGCGGTTCCAGGGACCCCTAAAAAAACCTCTAAAAAAACTCCCCCAAGTTTCCGATCGAATTTTGATGATCCGAGCTGCTCACTGTAATCAGAACGTGCTTTTAAGAATACCCGCGAGAAATCAGCAAAAAAAAAAATGACCGGGAAGAGCTTCATCCGAATAATTTTTTTATTGAACTTTACTTATTTATTTATACACGTGGAGTATCCCTCGTCGTGTCCGTATCTCCATTTTTTTAGAATTTTCGTGTCCCGTGTCCGTGTCCGTGCTACATAGATTATAACTGTCATTAAGACTACAGTCTACAGTTCTGATTTTGTTCATGGATTCTGTGCCAGCATATGAATGTGCAGAATATCTTGAATTTTGTTTGCATTGAGAAAGATGTGGATGGATTCGACCCACTTAACATTGGACGCCTTGCCATGCGTGGTAGAGAGCCCTTATTTGTTTCATGTACACCTAAAGGATGCATAGAGCTGCTATGTCACACCCTCGATTTTTAACATAAATATAAATGATTTCCATAAATAAAATCTCTCCATAATCCGTACGATAACCAAAATAATGTAGCATTCCCAAAATATTACATCTTTGGCTCCGAGGCCCAAATTAACACAAGTACTGAATATTCAAGAGTTAAGGATTACAATATTCCATAGTCAAAGATTTACAAACAAAGTTACATATACATCTTCAAAATAGATTTACAAAGATGCCTAAGTAACTCCTCAATCGTTAGCTTTCAAAAATAATTCCACCTCCAAGCATTTCAACCATGCACGCTATTGCCCTGTGTTAGTACCTGAAAATGATAATAGGCTTGAGCTACACTAGCCCAGTAGGAAATTCTACGCTAACATTATATGCAAGAGAGATGCATGGATGATCATAAGGCAAGAACGGGATGGAGACCCAACAATAGGCAATAACCAAGGTTCAACAATCCAACAAACTCGGTATGAAATTTGGTATACACCTCAATCTTTAACCGTTTCACTTTCCATGTGTCCAACATCACTTCACGTTAAGTGTCATGAGCCGAAGCTCCTATCAGGCTAATTATGGGACCCCGATATCCCCTGCCAAGCGCCCGCCTAGAAGGTTGGGCCTTGAGTGTTCAATATGAGCATTAGCTCCTGCTGGGCTGATTATGGGACCCCGAAATCCCCTGCCAGGCACCCACCCGTCGATGGGCCCCAAATGTTCTCGTTGTGTCGATAAGTGTTCGAGAATCTTGTACTCACATAACGTGTCATTTCAATTTAATTATAGTCCATATGGAAATCAACGTCAAATTATACCAAACAACGGGGCGAGGGATGCAAAGATACTCCACGAACTCAACGAATACGAGTGATAATGTTATGAAGTGATTCAGTGATGTTTGGAACAAGTTAGAAGCGATCGGGGGTCAAGACAATGGAGTCGAAACAAGGAACAAAACTTGGCCTTAAGGCATTGTGGTATAGATACTACGAATTTCAGTATCTATACAACCGGCCTTAAAAACGCTCTAGAGACGATTGTATCGATACTGATTAATCAGTATCGATACATCAATAACTAAGTTCGTTCCAGAGATTATTGTATCGATACTGAATAGAGCAGTATCGATACAAATGGGTGTTCGAGTAGATTTTCTATAAAATTCGACGATTTCAACAACAACAACAACAACAACCAAGGACACGATTTAAGGCTAGAAAGCACTTCTATTACATATATTGAGAGGTAGAATCCCTACCTTGAGGCTGAAGAACAAAACCCACAAGAATTTCGAGCCCTAGCTTCCGAAAATCGAACCGAGAGCGATACGACTCCACCGAGCTCCAACCGGCGATATACGGACCACAATACGCGTAGAGGGTGAAGGATTGAAGGTTGTTTTGAGTGGGTTTTGAGTTATTTTGGGGAAATTTGGAGAGAGAACAAGAGAGAGGGAGAGATGCCGGGAGAGAGAGAGAGAGCCTGTGAGGGAGAGAGGAGAAAAAATAATTCTCTACTTTCTCACCCTCCTATATATACTCCCAAATTCACAAATCACACCTTAAACCCTTTCACAATCAATTCTATCACTTTGACCCCAAATCACATAAACACATTATTCCTTACTTCTTTCTCAATAAACAATTAAAATTAGTTAAAATAAATATGGGTCTCTACATTCTACCCTCTTTAAAGAAATTTTGTCGAAATTTTTCCAAGCCAAGCCAAAACTAGTTAACATATACATCATAAATGCATGCAACAATCATAGTCATCAATATTATGCAACTTATCTAACATCATGATACTTAAATCTTAACACTTACATTAGTTCCTTCCGGAAATAGGTGTGGGTACTTCTCTCTGACTTCGTCCTCCCTTTCCCATGTCGACTCTTCTCTACCCTGATTATTCCACAAGACTCGTACTAACGGTATCGTCTTACCCCTTAGTACTTGATCGCGCGAATCTAGGATACGTATCGGTTCCTCTCCATAAGACACGTTGGCCTCCAACTCAAATTCGGACCATTCTAGCACGTGCGACGGATCCGGTTCATATTTCCTTAACATAGACACGTGGAACACGTCATGTACACCCGATAGCTTTGGTGGCAACGCCAAACGATACGCGACCTCCCCAATCTTCTTAATGATATCAAACGGCCCAATATAACGTGGCGAAAGCTTTCCTTTCTTTCCAAAATGCGACAAACCCCTACGAGGCGATACTTTAAGGAATACGTGGTCCCCTTCTTCAAATGACAATGAGCGACGACGACGATCAACATAGTTCTTTTGTCTACTTTGAGCAGTCAACAATCTTTGGCGAATCACCTTGATTTGTTCGGTTGTTCTTTGTTGTGCTTTCTTAAGGCGTTGGCGAATAGCTTTCATACTCTCGGAGGTCTCCTTAATCATATCCGGCCCCACTAATGTAACCTCACCAAATTCGGTCCAACACACAGGCGATCGACACGGTCTCCCATACAAAGCCTCATAAGGTGCCATTTCGATACTAGATTGATAACTATTATTGTACGCGAATTCGTCTAACGGCAAGTGATCCTCCCAACTACCCCGAAAATTCTAGACACAAGCCCGAAGCATGTCTTCCAAAATCTGAATCGTTTTCTCGGATTGCCCATCGGTTTGAGGATGATACGCGGAATTAAACAAAAGGTTGGTGCCCAAAGCGGCTTGCAAACTTTGCCAAAAACGTGCGGTAAATCTAGGATCTCGATCGGACACGATAGATACGCGAATCCCATGAAGTCTGATAATCTCTCGAATATACTGTAACGTCCCAAATTTTGGGTACGTTAAATAAACATTTTTATTGATAAAACCAAATGGAGTCTGGCTCTTATTACATCATAATTCTCATAAGAGTACTTTTAATACACAAGGGAGGGTATCTAAGGTTCCTAACTACAGCTCCACCTGCTCCTCCATTCTTGCCAGCTCTTCAGCTCCAAAAGCTTCCACGGTGAACTATTCGTCTTAAACATCTACAAGGTCTGACACATTATACCAGCGTCGCCACCGATATAATATGTCAGGGTCACCAAAGGTAACACCGTGAGCTACAAGAGCTCAGCAGAACAATCCCATACCGGTTAACCCATAACTTACAAACAACAGGTTATACAATCATCGATTTCCACATGATACATGTATACACAGCTAACAATGACACATCCATATTCGTTAATCAACTATCGTTGGTGTCCAAGATTTTTTGAGTTTCTCCTACGCGATTCATCGTAGACCGTGTCAACATTTTCACATACCAATCCATCTTTCAAAATCATTTGTTTAACACACCCAACCTCGGTTCCGCCATTCCGGGTTCCCGAGTATTCTCACAATAGTTCCACCTCACCGAGTTCCCATTGGCACACATCAGCATTGGCTCCGTACCGCGGATAACCAAGCCACACACCCAACCTCGGTTCCGCCGTTCCGGGTTCCCGAGTATCCTCACAATGGTTCCGCCGCACCGGATTCCCATTGGGACACAATTGCATTGGCTCCGTACCGCGGATAACCAAGCCATACCTCACCATGGTTCCGCTGCTCCGGTTTCCCATGGGAACGCACACAACCTCACAATGGTTCCACTTTTCCCGGATTCCCATTGGAACACACACAACCTTACAATGGTTCCGCTTTTCCCGAATTCCCATTGGAACACACACAACCTCACAATGGTTCCGCTTTTCCTGAATTCCCATTGGAACACACACAACCTCACAATGGTTTCGCTTTTCCCGGATTCCCATTGGAACACACACACGCATTCCCACAATGGGCAAGTCCGGCCACATTGGAGTTTCAAAACTTTTTCTCCTTTTCAAAACACACCTTGTCATTTAACACACCTTAGGCGTCATGTTTCTACTTTCTTGATTTCCGTGTCTCGTTCTCATGCAAAGACTCCGCGATAGGACAAAAGTAAGCATGAAACATTCTAACAAGATCATCCAACTCAATACTACTTATCATGCTCAATCATCACTTATAGCATAACGCCACATGTACGGACGCCCTTGGAGTGTATCACTTATGCTTCTTTTTTTTTTGATCCGCGTATCACTTATGCTTATTCAAAGCACAATGCCACATGTACGGACGTCCTTGGAGTGAAATCACTTATGTTTTATCACACCACAAGTAATACAAGCAACTCATATATGCATACTCATAACCATCTTTAAATATAAAAAATACAAATACTTCGAGATAAGTAAGTAAGGATGCACTACATATAATTAGGAGTAATAGATAGGGAGAATCTACCGTTCTTCTTGGCGGAAGTGACGACTACGAAAGGCAAGTCGGCTATCGGACGGAGTAACCTCCTACGAAATGCTCCCGGTAGCTTCGAAAAAGAAGGGTCTCTCTCGAAACCTAATCTTGACTAAACTGCTTAAGCTTTTTGGATTGGGGGGTGGTCGGGTGGCGGTTTAGTGGCGGCTTTGGGTGAGTTTCTTGAAGAACACAAGAAGAACTCAAGAACATGAAGAACAAAGCAAGAACAAAGGAAATTCTAGAGAGAGAAGTTGAAGATTGGAAAGGTGTGAGTTGCATGGCATGGGAATGGCTTTATTTATAGCCAAAACCTTGGCTATTACCCAATGGGTAAAATTTTCCCTAACAATTATTGTCCAATGGGTAAAAGGCCATGAATGACTAGATTTGTACTATGGATGTGATTTGGAAAGATTTTGGTGGAAGAAAATCTAAGGTGACTTGTACAACAAATCTCCCTCTCTCTCTCTCTCTCTCTCTCTCTCTCTCTCGGTCCTCTCCTCTCTCTCTTTCTCTCTCTCTCTCTTGCAAAAGTACACACACACATATATATATACACACTTATGCACAAATAAACATAGAATAATAGGTACTTTGGTACATGAGTCAAGGAAATTTAAAGGCTAAGATTCTCCTACTAACAAATAAATAAGCACATGTTGGATTAAACTAATAAACTAGTGTATTAATGTACTCTAGGAAGATCAACTCCCCAATAAATTAATCCAATTGGGTACAAAATCCCAATATAAAATAATATAAGAGTACTTAGGAAAACTTAGGTCTTAAGTCAAAAGTACATACTTAATAAAATAAAGGTACAACATCACATGGGCAATTGGGAAAATGACTTGTTTAATAAACCCTAGTACTAGTTGAAAGAATAACTCTATTACCCAATGGATAATAAATCCCTTAACTTTTATTGTCCAATGGACAATAGTAACTAGGGAACTTTTATATTAAAATAACCAAAGTTGTCCTTTAAAGCATGTGACAAAAGCCATATATTTAATTATAGGTGTGGTACCAAGTACCCCAATTAAATAAAAAGGCTAGGATTCTCCCCAATAAATTATAATAGAGTACAAGTACTAGTTTAATTAATAAAGTACTTTAGAAATCTAGAGTTTAGATTTACCCACTTATTCTAATGAATAAGAGTACATGAGAATCCCAATCTTTATTATAAAATAGGATCCTTGTACTTAGGAGGAAGATTTGGGCTATTACCCAATGGATAATAATTCCCCTAGCGGGTAAAGACCAATGGATAAAAAAAGTACAAGTACTTTTTATCTTTAAAATAAGATTTTGAAAAGACTACATGTACTTTTAGTCAAATATTATAATGAAAAGCTTATTGTCCAATAGACAAAAATTACCCTAACCATTATGAACCAATGGATAAAGGCAAAAGGTTCAAAAGGTTCATCTAGTAACTAGGTGAGTTGGTTGCTCGGTTCCTCCAACTAGTTGGTTAGAAACTAACTAAATTGGTCAAGTAGGGTTTCTAGTCGAGAGTTTAACCAATGACCAAGATCTAACTATGATGAAAATTAACAAGAAATCATATAGCCACTCAAGAGAAAATAAGTAATTCAAATAAAATTCAAATATTTAACGAAATTTTTACTGACAAAAAATCAGGGTTGTTACATATACAAACGGCTAAGCGCATCCACGGAATTGGTAACCTGAATAGGTAAGAAATGTGCGGTTTTTGTCAAACGGTCCACGATTACCCAAATAGCGTCATGCCCCCTCGGCGACCTCGATAAACCCGTAACGAAATCCATCGTCACGTTCTCCCACTTCCACTCGGCCACAGGCAACGGTTGTAACTCCCCCGCGGGTCGTTGATGTTCGGCTTTCACTTGTTGACACGTAAGACACTTGCATACGAAAATCACAACGTCTCTTTTCATTCCGGACCACCAAAATTGCCTACGCAAGTCATGATACATTTTCGTTCCCCCAGGATGAACGGCTAACGGAGAATGATGAATCTCTCGCAAGATTTCTTCCCGACACGAAATGGGTACGAACAACTTTCCTTGATAGCGTAGACTTTGATCGGCGTGTATCATCCACCCTTCTTGAGCTTTTCCACTAAGAAATTTAGCACGAAATTCCTCCGCTTCTTCATCGTGTTGTTGAGCCTCAATTACTCGAGTTGATAAAGTTGATTGCACGGCCAAGTTGCATAACGTAACCCCTTCCCGAACTTCCTCGAAATGCGAAGCATAAAAGCCCAAATCGTTCATCATTTTCCACTCGTGGATAGCTAGACTCGCTTAGTGTATCGGTTTTCTACTCAACGCATCCGCCACGACGTTCGCTTTCCTCGGGTGGTATTGCAATTCGAAATCATAATCCTCCAAGTGCTCCATCCAGCGGCGTTGTCAAAGGTTAAGTTTTTTTTGAGAAAACAAATATTTAGGATGATTATGAGCAAAAAGACTTCAAATTTTTCACCATACAAATAATGGCGCCAACTTTTCAAAGCAAAAACGACGGCCGCAAGTTCTAGATCATGGGTAGGGTAGTTTCGCTCGTGAGTTTTTAACTGCCGCGACCCATACGCTACTACTCGCCCCGCTTGCATCAACACGCACCCTAACCCTTCCTTAGACGCATCACAATATACAGAATAGCCAACTCCACGTTCGGGCACAATCAAAACCGGTGCAGTCGTCAATCGCTTCTTCAATTCTTCAAAGGCCATCTCGCATGCGTCACTCCAAACAAAACGAGTCCCCTTACGGGTTAATCTAGTCATTGGTGTCGCTAAACGAGAGAAGTCGAGAACGAAACGACTGTAGTACCCAGCCAAACCTAAGAAACTACGGATTTCAAACACATTCTTCGGTCGTTGCCAATTCATAACAGACTCTATCTTTCCTGGATCAACGGACACGCCACCCTTCAAAACCACATGATCCAAAAATTTGACTTCGGATAGCCAGAACTCACACTTACTAAGCTTGGCGTACAATTGGTGCTCCCTTAAGATTTCAAGAACAATGGTGAGATGCGATTGGTGTTCCTCCTCCGTTGGCGAATAGATAAGAATATCATCGACGAATACAACCACAAAACGATCAAGGTATGCACGAAAGATACGATTCATTAAGTCCATGAATGTAGCTGGAGCATTCGTCAATCCAAAAGGCATAACAACGAATTCGTAATGGCCATAACGAGTGCGGAATGCGGTCTTAGGAATATCCTCTCTTCGAACCCTCAATTGGTGATAACCGGACCTCAAATCAATTTTGGAAAAACAGGTCGCACCCCGAAGTTGATCAAACAAATCATCGATTCTAGGCATGGGATACTTATTCTTAATGGTAACTCGGTTTAGCTTACGATAATCGATACACAAGCGGAGTGAACCATCCTTCTTTTGTGCGAAAAGAGCCGGTGCTCCCCACGGTGACGTACTCGGACGAATGAATCCTAAGTTCTCCAATTCTTGCAACTGAGTCTTTAACTCTCTCAATTCGGCTTGCGCGAAACGATACGGAGGTATAGAGATAGGAGCGGTACCGGGTAGTAAATCGATAATGAATTCAATCTCTCTTTCAGGAGGTAAACCAGGTAACTCTTCAGGAAAAACATCGGGAAATTCGCGAACTACTAAGGGTAACTCCCCACGTGTCGACAAATCTTCATCTAACGTCAAACTCGCCAACAAGGAATAAATTGACTCGCGCTCTCGAGACCCACATAGATACGGTTCCAACGGCTCCCGACGTTCCCCAAAGAATTGGAAACAAGGACCCTCAAGAGGACAAATACGAACTCGACGCTTGAAATAATCGATGGTAGCCTGAAAGGTAGATAGCCAATCCATTCCCAAGATAAGATCAAACCCTGACATTCCCAAAACGATGCAGTCGAATACGAAACGACGGTCACAAATGACCAACTCACAATCTCGACAAATACGATCAAGAGGCGTTCTACCCCCTAAAGGTGTCTCAACAAACAAAGGAGGACTAAGACTCTCCGTTTTCAATTCCAAGGCACACACAAATGATGCAGCAATGAATGAATGCGATGCTCCAGAATCAAAGAGTACTTTAGCAAAGGAGTTGAACAAAAGAAATGTACCCCTCACAACGGATGCCTCTGGAGCCTGAGAAGCAGATGGTGAAGCATTCGAGTTGATGTTGAAAACATGCCCTTGGGTACTCTGACCTTGTACAAAACCTCCCCTCTGACCAGAACCCTAAGTAGGCGCGGAAGAACTCACTCCCTTATCACCCCCGGAACTCTGAACCGACGTAGTCTGGCGGAAGTGAGGCTGCTGCTACCTCTGAGTGCCCCTAGACTGTTGGCCCACATTATACCCCGTTCCCGGCTGCTGCACGGAACGCGACTCACTTTGCACTATCGACCCCTGAGGACAATTCCTAGCGAGATGATCCATCTTCCCACAAACATAACAAGCCTTCTAGAGATGTGGACAATGAGCACGAATGTGTCCAGGTTTATTGCACTTGTAGCACACAGACGGAGGCCTAGACAAAGCACCCCGAGTCCCTGAAGAAGAAGGTACCCTAAAGTTGGATTGATTAGATGGTTGCTGAGATGGTTCCCTCTGTCTCTTCCGTCCTTGACTCCCAAAGCTTCCCGACGACGAACTCACACTCACAACTTGTTGCCTCGGTTCCCAAACTCCTCTATTCCTCTGCGCTTCCTTTGGTATTTCAATACTTCTCGCACACTCAACAACCTCGGCGTATTTTGTCTTACGTTGCACCATTACCATTCTCCTCACGGTATTATGAAGCCCCTTCTCAAAACATCTACATTTCCTTTCCTCCGTCGCCACCAACTCTGGCGCAAATCGAGATAAAGACTGAAACTTTTGAGCGTATTCCGACATGGTCATACCCCCCTGCTCCAACTTCTCAAACTGATCTCTCAACTGCTCACGACTAGTCTCTGGAAAGTATTGCTCCTCAAATACTGTCTCAAACTCGGTCCACGTCAAGTTTTCAATATCCGGTTCATTTACTTGAGCTACGGTCCTTGCCGCTCTCCTCGCATCCTTCCTAGATTCTAGAACAGATTCCCACCACTCATTGGCTTCCCCGGTAAGTTGAACAGCCGCGATATTCACTCGTAAATCATCTTCGGTAATCTTAAGAGCATTGAAAAGTTTACGGATTTGTGCTAACCAATGATCGGCCACAAGTGGGTCACTACTTGTCCCATCAAACGTCGGTGGATTCCTACGGCTAAATTCTCGCATTGCTGATAAGGCTCAGTTGTCTGCATTTTCTCTAGGAGCTTGGTTGAACAGATTTGCAGCTATAAGTGCTGCGACAAGATCCCTAGCAAATTGAGTTTGAACGTGAGGTACTCCTGCACCTCGACCAACCCCTGCCCCCGGATTCCCACCTGGGTTCTCCCCATGCTGACTAACCTCATCCTCCGGTGGCACCCCACGGCCACGGCCACGACCTCCCCGGTTTCCTGCCACACCCCGCCTAACACGCGATTTTGGAGGCATCTTACTACATGATATAAGAAAGGAAAACTATTAATCACAACATCACAACTATGAGGTCTAAGTCCCCAAATTCCCAACACGGGTTAATAACAACTCTACACCATTCTACGATATGGAGAATGCAACGCCACGTAATCATACGAATGTTAGTCACACCAGCATGCACAAGTCATGTTAAGAAATGCAAAATTTTGAACCCATGAGACGAAACGTCTCCCCACGGTCGCTAGGTGTTCTAAACCTAACACTCTGATACCAAGTTGTCATACCCTCGATTTTTAACATAAATATAAATGATTTCCATAAATAAAATCTCGCCATAATCCGTACGATAACCAAAATAGTGTAGCGTTCCCAAAATATTACATCTTTGGCTCCGAGGCCCAAATTAACACAAGTACTGAATATTCAAGAGTTAAGGATTACAATATTCCATAGTCAAAGATTTACAAACAAAGTTACATATACATCTTCAAAATAGATTTACAAAGATGCCTAAGTAACTCCTCAATCGTTAGCTTTCAAAAATAATTCCACCTCCAAGCATTTCAACCATGCACGCTATTGCCCTGTGTTAGTACCTGAAAATGATAATAGGCTTGAGCTACACTAGCCCAGTAGGAAATTCTACGCTAACATTATATGCAAGAGAGATGCATGGATGATCATAAGGCAAGAACGGGATGGAGACCCAACAATAGGCAATAACCAAGGTTCAACAATCCAACAAACTCGGTATGAAATTTGGTATACACCTCAATCTTTAATTGTTTCACTTTCCATGTGTCCAACATCGCTTCACGTTAAGTGTCATGAGCCGAAGCTCCTGCCGGGCTAATTATGGGACCCCGATATCCCCTGCCAAGCGCCCGCCTAGAAGGTTGGGCCTTAAGTGTTCAATATGAGCATCAGCTCCTGCCGGGCTGATTATAGGACCTCGAAATCCCCTGCCAGGCACCCACCCGTCGATGGGCCCCAAATGTTCTCGTTGTGTCGATAAGTGTTCAAGAATCTCGTACTCACATAACGTGTCATTTCAATTTAATCATAGTCCATATGGAAATCAACATCCAATTATACCAAACAAGGGGGCGAGGGATGCAAAGATACTCCACGAACTCAACAAATATGAGCGATAATGTTATGAAGTGATTCGGTGATGTTTGGAACAAGTTAGAAGCGATCGGGGGTCAAGACAATGGAGTCGAAACAAGGAACAAAACTTGGCCTTAAGGCATTGTGGTATAGATACTACGAATTTCAGTATCTATACAACCGGCCTTAAAAACGTTCCAGAGACGATAGTATCGATCCTGGTTTAATCTGTATCGATACATCAATAACTAAGTTCGTTCCAGAGATTATTGTATCAATACTGAATAGAGCAGTATCGATACAAATGGGTGTTCAAGCATATTTTCTGCAAAATTCGACGATTTCAACAACAACAACAACCAAGGACACGATTTAAGGCTAGAAAGCACTTCTATTACATATATTGAGAGGTAGAATCCCTACCTCGAGGCCGAAGAACGAAACCCACAAGAATTTCAAGCCCTAGCTTCCGAAAATCGAACCGAGAGCGATACGACTTCACCGAGCTCCAACCGGCGAAATACGGACCACAATACACATAGAGGGTGAAGGATTGAAGGTTGTTTTGAGTGTGTTTTGAGTTATTTTGGTGAAATTTGGAGAGAGAACAAGAGAGAGAGAGAGCCAGTGAGGGAGAGAGGAGAAAAAATAATTCTCTACTCTCTCACCCTCCTATATATACTCCCAAATTCACAAATCACATCTTAAACCCTTTCACAATCAATTCTATCACTTTTGACCCCAAATCACATAAACACCATTATTCCTTACTTCTTTCTCAATAAACAATTAAAATTAATTAAAATAAATACGGGTCTCTACATGCTACATCGATATGACGTGGATATCAAGGGAAGGAGGGCTATTGTGATTGGCATGAGCAATATTGTTGGAACGCCAGCTGCTCTATTGTTGCAGGTAATCTTATGGTTCCTGAACTTTTACTATGGCAGCCTCTGTCCAAGCTACTTCACCAAACTGAATGTTATTATTCTATCTAATTTAGTTTCTTTCCTTTTTCAACTTTTTGATGTGATCTAATTTCTAGAGAGAAGATGCTACTGTCAGCCTTGTCCATTCCAGAACCAATAATCCGGAGGAGATCACAAGACAAGCAGATATCATCATTGCTGCTGTAGGGCAAGCAAACATGGTGAGGGGTAGTTGGATAAAGCCTGGTGCTGTTGTTATCAATGTTGGGATTAATCCAATTGAGGTGAGTTGGGTCTTTTTGGCTTCTTCACAATGTTAGAGAGAGAGAGAGATCCAGTTGAGGTGAGCTGGATCTTTTTTTTGGCTTCTTCACAATGTTCACATGCTTACATGGGGTGGGGGGGGGGGGGGGGGGGGGGGGATGTTGTTGTAATGACCCTAATTTTTGGTGAATAAAAATTTTGTTAAATATTTGAATTTTATTTTAATTACTTGGATTTGCTTTTAAAATCCCTTTTCAATTTCTAAAAATCCGTCGTAATTAGATTTGAGACTTTTAAAATTAAATCTCTTCGCACCGGACAATCTAGTCATTTTCTAAAGACAAGTAGGGCTGTAAATGAACCGAGCCATTCGCGAACTGTTTGTGGCTTAGTTAGGTAAGAGCTCGTTCGAGTTCAATTTGTCTGCTAAATGAACTGAACCTGAACCTCAATTCTAGGCTCGTTCCGTAAATGAGCCGAACCTGAGCCTAACGGTATTCGGCTCGGTTAGGTTCGTGAACCTATACTTAAATTTAATTAATAATTCAATAGGGGTCTATTTGTAAATGTAAAAAATTTTAAGGTTGTATATATAATTCAATACTTATTTTTCTCCCAAATTATATACGATCAATGAAAGAGTTTGGGTTAGCTTGAGTTTAATGAGCTGAGCCGAATCAAACCTGAGTCTTGACGAGCTCAATTCGAGCTTAGATTCGGCTCGGCTTGATTCATTTGAGTTTAACGAGCCAAACTCGAGCCAAGATGTTCAAGTTCGAATTGAACCTGAGCCGAACTCGAGTCAGACTAGTATCTTAACGAACCCAACCGAGCCGAACCCGAGCCTTGAAAAATTTTAACGAGCCGAACTCGAGCCAAGTTGTTCAGACTCGAATCGAACTCAAGCCAAACCCGAGCCGAACCCGAGCCGAACTCATATCTTAACGAACCCGAGCCGAACTTAACAGGGTTCGGCTCGATTCGGTTCGTTTACAGCCCTAAAGACAAGTACGCTTATAGAAGCACTTGTATATTTTCCTAGTAAATGAAATAAAATTTTTAAAATTATATTTCTTAGCTAGAAATCCTGCATGGCAAGTATAGTTAGCTTTTAACCAATTAGTTTGAGAAACCTAACTACCAATTCACCTAGTTACATTCTCCTAACCTTAGATGAACTTTTTTGACCATCTTTGAGCCTTATGAACCCCTCCAACCCTAGTTGAACCTTTTAGACATAGGGAGGTAATTATTACACTTCATGTCTAGTCTTTTCAAGCCTTACTTATCATTATTATTCCTTTACCCGTTGGATAATAATTGTTAGAAAATTTTTTATCCTTTGGGTAATAGAAATAAGACTTGCCAAAAAAAAAAAATTCAAGAAGTACACCTAGATTTGACTAGTCAAGTCAAAACCAAATCCCATCATATTGCTTCCAAAAGAAGTAAACCTATTTTCTTTCATTGAGTTGTCACTTGAAAGCCCATAACCCTCACACTCAACCTAAGTACAACATGACAACCTATTTCTAGACTTTATTTTGTTCTTTCTTGCAAGCAAGCCATCCTAGGACAAGACAAGACCAAAAACCCTTCATGATTTGTCACTTCAAGGCCATACCTATCATAATTGCCCCTTTACCCATTGGACAATAATTGCGACGGGAAAATTTATCCCTTGGATAATAGAAGTTAGTCTTGCCAATAGAAGTCAAGATTTTTGCTATAAATAGCACCCCTCACTTGCCATTCAACTCACACCTTCCATCCTTCAACTTCTCTCTCTAGAATCCTTGCATTTGTTCTTTGTTCTTCTTGTTCTTGAGTTCTTCCTAAGTTCTTCAAGAAACTCATCCTGAACCACCCTCTTGATCCAAAAAGTTTCATAGTGTAGTCAAGAGCTAGTTTCGAGAGAAATCTTTCTCTTTCGAAGCTACCGGAAGCTCACCGTAGGAAGATACTTCGTCCGACGTACTTACTTTTTTTTTCGTAGCTGCCCTACTGCCAAGAAGAACGGTAGAATATCTCTACTTACTCACTCTAAGTATACGTAGATTCTTCTGTCCTCATTATCTCTAAGTATATGTAGAATATTTCTACTCTCTACTCTAAGTATAATCGGAGTTAGTATAATCGGAGTTTGTATATTGTTTGTATAATTTGAAAAGCATGAATAAAGATAGCTATTATACTTATTTTGCTAAAGGATATATGAGCATGTTGAATAATCGACCTTTACTTCAATAAACATATGTTGTTTTGAATTTTCCACAAATGAAGAAAGAACAGATTTTGAAAAATAGGAATTTAGCGTTTGATTAGAAGTATTCGTATTTTAATCTTTAGGATGATTATGAGCATGTATACATGAATTGTTTGTATTACTTGTTGTGTGATAAAGCATAAGTGATTGTCACTCCAAAGGCGTCCGTACATGTGGCGTTATGCTTTAAGTGGTGATTTGAGCATGATAGAGTTGGATGATCTTGCTAGTTTAGTTTCAAGATTACAATGAATGATTTATGATTACGTATGTGAAAAGTCCTACCGCGGAGTCGTTGCATGAAAATGAGACACAGAAATCGAGAAAGTAGAAACATGACATCTAGGGTGTGGTTAATGGAATGATGTGATTAGCAAAAGAGAAATGTTTTGAAAACTGCAATGTGGCCAGACTTGGTAGCCCATTGTGAGGAGTGCGTGTGTAAACTATTTTCGAAAATCCAATGGGAACCCGGAGCGGCAGAACCGAGGGATGAATTGTGGTTTGGTTATCCACGAAGAGGAGCCAACACAATTGGTTTAATGATTTTCGAAAACCCACATGGGAACCCAGACCGGCGAAACCATTGTGAGATACTCGGGAACCCGGAGCGGTGGAACCGAGGGTTTTGAATTGTGGATTGGTTATTTGTGGAGAGGAGCCAATGCCAAATTCAATGTTTTTGTGTGCCAATGGGAACCCGGTGCGGCGGATCAATTGTGAGGATACTTGGGAGACCGGAACGGCGGAACCAAGGTTGGGTGTGTAAAATGACGATTTTGAAAATGTTGGTTTGGTTAATGAAAGGTGAAACTTGTGACACGGCCTACGAAATGACGCGTAGGAAAAACTCAGAAAATCAAGGACACCAACGTTAGTTTGGATAAGCGAATGTGGATGTGTCATTGTTAGCTGTTTGTCAAATATGCATGTATTATGTGGAAATCGTTAGTATTGTGGTATACTGTTTGTAAGTTAAGGGTAGCGGGTATGGATTGTTCTATTGAGCTTTTGTAGCTCACGGTGTTACCTTTGGTGACCCTGACATATTATATTGATGGCGACGCTAGTATAATGTGTCAGATCTTATAGATGAATAGGGTGAACTCTACACGTTAGATATTTTTAGAGCTGAAGAGCTGACTAGGATGGAGGAGCAGGCGGAGCTGTAGTTAGGAACCCTAGTTTTCCTCCCTTTTGTAATGAAAGTACTCTTATGGAGGTTGTGATGTAATAATGGGCTAGACTCTATTTTGAAGTTCCAATAAAATTGTTTATTTAACGTACCCAAAATTAGGGACGTTACAACTTGGTATCAGAGCTTTAGGTTCAAAACCTCGGCCATGGGTAGAATGGGTAGACCATAAGATAGTTGACCGTTGCACAAACGAGAATTGAGTTTAAGTTTACCGTCCCAAATTGGGTGGAATTTTGACAGAACAATCTTCGGATTGAAGCAAGGTGTGGAAATTGGCAGTACCACCGAGCTGGGAATTCCCGAACAATTGGATGATGACTTAAATCAAGGATTGAATGTGGAACTAAGAAACTCGAAAGTTTTCCTTAGGAGTTAGTTAATCCCTATCTTAAAACATTTCTAATTGAGGTTAAACTCTTTCTTGTAGATGAACCACCTGAACCACCTAGTCGACCTATTAGCCGGAGCTCGCCAACTCAAAAATGCCATAGAAGCCATGACAACTCAACTAGTGGAGGACCCGACTAGCGGAGGACCCCGACTTTGTTGCCACTGTACTCGCAGAAAAGCGAGATTTTGTGAGAGTACAACAAAATACCCCTATCCCTATTGAAGAAGACCCCTAGTTTCCTAAAATGTTTCCAATCTTGAATGCCTTCTATGGGTTCTTCGGTGTCCTACCCCCGATGCAAAACTTTGAGGTTGGAGATGAAGAGGGAGAAGTCAATGGCAATAAGGACACCAATAAGGTGACTAAGGAGGAAAACCTTGCAGATGAAGGGAATCTCGAAGAAGACGAGACTCCAATGGACCCGTGAAAACCAGGGATACCACTTAGGCGTACTCGAATAAACCTAGTGACCATTGTAATCCTTTTGGATGTAGGATCGTATCATCATAACTTGTATTAGGAAGAATCTTATCCTAAGATCTCTGCTTGCCATTGTAGTAGAATTCTATGCTTGTGATTGTATCTCTCTTTTATCTATGAAAAGCTTGCTTTATTTTGAAAGAGTACTGTTGCATACTACTTGATAAAACACTTTTGACTTTTGAAAGAAACACCATTTGCAAAAAGAAAATTATTTAAGAAGACTAAAACCTCCCCCTTTCAATTTTAACTCATAGATGGTGAACCGACGCAGTGGGCTAGGATACGAAAATGGAGAGTCCTCTAACGCAAACCCCGACCTAGCCCAAATCATGCAAGCGTTCATAACCGCCTTGAACGCCAACCGTCAAAACCAAAACCATAACGACGGACCCATGAACCGAACTCAAGCAATGAACGAGTTCTGCAAACGCCGACCCTCGACTTTTTACGGAGACACCAACCCCGTCGTGGCTTAGACATGGCTAAATGAGGTCAAAATGTTCCTCAAAACCTTAGGAATTACCCAAGACGGAGATCGTGTGGCCTTAGCCACTTACCAATTGAAGGGAAAAGCCCGCTATTGGTGGGACCTGATGGAACCATAGCCACCATGACCTTTGTCAAGTTCGAAACTCTATTTCTCGACAAGAACTTTCCCATGCCCCTTCGCCTAGCCAAGGAACAAGAGTTCCTAAACCTGAAACAAGGAACAATGACCGTCACCCAGTATGCGGCCAAGTAAGGGGAACTGTCCTGTTACGCCCTAGACTCCATCCCGAACGAGGACAAGAAGGCTAGGAGATTTGAGTGGGGACTAACGACTGCTCGAAAAGCTGTGGTGGCTTAAGCTTTTACCACCTATGCCGAAGTTGTGAAGTGTGCACTCCGGCTGGAGAGCGAGGAGACTGACTTCAAAACCCGATGGAGAAAGGCGACTGGCAACACCGGGGGACCAATCCGAACCCAACCACCCAACAACAACCGCGGACCTTACCCCACCAAACCCTCTAACTTGCCTCAAAACAACCAACCCTGGAGGACTGCTATCCCCGGAAGTGGCGAACCAAAGAGAGGTGGTCGAGACATAGCGATAGTTCAGTGCTTCAACTGCCAGGCTATGGGTCACTATAAATGCAACTGCCCCCAACTTCAAAGGGAAAGGAATGGGAGCTTTGGACATACAGGTTTTATGAAACAAAACCTTGGAGGCCCATCGCAGCAGCAAAACAAAGGAAAACAGCCCATGGGAACCCAGCAAAGGCACTGGAGGGCTTATCTTTGCACTACAGACTGAAAAACAAGAGCAAGATCCCTCTGTGATCCAAGGTACGCTACTATTATAGTATCTACATACAAACTTTGTATGACTCGGGAGCATCGCATAATTTATACCTACTGCCTGCGTAACTGCACTAGCACTAGAAACAGAACCCGTGAGCTCTCGCTCACAAATCAGAAGGACCCATTATCTCAGGCTCAGACTCTACGCCTTGATTACTGCACTTCGAAAGTACAACAACCATCATGTCCTATGCTCATCTCCATTTAGCAGCTCCACGCTCTCCATCAACATCTCACTATTAGCTGCTCCGTGGCTACAATCGTTTAAGCAGCACTATGCTCACCATCTCTATCAAATCACTTAGCAGCTCCATGCTCATGCCCACTGCCATCAAACTGCTCAACGACTTAACGGTTCTGTGCTCACTATCTTAGCAGCCCTTTGCTCACTATCTAAATCACTCAGCAGCTTCATACCCAGCAGCTCTATGCTCACATTCAGCAGCCCTATGCTCAAGTCACTCAAACAGCTCCGTGCTAACTACCTCAACCATTCAGCAGCTTTGCACTCACTTGTCATGACTTCAAAACCCCTATCCAAGCAGCTCAGTATTCACTCTTCCGATAACTCCGTGCTCACTACTTCAATCATTCAACAGCTCCATGTCAAGCTACTCATAAGCTCATTACTATCAAGTTACCAACTCAGTGGCTCTACGCCCATGCTCACTATCTTAGCGGCCCTACGCCCACAACTCAGCAGCTCTATACTCATTCAGCGGCTCTACATTATCATAATCTTAGCGGCTCTACACCCATGAACTCATAATCAACAGCCCCAAGCTAACCATCTCAGCGACTCTACGCCCACATGCTCACTATCTCAGCGGCTCTACGCCTGTGCTCACTATCTCAGCTGGCTCTATGCTACAATATCAACAAGATATCATCTATTCTCAAGCTCTATGCTTGAATGCTCAAAGTTCTACACTTTGAATGCTCGAAACTCTTTGAATGCCCAACCACTGTGTACTAGATGCTCAAGTTCTACACTTGAATGCTCAAACCCTGCGTTTGAATGCCCAACCACTGCGTACTGGATGCTCAAAGCCTATACTTTGAATGCTCAGATTCTACCCTCTGAATGCTTGAGCTCTACGCTCTGAATGCTCAAGTCCAGAACTTGAAAGAAGCTCTATGCTTAAAACAACACACACGCATAGGCCCGTGCACATAAGCATCAATTGCATCACCATTATCATCATTGAGTCTGCATCATCATAACTGTTCACATCTAACCATCATCATACACATACTATGTTTTGCATCTTTCTCATGAAACATGTCAATCCTACAATCAATCGGCTCCTCACCTCAGTTTTATTGATCGGTCCCGTGCCTCGATCCTCTGGCTCTACGCCAAAATTTGTGGAAGATGGAAAAACTCCATGCTCAGACCTTCAAGCTCTTATGATTACAACCAGCTCTACGCCTCGGTCCATCACTTCAAGCTCCAAGCTTCAATTCCTCAAACTATATGCTATAATCGGCTCTGCCCCTCGGTTCTCTAACTCCAGGCTCCATGCTTCAGTTACTAGCCTTGTGCTCGCCATATCTCAAAACCGGCGTCCGATCGTCTCTAGAAGACGTTATGGATTCCACCCCAAATTACATCAATTCCATCGAGCTCATTCGCAAGGATAGGCTACCCTACCGCGCTCCTCCCAGTCAAAGTAAGGATGATCATGAAAAGTAATCGACTCACCCGCTGAGTATTGATCTACCCCAAAATTCTGAAGATGCTCTCCGCAAAAACTTCCCCAGCAGCTCCGCGATCCTTCAACTACTCTCTGCCAAAATCCTAGTATGTTGCACTATGGCTTTTAAAGCCCAAAGGTATGTCTTCTGTCTACCCTCTGAACTTTTTATTTTCTTTACTGCCCCAAACTACGATTGGTCTGAATTTCCCTTGTGGAATACGTAGGCAGCCTCCTGGCCCGACCATAACTAAAACCTTTTCCAAAAAACAATTGGAATAGTTGTTCGACCAAATCGAAGTTATTTTACAGCTTTGACTCTTACTTAAATATGTCTCGTGATCCGTCTAAGTTTAGTCAAAGAGGGGCATCTGTAGACACCCCAATTTGGCTTAACAATTATTTCAAGTCCCACCTTGGGAACCATCCCGATGATGAATGGATACATGTGTTTGCTGATTGACTTCTCGTAAACCCGTGGACTTTTGGTGAGTGCTTTTAGTCACTTAGAGGACCCAATTCAAAGCCAAATAACCTTTCAGACAGAAATACAGCATCCTAGGAAAATATATCTGTCGGTCGTAATATTGATTTCGCGGCCTCCACATCATTCTTTCACATGTGAAAAATGTTTGAAAATCTCCCCGAAAGATTCATCCCTCACCCACGAGAACCATTCCTCGGCCGCCAGATTGTCCTTTTTCCAAATTCTAGAATGTTCTATCAATCATTTGATCTGATGCTCAAAACCCTAGCAGCTATTTTCTGATTCTTTCAGGCCACAAAAGGAGATTCTGAGAAGAGATCTTGTGCTTATATACTTCCTATTAATTTGTGCATTGTGATTGGTGGGAGTGATGTCACCGGGTGCCTATATAAAGGACCCTTAGGGTTCTGAAATTATACACACAATTCACCCTCTCAAGCCATAATACTCTGCAAAAACACTCTCTCACACTCCCTCTACAAAAGCCCTAACACCACACGAAGGCAGCCGCAATTCAACGATCAAACCCTTGAAGTACAAACCCTAACCCTAGGATTTTCGAGAAGCAAGTCAGTCAATCACCCTCAATCCGAAGCAATTGTGCACTGAGGGATCAAGGTGGTGAGGCCCAAGGGCCTATGGTTAATTTTTAGTTATTGCATCTTAATCGTAGTGTTTCGAGTTTCTAATTAACTGCTCGTTTTGGTATGAGGAAGAACATCGGCTGGGACATCATTTTTTCAGCCGATATATCAATCCAGAAGGATCCTTCGGCCGTGACATCTATTCACCGGCCGCGGGATCCATTCTCTGGAACAGCCTATTTTCTATTTTGATGCATGCTTTCATTATTGTCTGGGCTCACCTTATCCACTGTTAAAGGCTAATAATCAGATTGTGTGTTTAGAATTAAATAAAGCAAATACTAATCATATGTTGAACAATTATGGGCCAGTCTCATGACTGGGTGAAAAGAATCATACTCTTGGCTCCCGTACCAGGAATCTTTATCCATTTTTTCTAGTTTTTATAAACTAGGAGGCGACTATTTTGATGATAACCGTTATCATGTGGTGATGTTCCTAGCCATGGGAATATTCACAACTCTATTTATGTACTTTAATTTGGAATTCCTCTAAAACTTCTCAGGCTCGGCCTTTGAAATGGACTTCGTTGTCTAATATAAATGCTTGGGGAATCCTATACCGATAGATGACATTCTGCTTGATGAAATGAGGAACTTGTACTATGGTCAAAGTTGCGTAGGAAACGGCTTCTACCAACTTTGTGAAGTAATCAATGGTGTCCAAAATGAATTTGTGGCCATTAGATGCTGCCGGTATGATTCTCCCAATAACGTCGATCCCCCATATAGAGAAAGGCCAAGGGGAAGTCATTTGATGCAGTTCGGATGATGGAACGTGCAAGAGGTTGGTGTGAATATGACATTTATGGCACTGTCGCACATACTCTATGCATTTCGTTTCCACGGTGGACCAAAAATAACCCTGCCTCAGGATTTTCTTAGTGAGCATCATGCCGTTCATATGGGGACCACACACTCCTTCATGAATTTCCTGCATTACCCTTGTTTCTTCCGCACCATGAATGCATAACTTGTGCAACCCACAATGTGATCTTCTATACAAGTTTCCTCCATAGATGATGTATTGGGCTGCAAGTCATTGGAGAGCTATTCGATCCTTCTTACTTGACTCAACAAGGTATTCTCCTTTCTCCACAAAGTTCCAAATGTCGTGATACCAGGGTAAACCAACGTCAGGTTCGTCAATGACCATAACATGCTTGTACACCGGTGAATCTCTTTGCTCAATCATAATTGGTCTCAGCTTCACACCAACGGGGATCTCAACCAAGGACGCCAATGTTGCCAAAGCATCCACGAATTGATTTTTGAGCCTTTGTACATGAGTGAAAGTCACCTTGTTGAAATGAGGGATTAGGTCCTCGAGGTCTTTGTGATACAGCTTTAACTTCTCCTCTTTAACCTTCCAATCGTCATTGGCTTGTGACACCACCAGATTAGAGTCTCCAACTACTTCTAGTTTCTCAACATCGATTTCTAAGGCTGCCTCCATTCCGACAATGCATGCCTCATACTCTGCCTGGTTGTTAGTGACCTCGAAGTTTAGCTTGAATGCGAGTGGAATATGTGACCCTTCAGGTGAGATTAGCAACACACCGATTCTGAATCCTTTCTGGTTGGCAGCCTCGTCAAAGTACAATTTTCAAATGTCCTTAGCTATTGTCATCACATCTTCATCGGGAAATTCAAACTCAGCATCCTCGCCTAATTCAACCGGATGATTAGCCAAGAATTCTGCAACAGCCCTTCCTTTTATTGACTTCCTTATGACATATTTGAGCTCAAATTCGGCTAATATGAGTAACCAACGTGCTAACTTTCCAGTAAGAGTAGGTTTCTCAAATAGATACTTGAGAAAGTCCATTCGAGAAATCAACCTCACCAGGTAAGCCAACATGTAGTGTCTCAACTTTTTGGAGGCCCAAACAAACGCCCAACATGTCTTTTCCAATGGAGTGTAGTGCTCTTCACAACCAACCATCTTTTTTCTCAAGCAATAAACCGCCCTTTCAACCCTATCATCTTCTTCTTATGCCAGCATGCACCCCATTGTGGATGGGGTGACAGACAAGTACAGGATCAAAGGTTTTCCCGAGACAGGCGGTGTTAAAACTGGCGGGTTTTGCAAATAATTCTAGATTGTTTCAAAAGCTTTTTGGCACCTATCATCCCACTTGAACGACATGCCTTTCTTGAGAAAAAAAAATATCGGCTCACAAGTCGAAGTCAACTTGGCGATGAATTGGCTCATGAATTGTACCTTTCTAAGGAAACTCCTTATGTCTTTTTCAGATCGGGGTGGCTCCATCTCCAAAATGGTCTTGTTTTCGACAGATCCACTTCAATACCACGAGTGGTGATCATAAATCCAAGCATTTTCCCCGCAGTGACTCCAAATGTGCATCCTATACTTTTGAATTCTCTCAAAGAGCTTCCTAAGTGCTGACAAGTGACCTTCTCATTCTTTTGCTTTGACAATCATATCATCAACATAAACCTCTAC
The DNA here is from genome assembly GCF_030253575.1 of Rhododendron vialii. Taxonomy (NCBI): domain Eukaryota; kingdom Viridiplantae; phylum Streptophyta; class Magnoliopsida; order Ericales; family Ericaceae; genus Rhododendron; species Rhododendron vialii. The sequence goes on along the minus strand of NC_080557.1, from coordinate 24,528,126 downwards.
CTCCTTGTGAATCATGTCATGCAACAAGGTCGTGGCTACTTGTTGATAGGTGGATCCCACATTTTTCAACCCAAAATGCATGACCTGGTAACAGTATGTTCCCCATTCAGTGACAAATGTGGTTTTCTCCCGATCCTCTAGAGCCATGAGGATTTGATTATAACCTGAAAAATCATCCATAAAAGAGAGCAAGGCATGTCCAGCAGTATTATCGACAAGTACATCAATATACGGTAACGAAAAATCATCTTTTGGACTAGCTTTAAGTCCCTAAAGTCAACGCAAACCCTAATCTTGCCATCCTTTTTTGGGACAAGTACAATATTTGTGACCCACTGAGGGTATTCTTTTATCATTAAGAATCCAATGTTAATTTGTTTAGTGACCTCTTCTTTTATTTTAAGCACCCAATTGGGTCTCATTCGTCTTAGCTTCTGTTTTACAGGTTTTGCATCGGGATAAAAGGGAATCCGGTGTTCTACTATTTCAGGATCGATTCCAAGCATGTCAACGTACGACCATTCAAAAAAAATCTTTGAATTCTTTGAGTAAATCCATGTGTGCTTGGCGCTCTTCTGGAGACAGAATGGAACCGATTTGAACAATACGGGGATTTGCCTCATCTCTCAAATTTATTGAAATTACTTCTTCTTTTACAAGCTGAGCATGCCTTTTATCTTCCTTTTCAATTAGAGAATGAATTTCTTTGGGAATGTCCCCATCAAAATCAATCCCCTTATCATCAGGGTCAACGCAATTTATTTCAAAGTCAAAGAAGTAAGCAGAATTGGCTTCATTTATTTCATCATTAGCAAAGGCCTCAGGGATGCCAAATACACGAGTGGACTCAAATTCAAAGTACAAACCATGACGAGAGGGGCCGAGAGGCACCAACTCAAGCTCCACAACAAACTTTGAGGACAGGGAAGACTTAGATGACTTAGAACCGAACTCGGACTCAAAATCAGAGCCATTGCATGTTACACTTGGCATTAAAGTCTAGTTTTTATATTCTCCAGCAGCATCCATAATGAGTGAAGTAAGGTCCTCAGGGGCCTCTTGCCCTAGCATCATCACCTAAGCTTTTGCGACTGTACCCATTGGTCCGTCTTCTTCAAACAGGATCGCAAGACTGCCCATGTCAAACACTTTAACCCAGTCAATTGGTTCTTCTTTCAAAGTCACCCCCTTGATCACCTTTTCTTCAGCTTTTGGCCAAACGTCGTTAGCAAATATCTCAAATCCCTGCAGTTGAGTTTTAGTTTCCTCATCCCAGAATGGCTCTACTTGACCCTGATAGACTTGTTTGGCCTTTTCCTTCACGAAATAGTCTTCTAGCCTATCCCCTTTCTTCACAGCCTTGTCTTTATAGGGCTTGTACCCTAAGCCAGTTTTATGCATCGGGGTCCTGATGATGTTGAACTTTGGTGGTCCCTGCAGATTCTTGCCCGAGTCAAGCCTCGACATGTAAGACATTTTCTTCATCATGTTCAGATCGACATTGCTAATGACAAAGTCATCATCCACCCTAATTGAAAAGATGGAGTTAGTAGTGTCTAATGAGAAGCCTACTAGAGCAATGTCCTCCTCCGCCTCCCTATGCTGAATTTCTAGTAGCGGAGCATTGTCTTCAATAGGTGAATGAATTCCAGAGTCTCTGTGGATAGTGAGCATTCCTGTTTTAAGACCCAGAAGGACTTTCTGGTGATGGGTTAAAGGTAGAGTCATGATATCGAGGTGATGCATCCAAGGCCTTATAAGCAATAAATTAAAAGAGGCGGGGATACTGAGTACGTGAAACTCTACCTTAGTTTGGTATGATCCAAAAGTTATGGGGAGCATGAGGGTGCCAACCACATCACGACGGGCATTATCATATGCGCGAACCTTCACATCTAATGGAGAAAAGTCCTTGGTTTTATACCCTAGACAGTAGGCAACACAGAGTGGGCAAACATTAATTGTAGAGCCATTATCTATCAGGACCAACGGGACCCATTTGCCTTGACACTTTAATGCGACATGAAGGGGTTTATTGTGGTCAGTCCCTTCAGCCGGTAGGTCTCTGTTAGTGAAGGTGATAGCATGCTTGATTAGGATCGACTTGATGAGAGTACTTTCATCTGGGGTTATATCAGAGGGTACTTTCAGGCGGGAAAGGGTTTTGATAAATGCCTCACAATAGCAAGTGGACTGAATGAGCATGTCCCAGATGAACATTTTGGCCTGAGTCTGCTCAAGTTGTTGTTTTAACACATCCTCAGCTGCTGTGGACACCTCCTCGAAGGGGCGTCGCCACACAGATATCCTCACCATAAGTTTCCTCTTTATGAACCAAAATCATGGATACTCCCATGGCTAGAAGCATCGCCACACGATAATTGTTGCTATCGAATAGAGTCACCACTTAGTTTATTAAAACTAAGAAAATTGGTAGAGATTCCGGGTACGGGAGCCAATAGTATGATAAGGGGAAGGTGTTAGGCACTCCTCTTGCCCGGTTATGAGACCGGTCCATAATCATTCATCATAAACCTAATATTTGCTTTATTTAATTCAACAAATAAACTGATTATTTAAGCCTTTAAACAGCTAATGGGTGACCCAAACAATAAATAAACCGTATGCAATAAATAAACGAAAGCAAAAAGTTGTCCCAGCGAATGGATTACGCGGCTGAGGAATCCCACTGGTTTGATATACCGGCCATGGGAACGAAGTCCCAGCCGGTGTTCTTCCTTACACCAGAATAGAAAACTCAGAATAATAAAATATAGAATTAGAATGATAACGAAATAGAAATTTACCAAACTGAAGGCTTTGTAGCCTTTTCACCTTGATCCCTCAGAGATTGATTGCTTAGATTATGATTGATTGTAGTTGATTATGGTGATTGACTAATGAAAACCCTAAAAAACTATGTGGGTTCTTTGGGGGGTTTGCTCTCTCGGATGCGGCTACTCACAAGACATTAGGGCTTTTGTAAGAGATCGGTATGAGATGATTTCTGTAGAATTTGGGGGAGGATGATGGAGTGTAGAGATATGTTTTTAATTTTGGAACCTACTCCAACCATTCACAATGCATGAATTAAATGGGAAGTATATAACCAAAAGCTCTCTTCTCAGAATCCCTTTTCGTAGCCCTAAAGAATCGGAGTTTGGCTACTAGGGTTTGGAGCACGAATCAAACGAATGACAGAACATTCTAGAATCTGGAAAAAGGACCATCTAACGGCCGCCAGAAGGATCTGGCGGTCGAGGAATGCATCTCGCGGACAAGGAATTGATCTCTCTGGGAGAATTTCAAACACCATATTCCACGGGTGAAAGAAGGAAGTGGGGGCCATGAGATAGCTCTTGCGACCGACAAATGTATTTTCCTAGGATGTTGTATTTATGTTTGAAAGGCTATTTGGCTCTAGATTGGATCCTCTAAGTGGCTAAAAGTACTCACCAAAGTCCTCAGGTTTACGAGAAGTCAATTAACAATCATTGTATCCATTCATCATCGGGATGGTTCCCAAGGTCGGACTTGAAATAATTGTTAGGCCAAATTGGGGTGTCTACAGGTGCAATGGAATTTTTCTCGAGTGGGAAAGATTCTTTGGTTAGTGGAGCTAAAGGGCGAAAGGGTTCTTTGGCTAGTGGAGAAAAGGGGCGAAATGGGTCTTTGGCTGGCGGAGCTACAGGGTGAGAAGATTCACCGGTTTGAAAGTTAGGGGGTTGGTAAACATGACCACTTCTTGTTAAGTGGTCCACTTGGCGAGACTGGTACTCCTCACTCCACAGGTCAGTAGGGGCTTTTCACTTGCATCCAATGGCAGTCCCTTGGAGGTTCTTGGCTAAATCAGCAATAACCAAGTCCTTCCAGAGATCCTCGGGTTCCCACTATTCTGTTTCCATTACTTTTCGATTCACAGTTCATTCCTCATTTCCATCTCACACATTGATGATTTATGTGTCTGCCCATAGGTTTGGTTTTGTTTCAGCTTCCCATAAGGTTGGTTGCAGCTCATTTTCCCACAGATTCATAAGGGACCCAGACTGTAGCATGGAAACATTTGTATCATCAGGGAAGGTAACCATTGGCTCTGGCTCAGTTTCATCCATGATGTAATCAAGTGGATCAAACTCATTGCTAGCCACCTTTTCTTCGGGCTCCAAGTCCCAATACCAAGGATTGTAGTCAAGATTGCCATACAGATTGTCAACGATAGAGTCGCTGAGGTGGGTGAATTCAGGACAGAGGGGATCAAGAACCGGCCAATCATAAATGACTCCTTCAGGCTGATATCCATCGTCAAACATCATGGGTAATGAGAATGTATCTAAAGGATCATCAGTGGCCAAGAGTTGATACGCATCTGGGACTGAATCTCATTCCTATTCAGGAACTTCTTAAGGGATTTCATTGTCATTACTTTGGTACTCAAACACCATGTACAAAGAGATCCCATCAAGAGGGTAAGCTTGGGCATTTTCTCAGTCTACCATCCTTTCAGGCTCAAATGGTTGGTCGTCCATATTCTCGAAGTTAACGGCTTTAAATTCTTTCCAGCTAGCAATCAGGCTTCCCCACTTATCCTCCCACTCTTGAAGGAAGCAGATGGTGAACTCTTTGGGTATCATAACAGCAGGCTTTGGTTCAGTGTCTAGAATAATGTAAAGGGTAGGATCAAAGTTTTGTGGGGTTGGGTCATTTGTGGAGCTAAGAGTGATTTGGTTGATGTAGAAGGTGTTGTTGTGTGGTGGCAGGGGGTTTGAGATGGCATTTGGCTTGGTTGGTGGATGAGCTTCAATGACCTTATTGTCAATGAGGTTTTGAATCTCATGACGAAGGCGAATACAGTTGTCTGTGGCATGACCGGGTATTTGGTGATACTCACAGCGAACATTGTGGTTGAGGTTAGGAGGAAGGGTTTGGGGTGGTGTGAGCACTTTGATAGCCCCAAACTCAATAAGATTTTTGAGCAGTGCAGACATGGGAGTGCTGAATTGAGTGAAGGTGCGGGTTTGAGGTCTAGAGTAATTTGGTTTTTCAACTATTTGGTTTACTTCTGTTCATTTGGCAGAAGAAGAGGTTCTAGCCTGGTAGGTGTTAGTGGTTCCGAAGAGTACGTTGTTATTTCTAGAATACCTCTTGGGTTTTAGAACTACCTCCTTCTCTCCAAAGTGCCATCCCTCAGAGCTTCCTCCAAAGCCAGTCCCGAATCATAAAATGTCTCAAAGTTTGGAGATGCTTGAGACAGCACCATGTAGGGTGCAAATGCACTAGGCCAGTTCTTCGTGATGATTCGAATTTGCTCCTTCAGATTTGGATTGTTCTGCATCTAAGTGACCTTAGCCCTCCAACATTTCACATAGTCAACAAAGCTTTCCTTGTCACTAGTTCTCCAATTCTCGTGTGGTCATTTTCAAGTCCACATTAAAATCGTATTGAGCCACAAAGGCCATGTCGATGTCTTCCCGAGTTCTTTTCTTTGATGGCTCCAGAGAAAGGAACCACTGCAACGCTGGACCAGTCAGAGATCCATGGAACAATTGGGCCATTGCTTCGTTGTTTGTAGAGACCCGTAATTTAAAAAAAAATAATTTAAGGTTTAATAGATATTGGAAATTTAGTAAAATGTGATTTTTGTTAAGCTTATATGAAATTAAGGTTAATGTGAAATTTGTGGAGTTGATTTGATTTGGGGTTAGTATGCTAGAATCGTAATTGGAGGGAGTGCTAGTGTAATTTGGTGGGTGTGTGAGTATATATAGGGGAGCGTGTGTGTAGGGGATTAAAAACCCCATATCTCTCTCTCTCTCCTCACGTCTCTCTCTCGGCTCTCTCCCTCTCTCTTGCTCCTTTGAGCTCAAAAACCCACTAGTCGACCTCAACACCTTTATACTTTGACCTTTAATCCATCTCTTACGCGTGATTTGAGCCTTGGATCGCGTGGGTTTGAACTTGGCTTCGTTCTTGGAGGATTTCGGAACTTTGGAAGCAAGGGCTCGTTCGTTGATCTCGTGTTTGAATATTCTAACCTTGAGGTAGGGATTTCTTACTCAGTCTATGTGTTTATGAGTTGATTTCATACTTTAATCGAGTTTCGATCGTCAACCATTGAATCCTTGAAAAGCTGTCAAAATCTGCAGAAAATCACCCAAAATCACGTGGGTATCGATCCCCATGCATGGGGGATCAATCCCCCAACTTTTCTCTGGTCCAACAGCACCAGGAATTGATCCCTGGTCATGGGGGGATCGATCCCTCCCCTCTCTGGAAACTCTGCCCGTTTTCTGGGTTCCGGCCCAATTTCAAACGGCCATAACTTCCTCGTTTGATGTCCGATTCATGCAAACTTTATATCGATTCGAAGGTTTTGAAGTCAGGTTTTCATTGCCACTAGAATCGCCTTAAAAATCTAAGTACACAGAAATTTATGACCATAGGAGTGGAGGTGTGTCAGTCTACCAACATCTATCAGCTACTCCAAAGGTTGTTCTCGTTCCAGCATAATGGCTCCCTATATAAATGGATATGTTTAAGTCACTCTCAAACATGATTGGTTGTATCCTAATGACTCGTTGTACGATTTTGGCTCTTGGCATTCATTAAAGTATAATATTATTGTTGTTTGGTAGGGAATATACTGTAAGATTGATAGGAGTACCATGGGCTGTAAGGGGTAATGTAGTGAGTGTTATGGGTAGACATGAGCTTGTCTAATGATCCCATGGGTAGTATTGTGATTCGTATCCTCATGCTTCGTCTTGTTGAGCTTCCTAGGTTCCTTTGGCACTCGTTCTATAAGATTCTTGTCTAGAACCTAACGGGTGATGTGTCGTGGAGTCATTGTGGGTTCAGTGTGTGATGAAGAACGTCATGATAGACTTTGAGGAATAACATGAACTTAAGGTATTTACCAATGTACAATGGGATATATTTAGGAGTTTGTAATACGTTGTGTGATGTTGAATGAAAGAATGTGAACTTGGTAAACATTGTCTTCTTGTATACGGATTGATAATGCATTTGTGTATGTGTGAGTTGTGAATTTTGAATGGAGGGTCCCGCAATACAAGGTGTGGTAATGCGGAGAATCTAGAGGGCCCACAACGTAAGGTGTGGTAATGCGGAAACCCAGGTGGAAAGAATTCACTGTAACGCATGGTGTGGTAGTACAGTTGAATGTCTCATGAAATGAAGATGTAGTTTACTCTAGAAGCTTATGTTGCTTCTTTGAATTGTATATTAATTGAGATTGCGATCGTTGAAAAGGGGGATAAACAATTGATTCTGCCAAGGTTTTGAAAAGAAAGGAATTTAGTTTTTGGAAAAAGGATTTTTATTAAAAATCCTCTGGCTATTCTTGAGCGAATCAATGGTTTCCAGTATTCATGCATAGAATCAACGGACTCCAGCTATTCAAGCTCGAATCAATGGAGTTAGACCCGTAAAGGTCTAGAGTTTTCTCGAAATTGTTTTGGGTAATCAAAATGAATGTTTTTTACAAAAAAGGGGCTTAGTAACGAATGGTAAGAAATGAGTAAACTAATTGTGGTGTTCATTGAGGAGTCTTAAAATAGTTTGAAAAACTGTCGTGGGTTATTTAGATTGATGTGTGTTTAATGCTGCCCTAATTTGATGTACGAATGGTTAGGGATACCTTTATGACGTATAGAATCCCGTAGTTGTAGTCCTTTGGTTCATTGTGGTGTCCCTTTGTATCTCTTGTCCGTTTATTGCAAATCATTCACTCTTGTTGCATGTTTCATCGCATTTACATATAGCTTGAGTATAGAATTTTCTATTGGGCTATGTAGCTCAACCTATCATTTTCAGGTAAAAAGCAAGGAAGTTGACGTGGCGTGCATATCGTGCTTGTTGATCATGTCATTCGAAGGTATAAAAGCGGCGACAAATTGCATTGGGTTTAAAAGTAGTATTTGGAAGAATGACTAATGTAAACTGTAATAATATTTTGTTATTTTGTATAACTTGGGGCTACAAACCAGGATTGTAACATTTAAATTTAAAATTGTGAATAGGGGAAGAAATGTTATTTGGGTTATCGGTACTCTAGTGGTGATTTTATATATCGTAAATGATTATTATTTATGTTGAAAATCGACGGCCTGACAAATTGGTACGTATCAGAGCATTAGGTTTGGAATACCTCGAGACCGTGGGGTGACTTTTATCTTAAGGGTTCAAAAGAAAATAGTTGCGTTCGTTTTCAAAACACATGTGCTTGCATGAATGGGTTAGAACATTGATATGGCATTGCATTTTCATAATGGTAGAATGGAGTAGAGTCGTTAACCCACGTTAGGGAAATAAAAAACTTGCATCATGTAGCGATACGATTAATGCTCATAACTTTCTTTCTTATGCCCTTATAGTAAGATGTCTTTGAGACGTGAAGTTAGGTGGGGTGAGACCGAGGATCATGATCACCAAGGTCGTAGTGCATACGGGGAGAATGAGGTGAATCAATGTACTAGGGATGAGTTAGATACAGGTACTAACAAGTTGATAAGTTACAAACAGTTTAGTCAAAAGGAAATTCTAGAATAAATAGTTACAAATCCATCTTTATCAAAGAAATTCAATTACAAGATGTTTAAGTAACAAATGAAGTTAGCTTCCAAAAGTGTCCTTCACATCCAAGCACACAATGCATGCATACTATTGTCCAGTATTCGAACCTGGAAAGAAAGATTAGGATGAGCTACACTAGCCCAGTAGGAAAATCTTTACCAATTCTATGTTTAAATATGAAGCCCAGTGCAAATGAGATGACAAGGAGATGTAGTTCAATCAAGAGATAACAACGAACTCATAGGTGTATAGACGTTCATTACGATCGCTCAAGGATATACCATTATCACAAAAGCCACACAATTCACAAGACACACCCACTCTACCAACTTAACATGACTCGCTATCCCAAACTCCCGCCATTGGTATTTCCACCCCTTGCGTTACTGTATAACACTACGAGGATTACCGTGTTACCACCCCTTGTGTCACGATGATCCCAAACGACTCGAGTCACCGTATTACCACCCCTTGCGTTACGAGACTTTGTAAACCAACTTCCGACTCAAACAACTACCTTTTCACACAATATGCAAGTTAAGACTCCCTCATGTTCACCTTCATAGATGAGACTTCATACAATATGCCACGTTACAACATATGTGCCATAAACATTCACAAGTGCCAACAATCAATAGGAAGTATTTAAACGAAGCTTTAACTAAGTAATTCCTTAGTCATTCCTCACTAACGGAAGGCCAATGGGTCACGAATGTCATCCGCTAATCATAGGAAGTCAAAACGACAGAACGAGAATCTTAGGGGTAGCCAACGGATGTTGGGAGACTGATACACCTCCACTCTAACAGTCATAACTTTCTGTGTATTCAGAGTCTTAATGCGATTTTGGTGGCATTGGAAAGCTAACTTCAACACCTTCGAATCGATATAAAGTTTTCATGAATTGAACTTCGAACGAGGAAGTTATGGCCGTTTGAAGTTGGGCTAAAAGCCAGAAAACGAGCAGAATTTCCAGAGAGGGGAGGGATCGATCCCTCCTCTCAAGGGGATCGATCCCCTAGGTGAAAATTCCAGATTTGAAGTGAGGGATCGATCCCTCATGCTTGGGGATCGATCCCTGGGCGATTTCGGGCGATTTCTGCACTTTTTCGACAGCTTTCTAGAGAACAAAGGGGGACGATCAAGGTTCGATTTTCACACCAACTCAACATATAAACATATAAAATAGGTAAAGAAGTTCCTACCTCGCAACGATAACCAAGATCTATGGGATTTGAACGAGCCCTAGCCTCTTTGAACTTCAAAACCTCAATTCAAGCTTGACCCAAGGACTTCCGAGCTCACGAACGCGAATGAAAAGCCGAAGGGAAGTTGATTCTTGGAGTTCTTGAGTGATTGAGTGGTGTTTTGAGTGAGAGAGCAAGAGAGGGAGAGAAAGATAGAGATACGGTAGAGAGAGAGGGAGAACAGCAGAGAGAGATAGATACAAGGAGATAATTCTATCTCCTACAACCACACACACACTATTTATACTACCTCAAAAGCAAATCACACTTTTACTCCCTCTAATTCTCATTCATTCTCTTTAAACCCCAATTCAATTATCTACCACATAAATCCTATTTTTTTCCAATTAGGCATTAATAAGACATTTCGATAATTATAAATATACGGGTCTCTACAATTCAAAACCCCATATATCTCCCTCTTTCCCCACGTCTCTCTCTCTCTCTCAGCGTTATCCCTCTCTCTTCGGCTCTCTCTCTCTCTCTCTCTCTCTCTCTCTCTCTCTCTCTCTCTCTCTCTTGCTCCTTGGAGCTCAAAAACCCACTAATCGACCTCAACACCTTCATACTTCGACCTTTAATTCATCTGTTACGCATGATTCGAGGCATGGATCGCGTGGGTTTGAACTTGGCTTCGTTCTTGGACGATTTTGAAACTTTGGAAGCTAGGACTTGTTCGTTGTTCTCGTGTTTGAAGCTTCTAACCTTGAGGTAGGGATTTCTTACTCATTCTATGTGTTTATGTGTTGATTTCATACTTTAATCGAGTTTAGATCACCAACCATTGAGTCCTTGAAAAGCTGTCGAAATCTGTAGAAAATTGCCCAAAATCGCATGGGTATCGATCCCCCAATTTTTCTTTGGTCCAGCAGCACCGGGGATCGATCCCTGGTCATGGAGGGATCAATCCCTTCCCTCTCTGGAAACTCTGCTCATTTTCTAGATTCCAGTTCAACTTTAAACATCCATAACTTTCTCGTCCGATGTCCGATTCATGAAAACTTTATATCGATATGAAGGTCTTGAAGTCAGCTTTTCATTGCCACTGAAATCACCTTAAAACTCTGACTACATGGAAAGTTATGACCATAGGAGTGGAGGCGTGTCAGTCTACCAACATCTGTCGGCTACTCCAAAGGTTTTTCTCGTTTTGTCGTAATGGCTTCCTATATAAACGGACATGTTTAAGTCACTCTCAAACATGATTGTTTGTGTCCTAATGACTCGTTATTCAATCTTGGCTCTTGGCACTCATTAGAGTATAATATTAGTGTCATTGGGTAGGGAATATACCGTAAGATTGATTGGAGTACCGTGGGCTATAAGGGATAATGTGGTGAGTGTTATGGGTAGACATGAGCTTGTCTAATGATCCGATAGGTAGTATTGTGATTCGCATCCTCGTGCTTCGTCTTGTTGAGCTTTCAAGGTTCCTTTGGCACTTGTTCAATAAGATTCTCGTATAGAACCTAAAGGCTGATGTGTCGTGGAGTCATTGTGGGTTCGATGTGTGATGAAGAACATCATGATAGACTTTGAGGAATAACGTGAACTTAAGGTATTTATCAATGTACAATGGGATATGTTTAGGAGTTTGTAATACGTTGTGTGATGTTGAATGAAAGAATGTGAACTCGGTAAACGTTGTCTTCTTGTATACAAATTGATAATGCATGTGAGTATGTGTGAGTTATGAATTTTGAATGGAGGGTCTTGCAACGCAAGGTGTGGTAATACGGAGAATTTAGAGGGCCCGCAATGCAAAGTGTGGTAATGCGGAAATCCAAGTGGAGAGAATTCACTGTAACGCATGGTGTGGTAGTACAGTTGAATGTATCATGAAATGAAGTTGTAGTTGACTTTAGAAGCTTATGTTGCTTCCTTTAATTGTTTATTACTTGAGATTGCAACTGTTGAAAAAGGGGATAAATAATTGATTCTATCAAGGTTTTGAAAAGAAAGGAATTTGGTTTTTGGAAAATGGATTTTTGTTAAAAATCCTCCGCCTATTCTTGAGCGAATCAATGATTTCCGATATTCGTGCACAAAATCAATGGACTCCGACTATTCAAGCTCGAATCAATTGAGCTTGACCCATAAAGGTCAAGAGTTTTCTCGAAATTGTTTTGGGTAGTCAAAAGGAATGTTTTTATAAAATGGAGCTTAGTAACAAATGGTAAGAAATGAGGAAGCTAATTGTGGTGTTCATTAAGCTGTCTTAAATGGTTTGAGAAACTGTCGTGGGTTACGTAGATTGATGTGTATTTAATGCTGCCCCTAATTTGATGTACGAATGGTTAGGGATATCTTTATGACGTACATAATCTCGTAGTCGTAATCCTTTGGTTCATTGTGGTGCCCCTTTGTATCTCGTGTTCGTTTATTGCAAATCATTCACTCTTGTTGCATGTTTCATCGCATTTACATATAGCTTGAGTATAGAATTCTTTATTGGGCTAGTGTAGCTCAACCTATCATTTTCAGGTAAAAAACAAGGAAGTTGATGTGGCGTGCATACCGTACTTGTTGATCAAGTCATTCGAAGGTATAAAAGCGGCGACAAATTGCATTGGGTTTAAAAGTAGTATTTGGAAGAATGACTAATGTAAACATTAATATTATTTTGGTATTTTGTTTAACTTGGGGCTTTGAACCCGGATTGTAACATTTAAATTTAAATTTGTGAACACGGGAAGAAATGTTATTTGGGTTATCGGTACTCCAGCGGTGATTTTATATATCGTAAATGATTATTATTTATGTTAAAAATTGAGGGTGTGACATTATCGATCCCTCACATCGAAAGGGACCCGACATACCCCTGGAGAAGTGCTTTAGGATCAGTGGTATGATCAAATTTGGCAAAGTCCATGCCCTTAAACTTTTCAGGAAGTTTGGCGTTCAGGAACAAACACAGGTCTATTTCCCCTTTCCTAAGCCTTTCGATTTTCTTGACGGATTCCTCAAGCTTGCTAATCTTGGCCATAAAGGCAACCAAATTGGGATCTGTGACCTGTGTTTCTTCATGGGGAGGATGTTCAAGTTGTAGGACTACCTTGGCTGGCAATCGGTCGCTAATCTCTTGCATATTTTCCATTATCACGAGCATGTCCTTCTGCATAGCAGTCATGGAGCCCTTGAGTTGAGTGTCCATGTTTGCCATATTCTGCCTAATTTCAGTTATTTCATTCTCTTGTCCAGCCATTGTTAATGAAACTTTAGGTAATACTTCCACCTCTGCTAGCGATTACTGACCCTCTTGCAAAACTTCCACCTCAACCAATTGGGTTTCTTCCACTATATCTGTGCGAACCAACCTTCGAATTGGATGGAACCAATTGGGTACAACTTCTTCTCGTGAGCGACCAATGTTTCAGAACTGACAACAAAGCAAAAAGGAGCAACTCAAAAACTTATCGTGGAATATTTCCTTATCGTCAACATGCCTCCTAGATTCTAGCCTTAAGACCTACCATGATTCAAGCCTCACTTAGGGCGTTTGCACAAAAGATTTTCGATAATCCAAGTAGGTACTGTTAGGCAGGTTAAATTCTGCCTGCTAGGAATCAGAGCCAATCTTCTTACCTTGACCATCCGAGACTGAGCAATATGATTACTGAAATCCATATACGCACGCACTTAAGGGTAGATTTGAACCAGGAGAGCCGTTCAGGCACGACAAACACCGAAGGTATCACAAACTCAATGGATTTACCGAGAATTTTTTATTATTATTGGGTTGCATAGATCCTCTGAGTTCTTTTTAACAGTACATCCTTTATTAGGTGGGGCTCTGGGAGATGTCAAATTGAACTGCGCTTTTCGCTCTCATTGCTTTTAATATTGGTTTTGGAGTGACGATATGAGAAAGACGTGGCATAATAATCCAGATGGCAGGAGCGACACATCACTTATTAGCCAGAATGGAGTCAATCACTAAATGCCACGTCATTATCCATCTTAATCGTTCCTTCATTTTTGTTGAAATATTTGGTTAAAACAATGAATCGAAAACTTAGTAAGATTTGATTTCTCCCAAGCATCATCTTTTAAAGATCAAATGATTTTAATGAATGTGCATCCCACGAGGGGCATGACTCTTCATCGGGTGTCAGCAACTTTTTGAAAACTGCGAATCCTAAAAACGGAACGTTCTAATAATCTACAGGGTCCTAGCCTCTAGCTAGAATGAATGTGCTTGTGAATGAATAGTATGTATGTACATGAAAAAGAATATGCATGTAAGCAGAATATAGCACATAAGCCTTAACCATGGGTCCCTGTCCTAGTTTGGGAGGCTCTATGGTTATATACAAGTGCAGAAGACCGATTTTGGTTTAGCCGGTTTCTCCGGACTAGAGTCAAGATGTACCCTCCATTGCCAAGTGTACAACAAGGCAATGGTCGAATGGTACGATGACTCATCATGGTCGAGGGTTGCTAGGCATCCTAGGAGTGCTTGTCACCGGCAAGCCAAGCAAGATTGTTAGAACACACTAGCGAAGCTGTGCGGTGCAAAGTGTAAAAGAAAACAAAAGTTTAATTTTTCAAATGATTTTAAATCCCCCAAGAAAAATGTCTTTCAAGCTTGGCCCTCATAATTATTCAATTCTTTGAAAAATAAAAGTAAATTCCAAAGTATTGAATAAGTTTTGATCTCCAGCGGAGTCACCACTATGGGCTCCCCAACCGGAAAGCTCGAGAGTCGCCATCCGAATTTTTGAGATGGATGATCTGAGAAACCGAGAGTTTAATTTTGCAAAAGAAGGCTTTTGGCCTTGAAAAAAATATTGTGATTTTGAGTTCGGGAGCCATGTTACGAAAAGGGAAGGTTTTATTTGAAAAGTACCCTGCTCGCCTAGTAAAGACCGGTCTCTACTAACCATTTTTAATGGGGAAATTTTAATATCATTTGAAAAAAACTAAACTTTTTGGAAAACAAATATGGGATAGAGGCATGAGATTAAATACATCATTTTAAACGTGTTCATGGTGCTCACTGTATAGTAGATGCTGAATGAATATTATGCAGGAATGAAATAACAGTACAACAACAGTCTGACAATATTACGCAAAACACCGCACGGTGTAGTCAAAACATCATGCGATGTACCTTTCCTACAGCAGTCTACCAATATCACTCAAGACACTGTGTAGTGTACAAGTTACATCGCACGGTGTACTCAAATCACTGTGTGGTGTACCTTTCCTTATATTTCAAAACAACTTACATTCTCAAGATGAAATGAACCGTGGGTCAGAAAAATAGCTTTTATCATTTTATTCTTTCTGATCCTCTATAAAATAATTTATTAGACCTTTTTGGTTCATTTGATCATAGGAAATGATGTTAAAAAACCCTTTTCAAGTATTTAAAAGTGTCAAACAATCTAAAGAGGTGATCTTCAATTTGAAGCTCTGCTCTTAAATACACCTGCACAGTCTCTTAGTAACATTAGCAGTACAAGCAGCAAATAAGTATGATTCGTGGATCAAATGGAATAACAAAATGAGGAAAGCATACTGAAAACATAACGCCACACGATGGACTCCATTACATTGTGCGGAACACTGCACAATGTAATGTTTCTAGTGTAGTCACTGGTTTTTGCTTTGTTTACTTTAGAAAACTATTTTTAGGCCAACACTTAATACATAGAGGCTAAGTGTAAAATCTTGAATTTTTTTTTAAAAAAAAGAAGAAAAAGTTTAGTCACGTGGTCCGAATAGGAACCCGACACACTGTATGAGTTATGCAACGTTGGAATTTAACTTTAAAAATTCAACACCGCCAAGATGACCCTTAAATTATTATTAGTCTGTGTTGAATTTTTGGAATTTTTCAGAGACTGAAATCCGAACGCGTTTGGTTAGAGTTCGCATTAATGGAACGCGAAATGTGCTAAGTCGTGAGGGGGAGATTAACAAGTGTCTTCCTAACCTCTTTCACCACCTTTCCACCTATATATATATATATATATATATATATATATATATATATATATATATATATATATATATATATATATATACGGGACGGTTCAAGGGACACCTAAAAAAACACCCCAAATCTCAATCTCATAGTTTCCGATCAAATTTTTATGATCCGAACCATTCAATGTGTGCAGAATGTGATTTTAAGGGTGCTCGCGAGGAATTAGCAAAAAAACTGACCGGGAATGGCTTGATTTGAGCAGTTTTTATTTAAACCGTTCAATAAAAAACTGTTTGAAACTGTTCGGATCAAGCCCTTTCCGATCATTTTTTTTGCTGATTTCTAATGGGTACCCTTAAAATCACGTTCTGATCACATTGAGCGGCTCGGATCATCAAAATTTGATCGGAAACTATGAGGTGTTTTTTTAAGTGTTTTTTTGGGTGTCCCCGGAACCGCCCCGATATATATTTAAATATATATATATATATATATATATATATATATATATATATCCATTATGCGAAATTATCAATTTGGAAGACAAAACAAAGTAAAAAGAGATAAAAAGAGAATATTAAAGCAAGACAGAGACTCATGTATCTATATTCCATCCGAGATTCACCTCTAGTCGTGCTGCTAATCTCACCTAGGAAAATCTACCATTTTGTTTGGTAATCTCTCACTCACTCACTGATTTACTTACAATAGATATTATAATATGTACTCTAGTTAGCTATCAGCGGATGAAAAATTGGGGCAAAACTCTTGCAACACTCACACACTCATGCACAGTGCACATAGCACCGAGAAACGGCGGCCATGGCTGCCAACCAACTCGACACCACTTCGGCCACACTCTTTCACCTTTTCACTGCATCTTTTTCTCCTTCGCATATGCAGTATCCGAACCCCAGAAATTTTCACCCAAGCGAAACCCCTTTTGGCAAAGAGTTTGGTTTCGGAACTCGTCGCCATTAATTGATTCAAGTAGATTATTTGTAGATGCTACTGCGACTGTTATAAGCCCTAAATTTAAGAGATTGAAATAGGAATTTGATTAAGCTAATTAGAAACCCAACTAAGATCCTACGTGTCTATCCTAACAGATTGTAGGAATTCTATCTTAAACTTGTGCGTTTTTGTACCCATAGCTTCAGAGGAAATATTAGGTTAAAGTATACATTGCTTTCATTTAGAACTATAAAAAAAACAGTCCATATGGCGAGTCGATGGCCTAATCTGAAAATTAATTTACACCATTAAGTTCAACTGTAACAAATAGTAATTTGTGGTAAATTTTGTATAGGTACCTGCGCCTTGGGCTAGTTCGGTGCCATGTCAAGTTAGACGCATCTTTTTTTGGTGAGTTACGCATACCTTAGCTACATGTTTTTTCTGAATTTTTGGAAAGAAATGCCATTGCTTGTTTTGTTGGAAAATATGGGAATTGAGCTTCCTACTTACTTTATTTGATGTTAATGCATGCAATGGTTGGTTTACAAATCTTTTGTGTTACAGTTAATTTAGACCATGGCAATATATGTTTTGGAAACTTGAATTTTACTTCTTATTAGTACATGCTTGTGATAATATGAATCATTCAAACGGTGTCTCGAGCGCTAGGGGACATGTAAGGAAACTAGCGGCGTGAAGTAATAAGGTAGGAGATGCAGCCAGGCATCACCGGGTAATGATATCTTACCACTCTTCAATGGGGTCGCTCCCCAACCGACTGGCAAAAATACCATTGAATGTTAATATCGCTCGAATGTGCAAAAGTGAAAGGGAAGAAGAAAAGGGTCCATCTTTTGGACCAAAGAATTGAATATATAGATCAAAATGCTTGTTCCTGGAAAATTTGATGAGAATACTTGAAATGTTGCTTGGTTCTTGAACTATTTTATTAAGTAAGGTATTTCCATGGTCAAACTTGTAACTTTGGTTTGCATTTCTCACCCGAGCTTCGGCTTATGGAAACCTTTTCTAATTTTCGAGGTTATTGTAGATAGCAACTTGGGCACCGGATGTGTTGTTTGGTTAGCTATTGCAAATAACACGTTTGTAAAAAGGAACAGGAGCATGGTGTCTTTTGAGACAAGTAGTACTATAATAGTTGTCATTGTAAATTATGCTTAGCTATGTTGTATAGACACTCTGGAGTTGTATGAATAGATGCTTCCGCTGTTTCTCCTTATATGTTATTTAGTATGCTCTGAATGGTAAAAGTATTGGAGGCCTTGGTGATTCCGTCACCGGCCGGTCACGTGACCCATATTGGAGTTGGGACGTGACAAATGTGGTATCAGAGCCAGGTTTGGGATTTAGGGTAAAACTTCAGAGTGTAGGGGACACATTATATATTGGCATACAACAAATAAATTAAATATTGAGCCAATAGAAACAAATAAGTTAATTAATGTGGTTTCTTTCTCCTTTTGATTTGTAGGAACGGCAAATTATAACTTTCACCAAGGAAAGGATGAATGGGGTCGTTATAAGGTGGTTTCACAGGGATCGGGAGTGTACCATGCTAGCTTTTTGGACATAGCAGAGCATATGGAAAATGTAAGGAGGGATGCAAAGACAAAGGTGTGCCAAGAAATAGAAAAAGTGAATAGGGAGCATCGATATCCTCCACGGATGACTCAAGCGATTGTCCGACATAGGTTGCGATCGCAGAAGCTAGTCTATAAAATAGCAATGGAACTAGCAACTTCTTGGGATACTTATACGGAGTTAAGGAATGGAATGGCGGTGAGAGAGTCCGCAGCTCAGAGTTTCGGTTCATTTGCTCCGACACAGGCGTCCACCTCAGCGCCTGCACCTGATAGGAGGGCACAATGTGTATTTTTCCGAGAACCAATGGTCGTTGAGGGAGCCGATTCCTATTCAGAGGAAGAGGAGGAGGAGGATCCTGAGGAGAATCCTGATATAATTGTGATATCTTTTGACTCGGAGTAGCCGATAGAGTGTGCCGAGAAAACTAAGTGAACTAACCATGTAAAAATATAAAAAGTGTATAGTACGTATGGTAAGACTTATGTAATGGTAAGTATGACTGAAGTAATGTACGTAGTCTTGTCGATGTGAATAGTTGTACATTGTGTTATAAAAAAGAAAGTAAGAGGGAGGGTGTACTCACTTTTGTTGTAATATAAATATCTAGTTATGAATGAACAAATGTGTAGTTCTGTTTTGTTACGCTCGTTATGACTAAATCTAGATTGTGATCATCTTTAATCTATTTTGTTACTTAGACATAACCATGGTGCTATGTCACACTCAGGCAGAAATTGAGTCGCAAACGAGATTTGAATGCTTAGAAAGGACAATAGCAGACTTAACCACTCTAATCGAAAATCTACAACAAAACCAACCACCCCCTCCTTCACCACGAGAACAACCACCTCATGTGCCACCCCCACAGTGACAACCTGTAATACCCGAACAAAATGAGAATCAGAATCAACCCCAACCGGCAGCAAGACTTGATCTTAAGGAGTTCCTGAAATTGAAGCCTCCCACGTTTGAAGGTGGAATAAATCCTACTGTTGCATATAAATGGCTGGCTAAAATCAAAAAGATCTTTAAGGTAATTACGTGTACAGAAACGCAAAAAGTGAGGTTGGCAAGTTACAAGTTGAAAGGAGAAGCACACCACTGGTGGAATTTAAAAGACAAGGCAGAACCAGGTATAGAATGGAGGCATTTTGTGGTAGCATTCAAAGAAAAATACGTCCCTCAGGCGATCAGAGATGCAAAATATTTTGAGTTTTTGGATTTGTAGCAAAAAGGGGGAATGACTATTGCTGACTATGAAGCTGAATTTACTAATTTGGAAAAATTTGGGTCCCACGCCATTGATATTGATAAAAGGAAGGCGTGTAAATTTGAAGATGGGTTAATACCTGGAATTAGAAATGTTGTTAAACCACTACGCCTGCCTACATATGCGGATGTTCTCGACCGTGCTCTCATAGTGGAACAAGGACGTGAGGATGTCAAAAAAATTTCTGAATCTAAAAAGAGGAAGAATGTGAATGTTGGGAGAAATACCGGATATGACAACCCAAAGGCTCCGTTCAGTTGCCAGGAATATTGTACAGGAAAGTTATTCTCAAGAAAAGTCAAGTAAAGTGAAGTAAATGAAAAAGAAATCTATTTTTCTGTGAGTGTTCATTTGACAAAAAAATTTTGCGGGAAAACTAAAGTTTAGTGGTTCATTTGTCGGAAAAAGACACTTATGAGAAACTTCTTTATTTCCTATGGCTAAAAGTAACTTTGAGAACTAACACATACCGGAAAATGTATTTTATCTAATGCAAAGCCTTAACATGAAGCTTAAAAAATAAGTAGATGATAACTAAATAAACAAATGTTAAATAACTATGCTTGATTAGTTGCCGATACAAAAATTCATTGATAAACTGATAATTAGTAAGTACAAAACAAAACTGAAGACTAATGACAAGATAAATAAATACTTCCAAAAAAAAAATCAATTACTAATTTTTTCTACAACAATTATTTTAGAAAGCATCACAGTAGTCGAAATTGTTATTGCTCACATAAATTTCTAAGTGCCTTTCTAAGAACCTAATTCGTACTCCCTCCGTCCCAATTTGTTTGTCAAATTGTCGAAATACGTGTCTTTCAAAAATATACTTATATCTTACATTTTATATATATATATATATATATATATTTAAAGATTTTGTATAATAAAACTAATTGAGATCTATCAAATAAGATCCATATTGCATATTAAAAACATTATGAATTGAAAATTATAGCCAATTCTTTGAGAGGTCAAACGCTCTCAAAAAGTCAAAAAGGGGACAAACAAACCGGGACGGAGGGAGTATTTTTTTTGGTTTTGGCGTCATTCGTTTTTTTTCTTGCCATCCAATTATTTTGGCCCCACAATGCATAAAACTTTCCCGCAAAATCCTATGCTTTTGGCCGAATCACTTTTGCAAGAAAGTAAATCTTGCAGGAAAACTTAAGAACATTTTTCCTACTACTTTCCTAACAACTAAACACTACAAAAGTTATGAGAAAGTTGATTTTCCCATCCTTTCCTACACTTTCCTGACAACTGAATGGAGCCAAAGAGGCAGAATACTGGGAAAGTGGATCAAAGAGGGACTCTTCCTGCTTGTGCAACATGTGGAAAGAACCATTCTGGAGTATGTTGGAAGATCAGTCAAGGGAATCAGGGATCGAGTATCACGGCTTGTGTTACGTGTGGTAAAAATCATTCAGGAGTATGTTGGAAAACTAAGACTAAATGTCTCAACTGTGGTCAGAACGGCCATATTCAGAGGGACTACCCAAAGAAGTTAACTGGAGCCAATGCGATGCCAATAGGGAACAATGTCAAAAATCCTACCGGGCAGAAGATGGGTACAAATCAGAAACAAGGAAAGGCTTTCGCGCTAACTCTTGGAGATCCGCGGAATACAGAATCAGTTGTTGCAGGTACTATACTCATCTGCTCCACTCCTGCCTATGTACTTTTTGATTTGGGATCAACACATTCCTTTATTGCTAGCCAGTTCGCGTTGAAATTGTCGAAAAGCCCTGAACCACTCGCATATGAATTATTAGTGTCAATGCCTTTGAATAGTAGCACAATATGTAAATTGATATATAGGGAGTGCGATGTAAAGTTTGCGGGTAAAAAGTTAATAGCAGACCTAATATCTATGCCTATAGATCACTTTGATGCAATTCTAGGAATGGACTGGTTATCTAACAACGGTGTTACTATAAATTGTAAGAATAAGTCCATTGTCTTTCGAAACCTTGGGCTAGATGAGTTTCGGTTTATTGGAGAAAGAGTGTTCTCACCTCCATATTGCATTTCTGCGGCTCGTGCTCAACGACTTTTAAAGAAGGGTTGTGAAGGTTACTATTGCAGTATAGTGTCGAGTGAGACAAAAAAAGAAACGTTGGAAAGTATCCCTGTGGTTCAAGATTTTTCAGAGGTTTTTCCAGAAGATTTGCTCGTTACTCCAATGGACAAGGAAATAGAATTCTCAATTGACCTGGAGCCCGATATACAACCTATTTCCAAAGCACCTTATCGGATGGCACTAGCAAAGCTTAAGGAACTGAAAGTGCAACTGCAGGAATTACTGGAGAAAGGTTTTATACGACCTAGCTAGTCACCATAGGGAGCACCGGTGTTGTTTGTAAAAAGAAAGACGGGACTATGAGACTATGTATTGATTATCGGGAATTAAACAAAGTGACGATCAAAAATAAATACCCACTACCTAGCATAGATGATCTGTTTGATCAATTGCAAGGGAGTCAGATATTTTCTAAGATTGATTTGCGTTCAGGATACCACTAGTTAAAAGTGAAAAGAGAGGATATTGAGAAGACAGCTTTTCGTACTCGATATGGTTATTATGAGTTTATTGTGATGCCATTTGGCCGGAGTGACGAATGCCCCTGCTGCCTTTTATGGATTTGATGAATCGGGCATTCAAACATTATTTGGATGATTTTGTGATCGTGTTCATTGATGATATTTTGATATACTCAAAAAATGAGGAACAGCATGTAGAGCATTTGCGAATTGTGTTGCAAACCCTGAAGGAACACAAGTTGTATGCAAAATTTAAGAAGTGTGAATTTTGGCTGAAGGAAGTGGTATTTTTGGGGCATGTTATAAATGATGAAGGAATTTCTGTGGATCCCCAAAAGATTGAACCAATTGTGAATTGGCCAAGGCCGACAACTATAACCGAAGTTCGAAGTTTCATGGATTTGGCCGGTTATTATAGGAAGTTTGTGCAAGACTTCTCTAAGATTGCAGTACCATTGACTGAGCAGACAAAGAAGGGGGAGCCATTTATTTGGACAGAGAAACGAGAGCAGAGCTTTAAAGAGCTAAAGCAACGACTCACCACAGCTCTAGTTCTTATACTTCCTGATGGAACTAAAGGATTTGCTCTTTACAATGATGCCTCAAGACAAGGATTGGGTTGTGTATTGATGCAACGTGAGAGAGTTGTAGCGTATGCTTCTCGATAGTTGAAGCCTCATGAAAAGAATTACCCAACACATGACCTAGAATTAGGTGCTGTCATTTTTGCGTTGAAAATTTGGTGTCACTATCTTTATGGAGTGTCTTATGAGATTTTTACTGATCACCAGAGTCTGAAGTATATTTTTACTCAGAAGGAATTAAATTTGAAGCAACAACGTTGGTTAGAACTGATGAAAAATTATGATTTTACAATTCACTATCATCCTAGTAAGGCAAATGTGGTAGCCGATGCACTGAGCCGAAAGACGGTGGGAAAGTTGAATCATCTTATTACCCAACAACAAACTTTAAAGGAAGAGATGGAAAAGTTGAACCTAGAAATTGTTGCTAAAATGTCGAATGTTAAGTGTTATGTGATCACAGTACAACCAGCATTGATTGAGGATGTAAAGACTCGACAAATGGAAGATTCTAAATTGAAGAAAATATATGATCAGGTGAAGGAAAAACCCCACGTAGATTTTTCAATTGATGGACAAGTGATGAAGTTTAGGAATTGGCTGTGTGTTCCAAACATTCCCCAGCTTAAGCAACAAATTTTAGATGAACACCACACGTCAAAGCTTGCATGTCACCCTGGAGTAACAAAAATGTACCAAAGTCTGAGGCAACTGTATTGGTGGATGGGTATGAAAAAGAAGTGGTGGATTATGTGAGCAGATGTTTGTCATGTCATTAGGTCAAAGCAGAACGATGAAAACTCGTTGGTTTATTACAGCCACTACCTATACCTGAAGGAAAGTGGGAGAACTTAACAATGGATTTTGTAGTAGGACTACCTCGCACGCAGAAATGAAACAATTCTGTGTGGGTAATTGTGGATCGATTGACTAAGACTGCTTCCTACCAGTGAAGAATACGCATACAATGGATCAGTTGGCTGCTATCTATGTTCGGGAAGTGGTGCGTTTGCATGGAGTTCCTGTAGCTATTGTTTCAGATCGAGATTCGAGACTTGTTTCTAGGTTCTAGAAAAGTTTTCAGAAGCAATGGGGACCAAACTCAATTTTAGCACGGCTCTTCATCGCCAAATCGATGATCAGTCCAAACGAATGATTCAGACATTAGAGGATATGTTACGAGCTTGCTTGCTAGATTTGCAAGGCAGTTGGGAAGAGCATCTATCTTTGGCAAAATTTGCTTACAATAATGGCTATCAAGCAAGCATTGAGACGACATCGTTTGAAGCATTATACGGTAGGCCATGCAGGTCTCCGTTATGTTGGACAGATGTGGGAAAAGATTAGATTACTAGGCCAGACTTTGTGCAAGAAACTGCAGAGAAAATTCAATTGGTTTAAGACAGACTGAAAGTAGCTCAGGATCGACAAAAGAGCTACGTAGATGCTAATAGGAGGGAATTGGAATTTCAGGAGGGTGATTGGATTTTTCTTAAAATTTCTCCAATGAAGGGAGTTTTGCGGTTTGGAAAGAAAGGGAAGTTGAATCCACGGTATGTCGGACCATTCAAAATAATTGAAAGAGTTGGGCCAGTGGCGTATCGTTTAGCTTTGACGCCTGAACTTGCAAGGATTCATGATGTGTTTCATGTGTCAATGCTAAGGAAGTATATATCGGACCCATCACATGTTCTCACTCAACTACCAGTGGAGTTAGAAGAGGATTTACGATATGAGGAACGACCCGTTAGAATTATGGATCGAAAAGACAAACAACTTCGAAGTAAAGTCATTCCGTTGGTAAAAGCTTGGTGGGAAAAACATTATGGGGATGAGGCGACGTGGGAAAGAGAGGATGATTTGCGACGACAATATCCAGAATTATTTGAGGAAGGTACGACTGATTTACCTATTTTATCTTGAACCCCAATCTAACTCTAAGTTTAGACAAATTTGGAGGACCAAATTTCCTAAGGTGGAAAGAAATGTAAAATCCTGACTTTTTTACAAAAAAAAAAAAAGAATAAAAAGTTTAGTCACGTGGTCCGAATAGGAACCCGACACACTGTATGAGTTATGCAACGTTGGGATTTTACCTTAAAAATCCAACACTGCCACGATGACCCTTAAATTATTATTAGTCTGTGTTGAATTTTTGAAATTTTTCGGAGACTGAAATCCGAACGCGTTTGGTTAGAGTTCGCGTTAATGGAACGCAAAATGTGCTGAGTCATGAGGGAAAGATTAACAGGTGTCTTCCTTACTTGTTTCACCGCCTTTCCACCGAAATATATATATCCATTATGCATAATTATCAATTTAGAAGACAAAACAAAGTAAAAAGAGATAAAAAGAGGATAGTAAAGCAAGAGAGAGACTCCTGTATCTATACTCCATCCGAGATTCACCGCTGGCCATTCCGTTAATCTCACCTGGGAAAATCTACCATTTTGTTTGGTAATCTCTCACTCACTCACTGATTTACTTACAATAGGTATTATCATATGTACTCTAGTTAAATATCAGAGGATGTAAAATTGGGGCAAAACTCTTGCAACACTCACACACTCACGCACAGTGCACATAGCACCGAGAAACGGCGGCCATGGCTGCCAACCAACTCGACACCACTTCGGCCACTCTCTCTCACCTTTTCACCGCATCTTTTTCTCCTCTTGCATACGCAGTATTCGAACCCCTGAAATTTTCACCCAAGCTAAACCCCTTCTGGCAAAGAGTTTGGTTTCAGAACTCGTCGCCGTTAATTGATTCAAGTAGATTATTTGTAGATGCTACTACGACTGTTATAGAAGCCCTAAATTTAAGAGCTTGAAATAGGAATTTGATTAAGCTAATTAAAAACCCAACTAACATCCTGCGTGTCTATCCTAACAGATTATAGGAATTCTATCTTAAACTTGTGCATTTTTGTACCCATAGCTTCAGAGGAAATATTAGGTTAAAGTATACATTACTTTCATTTAGAACTATAAAAAAAAATAGTCCATATGTTGATTCGATGGCCTAATCTGAAAATTAATTTACCCCATTAACTTCTACTGTAACAAATAGTAATTTGTGGTAAATTTTGTATAGGTACTAATGCATTGGGCTAGTTAGATGCCACGTCAAGTTAGACGCATCTTTTTTTGGTGAGTTACGCATACCTTAGCTACCTATATTTTTTGAATTTTTGGAAAGAAATGCCATTGCTTGTTTTGCTGGAAAATATGAGAATTGAGCTTCTTACTTGCTTTATTTGATGTTAATACATGCAATGGTTGGTTTACAAATCTTTTGTGTAATAGTTAATTTAGACCATGGCAATATATTTTGGAACTTGAATTTTACTTCTTATTAGTACATGCTTGTGATAATATGAATCATTCGAACGGTGTCTCGAGCGCTAGGGGACATGTAAAGAAACTAGCGACGTGAAGTAATAAGGTAGGAGATGCAGTCAGGCATCATCGGGTAATGATATCTTACCACTCTTCAATGGGGTCGCTCCCCAACCGACTGGCAAAAATACCGTTGAATGTTATTATCGCTCGAATGTGCAAAAGTGAAAGGGAAGAAGAAAAGGGTCCATCTTTTGGACCAAAGAATTGAATATATAGATCAAAATGCTTGTTCCTGGAAAATTTGATGAGAATACTTGAAATGTTGCTTGGTTCTTGAACTGTTTTATTAAGTAAGGTATTTCCATGGTCAAACATGTAACTTTGGTATACGTTTCTCAACTGAGCTTCGGCTTATGGAAACCTTTTCTAATTTTCCAGGTTATTGTAGATAGCAACTTAGGGGCCAGATGTGTTGTTTGGTTAGCTATTGTAAATAACACGTTTGTAAAAAGGAACAAGAGCATGGTGTCTTTTGAGACAAGTGGTACTGTAATAGTTAAAACCAAACCAAACCGAGCCTTACTCCCAATCACTTGGAGTCAGCTACATGAATCCGTTTCCTCCATTGAGCTCTGTCAAGGGCCACTTGTTCACACAGACTCATTATACTCATATCTTTGCGCACTACAGCATCTAACGAAAAGATGCTTCCGCTGTTTTTCCTTATATGTTATTTAGTATGCTCTGAATGGTAAAAGTGTTGGAGGTCTTGGTGATTCCGTCACCGGCCGGTCACATGACCCGTATAGGAGTTGGAACGTGACACTAAGTGTAACTGCGAAAAGCTCCCCTAGGGCTAATACCGAGCTTAGCCCGAGGAACTCACTTTATACCTTTGCTTTTGAACTTGAACAAGGATTGTAGGTTGAGAGTTTTGGAGTTGTGATTTTTCCAAATTCAATTGTTTACTAAGCTGTAGAGGGGGGAGAAAAAGAATGGAATTTTTCTATGGAGGAGAATGTCCAGAGAATGTTAAAGTTACTTTTCTCTAGAATGAAGGGATGTCTTTCAGCTAAAGGGCGTATATTTATAGGCAAGAGAGCCAAGGATCATCAATGCAAAGAGGGCAGGTGGCTTCTAGGTCGAATAAAATTTATGAGTATTCTCTGCAAAACTGTTTTTTAGTTATGGCTCCTACAAGCATGGCTAGCAACTTTCTGAACTTGTCAGAATTTTTTCCGAACTGTCGTGCAGCATACCACAAAATAGCGTGCATTGTAATAAAAGAATTACACCATACGGTTTAGTAGTAACATCGTGCGATATGCAGGTCCAGTTGAGGAGGGTTTTTGGGCTTTGAAAATCCATGTTCAAGCTTTACAAGGTATCGTTCCTTTATTTTATCATCGAAGAATTTAAAGATTATTAAGAGGTTAGGATTGGGGTGTCTACAACGTTCGAAGCTTCACTGGAACTGACGCCTGCGCTGGAGCTGTTGACTTGAGGATTCTCTCCAATCTTATTTACATGAATGCCACAGGATATTTAAAAAAGGACAAATTTTCGTAGTCGTCCATCTAGATTTACTATTGTCTCAATTTCGTCCCTTTAGTTTGTTTTACGTTTCACATTGGTAAAATCGTTAACACTGTTAATGAAATTAACGAAAAATATGATTAAAAAATTAAGTGCTCCAATTTTCAATCCGGTTGAACCAGTGTGAAGATCTTATTTTTTTTATCATTTTATCATCGATGGTCGTAATGAATTTTTGGCTCTAAGGCCTTTCAACGAGCACCCGAAGACTCATTATTTAGTTTCAGGGCTCTTGTAACAACCCTAATTTTTGGTAAATAAAATTTTTGTTAAATATTTGAATTTTTTTTAATTACTTGAATTGCTTTTGAATTCCTTTTTAATTTCTAATAATCCGTCATAATTAGATTTGAGACTTATAAAATTTTATCTTTTCGCACCAAACAATTTGGTCATTTTCCAAAGACATATATGCTTATAAAAGCACTTATCTATTTTTCCAAGTGGGTAAATTAAGTCTTAAAATTATATTTCTTGGCTAGAAATTCTACATGACAAGTAGAATTAGTTTCCAACCGATTAGTTAGAGGAACCTAACTACCATTTTACCTAGTTACATTTTCCTAACCTTAGGTGAACCTTATGAACCATTCCAACCCTACTTGAACCTTTTAGACCTAGAGAAGTAATCATTATACTTCATGATTAGACATATCAAAGCCATACCGATCAGCATTTCCCCTTATCCATTGGACAATAACTACTAGGGAAAATTTTATCCCTTGGGTAATAAAAGTTAGTCTTGCCAATGAAAGTCTAGATTTAACAAGACAAGTCATATAAGAATCTTTGGACCATAGGAAGCCATTATTTTGCTTCCAAAAGAAGCAAACTTAGCCTTGTCATGCATGCAATCCTAAGACTAATAGCCCTAAACCTAATAATTACCCTCCAAGGCTTACTTTCCTAGATTTTCTCTAGGTATATATATACATACCTACATACATAGTACGAGAGAGAGAGAGAGAGAGAGAGAGAGAGAGAGAGAGAGAGAGAGAGAGAGTGTGTGTGTGTGTGTGTGTGAGGTGTGTGCTTGTGTGTTGTGCACTCCAACTTACCCCTTTAGCCTTAAGCCTATTTATGACTTAACAACCCATTTCTAATCAATTTCAAGCATAGGATCCTAGCCTTAGTCATTCTAGATTTGCTTCCAAACTAGCCCTTGATTTCCCTAGGATTTGACTACAACCAAGACCTATGAATGACTAAACATGGAAGGCTATGCCATAGCCTAATTAAACCCTACCCTAGACTTGTAAGACCTAGGCTATAATCACCTAGATTCACCTACAAAGCCTAAGATCCTACTTAGTTTGTAGCCTTATGCCTAAAGACTTGGATTGACCCATGAGAGAATAGACTTACCATGCTTTCAAGCACGATTTGACAACACAAAGAGAGAGAGAGAGAGAGAGAGAGAGAGAGAGAGAGAGAGAGAGAGAGAGAGAGAGAGAGAGAGATGGCTGGCCATGAGGGAGGGAGGGAGAGCCCAAACTTTTGTTATAAATAGCACCACATTCTTGCCATTCAACTCACACCTTCATCCTTCAACTTCTGTCTCTAGAAATTCTTGTGTTCTTGCCTTGTTCTTGCTTGTTATTCTTTTGTTCTTGAGTTCTTCAAGAAACTCATCCAAGACTGCCACTAGATCGCCACTCAACCACCCTTCTATCCATAAAAGTTTAGTAGTTAGTCAAAGATCTAGTTTCGAGAGAAACCTTTCTCTTTCGAAGCTACCGTAAGCTTACCGTAGGAAGTCACTCCGTTCGTTAGCCGACGTACTTACTTTTCAGTAGCCGCCCTACCGCCAAGAAGAATGGTGGATTCTCCCGTACTTACTATCTCTAAATATAGAAATGTGTATATTGTTTGTATGTGAAAATGCATGAGAACTTGAAAGGTGTTTATTAAGTTTTGAAAATGAATGTGAGTATGTTGAATATATTGACTTTATGTTTTGGAAAATCATATATTGTTTTGAACTTCCCTAAAAGAAAGAAAGAATCGATTTTGGAAATATAAACTTGATTGAAAGTATTCGTATTTTGATCATAAAGATGGTTATGAACATGATTACTTGGATTACTCGTTTGATATGTGATAAAGCATAAGTGGTTTTCCACTCCAAAGGTGTCCGTCCATGTGACACTATGCTTTAGGTTGTGTGCTAAAAGTTTGAGCATGATTATGTGAACTTTAGGATAATATAAGCATGAGAAAATAATATAAAGTTGGATGATCTTACTAGTTTAGTTTCAAGATTATAATGAATGATTTATGTTTATTTATGTGAAAAGTCCTGTCACGGAGTCTTTGCATGAAAAACGAGACACGGATATTGAGAAAGTAAAACCATGACACCTAAGGTGTGTTAATGGCAATGTATGTTTTGAAACCGCAATATGGCCGGATGTGGTAATCCATTGTGTATAAGAAAATCCGCAATGTGGCCAGACTTGGTAGTCCATTGTGTGGATTTGCAGAAACCGCAACATGGCCGGACTTGATAGCCTATTGTGTGAATGAATACTCGCAATGTGGCTGGACATGGTAGCCCATTGCGTGGATTGTGAAAACCACAATGTGGCCGGACTTGGTAGCCCATTGTGAAGATTGCCAATGGGGTCGGACGTGGTAGCCTCATTGGTAATGTGGCTTGGTTATCTGCGGAGAGGAGCCAATGCAAATTTTGTGTGCCAATGGGAACCCGGCGCGGCGGAACCATTGTGAGGATACTCGAAAGACCGGCGCGGCGGAACCGAGGTTGGGTGTGTACAACGGATTTTGAAAATGTTGATTTGGTAAATGAAAGGTGAAACTAGTGACACGGTCTACGAAATGATGCGCAGGAGAAACTCCGAAATCATAGACACCAACGATAGTTGAATAGTGAATGTGGATGTATCATTGTTAACTGTTTTGTTAAATATGCATGAACTATGTGGAGATCGTTATTATTATGATCTAATGTGTAAGTTAAAGGATAGTGTGTATAGATTATTCTATTGAGCTCTTGTAGCTCATGGTGTTACCTTTGGTGACCCTGACATATTATACTAGGGGTGACGCTGGTATAATGTGTCAGACTTTGTAGATGAACAAGGTGAGCTGTACACCTTGGAGGCTTTTGGAGCGGAAGAGCTGGCTAGGATGGAAGAGCAGGCGGAACTATAGTTAGGAACCTTAGTTCCCTCCCTTTGTGTAATTATGGAGATTTTGATGTAATAATGAGCCAGACTCTATTTAGATTTTTAATAAAATTTTCTATTTAACGTTCCCAAAATTAGAAGCGTTACAGTTCTCTTATGGTGTTCATTAAAAAGACTTAGAGCCAAAAATCTATTATGACCATCTAAGATAAAATGATCAGAAAAATAAGATTTTCGCACCGGTTCAAACGGATTAAAAATTGGAACACTTAATTTTTTTACACCGTTTATATATTAAATTTTTCAATTTTTATATATAGTTAAAAAATTAAGTGTTTCAATTTTTAATCTGTTTGAACCGGTGCAAAAATATTAGTTTTCTGATCATTTTATCTTAGATGGTCATAATGAATTTTTGGCTCTAAAGCCTTTCAATGAGCAGCCTAAGAGAGCCCTGAAACTAAATAAGGAGTCTTCGGGTGCTCGTAAGACATTAGAGCCAAAAATTCATTACGACCATCTAGGATAAAATGATCAAAGAAATAAAATCGTCGCACCGGTTCAACTGGATTGAAAATTGGAGCACTTAATTTTTTAATCATATTTTTCCGTTAGTTTCATTAACGGTGTTAACAATTTTACCAATTTGAAACGTAAAACAAACTACGGGGACGAAATTGAGACAATTGAAACTAAAAGGACGAAATTGAGACAGTCGTCAAACTAGAGGGACGACTACGAAAATTTGCCCTTTAAAAAATGATTAATTTGGGCAAAAATAGAGTTTTGCCATTGGATACCTATCCAAAATGAATTTTTACTCAAAATTTGACCCAAATTTAAAGAAAAGAAATGATAAGGATCGGAGATGCTCTTAGTGCACAGGACAATCCCACAATCCGTGGTTGCCCATAGGGCTGCAAACGAGCCGAGCCGAGCTTTACAGTATTCAAGCTTGTTTATTAAGTTTTTAACGAACCCAAGCTCGAGCTTAGTGAAAACTTAACGAGTCGAGCTCGAGCCGAGCGGGCCTTGGCTTGAATCGAGCTCAAGCTTGTTCGCGAGCCTCAACGAACCAACGAAAAATGTATATATATCCTCGTATAGACCTAATATAACAAAAAATATTTTGATTGTGAAGGTATATATCTTTTATTTTCCTATGGAGCAGGGG
Organism: Rhododendron vialii; assembly: GCF_030253575.1. Lineage (NCBI taxonomy): Eukaryota > Viridiplantae > Streptophyta > Magnoliopsida > Ericales > Ericaceae > Rhododendron > Rhododendron vialii. Next base: position 24,496,123 of record NC_080557.1, on the reverse strand, counting down.
TGTACTGGTGTGCATATACTCTCGCCTCCCTTAGTTGACTGAAAAGTGAAAACGGAAAGAACAAATTATAAAATAACAATAAAAATTCTAAACTTAAGTATATATACCTCGACTCGCGAGCCAACTCAAGCCGAGCTTATCCTAGCTCGAGCTCGGCTCGTTTGCAAAATGAGCTGAAAAAATTGACTTCAACTCATCCATTTAACTTCCGAGCCGAGCTTGAACTAGCCAAGTTGCGAGCGGTTCGTGAGCGGCTCGATTTGTTTGCGGCTCTAGGCGCCCAAGGTCGGGGCTGCCCATGGTCGGGGCTGCCCATGGTCGGGGCTTACCCCGGACTGGCTTACCAGCCCCCCGGACTAACTAGCCAAGTTGCGAGCGGTTCGTGAGCGGCTCGATTTGTTTGCGGCTCTAGGCGCCCAAGGTCGGGGCTGCCCATGGTCGGGGCTTACCCCGGACTGGCTTACCAGCCCCCCGGACTGGCTTACCCCGGACTGGCTCTGCCTCCGATTATATTAAAATAAAAAAGGGAAAAAATTATGAAAAAGTAACATATAAGTATATAGACTTGGTGGTTTATGGCAAGAAAAGTCATTCTTCGTATTCCTGCCTCCCAAACAAGCAAAGGCCAGCTGTTCAAAAAAAAAAAAAAACACAAGCAAAGGCCATCTATTGCAACAAAGACAGCTATCGATTGGTCCACATCTCATAAAAACACCCCATTTCTCCAGCCCTCAACTTTGACGCAACCGTAACCAACGACCCTTCCGTTGAGCTCTCTCTCTCTCTCTCTCTCTCATCCCAGGCGCTGCCTATACAAAACACTCTCAGACCATACGCTATTGTCTGAATCTAACGCCTATCGACCAAGATTCTCTGCATTCCTCGCTTCTCCAATGGACGGATCGATCAACCGGAGTTGAATCGAATATATATATCTATATAAAAAAATATATATGGAGAAGAAACAACGCATTTCGATATTCACCACCGCGAGCCTTCCATGGATGACCGGCACGTCCGTGAACCCTCTGTTCCGCGCCGCATACCTCGCGAAGCAAGACGAGGAGAGGAAGGTTACCCTTGTGATCCCGTGGTTATCCTTGAAGGACCAAGAACATGTTTATCCCGAAAAGATCACGTTCAATTTGCCCTCGGAGCTGGAGAAGTACGTCCGTAACTGGCTCGAGGAACGGACCGGGTTTAGGTCTGGTTTCGACATACGGTTCTATCCGGGAAAGGTAATGGTTATTGCTGGGATTTGGGATTTTTCGATGTGATTTCTAATTTTGAATTTGAGTATGGATGTTATGCTGTTTCTTATATGAGTCTTGGATCATCAATTGCTCGAAAAGAAGGGTGAGTTGTTACGGAAACCGGGGCTACTGTGTGTATGAATATCTAGGTACTCTTCTTTTGCGTGGTTGCTTTTTGTACGTGGAGAGGTAAACCCACAGACAAACTGAATGAATTAAACGCAGGTGTTCTAAGATGAGCTCACACAGATGTTCCTAAGATGAGCTCAACAAGAATGGAAATCTCGTGTGGAATTGAAGGGTAAAAGCTCGTTTTTGATTAAATAAAATCTTTCTTTGCGATAAAAAAAATTAATGAATTAGGGTGTGCAATTAGTTAAAAAAGTGCGTTATAGTAACCAAAAATGAGAAACAAACTCATATGACCTAACTTGAAACCAAGACCTCTTGGAGGCGAAGCTATGACACATTGGGTCACCAATTACTCTAAAGCTTTATATGTTAGGGAACTTAGGGTATCTCCAATGGCATAACCAAAATTGGATAATCAAAACTTGCCACCTTATGTTTTGGTTATTCCATTTAAGGGGTTACTAAGATTAACAATGTAAAGTCACACAATGGTCCATAATCAAGAACTCATTTTTAGTAGAGAGAGACAGAGAGAGTTGATAATGAATGTAAGTGGATGGGTCCATTGATAGTGATGGGAGGGAGAGAGGAAGAGAGAGAAAGGAAAGAGAGAGAGCGTGTGGTCCCCACTAAATTTGGTTATCCAAAAAGAAAAAGATTGCTAGTTTTGGTTATCCAAATGCCAAAATATGGTTATTAGTTAAGGGGTTGCTAAGTTTGAGTATACCATGGTGAGCCATATTTTGGACCAACATTACTAACTTTAGAAATCTTTTAGTTTTGGTTATGCCATTGGGGACACTCTTAGGGGATACGTCTAACAATGTATATAAAGCTTCTGCTGTTGTATAACTTTCATCACCTTCCGCAGTTCTACCATTAAGTTTGTTGTGGTATCAATGTATCATCTTTCTTTGGTGTTAGTCTTGAGGTTTTTTTTGAAGTTTGAATGGACTGTCTTTTCAACTTTAGTCCTTTTATGTATTTAAGTATTTAACATCTACCTTTGAGGCCTGAAAAACCCTAGTTCCGACTCAACCAATCACCAAGCAATAAGTAGGAAGTAAGAAAAATACGATGAACACTAGATATATGTGGAAAACCCTAGATAGGTAAAAAACCATGGGAAAGAATCAAGCACTATAGAAAAATATTGTACGGTTACAATCGAACTTACTGCACAATTGAGAATCCTCACAATTGATTCAAGAACGATAGCCGAATCCTCGTTCACTGTACCTGGTGCTTTATTGCCGCTGTCTTGAATCCTCAAGCCTTCCGATTACCCTTCCAGAAATTCACTGGAAGCAACTCAACCGTAGAGATTGATTGTTGTATGAACCTCTTGGAGATTAATTAATGTTTCGACATTCCAACCATTTTGAAGGCAACTCCAAGATACAAAGTAGACATACTTCACGGTATATGAAAACCCAAGGCCGATATGTTTTGGCTTCTATGCTCCTCTGTCTCGTGCCCTAGCAGAAAAGAAAAGACTACTATTTATATTAGTAGCATCCCGATCGATAATCGGATCGATCGGTCAATCCATATGTTCCAATCCCAAGTCTGCTCTCAGTTAGTCAGCTTATTATGATGGGCCTCAGATTGATGACCCGATCAATCCGTTCCAATATAGCTCAAAACACTCACTCTCAATTACAAATAAAGATTCCTTTCACTCTAATCCTATACAGACTCGCTACGCTTAGAAAAAAATAAAAAGAAATTACAACTCGATAAAGAATGGGATACAAAGAAAATACGTTTTGTCAATGGAATTGCCAACCAAAACAAAGCGCCGCTTTTTGGAGCTAACAAGGCCAAAGCATGGGAAGCTTCCCACGGGCATTAGCCGTTTGTACATTTGATCAACGAAAGATTTCCCCCATTGCTAAGACTTGAATACGAGGTTTGCGCCTTTCAAAAAAAGTATATGAGGTTTGCAATTTGCTTATAGTTTTGGTTTAACTTCTTTAAGATTCTTAACGGTTATGCCAATTCTGAATTCACAGGGGTTTTAAAATTCTGGTAATGTTAATAATTCTCATTCTATAATATGCATCTATCCCACCCTTCACGTTATGCTTAAACAGTATGCTATGGTAAGGGTGGATAATAAAGAGTTCCATTCCAAGTTGGTTTCCGGTTGAATGTTTTGTAAGCGAACTCTCATGTAGTAAGTAAAAAGCAAGATCAAAAGTGGAAAGACTTCCTAGCGTGGTGTCATGTTTGGCAACCAAGGAAGATAAAACTTTTGCCTTGCGCTTATCAGAAAAGATAAATAAATAGACTCTTCCATTTCCCCTATACCAGTTTTTATTGGTGAATGAATCTTTGACTACGTCATACAATTGCCTAAAGATCCTTGTCGGCTCTACTGGTGCTCCTATATAAAATATATGTTTGATGGTTGTCATTGGGAAGTTCAATCATTTCGTTGATATTAAGGGTTTTTTTTTTCTCTCTCTTTGATTTATCTGCTCTTTTTTTGTGTCTATTTTAATATGTTTTATCTTGCATAATGGTGTGTGGTCTAATCCAATGGTGGTATATAGCAGATTTGTATAGTATAATTAATTATTTTCTGGCTTTACATTGCAGTTTTCAAGAGATAAAAGGAGTATTCTTGCTGTTGGTGATATTACAGAAGCCATCCCTGATGAAGAGGCAGATATTGCTGTCCTCGAGGAACCCGAGCATCTTACATGGTATCACCATGGGAAAAGATGGAAAGCAAAATTCCGCCTAGTTGTAGGAGTTGTTCACACCAATTATTTGGAATATGTGAGAAGAGAGAAGAATGGACGAGTACAGGCATTTTTTCTTAAGTACATCAATAGTTGGGTTGTCAACATCTATTGCCACAAGGTATGTCTCCTCGTAAGTTTAAAGTTAGTAGAATAACTTGTTCTTGAATTCTGAAGGAGATAGCATTACCTTACTTTAGAATTAGCCGCCGAACTACTTGGGTTGTACAAAAGAGTTGAAGATGGGAATACTTGCGTGCAATTACTATCTGTTTTAAATTTGTTTTCCTTTATGTGCTCGGGTGAGTGTGTCGATGCAGCGATTTGCTCAGTAAGTCTGCAGCGATTTGTTACTCCTACTGATTGATAATATTGGGCCTCACATATATTTGGTAATAGAGAACCTTTGAAAGGTGTTTTCTCATCTAAATAGTTTTGAAGGAAATTATGTTAATAGTGATGGGTTGGTTGCTTTTGCTCGTCATGGCATCATTGATGGACTGATCGTTTGGAAATTGAGGTTTTACTTTTATTATCTGCAGTAACTAGTAATGTGATGATATTTAGGTATTTGTACTTGAAGCACACGTTATAGGTTCAGGCTACAGCCTCGTAGAATACCTGTCCAGCTGCCAATGAGTGATGAGAAGCTGCTTCTGCTCCCTGGAGAATACATCAAAAGAAACTCTTTTACTTGGTTTGTCCTTACTGGTGGATAGCGTCGTTTAAGTGCAGATAGCGGAGTGCAAATTCTGCATGTAAAAAGAAGGGAAAATATTTGTTGTTTTCAATATGCATTCAGATTCTGTAAGTCCTTGGCTGATTCATGTATTTGTGTGGGGACCGCTAAATGTGAGTCATGTGACTTACCTTCCCAATTGAATTTTTACCTTTTTCTCTATCAGCTTGAGCTTCCACATTGGAATTGTGTACCTGGGAAGACATTTTTCCTGGCCATCACAGCGCCACTGTGCTGTACCTTCAACTTGATGTCTTCCTCTCAGTGATTCTTAGAGTGGGCTCTTACTGACTATTGTATGATGAACTAGGCAAGTATGTAGTGCACCACTTATAGTGAATCCGATGACTTCTTTAGGTACATTTAGACTGCTTGGCTTTATGCGATAAGATTGTCAGCATATCTGTACCTAATTTTGTGTTCTATTACCCAGCATTAGAAGCTTAAGAAAAAACACTGTTAGAATAGTTTCACTACATAACTGGGACAGATGTTAATTGCTTCCCAATGGTAGATCAATCATACCTATCTTGTTAAGTTTCTTTTTTTGACAGACCTATCCTGTAAAGTTTGACCCTAATTGATTGAAACTTAAGGCTTGGTTTGGTTCGGTTTGGTTTAGACCTATCTTGTAAAGTTGAAACTGCTTATTCCTACCCAGAAAATATACTTGGACATTATATTTAACTTTGTCCTGAAATGACAGGTGATACGTTTATCTGCTGCTACCCAGGATCTTCCAAGATCTATTGTATGCAATGTTCATGGAGTCAATCCCAGGTTTATAGAGATTGGAAAGAAGAAGAATGAACAACAGCAAAATGGAAGCAAGGCCTTCGCCAAAGGTGCATATTACATTGGTAAGATGATCTGGCACAAAGGTTACAAGGAGCTCCTTAAACTTCTCCGGGATAATCAAAATGATCTTACTGGACTTGAGGTTGATTTATATGGGAATGGAGAGGATTCCGTTGAAGTTCAGGAAGCTGCCAAGAAATTGGAATTAACAGTTAGGGTTCATCCTGGACGTGACCATGCTGATCCTTTATTCCATGAGTAAGTTTTCTACCACCTTCTTCTTCCTTGTAACATAAGATATACTCATTTTTCTTCGGAAACACTAAACGTTTCTACCCCAAAAGGGGAAAAGAAACTTCCATTTCACAAACCCATGAAAAACTAGTCGATTAAGAGACCTAATGCTTGAAATTCCACTCAAAAGCAAGCTAACTGACAGGGTTATTTTTGTGCCCTGTCGTTAACAAATCATAATGAAAAATCTTTGTCAAGGGCAATACAGTTATTACCATCATGTATTATATGAAACAGCATTCGGCCACATCCATGCCCTTGTATTGTCCTCAAAGTGTTGGTGTTTCCTGTGTGATTATGGGGCTATGAGCTTTTTTTTTTCTCATAGCAGGTCTTTTAGACTACGCACTTCTTCTTCTTTAAGGTGCATATCTTATGATTAAAATATTCCCACAAAAGTTTAGGTGTCACTTGGAAAATCAACCGTAGGCACTTCATTTTCTTAAGCAGATCACAAAGTGCATGAAAAATTCAAATTTTCGGGTTGTTATGCAACATAATTAATTTTTATTTTCTTGTTTGCTTTCCAGCTATAAAGTGTTCCTAAATCCAAGTACCACAGACGTTGTGTGCACCACCACAGCAGAAGCATTGGCAATGGGCAAAATAGTGGTTTGTGCCAATCACCCTTCAAATGACTTCTTCAAGCAGTTCCCAAACTGCCGAACCTACGATGATAGCAAGGGGTTTGTCGAAGCTACACGCAAGGCATTAACCGAAGAGCCCTCCCCCTTGACAGATGCACAGAGGCACAAGCTTTCATGGGAGGCAGCAACGGAAAGGTTTCTAAGGGCTGCTGAGCTGGAACAGGCCCCACCACTGAAGGCTGAGGCAGATCAGGCCCCATCTCAAAAGAGATTGACAAAGAGCTCTTCGAAGCTTTTCATGTCCACGTCGCTTAGTTTCAAGAGGCGCATGGAGGATGCATCCGCGTTGGCACATTTTGTTGGAACTGCGTTGTTGAGTTCACAACCCGACGAAGACCAATGCAAGAAGCTTGGTCTGGCACCCCCTTCAGGAAAATGGGGCCCACGACGTTGATCTTGTTACGGAAAGCTATTTACAAGCAGAATTTTTATGCAGAAATCCATCCAGAATGATGTTGCTATAGTGTTCTTGGATATTTTGGTGCAAAATGAAAGAACCAAAAGCTGCCATGCACGTTATGCTGCGTGGAAATTGTGTGTAAAAATATCAGTTGTATGTCATTAATCTCATGTTGATGTTTGCTTCGGCAGTGGCACAGAAAGACCCTGGTTATCACCGTGGAACACCTTTGATGTATGGGCTACAAGATTGCAGCCACAGTGGGTGAGTTCCTTTTGTTCACTACACTGGTGTTGTCTAAAATGGAAAACATGTACAATGTAGGTTTAAGGTTTCTGTTCGTGTCATGGTACTACTCAAGAACCCCTAACTATGGGTGTTAGAAGTGTTAAACTCAAGCAATCCTCAACAAAGCGGTTGGACTCTTCTTGTTGTAGATATCTTAATAAGATACTTGGGAGTTGTATATTTAGCTTGAGGCTGGAAATGGTGAGAAAATTTTGATTTCTTATGTGAGATGGATGGAAAAAGCAAGAGAACTAAAAGGTTGGCAGATTAAATACTACAAGAATTCCCTTCTTCCACCCAAAACTAATCCGGTGGGCAACCGACCCGTTATATTATCGTCAGCCAATGAAACTTGTTCTTTCCACCAGAGCTTTTACTTATTGCAAATCATTTAATATCCTTGGTTTATTTTGGGTGGATATAAGTAGGTGGATACAAAATTTAAATAGGACAGTGACATTTTGTAATTAAGAGGGTAGATATAATCACACTACTTCTTCTCATCCATATATCCGTTGGGCAGAGATTTTTTATCCGTGATCTATATCTGAATAGCAAACACCGAATATGAGTATAGCCAGATTATATCATATCCGCCTCTTATATCCCTTTTGACAAACAGACCGCAAGAGGTAAATGACAAATGTGTTAGAACCACAAATAAAACCACACACAATCACGTTAAACAACCAACGAAACGAGCATGAGAGGCTTGCACTATCATTTTGGACCGCAAAAAACAGTAATGGGGAGAGAGAAACCGCCGTCCGTCGGCCACAATCCCACCACCACCAAAATTTCTAAAGTCCTGTCTTCAGAAGTTGTTTCCCAAGTCACCGGATTCATCAACAGAAAGGGAATCTCCGAAAACATCCCACACAATTTCACCACAAAGGATTTCCACTCCGACTTGATACGAGGCCTCTTCGTGAAAGTCGATCTCGTGCAACGTGGCCGAATCTCCTGCCTACTCTCCGTGAAACCTGCCATCACTGTAAACTATTTTTCCTCCTTTCTTCTTTCCTGGATCTTATTGCATATCTGATACTGATAGGAGTATTGGTAGTGTTCGGTTACCATTTTACTTTAGTTTTTCAATCATTATCTTATTTCTTTTTCTATTTCTTTCTTCAATCATTATCCTATTTCTTCAATTATTACTTTCTCATCTCTGTATCTCTCTTCAATCATTACCCCTCTCTTCAATCATTATCATATTTTTCTCTTCACCTACTACCAAAATTAAACTAAACTAAACAAAACAAAGTCATCTTTTCCACTCAAACTCAGATTTCAAATAAGAATTTTGTAAATTCACTTCTTTTCTTAACTTAACTTAAAAATAAAAATAAACAACAAATTGAGTATTGCTCAAATTTTATAGAGAACAAGTGAGACTTAAATTTTGAAAAGCTATTCTCTTTCTCAAATTTATAATCTTGCCATTACTCAAGCTTTTAGTTAAAAATAATATGGTTAAATTTAGATATACCCATTGAAATGCTTCATATGGAATCAAGCTTTTTCTCAAAATTTAAGGAACAAGATGGGTTCTTTAACAGTTGTGCAATTGCATTACCTGCGCTAAACCCTCTTCAGTCTTCACTAGATGGACTCCTAAATAAAGTATGTAAACCCTACCATCATCAGAGCTAGCCGTGAAAAGACTTTTCAGAAGTTTAAAGCGAAAATAAAAGATGTGGCTCTTTTGTCGGATTATTATTAAGGAATGAAAAAGTATGAGAGGCTCCCGAAATATTCAATTTTTTTTAAAAGTCTAATTAAAACGGCCTCAATACAAATTTTAGGTTAAGACTAACTCTACCTATATGGTAAGAAAATGACTTGGAAACCACGTGGCCGTGACACATGGGCCCATAAATAATCTATCCACTGTGAGAATCCCAATCAATTACTACTTTGGACCATCCATAACATGAGAGATTATCTCATGTCTGTCTTCGCACCACATATTTATATTGGACTCATACACTTTGTATTGAACCCTACATAAATATGTAGTAGGGATAGGTTGGAGGCATTATGTGGCGGTGTCCGAAGATCACTAAATAAATCTTCCCATATATATAACTATGTCCCAACACCTTATACATTTGTGTGGAGTCCGTATATATTGTATTGATATGGGGTTTCAGAAAATCACGTGGCAGTGCTCCAAGACTTCCTAATCACATGGTCGTGTTCGGGTTTCGGCCTTGTGGGCTCCCTCGACTGGCGCGCCCTCAAGAGTCGCCATCCGGATTTTTGAGATGGATGATCCGAGAAACCGAGAACTCATTTGAAAAAGGCTTTTGGTCTTAGCGAAAACGTTGAGACTTTGGGTTCGGGGGCCATGTTACGAATGGGGAAGGTTTTGTCGAAAAACACCTCATTTGCCCGGTAAAAATCGGTCTCTACTAAACATTTTTAAAAGGGGAAAACTTTGAATATCCATTGGGAAATCAAACTCTTTAATAAACAAGTAAAGGGGAAAGGGACATGGGAAGATATATTACATTGGCGTGCACATGGTGCTTGCTGTACAGAAATGATGAGTGAATGATGACGTGAAAAACGAAAGAACTAATCAGCAAACTATCCAGACCACAACATTCCCCACACAGCTTACCATAATGCCGCACACGGATTTATGATACGCCGTGCGGTGCATCCTTCCTACTATCAGACTATCAACATTACTCAGAATAACGCCCGGTGCATCGTATATCCCGTACGATGTTTTTTAAAGACATCAAACGATATATAACTTATGATCCGCCTTAGAATAACACCATTCCTTCAAGCCATGAATATAAAACAACCTTTTGATTCATCTAATCACTTGGAATGATCAACAAAATTTCATTTAGAAAGCGAAACATGGCTTGTAGATATGTTCTCATTCTGAAATGCACCGATGACAGTATTTCAACAATATAAACAGTCCTGACGACGAATGGCCATGATCCAAATGGTCTGGATGAATAAACAATAAGCAGTAAAACACCGTGCGCCTGAACATTCTACACCGTGCGATGCATCAGAACACCGCGCGGCGTGGTATGTCCAGTGCAGTGATCATTTTAGTTTCTGAAAATGATTTTTAAGTTAGTGCTCAACCCAAAAGAGGTCAAGCCTGATTGCAGAAAAGTCCCCTCAGGGCCAGGACAGGGCCTAGCCCAAGGAAACTTGCTTTTTACCTTTGATCTTGAGCTTGAATGAAGGTGGGCGGTTGTAGATGAAAGCGTGTGGATGTGTGGGTATATGCGGTTTGTTGGATGTTTAGATGGGTGGGGAAGGGGGGTCTCGAAGTTAGGAAGAGACTAAGTTTTGAAGGTGAAGAGAAAAATGGAGTGTTTCGAGAAAAGAAATGCCCGGAGATTGTTTTTAGAACAACTTTCTCAAGGCTTAAAAATAGAGAAGGGGTGTAAGGGCAAGATGAGAGAGAGAGAGAGAGAGAGAGAGAGAGAGAGAGAGAGAGATTAGGGGCCCCTTTCACATGAGTAAAGGGGTGTATTTATAGGCAAGAGCCAAGGATTATCAATGCAAATGGGGGAGGTATCTTCTGGACTAGCTATTATTCTCTGCCAAGCCGACTTTGAGTTGTGCCTCAAGTGAGCGTGGCCGACAGCTTTCTGAGCCAGTCAGAACTTTTCTTAAACGCCGTGCAGTTTACTTCATGACCTTGTGCAATGTAATGAATGTCATTGTACCGCACGGTCTAGAAGTGTATCGTACGGTGTTCCAGGTTCAATCCTGAGCCTTTTGGGCTTTATTGGGCTTTTGGGCTTTAATGGGTTTTGTTTAGGCTATGGGAGTTCTCATTCAAGCTCTTGAAGGTATTGTTCCCTTTATTTCATCATCGGGGCATTTAAAGATCTTTCGAGGTCTGGATTGGGGTGTCTACAGTAGTCTCTCTTTAACGGAACTAGATTACTATTGGTTGGTACGAGTGACGCTTAAAGAATAGGCATCCCTATCCGTTGCTCGAAAGTCTTTAAATAGAGACAAAAACGCATGAAAAATCAAAGTGTAAGTAGATGATGGCGGTGGTTGCGCTCGTGGAGCTGCCTACGTACCCCATTTGTAAGGATCAGACCAATGTAGTTCGGTTGGGACAATACAAGTAAAAACGAGTCCCGGTGGACAACTATCAAAACCATGCAATAATTTTGAGAAGATTAAGTGCCTGTAATACCAAGTGTCGTGAAATTTTCCAAAACTAGAAGTAAGTGTAAATAGCAGCATGAGTTCAAGACGAGCCTTCGAAGGGTGAGCCCTCAGGGGGCAAAAATCGAGACGAGACAGGTCCTCGAAGGGCCAAAATTCGAGACGAGCCCTCAGGGGGCGAAAGTTGAGACGAGACGAGCCCTTGAAGTGCCAAAATTTGAGACGAGCCCTCGGGGGGGGGGGGGGGGGGGGGAAAGTTGAGGCGAGACGGGCCCTCGAAGGGCAAAAATTCGAGACGAGCCCTCTGGGGGTGAAATTTGAGGCGAGACGAGCCCTCGAAGGGCGAAGATTCGAGACCAGCCCTTAGGGGGCAAAATTTGAGGCGAGACGAGCCCTCGAAGGGCAAAGATTGGAGACAAGCCCTCAGGGGGCGAAATTCGAGGCAAGACGAGCCCTCGAAGGGCGAAAGTTCGAGACGAGCCCTCAGGGGGGCGAAATTTGAGGCGAGACGAGCCTTCGAAAGGCGAAATTTGAGACGAGCACTCGAAAGGCAAAATTTTGAGATGAGCCCTCAAAAGGCAAAATTTGAGACGAGCCCTCGAAATGCAAAATTTGACAAGTCCCGGAGGACGAAAAATTTGACGAGTCTCGGGGGACAAAAATTCGACAAGTCCCAGAGGACGAAAATGCGACAAGTCCCGGAGGACGAAAATTCAATGAGTCCCGGAGGACGAAAATAGGCCTTTTTACCAAGGCACGACATTTTATTGGATTTTTAATGCAAAGTGGCCGGAATATATCATTCCCAGGGATGATATTGGTGGCTGGCTCGAACAAATCCCAAGGAAAAAATGATTTAATCCTGTGGAACCATGATGCCATGCGGTTGAGCATGACACCACGCGGTGTTTCAACTTCCCATGCAACTCTTTGATTTTCAAGAACAGTCGGCTGGTTTAAGGGTGCCCATTAATACAGGCGTGCCCTTTCGACGGCTAACGTCCCTTTAAAAGGAGGGTGGTGCCTCATTCCATGCATCACCAACAAAATCTCATTAAAACTCTTCACATCTCTTCCACACTTTAAAGAACAGCTTATACACAAGATTTAAGAGCATGGGAATGGCGGACAACAGCCTCATCGCGGGTGTGATCTCCCTCGAGGCCGAAATGGCCTTTTACTGAGAGGAGATCGAACAACTTAACATGCAAATCGCGAGGCTCATCTCCACTATCCGCACCCTCTGTTGTGCGGTATCCAACCTTTAAGACCTCGCCTTCCATGCGCAGGATGACAAGCATGACCCCGACTTCACATTGGAGCGCGAGTCCAACGATACCACAGAGGACTCTGAGGGGAATCCGAACGGTTCCGACGATCGTTCGCATGGTGCAAACGATGCTTTCGGTGAAGGGAGTGACTAAGAAAGAGGATGAAGAAGAAGAAATGACAGGGGGCAATTGGATTTATTTTTTCCCTTTTTTTTGTGTTTTTCTTCTTTTTCTTTTTATTTTTTTTGAGTGTAATGAAAATTCCCGGGGTTATCCCGGGTTAATGAAATGAAAGCCCCCTTTCCTCCATATTTATCTACTTTCATCATTGTAGACACCCCAATTTGAAAATCCCGGATACCTTTTAAAGTCCCCGACGATGATAAACAAAGCATGATTTAAACCTTTGGATTGATCTAAACCTTTTGGAGCGCTACCTTTCGAAAATCGTAGACAAGTGGCCGATAAGCTTTCCAATGATTAAAACATGCCTTGAAAGCTTCAAACAATGCTTTGCACTCAAAGGAGTGAGAAAAACACCTTAAAACTAGGTATGAGCGTGCCAAGTGACACTTAAAATGAGTGAGTACGTGTTTTGGCCATCGTGGCACTATCGGTCTTCGGTTTAGTCTGCTTTCAGCCCATTTTTCATAAACCAAACTTCCTTATTTTTATGTTTGGATTCTAACATCTTCTAGTCCATTCAAAAACCCTCTTTATCGATATATAATAAGCCTTAATCCGATTAGAAATGAGGGAAATACAAGGATTTTGCCTAAACAACTTCTTTTTCGACCACCTGAGGGTAAAATCATCATATCTTTTGATGTACAAAATTACTTTTATCCAAACCACTTGGGTTAGAAAGTACACTTAACGAGCTTTCCAACGGTCCACAGAACACCCAAAATCGAGTTCGGGAGTGTCCGGGGCGGCCATTCGAAGTTCGGCCTGTTGAGCAGTCACCTGTACCATACGGCGGTCAATTGTGCCGTACGGTGGATATATTTCTACTGTGCGGTAGAGTTTTTAACCGCCTAAACTTAAGTTGGTTAGGATGTGCCGTACGGTGGAAGCCTAGTGCCGTACGGCAGAGTTTATGTGTCGTATGGTGGACTCAAAGTCGGTTAAAAATGCGTGCAGACCAAGTTTGCTTCATTTTCAAGCCATTTTCACTCTATAAATACCCTTGCCTATTCCCATTTCGAAGGACAAAGCCATTTTCACTCCTTTTCACTTTCAAAACATCATTCTCTTTCAAAAGCCAAGTCCAAAAACCATTATTCGAAGGCAACCCATGGTTTAGGTCTCACACCTTGTCATCACAGCATACTAAAGTCCACAAATTTGTTCAAGCTCGTGCCAAAAGACGTTGCAATTGTCACAATTTTCCAAAGGAAGGTTTCGCTCCAAGAGGTATAAATCTTTTATCTAATACTTGTCTCTGTAATCTGAGGGGAAGCCATTAAGTTCAGAACTGGTTCCTCGTACCAGTTTTGGTCTCTGTAATCTGAGGGGAAGCCATTAAGTTCAGAACTGGTTCCTCATACCAGTTTTGGGCTTAAATGGTTAAGAAATCACAAGAAAATAAAATCGACACCCCATATATCTCTACCGCACGACACATATTACTGCTGTATGGCAGAAACTCTTAAGGGGACAGGTTTTCCATCTCATCCTTTCTCCTTTTCATGACAGTATTACTATGCAATGAAGGTCTACTTTCTACTTAGAATAATATATGCCATGCTACAATGTTTTATAACTTACGAAGCATGTTAGCTTCATTTTTTTTATTCTTTGAAATGAATGTTAATCATCCAGTACGTGCATACGTATGCATGCTTGTTCCCTTTTCACATGTGCTTTGAAATCTCAACCACGAGGACCAGTACCGTACGGCACATACCTCTGCCGTGCGGTGGAGTTTCCGTGGAACAGAATACTATTTTAGTTATTTTCTACAATTAATTTTCAATATGCAAGCATGACTGTTATTCTTTAGATGCAAGTTGTTTAAATTGATTTTTGGCATGCCTATTAATATCCTTTGTTTACATGCTATAAACTGTTGTGTGACATTAAAAGTTAAGTAATAAAATGATTTTTCAAATCCCACAAGTATTAGTAGAGACTGATTTTATCGGGCGAGGGAGGTGCTTTTCCAAACAAAACCTTCCCCTCTCGTAACCTGGATCTCGAACCCAAAACTCTATTTTTAGACCAAAACCTTTTTAAAAGGGCAAAAGAGTCACATTTTTCAAATGAACGGTTTCTTGGGGTTAATCCTTTTCAAAACCCGGGTGGCGACTCTTAAATGAACCAACTATTTTCCCCCCTTTTTGTAAACTAAAAATACAAAAAGATAGACGAAAATTTTTTCCCGGCATATAGCCCACAGTGGCGACTCTGCTGGGGATTATATTAATTTATATTTTTATGTATTAGTACACTTGTGAAAATAACCCATCTCGAAAGTCTATCAAAAAGATAAGCTTCACGCTATCTAAGAAAGGAGTGGTGATTCTAACAGGGCTCTGCCCAACCACCCGGCCTGGGACTTTTTGGTTATTTCATTCGTGTAATTTTTCCTAAAAATATGATTTAATTCGAAAGCCAAGCTTGAAAATACTTGTGGGATTTTTCATTTTATTGCTTAACTTTTGCATTACATGTGCATCGATATTGGATAGTCCCGCCGCTACGTTTTGGTTACCCTACCCGGCTTGCTGGTGCTAGGACATCCCAAAATGCTCGGCAACCTTGGACGATGTTGAGTCAGCATGCCGTTCGACCGTTGCCATGCAGTACACTTGGCAAAAGGGAGGCAAATTATTGGCTCTAGTCTGGGGGACCCCTCTAAACCAAAATTGGCCTTCTGCATATAGCAAAAACGTAGGACTTTTGCCAAAACTAGGACAGGGCCCTCACGTTAGGATTACATGATATATCCTGCTTACGTGTTTACCGTTGTCCTTATACCCTGCCTATGTGTTTCAATACTTTCTTTATATGCTATTGTTGTATTGCATCCACATGTTAGCTTGACCCTAGGTTATCACCCTCCCGCGCAAGTTTAAAAGAATTGCCACAACCAATGAAGAGTCATGCATGTTGGAAAATGCATGTTTTGTTTCAATTCCTTAGGGATCATAAGTCGTAGGGAAAATCAAAATCAAGCCAAAAATATCATTTTTTGTCAATAATTTCCCAAATCAAACTAGTTTATTGAGACCTAACTCTTAATAACTAGATTTCAAAAAAAAAATTTTAAAAACCACTAGGACCTAAACTCCTAGTGAATAATCTTTCAAATCTATCCAAAGTAATTAACAAGAAAGTAATTTTGGCTTGTCAAAGTTTTCCCTTTGTCTTATGCTTCTCATAAAGGATACACCAACAAGCAATTGAGAATTGGGGGCAATTCTGTTAAGCTTACAAACTCATGCATAAATGGTCTAGGAGACCTTAAATCCATGGAGTTTGGGATACCTTCGGTGTTCGCCGTGCCTGAACGGCTTCCTCTGATCTAGCCTAGCCTTAAGCGCGTCTGTATTCCGGCAATCGTTTTGCTTTGCCTCGAATGGTCAAGATAAGGAGATTGGCTCTGATTCCCAACATGTGGAATTTAACCTGCTTGACAACAATCTACCCGGATTGTCGAAATTTAACCTGCATGTTATTGCTTTCTGCATTGCATCCATACCATCCCGTTATGCTTGCACGGTCTGTTGAAGGTTGCCTTAACCGATGAAGAATCATGCACCCATGTGCACGTTGTCTAAAGTTACATGAGTCTGTGGAACAGTGAGACCTAAGGAAATCAAAACCTTATTAAGTCCTCGACTAGTGCTTAATCAAAGGTTCAACGGAGAATAAGGAATAACAAGGAAACGACATCGTGATGTCACATCACTTACACCACTGGCTAATGGCAATATGCCACTGGCGCCGTGTGGTTATGGTATCGCGTCGTCAATACTAAGTTATTCTGAGTTCAAAAGTGAAACTTCGAAAGGGAACTAGTCAAATACTTAGTTTGTTTTGACATCTCTTGAAATTTGCCGTTTTAAACAAAGGATATACCCTAAAGGAAATTCTGAGGAATGGGGCAACCTTCGGAAGGCCGTAATCTTATGTAACACATCCCGCCTGCACATCATCTTTTGCTATCGTGTCGCGTATAGAACTCTTAAACTCGCTCGAGCGGTTTGTTTTGGATTGCCTAGACCGATGAAGAGTCGTGTGTTTCATAATGCACGTTGTTAAAATTAATAAGTCCTTGGAACGATGAGGTTTTGGGGATACCAAAATTTATTAAGTCTTCAATATATTTCAATCAATGATTCAATGGAGATTAAACGAAACAATAAAGCTACAATGCCATGATACCCACGCCACCCAGGTTATAGTGCGAAGTCACTTACACCACTTAGGCTAATCGCGCCATGCCACATAGGCCGCCTTGGATACGGTATCATGTCATTTATGCCAAACGGTTTTCAAAAGCAAAGGGATCTTTGAATGAAAAATGTTAAAGACTTAATCCGTCTTGATATCTCTCAAAACTTGTCGTTCTAATCAAAGGATACACCTCAAAAAAATCTCTAAGTTCTAAGGCAATCCCTCGTAAGTTATTATGGTCTAGGAGACCTTAAATCCATGGAGTTTGAGATACCTCTGGTGTTTGCTGTGCCCGAACGGCTCCCTCCAGCCCGGTCTAAACTCAAGTATATCGCAACAACCTCATTGCTTTGTCTCGGATGGTCAAGATAAGGATATTGGCTCTGATTCCCAACGTGTGGAATTTAACTTGCCTGACACGACCTACCCGTGGTTGTTGGAATCCTCGAGTCGACAACGATGACACGTGTACAACATTCTTTTATGGCATACACATTTTTTTTAATAAAATACAGCAAGGGCACACATTCTAAGTCCGTTTTCTTTTTGTTTTACTGTCAGTACTTGGCCATCTATCCTACACAAAGCCATACCATCTACTTCAAACACCTCAATGGCGGGGCAGACAGAACTAATTGAGCTGAAGAAGGCTATGGAGAAAATGAGTCAAAAAATGGATAAAACGCTAACTCTTGTCCAACGGCTGGTTAATCTTCTCACCTCTATAATCCTGAATCCGGATCTAGGACTAAATGCTGATAATGTCAGGATCAAAGAACCTCCACAAATTTATCACCCTCCAGTGAAGCTTTCAGACATGTTCAAAGATTTAGTTGAATTCCATGATGCCAAAACAAACTCAAAAGAGGATGGCAGATCCCTGTTTGAAACCAGTGCAGAAAGAGAGGACATGCTTATGAATGAGACCACTCCCAAATGCAAAAGAGTATATCCCTTTGATAACATAACGCTATATAGTTGCAAAGCAAGCAAAAGTTCCACCGACCCTCAACCCAAGTGCAAAACTCAACCAAACGGTCCTCACACTCGACCCCGCACCTTCTCCCAATTCCCCATACCACTGTCAGTCATCTTCGAGAGACTCAAGGAAAAAGGCACTCTCCGATCACTTCCTCCAACCCCTCCACCTGCTATTCTCCCAGCATCCCATAACCCAAACACCTACTGTGCTTACCACCAAATGCCTGGCCACTACACCAACAACTGTTTCCGCCTCCGGATCAAAATCCAAGAGCTCATTGATGACAAAACTATTCTGGCTCCACCACAAAAGCCAAGACATCATGCCAAACACCCTACTCCACCTAGCTTATGGGGGAAATTTTGATTGAATCAAAGACTGGAGAATCATCAAGGGCCATGCAGCAATCCAACCGTCCACGAGTTTTTGGAATTTTTCAAAGTTTCAAGTTGAGTCAAGTCTTTGTCTTTGTTGTGTCAGTTTGTACTTCGAGTTTGTCATCTTTTTGCTCTCATGCTCATGTGTGTTCTCAATTTCGAGTTTGTAATCTCATGTTGTAAGAAAAAGAAAAAAGAAAAAAAAAACAAAAACAAAAGAGAGTCAGTTTTGTAGACCCGAACTACGCACGGCCTGATTCCTTGCAAAGGGATACGTAGGCAACCCTTAGTGGTTCGGCCGCATCTTTTGAAAATTAATGTCATGCATTTGTGTCAAAATTGTCATAATAAACTTGGGTTTTTGCAATTTTCCCTCAACTTAAAATTGTTTTCTATCATCATTTGAAAGTCATGATAATCACTTCAAAACGCAAGAGTATTGAACCTTCATGCAAAAAGGAGGACATCTAGGGGACCATTCACCGATGCCACTGAAGCAACACCACCGGCCAGCAATACCTTGACACACACACACACAAAAAAAAAAAACCTGCTAGGTCAAAAACCCGCAAGGGCGATCTAGGCAAAAGTTAAGGCAAGTAATCAAAAGCTCGCTAGATCAAAACTCCCAAATACGATCTAGGCAAAAGTTAGAGCATTCACGAGTTCCTTTTATCAAGTTGCGCAATTCAAAATGAAGAAAGGCATTCTTTACTTTTATCCAACACATAAATATATCCCTTGGAGCCTAAATAAATTCAAAAGAGCCTAGCTAGGCAGCTATCCCCCACACTGGGGTGAAATAAGAAATATAAAAGTGCCTAAACACATGGTTACCATTGGCACATCAAAAAAATGAAAGTATGTTTGTATTTGGAACTCCTTCCTCGATAAAAAGAAATTGCATGCTATATTGTAAATGCTTATCTGGGCGTCCATTAAGTAGTAACTGGGCAATAGGGGTATGCTCCCACCATATTGTTTGGGTCAAAAGATGGATAGATCTTCTGAAGGCACATTGAATGTGGTTAGCTTGGATCTCAAGATAAAGCCTTTTTGACTTGAGCAATTAAGTTCGTAGGGGTCTCCTAAAACCTGGTGCTCTAAAGCCATTTGGCTTGGGGATAACCGACCCAAAGCTCGCTAAAGGGTCAACTAGAAAGCCCGAGAGATCCAAGCATTGCACGACCATATGAGAAAAAGAATGGGGGAATAAAAGAAAAGGAGTCATTTGAAAAAAAAGAAAAAAGAAAAAAAGAAAGAGCCGTCCCCCAATGCAAAGTTGTTACTGCAATGCAATTCACAAAAGTTCCAAGAATTGTTCAAACTCAAGATAGTTGCTAGCTCTAATCACCCAAAGCAAAATAAAACTTTTTGAGCATGTTATCCTTTCTTTGTTAAACCCAAGCCTTGGCCCCGTTATAACCTAAATAAAGTCCTTTCAGATTGAAAAATGCAACTTGATCAGAGGAAGATCAAAAGAGAACAATATAATCTCCCTTAAAAGTCAACAATCAAGGTATTGTGTAGTACTGGCCTCAATCCAAAGCAAATGTCCAAACTGGGGCATTTCAAATGGAAATTTAGTAAATCTTCAACGGCAATCCAAGACATGGGTTCATGATAAAAATTCTTGCGCAACTGATTCCAAATAAACATCATTTGATGAAGTTAAACAATTTTCGAAGGGAAAATTATCAAATACCTAAGTTTATCATAACAGTTTCAATGACCAATTACATGACATATTTGCCTTCCTTCAAAATCTCGAGTCAACATGGTCTTCCTCATCATTTGAGTCAACATGGTTTGATCACTCTCCGCCCGGTCAGGGGCATATCCTTAAAACAGTCTCCATGTCAGCATTATCAAATCTAGTTGTCACCCCTCGAACGTCATTCAAATCTACCCAGTCAAGGGCATTCTTAGGAAAGTCACTCATTTGATAAACAGTCATTCCTACCCTTCGAGTCAACATGGTTGATCAATAGCAGCCATGGAAGTCACTCAAAAGTTCTTTTCCTATCCTTCGTGGTCTTGTAAAACTCTACCTAAAAGGTCAATCGAGTCATTTGGTCATGTTAATTCTCAACTCGTGGAAGCAATTTCAATGCATAAGGTAACCCTGCTTGGATTCATAGTCAATTGGTTCTCAAAACCATCAACAACGGAAAATAAGTCAAAGTTGAGGATCCGCAGTCCACCGAGGCAAAACAACTCAAGATTGGGGTGCGTCAGCCCAAAGCCATCTACTGGGGCAAATGCATGCCCAAATTCAAGATTGGGGCATGAAAGCCCAAACCCAAACGAAGGCAAACCCAAACCCTGACGAAGGCCAAACAAGAAAGACAGGAAAGCAAAAAGGGACACTCGATTGTGTCGCCCATTTTTCAAAAACAAAAAAGAATGTTGTCCACATTGTTGTCAAGTGTCGAAACACGAGTCTTGCATAATAAACAAAAGTCAATCAACTATCCCAAGGACATCTTTTCAAATAATGGTCTAGCCAACCTAAGTTTTTCAACCAGCCGTCCCGAAGGACATCTTTTCAAATAATGATCTAGTCAGCCTAGGCTTTTCAATCAAATCTCTTAAGAGACATCTTTTTAAGCAACGGTCTAGCTGACCAGACACCTCCCCACACTAGGAATTTCATAGCAAACGTTTTTAAAAACAATCTCGGCTTTGTAGATAGGCTAGGCTAAATCTATAAATCCAACCCTTATTAGTTCATTGAAACCTCAAATTTCGATGGCCAACTTTCTATTCTAAGTCTCCAAATTACATTCTTGCCCTTCAGGACTCGTTTGTGTCCTAAAACCAGGCCTTCTGTGGCCTCGAATCCTTGGAGTTCACCATTTTTATCCCAAAATTTGGTGCCTTACTAATCTATCTTTCCAAGCATTTTTGTTGGGATCTTATCCTTAACAACCATTTTCCAAAAGGCTTGTGGAGGCCTCACCCTCGACTGCCATTCTTTTAAAATACCTTCTATCATGGCATATTAAGGTCTCACCCTTAACAGCCATATTTCCAATGGTTCATTGAGGTCGTACCCTCAATAACTGCCTTTTCAATAGCTTGTTGAGTTCTTTTCCTCAATAATCTTTCCAATACCTTCTATCATGGCTTGTTAAGGTCTCACCCTTGACAGCCATATTTCCAATGGTTCATTGAGGTCGTACCCTCAATAACCGCCTTTCTAATAGCTTGTTGAGTTCTTATCCTCAACAATCTTCTACAATCTTCTATCATGGCTTGTTAAGGTCTCACCCTTGACAGCCATATTTCCAATGGTTTATTGAGGTCATACCCTCAATAACCGCCTTTCCAATAGCTTCTATCATGGATTGTTAAGGTCTCACCCTTGACAGCCATATTTTCAATGGTTCATTGAGGTCATACCCTCAATAACTGCCTTTCTAATAGCTTCTATCATGGCTTGTTAAGGTCTCACCCTTGACAGCCATATTTCCAATGGTTCATTGAGGTCGTACCCTCAATAACCGCCTTTCCAATAGCTTGTTGAGTTCTTATCCTCAACAATCTTCTACAATCTTCTATCATGGCTTGTTAAGGTCTCACCCTTGACAGCCATATTTCCAATGGTCCATTGAGGTCGTACCCTCAATAACCGCCTTTCCAATAGCTTGTTGAGTTGTTATCCTCAACAATCTTCTATCATGGCTTGTTAAGGTCTCACCCTTGACTGCCATATTTCCAATGGTTCATTGAGGTCGTACCCTCAATAACCACCTTTCCAATAGCTTGTTGAGTTCTTTTCCTCAACAATCTTCTTTCATGGCTTGTTAAGGTCTCACCCTTGACAGCCACATTTCCAATGGTTCATTGAGGTCGTACCGTCAATAACCGCCTTTCAAATAGCTTGTTGAGATCTTATCCTCAACAATCTTTTATCATGGCTTATTAAGGTCTCAGCCTTGATAGCCATATTTCCAATAGTTCATTGAGGTCATACCCTTAATAACTGCCTTTCAAATAGCTTGTTGAGTTCTTATCCTCAACAATCTTCAATCGTCTTTAAAAATTACCCTCAAATAGTGTAGAGAACCTTACTAGCTAGGTCTACATTGTTATCCTTAATAGGATTGATTTGTTACATTACATGTATTATGTTTGCATATCATATATCGCATTTGCCCCCATGAACTACGCAGGTCTGATCCCTACAAAAAGGGTACGTAGGAAGCCCAAGAGGGCACGACCACATGTTTCCATATGTTTCATTTTCAATGCATTTACTTAAAAGGTACCTAGACAACCAAATTGGGTGGTCTATGTCTTTGACGCAACTTCAACCATACAGTGGTAATCAAGTCTCGTCAAAGAGGGGCAACTGTAGACACCCCAATTTGAAAATCCCAATACCTTTTATAGTCCCTGACGATGATAAACAAAGCATGATTTAAACCTTTGGATTGATCTAAACCTTTTGGAGCGCTACCTTTCGAAAATCGTAGACAAGTGGCCGATAAGCTTCCCAATGATTAAAACATGCCTTGAAAGCTTCAAACAATGCTTTGCACTCAAAGGAGTGAGAAAAACACCTTAGAACTAGGTATGAGCGTGCCAAGTGACACTTAAAATGAGTGAGTACGTGTTTTGGCCATCGTGGCACTATCGGTCTTCGGTTTAGTCTGCTTTCAGCCCATTTTTCATAAACCAAACTTCCTTATTTTTATGTTTGGATTCCAACATCTTCTAGTACATTCAAAACACTCTTTATTGATATATAATAAGCCTTAATCCAATTAGAAATGAGGGAGATACAAGGATTTTGCCTAAACAACTTCTTTTTCGACCACCTGAGGGTAAAATCATCATATCTTTTGATATACAAAATTATTTTTATCCAAACCACTTGGGTTAGAAAGTAGACTTAACGAGCTTTCCAACGGTCCAAAGAACACCCAAAACCGAGTTCGAGAGTGTCCGGGGCGGCCATTCGAAGTTCAGCCTGTTGAGCAGTCACCTGTACCGTATGGCAGTCAACTGTGCCGTACGGTGGATATATTTCTACCGTATGGTAGAGTTTTTAACCACCTAAACTTAAGTCGGTTAGGATGTGCCGTACGGTGGAAGCCTAGTGCCGTACGGTAGAGTTTATGTGTCGTACGGTGGACTCAAAGTCAGTTAAAAATGCGCGCAGACCAAGTTTGCTTCATTTTCAAGCCATTTTCACCCTATAAATACCCTTGCCTATTCCCATTTCGAAGGACAAGCCATTTTCACTCCTTTTCACTTTCAAAACATCATTCTCTTTCAAAAGCCAAGTCCAAAAACCATTATTCGAAGGCAACCCATGGTTTAGGTCTCACACCTTGTCATCACAGCATACTAAAGTCCACAAATTTGTTCAAGCTCGTGCCAAAAGACGTTGCAATTGTCACAATTTTCCAAAGGAAGGTTTCGCTCCAAGAGGTATAAATCTTTTATCTAATACTTGTCTCTGTAATCTAAGGGGAGGCCACTAAGTTCAGAACTGGTTCCTCGTACCAGTTTTGGGCTTAAATGGTTAAGCAATCACAAGAAAATAAAATCGACACCCCATATATCTCTACCGCAGGACACATATTACTGCTGTACGGCAGAAACTCTTAAGGGGACAGGTTCTGTTTTCCATCTCATCCTTTCTCCTTTTCATGACAATATTACTATGCAATGAAGGTCTACTTTCTACTTAGAAAAATATATGCCACGCTACAATGTTTTTATAACTTACGAAGCATGTTAGCTTAATTTTTTTTATTCTTTGAAATGAATGTTAATCATCCAGTACGTGTTTACGTATGCATGCTTGTTCCCTTTTCACATGTGCTTTGAAATCTCAACCACGAGGACCAGTACCGTATGGCACATACCTCTGCCGTGCGGTGGAGTTTCCGTGGAACAGAATACTGTTTTAGTTATTTTCTGCAATTAATTTTCAATATGCAAGCATGACTGTTATTCTTTAGATGCAAGTTGTTTAAATTGATTTTTGGCATGCCTATTAATATCCTTTGTTTACGTGCTATAAACTATTTGTGAGGCATTAAAAGTTAAGTAATAAAATGATTTTTCAAATCCCACAAGTATTAGTAGAGACTGATTTTATCGGGCGAGGGAGGTGCTTTTCTAAACAAAACCTTCCCCTCTCGTAATCTGGCTCCCGAACCCAAAACTCTATTTTTAGACCAAAACCTTTTTAAAAGGGCAAAAGAGTCACATTTTTCAAATGAACGATTTCTCGGGGTTAATCCTTTTCAAACCCGGGTGGCAACTCTCAAACGAACCAACTATTTTCCCCCCTTTTTGTAAACTAAAAATACAAAAAGATAGACGGGAAATTTTTTCGGGCATATAGCCCACAATCGTTTCTGAACAAAATTAAAACGAATCCAAACATCACGGCCTTAAAGCTACGATACTATTCTTAGAATTTGAACTGTCGAAATAGAAACAATGCCATGCGGGACATCCGAACAGCGCATGGCGTGCGAAACCTAGTTTGATTCCTGAAAAATGCGCTATTAAATAGGCACGGAGCCCAAAATTGAATTTTAGGAATCCAAATAATCTTTGAACAGGGCTCAAGACCCAAGAATTTTGCATGTCAGATTTCTATGCCGTGTGTCCAAGGTGGAATGCCGTGCGGTGCTATGGGTTTTGTACCCGGTCCAAGTTTCGTTCCAGGCGAACCGGTTCGGGGGGGGGGGGGGGGGGGGGGGGGGATAAACGGGTGAGGCATACACAGTACACCCCACCGTTTGAATTCTCGTGCTCTTCTCTCTTCTCTCGACCCTCTCTGTTCTCTCTCTCTCTCTCACGACATCTCTCCCTCTCTCGATCATCTCTCTCTCGGTGCTCTCACTTTCTCGGCTTCTCTCTCTCTTGGCTTCTCTCTCCCTGCTCCCGTCTCTCTCTCTTCCTCTCATAGCAATCATGGAGTGTAGTGAGGCACCCGGCGGTGATTAACCACCGAGGGTTGAGGTTACACCGTCTCCAGCTCCTCCGGAGAGTGACACGGTGATTGGAGATGGTCTGGAGACTACAGGCGTCTCAGCTTCGGTACCTACGGCCTACGCCACCGCGGAGGGCAGTAGCGGTGGTGATGATGGTGGGTTGGTTGGCGATGACTGGTTTACGGATGGCTCGGGTGCAACGGAGCCAGGGGGTGAGGACGAGGCCACAACCCGACCGAAGGTTGTAGGTGGCTCGGAGGAGAGAGCTGTGAGGGTCGATGATAGTGGTTCGGGTAGTGGTTCGGAGGAAAGGGCAGTGGAGGCCTCTCCTGTACGACAGCCTCAGTCTGACTTGGGGAAGGGCCCGGTTGTAGAGGAAGAGCTGGCGGAGGAGCAGGAGACGCCAACGATGTTTATAGGTAGTGGTGAAGGTGCAGGGTCGTCACGGCCCATAGGTGTGGGGGACTTTCTTGAGACGGTGTCCCTTGCAGACTTGGTTGAGACCCTACGGGGGGTACCTGGGATGGCAGTGGCTTTGCTCAAGTCTCGTGAGAGGGAGCTTCAGGCTGAGCTCGAGACTGGAGCAGCGGAGGGTCCGCAGGTTGAGGAGGAGGAACGAATGGATGAGGAAGGTGTGTTGGTTCCCCGGCTCGGAGAACTATTGTAGACGCTGCGGAGTCGACCCTTAAGGGTCGAGGGGCTTACGACGAGGCAACCTACGTGCCTCTTCGGCATGCAGTGGTGCCTTCACTTTTGGACACTTACAGGCCTGAGAGGACTGCTTATGACGAGGCTTTGGTCCTGAGAGACCCGTAGCAGCACTTATCCTTGCGACGAGACGAGGTATACTTTACTACATGCATTTTTAATATGATATTGAATGCCTTTCAATTTCCTGCTTTGAATATTACGCCTGCTTATTGAATCTTGCTATCCATGGCAACAGGAAGTAACAATCTCGTGCTATGGTGGTGCAACCGATGTGCTGAAGTTTTGGGAGAGGCTCCCGGAGGCTGTGAAGGGGATAGTGAGGGAAACAGGCTTTGGAGAGTTCGTCAGTATCCTAATGCGGGCGAGCAACAATCGCCAGGTGGTGAGGGCTCTTGCCGAGAGGTGGTGGGACACGACAGATTCGTTCCACTTCACTTTTGGTGAGACGATGGTGATGCCATTGGAGTTCTCGACGATCACGGGTCTGAGGGTCGGAGGTGACCCTATCCCCTATGATGCTATGATAGGGAGAAACGTGGAGTTCCAAAGGCTTCTCCTGGGGTACACATTAAGGGCGAAGAAGGGAGACGCCCCGTATGCTCAACTTTTGGGGTTTTGGACGGAGCCCCCGGAGGATAGGGTTCAGGAGGAGCAGATGGCATGATGTTTCTTGTTGTACATGTTCGGTGTGTCTCTGTTTCCCAACAGACGCAACCGAGTACACTTGTCTTTCCTTCCGGCCCTACAGAACATTGGGGAGATAGCCCGGTTTGACTAGGGCTCCGCGGCTTTGGGGGCATGCTATGCCTTCATGGGGTCTCTCTCTCGAGGAGCGGGGAAGAGCCTCGGTGGCTACTGGCGAGTTTGGGAGGTAGAGCTCAAAACCTTGCTGTGGGCATGGCGTGCCCTTCGGAATTTCCGGATTCCGAGACGCAAGGGCCCAGATCGAGAGAGCGCGAGCGGGGAAGTAAGGGCTCGCAAAATACAGAGTCGCCACTCGGGTTTTGAAGGTCCGACACCCAAGGAACCGCATTTCGAAGCACTTGCCGCGCTGTTTGATTTTGAAAAAGTTAAGGAACCAGTTCGTCATAACCATATATGGGTTCGGGAGCCAAGTTACGAGAGGGAAAGGGTTTTATGGCACCCCTCTGGCCCAGTCCGGAGATCGGTCTCTACTTAGGCATTTGCGAAAAATGTTTGTTTGCGATTCTGTTTGATTAATCAATTTTTAGCCAATTAGGGCGGGGGAATAGTTAATCGGGGATTAAAACTGTAACAGTTTGCAGGATGTGATAAGATATGGCATGGATTGGCGAGATGACAAGTAATAAATGGAATAAAGTTCAAAACATCGATCATACATCAAGACAGTGCTGTGTATGATTTTGGCACGAACAAACGGACAGCTTGCATGCGTGAATCCATCTACATGCAAGCCAACCATCGCGCGACACTCCCATACACTCGCGCGAGTATTGATGCTTCACCAATGGTTTGAATTTCACCCCCTTCTAGGCTCTGGAAGGACCAGTGCTCACCCAGGTGCAAACCAAGCAGTTTATAAGTACTTGAAAGTAAGCAATATTACAACAGGCAGATGGAATTTTCGGATTCCGAGACCCAAGGGCCCAGATCGAGGGAGCACGAGCGGGGAAGCAAGCGCTCGCAAAATACAGAGTCGCCACTCGGGTTTTGAAGGTCCGACACCCAAGGAACCGTATTTCGAAGCACTTGCCGCGCTGTTTGATTTTGAAAAAGTTAAGGAACCAGTCCGTCATAACCATATCTGGGTTCGGGAGCCAGGTTACGATAGGGGAAGGGTTTTATGGCACCCCTCTCGCCCAATCCGGAGATCGGTCTCTACTTAGGCATTTGCGAAAAATATTTGTTTGCGATTCTGTTTGATTAATCAATTTTTAGCCAATTAGGGCGGGGGAACAGTTAATCGGGGATTAAAACTGTAACAGTTTGGAGGATGTGATAAGATATGGCATGGATTGGCGAGATGACAAGTAATAAATGGAATAAAGTTCAAAACATCGATCATACATCAAGACAGTGCTGTGTATGATTTTGCCACGAACAAACGGACAGCTTGCATGCGTGAATCCATCTACATGCAAGCCAACCATCGCGCGACACTCCCATACACTCGCGCGAGTATTGATGCTTCACCAATGGTTTGAATTTCACCCCCTTCTGGGCTCTGGAAGGATCAGTGCTCACCCAGGTGCAAACCAAGCAATTTATAAGTACTTGAAAGTAAGCAATATTACAACAAACAGATGGAAATATTTTGAAAACACGACCCCTAAACAGTGGGGGTATCTAAACAGAGGCCAAGGCCAAGCTGCTCATGCAAGGGCAGTCCCTGGAAAAACACAGAACCATCGCGCGACAGAGTGATACAGGCGCGCGATTGTTCAGACTGGACTTCCAGGAATTGCTTTGCACACTTAGGGCTCTGAGACATGTTCAAGAGCGTCCCAAGAGCATTCCAAACCAAGAGAAGTTATAAACTAAGCTAAACTATGATTTTTAACATACAAAGCAGTGAGCTAATACTTTTAAAAGACTTGAAAAATGACTATGAACACAACAAGAAGCTTAAAGACCAGCATCCCTTCCCCACGTGGTCCAATCTCACGCAGAAAGAACTGTCGCGCGAGTATGTGGGACCATCACGCGAGGGTGTTCCTGGTAACGGCTCTTGAAACCTTGCTAGCTTTAGGGCCAGAACTGGTATTGATTACTAGCCTTGACCCTGCCAGCCCCCCTCAGGGGTTCGAACAGTGAGCAGAAAGGTATTATACCTTTGCTTGAGTGTCTTGGAGATGGCTTGAATGAGGTGGTGAGGCTTGGAAGGCGATTATGTGGAAGTGAGTGTGGTATGGGATGTTTGTGCTTGAGTTTTCCTTCTTCTTTCTTGGAGAGAAAATGGTAACCCTTTGAAATGAAGCATGGGGGGGGCGGGGTTATAGAAGAATGGGTTGGTTGGTGGCTAGCCAAGGCCATGTACCCAGCCAACAAGGCTAGTCACAATTGCTTGGTGGAGAAGTGGGGTGGCAAAGGTGATGGGAGAATGGGGGGTGAGGTGGTGCAAGGGGAGCCCCCCCGAACGCTGTTCAGCCGACGAAAACGGGGTCACAAAGGCCTGTAGCCCCCTGACCACCACGCAATCCGGGTGAAAACGACAGGTGTTGACCATCGCGCGAGACAGTGAGACCATCGCGCGAGGGTAAAGCTAACCCCGCGAGGGTCAATAGTCAAAGCTTTGACTTTGACCACCACCTGGCAAACAAAGCATCGCGTGAGTGTCCCAGTGTGTCGCGCGACTGTCAAACCCAAGGTCCAGGTTTTGATTCAAGGGTTTTAGGGCTAAGGATGGGTTCCGCGTACACCAAACTCAAGCCATTCCAAGTTCTCGAGACTGTTTTCGACCTGATTCATCATCGGGAAAACAAGAAACCGAAGAACAAAGTAAAACAATTGGGAAATCAGATTGGGGGGTCTACAGTAGTCCCTCTTTGACGGCACGCGGAGCACTATTAGCTGGTACGGGTAACGTCAAAGATTTCTAGACACCCATCCAATTTACCCAGAAGCCGATTAAACAAAAAGTGCAAGCGAGTATATACAAATACCGTGCACCAAGGGATCGGAGAGCAGATAGATCGCTGTTTTGGATTCAGACGGATGAATCGTCGCTGATTTGATAATCGGACGGATGGATCGTCGCTGATCTGATAATTGGACGGATGGATCGTCGTTGATTTGATAATCGGACGGATGGATCGTCGCTGATTTGAAATTTGGACGGATGGATCGTCGCTGATTGATAATTGGACGGATGGATCGTCATTGATTTGATAATCGGACGGATGGATCGTCGCTGATTTGAAATTGGACGGATGGATCATCGTTGATTTGATAATCGGACGGATGGATCGTCGCTGATTTATAATTTGGACGGATGGATCGTCGCTAATCTGATAATTGGACGGATGGATCGTCGTTGATTGATAATTTGGACGGATGGATCGTCGCTGATTGATATTGGATGAATGGATCGTCGTTGATTGATAATCGGACTGTACACGGGCAGACCACTGCTGGGGATATAAATGCGCCTCGGATTTTAAAAGTCATCAACTCACAATAAACCTCGAAATTGTTGCAGCGCCTAAGTGAGAACCTATGGGCTCTTAAGGGTGGATAAGCATGATTGGGCCTGTCCAGAAGCTGCATTGGACCTGGAGGCCCAACCAAACCATCGCGCGACATAGTCACTCCGTCGCGCGAGGGTTACCTGTTCAGGCCTGGGTCTGTTAAGAGCCCAGACCTGCTTTCTTCCATACAACCGACGGGGACGTTCTGAAAACCGCTCACAGCAGTTTTGAACTCCCTCTAACACTATTCTCTCTCAAACTCTCCTTCTCCAACCCTTGATTTCGTCCAAAAACCAAGTAAACCCATGTGCGTATCATCATCCATGGCTGACCACGGCATTAATCGGGGTAGCGGAGACGTAGTTGGTCGTACGGAGGACGAGGGAAGACCAATGGTGGTCGAAACAGAGGATCGGCCGCGAGCGGGGGCCGTTGCAGACGCCAGTGCAGAGGTAACTAGCGGCGGCGATGGCGAACAGGGTCACGAGCAGGAGGTGGGTGGCGAAGGTGATCATCGCGCGACAGTGTCAGATCATCGCGCGACGGAGGAGGCCGGGGCGATGGGGCTTGTTGTTCAGCCATTGGATCTGAGCATGGCAGTAGAAGGCTCGGTGGTGATTGGTGGTGGTTTTGGCAGAGACACCAACGGTAGTGGTGTTGGTGGTGATGGCGTAGGTGGTGATGGCGTAGGTGGTGATGACACCGGGCCGAGCGAGACCCCGGCGAGGGACCCGGCGAAGGGCAAGGGCGTAGCGGCCGAGGAGGAGGAGACCACAGGGGTCCCTGAGGAGGAGGTACTGTTTCGGCCGGGAGCCACGTCATCGGGCCACAGGCCGATCGCGAGACAGGATCTTGCGGAGTTCCTGAGTGACGAGAGATTAGCCTGGCTTCTTGAAGAGGATCCCATGATTAGGGCTACCGTGTTAGAGGCTCGAGAGGAGCGAGAGCGGGTGATAGCCGCTTCAAAGGCTACGGCGAGGGCCTAGAGGGCGAGGGCCGCCGAGGAGGAGGCTCTGAGAGATGCAAAGGCCGAGGAGCGAATTGGAGCCAGGGGACATGGGCCCAGGGTGACAGCGGTGTCGGAGGCAGAGGGTTTGACTCGTGCTCCATTTTCAGCAGAGGGGTACAGGCCACCAGTTCCACACCTGTTTGTACCATCAGGTCTTGCGGCGTACAGGCCACGGCAAGCGGAGTATGACCCCGAGCTTGTTCTGAGAGACCCCGATACCCATATTTCGAGCAGCTGGGCTGAGGTAAATTTCTGAAAGTCCTTCATTTCCTTTTGTGATTGCAAATTCAATACAATGCATGTGCTTACATACCCAAAAACGTAGGATAATCCTTTGAAGTAGATTCGAATAGTGACACTATAGTTTCACGTTGAATGCCATGCATGAGACATAATAACTTGAACCAACCATCTACTGCCAAGTTGTATTGATTACCTAGAACTTGAGAATGAAAGCTTTACATGCTGATATATCCCCTGTTGCTTGTTTCCGTGTCTAATGCAGGAGAGAGCGAGACAGAGAGACATCCGAGGTTTTGGGGGCGCCTGCAGCTCCTTGGCGTTGTACCAGGGTTTGCCTGAGAGGGTGAGGCAATTGGTGGACGAAGCAGGCTTCGGGGAGTTCATACAGACCCTTACTCCGGCTAGAAATGACCATGCGGTCTTGGTTGCACTTGCAGAGAGGTGGAGGGATACCACCAATACCTTCCACCTACCGCTCGGGGAGATGACAGTGACGCCTACTGACTTTGCAGCGATCACTGGTTTGAGGGTTGGAGGCGACCCTATCCCGTTTAACTTGGGCATTCAGGAGGACGAGGCGGCCCTGGAGTGGTTCTTGGGAGAGGTGCCCAAGGTTGAGGAGAGGATGGCGAGATATGGACAGTTCACCCGGTACCTTGCAAAGGAGGTGGCGACCGAGCTGGAGGCGGAGCAGATGGCCCAGGCGTACTTGTTGTACCTTTTTGGAGCTACCCTGTACCCGAATAGGCATAGTAAGGTTCACCTATCGTACCTGTCTGCACTGAGAGATCTGAGGACAGCCTCACGCTTTGACTGGGGGGAGCTGCACTTGGCGCAGCTTATGGCTTCATGGGGGACTCATCGAGGACTGAGATGAGCACTGCTGGGTATTGGCGAATTTGGGAGGTATGATCATAATAGAGTAAAGTACATTTCCATTATATACTTATCTGTTTGAATACATGAATTGCTCAAAAATATTCCTGCATTGCACTAACGATTTGAACTTCGATAACTGTGCAGCTCTGGGCCTATGAAGTTTTGAACATGTGCCGTCCAGTGACGAAGAGCCTGGACTTGGAGATCCTCCCGCGTGCTCATATCTGGAGCAAGAAGAACATGGGAGAGAAAAGAGGGAGAGGCGACCTGAACGGCTTCAGGATATACCTAGACGAGCTCCGATCCTCACAGGTATGACCTGACTTTATCAAATAGAAATATGCATCCCTTTTTATTGCTTTAATGCTGTCGCTGATCGACGCTTGCATTGCTTGCTTGTGCAGGTAGAGTGAGATCCTTGGAGAGTGGTAGAGCCAGAGCCCGAATACTTGGCCAGGAGCAGGGCCGTGACGGCGAGCAGAGTGCTGCTGGAGTCGGCCTTCGGTTGGTAGTGGTACTTGGGTGACCGAGTGACATGCCAATCACTTGGCCATGCAGGGTTCCAGGTGCCCGGACCGCTTCCACCACGGGCCTCACACACAGGGGAGTACACGTTGGCCGAGCTAGAGGTCTTCACGCGGCCTGACACCGACTTGACACGCTACCTGCGTCCCGGCATGGACTATGTAGTTTACCAGAGAGAGCGCTTGGCGGGGCCGCTGAGAGTGCGGGAGTTCAGGGAGGTCCGGAGTCAGGCTCGCGGAGCTGTTGAGGAGAGGAGAGCCATCTCAGTGAGGCAGAGCAGTGGTGAGAGTCGCGCGAGACGGGGTCCAACCGGACCTGTGAGAGGTGGGCCACCAGAGTTGACATGGCATATAGCTGTGGTGGATTCTCAGGGCAATCCGGCCGAGCTACTCCTAGTTCCTGCCAGAGTTGAGCCAGCGCCCGTCACCGTGCCGGTAAGACATTGTATCCTTCATTATTGCACTTCCATAAAATCTTGAAACATTGTTCCATTGCTCATATTCAAATTATTCTTGCAGGTGCCCAATGAGTGGGCGAACGAGGCCGTTCAGTGCATGCTTGCACTGGAGAACGTGATAAGGCGGGCAGCAAGTGGCTTGCCTTTGGACTTGCGCTACCCATCACCGGCAGCTCAGGGGTCTCAGGTATATTTCCCAGAAAAACGATACATTCCTGCATTCGATACTTGACATATGCATGCTTTGCTCGATACATAGTATACTTTAATTGCCGTCGACTTTGAAATTGATTGTACCTGTCTGCAAACATACAATACATAGAACGTATACTAAATGTGCAAAATTTTACAATGCAGACACAGGGACGAGCAGCTCCTAGGAGGAAAAGCGCCAGAGAACCTCCGCAAAAGAAGCTAGCAGCTAGGACTCCTGCTCCTCCATCTACTACTAGACCACAGACACGGGGCGTACAGCCACCCGTTGCGAGTGAGGAGGTGGCCCGAGAGGCCATGGCGTGCGCAGAGGAGAGGTATCAATTGAAGATGCGCCAAAGGCCCTCGCAAGACGAGCCGGTCCACAAGAAGCGGCTGATCCTGCCCGAGGATTCTGAGGAAGATGAGGGAGAAGAAGAAGAAAAAGACGAGGCGCCTGACAGCAGCGGTTCTGACGACTCAGCGGACGATCCTGGTTTTAGACAGGATCCTAGAGAGAGAGACGACGACGACGGAGATGGCGATTGGTTCGGAGAGGAGTGAGGGCTACTAAGAAGCCTCATTCCTCTTTCCACATTCTCGATTTTTGCTTTTGGGCCTGCGCGCCCACGTAGATAGATGGAAGGCCGGTGTGCCTTAGTTGATACTTGATACGTGTTTTCGAGGCCTGTGTGCCTTTTTGACTTAATGGGCGAGTGTGCCCGAGCTGACGTGATGACTTTTGACTGGCCGAAGCGCCGCATGCACAGTATTCTTCTTTACTTTGACATAGAGGGATTGTGGTTTAGCTATAAAATTTGCATTTTCAGTTTATTTCACTCTTGTAAAGAACTTAGAGTAAATAAGCGTTTGCCACTAATACCATGCTTGCATTGATAATGTACCGAGACTGCTCACAAACGCACACACACGCACAGACAGAACTAACTCAGAGGGAAAACGAAAATGTACCTCAGGATACAGTCAGGATACAAGGATACGAAGGAATGAAACATTGGACATTTTCAAGTCAAAACCTAAAACACCCCACCTTGGATAAAAGGGCCGCTTCCGTGAGGTCATGAATATACAAAATGACCTACGAGAGTTGATAGATTCGAGAAATACCTCCCGAAACACAAAATTGCCCAAAAACCTTACGAAGGACACAAAAGGGACACGAGATGGAAAAACAAGACTCCATTATGTCCCGGACTGAAACCGACACCTCCGTACAGTCATACTAGGTCACCATGACTTGTACGGCCTGAGAGAAATGGACACGAACATTTGGACCGAGTTTCGAACTCTCGAAATGCTCATTTGGCCTTGAAACGAGCCACCGAGGGTTCAAAAACCTCGTTAAACGCAATATCTCGAATCCGATGCTTGGATATGGTTGCATATGCTCATAATGACTTGCCGGAACCATAAAAGTTGTAAAAGTACCCTTGGAATAGGAAGCGACCAAAATTGGAAAGTAGCTGGTGCAATCTGTCAAAACGCAGGCTGAACCATTGCGCGAGGGAGTGAGTATGTCGCGCGATGGAATGGATTTTCTCACTCGCGCGATGGAATGGGATCATCGCGCGACGGTTGGGCCGTGCCAGGCCACCTTTATTTGACCATTTCGGATTTTCAGGACGGCCAAGCCTTGTCATCACCCTTTAACTGCTCAGAGTACTTCGGGGGGGGGGGGGGGGGGGTTTGGCAGTGCAGAGATGCCTTCACTTTGGAGAAGAGAATGCCACGTTGCATAGATATTTGCACTGGGAAAGGAGAACATTTCACGTATTCCGTCTATAAAGAGGCCAATGCTTCGCTGATGAAAGGCATTCCTCTCACAGTTTGAGAGTCCCACGATAAGCAGAATGGCAAATAATCTTTCGGCCTTGATTAGCCCATGGCTTTCGGCTTTTGTTGCTGGAGATTGGCTGTCATTCCAGTTTCACGGGCTGGCCGCATTCCGTTTCCTCCGCAATGTGAGGGTCCGTCCTGAGTTTCTGAGGGCAGCCCTACAATTCTGGGACCCAGAGGTTCACGTGTTCAGGTTTGGGGTTAACGAGCTGTGCCCAACCGTGGAGGAATTCCAAGCATACCTCCAAGGAGTCGCCTCAAGCTTGATTGTCGTGCCACCTTATAGGAAAAGCATGCCAAAGCTCTTACAGTCAAGTCTTGGTATCACCCGGGGAGCGGCCGAAAGTTTGCTAACCGGAGGGCAGATCAACATCATGCGCCTAATGGAGTGGTATGGGCCAGAAGGGGACGTAGAGAATATAGCCGTGCAGGCTCGACGTCGATTTGCTTTGGCAATCGGCGTGCTGGCCGCCTATTTACTGGTATCTCCGAATGGGCAAGTCAACCCCATGCTGGTGAGCGTCGCCGCTCAAATGGGTGCCCGAAGAAACGTGGTACCACTGGTTCTGGCAGAGACACTCATAGGTTTGGATTTGGTTTCTTCCGGCCAAACAGACATGTTCGGCGGTAGTCCACTACTACTGCAGGTTAGCTTAGTTCTCACTCAGCTCACCTTTTTTCGGCTTTCGCACGTTCTGTTTTTACCTCATCTCTCAGCTAAGGCTATATCGAAGCATCTTACTTGTCTTTTCTCTCAAGCTTTATGTAACTTCTCACTTGTTTTTCCACTCATGCAGCTCTGGCTATCTGACAAGTTGGGATTGCTTACCGCACCGGAAGCAAATTGGCCTCATTTGCCCGGCCGAATGCATCAGCGGGGTATGATCTATCCGGAAATGTCCGTGCATCAATGGTGCGCATTTATGAGAGAAATGCTGCCGAACGAGATCACATGGCGGCATGAAGCCTTAAACATTCCAGACATGGCTCTGAGTTTTGCAGGTTTCGAAAGAGTAGTGATAGCTGGGCTGACCGCTTTCACGTTCTACATCCCCGGACGCATCCTTCGTCAGCTAAGCATGAGCCAAGGACTCCACCGAGCTGGGACTGAAGATTTCCAAGTCCCTGCTTTCATTGCCCGGAATCTGAGAGGATATGAGCACAACTGGGGCCTATGGCAACTCGGAGGAGCTGACCCAGACTTCAGTACGGAACTTACGCACCAATATCAAACATGGCTGAGAAGGGAAATCACAAGCAGGCAAAACAACAATTGACTTCTGACGAACCCTGATGATCTAGAATAAACCGTGAGCCTGTTAAGGCCTCGAGCACTTTATTCTGTTTTTATGCTTTACTCTTTTTAAGACTGCTCAGCCTGTGTAATAGAAGTTATAATTTGAATAAAAATGAAAGTTCGAGAGTTTTCCCCCTTTTGATCCAAGTGTTGAACCGCCGCGTCACCCAAGTATCAAGTCAACTTCTGGTAACGGGAAACCGTGGATCAAGTTGATGGATTGTGACCGAATCTCACAGAGAGATTGCCTACGTATCCCTTTTTAGGGAATCAGGTCAACACGTAGTTCAGGCTAGGGTTCACTTGAGTATTTTGGCTCTTCTTTTACGCTCTAAATTTTGCCTAGTGTTGCCACTTCGGGTTTTCAGCCTAGCGAGCTTTGATTGATGCCTATTTATTTTTGCCTAAACTGCCTTCTCAGGTTTTCGGTCTAGCAAGCTTGCTCTAATTTTTGCTTGGAACCGCCCACCCTTGTGGTTTTCAGCCCAACGAGCTTCTCTCAGGGATAGTATCGTTTGAGTTGATCCAGGTTAACCAGAGAGCTGAATTCGTTGCCGTCGAGATCGATGAGCTGAGCCGCTCCCCCAGAAAGGATGGTCTTGATGATGTAAGGTCCGGAACGCTTGGGTCGAAATTTGCCGCGGGGGTCAAAAACTGGCGCCCGAATCTCTTTTGTGACCATGTCTCCTTCGACCAAGTCTCTAGACTTCACTTTTTTGTTGAATGCCCGGGCGATTCTCCGCTGATACCCCTGAACATGATATAAAGCCCGGAGCCTCCTCTCATCAAAAAGCATGAGTTCAACAAATCTCCCACTGAGCCATTCAGATTCCGAGAGTTCCGATTCCACCATGATCCTCAAAGATGGTATCTCAAGCTCTATAGGGAGAACTGCTTCCATCCCGTAGACCAAGGAATAGGGGGTTGCCCCCGTTGATGTTCGAATCGACGTTCGATAACCCCAAAGAACTAAAGGCAGTTGCTCGTGCCAGTCCCTGGTGGACTCTGCAGACTTCTTGATGATTGTATCGACATTTTTGTTGGCCGCTTCAACCGCTCCATTCGTTTGGGGACGATAGACCGTTGAGTGATGGACTTGGATCTTGAATTCTTCGAAGAGCTCCAGGACCCTGCCTTTGAAATGACTCCCATTGTCTGATATGAACGCTTGTGGAACCCCGTACCGGTAGATGATGTTTTTCCTGATGAAGTGAGCAACTTGAACTGCCGTTAGGGTTTTATAAGATTCGGCCTCCACCCATTTGGGAAAATAATCTATCGCCACGAGGATAAACCTATGACCATTTGATGCAGACGGTCTAACCATGCCGATGACGTCGATGCCCCATACAGAGAAAGGCCAAGGCGAAGCCATGCCAAATAGGTTAGAGGGTGGAACATGCATTAGATTGGCATGAATTTGGCATTTGTGACATCGCCGCACGTAATCCACACACTGAGATTCCATAGTAGACCAGAAGTAGCCTTGGCGCAAGATTTTCCTAGCGAGCATGACACCGCTCATATGAGGGCCACAGACTCCCTCGTGGATCTCTTCCATGATTCTGACGGCCTCGGTTCCGTTGACACAGAGCTTGTGCATTCCGCAATGGGATCTCCTATATAACTTTCCTCCACAAATGATGTACTGGGCGGCTATCCTCCGTAATGCAGTCTGATCTTTTTTAGAGGCCTCGGCCGGATACGTGCCATTCTCGACGAAGTTCCATATGTCATGGTACCAGGGTAGGCCATCATCAACATCATCGATGGCGTTGACGTATTGATAAGCGGGGCGATCCCGCTGTTCGATTAAGACTGGGCGAAGTTTGACCCCGAAGGGTAGTTCGACCATGGAAGCCAAGGTCGCGAGTGCATCGGCAAACCGGTTCTTCAAACGGGTGATGTGGGTGAAAGTCACTTTGTTAAAGCGAGGAATTAGCCCCTCCAAATCCTGATGATAAGGTTTCAACCCCTCTTCACGCACCTTCCAGTCCCCATTGGCTTGAGATACAACGAGATTGGAGTCCCCAATGACTTCGAGCTGTTCAACGCCAAGCGTGAGGGCAGCCTCCATACCCACAATACAGGCCTCATATTCAGCTTGGTTGTTCGTAACATCGAAGTTAAGCTTGAATGCAAGCGGAATATGAGAACCATCAGGGGCGACTAGCAAGACCCTGATCCCAAATCCTTTTTGATTGGCCGCCCCATCGATGTACAGAGTCCAGACGTCTTCGACAACCATTAGCACTTCCTCATCTAGGAACACAAAATCTGCATCTTCTGGTCCATCCACAGGGTGATCAGCCAAAAATCAGCAATTGCTCGTCCCTTCACCGACTTTCTCGTGATGTATTCGAGATCGAATTCTGCCAGGAGGAGCAACCAACGTGCTAACTTACCAGTGAGGGCTGGTTTCTCAAACAGATACTTGAGCGGATCCATTCGAGAAATCAATTTCACTGGGTAAGCCAGCATGTAGTGTCTCAACTTCTTAGAGGCCCAAACCAAAGCCCAGCACGTTTTTTCCAAGGCAGTGTAGTGCTCTTCAGACCCAACCATTTTCTTACTTAAGTAGTAAACGGCCTTCTCAACTCCCTGGTCCCCCTCTTGAGCTAGCAAGCATCCCATGGATGTAGAACTCACAGACAAGTATAGAATCAAGGGCTTTCCAGGCACTGGTGGCATCAAGACAGGCGGGTTTTGCAGATAGTTCTGAATGGACATAAAGGCTGCTTGACATCTGTTCGACCATACAAACGGGGTGTCCTTCTTGAGTAGACGAAACATCGGCTCGCAAGTTAAGGTTAACTTGGCGATGAATCTGCTGATGAACTGAACCTTCCCCAAAAAGCTTCGCACTCCCTTTTCAGTCTCCGATGGCTTCATTTCAAGCACCGCTTTGATCTTTGATGGATCGACCTCAATCCCACGCGAAGTGATCATGAAACCGAGCATCTTGCCTGCCGTGACCCCAAAGGTGCATTTCTGTGGATTGAGACGCATGCGGAACTTTCGGAGTCTCTCGAAAAACTTCCTCAATACAGGAACATGCCATTCCCGAGTTTTTGACTTAGCAATCATGTCGTCTATGTAGACCTCAACCTCTTTGTGCATCATGTCGTGCAGAATGGTCGTAGCGGCTCTCTGGTAGGTAGGACCAGCATTTTTCAAACCAAACGGCATGACCAAGTAACAATAAGTCCCCCATTCAGTGATAAAAGTCGTCTTCTCACGGTCTTCCGGCGCCATAAGAATCTGGTTATATCCGGAGAAACCATCCATGAACGAAAGCAGGGCGTGGCCCGCCGTATTGTCGACCAGTACATCGATATGTGGCAGGGGAAAATCGTCCTTGGGGCTTGCCTTGTTCAGATCCCTGAAGTCCATGCACACTCGAATGTGTCCATTCTTTTTGGGAACTGGGACAATGTTGGCAACCCATGTGGGGTATTGAGAGACCATGAGAAATCCAGCGTCGATCTGCTTAGTGACCTCCTCCTTGATCCTCTGTACCCAATCCGGCCTCATTCGTCTCAACTTCTGCTTCACGGGTTTGGCGTTTGGCAGTAAGGGGATTCGATGCTCCACTATTTCTGGGTCGATGCCGGGCATGTCTTGATGGGACCACGCAAAGACGTCACTGAACTCTGAGAGTAGTTCTTTGAAATCGTGATGTTCCTCTGGGGATAAAGTGGAGCCCACCTGAACCATTCGGGGATCATTCTCGTCTTTCAAGTTTATTAAGACTATTTCTTCTTTTAACGGCTGAGCATGCCTTTCATCTTCCCTTTCGATGAGGGCACGGATTTCCTTGGGAATGTCCCCATCGAAATCTATCCCTTCATCGCCGGGGTCGACACAGTTTATATAAAGATCATTCAAGTAGTCAGAAGAGGATTCCTTCATTTCATAAGACCCTGCGGGGTCGCCAAGTACAAGGGAATCAAACTCAAAGTAAAAGCCATGACGTGGAGGGCCAAGAGGCACAAACTCCGACTCAGAGCTAGACTTAGACTCAGACGACTCAACAGACTCAGTGTCAGACTCCGATACATCATCAATGCAAGTAAGGCGTGGTTTGAAAATGCAATTTTTAAGGCTACCCTTTGCTTCTGTGATGAGGGAGAGGGGATCCTTGAGGTCGTCGGAACCGAGCATGAACACCTCGGCCTCTTCAGCTTCCTTGGCCAGACCCACTTGGGAGAACTCATAAAACAGCTGCTCCAAGCTCCCTTGATCAAAAGACATCAGCCAATCAGTCTTCAGCTTAGGCTGGCTAAGCTTCCTTTTGAACTCCGCCCTTGCTGGTTCTTCATCACTAGAGGACCAAGTGTCATCAGCGAAAACCTCAAACCCAGGCAGCAACTCCCCAGTGACTGAATCGACAAAAGGCTCAGGTTGCCCGGTGTAGACGTCATTCCCTACTTCGCGCACAAAGTAGCTGTCAGGTTCACCATAGAGAGATCGAGGTTTTCCCGTGCATTTCCTTCTTTTGGCAATCCTTGGTAGAGGAGGAGTACCCCAGACCAAAGCGGCCCTCACAGGAAGGAAAGGCAGGGAACTCCGGGATCCCTTGTTGGTGAATCCCAAGACCGAGACCAGGTAGATAGGACAACCCCCTCATGATATCTAAAGCAACAGAGCTTATGATGAAGTCCCCATCCATATTGATGGCCAAAACCGAACCAGAAGTATCAAAAGAGAAACCCCCGAGATCAACATCTTCATCACCATGTGCAATCCCCAAAACAGGTGTGCCATCTTCCTTAAGCGGGCGAATGCCCGAGTCCCCGCAGATAGTCAAAGTTCCGGTAGGGAGTCCCAACATGACCTTTTGGTGAAGAGTAGACGGTACAGCCATGATGTCAGATCGGTGAAGCCATGGCCTTCCTAGCAGGAGATTAAAGGTGGCAGGGATATCAACCACATGGAATTCGACGTCCATCTCAAAACCCTCAGCGTCAAGCTTAAGCACAAGCGTGCCCTCGACCACGCGACGAGTGCTGTCGTATGCCTTAATGGCCAGATTGGAAGGTGCAAAGTCTTTCTTGGCCAGTCCCAAACGGTAAGCCACTCTCAACGGGCAAACATTGATTGCCGATCCGTTGTCGATCAGAACAGTTGGAATCCAGAGTCCTTTACACTTAACAGTGATGTGCAAGGGGCGATTGTGATCAACCCCTTCGATCGGTAGATCCTTGTCGGTGAAGACCACGGTGTGCTTAGAAGTAGGCGGGAGAATTATAGATATCATTGCTTCAGGCGTGACATCCGGTTGGATCTCAAGGCGAGAGAGAGTATGGCAGAACTTCTGACGATGCTCGCGGGAGGAACAGATTAGTCCCTAGAGTGATATAGCTGCAGGAATCCGCTCCAGCTGCCTCTGAATCATGTCCTCATTCGGGGAGCTAGGAGGTACCTCGAACGATGCAGACCTTGAGAATGCAGAAGGTTCGTTCCTTTGGTTAGAAGAATTGGACGAGCTCCCGGCCTGCAGATTGGTAGGCTGAAAAATTCATCCACTCCTCGTAACGTTGAGAACGTTCTCTAGAGAGGGTATCACTTGAAGGGCTTGACTGTCATCCCAAAGATCAGCAGGGACTTCCCCCAATTTGCGTTTTCCTTTGTCAGAAGGCGGTGGGGCTATAGGTGCTTCCATGCCTAGATCGAGGTCTTCAGCCAAATCGTTCAACAGCAGCGACTCCCAGAAATCTGGATCCTTAACAGCTACAGCTTCCCCAATGGGCTCCGTGTTAGCAATAAATGGGATGTCCCAGAGTCCCCCATCGGCAAGAGAGCAGTTGACAGTCCAAACCTCAGACCCAACTTGGATATTAACCACATCATCAACGTCCCAGAGGTCAGCTGGCAGAACAAGGTCTGTAACCATAATGCTGCGATCTTCCTCAGTCAGATAAGGCGGTGCGGGGCACGAGAGTTCCTTGCTAAC
Source organism: Rhododendron vialii (assembly GCF_030253575.1). Classification (NCBI taxonomy): domain Eukaryota; kingdom Viridiplantae; phylum Streptophyta; class Magnoliopsida; order Ericales; family Ericaceae; genus Rhododendron; species Rhododendron vialii. Next base: position 24,453,358 of record NC_080557.1, on the reverse strand, counting down.
GATGTAAAATGTAGGGTCGTACTCAGTGTTAGTCACAGAGTCAACCAGCCTGTCAAGAGTAGAAGGGAGAAAGCATTCCCCCAAGACGCGAGTTTCCTCTTGAACAAGACCCTCTTCTATGAATTGAATCTCATGATTGGGCAGAGCGTAACCTTGAAGAGGATTGAGGTCAAACTCTAATGGAAACTGCCACGCGGGCTCGGGATCCCAATAGTACTCCTCCTCAGGCAGAACGGGTTCAGGCTGTTGAAATAGCATGTCCAAGGAGAATCCATCCAAAGGGTCAAGCATGTCTGCCTCATAATTAGCCATCCAGGCGTCATACCAAGCATGGTTAAATGGGACATATTCGGGGTTCTGGGGGAAGCCGTCTAATTCTAGCTCTGTCCATTCATTGATTATGGGGGCTGCATAGTCATTATTATCGGCAATAGCCCACCCCACTGCTTGCATATCAATCTATTGTTCTGGTAAAGGAGGGACAACAGACCTAAAACGGCTTATCAAATTCGAAGAGGAGTTTGGATCCGTCACATCAAAATATGGGCTGTCCAAGGAAGAAGCAGAGTTGAGCTGCACGGAAGGGATGGACTGGTGAAACAGTTCGCTGATGGAAGCGTTGAACACAAACATCCCATTTTGCAGGCGTGCGAGGGGCACATTGGGATTGGACGACTGTCCTTCTTCAAGATGGATGTAGAAGATCTCGGCTTCGGGCTGAGAAGGCATGGGCACGACTGGCTTGGGTTGGTCTGTTGAGGTTATATGGTCGGTGGGGTTGAATATAGTGGAGTTAGGGTTGATATAAGTGGAGCTGAGGGATATTTGGTTGATGCGGGGAGCAGCATTGTGCTTTGGCAGAGAGTTGGAAAGGATGTTTGGTTTTTGGGTTGGTGGAGGTGGAGCGTGGAGAGTCCCTTCATCTATGAGATCCTGGATCGCATGTTGGAGACGAAAATAGGAGTCCGTAAGATGTCCAGCCCCTTGGTGGTAGGCACAATAAAGATTGGCTTTGAAGTTAGGTGAAGGGTTCTTAGGCAGGGGAGTTGGGTCAAGGGGTTTCAAATGCCCTGACTGGATTAACTTCTCCATGACAGATGACAGTGGAGCTTCAAATGCAGAGAAACTGCGGGGTTGACTGCGGGGCCGGTTATTTTGAGGGGGTTGCACCTGGTTAATCTCAGCGGTGCAATTGGTTGCATTGGAAGAGGAGGCGTTAGTGCCGCTGGTTGCTGTGTTGGAAGATCCCCCACTGCCAAACAACGCATTGGTGTTCCCTGAGTAGACCCGAGGCGTTGGTTTTGAAGGGTTAGAGGACTCCCCTCTTGACAGAATCCCACTTTGTAGCGCATCCTCGATGGTCAACCCAGATTCGAAGAAAGTATCAAAGTTCGAGGAAGCTTGGACAAGAACCAAATGCCTAGCATAATCAGGCTGAAGATTGCGAGAGATGATTCGGAGCTGATCTCTCTCACTCGGGCGATCGGTCATCTGAGCAGCCTTCGTCCTCCATCTTTTGACAAAATCCGCGAAGGATTCCTCAGCTTCCATTTTTGTGGACTCAAGCTCTCGGGTTGTCATCTTGAGCTGGGAGTTGTAATTATACTGCGAAATAAACGCAGCACCGATGTCTTCCCACGTCCTCCTTTTGGCGATGTCAAGCGACAAAAACCAGTGAAAAGCGGGTCCCAAGAGAGTCTGAGGGAACAGCTGGGACATGACCTCGGGTTCAACAGCCAAGAGTTTCATGGCGGCATGATAGCCATAGAGATGAGTCTTCGGATCGCCGCTCCCATCGAACTTGGCGAGATCAGGCATTTTGAACTTGTCGGGGAGCTTAGCATTGGGATACAAGCAGAGGCGATCTAAATCAATTCCCCTGGCGCTGATCTTTTCGGACTTGGACACAGATTCCTCCAGCTTGACGATCTTTGCCATGAGAGCAATCATGCTAGGATCCAGAACGGGTCTTGCCATAGCGAGATTCAGATTCGCTGCCTCTGGGTGAGCCTCTCTCGGGTTGGGCTGAATTATGATCCGCCCTGCATGGTTAGGGTCTTCAACAAAGATTGGCTCCACATGGTCGTCCTCATCGACCTCGCCTCCCACTTCTGCAACTGGCGGAAGACGAGTGTTGATAAGGTCATTAAGCCTAGTGAGATTCGCATCAGTCTGAGCACCCCTTTGCTGCATGGTGGCGATGCTGTTCTGGATATTCATGAGTATGGTTTCGAGACTCAGTGGTTGCGGATGATCTGCCATAATGGAGGTTCCGGATGAACTCGACGAGGACGGGGAGGTCGGTGACGCCGGAGATTCAATTTCCTGGATAACTGACGGTGATCCTGATCGTAAAGCGGCCAACAGGGAGCACGGCGAGTCTTCCGTTGTGACTGACTGAGCTTGCAACCTGACTAGCCTTTGAACGGAATTCCGATGCAGACGTTCCCAAGTGGGTTTGGCTTTCTGCCTCGATACTTTCCTTGGTGGCGCAATGGTTCAGAATCCTGCTTTGCTTTGCTGTAAGAAAAGGTTCGATAAGGGCCCTGCAGCAACCTTACTCTAAACAAAAGACTTAAAGTGATAACACAGCCATCGTCGTTGGTGTCGCCCTTAGACTCTAAGACTACAGACGAGTCTGTCTCATGATGTTCGAACGCTGCCAAAATCCTCGGATTTTTTTTCGAGAGTGTATCCTTGTTTGAATCGAATAATACTAAGAGATGTCAAAAATAGTCTAAGCCTTTGACTTTTCCGTTCTTGAAGTTTCAACTTTGAACTTGGAATAACTCGGGGTGGATGACGCGATACCTTAACCGGGGCGGCGTAGGCGACACAGTGCCATAGCCTGAGCGGTGTACGTGCTGCGCACGATAACCAGGGTGGTGTGAGCATCACGACATTCTCTTCGTCGTTCCTTGTTTTCTGTTTGAAACTTCAATTGGGATATAGACAAGGACTTAGAGAGTTTTGATTTCCCAAAGTCTCGCCGATCCTAGGACTTTTGAAAATCTAATAACACGCACCGCAAAGATGCATGACTCTTCATCGGGCCTAGCAGTGTCCTAATGAACATAAGACAAACTCGAAAGAGAGACAACCTAGAAGCCGCCCTAAACATGCCCCTACGCAAAACGGTATGTATGTACAGTGCATGCGATAGGGAAAGTAGTAACACATAGACAGTATATGGGGGTTAGATGCAAGTTGATCTTACCCTGTAGGTACCTGTCCTAGTTTGGAGAGTTCTAATGCTTTGTACATGCAAAGGCTGGTTTTGGCTTGTAACGAGTTCCTCGGACTAAAGCCAAAGATATACCTCCCATTGCCCGCGTAACCGTAGAGCAACAGTCGAACGGTAGAATGACCTATCATCGTCGGAGGTTGTTGGTCATTCGGGGTCCCCGAGCTCCGGTAAACCGTGCTGGATTGCCAAAACAATCCAACGGGGCTCATCCCACATCGATGCAAAATGAGAATGCTAAAGATTGTTTTAATGGAACAGAATCACAATTTCGCAAATGCCTTTTCAAATTTGGCTCACTTTATTTAGTCAATGCTTAGAAGAAACTACACGAGAGAACGATCGAAAAAGTCCCAGATTGGATTGGCCGGACACGAGGTCCCGTTAAATCACCATTCCAACCTTCGGCAGCGCGAAGCTCACCGTTTTGACAAACTTTTGTGGGATCGTTCTTCAAGTGTATTGAAATTTAAACATAGACCAATATTGGTTCGATCCCCAGCAGAGTCGCCACTGTGGGCATGGCGTGCCCTTTGAAATTTTCGGATTTCGAGATGCAAGGGCCCAGATCGAGGGAGCGCGAGCGGGGAAGCAAGCGCTCGCAAAATACAGAGTCGCCACTCGGGTTTTGAAGGTCCGACACCTAAGGAACCGTATTTCGAAGCACTTGCCGCGCTGTTTGATTTTGAAAAAGTTAAGGAACCAGTCCGTCATAACCATATCTGGGTTCGGGAGTCAGGTTACGAGAGGGGAAGGGTTTTATGGCACCCCTCTCGCCCATTCCGGAGATCGGTCTCTACTTAGGCATTTGCGAAAAATGTTTGTTTGCGATTCTGTTTGATTAATCAATTTTTAGCCAATTAGGGCGGGGGAACAGTTAATCAGGGATTAAAACTGTAACAGTTTGCAGGATGTGATAAGATATGGCATGGATTGGCGAGATGACAAGTAATAAATGGAATAAAGTTCAAAACATCGATCATACATCAAGACAGTGTTGTGTATGATTTTGGCACGAACAAACAGACAGCTTGCATGCGTGAATCCATCTACATGCAAGCCAACCATCGCGCGACACTCCCATACACTCGCGCGAGTATTGATGCTTCACCAATGGTTTGAATTTCACCCCCTTCTAGGCTCTGGAAGGACCAGTGCTCACCCAGGTGCAAACCAAACAATTTATAAGTACTTGAAAGTAAGCAATATTACAACAGGCAGATGGAATTTCTGGATTCCGAGACGCAAGGGCCCAGATCAAGGGAGCGCGAGCGGGAAAGCAAGCGCTTGCAAAATACAGAGTCGCCACTCGGGTTTTGAAGGTCCGACACCCAAGGAACCGTATTTCGAAGCACTTGCCGCGCTGTTTGATTTTGAAAAAGTTAAGGAACCAGTCCGTCATAACCATATCTGGGTTCGGGAGCCAGGTTACGAGAGGGGAAGGGTTTTATGGCACCCCTCTCGCCCAATCCGGAGATCGGTCTCTACTTAGGCATTTGCGAAAAATGTTTGTTTGCGATTCTGTTTGATTAATCAATTTTTAGCCAATTAGGACGGGGGAACAGTTAATCGGGGATTAAAACTGTAACAGTTTGCAGGATGTGATAAGATATGGCATGGATTGGCGAGATGACAAGTATTAAATGGAATAAAGTTCAAAACATCGATCATACATCAAGACAGTGCTGTGTATGACTTTGGCACGAACAAACGGACAGCTTGCATGCATGAATCCATCTACATGCAAGCCAACCATCGCGCGACACTCCCATACACTCGCGCGAGTATTGATGCTTCACCAATGGTTTGAATTTCACCCCCTTCTGGGCTCTGGAAGGATCAGTGCTCACCCAGGTGCAAACCAAGCAGTTTATAAGTACTTGAAAGTAAGCAATATTACAACAGGCAGATGGAATTTTCGGATTCCGAGACGCAAGGGCCCAGATCGAGGGAGCGCGAGCGGGGAAGCAAGCGCTCGCAAAATACAGAGTCGCCACTCGGGTTTTGAAGGCCTGACACCCAAGGAACCGTATTTCGAAGCACTTGCCGCGCTATTTGATTTTGAAAAAGTTAAGGAACCAGTCCGTCATAACCATATCTGGGTTCGGGAGCCAGGTTACGAGAGGGGAAGGGTTTTATGGCACCCCTCTCGCCCAATCCGGAGATCGGTCTCTACTTAGGCATTTGCGAAAAATGTTTGTTTGCGATTCTGTTTGATTAATCAATTTTTAGCCAATTAGGGCGAGGGAACAGTTAATCGGGGATTAAAACTATAACAGTTTGCAGGATGTGATAAGATATGGCATGGATTGGCGATATGACAAGTAATAAATGGAATAAAGTTCAAAACATCGATCATACATCAAGACATTGCTGTGTATGATTTTGGCACGAACAAACGGACAGCTTGCATGCGTGAATCCATCTACATGCAAGCCAACCATCACGCGACACTCCCATACACTCGCGCGAGTATTGATGCTTCACCAATGGTTTGAATTTCACCCCCTTCTGGGCTCTGGAAGGACCAATGCTCACCCAGGTGCAAACCAAGCAGTTTATAAGTACTTGAAAGTAAGCAATATTACAACAGGCAGATGGAATTTCCAGAGTCCGAGACGCAAGGGCCCAGATCGAGGGAGCGCGAGCGGGGATGCAAGCGCTCGCAAAATACAGAGTCGCCACTCGGGTTTTGAAGGTCCGACACCCAAGGAACCGTATTTCGAAGCACTTGCCGCGCTGTTTGATTTTGAAAAAGTTAAGGAACCAGTCCGTCATAACCATATCTGGGTTCGGGAGCCAGGTTACGAGAGTGTAAGGGTTTTATGGCACCCCTCTCGCCCAATCCGGAGATCGGTCTCTACTTAGGCATTTGCGAAAAATGTTTGTTTGCGATTCTGTTTGATTAATCAATTTTTAGCCAATTAGAGCGGGGGAACAGTTAATCGGAGATTAAAACTGTAACAGTTTGCAGGATGTGATAAGATATGGCATGGATTGGCGAGATGACAAGTAATAAATGGAATAAATTTTAAAACATCGATCATACATCAAGACAGTGCTGTGTATGATTTTGGCATGAACAAACGGACAGCTTGCATGCGTGAATCCAACTACATGCAAGCCAACCATCGTGCGACACTCCCATACACTCGCGCGAGTATTGATGCTTCACCAATGGTTTGAATTTCACCCCCTTCTGGGCTCTGGAAGGACCAGTGCTCACCCAGGTGCAAACCAAGTAGTTTATAAGTACTTGAAAGTAAGCAATATTACAACAGGTAAATGGAAATATTGTGAAAACACGACCCCTAAATAGTGGGGGTATCTAAACAGAGGCCAAGGCCAAGCTGCTCATGCAAGGGCAGTCCCTGGAAAAACACAGAACCATCGCGCGACAGAGTGATACAGGCGCGCGATTGTTCAGACTGGACTTCCAGGAATTGCTTTGCACACTTAGGGCTCTGAGACATGTTCAAGAGCGTCCCAAGAGCATTCCAAACCAAGAGAAATTATAAACTAAGCTAAACTATGATTTTTAACATACAAAGGAGTGAGCTAATACTTTTAAAAGACTTGAAAAATGACTATGAACACAACAAGAAGCTTAAAGACCAGCATCCCTTCCCCACGTGGTCCAATCTCACGCAGACAGAACTGTCGCGCGAGTATGTGGGACCATCGCGCGAGGGTGTTCCTGGTAACGGCTCTTGAAACCTTGCTAGCTTTAGGGCCAGAACTGGTATTGATTACCAGCCTTGACCCTGCCAGCCCCCTTCAGGGGTTCGAACATTGAGCAGAAAGGTATTATACCTTTGCTTGAGTGTCTTGGAGATGGCTTGAATGAGGTGGTGAGGCTTGGAAGGCGATTATGTGGAAGTGAGTGTGGTATGGGATGTTTGTGCTTGAGTTTTCCTTCTTCTTTCTTGGAGAGAAAATGGTAATCCTTTGAAATGAAGCATGGGGGGGGGTTTATAGAAGAATGGGTTGGTTGGTGGCTAGCCAAGGCCATGTAACCAGCCAACAAGGCTGGTCACAATTGCTTGGTGGAGAAGTTGGGTGGCAAAGGTGATGGGAGAATGGGGGGTGAGGTGGTGCAAGGGGAGTCCCCCAGAACGCTGTTCAGCCGACGAAAACGGGGTCACATAGGCCTGTAGCCCCCTGACCACCACGCAATCCGGGTGAAAACGACAGGTGTTGACCATCGCGCGAGACAGTGAGACCATCGCGCGAGGGTAAAGCTAACCCCGCGAGGGTCAATTGTCAAAGCTTTGACTTTGACCACCACCTGGCAAACAAAGCATCGCGCGAGTGTCCCAGTGTGTCGCGCGACTGTCAAACCCAAGGTCCAGGTTTTGATTCAAGGGTTTTAGGGCTAAGGATGGGTTCCGCGTACACCAAACTCAAGCCATTCCAAGTTCTCGAGACTGTTTTCGACCTGATTCATCATTGGGGAAACAAGAAACCGAAGAACAAAGTAAAACAATCGGGAAATCAGATTGGGGTGTCTACACTTGCTTGCTTTTCCTTTACTGTAAGTTAGCTTTTCATTAGTCTTTGTATATCCTGTGCTAACTCTGGCCTTGAACTTTGCACCTTTGGACGTACGAGGTACTGGACATGTACCCTCTCGCGACGTCGTGTCCCAACGACGTGATACTTCCTCGGGCCCTCCGTTGGTCAAAGGAGTATCGAGGAGTAAAGAAACGAAAAGGCGACTTGAACGCCTACCGGTTGTACTTGGACGAGCTGCGTCCTAGCCAAGTATCCATGTTTCCTTGATTGCTCAATTCATGCTTTTCCTGCACTTCACCTCGTCAGCATACTGATATCTTATACTTTTGACTGTAGGTGTACTAGCATATCTGGGGTCTATTCGACATCCCATACGTAGCTCGGAGCAGAGAGGTGACGAGAGGTAAAGTGCTTTTGGAGTCCCCTTATGGCTGGTAGTGGTACCTGGGTGACCGGGTATTGTAGACACCCCATTCCGGACTGTCCAGATAACGTTATTTGTCGATCCTTTATTGCCCCAATGATGATTTTAGTTGAAAACAGTTTGAGGACAAAGGTGTGTTTGAGCCTTGGGCGCCCTTAACCTTTCTCAAACCCGTTGCAAACCTTTCAAACTAGAGCCAAACAGCCCATGCAAAACCCAACTGGCATACGCCAGTGTATTGGACGCGTACGCCAGTTATCTGCCACGTGTCAGTCATCGACCGTTGACTCAGCTATCACTGGCGCACGCCGGTCCAAGTGTGGCGCACGCCAGTCAAACCCAGTCAAATCAACTTTATTCAGCCACATGGACGAGACTTTTGTGCCACCCTGACGTCGGCCACAGTAGCCCCTGATGATTATATCGGCCAGGCCCGCTCCCCCTCTCTCCTACACCCCCCCCATCAACTAGTCCCATGCATTTAATGCATGAGAAGGCTCCAACCTTGCCCCAACCAGCCAAACAAGGCCTTGGTCCCAGACTGATCTCAGTCTCTCTCCCCTATAAATACCCCCCTTGCATTCATTTGCAAGGGGTTAGCCTCATTAAGAAGAAAAGCTCTCTTCATCCCCCTCTCCTTGCTCTCTATCTCTCTTCTTCCATTGAAAGAGAAAGGAAAGCAACCCACTTCCACGCACCCTACTGATATCCAGTCACCATCTAAGCTTCCATCTCCAAGTTTTAAGTTCAATACCACCTTCAATCCTCAAACAAAAAGGTATACCACCTTTGTGTCCCTTTCTGTTTTTGGCCCCTGAGGGGAACCAGTAAGGCCCAGGCTAGTAAGTAATACTAGTCCTGGCCTCAAACTGGTAAGATGCGACAAACGTATGAGATGGACCCTGGCGCACGCCAGTATATATATGCCGTACGTCAGTCATGGCAGTACGAGCACTTCTGGCATGGGGATCATGGATCCTCATTTCTGTTATCTCTCATTTCAGACGATCACCTTAGCATGCTAAATAACCAGTTTACTGCTTTCTGTATATTTAGAACTGTTTAGATGTGGTAGTTATTGCCTGCTCTTTGTCTATTCAAAAGGCCTCTGGGATCCTTCTGGTCATGTTCCAGAGCCCAGATGATGCAAAAGCCAAGCACTGGATTAGGGTCAAACGTGCGTACGGCAGTCCATGACTGGCGTACGGCAGTTAAAACTAGGATCCAGTGACTGGCCCTTGCATCTTAGTTTAATCTTGGCCCCTTTTATATCCCCACACTGTTTTTGGGGTATCATGCTACTTTTCTTGGCTTGAAGCCATCTCTCTTGTCTGTAAATGTATATGTTATATGTTCTATTAAACTGCATGGTTTGTCCTGGGTGTGCGCTGGTCCTTTTCCAGAGCCCAGAGGGTTGCAAACAAAGACTGTGAAACCAGATAAGTGGAGTATGCCAGTCTTGCTGTGGCGTGCGCAAGTCTAACCAACATGCAGTGGCTCGACCAGTGCATGCTGGTAGAACTTGCTCATGCCCCTGCGGGGCAGCGTACTGCAATTTGTCCAGTTTGCTCAGTGCTTGTTCTCAATCTATATTTAGCATTGCAATCAAGTCATCCATAAACATTTTGCCACATAAATCACAACTTGTTATAGTTTTAACCCCCGTTAACTGTTCCCCCGCCCTAACTGGCTAAAAAATGATCAAATGAGAGAAAAATGCAAACGTTTTATAAAATGCCCGAGTAGAGACCGATCTCCGGATTGGGTAACCTGGCTCCCGAACCTCAGATATCGAAGGTGACGACGGACCAGTCTACAAGCCTTTTCCAAAATCAAACAAACGTGGCAAACGTTTTCGAGTTCGATTCCTTGGGTGCTTTCACCGCTAAAACCCGAGTGGCGACTCTGAATCGAGGCGTTTCGCCGCGCTTTTTTTCAAACACAAAAAGGGCCGCACCCAATTTCACAAAGCAAAATTTCCGGGGTGGCGTGCCCACAGTGGCGACTCTGCTGGGGACCATTGCGTTGATTGATATTTGGCAATTAATACGTGATTGAACAAATTTCAAAAGCCTGTCAAAACAGTACGCTCCGCGCTGCTGAAGAACGGAATGGTAACGTAACAGGATCTCAGCATCCGACCAATCCGAACTGGGGCTTTTTCTATTGTTCTCTTGTGTAGTTTTTCTCCAAGTATTAGTTAACAAAAGTGAGCCAAGCTTCAAAAGGCATTTGTTTTCAAAAGCGTTGCATTTCTCTCTCATTGAATCATTCTTCGGCATTCTCCGTTCGTAGCGATGGTTGGTCAGCCCCGTTGAGGTGTTTTGGGTAGCCGGCACAGTTTACTGGAGCCCGGGGTCCTCGAACGCCCAACAACCTTGGACGATGATGAGTCGTACTACCGTTCGACCATTGCTTTGCTCCACGCGTTGCAATGGGAGGTATATCGCGGCTCTAGTCAGAGGAACCCCTTTAAGCCAAAACCGGCCTCTACAGCGTTTACAAAGCACTAGAACCTTTCAACATAAGACAGGAACCCGCAGGGTAGGATTACTTGTTTCTAACCCCATATCCTGTCTATGTGTTACCGCTTTCCTTATCTCATGCTTCTACATACATTCATGACCGTTTTTGCGTAGGAGCATGCTAGGGCGGCTTTTAGGATATCTTTTGTCGAGTCTGTCTTGCGCCCGTTCGGCGTTGCCTTGGACCGATGACGAGTCGTGCATCTCAATGTTGCACGTTACCAAAATTTTCAAATCCTTAATCAATGAGACTTCGGGAAATCGATACTTTCTAAGTCCTTGTCTAAAACCCCATCGAGGTTTCAAACCGAAAACTAGGAGCAACGGAGAGAATGGCATGATGCTTACACCGCTCGGGTTAAAAGTGCTAATCACTTACACCAGGCTCCGGCACAGTGCTGCTTACGCCAGTTCGGTTACGGTATCATGCCATCTACACCGAGTTGTTCCAAAATCAAACTTTGAAACTTTGAGTAGGGAGGAAGTCAAAAGACTTAGGCTGTTTTGGAGGACACCCTTAGTAACATTCGATTCGATCAAGGATACACCGTCGAAAAGAAAATCCGAGGATTCCATGGCAACTGTCTGAGCGGCGTGAAGCAGACTCCCCCTAGTTCTAGAGTCTAGGAGGACACCGACGACGTTGGCATGATCATTTTTCCTCTCTTGTCGATTCTTTCAAATAAAATGACTGCAGGCTGTCACTGAGCTCTTATACCTTGCTGTCTAGCCACGCCAATGCCAAAGCAGAATTCCGAAATCAAGAGCCAAACCTACTTGGGACCGTCCGTCGAGTCTGTTTGAGGATTTGATTTGGGGTTCGTCTCTCAGTCGACCGCAACGGAAGCTCTGGCCTGCACTGTGTCGCGGGAGGATTCGCCACCGACTACCCCGCACGAGTCTCCTCCGTCTACTCCGTCTCCACCAGCATCTCCCAAGCTTGTTAAAACAGAAGTACTAACCATGGCGGATGTCCCACCTCCGAATCTTGCAACCGTCCTAGCCGATCTGCAGCGCAACCTGGCTATTATGCAACAAAGAGCCGACCAGGCCGACGCCTCTATGGCCAATCTTCAAACCCTAATCGAGGAGCGACTTCCCCTTGCAGCAGGAGGGGAAGGCGGTGAAAGGCGTGAACAGGGAGCCGCTGGCCAGGAGGAACCGCTGGTTGAGAATCCCGCTCCAAGCCCTGAAGTGGCAGCCTTAGTCGCCAAAATGGCCAAGTTGGAAGAAGCCGTTGCTAAATCCGAAAGAAAAGGGTCAGGAGTACTAGACATGGACCGCCTCTGCCCATTTCCGAATGCCCGGCTGCCCTATCGGTTCAAAATGCCCGACTTTGCAAGGTTCGACGGTACTGGAGATCCGAAAACTCACCTGTTGGCCTATCATGGAGCCATGAAGCTGCACGGTGTCGGGGAGGATGCCATGGCTCAGCTATTTCCGCAAACTCTTGCCAGTCCAGCCTTCCAGTGGTTCCTATCGCTCGACATCTCCAAGAGACGGACATGGGAGGACATCGGCACGGCCTTCAATGCTCAGTATAGCTACAACGCCCAACTCAAAATGACCACTCGGGAGTTGGAATCCACCAAGATGACTGCAAAGGAGTCCTTTGTAGACTTCATCCAAAGATGGAGAGCCAAGGCCGCTCTCATGCCCGATCGCCCGAGCGAGAAGGATCAGATCCGCATCATCTCCCGTAATCTGCAGCCCGACTTCGCCAAAAACCTCGTGTTGGTTCAGGGCGCAAATTTCGAAACCTTCTATGACTCCGGGCTGGCCATCGAAGAAGCCCTTCAAACCGGCGTTCTGCCTAGGAGCGACAATTCCTCCTCCACCTCAGCCTCAAAATCAAAGCCCCGTGCATACACCGGGAACAGCACTGCTTTGTTCGGTGGCAACAGCTACGCCAACGCGAACTCTGCCAACAACCCCTCTGCCCAAAGCTCTAACCACATTGCCGACATCAACCAAGTTCAAACCCCTCAAAGACCCCGAAACCGCAATCAACCCCGTAACTTCGCCAACTTCGAGGCGCCTCTCTCCTCGGTGTTGGAGAAGCTAATCAAAACTGGACACCTCAGGCCTCTAGCCCCAACTCCGCTTCCTCAAAATCCACCCCCTAGCCATAACCCCAACGCTTTCTGTGCGTATCACCAAATGCCCGGCCATTACACCGACTCCTGCTATCGCCTCCGTCATGCGATACAAGATTTGGTGGACAATGGCACCCTTCCGACTCCACCCACAAAGCCCAATGTCATCTCCAACTCCTTACCTAAACATGACCCTAACCCTCAAGTGAACCAGATAAACCTCAGCTCCACCATATTCAACCCCACCGACCATATTACCTCAACCATCAATCCAAGACCAGTTGTACCCTTTCCCTCCGAACCAAGCATTAATATGATGGCGGCCGGTTGGGCCATGGAGGACAAAGCCAAGGAGTGGGAAGAGCTTTGCAGTGATTGGACTGAACAGTATAACATGGGATTCCCCGCGCACCCTCAGGTCAATCAAATATGGCTAGACCAGTGGCAGGTAGAATGGAACGCGGCGCAGGCTGACCCTCTGGATGGTCTCTCTTTGTTCGCGCTCTTTTACCAGCCCGAATTAAACCAAGTCGAAGTGGAAGCCGAGGAATACGTGTGGGATCCACAGCCTGATGAATGGCAATTGGGTCGGGGTCTCGAGACCGATGTGAACCAAAACGACATCAGTGAGGAGTACTGGGACCAATTCCAAGAAGGGGAGATTGTGCCCGATGTCCGTCGCCCACTAGGCGCCATGTTACCTTTGGTGAATTCTATCCCTGACACGGTCGACCGTCGCATCCATAAGTTTGATCCTACTCTCGACTTTGTCTCTGTGGAACAGCCTCGCCCTATTGTTTCTGCTCCCGGAGATGACTGCTCAATCATGGTCCTAGATGCGCTTCCGGCCGACCTCTGGGATGCGGAAGAAACCGTTAAGACCCCACCGCCTGCTGATATTTGGGACGTCGACAACATTGTCGACCTGAACATGGGGAACGAAGTGTGGACCGTTAACGCGGCTCTCGTCGATGGAGGATTTTGGGACGTTCCGTTCGTCACTAACCCGGGAGCGCCATTTGAAGAAGAGGCTGCACAGGATCCTGCCTTTTGGGAAGGTCTAGTGATGGAGGACTTGCAATGGGACATCGCTCTGGGGATAGACTCGTCTGCAACGGTGGCATCAACGGACAAAGGGAAGCGCAAGCTGGAAGAAGTACCAGCCGATCTGTGGGATTCTATTGACTCATCGTCTTGGTGAGATGTGGCTAACGTCACTAGGAGCGGCCGAGTGTTTCAGCCATCCAACCTCCAGGCTGGAAGCTCGTCCAATCCGCTCGGTCAGAAAGCCACTGTTCCCGCCGCTCAGAGAACTGATCCGCTCTTTCCAAATGGGGTTCCAGAAGAAGACGCCATTTTGAAACAGCTCGAACGGATTCCGGCCGCTGTCTCTATCTGGGGTTTGATATCGTCATCAAAGGAGCATCGTGAAAAGCTGTCCTCCGCGTTGGCCCGGCTCACAGTACCGATCGACATCACTCCCGAGGCCATGATTGCCCTCGTGCTGCCACTTCTCTCTAAGCACTCTATCACATTCACCGAAAGGGATCTGCCCGTCGAAGGAACCGCTCACAACCACCCACTGCACATCACCGTCAAGTGCCGGGGACATTGGGTGCCAACCGTGCTAATTGACAACGGCTCGGCCATCAACGTTTACCCAATGAGGGTTGCCTATCGTTTGGGGTTCTCAAAGAGCGACCTAACGCCCTCCAACCTGGCCGTCAAGGCATACGACAGCACTCGCCGCATGGTGGAAGGAACTCTGATGCTGAAACTGGATGCTGAGGGCTTCGAAATGGACGTAGAGTTCCACGTGGTCGACGTCCCTGCCACCTTTAACCTGCTGCTGGGCAGGCCTTGGCTTCATAGGGCCGACATCATGGCCGTACCTTCAACCCTGCACCAGAAAGTCATGCTGGGGCTGCCTACCGGAACTTTAACAATTTGCGCGGACTCTGGGATCCGCCCGCTCACAGATGACGGCACACCTGTCTTGGGCATTATGCACGGGGAAGAAGACTCAGACTTCGGAGGATTCTCTTTCGACACATCTGGCTCAGTCCTCGCCATCGCCATGGATGATGACTTCACCATAAGCTCAACTGTCCTCGAAATAATGAGGAAGATGTCATTCATGCCGGGCCTAGGACTCGGGGTCAACCAACAAGGGATTGCTGAGTTCCCTGTCTTTCCTTCCAACAAAGGTCGCTTTGGTCTTGGTTACACTCCGCCGGCCAAAGACGCCGAAAAGAGGAAAGACATGGGAAAACCTCGAACCCTTTTTGGTAACCCCGACAGCTACTTTGTGCGAGAGGGAGGAGGCTCTGCTTATTCGGGACAGATAGAGCCGTTTTGGGATCCGGAGACTTCCACTTGGCTGCCGGGATTTGAAATCTTTGCTGCGGACACCTGGTCTGACGAGGAGACAGCCGAAGAAAAACTGGCCAAAAAGGAGTTCGAGAAACAGTTGGGTCAGACCAAGGAAGAGTTTGATTGGCTGAAAGCTTTTGATCAAGGGGGTCTGGAGATGCTGTTCTCCCAAGTAGGTTTGGTTGGCAAGGGCGAAGAAGCTGAAGTGCTGATGCTCGGGCCCGACTCCTCAGATGCTCTCGAGGATCCTACCTCTCTCATCGTGAAGGCACAGGGAAGTCTCAATAACTGCATTTTCACTCTGCGTCTAACATGCATTGACGATGAGTCTGAGTCTGACACAGAGTCTGTCAAGTCTAAGTCTAGCTCAGAGTCGGAGTTTGTGCCTCTTGGCCCTCCACGTCGTAGCTTTTACTTTGAGTTCGAGTCTGTTGTACTTGGCAACCCTGTGGGGTTTTATGAAATGCATGACCCTACTTCTGACTACTTTGCTAGCTTCTATATAAACTGTGTCGACCCTGACGATGAAGGAATAGACTTCGACGGGGACATCCCGGCTGAGTTGCGTTCCATCATCGAAAAGGAAGACGAAAGGCGTGCTCAGCCTCTAAAAGAAGAAGTAATTTTTGTAAATTTAAAAGACGAGGATGACCCCCGCATGATGCAAATCGGTGCAAATCTATCCCCGAAAAATCATGCCGGAACGATTGAGCTTCTCAAGGAATTTCCCGAGGTTTTCGCGTGGTCTCACAAGGATATGCCCGGCATCGATCCTGAAATAGTGCAGCATCGAATCCCGTTGGAGCCTGGGGATGTCCCCGTCAAACAGAAGCTCCGCAGGATGAGGCCGGATTGGGTTCAGAAGATCAAGGAAGAGGTTACAAAGCAGATTGATGCAGGGTTCATAAGGGTTGCAGAATACCCCAAATGGGTGGCCAACATTGTGCCTGTCCCCAAGAAGGATGGAAAGATCCGAGTCTGCGTCGACTTCAGGGACTTAAACAAGGCAAGCCCCAAAGACAGTTTTCCCTTGCCACACATTGACGTGCTTGTGGACAACATGGCGGGGCATGCCTTGCTCTCTTTTGTCGACGGATTCTCCGGATACAACCAGATCTCTGTGGCACCCGAGGACCAAGAGAAAACGACGTTTGTCACAGAATGGGGCACTTACTGCTATGTGAAGATGCCGTTTGGATTAAAGAACGCCGGGTGCACTTTCCAACGGGCTCAAACGACCATGTTTCACGATTTTATCCATAAGACCGTCGAGATCTACGTCGATGACATGATTGTGAAGGCAAAGGAGGAAAAGGACTATCTTCTGTCACTCAGGCAATTTCTCGAAAGGCTCTGCAAGTACAATGTGCGCCTGAACCCACAAAAGTGCACGTTTGGGGTCACGTCAGGCAAAATGTTGGGGTTTCTGATCACCGCGAGGGGAATTGAAGTGGATCCTTCCAAAATCAAAGCGATTCTTGAGATGGAGCCGCCCAAGTCTTAAAAAGGTGTGCGAAGTTTTCTAGGGAAGGTCCAGTTCATCAGCAGGTTCATCTCCAAGTTGACTCTAACCTGCGGGCCATTATTCCATTTGCTCAAAAAGGGGGTCCCATTCGAATGGACAGAGAAATGCTAGGCCGCTTTCGAGTCTATTCAGAGGTATTTGCAGAACCCACCGGTACTGATGCCGCCAACGCCGGGTCGACCTTTGATTCTCTATCTGTCCGTTTCTTCAACAGCCATGGGATGTCTGCTAGCACAGGAAGGAAGCAATGGGGTCGAGAAGGCTGTGTACTATCTGAGCAAGAAGATGGTCGGGTCTGAGGAGCGCTATACCCCTCTGGAAAAGACGTGTTGGGTGCTAGTTTAGGCTACTAGAAAGCTTAGACACTACATGCTAGCCTATTCGGTGAGACTGATTTCTCGGATGGATCCTATCAAGTATCTGTTCGAGAAGCCTGCACTCACCCATAAGCTAGCACGTTGGTTGCTTCTGCTGGCTGAGTTCGAACTCCAACATGTCACGAGGAAGTCTGTAAAGGGGCGCGCTGTGGCCGAATTTCTAGCCGATCACCCGATCGACGGCCCGAAAGATGTGGATTTCACATTCCCCGACGAAGAGGTTCTAACTGTGATCGAGGAAGTATGGACGCTCTATTTTGATGGGGCT
The DNA here is from genome assembly GCF_030253575.1 of Rhododendron vialii. Taxonomy (NCBI): domain Eukaryota; kingdom Viridiplantae; phylum Streptophyta; class Magnoliopsida; order Ericales; family Ericaceae; genus Rhododendron; species Rhododendron vialii. The sequence continues at coordinate 24,436,011 of NC_080557.1, read as the reverse complement.
GCTAACTAGAGGGGATTTGGGATTGGAGTGTTGTTGATCACGCCCGCCGGCGCTCACATTCCGCTCGCCTTCAAGCTGAATTTCGATGTCACCAACAATCAAGCCTAGTACGAGGCCTGCATCGTCGGAATGGAAGCAGCCATTGCTCTAGGGGTCGAGAAGTTGGAGGTGATCGGAGACTCTAACCTGGTGGTCTCTCAAGCCAATGGAGATTGGAAAGTTCGTGAGGAAAAGCTGAAGCCTTATCACCAAGACTTGGAAGAACTGATTCCTCGCTTCAATAGGGTGACTTTCACCCATGTCCCCCGCTTGAAGAATTAGTTCGCCGATGCCTTGGCGACTTTGGCTTCAATGATCGAACTTCCAATAGGTGTTAAGTTGCGGCCGATCGTGATTGAACAGAGGGACTTGCCTACTTACGAGTATGTCAACGCCATTGATGATGTCGATGATGGCCTACCCTGGTACCATGACATTTGGAACTTTATGGAGCGTGGGGAGTTTCCTACCGAGGCCACGAAAAAGGATCGGATTGCTTTGCAAAGGCTAGCTTCTCAGTACATCATCTGTGGGGGGAAGCTGTATCGAAGGTCGCACTGCGGGATGCACAAGCTCTGTGTCAACGGCGTCGAAGCGACAAGGATAATGGAGGAGGTTCACGAAGGCGTCTGCGGGCCTCACATGAGCGGCGTCATGCTCGCTAGGAAAATCCTCAGGCAGGGTTATTACTGGTCTACAATGGAGACGCAGTGCATCGACTATGTCCGGCGCTGTTACAAATGTCAAATCCACGCGAACTTGCAGCATGTCCCTCCGTCTAAATTGAACGGCATGACTTCACCATGGCCGTTCTCTGTTTGGGGCATCGACGTTATTGGGATGATCAGACCGTCTGCTTCAAACGGCCATAAGTTCATACTGGTGGCGATAGACTACTTCACCAAGTGGGTCGAAGCCGAGTCTTATAAGACGCTGACAACGGTTCAGGTTGCTCAGTTCATCCGAAAGAACATCATCTATCGGTACGGGGTTCCTCAGGCTTTTGTGTCAGATAACGGGAGTCATTTCAAGGGAAGGGTTCTGGAACTCTTTGAGGAATTTGGTATCGAGGTCCACCATTCAATGACCTATCGCCCGCAAACAAATGGGGCGGTCGAAGCTGCAAACAAGAATGTCGAGATGATCATCAAGAAGACTGCTGAGTCTGCAAGGGATTGGCACGAGCAGCTGCCTCTCGCCCTCTGGGGGTACTGGACGTCTATCCGCACTTCAACTGGTGCAACGCCTTTTTCTTTAGTCTATGGGATGGAGGCAGTACTTCCCATCGAGCTTGAGGTACCGTCGCTGAGAATCATGGTCGAAAGTGGTCTTGAGGAATCTGACTGGTTAAGCGGAAGATTTATCGAACTGATGTTGTTTGATGAGAGAAGGCTCCAAGCCTTGTATCACGTTCAGGGGTATCAGCGTCGAATTTCCCGCGCATTCAATAAAAAGGTGAAGTCCAGGGGCTTGGTCGAAGGAGACATGGTCACAAAGGAAATTCGCGCCCCAGTGTTTGATCCCCGCGGGAAGTTCAGGCCGAAGCGATTCGGGCCGTACATCATCAAGACCATCCTATCCGGGGGTGCTGCTAAACTCACTGAACTCGACGGCAACGAATTCAACACCCTGGTCAACCTGGATCAACTCAAACGTTACTATCCCTGAGAGATGCTCGTTGGGTCGAAAACCACAAGGGTGGGCGATTCCAAGCAAAAGTTAGAGCAGCCTGCTAGACCGAAAACCTAAGGAGGCGGTTCTAGGCAAAAATAAATAGGCAAGAGTTGAAAGCTCGCTAGGCCAAAAACCTGAAAAGGCGGTGCTAGGCAAAAGTTAGAGCGTAAAAGGAGAGGTAAAATACACGAGCGAACCTTAGCCTGAACTACGTTCTGACCTGATTCCCTGAAAAGGGATACGTAGGCAATCTCACCTTGAGATTCGGTCACATTCCATCAAGACTTCGATCCAGGTTCGACGTTTTTGGGTCAATATCGCAGTTTGAGGAGGTCGAGCACAAGTCAAAGGCTGCAATGAAGCGAATCAGAAAGGGGAAACCCGTTGTCTTTCAACTTTATTGCAAATTACTACCTCTAATACATAAGCTGAGCATAAAAGCCTTAAAAATAGTTGAAGCATGAAAAACAGAACAAAATGCTTAAGAAGCCTAACGGCTCGCAGTTTATTCTAAGCATAGCAGAGTGGCCCGGAGTCAGTCAATATTTTCCCTTGCATTCACCTCGGCTCTTAGCCACTGCCTGTAGCGACTCCTTAGCCCTGTTGCAAAATCCGGCATCTCAGCCTGAAGGGCTCTAAGGCCCCAGCGCCTCTGGTAACCATTGAGTGTTTGAGCGTTGAAATTCGGGACACGGAAGTCCCCAATGCTGATGCGGTGGTTCTCTAGAGAAGCGCCCAGCTGTCGAAGAGCACGGCCGGGAATGTAGAAAGTAAAGCTCGATAGTCCCGCGATCACCACCCTGTCGAACCCATCGGAGTGAATGGCCATGTCCAGGAGGTTCAGCCAAGGGCACCTCCAGGCAATCTCGTCAGGCTGCATTTGCCGCATGAACTCGTACCAACCTTCTGTGTCCATGTCAGGGTAGCGCATCTCCCTTTGATGAATCCTCTTCGGAAAGAGATTCCAACCCGCCACCGGGGGGTGCAGTAGATTCAATTTGTCCGACAGCCACAACTGCATGAGAGGAAAAGACAAGTAAGAAGTCAGATAAAACCTGAGCGAAAAGACAAGTAAGGAGCTAGGGAGCAGCCTAAGCCGAGCATCGAGGTAAAATGAGAACGTGTGAAAAACCAAAAAAAGGCGAGCTGAGTGAGATTACTTGAAGCAAAAGCGGGCTGCCACTGAAAACGGCCGACTGGCCCGTATACACCAAATCCAAACCCAGGAGAGTTTTCGCCAGGACCAAAGGAACCACATTCCTCCGTGCCCCCATCTGTGCAGCAACGCTCACAAGAGAAGGGCTGACCTGCCCGTGGGCCGGCACGAGCAAATAGGCGGCAAGCAGGCAAATTACCAAGGCAAAACGGCGGCGCGCTTGGGCTTCGTCGCTGTCTAAATCGCCGTCTGGATGTACACCTCGATCAGCCGCATGGTATTCATTTGGCCACCTTCAAGGATAGCGTTTGCCAAACCCCGGGAAATGTTGAGTGAGCTGGCCAGCAGTTTAGGCATGCTTGCTTGATAAGGCGGGACTACAAGCGTAGGGGACGAGAAGGTCCGAAGGTACGCCTGGAATTCCTCGACAGTCGGGCACATCTCGTCGTCACCAAAGCGAAAGACATGGACGTCAGGATCCCAGAATCTGAGGGCGGCCTGCAGGAGCGCTGGGCGGAGTGGCACCTGCCGAAGAAAACGGAACGAGGCAAGGCCGTGATATTGAAAGTTGAGCCAGTCGACACTTAGAAATTTTGCTAACCAGGGCCTAAGCAAAGTTGGGAGGGGGTTATCCATGGCAAATGTTGAAATATACTGAGGAAAAGAGGAAGCGGAGCAAGCTATGGAGGCCTCAGTGTAATCCCTCTGCTTTATATGCCTTGGCCTTTCCTTCCCATTACCAAAGATCCATGCAAGCATCATGCTAGTGTCCAAGACACAATGCAGCAGGGTACACTGCCCCCTGAGAACTCAGAAACCGCATGCAAACCGTGTGGGAGTAAAAAACAAAGTGGCCCTTGGAAAAGGACAGTTGGTCAGTCAAGTGGATCTGGCGTTCAGGAACCTGGCGTATGCCAGTTTTTAACTGGCGTGTCCGTGTCCCCCACTTACTGGCGTACGGGCCTCAACTTCTGGCGTACGCCAGTAGGTTTCACCAGAAACCAGTTTGTAGCAGCTACTGCCTCCGCGTGGTCATTTTCAATTCTGGGGCTGGCTTTGACCATTTGTTGGTTCCTATAAGTCACAAACATCATTTAAGACTATGGCAAGGCGTCGGATTCTAAAAGCCATGCCCGATGAAGATTTTGGACCCCCGGGGGCCCGTTTCAAGCTAAAATCAAGAATACGGGAGGACAAAACTCGTTTCAGGGACTTTTGCCAAGTATTGTCATACCGTACATGTTACATAGGCCTTATGTGACTGTGTGGGGGTGTCGGTTTCGGTCCGGGACCATATCGAGTCATCTTTGGCGTCTTATGTCCATTTTTGTGACATATTTAGCTTTTCATCGGTTTTTCCTCGCGCCGGGGCAATTCTGCCGGTTTTGATGGTTTGCGCAGGTCTCTCTAAACCTATGTCGCCTTTTACAAGGGTCAGTTTCTTTCCCCGGGGAGAATCTTGGAGTTCGACCTACCGGCGCCCAAAACTCCCGTATCCCCCGCGTGTCTGGGATACGTGTCGTATCCTAGGACTTTTCTGTCCGTCTCTTCTTCGAGCTAAGTCGATTATGTGCATATACAAGTGTCTATTGTCGATTCAGAGCATTCGCCAATGCATGTTAGATAGTAGTGGAGGGTTTTATCCTTTTCCTTTATAAAGTCTCATCAAAAGTAAAGGAAAAAGCGGTAAACAGAAAATGCGTATGTTATATACCACTGTGTCAAAACCAACGGTAGGAATGTATCAAGCATTGAAGCGGCGCAACGGCCCGGGCAGAACTAAAAAAGTGTCAGGGCACACTCGCCCACGAAGTTAAGAGGCACGCAGGCCCCATCCAAAATGTCGAAGTATCAAAGTATCTACTCAAAAGTGGCAAGTACCGGCAAAATAGACTAAGGCTCGGTGGTAGCCCTCAGTCGTCAAAAAGGTCCTCGTCCTCGTCGTCCTCCTCGCTGTCCTCTACCTCTCGAGGGTCTATCCGGAACCTGGGGTCGCTCGCTGAGTCAGAGCCGCTGCTGAGGGACGTCCCCTCTTCCTCTGCCTCTCCTTTTCTTCTGCGAGGGTCCCTCGGCAAGCTTATTCTCTGCAGGCCTCTTCCTCAGCTCCCGACGGAACTGGAGCTCCTCGCTGGCCGGAGTGATTTGCACTCCCCGTTCCACCCTTGCCGCTGGCTGGGAGGAGCTCGAAGCTGCCTTCTTTGCTGGAGGAGGCCGTACGCTTTTCCTCCTAGGAGCCGCCCTAGCATGTCCCTACATAGTCATTCAATTCAGTTAGCATACATTGTGCATATTGTATATATTGAAATGCTGAGTGCAGGAAACGTCGAAAGCGAATTCTAGTCAAAAGTAAAGGGGAAAAGTTATACCTGAGGCTGCTCAACGGGAGCCGGAACTGGAGGTGGGTAGTGCAACTGTAAGGAGGCGCCGCCAGCTATCTTATGGAACTCTTTCTCCATGGCTTTTATCAGTCGAGCCGCCTCCCGCACCCATTCCATCGGAGCCTGTGGGACGATTTTGGGGCAAAATCAGAATTCAAGCCAAGTATGCATGCTGAAAGTAAAGTACAGAAGCTACAAAGGGATAAAGGAATGTCTTACCAGCCCTGTGATCTCTGCCGGGTCTGTCCTGGCAGGCTCGAACTGAACTACGGCCTCCTCTCCTTTGGCGTCCCGCACTGCTAGGGTCCAAGAAAGCCGAGGCAGCCCGGTTGCGGTGGCATAGTCACTCCTCTCTCTCGGGCGAGCTGCCCTGCTCTCCCTGCTCCGCCTTTCCTCGCCAGCTTCAAGTGCCTCACTTTGCACGGCGACATGTTCCAACACTCCAACCGGCCTAGCCAAGCGCTGCCTCCGGTAGACGGCGTAGTCACGCCCAGGCTTCAGAAAGACAGCAAGCCCGGCCGGAACAGTGAAACGCCTCAGCTCGGCCAGCGTGTACTTGTTCGTGTGAGAAGCGTGGGGAGGCAGTGGCCCAGGCACCTGGTACTCAAGAGAGCCCAGTGACTGCCGTGTCACCCGGTCACCCAGATACCACCGCCACCCGAAGGCCGACTCCAACAGCACCCGGCTCGCCGTCACCACCCTGCTCCGTGCTAGGTACTCAGGCTCAGGCTCTGCATTGCTCCACGGGTTCCACTCTACCTGCGAAGACAGTTGCACAGATTCAAAGGCATCAGCGACAGCATTAAAGCAATTCTAAAAGGCAGAATGATCAGTTTGACGTGTTACATACCTGAGTACCCGACAGCTCGTCCAGGTACGACCGAAAGGCTAGAAGGCTCCCCCTCGACTTCTTCTTGCCGCTGTACATGGGACCCCAGATCATGGCACGAGGGAGCATCCTCAAGTTCGGGCACTTATTCTCCGGCGGGTACATCTTCAGCACCTCATAGGCCCACAGCTGCAAATGGTCAGACAATCAAAGCATCAGAATACAGGTCATATGCAAATCAAATACGAGTGCAAGAAATGGAAAAGCAGGAAGTAAATGACAAGCCTTGCTTCTTACCTCCCACACCCTCCAGTAGCCGGCCGTCGCCTTCTTTCCGCGTGAGAATGCCCCCATGAAGCCGTAGCAGGTGCCCAGCGCTGCTCCTCCCCAATCAAACCTCGACGCTGTGCTCAAGTCATAGAGGGCCGGCAAGTAAGACAGGTGCACCGTAGATCGCTTGTTCGGGTACAGGGTAGCCCCGAACAAGTACAACAAGTAGGCCCTCGCCATCTGTTCCGCCTCCAAGTCTGATTTCGGCTCCATCCCATGCAAATACCGCTTGAACTGGTCATAATGGACGGTCTCCGCCTCACCCGCCGGCGCCTGCCCCAAAAACCATGCCAGAGCCTCAGGATCCCTGTGTATCTCTGAGTCGAGCGGGATAGGCTCTCCCCCTACCCTCAGGCCAGTGAGCGCTGCAAAGTCAGACGGAGTCACCGTCATCTCCCCAATCGGCAAGTGAAAGGTGTTCGAGGAATCCCACCACCTTTCGGCCAGCGCTGTCAACAGAGCGTGGTCGCTCTTCACGGGCGTCAGCGTGAGGATAAATGGCCGGAACCCTGCGGCGTCAACCAAGGCCCTGACTCGCTCGGGCAAGCTCCGGTACAACTCAAGTGAACTCGCTGGACCTTCATGGCCCCGAGTGCTGGCTGCTCCCCTCTGCATGACAAAGACAGACGACAAAAGGAGTTTCATCAGTAATTGTAACTCAAGCAGTTAGTCGAATTCAGAATCTCGAAAAGTAACTCCACAGTCGAAACAGGTATCATAAAGGTCGAACAAAGCTACCGGGCACTTGTATTATCCTATCCAGTTCTGCTATCAGTCGAATCAATCCAAAGGTATTTTTCAGACAAGTTGCGGGCTCCAAGGCCTTATTTCTCTTGAGGTGCATCTCTCAGTCGATTTCACAAGTGTTCTACTCATCAATATGGTCGATTCAAACTACTGGACACACTGTCCGGGCGTTCAACGTGTCATGGCAATCTACATAGTCGAATTCAAGTTCAAAGGACAGTCTTATTGATCAAGGCAGCTCATGGTTCATTCAAGTTAGGCACCAACGATTTTGTCGAAATCATGGGCATTCTACGAGTCGATTCAACTATTTCAAGTGTTCTATCATTCAAGTTAAGTTTCAAAAGTCGAGGCACGCTATTCAAAGTTCTACTTTCTTGGTCAAGTTACAGTTCAAGGTTCTGGCCTTTGTACGTTACAAGCTGCGATAGTTTCGAAACTACATATTGATTCAAATAACAAGGCGTGCAAAGGAATACCTACGCCCAATCCACGGACAGGTGCCTCTGTGGGTCTCTTAGAATAAGCTCCGCGTCGTAGCTCTCCCTCAAAGGTGCAAGGCTCTCGACCCCCGACGGAATGAACAAATGTGGCTCGGGCAAAGCATAGGTGGCCGCATCAAACCTAGCACGGGGTGCCAGCCGTATGGACTCTGTGAGCGTCACTGCCCGCTCAAAGGACCACACCTCCCCCTGAGCCTCCTCTGCTGCCCCGGTCTCGCTCACGAAGGCCTCCTCCTCGGCCCTGGCCCTCTCGGCCTCCTCCCTCAGGCGCTCCTCCTCCTGCGCTCTCTCCACTTGCCGGGCCCTATCCTCTCGTGCTGCCAGCACTGCAGCCACCACCCTCGGATTCTCCCGGAGCAACCGGCCGAGTTCTTCCTCGGACACAAACTCGGCAAAGTCTCCCCGAGTGATGGGTACGTGCACTGAGGACCCCACTACAGGCCGAAACTCAGCCCCTTCCACAGGTACCTCTCCGGATGCGCCCTCCTCAACCACGGGACCCTTGCCCCTCGCCGGATCTCTCACCGGTGTCTCCGGTCGACCACCATCATCACCACCACCATGGCTGCCACTGCCGTCGGCCCCCGCCGAGCCCAAACCGGTAATCACCACACCCTCTACCCCATTGCTTGGATCTAATCGACGAACCTGTGGCCCCACTATCACAACAGAACCTGGCGTACGCCTCATCCCTCCTGGCGTACGCCCCTCCTCGCCACCAACCACCTCTTTTGCATGGCCATCACTACCGCTCGAGCCGCCAGAAACCCCTACACTAGTCGCCGACGGGGCTTCGCCTGGCGTTTGATCGTCGATTTGAGGGCTCTCGGGCTCGCCCCTTGGTCGAACTTCGTCACCACCGCCTCTATTACCGCCATTGCCCCTATTGCCGCCTCCGGATTCTGCCATGGATGAGTGTGGGTAAGTGGTTTTGCGAGAAGGATGAAAGATTGAGGGAGAGATTGGAAGTTTAAGAGAGTTTTGAGAGTTTGGACTTCAAAACTGAACGAATGGCGGTTCTTTGCACTGGTTCGGCATCTCATACGACGTAAGGGAACAGTTGGGCCGGGTCTGGGCTCGGATCTGGGCTCGGATCTCCTTAAATAGTGGCGTACGCCAGTCATTTGGCGCCGTACGCCAGTAATTTGTGGGCCTCAGGCCCAATTCGTGTCCTGTGCTGAAATTCATCCCCAACTACAAGCCCGGCTCTTCCTAAGAAAGTCTTGGGCCCATCACCAAGCAGAGATCCGTCCAATTTCAAGTCAACGACGGTCCATCCATCCAATTTCAAATCAACGACGATCTATCCGTCCAATTTCAAATCAACGACGGTCTATCCGTCCAATTTCAAATCAACGACGGTCCATCCGTCCAATTTCAAATCAACGACGGTCGATCCGTCCAATTTCAAATCAACGATGGTCCATCCGTCCAATTTCAAAACAACGACGATCTATCCGTCCAATTTCAAATCAACGACGGTCCATCCGTCCAATTTCAAATCAACGACTATCTATCCGTCCAATTTCAAATCAACGACGGTCCATCCGTCTAATTTCAAATCAACAACGGTCCATCCGTCCAATTTCAAATCAACAACGATCTATCCGTCCAATTTCAAATCAACGACGGTCCATCCGTCCAATTTCAAGTCAACGACGGTCCATCCGTCCAATTTCAAATCAACGACGATCTATCCGTCCAATTTCAAATCAACGACGGTCCATCCGTCCAATTTCAAATCAACGACGGTCTATGCGTCCAATTTCAAATCAACGATGGTCCATCCGTCCAATTTCAAAACAATGACGATCCATCCGTCCAATCCCAAATCAAACAGGTCTTTTTAAATTCACGTATTCTGAATAGCCTCGAAGAGGGTGTCTAGGAAAAAAACCTTTGACGTTACTTGTCTCCAGTCGATGGTGCCTCAAGTGCCGTCAAAGGGGGGCTTCTGTAGACACCCCATTCTGGACTGTCCAGATAACGTTATTTGTCAATCCTTTATTGCCCCAATGATGATTTTAGTTGAAAACAGTTTGAGGACAAAGGTGTGTTTGAGCCTTGGGCGCCCTTAACCTTTCTAAAACCCGTTGCAAACCTTTCAAACCAGAGCCAAACAGCCCCAGCAAAACCCAAATGGCATACGCCAATGTATTGGACGCGTACGCCAGTTATCTGCCACGTGTCAGTCATCGACCGTTGACTCAGCTATCACTGGCGCACGCCGGTCCAAGTGTGGCGCACGCCAGTCAAACCCAGTCAAATCAACTTTATTCAGCCACATGGACGAGACTTTTGTGCCACCCTGACGTCGGCCACAGTAGCCCCTGATGATTATATCGGCCAGGCCCGCTCCCCCTCTCTCCTACACCCCCCATCAACTAGTCCCATGCATTTAATGCATGGGAAGGCTCCAACCTTGCCCCAACCAGCCAAACAAGGCCTTGGTCCCAGACTGATCTCAGTCTCTCTCCCCTATAAATACCCCCCTTGCATTCATTTGCAAGGGGTTAGCCTCATTAAGAAGAAAAGCTCTATTCATCCCTCTCTCCTTGCTCTCTATCTCTCTTCTTCCATTGAAAGAGAAAGGAAAGCAACCCACTTCCACGCACCCTACTGATATCCAGTCACCATCTAAGCTTCCATCTCCAAGTTTTAAGTTCAATACCACCTTCAATCCTCAAACAAAAAGGTATACCACCTTTGTGTCCCTTTCTGTTTTTGGCCCCTGAGGGGAACCAGTAAGGCCCAGGCTAGTAAGTAATACTAGTCCTGGCCTCAAACTGGTAAGATGCGACTAACGTATGAGATGGACCCTGGCGCACGCCAGTATATATATGCCGTACGCCAGTCATGGCAATACGAGCACTACTGGCATGGGGATCATGGATCCTCATTTCTGTTATCTCTCATTTCAGTCGATCACCTTAGCATGCTAAATAACCAATTTACTGCTTTCTGTATATTTAGAACTGTTTAGATGTGGTAGTTATTGCCTACTCTTTGTCTATTCAAAAGGCCTCTGGGATCCTTCTGGTCATGTTCCAGAGCCCAGATGATGCAAAAGCCAAGCACTGGATTAGGGTCAAACGTGCGTACGGCAGTTAAAACTAGGATCCAGTGACTGGGTCTTGCATCTTAGTTTAATCTTGGCCCCTTTTATGTCCCCACACTGTTTTTGGGGTATCATGCTACTTTTCTTGGCTTGAAGCCATCTCTCTTGTCTGTAAATGTATATGTTATATGTTCTATTAAACTGCATGGTTTGTCCTGGGTGTGCGCTGGTCCTTTTCCAGAGCCCAGAGGGTTGCAAACAAAGACTGTGAAACCAGATAAGTGGAGTACGCCAGTCTTGCTGTGGCGTGCGCAAGTCTAACCAACATGCAGTGGCTCGACCAGTGCATGCTGGTAGAACTTGCTCATGCCCCTGCGGGGCAGCGTACTGCAATTTGTCCAGTTTGCTCAGTGCTTGTTCTCAATCTATATTTAGCATTGCAATCAAGTCATCCATAAACATTTTGCCACATAAATCACAACTTGTTATAGTTTTAACCCCCGTTAACTGTTCCCCCGCCCTAACTGGCTAAAAAATGATCAAATGAGAGAAAAATGCAAACGTTTTATAAAATGCCCGAGTAGAGACCGATCTCCGGATTGGGCGAGAGGGGGTGCCATAAAACCCTTCCCTTCTCGTAACCTGGCTCCCGAACGTCAGATATCGAAGGTGACGACGGACCAGTCTACAAGCCTTTTCCAAAATCAAACAAACGTGGCAAACGTTTTCGAGTTCGGTTCCTTGGGTGCTTTCACCACTAAAACCCGAGTGGCAACTCTAAATCGAGGCGTTTCGCCGCGCTTTTTTTCAAACACAAAAAGGGCCGCACCCAATTTCACAAAGCAAAATTTCCGGGGTGGCGTGCCCACAGGTATCACGTCAGTCAATGAGGCTGGATACTTTCTTGGTTCTTAGACCACTCCCTTCTCTCGTGCAGAGAACGAGCGAGTACACGTTGGAGGAGATTGAGCAGTTCACACAGTCGAACCCTCAGCTAGAGCATTTTTTCTAAGTTGGTGTTGACTATGTAGAGTACAGGTCTCAGCACCTGATGAGGGGCTTTGGGATTCGTGCTGCTTGGGAGGCACAGTAGCAAACGGGAGGTGGCAGAGGTGGAAGAGGTAAAAAAGGTGGGAGAGGTGGAAGTACAGGCCGTGGAGACAGTGTGGGTCAAAGCAGGGGCACTTTACCTGCTCTTTCCTGGACAGTGGACGTGGTCTCTGCTTAAGGAGTCCCTGGTTTAGTGGAGGTCCCACGTCCAGCAGTCGATCCTCCGAAATTCCTCGTCAAGGTATAATCATGTTTCCATCTCTTTCCATGCCTACTTTCCCTTATGCATATTTTGATTTACTTTCCTATCATGCAGGTGACTCCAGAGTACGCTCAGGAGATGGCGGCTGCCATGCTAAGCCTAGAGCAGTTAGTACAACTTATTGCCATGGGCCATGCTCTGCCGGTACTACATCGCGTAGGAGGGACAATTGTATATCGTTATATTCTCTACTCTTAACGCCTTATAATTGTGAATATGACACAAATATTGTATGAATGTCATGCTTTTGCAGTCTAGAGGAGGGGCTTCTCGGGGATTGCGTTGGAAGTCTGTGTGCATACTCGCACCACAGGCTTCTGTTGCTAATGCTCGGGAAGAGCGACCTTCAAAGAGACAGAGACGTTCACGCCCTACTGAGGAGGAGCCTAGTGCCGACTCAGAGGAGATTGAGGAGCCTAAAGATATCGATCTGGACATCGTGCCCCAACAACGTGATACTTCCTCGGGCCCTCCGTTGGAAAAAGGAGTATCGAGGAGTGAAGAAAGGAAAAGGCGACTTGAACGCTTACCGGTTGTACTTGGACGAGCTGCGTCCTGGCCGAGTATCCATGCTTCTTTGATTGCTCAATTCATGCTTTTCATGCACTTCACCCCGTCATCATACTGATATCTTATACTTTTGACAGCAGGTGTACTGGCATATCTAGGATCTATTCGACATCCCATACGTAGCTCGGAGCAGAGAGGTGACGAGAGGGAAAGTGCTTTTGGAGTCCCCTTACGGCTGGCAGTGGTACCTGGGTGACCGGGTATCACGTCAGTCATTAAGGCTGGATACTTTCTTGGTTCCTAGACCATTCCCTTCTCTCGTGCAGAGAACGAGCGAGTACACGTTGGAGGAGATTGAGCGGTTCACACAGCTGGACCCTCAGCTAAAGCTGTTTTTCCAAGTTGGTGTTAACTATGTAGAGTACAAGTCTCAGCACCTAATGAGGGCTTTGGGATTCGTGCTGCTTGGGAGGCACAGCAGCAAACGAGAGGTGGCAGAGGTGGAAGAGGTAGAAAAGGTGGGAGAGGTGGAAGTGTAGGCCGTGGAGACGGTGTGGGTCAGAGCAGGGGCACTTTACCTACTCTTTCCTGGACAGTGGACGTGGTCTCTGCTCAAGGACTCCCTGGTTAAGTGGAGGTCCCACGTCCAGCAGTCGATCCTTCAAAATTCCTCGTCGAGGTATAATCATGTTTCCATCTCTTTCCATGCCTACTTTCCCTTATGCATATTTTGATTGACTTTCCTATCATGCAGGTGACTCTAGAGTATGCTCAGGAGATGGCGGCGGCCATGCTAGGCCTAGAGCAGTTAGTACAACTGTATGCCATGGGCCATGCTCCACCTGTACTACATCGCGTAGGAGGGACAATGGTATATCTTTATATTCCCTACTCTTATTGCCTTATACTTGTGAATATGACACAAATGTTGTATGAATGTCATGCTTTTATAGGCTAGAGAAGGGGCTTCTCGGGGATTGCGTCAGAAGTCTGTGTGAGTACTCGCACCACAGGCTTCTATTGCTAATGCTCGGGAAGAGTAACCCTCAAAGAGATAGAGACGTTCACGCCTTACTAAGGAAGAGCTTAGTGCTGACTCAGAGGAGATTGAGGAGCCTAAAGATATCGATCTGGAGGATACCTCAGAGAGCTCGGTGCCTAGAGCTGTAGTCGTCCCCAAGGTCATTAGCTTCGAGGAGGAGGAGGGTGCTTTTGAGGAGGATAATAATGAGAGCGAGGATGATAAAGAGGATTGAGCCTCCTGCCTTTTTGCTTTTTGCCATTTTGGATGGGACCTGCGTGCTTCCTTTTGAGGGCGTCTGTTTGCCCCTGATAGATAGGCTTTTGTTCGCGGGGCTTGCGTGCCCTAATTTTGTACTTCGACTCATGGATGCCATACAGAGCTTATTTATATATTGGAGTTGCTTCCTTATCATTTATGCTATTCAATTTCCTTTATTATTGTTGCTCAGAGAAATTGAATAACCAAAATGCATACCATAATTTGCCATGGCATCATGAAATTGAGTCTGATTCTTCACTTAAAGTAAGAGGCATATCGACGAAGGAATAGAAGGCAAAGTAAAACAAAAAATTGACGTTACACCTTGAGAGTTTTGTACAGACAACCTTTCCATGGATTTGAACAGGGTCATATATGATGACCTTTACGACTCGAAAGATGGCTCAAAGACTAGTCCCATGCCTTGAAAACGAGGAAATATTGACTTTTCAAGGTCATGACTTCGAATTTTGACTAAAACCCGGAACTTGGACTAAGTCACATTTGGCCATAATGACTTGTACGACTCGAAAGAATAGCTTGAAACGATGCCAAATCAATTTTGATCCCCCAATCCGACTCAAGAATAGGACTTTCTTGACTTTTTCGTATCACGACCTTGATTTTTGGTAGTTGACTGGAGGCGAGACGTCCCCGAAGTCCCACATACTCGTTGAAATGTGTTTTGGCAGTTGGCTGCACCCTTAGGGGCCTTAAATCCATTTTCAACCTCTGCTGTCAAAATTGTAGAAACACTAGCTCTAGAGTGTCGTGCGTGGCTATGGTACGCCGTGCGTGGTCTCCTAAAGCTCCATGAATTTTCAAAATACCGTGCGAGGTTTTTATAATGTCGTGCGTTGTGATGGTACACTGCACAGTATTGGTTTCCTGACAGTTTTGCAGTTCGCTCCTTCCCGAGATAGATTGCACAATGACTGAAGTTTGACTCCTGCAGTGGTATGTCCAGGCCAGTGCATGCTTATGTTGGGTTTCTATGCCATGACCAAGCCTTCCCCAAGTAAGACTCATGGAAAACTTGCACTTTTTGAAACCCAAGGCTCTTAAAAAGTTGAGATTGTTTACCCATTTCTCCTATAAATTGAGGCTTCCATCTTCAAATTTTCTTCACCCCAAACATCCTCTTCTCTTCTTTCAAATGGCTCTTTCTCTCACCGGTTCACTTCACCCTTGGTTGGTTGCGATGGATGGCGTTGATTGGCTTAAATTTCGGGCCCATGGCCTTTATTCCATGAGGTTCCTTTGCAACATTCGCATTCGTCTAGAACTTTTGAAGGCAACAGCAAACTTTTGGGATCCGGAGGTCCATGTGTTCCAGTTTGGTGAGCAAGAGCTTTGTCCTACCGTGGAAGAGTTCCGCGCATACCTTGGCGGCTTAAGCTTGGGAGAGGTCATCATCCCTCCTATGCATGTAAACATCTCCAAGGTCCTAGCTGCGGTTCTTAGATTGAGTGATGGTGCCGCCCGCTACATGGTTAGCGACGGTCGTCTTAACACCATGCGGCTTATCAAGATGTTTTCTCCTCCTGGTGACTTTACGGACATGACCTACCAATCTCGGCGCATGTCGGCCCTTTGCATGTGCTTGTTTGCGGCTTACCTCTTAGTTCCGTTTGTTGGGCATGCTAGCTCGGCATTGGTTAGTGTTGCTGTTCAGATTGAGGCTCGGAAGGACGTTATTCCGATGGTTTTGGCTGAGACTTTGATCGGTTTGGACAAGGTTCGTTTTGGAAAGACTGGGGTCTTTGGGGGTAGCACTCTCCTCCTACAGGTAGGCTTCTCACTCAGCTCTCCTTTTTTCAGCTTTTCCCACATTCTCGTTTTACCTCGACACTCGGCTTGGTTTCCTATAGTTTTTTACTTGTTTTCTCTCTTTCTTAGTAGATTTGGCTCTGTGACAAGGTGAACGTGTTGACTATTCCCCCTGGTAACTGGACATATGAGGCTAGATTGCTATCCCATCGATGCTTTGAGTTTGCGGATCGTCGTGTTTCTGAGTGGGTTCACTTCTTCAAGAGGTTGCAAGCTGAAACCATTTCTTGGAGATGCCCTTGGTTGGACCTTCCACCCATGACGGTGCTCTGCATGGGGCCACAGTGGGTCGTACTTGCCAGTTTGGAGGCCTTCTCATTTTACATTCCCTATCGGATTGAGCGCCAGTTTGGTTTGAGGCAAGAGGCTCCGATGGAGGTTCTGGTGGATGTTGTTTTACCTCTCTTTCGTCCTTCTGCCCTTTATCACTACCAGGAGTTTTGGGGCAACCGAGAGGTCACTGATGCAAGCCCCTATCCATCTGTGCCGCCACATGGAAGCTATCAGAAGTGGCTCAGGAGGGACATTGCTGCGAGGGCAAGTGCTCGCAGAAACTGACTCGCCCCTACCGATTTGATTAGGAAATAAATTGTGGACCCGCTTTGCTTTAGCATGTTGCACTTTTATTTTCGAGAAGTACGCTCTGCCTTATGTAGTAGAAGTAGTAATTTAAATAAAAGTGAGTTATGAAGGGTTTCCCCATTCTTGCTTCTGTGCTTTGAGTTCTTACAACTTGTTTTTTTTTTAATTTTGATAGATCGCGACCGGGCCTCAAAGCAAGGCTACCTACGTATCCTTTTTGCAAAGGAATCAGGTCGTGATTTAGTTCAGGATAAGGTTTGCCCTGGTTTTGACACTTGTAGGGAGATATTCCCGAACAGGCAAAACTAGTTGCCGAACACGTGGTGTATAAGAACGCGTGAGAAATTGAACATGATTGATCAACGGTCAGTGCATTGAACAGCGCTATGGACCAATGATGTGGGAAGTTTTTAATCTATGCAGTCTGTTCGGCTAATTAAAAGACCAATGACAAGAGAAGTCAGTGGTGTAAGCTAAACTGTTCGGCAGATAGAGACATTCTGATTACGTTTGGTTCAAGTTACATGTGAAGTAGCTGGTCCAGGAAATCTGTTCGGCAACGAGTTGGCCGAACAAGGAAAGAACTCCAGTCGAGTATTAGTGCATAGGCAACATTCTGGAAGAATCCAGAATGTGTGGTATTCCGTTAAGGAATAAGATCCCGAGAATATAGGATCTGAGAAAGATACCCAATGAGAGTGGGATGTTCGGCCAGTAATGGAAAAGAATCCCAAAGGGACTATTTTCTAATGAACTGATAAAGGAAACGAGAATCCTTGATATCCTGGGTTTCCTATACGAGTTAAGAATCCTATGGCAATAGGGATGCTTGGCCAGCAAGCATACGAAAATCTATAAATATGAGGTAAACCTAAAGGAAAAAGGTACGCAATACATTGCTTTCTGATTGCTTTCCTATTGATAAATAGGGTTTGACTGCTAGTACGTGATACTAACTTTGGCATCGGAGGGCCTTTGCCACGAGAGGCAAAGGTGCACTCACCCCCTGTCTATTTTGCAGATTAGGGTTCCGACGACGAGTTAGGGTTCCGGTGAAGAGGCACGAGTAAGCCGTTGCAGTCCAGTTGATCCGAAGTATCAATTGTTTTCATCCCCCTACAATTGGCGCCGTTTGTGGGAAACGAACAAATTTCTTTGAAAAAATAATCATGATGGAAGAAGATCCACTCACTCCGTTTAGTCCAAAGGACCAGTTGGGTGGGGGAAGAGATAAATCCCCACCAGGCGCTCCGAGAAAGCCCACTGGTAGACATGACAGAGATAACTCCAAAGAAAAAGGAGACGAAACTGCTACTGGCTCCACGAGAAGGAGTAGGTCTCATCGAATAGAAGAGTCAGTCACCCGTTCAAGAAGTGTGTGCGATGACAACGATCTCCTAGATAAAAAGAGAAGGGAAATTGAGGAGTATGCTCGTTTAATTAAGAAACGAGAGTATGAGATACATGAGTTGCAGCGGATACGAGATCACCCAGAAGATTCTGGACTTTCTCGAAGGAATTCCCAGAGGGATGGACGGACTATGGTAGTCCATAAGCAGACCCATTCACGAAGAAGAAGGAGTAGAAGTCCTGTCATAGGGCGTTATGAGGCTTCTCCACGAAAAAGGGGAAGAAGAAGTAAAAGCCGAACACCCGAGAGAAGGGCTTCTTCACGAAAAGGGAGGAGCAGAGACAGAAGTTCCACCCCCAAAGAGGAGGGAACAGGGAAACACCATCGAGACAGGTACGAGAGACCTGATGCTGATTGGGCCAAAGCCACAGCTCACAAGTCAAAGGAGTTCGAGGATGGGACAGTGACTGCACGAGAAGCAGCACGCAAGGCATTAAGTAATATTGCGGCCTCCCCATTTACAAAGAGGCTACAAGAGGCTAGGTTGCCGAGCAGAGTGAAGCACGGTGCGTTCGTACTTTACGAGACAAATACGGATCCCGTGGCTCACATACAACATTATCAACAGGCTATGTTTATGCATGAAGGGAATGATTCCATCTTGTGCAAGATGTTCCCCTCCAGTCTTGGCAAGGTGGCTTTATCCTGGTTTCATAAACTGGCCCCACGATCCATACGAGGATGGAGGCAGTTGGCCGAGGAATTCACTGCTCGGTTCTTGACAAGCAGAAAAGCCCCAAAGACCTTTGAGAGTCTTTCCACCATGAAACAGGAGGAGAACGAGCAGATCAGGGATTATGCAAAGAAGTACTGGGAGACTTTCAACGAGATTGAAAGTTGCAGCGAGGAGTATGCAATTGCCACTTTCAAGACTGGTTTGCCTGTTCGGGGAGAGTTGTGTCGCTCATTAAATAAACATCCAGTAGCCACATTGGCGAAATTGATGGAGCGAATAGAGCAACACGCCAAAATGGAGGATGACATACTCCGTGAGGATGGCAGGACCGTTGCCGAGCAGTCGAAGGCACCTGCCAAAAAGGTGGATAAGCCAGAGCCCAAGACTTATAAAGAGAGGAGGGAGTATGGGCAGGCTAAGAAAGAGCCGTACAAGGATAAGCAAGCTCTTGACCCCAAATCTTTCTTTTCTATCACTACGGTTTGGAAGGAGCCAATTTATAGGATTCTTTATTGAATAAAGAATCAGCCATATTTTAAATGGCCACCAAGTCTAGGCGGAGACAAGGATGCAAAACGTGCTACGAATTAGCACTGCAGTTACCATAAAGATTGGGGCCACATGACCGAGGATTGTGAGATGTACAAGAGGTACCTTGATGATTTGGTCTCTTGGGGCTATCTCAAGGAATTTATCCAGGAGGATCCTAAGGAGAAAGGGAAAGCTATGGAGCTGGGTTACGAGCAAAACCCTAAAGGAGTAATCCATATGATACATGGGTTGGCCACACCTTATACGAGAAATGAGGTTAGGCTGTTACAAAGGCAAGTCAAGCACGATCAGCATGTGATGCGACTGGGAAGCAAAAGAGGACGAGAGAATGATGTGTGCGAGGAGAGCATATCATTCACTGATGACGACCTAGGAGAGGTCCAAATACCCCACAACGATGCATTGGTCATAACCCTACGAGTTGGGAAATATGACATTGAGAGGATTCTTGTGGACTCAGGAAGTTGTACAGAGGTGTTGTACTACGATGTGTTCAAGAAGCTGGGGTTGGCCCAAACAGATTTAGAGCAATCTATAACACCCCTGATCGGCTTCGGTGCAGGAGCAGTCTGGCCCCTTGGAAAGGTAACATTACCTGTTCGGGCTGGGTCAGTGGTATTGAGGACAGATTTCTTAGTAGTCGATGTTCCCTCTTCCTATAACGCAATTATAGGAAGGACATGGTTGCACAAGATGGGGCAGTCTCCTCGACTTATCACCAGATGGTAAAATTCCCAGGATCGAATGGGGTTGAAGTGCTCAGAGGTAATCAGAAAGTGGCTCAATAGTGTTTGATCTCCATCATTAAAAGAGCCCCAAAGGTCCACCATGTCCATACATTAGAAGTACCAGACCAACCAACTATCGAGGATGTTGGAAGAAGTCCGGCTGAAAAAGTGGTTAAAGGCTTGGAGAAGATTCAGATCAACGAGATTGATCCTGAAAGATATTTCTTAATTGGAGAATCATTACCAGCAGACGAAAAGGCTGAATCAATAGGATTTCTGAAGGAATATATTGATGTATTTGCATGGGTGCCAGAGGAAATGCCTGGGGTGGATGCAGGTGTGATCTGTCACCATTTAAACATTGATCCTCAGCATAAGCCGATCATTCAGAAAAAACGAAGGGCAGCCGTACAGCATGTGGATGGAGTAATTGAGGAGGTCGATCGTTTACTGGAGGCTAAAGCAATACGTGAAGTCTACTACCCAGAATGGCTGTCCAACACCGTTGTGGTGAAGAAAAAGAACGGGAAATGGCGTGTTTGTGTAGACTTCACAGACCTAAACAAAGCGTGTCTAAAAGATAGTTTTCCTCTTCCAAGAATTGACAAGTTGGTTGATGCAACCGCTCGTTACGAGCGAATGAGTTTTCTTGATGCGTATCGAGGATATCATCAAATTGCTATGTTTGGGCCTGATTAAGAGAAGACTTCGTTTATCACACCACGTGGGTTATATTGCTATAGTGTTATGCCTTTTGGGCTAAGGAATGCTGGGGCAACATACCAAAGACTTGCAACTATCATGTTAAAGAAGCTCCTTGGAAAGACTATGGAAGTCTACATAGATGATATGGTGGTAAAGAGTCAAGAGAAACGGGGGCATATAGCTGATTTGAAAGAAGTTTTTGAAATCTTGAGGAAGTACAAACTGAAACTCAACGCTTCGAAATGTGCGTTTGGAGTTGGATCAGGAAAGTTCCTGGGTCATTTGGTAACCATGAGAGGGATAAAGGCTAATCCCGATCAGATTGCTGCCCTACAGAGGCTACAAAGTCCCAAGACAGAATGCTCATGCAGATTCATTAGCTTGGTTGGCTGCAGCTGTACCAACTGAGTTCAAAAGGAAGGTGGCAGTGGAATATCTGAATGAGCCGAGCATTGGGAGGAACGTAGACTTGGTCTTGGACGTGAACCAAGGCCCAAGTTGGATGGACCCAATCATGGAGTTCTTACGAGATGAGATACTCCCTTCTGACAAAAAGGAGGCTCATAAGATAATGATTAAATCTGCTAGGTTTTGGCTGTCCCCATAAGGTAAGTTATACAGAAAATCCTTTACAGGCCCGTATTTGCTATGCGTGCATCCTGAGATGGTGCAGAAATTTCTTCATAAAATCCATGAGGGAACATGTGGGAGCCATGCTGGAGGCAGATCCATTGCTCACCGAGCAATTACCCAAGGTTACTGGTGGCCACATATGCAGGAAGATGCAAAGGTGTATGTGAAGATTTGTGAGAAGTGTCAAAAATTCTCACCAATGATTCGAACACCCGCCGAGGATCTGGTGCCCTTGACAAGTCCCTGGTCGTTTGCTCAATGGGGAATGGACATCGTGGGTCCACTACACAAAGCGACTGGGAATCGAAAATTCCTGCTGGTAGCAACAGACTATTTCACTAATTGGATTGAGGCAGAACCACTGGCCAAAATCACTGAACCCATGATAGAAAGGTTCGTATGGAAGAGCATCATCACTCGCTTTGGGGTCCCTTACTCATTGATCACAAACAATGGATCCCAATTTCAGAAGAAATTCAAGGCTTTTTGTGCTCAGTATGGAATACGAAATTTTTATTCCACCCCAGCCTACCCTCAGAGTAATGGGCAAGCGGAGGCGTCTAACAAAACTATCCTTGATTGGATCAAGAAAAGGCTGGACAAAGCCAAGGGGAAATGGCCTGATGAGTTATCGTTAGTTTTGTGGGCTCACCGAACAACG
This sequence comes from Rhododendron vialii, assembly GCF_030253575.1. Lineage (NCBI taxonomy): Eukaryota > Viridiplantae > Streptophyta > Magnoliopsida > Ericales > Ericaceae > Rhododendron > Rhododendron vialii. The sequence goes on along the minus strand of NC_080557.1, from coordinate 24,414,415 downwards.
CCTAGGAGGTCTACGGGAGAGACCCCCTACTCATTGGCATATGGAATAGAGGCTGTCATACCTCTAGAAGTAGGTCTGCCGACCAACAGGACCGTTTTGGTTGAAACTGGAGGCAATGACAGAGCCCACGAGATTGAGCTTGATCTTGCCAAAGAAAGAAGGGAAAGGGCCCTGGTGCATCTGGCTTCTTACCAGGAACAGCTTATGAAAAGCTATAACAAACACGTTCACCCACGAGAGTTTGGTGTTGGGGACCTCGTACTACGAAAAGTGCTCGACAACACTAAGATGGCCAACGAGGGCAAGCTGGGGGCCAATTAGGAAGGCCCGTATCGAGTGACCGAGATTGCAAGCATAGGGGCCTATAAAGGCCTTGGAATGTTCATAATCTACGAAAGTTCTTTGTTTAGAAGCATTAAGTACTTTCTTAGATTTGCAATACGTGATTGTGTGGGAATTACGAATATAATTCCCTTGTTCTAGTTTTGTTATTTTAGCTGCAAGGGGTACGAATAACGCCCTCTTGAGTTTTATGGATTATGAATAAAATCACTTTTTGCAGTAGAAATATTGTGTTCATCTTAAGAATACGAATTATGGGCTTGGTTTCCCTCATTCGTATTGGGGAGCAGAGTACGTGACACTTAACAAGTATGAAAAAACTTGTATGTTTTGTATAAGTACGCGACACTCATACATTTTTAAGTACGTGAAACTTAAACATGTCTTGTTTATGTTTTGTTTAAGTACGTGAAACTTAAACACTTAACAAGTATGAAAAAACTTGTATGTCTAATCTTAAGTACGTGAAACTTACAACAAATGAGTACGAAAAACTTAGAAACATTCAAGTATGAGAACCTTGGAAAGTTTTTAAGTACGTGAAACTTAAATTCAGTACAAGAAATCATGTTTGAAGGATTTGCTAAAAGTACGAAATACTTACGCAAACAAAGCAAAACATATGATTACAATGATCAAAGTACTAAATACTTAGATTAAACTGATTTGCTTCCGACCAGATGCAACAAACAGGGAAGCTGAGCAGTATATAGAGTTATGCCACAAAGGGCCAAATACCCGTGTTACCAAAATAAAGAAAGTACTGATGCCACGCAGGGCTCAAATATCATGGTCACGTAGGACCAGCCAAATTGTTTCAAGGGAGTTTTTTAAGCAACCTTATACCAAAACATTAATCCAGGTTCTGGACATTCGAAAGTATTCTGTCTAGTGCTTCTGTTATAGCATCTCCATCAGTTGCATTCTCCTCCAAATTAATGGGCTCAAGGGTTGAATCCCGAGCAGGCGATTGAGCAGGGTGCACATCAGTGGGTGTGTCTTCTTCAGCATTGGCAAATTCTTCAATCTGTTGTTCAATGTCTTCCTCTGGATGTCCTGCTGGCTCTTGAATGTTCTGGGCTCGGGTGCTAGGCAGATCATTGTCTACCCAAAAGGGAGAATCCTCGGCAACCCCTAGTTTGGTCAAACAGGCCTCCCAGCTGGCAATCCAGATCTGGTCCTGTATAGCTGGCATCTGTTCGACATAGCTGGCAGTTGTAGCGTCAAAACCCTTCTGGTATCCATCTTCATAGGATGCCTTCTTTGAACTATCAATTTCGGATAATGCTTGGCTAAGACTCTCTTCGGCAATTTCGAGTTTCTCCTTGTTCGCTGCTATTTCCGCCTTTGCCTTGTCCCTCTCTCTCTCCAGCCTTGTCATTGATTGAAGTTGCCTTGTGTTATCTCTCAACAGCCTGTTGCGCTCTTGTTCAACCTCTTGATATTTTTGACTCAGTACAACCATCTTTTGAATAAACTATGGGTTACCAAAGAGAGTTAGTAATCAAGTATAATACTAGGTTTGCAACTTATTTGAGGAAAGGTTTTAGTTATTACCTTAATACCACTGACGAGACCAGTGGACACTAGCCGGTCAGGTGCAGATCCAGATTCTTTCTGCATGTCAACAGGGAGCAGCAACCCTTGAGCTAGGGCAAGTGTTGTTTCTGATGAACTAGCACTGTCCCCAACATGAACAGGACGGTCTCCCCTAGTGAATGGAGGAGTCCATGTCTGGGGAAGTACTTGAGCAGTTGGTGACACAGGGAGATGGGTTTCTGTATCAGCTTGTGAAACAGAACCAGCTGGGTCCTCAGACCTAGGCCGTTTGTCCCGATGAGCATTAATAGCATCAAGGGAACTATCCTCTTCCCGAGGAGAAGATGACGATCTTGCTGATCCCCCCCTATTGCGACGTGATCGTGGGGGCGGGGCGCCAGTTGATGCTACCCTACTGGTAGCACCACGTCCCCGTGTGGAGACAGTAAGTAGAGAGCTAAGGTTAATGGGTTGGCGCGTCATCGTACCTGGGATTGGAGGCGATCGAGAGTATCCGGAGGAAGATGACTGGCTAGTATTGCAGAGGGGAATGGATTGTTCTTCTGAGATCACTTGCCTTCGACCAGCAGGTCTTCTTAGCACCACGCGTGTCTGAGGTACGCCTTCAGGAATTGCAACTTCGCCTGGCTGTCCGGCAAAAGTAACACCAGCTTGAAGTCTTGATTTGCGTGGTTGGGGAGCAATGGAGGTTGAAGCAGTGCTGGTGCTAGGGTGAGCAAGCCTTCTGTCTATAACCCCTCTATATGAAGGGTCGTACCCCAGCAGCACTTCCACGTTACGACCCCAACCAGCTGTAGAGGTGCCCGGTTCACCTGTGTACTTTAAGATCTTATTGATGTCCTCTGTTCGGACGTTGCTTGGTACACGTTTGGGACGCCTGTTAGCGTTTTCAGCTGCAAGATCGAAATTGAAACAGCAAAATTAGACACAAAGAAAAGCTACGAGAAAGCAGTAAACAAAAATTGCAAAGACCGTTCTGACGCCGTTTTAAAGAACGTTAGTTCGAAATTAATGATAGGCATACGAAACGTGCCATGTGGAGTCATTACCCTGAAATGGTATAATGACGGAGGCGCCAAAAGGCATCAATGAAATATTGAAATTATGATTGCACAGGATCAGAAGAGTCTGGTCTAAACATTCATTTCTAAAAAGCTTCATATATTGCCCCCGAACAGTGGCATGTACATGAAGCTGGGGAGCAATTGTAGGGAGGTATTCCCGAACAGGCAAAACTAGTTGCCGAACATGTGGTGTATAAGAACGCGTGAGAAATTGAACATGATTGATCAACGGTCAGTGCAGTGAACAGCGATATGGACCAATGATGTGGGAAGTTTTTAATCTATGCAGTCTGTTCGGCTAATTAAAAGACCAATGACAAGAGAAGTCAGTGGTGTAAGCTAAACTGTTCGGCAGATAGAGACATTCTAATTACGTTTGGTTCAAGTTACATGTGAAGTAGCTGGTCCAGGAAATCTGTTCGGCAACGAGTTGGCCGAACAAGGAAAGAACTCCAGTCGAGTATTAGTGCATAGGCAACATTCTGGAAGAATCCAGAATGTGTGGTATTCCGTTAAGGAATAAGATCCCGAGAATATAGGATCTGAGAAAGATACCCAATGAGAGTGGGATGTTCGGCCAGTAATGGAAAAGAATCCCAAAGGGACTCTTTTCTAATGAACTGATAAAGGAAACGAGAATCCTTGATATCCTGGGTTTCCTATACGAGTTGGGAATCCTATGGCAATAGAGATGCTTGGCCAGCAAGCATACGAAAATCTATAAATATGAGGTAAACCTAGAGGAAAAAGGTACGCAATACATTGTTTTCTGATTGCTTTCCTACTGATAAATAGGGTTTGACTGCTAGTACGTGATACTAACTTTGGCATCGGAGGGCCTTTGCCATGAGAGGCAAAGGTGCACTCACCCCCTGTCTATTTTGCAGATTAGGGTTTTGACAACGAGTTAGGGTTCCGGTGAAAAGGCACGAATAAGCCGTTGCAGTCCAGTTGATCCGAAGTATCAATTGTTTTCATCCCCCTACAACACTCTCCTTTTGCGCTCTAAATTTTGCCTAGTACCGCCCTTACGGATTTTCGGCCTAGTGAGCTTTTTTGTTATATGCCTTAACTTTTTCCTAGGCTACCCTTGCGGGTTTTCAACCTAGCTAGCTTTTTCTCTAACTTTTGCCTGTAACTGCCTGCCCTTGTGGTTTTCAGTCCAGCGAGCCTCTCTCAAGGATAGTAGCGTTTGAGTTGATCTAGGTTGACCAAAGCTGAGAACTCATTTCCATCCAAATTGATAAGTTGCGATGCTCCTCCAAATAAGATAGTCTCGATGATGTACGATCCTGACCACTTTGCCGGAATTTTCCTCGTGGATCATACTCCGGTGCCCGAATTTCCTTCAAAACCATGTCACCTTCTGCCAAGTCCCTAGGTTTCACCTTCTTGTTGAATGCTCGTGCAATCCTTCGTTGGTACCCTTGGATGTGGTAAAGGGCTCTCAATCTCTGTTCATCAAATAACATGAGTTCCTCGAACCTATTGCTTAACCACTCCGCGTCTTGAACCTTACATTCGATCATGGTTCGAAGGGATGGAATCTCTAACTCAATGGGGAGCACGGCCTCCATCCCGTAAACTAAGGAATAAGGTGTTGATCCTGTTGGTGTACGTACGGACGGACGTCCGATATCCCCATAGGGCCAGTGGTAGCTGCTTATGCCAATTCCTTGCGAATTCAATGGTCTTTTCCAAGATGGTTTTGACAGTCTTATTTGCGGCTTCCACAGCTCCGTTGGTCTAGGGCCGATATGTGCTCGACTTGTGCACTTGGATCTAAAATTCCTCCATAACTTCCTTAGCTCGACCCTTGAAGTGAACCCTATTGTCTGACACGAACGCTTGAGGAACCCCATACCGATAGATGACATTATGTTTGATAAAATGTGCAACTCGTACAGCAGTCAGGGTTGTGTAAGAAGCAGCTTCTACCCACTTTGTGAAATAATCCATTGCAACCAAGATGACCTTGTGATCGTTGGACGCGGCCGGTGTGATTCTTCTAATAACGTCGATTCCCCATACTGAGAAAGGCCAAGGAGAAGTCATTTGGTGCAGTTCTAATGGTGGAACATGCATGAGATTGGCATGGATTTGACACTTATGACATCTCCGTACATATTCTAAACACTCCGTTTCCATGGTGGACCAGAAGTATCCCTGTCTGAGAATTTTCTTGACGAGCATCTTGCCGTTCATATGAGGTTCGCAAACTCCTTCATGAATCTCCTTTATCACTCTTTCCGCTTCTGCTCTATAGATAGATAGCTTGTGCATTCCACAGTGTGACCTCCGATACAAATTTCCCCCGCAGATGATGTATTGGGCTGCGAGCCTTTGGAGAGCAATTCGATCTTTCTTGCTTGCGTCTGTAGGATATTCTCCCCTTTCCACAAATCTCCAAATGTCATAATACCAAGGGTGGCCATCATCAGGTTCATTAATAACCATAACATGCTGGTACACCGGGGAATCTCTTTGTTCAATCATAATGGGTCTTAGTTTCACACTGACAGGGATTTCAACCATGGATGCCAGCGTTGCCAAAGCATTCGCAAATTGATTCTTGAGCCTCAGTACGTGAATAAAAGTTACCTTGTTGAAATGAGGGATGAGATCTTCAAGGTCTTGATGATACGGCTTTAACTTTTCCTCCTTGACTTTCCAGTCGCCATTGGCTTGTGACACCACTAAGTTCGAGTCTCCCACCACTTCCAATTTTTCTATACCAATTTCGATGGCTGCTTCCATGCCAATAATACAAGCCTCGTACTCTACTTGATTGTTGGTGACTTCAAAATTTAGCTTGAATGCAAGCGGTATGTGGGATCTATCGGGTGCTATTAATAGCACACCAATTCCAAACCCTTTCTGATTAGCAGCCCCGTCGAAGTACAACTTCCAAACATCCTCGGCTATGATCATCAAATCCTCATCCGAAAACTTAAACTCGACATCTTCTCCTCCTTCAATCGGATAGTCAGCCAAAAATTCCACAACGGCCCTTCTTTTTACTGACTTCCTTGTGACATATTTGAGTTCAAACTCTGCCAACATAAGCAACCAGCGTGTCAGCTTCCCCGTGAGAGCTGGTTTTTCAAACAGGTACTTCAAAGGATCCATTCGAGAGATTAACCTTACCGGGTATGCCAGCATGTAATGTCTCAAGTTTTTGGAAGCCTAAACAAGTGCCCAGCAAGTCTTTTCCAACGGAGTATAGCGTTCTTCTCATCCAACCATCTTTTTGCTTAGATAATACACAGCCCTTTCAACCCCATCGTCTCCTTCCTGTGCCAGCATACACCCCATCACGGATGAAGTGATAGACATGTATAGGATCGAAGGTTTTCCCATCACAGGCGGTGTTAGTACCGGTGGGTTTTGCAGGTAGATTCAGATCGCCTCAAAAGTTTTCTGACACTTGTCAATCCATTCGAATGGTAGTCCTTTTTTAAGTAGGCGAAATATCGGCTCACAGGTCGAAGTCAACTTTGCAATGAATCGACTAATGAATTGCACTTTGCCGAGGAAGCTTCTAACATCCTTCTCGGATCGAGGCGGTTCCATTTCTAGAATGGCTTTGATCTTCGAAGGATCCACCTCAATGCCCCAAGTGGTAATCATTAATCTTAACATCTTTCCAGTAGTGACTCCAAATGCGCACTTGGACGGGTTAAGCCTCATTCTATACCTTCGGATTCTTTTGAAGAACTTTCTACGAGCTGGTAAGTGCCCTTCTTGCTCTTTTGCCTTGACAATCATGTCGTCAACGTAAACTTCCACTTCCTTGTGAATCATGTCGTGTAACAAGGTTATGGCTGTTCGCCGATAGGTAGACCCTGCGTTCTTCAATCCAAAGGGCATAACCCAGTAGCAATACGTTCCCCATTCTGTGACAAATGTGGTTTTCTCCCTATCCTCCGTAGCCATGAGGATCTAATTGTATCCCGAAAAGCCATCCATAAAAGAGAGCAAAGCATGCCGAGTGGTATTGTTGACTAGTACATCAATGTGTGGTAGAGGAAAATCGTCTTTTGGACTTGCTTTGTTTAAATCTCTGAAGTCAACACAGACCCTAATTTTGCCATCCTTTTTAGGGACAGGCACGATGTTTGCGACCCATTGAAGGTACTCAGTTACTATTAGGAATCCAGCGTTAGTCTGTTTAGTGACTTCCTCTTTTATTTTAAGCACTCAATCGGGTCTCATTTGCCTTAGTTTTTGCTTCACAGGTTTTGCATCGGGATAAAGAGGAATCCGATGTTACACAATTTCAGGATCGATTCCGGGCATATCAGCATGTGACCATGCAAAAACATCTTTAAATTCTTTAAGCAAATCTACGTGAGCTTAACACTCCTCTAGAGATAGCTCGGAACCGATTTGGACCATCCGGGGATTCTCCTCATCTCTCAGATTTATTAAATTACTTCTTTTTTTACAGGCTGAGCATGCCTCTCATCTTCCCTTTCGACTAGGGATCGAATTTCTTTAGGGATATCCTTATCGAAATCTGTCTCATCATCATCAGGGTCACAAAGGCCTCGAGGGCGCCATACACACGAGTATACTCAAATTCAAAGTACAAACCATGAGGAGTTGGGCCAAGAGGCACCGACTCAGACTCAACAGACTTGGAGGACTGGGAAGACTCAGAGGACGAAGACTCAGAATCTGACCCATGGCATGTCGCACTTGGTATGAAAGTCCAATTCTTATATTCTCCAACGGCATCCACAATGAGCGAAGTTGGGTCTTCGAAGGCCTCTTGTTCTAACATCTGCACTTCAGCTTCAATGACTGTACCCATTAGTTCACCTTCCTCAAATAGGATCGCCAGACTTCCCTTGTTGAAAACCTCAATCCAATTGGTTGATTCTTTATTTATGACTACAGCCTTGATTTCCTTCTCTTCATCTTCTGGCCAAACATCATTGGCGAATATCTCAAACCCTGGCAGTAGAGTGTTGGTTTCCTTATCCCACAATGGCTCTGGCTGACCTTGATAGATCTGCTTGGCTTTCTCCTTCACGAAGAAGTCCTCCAACCGGTTTCCATTTTTCACCCTTTTGTCCTCAGAAGGCTTGTAGCCAAGGCCAGTTGTACGTATTAGAGTTCCAATGATTTCAAACTTTGGAGGTCCTTGCAAATTCTTTCCTAGACCTAGTCCTGGCATGTAGGACATCTTTTTCATTATCTTTATGCCGATGTTGCTAATGACAAAGTCACTGTCAATCTGGACAGAGAAGACAGAATTTGTGGTATCCAATGAAATACCTCCCAAAGCGATATCTTCCTCCCTATGTTGAATTTCTAAGAGCGGAGCATTATCCTCAACGGGCGCATGAATTCTAGAGTCCCCATGGATGGTGAGCATTCCTGTCTCAAGTCCCAAATGGATCTTCTGATGGAGAGTGGAGGGTACAGCCATCATGTTCGGTCGATGCAGCCAGGGCCTTCCTAGCAATAAGTTGAAGGAAGCAGGGATGCTTACCACGTGAAATTCCACCTCAGTTTGGTAGGATCCGAAGGTCATAGGAAGCATAAGGGTCTCGACTACATCTCGATGAGTGTTGTCATATGCTCGGACCTTGACTTCTGATGGAGTGAACTCCTTATTTTTGTACCCCAAGCAATAGGCAACGCAGAGTGGGCAGACGTTGATTGCTGAACCATTGTCAATCAGGATTACCGGAACCCATTTACCATGGCATTTCAGGGTGACATGTAGTGGCCTATTATGGTCTGTTCCTTCAGCGAGCAGGTCTTGATCAGTGAAATTTATGGCATGCTTGATGGGTATGGTTTTGATGAGTACCACAAGCTCATCAGGGGTTATATTGGAAGGAACTTTCAGATGGGAGAGAGTTTGGATGAGTCCTTCACGATGGAGGGTGGAATGAACAAGTACATCCCAAACAGACATTTTAGCCTGAGTCTACTCAAGTTGTTGCTTGATCATTCCTTCGGGATTTTTATCAGGACGGGAAGGCTCTTTGGCTGGTGGAGCAAAGGGTTGGAAAGTGTTTTTAATCGGGGTAGTGAAAGGGTCAGATGGCTCTTTGGCTGGGAGAGCTGCAGAGTTGGAGGATTCTCCAGTTTGGAAGTTAGGGGTTTGGTAGACACGGCCACTCCTAGTCAGATGGTCAATCTGGCAGTACTTTGATTCCTCACTTCATAAATCAACAAGAGCCTTGCGCTTGCTCCCAATGGTAGTATCCCAGAGATTGGCGGCCAGATCAGCAATAACCAAATCTTCCCAAAGGTCCTTAGGCTTCCACTGCTCAGCTTCCATCACCGCCTTGTTTACAATCAATTCCTCATTTTCCTACTTTTATGTTAACAATTTCGGAGTTTGCCCTTGGATTTGGTCTGGCCCCTGGTTCATCTTCCCATAAGTTCATCATGGCGACATTAGCATCCTCAGGAAAAGTGACTGATGGCTCTGATTCAGCTTCGTCCACAATGTAGTCCATTGGGTTAAACTCGCTACTAGCTATCTCTTCTTCATGCTCTAAAGGCCCCGGATTCAAATACGATGGGTTAAGGCCCATATTATCAACGACAAAGTCATTGAAATGGGAGAAGTCTAGGTGATGGGGAGCAAGTTCCGACCAATTGTAGGCTGCCATCTCGGGTTGGGAGAACATATCCAGTGGGTCATCTCTAGCCAAAAGCTAATTCGCATCTAGGATTGGGTCCCATTCCCATTCAAAAGCTTCTTGAGGGACCTAATAGTTCTCGTTCTGTCCTTCAAACATCATGTATAAGGAGAGTCCATCGAGAGGATTAGTATGAACATTCTGCCAATCAACCTCCCATCCAAGCTCGAATGGAGGTTCAACAGTTCTCTAAAAGTTAGCGCTTCAAATTCCTCCCAATCGGCAATCAAGTTTCCCCACGTGTCTTCCCTTTCCCAGAGGAAGCAAAGGGTAATTTCTTTAGGGATTTCCACATTTGGCCTTGGTTCAATGTCAGGGATGATGAAGAAGGTTGGGTCAAAGTCCTAGGTGGTTGAGGCATCGGCTAAGGTGATTTGGTTAATACGGAATGGGATGTTATGCTGTGGTAAAGAGTTTGAAATGGTATTTGGCTTATCTGGGGGAGGAGCTTCAATGACCTTGTTGTCAATGAGGTTTTGAATCTCATGACGAAGGTGAATGTAGTTGTCAGCGGTGTGACCAGGCATCTGGTGAAACTCACAATAAACATTTTGGTTAAGGTTTGGTGGGATAGTTTGTGGTGGTGGGAGCACTTTTAGAACCCCAAACTCAACAAACTTTTTGAGCAAGGCAAATCTAGGGGCGCTGAATTGGGTAAAGGTTCGGTTCTGAGATTTTGGTTTTTCAGAGATTTGGTTTACTTCTGCGGGTTGGGTAGAGAGGCTCCAACTTGATTGGCATTTCCAAAGAGGACATTGCTGTTCCCAGAGTATGCCCTTTTGGACTTTGATCCTGATTCTTTCTTCTCCAAGGTACCGTCCCTTAAAGCTTCCTCCACAGCTAGTCTGAAGTCATAGAAGGTTTCAAAGTTTGGGGTGACTTGAGAAAGGACCATGTACGATGCAAAGGAACTTGGCGAGTTCTTTGTAATGATTCGAATTTGTTTCTTCAGATCTGGCTTGTTTTGCATCTGCGCGGCCTTGGCTCTCCAACGTTTCACATAATCAGCAAAGCTTTCTTTGTCACCCATTTTAGTGCTTTCTAGCTCCCTGTGGTCATCTTAAATCCACATTGAAATCATACTGGGCTACAAAAGCTGTCCTAATTTCTTCTCAAGTCCTTTTCTTAGATGGTTCGAGGGTAAGAAACCATTGCAGTGCTAGACTGGTTAAAGACTTGTGAAATAGTTGTGCATAGCTTCAGTTTCAAGCCCTCACATTGTGAGGGAACCAACATACCCTAGGAGATGAGCCTTTGGATCAATAGTGCCATCAAACTTTGCAAAGTCAATGCCTTTGAATTTTTCCGGCAGCTTGGCATTTGAGAACAAGCACAGTTTGCTCATGTCAATCTCCCATTTTCCAAGCTTCTCAGTTTTTCCAACAGTCTCCTCCAACTTTCCAATCTTGGTAATGAGGGCAGCCAGGTTAAGATCCGTGACCGGTACTTCTTCCTTGGGTTGTTCAGGTTGTGGAGGAGGCCTTTCCTGCAACTTATCACTGATTTCTTGCATAATTTTCGTCATCATGAGCATGTTTTTCTGCATTGCATTGACAGAAGCCTTGAGTTGAGCATCAATGTTGGCAATAGACTGCTTGAGTTGGGCATCCAAATTTGCCATGTTTCGTCTAAGTTCTTCCACCCCGTTTGGTTGGTCAGCCATCGATACAGGTTCCTCGAGTGGTATTGTTGCCGGTGATTCTTGCACTATTTTTGTCGACGGTTGTCCTTCCTATAGTACTTCAACCTCAAATAACTGTGTTTCTTCCACGGTGTCTGTGCGAACCAATTTTTGGAGCGGACGAAACCAATTGGGTACAGTCTTTTCTTGCAATCAACCAATGTTTTAGAATTGGCAATGAAGCAAAATGGGGCGACTCAAAAATAACCATGGTAAATTACTCTACCATCTTCATGCCTCCTAGAAGCTATGCCCAGGACCTACCGTGATCCAGTTCTCACTTAAAGGCATTTGTATAGAATATTTTCGATAATCCGGGTAGGTGCTGTTAGACAGGTTAAATTCCATCACCTAGGGGAACCAGTGCCAATCTCTTTATCTTGACCATTCGAGACAAAGCAATGTGACTATTGGAATCCGTGTATGCACACTTTTAAGGCTAGTTCTGAACCAAGGGAGCCGTTCGGGCACGGCAAACACCGGAGGTATCACAAACTCCATGGATTTATAGTCTTCTAGACTGACTGGCAAAAAAGGTTTTGTTTTTTGGTCGCGTCAATCCTCAGAGTTCTTTTGATAAGGTATCCTTTGGTTAGAACAGCAAATTCCGAGAGATGTCAAAATGAACTAAACATTCGACTATCCTTTATTTGAAAGTTTGATTTTAAACTTGGAATGATGTGATACTATGACCGGGATGGCGTCACAGCATAGTTTCTGAATCATTCCCTATTGTGATTAGGCTTCAACCAAGGACTTAGTAAAATTTTGATTTCTCAAGGTTTCAATGTTCTTTTAGGACTCATCGGGTGTTTGCAACCTTTCAAAAATAGTGTGAATAGAATGCCTTAGTGGAGGCCTATCCCCTATCCCACATGGATGCGATGCATGAATGAATGTCATGTATGCATACAAGAAATATGCATGTAAACAAGATATATCACATAAGTCCTAACCATGGGTTCCTGTCCTAGTTGGGAAGGTTCTATAGTTATGGACAAGTGCAAAGGACAGTTTTGGTTTAACAGGGTTCCTTGGACTAGAGCCAAGATGTACCTCCCATTGCCAAGTGTATTGCGAGACAACGGTCGAGCAGTACAATGACTCATCACGGTCGGGGGGTGCTAGGTATCTTGGGAGAGCTTATCATCGGCAAGCCGGGCAAGATTGTCAAAATACATTAGTGAGGCTATGCGATGCAAAATGTAAAGAATAACGAGAGTTTAATCTTCCAAAAGACATTAAAAATTCCCCTCTTTGAAAATGCCTTTCAAGTTTGGCCCTCTTAGATTATTCAGCTCTTTGAAAAATAAAAGCAAGTTTCAAAGTTTTGAATAATCATTCGAGTCTCCAGCAGAGTCGCCACTGTGGGCTCCCCGATCGGCGCGCCCTTAAGAGTCGCCATCCGGATTTTTGAGATGGATGATCCGAGAAACCGAGAACTCGTTTGAAAAAGGCTTTTGATCTTAGCAAAAATGTTGAGACTTTGGGTTAGGGGGCCATGTTACGAATGAGGAAGGTTTTCTCGAAAAGCACCGTATTCACCCGATAAAAACTGGTCTCTACTAAACATTTTCAAAAGAGGAAACCTTTGAATATCCTTCGGGAAATCAAACTCTTTAATAAACAAGTAAAGGGGAAAGGGACGTGGGAAGATATATCACATTGGCGTGCACGTGGTGCTTGCTGTACAGAAATGATGAGTGAATGATGAAGTGAAAAATGAAAGAATTAATCAACAAACTATCCAGATCACAACATTCCCCACACGGCTTACCACAATGCCGCGCACAGCTTTAAGATACACCGTGCGGTGCATCCTTCTTGCTATCAGACTATCAACATTACTCAGAATAACGCTCGGTGCATCGTATATCCCGCATGATGTTTTTTAAAGACATCAAACAGCATATAACTTATGATCCGCCTTAGAATAACACCATTCCTTCAAGCCATGGATATAAAACAACCTTTTGATTCATCTAATCACTTGGAATGATCAAGAAAATTTCATTTAGAAAGCGAAACATGGCTTGTAGATATGGTCTCATTCTGAAATGCACCGATGATAGTATTTCAGTAATATAGACAGTCCTGACGACGAATGGCCATGATCCAGACAGTCTGGATGAATAAACAATAAGCAGTAAAACACCGTGCGCCTGAACATTCTACACCACACGGCGTGGTATGTCCAGTGCAGTGATCATTTTAGTTTCTGAAAATGATTTTTAAGTTAATACTCAACCCAAAAGAGGCCAAGCCTAACTGTAGAAAGGTCCCCTCAGGTCCAGGATAGGGCCTAGCCCAAGAAAACTTGTTTTTTACCTTTGATCTTAAGCTTGAACGAAGGTGGGCGGTTGTAGATGAAAGCATGTGGATGTGTGGGTATATGCAGTTTATTGGATGTTTAGATGAGTGGGGGGGGGGGGGGGGGGGGGGGGGGGGGTGGTTCAAAGTTAGGAAGAGACTAAGTTTTGAAGGTGAGGGGAAAAATGGAATGTTTCGAGATAAGAAATGCCCGGAGAATGTTTTTAGAACAACTTTCTCAAGGCTTGGAAATAGAAAAGGGATGTAAGGGCAAGATGAGAAAGAGAGATTAGGGGCCCGTTTCAATTGAGTGAAGGGGTGTATTTATAGGCAAAAGCCAAGGATTATCAATGCAAATGGGGGAGGTATCTTCTGGACCAACTATTATTCTCTGCCAAGCTGACTTTGAGCTGTGGCTCAAGTGAGCGTGGTTGATAGCTTTCTGAGCCAGTCAGAACTTTCCTAAAATGTCGTGCGGTTTACTTCATGACCTCGTGCGGTGTAATGAATGTCATTGTACCACGCGGTGTAAAAGTGTATCGTACAGTGTTCCAGGTTCAATCCTAGGCCTTTTGGGCTTTTCTAGGCTTTCTTGGGCTTTTAGGCTTTATTGGGCTTTTTTTAGGCTCTGGGAGTCCTCATTGAAGCTCTTGAAGGTATTGTTCCCTTTATTTCATCATCGGGGCATTTAAAGATCTTCCGAGATCTAGATTGTGGTGTCTACAGGCCTTTTAGGTGGGTTTCAGCCCCATGGGTGTCCTCGATTTGGCTTCTCGCCAATCATAGGTTTTGTTGGGAAATGATTCCCAGAACCTAGTAATGACACATACATATTAGACAACAACAAAAATTACAAAAAATCCTACAAGGCGGAATTAGGGTTTTACCACAACTCCCGCGTCATGAACACTAGTTGAACTTGTTACAGCACATCTTGTTGTATGCCAACCATACCTTACGATCTTCTACCATATTCCCTTATACCTCGAATCACGTACCCGTTTGTGGAAACCCTATGTGATTATTTATTCTCTCTCATAGCCCACTTTTCTGATCTCTCAAAAACATGACATCAACCTAGAGAACGAAGCGGTATATTTATAGGGCTAGAGTAGGGACCTAAGGAGAAATAAATCTGGGCTCTTTGTGTAAATAAGATATCTAAATCCCACTTGGATTTTATTTCTTATCACATAAATTACAATTCACCCCACTACAAAATTGTAATTGCACTCTCGTCATTTTCTTAATTATATTTTGAGCTCCATGTTATTAAATACTTATTAATCTCTCCACATTAAGATCACATATACCCGTTGATTAAAATAAATTACTAACAATCTCCCACTTAATCAACATCTTATACCTTGAGACTATCCGCTTAACTTATTCAATATGTCGGATACAAAATCTACCTGCAGGGTTTGACATATTCGAAACTTATAAGCTTACTCAAGGGGGTATCATCAATTCCTACAGGGACGTGGATTCCATCAATAATTAATAGTTGTCATATGCATAATATTGCTACCCAACTCACCGAGACTATTGATCGTATAAAGATCTCACTCTTTAATGAATCAAAGTCAACAACATTAAATATATACCTCTAATAATTATCTTTGGATTAAGAGCATAAGCATTCATAATAACCATAAGGTTCCAATTGTCTTATAAAATTAGTACAAAGACAATTACATCAATGTAGTCGCGTTCAATACACACAAAGTGTACTAGCACAATGAGTTCGAACTAGACCTTTCCCTGTAGTCAAGACAGACTTACTAAACATTGTACTATAGTCCTACCCATGGTGTGTCCAGTTCCATCTAAGATTGTGAACCATATCTTATAGTATTTCACAAGAACCAATGATCTGATCTTCTGTGTGTAAGACGAACTCTACACACTGGATCATCTACTTTGTAAAATAAAAAACACACATGCACAACATACAATAATATTATGCAAACATTGCTCATAAAAGATTCTCATAAAAAATTGATAAAACTGATTAATAAATAGCAGTAAAAAATTAATCCATTACACAAAAGCATGACTTTTAGTATAATTTTCTAACAATCTCCCACTACGACTCAAAGTCATGCTGCCACGCATCTCACTCTCATTCCCTCTACATGACTATCAAAAGTCTTAACCTGTAAGCTATTCATAAAAGGATCTACTAGGTTATTTACCGATGCGATCTTGGACATAGCTACATCACCGCGCTGAACGATCTCTAGAATCAGGTGATACTTACGCTTGACGTGTTTTCCTTCTTATGAGTCAATGGCTCCTTAGAGTTAGCAATTCCACCATTATTGTCACAATAGATATAATAGTTAATTGCATTAAAGGAATCACTTCTAGATCCATCAAGAAGTTTCTAAGCCAAACGACCTCTTTAGCTGCTTAAGAAGCTACCACATACTCACCCTCCATGGTGAAATCAATCAATGCACGATTGCTTGATACTCCTCCAACTTATGGCTCTATGTCCTAGGAAACACATATCTTGAGGTATACTTCTGGAATTCTTATCTAACACAAAGTCTTACTTTGTGTACCCATAAAGTGTCAGACTATCTGACTGGTAAACCAACATATAATCTCTAGTTCTTCTCAGATACTTGAAAATATGTTTCACTACAGTCCAACGCTCTTGCCCTTGATTAGACTGAAATCTACTAACCATGCCAACGGCAAAGCAAATATCAGGTCTAATACACAGCATAATATACATGAGGCTTCCTACTGCCAAGGCATAGGGAACTGCCTTCATCTTCTCCATCTCCTCAGGTGTCTTATGACACTAATCCTTGGATAGGTTGATTCCATGTCTAAAAAGGAAGGAGCCCTTTCTTGAAATCCTACATGCTAAAACGAGCAAGGATCTCATCGATATAAGTAGCTTATGATAAGCCCAACATCCTATACTTGCGATCTCACATAAGCTTAATCCCAAGGATGTGACCGGCTTCTCCCGAGTCCTTCACATCGAACTGGCTAGATAGTCACACCTTCACCGAAAACAACATTCCCTCATCGTTTTCGATTAGCAGAATATCATCTACATATAGTACCAGGAACACCACCACTTTTCTGTTGCGCTTCTTCTACACACATGACTCATTCGGACATTGATCAAAACCAAAAAAAACTTGATTGGTTGATCAAAACGGATGTTCCAAGATCTAGATGTTTGCTTGAGTCCATGAATAGACTCCTTAAGCTTGCACAACATGTGCTCTTGACCCTTTACTATGAATCCATCTGGTTCCATTATGTGGATGCGTTCATCCAGATTTCCAATAAGGATGCAAATTTCAAAGTCTTTTGCCAAAATTCTGCATCTTTATCTGCTAGTTCCTCATTGTAGTTGCAGGGTTTAGCATGTTGTTCTTCAGGGATCATATCATAAGATTCTCTCAAGAACGTCTACCGATTGGATAGGACAACAACCCTCCTACTACGATGAGGTACCGATGTGTCAACAACTCTTTCTTGCAGTGTAACCTCCTATACTATTGGTGTTGAAGAAGTTTTCGTCGGTCCCTCTCCTCTCAATTTCTCTCGAACAATCTTGCTTCTGGGCTTGTGGTCCATTACATAGTCCTCTTCTAAGAACCGGGCATTAGTGCTAGATTAGAAGTTCCTCAACTTCCAATGAATCTAAAGGTCCATCCCTAACCAGTCTAGGAATCCTATTCAGATTAATATGACCAAGGCGTAAGTGCCAAAGATACGTTTTGTTCAATTTAGAAGGCTCATTTCTCTTACATGACATATTATTAGTGTTATTCAATTCATGCAGTTGCACTGTAGGAAATATAGGATTAATAAAGTAGAGATTATCCACCAATGAACCAAATAGATAAAACGTTTATTTAACTTAATAACCACAAAGTTACTAAAATAAATCAAATATCCATCTTTAATCAACTTAGAAACTAAAATCAAGTTTCTTCTAAGTGTGAGAACATAAAGACAATCTCTCAAAATTAAAACTCTTATTGTTACTAAAATTTAAAATAATATTTTCTACACAACTGCTGCCACTCTCGTAGCATTACCCATGTGCAGATAAATCTCTCCATTACTGAGTCTTCTGGTTTCCTGGAACCCATGCAACAAATTGCAAATATGATTAATGGCTCCCGTATCTACACACCAGGCACTAAACATGATTCAATGACTAACGAAAAGTTCTATCTTGATTATTCACTTTATTGAGATAGAATAGACATTCCTTCTTTCAGTGTTCTTACTACTTGCAGTGAAAACACTTGTCCTTAGGCTTTTTCACTCCACCTTGAGGCGCTCTAACTGGCTCCATAATCTTCTTCTAAGACTTGTTCTACTTCTTCTTGCCTTTCGACTTAGAAGTACAATCATTTTCCGCCACTAATACAGATTGTTTCTTAACACCCACAAGACCCTCAACTGCATAGAGTTCCTTAAGAAGTTTCACCAAAATTAAATGCATTTTGTTCATAAAATAGTTTAGGTGAAACTACTTAAAACTCTCAGACTACAGTGAATTAAGAACGAAAACAATATGGGTTTCTCCATCAATTTCAGCTCCAAGGATCTCTAGTTCATTAAAAAGAGCTATCATCTTCAGAACATGGTCCCTAATCGGGGTCCCTTCAACACGGGTGATACTCACAAATTTTTATAAAATTTTGCTTTCTGTTCTATGGCATTCTCATCAGGTCTAGGAGGGCACACCTCAGACAATACATATTTGTGCCCTTCAGCAATTAACACAATATCCAAATTCCTTTTCCAGTCAATATAATTCGATCCAGTAAGTTTATTTGCTTTGAGAATAATTGCAAGTGGATTGAAAGAACCCATTTTTGAATGTAAGAATCACATAACAATAATTATGAAGGGCAATAAAAACTTGAATTTCATTTTAATATTAGTTCCCTCAACCACATGTTAAAAGAAAAACATTGGTAACCCTACACACTGTGAAGGGCATGCCTCGATGGGAAGATCGTCTACTCGTCATCATTCGTGTAGATAGGCACAACCTTTTAATTTTACTATCTAGACACTATACTATGCCAAGTAAAATTAAATAGCCAATATTGCTTTGGTCCTATAAATACTAACAATGAGTCAGATAGAGAGGATATTATTATTTATAGCTAAGTGTATACCATTACCTAACTTTTAGACCTATTGTTCCGTTATGAATCACCTCAGATGACCCACACAACAATTATCTTAGAGCTATCCCTTTAGAAAGTTTGTATCGATGATGACCCAATCAATTTTGTCCGATAGGGAGGAAGGTTCTGAAACCAACATACAAAATTAATTATATCATCTACAGACTAGGAATGGAGACCATGGGATTTATTCAAAATAAATTCCCTCTCCCACTTAATTATTTAAAAAATTTGTGAGGGTTATCAAATTTTCCAATTTGTAAACAAATTGTGATCTAGGTCAAAAGTCAAATATTACCATGTTGTCCCAATATGGTAAACTATCACACATGCAAACAATATGGAAACACAAGTAATAAGGAAACAAAAGATAAAAGAATCCAACTATTATGGTCAATGATGCAATCATTGAATGACAAGGAATTCTTCCATAACTTGAAATCCTTCAATGAGAATGGATCTTTTCATAGCTTGAAATCCTTAAGCAATAAGGAATCATTCCATAATTTGAACTCCTTCAGTCATACTTGTGTGGAAGGCTTAGATACTTTGAATCAATCAAGGAAACCAAAATCCAACTGTGCTTAGACAAGAAAATTCGGATCTGATATATTCCCGCGTAAACTGCACAGCCTTCAGTATTTTTACCATATCTTCCTCATCCAACCTCTGATTGAAGTAATTCAAATTGGGTTGGATTCGAAATTCAATTATCTACAACTTCCGTGAAGAACATATTTTCTAATTCCAACATTCACTAGGTCAAAATAGCCCTACAATTAGACCCTATGAATCTGAAAAAAATCTGTTACGAGCCAAACAACTTGTATCTTCTATATCTACCATCTTCGATCTTTGAATAACCTTTGAATACTATTACAATCAAAGAAACATACATACATCAATCTTATGCCTCCATTGGAGTTCACATGCTACATTAGTTATTACAACCACGAAAAATAATCGTGGCACCCAATAAATAACACATGCTACGTTAATTATTACAACCACGAAAAATAATCATGGTACCTAATAAGTAACAATAACCACAAAAAAATTATCGTGAGATCCAATCACACAAAATCAACAAAAAAATGATGTGACCATAATAGTTGGGTAAGAATGCTGCAAAACAAGAGTTAGCACAGTTCTACGTTGTACCCTCTATGACCTACGAACAACATGGCCTGTTTAATCCATACGCGTGATTACAGTCTACTTTGATACCACTGTTGGGAAATGATTCCCGGAACCCAATAATGATGCGTACAGATTAGACAACAACAAAAATTGCAAAAAACCCTACAAGGCGGAATTAGGGTTTTACCACAACTCCCGCGTCACGAACGCTGGTTGAACTTGTTACAGCACATCTTGCTGTATGCACAAATACTGCTCGACCGTACCTTACGATCTTCTACCATATTCCTTTATACCTTGAATCACGTACCCGTTTGTGGAAACCCTACGCGATTGTTTATTCTCTCTCACAGCCCACTTTTCTGATCTCTCAAAAACATGACATTGACCTAGAGAATGAAGCGGTATATTTAAAATAAATTAAGATCACAGATACCCATTGATTAAAATAAATTACTAATAGATTTTGGCTCTAGGATTGTACAGATGATTGTTCGTTGAGCATGATGTTATTTCCATGCCCCTATTAGTCTTGTAACAATTTCAAGATTAATGAAATCTTTTTGTTGTTCAAAAAAAAAACTCCCTAATCAGCTTTATTTGGTGTTGGTTTTGTCTATAATGCCCCTATAATTAAGTGTCCTATAACTTCAATTGTGCGTGAATCTTTTTTTCTTTTGTGTACAGTTTTGGAAATGAAAAAACAAGACAGAGCTTAAAAAATGGAGACACCAAAGGAGCGCTCTCCATTTATATATTAGAACAAATAATTAATGAACTTTAAACAGTTATTACCACTTAATTACGTATCATCTTGTCTCACATGAAGTATATATGGAAATTTGCAACCTTAATTTACAAATGGGGATCCTGCTAACGACCCTCGAAGGTCAGCATGTGTGTTGTCCCATATTCAGATTGTCCAAAAGTGTTTTGGATGGCCCGGAGTTTATAAAAAAAAAAATCTTACAGGGAAGAGTTTCCCTGAAAAAGATTTCCGAAAATCCGGATCATTAATTACTGACATCCACTCTATTTAAGAAAAAATGGAAGAATCGACATGTTTAGAAGTTGGGGTAATTATTGAGTGGTCTTGGGGCACTGTCATGTGGTGTCCCAATACCCTTCTCCACCAAAATTCATGTCGGGTCCATACATGGATATCCATAATGGCATAATCAAAAATGGATAATCAAAAGTTGTCACATTAGCTTTTGGGTATCCGTTTAAGAGATTGCTAAGGTTAGCAATGTAGAGGTCCACAATGACATAATCAAAATTAGATAATTGTAGGCTCCCCGACCGGAACGCTAGAGAGTTGCCACCCGAATTTTTGAGATGATTGATCCTAGAAACCAAAGGTTTGGTTTGAAAAAGAAGGTTTTTGGCCTAGTGAAAATGTTGAGATTTTGAGTCTAGGGGCCACGTTACGAATGGGGAAGGTTTTGTTGAAAAAGCACCACGCTGCCCGGTAATAACCGGTCTCTACTAAACACTTTCATAGGGGGAAATTTTAATATCATTTGGAAGATTAAACTTTTAAAAGCATAGACGTGGTAGGGACACAGGATTGGATATATCACTTTTGCGTGCTCGTGGTGCTCTTTGTACAGTTGGTGACAAATGAATGATGTGCAGAAATAAAATATCAGTACAACAACAATCTGCCAATATCATGCTAAACACCGCACAGTGTAAAGGATACCTCGCACGGTGTTATTAGAACATCGTGTGGTGTACCTTCTAACAATAGTTTGCCAATATTGTTCAGAACAAGGTGTGGTATACCAGTTACATCACACGGTGTGAACAAAACACCGTACGGTGTACTTCCTCATATATTCCATAACAGCTTTTCATTTTCAGAATAAGAAATGACCCATGGGTTTGGAAAACTGCTTCTATCATTTTATTCCTTCCGATCCTTTGAAAAATAGTTTGTTAGACCATTTTGATTCATTTGATCATTGAATATGATCCTAATAACCTCTTCCAAAGTATTTAGAAGACAAAAGGTGTGATTTTAAACAAAAGCCTCATTCTGAAATACACCTGCCCGATCTCTCAACAACGTTTGTAGAACTAGCAATGAATAAACATGATCCAGGAGACTCAGTGAAACAACTGAACGAGAAATTATACTGGTAACGGAACAACGCATGCTGGATTCCACTACATCATGCGATGTACTACAACTCCACATGGTGTAGTGTTTTCAGTGCAGTCACTGATTTTTGCTTTATTTGCTTTTGAAAATAATTTTTAGTCAACACTTAACACAAAGAGGCTAATTAGCGTGACTGCAAAAAGCTCTCCTCGGGGCTAAGACCGAGCTTAGCCCGAGTAACTTGCTTTATACCTTTGCTTTAGAGCTTGAATGAAGGTTGAAGAATGTAGGTTGACAGCTTTGGAGTGGTGGTGTTCCAAAATCAGTAGTTTACTGAGCTTTGGAAGAAAAATAGAATGGAATTTTTCTTGTGAGAGAGAAAGAATGTCCAGAGAATATCAGAGTAACTTTCTCTAGAATTGAAAAGGTGTCTTTCAACTGGGGGGGGGGGGGGGTGTATTTATAGGCAAGAGGGCCAAGAATCATCAATGCAAAGAGGGGAGGTGGCTTCTAGGCCAAATATAATTTATATTCTCTGCCAAGCCGTTTTTTAGTTATGGCTCCAGCAAGCGTGGCCAACAGCTTTTTGAACCTGTCAGAACTTTCCCTGAAACACCGTGCGGCGTACCACAAAACCTCGCACGGTATAATAACAAAATTACGCCATACGGTTTAGGTGATAAAGTCGTGCAGTGTTCTAGTCCAGTTTTGGGCTTTATGGGCTTTTTTGGCTTTTTGGACTTTTCTGGCTTTTGGACTTTTCCTAGCTTTTGGGCTTTTGAAATCCACATTCAAGCTTTTAAAAGGTATTGTTCATTTGTTTCATCATCGGGGAATTTAAAGATCATTCAGGATCCGGATTGGGGTATCTACAATAACGAAAACTTGCCACATCACCTTTTCAAATTAAAACAAAAAACAAAAAACTGTGAACATAGAAAATAGTTTTTCTAAAAATAGTTTTGAAAATAATAAAATTATTTATTAGAAATAGAAAGTAGTTTTGAAAAATTTAAAAAAAAAAGTTTTAAAAAAACACTTTTTTGTGCAACTACAGTTTTTGAAAAAATAGTTTTATACAAGAAAAGATTTTGAAAAAATCAATTTTAAAAACAAAACAATTTTTTTGTATAAAAACCATTTTTTAAAAATAGTTAAAAAATAATCTTGAGGTAAAAAAACTATTTTTTAGTAAAATATTTCTTTTTAAAAACATTGTTGAGAGAGAGACGGTTTTTGTTTAATGATAGGTGTATTTAATTGAGAAAATGTGGGGTTCACTAAATTTGGTAATTGGAAAAATGTTGCTAGTTTTGGTTATCCAAATACTAAAATTTGATTACACCTTCGTCCCATAATATTTGTCCGGTCTGCAAAACGAGATCTTTAAAATAATCCAATTTTTTCTAGTAAAACTCAATAGTTTTTTCAACAGCTTACTAGATATCAATGAGTTCTTTTAATTTGCGTAAAAAGTTTAAAATTTTTTTTGAAAAAATGTTGCTTTTAAGATATCGTTTTGCAGACCGGACAAACAATATGGGACGGGGGGAGTATTTCTAAAGAGGTTGCTAAGTTTGATTATATTATTATGAGTCAAATTTTTGCACAAACATTGTTAACTTTAAGAACATATCACTTTTGCCTATGTCATTGTGGATACTCTTAGTCTTGAGCTTCACATGAATATGCGGTAGAAAAATAGTATTGGGGCGCCGCGTGGCTACTCCAAGACCATCTAATAACTTTTCTTGGAATTTCCGAAATGTATAGAATAGGAGAGAGAGAGAGAGAGAGAGAGAGAGAGAGAGAGAGAGAGAGAGAGAGAGAGAGTCTTTTTAGACGAAATAGGTACGTTGGGATGCAAACTTGTAGACTCTCCCATTGATGCTAATGATCATCTTAATGGAGATGTTGGAGAGCATACAGATAAGGAGAGTTATCAGAGACCTGTGGGCCGTCTGATATACATATCTCATACTAGACTAGATATTACATATGCCGTTGGAGTTGTTAGTCAATTTATGCATGAGCCACGTACAGTGCACCTAGATGCATTTTATCGTATTTTGAGATATCTCAAATCGGCTCCAGGTAAAGGACTTTTGTTCTCCAATCATGGTCACCTGAGGATGGAAGCTTTTATTGATGCAGACTGGGCTGATTCAGTGGATGATAGGCGCTACTTCTGGCTATTGCACCTTTTTTGGTGGGAATTTGGTTACTTGGCGTAATAAGAAGCAGTCAGTGGTAGCTAGATCAAGTGCAGAAGCTGAATATAGGGCTATGGCTCATGGCATGTGTGAGCTTTTGTGGATCTGGGGATCTCTGACGGTGGTCCTATGAAGCTTTATTGCAATAACAAAGCGGCTATAAATATTGCTCATAATCTT
The DNA here is from genome assembly GCF_030253575.1 of Rhododendron vialii. Lineage (NCBI taxonomy): Eukaryota > Viridiplantae > Streptophyta > Magnoliopsida > Ericales > Ericaceae > Rhododendron > Rhododendron vialii. Next base: position 24,389,964 of record NC_080557.1, on the reverse strand, counting down.
GTGTAACATGATAGAACAAAGCATATAGAAATTGATCAACATTTCATAAAGGAGAAGCTGAGCCAGGGTTTGATATGTATGCCGTTTGTAAGGTCTGAGGACCAGTTGTCTTTACGAAAGGACTTAGTAGTAAGATCTTTCACCCCATTGTATTCAAGTTGGGCTTGATAGATATCTTTGCACCAACTTGAGGGGGAGTGTTAAGTTAGAGTTCACTTTGTTATGTATTTGTTACTTTGGGTATATTTGTACTTTTACTCTTGACCATATAAATACAAAGTGTAAGAGAGAGAAACCTAATTTTGGATTGGCTCTCCTTTTCCCCCCAATTTCACATATGATCTGAGCTTTTTAGGCCCACAAATGTTATGGGCTTTTTCCCTTTAGGAGTGTTTAGGCTTTGTTCCCAATTGGCTGTATTTCCAACCTTTCTTTGGAATCCCCTTTCCCCTATTAGTAAAATGTTACTTTTGCCGATAAAAAAAAATACACATAATATCGTAACAAAATTTCTAATTTGCAAGAATTAGTAAGAATTGTTACCCCTCTGTTGATTGTCTTTTGAATTCAAAACCAGTACTATCTTATTATATAGATATTTTCAAACTACAAAAAATTAAAAACTATGAATAGCAGAAAATAGTTTTGAAACTAATAAAAATAATTTACTAGAAATAGAAAATAGTTTTTGAAACTTTTTTTTTGGAAAAAAAACTAATTTTAAAATATTGTTTTCTAAAAAAAATAATTTTTTAGTCAAATAATTTTTTTTTCAAAAATATTGTTTGAAAAGAAAGAGAGAGGAGAAGGGAAGAGAGATAAGAACATTTTTATATAATGATTGGTGTATTTTATTGAAAATATGTAGGGTCTATTAGATTTGGTTCTTGTCAAAAGGTTGCTAGTTTTAGTTATCCAAAGTCCAAAATTTGATAATTTCTAAGGAGGTAAGTGTGATTATAGTATTGTGAACCATATTTTGCATCAGCATTATTAACTTTAAAAACATTTTACTTTTGATTATAGCAATGTGAATACTCTAACAATTTGATTGTAACAAATTTTTTATCAAAATTTATTCACTACCAGAAACACCTTGGGGTGACATATTTTCTTTTTATCGCTAATTAATTACTAGTAACATATAAAGGACACAAAAAGTTAGTTATAGGAAATGGGGCATGCTACTCTCTCTCTCTCTCTCTCTCTCTCTCTCTCTCTCTCTCTCTCTCTCTCTAAAGTTAGTTATAGGAAATGGGGCATGCTACTCTCTCTCTCTCTCTCTCTCTCTCTCTCTCTCTCTCTCTCTCTCTCTCTCTCTCTCTCTCTCTCTCTCTCCCCTTCCTTCTATACATTTCGAAAATTCCAAGAAAAGTTATTAGATGGTCTTGGAGCGGTCATGCGGCACCCCAATAGTATTTTTCTACTGCATATTCATGTGAAGCTCAAGACTAAGAGTATCCACAATGACATAAGCAAAAGTGATATGTTCTTAAAGTTAATAATGTTTGTGCAAAATTTGACTCCTAATGATATAATCAAACTTAGCAACCTCTTTAGAAATACTCCCCCCGTCCCATATTGTTTGTCCAGTCTACAAAACAATATCTTAAAAATAACATTTTTTCAAAAAAAAAATTCAAACTTTTTACGCAAATTAAAAGAACTCATTGATATCTAGTAAGTTGTTAAAAATATTAAAATCTAATGGACACGTACGTGTTCCCGACATTCTGCATGTCTAAGGAGTGTCTGACACGAATGTGGCGATCTTTAAGAATGTTAGTGCCTCATAGAGTTTCACCAAACCAAATTAGGTACCTACACCAGTAAATCCAGTACTTCCCACAACCTATTCCACTAAGCCATACCCCACAGATACACAAAATTTGGTTTTTAGTAGGTTAACTGTAACGACTCTAATTTTTAATGAATAAAAATTTCATTCAAATTTTGTTATTTCTTTTAATTTCATAATATTGCTTTTAATATTTCTTGTTAACTCCTATAATCCATTATAATTAGATTTTAGTCCTTTAAAATTCATTTCTTGATTAAAAGCCCTACTTGGCTAGTAAGGTTAGTTTCCAACCGATTAAATGGAGGAACCGAACTACCATTTCGCTTAGTTTCTTTCTCCTAACCCTAGATGAACCTTTTAACCTTTACCCATTGGACAATAAAAGTGCGGAAAACTTTTATCCGTTGGACAATAGAAAACCTAGATTTTCCACCAAAGGTACCACCCTAGATTGTTTAAGTACATATATAAGATTATATATATAGTCCTATGTACTTCATAGACTATTATAAGCATGCTTAAAGGACTTATAGTCATTTCTAGATATTATTCAAGTATATATTATCTCACCTCTTTAACCATTGGTCAATAAATGCTAGGGAAAACTTTGCCCCTTGGGTAATAAGGTTAGTTTACCAACAAGTACTAGGACAAATTAAATAAGTCACTTCCTAGATTTTCCATGTGCTCGTATACTTAAAGATATGTAAATGTACCATATAAATTTATCACCATAGATTCACTAGGTACACAAATATAGTATTCTAAGTGGAGCATGAGCCTATTGGACTATTTTATTAGGAAACCTTGATACTTGAAAATCCTACTAGATTACATAGTACCTTGTGTACTTCTATATATACTTGGACATATATATATACTCATACAAGGTACAAGAGAGAGAGAGTGAGAGAGAGAGAGAGTGAGTGAGGCCGAGAGAGAGGGGAAGAGAGAGAGAGAGAGAGAGAGAGAGAGAGAGAGAGAGAATCTTGTTGTACCTTGTTGGGTGAAGAACAAGTCAACCTAGATTTTCTTCTACCAAATTCAAGTATTATATATATATAAGTACTTGGTACTAGAAAGAGATGGAGGGATATGGGAAGGATTGGGAGAGTACCTTGATAGGATCTACTTATGCATTTCTTTACGTCAAATTTGTCCACCATTGTCCTTATATATATATATATATATATATATATATATATATATATATATATATATATAACTTACTAACTAAATCTTTGGACCATCCCATCTTTCTTCCACAAAATCTTCCAAATCAACTCCATAGTACCAAATCTAGCTATGCATGCCAAGAACTAGGTAGAAGATGTACAAGCAACCCCATAACCTAACCCATCAAGCTTTCAATCAAGCATGAAAAGTGAGAAAAAGATGAGATATGGAGAGAGAGAGAGAGATTCAGGTGAGAGAGGGAGAGAGGGAAGCCTTGGCCTATAAATAGCAAGCTCACCCAAGTCATTCTCACACCTTCACTCATTGCTCTCACTTCTCTCTAGAATTTCTAAACTTTCTTAGTTCCAAAGTTCAAGTTTCTTTAAGTTCTTGAGAGCAACCACCAAACCACCTCCAAAAACCACCCCTAAATCTTTAAAGTAGCCTAGTTTAGTTAGCAAAGTTGTTTATAGGAAGAGAAAATCCATCTCTCTTCCTTTCTAAGTACTTCGGAGCCGTTACGCCGTCGATTCACAAAACCGACGACCTATTCTCAAAGCCGACCAACCGCCAAGAAGAAAGGTAGAGTCCCTTGTCCACTAACTCTACGTATAATGTAGAACCGTATGTTGAAAGTATAAGTAGATTTTCCTGTATATAAGGTTATCTATCACTTATAAGGTTTGAAATGCATGATAGTTAACAACTTACTTAGCTAATGGAAGTATGAGCATGTTGAATAACTGACTTTTACTTCAATAAACATATGTTGTTTTGAACTTCCCACAAAAGAGGAAAGAATGGATTTTGAAAGATAGAAACTTATCGCTTGTTTAGAAGTATTCATATTTTGATCTTATGATGGTTATGAGCATGTATACATGATTGTTAGAATTACTTGTCTTGTGGTGTGCCAAAGCATAAGTGATTATCACTCCAAAGGCGTCCGTACATGTGGCGTTATGCTTTAAGTTGTGATATGAGCATGATAGAATAATATAGAGTTGGATGATCTTGCTAGTTTAGTTTCAAGAATATAATGAATGATTTATGATTACGTATGTGAAAAGTCCTAACACGGAGTCGTTGCATGAAAACGAGACACAAAAATCGAGAACGTAGAAACATGACACCTTGGGCGTGGTTAATCAAAAGGCGTGTTTTGAAAAGGTGAAATGTTTTGGAAACCACAATGTGGCCGGATGTGGTAGCCCATTGTGTGGTGTGTGTTTAGTGTGCCAATGGGAATCCGGTGTGGCGGAACCATTGTGAGGATACTCGGGAGACCGGAACAGCGGAACCGAGGTTGGTTGTGTGGCTTGGTTATCCGCGGAGATGAGTCAATGCAAAGTGTGCCAATGGGAACCCGGTGCGGCGGAACCATTGTAAGGATACTCGGGAGACCGGAACAGCAGAACCGAGGTTGGTTGTGTGGCTTGGTTATCCGCGGAGAGGAGTCAATGCAAAGTGTGCCAATGGGAACCCAGTGCGGCGGAACCATTGTGAGGATACTTGGGAGACCGAAACGGCGGAACCGAGATTGGGTGTGTTAAAAATGATTTTGAAAATGTTAATTTGGTTATGAAATGTGGAAAATGGTGACACGGTCTATGAGGAGTCGCGTAGGAGAAACTCAGAAAATCATGGACTCCAACGTTAGTTGAATAGTGAATGCAGATGTGTCGTTAATTATTTTGCCGAATATGTATGAACTATGTGGAAATCATTGAATTTATGATCATTTGTTCGTAAGTTAAGGGTTAGTGGGTATGGGTTACTCTATTGAGCTTTTGTAGCTCACGGTGTTACCTTTGGTGACCCTGACATATTATATTGGTGGCGACGCTGGTATAATGTGTTAGATCTTATAGATGAACAGGGTGAACTCTACACCTTGGAAGCCGAGGAGCCGAGGAGCTGACCAGGATGGAGGAACAGGCAGAGCAGTAGATAGAAATCCTAGTTCCCTCCCTTATTTGAATAAAAGTACTTTTGTAAGGTTTATGATGTAATATTGAGCCAGACTCTATTTAGTTTTCAATGAAAATTTGGTTATTTAACGTTCCAAACTTAGGGGCGTTACATTAACCATGAACTTCTTCACATCATACTATAATTTTCTAGTACGTACACAAATTTAGGCATATCCTAGATCCACTACACCACTTCATAAAACCATTTTGATAGAAATGAAACCCTTTTTCTATTGGGGGTATATTTTTAATTAACCACAACTTCTGTTTTTCTAAGCTCGGTGTCATCACAAAAAAATTGGCTTGTAAAATTAGCTTGTACAGGGTAGTTTGAGTTTCTATTTCTACAAAAGTAGGAAACAAAAAATAAGGAAAACAATGGCAGCATAGATTTGAATAGCTTGGGGGCTTGGGAAACTATGAATCAATTTTATCAATTATTAGTTTTATGCGACTAACCCTTACATATACCACTTTCAAGTAATTTTCCTGCTTGGGCTCAACCTCATGGTTGATTTCTCCTAGCAACTATAGTTACTAAACCTTGCCTATGGTACCACCGCAACAATAAACCTTGACAAAAAAGAAAACAAATCAAAGCTTTATCTTTACCTCTTAGGAATTGTGTATAATCATCAGAATTTAGAAAGAATAATGAAGATTGCTTACAATAGAAGTCATCTATGACCATTTCAAATCCAAAATTACAAAAAGAAAAAAAAGTAAACTAACACAAAATCATAATTTAGATAAACAAAAAGCATCTCTCTAGCTATATGTCTGATGAGGGTTTTTATTTATTACCATCACAAAGATTCTTCAAGAAATTAATAGTTGCAACAGGTCCTGTCAGTTTGTCTTGGTTAAAAGCGATAAACCATATCCCCAAGTCAAACATTCAGGGGGAGAGAGACCCTTCCCCACACCATTCTGTATGTCAAACATTTAGGAAAATAGAATTTTATAATTCGTTTGAACACCACACCTGGAATCACTATCTCCCCAAGTCCAAGTATTAAAAATGGACATGCCAAACCGGCAGTTGGGAATAAAAGCTGCAGAGAATTAAAAATTGGCACAATCTGGAATATAATGATCAAGGTGATCATAAAAAACTTAAAAAATACAGATGGCAACAATCAAGAAACTTACCTTAATAGGAGCTTCGGAAGATTTCGCAACACTAACCATCACAGGAGTAAAGAAAATCCAGAGAATATTTATTTTCGCAGAATAAGGAACTAAGAGCTTCACTTTGCTCTTAGTTGCATGTGCTCATTTGATATGTCTCGTTATTTTTAAGGACGAAGCATAGCAAAACTAAGAGCTTCACTTTTTCCGGCAAGGGGTAAAGTTGTTCAACTATTTGCGCAAATGGAAAGCTATAATCAAAAACAAAATCCATATGAAACCCATTTGTTTACCAGTGATGGTGGGGGAGTTGTTACCTTTGACATCGGTTGTTCCCGCTACTTGGGTGAGTGCAATGTTCGATCGGCCACAATTGGTGGTACTTGGAAAGAGAAGAAATTCCTTGGAGAGAGAAAAACCCTAACCTGAGAAGCACTCGTACCTATGACAACATGAATAACGTATGTAATCGGTGTCTATCAATCTATGCCATGGGAATGAACAAACCCTAAACTCGTAGTTTTTATAGTGGAAGATGCGAATCGTGCGATACTGAGATTTCAAACCTTTTGAGGTGAAGATCATAAGATGAGATAACTATACTAACTTATTATTGACTGTCAACGAAATCGGAAACAATTAACCAATTATCATTTCCAAACAAAATAGAAATAGCACTGCGAAACAAAAATGATACCTGAATCCAATCACGATTTAGCACAGGAAGGCTACCCACCTACACTATTACATACCCTGCAACATAGAGAAGACAAGTCAACACTACAACCACAACCATACTTGGTTACTTAACCTACTCCAATGATACCTCCAAAAGTAAAGCATCCACAATTCATACAATCAATTAGTATGGCTAATTTTTTCCCCCTATTTTTAGGGTTTTTAAACTATGGCATACAATTCAAATTCAACCGGAATGCTTGCCACATGCAACCCTTCTGCTAGGATTTTAGCACTTCTGTTTAATCCATGGCCATCTAGAAGAAGAAAAATAAGAATTGGTCAACCATATAAAAGGTTGCATTATGAATGGGAACCACCATCTCGTTTTATCACTACTTGAAATTGGTATATGCAAGGGTTAGTCGCATAAAGCTAATATTTGAAAAAATTGATTCATAGTGGCCCATGCCCCCAAGCTATTCAAATCTATGCTGTCATTGTTTTCCATATTTTTTGTTTCCTACTTTTGTAGAATTAGAAACTCAAACTACCCTGTACAGGCTAATTTTACAGGTCAATTTTTTTGTGATGACACCGAGCTTATAAAAACAGAAGTTGTGGTTAATTAAAAATATACCCCCAACAGAAAAAGGGTTTCATTTCTATCAAAAAGGTTTTATGAAGTGGTGTAGTGGATCTAGGATATGCCTAAATTTGTGTACGTACTAGAAAATTATAGTATGATGTGAAGAAGTTCATGGTTAACCTACTAAAAACCAAATTTTGTGTATCTGTGGGGTATGGCTTAGTGGAATAGGTTGCGGGAAGTACTAGATTTACTGGTGTAGGTACTTAATTTGGTTTGGTGAAACTCTATGAGGCATTAACATTCTTAAAGATAGCCACATTCGTGTCAGACACTCCTTAGACATGCAGCACGTCGAAAACACGTATGTGTCCATTAGATTTTAATATTTTTATTGGTGGGACAAGCCGGGTATACCACAAAGTGAATTATAAATATTAAAAGATTTGTGTTGTAGTAAAATTCATTTGCTATGTCCTTAGTCATATTAAAGCAAATATAAAATCTTCGGGAAATGTGAATTTACATTCATTTCGTAAGATTTTATAACATTGTGTCCATAGCTCTTTACTTATTTTCAATTTCGGCTACAGTTCCTAATTATTTTTTATGAATTGCTTTTTACTTTCTATGGTAGTCGGAAGGAGGTGATGATCATGCTTTTTGAGGGAGCCCTTAGAGTTGAACGAGAAGTATTCTCGGTAGTATTTTTTTATGTGTTTCTGAACAAAAGTTTTTTTCTAAAGAAAAATTGAATGATCCTATTTAATCATGTTGCGCCAACGTTTAGATTTAATATGTAAGTATCCATAGATGGAAGGTGGTGGTGGAGGTCATACCGGTTGGCTATCCTCTTCCGAATGACTCCTATTTTATCTTCTTCTTTTTATAGTGTTGGCTACCATACTAACTTTTTTGTTGGTAGCTTTTAAGGTCTACATCAACTATGGTGGCTTCGAATTTTGGTGGGTAGGCCTGTAACAACTCCGATTTTCAGTAAATAAAAATCTCGTTGTTATTTCAAATTCCTTATTTTCTCTTGAATGACTTATTGATTTCTTGTTAACTTCCGTTAAACCGTCATAAGTTAGATTATGGTCTATGGTTAGTTTTCAACTAGAAAACCCTACTTGGCCAATTTAGTTAGCTTCTAACCAACTAGTTGGAGGAACCAAGCAACCAAGCTCACCTAGTTCCTAAATGAACCTTTTGCCTTTACCCATTGGTCAATAGAAGTTAGGGTAATCTTTGTCCATTGGTTATTAACCACAAGGGGAATTATTATCCATTGGATAATAGCCCTAATCTTCCTACTAAGTACAAGGATCCTATTATATATTCAAGGGTTGATTTCCCATGTACTTTTAAGCATTAGAATATGTGGGTAAATCTAAACCCTAGATTTTTAGTACCCTAGTCAATAGATTAGTACTAGTACTTTTATTATAATCTAATGGGGAAATCTTAGGCTATATATTCTTGGTACATAGGTGTATATAGGCATGTGTACATTTATACAATATTATATATGGGTATAGATTTCCTAGAGTACACTATTTATTAGTTTAATGGGAACATGTGTCTAATTAGGATTGTTTAATGGTTATTGGATTTGAAAGAATCTAGTACTTTTGTACGTTTATATTATTATATGCATATATATATCTATATAAGTGTACTTGAGAGAGAGGGGGAGAGAGAGAGAGAGATTGCCGAGAGAGGGAGAGAGAGAGTGACCCGAGAGAGAGAGAGGGAGGGAGAGAGAGAGAGAGAGGAAGAAGGGAAGAAGAAAGATTGGGTTGTACATGCATTGATCACCATAATCTTCTTACATCTTTTCAAATCCTTGGTGATATCTTCTCCCTAGCAAAAAATCTATCCTCTCATTGTCCTTCTATGTTTGTTTAAAGACCAAATCTTGTACAAACTCTCCTTCCATCCACCAAATCTTCCAAAAATCCCATCCAAGGTACACAATCTAGCCATGCAAGCCTAGGTAGCCCCATGACCTAACCCATCAAGCTTTCAATCAAGCTTGACATTTGAAAGATTGAGATAGAGAGAGAGAGAGAGAGAGAGAGAGAGGGCCGTCCTTTAGAAAGAGAGAGGGAACTCAAGTTTTGGCTATAAATAGAGCCACCCCCATGCCATTCAACTCACACCTTTCCATTCTTCAACTTCTCTCTCTAGAAATCCTTTGTTCTTGCTTTGTTCTTCTTGTTCTTGAGTTCTTCTTGTGTTCTTCAAGAAACTCATCCAAAGCCGCCACTAAACCGCCACCCGACCACCCTTCGATCCATAAAGTAGAGTAGTGTTAGTCAAGAAGAAGTTTCGAGAGAAACCATTCTCTTTCGAAGCTCCCGAAGGCATACCGTAGGAAGTTACTCCGTCCGACCACCGACTAACCTTCCGTAGCCGACTACCGCCAAGAAGTAAGGTAGGAATTCCTTATCTCTATTCCTAAGTATAATGTAGGTACCCATACTTACTCGATGAATACGTAGGTTATTTACCATGTGAATCCAAGTATTCGTATTTTGACATTTAAAGGAGTTATGAACGTGCTTACTTAAATTGCTAGCATTACTTGTGGTGTAAAATAGAGTTGGTTTACAATAAATGATTCATACTTACTTTTGTTCTACCACGGAGTCTATGCATGAAGACGAGACACGAGAACCACGAAAGTAGAAACATGACACCTAGGGTGTGGTTAATGAAAGGGAATGTATTCCGAGGAAGGAAATATTTTGAAACTACATAATGACCGGTTTTGGGTGGCATTATGTGAGTTGTGTGTGTGTGTGCCAATGGGAACCCGGTGCGGCGAAACCATTGTGAGGATACTCGGGAACCCGGAACGGCAGAACCGAGGTTGGGTGTATGGCTTGGTCATCTGCGGAGAGGAGCCAATGCAATTGTGTGCCAATGGGAACCCGGTGCAGCGGAACCATTGTGAGGATACTCGGGAACCCGGAACGGTGGAACCGAGGTTGGGTGTGTTGAACAAAAGATTTTTGAAAGGCTAAATAGTATATGAAAAAGATGACACGGTCTACAACGAGTCGCGTAGGAGAAACACGTAAAGACATGGACACCAACGCTAATCAATGAATGTGGATGTGTTATTGTTATTTGTTGAGGTTCATCTTATGTGTTATGTTGAATCGTCTGTAAGTTTAAGGTTGGTGGGTAAGGTTTATCCTATTGAGCGTTGTAGCTCACGGTGTTGCCTTTTTGGTAACCCTGACATATTATATTGGTGGTGACGCCGGTATAATGTGTCAGACCTCATAGACGAACAGGGTGAGCTGTATACTCTGGAGGCTTTCGGAGCAGAGGAGCTTGCTAGGATGGAAGAGCAGGCGGAAGAGTAGTATTAGGAACCCTAGCTTCCTCTTTTGTTGAATAAATGTACCCTTTTTGATTTTGATGTAACAGACTCTCTTATTTTTGTAATAAAATTTCCTATTTAACGTTCCCAAAAATTGGGGCGTTACAAGGCCCCACTATGCGAAAATGATATTCGTACCGATGGTACCATAGGGAAAATGCACCGACGGCCCCAAAAATTTAAAAAAAAACCGAGTGGGCCAATGCGGGAATCAACAGCATTCGACGTGCATAGGTGCTCGATCCAAACACCCCATTTTTTTGTACATACATGTGTATGTACAAAAAAATGGGGTGTTTGGATCGAGCACCTATGCACGTCAAATGCTGTTGATTCTCGCGTAAACCCACTTGATTTTTAAAAAAAAAAATTTGGACGGCTCGGATCGGCCGTCCGGTGGTCGAAGACAACCCGGATCGGCCATCGGTGCATTTTTCCTACGCTATTGGTTGGTACCAATAGCAGTACTCCCCCACTATGTACTGAATTCAGTAGTCTTTAGTGACGAATACTCTTTTGATTGACTTAGTGAATGTTTATGATTTAAATAGTTGCTTCATTTTTTATTAAGAGTAAGCAATTGTATTATTGATAGTAAAAGAAACTTTTATATCAGGTTAATACTTTTTAATAAGTGCCTTATGGCCAGGGCTCATTTGTTGAGAATGTATTGCATTATGTGTTAAGGCACCGACACAATTGGTAGGGATTGAAAAATGAAGTGTTCTTTATTTGCTGATTCAAGTTAAACAGGTCAATGAATATGCTTGGGTTATTGTGTTCTGCATAGTTGGATTCGTTGAGCGGGGGGTTGATATATTGCACACGAGTCCAGAGTTTATTTGCGTGTGCTGACCATTTGAGCCATGCCGGTCAGAAGAGTACGTGTTGGCACATTTTCAAAGGTAATAAACGATTACAAAGATTGTAGGGGTGATAAGTTGTCCTTTTGATTTCATTGCCAGTTCATATTTTGTGATGAATTTAATAATTCTTAATCTTATTTATTTAGGAATGTCGAGGACTGGCAAAGGGACAATGGGGTCGTCATGATAAGAGCTTTGTTAAGACATTGGAAATTTCATAACAACATTTTATTTGTTAGGTTAAGTTTTACAAATATATATTTGGTTTGACAGTAGTTAATTTTTATTACGTGTGTTAGGTGATTTATGGATTTTGGAAATTTTTGACCTACTTGCATATTTTTTGCACCTCGATTTGTCCTGCGCATATACTGTAGTTTACTTTTTTCCTATCCATTTTTCGCACATATACCGCAGCTTACTTTGTTCCCAACATGTCCTTCCTTTGCTCATTGTTCGATCTGTGCCTTCAGGCACGGGCATTCGCTAGTGATGTGATAAGTTTTGGTTATCTAATTTTGATTATGTCATAGTAGACATCTACATTGCTAACCTTAACAATATTTTAAATAAATAATCAAAAGCTGATGTGACAACTTTTGGTCATCAAATTTTTATTATAGCATTGTGTGTTTCCATTAGTGAATAAGTTGTTAAAAAATATCAAGTTGTTTCCGATCGTGAATAAGATATATATGGGTATGTGAGTGAAAAAAGGTATTGAGACAGAAGTAGTTGTTGACAAGTTGTTAGTCAGTGTGAACAACAAGCTAAAATGCCAAAATTTGTTGATTAATGTGAATGAGATGGTAAAAACACCTACGGTTTTTTTTCACAAATTCTTAGTGAAAACACCCCAATGCAATATTTTTTTAGATCAAATTTACTACTACAATATTGACCTTTTATTATATTCTTTTCCATTTCCTCGAGTTCCAAATATCTATTTGTTCTAATATATAAGAGCATCTCTAGTGGAACGGCTAAAATTGGATGGTTAGATGGAAGTTTTTTGTAAAAATAGGACTCACTTATGGAGTGATAAGTGGTTATTAGTTTATTGAGTAGATGGTGCCCACAATGGATTAGTTTATTTTTTTTGTTGTTGTAGGGGGATGAAAACAATTGATGCTTCGGATCACCTTGGATTGCAACGGCTTATTCGTGCCTTTTCACCGGAACCCTAATTCGTCGTCGGAACCCTAATCTGCAAAATAGACAGGGGATGAGTGCACCTTTGCCTCTCGTGGCAAAGGCCATCTGATGCCAAAGTTAGTATCACGTACTAGAGAAACCCTAATTATCAGTAGGAAATATCGAATAATGCAATGTATTGCGTACCTTTCACCTCTAGGTTTACCTTATATTTATAGATTCATGGATGCTTGCTGCCCAAGTATCCATGTTGCCCTAGGTTTCTACCTCGTATAGAAAATCCAGGATATATTGGATTCTCGTTCCTTTACCAGTTCATTACTTTAATCCTTGTAGGACTCTTTTCCATAACGAGCCGAACATCCCATTCCCGTTGGGTATCTTTTCTAGATCCTACTCTCTCGGGATCTTATTCCTTAACGAAATTCCACTGTTTCTGGACCCTTCCAGAGTGTTTCCTTTACTCCAACATCTGATTGGATTTCTTTCCCTGTTCGGCTGTCTCATCGCCGAACAGACTGTATAGACCAGTCACTTCACATGCAACTGGTTTTTATCGTTGTATTTGGACAAACGACCTCACATGTCTTTTGTCTTTATCAGTCGAACAGACTGCATGGATTAATGACTTCCCATATCATTGGTCCATATCGCCGTTCACCACACTGCCCGGCGATAAGTCCTGTCATACTTACCGCGTGATCCCAAATATCACGTGTTCGGCAACTAGATGTATCTGTTTGGGAATACCTCCCTACAATTGCTCCCTAGCTTCATTTATCTGCCACTGTTCGGGGGCAATATATGAAGCTTAGAAATGAATGTTTAGACCAAACTCTTCTGATCCCGTGCAGTCATTGTATTTAATACTTCATTGATGCTTTTTGGCGCCTCTGTCATTATACCATTTCGAGGTAATGACTCCACGTGGCACGTTTCGTATGCCTACCATTAATTTCAAACTGACATTCTATCGAACGGCGTCAGAACGGCATTTGCTTTCCATTACTTTAACTTGTAACGGCGTGGGAGGAGACGTTTCGTCTCCGTTCCTTGCCCTTAAACCACTGAAAGGGCTTCTTTTGGGTTTTCACCCAGAAACTCGAATCTCAGTTTTTTTCTCCCTAAGTCTTGAACGAAAATTCTTCCACCCTTTCCGCCATAACCGCTGCCTCGAAGCTTTCGATTGCACTTCCTACCATTGCCGCTGCAAACATCGTAAGACTCTTATTCCTTTCTTGTATCTCATTCTAGGATTTCTTTGCTTGATTCGTCCATTCCCTAGGGCTCCAATCGTACCCTTTTCTAGATTTCTCTTTTTAAATCGGGTATATCTATGGCGGAAGATGGTGAGAATCCCTTGAAACCCAGCAAGTTTAGGAAATTATGTGAAACCCCTACTGCCATGGCGGCATTTAGGACGGAATACAATATTCCAGACAATGTTGGTCTTGAACTCGCCCCCCTGGGTACAGCTAGAGACGGAGGTTCATAGGATAGAATGTGTATCCCAATAGTAGCCATTGTTGAGGGAGGAGTTCGATTTCCCCTTCACCCATTACTCCGTCAGATCCTGAACTAGTATCGACTCACACCAATGCAGGTTTCGACCAATTTCTTTAGGTTAGTGATGTGAGTAGTGGCCTTGAATAGGATCTTGGGGACCCAGCTGGGGATTTGGGACATCCAGTGGTGGTATAGCATCGTGCTAAACCCCGAATACAACACGTATTATTTCAAGGTTAGAAAAGCAGACAAGCGTCACGTGCTCAACTTGCCAGACTCTGCTCGTGACCACGAGATTGATTTCCTCTACGTAATGGGAGCGTTCGAGCCAATAGGGGAGGACGGCCAAGTGGTGGGTTTGCATTGCCCCCACATATGGGGTTACCCACGTACGCTCCTAATTTTGCTTTGTGATTCTCGTTTACTGTTTTCCCAAAGCCTCTATTGTTTAATTTTCACTTTGAATTTCGATCTTTGTAGCTGAAAACGCTAACAGGCGTCCTAGACGAGAACCAAGCTACGTCCAAACAACAGAGATCAATCAGGTTCTGAAATACACGGGTGAGCCTGGCTCCTCAACTACTGGTCGGGGACGTAACGCGGATGTTCTACTAGGATACGATCCTGCGTATAGAGGCGTTATTGACAGGAGACTCGCCCATCCAAGCACGAGTGCTGCATCCACATCAACTGCTCCCCAACCAAGGAGCCAAAGAGCTAATGCTGGAGTGACAGTCGCCGGTCAGTTAGGTGAGATTCCCATATCGAAGGGCATGCCATTACCTCGC
Organism: Rhododendron vialii; assembly: GCF_030253575.1. Classification (NCBI taxonomy): domain Eukaryota; kingdom Viridiplantae; phylum Streptophyta; class Magnoliopsida; order Ericales; family Ericaceae; genus Rhododendron; species Rhododendron vialii. The sequence continues at coordinate 24,374,907 of NC_080557.1, read as the reverse complement.
TTAAGACTCCGAAGGCTTTCTCAAAGGCAGGCTGCTCCTCCACAACTCCCCGAACAACAAGCTGTCAGTCGCGATACCAGCCAATCCTCCTCTTCAGGTTATTCTCCATCTCCTCCTAACTCAAGCACTATGACAAGTTAGCTCTTAAACCTCAGCTCCATTCTCACCGTCTCTTCTCGGGGATGTGGATCTGGTCGGGTGGCTTCTACTAGGAACGCTCCTCCTGCACCCCGTCGCAACAGAGGAGGTTCTACCCGTTCCCCTTCATCTACCCGAGGAGCGGATTCTGCTCTCGATGTCGGTGACGCCCATCGAGATAAACGGCCAAGATCTGAAGACCCAGCTGGGACTGCTTCTGCTTTTCAGGCTGACACAGAAACCCGTCACCCCACGTCGCCAACCACCCAAATACTTCCCCAGACATGGACTTCTCCATTCACTAGGGGAGACCGTCCCGTCCATGTCGGGGATAGTGCTAGTTCGTCAGAAACAACACTTGCCCTGGCTCAGGGGTTGCTCCTTCCAGTCGACATGTAGAAAGAATTCGGATCTGCACCTGATCGTCTTGTAGCCACTGGTCTCGTCAATGGTATTAAGGTAACAATAAAGACTCTCCTTCTATCAAGCTAAAAATTTTCTTGTATTATATTTGATCATTAACTCTTTTGGTACTATTTTAGTTCATTCAAAAGATGGTCACTTTGGGGCAGAAGTATCAAGAAGCTGAGGCCGAACGGATCAGATTGTTGAACGACAACACTCGACTACTTCGGACAGTTTCCCGTTTAGAAAGGGAGAGAGACAAAGCCAAGGCGGATTTCGATGGTGCTAAGGGCAAACTTGAGGTTGCCGAAGAGAGCCTTAATCAGGCTTTATCAGAAATTGACAGCACCAAAAAAGCTTCCTATGAAGAGGGCTATCAAAAAGGCTTTGACGCCACAACAGCAAGTTATGTCGCACAGATGCAAGCTATACAGGACCAGATCTGGATTGCCAGCTAGGAGGCTTATCTGACAAAGGTTGGTATCGCTGAAGATTCTACTCTCTGGGTGGAAAATGATCTGCCGAGTAGACATCCTGCAGCTGCTCAGGAACAGGAGGAGGCCCCAGAGGATGATGTTGAGCAGCAGATTGAAGATTTTGCTGATGCGGGGGAGGATGCGCCAACTGACATTCATCCCATACCATCACCTGTTCGGGAATCAACCCTTGAACCCATTAATTTGGAGGAGAATGCAACTGAAGGTGATTAACCGCGGGAGCCAGTGGAGAGGTTCCAAATGCAACTTCTTCAAAAATCTAGAATTTAGATTGACTTGGTAAGTCTGCACAAAGCACTCTTAAACAATTTTGGCTGGTCCTACGTGACCATGATATTTGAGCCCTGCGTGGCACCAGTGCTTTCTCTAGTATGGTAATACTTTGATAATATAGGTATTCGGCCCTTTTGTGGCACAACGATACAATTTGCTCGGCTTCCCTCGTTTTTGCATCTGTTAGGATGTAAATAGGTTAATCTAAGTATTTCGTACTTGGTCTTTTAATCATATGCTTTGTTTGTTCAGTACTGTAACAAATCCTGTGAACATTCTTTAAAATTGATTTTAAGTTTCACTTACTTAAAAATATTCTAAGTTTCTCGTACTTTTGAACGGATTTTAAGTTTCACGTACTTAAAAGGTTTCTAAGTTGCTCGTACTTGTGAACTGAATTTAAGTTTTCACGTACTTAAAAACTTTCTAAGTTTCTCGTACTTGTGAACTGAATTTAAGTTTCACGTACTTAAAAACTTTCTAAGTTTTTCATACTTTCTAAGTTTCTCGTACTTGTGAATTGAATTTAAGTTTCATGTACTTAAAAACCACACAAGTTTTTCATACTTGTGTTTGTTAAGTTTCACGTACTTATAAACCATACAAGTTTTTCATACTTGTGTTGGTTAAGTTTCACGTACTTACATGTATAGGTGCCTGTTCCCTGCTCCCTAATACGAATGAGGAAAACCAAGCCCGTAGTTCGTATTTTGAAGACAAATACCAAGAACGCATTAGTTATACTGCAAAAAGTGATTTTATTCATAATTTGTGAAACTCAAGAGGGCGTTATTCGTACCCCTTGCAACTAAAATAACAAAACTAGAACAAGGGAATTATTTTCGTAATTCCTACACAATCACGTAGTGCAATCTAAAACAGAACTTAATGCTTCTTAAACAAAGAATTTTCGTAGATTATGGACATTCCAAGGCCTCGGAATTGGATTACCATCCAGATCTGCCAATTTATAGGCCCCTATGCCTACAATCTCGGTTACTCGATACGGGCCTTCCCAATTGGCCCTCAGCTTGCCTTCGTTGGCCACCTTGGTGCTGCCGAGCACCTTCCGTAGTACTAGGTCTCCAACACCAAATTCTCGAGGATGAATGTGCTTATTATAGCTCTTGATCAACTATTCCTGGTAGGAAGCCAGATGGATCAAGGCCCTTTCCCTCCTCTCCTCGGCGAGATCAAGCTCAATTTCAAGGGCCCTGTCATTGCCCCCACTTTCAACTAGTGCGGTACTATTGGTCGGAAGACCAACTTCCAGTGGTATGACAGCTTCTGTTCCATATGCCAATGAATAGGGGGTCTCTCCCGTAGACCTCCTAGGCGTTGTTCGGTGAGCCCACAGCACTAATGGTAACTCGTCAGGCCACTTCCCTTTGGCTTTGTCCAGCCTTTTCTTGATCCTGTCAAAGATAGTTTTATTAGACGCCTCTGCCTGCCCATTACTCTGAGGCTGGGGTTGAATAATAATTTCGTATTCCATACTGGACACAAAAAGCCTTGAATTTCTTCTGAAATTGGGATCCATTGTCTGTAATCAATGAGTAAGGGACCCCAAAGCGAGTAATGATGCTCTTCCACACGAACCTTTCTATCATGGGTTCACTGATTTTGGCCAGTGGTTCTGCCTCAATCCACTTAGTAAAATAGTCTGTTGCAACTAACAAGAATTTTCGATTCCCAGTTGCTTTGTGTAGTGGACCCATGATGTCCATTCCCCATTGAGCAAATGGCCAAGGACTTGTCAAAGGCACCAGATCCTCGGTTGGTGTTCGAATCATTGGTTAGAATTTTTGACATTTCTCACAAATCTTCACATACACCTTTGCATCTTCCTGCATGTGTGGCCACCAGTAGCCTTGGGTAATTGCTCGGTGGGCAATGGATCTGCCTCCAGCATGGCTCCCACATGTTCCCTCGTGGATTTCATGAAGAAATTTCTGCACCATCTCAGGATGTACGCATAGCAAATACAGGCCTGTAAAGGATTTTCTGTATAACTTACCCTCTGGGGACAGCCAAAACCTAGCAGATTTGATCCTTATCTTATGAGCCTCCTTTTTGTCAGAAGGGAGTATCTCGTCTCGTAAAAACTCCACGATTGGGTCCATCCAACTTGGACCTTGGTTCACGTCCAAGACCAAGTCCACACTTCTCCAAATGCTCGGCTCACTCAGATATTCTACTGCCATCTTCCTTTTGAACTCAGTTGGTACAGCTGCAGCCAACCAAGCTAATGAATCTGCATGAGCATTCTGTCCAGAACTTATATGTTCAATGTATACCCTTTCGAAGGTATCAAGCAGGTCTTTGGCTGCCTGTACGTAAGCTACCATCTTTTCACTTTGGGTTTCATATTCTCCGGACAGTTGATTGACCACAAGCTGTGAATCACAATACACCCTTACCCGTTCTGCTCTTAGGGTTTTTGCATTTCTTAATCCAGCCAAGAGTGCCTCATACTCAGCCACATTATTCGACGCACTAAAACCAAGCCGAACGGATAGTTCGATCAATACTCCGTTAGGAGGAAAAAGGACAACCCCAATTCCTGAACCAGTATTACATGCTGATCCATCAACGAATAACTTCCATTCCATAGGATCCTGTTCGGCTGAGGGTTGATTCTTCTTGGGTGATGTCTTAGTTGCCTGTTCCTTTCTCGTAGGAGGTAGGGGAGCCACCGTAGGAGAAAACTCTACCACAAAATCAGCCAACACTTGGCCTTTGATTGACGTGCGTGGCAGATAATCGATATCATACTGGCTTAACTCGATGGACCATGTCAAGATCCTTCCCGAGAAGTCTGCTTTTCGTAGCAGTGATTTTAATGGAAACTCAGTATAAACCACAACCTTGTGGCTTTGGAAGTAGTGTGGTAATTTCCTTGTGGCTGTCCTAAGTGCCAGAACAAGTTTTTCTAAGGGCATATATCTCGTCTCTGCATCCAGTAGTGTCTTGCTAACATAATAAATAGGGATTTGTTCGATTCCCAAATCCCTCAACAGGACTGCACTTACTGCATGCTCAGAAACAGCTAAGTACAAAACTAAAGACTCACCTGGCTGTGGAGTTAACAAAAGTGGGGGCTCGGCCAGATACTTCTTCAGGTCCTGGAAGGCCTGTTCGCACTCTGCTCCCCATTCGAATCCCTCCCTCTTTTTCAATAATTGAAAAAAGGGTCTGCACTTGTCACTTGACCTGTTGATTCTGCCACTCGGATCTTCTCGTCGTCGGGCTCACCGTTTGTCTATCCCCCTTAAATCGGGAACAATTTCCTACGGGGGTATACGCGGTCACCATCTTCAGATGGCAGTCTATGACCGCTTGATGTACTGATAGCCAGTTCATCCTCAGGATTACGTCAAAATCCGCCATGTCGTTCACTCCAAGATCGCAGTTTAGGCGCAGGTTGGTTACTTCTAGTTCACACCTCTTTACACTAGACTAACAGTTATACTCCCCCCAAACGGTGATGTTACTTTCATACTCGTACTTAGGAGTTCTGTTTCTAGGGTTAGAGGAGTTACACAGGCAGTAGATATGAATGAATGTGATGCTCTAGAGTCAAACAAGGCTTGCTCACAGGTACTATACAATAATAGCGTACCTTGGATCACAGAGGGATCCTGCTCCTGTGCCTCAGTTTGTAGTGCAAAGATACGCCCTCCAGTGCTTTGCTGGTATCTCATGGGCTGCTTGTCCTTATTCTGCCCATTCTGTTGCTGCAAGGGGCCTCTAGGGTTTTGCTTCTCAAAACCGGCCTGCTCAGGTTGTTGAGCCTTCTGATTTCCAAAGCTTTCAATCCTCTCCCTTTGAAGTTGAGGGCAGTCGCACTTATAGTGTCCCATGGCCTGGCAGTTGAAGCATTGAACTGTCGCTATGTCTCGACCACCTCTCTTCTGCTCGCCACTTCCGGAGATTGCAGTCTTCCAGGGTTGGTTGCTTTGAGGCAGGATAGAGGGTTTGGTGGGGTAGGGCCCATGGTTACTGTTGGGGGATTGGGTTCGGATTGGTCCGCCTGTCGCCTTCCTCCATCGAGTTTTGAAGTCACTCTCCTCACTCTCTAGCCGGAGAGCACACTTCACAACCTCGGCAAAGGTGGTGAAAGCTTGAGCCACCACAGCCTTTCGAGCAGTCGTCAGTCCCCACTCGAATCTCCTAGCCTTCCTGTCCTCGTTCGGGATGGAGTCTAGGGCGTAACGTGACAGTTCCTCGAACTTGGCTGCGTACTGGGTGACGGTCATCGTTCCTTGTTTCAGGTTCAAGAACTCTTGTTCCTTGGCTAAGCGAAGGGACGTGGGAAAGTACTTATCGAGAAACAGAGTCTCGAACTCAGCAAAGGTCATGGTGGCAATGTCATGGGTTGCCTCCATCAGATCCCACCAATAGCGGGCTTCTCCCTTCAGTTGGTAGGTGGTTAGGGCCATACGATCTCCGTCTTGGGTAATCCCTAAGGTTCTGAGGATCATCTTGAACTCATTCAGCCACGTCTCGGCCACGATAGGGTTGGTGTCCCCATGAAAGGTCGGAGGTCGACGTTTGCAGAACTCGTTCATTGCTCGGGTTCGGGTCATAGGTCCGTCGTCGTGGTTTTGGTTTTGGCGGTTAGCGTTCAAAGCAGCTATGAACGCTTGCATGATTTGGGCTAGGTCGGGGTTCATGTTAGAGGGTCCTCCATTATCTTGTCCTAGTCCATTGCGTCGGTTCGCCATCTACGAGTAGAAGTTGGGAGGGAAAGGTTTTAGTCTGCTAATACAAATTATCTTTTTGTAAATGGTGTTTCTTTTCAAAAGTCAAAAGTGGTTTAACAAATAGTATGCAACGGTACTCTTTTAAAAATAAAGCAAGTTTTTCATAGATAAGAACATCATACAACATAAGCATAGAATTACAAACATAAACATAGAATTCTACTACATGGCAAGTAGAGACACGAGATTTTCCTAATACAAGTTGAAAACGATCCTAATCCTTAACATCCTATATCCCGAAGGATTACAATCGGCCTAAGATATGCCTAATTGGCGTTGTTGGTTCGGGTCTCGCCCATCCTCGAGATTCTCTACCATCTTTTTTCGAAAGCTTGGCGCAGATGATGTTCGTACTCCTTTATGACTACGGCGAGTGTGACGGCCACGACGAGAGTCCAGTACCAGAAGGTGTTGAGACGGTTATTCACGGCGAACCACCGTGGCATGCTTATTGTGAGCACCGCACACAATATGATGAGGGCGAAAAGTTGCAGCCATAGGGTTTGGATTGTTATGGTTATTTCGGCTCGCTCGATTTCTCGGAATATGGCGTCTTTCGGAAATCCTTGTCGTCGGTTTGCCATGGCTCTGCTTGGTTCGGTTCGGTTGGATAGGATAGGATGGAGATTTGGAGGAGTAAGATGGTGAGAGGGATGAAGAAATGGAAATGGTGGTGGGGTATATATAGGGGACGGAAAGGTGGGTGGAGGAGGGAAAAGATTTAAATTTTGAAATTTGAAGTTTGAAATTTGAATTTTGGAAGTTGAAATTTTTGAAATTTGAAGGTTAGGGGGGGTGCGGTTTGCCGCGCCTAATGGGGTTGTGCTCGGCACTCGGTGCTAGGTTCCGCTCTCGTCGTTTAAGAGGTGTGGAAAATATTTATCCAAAAATGAGCCGCAAGGTTTACTAACACCAAAAATGTTTTCGAGTTTCTAAGTCCCACATTCGATTCTTGATTTAAGTCATCATCCAATTGTTCGGGAATTCCCAGCTCGGTCGTACTGCCAATTCTGTGCCTTGCTTCAATCCGAAGATTGTTTTGACAGAATTCCACCCAATTTGGGACGGTAAACTTAAACTCAATTCACGTTTGTGCAACGGTCAAACTATCTCATGGTTCTACCCATTCTACCCATGGCCGAGGTTTTGAACCTAAAGCTTTGATACCAAGTTGTAACGCCCCCAATTTTGGATACGTTAAAGAAGACATTTTCCTTGAAAATCTAAATAGAGTCTAGCTCAATATTACAACATAATTCTCCTAAGAGTACTTTATTAAACAAAAGGAGGGTAGACTAGGGTTCATATCTACTGCTCCACCTCTTCTTCCATTCTGGCCAGCTCCTCGGCTCCGAAAGCTTCCAAGGTATAGTGTTCACCCTGTTCATCTATGAGGTCTGACACATTATACCGGCGTCGCCACCAATATAATATGTCAGGGTCACCAAAGGTAACACCGTGAGCTTACAAAAGCTCAATAGAATAATCCTATACCCACCAACCCTTAACTTACAAATAGCAGGATATAGCACATAACTCATGATTGTCACATAACTCATGCATAAATGAATAACAATGACACATCCACATTCGCTATCTTCCTAGCGTTGGTGTCCGTGATTTTCTGAGTTTCTCCTACGCGACTCATCGTAGACCGTGTCTCCATTTCCACTTTTCATAACCAAATCAACATTTTCAAAATCCGTTTTTAACACACCCAACCTCGGTTCCGCCGTTCCGGTCTCCCGTGTATCCTCACAATGGTTCCGCCGCACCGGGTTCCCATTGGCACACGATTGCATTGGCTCCGTACCGCGGATAACCAAGCCATACCTCACCATGGTTCCGCCGCTCCGGGTTCTCGAGTATCCCACAATGGTTCCGCCGCTCCGGGTTCCCATTTGGGGTTTTCGAAATCTAAACCCTCGGTTCCGCCGCTCCGGGTTCCCGAGTATCCCCACAATGATTCCGCCGCTCCGGGTTCTCATTGGGTTTTTCACAAATTTTACTTTTGCACACACACACAACTCACATAATGCCACCCAAAACTGGTCATTATGTAGTTTCAAAATATTTCCTTCCTTGAAAAACATTTCCTTTCATTAATCACACCCTAGGTGTCATGTTTCTACTTTCTCGATTCTCGTGTCTCGTTACATGCAAAGACTCCGCGGTAGGACTTTTTACAAACATAAATCATTCATTGTAATCTTGAAACTAAACTAGCAAGATCATCCAATTCTATATTAATTATCATGCTCATAACCATCCTAAAGATCAAAATACGAATACTTCTATTCAAGTGTCAAATTCTATCTTTCGAAACCGTTCTTTCTTTCTTTGAGAAATTCTAAGCAACATATGTTTATTCGGAAAATAAAGTCAATATATTCAACATACTCCCCTTCCTTTTCATCTTTTTAAAGAAAGCTCTTTTCAAGTTTCTCATGCATACAAGTATCGCACATAGCATTTAAAGCAATTGATAACCTTATCTAGTTAAGAAAATACTCAAGAATGTTCGGCTTATACTTAGAGAAGTGAGTAGAGAAAATCTACATGATCGTAATGTCATTTCAAGATTTTGTAAAACGAGCTTGCTAATTATTTCTAATACTTTAACTTGCCTTATCATAAACAAAAATAACTAAAGTTATACTAGGGAGAATGAGTAGAGATTTATCTACCTTGATCCGAAACTAGTCGGGGCCGAATAAGCTAGTTGGAAGTTTTCTACGGGCGGTGAAACTCGCAAATCTGGACCAAACTTTGGATGGCAGTAACTCGGTCAATATTTGGCCGAATATAATCGTTCTTGGGTCGAGATTGAAGCTCTCGAAGTGCTCTACGACTTTTGTGAAGGAAGTTGATCCTAGAAACTACTTTAGGTAGGAGAAAAATGGTGATAAAGGAGGAGACAGTATGCTGTCTGGAAATAGAAATCCGAGATTTTTACTAAACTTCGGATGCCAATATCTTTGTCATTTCTTCACCGATTGGGATGGTTCTTGGGTCTAACTTGAAGGTTTCGAAGTGCTCTACAACTTTCCCGAAGGGAGTTGGTTCTAAAAACTAATTTAAGCAGGAGAAAAATGGAGATTTGTTAAGGGCAGTAAGCTGTCTGAAAAATGGAAATGGTTTCTAGAGAGAAGTGAGTGAAGGTGTGAGTTGAATGGAAGGCATGGGGTGCTATTTATAGCCAACACTTGAGCTCCTCCTCCCTCCTCTATGGCCGGCCCTCCCCTCTCTCCTTTCTCCCATGGATTTGCTCCATTGAGTGGTCATTTCAAGCCTTTCAATCAAGTCATAGCCTTCCATGACTTGTCTTTTCCAATTTAGGCCAAATCTTAGGCCATCATGAAGGGTTTTTGACTTGTCAAGTCTATGGGAAGGTTGCTTGTAAGAAAGAATAAAATCATTGGCTAACTTTGTACTTTGAAAGACTAGAAATGGGTTGGCAAGTGGTCAAAAATAGGCTTAAGGCTATAAATGTTACTTGTGTAAGTAATCAAAACTCATGCACACACTCCACCCTACTCTCTCACTCTCGGCCTCTCTCTCCCTCCTAGGTACATATGTCTAGGAAAGTAAGTCTAGGATTATAAGGCTAAAATCCTAGGGTTGCATGCATGCATGGCTAGGTTAACTAGTTTTGGAAGCAAAATGATGAGATTCTTTGGCCCATGATTATGTATGGTCAAATCAAAGCCTTATTGGCAACTTGATAATCAATGACCAATGGTCAAAAATTTCCCTAGCATTTATGGACCAAAGGGTAAAGGAATATTGGGTAATGATTATGAAATGACTAGTCATGGAAATCTATTGTCCAAGGGATAATATTTTCCCTAACATTTATGGACCGAAGGTCAAAGGAATATTGGGAATAATTAGGATTTGAAATGACTTGTCATAGGAGTAAAAATGATTACTCCTATGGTCTAATGATCCTATAGGGTTTGGAGGGGTTCATAAAGCTCAAAGATGATCTAAAAGGTCCAATTAGGGTTAGGATAATGTAACTAGGTGAATCAGTGGTCCGGTTCCTCCAACTAATCGGTTGGAAACTAACTCTACTTGCCAAGTAGGATTTCTAGCCAAGAAATATAATTTAAGGACTTATCTCACTTACTAGGAAAATATACAAGTGCTTCTACAAGCATACTTGTCTTTAGAAAATGACTAGATTGTCCGGTGCGAAAAGATATAATTTTATAAGTCTTAAATCTAATTATGACGGATTATTAAAATTAAAAAGAAAATTTTAGTAGCAAATCCACGTAATTAAAATAAAATTTAAATATTTAACGAAATTTTTTATTTACCAAAAATCAGGGTCGTTACAAGAATCCTCTCAATGTCATATTCCCCAACTCGTAGGGTTATGACCAAAGCATCGTTGTGGGGTATTTGGACTTCTCCCAGGTCATCATCTGTGAATGCTATGCTTTCATTGCACACATCATTCCCTCGTCCTCTCTTGTTTCCCAATCGCATTACATGCTGATCGTGCTTGACTTGCCTTTGTAACAGTCTAGCCTCATTTCTCGTATAAGGTGTGGCAACCCATGTATCATGTGGATTACTCCTTTAGGATTTTAATCGTAACCCAGTTCCATGGCTTTCCCTTTCTCCTTCGGATCCTCCTGGATAAATTCCTTGAGATAGCCCTGAGAGACCAAATCATCAAGGTGTCTCTTGTACATCTCACAATCCTCAGTCATATGGCCCCAATCTTTATGGTAACTGCAGTGCTGATTCGTAGCACGTTTTGCGTCTTTGTCTCCGCCTAGACTTGGGAGCCATTTAAAATATGGCTGATTTTTTGTTCGATAAAGAATCCTATAAATTGGTTCCTTCCAAACCATAGTAATTGAAAAGAAAGATTTGGGGTCAGGAGCTTGCTTATCCTTGTATGGCTCTTTCTTAGCCTGCCTATACTCTCTTCTCTCTCTATAAGTTTTGGGCTCTGTCTTATCCACCTTTTTGACAGGTACCTTTGGTTGTTCGGCAACAATCCTGCCATCCTCACGGAGTATGTCATCCTCCATTCTGGCGTGTTGCTCTATCTATTCCATCAGTTTAGTCAACGTGGCTACTGGATGTTTATTCAATGAGCGACGCAGCTCTCCCCGAAAAGGCAAACCAGTTTTGAAGGTGGCAATTGCATATTCCTCACTGCAGCTTTCAATCTCGTTGAAAGTTTCCCAATACTTCTTTGCATAATCTCTGATCTGCTCGTTCTCCTCCTGTTTCATGGTGGAAAGACTTTCAAACGTCTTTGGGGCTTTCCTGCTTGTCAAGAACTGAGCAGTGAATTCCTCAGCCAACTGCCTCCATCCTCGTATGGATCGTGGGGCCAGTTTATGAAACCAAGCCAAAGCCACCTTGCCAAGACTAGAGGGGAACATCTTGCATAAGATGGCATCATCCCCCTCGTGCATGAACATAGCCTGTTGATAATGCCGTATTTGTCTCGTAAAGTACGAACGTACCGTGCTTCACTCTGCTCGGCAACCTAGCCTCTTGTAGCCTCTTTGCAAAGGGGGAGGCTGCAATATTACTTAGGGCCTTGCGTGCTACTTCTTGTGCAGTCACTGTCCTATCCTCGAGCTCCTTCGATTTGTGAGCCGTAGCCTTGACCCAATCAGCATCAGGTCTCTTGTACCTGTCTCGATGATGTTTCCTTGTTTTCTCCTCTTCTGGGGTGGAACTTCGGTCTCTGCTCCTCCTTTTCCGTGAAGAAGCCCTTCTCTCCGGTGTTCGGTTCTTACTTCTGCTTCTCCTTTTTCATGGAGAAGCTTCGTATCGCCCTACAATAGGACTTCTGCTCCTTCTCCCTTGTGAATGAGCCTGCTTATGGACTACCAGAGTCCGTCTGCCCTAGTGGGAATTCCTTCGAGAAAGTCCGGAGTCTTCTGGGTGCTCTCGTACCCGCTGCAACTCTTGTATCTTGTACTCTCGTTTTCTAATCAAACGAGCGTACTCCTCGATTTCCCTTCTCTTTTTATCGAGGACATCGTTATCATTGTGCATACTTCTTGAATGGATGACTGACTCTTCTCTTCGATGAGACTTACTCCTTCTCGTGGAGCCAGTAGCAGTTTTATCTCCTTTTTCTTTGGAGTTATCTCTATCATGTCTACCAGTGGACTTTCTCGGAGCACCTAGTGGGGATTTATCTCTTCCCCCACCCAACTAGTCCTTTGGACTAAACAGCGTAACTGGATCTTCTTCCATCATGATTATTTTTCTGAAAAATTATTCGTTTCCCACAGACGGCGCCAATTGTAAGGGGATGAAAACAATTGATGCTTCGGATCACCTTGGATTGCAATGGCTTATTCGTGCCTTTTCACCGGAACCCTAATTCGTCGTCGGAACCCTAATCTGCAAAATAGACAGGGGGTGAGTGCACCTTTGCCTCTCGTGGCAAAGGCCCTCCGATGCCAAAGGTAGTATCACGTACTAGAGAAACCCTAATTATCAGTAGGAAATATCGAATAATGCAATCTATTGCGTACCTTTCACCTCTAGGTTTACCTTATATTTATAGATTTATGGATGCTTGTTGCCCAAGTATCCATGTTGCCCTAGGTTTCTACCTCGTACAGAAAACCCAGGATATATTGGATTCTCGTTCCTTTACCAGTTCATTACTTTAATCCTTGTAGGACTCTTTTCCATAACGAGCCGAACATCCCATTCCCGTTGGGTATCTTTTCTAGATCCTACTCTCTCGGGATCTTATTCCTTAACGGAATACCACTGTTTCTGGACCCTTCCAGAGTGTTTCCTTTACTCCAACATCTGATTGGATTTCTTTCCCTGTTCGGCTATCTCATCCCCGAACAGACTGTATAGACCAGTCACTTCACATGCAACTGGTTTTTATCGTTGTAGTTGGACAAACGACCTCACATGTCTTTTGTCTTTATCAGCCGAACAGACTGCACGGATCAATGACTTCCCATATCATTGGTCCATATCGCCGTTCACCACACTGCCCGGCGATAAGTCCTGTCATACTTACCGCGTGATCCCAAATATCACGTGTTCGGCAACTAGATGTATCTGTTCGGGAATACCTCCCTACAGTTGTATGAAACCAAATATATATATCGGGGCAGTTCCGGGAACCCTTAAAAAAATATTTAAAAAAGTCCCTCAAATCTTAATCTCATAGTTCCCGATCAAATTTTGATGATCCAAGCCGCTCAATGTGTTTAGAACGTGATTTTAAGAGTGCCCCCGAGAAATTGGCAAAAAAAAAAACCGAGAAGGACTTGATTTGAGTAGTTTTTTATTGAACCGTTCAATAAAATTCAATAAAAATACGTGCAGTTTTTGAACTAAAATATAAGGTACTTTTGTGCATTTTTAAAAATATTTATTAACACCAACTTAAAAGTTTCATTGAGAGACATTCAATTGGGTGTTAATAATTTAAAAAATTATACACGGAAGCACCTTATATTTTGGTTCAAAAATTCCACGTATTTTATGGTTGACTACTACTATAAGAAGCAAAGGGAGTAAATTGCATCGTTACAGTTGACTTTGACTACTACTATAAGGAACAAAGGGAGTAAATAGCAATGGCAATGTGAATTGAAGCAAAGCAACGGCTATAAGAGAATGAAAAGATCAACCTACCCAATTTGTTGAATGTTGAAGCTTTAATTTAGCAACTAGCAAAATTTTGAAAACCTCACATTGTACCCCAAAAATCAAAATTTTTAAATTTTAAATTTGGGCCCAAATATCGTCCCAATGTCATTTTTTTTTTTTAAATCTTCTAATGTTTCCTTTCTTTGGAGTTGGAGAAGGAAACAGATTAGTATATATGTACCCAAGGTATACATTTTATCCCAATATTATTGTTGCAACAACAGTATTTTTCCAAACTTCTCATTTTATTCCAAAAAAAATTAAAAAATAATAATAATAATCTAAAGATTGGGCCCACAAAATTTAATGAGTACATAAATAAATAGGTTGTCAAATCTATAGGGTGAGTTTTGAGAGATAGGCTAATGACTAATTTATATAGCCCATTGAAGTTAGTTTTTGTACATTCACTAGCTAAGATTTTAGCCATTCACCCTATTGAGTGTTTTATAGGGCCCATTGGAGATGCACACAGGTTGGCATCTCCCTTTTTTGAAACTCTGTCATAAAAGTGATTTTCAATATTGTTCTGATAAAAAAAACTCAAGTTTTACATCCAATTTTAGTATAATATGATTAATCTTAGGGCGAAATAGTAGTAAAATCACTAAAACTCAATCACTCACCCCACCCATGAAAAAACTACCCACCCACACTCCCACTCCCCAAATATTTTCACTTGCACCCCACATGCACACATGGGAATGAGCCGAATTTAGCCGAATATTAGAATGTTCAGATTCGTTCGTTAAGATTTTAGCGAACTCGAACCAAACTCAATGAAAATTTGACGAGTCGAGCTTGCCTAAGTTTGAGTCGAACTCGAGTTTATCCACGAGTCTTAGTGAGTTGATAACATCATATATTTATACTTTCATATAGGTCTAAAATTGCAAATAAAAAGTATAGTATCTACATAAATACATTTATAGATATATAAAGTGATAAGCATAAATAAATTTTTAGTAGTTGTAAATGCTTATACTTGTACAAGTTCTAAAATTTTCATTATGTATTCATATAAAATTCTCATGATATACATATGCTCTAGGTTCGTGAGCCTAATCAAGTTGAATACTACTACATTCATGTTTGGCTCATTTATGAAATGAGCCTAAAATTGAGGCTTGGGTTCGGTTCATTTAGTAGACGAATTGAACTCAAACGAGCCTTTACCGAGTCAAACCAAAAGCCGTCTAGAGCCAAGACGCCGGAGTCGGACCCGTCAATCACACTCGTGAAGGGGGGTTAGAGTGGCCAAGACAGGAGTGGTCAGGTAAGGACACAAAGCAGACTCTCCTGGATAGACCCGCCGCACTGACTTGAGCTCGTTCTCACCGCAAATTGAAGGTTGAAGCCACTGTCACTATTGAACTGGTTCCAAGTAACCAGATCTAGAACTCTAGATTTGGCTCCTGACTCCAAAAATGATAGGGAGAGTGGGAGGTCTCATCTTCCTAAGGAGAGAGTCTCAACCACCTCACAACCATGGGCCTAGAAAGAAAATAGGAGTAGAGGAGAAGGCTGAAGATGGGGTATTGAGTGGAGAAGAGGAAGAAAAATTGTAGAGACCCGTATTTGTTTTATCAATGTTAATGTTTTATAAATGCTTGATTATTGAGAAAGAATAGTATTTGTGTGATTTGGGGCTAAAGTAGTAGAATTGATTGTGGAATGGGTGCAAGTGTGATATATTTTTGGGCTAGTATATATAGATAGGAGGGTGAGGGAGTAGAGAATCATTTTCTCCTCCACCACCCCCCCCTGTCTCTCTCTCGGCTCCCTCCCTCTCTCTTGCTCTCTCTCTAAATTTCCACTCAACTCACTCAAAACAACTTCCAATCTTTCATCCCTACGCATATTATGATCCGTATCTCGCTGGTTTGAGCTCAGGGGAGTGTGGGCTACCTGCCCGGAAGGCCTTCCGTTTCGAAAAATAGAATAGATCGAGTTGCCACCCGGATTTAAGGTTTGCCACCCGAGAAAACCGTTTTGATTAAAATGATGGTTTGAAATTGAAAACCAGAGATTCTTTTTGGGTTCGGAAGCCATGTTACCAGAGGGGAAGGGTTTTACGGCACCCCTCTTGCCCGACACAATGTCGGTCTCTACTCAATGCTTGTAGGATTTTATTAAAAATATCTTGTTTCATTAAGCAATTAGCAAGTATCCACAAATATGTCAAGTACGGAAGTGCATGCATGTGCTAGTGTACAATGTATGATGATGGAATGATAAATGATGGAGAATTGCATAAATGACAAACTATCACTAAGAACACTCCCGAGCGCTCGAGAGCTCTACTGAGCCACCATGCAAACCTTGGTTAGAATAGATGCAATATGATACTTAAAACAGTAACACAAAAGCTATTTAAACATGAATATGCTCAGCAGATGGTTTGAATGGCTAGGAACAAGTTCTAGCCATCCAAACCGTGCCTCCTTGTTACTGCAAAATGAAAATTACCGGGCTCTGGAAGGACCAGTTTACATCCAGTGTCTATTAAGAACAAAAAAATGCAGCATTGAATGACAAAAAAAGATTTTGGTGAATAGCAGCACTCCCGAGCGCTCGAGAGTGGTCCTGAGTGCTCAGGAATTGTCCCAAGCGCTCAGGAGTGAAAACAGTGCCCATAAAATGTTTTTTTTTTTGTGTGTGTTCCTCTTGTTCTTGTTGCTTGAATTAAAATCAAATGAGCTCATAACCAGTATGAAGAACTAGTATGGGCCCTTGATTCCCCTCAGAAGTAGAAAAACAGTAGATTATGAAGGTGTTTATACCTTTTCAAGCTAAAACTTTGCTCCTTGGATTGAATTGAAGGCTGGAAAAACAGTAGGAAACAGAGCCTTAAATGTATCCAAGACTGAAAATATGTTTGTAATTTCCTTGGATTTTTATTAAAAAAATACTTGAGAAAATGATGGATTTCTTAGAAAATGTTTGAGAAATGAATGATTTGCAAACAAGGGGCAGATTAGAGAGAATCTCGTCCTCCCCCTTTGTGCTGAAATGAGAGGGGTATTTATAGGGGAGGAGAGAATATGTTTGAATTTTTAAAATAAAATGGGAAAATAGTTTTGGGAGGAAAACATGATGATGATATTCCTGCTAGTCTTCTGAGACATACAGGTTTGAAAGTCTGAAAAAAAACGTGGTCAAAGATTAAGCTCATCAACATCCAATGCTGTGACAGAGCTCCCGAGCGCTCAGAAGTGGTCCCGAGCACTCAAGAATGGTCCCGAGCGCTCAAGAATGGTCCCAAGCGCTTAAGAGTGCCTGCCCAAATTCAGAAGGGCGCCATGGACACTCCCGAACTCGATTTTTGGGTGTTTTTTGAAGCACTGGAAAGATGGTTGGGTCCTCTTTCTAACCCAATTGGTTTCATTCAAATATATTTTATACACTAAAATGTGTGACAATTTTACCCTCAGTGTGTCGGGAAAAAGAATGGTTTTGGTTTGCAAAAGTCTAAGAAGCATCGCCCAAGCTTTAGCCGAGCCTCATTTTGATTCCGTTTCATCATCGGGGAGCCTCAAGGGCACAAATTAAGGATAATTAATAGGTCCAAATTAGGGTGTCTATAGTTGCCCCTCTTTGGATGGCGCTCGGTATCATGTATGGATACGAGTGACGTCCAAAGATTGAGACAGCCCAATTTGAGCCCTACTAAATCCATAATCAAAAATCAAATGCAAGTAAAGATGTACAAGCATTTGAAACATGAGGTCGTGCTCTTTCGAGCTGCCTTCGTACTCTTTTTTGCAGGGATCAGACCAGCGTAGTTCTTTGGGGCAAATGCAAACATGCATGCTGCAGAAGGCATAAAAATACGCAAGCAAGCAATTGACAAGATAGATCGATTGAGGAGCACCCACCGATTGCTCTGTCTCAGTGGGTGGCCAAATTAAACATGTGAACAAGATTGTAATAGACGCCATGCTCTGGAGGCAAAAGATGTAACATCAACGAGACAAGATAGTTTGTCTTTAAGGGATTAAAATGTGATTGAACCCCGAGACAAGTTAGTTTGTCTTGAAGGGATAAAATGCGGTTGAACCAGTGAGACAAGTTAGTTTGTCTCGAAGGGATTGAACTGTGATTGAACCCCGAGACAAGTTAGTTTGTCTCGAAGGGATAAAATGCGATTGAACCTCGAGGGGTGCCATCCAACGAGACAAGTTAGTTTGTCTCGAGAGGATAAAATCAAATCTATGGTGAAAGGTGATAGCAGCATGTCAAGTAGTCGACTGACAAATATGACAGATGAATGCGACCATAAGAGATCGAGACTAGAAAGTGAGACCCATGCTCTGACATTTGACGACAATAAAACTCTCTCTGTTCCATATGTAGACACCCTATTTTGGACTGTCCAGACCAGCTTATTTACGGTCTTTTGATTCTCCAATGATGATTGTGGTCAAGAACACCCCGAGGCTAGTGGTGTGTTTGAGCTTTGAGCATCCTAAACCTCGTTCAAACCTTTTTGTCAAGCCTGACCCAGACCCTTTAAGCCAGAACCAAATGGCCTCAGCAAAACCATACTCGCTTACGCTAGTACCGTGCCGGCGTGCGCCGATCATCTGCCACGTGTCAGTCATCGACCGTTGACTCAGTTCTTACCGGCGCACGCAAGTAAATCTTGGGCGTACGCCAGTCAAACCCGGTCAAATATCACTATTCAACCACGTGCTCGGGACTTTTGTGGCCACCCTGACGTAGGCTACAGTTCCCCTAATGATTATACTCTACAGAGACGTTCCCCTCTCTCTCCTACATCCCCCATCACCTAGTCCCATGCATTTAATGCATGGGAGGCTCTCTTCTTAACCTAACCAGCCCTTAACCCAACTGATCAGCCCTCTCCTCAGTCCACTCTTGGCCTATAAATACCCCCCTTACATTTATATGCAAGGGGTTCACAAGGTTAAGACTCTTAAAGAGCATTCAAGCCCTCTCTCCTCCTTCTTGCACTCGTTCTTCTCCCATCAGTTGAAAGAGAAAGCCAACCCTCTTCCATGCACTCATCACACCCCCATACTCATCATCCATCCTTCAAACTAGAAGTTCAAAGCTCAAACCTTCCATCGAAGGCCAATAAAAGGTATACCACCTTTTGTTCTATGTCCTGTTCTGACCCCTGAGGGGTGCTAGCAAGGTCAAGGCTGGTAATCAATACCAGTCTTGGCCTCAAAGCTAGCAAAGATTCAATGATCGTGTGTGATGATAAGTGGCGCGTGCCAGTAATTACAAGCCGTGCGCCAGTTATGGCTGTACGTGCACCACTAGCGTGGGCACCACCGATCATCCTGTTTTTGTTTTATCTTATCTTATCACCTTTATGCATGATAAAAACCAGTTTATCACTTTCTGTATCTTAGAGCTGCGTAGTTGCTTATTTGTTATTTATGCTTTAAATGGCCTCTGGGATCCTTCTGGTCATGTTCCAGAGCCCAGACCATGCACTAACCAAGTAGTGTAACTAGCGTACGGGGTTTCTTGACTGGCGTACAACAGTTTCTTGACTGGCGTACAACAGTTTCAATCGAGTCAAGTGATTGGCCCTTACATGTTAGCTAAATTTGGCCTCTATCTACTTCCCCACACTGTATATGGGGCGTTTTATTCATTTCATTGCTCTAAAAGTCATCTCTGCTGCCTGCAACTGTATTTATTCTGCCATATTAACTGCGTGGTTTGCCCTGGGTGTGCACTGGTTCTTCCAGAGCCTAAAGGGTTGAGAAACAGGAGCTGTGAGTTTAGATTTACTGGCGTTCGCCAATATACCGGTGGCGCACGCAAGTCGTCTCTGCATGCAGTGGCCTGGCCAGTGCATACAGCTTCCTCTTGCGTGCCTCATTCTGGGACAGTGTATTCCAGTTTATTTAAAACGCTCACAGGTGCTTGTTCTCAATCTATTATACTTGTTTAGGTCAATCATACGTCGTACATTGTCACATAAATGCAACTTGTTGCAGTTTTAATCCCCTTTAACTGCTCTCCCGCCCTAATTGGCTAAAGAAAATGATTAATGATAGAAAAATACAAATATTTTACAAAATGCCCGAGTAGAGACCGATCTCTGGATTGGGCGAGAAGGGTGCCATAAAACCTTTCCCCTCTCGTAACCTGGCTCCCAAACCTCAGATATCAAAGGTGACGACGGACCAGTCTACGCCTTTTTCAAAATCAAACAACGTAGCAAAACGTTTCAAGTTCGGTTCCTTGGGTGCATACCACAAAACCCGAGTGGCGACTCTGAATTGTTAGCGTTTCGCCGCACTTTTTCCGAAAATGGGCCGTGCCCAATTTTATAAATAAAATTTTCCGGGGCGTGTGCCCATAGTGGCGACTCCGCTGGGGAAGCATCACATTGATTAACATTTGGCTATTAATACATGAATGAATAATTTTTTAAAAGTCGGTCAAAACAGTACTGTAACGACCCGGATTTTGGCCCTATTTTTTTTATAAAAAAAATTTGTTATTCCAAATTTAATTAGTTTAATTATGATAATTATTAGATTGTAAATTTCCAAGATTTAATAAAGCAAAATTTATAGTTTGATTCAAATAATTTAGTTAGTAATTTAAACTTTAATCAAACTTTAGTTTTATTTTAAATAATTACCTAAGCTATATCATATACGTGTATATATGTAAATCTGTGTATATTTGACCCAATACTTACACCCCACAAATTAGGGGATTTGGTTCCCTCCTCCTCATCTTTTATCATTCCTATCTAAACCCTTATTAAAATCCTATCGAAACTAACTCCTCACTTTTCTCCCACACTCCACCACCTCCCCACTTATCTTCTCACATTCCAAATTCCACACTTTTATCTCTACAAAAATCATCCACCCCACTTCCTCCTTTATCTCGGCAAAGAGGAGAGAGAAGATCGAGGAGACCGGAGCAACACCATCTACATCATCCCACCAACCGGAGAACCACCTCCTTCCTCCATTACAACCGGATCACCACCGAACTCCTCCACCACCGCACCTCTCACATCCAACCGGACCACCTCCAGCCGTCGCTCATCTAGCCACCAACCGGAGCAGTTATCACCACCGGGCAGCACCCCCACCAGTCGGGTCCTCCACTACCGTACACTGCCACCTTTCGACTGAGCCCGCCGCCACCTCCGGCCCACTCCTCCCCCTCGGCCTCACCACCTCCACCTCCTCCGTCCACTGCCAACCTCGGTTCCACCACCACCAGGACCACCCAATACCGAACCCATCACCTCCGGCCCGTACCACCCACCAAGCCTTCCGTGGCCCGCTGTTTCAACCGTGAGTGTGTGAGCCGTGGGTGTTCATTGGCGCGCCGCCGCCGTGGGCCCCGTCGGAGTGCCACCGGACACCGCCTCGAGATTTCGGAACCACCACGGCGATCTACGGATATCGTACAACACTTATCTGGATTTACAATCGCGTTTGAGGTAGTTTTCCGGAAACCCGAAACCTTAATCTCCATTTTAATGGAGTTAGGACTCAAATTTAAAGTTTATTGAAGATGATAACCTGCTGTTAAATTGTTAATTTATTTTTAGTCCTGTTTATATTAAAATTCAGTCCAGTTGTGCTGAAATGATTAGTGTTATACCCTATGAAAATTTATGATCGTTTAACAAGTGTTTGATTGTGAAATTACTATTGATGATGCATTGTTGATTTGTATTTGAGTGGATGTTTACGTATTTAATAAATTATTAAGGTAAATAAATGTTTATGAAATATTAACAAGAATATTTTACTTGTAAAAATTTATTTAGATTGTAAGCAAGAAATATTTTAGATTATATATTAGTTAAACTTAAACTCTAATAAATATTGACTAGAATAGCCTCGCATAATTTTGTTCTTATGAAAATCTCATATTAATATTTAATATAGTTAGTAAATACTAAATTTAGCAACAAGTATTTTTCAATAAAAATTAGTTTGTAAAATCTATGAATAATATGAGAGTTAAAGATAATGTTTAAATAGTAGAAATGCTTTATAAAATTTCTAAACGAGAGAAATAGACTTAATTTTATGTATAGTAATTAATTGTTTGACTGAATATTATTTTGTTACACGCATGATTAATTCTATGGCAGGATTAATTTTATCGCATGGTTATGTGTTGTTAGCATATTAGTACTTTTAGTTGAAATGTTGAACCGTGTGATATTTTGTTGTGGTTGTAGGTTAGACAAATAGGTTTCCGGGGTGGTTATGAGTAGTGAATCATGTAGACGATGATAAGTAAATGAAAAATGGTAAAGTGTTGAAAGTGTGAGTACTATGTGGATTGTGAATTGAGCCATGGTGATGGCAAGGGTAACCTATGGGGCCCTACATTGAAATGGGTTACCTGTGGGGCCCAGTGATGAGATATATTGTGACACTAATGTATGATACGTCATGGAAAGTTTCTCTTCGAGGAAGAGAATGGGTCCCATGAGACGGTTATAGTTAGTGAGACGTTAATGTATGACACGTCATGGGAAGTTTCTCTTTGGGGAAGAGAATGGGTCCCATGAGACGGTTATAGTTAGCGTGGGGTAGTGGATGTCCGACCCTAATGTACGATACGTCATGGGATGACTCGATCCTCCTGTTATGGTCTTAATTGAGAACATGCTCGGTACATAACTTAGGTGCGCTCTCCTAGGACCCTAGTGCAAGATAAGCAAGAGGAAGGGTGGACCCATGAGACGATTATAGTTAGTGGATGTGGGAGGAAAGGATCTCGCAGAGATGATCCTTAGATTACATGTAAGATGATGGATAGTAAAAAAAAAGATGATGTGTTATTATTTTGTATCTTCTGTGTATTATAAATTATTATATTGTTAATCTGCATACTGTGGTATTGGGTTTTAGGATTTCTACTTGGTGAATCATCACTCAGAATACGTTTGTATCCTAGCAAATAGTTTTCTTCGGCGTTCAATTTGTCAGAATATGCAGGATTCCACAGTGGAGCAGTTGATATAAGTGGAGCCCCTGGAATAGAGTCTGGGCCAACGTTGCTTGAAATTCATGTCAAAACTAGAGTCGCGCTGCAGTTGCTTTTGTTAAATAAATGTACATAGATTTTTGTATTATTTTGAAATTATAATTTTTGTATAAGGATAAATGGGGACCTAGAAGTTTGTAAAATTCAGCATATTTTAAGAGTAATGCGCCCGAAATTCCTTGAAAAATCGGGGCGTTACAGTACGCTCCGTGCTGCTGAAGAACGGAATGGTAACGTAACAGGATCTCAGTATCCGACCAATCCAAACTGGGGCTTTTACTATTGTTCACTTGTGTAGTTTTCTCCAAGTGTTAATCAATAAAAGTGAGCCAAACTTCAAAAGGCATTTTTCAAAACATTGCGTTTCTCTCTCTTTCAATCATTCTTCGGCATTCTCCGCTCGCATCGATGTTGGTCAGCCCTGTTGAGGTGTTTTGGGTAATCGGCACAATTTATTGGAGCCCGAGGTCCTCGAACGCCCAACAACCTTGGACGATGATGAGTCGTACTACCGTTTGACCATTGCTTTGTTTTACGCGTTGCAATGGGAGGTATATCGTGCCTCTAGTCAGAGGAACCCCTTAAGCCAAAACCGGCCTCTACATGCGTACAAAGCACTAGAACCTTTCAACTTAGGACAGGAACCCGTAGGGTAGGATTGTTTGCATCTAACCCTCATATACTGTCTATGTGTTACTATTTTCCCTATCGCATGCCTATACATACATTCATACCGTCTTACGTAGGAGCATGCTAGGGCGGTTTTTTTTTTTTAGGATGTCTTTTGTTCAGTCTGTCTTGCGCCTGTTCGACGTTGCCTTGGATCGATGACGAGTCGTGCATCCCGACGTTGCACGTTATCAAAATTTTCAAGTACTTAATCAATGAGACTTTGGGAAATCAGTACTTTCTAAGTCCTTATCTAACGCCCGATCAAGGTTTCCAAAAAAACTAGGAACAACGGAGAGAATGTCGTGATACTCACACCACTCAGGTTAAAAGTGCTAATCACTTACACCGCTCAGGCTCCGGCATAGTGCTGCTTACGCCACTTCGGTTACGGTATCACGCCATCTGCACCCAGTTGTTTCGAGCCCAAACTTTGAAACTTTGAGAAGGGAAGGGTCAAAGGCTTAGGCTGTTTTGGCATCTCTTAGTGACAGTCGATTCAATCAAGGATACACCGTCGAAAAGAAAATCCGAGGATTCTATGGCAAGCGTCCGAATGTCGTAAGACGGTCTCTCTCTAGTTCTAGAGTCTAGGAGGACATCGACGACGTTGACATGCTCATTTGCCATTCTTTTCGTTTCTTTCAAATAAAATTGTTGCAGGCTATCACTGAGCTCTTATACTTTGCTGTCTAGCCATGCCGATATCAAAGCAAGGGTCCGAAATCAAGAGCCAAACCTACTTGGGATCGTCCACCGGGTCCGTTTGAAGGTTTGATTTGGGGTTCGTCTTTTAGTTGGTCACAACGGAAGCTCTGGTCTGCACCTTGTCAAGGGAGGATTCGCCACCAACTACTCCACACAAGTCCCCTCCGTCCACTCCCTCTCCGCCCGTATCGCCGAAACTTGTTAAGACAGAAACTCTAGCCATGGCAGATGTTCCACCCCCGAATCTCGCTACTGTATTGGTGGATCTCCAGCACAACCTAGCCATCATGCAGCAAAGGGCCGACTAGGCCGACGCCTCTATGGCCAATCTTTGCACCCTAATCGAAGAAAGACTTCCTCTTGTAGCAGGACGGGAAGGCGGAGAAAGGGGCGAGCGGGAAATCGCGGCCAAAGAAGTCCCTCTAGTCGAAAACCCAGCTCCAAGTCCAGAAATGGCTTAGTTGATCGCCAAAATGGCAAAGCTGGAAGAAGCAGTCGCTAAGTCCCAAAGGAAAAGAGCAGGAGTGCTAGACATGGATCGCCTTTGCCCATTCCCGAACGCCAGGTTGCCCGAGCGATTCAAGATGCCAGACTTCGTGAAGTTCGACGGGACCGGAGATCCGAAAACTCACCTGCTAGCTTATCATGGTGCAATGAAACTACACGGTGTCGAGGAAGATGCAATGGCTCAGTTGTTTCCGCAAACTCTCGCCGGTCCCGCTTTCCAGTGGTTCTTATCACTCGACATTGCCAAAAGAAGAACGTGGGATGACATCGGCACTGCCTTCAATGCTCAGTACAGCTACAATACCCAGCTAAAGATGACCACCCGGGAATTGGAATCAACTAAGATGAGTGCAAAGGAGTGTTTTGCGGACTTTATCCAAAGGTGGAGGACCAAGGCAGCTCTCATGTCCGATCGCCCGAGCGAGAAGGACCAAATCCACATCATTTCCCCGCAACCTGCAGCCGGACTTTGCTAAGAACCTTGTGTTGGTTCAAGGAGCGAACTTCGAGACTTTCTATGATTCCGGTTTAGCCATCAAAGAAGCTCTCCAAACGGGTGTTCTACCCAGAAGTGACACCTCCTCTTCTACCTCAGCTTCAAAGTCAAAACCCCGTGCATACACTGGAAACAGCACTGCTCTGTTTGGCGATAACAATTACGCCAACACAATTTCTACCAACAACGCCTCTGCCCAAAGCTCCAATCACATCGCCGATGTCAACCAAGTGCAAACCCCTCAAAGACCCCGAAACCGCAACCAACCCCGTAACTTTGCCAACTTCGCGGCACCGCTCTCCTCGGTGTTGGAGAAGTTAGTCAAAACCAGACACCTTAGGCCTCTAGCCCCGACTCCACTTCCTCAAAATCCACACCTTAGGCCTCTAGCCCCGGACACCTTGTTATCGCCTTCGTCATGCGATACAAGATTTGGTGGACAATGGTACTCTTCCAACTCCACCTACTAAGCCCAATGTCATTACCAACTCCTTGCCTAAACACGACTCCAACCCCCAAGTAAATTTGATAACTCTCAGCTCCACCATATTCAATCCCACCGACCACATTACCTCAGCCAGTAACCCTAGACCAATCATACCCTTTCCTTCTGAGCCAAACATTAACATGATGGCAGTTGGATGGGCCATGGAGGACAAGGCTAGGGAATGGGAAGAGCTTTGTACCGATTGGATCGAGCAGTACAACATGGGATTTCTCGCGCACCCTCAAGTCAATCAGATATGGCTAAACTAGTGGGAAGGGGAATGGAATGCGGCACAGGCTGACCCTCTGGACGGTCTCTCTTTGTTTGCACTCTTCTACCAGCCTGAACTAGACCAAGTCGAGTTAGAAGCTGAAGAATACGTATGGGATCCACAACCTGATGGATGGCAAATAGGTTAAGGTATCAAGGCTGATTTGGACCAGAGTGATATCAGCAAAGAATACTGGGGCTACTATCAAGAAGGGGAAGTCGTGCCCGATGTACGTCGCCCACTCGGCGCCATGCTACCTCTGATAGATTCAATTACAGGCACGGTCGACCGCCGTATCCATGAGTTTGACCCTACTCTCGACATCATTTCCATGAGTCAACCTCGCCCTATCGTTTCTGCTCCCAGGGATGACTGCTCAATCATGGTCTTGGATGCAGCTCCTGCTGACCTTTGGGATGCAAATGAGACCATCAAAACTTCGCCGCTTGCCGATATCTGGGATGTGGACAATATTGTCGATTTGAACATGGGAAGCGAAGTATGGATTGTCAACGCTGCCATTGTCGACGGAGGATTTTGGGACGTTCCGTTTGTCACCAATCCAGGGGCACCCTTTGAGGAAGATGCTGCGCAAGATCCCACTTTTTAGGAGGGATTAGTGATGGAGGATTTGGAATGGGACTCGACTCTGGGACCGGACTCGACCAAAACAGTTGCGTCAATAGATAAAGGAAAGCGCAAGTTGGAGGATGTGCCAGCTGATCTGTGGGATTTTGTTGACTCGTCTTCCTGGTGGGATGTTGCCAACGTCACAAGGAGCGGCTGAGTGTTCCAGCCGTCTAATCTACAGGCTGGAAGCTCGTCCAATCCGCTTGCTCAGAAGACCACCGCTCCCGCCGCTCAGAGGAATGATTCGGTTGTTCCAAGTGGGGTTCCCGAAGAAGACGCTATTCTGAGACAGCTCGAACGGATCCTTGCTGCTGTGTCCATCTGGGGTTTGATATCGTCATCAAAGGAGCATCGCGAAAAGCTGTCCTCAGCATTGGCCCGGCTCACGGTACCAACTGACATTACCCCCGAAGCCATGATCGCCCCTGTACTACCGCTTCTCTCTAAGCACTCCGTCATGTTTATTGAGAAGGACCTGCCCGTCGAAGGAACCGCTCATAACCGCCCGTTGCACATCACTATCAAGTGCCGAGGACATTGGGTGCCAACTGTGCTAATCGACAATGGTTCTGCCATTAATGTTTGCCCAATGAGGGTCGCCTACCGCTTAGGGCTTACAAAGAATGACTTAACACCTTCCAATCTAGCCGTCAAAGCATATAACAGCACTCGCCGTGTGGTGGAGGGGACTCTGATTCTCAAACTCGATGCTGAGGGCTTTGAAATGGACGTAGAATTCCACGTAGTCGATGTCCCTGCTACTTTCAACCTCCTGCTGGGCAGGCCATGGCTTCATAGGGCCGACATCATGGCGGTGCCTTCAACTCTGCATCAAAAGGTCATGCTGGGGCTCCCTATCGAAACTTTGACGATTTATGGGGATTTTGGGATCCGCCCGCTCGCGGATGATGGAATGCCTATTTTGGGGATCATGCATGGGGAAGAAGACTCAGATTTTGGGGGTTTCTCTTTTGACACGTCAGGCTCAGTCCTCGCCATTGCCGTGGATGATGATTTTTACCATAAGTTTAACTATTCTCGAGATGATGAGAAAAATGTCATTCATGCATGGCCTAGGACTCGGGATCAACGAACAAGGGATCGCTGAGTTCCCTATCTTTCCTTTCACCGAAGGCCGCTTTGGTTTAGGTTACACTCCAATGTCAAAGACGCCAAAAAAGGGAAAGATACGGGAAAACCTCGAACCTTTTTTGGTAACCCCGACAGCTATTTTGTTTGAGAAGGAGGAGGCTCTGCTTACTCGGGACAGATAGAGCCATTTTGGGATCTAGAGACTTGCACTTGGCTACCAGGTTTTGAAATCTTTGCTGCAGACACCTAGTCTGATGATGAAGAAGAGATAGCCAAAGAGGAGCTCGCTAAGGGGGAATTCAAGAAACAGCTGGCGCGGATCAAGCAAAAAGGCTGACTAGCTGAGGACTTTCGATTAGGGAAATCTGGAGATGCTGTTCTCCCAAGTAGGTTTGGTTGGCAAGAGCGAAGAAGCTGAAGTGCTGATGCTTGGGCCCGACTCATCGGATATTCTCGAGGATCCTACCTCTCTCATAGTGGAGGCGAAGGGAAGTATTAATAACTGCATTTTCACTGCACGCCTAACATGCATTGACGATGTACCTGAATTTGACATAGAGTCTATCAAGTCTAAGTCTAGCTCAGAGTCGGAGTTTGTGCCTCTCGGCCCTCCACGTCGTAGCTTTTACTTTGAGTTCGAGTCGTTTGTACTTGGCAACCCTGTTGGGCTTTATGAAATGCATGATCGTGCTTCTGATTACTTTGCTAGCTTCTATATAAACTGTGTCAACCCTGACGACGAAGGAACAGACTTCGACGGGAACATCCTGGCTGAGTTGCGTTCCTTCATCGAAAAGGAAAACGAAAGGCTTGCTCAGCCTCTAAAAGAAGTAATTTTTATAAACTTGAAAGACGAGGATGACCCCCGCATGATGCAAATTGGTGCGAATCTGTCCCCGAAAAATCACGTAGGAACAATCGAGCTACTCAAAGAATTCCCTGAGGTGTTCGCATGGTCTCACAAGGATATGCCCGGCATTGATCCCGAAATAGTAGAGCATCGAATCCCGTTAGAGCCCGGGGTTGTCCCTGTCAAACAGAAGCTCCGCAGAATGAGGCCAGATTGCGTTTAGAAAATCAAAGATGAGGTCACCAAGCAGATTGACGCAAGATTCTTAAGGGTTGCAGAGTATCCCAAATGGGTCGCCAACATCGTGCCTGTCCCTAAGAAGGATGGAAGAATCCGAGTCTGCATCGACTTCAGAGATTTGAACAAGGCAAGCCCCAAAGACAGTTTTCCCTTGCCACATATCGACGTGCTTGTGGATAACACAACGGGGCATGCCTTGCTCTCTTTTGTCGACGGATTCTCAGGATACAACCAGATCTCTGTGGCACCCGAGGATCAAGAGAAAAGGACGTTTGTCATAAAATGGGGCACTTATTGCTACGTGAAGATGCCATTTGGGCTGAAGAACGCCGGTTGTACTTTTCAAAGGGCCCAAACGATCTTGTTTCATGATTTTATCCATAAGACTGTTGAGATCTACGTCGATGACATGATTGTGAAGGCAAAAGAGGAAAAGGACTATCTTCCTTCACTCAGGCAGTTTCTTGAAAGGCTTCGCAAGTACAACGTACGTTTGAACCCACAAAAGTGCACATTTGGAGTCACGGCAGGCAAAATGTTGGGATTC
This sequence comes from Rhododendron vialii, assembly GCF_030253575.1. Lineage (NCBI taxonomy): Eukaryota > Viridiplantae > Streptophyta > Magnoliopsida > Ericales > Ericaceae > Rhododendron > Rhododendron vialii. The sequence continues at coordinate 24,345,636 of NC_080557.1, read as the reverse complement.
CTGATCACTGCAAGGGGAATCGAAGTAGATCCCTCCAAAACCAAGGCGATTCTCGAAATGGAGCCACCGAAGTCCGAGAAAGGCGTGCGAAGCTTTCTAGGGAAGGTCCAGTTTATCAGCAAATTCATCGCCAAGCTAACCTTAACCTACGAACCACTGTTCCGTTTGCTCAAAAAGGGGGTCCTGTTCGAATGGTCAGATAAATGCCAGGTCACCTTCGAATCTATTCAGAGGTATTTGTAGAACCTGCCAGTATTGATGCCGCCTACACCGGGTCAACCATTGATTCTTTATCTGTCGGTCACTCCAACGGCCATGGGATGTCTACTAGCGCAAGAAGGGAGCAATGGGGTCGAGAAAGCCGTCTACTATCTGAGCAAGAAAATGGTGGGGTCTGAAAAGCACTATACCCCTCTGGAAAAGACATGTTGGGCGCTGGTTTGGGCTACCAAAAAGCTTAGACACTACATGCTAGCCTATTCGGTGAGACTGATTTCTCGGATGGATCCTATCAAGTACCTATTCGAGAAGCCTGCGCTCACCCATAAGCTAGCACGTTGGTTGCTTCTGCTCGCTGAGTTCGAACTCCAACACGTCACGAGAAAGTCTGTAAAGGGGTGTGCTGTGGCCAAATTCTTGGCCGATCACCCAATCTGGAAAACGCGGATTTCACTTTCCTTGATGAGGAGGTGCTGACAGTGGTTGAGGAAGTATGGACGCTCTATTTGATGGAGCTGCTAATCAAAAAGGGTTCGGGATTGGAGTGTTGTTGATCACGCCCGCCGGCGCTCACATTCCGCTTGCTTTCAAGTTGAATTTTGATGTTACCAATAATCAAGCTGAATACGAGGCCTGCATTGTCGAAATGGAAGCTGTCATTGCTTTAGGGGTCGAGATGCTTGAAATAATTGGAGATTCAAACCTAGTGGTCTCCCAAGCCAATGGAGATTGGAAGGTTCATGAGGAAAAGCTGAAGCCTTATCACCAAGATTTGGAAGAACTGATTCCTCGCTTCAATAAGGTGACTTTCACCCATGTCCCACGCTTGAAGAATCACTTCGCCGATGCTTTGGCGACTTTGGCTTCAATGATCAAACTTCCAATAGGCATTAAGCTGCGGCCAATTGTGATTGAGCAGAGGGATTTGCTGGCTCATGAGTATGTCAATGCCATTGATGATGTCGATGATGGCCTACCCTGGTACCATGACATTTGGAACTTTGTGAAGCGCAGGGAGTTTCCTGCCGAGGCCACGAAGAAAGACTGGATTGATTTGCAACGATTGGCTTCTCAGTACATCATCTGTGGAAGGAAACTGTATCGAAGGTCTCACTGTGGGATGCACAAGCTCTGCGTCAACGATACCGAAGCAACAAGGATAATGGAAGAGGTTCATGAAGGAGTCTGCGGACCTCATATGAGCGGTGTCATGCTCGCTAGGAAAATCCTCAGGCAAGGTTATTACTAGTCTACGATGGAATCACAATGTATCGACTACGTATGGCGCTGTTACAAATGTCAAATCCACGCGAACCTGCAGCATGTTCCTCCATCTAAATTGTATGGCATGACCTCACCGTGGCCTTTCTCTGTCTGGGGCATCGATGTTATTAGAATGATCAGACCGTCTGCTTCGAATGGCCATAAGTTCATACTAATGGCAATAGACTACTTCACCAAGTGGGTCGAGGCTGAGTCCTACAAAACCCTAACAACGGTTCAAGTTGCTCAATTCATTCGAAAGAACAACATTTATCGGTACGGTGTTCCTCAGGCCATTGTATCAGATAACGGAAGTCATTTCAAAGGGCGAGTTCTAGAGCTCTTTGAGGAGTTCGACATCGAGGTCCACCATTCAACGACCTATCGTCCACAAACAAATGGAGCAGTTGAGGCCGCAAACAAGAATGTCAAAATGATCATCAAGAAAACTGCCAAGTCTGCAAGGGTGGCATGAGCAGCTGCTTCTTGCCCTTTGGGGGTACCGGACGTCGATTCGTACATCAACTGGTGCGACTCCTTTTTCTTTGGTCTATGGGATGGAGGCAGTGCTTCCTATCGAGCTCGAGGTCCCGTCACTGAGAATTATGGCTGAAAGTGGTCTTGAGGAATCTGAATGGTTAAGTGGCCAGTTTATCGAACTAATGCTATTTGATGAGAGGAGGCTCCGAGTCTTGTATCATGTTCAAGGGTATCAGCGTCAAATTGCTCGCGCATTCGACAAAAAGGTGAAATCTAGGGGCTTAGTCGAAGGAGACATGGTTACAAAGGAAATCTGCGCCCCAGTGTTTGATCCTTGCGGGAAGTTCAGACCGAAGCGATCTGGGCCTTACATCATCAAAACCATCCTATCCGGGGGTGCTGCTAAGCTCATCGACCTCGATGGCAACGAATTTAACACCCTGGTCAACCTGGATCAACTCAAGCATTACTATCCCTGAGAGATGCTCGTTGGATCGAAAACCACAAGGGTGGGCGATTCGAAGCAAAAGTTAGAGCAGCCTGCTAGATCGAAAACCTAAGGAGGCAGTTCTAGGCAAAAATAAATAGGCCAAAAGTCGAAAGCTCGCTAGACCGAAAACCTGAAAAGGGCGGTTCTAGGCAAAAGTTAGAGCGTAAAAGGAGAGGTAAAATACACGAGTGAACCTTTGCCTGAACTACGTTCTCACCTGATTCCTTGAAAAGGGATACGTAGGCAATCTCACCTCGAGATTCGGTCATATCCTATCAAACCTGATCCAGGGTTGACATTTTTGGGTCCATGTCGCAGTTTGAGAAAGTCGAGCATAAGTCAAAGCCGCATTGAAGGAAATCAGAAAAGGGGAAACCCATCGTCTTTCGATTTTATTACAAATTACTACTTTTGATACATAAGCTGAGCATAAAAGCCTTAAAACAGTTGAGGCATGGAAAACAGAACAAAATGCTTGAGAAGCCTAACGGCTCACAATTTATTCTAAGCATAGCAAAGTGGTCCGAAGTCAGTCAATGTTTTCCCTTGCATTTACATCCGCTATCAACCACTGTCTGTAGCGATTCCTTAGCCCAGTGGTAAAATTCGGTATCTCTGCCTGAAGGACCCTAAGGCCCTAGCGCCTCTGATAGTCATTGAGCATTTGGGCATTGAAATTCGGGACGCGAAAGTCCCTAGTATTGATGCGGTGATTCTCCTGAGAAACACCTAGTTGGCGAAGGATACGACCGGGAATGTAGAAAGTAAAGTTTGCCAGTCCTGCAATCACCATCCTATCAAATCCATCAGAGTGGATGGCCATATCCCGGAGGTTCAGCCAGGAGCACCTACAAACGATCTCGTCAGGCTGCATTTGCTGCATGAATTCATACCAACCTTCTACATCCATGTCAGGATACCGCATCTCCCTTTGATGAATCCTCTTTGGAAAAAGATTCCAACCTTCCACCAGCGGGTGCAGCATCCCAAGCTTTGTCCGATAGCCATAGCTGCATGAGCGAAAAGACAAGTAAGAAGCCAGATATAACCTGAGCGGAAAAACAAGCAAAAGCTAGGAAGCAGCCTAAGCCGAGCGGTGAGGTAAAACGAGAAAATGTGAAAAATCGGAAAAACGTGAGCTGAGTGAGTTTACCTGAAGCAGAAGCGGACTCCCGCTAAAGGTATTCGTTTGACCTGTATACACCAAGTCCAAGCCTAGGAGTGCTTCCGCTAAGACAAGGGGCACCACGTTCCTTCGCGCCCCCATCTGAGCAGCAACGCTCACCAACGATGGACACACCCGCCCATCGGCAGGAATGAGCAGGTAAAAGGCTAGCAAGCAGATTACCAAGGCAAGCCGGCGCCGAGCCTACGCAGCGGTGTCATCCAAATTGTCATCTGGACTGTACCGCTCGATCAAGCGCATGATGTTGATTTGGCCACCTTCAAGCAAAGTATTGGCCAAACCCTTGGAAATGTTGAGTGAGGATGCCAGTAGCCCTGGCATGCTAACCTGGTAAGGGGGGACGATGGTTGTCGCGGACGCAAACGTCCGGAGATATGCCTGGAATTCCTCAACGGTCGGACATATCTCATCATCACCAAAACGAAAGACATGGACGTCAGGATCCCAAAACCGGAGGGCGGCCCTCAGAAGTGCTGGCCGGAGTGGCACGTGTCGAAGATACCGGAACGAGGCCAGGCTGTGGTATTGGAAGTTTAGCCAGTCAATGCTCAAAAAATGTGCTAGCCAAGGCCTGAGCAAGGTTGGGAGTGGGTTTTCCATATTGGAAATGCAATGGGATACAGAGTACGTATTGAAATGGAAATGGTATGGGGATGGGGCAATGCGTGCATTTCCTCTTTATTGGCCAATGAATCATCTTGTTTCCTGTGACATATTCAAAGCCAACCACTAAAGGTCCAAACATCCTTACAAGCAAGGACTGAAAGCCCAGAAACCGTGTTCAAAACGTGTGGAAATGAAGACAAGGGGCTCCCAGAAAAAGGACGTTTGGTCAGACAAGTGGATCTGCATTTTACCTGACCGAAGCACGCTAGTTATTTACTGGCGTATACGTGTCCCCCGATCTCGGCGTACGCCATTCCAATCGTGGCGCACGCCAGTCAAGTACCAGAAATAGGTTATGCAGCAGCTACTGTCGTCGAGTGTGCATTTTCGATCTCGAGGCCTGTTTTGCAGGTTTGGCGGTTCACACAAGTCATGAATGGTATATGAGACTATGTCAAAGAGCCGGATACCAAAGTCAAGTTTAAAGAAGATTTCAGACGCCCGGCGGCTCGTTCCAAGTTCAAATCAAGGTTTCGGGAAGTCAAAATCCATTCCAGGGGCTTTTGCCAAGTTTTGTCATACCATGCGCGTCATGTGAGCCTAATGTGACTGTACGAGGGTGTCGGTTTCGGTCCGGGACTAAATTGAGTCATCCTTTGCGTCTTCGGTCCGTTTTTGTGACATTTTTAGCGTTTTTCAGTGTATCCCTCGCTTCGGGGCATGCCTTGCCAGTTTTATCAATTCGTACAAGTCGTGGAGCACCTTTGGGGTCATGTCAAAGTGTCAGTTGCCCTCGTTCAGGAGAATTTTGAGTTTTGGCCCGTTAATGCCCAAAATTTCATTATTTCCCGTGTGTCTTGGGGTACGTGTCGTATCCTGAGGCTTTCCTATTCTTTTTTTTCGAGCTAGGTCAGTTGTGCACATGTGCAAGTGTGGATTTGTCAATTCAGATCATTTATCAATGCATGTTAGGTATTAGTGGATGGTTTATTCTTTCTTCTGCCAAACGCCCATCAAAAGGAGATCGATAAACGGATGGCCCCTCGGCTGGCCTCCTCTCTGCGGGCCTCTTCCTCAGCTCTCTGCGGAACTGTGGCTCATTGCTTCTGGAAGCGATCTCGACTCCTCTAGTCCCTGGCCTTGAAGAGCTGGCTCGCCTCTGTGCAGTGGCCGGAGTGGAGGAGGATCCAGCTGTCTTCTTCTGTGGAAGAGGCCGCACGCTTTTTCTCCTAGGAACCGCCTTAGCCTGTCTCTACATGGTCATAGTCATTAAATGCTTAGCATACATTGTGCATATTGTATAAATTGAAATGCTGAATGCAGGAAGTGTCAAAGAGCAGCTCTATCAGGCATGTTATCTATCTAAGTATTGAAAGCAAGACAGAGCTGAATTTGGGATATACCTGGGGCTGTACAGCAGGAGCCGGATCCGCCGGTAGGTAGTGCAACTGTAGAAAAGCGCCGCTTGCTATCTTGTGGAATTCCTTCTCCATGGCCAGCATCAGGCGAACGGCCTTTCGCACCCATTCCATTGGCGCCTGCGTTTCATTTTTGGGGATCAAGATCAAAGTCAGTTTCAAAAGCAGTTCAAGCATAGTATGAGGATAACAAGCATAACGGAAAGCAAATCATACCGGTCCCGTGATAGCCGCTGGCTCTGTCCTGGCAGGCTCAAATTGAACTATGGCAGCCTCCCCCTGCGCGTCCCGCACTGCTAGGGTCAAAGAAAGCCGAGGTAGCCTAATCGCTGTGGCGTAGTCTCTCCTCTCTCTCGAGCGAGCTGCCCTGCTCCCCCGGCTCCGCCTCTCCTCGCCAGCCTCTAGCGCCTCACCCTGCACGGCAATGTGCTCCAAAACCCCAAGTGGCCTCGCCAGGCGTTGCCTCCGGTAAACGGCATAGTCACGCTCAGGCCTCAAGAAAGCAACAAGGCCAGCCGGAGCAGTGATGCATTACAGCTCAGCCAGAGTGTACCTGTCCGTATGTGAAGCGTGGGGCGGAAGTGGCCCAGGAACCTGGTACTCAAGAAAGCCTAGTGACTGTCGCGTCACCCGGTCACCTAAGTACCACCGCCACCCAAAGGTCGACTCCAGTAGCACCCGGCTTGCTGTCACCACCCTGCTCCTCGCCAAGTACTCAGGCTCAGGCTCTGCATTACTCCATGGGTCCCACTCCACCTGCGAAACAAGCACAAAGGTTCAGAGTCAGATGGGCATCAGCGACAGCATTAAAGCAATTCTAAAAACAGAATGGTCAATTGACGTATTGCTTACCTGAGTACCCGACAGCTCGTCAAGGTATGACCTGAAGGCTAGGAGGCTCCCCCTCGATTTCTTCTTTCCGCTGTATAAAGGCCCCCAGATCATGGCACGTGGGAGCATCCTCAAGTTCGAACACTTATTCTCCGGTGGGTACATCTTCAGCACTTCGTAGGCCCACAGCTGCAAGTGTTCAGACAATCAAAGCATCAAGATACAGTTCATATGCAAATCAAGGACAAGTGCAAGAAAGGAAATAGGAAAAGAATTGCAAGCTTCGTTTCTTACCTCCCACACCCTCCAGTAGCCAACAGTCGCCTTCTTCCCCCGCGAGAACTCCCCCATAAAGCCGTAGCACGTCCCCATAGCTGCTTCTCCCCAGTCAAAGTGTGAAGCTGTCTGTAAGTCGCGGAGAGCCGGCAAGTAAGACAAGTGCACTGTAGATCGCTTGTCCTGGTACAGTGTAGCCCCGAACAAGTACAACAAGTAGGCTCTCGCCATCTGCTCCACCTCCTGCTCTGAGTCCGACACATTCCCCTGTAAATACCTCCTAAACTGGTCATAGTAGATGGTCTCCGCTTCTCCTGCCGGTGCCTGCCCCAAGAACCACTCCAACACCCCGGTATCTCTATAAATCTCTTAGTCGAACGGGATAGGCTCTCCTCCTACCCTTTAGCCGGTAAGAGCTGCAAAGTCTGACGGAGTCACCGTCATCTCCCCGATCGGAAAGTGGAAGGTATTTGAGGAATCCCACCACCTCTCAACCAGTGCAGTAAGTAGGGCATGGTCACTCTTCACTGCCGTCAAAGTAAGGATGAACGGCCGGAACCCTGCAGCGTCCACCAGAGCCCTGACTCGCTCCGGTAGCCCTCTGTACAACTCAAGCAAACTCACAGGACCGCCGTGACCCCGAGTGCTGGTTGCTCTTCTCTGCATACAAAGACAAACAACAAAAAGAGGTTCATCAGCAAACGCAATTCAAGTCCAATAGTCAGTCAAATTCAGAATCTCAAAAGTAACCCTACGGCCGAGATAAGCATTATAGGAGTCGATCAAAGCTACCAGGTGCTCGTGTTATTTTATCCAATTCTACTATCGGCCGAATCAAATCAAAGGCATCTCTCAGTCAGGTTCCGAACTACAAGGCATTACTTTCATCAGGGTACACTTTTTCAGTCGATTTCAAAGGTGTTTCGTTCATCATGTCATGGCAATCTACCTAGTCGAATTCAAGTTCAAGGGACTATGTCATCAGTCGAAGCATCCTACAATTGATTCAAGCTTGGCCTTAGCAAATTTCGTCGAAGTTATTGATGCTCTATGCTCCAATTTCGCTATATAACAAGTGTTTTATCAGTCGAATCAAGTTCCAAGGTCAAGGTATACTATCAAATTCTACTTACTAAGTCGAGTTACAGTTCAAGGTTTTAACCTACGTGCATTGCAAGCTATGCTACGCCAATTCAAGCTACGTACAGTTACAATGACATAACATGAATATCAAAGCAAGTCCAGAAATATACCTGCGCCCAATCCATGGATAGGTGTCTCTCTGGGTCCCTCAGTATGAGCTCTGCGTCATAACTATCCCGCAGAGGTGTGAGGCTCTCAACCCCGGACGGTATGAACAAGTGTGGCTCCTGCAAAATGTACGTGTCCGCAACAAACCTAGCATGGGGTGCCTGCCGTAAGGACTCCGCAAGTGTCACTGCGCGCTCGAATTACCATACCTCCCCCTGAGCCTCTTTGGCTAACTCGGTCTCACGCGCAAAGGCCTCTTTCTCAGCTCTGACCCCCTCAGTCTCCGCTCTCAAGCGCTTCTCATCTTGGGCTCTCTCAATCTGCCTCTGCCGATCCTCTCGCGCTGCTATCACTGTAGCCACCACACCCGGGTTCTCTTGGAGCAAACGGCCAAGCTCCTCCTCCGTCACAAACTCAGCAAAGTCTCCGCGCGTAATAGGAACGTGCGCCGAAGACCCCGCTGCAGGCCTAAACTCAACCTCCTCTACAGGTACCTCCTTGGATATCCCCTCTGCAACCATTGGATCCTTACCCCTTGCTGGATCCCTCCTGTAATGCCCCTGAATTTTGGTCAATAAAAATTTTGTTAAATATTTGAATTTTATTTTTACTTTTTATATTCCTTCTATATTTTCGATATTTCATGATAATTAGATTTTCGTCCCTAAATTTTAACCATTGGCTAAGTAGTTTCCCAAGCACATAGAACTAGATTCTAAACCGATTAGTTAGAAACCAACTACCTAGTTCCTTGGATCCTTTACCCATTGGGTAATAACCGTTAGGGAAGTTAGTGACCCTTGGGTAATAGAGTCTTATGACCAATATAGTACCGATGTGACTAAGAAATCTTCCAATAAAGTTTATTTGACTTGTCATAATAAAAGAATCTTGTATCTTGTTTCCTTGAAGCCAACCTTGTCACTTCAAACTTTCTCATCAAACTTATTTTATTCTTTATCCATTGGTCCATAATGGTTAGGGTAATTTTTGTCCATTGGACAATAAGCTTTTCATTATAATATTTGACTAAAAGTACATGTAGTCTTTTCAAAATCTTATTTTAAAGATAAAAAAGTACTTGTACTTCTTTTATCCTTTGGTTAATGTCATTAGTCATTCCTTTGATTGATTTGTATTTGAAAGACTTGAAGATTTGACTTGTACCCTAAGATTCTTTAGTACTTTATGTTATTCTTTAAACTAGACATGTGCCTATTGATTAATCTTTGTCCTTAGGATTTATTAGCTTATATATAGTACCAAAAGTACATGATATTTTTTATGTCTTTCTTGTATATATATATATATATATATATATATATATATGTGTGTGTGTGTGTGTGTGTGTGTGTGTGTGTGTGTGTACTTGTGCAAGAGATGAGAGGAGAGAGAGAGAGGAGAGGCCGAGAGAGAGGGGGGGAGAGAGAGAGAGTTGGCCAAGAGAGAGGAGGGAGAGAGAAGAGAGAGAGAAGAGAAAGAGGAGATTTGGGTTGTACCACCATGATCTTCTTACATCTTTCAAATCCTTGGCCATATATTCTTCCTAGCCAAGATCTATCCTTTCATTGTCCTTCTATAATTATTTAAACACCAAATCTTGTACAACCTAGCCTTCCCTCCATCAAATCTTCCAAATCTTCCAAGATCAAATCCAAGGTACAAATCCTAGCCATGCAAGCCTAGGGTTGGCCTTTGATCTTTTAAAGATTGCATGACAAGTGTCAAAAATTGAGGTATGGAGAGAGAGGGGGGGCCGGCCTTAGAGAGAGAGAGGGAGCTCAAGTTTTGGCTATAAATAGAGCCGTTCCCATGCCATTCAACTCACACCTTTCCATTCTTCAACTTCTCTCTCTAGAAATCCTTTGTTCTTTCTTTGTTCTTCTTGTTTTTGAGTTTTTCTTGTGTTCTTCAAGAAACTCATCCAAAGCCGCCACTCGACCACCCTTCGATCCAAAAAGTTTAAGTAGTTTAGTCAAGATCAAGTTTCGAGAGAAACCTTCTCTTTCGAAGCTACCGGAAGACCACCGTAGGAAGTTACTCCGTCCGACCACCGATTGCCGTCCGTAAGCCGTTACTACCGCCAAGAAGTAAGGTAGGATCTCCTTATCTTCCATCCCAAGTAGGAAGTAGGTTATCTTTATTTACTTTCCATCTCAAGTATAACGTATGTTGTTTTGATCTCCAAGAAAGAACGGTTTTTCGAAAGTTAAAACTTTACTATTTGCATCGAAGTATTCGTATTTTGATATTTCGAGGAGTTTGAAATGGTATACATGAATTGATTGCATTACTTGTGGTATATTATGGAGTTGGATGATCTTGTTAGATTACAATGAATGATTCATGCTTACTTTTGTCCTACCGCGAGTCTTTGCATGGAATCGAGACACGAGAACCGAGAAAGTAGAAACATGACACCTGGGGTGTGATTAATGAAAGGGAATGTTTTGGTGGCATTATGTGAGTTGTGTGTGTGTGCCAATGGGAACCCGGCGCGGCGGAACCATTGTGAGGATACTCGGGAGACCGGCGTGGCGGAACCAAGGTTGGGTGTGTGGCTTGGTTATCCGCGGTACGGAGCCAATGCAATTGTGTGCCAATGGGAACCCGGCGCAGTGGAACCATTGTGAGGATACTCGGGAACCCGGAGCGGCGGAACCGAGGTTGGGTGTGTTAAAATGATTTTGGGAAATGTTGAGTTGTATATGAAAATGGAGACACGGTCTACGATGAGTCGCGTAGGAGAAACACGAAAATCTTGGACACCAACGATAGATGATTAACGAATGTGGATGTGTGATTGTTAGTGTTGTTGTAAATGATTTACTGTTGTAAGTTTGGTGGGTAAGGATTTCCTATTGAGCGTTGTAGCTCACGGTGTTACCTTTTGGTGAGCCTGACATATTATTTGGGTGCCGACGCCGGTATAATATGTCAGACCACATAGATGAACAGGGTAAGATGTACACCTTGGAGGCCTTCGGTGCCGAGGAGCTTGCCAGAATGGAGGAGCAAGCGAAGCAGAAGTTAGGAGCCCTAGTTCCTCCCTTGTTGAATAAATGTACCCTTTGATGTATTTATGATGTAATATTGAGCCAAACTCACTTTGTTTTTGTAATAAAATGTCTTCTTTAACGTACCCAAAATTCGGGGCGTTACACCTCCTTGGTGTCCCCGACCGTTCACCATCACCGCTGCCCCCACCGGTGCCGCTGTCTCCAACCTCAACCGAACCCATCCCAGTGATGATCAAGCCTTCTACACCGCTCCGGGAGTCCAACTGTTGGATCCGTGGACCCCCCGTGCCGACGGCAGCTGGCGTACGCCCCACCGCTCCTGGCATATGCCATTCATCGTCACCACCTACCTCCGTTGCATGGCCCTCGCCGCCGCCTGAGCTACCTGAAACCCCTGCACCAATCGCCAACGAAGCTTCGCCTATGGACTGATCGTCGATTCGAGGGCTCTCGGACTCGCCCCTCAACCGAACCTCATCACCGCCACCTCTATCGCCGCCATTCCCACTGCCACCACTGGGTTCTGCCATGGATGAGTGTAGGAAAGTGGGTTTTGGAGAAAAATGAAGGAATGAGGAAGAGATTAGAAATTCAAGAGAGTTTGGGAGCCCTTGGGAGTTCAAAACCGATGAAGAGCGGGTTTCTACACTGGCTCAGAAGTTTATACGACATGAGAGAGTAGCTGGGCCGAGTCTGGGTTGGATCTGGGCTCGGGCCGATCAGGTTTTCGGGCGTACGCCAGTGGAATGGAGCCGTACGCCAGTGTTATTTGGGCCTCAGGCCCAAATCACTTTTGGAGTCAAAATTCATTCTCGGCATGAAAGCCCAAGTGGCCCAGTTTCACATTGGTACCTGTGGTGGACCCATCCCCAAGTAGAGGCCCATATGATCAAATCAACGACGATCTCTCCGTCCAATTTCAAATCAACGACGATCTCTCCGTCCAATTTCAAATCAATGACGATCTGTCCGTCCAATTTCAAATCAACAACGATCCATCCGTCCAATTTCAAATCAACGACGATCCATTTGTCCAATTTCAAATCAATGACGATCTATCCGTCCAATTTAAAATCAACAACGATCCATCCGTCCAATTTCAAATCAACGACGATCCATTTGTCCAATTTCAAATCAACGACGATCTATCCGTCCAATTTCAAATCAACGACGATCCATCCGTCCAATTTCAAATCAACGACGGTTCATCTGTCCAAATATCTTCTTTCCCCAACAGAGTCGATGCTCTTGCAGAGGGTTATTCCCTAGGAAAGTCCGCCTCTTACAGAGCCCTGTGCTGCCCTTCCAATACAATTAAACGGCGGTCCATCCATCTATATTATCTCCGGCAGCGGCAATTTTCCTCAAAGATTTGCTCAGCCGGACTCAACCCAGCAGGTTCTTTAAAGTTCATGTATGTCTTGTTCTGGATAGCCTAGAAGAGGGTGTCTAGAAAACTGTGTCTAGAAAACCTTAGACGTTACTTGTACCAAATCAATGGTGTTTCAAGTGCCGTTAAAGGGGGGCTACTATAGACACCCTATTTTGGACTGTCCAGACCAGCTTATTTACAGTCTTTTGATTCCTCAATGATGATTGTGGTCAAGAACACCCCGAGGCTAGTGGTGTGTTTGAGCTTTAAGCGTCCTGAATCTCGTTCAAACCTTCGTCAAGCCTGACCCAGACCCTTTAAGCCAGAACCAAATGGCCTCAACAAAACCATACTCGCTTACGCTAGTATCGTGCCGGCGTGCGCCGATCAACTGCCACGTGTCAGTCATCGACCGTTGACTCAGTTCTTACCGACGCACGCAGGTAAATCTTCAGCGTACGCCAGTAAAACCCGGTCAAATATCACTATTCAACCACGTGCTGGGGACTTTTATGGCCACCCTGACGTAGGCTACAGTTCCTCTGATGATTATACTCTGCAGAGACGTTCCCCTCTCTCTCCTACATCCCCCATCACCTAGTCCCATGCATTTAATGCATGGGAGGCTCTCTTCCTAACCTAACCAACCCTTAACCCAATTGATCAACCCTCTCTTCAATCCACTCCTAGCCTATAAATACCCCCCTTGCATTTATATGCAAGGGGTTCTCAAGGTTAAGACTCTTAAAGAGCATTTAAGCCCTATCTCCTCCTTCTTGCACTTTTTCTTCTCCCATCAGTTGAAGAGAAAGCCAACCCTCTTCCATACACTCATCACACCCCCATACTCATCATCCATCCTTTAAATTACAAGTTCAAAGCTCAAACCTTCCATTGAAGGCCAATAAAAGGTATACCACCTTTTGTTCTATGTCCTGTTCTAACCCCTGAGGGGTGCTAGCAAGGTCAAGGCTGGTAATCAATACCAGTCTTGGCCTCAAAGCTGGCAAAGATTCAATGATCGTGTGTGATGATAAGTGGCGCACGCCAGTAATTACAAGCCGTGCGCCAGTTATGGCTGTACGTGCACCACTGGCGTGGGGACCACCGATCATCCTGTTTTTGTTTTATCTTATCTTATCACCTTTATGCATGATAAAAACCAGTTTATCGCTTTCTGTATCTTAGAGCTGCGTAGTTGCTTATTTGTTATTTCTGCTTTAAATGGCCTCTAGGATCCTTTTGGTCATGTTCCAGAGCCCAGACCATGTAAAGCCGAGCACTGACCAAGTAGTGTAACTGGCGTACGGGGTTTCTTGACTGGCGTACAACAGTTTCAATCGAGTCAAGTGATTGGACCTTGCATGTTAGCTAGATCTGACCTCTATCTACTTCCCCACACTGTTTATGGGGCGTTCTATTCATTTCATTGCTTTAAAAGTCATCTCTGCTGCCTGCAACTGTATTTATTCTGCCATATTAACTGCGTGGTTTGTCCTGGGTGTGCACTGGTCCTTCCAGAGCCCAGAGGGTTGAGAAACAGGAGCTGTGAGTTTAGATTTACCGGCGCACGCCAGTATACCGATGGCACGCGCAAGTCGTCTCTGCATGCAGTGGCCTGGCCAGTGCATACAGCTTCCTCTTGCGTGCCTCATTTTGGGACAGCGTATTCCAGTTTATTTAAAACGCTCAAAGGTGCTTGTTCTCAATCTATAATACTTGTTTAGGTCAATCATACGTCGTACATTGTCACATAAATGCAACTTGTTACAATTTTAATCCCCTTTAATTGCTCCCCCGCCCTAATTGGTTAAAGAAAATGATTAATAATAGAAAAATGTAAATGTTTTACAAAATGCCCGAGTAGAGACCGATCTCCGGATTAGGCGAGAGGGGTGCCATAAAACCCTTCTCCTCTCGTAACCTAGCTCCCGAACCTCAGATATCAATGGTGATGACAGACCAGTCTACGCCTTTTTCAAAATCAAACAACGTAGCAAAATGTTTCAAGTTCGGTTCCTTGGGTGCATATCGCAAAACCCGAGTGGCGACTCTGAATTGTAAGCGTTTCGCCGCGCTTTTTTCGAAAAAAGGCCGCACCCAATTTTATAAATAAAATTTTCCGGGGCGTGTGCCCACACCATAAAGCTTGGCATTTTCAGGAATGCGCATCATTTTTAAATTGTATATATCTTTCAATCCATAATGTTTTAGACAATTCATATTGCTTATGGATTAAAAGATATAGTTCATTTTTTCATAAGGCTGGAATAGTAAAAGTGCCAAACTTTATGGGACGGAGGGAGTAATTCTTTTTTTTTTTTTTTGAAAAATAGAGGACATATCCGAGTACCCTTTTTGCTTTACTGTTTTGGGCCAACGGACTGGTATTTATATGACTTTTGAATTTGGGTTGGAGTTTGTCTTTGGATGAGAATTGAGTTTGAGCTGGAGTTTGGGCTTGAGCCGGAATTGGTTTGAGTTTTGGGCATTCATGCCCCAGTCCTAATGTTGGCTGTATGCAGGCTGATGACATTAGGCTAATGTGCCCCAATGAGTGACGAACCTCAGTTCTGATTCTTTTCCTTGATTCTACTGATAGTTTCGGCAACCAGTTTTACCATGAGCACAAGTGCGGGTTCTTCCATGTATTGGAGTTTCTTTCACGAGTTGGGGCCTCAAGATCAATATGACCTAACTAGACAGATGACCTTGTGTGAATTTGGACAAGGCCTAGATGACTCAAAAGACAAGAGAGACCCTTTATCAAAAGACTAACTCTCAATGATGACATTGACTGACGAGGAGTTTGGTTTGACTGAACGAGGAGCTTGATCACTTGAGGGTTAGAAAAATGGCAAGCCTGCCCCACAATTGATACTTGAAATTGTCATAAAATCAAGCTTTGATGATACTCATTCAGGATTCTCTTTGATCTTGTTTTGTCAAAACATGAGGATTTTTACCACGAATTGTGTGCCCCAGGTTGCTAATGACAACCCATGGATTTTGAAAATGCCCCAGTTTGAATTTTGCAAACCTCTTGCGTGACCGAACCTTTGGAAGAGGCTACCTACGTATCCCTTTGCGAAGGAATCAGGTCATAGCATAGTTCAAAGAATGTCTTGAAGTCGAAAGAGGCTTGAGCTAGGGTCATGTGGTTGGCAAGTGCGGGTTGGAGATTTCGGACAATTATCCGAATTTGATCTTTCTCAGAGGGTTTCTCCTTCATCTGAACAGTCTTTGCTCTCCATCTTCGGACAAAGTCCACGTAAGATTCCTTCAGTTTCATTTTTGTTGATTCCAATTCTCGGGTGGTAACCTCAAATTGGATGTTATAATCAAACTGGGCCACAAAAGCCTCACAGATGTCCTCCCAAGATTTCTTCTTGGTTATTTCCAAGGTAGTGAACCAATGTAAAGCATGCCCAACCAGTGTTTGAGCGAACATTTGGGCCATGGTGTCTTTCTCCACGCGCCCACATGGAAAGTGTCCCAATGTAGTTGGTCAGGTGTGCTTTCGGGTCACCGGTTCCATCAAACTTTGCAAAGTCGATTGGCTTGAATTTTTTGGGCAGTTTGGCATTTGGGAAGAGGCAGAGCTCGTCAGTGTCAAAACCGGTCAAGGCAATTCTTTCTCTTTTGGCTACAGACTACTCAAGTTGGGCTAATTTGGCTTTGATGGCAACCATTTCTAGGCTTTGGGGGTTTGGTTCAGGGGGTGGTTCATGGTTATTTTCGAGGGGTGTTTCTGGGTTTTGTGGAGGTGGAAGTTGTCTATCAACCCTGGTTATGATGAGCATCAACTGGGCCATCTGATTGTCAATCCATTCCTCCATTTGTCGGATAGAGGTTCGAATTTGATCCCACTCATTCGGATTCTCTGCTGGCTGTTGTTCCATATCTTCCCGCAAATTCTGAGCTTCCATGGTTGATTTGGATTGAGATGGTTGCACCTAAGTCCAGGTCAAGTCTATGAGGGTATGGTTTTCTTTTTCGGCCCAAATGCTCTTGGGCTGACAGCAAAGCAAGAAGTTGTACTCAAACGTGCTTTCCTTTCCTCTTTTTTTTTTTTTTATGAAAAAGTGCATAATAAAAGAACTGCACTATTGCCAAAGATATCATCTATCTCGAACTGACGATTATAGTCTCTCAAAAGTTGCCTTGATCCTCAGAATTTCTTTTAAGATGTATCCTTGATTTAGAACGACAGATTCTAAGAGATGTCAAAATGAACTAAGTATTTGACTAGTCCGTATTCGAAGTTTCAATTTTGAACTTGGAATAGCTTAGTATAGATTACATGATACTATAACCAGAGTGGTGTCAGTGGCATGGCGCCATTAGCTGAAGTGGTGTATGTGACGCGACACTGTAACCTGGATGGTGTTGGTGTCACGACATCGTTTCCTTGCTATTCTTTATTCTCCGTTGAATCTTCGATTAGGCATTGGTCAAGGACTTAGTACGTTTTGATTTCCCAAAGTCTCATTGTTCTAAAGACTCACGGGGTCTCGGATTTCTTTTTAACAGTGTATCCCTTGTTAAGAACTAAATATTCGGCTAATGCTTTATCAAAACCTTAACCTTAATTTGGAATAACTTGGAATGGACGGCGTAACACTATAACGGAAGTGGCGTCAGTGGCACGGTGCCATTAGCCGAAATGGTGTAAGTGACATGGCACTATAACCTGGATGGTGTTGGTGTCACAACGTCCATCTCTTCGTCATTCCTCCTTTTAGTCAAGACTTTGATTAAACGTTAGTCAAGTACTTAGTATGATTTTGATTTCTTCGAGTTTCATAGCTCAAAGGGCTTATATGATTAAAGCAACACGTAATAAGGTACGCGACTCTTTATCGGTTCTCGGCAACATTCTATAGACCGCGCGAGCTAGCCTAAGAAAACATGGCTTTAAATGGATAGCACAACAACATGACATGCAAGATGCGATGCAGAAAGCAGTTACATGTAAGCAGGATATATCACATAACCCTAACCTGCGGGCTCCTGTCCTAATTTGGAAGGTTGTATTGCTTTCTACACACGTATGAAGGTCGGTTTTGGTTTAAACGGGTTCCCCGGACTAGAGTCAAGGTATGCCTCCCGATTATCGAGCGTACACCCGATAATGGTACAAACGGCAGGTATGACTCATCATGGTCGAGGGCTGCCGAGTATTCTGGGATTCCCTGTCACTAGCAAGGCGGGCAGGATTGCCAGAACACAACAGCGAGGTTGAACAGAATATGTATACAAAGATAGACAACGAAACAAAATATTTTGAAAATCCCACAAACATTTTTCAAGCTTAGCTCACTTGATTAATTAATACTTAAAGAAAAGGATACACAAGCAAATAGTCGGAAAGGCCGGATAGATATCCAGTAAGAATCGCCATTTCTTTCCTTCAACGAGCATAAAGCGTCGTTGTTTTTGACTGACTTTGCAAGAACCATTCACCAATGTATCAAGTTCTTTAAGCATTAATTAAACAATACCCAGCAGAGTCACCACTATGGGCTATCCGCCCGGAAGGCCTTCCGTTTTGAAAAATAGAATAGAAAGAGTCGCCACCCGGATTTAAGGTTTGCCACCCGAGAAACCGTTTTGATTAAAATGATGGTTTGAAATTGAAAACTAGAGATAATTTTTGGGTTCAGAAGCCATGTTACGAGAGGGGAAGGGTTTTACAGCACCCCTCTCACCCGACGCAATGTCGGTCTCTACTCAATGCTTGTAGGATTTTATTAAAAATATCTTGTTTCATTAAGCAATTAGCAAGTATCCACAAATATGTCAAGTAAGGAAGTGTATGCATGTGCTGGTGTACAATGTATGATGATGGAATGATAAATGATGGAGAATTGCATAAATGGCAAACTATCACTGAGAACACTTCTGAGCACTCGAGACTGCACTCCTGAGCGCTCAGGAGCTCTGCTGAGCCACCCTGCAAACCTTGGTTAGAATAGATGTAATATGATACTTAAAACAGTAATGCAAAAGCTATTTAAACATGAATATGCTCAACAGATGGTTTAAATGGCTAGGAACAAGTTCTAGCCATCCAAATCGTGCCTCCTTGCTACTGGAAAATGAAAATAACTGGGCTCTAGAAGGACCAGTTTACATCCAGTGTCTATTAAGAACAAAAAAAATGCAGCATTGAATGACAAAATAAGATTTTGGTGAATAGCAGCACTCCCGAGCGCTCGAGAGTGAAAACAGTGCCCATAATTTTTTTTTTTTTTTTTTGTGTTCCTCTTGGTCTTGTTGCTTGAACTAAAATCAAATGAGCTCATAACCAGTATGAAGAACTAGTATGGGCCCTTGATTCCCCTCAGAAGTAGAAAAACAGTGGATTATGAAGGTGTTTATACATTTTCAAGCTTAAACTTTGCTCCTTGGATTGAATTGAAGGCTGGAAAAGCAGTAGGAAACAGAGCCTTAAATGTATCCGAGACTGAAAATATGTTTGTAATTTCCTTGGATTTTTCTTAAAAAAATACTTGAGAAAATGATGGATTTCTTAGAAAATGTTTGAGAAAGGAATGATTTGCAAACAAGGGGGAGTTTAAAGAGAGAATTTTGTCCTCCCTCTTTGTGCTGAAATGAGAGGGGTATTTACAGGGGAGGAGAGAATATGTTTGAATTTTTAAAATAAAATGGGAAAATAGTTTTGGGGGGGGGAAAACATGATGATGATATTCCTGCTATTCTTCTGAGACATACAAGTTTGAACTGCAGGTTTGAAAGTCTGAAAAAAACGTGGTCAAAGATTAAGCTCAACATCCAATGCTGTGACAGAGCTCCCAAGCGCTCAGAAGTGGTCCTGAGCACTCAAGAATGGTCCCGAGCGCTCAGGAATGGTCCCGAGTGCTCAGGAGTGTCTGCCCAACTTCAAAAGGGCGCCACATACACTTTTGAAGTCGGATTTGGGTGTTTTTTAAAGTGCTGGAAAGATGGTTGAGTCCTCTTTCTAATCCAATTGGTTTCATTCAAATATATTTTATACACTGAAATATGTGATGATTGAACCCTCAGTGTGTCGAAAAAAGAATGGTTTTGGTTTGCAAAAGTCCAAGAAGCATCACCCAAGCTTTAGCTAAGCCTCATTTTGATTTCGTTTCATCATCGGGGAGCCTCAAGGGCACAAATTAAGGATAATTAATAGGTCCAAATTGGGGTGTCTACAGGGAGTCATATTCCGGTCGGATCAAGGTTTTCAGAAAGTTAGGGCTCGTAACTTCTTGGGTTTCGTTCTTCGACCTCGAGGTAAGGATTCTACCTCTCAATATATGTAAAAGATGTGCTTTCTAGCCTTGAAATCATGCCTATGATTGTTGTTGTTATAGTCAAATTCTTGAAAATTTGCAGAAAAGTTGCTCAAAACGTTGCTGTATTAATACCATAAGAAAACAGAAGCTTCAGAATTTTTGATTTGATTGTTATATCGATACGGCGTTTTTGCCATATCGATACCAAGAGCTTATGGACAATTTTTGCTGCTTTGTTCCAAACTTCATCCTTTTGACCCCCGATCATTTATAACTTATTCTAAGCACTTTCAAATCACCCCATAACATGATTAATCATATCTGTTGAGTCCATGGGTCTTTTTTGCATCTATTGTCCTTGTTTGGTAAAAATTTGACGTCGAATACCATATGAACTATGATTGGATTGGAATGACACACTATGAGAGTATGAAACGCTTGAACACTTTTGGACACAACGAGAACATTTGGGGCTCATTGACGGGTTAGTGCTTGGCAGGGGGTATCAGGATCCCTTAATTGGCCCGGCAGGAGCAAATGCTCATATTGGTTACCTTTAAGACCTACCTATGGGTATGGTCTGCTAGGGGGTATCGAGATCACTTAATTGGCCCGGCAGGAGCTTCGGCTCATGATACATATGATGAAAAGATGTTGGCCACATGAGAAATGGAAATGGTTCTAGTTAAGTTGCATGATGGTCGTTAAATGGTTGATTGAGCTTATTGAATTACGATTGTTGATTTTCCTGTGGTCTTTGGTCATGTTCCAATCTTGACATCATCCTAGCATTTCTCTTGCATATAATGCTAGAGTAGAATTTCCTAGTGGGCTAGTGTAGCTCAAACCCTCCATCATTTTTAGGTACTAGCTCAGGACAGTAGCTAACATGATTGAATGCTTGGACATGGACATATTTTGAAAGCTAACGATGAGAAGTTACTTATCCATCTTTGTAAATTTTCTTGTGGAAGATGTATTTGTATCTATTTGTAAATCTTTTGATTTGAAATATTGTAAACTCTTAACCTTCTTTCAATACACAGTACTTATGTTAATTTGGGTCTCGGAGCCAAAGATGTAATATTGGAGAACTTTTAGATGTTGAAATGAGATTATGGAAATGGGAATGCTATATTATTTTGGGACATCGTACGGATTAGTATGGGGTTTTATTTATGGAAATCCTTTATTATTATGTTGAAAATCGAGGGTGTGACAACTTGTTATCAAAGCATAGGTTTAGAATACCTAGAGACCGTGGGGAGACATTCAGTCTCATGGGTTCAAAACTTTGCATCTTTTAACATAACTTGTGCATGCCTGTGTGACTAACAATCATGTGATTACTTGGCATTGCATGTTCATTATCGTAGAGTGGTGTAGAGTCAATAACATTGACCCGTGTTGGGAAGTTGGGGCTTTGACCTCATGGTTATAATGTTGTGGTTAATAGTTTTCCTTTCTTACATCATGTAGTAAGATGCCTCCGAGGACACGTGATAGAAGAGGTGGGGCTGGAAACCGGGGTGGTCATGGCCGTGGGGTACCTCTTGAGGATGAGGTTAGTCAGCATGGGGAGAACCTAGGTGGGAATCTGGGGGTTGGGGCCGGTCGGGGTGCAGGAGTACCTTTCGTTCAAAACCAGTTTGCTAGGGACCTCGTCGCAGTACTTACAGCTGCAAATCTTTGAAACCAAACTCCTAGAGAGAATGCCGAGGATCGAGCCATGGTGGCGATGCGATAGTTTAGCCAGAGAAACCCTCCGATGTTAGATAGGACTAGTAGCTACCCTTTGGTAGCTGACCACTGGCTAGCACAAATCCGCAAACTCTTTAGAGCTCTCAATATCACTAAGGACAACATCAGAGTAGGTATTGTGGCCATTCAGCTAGTCGGGGAGGCCGGTGAGTGGTGGGAATCCGTTTTGGAAAGTAGGAAGAGCGGCAAGGACTGCTACTCAAGCAAACGAACCGGATGTGGAGAATTTGACGTGGGCCGAGTTTGAGGCGCTCTTTGAGGAGCAGTACTTTTCGAAATCTTCCCGTGAAATTATGAGAGATCAATTTGAGAAGCTGGAACAGGGTAATATGACTGTCTCAGAGTAGGTGCAGAAGTTCCAATCCTTGTCTCGTTTCTCTTCAGAGTTGGTGGCAACAGAGGAGAGAAAGTGTCGGTGGTTTGAGAAGGGGCTGCACAACACCGTGAGGAGGATGGTGATAGCCCAACATAAGATGAAGTTCTCAAAAGTTGTGGAGTGTGCAAGGAGCATTGAGATTCCAAAGGAGGCTAAATGGAATGCGAGAGTTTGGGAGGCAAGGTAATCAGTGGGAAGTTTAAGCTCTTCTTCAGGAAGTTTCGGGAGTCAATGATGAAAGAGGCAGAGGGAACCGTCTCAGCAACCATCTAGCCAATCCAACTTTAGGGTGTCTTCTTCGTCAGGGACTCAAGGTGATTTTCTAGACCTTCGCCTGTGTGCTACAAGTGCAATCAATCTGGACACGTTCGTGCTCAGTGTCCCCATCTCGAGAAGGCTTGTTATGTTTGTGTTTAAACCGACCATCTCGCAAGGAATTGTCCTCAGGGGTCGGGAGTGCGTAGTGAGTCGGGTTTCGTGCAGCAGCCGGGATCAGGGCATTATGTGGACTAGCAGTTTAGAGGCGCTCAGAGGCAGCAACAGCCTCACTTCTGCTAGACTATGTCAGTTTAGAGTTCTGGGGTTGATAAGGGAGCGAGTTCTTCCACGCCTACTCGGAGTTCTGGTCAGATAGGAGGTTTTGTGCAGGGTCAGGGTACCCAGGTGCATGTTTTCAACATCAACTCAAATGCTTCACCTTTTGTTTCTCAGGCTCCAGAGGTATCTGTTGTAAGGGGTACTTTCCTTTTATTCAACTCTTTTGCTAGAGTACTCTTTGATTATGGAGGATCGCATTCTTTCATTGTTGCATCATTTGTACGTGCATTGGAGTTAGATACTAAGAATCTTGATTTGCCATTATTCATCGAGACACCATTAGGGAGAAAGTCATCTTTGAGTTGTATTTGTAAAGATTATGAGCTCATTATCTGTGACCATCGCTTTATCTTTGACTTTACCACGCTGGATATGTTGGGATTCGACCTTATCTTGGGAATGGATTGGTTATCCACGTTTCATGCTACCATTGATTGTTTCAAGCATCGAGTTCGTATTTGTCCTCCTGAGGGTTCTTGTTCGAATTCATTGGGGAACGTCGGGAGCCGTTAGAACCGTATTTGTGTGGGTCTCAAGAAAGAGAGTCGGTTCATGCTATGTTGGCGAGCTTAACGTTAGATGAGGATTTGTCGACACGTGGGGAATTACCCTTAGTAGTTCGCAAATTTCCCGATGTATTTCCTGAAGAGTTACCTGGTTTACCTCCTGAAAGAGAGATTGAATTCACTATTGATTTACTTCCCGGTACCACTCCTATCTCCATACCTCCATATCATTTTGCGCCCGCTGAATTGAGAGAGTTAAAGACTCAGTTGCAAGAATTGGAGAACATAGGATTCATTCATCCGAGTACGTCACCGTGGGGAGCACAGGCTCTTTTCAGGCAAAAGAAGGATGGTTCACTCCATTTGTGTATCGACTATCGTAAGCTAAACTGAGTAACCATTAAGAACAAGTATCCAATGCCTAGAATCTATGACTTGTTTGATCAACTCCAAGGTGCTACTTGCTTTTCCAAAATTGATTTGAGGTCCGGCTACCATCAGTTGAGAGTTCGAAGGGAAGACATTCCTAAAACCACTTTTCGCACTCGTTATGGCCATTATGAGTTTGTTGTTATGCCTTTCGGATTGACGAATGCCCCAGCTACTTTCATGGACCTAATGAATCGTATCTTTCATGTGTACCTTGATCGTTTTGTGGTCATATTCGTGGATGATATTTTGATTTATTCACCTATGGAGGAGGAACACCAATCTCATCTTGAACTCTTGATAGAGCACCAGTTATTCGTTAAGCTTAGTAAGTGTGACTTTTGGTTATCCGAAGTCAAATTTTTGGGTCACGTGGATTCGAAAAGAGGTGTGTCCGTGGATCCGGGGAAGATAGAGTCGGTTATGAATTGGCAACGACCGAAGAACGTGTTTGAAATCTATAGTTTCTTAGGTTTGGTCGGGTACTACCGCCATTTCGTTCTCGACTTCTCTCACCTGGCGGCACTGATGACTAGATTAACGCGTAAGGGGACTCGTTTCGTTTGAAGTGACTCATGTGAGGCAGCTTTCGAGGAATTGAAGATGCGGTTGACTACTGCACTGGTTTTGATTGTGCCCGAACGTGGAGTTTGCTACTCCGTATTGTGATGCTTCTAAGGAAGGATTGGGGTGCGTGTTGATGCAATCAGGGCGAGTGGTGCCATATGGGTCAAGACAGTTAAAACTCACGAGCGGAACTATCCTACCCATGATTTAGAACTTGCAGCCGTCATTTTTGCTTTGAAAAGTTGGCGCCATTATTTGTACGGTGAAAATTTTGAAGTCTTTTCCGACCATAAAAGTTTGAAACATTTGTTTTCTCAAAAGGAATTTAACCTTCGACAACGCCGTTGGATGGAACACTTGGAGGATTACGATTTTGAATCGCAATACCACTCGGGGAAGGCGAACATCGTGGTGGATGCATTGAGTAGAAAATCGACACATCTAGCGAATCTAGCTATCCACGAATGGAAAATTATGAATGATTTAGGCTTTTATGATTTGCATTTTGAGGAACTTCGGGAAGGGGTCACTTTATGCATTGAAGGTGTAATCGACATTATCAACTCGAGTAATTGAGGCTCAACAACATGATGAAGAAGCAGAGGAACTTCATGCTAAATTCCTTAGTAAAAATGCTCAAGAGGGGTGGATGATTCACGCTGATCAAAGCTTGCGCTATCAAGGAAAGTTGTTCGTACCCGTTTCGTGTCGGGAAGAAATCTTGCTAGAGTTTCACCATTCACCATTAGTCATTCATCCAGGAGGAACGAAAATGTATCATGATTTACGTAGGCAATTTTGGTGGTCCAAAATGAAGAGGGACGTTGTGATTTTCGTATCCAAGTGCCTTACGGGCCAACAAGTGAAAGCCGAACATCAACGACCCGCGGGGGAGTTGCAACCATTGCCTGTGGCCGAGTGGAAGTGGGAAAATGTGACCATGGATTTCGTGACGGGTTTACCGAGGTCGCGGAGGGGCATTGACGCTATTTGGGTAATCATGGATTGCTTAACCAAAATTGCTCATTTCTTACCTATTTAGGTTACCGATTCTTTGAATACACTTAGTCGTTTGTATATTCGGGAGATCATTCGTCTTCATGGGATTCACGTATCTATCGTGTCTGATCGAGATCCGAGATTTACCATGCGTTTTTGGCAAAGTTTGCAAGTCGCTTTGGGCACGAATCTTTTGCTTAGTACCGCGTATTACCCTCAAACCGATGGCAGTCCGAGAGAACGATACAGATTTTGGAAGACATGCTTCGGGCTTGTGTGATGGATTTTCGAGGTAGTTGGGAGGACGATTTGCTGTTAGTAGAATTCACGTATAACAATAGCTATCAATCTAGTATCGAAATGGCACTATATGAGGCTTTATATGAGAGACCGTGTCGATTACCTGTATGTTGGACCAAATTGGGAGAGGCTACATTAGTAGGGCTGGATATGATTAAGGAGACTTCTGAGAGTATGAAAGCAATTTGTCAACGCCTTAAGGAAGCTCAAGAGAGAACAACCGAACAAGTTAAGGTGATTCGCCAAAGATTGCTGACCGCGCAAAGTAGGCAAAAGAACAATGCTAATCATCGTCGTCGCCAGTTGTCGTTTGAAGAAGGGGATCATGTATTCCTCAAAGTAGCCTCGTAGAGGTTTGTCTCACTTCGGAAAAAAAGGAAAGCTTTCGCCACGTTGTATCGGGCCGTTTGACATTATTGAGAAGATTGGGGAGGTTGCGTATCCTTTAGCTTTGCCACCAAGGCTATCGGGTGTACATGATGTGTTTCACGTGCCAATGTTGAGGAAATACGAACCGGATCCATCTCACATGTTAGAGTGGTCCGTACTCGAATTAAAAGACGATGCGTATTATGGGGAAGAACTGATACGTATCCTAGATTCGCTCGATCAAGTGTTGATGGGTAAGACGACACCATTGGTGCGAGTATTGTGGAAGAGTCAGGGTAATGAGGAGTCGACTTGGGAACGAGAAGATGTGGTAAGAGAGAAGTATCCACACCTATTTCCGGAATAAACCAATGTGAGTGTTTCAAATTTTAGTATCATGGTAATTGACTTGTTACATAATATTGATGGTCATACGTTGTTGCAAGCTTGTGTGATGTGTGTGTCAGCTAGTTTTGGCATGGAAAATTTTGAGGACGAAATTTCTTTAAGTTGGGTAGAATGTAGAGACCCGCATTTATTTTATCAATGTTAATGTTTTTATGAATGCTTAATTATTGAGAAAGATTAGTATTTATGTGATTTAGGGCTAAAGTAGTAGAATTGATTGAGGAAGGGGTGCAAGTGTGATATGTTTTTGGGCTAGTATATATAGGAGGGTGAGGGAGTATAGAATCATTTTCTCCTCCACCCCCCCCCCCCCCCCCCCCGTCTCTCCCTCGGCTCCCTCCCTCTCTCTCCAAAATTCCACTCAAAACAACCTCCAATCTTTCATCCCTACGCGTATTGTGATCTGTATCTCGCTGGTTTGAGCTCGGGGGAGTCGTATATCGGTCGAATTAAAGTTTTCGGAAAGTTAGGGCTCGTAACTTCTTAGGTTTCGTTTTTCGACCTTGAGGTAAGGATTCTACCTCTCAATATATGTAAAAGATGTGTTTTCTAGACTTGAAATCGTGCCTATGATTGTTGTTGTTGTTGTTGTTGTTGTTATAGTCGAATCCTTGAAAATCTGCTTAAAATGTTGCCATATTGATACTATAAGAAAACAGAAGCTTCAGAATTTTCGATTTGATTGTTGGACCGATACGGCATTTTGGCCGAATCGATACCAGGAGCTTATGGACAGTTTTTGCTGCTTTATTCCAAACTTCATCGTTTTGACCCCCGATCATTTCTAACTTGTTCTAAGTACTTCCAAATCACCCCATGACATGATTAATCGTATCCGTTGAGTCTATGGGTCTTCTTTGCATCTCTTGTCCTTGTTCAGTAAAATTTAGACGTCGAATACCATATGAACTATGATTGGATTGGAATGACAAACTGTGAGAGTATGAAACGCTTGAACACTTTTGGACACAATAAGAACATTCGTGGCCCATTGACAGGTGCGTGCCTAGAAGGGGGTATCGGGATCCCTTAATTGGCCTGACATTAGCAAATGCTCATATTGGTTACCTGCAGGACCTACCTATGGGTATGGTGCCTAGCAGGGGTTATCGGGGATCCCTTAATTGGCCCGGCAGGAGCTTCAGCGCATGACACATATGATGAAAAGATGTTGGACACATGAGAAATGGAAATGGTTCTAGTTGAGTTGCACGATGGTTGTTAAGTGGTTGATTGAGCTTATTGAATTACGATTGTTGATTATCATGTGGTCTTTGTTCATGTTCCAATCTTGACATCATCCTAACATTTCTCTTCCATATAATGTTAAAGTAAAATTTCCTACTAGGCTAGTATAGCTCAAACCCTCCATTATTTTCAAGTACTAACTCAAGGCAGTAGCTAGCATGATTGAATGCCTGGACGTGGACATATTTTTAAAACTAACGATGAGAAGTTACTTATCCATCTTTGTAAATTTTCTTTTAGAAGATGTATTTGTAACTCTATTTGTAAATCTTTTGATGTGGAATATTGTAAACTCTTAACTCTCTTTCAATACATAGTACTTATGTTTATTTGATCCTCGGAGCCAAATATGTAATATTGGAAAACTTTTAGATGTTGAAATGAGATTATGGAAATGGGAACACTATTTTATTTTGGGACATCGTACGGATTATTGTGGGGTTTTATTTATGGAAATCTTTTATTATTATGTTGAAAATCGAGGGTGTGACAAAAATAGTGGGAGAAAAAAGGAGGGGGCAACGGGGAATGTGGGGTAGAAGGGGTGGGGAAACCCACCCCAGAGCTTCTCTGTTTAGCTGCTTACTTTCTATGCAAGCATTTAGCCTCAAACAGTTTACAAATGATAAGTTCATTTTTTTCTTCCTTTTTTTTTGTCATATTTTATAGTCAGTGGGGGTTAGTAGGATAATTAGATTAGCATTAAGGGAGTCCAATAGTTTTTCATAGATATGGGTTTCAACTGCCCCCAAGGGGCCTCGAACCTCTTCCTCCTAAATGGAGGAGAGGGTAGGTTGCCAACTGCACTAGGTAGTGGAACCTTACAATAAGTTCATTTACTAACTACAACTGCTAGTCCTAGTGCTTAGTAATAGCCTACACGGGAGGGAGGGTGTGCCCCAACCGTTGGTTCTAAAATAATATTTTCTTCGTCCCATTTTGTTTGTTCACTTTTTGATTTTTTATTGTCCCAAATTGTATATCCAATTTTAAATGACCAAGGAAGAAATCCTATAAAAATACTTTTTTACCTTTCTTTCTTCCTTAAATTGATGTGACAAGTATATTTTGAATTGAAGAGTATTTGCGAAAAATTTAGTTTTCAAAGTGAAATGATTGTATCCTCTTAATAAGTTGAATTTTTCAAATTGGACAAACAAATCAGGACAGAGGGAATACTTCCTCCGTTCGGATTTAATTATTCTTAGTTTTATTCTTACAGGCTAAAAAAATGAGCTATATCTTTGAATCCGTAATGAATTTTATATTGAATATGGATCTTGTTTGATAGTTCTCAATTAGTTTTATAATACAATATTTTCGAAATTACGTAAAATATTATAAATTAAAAGTTATAATCGATTGAAAAATGATACGAACTATATAAAAAGACTATTAAATCCGAATGGACGGAGCAGGAGCAATTGACACAGAAAAGAAGACAAAGTGGAATGGAGAAAACCTCTTCCCCAACTACCACCACCACCGCCAGCAGCTCCGATGAGGGGGGAGTGGGAATGGGAATGGGTTCAGAAACTCTCTCAAGAGTTGCTGGTATCATCCAAAGTTCGGAAGATTCCAACATCATCCCTCCCCAATTCGATTCTAAGTATTTCCACTCTCATCTCATCCGGGGCCTCCTAAGAACCCACCGTGTCGAGCGCGGCCGACTCTCCTCCCTCCTCTCCGTCAAGCCTCCCGTTATGGTACGTACACGTCCAAACCCTAACTCCCCCTTCCGCAATTCAGACCTTTTCAATGTTTTTCTCGCTGCTCTGATCAAGGGCAGGCTCCGGATTTCAGTTTGGGTGGACGAATATATACTCCCTCCGTCGCTTGCCCAAAGGAAACTCTAACTTTTCAAGGGTCTGTAGAAAGCTTGATTGGATTTTCAATATTACCCCCTTATTCTCTGCACCTAAGACTACTTTCAGAGGCGGAGTCTGTACCTGTACCTGGGAGGGCCGAACTAAGATGGGAAAAAAAAATGCCGCAAAAATTAACTTTTGAAGATTTATTAAGTATACTGAAAATATATTCCTAACTATTAAAATCGCAGAATGCGGTGTGCTTTTTATTTTTTGTTTTAAAATGAAAAATTTTAAAGCGACTATGACAGTGCTATTCCACTTTTTTTTTTTAATCGGGATTGGTATTCCACTTCACATGTGGCACATGAGTGACAGTCAAGTCGTGTGCACCCTATACTCTTCGCACGAGGTGAGGGTTCAAACTCCCGAGTCTCATCCCCTTTCCCCTAGATTACTAGGAGTAGAATATGATTTGTCTTGTAAAAAAAATTTGCATGCAATTTTTTTAGAAAAAGTCCAAAGTCAGGGTGCCGGGGCCACCCTCATCCCATACACAGCTCTGCCACTGACTAGTGTGTGGAAATTTACTCAACTTTTCGTTTGACTTAGGAAAGAGAATAAGTATTTTGGGACATTCCTAAATGAAATACTGGACAAGCAAATATGAAGGACAAACAATATGTGACAGATGGAGTGCATTTTTTTCCAGTTACAGATGAGAGGGTGATAGCAAGTTTTTGCTGATATGTATTATAAAAACAGCATCGAAAACAGTTATTGTGGGGATTTTTACTAACCTAGTACGAAATGTATAGTGGTATATAATTGTAGATGCATATAACTTTTGTGCATGCATATTCATTCCAAATGATAAACAGTTGAACTTAATGTTGCATTTTTTACTGATGCATTAATCTTAGGAGGACTATTATTGAGTTTTTCCTTTAAAAAAAGGGCAGGTGTTACATTTATTTTTTTTTAAAATGACGCTTTGTGAGACAAAACTACCGTGATACTAAAGAAATTGTGAACCTCATCTAGGGCGGTTGTTCGGGTTGATCTGAGCGTCACTCAGTCCTGCGCTCTGATTTTCTGTTTGGTTATAGAGATACGGCGGGAAACGGAAATGGCTGTCGATCAGTATTTTGTAGTTGGTTTGCTCTGATTCTCTGTTTTAGTTAGTGGAAATTGAAGGTTGAAAAGGGTCATACTAAGAACCACCCCATTCTGCATTGCTTCAGCGGGGCAAAATCCCATTGACATTTCACACCTTCCACTACTTTCACGTACGTCAATCTATTTTTTCACATTTTTCTATACGCGTCATAATTTCCACAAAGTTGTAATACATCTTCTATATCTTAGTATAGGCTATTAGCATTTTCCTAGAACGTAATAAAGGATTGAATTTTCATGCTTTATAGTGCCTTGGGTCCTGTTTGGTTGCCAAAATGATGCAAACAGAAGTAACTAAGCATGAGTTTAGCATGAGTTTAGCTTGTTTCTGTTGGATTGATGATAATTCTGCCGAAGTAAAGAAATGAAGATATGGTTTGTACTTGAACGATGTCGTACTTATGATTATGAAGTATGTGAGCTGTAATAGTAAGACTCAAGATTCCCTGACTTACGTTGTGTCGACCACCAGTCATTGGACAATTAGTGAACTAACATGGTCTAAGTGATGTCCTTCTAGGAGGCCTTTGCGAAGAACAATCTTTGTGCTCTCTGTTCTGCATTTGTGCACCTTCTACAAGTCAGTTTTTCCATCTCTCCCGTTTGAGACTGGGTAGAGCATGTGAGGGGAAAGAATTAGCTTGACATATGCTGACGGGACCATTCTCTCCGAACTTCACCTCTTAGGACAATTTGATAATCTAACCTTTTAATATTTCTTACATACAAATGGAACTCATCAAGCTGACTGAAAGGATGAGACCATGGCTTAGTAGGAGTTGCAAAAGATGCTTTCACTTGCAATGTTCTATCTTTCTTTCCTTCCTTTTTTTTTTTTGGTGAATGAGAATAACAGAACACATTGTTGCATCCATGGTTCCTATCTTGTGTTTCGACCACCATCATTGGAAACAAAAATAGTGGGCTTGATGACTAATTAACGGTTGGTGTAGAATTCTTATGGCACATTGCATGGTGGGGCTGTTGCGTCTGTGGCGGAGATTATGTCAATTGCTTGTGCCAGAACCATTGTAGGCGAAGATAAGGAGCTCTTTCTTGGAGAATTGAGTACGACGTACCTATCTGCTGCTCCCCGCAATGTGAGTTCTTTTATTTTATTTTTCAATTGTTTTATTTTTCTTTTTTGCTCGGCAAAAGTCAGTGCTGTTGGTTAAAGTTAGTGAGGTTTGAACCCCAACCAAACGCATGGGAGTACATGGTGTCTAGTGTCTACCACTTGGCTACACTCCACTTGGTATTTTTCAATAGTTAATAGTGGTATTTGCATTTATGGCATATATTGATGTTTGTGTATATATTGCATAAAAGAATATTTGCTCATTTTTTGCTTGTCATACTAGCAAGATATATTTTTGTGAAGTGATTTCTTGTATTGATCATTTATGTCAACAAATTGCGGAGGTGCTCCCACTGGCATGTCATATGACTGTCCAGTTATGCCTGATACCTGCGCAAATTGAAGGCATAGACGTTGTTGTCTATTGGTTTGCTTTCCAACTGCTTTTCCCTTTGAAATTGGAACATTTCTTGCGTTCACAGGCAGAATTGACGGTTGATGCATCTGTAATAAGAAGTGGAAGGAGCTTGACCATCATTGCGGTCGAGTTCAAAGTCAAAGACACAGGGAATTTAGTTTATACCTCTCATGCCACCTTCTACAACACGCCTGTGGCAAGTTTGTGAAGTTTTCTTTCAGCACATTAAGGATGAACGTCTAGGTATGTAGTATGGTCCTAAGACATGCCTGTCAGATATTCTGTGAGAGTATTGTCGATTCATTTTTATTTTATTGGTTGGCATCCTATTGTTCATACAGAATTTAATTTTGGGTAGTGATAATGCCAAAACTCCAGTGCATAAAAGTCTTGTACACTGCATATGGTACAAGCTTTTTGTGCACTAGAGTTTTGGCACGAACAAAAACAGTTTTGGCATTATCATTTCCCTTTATTTTTCCACGAGACATGCTGAATATTTCATATGTTTCTGCACTCTTTTCGGACGACAAGATAGTACTTGCAAGTATTCCATGCAACTTGGAAAGATCAAGGTCACGAGAATAAGCGACGGCACCTGGAACCACACTACTGCCCGTGCGGGTGTAACATGCAACCTAGGAACAATTTCTTCGCTTGTAAAAATTGTACTCTCTGTAATAGAATATCTGAAACGTTTAGTTATAATATAGGAGTTCACACGTACACATTCACTGGTCAAGAACAAGGCGTACACAAAACAAGCAAACATTTTTCGTTCATAGGATGGTATAGTAATTGTTTACTTGGTTGACCATCATGGATTCATGGGGATGGGTGATCCTTGAACAGAAACATTGATATTTCTAGTGTTAGCCTTCTTTTTTCCCATCACATTTTGTGTAGTTCCTTAGCTTATTGTTGTGGTTATTTTGGTTCTTTTTGAGTTTCTATACGTATACATTGAGTCTACATTATTTGAACGGTTGTTTCTGTTTGTCTCTCAGTTTCTAAACTTCTGTTCATTATGGTGCTTCATACCGTTTCTTTCCTTTTCACGACTTTGAGCTGCAAATTGAAAGAAATATGTGCATGAGGATGTGATACTGTATTCCCCCCCCCCCGTCGTGGAGGTTCCAAGCAACTGTTAATTTGTGAAGCATATGTACGTGGCTAGTATTGTTGGAAAGTGACTAGAATTCCTGTATTAAGTTGGTTTAGGCTTATTTGACTAGAATTTCTATTTTTAGTCGGTTTAGGTTTATTTGGTGCTTTCCTATAAATAGGGACCTTGTGGGTTCCTAGGGATCATGGTTCTTTTCTTCAAGGGCTTAGATATTAGGGAATATGTTCATCTCTTAGGGTTTCACCAAGGGTTTGTGTCTCCCTTTTGGGTTCCACTAGAGATTTGTCCCTAGATATCTGTTTGGTGCTTCATTGAGAGTTACGGGTATAGCCGGCTCTTTGTTTCTCTCCCCGTTTATAGTGAATCCTCTTGCTCTTCTCCCTGTGAACTACGTTCTTGCTTTGTGCTTGAGCGGAACCACATATATCTTTGTGTTTTGTTTATCGCTTGTTGGTTTGTTATATTCTCAACTTCGTGTTAGGCACAAGAAGTATGATAATGGATGGACCCTAGTATGATACTGGTAGTCGACATTGTTAACGAGGAAAAATTACCGTATGAATACCACTGGGATACGTCTGTGAAAATTTGCCGCAATAGTTTTGTGGAATGTATTAGCTTACTCTAGAAGCATGCTATGGTATAGAGAAGAATCTCATCAAGCTAACTACATATCTGTTAAAAGAAGTTGACCTCCCAGTTGGGGTATGGCTTGGAATCTTCGATATATGCGAGGCACGTCTTGGATATGGAAAAGCTTAGAAAACTTATTTAGCTTGGTCTTCAGCATACCTGGTACACATGCAGATGTAGCATGTAAAGTAACGGTACCCATTATGTAGCCCAGTATCAGTACAACATATTTTCTAAAGTACCCATGTTCATGGATGTGAAGTAACCTATACGTCGAATTCCCTGGGATCATCGATTTTCCAGTGCTCTTCTAGAGCACATAACGCCTCCAAACGCTGCTGATAAAGAGTTCGGTTGGGGAAATATGAAACTAGCAAGGTAGAGGAGCCCCTACCTTGGTAGTCTTTTAGGAAATAATCTGCATGAAATTGTTGGATTCCTGCCTTAACTAGGTGTTAGAAGCTAGACATTGGCATCTGATCATTGTGGACGTTGTTTCCTCTGTACTACTTATTTATTTGAACTGCTCAACATCTAAAGCATCAATGCATGTTGCGTTCCCCTCAAGTTCATGAAAATAACTTGCTGTTTCTGCACCTTCCTTTAGGTGGTAAATAGCTGATTGGAGAGAAATATATTGATATTTTTTCTTCGTCTTTTTCACTTGTTTATGATCTCATTCTGTTCCGGCTGTAGGATTAACCATACTTTGAAACTTGATGCTCAAACAGTTTTGCTGGGTGGTAAAATCATCAAGTGATAGATCTGCAGAAGCGTAGTTGAGCAACTACCATTTGTTCATGACAATGTCAATTCTTGGACGTATAGCAAAGACAGAACCAATAAAGAGATTATGGCTTATCTCTGATCTAGAGCACTATTCGTACCAGAGTACAGTAGTCGAAGATTCACTATTTACCGAAAGCTGTTTGTCCACATATTATTATTTATTTGCTGGCAGTTGCTCTGAATTTGGCTTGAACTCGAAAGTTAACGTCATGTAGCATATTCACATTGGAAACTGATTAACTGATGACCAGATTCCATATGGATTTCTTGTGCCTTCGTGTGTGCGCACTTGATATTAGTGCATCTCATAATAATACTCCTTCCAATCCTACAGATTTTTGAGATCGCTGGGTATATCATTCAGGACAGCATATTAACTTATTGATATCATTAGCCAAATGATCAGACAATATCTCTTTTTAAATAAATTAATGGCCAAAATTATCCCATTCAAGTGCATGGGCAGAGGGATGTTGGGACAAGTGGGGTCACCAATTTTTCACTATGGCTTTGTATACTTTACACCCAAAGTCTACTTATTTTACCCCACTTTTAATTTCTAGTAATTTTCCCCGGCCATAATGAAGTTCTGGTACTTACGAAACTATCCCTAGCCATAATGAAGTTCTGGTACTTACAAAACTAAGGGTTGTAAAAAGAAACTCCTTACCTAGGTTCTCCCACAGCAATTCCCAGACTTTGTTCGTCTAAAAAGAAAGAAACCCTCAAACTTCGCTTGTTCTTATCGGCGAACATGGACTCACAAATTGCCATGGATAATCCACAGAACAGAAGAGGTAAGAATGCCTCTCTCTCTCTCTCTCTCTCTCTCTCTCTCTCTCTCGGCACAATCAAACCAATACTAGAGCTTAACCTTGTGCTAGAGTAATGTTAGTAATCGAATGTGAGATGAATGGATGCATGATAGTCATTGTGTCTATAGAGAGATATTCTTGCTAAGATTTCTTTTTTGAACAGCGAAAAAGTTTTAGGTGAAAGTACATAAACACCCCCTCAATTATCACTTTTTCTCATAAAAATCCTCTCACATTTAAAAGCGCCCATGGAGACCGCCTCAACTATTGGAAATTGAATTAATCACTAACTCTGTTAACGGAATGAATGAAATGATAAATATACCCTTTTCATGTCTCATACTGACGTCTCTCTCCCTCTCCTGACCGAACATACCCATTTTCTCCAATGCAGCCAAGTCCAAACCCCACAAAAAATGCTCAAATCATTTCAGAAACTATCCAATTTTCTCCAGATTCAACGCCAACGCCAATAACAACAGCAAAGAAAATTGCTTTCCTCCGCTACCTCAACCCTCCCTCCGATGTACGACGCTAACACCAATGCCATGAACATCCAACAACAACAACAAAGAAACCAGATCGAAGGCGAGGAAGACGACGACGTCACGAGTGGGGAGTCAATCAACAACCCCTACAACATCCAGTTCTGAGACAATGGGGAGGGGGAAAGAGAGCGATGTCGTTGGTTTGATGTTGCAGGAGAATGGGGAGAGGTGAAAGACAAAGCCCTGGAGGCCGTGGATGACTAGGAGGCCATCATCGAAGAGGTCGGGGTGGGTGATCTCGATGCCGCTGACAAAGACCTTGGAGGCATTAGGAGCGGAGGAGGTGACAATGAGGCAGCGGCCAGGGGCTAGGGTTTTGATCTTGGTGGCGAAGGGGAGGGTGCGGAGGTTGCGGAGGGAGAAGAGGCTTAGGACAATGTGTGCTCAGAGAAGGAGGAGGAGGGGGCGAAGGAGGTGATGGGGCCGCGTCAGACAGTGGAATTTGAGAGGGAGGGAGCGGCGGTGGCAAAGTTTCTGAAGCCAAGGGAGGAGAGGACGAGGCCGAAGAGAAGGAAAATGTGAGTTTGGTCTTGGTAGCATGATGGTGATGGAGGGAGGGTTGAGGCAGTGGTTGAGAGAAGGAGGAGGAACGCAAATAAAGCAATAAAGAGTAAGTGGAACGCAGCCCAAACACCAGACAAAGCCTAACAGCCCAAATACAAGGGTATTAGCGCAACAATGAAATCCAATACACACAAACCTTAAAACGCTGATCTGGAAACTGAAGCGCCAAGCCACCACTGCCGCAAAGCAAGACCGCTGTGAACCCACCGTATGTCGTCAGTCCCAAAAATGATCGGAGAGCTACCGCAGCAAAAACAGCCGTGAACCTCGCATCCCAATCAGCCACCTGTTGCCAAGACACCCACAAGCTGCCAAAGTCCTAAAAACCCCAAGCTGCCACTGTCACACCCCACCCTGGAACAACACCCGAAGTGGGCCCGAACCGACACGACCACGTAGCATTCCACACAAAAGAACAACTAAACGACAAACCATACACTAAATAGAGTAAAACCCTAGCGGAAGACTTAACATTAATATACACAAGGTGTCAACAAACTTTACAAACATACATAGTATATAAGACGCCTCTTATCCCAACACAAGTAATTAGACATTAACGGAGTTCCTAACATAACTACAAACTTGAAGTCATAAAGTACTCGACAACATTTGTCACAAAGTGAGTTTAGCAAAAGTAAGAGTTCGACCCAATACAATCAACTCAACCACAACACTAACTAGGGGTGTGCACGGGTCGGACGGGTCAGGTTCGGCCCTGAACCCGCCCCGACATGTCGGGTATCAATTTTTTTGGCCCCGAACCCGAACTGAACAAGTGGGAATAACCGTCTGCGTGCTTGATTTTTTGGGTCGGGTCCGACCAAAACCGAAGTAATCTATATGAATTGTTCTATTTGGGTCGGGTAAGAAAAACAGCACCCCGAGCCCCGAACCGAAAACTGATTTTTTACAAAAAAAAAAAATGAACCCGTACCCGACCGAACCACATGTTCGGCCCCGCCCGAGAGCCTTCGGGTCGGGTCGGGTTCATCGGGTCACGGGTTTTTTGCACACCCCTAACACTAACACTCGATGCAAAACCAAGTGTCCCCAAAACGCCGACTAGTAGTGGACCAACTCTACAACCACCTGTGACTTGACAATCCAAAAAGGAAAACCAAAGTGTGTGAGATATAGAATACATTCAATAATATACTAGAATAACCGAAAGAACATCTCTCTTGAATGTAGTTCACACAAACTCATCATATGTACTCAAATGGACAACACACATATAATCACAACACATGCGATGACACGTCTGCCACAATTCCATATACCCCAGGAGTCGTGTCCCACACAACATGCTCCAAACTGGCAGCATGGCTTACGACATGGTGTGCCTCACACGTAAACCATCGGCGGTATAATCAACATCCAACAAGCATGCAAACCATTAGCTAAATCTCAAATAGCATGATATGCAAACCCCACCATGTAATATCTCATTGAACATATCCATATCAGACACACTCACCTTTGTGTCGACCGAAGTATGCCAAACTAAGGTTTCGGCACCCCCCGAATGACCAGCTCTTTACCTAGCCACAAGTTAACTCATATTAGTTACGAATTCAACGAATACTCGACACAAAGTTATAAAGCTAACAAGAAGCTAAACGATGTCTAACGAATACAAATATGTCCATGTCAATACCTAGAAGTGTCCCAAAACAAGCATAAATTTCAAATATGAAATAACTCTTGAAATCAATTTGCAAACATACGACCAGATTGTCTTATTTTGGCTATAACTTCTAATTGGTTTAGAATTAGATCATGAGACCACCACCGTTAGAAAGTATGTTTTCAGTACATAAATTTCAATATAAAATTTGCCCAAGACGGAGTTCCGATGAAGAACTTATGCTCGCCCGAAATTCACTTGTTTGAGTGGTACCGATC
Organism: Rhododendron vialii; assembly: GCF_030253575.1. Taxonomy (NCBI): domain Eukaryota; kingdom Viridiplantae; phylum Streptophyta; class Magnoliopsida; order Ericales; family Ericaceae; genus Rhododendron; species Rhododendron vialii. The sequence continues at coordinate 24,307,515 of NC_080557.1, read as the reverse complement.
ACTCAAAACTTGGTACCGGTACCAAAAGGTCAGAAACGAAATCCAAATGATTTGGGTACTGGTACCACCAAGAACTTGGTACTGGCACCACCTGGGTTTTATAGAAAAACTCATGCCATTTCCCTTTTGATTTTCAACATATTTCACAACTCAAACCACCTCAAAAACACTTCAAAACATACTCAAATACTTAGATACAATAGAGCTACCTCAAGAACAACAAACTCATGGATTAAATCAAGTTCTAAACATCTAATATTTGAGATTCAAGGTAAGGTTCTTGATTCCTCCAAGAACTCTCCCAAAACTCAAACCTAGAGCCCTACTCAATATTCAACAACTAAACCATGAAAGAATTCCAACCCAAAACATGGAAATTAACAATTAAAACATGAATTCAAGTACAAAGAAACATGGATTACCAACTAGAGCTTCAAGAACAAGACAATTGAACAAAATCCTAGCTTTTGCCTTCTCCTCCTCCTCCTCCTCTTCTTCTTATTCTCTCACACCTCTCTCTCTCTCTCTCTCTCTCTCTCTCTCTCTCTCTCTCTACGTTAATAAGGAATGAGAATGGGGAAGCAAATATCTCCCAAAATATTTGTTGAAATCTATAGGGAAATTATTATATGCAATTGAAACCATGTGCTAACTTATGCTCCACCCATAAATCACACACCAGGCTCTCGAACTTCCGAAATAAACAAATCAACCTCAAAAACATTTAATTCAATTAAAAGATGAATTAAATACTTTAATATCCGGGACGGGTATTACAACTCTCTCCCCTTTAGAAAATTTCATCCCGAAATTGAATTACCTGACTAAAACAAATGCGGATACTTTTGTCTCATCGACTCCTCGCCCTCCCACGTAGCCTCCTCAACCTTGTGATTCCACCACAACACCTTCACATAGGGTATCACCTTAGAATGTAAAACCTGCTCCTTTCGATCAAGAATCTCAACCAGTGTCTCCTCGTAGGACAAATCCTCACAATGTTCCAACGGTTCCAAACCCAGAATAAGTGATGGGTCTCCCATGAATTTCCGAATCATAGAGACATGAAACACATCGTGTAACCGAGCCAACTCAACCGTTAAAGCCAAACGATAAGCCGTAACGCCAACTCTTCCAACAATTTCATAAGGACCAATATATCTCGGTGCCAATTTCCTTTTCTTTTGAAAACGAATAACCCCTTTCCAGGGTGAAACACAAATAAACACAAAGTTGCCAAGTGCAAACTCTAGCTCACGTCTCTGTTTATCTACATAACTCTTTTGACGGCTCTATGCAATTTTCAAATGTTCTCTAATCAATCAAACACCATCTGTTGTTTATTATATTAACTCCGGACCCAATGGTTGCCCTTCAGCGGCTTGTTGCTCTAACTCTCGTTCCAACATACTCCTTTCACCCACATCCTCCCAACAAATCAGTGTCCTGCATCGTCTACCATACAAGGCCTCGTACGGTGGCATGCCAATATTACTCTGGTAGTTGTTATTATAAGCGAATTCCGCCAACGACAAGTTCTCTTCCCAACCGTCATCGAAATCCAGAACACTCGCTCTCAGCATATCTTTTAAAATCTGCATAGTCCGCTCTGACTGACCATCTGTTTGTGGATGAAATGCAGTACTAAATTTCAAAGAAGTCCCCATAACATGTTGTAGGCTAAACCAAAATCTAGAAGTAAATTTAGGATCCCTGCCACTAACAATAGATATAGGTGCCCCATGCAATCTGACAATCTCAAGATATAACTTAGCATACATATCTGTGGTATACGTAGTCTTAACCGGTAAGAAGTGAGCCGACTTTGTCAACCGATCAACAATAACCCAAATAGAGTCGTATCCCCCTTTTGAACGTAGCAAGCCTGTCACAAAATCCATTGTCACATGTTCCTATTTCCACTCCGGTATAGGTAGATTCTGCAATAAACCCGTCGGTCTCTGGTGTTCCACCTTCCCTTGTTGACAAGTCTCACAACCAGCCATATACTCCGCAATCTCTATTTTCATACCACTCCACCAGAAATACTCTCAAATCATGATACAATTTAGTGCTTCCCAGATGCATAGCATATGCAAAACGATAAGCTTCATCTAAAATTTCCTTCTTTAAGACCATGTCATTTGGCGAACACATTCTCTTTCCAAACAAAATCATACCATCATCTCGAACACTGAACTCATGCACTTTCCCTTTCACTACACGCTGTCTGAACTATAGAGACTCGAATAATTTTTAATTATTGAAATACTTGTTAAATGCCTAATTGAGAAAATGTGAATTATTTTGGTGTTTAATTAGATTGAGGATTGAAGTGGAAAGATTGAAACTAGAGGGAGTGTGTGTGTGATTTAAAGATATGTGAGCATATATGGTGGGTTTGTGGGGTGTAGGAGATTATTTCATCTCCATATATATATATATATATATATATATATATCTCTCTCTCTCTCTCTCTCTCTCTCTCTCTCTCTCTCTCTCTCTCTCACTCAAAACCTTGCTCCATCTCACAAAACCCCTAAGGGATCCATCTCTACTTCATCTCTAGAACTTAACCTCGGACTCATATCGCGTTGGGTGAGGCTCGGGAAGAAGATCTCGGTTGATTTCAAAAGTTTGGAGCTTGGGCTCGTTCGAATCTCTTCGGTTTCGCTCCTTGAATCGAGGTAGGGATTTCTTTACCTCTTTTATGTGTTTATACGTTGATTAAGTGTAGAAATCGTATCTTGAATCGTTGGGTGTTTTGTTGTATTTGCTTTTGAGTATTCTGCACAAAATCGCCGTTCGTAATGTCCCCGTATCGATACGATTGTGTCCGTATCGATGCGCTGAAAGGATCTGCATTCCAGTAGCTTCAGAAATCTATCATAGTGTTCCCATATCGATACGGTTATTTGCGTATCGATACTCCAAACTCTGGAGTATCGATAAGGTTATTTTGGTATCGATACTCCTTGGCTTTCTGGGCAGTTTTGCCCATGTTGCTCCGATCGACCGTTTTGACTCCCGATTACTTCTAAACCTTTTTGGACACCTCCAAACCTATTCCAAGCATGTCCAATTGAATTTCTTTGATTCATTGAAGTTATCCTTGGTCCGATGGCACTCCGCTAGTAAGAAATGAATAGGAATTCATTTGATTAAAACTGTGTTAAAACGTAACTTATTGATTGACTGATTACTTAGGAGTGTTTGTTGCATAATGATGGTATTAATGGCATAACGTATGATGATCCTTGCATGAATGTGGTTATGAGAAAGTCCTAGTTTGCATATTGAGTAAGAGAGTAGTTGTTTGGGGTCGAAAGTTCGACTAAGGAGTCTCGTAACGCAAGGGGTGGTAATACGGAGACTCAAGTGGGTCTCGTAACGCAAGGGGTGGTAATACGGTGATCCAAGTTGTTAGGGCTTTCCGTAACGTAAGGGGTGGTAATACGGTAACCCTCGTGGTAATCATACTGTAACGCAAGGGGTGAAAATACAGACGGTGGAGATGGATGTTAGCGAGTCGTGTCGAGATAGCTAGAGTTATCATTGTCTTGTGAATTAGTTGGCATATCATGGTAATGGCATGTCTTAGAATGATCTCGTTGAATGTCGGCACACTTATAAATTGATTATTATCCATCGTTGAGCTAAATTTCCTGTCTTCATCCTTTTGCACTTATCATTATATTTGCACATAGAATTGGTAAAAGATTTTCCTACTGGGCTAGTGTAGCTCAACCCAATCTTTCTTTTCAGGTCAGAACGCTGGATAGCAACTTTCATGCATCGTATGCTTGGATGTGATGACATTTTGGAAGCTAACTTGTTTTGGTTACTTAATCATCTTTTGTAATAGACTTACTTTTGGAAAAGATGAATTTGTAACTTTTTAACTTGTTTTTACCTATACTTAAGCTTAATTTGGGTCGGAGTGCCAATGTTGTAAACTCTTTAAACTTGGGGACTTATTCGTAAAGTTAAACAAGTGGGAACTCTTTTGGGTATTGTTATTGTTATGTGGGAATCTTTTATCAAAATAGATTATATATTTATGTTGAAAATCGAGGGCGTGACAAGTTGGTATCAGAGCGTTAGGTTTGAATACCTAGAGACCGTGGGGAGACTTAGTCTCAGGGGTTCAAAAATCATTGCATATCATTTTAACAAAACATGTGTGTGCTTGCATGACCGACGTGTGTTCATCAATGTGGCATTGTATCTATGTTTATGTGGATTGGTGGAATGTGGTTGTTGTCGTTAACAGTCTTATTCTTGGATTCCATGTTGTAAGATGCCTTTCAGATGAGCTGGAAAGCCGTGACGGATTTATGGTGGTTGTGTGTAGTGCCAAGGCCGATATGTGAAAGCTATCATTTGTTTGTACATAATAGAAGTGTTAGACTATTAGTAAGATTTGTGAGCTAAGTGTTTGATGTGTTTTATTTGAATTGCGCAGATTACATGTTGAGTTTTAAAAACTTTTAGTAAATCTTATGAGATGTGAGGTGCATTGAGTGTAAACATACAAAGGGTAGTATGTTTGTTAGGATCGAAGAAGGAAGAAGAAAAGATAATGTATGTTAAGGTGTGACAGGAACCATAGTTTATCCAGGAAGTGAATGAGATGTATCATAGTTAGAGGGTTGAACTAGTGAGTGACTTGAATGTGTTTGAACGGATGGTATTTGTTGTGGTAGTGATTGTGGTCTATTATTGTTATGGTAGTCATTGAGGTAGTGATTTTAAGTATAGGTAAGACAAGTTGAGCCTCCGCAGAGAGTTGTAAGTATCTGAGGTTGACTTAGGAAGATGAGAGTTATAAGTAGGGTGTCTAGATACAGTATGTGTCTTCTGGACACCCAGGCGACTACTGATGAGATCCAGTTAGAAGAGGTGTTTGATCACCGCCCCTTCTAGATGGAAGTCTCGGAAAGTCAATTGGACACTAGGATTGTGTACAGGGGCTAGATCTTTAGGTTTGAGAAAAGCTATAGTGTTGTAGTCGTCATTACTGTGGTGAATGTAGTGATAGTGTCATTATGGTAGATTGACAAAAAATAGTGATAGCATTGTGTGGTGAAAAAAATAATAATAATCAAAATGAAAGGAGAGACAAAACTTGGGGTGTACTATATCGATGTGATTTAAGGCGAGTGATTGATGTCAGTGTGTGGTGAAAGACTTGTTTGAAGTGAGGACAATATGAATGAGGACTGTTGTGAGTTAAAAGATTGGAGTGTGGAGATTGTGTGTGATGTGAAATTGGCGACGTAGACTAGACTGATGACAGTATATGATGCATTGAGGTATGCCATTGAGGTGATAGATTAATGGGGGACTAGGGCTTAAATAGTGGTAGTGATAGCAGTGACGGTGATGGGAATTGTGTGGTCGATATTATTGAGGTTGAATGCAACAGTGGTAAATATCTTTGAGGAAAATTGATGTCGTTATGACTACTTAGTTGAGAGAAGAAATTTCTGAGCTGTGAAACTTGTGGTGAGTGGAACTATTAGAAGTTATTGGTGCGAGAAAATTGATTCCTAAGTGATGAGGTACTTGGAGTCTTAGAACATAATGAGAAGTATAGACTTATTGTCTGAAATCCCAGAGTCTTGTGGGTATTTAGGGAATTTTTTTTTTATTCAATTGGTTTGTATTGGTGACTGGATATTAGCATAGAGATATTCGAGATTAATGGATGTTAGTTGGTGCAGCCATGACACCTATTATGTGTAACTATTTGAGTAATGAGATATTGTCAGGTTGTATTGCTGTCGAGTCATAGATTTGATTAAGTGTTAAAGAGTACATATGTTTGATGCATATATTATATTTGCCGTAGTGTTTAAAGTTTTGAGTATATTGAATACCTAGCTTGACTAGAGTAACTAAATGTGAGTGTTCGAGATTGATGGGCGAATGGAAAACGTAAAAGGTATTGCGAGGATAAGATGAACTGATTATTATTGGGCTTGGTAGAGCTAGGGAATTGTGATGATGTACTGGATACTGAGTGAGTTTGTTGATACGTGGATAAATTTGGCATTGTGTAAGTTAGTAATTCGTATGAATAGTTTGTTGATATACTTCATGTATGAAATTTGTCGTTATTTAGCATGCATGCTTAATTTGATGTGTAATCATGATGAATGCGATTTGCCTTAATGTACGGTGCAGAGTAGACACCAATGGGTATGTGGGTACGAAGAGAGGATTCTTAGTTAGAATTTGGCATGTGCCTCTGTTATCTTTTTGTATGAAATGATTAGAATGTTAGATATGGAAGGTATTAGCAGGGAGTCAACCTATAGTTGAGAGTAGTTAATGGTTTATGATAAGGAGAAATAGTGAACTTGGGAATTTCTCAGAACAGATCTAAAGTTGCGTTGTGTTGAGTTATATAGCAAAGATGTAATTCCATAGAAGCGAGTTTGGATTTTCGAAAAGTAGAAACCAGTAATGATTTTGAGTGGACTAAGGAAAGTGGAGTAGTGTTAGACTTTTGATTGTATTCGAAGGTTAAAAAAAATGGCATTTGAGGTTTATGTAGAATTTATATGAGAGTTGTGTGGGTAATAGATATGTGAAATGGAGGTAATGGCTAACAGTTTTGTGTTATAAGTGTATTGATGTATTGATGGAGGTTCATTGTGTCCTTGTGAGAGGGAGGTGAGTGTCACGAGGCAAGGGGTCATTTGAGAAATGTTAAGGGAAATGGTGTTGCAGTCGGTTAATAGCAGTATCAATATTATGAATCAGTTGTGAGGTATGTTTATTGTTGACGTTGAAAGAAAGATCAATAACTTGAAGCGTGAAAGGTTTGACTATGGTGAGTGGATGGTTATAATTGATCCAAGGGTGATGAGGCATTATGTGGTTTAAGGATTCGATGCTTATTAGTTTTGTTCCAGTGTAGATTATTTGAGGTTCTTTGGATTGGTGGGTGAAGTGATATGTTGATTGATGTTGGTTAGGAAAGATAGAACTTGGAGTTTAGAATTTGAGTTTCTATAAGCAGTTCAATTTGTTCTTCTAGGAAGTTCGAGGAGTGCTTGGTAGAATAAGGCGCATGGAATGAAAATGTAGAATTCGGAATTTGGGAAATGTGAGGTTATTATTTGTCGGGTTGTGGTCTGACTATCATGATTAATTGGTGTGTGGGGACTAGGATTCTTGTACAGATGTTGGGATTTGAGGATGTGATAAAATGATAGAGGTTCAAGATTGAGTGTTGAGTGATAGAACCATACCGATAGTGAGAATTTTGTGGAGTAATTAGGATAAGAAAAATCTACGTAGAAAAGAGTGGATGATGTGATGATTATGAGGTTGCAATATAAGATTTGATATTATGGTTGGTGACTCGGTTGGAGTTGAGTTAGGAGTTGAGTTAGCAAATTTCAAGGACAATTCAAATTTTAGAAGATATGATTTGGGCTTGTGTTATGAGGAGATCACTTGTCGTTAGTCGAATTCGCGTACAATAATAGTTACCAATCTACCATCGAGATGGCATCGTATGAAGCCTTGCATGGGAGACCGTGTCGACCACTCGTTTGTTGGACCGAGTTGGGTGAGGCTACATTGGTTGGGCCAGATTTGATCAAAGAAACCTCCGAAAATATGAGAGCGATTCGTCAACGTCTTCTTGAAGCACAAAAGAGAACCACCGAGCAAATCAAAGTGATTCGTCAACGGTTGTTAACCGTGCAAAGTAGGCAAAAGAGTTATGCCGATCGTCGTCGCCGACCATTATCGTTTGAAGTGGGGGATCACGTGTTCCTTAAGGTGTCGCCGCGTCAATGACTATCTCGTTTTGGGCAAAAGGGCAAGCTTTCACCGCGTTATATCGGACCGTTTGATATTATCGAGAAGATTGAGGAAGTCGCGTATCGATTGGCATTATCACCAAGATTATCGAACATTCACTATGTGTTCCACGTGTCGATGTTACGAAAGTATGAGTCAGATCCGTCACACATGCTAGAGTGGTCCGAATTAGAGTTGGAAGCGGATGCATCTTATGGGGAGGAGCCGATACATATCCTAGATTTGCGTGAGCAAGTTTTGAGAGGTAAAACCATTCCATTAGTGCGAGTCTTATATGGAGTAATCTCGGAAAAGATGAGTCTACTTGGGAAAGGGAAGACAAGGTTAGAGAGAAGTATCCGCAATTATTTCCGAATTAACCAATGTGAGTTCTAAGTTTTGACTTTATGATTGTTAACTTGTTGTCGGATAATATGTATGGTTGCGTGAGCATGATTACTTGATGCATGATCTTAGTTGCCTTGAGTTGTAAATTTCGGGATGAAATTTCTTTAAGGAGGATAGATTGTAGAGACTCGAATAATTTTTAATTATTGAAATACTTGTTAAATGCCTAATTGAGAAAATGTGGATTATTTTGGTAGTTAATTAGATTGAGGATTGAAGTGGAAAGATTGTGTGTGTGTGATTTAAAGCTATGTGAGTATATATAGTGGGTGTGTGGGTTGTAGGAGATTATTTCATCTCCATATCTCTCTCTCTCTCTCTCTCTCTCTCAAAACCTTGCTCCATCTCACAAAACCCCTAAGGATCCATCTCTAATTCATCTCTAGCACTTAACCTCAGACTCGTATCCTGTTGGGTGAGGCTTGGGAAGAAGATCTCGGTTCATTTCAAAAGTTTGGAGCTAGGGCTCGTTCGAATCTCTTCGGTTTCGCTCCTTGAATCGAGGTAGGGATTTTTTTACCTCTTTTATGTGTTTATACGTTGATTAAGTGTAGAAATCGTACCTTGAATCGTTGGGTGTTTTGTTGTATTTGCTTTTGAGTTTTCTGCACAAAATTGTCGTTCGTAATGTCCTCGTATCGATACGATTGTGTGCGTATCTATACGCTGAAAGGATCTGCATTCCAGTAGCTTCAGAAATCTGTCATAGTGTTCCCATATCGATAAGGGTTATTTGCGTATCGATACTCCAAACTCCGGAGTATCAATACGGTTATTTTGGTATCAATACTCCTTAGCTTTTTGGGCAGTTTTGCCCATGTTGCTCTGATTGACCGTTTTGACTCCTAATTACTTCTAAACCTTTTTGGACACCTCTAAACCTAATCCAAGCATGTCCAATTGAATTCCTTTGATTCATTGAAGTTACCCTTGGTCCGTTGGCACTCCGCTAGTAAGAAATGAATAGGAATTCATTTGATTAAAACTGTGTTAAAACGTAACTTGTTGATTGACTGATTACTTGGGTGTGTTTGTTGGATAGTGATGGTATTAATGGCATAATGTACGATGATCCTTGCATGAATGTGGTTATAAGAAAGTCCTAGTTTGCATATTGAGTAAGAGAGTAGTTGTTTGGGATCGAAAGTTCGACTAGGGAGTCTCGTAACGCAAGGGGTGGTAATACAAAGACTCAAGTGGGTCTCATAACTCAAGGAGTGGTAATATAGTGATCCAAGCTGTTAGGGCTTTCCGTAACGCAAGGGGTGGTAATACGGTAACCCTCGTGGTAATCATACTGTAACGCAAGGGGTGGAAATACAGACGGTGGAAATGGATGATAGCGAGTCGTGTCGAGATAGCTAGAGTTATCATTGTCTTGTGAATTAGTTGGCATATCATGGTAATGGCATGTCTTAGAATGATCTCATTGAATGTCGGCACACTTATAAATTGATTATTATCCATTGTTGAGCTAAATTTTCTGTCTTCATCCTTTTGCACTTATCATTATATTTACACATAGAATTGGTAAAAAGATTTTCCTACTGTGCTAGTGTAGCTCAACCCAATCTTTCTTTTTAGGTCAGAACGCTGGATAGTAACTTTCATATATCGTATGCTTGGATGTGATGACTTTTTGGAAGCTAACTTGTTTTGGTTACTTAATCATCTTTTGTAATAGATTTACTTTTGGTTAAGATGAATTTGTAACTTTATAACTTGTTTGTACTTGTACTTAAGCTTAATTTGGGTCGGAGTGCCAATGTTGTAAACTCTTTAAACTTGGGGACTTATTTGTAAAGTTAAACAGGTGGGTACTCTTTTGGGTATTATTGTTATGCAAGAATCTTTTATCAAAATAGATTATATATTTATGTTGAAAATCGAGGGCGTGACATGAATTCTTGCAAATGAGGATCCTGCCATTGCCCATCTCTGATCCGATTTATAAACAAAGGTCGAACGCTGAAACAAGCTAACCAAGCCCCACTACCCCCCCAATGAACACTCTACCCCCATTTGTTTCAACTCAGTAAAAACTAAAACTCTCGAACATTGTATACATGCCAATCTTCCAACCGTCTTTCGACTTAAAGCATCGGCGACCACATTTTCCTTACCTAGATGATGGTGTATAGAACAATCATAGTCCTTTATCAACTCCATCCACCGACGCTGCCTCAAGTTCAACTCCTTCTGCGTGAACAAGTATTTTAAACTTTGATGATCACTAAAAATCTCACACGATACTCCATATAAATAATGCCTCCATATTTTGAGAGCGAAAACTACGGCCGCTACTCCAAATCATGCATAGGATAATTATGTTCATGAACTTTCAACTGTCTCGATGCATAAGCTATAACCTTACCCCGCTGCATCAAAACACAATCCAATCCTTTAAGTGAAGCATCAGTGTATACCACCAAGTCTTCTGTACCAATCGAAATTGTCAAAACCGGTGCCAATACTAACCATTTCTTTAACTCAAGAAAACTGCCCTCACACTCTTTAGACCATACAAATTTCACATTCTTCCTAGTCAACTTCGTCATTGGTAAAGCAATCGCGAAAAAATTCCTGTGGAGACCCATAAATTTCTTTATTTAATTTTAATGTTTTATAAAGGGATAAGTGATGATTTAATGTGAAAATTGTGGTTGTGGGTTAATGTGCAAGAATATGGAAAATGTGGGTGTTAGTGTAATATAGTGCATGTGTGTATATGTGTGTGCCAGGAGAGAAAAATTCATTTTTCTCCTCCCTCTCAATCTCTTGGTTCTCTCTCTACTCCCGGCTCTCTTCATCTCTCTCACTCTCTCATCCAAAAACTCTCCTCCAAACTCAAAACCCACAACAATCAGCCTCAACTCCATATTCTACTTGCGTATTCAGGCTCGTATCGCATTGGATAGAGCTCGGTTCGGTGTATTTAGCTCGATTGGGATTCCGAAAGCTAGGGCTTGCTCAATCTCTTTGGTTTCGGCTTGGATACTCGAGGTAGGGAATTCTACCTCTCTTTATAAGTTATTTGAGTGTTCTTGTACCATCTTTGAGCTTGTATTGATTGTTATTGAGATCGGACCGAAATCTGAAAAATTCTGTCAAAATCGCTAGAAAACATATTTCCCCTACCGGTAGGAACTTTTCACCTACCGGTAGGACGAGTGAGAAATTCTTTTACAACCAGCTCAAACGTACAGCAGCAGCTCAAAAGGTGCTCAACGTATTCAACTTCTACCGGTAGAAACTTTCCACCTATCGGTAGGTTAAGCTCAAAAGCTGCTCAACGTATTCAACTTCTACCGGTAGGACTTGTTTACCTACCGGTAGGTCAAGTGCAAGATTGTTCCGTTCAAATATTGGCCTTTATGTTTCAAGTTTCTACTGGTTGGAGCTTTAACCTACCAGTAGGTCAAGTTCTACCGGTAGGACTCGTTCACCTACCAGTAGGAGATTGAGCTGCTGCAGTGGATTCCAGCTGCTTTCCTATACCTTCCAAATTACATTTTGAAGCCTCTCATCAACTCTAACGGGTTTGTTTGCACATTCTTTCAAGTGTTTTAGAGAGTATTACTTGTCTCATACTTAGAGTGGTATCTGATGGACTTAAATGAGCTTGTCGAGTTAAGTGTTAGGAAAACTTGAACCAACTGAATGACGTGAACGGACTACGGATACAATGTGATACATTATCGCCTAAAATGAATCGAAGATCACGGTGAGCAGTTGATGCGTGGGGTACGGGTTTAACTTGAAGTGAAAGGTTAGTAGATTGCCTAAAGGAGAATTAATGATGGTTTAAGAACAGGCAAAGAATACAATAATATAAAGGGAAGCTATTCGATGTAACGTGAAACACGTATTGTAAAGGTTGATATCTTTTGAACTTGAAGCTGGGAACCAAATATGAGAATCGGATGTACGGGGTCTCAAGAACCTGGAATGAGAATCAGATGTACGGGGTCTCAAGAACCCGGAATGAAAATCGGATGTACGGGTTACGGGGTCTCAAGAACCCGGAATGAAAATCGGATGTACGGGGTCTCAAGAACCCAAAAAGAGAATTGGATGTACGGGGTCATGATCACCCGGAATGTAAGTTGGGTATACGGGGTCCTAATGCCCGGAATGTCTTTAGATCGACCTCATGATGTAACGATGTGAAAGGTTTCTTGTGTGACCATCTAGGACCCATAGGGAACATATGAGATGCTAAGCGGTTGGAATGTAACCATATGTGGTGGATGTGTGAAGATCGAAAGATGAGTAAAAATGAATTCAAAGGACAACGATAGGTTGAGTGACAAGAGTGAAGTGTTCGTTTAAGTTCTTAATTTCTAATATATATCATGCTTGTGTCTTATCCATGCTCCTTCGTTATCCGAAAGTCTATGTTTCATCGACATCTTCCATCTCATTTGTATATAGAGTTTGCGAAGACTTTTCTCCTGGGCTTGTGTAGCTCAGACCTTATATTATTTTCAGATGCTAACCCGGACCAGTAGCTTGCATGACTGGAATGCTGGAGTGTGGACATAACCCTTTTTGAAAGCTAACCGAGGGAGTTACTATTTATCTTTGTAAATTTATTTTGAAAGATGTATTTGTAACTTAAGTTGTAATTCTTTTGATTAAAGAATATTTGTAAACTCTTAACTCTCTTGATACTTGATACTTAAGTTAATTTGGGCTGTTGAGCCAATGATGTAATATTTTGGGAACTATTGGACTTGAAAATGCAATTACGGAAATGAGAATACTGGACTCTTTTGGGTATCGTATGAAATAATTGCGAGGTCTTATTTATGAAAATCCTTTATAATTATGTTAAAAATTGAGGACGTGACAAGCCCTGAATAAAGTTCCGATAATATCCCGCCAAGCCAAGAAAACTTTGAATTTCTGAGACACTTTTGGGACTCTCCCAATTAACCACCGCTTCTATCTTCTTAGAATCTACACAAACTCCATCAGCAGAAATCATGTGCCCCAAGAATTCCACACTATCTAACCAGAACGTACACTTGCTAAGCTTCCCAAATAAATGATTGTCACGTAAGACCTGTAGCACGATACGTAGATGATCTTCATGTTCCTCCATGGTGTGAGAATAAACCAGAATATCATCGATAAACACGATAACGAAAGTATCCAAGAATGGTCGAAATATCTGATTCATCAAATCCATGAAAATCGTCGGAGCATTGGTCAAACCAAATGGCATAACCAAAAACTCATAATGACCATACCTGGAACAAAAAGTTGTCCTCGATACATCACTGTCCCTTACCTTAATTTGATGATAGCCCGATCTCAAATCAATTTTGGAGAATACCATAGCCCCGTGCAATTGATCAAACAAGTCATCTATCCTCGGCAATGGATATTGGTTTCGAACTGTCACCTTGTTCAAACTGTCGATAATCGATACACATACACATAGAACTATCTTGTTCTTGACAAATAAGACCGGTGCTCCCCATGGCGATATACTAGGCTGAATGAAACCCCGATCTAGCAATTCTTTCAACTGCACTTTCAACTCAAGCAACTCTACCGGCGCCATACGATACGGAGTAATAGATATCGGATTAGTACCCGGCAACAACTCAATAGTAAACTCAAATTCACGGTCCGGCACGATACCCAGCAACTCATCCGAAAATACATCTAACAACTCATTCACAATTGGTATCTCCATTAGTGCAGGTGCTTTCTTTTCGGTGTCAACCACATAAGCAATATACCCCTTATAGGCCTTACTCAACAAAGATTTGGCCTTAAGTGCCGAAATAATACAAGTAGCACTCACTACTGAATCGTCACAGAATTTCACCTTATCGCTATTCGGCAATTGAAATATAACTTCCTTACTAAAGCAATCCATGACAGCATGATACTCCGATAAAAAATTCATACCCAAGATCAAATCAAAGTCGGTCATATCTAATGGCAACAAATTTACCAACATCTTTCCCCAAACAACTAACTCACAATTCGCATAACTCACATTAACAATAACTATATCACCCACCGGTGTAGAAATAGCTAAAGAAATATTTAACAGTTTAGCAAGCTGGTCTAAATGTTTAATGAAAGCATTCGACACAAAAAGAATGCGTAGACCCAGGGTCTAGCAACACACGCGCATAAGTACCGAAAATAACCAAAGTACCTACCACCACCCTAGGCGAAGCCTGCGCCCCTTGACATGTGATCACAAACACTCTACCTGGTGCCGTACAACCACTTGCTCCTCCACCTCTACCTCCTTGAACACTACCCACAGAAGATGCCGCCAGCATTGGCGCCCGTGGACATTGCACCGCCATGTGCCCAATCTCACCACAAGTATAGCACTTGATGCTCTTAATCGCACTTGGACAATCTCTCCTCAAATGATCCGTAGACCCGCAAAACATTGACAAGATATTGTCGTAGCACCACTCACTGTCTGTCAGTTAGTCTCTTGTCCCGACTTCCCTTTCCACCACTCCCGTGGAACCCCCTTGTGATTTCCCAAAATCTTGAATTTTGGCAACTTGAGATTTCTGACCCCCACCCTTGCTATTACCACCTCCAGACTTACCAAATGCCACTCCTTCTGTCTTGCTTTTCTTGTATGACTCTCGGCTTTCATTATAGTCCTGAATATCCTTCCCAACCCTCCTAGCCATCTCCACCAACTGAGCATATTCCTCTTGTTCGTAGGTAGTCAACCTTGTAGCTACCTTCGATGAAAGCCCAAGTCGGAATCGCTGACATCTTTTTTCTTCTGTATTCACCAAGTCTGGAGCATATTTTGACAATTTTGAGTTATGCTTGCTTGAAATTCCCCTGTTTGAGTGGTACCGGTACCACTTAAAACTTGGTATTGGTACCACCAAGAACTTGGTACTGGTACCACCTGTGTTTTACAGAAAAACTCAGGTCGTTTCCCTTTTGATTTTCAACATATTTCACAACTCAAACCACCTCAAAAACACTTCAAAACTTTACCAAAACATACTCAAATACTTAGATACAATAGAGCTACCTCAAAAATAACAAACTCATGGATTAAATCAAGTTCTAAACATCTAATATTTGAGATTCAAGGTAAGGTTCTTAATTCCTCCAAGAACTCACCCAAAACTCAAACCTAGAGCCCTACTCAACATGCAACAACTAACCATGAAAGAATTCCAACCCAAAACATGGAAATTAACAATTAAAACATGAATTCATGTATAAAAAAACATGGATTACCAACTTGAGCTTCAAGAACAAGACAATTGAACAAACTCCTAGCTTTTGCCTTCTCCTCCTCTTCTTCTCTCTCTATCTCTCTCTCTCTACGTTAATAAGGGATGAGAATGGGGAAGCAAATATCTCCCAGGATATTTGTTGAAGCCTATAGGAAAATTATTATATGCAATTGAAACCATGTGCTAACTTATGCTCCACCCATAAATCACACACCAGGTCCTCAAACTTCCGATATAAACAAGTCAACCACGAAAACATTTAATTCAATTAAAAGATGAATTAAATACTCAAATATCCGGAATGGGTATTATAGCAATCATCTTTTTTGCATCCTCTGTTGCCGCCAAATCGCCGCCCTCAGTCCCAAGTGCATCCAGCCAAACACCGCAAATCTAAGCCACCACCTCCATCTCCATTTCTACAAATTACACCACCTGGATTGAAACCTGCAAACCAAAACAAAAAAGGAAGCCCTAACCACCCTCTCGACCACCAGCCGCCACCTACAGCCAGCGCATCACCCCTACAGCCATTGCCGAACCCAACAATAGCTGTAGGGACAAAGCCCGGAAACCCAATGCCTTCCGCCCGGAAACCCAATGCCTTCCGCCCGGAAACCCAATGCCTTCCGCCGCGACCCCACTTCGCCATTAGGCAAAACCCAAAACCATCCAACAACGAGAACCTGAGGGAGCCCGCCCAAACAAAAAACAAATTGTCAAGCCGTTAGGCCACGAGAACCGACGCACCCAGCAGAGCAACGACGACTATCCAAAGCAACGGGAAAAGGAGCGGAGAGAGGCAGAAAAGGGAGAGGAGAAGGGGAAGAGGTAAGGAAAAAGAGACAGGAAGCCTAGGGGAGGAGGAACCCCCCCCCCCCCCCACAAGCGAGATCGCCACTTTAAAAATGCCCAATCGTTTCCTATTCTAGAGAGGGAGGGAGCGTCTGTTTGTTTCTTGATAGGATTTCAAACGAGACTATCATGCATCATTTCCAAAGTACTAAAAAGTCGTAGAGGTCAATTGAAAGCAAAGCTGCGTATATTAATTAATATACATCTACGTACTTTTTGTTTACTTGTTAATCTAATTATCTTTCAATTAGCAAATAGGAAAAAGAAGAAAAATGATAATGCCAAAACTATTTTTGTTTGTGCCAAAATTCTAGTCCATAAAAGCTTTGTACGTTACACATGGTACAAAAAACTTATACACTACAGTTTTGGCACAAACAAAAACAATTTTTGCATTAACACCCAAAAAGAATCACGCGTAGTTCTAAATTTTGACCCCACAAGTCAAAAATTCTAGCTCCGCCCTTGTTTAAGTGGCTTTCCGATGTAACTTGATTTTTTGATTGAAATTAGGTGTTTAAGGACCTCTTTAAATTAAAGAGTTTGGACCATGATGATAAAACCTCACTAGATCTCACGAAGATACATATCCCGTAGGGCCATGCACTGCCGTAGTGCCTTACACAGTGCACAGAGCAGTAGAATAGAGAGAGAGAGAGAGAGAGAGAGAGCTATTTGTTTGCAACTACTCATCGGAGATTCGGATTGAAAAAAAAACCTACTCACCGTTGATCCGGTCAAACTGCCCAAGCAGGATAAGAGATGCAAACATTTGAAATAGCATGAATAACAAAGATATGGTAGGTGATGCACAATTCTCAAGCTATAAGTCATCATTCAACTTGATATTGGTTATCAGCCTCTTCAGTTTCATACAGAAAGAAGATCCTCATCTTAATGTCATATTACCAAAAAGAAAAACAAAAAGAAAATTTGTGTACATTCTCAATATCAGCAGGAAATCTGCAGGCAGAGGCAATCTTCCCAATTTGTTACAAAATGTGCTCGAAACCCGCCCTCCTATATAATGGCCTTGGCCTCTATATGCAACGGTAGACGGGTTATACTTTACTAGCCTTCATCTCTGTAGACTGCGGTGTTTCAGCCAAGATCTTCGAATGTTTGTCATTTGCGAAGATAGCCCTGCAGAATAACATAAGAAAGACGAATAACTACTGTGGCTTGAAGGCTACATCAAGGAATAAGTAAGTCGTCAATGAGCAAATTTTGTGAAAATTACAATGTCATCAAAGAAGAATCATGCATGGGGCCTGAAAGTGAAGTAAACAGTCAACTTGTTGAGTGTTTTCCCTTTTAATGTACATTTCTTATGTCCCAGAGAGAGAAAGAGATGAATAAAGTGAAAGTGTAAAGTGCAGTTCTGGGTCCCCAGTCATCAGGTGAAAAAATTGGCTACGCTAATTAAAATCAGGAGGATCAGTCGTGAATCACAGGATTCGGAGATTTTCTCAAGCAAACAGCAGCACAGAAGACAGGCTGAATCGGGAAATTGGAGGATCATGGAGAGGAATGTCGAAGCACAATATGATCCATCTGCCCAGCCAATTGTATTGGAAACTGTGCAGAAACTAATTCGAAAACAAAGATCAAGGAACCAACCACATTCTTCAAGCCTCATGAAAATACAGCACTAACAAATGCCTCAGCATCAAAGGGTTGGAGGTCTTCTACGCCTTCCCCAACACCCACAAACTTTACAGGAATGCCAAGCTCATCAACCACACTAACCTGCAAACAGAAGTTACAGCAGCAGAACCACCAAAATCACCAGATACACATTACGAAGAACCATCATGGTAAGGCGGACGTCTGAATGGAAATTATACAAGTATGCCTAGAAAATAAAGCAAGCGTACCACACAGCCACCTCTAGCAGAACCATCAAGCTTTGTCAAAATCAAACCAGTTATTCCGACTACCTGCCAATGAAGGTTCTGTCAAACAGATGCATAACTGAGATTGCACAATGAAGTAGTAGTTTCTTTTTCGTGAACTGACATTCTTATCGGCCTCATAGAATGATAGAAAGTAGTACTCGGTATAACCAGGCTATTCACTTATATACAAACGATATCAAATGCAAGGACACAATCCTTTTTGTTACTCAAAACAGTCAACTCACACAACACTCAGACCACACCCCCACCCCAAAATAAAATACCAAGACTAAAGCGGCAAAAACTATTGGAAAAATATACTTTATCTTTTACTCTAAGTATAATATTCTTAAAACTTTCACAAATCCTTGATCCAAACACAGCCTACATGGAAGTAAATCCATCAAAGATACCACACAGTGAAACCACTTCACTCTTACCGCCCTTCAGCATTTAGCTTATTCTCTCTCTTCGTTTCTACCCCTGATGCATGGCAGGACTGCAGAAGGGTGGAACACCATTTGTGTGCTTAGCCACAGATGATTAGTGTAACCAGTATTCAATTCAGTTTAAATTTCCTTTCTTGTTAAAATGAAGTAACATAAATTTCATTTAAGAATAGGGTGGTCCTGTAGGGTTATAGATCTCGCTTCGAGTAAAAAAAATAACTTATTTGGATGGAAGAAGAAAGTGCCATCAAGCATGTTTCATGCTAAAACAGAGATTATTTACTCTCTCTACTTAGCGAACTCCATATATATCTCCCTTCCATTCTACTATTTGTTTGACAGCTTAAACAAGGCCAACAGACTCTCTGTGAATGTAGAAGAAGATAATTGCAATGTCAGCTAAGAAAGAAGAATTTTGATATTCAAGAAAATAGACAATCCATAGCTGATTCTTCGATAATACATTGAGTGCACATAACTCCACAGGCAGTAGCAAGACAAGTCTGTTAAGCACGTCATAATTTCCCTTGATCAGATTTCTTAGAAACCCGTGTTGGTTTTAAATAGGACATAGAACACATGATACAACACGATATTTAAGGACGTAAACACTGTTCATAATACTGTTTATCAACGGCACAGGAGAATTACCTCGTTGAACTCCCTTGCCTGTGGAAGCATATTCAAGCCAGTTGTTCCATCCAGAACTAAAAGGATTTCCTGTGAAGGTTGTGCAAAAATTGTGAAGAAAACTGAGTTATCTGAGTGACAAAGTAAGGTGTGCGAATTTGGCAGTGTCAAAAAGGAAACTCCACCTCTTGTCAAAACAGAAAGAACAAAAAGAATGAAACTCCGCCACAATGATCCAGATATATAAGATGCACAAAAGGAAGACATAGAACTCATTGCCGATAAAGGTCCAAGCGCAAGCAAATTTAGATATGGGTTCCAAGTGACAAGAATCTAATTGGAAATCTTTTAGAAGGGGAGAAGAAAACTACTTATCAACGAAAATGTCAACATGTGACTCATGTCCAAAGGTTACTGCAGAAGCAGCAGATCTAATTATTACCTATGTACTGCAATTTCTACTGAAGGAGAATTTAGCTATTCCTAACAACTACCACGCAGCCACAACAGCTATAATATCCAGCTATAAGCCCGAAACCTTACCGAGATAGATAATGCTAATTTCGAATGACGACAAGAAGAAAATGCTGATGATCATGATAAACCTTGTAGCTTTTTCAAATATAGCACAAGTAGACACTTCATTTATCCCCAATAGTGTCAACATTTGACAGCGACATAGTTAAAATTTCAACAATTTCTTCCCTACCAATTTGCGAACTCATTCTACATTATGTCAACTCACTTCCCCAACAACATAAAATGGCAACTGGGAAAGATAATGTCTTACGAGTTCAGATCTGCCTACCAGTAGATAGAACAACAGTATATCAAAGAACAAAGTGATTATTTTCAAAAGGGACATGATGTTTTATACAAAAGGATGGCCTCTTGGAAATTAAAACCTACTGGCATCAATAATTCTAAACTCTTGTGCTAGATCAAAATCACATCCCTAATACTAAACCTATGAGAGGAAGGTGCCAAAACTCTAGCTTACATTTGGGGCACCAGCAACAACTTTGCTGACAGCGTTCTTGCATGCAATCAATTCTTCCATCAGACCGTAATTAGTGTGTAGACCTGAAAAAAACATAATCTTACTAAATTACCTCTAACCTAAAGTAAGATTAATCCCAGCTGCACATGAAAGTTCATTGTACTTACGCCCAGATGTGTCGCACAAAACAACATCAAAGCCGCATTGTTTCCCTCTTTTAACAGCCTGTGATATAACTATTCAGAAAGAACTTCAAGATCATATGTTAGCATTATATCATCGCAGTCATATATTTGGGGACAGTCTTTAGAGACAGGGGAGGCCAAACTAAAATCCATCAGGTTTGCTGGTTTTTTTGCCTACCTGATGATGCTTTTGCCTTCTCTTTTTCAGCTACAACAATCTCACACCCTGTCCTCTCAGCCCAAATTTCCAGTTGATCACTAGCAGCTGCTCTAAATGTATCACCAGCTGCCATCAATATCTGACAGTAAGAGTTTCAAACTGTAAAAACAGCAAAGATGAGGAATCTGATTGTACTAAAAAATTTCCTCTTGAAAGCATAGCATAGCTGCATAACGTTCAAGATAAGAGCAACTCACCTTAGCCCCTTCCTTCTTCAACCTGTGAGCCAGCTTTCCTGCACTCAAGAATCCAACATTTATTGTTATTTCTTGCATCTTCAATACTTGAAATAGTAAACTATGATTCAAATTTCCTCCTGTCAAATAGAAGTGTTGCCAAAGAATTCACATGAATTAGTGGTGCGGCCAAAAAAAGGAATCTATCCAACTCAAAATGTCCATGGTGGGGAAATTAGGAAATTAAAGACCATATGGGCATTCATTACTGCAGACCCTTTCATGTTGCCAACAAAGCTAATGCAACTGAAAAGTGTCACCGTAGACCACCTTAGGTAGGCTTTATCCTTTCTTCATGCAGGTTTATCAACGTTTACCTCGTGGTCCTGGTCAAACTACTAGTTAGATATACGTAGACATATACACCAATAAACTAGCTTTTCCTAGAGGAACCCAGTAGGCTAACAATCTCCTAAGCCAGGAGAAGAGGTCATATGCGTTAGTAACTAAAATCTCGCAATTTTGGCTTTGTATCTTTTGGATCCAATTGAATTCAAAGCATATTACATATGAATACTAGGTCAAGAACCATAAGGAATCATGACCATACGAGACCATAAACCGATTGACTGTGGTTTGCTATCAGTAATAATTTATTGAAATGAATGATTTTGTAAGCAACTAAGTCCGACCACCAAGAAACCAGATTCCAGTTGTGTGTGATCCAATCAAGTTTGAAGAGATTTACGCCCACCTTGATGTATTTCATCTGGTTTGCAACTAAATATTTTACATCAATTTTGAAAGAGGCAAAGAGTCCAATCTTTGTTGCTCTATTCAGCTCCAAGCAAATAAAAATCAAAAATCAAACAAAGATGGTAACCACTGTCACGGTAGAATGGACATAACTAGAGTGTTGTTGACTTGTTGTATATCAAACTATTTCTTTGATTTTTCATAAATTCCCCAGCACAACAATGTGTTTTCTAAGTAAACTGCAAGGATCCATCAAAAGATCAGTTCTCTCTTACCAAGAGATGTCGTTTTTCCACCTCCATTGACACCTACAATCATTATGACGGCAGGTTTCCTGGTAGTACAATGAAAACGAAACAATGACTAGGGAATTAGCTCCACTCCAATCAGCAGTAAAACCACACAAAATAAAAGTTCAAACCTTAGGGTGCGTTTGGTAACCTTTTCAGTTTTTTGTTTTTTGTTTTTAAGAAACTAGAAGTAGAAACAGATTTATGTTTTCATAAAAACAAAATCAAGAAACATGTTTGGTAATATTTGTGTTTCTCAAAAAAAAAAAAAAAAAAAAAAAACCTGGGGAAAACATCTTTTTGTAGTTTCCATAATTTTCAAAAGGTTTATGAAAAACAAAAAAGTAGAAACTTGTTACCAAACAAGTTTTATTCATTAGTTTTCAAAAAAGTAAAAACAAAAACCAAAAACTGAAAACAAAAAGGTTACCAAACGGCCCCTTAAAGTACCCCAAACCTGAATCCAAGTTGAAGTTCCGTTTTAGTCCCTTTTGTAGTTAACAATTCCAAAACACTCCTCTTCAATGCATCCTACAACCATCAAAACACATCCCACCATCTCTTAAAACAAATTAGCTAATGCTAGCTGGGAACCTAGAAATACTGATAACAGCAATTGGATATGCACCAATGTTTACAACCTGGGACAATAAATCATCTATCTAGCTTAATATGACTTTTTAAGGGAATCAACGCAACACCAAAACGAAAAGGGAGTGGAAGTACTATCTTTTCTTTCCATAATTAACCAAATCTAAGTACAGTATATGAATTCAAAGTAAGCAATATACCTTTATCTCGCTTCCCGATTTGAGCTTACCAGCATATATGTCCTCCCGCAAGCACTCCACGATCTTTATAGTTATCTTTGGCCCAAAATCAGCCACCAGCAAAGCCTAAAATCAAAGAGAATCCCCTAGTTTTCAAACCCTAACTGTAACATTTGCTGCAGTTTCTTCCAAATTCAAATACTACCCTAGCAAGTGACAAGAACTTCAACTCCCTAGCTTTCACTGTGAACATTATAACTATGTACAAACACCCACCAGCAACGACATAAATCAAAGAAACAGTACACCCTTCAAAACCTAATTTTAACATTTGCCACATATCTCTACAAATTCAAACAACACCCTAACCATTAACACCAACTTAGCTTTCAAATTGCACTTTTTCAACATTATGCCATTAATCAAGTATTCTGCTAGGTTCAAACCAATGTTCTGGATACTGTACAGACTATAGTACTATAGTACATGTTTTCCAACTAGTACCGTTTCATTACCAATGAGATGGAGACGGAGTACCCTTTTGGATTTATCTCTTTTTAGTGTTATTGCCCCACATTAAAAGAAATTAACTCAAAATATAAATTTATCCGTGAAAAATAAACTAAAAGATACCATCCGGTATTGGCTGGTACCTACTGCGGTATTTGAGCTGCCATGGAATTAGAGTTCTAGGATACCAGCAGTGGTGGAGCCTGGATTTTGACCCGACGGGGCCCAGTTTAATAGACATTTGTACATTGAAATGATTCTAGCCTAATACAGTTAAAGTATACCAATCATTTTGTTTTTTTCTTTAGGCTATTATTTCTGAAAGAAATTGAAAAATGAGAATGTAAAATAATCAATCAAAATTATTAAGATTATAAGTAGCTAGACACAAATACTTATCAATAATATATAGAATCAGGTATATACAAAATTAAAACTTTAAAACTCGGGTGGGGGAATGTTAGGGATTCAAACATCCAAACCCACAAGCAAACGCACACAATCGAAGAACAAACCAAAAACAAAAAACAATATAAAGCAAGAAAAGAACAAGACTCAGAAATTACGTGGTTCCGACTTAAGCTGATTGCTTAATCGTACGTCCACGAGGTGCTGGGGTGTTTCACTATGATGAAAATATGTCAGAGTTACAAAAGGAGGCAGCCCTAACTTTGCTTTTATATGCGCAAGCAAGCTAATACACAGAAAACCCTAAAAACGCCAAAACCAACGTCTTTTTTTTTTCCGTGCCTAACCGCCCGGGTGGGACCCAAAACCGTCCGGGCCATTTTTATTGCGACTCCAAAATTGTCTTCACATCTCAACAAGGAAAACCCCATAGTTCTGCCACTGGGTTTTATAAAAACGGTACCAATTGGCCGGTACAACATGGAGTACAAACCCCTGGTTCAAACACAAATCAGAGATTACCCTTTGGATCAATGGGGGTGGTTTTTGAGACGAGTGGGGGCACGGGACCCCACTGGATTTTGGTTTTTTTTTTTTTTCACTTGTAAATGATACTCTTAGGTAGAAAACTATAAATTGATATCTTAGGTAGAAACCTGGAACGAGAAAATTTTTGAGTGCTTCAAATACATCGTCACATGCTTTCCCAAAATCCTTCTCCACTATGTATTCATGTAAGGCTAAAGACTTAATGTATGAATTTCACCTAAATATGTATGGAGAAGAGTGTTGAGGCACCATGTGATGGGACTCCAAAACCGTTAAATAATTAATTACTCCCGGCAAACCTCCATTCACTAAACTTTAGCCTCTAACTACCACATGTTTACGGAATTACAATTACTATCTCATCACAGAAGTCAAGCCAGGCTCCTTTTCATGTTATCCCTTATTTCTCTCTTTCTCTTCTTAAATCTATCAACAGCTCCTCTCTAGATGTTTATGTAGAAGACGACTTGTTTAGAATTAACATTCGAATTTCTATTCAAAGATAATGTGATAGTTGAACAAAATTTCTAACAGTGATCTTGAAGAAATAGTTAAAAGAAACTCAAATAAGGTGTATGGTCAGATTCTTAGAAAGGAGATAAACATTTTTTTTTTCTTCCAAAACTAAATTGCATGTGCTGGATTGTTTCCCCACTGATACCAAATTCTGGCCACGCCACTGCTTTGGATTGCTTCATATCAAATGAATTTTCAACTTAAAGTTTGACCCAAAATATAAGATGAGAGTAGAGGCCATGCAGAGAGAAAGAGAGAGAGAGAGAGAGAGAGAGAGAGAGAGAGAGAGAGAGAGAACCTCTTCCAATTCGTCGAGGA
This sequence comes from Rhododendron vialii, assembly GCF_030253575.1. Lineage (NCBI taxonomy): Eukaryota > Viridiplantae > Streptophyta > Magnoliopsida > Ericales > Ericaceae > Rhododendron > Rhododendron vialii. The sequence goes on along the minus strand of NC_080557.1, from coordinate 24,282,503 downwards.
CGCGGTCGGTTTCGGAGAGGTTCCAGTAGAGGAGGAGTTCGTCAACGACGGCGAGATTGTCTCGGGTCTTGGAAAACCCGGAGAAGAGCTTATCCACGTCCGATTTTGCTTTCTCTTTGATCAAACGACCGAGTTTGGAGAAGAACCCGGTCTGACCCGCGGAGCATCTGAACTGGGACTGGCCGGCTCGGGTCCGAGGGAGGTCGAGAGGGACCGTGGTGATTGCGGCGGATTTGGAATTGGGAGGAGGAGAGAGAAAGAGGGAGGAGAGAGGGTGGTGGTGGGTTGGACCTAAGACCATTTTTTTGAGGTGTTATAAAAGAGCGCTCTCTCTCTCTCTCTCTCTCTCTCGCTCGCTCGCTCTCTCTCTGTATTACTCTAGCAATTGGGAGCGAAGAACTGAATCAGCAGCAGCGACTTCCAGATAACACGCGTCCAAAGCGACGTCGTATGTGTTCTCGGACTATCATTGTACACGGATCCAATAATATCTTTCTTGTGAGTGTTTTCGGAAGGAAATAAGTTTTGAGAAAAAACTCATTGCAATTAAGTTGTTACGTGTTTTTTTGTAATAAATAAGTTGTTGAAAAATATCAAGTTATTTTCGGTAGTAAATAAGTTGTAAATGGATATGTGAGTAAAAAAGTTATTAAGAAGTTGTTATTAACAAGTTATTAGTTTGTGTAAACAAGATATAACACCAAAACTTGTTAATTATTGTGAACGAGATAGTAAAAATGCCTACATTTTTTTTTTCTCAAATTCTTGGTGGAAACACCCATTAATCACTATAATTGTAACTCCCCGAATTTCGGAGACATTAATGAGACATTTAAAAAAACAATTTTCAAAAGAAATTCATAGATTTACTACATCATCTTTCCGAAAGCTTATGTTATCATGTTACAACCATATCGAATTTAATTTAAGTTTTAAAATTTGCCAAAATATTACAATTCCCAAATAAACTTTAAAGCTCTCAAAATAAAGTCGATTCAAATTAGTCAGAGCGACTAAGTGCCTGGCAACCAAGGTTCTTCACCTTCGTCCACAGCAGGGTTGAACTCGATCGGATCGTATGGCTCTTCTGTTTTGTCTTCATTACCTGGCATTTGAAGACAAGGACAATATAGTACCGTGAGCGATTGACGCTCAATATCTAAAACCTACCCAAAACCCATAACTTACACATAACAAGATTAAGAGTGTGGCGCTTGATTTCTGTTACTAATCTTTAACCTATGTGAAATCTAGGATCTCCACCTTAAGATTCGTCCTACCCTTAACCTCCAGCGTAAGGCAACCCAATGAGATTCAGACTGCTCCTTGCTGTGTCCCGTTGATAGATACTAAGTTATTTACTCGGATCTACAGTCGACGCAATCACGCAAGGAGGGAACAAGACTTCACTGGGTTGTGACACTAGCACACTAGCCCCAGGTTGTGATCCAAGCACAATTCCATCCTTATATCTCAACCATTCTCATAGCCAATCACCACTGTGCCCTACCTAGGGTTACGCTTCTCAAACATCCTGGGCCCCTGTTATCACCAATTCCAATATTGAGCCCTTGTTACCACCCATCAATCTGCCCGTATGCAATCAAACCATAACTCAATAATTTTCTCATTTATCCTTTACTTATGAACGTCTATGTGATCCTCTAGTCGTATATCACCCCATGAAAACTAAGTCCGTTCTAAGTTCTCGCAAAACAATGTAAAGTAACAATAAGCCATTATGGTTCACATAATTGAAATCACATCTATACAAGATTAAATCCATCTAACATATAAAACATATCTTAGTGAGAGGCATATTAGTTCATGTACGTTTCGTAATATTTGACTGTCATGGGTCTAGCATTATTATTGGAACACTTTAATCTAGACTAACAAAGTAGGGATTTAAAACATTATGATCAAGTTAACCTCCAACATCTTGACACATCCTAAGTTAGAGCATGGATTCAAAATGGTCACAAGGCATGAGATTAGCTGACATTGTTTCTTTTTATCCTCATAAGCTAACATAACCAAACATAAGTTTAGAACATGGGATACCACATACTAGTTCTATTAGGATATGAGTTCAGAACATGAAATTAAAAAGTTTCTAATTAAGATTAACCAATACTAAAGAACTAGGATGTTTGAAAAAATTGAGTTGTTGGTGCCCCCTGCTTCAGACGGGCTTGCTATTTAGACGTGCAAGGTTGGACCCGAAGCAAGGTGAGGAGAGAATGGTTTATTAGAAAATTTGATTTTTCCGACGCCCCCTGCCTCTGACAAGTTTGTACGGAGCCAAGTGAGTTTAAACCGAAGCATGTGGATGAAATGACTTTTAAATTTCCCAAGCCCCTGCCTCGGGTTAGGCTGCCTCGGCTACACGGTAGGAAATTACTCGAGTGATGGACAAGTGATATCGCATGTTAATATAAGTCTGCTAGGGGATATAGGCTAGGGTCCCGTAGTGGGCTGGCGCTGGTCAGGAGTTCGAGATGCAGCGAATCCGAGCAAGGAGTGGCTTTATGGTGGATCGAGATAAGGGGATCGGAAAACAACCGAGTATCCTTAGGACAATCAATCAAAAGCCCGAACAATCGTGTAGGCCGGGATGACTTAGTGGGAATTGAGCCGGGAGGGAGTTACCCTGGAAAGGACGCAATCCCAAAAGTCGAGATAAAATGGTTTGAGCCAGAATAAACCAAGTGATAATAACAACAGTAAGAGTAAGAACAAGTGCTTAAGGAAAGAAAAGATAGCTTTTCATTGATCCGTTGCTTGAAATACTGCCATTACATGCATAAGTTCCTTTAATAACCAAGAAACTTCAGAAAACAAAGAAATATAAGGGGGGAACGATGAGGGGGCTCTTGCACCAAGGCCACAGCTAACCGTAGAATTTCTTAAGGTTGTTAGCATTCAAGGATTTTGCAATAGGAGAACCGTCCAGTTTTTCCAACTTGTAATTTCCCGACCCTTAGTGCTTAAGGACACGGTATGGACCCACCCAATTGGGCATCAGCTTCCTTTTCTTGGACTTCTCAACTACCTTCTTCCAAACAAGATTGTCAAGCTTGAACGACCGTAGGCGAACGCTTCGGTTGTAGCCCTTGGCAACCTCTTGATGATACGAAGCGAGCCTTATCCTTGCGTTTTCGCACTCTTCCTCTGCCAGGTCCAAATCCGAGGCAATGGCATCATTATTGACCGACTTGTCAAAATTTTCAATACAATCAATCGTGGGAAGCCCGACCTGGAGTGGAATGACAGCTTCCATTCCAAATGCCAAGGAGAAAAGATTGTGCCTGGTGGAGCGCCGAGGGGTGGTTCGGTAGCCCCAGAGTACTCGTGGTTACTCTTCGGCCCATTTACCAAGTTGGGATTTGAGTCGACGTTTGAGTCCGGAGGGGATAGCCTTGTTGGCAGCTTCGGCTTGTCCATTGCCCTGGGGGAACGCCGGAGTGGATGTGTCCCACTTGATGCTATACTCATCGAAGAGGGCTCGGTATTTTTGCCCGGTGAACTGCTTTCTATTGTTAGTAATGATGGCGAAGGGCACACTGAAGCGAGAGATGATATTTCGCCAGACGAAGCAAATGACGTCGGCCTCTTCAATAGTCACCACGGGCTCGGCCTCAACCCATTTGGAGAATTAGTCGGTGGCTATTAGGAGAAACTTGAATCCACCGGGCGCAACTGAAAGCTTGCCAACAATGTCCATGCCTCATTGCAAGAATGGCAATGGACTACTAAGAGGACTGAGATCTCGAGCGGGCTAGTGAATGATGGGAGAAAAACATCTGACATATTCGGCATCGCTTGACATACTCTTCGGAGTCATGCTTCATCGTAGGCCACCAATAACCCTGAGTGATGGCTTGGTGAGCGAGGGATCGCCCACCTGAGTGACAACCGCTATCGCCGGTGTGAAGTTCTTTAATAATGCCCGGGACCTGGTGCGGGTGTGCCAGCAACAAGTATGGGCCGGTAAAAGACCTTCAGTAAAGCTTGCCGTTGGGGTTTAACCACAAAAGAGCAGCCTTGTTTCGGAGTCGGTGAGCTTCCTTTTTGTCGGAGGGGAGTACATCGTCCCGGAGGTAGCTTAAAATCTCGTCCATCCAACTCGGTCTGAGCTCAATATTAAGGACTTCGAGTTCGAGAACGGCAAGCTTGAAACTGGGCTTATCAATAGTATCGAAGGAAATAGATCGATGTCCTGAGACCGAGCATGCCGAGGCGAGTCCTGCGATGGTGTCGGCATGTGCATTTTACTCTTTAGAGATGTGTTCAACCCGAAAGGCCTTGAATCCTTTGGTGAGTCGGAGAGCTGCGCTGAGGTATATGCGCATGCGATCATCCCGAGCGTCGTACTCCTCAGTAAACTAATTAACAACCAATTGGGAATCGCTATAAACGACGAGCTCTTCAATACTGAGTGCATCAGCGGTCTTGAGTTCGAAGATTAAGGCTTCGTATTCAGCCTCGTTATTTGAGGTGGGGAAGCTGATGGAAAGGGAGCTTTTGTGCAGGATGCCGGTAGGAGAGAGAAGTACGATCCCAGCCCCGAAACCTCAGCTGTTGGAGGGCCTATCGGCGTACATTTTCTAGACATCGCCATGGAACAACAACTTCCAGGCGGTGCTGGGGTTAGCTTAAAGCGCGGCTTTGGGGTTTGGGGTCGATACTGGGGTGGAGGATTCATCTGGAGTAAGTTCGGCGATAAAATCAGCAAGGGCATGAGCTTTGATGGCCGTTCGGGGCTGGTAGTGGATTTCGTAATTTGTAAGTTCCACTGCCCATTGGGAGATGCGGTTTGAGAGATCCGCTTTTCGGAGAAGAGACTTGAGGGGGAACTCGGTGAGGGCAATGATTTGATGAGCCTGGAAGTATGGGGCGAGCTTTCGAGAGGCTTAGACTAACGCGAGAATGAGTTTCTCCAAGGGCAGATAACGTGTCTCGGCAGGTGTCATCGTCTTGCTGGAGTAGTAGATGGGCTGGTGATCTCGTCCCTCTTGGCGAACAAGCACCGAACTTATAGCATGTGAGGAAACTACTAGGTATAAGAACAAATCCTCTTGGTCTCGAGGCATGACGAGGAACGGAGGCTCGCAGAGGTAAGCCTTTAGTTGATGAAGTGCTCGGTCACAGTCCTCGGTCCAGTTGAGATTACGTCAGCTACCTTTTAGGAGAGCGAAGACAGGCTGGCATTTGCCAGAGGATCGGCTGATGAACCGGTTAAGGGCGGCGGCCATGCCAGTGAGACGTTGGACATCCCTCTTGTTGTGCAGAGCCGAAAGTTTTCCAATTGCAAGGAGTTGTGCGGGGTCAGCCTCAATGTCGCGTCGGGATACGAGGTGACCGAAGAATTTTCCCGAACTGACACTGAAGGCACACTTTTTCGGGTTAAGCTGAAGCTTATGAGTTTTAAGGATCTTGAAGGCTTCAGCGAGATGCGCGAGGTGGTCATTGGCTAGCATGCTTTTTACCACCATGTCATCGATGTAAGCAATCACGTTGTCACCTAGTAGACGCTCGAACATTTTGGTTATCATGCTTTGAAATGTAGCCCTTGCGTGTTTGGGGCCGAAGGGCATAATGAGGTAACTGAAGATACCGTGTGGAGTGATGAAGGCCGTGTTTTCGACATCGCCTTCGCTCATTGTTATTTGATGATAGCCCTGGTAGGCATCCATGAAACTGAGTCGGTCGTGGCCAGCAGTAGCGTCAACCAACTGATCAATCCTTGGCAGGGGAAAGAAATCCTTCGGGCAGGCATCGTTGAGATTGGAATAATCAACGCATACACGCCATTTGCCATTCTTTTTCTTAACAACCATGGTATTGGCCAACCACTTGGGGTATTGAACTTCGTGGATGGCGTGGGCGTTAAGGAGTTGGTTAACTTCTTTAATGATGGCCTCAGAATGGACCGGGGAGGACCGCCTAGCCCGCTGCACAACCAGACACTTACTTTTATCGATGTTAAGCTCGTGACAGATGAACGAGGGATCGACCCTGGGCATCTCGTACGATGTCCAGGCGAATACTTTGATGTTTCTCTTTAGGAAGTCAACCATCTAGTTTCGCTCGGTGTTGGTAAGTGAGGAACCGACAAGGAAGAAATAGGAGCCGTCCTTGTTGATGGGGATAGTGACAAGGTCTTCAATTGACCAAGTAATGAAGAGGAATGTTGTTCTTTGTCCAACGATCCACAAGGATTTGATACACCACATTATAAAAGGAGCACTCTTGCTCTAGCCTCTTTCTTTCACGCTTATAAATTGCCAACTTCACCTTTTCTATCATGGAATCCCACATATCATAAACCAAGTGAAGGCAAGCCTTGCCCGTGTCACAAGCCCTAAGCATGTCATATGTAGGAGCTGTAAAAGATAGAATGTAATCAATCAAACTCCACCACACATCATCCGACAACTTTGTTCTTACTAAATTTGCCTTCACAACATCATCCTCTTTGCAGCAATTCCACTTGTCATTAATTACCATTTGTTGAAGGCCACCCTTGATAAGCTTGAATCTCTTGAGCATAATAATTGTGGAGGCAAATCGTGTTTCGGCCACCGAAAGCAACTTCAAGGGAACAAATTCATGGAACATGGCCAACCTCATAGAGTGATTCATGATAAAATTCTTTATGTCCATAGCTTTTTTTGCAATGTCACTAATCCAACCACATTCTTCATAGACAACTTCATTCCTCTCAACATTTTTTGCGGCACAAATATTTTTCAATGCAAGATTCAAAGTGTGAACCACGCAAGGAGTCCATAGAATGTGAGGGAATTGAGCTTCAATGAGTCGTCCCGCCACCTTACAATTAGGAGTATTGTCAGTTATCACTTGAGTAACATTAAGAGGTCCAACCTCATTAATAACTTCTTTCATCAAATTGGCAATGAAGGACTTGTCCTTTGTTTCACCCGAACAATCAATGGCCTTAAGAAACATAGGCCCACCTTCATTCACCGCTGTGAAATTGATTAGAGGCCTCCTTTGAGAGTCACTCCAACCATCACTAGCGATGCTCACCCCCTTAAGAAATTAATCGGTTGCAACAACCTATCAATGTTTGCCCTTTCGCTTTTAAGTAATGTGGTCCTCAACATATTATAACTTGGAGGCAAATAACCGGGATATTGTGATTTGCGGCAAATGTGTAAGAGGTAGCATAGTAAGGGTTCCTTGCAAGATTGAATGGCAATCCCCCCAAATGGAACATCCTTGCAATTTCACTATGCAATTGATCCCGATCATTCAAATTAAATGCAATTTCAAGTGCACTTTTATTCCCCTTCTTCGCACTCCCTCCAACAACCTCATTTGCTCTTCTTCTCTTCGAGGTTGTAGTTGGAGGAGGTAAAGGAACCAGCTTCGGTTGAGCATTTTTCGCTCTCAACTCGGCCTCATCATTTTCCCTTCGATATTTCTCATGATCCCTATCTGTCATCTTCTTGCAATAACAAACCTCCTTGCTCGGAATTTTTAAGAAATGTGCCTTAACTCTTGTATATGATCCCTTAAATGGGTGATTACACAAGTTACATTGTAACTCCAAATTTGCTCCCCCTTCCGCAGCTCTTCCCAATTTCGTAACATACTTCCACAAGGGTTTATTTTCATCAAATTCTGCATTGTCATATGCCATAGTGGTTTCCTACGAAATTATATGCCAAAATTCTGTTTGACTCACAAAAACTAACAATTTATCAATCTAGACATTCACTAGTACAGTAAGTCAAAGACATTCTTGTAGATTTGTGTATAGCTTTTTACTAGTATAATTCCCTTGGAAAAATATTCCATGATATCTAAGAAAGAAAGGGATAAGTCAATACTGTAGGTGGATAAATTCAAGTAGTGCTTTGAACAGCACTGGAATGCAGCGGCTCCACGTGCCTCTTGAACGTAACCCTAATTCGTCAGAGAAACCCTTATCCTGCAAAACAGACAAGGAGTGAGCGCACCTTTGCCTCTCGTGGCAAAGGCCCTCCGATGCCTTTGTTAGTATTTCGTACTAATGATCAAACCCTAATTATTAGTAGGAAAGCAATAAGATTGCAGTGTATTGCGTACCTTTTACCTCTAGGCTTGCTCTGTTTATATAGACATTCGGATGCTTGGTGCCCAAGCATCCCTATTGCCATAGGATTCCCAACTCGTATAGGAAACCCAGGATATCAAGGATTCTCGTTTCCTTTATCAATTTATGGAAAAGAGTCCTTTCAGGATTCTTTTCCATTACTGACCGAACATCCCATTCTCATTGGGTATCTTTCTCAGACCCTATATTCTCGGGATCTTATTCCTTAACGGAATACCACTGTTTCTGGACTCTTCTGGAATGTTCCCTCTATTTCATCATCTGACAGGACCTCTTTCCTTGTTCGGCCGTCTCATAGCCGAACAAATGGTCTGGACCAGTTACTTCACATGTAACTGGTCCTAAGGAAACAATTTGGACCATATCCTTTCTAAGGAGCTCTCCTTCTGTTCGGCTTTTCTCTTGCCGAACAATGTATCTGAACAGTGGCATCACATGTCACTTTCCTTGTATCTGGTCCAATAACGTCTCATGTTATTGTACCGAGAATCGTACAACCTCTCTGGACCATTGACTTCTCATATCAGTGGTCCACAGTGCGTTGACCCTTTGTTGACCATGCTCGGGCTCATTTTGCACCTGTTCGGGAATACCTCCCTACAATTGCTCCCCAGCTTTGCTCGTTTATATTTTACTCAGATGACGAGTAAAGCTTTTAAGCGAACAAATTCACTTTGTTTCTGCACCCTATTTCACATATTGGTGCAATGTTTCATCACTTTGCTTAAGAAAAAATCATCTTTTCTTGTGCCCGTCACAGGCTTTTAGCCCTAACCTTTACACGCGTCGATCATCGTATTGCGTTCCATTAAATACGAGCTGACGTGTTTATGGGAAAACGGAACGCTCAAACGGCGTCTGGGATGACGTTTCACGTACGCCACCCACTTTTGGGGTATTTTTGGGTTTTCGTCCCATTTTTCAAAACACCCCAATCTTCCCCTTAGACTCCCTCTGCAGAAGAAAAGACTGTTCAAGCGTTCGCCCGCCATTGAAGCTCTGTTCATCGTCTCAAGACCTCTTCTTTTAAGGATTCCATCGACTATTCTCGTAAGTCATCATTTCTTCTTCTTACAACTCCATTTCTCTAGTGGATTGTTTTCAACCGCAGTTTAGGGTTTCATTGTCCCCATTGCTTTATACTTCATAGAATTTCCAAAATCCTATCTGGTAATGGGTAGATTCCGAAGGCACTGTAATACTCCTCAAGCCATGGCTAGTTTCAGATCTCGATATGGGATTCCTGACAACGTAGCTACTGTTTTGGCTCCTGAGGATGCCATTCGTGAAAGCTTCGATTTTGACACCCTTCATATTCCAGTAGTAGCCGTCGTTGAAGGCGGAGTTAGGTTTCCCCTAGCCCCTCTGCTCCGCCAAGTCTTAGCGTATTACAGGCTTTCGCCAATGCAGGTTTCTGCTAATTTCTTCAGGGTAGTTATGGGCATAAATACCTTAAACCAAATGTTAGGGACTTCGCTAGGCCTGTATGATATTCACCATCTATACAGTATTTCCAGAACTGGGGATGCCCTTACTTATTATCTAAAAAGTAGGGATTCTAGAAAAAAGCTAGTCCTTGAACTCCCTGACTCTGCTCGAGGGGATGACGACGACTTCCTGATTGTCACGGGCAACTTCGAACCCAGAGATGAGGACGGCCAAGTGATTGGTTTTCACGCTCCTCATGTATTCGGGAGCCCACGTTAGTGCTTTCCCCTAATTTCAAATTCTTGTCCTTTTTCATAGGAAAAGCTTTTTCATGCTTTCTAATTATTTATGCTTTGCTCGGCTGCAGCTTCAAACATTAACCGGGGTTATAATATCATAACCCCTCAAGTGCACGTAGCTGATATCAAGCGAGCACTTGCTTTCAACGGCGAAGGGACTTACCTTGCTGGCCGAGCAAGAGCGGCTCAGGTTCTGCTGAGTTACAAAGCGTCATACGGGGGGTTTATTGATCGGCGTACCCGAGCAGCGGACAACCTTGCAGCGGCTGGTCCTTCAAGACCTGTTCCCGAAGAAAGGCGTTCTCGGACACCCCCAATCTCCGACGAACCAATTCCCCTTGCCGAAGAAGCCTCCAGTCCCACATCAAGTTCTTCTTCCAGCGGTTACACGTCTTCACCTCCAACAATGAACCAGCCAATTGATTTAGGGAGTCTTCTCACCTTACCTGGTCGAGGCCGTGGCGCTGCTCGGGGCCAAGGTGGCCAAGGTCGTGGCCGCCGTATTTAGACTCAGACTGATGCTCCTCCTGGCTTTTCCCTAGAAGAAATCGAGGCCATCCACAGAGAGAAACGTCAACGGGTGGAACAGCCTCAAGAAAGACCCCCACCTTCCTCCTCGTCTCCTGCTCCAATATGGGCTCCCTCCTTCTCTCATGGGAACCGAGCTATCACTGCTCGGGACACTGTCGAGACCGAAGGGACTGCCCTTGCATTGTCCCAGGCCTTTTTGTTGCCTGGGGACATGCAAAAAGAAGTTGCAATGTCTCCAGACAATCTTCTCAGTTCCTTCATGTCCCACAATGCCAAGGTAAAATTCCTTTTTGTGATCATAGTGTACACAGAACTTAATAGTTATGTTTATCACAATTGTTTTGAATGTTTCCAGGTGATGCAAAAAATGGTGGCCATGGCTCAAAAACTTAGCCAATCAGAGCCCCAACGAACAAAACTTGTCAGTGAAAACTCCAAGCTCAACGTACCATCATCAGGCTTGAGAGAGAAAGGAACCAGGCCCAGGGGGTTGCAGATGGACTGAAGGGACAATTGAAGGGGACTGAGGACAGTCTTGCCCAGACCTTGAAGGAGCTCGAGACGTCCCAGAATGAAGCCAAGGCTGCCTTTGAAAAGGGATATAACGAAGGAATCAAAGTTGCCACAGAGAGCTACACAAACCAGATGCCTGGAATTCAGGATCAAGTTTGGGTGGCGTCTTGGAGGGCCTGCCTTGAAAAAGCAGAGATTCCTGAGTCATCTCCACTTTGGACCAACATTGAGCTTCCAAGCGCAGCAGCTGATGATCAGGAGGAGGATATTGCAGAGGAGATGATTGAGGAACAGGTGGTGAACGTGTCGGCTGAGCAACCTGTTCCTGAAGTGGAGCCTCAAATTGACATGACCAATCCTGGCCAGAAGGAAGCCAGTGGTGGTCCTATTGAAAATCCCACAGAAGAGCTGGCTGCTCCAGTAGTTCCTACAATTACTCCTGCAGCTATCCAAGATCTCACAGAAGATGAATGAGCTCTGTCGCTCTGTACATCTGTTTTTAAATTACTCCTGTCAAGATACCTTGTCCACATGTTTCTGACATGGATGTTTTAAGATGTTTAAGTATTTCGAACTTAATTCGTTTCACGTATTTAAAAGTTTCACGTACTTTTATGCATATATTCGTATGCTTCCAAGTTTGTGCATATTCTCGTAGAGTTTAAGTTTCACGTACTTTAAACGTTTAAGTTTCACGTACTTATATGTTTGAAATTTACACAAGTATTTCGAACTTGTGTTTCAACTTACACAAGCATTTCGAACTTGTGTTTAAGTGTCACGTACTTAAAAGTTGATAAGCAGTGATTAATGTTTCACGTATTTAAACTTGAGTTTAAGTTTCACGTATTTAAACTTGAGTTTAAGTTTCACGTACTTAAACTTGTGTTTTTAAGTTTCACGTACTTAAATGTTTGAAATTTTTACACAAGTGTTTCGAACTTGTGTTCAAGTGTCACGTACTTTAAATGGATATCCTATACCCTGCTCCCCAATACGAATGAGGGAAACCAATTTCGTAATTTCGTATTCAAAACAAATACCATGAGAACTGCAGTTTATACTAAGAAAGTAACGATCATTCATAAACTGTAAAACTCAAGAGGGCGCTACTCGTATCCCTTGTAGCTAAAAGAACAAAAATAGAACATAAGAGAGTTTTATTCGTAACTCTCACACAATCACGATGTGCAAAAATAAAAATTTATTCATATAAAAAACTTTCTCAGATTATGGACATTCCAAGGTCTTGGCACTGGGTTCCCATCCAAGTCCGCCAATCGATAAGCCCCAATGCCTGCGATTTCTGTAACTCGATATGGGCCTTCCCAATTTGCCCCTAGCTTTCCCTCACTAGCCACTTTAGTATTGCCGAGCACTTTTCGTAGCACAAGGTCTCCAACACCAAACTCTCGTGGGTGTACATTCTTGTTATAACTTTTGATGAGCTGCTCTTGGTATGAGGCCAAGTGCACCAAGGCCCGTTCTCGTCGTTCTTCGGCAAAGTCTAATTCAATCTCCAAGGCTCTGTCATTTCCTCCACTTTCAACCAAAGTGGTCCTGTTGGTCGGCAGACCTATCTCTAATGGAATAACAGCCTCCGTTCCATATGCTAATGAATAGGGGGTCTCTCCCGTAGACCTCCTAGGCGTTGCTCGGTATGCCCATAGGACCAATGGCAATTCATCGGGCCATTTCCCCTTTGCTTTATCCAAACGTTTCTTAATCCCATCAAGGATTGTTTTGTTTGAAGCCTCTGCTTGTCCGTTGCTTTGAGGGTAAGCTGGAGTTGAATAATAATTTCTTATCCCATACTGGGCACAGAAAGTTTTGAATTTCTTCTGAAATTGCGACCCATTGTCTGTAATCAACGAATAGGGTACCCCAAAGCGAGTTATGATGCTTTTCCACACAAACCTTTCTATCATAGGTTCAGTAATCTTGGCCAACGGCTCAGCCTCAATCCATTTAGTGAAGTAATCTGTTGCAACTAATAGGAATTTTCGATTCCCAGTTGCTTTGTGTAGTGGACCCACTATGTCCATTCCCCATTGAGCAAACGGCCAGGGACTTGTCAGCGGCACCAGGTCCTCGGCTGGTGTTCGAATCATTGGTGAAAATTTCTGACACTTCTCACAAATTTTTACGTACACCTTAGCATCTTCTTGCATGTACGGCCACCAATACCCTTGGGTGATTGCTCGGTGGGCTATGGACCGACCACCAGCATGGCTTCCACAAGTCCCCTCGTGAATTTCGTGGAGGAACTTTTGCACCATCTCAGGATGCACACAAAGCAAGTAGGGTCCTGTAAAAGACTTCCTATATAGTTTTCCCTCTGGGGATAACCAGAACCGAGCAGATTTGGTCCTGATTTTATGTGCCTCCTTTTTGTCCAAAGGGAGTACTTCATCTCGTAAAAACTCCACTATTGGGTCCATCCAACTTGGTCCTTGATTCACGTCCAAGACCATCTCTACACTTCTGCCAATGCTCGGCTCAGCCAAATACTCTACGGCTATTTTTCTTTTAAACTCAGATGGCACAGCTGCAGCTAACCATGCCAATGAATCTTCATGAGCATTCTTTCCAGAACTTATCTGTTCAATATACACCCTTTCGAAGGTATCGAGCAGATCTCTGGTCACCTGTACATATGCCGCCATCTTCTCGCTTCGGGTTTCATATTGCCCGGACAGTTGATGGACCACGAGCTGTGAATCAGAATACACCCTAACTCGTTCAGCTTTTAGGGTTTTTGCACTTCTCAAACCAGCTAAGAGTGCCTCATACTCTGCCACATTATTTGATGCATTGAACCCTAGCCGAACAGATAATTCTAATATTGACCCTTCAGGGGGTAAAAGCACAACTCCAATTCCTGAACCGGTGTTGCAAGCTGATCCATCAACAAACAGCTTCCATTCCAGGGGATCTTGTTCGGCTAATGCCTGTTTCTTCGTTACAGGAGACTTTGCTTCACACTCCTTTCTCGTAGGAGGCAGAGGTGCAACCGCAGGTGAGAACTCTGCCACAAAATCTGCCAACACCTGGCCTTTGATTGCTGTGCGCGGCTGATAGTCGATGTCATATTGGCTCAACTCAACGGACCAAGTTGAGATCCTTCCCGAGAAATCTGCCTTTCGGAGCAGTGATTTTAATGGGAACTCGGTGTAGACCACAACTTTATGGCTCTGGAAATAATGTGGCAATTTTCTAGTTGCTGTCCTTAGTGCTAGGACCAATTTCTCGAGGGGCAAATACCTTGTTTCGGCATCTAACAAAGTTTTGCTCACATAATAAACTGGGATTTGCTCGGATCCCTTATCTCTTAAAAGTACTGCACTTACAGCATGCTCAGAAACAGCTAAGTATAAAATCAGAGACTCACCTGTTTCTGGAGTCGAAAGAAGGGGAGGAGAGGCCAAATACCCCTTCAGATCCTGAAAGGCTTGTTCACATTCTCCTCCCCACTCGAACCCTTCCCTTTTCTTCAATAACTGAAAGAAAGGTCTGCACTTGTCACTTGATCGGCTAATAAATCGATTAAGAGCTGCTGCCATCCCAGTTAAACGTTGGACTTCTTTCGTTGTCCGAGGACTTTCCAGATTCTGTAAGGCTTTTATCTGGTCGGGATTTGCCTCTATTCCCCTTAGAGTTACAAGATGGCCCAAAAACTTTCCAGAGCCGACTCCAAACGCACACTTCGAGGCGTTGAGTTTCAACTTGTATTTCCTCAAAATCTCGAAAGCTTCTCTCAAATCTGCAATATGGCCTTGCCCAGACTTGCTTTTCACCACCATGTCATCTATGTAAACCTCCATAGTTTTGCCGAGCAATTTTCTGAACATGATGGTTGCCAGTCTCTGATACGTTGCCCCTGCATTCTTCAATCCAAAAGGCATGACATTATAACAGTATAACCCTCGTGGTGTAATAAAAGACGTCTTCTCCTGATCCGGCCCAAACATTGCAATTTGATGGTATCCTCGGTATGCATCGAGAAAACTCATCCGTCCATATCCCGCTGTTGCATCAACCAACTGGTCAATCCTTGGAAGAGGAAAACTGTCTTTAGGACACGCCTTGTTTAAATCTGTGAAGTCAACACATACGCGCCATTTTCCGTTCTTTTTCTTGACGACAACGGTATTTGATAGCCACTCTGGATAATAAACTTCCCTTATTGCCCTGGCTTCCAACAAGTGATCCACTTCTTCAATTACAGCGTCAACGTGCTGTACGGCTGCCCTTCGTTTCTTTTGAATGACCGGTTTATGCTATGGATCTATATTCAAATGATGGCAGATTACATCTGCATTCACCCCAGGCATCTCCTCTGGTGTCCAAGCAAATACATCGACATAAGTTTTCAAAAAACTAATCAGTTCGTTCTCTTTCTCTTCTGGCAATGATTCCCCAATTAGAAAGTACCTATCTGGATCAGTCTCTTTGATCAGTGTTTTCTTCAAATCCTCAACCACCCTTTCGGTGGGGTCTTTTCCAATATCCTCAATGGTCGGCAGATCCGGAATTTCCACAGTATTAACATGGTGGGCATTATGGACCCTTTTTATGATGGATACCAAACATTGTTGAGCTACCTTTTGGTTACCTTTAATGTGCTCAATCCCATTTGACCCTGGGAACTTCACCATCTGATGGAAAGTTGAAGAGACTGCCCTCATCTTGTGCAACCATGTTCTCCCTATAATCACGTTATAGGAAGATGGTACATCCACCACTAGGAAGTCGGTTCGTAGCACCACTGTCCCAGCCCGAACAGGCAGGGTTACCTTGCCTAAGGGCCAAACTGCTCCTGCTCCAAATCCGACCAATGGAGTCACTGATTGTACCAAATCTTGTTGTGTGAGTCCCAGTTTCTTAAATGCATCATAGTATAGCACTTCGGTGCAACTCCCTGAATCTACCAGGATTCTTTCCATATCATATTCCCCAACTCGTAGGGTTATGACCAAAGCATCATTATGTGGTACCTGGACTCCTCCCAGATCTTCATCAGTAAAAACTATGCCCTCGTTACTTGCCCTTTCGTTGCGCCCTCTTTTCTTTCCCAACTGCATTACATGTTGGTCATGTTTCACTTGTCTCTGAAGCAATCTCACCTCATTTCTCGTATAAGGTTCGGCTAATCCATGTATCATATGGATTACCCCTTTTGGAATCTGTTCGTAATCCAATTCCATTGCCTTGTCTTTATCCTTGGAATCCTCTTGGATAAACTCTTTAAGGTAACCTCGTGAGACCAAATCATCAAGATGTCGTTTAAACATCTCACAGTCCTCTGTCATGTGACCCCAATCCTTATGGTAACTGCAGTGCTGATTCGTAGCACGTTTTGCATCTTTATTCCCACCAAGGGTTGGGGGCCATTTGAAGTATGGTTGATTCTTTATTCGATAAAGAATCCTGTAAATGGGCTCTTTCCAAACCGTGTTTATTGAAAAGAATGACTTGGGATCCGGAGCTTGTTTATCCTTGTACTGCTCTTTCTTCGCCTGCCCATAATCTTTCCTTTCACGATAAGTTTTGGGCTCTGGCTTGTCAACTTTCTTTATAGGCCCCTTCGCTTGCTCGGCGGCCAACTTTCCATCCTCTCGTAGGATGTCATCCTCGTTCCTGGCGTGCTGCTCAATCCTTTCCATTAGTTTTGCCAATGTCTGCACGGGACTCATGTTTAGAGATTTACGCAGTTCCCCCCGAACAGGTAAACCCGTTTTGAACGTGGCTATAGCGTACTCTTCACTACATCCTTCAATTTCGTTGAAGGTTTCCCAGTACTTCTTTGCATAAGTTCTGATCGGCTCGTCCTCTCCTTGTTTCATAAAAGAAAGACTCTCAAAGGTCTTGGGAGCTTTCCTGCTCGTCAAGAACCGTGCAGTGAATTCCTCGGCCAATTGCACCCATGTTCGGATGGAGCGCGAGCCCAGTTTGTGGAACCAGGACAGAGCAACCTTCCCCAAACTCGACGGGAACATTTTGCACATGATTGCATCATCCCCTTCATGCATAAACATCTCTTGCTGGTAATGCTGTATATGGGCCACGGGATCAGCGTCTGTCTCGTAGAGGATGAATGTCCCGTGCTTTACCCTGGTCGGCAATCTAGCCTCCTGTAACTTTCTTGCAAAAGGGGAGGATGCTATATTCTGCAGTGCTTTCCGTGCTGCTTCCCGTGCAGTCACGGCTTCATCCTCTGGTCCTTTCTTGGATCTAGTTCGTTCCCAATCGGAATCAGGCCTCTCGTACCTGTCCCTATGATGTTTTCTACTCCCTTCTTCTTCGGGGGTAGAACTCTGACCTCTGCTTCTCCTCTTTCTTGGAGATATCCTCCTTCGCTCGGGTGTTCGGATCCTGCTCCTCCCTTTTCGTGGAGAAGTTTTACGTCGCCTCGGGGTCAGACTTCTGCTTCTGCTCCTCCTTCCTCGTGAAGGAGCCTTTTGGTACTGTACCAAAGCGTATTCACTGCCTTTAGAATTTCTTCGAGATAGTCCAGAGTCCTCCGGATGTTCTCTGATTCTCTCTAATTCTCTGATCTCATGTTCTCGTTTTTTGATCAAACGAGCATACTCCTCGATTTCTTGTCTCTTCTTGTCAAGAACGTCTTCGCTACGGTATATACTCCTGGAGTGTGCAATCGATTCATCCCCTCGATGGGATTTAGTCCTTCTCGTGGACTTCGATGCCGTCTCTCCATCTCTATTTCTGGAGTTGCCATGGATAGTAAGGGGGTGGCCCTTACTCGTGGTCCTTCTGTGTCCTCCTTCGGGCTTTCTCGGAGCCCCGGGTGGAGACTTATCCCCTCCTCCAATTAGCACATCCTTCGGGTCGTGTGGCGTTGCTGGCTCTACTTCCACCATGGTCGTATTTCAAAGGGAACTCTTTCGTTTCCCACAGACGGCGCCAATTGTAGGTGGATAAATTCAAGTAGTGCTTTGAACAGCACTGGAATGCAGCGGCTCCACGTGCCTCTTGAACGTAACCCTAATTCGTCAGAGAAACCCTTATCCTGCAAAACAGACAAGGAGTGAGCGCACCTTTGCCTCTCGTGGCAAAGGCCCTCCGATGCCTTTGTTAGTATTTCGTACTAATGATCAAACCCTAATTATCAGTAGGAAAGCAATAAGATTGCAGTGTATTGCGTACCTTTTACCTCTAGGCTTGCTCTGTTTATATAGACATTCGGATGCTTGGTGCCCAAGCATCCCTATTGCCATAGGATTCCCAACTCGTATAGGAAACCCAGGATATCAAGGATTCTCGTTTCCTTTATCAATTTATGGAAAAGAGTCCTTTCAGGATTCTTTTCCATTACTGACCGAACATCCCATTCTCATTGGGTATCTTTCTCAGACCCTATATTCTCGGGATCTTATTCCTTAACGGAATACCACTGTTTCTGGACTCTTCCGGAATGTTCCCTCTATTTCATCATCTGACAGGACCTCTTTCCTTGTTCGGCCGTCTCATAGCCGAACAAATGGTCTGGACCAGTTACTTCACATGTAACTGGTCCTAAGGAAACAATTTGGACCATATCCTTTCTAAGGAGCTCTCCTTCTGTTCGGCTTTTCTCTTGCCGAACAATGTATCTGAACAGTGGCATCACATGTCACTTTCCTTGTATCTGGTCCAATAACGTCTCATGTTATTGTACCGAGAATCGTACAACCTCTCTGGACCATTGACTTCTCATATCAGTGGTCCACAGTGCGTTGACCCTTTGTTGACCATGCTCGGGCTCATTTTGCACCTGTTCGGGAATACCTCCCTACAAATACTAAACCCTAAATCTGATCATCAATTCTAAACCCTAAATCTAATCAGAGAGAGAGAAAAAAGAGTGAACTGTGAACATACAGAGAGAGAAAGAGAATATCAGAAGAGCATAGAAGAGAGAGAGAGAGGCGAGAATGAGAGGCAAAAGAGAAAGACAAGAGTGAGAGGCAAGAGAGAAAGAGAGAGGCGAACTTATTTGGATTGAGTCGTCATCAATTAGTCTTCTTCTCTGTATTGCATCGTTGATCAAACTTCTTCATCTTTGTATTGTGTCGTCTGAGAGTGTAAGTACTACGTTATCTTTTTAAGGGTGGAATAGTTTTAATTACACTTAGATCCATTTTAAAAGTTTTCATATTTGTATTTTTACCCCCGGAGTGTCCAAAAAGTGTTTGTCAAGTGTCAGACTCCAAATATTGCCCAAAATAACAGGACACTTCTGGAGAAGTGTCTGACACATGTCGGTCGCACATCCGGCACGTCACTCCCGGTGGAGTGTCCGTGCTACATAGGAGAGATTGAAAACTTGAAGAAGAAGATGGCTAAAGTGTTGAAGATGAATCAAGAGACGAGAAAGAAGAACAAGTTCTTACAAACTGTGTTGTAATCCTTCATCCTTGTAATTATCGTTGGCCTATGTGTCCTAATGTGGGCAAAGAACAAAATGATAAGTAATGATCAACAAGGGAGATTTTTGTATCTACCTTAATGTAATGTTTGCAATAGTATTGGAAATTCTTATGAGATACTCCAATTCAAAGTAAGTAATGTATGCAGATGCAATTTCCCAAATATTATTATATCTACATTTTTGATATAGAAATACACCAATTCATTTCCCACGACACATCCAGTTCACAGAGTTCCATAATTTTAACAACCAAAAGCAACAAATTCAATCCAAAGAGCTTCAGAATTCCATTGTCATAATTCCATAATACTAATCCTATTACATAAGAAGTTAAACATATTTAATAAATAGTTGTAGCTCGAAAAGGGTCACTAACCCAACATATATATATTTTTAAGCCCATTAACTACTATTAAAAACAGACTTTCATAATACCAGTACCAAAGTCAAAAAAAGTATTATATCCTAAAAAAAAGGCTCAGTCAATGTTTCACATTCAAACAAAAGTTGTCAAGCACAAGAACCTTGGGTACCAGAGGCATTGAATTGGGCAGGCTTTGTTTGAGGCTTTGACATTAATTGTGTAGCATTTTGTGGTAGACCCTTGACTTGAAAACACCCCATATCCTACCTTCACTATTTTATTCCAACCCTTGAAATATGAAAAGAAGCATTTAAATATGAAAAGAAGCATTTATTACTAATTTATCAACTGTTTGTTTTGTAAAAATAGAATAAATAACCATACATAAATATCTCATTTCATACATTCAGTTGATGTAGTGGATCCCTCATAGTCTTAGTAATGGGGAATGGTGGTGTAGGTAGCTTTGGCAATGGAGTCCCCTAGCTTTAGCAGTCCATCTACCCTTTCTAGCTCCAACACCTGAGTTGGTGATTGCTTTCTCCTTCCCTTTACCATTTAATGTTGTACAATATCTAGGCTAGCCATGTCAGTCTTAGCAATGTATATGATGTTGCAGCCCCTCTACTCATTTCCCTTGTAGCATTGACACTACTCCTTCCTTTGTAGTTCCAATAGTCCCTCCACCCCTTGTAGCTTCAATAGTCCCTCTACCCTTTATGACTTGTAGACACCCTATTTTGGGGTTTCCTAGATTAGTTTACTTATAGTATTTGATTCCCTAATGATGAATAAGATTCAAGAACACCCCGAGAATGTTAGTGTGTTTGAGCTTTGAGCGGATAAATCCCTTTCGAACCCTTTAAACCAGAGCCAAAAAGCCTCAGTTGAACCCTACTTACATACGTTGGTCCCCCACCTGCGTGCACTGGTCCATTGCCACGTGTCAGTCATCGGTTAGCTTTAACCGTTGACCAAGCTTGAATTCGTGCACGCAGGTCACAGACTAGCGTATGCCGGTCAAAGGTAGTCCCATCACCTTTATATAGCCACGTTCACAGGACTTTTGTGGCACCCCAGTGCACTGTTTGATTGTTTGAGAAGCAACCTCGGGGCAGAGAATGTTCCCACCCCTCTCACATGCCACCCATCACCTTGTCATGGGCATTTAATGAGGAGAGACTACTTGGCCAAGGCCAACCAACCCTTTCAACTGGTTACACCCCTCCTACTTCTCCTATATATAGCCCCATGCATTCCAATTACAAAGGGTTACCAACTTGAACTCCCTAGTTGTAAGTTCAAACCTAAAAGCACCTTGTTCATCATTTTCTTCCCTTTGAAAGGCTTTGACAAGTAACACCACATACACCACTCCATTCTCACTTAATCACTCTCATACTTCGTCAATCTTCTAAGTTCAAAGCTCAAAACACTCCTTCCAAACTCAAAACTAAAGGTATACCACCTTTGTGATAACTCTTTGTTCTGATCCCTGAGGGGGGCTAGCAGGGTCAAGGCTGGTAATCAATACCAGTCCTGGCGCTAAAGCTGGCAAAGTTTCAAAGCTGTTCGTGGCTAGAATTGGCACACGCCGGTCCTATGTTTGCACATGCCAGTCATGGCTGTACGTGCAGTATTGGCGTGGGGATCAGTGTCTAGTTATTTCTGCTTTACATTTCTTATATCACTATGAAGCATGTTAAAAATTAGTTTATTGCTTTCCAATAGTTAAAATTGTTAGTTTTACTTTCTCAATATTCATTTCTGCTGCTTTGGAATGCCTCTGGGGTCTTTTTGAATATGTCTCAGAACCCAGAAAGTGCAAAGCCAAGCACTGGACAAGATGTTAGAACAGGCATACGGTAGTCTTCTACCAGCATGTGCCAGTCTATCCCAGTCCAGTGGCTGGCCCTTGCATGGCAACTAGGCATTGGCCTTTGCTTTGTTCCCCACACTATTTACGGGGTGTTCTATTCTTTTTGTGGCTTCGTAGCCCATTTAAACTGTCTATAATTGTATATTTCTTATCTTATAAACTGCTTGGTTTGCCCTGGGTGTGCACTGGCCATTTTTAGAGCCCAGAGGGTTGAAAATAAGAACTGTGGGCTTAGGCTTACTGGGACACGCAGTACTGGTAGGGGCGTACGCAGGTTAAATTAGCATGCAGTGGCTTGGTCATTGCATACTGGTTTTTCCCTGCGCACGCCACTCCGGGTCAGTGTCTTCCAGTCTATTCAAAGCTCCCACAGGAGTTTGTGTTCAATCTATATTAATTGTTTCAATAAAGCAAGCATGCCATTCTATCACATCCTGCCAACATGTTACAGTTTTAATCCCTTTAAACTGTTCCCCCGCCGTAACTGGCTAAAAATGATTTAGATGAGAGAAAAGCGCAAATATTTTACAAATGCCCGAGTAGAGACCGATCTCCGGATTGGGCAAGAGGGGTGCCTTAAAACTCTTCCCCTCTCGTAACTTGGCTCTCTAACCTCAGTTATCAAAGGTGATGACGGACTAGTCTACAAGCCTTTTTCAAAATCAAACAACGTAGCAGGCGTTTAAAGTTTGGTTCCTTGGGTGGTTTACCGCAAAACTCGAGTGGCAACTCTGAATCGAAGTGTTTTGCCGCGCTTTCCAAAAAAGGACGCACCCGATTTTATAAACAAGATTTTAAGGGCATGTGCCCACATGACTGCACTACCACTTGGAGTTGCAGTGTTCTTCTTGGTCTTTGCTACAGGTGTATGTTTGCATGTTCTTACATTGTGCCCAAACTCACCACATCTTCTATTCCGCAAATAAGTGTACTTGTTCCTTACTTTGACAGGATTCTTTGCAAAATAAGATCACATGTAGTTTCAATCGACTATATTCTGTATTCGGAAATAAAACCCTTGCATGGCATAAATAATACCTCAAAAGAGTTCCCACCTATTTAACTTACAAACCAAGTCCCCAAGTTCAAAGTTATACAACATTGGCACTCCGGACAAAAATAAGCTTAAGTACAAGTACAAACAAGTTCTCAAGTTACAAACAATTTAGTCAACGAGAAATCTAGAGAAATTAGTTACAAATGTATCAAGAAGAAGTTATTACAAAGATGATTAAGTAACTAAATAGTGTTAGCTTCCAAAAGTCTTCCACATCCAAGCACACAATGCATGCAAGTCATAGTCTAGCATTTAAACCTGAAAATAATAATAGGTTGAGCTACACTAGCCCAGAAGGAAAATCTTTTACCAATTCTATGTGCAAACATGGTGACAAGTGTAATGGAAAGAAACCAAGAGAATGTAGCTCAAGGAATGGACTAACAATTAACTCAAGATTACTCCAACATTCCTTTGATGCAATCTAAGCATGTCTTTATCACCACTAACCATGTAGTTTACAAGTTACTAGCAATTCTAACAATTACTACACGACCCTTTATCACAAATTCTCACAGTCTGTATTTCCACCCCTTGCGTTACAGTATAACACCTTGAGAGTTACCGTATTACCATTCCTTGCGTTACGGTGAACCCTAACAACTTGGATCACCATATTACCACCCCTTGCATTACGAGACCCACTTGAGTCTCCGCTGTCACGCCCCAAATTCGGAAGCATGACCGGCCGTGTACCATAAAGCAATTATGGGAGACGAGGCCTAATTAAAAATATTTTTAGCAGCTTGAAACAAATAAAGAAAAACTAGATATTTTATTACAATAAAATACGCGACTCCAAACCAATATTTTTCTTAAGCAAATGACACAATGAACTGCCAATTAATAAAAGTGCGGAAGCAATTTGTAGAAACCCGTAATTTTGTTTAATAAATTTAAATTGTTTCGTAAAGGATAATTGAAAACATTATATGGATAATTGTTCGAGGGGTTCAATGTGCAAAAGTTTGAAAGATGTGGGTGATTGTGTAGTTTGCATTTATGTGAGTATATATAGGGAGGAGTGTGAGAAACACACTCACACCCCTCACTCTCAATCTCCCGTCCCTCCCTCTCTCCTTTCGGCTCTCTCCCTCTCTCTTACCTTCTCTCCAAATTTCACCCAATAACCCAATACCCACTCAAAACTACCTTCAACCTTTCACTCCTACACGTATTGGAGCTCGTTTCTCGTCAAATTGAGCTCGGTGGAGGCGAATCCCATCCGATTTCAAGCATTGGAACTAGGGCTTGGAAAACCCTTTGATTTGTTCTTCAATCTTTGAGGTATGGAGTTCTAACTTTCAATATATGTTTATGATTTGTTTCTTGTAGCTTGATTCTTGCCACTGATCATCGTTGTTGTTGTTGTTGTTGAACCCATGAAAATCTGTAGAAAATCTGCTCGAACTGAATTGTTATCGATACCATTTGCATTGTTATCGATACCTTTGTCTTCCAAAACCCAGAAAATCACTTGTTATCGATACCATTTGTCCTTGTTATCGATACCCTTGCGTCTGGATCACTTCTTAACCCAATAGTATCGATACCATTGTTCAAGGTATCGATACCTGTTGCTCATCTCCAGTTTTTTCACTGTTTTGCTTCAATTTTCACCGTTTTGGTTTTCAATCACTTCCAACCTACCCAAACACCTCCCAAATGACTCTTAACTTGGTTACTCATATTTTAATGACTTTGTTGAACATATTCATAACTTTAAAGCTCGTTTGGACATGGTTTTACAAGAATCACTTTATGTATCAAAGTTGGGTTTGAAAGATACGAACGTGACGGTAAGGACAATTTTGGAACTTTATGGCCACAATGCGAACATTCAGAACTCATCGACGAGTGAGTGCCTGGTAGAGGACATCGGGGTCCTTTAATTGGCCCAGTAGGAGCTATATGCTTGTATTGGATACTTCAGGACCACCTTATGGGTAAGGTGTCTGGCAGAGGACATTGGGGTCCTTTAACTGGCCCGGCAGGAGCTACGGCTCAAGACACATGTACGAGACACGTTTGGACACATGGTACTTTTAAAGGCTTCTCATCAAGTATTCGATTGGTTTTGAAATCGGAGTGTCGATTTATTGGTCATTGTTACTGTCCATTCTTCAAATTTTTATATTGTTGATCATCATGTGATCATCCCTACATTTTATATGCATACATTGTTAGATTAGAGCTTTCTACTGGGCTAGTGTAGCTCAAACCTTACATTATTTTTTAGGTACTAACCCAGGGCAGTAGCTTCATGTTTGGAGTGCATGGATGTGGACATTCTTTTGAAAGCTAACATTGAGGAGTTACCAAGCCATCTTTGTAAATTATTTTTGAAAGATGTATTTGTAACTCTATTTGTAAATCTTTTGATTTTGGGAATATTGTAAGTCCGTAACTCTCCTTGATACTCAGTACTTACGATGACTTGGGCCTCGGAGCCAAAGATGCAAACTTTTGGAAATTAATGGAGGACAAAGTGTAATTGTGGAAATGGAAATATCAAACTATTTTGGGATATTGTACAGACTAATGTGAGGTTTTATTTATGAAAATCCTTTTATATTTATGTTGAAAATCAAGAGTGTGACAACTTGGTATCAGAGCATAGGTTTAGAACACCTTGAGACCGTGGGGAGGCATTTCATCTCATGGGTTCAAAAATGTCGCGCCTACTAACATAATTTGTGCATGCTTGTGTGACTGACATTTATGTGAATACTTGGCATTGCATTTTCATTATCATAGAGTGGTGTGGAGTTATTATCCCATGTTGGGAAGTTCGGGCTTTGACCTCATAGTAATAATGTAGTGGTTAATCGTTCTTCTTTCTTATATCATGTCGTAAGATGCCTCCGAGGACGCATGATAGATGAGGTGGGGCCAAAAACCGGGGTGGCCGTGGGGTACCTCTTGAGGATGAGGTTAGTCAGCATGGGGAGAACCCAAGTGGGAATCCAGGGGCTGGGTCAGTCGAGGTGCAGAAATACCACCCAAGCAGACTCAATTTGCTAGGGACCTCGTCACAGCACTTACAGCTATAAATCTTTTAAACCAAGCTTCTAGGAAGAACGTTGAGGATCCAGCCATGGTAGCAATGAGGGAGTTTAGCCGTAGAAATCCTCATGTGTTCGATGGGACTAATAGCAACCCTTTGGTAGCCGACCACTGGCTAGCTCAAATCCACAAACTCTTTAGAGCTCTCAATATCACAGAAGACAATATCAGAGTAGGTATCGTGGCTGTTCAACTAGTTGGGGAGGCTGGCGAATGGTGGGAATCCGTTCTGAAAAATAGGAAAGATGCAAGGAGGGCGGCAAGAACCGCGGCTCAAGTAAACAAATCGGACATTGAAAATTTGACATGGGCTGAGTTTAAGGAGCTCTTTGAGGAGCAGTACTTCCCGGAAACTTCACGCAAAATTCTGAGAGAGCAATTTGAGAAGCTAGAATAGGGTAATTTCACCGTTTCAGAGTACGTGTAGAAATTTCAATCCTTGTCTCGTTTCGCTCCAGAGTTGGTGGCGACAGAGGAGAGGAAGTGTCGACGATTTGAGAAGGGCCTACATAGCACTGTGAGGAGAATGGTGATGGACCAACGCAAGATGAAATTTTCGAAAGTGGTGGAATGTGCAAGGAGCATCGAAATACTAAAAGAAGCTCAACGAAATGCAAGGGCTTGGGAACCAAGGCAACCAGTGGGGAGTTTGAGTTCTTCTTCAGGCAGTTTTGGGAGTCAAGGACGGAAGAGGCAAAGGGAACCGACTGAGCAACCATCTAATCAATCCAACTTTAAGATGCCTACTTCTTCGGGAACTCGGGGTGCCTCGTCTAAACCTCTGACCGTGTGCTACAAGTGTAATCAACCCGGGCACATCCGTACTTAGTGTCCGCAACTTCTTAAGGTGTGTTATAATTGCGGTAAGACAGACCATCTTGCTTGGAGTTGCCCTCAAGGGGCGGGAGTGCGTAGTGAGTCAGGTTCAGTACAGCAGCCGAGGGTAGGGCATTGTACTAGTCAATAGTCTTTCAGAGGTGCTCAGAGGTAGCAGCAGCCTTATTTTCGCCAGACATTATCAGTTCAGAGTTTTGGGGTCAACCGGGGAGCAAGTTCGTCCGCACCTTCCCAAGGTTCCGGTCAAGGAGGAGGTTTTGTGCAGGGTAACCAGGGGCGTGTTTTCAACATCAACACCAATGTTTCACCTTTAGTTTCTCAGGCTCCAGGGGCATCTGTCGTGAGGGGCACTTTCCTTCTATTCAATTCTTTCACTAGAGTACTCTTTGATTCTGGAGCATCACATTCTTTCATTGCCGCATCATTTGTGTATGCATTGGAGTTGGACACCGAGAATCTTGATTCGTTGTTATTTGTCAAGACACCATTAGGGGAAAAGTCCTCTCTGAGTCGTATTTGTAGAGACTGTGAACTCATTATCTGTGACCATCGCTTCATCTTTGACTTTATCGTTCTAGATATGTCAAGGTTCGACCTCATTTTGGGGATGGATTGGTTGTCTACGTTCCATGCCACGATCGATTGTTTCAAGCTTCGTGTTCGCATATGTCCGCCTGAATGTGTTTGTTTTGAATTCCATGAGGAGCGTCAAGAACCATTAGCATCGTATCTATGTGGGTCTCGGGAAAGAAAGTCTTTTTACCTTATGTTGGCGAGCTTAACGTTAGATGAGGACTTGTCGGCATGTGGGGAGTTACCCTTGGTATTTCATGAATTCCTCGATGTATTTCCTGAAGAGTTGCCCGGTTTACCTCCCGAGAGAGAAATCGAGTTCATGATAAACTTGCTTCCAGGCACCGCTCCTACATCGATTCCCCCTTATTGCTTTGTGCCCGCCGAACTTAGAGAGTTGAAAGTTCAATTACAAGAGTTAGAAAATTTGGGGTTTATTCGTCCTAGCACATCACCGTGGGGAGCACCGGCTTTGTTTGCCCAAAAGAAGGATGGTTCACTTCGTTTGTGCATCAATTATCGTAAGCTTAATCGTGTGACCGTTAAGAACAAGTATCCCATGCCGAGAATCGATGATTTATTTGATCAACTCCGAGGTGCCACTTGTTTTTCCAAAATCGATTTGAGGTCCGGTTACTACCAATTAAGGGTTCGTAGAGAGGATATTCCTAAAATCATTTTCCGTACTCGCTATGGTCATTACGAATTCGTTGTGATGCCATTCGGTTTGACGAACGCTCCAGCTACTTTCATGGACCTGATGAATTGTATCCTTTGTGCGTACCTCGGTCACTTTGTGGTTGTATTCGTTGACGATATTCTTATCTATTCATCCACAGAGGAAGAACACCAAACTCATCTTGCCATCGCTCTTGAACTCTTCAGGGAACACCGTTTATACGCTAAGCTTAGTAAGTGCGAGTTTTGGTTACCCGAGGTTAAATTTTTGGGTCACGTAGTTTTGAAAGGTGGAGTGTCCGTTGATCCAGGGAAGATATAATCCATTATGAACTGGCAACTACTGAAGAACGTGTTCGAAATTCAAAGCTTTTTGGGGTTGGCAGGGTACTACAGCCGTTTTGTTCTCGATTTTTCTCGTCTAGGGGCACCGATGACTAGACTCACTCGCAAGGGGACTCGTTTCGTTTGGAGTGACTTATGTGAGGCGGCTTTCATGGAATTGAAGAGGAGGTTGACTACCGCACCAGTTTTGATTGTACCCGAACATGGAATTGGCTACTCCGTGTATTGTGATGCGTCTAAGGAAGGATTGGGGTGCGTGTTAATGCAAGCGGGACGAGTAGTAGCGTATGGATCGAGGCAATTAAAGACTCACGAGAAAAATCGTCCAACTCACGACTTGGAACTCGTGGCCGTCGTTTTTGCTTTGAAGAGTTAGCGTCACTATCTTTACAGTGAGAAATTTGAAGTCTTTTCCGACCATAAAAGCCTAAAGTATCTCTTTTCTCAAAAGGAACTTAACTTGCATCAGCGTCGTTGGATGGAACACTTAGAAGATGATGACTTTGAATTACACTATCATCTAGGTAAGGCGAACGTCGTGGCGGACGCATTGAGTAGAAAACCAACACACTTAGCGAGCCTAGCCATACGTGAGTGGAAGATGGTGAACGATTTAGGCCATTATGCTTCGTACTTCGAGGAACTTCACGAAGGGGTTACATTGTGCAATCTCACCATCCAATCGACCTTATCGGCACGAGTAGTGGAGGCTTAACAAAATGATGGAGAAGCGGAGGAACTTCGTACCAAATTCCTTAGCAGGAATGCTTGAGATGGGTGGATGATTCACGCCGACCAAAGTTTACGTTATCAAGGAAAGTTGTTCGTACCCATTTCGTGTCGGGAGGAAATCCTACGAGAGTTTCACCATTCACCTTTAGCCGTCCATCCAGGAGGAACGAAAATGTATCACGACTTGTGTAGGCAATTTTGGTGGCCTGGGATGAAGAAGGACATTGTGATATTTGTGTCCAAGTGTTTGATGTGTCAACAAGTCAAAGCCAAACATCAACGACCTGCGGGAGAACTACAACCGTTGTCGATGGCTGAGTGGAAATGGGAAAATGTGACGATGGATTTTGTTACGGGTTTACCGAGATCGCCGAGGGGGCATGATGACATTTGGGTTATCGTGGGCCGTTTGACCAAAACCACTCACTTTCTACCTATCCATGTTACCGATTCCATGGACACACTTAGTCGTTTGTATATTCGGGAGATTATTCGACTTCATGGGATTCCCGTATCTATCGTGTCTGACAGAGATCCGAGGTTTACCGCACGTTTTTGGCAAAGTTTGCAGGCCGCTTTGGGCACAAACCTCTTGTTTAGCATTGCTTATCACCCACAAACCAATGGTCAATCCGAGCGAACAATTCAGATTTTGAAAGACATGCTTCGGGCTTGCGTTATGGACTTCCGGGGAAATTGGGAAGACCACCTACCGTTAGTCAAATTCGCGTACAACAATAGCTATCAATCGAGAATCGAGTATCGAGATGGCGCCGCATGAAGCCTTGTATGGGAGACTGTGTCGATCACCCGTGTGTTGGACCGAATTGGGAGAGGCTACGTTAGTGGGGCCGGATTTGATCAAAGAAACTACCGAGAGTATGGGATCGATTCGCCAACGACTTTTAGAGGCTCAAGAAAGAACTACCGAACAAGTCAAGGTGATTCGCTTAAGGTTGCTAACCGCTCAAAGTCGACAAAAGAGCTATGCCGACTATCGTCGTCGCCCATTATCATTCGAAGTGGGAGATCACGTGTTTCTTAAAGTATCGCCACGTCGAGGTTTATCACGTTTTGGGAAGAAAGGAAAGCTTTCATCGTGTTATATCGATCCATTCGACATTATCGAGAAAATCGAGGAGGTTGCGTACCGTCTAGCTTTGCCATCGAGATTATCGAATGTGCATGATGTGTTTCACGTATCTATGTTGAAGAAGTACGAACCAGATCTGTCACATGTGTTAGAATAGTCCGAACTCGAATTGGAAGCCGACGCATCATATGGGGAAGAGCCAATACGTATCCTAGACACGCGTGATCAAGTGTTGAAGGGTAAGACGATATCACTAGTGCAAGTATTGTGGAAAAGTCAGGGTAGTGAGGAGTTGACTTGGGAACGAGAAGATGAAGTTAGGGAGAAGTACCCGTACCTATTTCCGGGATAAATCGATGTGAGTGTTTAATATAGAAGTTTCATGCTATTTGACTTGTTGCATAATATTGATAGCCATAAATGTTGCATGCATATGTGATGTACATGTTAGCTAGACATGGTATGAAAAATTTCGAGGACGAAATTTCTTAAGGAGGGTAGAGTGTAAAGACCCGTAATTTCATTTAATAAATTTAAATTGTTTCGTAAAGGATAATTGAAAACATTATATGGATAATTGTTCGAGGGTTTCAATGTGCAAAAGTTTGAAAGATGTGGGTGATTGTGTAGTTTGCATTTATGTGAGTATATACAGAGAGGAGTGTGAGAAACATACTCACACCCCTCACTCTCAATCTCCCGTCCCTCATTCTCTCCTTTCGGCTCTTTCCCTCTCTCTTACCCTATCTCCAAATTTCACCCAATAACCCAAAACCCACTCAAAACTACCTTCAACCTTTCACTCCTACAAGTATTGGAGCTCGTTTCTCGTAAGATTGAGCTCGGTGGAGGCGAATCCCATCCGATTTCAAGCATTGGAACTAGGGCTTGGAAAACCCTTTGATTGATTCTTCAATCTTTGAGGTAGGGAGTTTTAACTTTCAATATATGTTTATGACTTGTTTCTTGTAGCTTGATTCTTGCCATTGATCATCGTCGTCGTCGTTGTTGTTGTTGAACCCATGAAAATCTGTAGAAAATCTGCTCGAATTGAATTGTTATCGATACCATTTGCATTGTTATCGATACCTTTGTATTCCAAAACCCAGAAATCACTTGTCATCAATACCATTTGTCCTTGTTATCGATACCCTTGCGTCTGGAGCACTTCTTAACCCAATGGTATAGATACCATTGTTCAAGGTATCAATACATGTTGCTTATCTCTAGTTTTTTCACTATTTTGCTTCATTTTTCACCGTTTTGGTTTCCAATCACTTCCAACCTACCCAAACACCTCCCAAATGACTCTTAACTTGGTTACTCATATTTTAATGACTTTGTTGAACGTATTCATAACTTCAAAGCTCGTTTGGACATGATTTTACAAGAATCACTTTATGTATCAAAGTTGGGTTTGAATTATACGAACGTGGCGGTAAAGACGATTTTGGAACTTTACGGACACAACGCGAACATTCAAGACTCATCGACGGGTGAGTGCCTGGCAGAGGACATCGGGGTCCTTTAATTGGCCTGGTAGGAGCTATATGCTCGTATTGGATACTTCAGGACCACCCTATGGGTAAGGTGCTTGGCAGAGAACATCAGGGTCCTTTAACTGGCCCGGCAGGAGCTACGGCTCAAGACAGATGTATGAGACACGTTTGGACACATGGTACTTATAAAGGCTTCTCATCAAGTATTCGGTTGGTTTTGAAATGGGAGTGTCGAGTTACTGGTCATTGTTACCGTATATTCTTCAAATTTCTATATCGTTGATCATCATGTGATCATCCCTACATTTTATATGCATACATTGTTAGATTAGAGTTTTCTACTGGGCTAGTGTAGCTCAAACCTTACATTATTTTTCAGGTACTAACCTAGGGCAATAACTTCATGTTTAGAGTGCATGGATGTGGACATTCTTTTGAAAGCTAACATTGAGGAGTTACCGAGTCATCTTTGTAAATTATTTTTGAAAGATGTATTTATAACTCTATTTGTAAATCTTTTGATTTTGGGAATATTGTAAGTCCTTAACTCTCCTTGATACTCAATACTTACGATGACTTGGGCCTCGGAGCCAATGATGCAAACTTTTGAAAATTAATGGAGGACAAAGTGTAATTGTGGAAATGGAAATGTCGAACTATTTTGGGGTATTGTACAGACTAATGTGAGGTTTTATTTATTAAAATCCCTTAATGTTTATGTTGAAAATCGAGGGTGTGACACGGTTTGGCACGATAAAAGAAATAAAAATGCAAACGCACCCCCCAACAACGCCGTAGAGTCCACTACAATGCCTCATGCACTAACTTGAAAAAAAAAAGAAGGTGGAATAAATTCGTCAGCTGTCGAGCTCAGTGAGTAGTTAAACATTCTAATGGAATAATACAAAGTGGCATACGTATAAATGAACGGTGATGAAGGCTTCAAAGAAAAGGGTTTCAAATAGTAATGATCAATGGCTCAACAAATAGTGTCCACAAATGAATAACTGAATAATGAACTCTAACAACAATCGAACAATGATAGCAATCATTCTATACCAACAGTCTGCTCAACAATATCAAAATAATGAACATCAATAATGAGGTAGTCCAAACCAAAGTGACAACCATATCTTCCAATTACCAAGTACCAAATGCCAAATATTTTCTTAGGGCTTAACCCGTTGGATCCAACACCGTACTTAGAGTCACCACAGGATGGCGCCTGGGACCTTTTCCCTAAGCCGATCTGGAATAGGGTCACAGGGTATCTCAGAAGTCTTTTCCCTATCCGTTGAGCACTAGAGTCACAGGGTATTTTACAAGTCTTTTCCCTAGCTGCCAAAGTCACCACGATATTTCACGGGTCTTTCCCTTGGACTTTCATAAATATAAACATAATCCATGGTCCCAAACACATAAGAACAACGGCGAACCGGAGTCACCTGCACCAGGATTATTCCCCATGTCGTTGCATAGTCACAATAATATGATGGAGTCAACGAATCGACGTCAGTAAAAATAGGGGCAATCAATCAATCACAAATATTCTCAAATAATTTTGTATGCCCAAGGGTACGTCAATTGTCAATAATCATGAGAGCAACGAATAAGAATATTATCATCGGATCACAACGAATAACGAACTGTCAATGGTCGATAGGTTCAAGAGGATTCCAAAGAAAGGGATCACATACTTAACAACTCACCTCGATTGGATAAATAAATCGCAAAATGCAAGATTGCTCGAGTACTCTGCTAGTCTGAATAAAGAGAATGCATGCATGGAAATCAATTCAATGAAAACGGTTACTGTACAGATACTACTAATATGTCTAATAACAATTATGTACTTTATAAGTCTACCTTCCTGTAACAGCCCTGATTTTTTGTCAGTAAAAATTTCGTGAAATATTTGAATTTTATTTGAATTACTTATTTTTACTTTCAGTAATCCGTCGTAATTAGATTTTAGTCCTTCGGGGCCAATCGAATTAGATTCCAACCGACTACTTGGAGGAACCGAGCAACCAAACTCACCTAGTTACTAGATGAACCTTTTGAACCTCTTGAACCATTTTGCCTTTACCCATTGGTCAATAGAAGTTAGGGTAATCTTTGTCCATTGGACAATAGGCCTCTCATTAAAATATTTTGATAAGTACAAAGATATAGTATTATATATGTTTTAAACACATGTGCGAGTACATTTATGCATTGTTTATTGGGTATTCTCTATATCCATTGGTTATTAACCGCTAGGGAATTTATTACCCATTGGGTAATAGCTCAAATCTTCTAACAAGGTACAAGGTTTTATTTAAATAATCAAGATTTGGATTTCCCATGTACTTTTATGCATTAAAATATTGGGGTATATCTAAACCCTAGATTTCCAAAGTACTTTATTGAATAAAATAGTACAAGTGCTTTATTGTTATTTTAATGGAGAGAATCCTAGCCTATTATTTAATTGGGGTACTTGGTACCACTCCCATATTAGAATATTAGGCATAAGTACATACATATCATATTATATTAGGCCCTAGATTTGGCAAGGTACACAATCTAATTGTTTATTAGAAACATGTGCCTAAATTGGATTTCTTTAATAAGATATTAGATTTTGGGAAATCTAGTAGTTGTACTTCTATATTATTATATGCATATATATATATATATATATATATATATATATTGTGTACTTGAGAGAGAGAAAGATGCCGAGAGAAAGAGGGAGAGAGAGAGAGAGAGAGAGATTTGCCGAGAGAGGGAGAAGAGAGAAGGAGATTTGGTTGTACCTTCCATGATCTTCCATGATCCTTTCAAATCCTTGGCCATGTATTCTTCCAAGCAAAGATTTACCTTGCTTTGTCCTTTTATGTTTGTTTAAACACCAAATCTTGTACCAACTATCCTTCCCTCCATCAAATCTTCCAAAAATCTTCCATAATCAAATCTTTGGTACAAATTTTAGCCATGCAAGCCTAGGGTTAGGCCTTGATCTTCCAAGATTGCATGACAAGTGTCAAAATTTGAGGTATGGAGAGAGAAGGGGGGGCCGGCCTTGAGAGAGGAGAGAGAGCCAACGTTTTGGCTATAAATAGAGCCATTTCCATGCCATTGCAACTCACACCTTCCATTCTTCAACTTCTCTCTCTAAAAATCCTTTGTTCTTGCTTTGTTCTTCTTGTTCTTGAGTTCTTCTTGTGTTCTTCAAGAAACTCATCCAAAGCCGCCACTAAACCGCCACTCGACCACCCTTCGATCCAAAAAGCTTAAATAGTTTAGTCAAGATTAGGTTTCGAGAGAGACCTTTCTCTTTCGAAGCTACCGGAGACCACCGTAGGAAGTTACTCCGTCCGACCACCGATTACCGTCCGTAAGCCGTTACTACCGCCTAGAAGAACGGTAAGGAAATCCTTACTTACTTACTTACTTACTTACTCAAGTATAACGTTGTTGTTTTGAATTTCTAAGAAAGAACGGTTTTCGAAAGTTAAAACGTTACCATGTGAACCGAAGTATTCGTATTTTGATATTTCAAGGAGTATGAGTTTGTATACATGAATTGATTGTGTTACTTGTGGTATATTATAGAGTTGGATGATCTTGTTAGAATGTTTCATGCTTACTTTTGTCCTACCGCGGAGTCTTTGCATGTAAACGAGACACGAGAATCGAGAAAGTAGAAACATGGCACCTAGGGTGTGATTAATGAAAGGAAATGTTTTCCGAGGAAGAAAATATTTTGAAACTACATTATGACCGGTTTTGGTGGCATAATGTGAGTTGGGTGTGTGTGTTCCAATGGGAATTCGGAATAGCGGAACCATTGTGAGGTTGTGTGCGTTCCCATGGAAAACCGGACCGGCGGAACCATGGTGAGGTATGGCTTGGTTATCCGCGGAAAGGAGCCAATGCAAGATTTTGTGTGCCAATGGGAACCCAGTGCGGCGGAACCATTGTAAGGATACTTGGGAACCTGGAACGGCGGAACCGAGGTTGGGTGTGTTAAACAAATGATTTTGAAAGATGGATCGGTATGTGAAAATGTTGACACGGTCTACGATGAGTCGAGTAGGAGAAACTCAAAAAATCTTGGACACCAACGATAGTTGATTAACGAATGTGGATGTGTCGTTGTTAGCAGTGTATACATGTATCATGTGGAAATCGATGATTGTATAACCTGTTGTTTGTAAGTTATGGGTTAGCGGGTATGGGATTATTTTGCTGAGCTTTTGTAGCTCATGGTGTTACCTTTGGTGACCCTGACATATTATATAGGTGGCGACGCTGGTATAATGTGTCAGACCTTGTAGATGTTCAAGACGAACAGTTCACCGTGGAAGCTTTTGGAGCAGAGGAGCTTGCTAGGATGGAAGAGCAAGCAGAGTAGTATTAGGAACCCTAGTTTCCTTCCTTGTTGAAAATGTACCCTTTACTTATGATGTATTTATGATGTAATAATGAGCCAGACTCTCTTTATTATGTAATAAATGCCTCATTAATGTACCCAAAATTTAGGGGCGTTACACTTCCAATATAGTCATAACACTACCAAGCGCACCACCCATGCACACACAGCACCACATGCACGCACCTCTCTCTCTCTCAACTGGTTCACTTTCTCAAGCAACAAAACCCATAATCCAGTAGATTGAATAGAAAAGCCTAAAGGGTAAACTACACATAATATAATATCCAAGAGAAGAGGAAGGCTTACACAAGAACCACAACTCTGGTGAAATCCTTCCCACACCGCCGCACTATCTACTAGCGCTATTCCTGTCGCAAGTCTCTAGAGAAAATAAAATAACCTAGGTCTCTCAACACTTATATATGCATGTAACAAAAGGACCCACTCTCCCACTAACCTTAAAACTTTCTCACACGGATAAATAACTATATACGTCTTATAAACTGACATTTAGTATAAAAACACATATTAGAAAAAATAGCCCCAATATTATGAAATTTAAAATAGAAGTATTTTATTTTATTAAGAAGTTTGTAAAAGAGAAATGAAAGATTTAATTATTCGCGTCAAAATTCCTTTTTTTTAACTAAAAAAGTGCGATGTCACATCATTCACTACAACAAATATGTGTTTTTTATAACATTAGTTAATAGCATTCTTTTAGGAATGTTGTTGTAGTTTTAAATTTATAGCGTTCATCATGAGAAAAAGAAGGAAACCCTCATGCCTTGTTTACAATAGCGTTTCATTAACTAAAAAACAGCATTCCACTAAAAACTAAGAGGCATCATCCCTCTGTGCCCTAATCCCATACCCCTTTACAAAAAATTTCAAAGATGGAGGCACATCTCTCTCTCTCTCTCTCTCTCTCTCTCTCTCTCTCTCTCTCTCTCTCTCTCCCCATCAGACCTTCGACCCCCGGCAACCAACAACTGCACAGCGACATCTTCCACCACCGCTAGCACCGCCAAGTTGCGACGGCTCCCGGTGCTCCCACCTCTAGACGCGCCACTCGTAGTTTCCCCCACCAGGTATTATCCTCTCTCTCCCCTCCTTCGTACGCATGTGTATGCTTATACTCGATTTGACGATCCCCCATTTATAGTCCCTAATTTTCTCGTTTCCCATCTACGGTTTTATTTATTTATTAAGGATTGCTGTCTTTGTTGGCTAGGGCTTGTGCGGTGGGTTCGGGTGGAAAAAGAAGACAAGGAAAAGAAACAGTGAAATGCACTTCTGGATCTCCCAAACCTCTGTAAGCTTTCAAATAGGTAAATATATACGTATACTTATGTATATATATTTAAGGAGAGATGCCTAATATATGAGAGTGAGTATATAGTACTACAACTCTATAAGGATGTTTACAATGGAGTAACTTCCATTTCATCTTAGTATTCAAGCCATTTTGACCTCTATTTCGTGGCTACCAATCGATGAGCATCGACACTGCCACCGTTGTCCCAATCTCGGTTTGACTAAGTTCTTTGTCTCTGCGTTGAACCCTAACCAAATTGGTTTTTGATGAGTAAATTTGTACCAATTTCATAAAACCTTTATTCTCGTTATTGGAGGAATTGCATGTCTTTACTTGCTAATTATCATCCCTTCATTCTGCTCTTGAAATAGATAGAGATTGTTGTCCTCTAAATTGCAGATCTCAGTCTCAGGGTCGAGTAAGTCTCAAACTCTACACCCGGGAATCAAATTCCAATATATTCTTACTATAGTACATTTATCTTGCGATTTTGTCTATTATTTATTCTTATACCTTATACATGGACGGTATAACTTTTAATGCTAAAGTAAAAAAATTAATGAACTTTTACAGGTGTGAGGGTAATCGAAAACAATTTTTTTTTTCCTGTTTCCATGTTATAGTTTATTTGTTTATATAAATAGGTAGTGATAATCTTTACTATGTCTAATTGCTAGTTTTTCATGGATGTTATGCACCTAAAGCAACCAGGTGTATTAGTTTATCATCCCCTTATCTTGTTTATAGTCATGCCTTGAAATGTTATGAGATTCAAAGTATGTGGCCTTGGTTATATGCTTACTTTTACATTCTGATGACCTTTGTAGTTCATAAATAGTAGGTCAAAGGACAATTACTCTTGCAAAGATTAGTATTGAGGAGTGAGTTGAGGTTTTCTTGAAATCTAATCTGCCTTGAGTGCCTTCATATTTATCAAATTAATGATACAAAGATTAGTGGAAACTAATAATATGAACTATACTTACTGATGAGTTGTTTTCTTTGGTTGATTCCTTGCCAAAATTTAGTTTGACTAGTACTTTGGGGACCACATTATGGGTACCATGTAATGTGTTATCAATATAATGGTAGAATGTGCCCCATTTGTCATTTATTGGAGCTTATTCAACCAATGCAATGGGGACACATCACATGGTATCCAAAATGTGGTACCTAAATATGGTCACCCTAGCATTGCTCATCGAGTTTTCCTATGCTAGCATGTGCTTTGGATGCTATACATTGCTGTTTCAAGTCTCACAAATGCAATTTGCTGTTTCAAGTCACCCGAATGCAATTTGCAGTTTGCCTATTATTGGTCTAAGTCTGTAGTGTGATATTTTTTGTTATTGATATACCTTAGTTGTTGCATCTATGTATTCGAGCAATCACTTATGATTGTTTTTGGTATGGATTAGTTAGTTTAGAGAGGGCTTGAAATGGAATAACAATGCAGAGAGATGTATAGGAAACAGAGAGGGCAGATGGGGTAATCATTCTAAACAGTAAATGGGGTTATACTTTTTGAGCTTTTGGGACTCCGCTGATGAGGTCATTATTCAGATAAGCTTTGAAGGAGATGTGATGGTAAACTTGATCAAGCTCTAATGCATCATTTGTGTGAAATAGTGGGAGAAGAATCGACGAGGTCTGTTGATATAATGCTCATCCTTTTTACGGGCTTTATATTGTTTTGATGATATGCCATTTCTTTCCCCCGCAATCTTC
The DNA here is from genome assembly GCF_030253575.1 of Rhododendron vialii. Classification (NCBI taxonomy): domain Eukaryota; kingdom Viridiplantae; phylum Streptophyta; class Magnoliopsida; order Ericales; family Ericaceae; genus Rhododendron; species Rhododendron vialii. The sequence continues at coordinate 24,243,581 of NC_080557.1, read as the reverse complement.
AGTTAGTTAACAGTTCAACTAGGTTTCTACAATTTTGTTGGGTGGATAGCAATTGGATGCATGTTGTGCAGCCTGGTGCTGCATAAAGGTATTAAACAATATAGCCATATAGTACAGCTAGAAAAATTAAGCCAATCCTGCAATTTCTTGATTGTCCAGTTTAAAGAGTATTTGGCACTAGTCTAGGATTATATGCTCTCCGGAGTCCTTTCAATTGATTAGTTTCTATGGAATTTCAAATCTGCTATATTATCCTTTTGTGTGACAACTTTCAAAGCCATCTAGGATAAATGCGATCCAAATACTGGAGCAAAAGGTTTTCAATAGTGAAATCACAAATGCAATTTGTTTGGCCAATTCCATTACAATAGCTCAGAACTCGAAAGTGATTGATTTTGTAGGGAACTTTTCTCTAGTCTTTACCTGCAAACTTGTAGTTCTTTTATTTCGCAGGTTTGTTAAAAAAAGATTGTGGGCCACATCAGTAGAAAACTCTGGCGTGCTATCTTTTACCAGAAAAATTGATTTGTCGTGCTGAACTTTTCAAGGTTGAGGTTGTATTGGAAGTTAAGAAATATTGGAACTCCGATAGAGATCTTCTGGCATATTTGGGCCTACAACTTAATTCAGATTGTTTGCAAAGATGCTTTCAAGCAACTCTATTTTCATATTGTCCTTGAGCTCGACAGACTCCCGTCCAAAACTGCCACTCGATTTCCCTCTCTAATCACTTCGTAAAAAATATAAGATGGCTTTAAATGGCAAGATCGTGAGTTCAGTTCTTCTACGATTTCAATCATGATTTTCTTCCATTAAATGTTTTTTTCTTTTTCTTTTTTGGCTCTCCATTTATGCCTATTTACCTAATACTCTGCAAAAAAAATTAATGCAAGCATATGCTCGATCCGTATTGCATACACAAAAAGAAGCCAACTATTGTGACCTGTTGCACCAATTGAAGCAAAAAGCCATCAAACGAAAAAGCCCTAAACAGGTTCAGTTTGTTGGACACACAATCGAAATAGGATTTTCTTGTATAGAAAGTAGGATCAAACTTGTCAAGGATTGGAAGTAAAAAATTGAGTTTGCCAAAGATCAATTTCTTGCTTGAGTTTTAGCTTGGTTATCCTCATGATTGGCCTCTTAGTTACGACCATTTAATAAAGTCATCACAAGACACTACAACAAATCTGCCTTTTAATAGCATTAGTTAATAACGTTCTTCTAAGAATAGTATTAATGAAGCTAACTATTGTCTTGCTCTATTGTTATGCTATATTAGCCTTACATGTGGGGCTATTAAGTGAGGCTATCCTTAACCATCGTGTTTTACTTCTTTTTTCAAGTGAAGACCTTCACTTGATCCCATTGGCACTAAATGATTGCAACTAGGATATAAACAAACTGCACAAAAAAAAGGAGCAAAGTTGTTTACCTATTGCACCCATTGAAGCAAAGAGCTGTCGAACGGAGAAGCCCTAAACAGGTTCACAATAGAAGCAAAAGTTGACTAGCAAAAACATGAGATATAATTTGTCTTTTAGGATGGGGTAGTGATCATTTGTCACTAATAGTCTGGTTGAATTACTCCTCCTCCATGCCTAACAATGTTCTTGTTATAAGTCAGACTATTCAAAATATAATGTCTAACATATGAAATATTGAAATTTCGTTTGACTAAGTGGACATGCCTTCTCCATTGATACTTGTTATTTAGTTTTTTAATTGTACTTAGTAGGATTGTATCATCTTCATATTTGGATGTGGTGGAGCCATGGAGATCATGTAGATCATTATAACGTTATCAATCATTCATCGTTGTGGATCATGTCATTTACACCTAGGGTTGCATTAGCTTGTGATTAATTGGCAATTATTTGATCTCTATTTCCAAATAAATGATTGAGAATTTCTGTCAATTAATACTATTGTATATTGACGAGATACCATTATCGAATGAATACCTACATAGTTGAGTTTTGTGGAAATTGAATACCCCATCGCCCTTACATTCGATTCTTGTTTTCTCTACCCACAACCTTTGGAATATAGATCAATCATAGCATCTTAATATTCTATATAACTAGGTTAAATGTGCATTTGATAAAGACGTGATTGAAGTAGTTTCTACAATTACTGCATCGTAAAACCTACATTATTGCTAAATGGGTGAATGTTGATCTTAGTTGTCCATTTATGCAACTATATCCTTGTTAACTACTGGTATATTTGAGATTTCAGTGCATACTTGCCAAAATCAAAGTTCTACTATTCTAGTGTTCAATTCATATTGATGTTTGGTTGGCTATTTGTAATTTCAATTCATATTGATGTTGTCTTCCACTCTATGTAGGTCTGTGGCTTGAAAGAGAAATTAATGGTCTGTGACTTTTTGTCGGAGATGTAGATATGATCTTGCCAGTGCTCATTGGAACTTCGAAGCCTGCTGTTCCTATGATAAATGTTCTCGTACTGATATTCTTGTATTTAAGTTTAGCATAGTACTTGATGCTGGATCAACTTTTGTTATTTTGGAGATGTAATGCTTTGAACATATTGCTAAGGAATGAGTAGTAAATTGTGTCCTTCAGTTTCTATGAGTGAATTTGTATGAGCTTGCTATGAAATGCCATTCAAGTTTTTGAGAGTGTTAGCTATGGAATTAATACTATTAATTTGAGTTTAAAGAGCTACAAAAACAGCTTCAAGATATACCTGATTCATAAAAACCAACCATAGCGTTCCAAACATGCTATTGAAGGCAAATTAAATACAACAGGCTAAAAACGCTATGAAAGGTAACCTATAGATAGCGGTCCAAGAACACTATTAAAAGCAAAGACTTTTAATTGCATCGGCTAATAAGGCGTTCTTCGGAACGCTATGTATATCATGCTATAACATTTTTGGCATGCTATGAAAGGCCTTATTTGTTGTAGTGATTCCCCCCTTAGAAAGAATTTCATCCTCGAAATTTAGAAATGCAGTTAAACCACAAATTAACATGACCAACTAATGAATTAAACCATGATATTTCTAGTAGATACAATAAAACGAATTGCACATTGCCCTTCAGACGCATCAATATCATTTCCTTCCTTTGTAACAGCATAAACACGTCCCTGAATTGCTGGTTGATTTTGCTTCTCTAGGTTATGTCTAGACGGGTTTTGATTTTGAAATAATCTACGTGACTGTAGTCCTCCATCTCCTTTTTCCTTACACCGAGCAGCTACATGTCTAGGTTGTCCACAATTGTAACATAACTTAGGTGAGCCATCACAACTATAACTATAATGAGATTTCCCACAACGATTGCATAACCACTCAATCTGCTCACTCCTATCACCATTTGATTGCGTTGGCGTAAACATTCTTTTACTAGAGTTACCACCCTCACTGTTCTGTCCTATTTGCCAAAATTCTCTAGATCTCTTATACTAGTGCTCTTCACTCATCTTCTCCTCTTTCAAATCAATGCTTTAGTCAGAAGTTTAGGTAGCGTCTTCGTGTCAAGTAAAGAAACTCTTCCATGAATATCGGGCCAAAGCCCCCTTTGAAAATGCCACACCTTATCTATTTCTTTTTCCACCAAAACTCTTGCATACCTTGACAATTCATTGAACTTCTGTTGATACTCCGCCACTGACATATTTCCTTGCCTTAAGCCAAAAACTCAGTCCGCATTTAGTCTTTGACTGTGGGTGGAATGTACTTCTCCTCAAAATTCTTTTTGAAATTGCTCCATACTAATTCATCCTGCTTGTCTTTGTAATGTTGTTTTGTTGACCGCCACCAATGCTCAGCTCCCCCTGCAGCTTATATGCAGCAAAAGACACCTTTTGGCCTCAGAACAACCCAACACACTAAAGATCTTTACCATTTGCAACAGCCAAGCCTCAGCATCCGATGGCTTATCAGTCCCCATAAAAGGCGCTGGAGTAGTCTTTAAAAATCTATCAAAAGTATTGCCTTTGTCCAATGTCAAAGACCTTGTTGCATTTGCTGGTGCCACTTTGGCCTGATGCCTAGCAAATAATCCCATAAAAGTCTGAAAGGCCTGAACAGCAGCTACCGGGTCAACAGAATCTATGGGTGCACCAGAATTTGCAATAATTTATGTAATTGGATTAGTTGGATCCGCAGCGGGGTCGGATAGATTAATATCATTTTTTGTTTCAACTACATCATCAAAAATGTAGGGGGATGAAAACAATTGATGCTTCGAATCACCTTGGATTGCAACGGCTTATTCGTGCCTTTTCACCGAAACCCTAATTCGTCGTTGGTACCCTAATCTGCAAAACAGACAGGGGATGAGTGCACTTTGCCTCTCGTGACAAAGGTCCTCCGATGCCAAAGTTAGTCTCACGTACTGGCAATTAACCCTAAATATCTATAGGAAGTCACGTATAAATGCAACGTATTGCGTACCCTTATCTCTATGTTTATCTCATATTTATAGATTCATGGATGCTTGCCACCCAAGTATCCATGTTGCAATAGGTTTCCTACCCCGTATAGGAAACCTGAATATTTTGGATTCTCGTTCCCTTATCAGTTCATTACCTTAGTCCTTTTTAGGACTCTTTTCCTTAGCTGGCCGAACATCCCATTCTCGTTGGTATCTTTCCCAGATTCTATATTCTCGAGATCTCATCTCTTATAGGATAGGACCGTTCTGGAATCATCTAGAGCGTTCCCACCGCCTTAGCATTCAAGACCGCTTACTTTAATAACTCTTTCCCTGTTCAGTCATCTCATTGCCGAACAGTGAATCTGGACTAATGACCCCACGTGTCACTGGTCCACATTCTTTATGCTTTTGGTAAATGACTTCATGTGTCTTTTATCTACACTTGCCGAACAGACTATATGGGCCAATGACTCCTCATGCCAATGATCCAAATCGCCGTTCACCGCCCTTCCCGGCTAAGTCCTACCATATTTACCATGCACTCTCATAAACCATGTGTTCGGCCACTAAATGTATCTGTTCGGGAATACCTCCCTACAATTGCTCCCCAGCTTTACTTTTTTGCCACTATTCGGGGGCAATAGGTGAAGCTTAGAAACAAACGTTTAGACCGAACTCCTCTGATCCCGGGCAGTCATTGTATTAATACTCATTAATGTTTTTGGCGCCTTTGTCATTACATTATTTCGGGGTAATGACTCCACGCGGCATGTTTCGTATGCCTGTTATTAATTTCGAACTGACATTTTACCCAACGGCGTCAGAATGGCACCTACTTTCTGTTACTTTACTCGTAACGGCGTGAGACCCGTCGTTTCATCTCCGTCCCTTTTCCTTTATTATCTTCCAAGGGACGCTTTGTTAGGGCTTTTATTCTTTTCTCAACCCAGACGAAGAAACTCATACTCCTCCGCCATCGCCGCCGTTTGCAACTCGTTCGCGTCCCAGGAAACTGCTCTTTTGATTTCGTAAGCATTTCACTTCTCATTCTAATCCATTTCAGTTTCTGGGATTTCAACCTTAGCTTTTCCTCTGGGAGTTTCATCTGTTTTTCTTTCTAGAAACCCTCTTTCATTTCTAAGTCCCAACAGTCATCCATGGCGGATGAAAATGAAAATACTCTCAAATCCAGTAAGTTTAGAAAACGCTGTGAGAGCCCTACAGCCATGGCGGCCTTTAGTGCTGAATACAACATCCCTGACAATGTGGGGCTCGAACTCGCCCTTTTGGGGGCGGACAGGGATGGCGGCTCGTGGGACAGAATGTGCATTCCCATCATAGCGATTGTCGATGGTGGAGTCCGTTTTTCCCTTCACCCACTACTCCGCCAGGTTCTGAACTGGTACCGCCTCACCCCCATGCAAGTTTCAACAAATGTTTTTAGGCTGTTGATGGGGATTATAGCCCTAAATGGGATTCTGGGGACCCAATTAGGAATTTGGGATATCCAATGGTGGTATAGTATAGTACTAAACCCCGAGTACAATACGTACTACTTCAAAATTAGGAGGGCAGACAAACGTCTTGTGCTAAATCTGCCAGATTCTGCTCGTGACCACGAGATCGATTTCCTCTATGTAACGGGAGCATTCAAGCCAATAGGGGAAGATGGCCAAGTGGTGGGGCTCCGTTGCCTCCACATATGGGGCTATCCACGTATGCTCTCGCTTTTGACTTGCAATTCTTTGTTTACCGCTTTCTCGTAGCTCTTCTATGTTTTTAATTTTCACTTTGAATTTCGATCTTGCAGCTGACAACGCTAATAGGCGTCCTAGACGAGAACCGAGTTACGTCCAAACAGAGGACATTAACAGGATTCTAAAGTACACAGGCGAACCTGGTACACGAACAGCTGGTCGGGGTCGTAACGCTGACGTATTGCTGGGATACGACCCTTCATACAGAGGTGTTATCGACAGAAGGCTTACCCATCCAAGTACCAGTACTGCTTCTACCTCCACTGCTCCCCAACCATGGAGTTCGAGATTGCAGGCTGGTGTTACCCTTGCCGGACAGCCAGGTGAAGTTACTATCCCTGAAGGCGTTCCCCAGACACACGTGGTGCTCAGAAGGTCTGATCGAAGGCAAGTCATCTCCGAACAACAACCCGTTTCCCTCTGTGTTACCAGCCAATTGTCTTCCTCCGGCTATTCTCGATCTTCCCCAACCCCAGGTACGATGACTCGCCAACCTGTTGACCTTAGCACCCTTCTCACGGTCTCCACGCGGAGACGTGGTGGTGCCAATAGGGTGGCATCAACTGGCGTCCCCCCCCCCCCCCCCACGATCTCGTCGCAATAGGGGGGATCAACACGATCATCTTCTTCTCCTTGGGAACACAATAGTTCCCTTGAGGCTATTGATGCTCATCGGGACAAACGTCCCAGGAGCAAAGAAGCCGAAGATACTGAAGCTCTAGCTACTTCAGTTCCATTGGAAACTCCTCCGCCGAACATCTCAATCTTGCTTGATGTCTGGGCCCCTCAACTTATGAGGGGGGAACAGCTTGTAAACGTAGGAGATAGTGCCAGCTCCTCGAAAACTGCACTAGCCTTGGCACAGGGCCTATCGCTTCCTATCGACAAGCAGAAAGAATCCTCATCGTCTGCAGATAGACTTGTGTCCACTGGTCTCGTCAGTGGAATCAAGGTAACTAAAACCTTTTTAGCTTTTACCTTAATTGTAACAATTTAAAGAATTGTTTAACCTATTTGTGGTTTTTGTATAGTTTATCCAAAAAATGATGACACTAGGCCAAAAGTTTTAAGAGGCTGATGCCGAGAGAATCAGACTCTTGAATGACAACACGAAGCTGCTCTGAACAGTCTCAAGGCTGGTGAGAGAGAGAGACAAAGCCAAGGCAGAGGTTGTTGAAACAAAGAGCAAGCTTGAGACTGCCGAGGATAGTCTAGGTCAAGCTCTGGTAGAGATTGACAGCACCAAAAAGGCTGCGTATGAAGAAGGTTATCAAAAGGTTTTGACGCAACAACGACCAGCTATGTGGAACAGATGACGGCTATTCAGGACCAGATCTGGATTGCTTGCTGGGAGGCGTGTTTGATGAAGGGTGGAGTTGCAGATGACTCTCCTCTGTGGGTTGAAAATGATTTGCCGAGCAAACGCGTATCAACCAATACAGAAGATTTGGAGGAAGATGTGGACCAGCAGATTGAAGATTTTGGTAATGCTGAAGAGGAGACCCCAACAGACACTCATGATATTTCCATTGAACGTTCACCTGTCTGTGATACAACCAATGAACCTATTATCCTAGAAGAGAATGCAGCTGGAGATGGTGCTGTTGTTGAAATCAGTACAGAAGTTCCAAATGAAACTCCTCCAGAGTTCCAAAATTTGGACTGATAGGTAAGTATTTACCACGAACAGTTTTTTGGAAAGGTTGGCTGGTCCTGCGTGACCGTAAGCTCTGGCCCTGCGAGGCACCAGTACTTTTTATATTTTGATAACACAGGTATTCGGCCCTTTGTGGCATAACAATACATTTTGCTCGGCTCTTCATGTGTTTTGCATGTGTTCGGATGTAAATAGGGTATTTAAGTATTTCATACTTTAGTTAAAATTTGTCATTCTTGTGTGCTTCCCAAATTCCTCATATTTGGACACCGCTTTGAAGTAAAACCCAAATGATCACATTCGGATTTATAACCTTGTATGTTCGTACTTAGATTATTTGATCCTTTAATCACATGCTCGTTTGTGTTTTTAGCCTAAGTGTTTCATACCTAGCAATCCTATAACTCTTCGTTTCTCGTACTCAAAAGTAACTTGTAAGTGTTCACGTACTTACACAATCCTCAGTTTCTCGTGCTGCAAGTATTCAAGCGTGTTTTCGTATGCAAACCAAGTTATTAAGTTTCACGTACTTATAAACTTTCTAAGTTTCTCGTACTTAGCAAACCATACAAGTATTTCGTACTTGTACTCGCTAAGTTTTTCTCGTACTTAGCAAACCATACAAGTATTTCGTACTTGTACTCGCTAAGTTTTCTCGTACTTATTGTATAGGTGCCTGTTCCCTGCTCCCCAATACGAATGAGGGAAATCAAGCCCTTAGTTCGTATTTTTAGGACAAATACCAAGAACGCAATATTTACACTGCAAAAAGTGATTTTTTTTCATAATCTGTGAAACTCAAGAGGGCGTTATTCATACCCCTTGCAACTAAAATAATAAAATCAAAAACTAGAACAAGGGAATTATATTCGTAATTCCCACACAATCACGTAGTGCAATCTAAAACAGAACTCAATGCTCTAAACAAAGAATTTTCGCAGATTATGGACATTCCAAAGCCTTGGAATTGGATTACCATCCAGATCAGTCAATCTATAGGCCCATATGCCTACAATCTCAGTTACTCGATACGGGCTTTCCCAGTTGGCCCCCAGCTTGCCTTCGTTGGCCACATTGGTGTTGCCGAGCACCTTCCGTAGTACGAGGTCCCCAACACCAAATTCTCGAGGATGAACGTGCTTATTATAGCTCTTCACCAACTGTTCCTGGTAAGAAGCCAGATGGACCAGGGCCCTTTCCCTCCTCTCTTCGGCGAGATCAAGCTCAATTTCAAGGGCCCTATCATTGCCCCCACTTTCAACCAGTGCAATCCTATTTGTTGGAAGACCAACTTCCAAAGGTATGACAGCCTCTGTTCCATATACCAATGAATAGGGGGTCTCTCCCGTAGACCTCCTAGGCATTGTTCAGTGAGCCCATAGTACTAGTGGTAACTCGTCAGGCCACTTCCCTTTGGCTTTGTCCAGCCTCTTTTTGATCCCGTCAAGGATAGTTTTATTAGACGCCTCTGCCTGCCCATTACTCTGAGGGTAAGCTGGTGTCGAATAATAATTTATGTAGGGGGATGAAAACAATTGATGCTTCGGATCACCTTGGATTGCAACGGCTTATTCGTACCTTTTCACCGGAACCCTAATTCGTCGTCGGAACCCTAATCTGCAAAATAGACAGGGGGTGAGTGCACCTTTGCCTCTCGTGGCAAAGGCCCTCCGATGGCAAAGTTAGTATCACGTACTAGAGAAACCCTAATTATCAGTAGGAAATATCGAATAATGCAATGTATTGCGTACCTTTCACCTCTAGGTTTACCTCATATTTATAGATTTGCGTATGCTTGCTGCCCAAGCATTCTTGTTGCCCTAGGATTCCTATTTCGTATAGGAAACCCTGGATATCAAGGATTCTCGTTTTCCTTATCAATTCATTGTAAAAGAGTCCTTTTAGGATTCTTTTCCATTAAAAGCCGAACATCCCATTTTTTTTAGGTATCTTTCTTAGATCCTATATTCTTGGGATCTCATCCGTGACTACTCTGGTATTTTCCATAATATTTCCTCTGCTATTGCTCTTTGATTAGAGCTCTTTCCTTGTTTGGCTGTATCGTAGCCAAACAGTCTGCCTGGACCAGCTACTTCATATGTCACTTGGTCCAATGTAATCAGAATGTCTCTGTCTGCCGAACAGTTAGTTTACACCAATGACTTCTCATATTATTTGGCCTTTACTTTCATTCAATGCACTGTTCGGCGATCAGCCCTGTCCAATCTTTCACGCATTCTTATACATCACGTGTTCGGCAACTAGAGGTATCTGTTCGGGAACACCTCCCTACAATTGCTCCCTAATTTTACCAGTTTGCCTCTGTTCGCAGGCGGGTGGTAAAACTAAAAAATTATCTTTTGAACTAAGCTTCAACTTCTTAAATCTCGTGCAGATATACCACTAATCCTTTTGGCGTTTAAATCATTATGCCGTTTCGAGGCAGGAACTCCACGTGGCGTATTTCGTACGCTTTGCATTTAACTCAGTCTGACGTTTCACAAACGGCGTCAGAACGGCCATCCGTTGAGACTTCTCTTTTCCCATTGCTTTTCATGTAACAGTGTAAGATGAGACGTTTCGTCTCCGTTGTTTTTACTTTTAACCCCTAATGGGATATTTTTGGATTTTCCACCCAAAATTTGAATCCTTCCATTCTCTCTCTAAAACCAGGAAAAATCAACCGTCTTTCATCTGCCATTGCCGTCGTCTGCAACTTTGATTGCATCTCAGGAAACCATTGCAATAGCTTCGTAAGACTTCTCATTCTTGCTCCTTCTTGCGTCATATTCTGAGATTCGATCCAGATTTTGGTTTTATAAGGTTTCGATTGCACCTAGTCTCTAATTTTATCCTGCTCATTTCTTTCGTATCCATGGCGGATGATAATGAAAACCTTGTAAAACCCAGTAAGTTTAGGAAACTCTGTGAAACCCCAACTGCCATGGCGGCATTTAGGTCTGAGTATAGCATCCCTGAAAATGTGGGGCTTGAACTCGCCCCCTTGGGAGCAGATAGGGATGGTGGCTCATGGGATAGAATGTGTATCCCAATCGTGGCCATTGTCGAAGGTGGAGTCCGATTTCCCCTTCACCCATTACTCCGCCAGATCCTAAACTGGTACCGTCTCACCCCATGCAAGTATCAACAAACGTTTTTAGGCTGATAATGGGAGTAGTAGCTTTGAATAGGATTATGGGGACCCAGCTAGGAATTTGGGACATTCAGTGGTGGTATAGCATTGTACTAAACCCTAAATATAACACTTACTACTTCAAAGTTAGAAGGGCAGAAAAGCGTCTCGTGCTAAACCTGCCAGACTCTGCTTGGGATCATGAAATTGATTTCCTCTACGTCATTGGAGAGTTCGAGCCATTGGGGGAGGATGGTCAAGTGGTGGGCCTCCATTGCCCCCACATATGGGGATACCCACGTATGCTCTTGATTTTTTATTTATGCAACTTGTAGTTTCCTTTGTTACTATACCTGTTGCTCATTTTAAACTTCTGTTTGTGCTTTGTCTTGCAGCGGAAAATGCTAACAGTCGTCCAAGATGTGAACCAAGCTACGTCCAGACAGCTGAGATTAACAGGGTTTTGAAGTATTCAGGTGAACCGGGCACCTCTACAGCTGGTCGGGGCCGGAACGCTAACGTGCTTTTGGGATACGATCCTTCTTACAGAGGTGTTATAGACAGAAGACTTGCCCACCTCAGCACCAGTGCTGCCTCTACATCAACTGCTCCCCAGCCGAGGAGCACAAAAGCTAACGCTGGAGTGATAGTAGCCGGTCAATTGGGTGAAATCCCTATTTCAGAAGGCGTTCCGTTACCTCGGGTGAGAGTTCGAAGACCTTTATTGAGATAGGCTGCCTCTCAACCACAATCCGAACAGCCAGCTCCCAGTCGTGTAACCAGCCAATCCTCCTCTTCAGGTTATTCTCCATCTCCTCCACACTCAAGCACTATGACACGTCAGCCCCTAAACCTCAGCTCCCTTCTCACCGTCTTTTCTCGGGGATGTGGATTTGGTCAGGTAGCTTCTACAGGGAACGCTCCTCCTGTACCCCGTCATAACAGAGGAGGTTCTACCCGCTCCCCTTCATCTACCCGAGGAGCGGATTCTGCTCTCGATGCCAGTGACGCTCATCGAGATAAACGGCCTAGGTCTGAGGACCCAACTGGCACTGCTTCTCAAGTAGATACTGAAACCCATCACCCTACTTCACCAACTACCCAAATCCTTCCCCAGACGTGGACTCCTCCATTTACTAGGGGAGACCGTCCCGTTCACGTTGGGGACAGTGCTAGTTCATCTGAAACAGCACTTGCCCTAGCTCAAGGGTTGCTGCTTCCAGTCGACATGCAGAAAGAATTCAGATCTGCACCTGACCGTCTTGTAGCCACTGGTCTCGTCAGTGGTATTAAGGTAACAACAAAGACCCTCCTTCTATCAAGCTAAAAAATTTGTCTTATATTATTTTTGATCATCAACTCTTTTTGGTACTACTTTAGTTCATTCAAAAGATGGTCACTCTGGGGCAAAAGTATCAAGAAGCCGAGGCCGAACGGATCAGATTGTTGAACGACAACACTCGACTACTTCGGACAGTTTCCCGTCTTGAAAGGGAGAGAGACAAAGCCAAGGTGGATTTTGATGGTGCTAAGGGCAAACTTGAGATTGCCGAAGAGAGCCTCAATTAGGCTTTATCAGAGATTGACAGCACCAAAAAAGCTTCCTATGAAGACGGCTATTAAAAAGGCTTTGACGCCACAACAGCAAGTTATGTCGAACAGATGCCAGCTATACAGGACCAGATCTGGATTGCTAGCTGGGAGGCCTGTCTGACCAAACTAGGGGTTACCGAGGACTCACCCTTCTGGGTTGACAATGATCTGCCAAACACTCGTGCTCAAAGCATTCAGGATCCAGCGGAGCATTCTGAAGACGACATTGAGCAACAGATCGAAGAATTTGCTAATGCTGAGGAAGACACGGCTACTGATGTGCACCCTGCTTAATCACCTGCTCGGGATTCAACCCTTGTGCCCATTAACTTGGAGGAGAATGCAACCGATGGTGATACCACAACGGAGGAACCAGATAGAACACACTCAGATGTCCAAAACCTGGACTAATGTTTTGGTAAGTTTGCTTAAGAACTCCCTTAAAACAATTTGGCTGGTCCTACGTGACCATGATATTTGAGCCCTGCGTGGCATTAGTACTTTCTCTTTTTTTGGTAACACAGGTATTTGGCCCTTTGTGGCATAACTATACATTTTGCTCGGCTTCTCTCATGTTTTGCATATATTCTGATGCAGATAGTTTTACCTAAGTATTTCGTACTTTTGATCCTTTAATCACATGCTTGTTTGTGCATAAGCGTTCAGTATTGTAACAAAATCCTGTGAACATACTTTCTTGTACCCTTTCACGTACATAGAAACAAACGCTCTAAGTTTCTCGTACTTGTGAACTATAGTTAAGTTTCTCATACTTATGAATTTCTAAGCTTTCTCGTACTTAAAAAATACTTGTGTTTGTTAAGTTTCACGTACTTAAAAACCATACAAGTTTTTTCATACTTGTGTTTGTTAAGTTTCACGTACTTAAAAACCATACAAGTTTTTTCATACTTGTGTTTGTTGAAGGTGCCTGTTTCCTGCTCCCCAATACGAATGAGGGAAACCAAGCCCGTAGTTCGTATTTTAAAGACAAATACCAAGAACGCAATAGTTATACTACAAAAAGTGATTATATTCATAAATCTGTGAAACTCAAGAGGGCGTTATTCGTACCCCTTGCAACTAAAATAACAAAACTAGAACAAGGGAATTATATTCGTAATTCCCACACAAGTATGTAGTGCAATCTAAAACAGAACTTAATGCTTCTAAACAAAGAATTTTCGTAGATTATGGACATTCTAAGGCCTCGGTATTGGATTACCATCCAAATCTGCCAATTTATAGGCTTTTATGCCTACAATCTCAGTTACTCGATACGGGCCTTCCCAATTGGCCCCCAGCTTGCCTTCGTTGGCCACCTTGGTATTGCCGAGCACCTTCCGTAGCACTAGGTCCCCAACACCAAATTCTCGAGGATGAACATGCTTACTATAGCTCTTCATCAACTGTTCCTGGTAGGAAGCCAGATGGATCAAGGCCCTTTCCCTCCTTTCCTTGGCGAGATCAAGCTCAATTTCAAGGGCCCTGTCATTGCCCCCATTTTCGACTAGTGCGGTCCTATTGGTCGGAAGACCAACTTCTAGAGGTATAACAGCCTCTGTTCCATATGCCAACGAATAGGGGGTCTCTCCCGTAGACCTCCTAGGCGTTGTTCGGTGAGCCCACAGCACTAATGGTAACTCATCAGGCCACTTCCCTTTTGCTTTGTCCAGCCTTTTCTTGATCCCGTCAAGGATAGTTTTATTAGATGCCTCTGCCTGCCCATTACTCTGAGGATAGGCTGGGGTGGAATAATAATTTCGTATTCCATACTGGACACAAAAAGCCTTGAATTTCTTCTAAAATTGGGATCCATTGTCTGTGATCAATGAGTAAGGGACCCCAAAGCGAGTGATAATGCTCTTCCATACGAACCTTTCTATCATGGGTTCAGTGATTTTGGCCAGTGGTTCTGCCTCAATCCACTTAGTAAAATAGTCTGTTGCAACTAGCAGGAATTTTCGATTCCTAGTTGCTTTGTGTAATGGACCCACGATGTCCATTCCCCATTGAGCAAACGGCCAGGGACTCGTCAAAGGCACCAGATCCTCGGCGGGTGTTCAAATCATTGGTGAGAATTTTTGACACTTCTCACAAATCTTCACGTACACCTTTGCATCTTCCTGCATGTGTGGCCACAAGTAGCCTTGGGTAATTGCTCGGTGGGCAATGGATCTGCCTCCAGCATGGCTCCCACATGTTCTCTCGTGGATTTCATGAAGTAACTTCTGCACCATCTCAGGATGTACGCATAGCAAATACGGTCCTGTAAAGGATTTTCTGTATAACTTACCCTCTGGGGACAGCCAAAACCTAGCAGATTTAATCCTTATCTTATGAGCCTCCTTTTTGTCAGAAGGGAGTTTCTCGTCTCGTAAGAACTCCATGATTGGGTCCATCCAACTTGGTCCTTGGTTCACGTCCAAGACCAAGTCTACACTCCTCCCAATGCTCGGCTCATTCAGATATTCTACTGCCACCTTCCTTTTGAACTCAGTTGGTACAGCTGCAGCCAACCAAGCCAATGAATCTGCATGAGCATTCTGTCCAGAGCTTATCTGTTCAATATATACCCTTTCGAAGGTATCAAGCAGGTCCTTAGCTGCCTGTACATAGGCCACCATCTTTTCACTTCGAGTTTCATATTCCCCGGACAGTTGATTCACCACAAGTTGTGAATCACAATGCACCCTAACCCGTTCCGCTTTCAGGGTTTTTGCACTCCTTAATCCAGCCAAGAGTGCCTCTTACTCAGCCACATTATTTGACGCACTAAAACCAAGCCGAACAGATAATTCGATCAAGACTCCTTCAAGGGGGAAAAGGACAACCCCAATTCCTGAACCAGTATTACATGATGATCCATCAACAAATAACTTCCATTCCATAAGGTCCTGTTCGGCTGGGAGTTGATTCTTCATGGGTGATATCTTTGTCGCTTGCTCCTTTCTCGTAGGAGGTAAGGGAGCCACCGTAGGAGAAAACTCCGCCATAAAATCAGCCAACACTTGGCCTTTGATTGCCGTTGTAGGTGGACAAATTCAAGTAGTGCTTTGAACAGCACTGGAATGCAACGGCTTCACGTGCCACTCGAACGGAACCCTAGTTTGTCAATGAAACCCTCGTCCTGCAAAACAGACAAGGAGTGAGTGCACCTTTGCCTCTCGTGGCAAAGGCCCTCCGATGCCTTTGTTAGTATTTCGTACTAATGGAGCCCTAATTATCAATAGGTAAATATCGAATAATGCAATGAATTGCGTACCTTTTTCCTCTAGGTTTACCTCTTATTTATAGATTTATGGATGCTTGCTGCCCAAGTATCCATGTTGCCCTAGGTTTCCTACCTCGTATAGGAAAACTAGGATCTCTTGGATTTTCGTTCCCTTATCAGTTTATTTCCTTAATCCTTGTAGGACTCTTTCCATAACAAGCCGAACATCCCATACTCGTTGGGTATCTTTCTTAGATCCTATATTCTTGGGATCTCATCCTTTAACGGAATACTAGTGATTTTGGACCCTTCTAGAATGTTCCCTCTAATAGGACTTCTCTCTTTGTTCGGCCATCTCATGGCCGAACAAACGGCCTGGACCAGTTATTTCACATGTAACTGGTCCTAAGGAAACAATTTGGACCATATCCTTCTTAAGGAGCTTTCCTCCTGTTCGGCTCTCTCTTGCCAAACAAGTTTCTTGAACAGTGGCATCTCATGTCATTTTCCTTGTATTTGGTCCAATAATGTCTCGTATTATTGCACCGAGAGTCGTACAACCTCTCTGGACCATTGACTTCTCATGTCACTGGTCCATAGCGTGTTGACCTTTTCTTTGACCGTGCTCGGGCTCGTTTTGTACCTTGTTCGGGAATACCTCCCTACAATTGCTCCCCAGCCTTACTCGTTTATAATTTACTTAAATGACGAGTAAAGCTCTTTTACCGAGAAAATTCATTTTGTTCCTGCACCCTATTTCATATATTGGTGCAATGTTTCATCATTTTGCCAAGGCAAAAACATCTTTTCGTGCGGCCGTCATAGGCTTTTAGCCCCAATCTTTACACGTGTCGATCATTGTATTGCTTTACATTAAATGCAGACAGACGTGTTTTGGGGAACGGAACGCTCAAACGGCGTCTGGGGTGACGTTTCACGTACGCCACCCACTTTTAGGGTATTTTTGGGTTTTCGTCCCATTTTCAAAACCCCAATCTCTCTCCTAGACTCCCTCTGCAGAAAAAGAAAGTTCAAGCTTTACCCGCCATTGAAGCTCTGTTCATCATTTCAAGACCTCCTCCTTTCTGCTCTTAGGGATTCAATCGACTATTTTCGTAAGTCACCATTCCTCTCCTTACTGCTCTATTTCTCTTGGTGGATTGTTTACAATCTCTTGTTAGGGTTTCATCGTCCCCTTTCTTTATACTTCAAAGAACTCCAAAAACCTTTCTGGTAATGGGAAGATTTCGGAGACACTGTAATACTCCTCAAACCATGGCTAGTTTCAGATCTCGATATGGGATTCCTGACAACGTAGCTACTGTTTTGGCTCCTGAGGATGCCATTCGTGAAAGCTTCGATTTCGACACCCTTCACATTCCAGTAGTAGCCGTCGTTGAAGGCAGAGTTAGGTTTCCCTTAGCCCCTCTGCTCTGCCAAGTCTTAGCGTATTACAGGCTTTCGCCAATGCAGGTTTCTGCTAATTTCTTTCGAGTAGTTATGGGTATAAATGCCCTAAACCAGATGTTAGGGACTTTTCTAGGTTTATACGACATTCACCATTTATATAGTATCTCCAGAACCGGGGATGCCCTTACATATTATTTGAAAAGTAGGGATTCTAGAAAGAAGCTAGTCCTTGAACTCCCTTACTCTGCTCGAGGGGATGACGACGACTTTCTGATCGTTACGGGCAACTTCAAACCCAGAGATGAGGACGGCCAAGTGATTGGTTTCCATGCCCCTCACATATTCGGGAGCCCACGTTAGTGCTTTCCCCTAAATTCATATGTTTTGTCCTTTTTTATAGGAAAAGCTTTTTCGTGCTTCTAATTATTTGTGCTTTGCTTTGTTTCAGCATCAAATATTAACCGTGGTTATAACATCATAACCCCACAAGTTCACGTAGCTGATATCAGACGAGCACTTGCATTCAACGGCGAGGGGACATACCTTACAGGCCGAGCAAGAGCAGCTCAAGTACTTCTCAGCTACAAAGCTTCGTACGGTGGGTTTATTGATCGGCGAACCCGTGTAGCTGACATCCCTGCAGTAGCTGGTCCTTTAAAACCAGTCCCCGAACAAGAAGAGAGGCGTTCTCGGACTCCTCCAATCTCTGACGAACCTATCCCTCTTGCTGAGGAAGCTTCCAGTTCCACATCCAACTCGTCTTCCAGCGGCCATACCCTCTCACCTTCAGAGATGAACCGGCCAATTGACTTGGGCAGCCTCCTCACCATTCTTGGTCGGGGTCGTGGTACTGTTCGGGGCCAAGGTGGTCAAGGTCGTGGCCGTCGTATCCAGACTCAAACTGACGCTCCTCCTGGATTTTCTCTAGAAAAAATTGAAGCCCTCCACAGAGAAAAACGTCAACGGGTGGAAGAATCCCAAGAAAGACCCCCACCATCCTCTTCATCTCCTGCTCCTATCTGGGCTCCTCCATTCTCGCACGGGAGCCGAGCTATCACTGCTCGGGACAGTGTTGAGTCAGAAGGCACTGCCCTTGCCCTGTCCCAAGCCTTTCTGCTGCCAGGAGATATGCAGAAGGAGGTGGCAAGCTCGCCTGACAACCTTCTAAGCTCATTCATGTCTCACAATGCCAAGGTAAAATTTCGCTTTGTAAACCATAGCATACCATAGCGTTTGGTATCCATGTTTAACTGTTTTGAACGTTCCAGGTGATGCAAAAAATGGTGGCCATGGCTCAAAAGCTTAGCCAGTCTGAGCCTCAACGTGTCAAGCTTGTAAGTGAGAACACCAAGCTTCAACGTACCATCATCAGGCTCGAGAAAGAAAGGAACCAAGCCTTGGGAGTAGCAGATGGTTTAAAGGGACAACTGAAGAGGGCTGAGGACAGTCTAAATCAAACGCTGAAGGAACTCGAGGCGAGCCAGAATGAAACCAAAGCTGCAATTGAGAAGGGATACAACGAAGGGATCAAAGTAGCTACGGAAAGCTATACAAACCAGATGCCTGGGATACAAGACCAAGTCTGGGTGGCCTCTTGGACAGCTTGCCTTGCCAAAGCTGAGATTCCTGAATCATCTCCTCTCTGGACCAACATTGAACTGCCCAGTGCTGCTAGTCAAGAGGAAGATATTGCAGAGGAGAGAGATGAAGAGCAGGTGGTGAACGTGTCTGAGCAACATTCGTCTGAGCAACATGTTCCTGATGTTGAACCAGGTGAAGTCATGACCAACCCTGGCCAGAAGGAAGTCAGTGGTGGTCAACCTGAACATACTTCGGAAGGCTCGACTGTTCCAGCAGCTCCTATGACTGCTCCTACAACTGTTCAAGATCTCACAGAAGACGAATAAATTCAATCGTCATGTATTTGACAATCTGTTTTGCCACCTGTTTGAATTTGTGGTTTTGTGATGTCAGAATATTGTGTTAAAAACTCGTTTAGTATTTCGTACTTGTCTTTGATTTGTAAGTTTCCCGTACTTAATCGTTTGAAGTTTCACGTACTTATGCATATATTCGTATGCTTCCAAGTTTGTGCATCTTCTCGTATGCTGTGGACTGTTTGTGCATATTCACGTATGCTCTATGCATGTATTCGTATGCATCGCAAGGGTTTAAGTATCTCGTACTTGAAGATTTCGTGGCCAACATATACTCGTTAAAGTTTATGCATATCTATCCAAGTTTTTCGTACTTAAATTCCATACAAGTGTTTTCATACTTGTTTTTGTTAAGTTTCACGTACTTAGAACATCACACAAGTGTTTCGTACTTGCGTTCTCACAAGTGTTTCGTACTTGCGTTTAAGTTTCACGGACTTAAAAGTTTCGAAATCACACAAGTTGATAAGCAGTGATTTTTCAAAATCACACAAGTTGATGTTTCACGTACTTTAAATGTATACCCTGCTCCCCAATACGAATGAGGGAAACTAATCTCGTAGTTCGTATTTAAAACAAATACCTAGAACACAACATTTATACTAAAAAGAGTAACTTCATTCGTAAACTGTAAAACTCAAGAGGGCGTTTACTCGTACCCCTTGCAACTAAAATAACAAAACTTTTAGAACACAAGAGAGTTTTATTTGTAACTCTCACACAATCACGATGTGCATATAGAAAAATTTATTCATATAAAAAACTTTCTCAGATTATGGACATTCCAAGGTCTTGGCACTGGGTTCCTATCCAAGTCTTCCAATCGATAAGCCCCAATGCCCGCGATTTCTGTAACTCGATATGGGCCCTCCCAATTGGCCCCTAACTTTCCCTCATTGGCAACTTTTGTATTGCCGAGCACCTTTCGTAGCACAAGGTCTTCAACACCAAACTCTCGTGGATGTACATTTTTGTTGTAACTCTTGATGAGCTGCTCTTGGTATGAGGCCAAGTGCACCAGGGCCCGCTCTCGTCGTTCCTCGGCAAGGTCTAATTCAATCTCCAAAGCTCTATCATTTCCTCCACTTTCAACCAAAGTGGTCCTGTTGGTCGGCAGACCTATTTCCAATGGAATAACAGCCTCTGTTCCATATGCTAATGAATAGGGGGTCTCTCCCGTAGACCTCCTAGGTGTTGTTCGGTATGCCCATAGAACCAATGGCAATTCATCGGGCCATTTCCCCTTTGCTTTATCCAAACGTTTCTTAATCCCATCAAGAATTGTTTTGTTTGAAGCCTCTGCTTGTCCGTTGCTTTGAGGGTAGGCTGGGGTTGAGTAATAATTTCTTATCCCATATTGGGCACAGAAAGTTTTGAACTTCTTCTGAAATTATGACCCATTGTCTGTAATCAACGAATAAGGTACCCCAAAGCGAGTTATGATGCTCTTCCACACGAACCTTTCTATCATAGGTTCAGTGATCTTGGTCAATGGCTCTGCCTCGATCCACTTAGTGAAGTAATCTATTGCAACTAGTAGGAATTTTCGATTCCCAGTTGCTTTGTGTAGTGGACCCATTATGTCCATTCCCCATTGAGCAAACGGCCAGGGACTTGTCAGCGGTACCAGGTCCTCGGCTGGTGTTCGAATCATTGGTGAAAATTTCTGACACTTCTCACAAATTTTAACGTACATCTTAGCATCTTCTTGCATGTACGGCCACCAATATCCTTGGGTGATTGCCCGGTGGGCTATGGACCGACCACCAGCATGGCTTCCACAAGTTCCCTCGTGAATTTCGTGGAGGAACTTTTGCACCATCTCAGGATGCACACAAAGCAAGTAGGGTCCTGTAAAAGACTTCCTATACAATTTTCCTTCTGGGGATAACCAGAACCGAGCAGATTTGGTCCTGATTTTATGGGCCTCCTTTTTGTCCAAAGGGAGTGTTTCATCTCGTAAAAACTCCACAATTGGGTCCATCCAACTTGGTCCTTGATTCACGTCCAAGACCATCTCTATGCTTTTCCCAATGCTCGGCTCAGTAAGATATTCCACGGCTATCTTCCTTTTAAACTCAGATGGTACAGCTGCGGCTAACCATGCCAATGAATCTGCATGAGCATTCTTTCCAGAACTTATCTGCTCAATATACACCCTTTCGAAGGTATTGAGCAGATCTCTGGTCACTTGTACATAGGCCGCCATCTTCTCGCTCCGAGTTTCATATTGCCCGGACAGTTGATGGACTACGAGTTGTGAATCAGAATACACCCTAACACGTTCAGCTTTTAGGGTTTTTGCACTTCTCAAACCAGCTAAGAGTGCCTCGTACTCTGCCACGTTATTTGATGCACTGAACCCTAGCCGAACAGATAGTTCCAACATTGATCCTTCAGGGGGTAAAAGCACAACTCCAATTCCTGAACCGGTGTTGCAAGCTGACCCATCAACAAACAGCTTCCATTCTAAGGGATCTTGTTCGGCTGATTCCTGTTTCTTCGTTACAGGTGGTGTTGCTTCATGCTCCTTTCTCGTAGGAGGCAGAGGTGCTACTGTGGGTGAGAATTCTGCCACAAAATCAGCCAACACTTGACCTTTGATTGCTGTGCGCGGCTGATAATCAATGTCGTATTGGCTCAACTCTACGGACCAAGTTGAGATCCTTCCCGAGAAGTCTGCCTTTCGTAGCAGTGATTTTAACGGGAACTCAGTGTAAACCACAACTTTATGACTCTGGAAATAATGTGGCAATTTTCTGGTTGCTGTCCTTAATGCCAGGACTAATTTCTCGAGGGGCAAATACCTTGTTTCGGCATCTAACAAAGTTTTGCTCACATAATAAACTGGGATTTGCTCGGATCCCTTATTTCTTAAAAGTACTGCACTCACAGCATGCTCAGAAACAGCTAAGTATAAAACTAGAGACTCACCTGGTTCTAGAGTCGAAAGAAGGGGAGGAGAGGCCAAATATCCCTTTAGATCCTGGAAGGCTTGTTCACATTCTGCTCCCCATTCGAACCCTTCTCGTTTCTTTAACAGTTGAAAGAAAGGTCTGCACTTGTCACTTGATCGGCTAATAAATCTATTAAGAGCCGCTGCCATCCCAGTCAACCGTTGGACTTCTTTCGTTGTCCGAGGACTTTGCAAATTTTGTAAAGCCTTTATTTGGTCGAGATTCGCCTCTATCCCCCTCAAGGTTACAAGGTGGCCCAAAAACTTTCCAGAGCCGACTCCAAATACACACTTCGAGGCGTTGAGTTTCAACTTGTATTTCCTTAAAATTTCAAAAGCCTCTCTCAAATCTGCAATATGGCCTTGCCCAGCTTTACTTTTCACCACCATGTCATCTATGTAAACCTCCATAATTTTGCCGAGCAATTTTCTGAACATGATGGTTGCCAATCTCTGATATGTTGCCCCTGCATTCTTCAATCCAAAGGGCATGACATTGTAACAGTACAATCCTCGTGGTGTAATAAAAGAAGTCTTCTCCTGATCTGGCCCAAACATGGCAATTTGATGGTATCCTCGATATGCATCGAGAAAACTCATTCGCTCATATCCAGCAGTGGCATCAACGAGTTGGTCTATCCTTGGAAGTGGGAAGCTATCCTTTGGACAGGCTTTGTTCATGTCTGTGAAGTCTACGCAGACTCGCCACTTTCCATTCTTTTTCTTCACCACAACAGTGTTGGATAACCATTCTGGGTAATAGACTTCACGTATTGCTTTGGCCTCCAACAAACGATCGACTTCCTCGATAACTGCATCCACATGCTGCACGGCTGCCCTCCGTTTTTTCTGAACGACTGGCTTATGCTCAGGATCAACGTTTAAATGGTGGCAAATTACGTCTGCACTTACCCCAGGCATTTCTTCTGGTGTCCAGGCAAATACATCGACATAAGTCTTTAAGAAACTTATCAATTCAGTCTCTTCGTCTGCTGGCAGTGATTCCCTAAGTAAAAAATACCTATCAGGATCAATCTCGTTGATCTGTATTTTCTTTAAACCTTCAACTACCCTTTCGGCTGGATTCCTTCCGATATCCTCGATGGTCGGCTGATCGGGGATTTCTACTGAATTGATATGGTGGGCATTTTGGATGTGTTTTACGATGGATACTAAACATTGTTGAGCTACCTTTTGGTTACCTTTGATGTGCTCAATCCCATTAGACCCTGGGAACTTTACCATCTGATGGAAAGTTGAAGAGACTGCCCTCATCTTGTGCAACCATGTTCTACCTATAATCACATTATAGGAAGATCCACCACTAAGAAGTCGGTTCGTAGCACCACTGTCCCAGCTCGAACAGGCAGAGTTACCTTGCCTAAGGGCCAAACTGCTCCTGCTCCAAATCCGACCAAAGGAGTTACTGATTGTACCAAATCTTCTTGAGTGAGCCCCAGTTTCTTGAATGCATCGTAGTATAGCACTTCGGTGTAACTCCCTGAATCCACCAGGATTCTTTCCATATCATATTCCCCAACTCGTAGGGTTATGACCAATGCGTCATTGTGAGGTACCTGGACTCCTCCCAGATCTTCATCTGAAAAAACTATGCCTTCGTTGCATGCCTCTTCGCTACGCCCTCTCTTCTTTCCCAACTGCATCACATGTTGGTCGTGTTGAATCTGTCTCTGAAGCAATCTCACCTCATTTCTCGTATAAGGCTCAGCTAATCCATGTATCATATGGATTACTCCTTTTGGATTCTGTTCTTAATCCAATTCCATTGCTTTTTCTTTATCCTTGAGATCTTCTTGGATAAATTCTTTGAGATAACCTCGCGAGACCAAATCGTCAAGATGCCGTTTAAACATCTCACAATCCTCTGTCATATGGCCCCAATCTTTATGATAGCTGCAGTGCTGATTCGTAGCACGCTTTGCATCTTTATTCCCACCTAGAGTTGGAGGCCATTTGAAATAGGGCTGATTCTTTATTCGATAAAGAATTCTATAAATGGGCTCTTTCCAAACCGTGTTTATTGAAAAGAATGACTTGGGATCCGGGGCTTGTTTATCCTTGTACTGCTCTTTCTTCGCCTGCCCATAATCTTTTCTTTCACGATAAGTTTTGGGCTCTGGCTTGTCAGCTTTCTTTATAGGCCCCTTTACTTGCTCGGTGGCCAACTTACCATCCTCTCGTAGAATGTCATCCTCGTTCCTGGCGTGCTGCTCAATTCTCTCCATTAGTTTTGCCAATGTCTGCACGGGACTCATGTTTAGAGACTTACGCAGTTCCCCCTGAACAGGTAAGCCTATTTTGAACGTGGCTATTGCGTATTCTTCACTACATCCTTCAATCTCGTTGAAGGTTTCCCAGTACTTCTTTGCATAAGTCCTGATCAGCTCGTCCTCTCCTTGCTTCATAAAAGATAGACTCTCAAAGGTTTTGGGAGCTTTCCTGCTCGTCAAGAACCGTGCAGTGAATTCCTCGGCCAACTGCACCCATGTTCGGATGGAGCGTGAGCCCAATCTGTGAAACCAAGACAAAGCAACCTTCCCTAAACTCGACGGGAACATCTTCCACATGATTGCATCATCTCCTTCATGCATAAACATTGCTTGCTGGTAATGTTGTATATGGGCCACGGGATCAGCATCTGTCTCGTGAGGGATGAACGTTCCGTGCTTTACCCTGGTCGGCAATCTAGCCTCCTGTAACTTTTTTGCAAAAGGGGAGGATGCTATATTCTGAAGTGCTTTCCGTGCTGCTTCCCGTGCAGTCATGGTTTCATCCTCTGGTCCTTTCTTGGATCTAGTTCTTTCCCAATCGGATTCAGGTCTCTCGTACCTGTCCCTATGATGTTTCCTACTCCCTTCCTCCTCGGGGGTAGAGCTTCGACCTCTGCTTCTCCTCTTTCTCGGAGATACCCTCCTTCGCTCGGGTGTTCGGATCTTGCTCCTTCCTTTTCGTGGAGAAGCTTTATGTCGCCTTGGGGTCAGACTTCTGCTTCTGCTCCTTCTTCCTCGTGAAGGAGCCTTTTTGTACTGTACCAAAGCATATTCACTGCCTCTAGAATTTCTTCGAGATAGTCCGGAGTCCTCCGGATGTTCCCTGATCCTCTCTAGTTCTCTGATCTCATGTTCTCATTTTTTGATCAAACGAGCATATTCCTCAATTTCTTGTCTCTTCTTATCAAGAACGTCCTCGCTACGGTATACACTCCTGGAGTGTGCAATCGATTCATCCCCTCGATGGGATTTAGTCCTTCTCGTGGACTTCGATGCCGTCTCCCCATCTCTATTTTTGGAGTCGCCGTGGATGGTAAGGGGGTGGCCCTTACTCGTGGTCCTCTTGTGTCCTCCTTCGGGCTTTCTCGGAGCCCCGGGTGGAGATTTATCCCCTCCTCCAATTAATACATCCTTTGGGTCGTGTGGCGTTGCTGGATCTACTTCCACCATGGTCGTATTTCAAAGGGAACTCTTTCGCTTCCCTTAGACGGCGCCAATTGTAGGTGGACAAATTCAAGTAGTGCTTTGAACAGCACTGGAATGCAACGGCTTCACGTGCCACTCGAACGGAACCCTAGTTTGTCAATGAAACCCTCGTCCTGCAAAACAGACAAGGAGTGAGTGCACCTTTGCCTCTTGTGGCAAAGGCCCTCCGATGCCTTTGTTAGTATTTCGTACTAATGGAGCCCTAATTATCAGTAGGTAAATATCGAATAATGCAATGAATTGCGTACCTTTTTCCTCTAGGTTTACCTCTTATTTATAGATTTATGGATGCTTGCTGCCCAAGTATCCATGTTGCCCTAGGTTTCCTACCTCATATAGGAAAACTAGGATCTCTTGGATTCTTGTTCCCTTATCAGTTTATTTCCTTAATCCTTGTAGGACTCTTTCCATAACAAGCCGAACATCCCATACTCGTTGGGTATCTTTCTTAGATCCTATATTCTTGGGATCTCATCATTTAACGGAATACCAGTGATTCTGGACCCTTCTAGAATGTTCCTTCTAATAGGACTTCTCTCTTTGTTCGGCCATCTCATGGCCGAACAAACGGCCTGGACCAGTTATTTCACATGTAACTGGTCCTAAGGAAACAATTTGGACCATATCCTTCTTAAGGAGCTTTCCTCCTGTTCGGCTCTCTCTTGCCGAACAAGTTTCTTGAACAGTGGCATCTCATGTCATTTTCCTTGTATTTGGTCCAATAACGTCTCGTATTATTGCACCGAGAGTCGTACAACCTCTCTGGACCATTGACTTCTCATGTCATTGGTCCATAGCGTGTTGACCTTTTCTTTGACCGTGCTCGGGCTCGTTTTGTACCTTGTTCGGGAATACCTCCCTACAGCCATGCGTGACTGATAATCGAGATCGTACTGGCTTAACTCGACGGACCATGTCGAGATCCTTCCCGAGAAGTCTGCTTTTCGTAGCAGTGATTTTAATGGAAACTCAGTATAAACCACAACCTTGTGGCCTTGGAAGTAGTGTGGCAATTTCCTTGTGGCTGTCCTAAGTGTCAGGACAAGTTTTTCTAAAGGCAGATATCTCGTCTCTGCATCCAGCAATGTCTTGCTAACATAATAAATAGGGATTTGTTCGATTCCCAAATCCCTCAACAGGACTGCACTTACTGCATGCTCAGAAACGGCTAAATACAGAATTAAAGACTCACCTGGCTGTGGAGTTGATAAAAGTGGGGACTCGGCCAGATAATTCTTCGGATCCTGGAAGGCCTGCTCGCACTCTGCTCCCCATTCGAATCCCTCCCTCTTTTTCAACAATTGAAAAAAGGGTCTGCACTTGTCACTTGACCTGCTGATGAATCTATTAAGTGCTGCAGCCATTCCAGTCAACCTTTGGACTTCCTTAGTGGTTTTAGGACTTTGTATCCTTTGTAGGGCTGCAATTTGATCGGGGTTAGCCTCGATCCCTCTCATGGTCACCAAATGGCCCAGGAACTTTCCTGAACCAACTCCAAATGCACATTTCGAGGCGTTGAGTTTCAGTTTGTACTTCCTCAGGATTTCGAAAGCTTTTTTTAAATCTGCTATATGGCCCCGTTTATCTTGACTTTTCAACACCATATCATCTATGTAAACTTCCATAGTCTTTCCAAGGAGCTTTTTGAACATGATGATTGCAAGTCTTTGGTATGTTGCCCCAGCATTCTTTAGCCCAAACGGCATAACACTATAGCAGTACAACCCTCGTGGTGTGATAAACGAAGTCTTCTCTTGATCAGGTCCAAACATAGCAATTTGATGATACCCTCGATATGCATCGAGAAAACTCATTCGCTCATAACCAGCGGTTGCGTCAACCAACTGGTCAATCCTTGGAAGAGGAAAACTATCTTTTGGACATGCCTTGTTTAGGTCTGTAAAATCTACACAGACACGCCACTTCCCATTCTTTTTCTTCACCACAACGGTGTTAGATAACCATTCTGGGTAGTAGACTTCACGTATTGCTTTGGCCTCTAGTAAACGATCGACCTCTTCAATTACTGCATCTACATGCTGCACGGCTGCCCTCCGTTTTTTCTGAATGATCGGTTTATGCTGAGGATCAATGTTTAAATGATGACAAATCACACCTGCATCTACTCCGGGCATTTCCTCTGGTACCCATGCAAATACATCAACATATTCCTTCAGAAATCTTATTGATTCAGCCTTTTCGTCTGCTCGTAATGATTCCCGAATTAAGAAATATCTTTCAGGATCAGTCTCGTTGATCTGAATTTTCTCCAAGCCTTCAACCACCTTTTCAGCCGGACTTCTTCCAACATCTTCGATAGTTGGTTAATCTGGTACCTCTAATGTATGAACATGGTGGGCCTTTGGGGCTCTTTTAATGATGGAAATCAAACACTGTTGTGCCACCTTCTGATTGCCTCTAAGTACCTCAACCCCATTTGATCCTAGGAATTTCATCATCTGGTGATAAGTCAAGGAGATTGCCTTCATCTTATGCAGCCATGTTCTCCCTATAATAGCGTTATAGGAAGAAGGAACATCGACAACTAAAAAATCTATCCTCAACACCACTGATCCAGCTCGAACAGGTAGTGTTACCTTTCCAAGGGGCCAGACTGCTCCTGCACCGAACCCAATCAGAGTTGTTGAGGATTGCTCTAAGTCTGTTTGGGCCAGCCCCAGCTTCTTGAACGCATCGTAGTACAACACCTCTGTACAACTCCCTTAGTCCACTAGAATCCTCTCAATGTCATATTCCCCAACTCGTAGGGTTATGACCAAAGCTTCGTTGTGGGGTATTTGGACTTCTCCCAGGTCATCATCTGTGAATGCTATGCTTTCATTGCACACATCATTCTCTCGCCCTCTCTTGTTTCCCAATCGCATTACATGCTGGTCGTGCTTCACTTGCCTTTGTAACAGCCTAACCTCATTTCTCGTATAAGGTGTGGCCAACCCGTGTATCATGTGGATTACTCCTTTAGGATTTTGCTCGTAACCTAATTCCACGGCTTTCCCTTTCTCCATTGGATCCTCCTGAATAAATTCCTTGAGATAGCCCCGAGAGACCAAATCTTCAAGGTGTCTTTTGTACATCTCACAATCCTCAGTCATATGGCCCCAATCCTTATGGTAGCTGTAGTGCTGATTCGTAGCACGTTTGGCATCCTTGTCCCCTCCCAGACTTAGGGGCCATTTAAAATATGGCTGATTCTTTATTCGCTAAAGAATCCTATAAATTGGTTCCTTCCAAACCGTAGTGATCGAAAAGAAAGATTTGGGGTCAGGAGCTTGCTTATCTTTGTACGGCTCTTTCTTAGCCTGCCCATACTCCATTCTCTCTCTATAAGTTTTGGGCTCTGGTTTATCCACTTTTTTGACAAGCGCCTTTGGCTGTTCGGCAACAATCCTGCCATCCTCACGGAGTATGTCATCCTCCATTCTGGCATGTTGCTCTATCCGTTCCATCAATTTAGCCAACGTGGCTACTGGATGTTTATTCAATGAGCGACGCAGCTCTCGCCGAACAGGCAAGCCAGTCTTGAAGGTGGCAATCGCATACTCCTCACTGCAACTTTCAATCTCGTTGAAAGTTTCCCAGTACTTCTTTGCATAATCCCTGATCTGCTCGTTCTTCTCCTATTTCATGGTGGAAAGACTCTCAAACGTCTTTGGGGCTTTTCTACTTGTCAAGAACCGAGCAGTGAATTCCTCAGCCAACTGCCTCCATCCTCGTATGGATCGTAGGGCCAGTTTATGAAACCAAGCCAAGGCCACCTTGCCAAGACTGGAGGGGAACATCTTGCATAAGATGGCATCATCCCCCTCGTGCATAAACATAGCTTGTTGATAATGCTGTATGTGAGCCACGGGATCCGTATTTGTCTCGTAAAGTATGAACGTACTGTGCTTCACTCTGCTCGGCAATCTAGCTTCTTGTAGCCTTTTTGCAAAAGGGGAGGCTGCAATATTACTTAGGGCTTTGCGTGCTGCTTCTCGTGCAGTCACTGTCCCATCCTCGAGCTCCTTCGATTTATGGGCCGTAGCCTTGACCCAATCGGCATCAGGCCTCTCGTACCTGTCCTGATGATGCTTCCTTGTTTCCTCCTCTTCTGGGGTGGAACTTCGGTCTCTGCTCCTCCTTTTTTGTGAAGAAGCCCTTCTCTTCGGTGTTTGGCTTTTACTTTTGCTTCTCCTTTTTCGTGGAGAAGCTTCGTATCGCCCTTTATTAGGACTCCTGCTCGTTCTCCTTCGTGAATGAGTCTGCTTATGGACTACCAGAGTCCGTCCGTCCTTCTGGGAATTTCTACGAGAAAGTCCAGAATCTTCTAGGTGCTCTCGTACCCGCTGCAATTCCTGTATCTCGTACTCTCATTTTCTAATTAAACGAGCATACTCCTCGATTTCCCTTCTCTTTTTATCGAGGACATCGTTATCATTGTGTATACTTCTTGATTGGGTGACTGACTCTTCTCTTCGATGAGACTTACTCCTTCTCGTGGAGCCAGTAGTAGTTTTGTCTCCTTTTTCTTTGGAGTTATCTCTGTCATGTCTACTAGTGGGCTTTCTCGGAGCGCCTGGTGGGGATTTATCTCTTCCCCCACCCAACTGGTCCTTTGGACTAAACGGCGTAACTGGATCTTCTTCCATCATCATTACTTTTCTGAAAAATTATTCGTTTCCCACAGACGGCGCCAATTATAGGGGGATGAAAACAATTGATGCTTCGGATCACCTTGGATTGCAACGGCTTATTCGTACCTTTTCACCGGAACCCTAATTCGTCGTCGGAACCGTAATCTGCAAAATAGATAGGGGGTGAGTGCACCTTTGCCTCTCGTGGCAAAGGCCCTCCAATGGCAAAGTTAGTATCACGTACTAGAGAAACCTTAATTATCAGTAGGAAATATCGAATAATGCAATATATTGCGTACCTTTCACCTTTAGGTTTACCTCATATTTATAGATTTGCGTATGCTTGCTCCCAAGCATTCCTGTTGCCCTAGGATTCCTATTTCGTATAGGAAACCCTAGATATCAAAGATTCTTGTTTTCCTTATCAATTCATTGTAAAAGAGTCCTTTTAGGATTCTTTTCCATTAAAAGCCGAACATCCCATTTTCATTAGGTATCTTTCTCAGATCCTATATTCTTGGGATCTCATCCGTGACTACTCTGGAATCTTCCATAACATTTCCTCTGCTATTGCTCTTTGATTAGAGCTCTTTCCTTGTTTGGCTGTATCGTAGCCGAACAGTGTAACGCCCCACTATTTTCTATAAATAAACTCCAAAATACATTGTATTTTCAAAAGCTTCTAGGCCCTTATTTTCTCCATAAATAAATTACATCATCAAAAAAAACTTAAGCCGTCTTCTTCGGCATCATTCTGCTTAGCACCGAACTCTTCCAAATTATAAAATCCTCCCTGTTCATCTCTAAACTCTGGCATAAAATGCCAGGGTCACAAAAGTAACACCGTGAGCAATTAAGCCCAATAGCTAACTCCTACCTCTATGTCCCATACACTAACAAAAATAACATATAACAATTTATCAAAAACAAAATTTAACATCACAAAATAATCAAAGGTGTTGGTGTCTTTTAGAATTATCGCAGCGTATCGTAAACAGTGTCATCATTTTTCAAGAATCGATTCCACTTTCCATTTTATTTTCTCAAGCACTGGTTCCGCTGACCATATTTCAGGACCTACCGGGCTCCAAGGCTAAGTTTAGATTTTGCCACCCAAAAGCACTGATTCCGCTAACCATCTTTCAGATTCCATCGGGCTCTCAGGCTCACACATGCACACCCGAGCCATGATTCCGCTAACCATCTTTCAGATTCCATCGGGTTCTCATGCTCACACACACACACACACCCGAGCCATGATTCCGCTAACCATTCTTTCAGATTCCATCGAGCCATGATTCCGCTAACCATTCTTTCAGATTCCATCGGGTTCTCATGCTCACACACATACACACACCCGAGCCATGATTCTGCTAACCATTCTTTCAGATTCCATCGGGTTCTCATGCTCACACAATTACTAATCTTTCACCTTTCATTTTCTTTTTACTTTTTGTATTTCACTTCTCATTTCTCGTGTCTCGTAATCATGCAACATTTTCTCGCGTTCACATTATTCTTTCAAAGCTTGCTACAATCGTGCGATAATAATAAATCACTAATTTCATGCATTTCTATTTTTGACAATATTAAAAAATTATAACATCACAACATGAAATTGATAAAATCAACTTCTCAACTTAAGCAATTTAATTATGTGATATCATAAAAATAATTAATAAATAGTTAAACATGTAGCACATTAACATTATACTTAGGTGAGCAGATAGGAGGTTTCTACCGTTCTTCTTGGCAATAGCGGGTTACGGATTCGTTGGGTCGAAACGGAGTGACGTCGCCTCGGTTGGAATTTGATGAAAAGGAAAATAATTTCTTTTAACTATGAATTTGGAATTCTAAAGATCGACTAATGGTTTTGAGTGGTGGTGGATTTTTTCCTCTTCTCCCTCTCTCTTGGCCGACTCTCTTTCTTTCCCTCGCTTTCCCTTTCTTTATACGAATGCAAGAACAAGGAAGAAAAGAATGAAGAAGTGAGTTGTGGTGTGTGGAATGGAGGGGGAGGGGTGAGGCCTATTTATACCCATGGAAGAAGAATCTAGAAAATCATAACCATATCTTATAAAATCTAATAATATCTCAATCAAATCTAATAATATCCAAATCAAATCTTATATAATCTAATAAAATCCAACTATATCTAATCAAATCTTACAATATCTTTCCAAATCTAACAAAATCCAATATCAAATCTTATATAATCTTATATAATCTTATATAATCTAACAATATCTAATAAAATTGATATAATATCCAATAAAATCTAATTAAATTTTATCATATCTAATAAAATCTCAATCAAATCTTATCTTATATAATCAATCTTATCCTAGATTTTTAGGATTATGAAGTAGGGCTAGGGTTCTATAATAGTTGGGTATAAGGATATCAAGGTTTAAGATGTGAAAAGAATAAAAATAAAAATCATATGATATCAAAGGGTTTTTAATGGCTAGCTCGTAAGGTTAAATTATAATACAATCACTTTAATAAATAATAAAAGAATTTTTAGTAAAAGAATTATAATAAACTGTTTAAAAAATAATTGACGTGAAAATTTGGGTCATTACAAACAGTCTGCCTGGACCAGCTACTTCACATGTCACTTGGTCCAATGTAATCAGAATGTCTCTGTCTGCCAAACAGTTAGTTTACACCAATGACTTCTCATGTTATTTGGCCTTTACTTTCATTCAATGCACTGTATGGCGATCAGCCCTGTCCAATCTTTCACGTGTTCTTATACATCACGTGTTCTTTACACATCACGTGTTCGGCAACTAGAGGTATCTGTTCGGGAACACCTCCCTACAATTTCGTATTCCGTACTGGACACAAAAAGCCTTGAATTTCTTCTGAAATTGGGATCCATTGTCTGTAATCAATGAATAAGGGACCCCAAAGCAAGTGATGATGCTTTTCCACACGAACCTTTCTATCATAGGTTCAGTGATTTTGGCCAGTGGTTCTGCCTCAATCCACTTAGTAAAATAGTCTGTTGCAATTAACAGGAATTTTTGATTCCCAGTTGCTTTGTGTAGTGGACCCACGATGTCCATTCCCCATTGAGCAAACGGCCAAGGACTTGTCAAAGGCACTAGATCCTTGGCTAGTGTTCGAATCATTGGTGAGAATTTTTGACATTTCTCACAAATTTTCACATACACCTTTCCATCTTCCTGCATGTGTGGCCACCAGTAGCCTTGGGTAATTGCTCGGTGGGCGATGGATCTTGCTCCAGCATGGTTTCCACAGGTTCCCTCATGAATTTCGTGTAGAAATTTTTGCACCATCTCAGGATGCACACAAAGCAAATAGGGACCTGTAAAGGACTTCCAGTATAATTTTCTTTCTGGGGATAGCCAAAACTTAGTAGACTTGGTCCTTATCTTATGAGCCTCCTTTTTGTCAGAAGGGAGTATTTCGTCTCGTAAAAACTCTAGGATTGGGTCCATCCAACTTGGTCCTTGGTTCACGTCCAAGACCAATTCTACACTTTGCCCAATGCTCGGCTCACTCAGATACTCTACTGCCACCTTCCTTTTAAACTCAGTTGATACTGCTACAGTCAACCAAGCTAATGAATCTGCATGGGCATTCTGTCCAGAACTTATCTGTTCAATATATACCCTCTCGAAGGTATCAAGCAGGTCTTTAGCTGCTTCCACATATGCTGCCATCTTCTCGTTCCGGGCTTGGTATTCCCCGGACATTTGATAAACTACGAGCTGTGAATCACAACACACTCTGACCCGTTTTGCTTTCAAAGTCTTTGTACTCCTTAATCCAGCTAAGAGTGCCTCATACTCTGCCACATTATTCGATGCATTAAAACCAAGCCGAACAGATAGTTCGATCATTACTCCTTCAGGAGGAAAGAGAACAACCCCAATTCCTGAACCAGTATTACATGCTGATCCATCAACGAATAACTTCCATTCCATGGGGTCCTATTCGGCTGAGAGTTGATTCTTCATGGGTGATGTCTTAGTCGCCTGTTCCTTTCTCGTAGGAGGTAGGGGAGCTACCGTAGGAGAAAACTCCGCCACAAAATCAGCCAACACTTGGCCTTTGATTGCCGTGCGTGGCTGATAATTGATATCGTACTGGCTTAACTTGACAGACCACGTCGAGATCCTTCCCGAAAAGTCTGCTTTTCATAGCAGTAATTTCAATGGAAACTCAGTATAAACCATAACCTTGTGGCTTTGGAAGTAGTGTGGCAATTTCCTTGTGGCTGTCCTAAGTGCCAGGACAAGTTTCTCTAAGGGCAGATATCTCGTCTCTGCATCAAGCAGTGTCTTGCTAACATAATAAATAGGGATTTGCTCGATTCCCAAATCCCTTAATAGGACTGCACTAACTGCATGCTCAGAAACAGCTAAGTACAAAACTAAAGATTCACCTGGCCGTGGAGTTGACAAAAGTGGGGGCTCGGTCAGATATTTCTTCAGGTTCTGGAAGGCCTGTTCGCATTCTGCTCCCCATTCGAATCCCTCCCTCTTTTTCAATAATTGAAAAAAGGGTATGCACTTGTCACTTGACCTGCTGATGATAAGTCTATTAAGTGCTGCAGCCATTCCAGTCAACCTCTGGACTTCCTTAGTGGTTTTGGGACTTTGTAGCCTTTGTAGGGCTGCAATTTGATCAGGGTTAGCCTCAATCCCTCTCATGGTCACCAAGTGGCCCAGGAACTTTCATAAACCAACTCCAAATGCACATTTCGAGGTGTTGAGTTTCAGTTTGTACTCCCTCAGGATCTCGAAAGCTTCTTTTAAATCCGCTATGTGTCATTGTTTATCTTGACTTTTCACCACCATATCATCTATGTAAACCTCCATAGTCTTGCCAAGCAGCTTTTTGAACATGACGGTTGCGAGTCTTTGGTACGTTGCCCCAGCATTTCTTAGCCCAAATGGCATGACGCTATAGCAGTACAACCCTCGCGGTGTAAGAAAAGAAGTCTTCTCTTGATCAAGCCCAAACATAGCAATCTGATGATATCCTCGATATGCGTCGAGGAAACTCATTAGTTCGTAACTAGCAGTTGCGTCAACCAACTGGTCTATCCTTGGAAGAGGAAAACTGTCTTTTGGACACGCCTTGTTTAGGTCTGTGAAGTCTACGCAGACATGCCACTTCCCATTCTTTTTCTTTACCACCACGGTATTGGATAACCACTTTGGGTAGTAAACTTCACGTATTGCTTTTGCCTCGAGCAAACGATCAACTTCTTCAATTACAGCATCCACATGCTGCACGGCTGCTCTCCATTTTTTCTGAATGACCGGCTTATGCTGAGGATCAACATTTAAATGGTGACAAATCACACCTGCATCTACTCCGAGCATTTCTTCTGGCACCCATGCAAATACATCAACATATTCCTTGAGAAATCTTATTAATTCAGCCTTTTCGTCTGCTGACAATGATTCTCCGATTAAGAAATATCTTTCAAGATCAGTCTCGTTGATCTGAATCTTCTCCAAGCCTTCAACCACCTTCTCTGCCGGACTTCTTCCAACATCTTCGATAGTTGGTTGATCTGATACTTCTAATGTATGAACGTGGTGGGCCTTTTTAATGATGGAGATTAGACATTGTTGGGCCACTTTCTGATTGCCTCTAATTACTTCAACCCCATTCGATCCTGGGAATTTCACCATCTGGTGGTAAGTCGAGGAGACAGCTCTCATTTTGTGCAACCATGTCCTCCCTATAATCGCGTTATAGGAAGAAGGAACATCAACAATTAAGAAATCTGTCCTCAACACCACTGATCCAGCCCGAACAGGTAGTGTTACCTTTCCAAGAGGCCAGACTGCTCCCGCACCGAACCCAATTAGGGGTGTTGTAGAGTGCTCTAAGTCCGTTTGGGCCAGCCCCAGCTTTTTGAACGCATCATAGTACATCACCTCTGTACAACTCCCTGAGTCCACTAGAATCCTCTCAATGTCGTATTCCCCAACTCGTAGGGTTATGACCAAAGC
This sequence comes from Rhododendron vialii, assembly GCF_030253575.1. Classification (NCBI taxonomy): domain Eukaryota; kingdom Viridiplantae; phylum Streptophyta; class Magnoliopsida; order Ericales; family Ericaceae; genus Rhododendron; species Rhododendron vialii. The sequence continues at coordinate 24,207,368 of NC_080557.1, read as the reverse complement.
TTTGTTGTGGGGTATTTGGACTTCTCCCAGATCATCATTTGTGAATGCTATGCTTTCATTGCACACATCATTCTCTCGACCTCTCTTGTTTCCCAATCGCATTACATGCTGATCGTGCTTGACTCGCCTTTGTAACAGCCTAACCTCATTTCTTGTATAAAGTGTGGCCAACCCATGTATCATGTGGATTACTCCTTTAGGATTTTGCTCGTAACCCAGTTCCATGGCTTTCCCTTTCTCCTTCGGATCCTCCTGGATAAATTCCTTGAGATAGCCCCGAGAGACCAAATCGTCAAGGTGTCTTTTGTACATCTCACAATCCTCAGTCATATGGCCCCAATCTTTATGGTAGCTGCAGTGCTGATTCGTAGCACGTTTTGCGTCCTTATCTCCGCCTAGACTTGGGGGCCACTTGAAATATGGCTGATTCTTTATTCGATAAAGAATCCTATAAATTGGTTCCTTCCAAACCGTAGTGATAGAAAAGAAAGATTTGGGGTCAGGAGCTTGCTTATCCTTGTACGGCTCTTTCTTAGCCTGCCCATACTCCTTTCTTTCTCTATAAGTCTTGGGCTCTGGCTTATCCACTTTCTTAACAAGTGCCTTGGTCTGTTCGGCCACAATCCTACCATCCTCGCGGAGTATGTCATCCTCCATTCTGGCGTGTTGCTCTATCCGTTCCATTAGTTTGGCCAACGTGGCTACTGGATGCATATTCAAAGACCGGCGCAACTCTCCCCGAACAGGCAAGCCAGTCTTGAAGGTTGCTATCGCATATTCTTCACTGCAGCTCTCAATCTCGTTGAAAGTCTCCCAGTACTTTTTAGCGTAATCCCTAATCGGTTTGCTTTCCGTTTGTTTCATTGTGGAAAGACTTTTGAACGTCTTCGGGGCTCTTCTACTTGTCAAGAACCGGGCAGTGAATTCGTCGGCCAACTGCCTCCATCCTCGTATGGATCGTGGGGCCAATTTATTGAACCAAGATAGGGCCACCTTTCCGAGACTCGAAGGGAACATTTTGCACAAGATGGCATCATCCCCATCGTGCATGAACATAGCTTGCTGATAGTGCTGTATGTGAGCCACGGGGTCCATATTCGTCTCGTAAAGTACGAACGTTCCATGCTTCACTCTGCTCGGCAACCTAGCCTCTTGTAGCCTCCTTGCAAAGGGGGAGGCTGCAATATTACTTAGGGCCTTCCGTGCTGCTTCTCGTGCAGTTACTGTCCCATCCTCGAGCTCCCTCGACTTGTGAGCCGTAGCCTTGACCCAATCAGCATCAGGCCTCTCGTACCTGTCCCGGTGATGCTTCCTTGTTTCTTCCTCTTCTGGGGTAGAACTTCGGTCTCCGCTCCTCCTTTTTCGTGAAGAAGCCCTTCGTCTTTCCGGTGTTCGACTTTTACTTCTGCTTCTCCTTTTTCGTGGAGAAGCTTCGTATCGCCCTATGATAGGACTCCTGCTCTTTCTCCCTCATGAATGAGCCTGCTTATGGACTACCAGGGTTCGTCTGTCTTTCTGGGAATTCCTTCGAGAAAGTCCAGAATCTTTTGGGTGCTCTCGTACCCGTTATAATTCTTGTCTCTCGTACTCTCATTTTCTAATCAAACGAGCGTACTCCTCGATTTCCGTTCTCTTTTTATCGAGGACATCGTTATCATTGTGTATACTTCTTGAATGGGTGACTGATTCCTCTCTTCGATGAGACTTACTCCTTCTCGTGGAGCCAGTGGCAGTTTTGTCTCCTTTTTCTTTGGAGTTATCTCTGTCATGTCTACCAGTGGGCTTTCTCGGAGCACCTGGTGGGGATTTATCTCTTCCCCCACCCAACTGGTGCTTTGGACTAAACGGCATAACTGGATCTTCTTCCATCATGATTATTTTTCAGAAAAACTTGGTTCATTTCCCACAGACGGCGCCAATTGTAGGGGGATGAAAACAATTAATGCTTCGAATCACCTTGGATTGCAACGGCTTATTCGTGCCTTCTCACCGGAACCCTAATTCGTCGTTGGTACCCTAATCTGCAAAACAGACAGGGGATGAGTGCACCTTTGCCTCTCGTGGCAAAGGCCCTCCGATGCCAAAGTTAGTCTCACGTACTGGCAATTAACCCTAAATATCAATAGGAAGTCACGTATAAATGCAATGTATTGCGTACCTTTATCTCTATGTTTACCTCATATTTATAGATTCATGGATGCTTGCCACCCAAGTATCCGTATTGCAATAGGTTTCCTACCTCGTATAGGAAACCTGAATATTTTGGATTCTCGTTCCCTTATCAGTTCATTACCTTAGTCCTTTTTAGGACTCTTTTCCTTAGCTGGCCGAACATCCCATTCTCGTTGGGTATCTTTCCCAGATCTTATATTCTCGGGATCTCATCCCTTAGAGGATAGGACCGTTCTGGAATCATCTAGAGCGTTCCCACCGCCTTAGCATTCAAGACCGCTTACTTTAATAACTCTTTCCCTGTTCGGTCATCTCATTGCCGAACAGTGAATCTGGACTAATGACCCCACGTGTCACTGGTCCACATTCTTTATGCTTTTGGTAAATGACTTCACGTGTCTTTTATCTACACTTGCCGAACAGACTATTTGGGCCAATGACTCCTCATGGCAATGATCCAAATCGCCGTTCACCGCCCTTCCCGGCTAAGTCCTACCATATTTACCACACGCTCTCATAAACCATGTGTTCAGCCACTAAATGTATCTGTTCGGGAATACCTCCCTACCAAAAACTTCAGCCTCAACACTACCTCGGCCACGGCCTATTGGGTTGGTGCGGCCACGACCACGTGCTGAAGGAGTGGCCTGACCACGGCCGCGAACTATAGGAGTGGCCCGACCTTGGCCACAAACTGCTGGACCCTCATTTGTCGACCTAGTATTATGACGTGGACGAACCATTCTGGCCCTAATCTTGAAAATATAATATTACAGTCAATAAGCTAGATGCGAAATTATATAAACAAAAGATGAACTCACAAGCCTATGAGACTCCGGGGACCTGGACCTCATCTAAGACAAGGTGCGATGATGAATGCAAGTATAAAAATTGAAACTTAAGCTCTAATTTGGTTATTGATTTGATTAGTATCGGTGATTATAGTGCTCACCCATCACGAGGGCGCGAGGCTATAAAGTTGGGGAGAGTGTAACACCTCGTCGCATATTGGGAGTCTACATGGATGATCTTGGGCATATAACATGTCACGCCCTCAATTTTCAACACAAATAATAATAACTTTAGATAATTAAAATCCTCGCGATAATATAGGTAATACCCCAAAAGACATTACAATTCCCAAATTCGGATAAACTTGATTAACAGTTACAACATTCTAAAAATAAACGATACAGTGCAGTACGGTACGGTTTTCTTTACAATGATACTAGGATAACTTCTAAAAATAGCTTTTGATGGTGATATCGGCATGCACTCCAAGACAGTAACCTGCAACGTACTTGAAAATGACAGGTTGAGCTACACTAGCCCAATAGGAAAATCTACTCTAACATTATGTATATATGAGAAGACAAGTGTAAAGGAAGAAGATCACATCGTTAGAAAATGGCAATTTGAACCAACCATGAGCGTACTACAGAGTCAAGATGTTTAAGAACTCGAAGGACTCCCTCGTGCCAGCCTTCTCACTATTATGTCACGTATCGTCGTCTATATATCATATCCCTACAATCAGATTCCATTTATAAACTAACGTGTGAATGCTTGTATTGGTCTTCCTCAACGTGTCACATTACGGTAGGTCATCTATGCCTCTTTGGCAAACACTCTACCAAATGAAAAATCGAATGACAGAAAATAATAAGAATAACGTAGTTAAAAATTCCACATGAAACCCATTGCCACAAGTCACCATACACTACAATGATATCCCAAATTCTTAGTTCAATACAACCAACATTGCCCTTAGAGTCACCACGGCTTTCCTCGGGTCTTTTCCCTAAGTCAAACCGGAAGAAAGTCACCATGGCTTTACCCAAGTCTATTCTCAAATCCGTAGAGCAGTTGGGTCACCACGGCTTTACCCGGGTCTATTCCCTCTTTCACAGGGTAACAGGGTCACCACAGCTTTTCTCGGGTCTATTCCCGCATTCACAAGGCACTTGGGTCACCACGGCTTTACTCGGGTCTATTCCCATATTCAACATATACTCATGATGCAAACCTGTCAATACGACTTCATAGCAGGGTCTAATGTATTATAATCATTAAGAGGGCAACACCCACATACCAACGAGTATAACAATCACGCCCATCTCGCATTAACATAACTCATATCAATAGTAAGTTGTCACGTCACCATTTCTAACGTTAGTTTACCGATTAACCATTTCACCTCGCCTTTTCCATGATCGTCATCATTTCACATTTATTGATCATGTGTCCTCGTACCACATTTCAACCAACACTCATCATAAATTCATAACTCAACCATTGTGCAATATTTTAGGTCTATCGAACTCATTCTTAAGTTGTGGCAACTAACCACCCTCCACTTCTATAGTCCTAACTTTTTGTATACTTAACCTGTCAATGTAATTTCGGTGGCAATTAAAAGATGACTTCAAAACCTCAAAGTTGATATATCATACGCTTGAATTGGACATCGGACGAGGAAGTTATGGCCATTCGAAGTTGGGCAAAAATCCAGAAAATGACAGCAACAGCAGAAAATGAGGAAGCTGACATGCCTTCACTCCTATGATTATAACTTTTTGCGTACTTAGACATTTTAGGTGATTCTGGTGGCCCTGGAAATCTGACTTCAAGATCTCGAATTCGATATATAATTTGCGTGTTTTCGATATCGTACAAGGAAGTTATGACTATTTGAAATTGGGCAAAAACTCAGAAAAACGTGCAACAGCAGAAAATGGGACACCAAGAAAATTTTGGGGATTTACAAGGAATTGAACAACAAACCTTGATATAGTGATCAATAGCAAGTCTCAAACACTATATCAACTCATAAACATATAAAAGTAGTTAGATTTCTCTACCACAATGGGTTTTGAGCAAAATCCTAAGTGACCAAAGCTTGAAACCACCAAGATCTACCTCCTTCCAAGCTACAATATGAGACCTAGGTCCAAGATTCCCCAATATCAAGAAGAATAAGTGAGGTTCAACAAGTGATTGAGAGGAAAGAGAGAGAAATTCGAAAATGATGAAGTTCTTACCTCTTTGAGTGCAATAACCTTGATTTCGAATGAGGTTAGGATGAACAACCCATAGATCTTGAAGATTTTGAAGTGTTTGATCTGCAAATCCAAGGATTTGAGGGAGAGATTGAAGAGAGAAGGGAGAGAGGTGATTTTAGGACTTGGTTCGTGGTCTTGGAGTGAGAAAATAACATAAGGGGTCTATTTATAGTGTCTGAATCGTGTGCTGAAAATTCAGAATTTTTGTAGGATGTACTGGTACTGGAATATGCAGTACTTGTACAGCCGCCCGGAAGGTTCAGCTTTGCGCAGTTTCTGGTCGAGGTGTACTTGTACATGAAATTGCCGTACCTGTACACCATGGACAGATTTGAAATTTTTTTCCAACTTTCATCGAAATGAACCCCGATTGCTACCAACACTTTCAAACATCATTTCAACACCGAAACTCAAAGTTTAACTATCAACCGAATGTCTCATATATAACGACACGTCAATCCATGCAATCACATCGATTAAATAACCAAAGTAAATCAAAGCACAACTTTACAAAAAAAGAATAATTGCACGGGTCTTCACATTCTACCCTCCTTAAAGAAATTTCATCCTCAAAATTTAACAAACCAAGAGCAGTTACATTTCGCAACAATCACAATATGCTATCCATCCAACTCTAAGGGAAATGCAACAAATCAAATCGCCAATAGTCTTAAAGCTAAGTTAAGCGACTTACAACGATTACAAATGAAACAAGTTCGATTACGTTACTCTAATCTCATCTTCCACTTTCCCACGAAATCAACCCTACTTCAATTACTTCACAAAATTCCCTCTAAAGGTTTAGTCATACCCGTTTAATTCTAAATCTTGCGAATCCGAAACACTTGCCAATTTCCCTCAAAAGATGCACCAAACTCTCACACTAAGTTGGGTCATTCTAGATCATGAGAAGGATCCTGTTGGTACCCAAAATGGAATGTGCAAGCTCTAAATTTCAGACAACGCCAATCAAGAATTCAAAGAAAGGTCACGAGGTATCCGCAATTCAAAGAACACATGGAATCTTCAAAATGGTTAGGCAACAAACAAAACGTACCATCCCATAACAATCCAAGAAATCTAGAAATAATCAATCATAATCTTTCCATTGTTCCACATGTCAAAGAAGCCATTTGATACCCTTAAGCAAAAGAGAGATTTCGATATTGAGGATAAACACACAATAATTGGGTAGAGCCCTAGTAGGCAAACCAGTACAAGATCAAAAATTTGTACAAGACCGAAACGTTTAAAACTTCTAACATATTGAAGTTGAACATTATAGAACGAATCATGGGTCTCCGAAGTTGGGAAACGATAACAAAGTTTAACGCCATAGAAAGTAACCATAGTAATGAGTTCGAATTGAATGGCATCAACAAATGGATATCAATGAATATATCACCACAAGATTTTGCTCCAGTTATGACACAAGGACTTGAGTAGGGTAGTAATTTCCAACAAATAAACTAGTAGCTAAAATGATGGAATCCAAACCAACCTATAAAGTCTAGGGAAGCAAACAGATTTAACGTGGAACGAGTTTAAATCAAGGGCCTCAAAGTTAAGTTGTCTTAACAAGCTGTGACACCAATGCAAGCAGTAACGACAACGAACTCCGAACTTAATGGCACTAACGAACAAACTGGTATTGTGAGACACGTGACCACCAAATTTGGCCTTAATAGATAGAAGTCGCAATGTAAGAACTTGCGTAAAACAACAATCGAAAACGACAAAATTGATACTCACAACAGAGGCGACCAAGCTGACCAACAAAGTTTTATCCCAAACATGAGAGTGTCCAAAGTAGAACTCGAATGAGGGACGAGAAACAATCATCAACATCAATAGCAAATGTGTCATAGGATACTTTATCATAAGAATCTGAATAGCACCAAGAAATACTAGGAAAGGTAGTGTGAAAGTTAACTCGAATGTCAAAAACCATAATAGGTCAACGGTACAACAGACTTCACGGAAAGCAGATTACGACACAATTCCAACAAGATTCAGCTAAGTTAATGTAAAGGATTAACAAAAGAAGCAACTCTTGCAGAATCACATTCAGAATATCACCAACTATCATAGGTATAACGAATCCCTGCCCAAACCAGATCAAATCTTGCCATATGCTGAATGAGAAGGTCAATTACTACACAGTACTTAGGAATGAATAACTCACAACCTTGGTAAACATAACCTTGAGGTATGACTCCACAAACAAAGTAGACTATGATTCTTGGTTTTAGATTTCAAATCACAAACAAAGACATTGTTATGAATGAACAAAATGCTCTCAAGTTAAAAGAACTACCACCATGAAATTTAACAATAAGGAGAGGAAAATACCCCACAACTGATGTCTCTGAAGGCTAGAAAGTGGTAGGAGGTGGTGAATTTACAGCGTCAATCGTAAAGGCTCTCTGCCCAACATGTGACCCTCGACCCGAGGTAGCTTGATAGAACTGCGTCTGTTGCTTTTTTGGCGTACGTTTATGCTGTTGCATTAAGCCTGACTCACCACGTACTCCCGATTCTTGAGGACAATTTCTCACAATATGGTCAGGTTTGCCACAAGTATAACAAGACCTATTAAGCAATAGAACTCCCTGATTCCCAGATGAAGTAGGTAGCCTAAGATATGACTGGTTCTGCAAAGTTTGATTCGATTCTCTTTGCCTTTTCCTCCCTTGGCTCCCAAAACTCCCAAACGCCATACTCATATTAACGATCGGTTGCCTTGGTTTCCACACCTCCATGTTTCCCAGCACATCCACTAGATTCTTAACGCTCCTTGCACATTCGACAATCTCAGAAAACCTCCCAATACACTAACTTACTACCAACAGCTTGACAGACGAATGCAACCTTTTCTCAAAGCGCCTACACTTTCTTTCCTTTGTTGCCACTAATTTTGGTGCAAAATGTGATAAAGATTGAAATTTTATAGCATAATCGGAGACGGTCATATTTCCTTGCTCTAACTTCTCGAACTGTCCTTTAAGTTTCTCACGACATGTTTCTGGAAAATATTGGTTTTCAAAGAGCTCCTCAAACTCGACCCAAGTTAGGTTTTCCTCATCCGTCTCATTTCCTTGATTCACTGCTCTAGCCGCCCTCCTTGTGTCTCTTCTTACTCCTAAAATAGATTCCCACCACTCATTCGCCTCACCGATAAGTTGACAAGCTACTATACTCACCCGAAGGTCATCTTCTGTAATCTTAAGAGCGTTAAAGATTTTTCGAATTTGTGAGAGCCAATGATCGGCCACAAGAGGATCACTACTCTCCCCATCGAGCTGAGGTGGTTTCATATGGTAGAACTCTCTCATTCCATCCATGGCACGGTCATTTGTGTTAGTCCTAAGTGCTGAATTCAAAAGGTTCGACTCTGCAAGTGCCTCTACAATTTCTCTAGCAAGTTGATTTTGTCTTGCCCCCATTCTCGGATTCCCAATCCAACCCCGCCTATTTTCATGTCTTGGAGGCATCGCGCTACAAGAATTTAAAACATAAAACAATCAACGACGACAACTACAGCTCCATTGAGAGATCAAGTCTCCAACTTTCCCAACACGGGTCAACAACACCATAACAATCTACGTTATCGTAAATGCAATGTCACATAGCCTCATAAATGTCACTCATAAAAGCATGCACATGTCTTTGTAAAAAGGTCTTGACATTTTGAACCCGTGAGAATAAAGTCTCCCCACAGTCTCAAGGTGTTCTAAACCTATGCTCTGATACCAATTTGTCACGCCCTCGATTTTCAACATAAATAATAATAACTTTAGATAATTGAAATCCTCACGATAATATAGGTAATACCCCAAAAGACATTACGATTCCCAAATTTGGATAAACTTGATTAACAGTGACAACATTCTAAAAATAAACGATACAATGAAGTACGGTTTTCTTTACAATGATACTAGGATAACTTCTGAAAATAGCTTTTGATGGTGATATCAGCATGCACTCCAAGCACTACATGACAGTAACCTGCAACGTACCAGAAAATGATAAGTTGAGCTACACTAACCCAGTAGGAAAATCTACTCCAACATTATGTATATATGAGAAGACAAGTGCAAAGGAAGAAGATCACATCGTTAGAAAATGGCAATTTGAACCAACCATGAGCGTACTACAGAGTCAAGACGTTTAAGAACTCAAAGGACTCCCTCGTGCCAGCCTTCTCACTATTATGTCACGTATCGTCGTCTATCATATCCCTACAATCAGATTCCATTTATAGTCTAACGTACGAATGCTTGTATTGGTCTTCCTCAACGTGTCACATTACGGTAGGTCATCTATGCCTCTTTGGCAAACACTCTACCAAATGAAAAATTGAACGACAGATAATAATAAGAATAACGTAGTTAAAAATCTCACACGAAACCCGTTGCCATAAGTCACCATACACTACAATGATATCCCAAATTCTTAGTTCAATACAACCAACATCGCCCTTAGAGTCACCACGGCTTTCCCCGGGTATTTTCCGTAAGTCGAACCGGAAGAGAGTCCCCATGGCTTTACCCAGGTCTATTCTCAAATCCGTAGAGTAGTTGGGTCACCACGGCTTTACCCGGGTCTATTCCCTCTTTCACAGGGTAACAGGGTCACCACAGCTTTACCCGGGTCTATTCCCTCATTCACAAGGCACTTAGGTCATCATGGCTTTACCCGGGTCTATTCCCATACTCAACATATACTCATGATGCAAACCTGTCAATACGACTTCATAACAGGGTCTAATGTATTACAATCATTAAGAGGGCAACACCCACATACCAACGAGTATAACAATCACGCCCATCTCGCATTAACATAACTCGTATTGATAGTAAGTCATCACGTCACCATTTCTAACATTAGTTTACCGATTAACCATTTCACCTCGCGTTTTCCATGATCGTCATCATTTCACAATTATTGATCATGTGTCCTCGTACTACATTTCAACCAACATTCATCATAAATTCATAACTCAACCTTTGTGCAATATTTTAGGTCTATCAAACTCATTCTTAAGTTGTGGCAACTAACCACTCTCGACTTCTATAGTCCTAACTTTTTGTATACTTAACGTGCCAACGTAATTTTGGTGGCAATTAAAACATGACTTCAAAACCTCGAAATGGATATATCATACGCTTGAATTGGACATCGGACGAGGAAGTTATGGCCATTCGAAGTTGGTCAAAAATCCAGAAAATGACAGCAACAGCAGAAAACAAGGCAGCTGACACGCCTTTACTCCTATGATCATAACTTTCTGTGTACTTAGAGTTATAAGGTGATTCCAGTGGCCTTGGAAAGCTGAGTTCAAGATCTCAAATTCGATATATAATTTGTATGTTTTCAATATCATACGAGGAAGTTATGACTATTTGAATTTGGAAAAACTCAGAAAAACGGGCAGCAGCAGAAAATGGGACACCAAGAGAATTTTGGGGATTTCCAAGGAATTGAACAACAAATCACGATACAATGATCAATAGCAAGTCTCAAACACTATATCAACTCATAAACTCATAAAAGTAGTTAGATTTCCCTACCACAATGGGTTTTGAGCAAAACCCTAAGTGACTCAAGCTTGAAACTACCAAGATCTACTTCCTCCCAAGCTACAATACGAGACCTAGGTCCAAGATTCCTCAATATCAAGAGGAATAAGTGAGGTTCGGCAAGTGATTGAGAGGAGAGAGAGAGAAATTCGAAAATGATGGAGTTCTTACCTCTTTGAGTGCAATAACCTTGATTTTGAATGAGGTTTGGATGAACAACCCATAGATCTTGAAGATTTTAAAGTGTTTGATGTACAAATCCAAGGATTTGAGGGCAAGATTGAAGAGAGAAGGGAGAGAGGCAATTGTAGGGCTTGGTTCGTGGTCTTGGAGTGAGAAAATAACATAAGGGGTCTATTTATAGTGTCTGAATCGCGTGCTGAAAATTCAAAATTTTTGCAGGGTGTACTGGTACTGGAATATGCAGTACCTGTACAGCTACCCAGAAGGTTCAGCTTTGCACAGTTTCTAGTTGAGGTTTACCTATACAGGAAATTGCCGTACCTGTACACCATGGACATATTTGAAATTTTTTTCCAACTTTCATCAAATCGAACCCCAATTGCTACCAACACTTTCAAACATCATTTCAACACCGAAACTCAAAGTTTAACTATCAACCGAATGTCTCATATATAACGACACGTCAATCTATGCGATCACATTGATTAAATAACAAAAGTAAATCAAAGCACAATTTTACAAAAAAAGAATACTTGCACGGGTCTTCACATAACAAACCTTGTGGGCTACTACTAGTACCTTGGGCTTAAGCTTTTGTGCCATGTGATGTTGCTTGTGGATCAAAGTCAAGGTATTGGGCCAGTAATCTACTTGGGGCGTTACATCCGTATTACCACCCTTTGCGTTATGAGACTCTCTATCCCAACTTTTGACTCACACACCTACTTTCTTATCCTATATTCAAGCTAAGACTTTCCCATGATCACATTCTTACATGAAACATCATACGATATACCAACAATGCTATAAATATGCCATAAACATTCCCAAGTAATCAACCAATCAAAAGATTCATTTCAATGAGATTATAATCAAGTAAACTCTTATTCATTCCTTACTAATGGAAGGATAACATCGATTAATCATAAGAAGTCAATTGAACATGTTTGAGATAGGTTAGGAGGTGTCTAAAAGGGTTTAGAAGTGTTCGGGGCTCAACACAGTCGAAAGAACACAACACAGCAAAAAGCTGCCCAGAGGAGAGGGGGATCGATTCCCCATGACCAGAGATCGATCCCTGAAGCTGCTGGTCCAGAGAACAAAATGGGGGATTGATCCCCCATGACTAGGGATCGATCCCTACGAGTTTTGGGGCGATTTCTGCAGATTTTTGACAGCTTTCAAAGAGATAAAGGAGGACGATCAAGGCTCGATTCCTACACCTAATCAACATATAAACACATAAAAGATGCAAAGAAGTCCCTTCCTCACAACAATGACCAAGATCCAAGCGACATGAATGAGCCCTAGCCTCCTCAAACTTCAAAATAGAAGAAAGCTTGACCCAAGGAATTCCGAGCTCAAGAACGCGATTGAAAGGTTGAATGGAGGTTGATCCTTGAGGTTTTTGGAGTGATGGAGTGGAGTTTTTGAGTGAGAGGATGAGGATGAGGAGGGGAGAGAGAGAGAGAGAGAGAGAGAGAGAGAGAGAGAGAGGAGATATACTCCTACACATACACACCCACTATATATACTCATATATCTTTAAATCACACACACACTCCCTCAAGTTTATATTCTTTCACTTCAAACCATAATTCAAATAACCACCACATTAACCATATTTTTTCAATTAGGCTTTTAATAAACATTTCAATAATTAAAAATTATCCGGGTCTCTACATCCTATCCTCCTAAAAGAAATTTTGTCCCAAAATTTGCCAATTAAGCTCATGCATCAATTAAACATGCTCATGCTACACATGTAATACCAAACAACGAGTTAACAATCATAAGATTAAAATTTCAAGACACACATTGGTTAATTCGGAAACAATTGCGAATACTTCTCCCTTACTTTGTCTTCCCTTTCCCACGTCGACCTTCCTTCCCGAGGTTACTCCATAGAACTCGCACTAATAGAATGGTCTTACCTCTCAAAACTTGCTCGCGCGAATCTAGGATACATATCGGCTCCTCCCCATAAGATGCATCGGCTTCCAACTCTAGTTCAGACCACTCTAGAACGTGTGAAGGTTCCAACTCGTACTTTCACAACATCGACACGTGGAATACATCGTGAACACCCAATATCTTTGGTGGCAAGGCCAATCTATACACGACTTCCCCAATCTTCTCGATAATATCAAATTGTCCAATAAAATGCGGTGAAAGCTTGCCCTTTTGCCCAAAACGAGATAATCCCCGATGCAGTGACACTTTAAGGAACACGTGATCCCCCACTTCAAACGGCAGTGGTTGGCGATGATGATCGGTATAACTCTTTTGCCTACTTTGCGCGGTTAACAATCGTTGGCGAATCACTTTGACTTACTCGGTGGTTCTCTCTTGTGCTTCAAGAAGATGTTGGCGAATCGCTCTCATATTCTCGGAGGTTTCTTTGATCAATTCCGGCCCAACCAATGTGGCCTCGCCCAACTCGGTCCAACATACAAGTGATCGACACGGTCTCGCATACAAAGCTTCATACGGCGCCATCTCGATACTAGATTGGTAGCTATTGTTGTACGCGAATTTGACTAACGGTATATGGCATCATGCCCCCTCGGCGACCTCGGTAAACCGGTAACAAAATCCATAGTCACTTTCTCCCACTTCCATTCGGCCACTGGTAATGGTTGTAACTCCCCCGCTTGTCGTTGATGTTTAGCTTTCATTTGTTGACACATAAGACACTTGGACATGAAAGTGACAACATCCCTCTTCATTTCAGGCCACCAAAATTGTCTACGCAAGTCATGATACATTTTCCTTCCCCCCAGATGCACGCCTAATGGTGAATGGTGAATGGTGAATGGTGAATGGTGAAATTCTCTCAAAATTTCCTCCCGACATGAAATGGGTACGAACAATTTTCCTTGGTATCGCAAACTTTGATCAGCATGAATCATCCACCCCTCTCGAGCATTTCCGCTAAGAAATTTGGTGCGAAACTCCCCCGCTTCTTCGTCTTGTTGTTGAGCCTCAACGACTCCAGTCGACAAGGTTGATTGAACTGTCAAGTTACACAAAGTGACCCCATCCCGAACCTCTTCAAAATGCAACGCATAGGAGCCCAAATCGTTCGTCATCTTCCACTCATGAATGGCTAATCTCGCAAGATGTGTCGGTTTTCTACTTAATGCGTCTGCTACCACGTTCGCCTTTTCCCGGGTGATATTGCAACTTAAAATCGTAGTCTTCTAAGTGTTCCATCCAACGGCACTGTCGCAAATTAAGCTCCTTTTGAGAGAACAAGCATTTTAGACTCTTATGATCGGAAAAGACTTCGAACCTCTTACTGTAAAGATAATGACGCCAACTTTTCAAAGCAAAGACGACGGCCACAAGTTCTAAGTCATGGGTAGGGTAATTTCGCTCATGAGTTTTCAATTGTCGTGATCCATACGCCACTACTCGCCCCAATTGCATCAATACGCACCCTAACCCCTCTTTCGAAGCATCATAATACACGGAGTAACCGACTCCCCGTTCAGGCACGATCAAAACCGGCGCGATAGTCAACATTTTCTTCAATTTTTCAAAGGTCATCTCACACGCGTTACTTCAAACAAATTGAGTCCCCTTACGAGTCAATCAAGTCATCGGAGCCGCTAAGCGAGAGAAATCAAGGACAAAATGACGATAGTACCCGGCCAAGCCCAATAAACTACGAATCTCGAATACACTCTTCGGTCGCTGCCAATTCATTATGGACTCTATCTTTCCTGGATCAACGGATACCCTATCCTTCGACACAATGTGACCCAAAAACTTGATTTCGAACAACCAAAATTCGCACTTATTGAGTTTGGCATACAAACGGTGTTCTCTCAAGAATTCAAGAATGATAGAAATATGAGATTGGTGTTCCTCCTCTGTAGGCGAGTAGATAAGGATATCATCCACAAAAACAACCATGAAACGATCAAGATAGGCACAAAAAATGCGGTTCATTAAATCCATGAAAGTTGTTGGCGCTTTTGTCAATCCAAAGGGCATAACAACAAATTCGTAGTTGCCATAACGAGTACAAAAAGTAGTTTTAGGAATGTATTCCCTCTGAACTCAACTAATGGTAACTGGACCTCAAATCAATCTTAGAGAAACAAGCTTTGCCTTGGAGTTGGTCAAACAAGTTGTCGGTTCTAGGCATAAGGTACTTGTTCTTAATGGTAACACAGTTCAACTTACGATAGTCGATACATAGACAAAGCATCCCATCTTTCTTCTTAGCAAACAAGGTTGGTGCTCCTCACGGTGATGTACTGGAACGAATAAACCCCAAACCCTCTAATTCTTGCAATTAAGTCTTCAACTCCCTCAACTCGGCGGGTGCAAAACGATAAGGAGGTACGAAAATAAGAGCGGTACTAGGAAGCAAATCAATAGAAAATTCAACCTCTCTCTCGGGTGGTAAACTAGGTAACTCTCTTGGAAACACGTCCAAAAAGTTGCAAATGACAAGAGGTAACTCCCCACGTGCTGATATGTCCTCATCTAAGGCCAAACTTGCTAATAAGGCATACACCGACTCCTGCTCCCGAGACCCACACAAATACAATTCTAACGGTTCCCGATGCTCCCCAAAGAACTCAAAACAACCCCCCCCCCCCCCCCAGGTGAACAAATACGGACCCGACGCTTGAAGCAATTTATGGTAGCGTGAAATGTAGACAACTAATCCATTCCTAAAATAAGGTCGAACCCCGACATATTCAACACGATGAAGTCAAAGGTAAAACGATGATCTCGAATGATAAACTCACAATCCCGGCAAAATACAATCTAATGGCGATCTACCCCTTATGGGTGTCTCAATGAACAATGGAGGATTAATACTTTCGATTTCCAATTCCAAAGCACAAGCAAATGATGTAGCAATGAATGAATGGGATGCTCCAGAATCAAAGAGTACTTTAACAAAGGAGTTAAACAATAGAAATGTACCCCTCACAACCGAAGTCTCCAGGGTCTGAGAATTGATAGGAGGTGGTGGAGGCAAAATAGCAGAAGTGATAGCAAAAGCCCTTCCCTAAGTAATCTGACTATGAACATGTCCACCCCGCTGACCGGAACCCTGAGTAGGTGTCGAAGAATTCACTCCTCTCTCAACATGAGATCCCTGAACTGCAGTGGTCTGGTGGAAGTGAGGCTGCTGCTGCCTCTAAGTACCCTGAAATGATTATTGACTAGAACCCTATCCACCCCACGTGGACAATTTCTTGCAAAATGGCTGATCTTTCCACAGGTAAAGCATGAACCCAAAAGTCGCAAACATTGAGCGCGAATGTGCCCCGCTTAACCACACTCGTGACACACGATCAGAGATCTACTAGCAACTCCCCAAGTCCCAAAGGAAGAAGATGGAGGCTTAAAGTTCGATGGACCCTGCGAAGTCGAGAATTGATCCCTTTGTCTCTTCCTCCTCTGACTGCTAAAACTCCCCGAAGAAGAACTCATACCCCTTACCGGTTGTCTCGATTTCCAAACCTTAGGATTTCTTGGTGCCTCATTTGGTATCTCGATGCTCCTTGCACACTCAACGACATCAAAAAATCTCCCTTTGCATTGTGCCATCACCATTCTCTTCACGGTTTCATGCAACCCTCTTTTGAACTGCCTACATTTCCTCTCTTCAGTTGCCACCAACTCTGGCGCAAAACAGGACAAAGATTAGAATTTCAAAGCATACTCCGACACAGTCATATTCCCTTGCTCTAGCTTCTCAAATTCATCACTCAATTGGTCACGATTAGTTTTTGAAAAGTATTGCTCCTCGAAGAGCACCTCAAATCCGGCCCACGTTAAATTCTCTACATCTGGCTCATTCGCTTGAGCCGCAGTCCTTGCGCTCTTCTCGCATCCTTCCTCGATTCTAAGACCAACTCCCACCACTCATTAGCTTCTCCGGTTAGTTGAACGGCCACGATGTTGACTCGCAAGTCATCATCCGTGATCTTAAGAGCCCTAAAAAGTTTTCGAATTTGAGCTAGCCAATGGTTGGCCATAAGATGGTCACTGCTGAACCCATCAAACGTTGGTGGATTCCTACAACTGAACTCCCTCATTGCTGACAAGGCACGACTGTCTGCACTTTCCCTAGGAGCTAGGTTTAAAAGGTTTGCAGCCGTAAGAGCCATAACAAAATCCCTAGCGAATGAATTTTGAACGATCGGTACTTTCTCTCCCTGACTGTGTTCGGCCCCTGCCCTCGGATTCTCCCCATGCTAACTAACCTCGTCCTCTAATGGCACCCCTCGGCCACGGCCACAACCACCCTAATTTCCTGCCCCACCTCATCTATTACTGCATCTTAGAGGCATCTTACTACAAGTTATAAGAAAGAGAAACTCATCAACCACAACATCATTTTATGAGGTCTAAACCCCCAACTATCTCAACATGGGTCAAAACAAACTCTATGCCACTCTACTATATTAAAATGTATGCCACATAATCCAAGTAATGTCAATTCACACAAGCACACATATGTCATGCAAAAAGACGTGACATTTGAACCCACGAGACTAGAAGTCTCCCCACGGTCTCAAAGTATTCAAACCTAGTTGCTCAGATACCAATTTGTCACGCCCTCGATTTTCAACATAAATGAATAATCCTTCTCGGAAATAAAACCCTCGCATGGCATAAATAATATCCCGAAAGAGTTCCCACCTGTTTAACTTACAAACCAAGTCCCTAAGTTCAAAGTTATCCAACATTGGCACTCCGGCCCAAAATAAGCTTAAGTACAAGTACGAACAAGTTCTCAAGCTACAAACAATTTAGTCAACGAGAAATCTGTAAGGACCAAATTTTGGGATCTTAATTGTATTGGCAATTCCGTACGACAAAACTCATATTTTATATCGAGTTGTAATTTTATTATTTTTTATGGGCTAGTGAGTCTGTATAGAATTAGAGTGGAAGGAATCATTATTATTTGTAATCAAGAGAGAGCATTATGGATGACAAAAGAGGTCGACTACAAGAAGACAGATTTTTACAACAGACGGATTGATAGTGGGATTGATCTGGTTATCAATCAGAAAAAGTAACGTGCAAATTGGTGCTCTAATTAAAAGGTCTAATTATGGACTTATGCTTCATCTCCTAGGTTTTGACCACATACATATAAAAGGAAAAAAGGGGCAAACCACATGTGGTGTCTAATATGATCGAAAAGAAAAATAGGCAGTAGCTTCTCTCGAGCGGCGGCGATATACAGGAGAATTGAAGCAACATGTTTTTTAGAGAGTCATTCCTAAGGGTGATTTACATTAGGTTTTGGAAGGCTTGTGGACTCAAGGCCGTTGGCAATCAAGATCACTAGGTGCGGTGTACGTGCAACTCGGCAAGTAGTACTTAGAACGTTGTGAGAATTTACTACGTTTGGATAGGTATATCTGTAACTGCACAATGATTATAGTGATTTGATTTCTTCCTGTGGTTTTTACCCATTCTAGAGTTTTCCACACATATCTCTACATTATGTGATTGATTGCTAGTGTAGTTTTTTATTGATAGTATTAATTAGTGATTCACTTTCATATTATTAGGGTCTTTACAGATTATTAAGGAACCCTGGTTTTTCACTTGGTATCAGAGCAGGCTGCTCCTTCCGTTAGGTTTAATTTTTCCTAGATCAGATCCATCATGAGTATGAACATGAATCACATGTCTCCTATACTTGATGGTGATAATTTCAATTACAGGAAATCTAGAATCAAGGCTATAATGAGATCAGCCAGTGAAGAAATTTGGGACTCGTGTGTTGTGGGTTACACTCAACCCATGAAAACTATAGGCAATAAGTTGGTTCAAAAAACTCAGTCTAAGTTATCAGTCACAGAAAAACCTTTACTTTAGGCTAATAATCGTGCACTTGATATTTTATTTGCTGCTGTTGACATAAATGAGCACGGGAAAATAGCTAACTGTGAAATTGCGAAAAAGGCTTGGGATATTCTGGTTATTTGCCACGAGGGGATAGACATTGTTAAGTAGTCTAAGTTGCAAAGGCTTACCACGAAGTTTGAGACCATCAGAATGCAGGAGGAAGAGACCTTCAATCAATTCTACTCCAAGGTCATCGCCATCGTTAATAGCAATTTGAAATTCAAGTTACTATGCTAGAGGGTGTAGAGACCCGTAAATTTCCTTATTTTTTTTAATTTTAATATTTTATAAAGGGATAAGTGATGGTTTAGTGTGGAGATTGTGGTTGTAGGTTAATGTGCAAGAGTATGAAAAATGTGAGTGTTAGTGTAATATAGTGCATGTGTGTATATGTGTGTGTGCCAGGAGAGAAAATTCATTTCTCTCCTCCCTCTCCATCTCTCGGTTCTCTCGCCTCTCCCGGCTCTCTTCATCTCTCTCACTCTCTCACCCAAAAACTCGCCTCTAAACTCAAAACCCAAAACTATCAACCTCAACTCCATTTTCTACTTGTGTAATCGGGCTCGTATCGCATTGGATAGAGCTCGGTTCGGTGTATTTAGCTCGGTTGGGATTCCGGAAGCTAGGGCTTGCATAATCTCTTTGGTTTCGGCTTGGATACTCGAGGTAGGGAATTCTACCTCTCTTTATTTGTTTTATGGGTGATTTGGTGCATGAATCGTGCTTGTAATGTCGTGTTTAAGTTTGGATTGAAAATTCGTAGTTGCTGTTAGAATTGTCTGTTTTTCCTAGATTCCTACCGGTAGGCCTGTCCTTTCTACCGGTAGAACGTTGTTACTTTACCAGAAAATCGATTCCCTACCGGTAGGAGCCTTTTCCCTACCGGTAGAACAATTGAGAAATTTCTTCGTAACCAGCTCAAACGTACAGCAGCAGCTCAAAAGCTGCTCAACGTATCGAACTTCTACCGGTAGGAATTCCATACCTACCGGTAGGTCAAGCACAAATTCGAATGTTGACCTTTCTGTTTCCAAGTTCTACCGGTAGGACTTGCTTGCCTACCGGTAGGTTGCGTGAATTGGAGTTTCTACCGGTAGGACTTGTTCACCTACCGGTAGGTCTAGGTTCTACCGAAATGTTGGCCTTTCTGTCTTCAAGTTCTACCGGTAGGACTTGCCTGCCTACCGGTAGGACTTGCCTGCCTACCGGTAGGAGACTAGGAGTTTGAGCTGCTTTCAGCTGCTTCCTTGAGCTGCTGCAGTATCTTTCAGCTGCTTTCCTATATCCTTCAACTCGCGTGTCGAAGCTTTTCATTGACTCTATTGGGTTCGTTTACGCATCATTTCTAGTGTTTGGAGAATAATACATATTTCATACCTAAAAACGTACCCGATGGACTTGAATGAACTTAATGGGTTAATTATCACAGAAACTAGGATCGACGGATTGACGTTAATGGATTACGGATAAAATGTGATATGTTACCGCATAAAATAAACCGAAAATCGCAGTGAGTAGTTGATGCGTGGGTCATGGGTTTAACTTGAAGTAAAAGGTTAGTAGATTGCTTAAAGGGGAATTAATGACGGTTTACGAACATATGAAGAACACAATGATATAAAAGACAGCTATTCGATGTAACGTGAAGCACGTATTGTGAATGTTGATATCTTTGAAACCTGAAGCTGAGAATAAAACATGAGAATCAGATGTACGGGGTCTTAAGAACCCGGAATGAGAATCGGATGTACGGGGTCCCGAGAACCCGGAATGAGAATCGGATGTACGGGATGAGAATCGGATGTACGGGGTCCCGAGAACCCGGAATGAGAATTGGATGTACGGGGTCATGATCACCCGGAATGTAAATTGGGTATACGGGGTCCTAATGCCCGGAATGTCTTTTGATTGATATCATAATGTGACGATGTGAAAGATTTCTTGCGTGCCCATCAAGGATCCATAGGGAACTTCTGAGATACTAAGCGGTTGGAACGTAACCATATGAGGTGGATGTGTGAAGATCGAAAGATGAGTAAAAATGAATTCAAAGGA
This sequence comes from Rhododendron vialii, assembly GCF_030253575.1. Taxonomy (NCBI): domain Eukaryota; kingdom Viridiplantae; phylum Streptophyta; class Magnoliopsida; order Ericales; family Ericaceae; genus Rhododendron; species Rhododendron vialii. The sequence goes on along the minus strand of NC_080557.1, from coordinate 24,186,412 downwards.
CAAAGATAGGTTAATTGACAAGAGTGAAGTGTTCGTTTACGTTCTAAATTTCTAATATAGTACTTGTGTCTTATCCATGCTCCTTTGTTATCCGAAAGTCCATGTTTCATCGGCATCTTTCATCTCATTTGCATATAGAGTTTGCGTAGACTTTTCTACTGGGCTAGTGTAGCTCAAGCCTTATATTATTTTCAGGTGCTAACCCGGAACCATAGCTTGCATTGCTTGGCATGCTTGGAGTGTGGACATTATTTTTTGAAAGTTAACCGAAGGAGTTACCTATTCATCTTTGTAAATTTATTTTGAAAGATGTATTTGTAACTAAAATTGTAATTCTTTTGACTCAGAATATTGTAACCACAAAAATTTTTTTTTTTTTTTTTTTTTTGAACTTCGCTACTTATGATAATTTGGGGCCATCGAGCCAATGTTGTAATATTTTGGAACCTTATGGACTTGGAAGTTTAATTGAGGGAATGGGAACACAGTGACCTTTTGGGTACCGTACGGATATTTGTGAGTATTTTTTTTATGAAAATCATTTATAATTATGTTAAAAATTCGAGGACGTGACAACTTGGTATCAGAGCGTCTAGGTTTGAATACTTTGAGACCGTGGGGAGACTTTAGTCTCATGGGTTCAAAATCATAGCAAAATTTTTACATGATATGTGTGCTTGCATTAAGGAGTCAGTACATTGGCATTACATTGCATTTACGATAATGTAGATTGTCAAGGCATGGTTGGCTTGTGTTGGGAAAGTCGGACGTTTAGTCTCACGATGTAGTCGTGGTTGTTATTGTTGATAGTTGTTGTCGTTGATTGTGTTATGTTTTCAATCATTGTAGCGCGATGCCTCCGAGACGTCAAAATAACCTTGCTAGGGAAATTGTAGCGGCACTTGCAGAGTCAAACCTTCTGAACCCAGCACTTAGGGCTAACACAAATGACCGTGCCATGGAAGCAATGAGGGCATTCCATCGTATGAAACCACCTCAATTCGATGGGGAGAGTAGCGATCCTCTTGTGGCCGACCATTGGCTTGCACAAGTTCGTAAAATCTTTAACGCTCTTAGGATTACTGAAGATGACCTACGAGTGAGCATTGTGGCCATTCAACTTACTGGCGAGGCGAATGAGTGGTGGGAATCAGTTTTAGGAGCAAGAAGAGACATTAGGAGAATGTCAAGGACGGTTACTCGAATAAATGAACCTGATGCAGAGAACTTGACTTGGGCTGAGTTTGAAGAACTCTTCGAGAATCAATATTTTCCAGAAACGTATCGCGAGCAACTTAGAGAACAATTTGAGAAACTAGAACAAGGTAATATGACCGTCTCCGAATATGCTACGAAATTTCAGTCTCTGTCCCGTTTTGCTCCGGAATTAGTGGCATCAGAAGAAAGAAAGTGTAGGCGTTTTGAGAAGGGATTACACCCATCCATTAAGTTGTTGGTTGTGAGCCAGCGCATTGGAAGGTTTTCCGAGATTGTTGAATGTGCAAGGAGTGTTGAGAATCCAGTGGGTGCGCAGGGAGAACCAAAAGTGTGGGAAACTAAGCAACCGACCTCTAGTGCAAGTTTGCCTTCGGGAAGTTCTGAGAGCCAAGGGAGAAAGCGACAGCGAGAACCACATCAATCATTGCATGTTCAACAGAGTTTGGGGCCGCCTACTTCTTCGGGAAGTCATGGAGCTTTTGTCAGACCACAAATTGTGTGCCATCGGTGTGGTCAGTCAGGTCACTTTCGTGCTCAGTGTTCGCAACAGCGGAAGACATGTTTCATTTGCGGTGCACCTAATCATCTTGCGAGAAGATGCCCTCAAAAAGTAGGAGAGCATAGTGGGCCTAGTTCAGTGAGACCAGGGCAGAGTCTAGTTCGACATCACTCCCAATTCCAGTCTACTTCGGGTCAAGGGTCACGGGTTGAGCGAGGATTAAGTCTTACCATTTCTCAAACTCTAGAGACACCAGATGTGTGGGGTAATTTCCCCTCTCTCGTTTAATCCTTTGCTAGGATTCTTTCAATTTGGGAACATATCATCTTTCCGTGGTTTGCATCTTTTCTTTGACTTGAATTTGAACACCGAGGATTCCAAGACCATTCTCATTTGTTGAGTAACACCTCCAGATAGTATTAGCCGAGACTATGAGTTGGTTGTTTCAGGTTGTCATTTTGTCTGTGATCTCAGTGTCTTACGTGAGGTGAGGTTTGGTCTTGTCTTGAGAAAAGATTGGTTATGCCAGTGTTGTTTGCTATATGTCGAACGTGTCTTCATCCGAGTTTTTCTTTTACCGCTCTTTTCTCTATGGTTTAGTTGAACCTTGGTTGAAATTGTATATGAGCAAGTTATCCATGAAGTCGTTTGTTCATTAGCTTGAATAGATTTTGACATCTGCATCAATTACCACACGATCCTTTCTAGTGCTACTATGTGCTGTACGAACCCTTGTCATGAAATACCATGTGGTGTACCTACTATTGATTTTGAAGTAACTATTGTTGATATCTTTGAGTACTTCTCGTCTATTATTCTCATTCTACTCCTTATGTTACGATTCATGGTATAAAATCTCGTTAGTCGAATTGGAATTATGTTGCCATGGTTACAAGTTTCTTAGTTTGCAGTTGCTATTCACTTGATCTCTGTTGTTACAACCTCTATCTATCAAAGCTAAGTTAGTAGTGATGTCTTCAACGACATCGCATCCTTTTGTGCTGTCAAATTCAAATCTTGTTGTGATTGTGGCCTCTCTCGGGCGTTTAAAAAAAAAAAAAAAATCTGATATAGTCCTCAGCCTTGGAGGTACATGGTTTGTTCTATACTGTTTCGTTCTGGCTTATCAAGAGTTATGCACCTTTCGGTATTAGTCTAATTATGGTTGCGCATCTTTTGTTAGTTTTGGCCCTATCTTTCATATTGTGCTCATCATTGGTATCAGGATACTCATTTGCCAAGGCATATGTACTCGTTTCCTAGACTCGTGGACTAGTGGGGCAGATGAAGTTACTTTTCCTAGATTCTTGGGTTTGTTATGAGTTGGTGCATTGAGTTTGTGGCCGCTTTAAAGATTTCCCATCTTCCATATAATACAAATTCATTGGTGCCGTTAGATGCGGACTTGCCATTTTTGCCTACTTTAGCATCACAATTTGTTGTGACTCCTCAACGTTGAAGTTACGAGATTTGAACTTACTTTTGCTTCATATCGGCTTGCTCATTTAGACTTTATCGATTGGTCTAAATTCCGTCATTGCAGCCTCTGGTCTATTTATTGAAAACTGCTACTCTATTCAAGTTCTTGTGTCTTAACACTCACTTATTGGAGACAAATTTTTTTTTTTTTTTTTGGTGACCTATTTATTGGTTAATATTGATTTATAGTTGTTGTTCGATTCAAATTCACTTGTTGTAGTTGGTCTCTGTGATGTTCAAACTTGTAGCCTTCGTGGTAGTCCCTCGACTTTGAAAGTATAAAACTCATTCTATATTGCTCAATTTCACTCTGTTAGAAGTTTTGCTTATCCTTGGTATTGGACACATTGTCGATCTTGCATCAGTTCGTTTACTTAGTGAGCTGTCCTGTTGCTATGTGTTTGTCCTCAGTATTGAAATCTATCATTTGCAAGAGATTGTTCACCAACTCATTTGGCTTGTAGAGTAATGAGAAGGTTACGATCGGTTATTTCTATGTTCCTCGGTACGTTGAGTTGGTTGTTTAGCGAATTTAAAGATTTCATGTGTTCCTTGGATTCCGGATGCCTCGTCCCCATTCTTTAAGTCCTTGATAAGTGTTGTCTGAGTCTTGAAGCTCACTGTTTCGTTTGAGATAACCGAAGGACGATGTTGACCGTCGTTGATACCCCTTTGTCATTCGAAGTGAGAGGACGTATTTCGTAAAGTATCGCCGCATTGAGGTTAGTTTCATTGAGGCAGAAAAAGGAGGAGCTTTTATCGTTTGAAGAATACGTTATGTATCGGATACGGTGCGTGTCTTTCGGATACCCAGGCGACAACCGACGAAATCCAGTTGGAAGAGGCGATTGATCACCGCCCATTCCAGATGGAAGTCTCGGGAAGTCAATTGGACTATCGGGTATTCTTGAGGCATTTTAATACATAGGTATTGAAGAAGTATGAAACGAATCCGTTGCATGTGTTAGAGAGGTCCAAAATTGAGTTAAAAGCCGACGTGTCCTAAGGTGAGAATCCGACACGTATCCTAGATTTGTGTAGCCAAGTTTTGAGAGGCAATACGATACGATTAATATGAGTTTACATGGGGAAAGGGGGACGAAGTTCGAAGGAGATATCCACCTTCGTTTTAGTTGATTGATGTGAGTATGACGTAGCACTTTCATGATTATTGAACCGTTACATATATAAGTTGTTGTGATTTTGCGTATCTATATGATGCTTGGTAGCGTTGGACCTGGTTTGGCAAATTTCGGGACGAAATTTCTTTAAGGAGGGTAGAATGTAGAGACCCGTAAATTTCCTTATTTTTTTTAATTTTAATATTTTATAAAGGGATAAGTGATGGTTTAGTGTGGAGATTGTGGTTGTAGGTTAATGTGCAAGAGTATGAAAAATGTGAGTGTTAGTGTAATATAGTGCATGTGTGTATATGTGTGTGTGCCAGGAGAGAAAATTCATTTCTCTCCTCCCTCTCCATCTCTCGGTTCTCTCGCCTCTCCCGGCTCTCTTCATCTCTCTCACTCTCTCACCCAAAAACTCGCCTCTAAACTCAAAACCCAAAACTATCAACCTCAACTCCATTTTCTACTTGTGTAATCGGGCTCGTATCGCATTGGATAGAGCTCGGTTCGGTGTATTTAGCTCGGTTGGGATTCCGGAAGCTAGGGCTTGCATAATCTCTTTGGTTTCGGCTTGGATACTCGAGGTAGGGAATTCTACCTCTCTTTATTTGTTTTATGGGTGATTTGGTGCATGAATCGTGCTTGTAATGTCGTGTTTAAGTTTGGATTGAAAATTCGTAGTTGCTGTTAGAATTGTCTGTTTTTCCTAGATTCCTACCGGTAGGCCTGTCCTTTCTACCGGTAGAACGTTGTTACTTTACCAGAAAATCGATTCCCTACCGGTAGGAGCCTTTTCCCTACCGGTAGAACAATTGAGAAATTTCTTCGTAACCAGCTCAAACGTACAGCAGCAGCTCAAAAGCTGCTCAACGTATCGAACTTCTACCGGTAGGAATTCCATACCTACCGGTAGGTCAAGCACAAATTCGAATGTTGACCTTTCTGTTTCCAAGTTCTACCGGTAGGACTTGCTTGCCTACCGGTAGGTTGCGTGAATTGGAGTTTCTACCGGTAGGACTTGTTCACCTACCGGTAGGTCTAGGTTCTACCGAAATGTTGGCCTTTCTGTCTTCAAGTTCTACCGGTAGGACTTGCCTGCCTACCGGTAGGAGACTAGGAGTTTGAGCTGCTTTCAGCTGCTTCCTTGAGCTGCTGCAGTATCTTTCAGCTGCTTTCCTATATCCTTCAACTCGCGTGTCGAAGCTTTTCATTGACTCTATTGGGTTCGTTTACGCATCATTTCTAGTGTTTGGAGAATAATACATATTTCATACCTAAAAACGTACCCGATGGACTTGAATGAACTTAATGGGTTAATTATCACAGAAACTAGGATCGACGGATTGACGTTAATGGATTACGGATAAAATGTGATATGTTACCGCATAAAATAAACCGAAAATCGCAGTGAGTAGTTGATGCGTGGGTCATGGGTTTAACTTGAAGTAAAAGGTTAGTAGATTGCTTAAAGGGGAATTAATGACGGTTTACGAACATGTGAAGAACACAATGATATAAAAGATAGCTATTCGATGTAACGTGAAGCACGTATTGTGAATGTTGATATCTTTGAAACCTGAAGCTGAGAATAAAACATGAGAATCAGATGTACGGGGTCTTAAGAACCCGGAATGAGAATCGGATGTACGGGGTCCCGAGAACCCGGAATGAGAATCGGATGTACGGGATGAGAATCGGATGTACGGGGTCCCGAGAACCCGGAATGAGAATTGGATGTACGGGGTCATGATCACCCGGAATGTAAATTGGGTATACGGGGTCCTAATGCCCGGAATGTCTTTTGATTGATATCATAATGTGACGATGTGAAAGATTTCTTGCGTGCCCATCAAGGATCCATAGGGAACTTCTGAGATACTAAGCGGTTGGAACGTAACCATATGAGGTGGATGTGTGAAGATCGAAAGATGAGTAAAAATGAATTCAAAGGACAAAGATAGGTTAATTGACAAGAGTGAAGTGTTCGTTTACGTTCTAAATTTCTAATATAGTACTTGTGTCTTATCCATGCTCCTTTGTTATCCGAAAGTCCATGTTTCATCGGCATCTTTCATCTCATTTGCATATAGAGTTTGCGTAGACTTTTCTACTGGGCTAGTGTAGCTCAAGCCTTATATTATTTTCAGGTGCTAACCCGGAACCATAGCTTGCATTGCTTGGCATGCTTGGAGTGTGGACATTATTTTTTGAAAGTTAACCGAAGGAGTTACCTATTCATCTTTGTAAATTTATTTTGAAAGATGTATTTGTAACTAAAATTGTAATTCTTTTGACTCAGAATATTGTAACCACAAAAATTTTTTTTTTTTTTTTTGAACTTCGCTACTTATGATAATTTGGGGCCATCGAGCCAATGTTGTAATATTTTGGAACCTTATGGACTTGGAAGTTTAATTGAGGGAATGGGAACACAGTGACCTTTTGGGTACCGTACGGATATTTGTGAGTATTTTTTTATGAAAATCATTTATAATTATGTTAAAAATTCGAGGACGTGACAGAGGGTAAGAAAAATTTGTTCAAGAAATAAATGGGATTCTCCAAACTTATGAGGCTAACCTATTGCAATTTGAACCTGTTAAACCCAAAGTAAAACCTTCGGAGACTTCGATTGCTTTTAAAAGTACTCAAAAATATAAGAAAGGTTCAGATAGTGATAGTGATATCGATCTTGAGGAGATGAAAGCTTTTTTCAAACAATTTTAAAAATAGTACGGAAAAAAAATGATAAAGGAAAAGGAGAATTTTTTGAAAAAAATAAAAGGGAGGGAAAAGGACCACCTAAGGGACCACAATGTTTCGAATGCTATGGTTTTGGCAATTATGCCCAAGAGTGTGTAAATAAAATGAAAAAGAAGGCTCTCATCACTAAAACGTGGGATGACAGCGATTCTGATGAATCGAATGAAGAACAAGGGGCCGATGAAAATGTAAAGGAAACTTTTTGGCTTTTGGAGTAACCTTAAATTTACATGGCCATTCCGAATCGAGTGGCTCTGAAATAGATAATAGCGAGACAGATAGTTGTGATGACATAGATGTGGTCAGAGAGAAGTACAACAAACTCCATATTTTTAGTAAAAAATTAATAGAGGCGAGTGAAATGCTTTCTGATAAGGTTAAGAAGTTAGAGAATATTTTGAATGAATGCACTCAAGAGAGGGATGAGAGAAATAAAGAAATTGAGCTCCTTTTTGAGAAAAACAAAGCTTTGACTGCAAGCTCCAAATCTAAGGATAAATCAGAGGATGACACACAGATAGGGATCAAAGTGTTGGATCATATTCTGTCCATCCAATGATGACCTAGCGATCGTTCAGGGCTTGGTTATCATGCAACGTCTTCAACTCCACCGATAGGGAGAAACAGAACTAAACGTCCAAGTAAGAAGACTAATGATAATGATATGCAGAACATGATTAATTCTCCTACAACAAAGAAGCAAATAGCAATAGCGGTAAGCGGACATCCCAAGCACAAGGAGGTAAAACCTAAGGTTATTAATATTGATAAGTCTCACGTTTTTACTCTTGTTGTTAATAAATTTGTTCATACTTGTCATTATTGTGGTATGGCTGGCCATATTAGACCTCATTGTAGGAAGATGCATGAGTCATACACTTCACATGCACATGTAGCTCATCCTTATGATCATAATTATTTTATGCCCACTTGTCATCACTGTGGAATTATAGGTCATATTCGTCCATACTGCTTTACCCTTTATGGCTACCATGGGACACCTCCCTGCTATGATAACATGAATAGCCATAGGGAATATTTTCAAGGGCCTAAACATTGGATGCCTTCACATGCTAATTTTACAAAGGGAAATTCAAAGCCCATGACCAATTAAAAGACTCATATTGGAAAAGGCCAAAACGCGACAGATTTGGGTTCGTAAAATTGATTTGGTTTCTGAAGCTGATGATGACATTGACTCTCTAGATGAATATAGTTCATTCAGAGAGGTTGACCTTGCCTTTTGAGGCTAGGTCGTGGTTCCATAACTTAGGTTTAATTGTTGTTGCATATCTAATTACCTAGAGTTATGGAGTTTCATATTTTTTTTATTGTTTTTATTCTGTAATTTTTATTGAGTTATTAAATTAAAAAATAAAAAATAAATTTTTTTTTTGGGTGTTGTGTGGAATGAGCATGATAGTGTTTGATGCGTAGTTGAATATCATTGGATTTTATGAACATATTCATCCATAGTTTTATTACACTTTTTTCATGGTATTCTCACTGCAAGTATGTTCAAATGTTAATAAATCATGAGTATTTGACATTCTATACACTTATCCTTGGCTTTTGGTCAGTATCTCGGTTAGGGACCACCATTCTCATATGCTTAGTTATATCTTGTGTGTTTCCAAAACCGTGACTGCCTTTGTTTGGTTTCTATTGATAGAGCCCTCATTTATTCTATAAAGAAAAGAAAGAAAAGAAAATATATATCTTGGATTTTGCTTATCCGGGCGTTCATTGAGTAACCGGACAATTGGAGTGAGGTATTCTCCCTCTGAGCGTTCATGTCAAAAAATGGATAGACCTTGTGAAGGCACCCGTGTTGGACCATTTGCTTAGTAACCAGGCTTTGGGTATAAGGTATTCTTACTCTCAATATTCGAGTCAAACAGAGGTGGGGTAAAAGTAAAAATATAGTTATGAATTTATATTGATTAATTATTAATCAATCGCCTATTGTTGAGGGGGAGCTTGTGATTAATTATTTGTGACTTGTATGTCGAACCTTGAGAGGTGTATCTTATTGAGGGGGAGTCACTAGATAAACCTAAGCGCTTGAGCATCTTGATCCTGTTTTGAGTTGCTGAATTTTTGGTCATGGATGCACACACACACTTTCCTCTCATGTCAATGATCATGGTGTATTGCATTCCTTTTGCCTTGCATGGTATTATATCATTAAGTGGTGCCTTAAAATTTGGATGTCTTTTTCATCTCATCTCATGATATAATACTTGCGATAAAGCTATCTTATGCTCATATCTTCAGATTTCTCGTTCTTTTTTAGTTTAATTTAATTTTGTTTTATTGAGTTTTGCGTGCTTGAATTTAGCTGCCATGTTATTTATGCTATTATTTGCGCTTCGCTTAAATTTCTTATTTGTTTGCTTCTATTGGTCTCTGTTTGCTCAATTCTCTTCTATTCTCTTCTATTCGCATTTATTACTTTATTATTTATCCTATTCACCCTTTGTCATTCCATGTCAAAAAGGGGGAGAATGATGAAAGGGGGAGTAGATTGCTTATTTCTAATATGTTTGGATGCTGAGTTTTGTTTGCAGCTTTTCTACGACTCGATCTTTGTTCGTTAGAATGTCATTTTAGTGTGTTTTGTCATGGAAGTAGGTTGCTTATTATTCTAATGTGTTTGGATGTTGAGTTTTGTTTATAGCTTCTCTACAACTTGATCTCAGTTCGTTAGATTGTCATTTTAGTGTGTTTTGTCATGGAAGTGCCAAAGGGGGCGATTGTAAGGACCAAATTCCGTGATCTTAATTGTATTGGCAATTTCGTACGACAAAACTCATATTTTATATCGAGTTGTAATTTTATTATTTTTATAGGCTAGTGAGTCTGTATAGAATTAGAGTGGAAGGAATCATTATTATTTGTAATCAAGAGAGAGCATTCTGGATGACAAAAGAGGTCGACTACAACAAGACGGATTTTTACAACAAACGGATTGATAGAGGGATTGATTTGGTTATCAATTAGAAAAAGTAACATGCAAATTGGTGCTCCAATTAAAAGGTCTAATTATGGACTTTTGCTTCACCTCCTGGGTTTTGACCACATACGTATAAAAGGAAAAGGGGGCAAACCACATGTGGTGTCTACTATGATCGAAAAGAAAAATAGGCAGTAGCTTCTCTCAAGTGGCGGCGATATACAGGAGAATTGAAGTAGTAGGTTTTTTAGAGAGTCATTCCTAAGGGTGATTTACATTAGGTTTTGAAGGGCTTGTGGACTCAAGGCTGTTGGCAATCAAGATCACTGGGTGCGGTGTACGTGCAACTCAGCAAGTAGTACTTAGAACGTTGTGAGGATTTACTACGTTTGGATAGGTATATCTGTAACTGCACAATGATTATAGTGATTTGATTCCTTCCCATGGTTTTTACCCATTCTGGGGTTTTCCACGTATATCTCTGAATTATGTGATTGATTGCTAGGGTAGTTTTTTATTGATAGTATTAATTAGTGATTCACTTTCATACTATTAGGTTTTTTACGGATTATTAGGGAACCCTGATTTTTCAAAATCTAAAGAAATTAGTTACAAACGCATCTTTATCAAGAAGACGTCATTACAAAGATGATTAAGTAACTAAATAGTGTTAGCTTCCAAAAGTCTTCCACATCCAAGCACACGATGCATGCAAGTCATAGTCCAGCATATTTGAATCTGAAAATAATAATAGGTTGAGCTACACTAGCCCAGTTGGAAAATCTTTTACCAATTCCATGTGCAAACATGGTGACAAGTGTAACGGAAAGAAACCAAGAGAATGTAGCTCAAGGAATGGACTAACAATTAACTCAAGAGTACGTCAACATTCATTTGATGCAATCTAAGCATGCCTATATTACCACTAACCATGTAGTTTACAAGTTACTAGCAATTCCAACGATTACTACATGACCCTCTATCACAAATTCCCACAGTTTTTATTTTCACCCCTTGTGTTACAGTATAACACCTCAAGAGTTACCGTATTACCATCCCTTGCGTTACAGTGAACCCTAAAAACTTGGATCACCATATTACCATCCCTTACATTACGAGACTCCATATCCCAACTTCCGACTCACACACCTACTTTCGTATCCTATATTCAAGCTAAGACTTTCCCATGATCACATTCTTACATGAAACATCATACGATATGCTAACAATGCTACAAATATACCACAAACATTCCCAAGTAATCAACCAATCAAAAGATGCATTTCAATGAGGTTATAATCAAGTAAACTCTTATTCATTCCTTACTAGTGGAAGGCCGACGGAACAAGGATAACACGATTAATCATAGGAAGTTAATTGAACATGCTTGAGATAGGTCAGAAAGTGTCTAAAAGGGTTGAGAAGTGTTCGGGGCTCAACACAGTCGAAAGAACACAACACAGCAAAATGCTATGAAGAGGAGAGGGGGATCGATCCCCCCATGACCAGGGATCGATCCCTAGAGCTGCTGGTTCTGAGAACAAAATGGGGGATCGATCCCCATGACTAGGGATCGATTCCTACGTGTTTTAGGGCGATTTCTGCAAATTTTTGACAGCTTTCAAAGAGACAAAGGAAGATGATCACACCTAATCAACATATAAACACATAAAAGAGGCAAAAAAGTCCCTACCTTGCAACAATGACCAAGATCCAAGCGACTTGAACGAGCCCTAGCCTCCTCAAACTTCAAAATCGAAGAAAGCTTCCCTCCAAGCTTGACTCAAGGAATTCCAAGCTCAAGAATGCGATTGGAAGGTTGAATGGAGGTTGATCCTTGAGGTTTTTGGAATGATAGAGTGGAAGAGAGAGAGAGAGAGAGAGAGAGAGAGAGAGAGAGAGAGAGAAAATAGAAGATATATAATCTTCTACACACATACACCCTCTATATATACTCTTATCTTTAAATCACACACACACTCCCTCAAGTTTCTATTCTTTCACTTTAAACTACAATTCAAATAACCACCACATTAACAATATTTCCCAATTAGGCATTTAATAAACATTTCAATAATTAAAAATTATCCGAGTCTCTACAATATAGGTTCCAAATCCTTTACCCTTATTTTGGTCTTTTTGAAATTCTTCATGACTTTTGGGCATAACCTATCTTTCAATTTAGTGCAAAACTACTGCCTAGTTTGTTATGTAGTCATTAATAGTCTTCTAAGTGATTCTAGCATAGCAAGAATGGGTAGGTCCCTAACATCTTTTGTCCAATCATTGAACCCTTTAGCAATATCGTTAGCTATCCTATTACACTTACTTGTTATGCTATACAAATGTCAAGCTCAATTTTGAGCAGGTTCTTTTATCAACCACCATGGCCGCTCTGGGCTAGGCCCATGACGCGCAAGCCGTAAGGCCCAAAAAATGTCCAAAAACTAAGGCCTCCACTTGTTTTTAGTACCTAGTATATATATGTATTGCTATAAGGCCCATTTTTGAATCCATGAATATGTTTTACATAAGGCCCAATGCCCAATAAAAATGGAAAGGATGAAAAAATAAAAAGCGAGAATAAAGTTAGATCACGGGACGTCGGGATCGCTGATCTTTGGAAAAATAATTTAGTGTGGCAAGTGCATCGTTAACGTGGATGCATCTTTTCCCCTTAAATGATATTCCCATTGCAAACAAACCCAACGAACTGACGAAGAAGGAATTAAACGTTAAGTGATAGGATATTAAGAGCCTCATTTTCGAGATTCGTCTTAGGCCTCCGAAATCTCAAAGCCGGCCCTGTCAACCAGTATATGCTTTCTTGTTAAGAACCTTCAATTCAGCCATTTTGCCATCAAACTATGCCTTAGTATATACAAATGTTGCCCCCGACATTAAGTCCTTGTATTCCTTTCATTTGAAGGTCTTTTGAAAATTAGCATACATATGCCTCATGCAAAATCTGTGTTCAACTCCACGTATGACCTTGTCTAAGGCAAGTACAAGTCCTTGCATAGTTGAAAAATAAAACATAAGTGCATGTATATAAGAATGTATAAAATGGAATTTTGTATAAGAAATGAAAAATGTTGGTGTTCTTACTTTTTGTTTATCAGAAATGAAGACTCACCCTTTTTTCCATTCATATCCAATTGCTTGCAAAAGAAGCTTAAAAAACCATGCCCAATCCTTTAATTCAGCTTCAACTACAGTCATGACAAGTGTATACATTTGGTTAATTTTTTTTTTCATCTCTCCCCACTGCATGCATTAATTGCTCTCTTTATGAAACTTTCTATGGTTGGCATACAACTTTCAAGAAAAATCTTAAATCCGAGTATCATAAATTACAAACCTTTAATGCTCCATGAGTTTGTTTTCATTATCATGTTGCAATAGTCTCTAACCTTAAAATATTGTTTACTATGATTACCTTGATTAGACTCAAATGCCATTTTCACTGCAAGAAAAATGAAAATTGGTGACGAAAAAGTGACGACGAAATTTAATTTCGTCCCTAAATGAGTATATTTGGCGACGAAAAAATAAATTCGTCACTGTTTTGACAACTTTCGTGATGAAATAATTTCGTCACCAATTATATATGTTTAGCGACGAAAAAAATATTTTCGTCACCAAAGATACCCATTTGGCGACAAAATACATTTTTCGTCACTGAAAGCTTAAAAAAGGTGACAAATTATTTTTCGTTGCCAAAGATTTGGTGACAAAATATATTTCGTCGCTAAATGAGAGCAATTTAGTGACGAAATATTTTTTTCATCACCAAAAGCTTAACTTTGGTGACGAAAAATAATTTCGTCAACATTTTAATGCTTTCAGCGACGAAAAATATATTTCGTTGTCAAATGGGTACCTTTTGTGATGAAATTTATGAATTGCGCTTTGTCACTAAATGTATTTCGGACATAACTCTTTACTAAAACCTCCGATTGAGATAATTCAAATTGGGTTTGAACAATAACCCAATTGCCTACAACTTTCATGTTTATCAAAATTGCTAATTTTAATGTTTAAAGGTTCAAAATTACATTCGAAATATATTTTCATGTTAAACTATGTGTTATATATTAGATATTTCAAAAATTTACTAAAAAGTTTGTGTAGTATAGTTGGTCGCAGCTTGCGCGAAAAACTCAAGGGACTCGGGTTCGAAACCCAGTAGGAGCAATAAAGAAGGATTTCTTTTCGCATATGAAAATATATTTTGCAACGAAAAATTTCGTCACCGATTTCTTATATTGGTGACAAAAATTTTCGTCACCGATGTGACCCATCGGTGACGAATTTTTTCGTTGCCAAAAAGAATAATTGCTGACAAAAAATTTCGTCGTCAAAAGCACAATAAACGAGGAAAAAAAATTTGTCATCAATTATTCACTTTTTGATGATGAAATATTTCATCATCAAAAGGTACTATAGGTGATGAAAAATAGATTTCGTCACCAGGTAGGAATTCTCGACAACCTTTAGTTGACAAATTTTTTTCGTCACCTATATTATTTGTGACGAAAAACATGCAATTTATGATGATTTTCATTCGTCACTCAATTGAATTTTTCTTGTGTTTTTTGCTCTAAACACTTGAAGATGTGACACATTAAGCATACATTCCCTCCTCATATCATTTGTCAAAACCTTGACCACCCAGCTAAGACTATCATTCATCTTCTCAAAATACCTTTAATTGCATCTCTCTGACAAGTAACCAGATTTTTATCTACTTAACAAAAAGAATTATGAAAACCAATCTCCATTTGAGGGAGTGAGAGATATGGGGAAAAGAGAGTAATAGGGGAGGGATGGTGCAAAAAAGGGTTTCAGTTACAACAGACATATTTGTCTTTTCACATATATACATTCCATGTATGAATTAATATTTTCCTTCCCATGTCATCCGCAATTTCACTAAAATCTCTCTCTGAGTTTGCAATTGTTTGCCTCACTTCCCACTGAAATGCAATTCTCGATCCCTAACCAATAACAAATAATGAAATTCATTTCGGCGAACTCGCGTGTCTATCACGTGCCTGCTAACCTTAAACCTCTCACCATTTGCAAGCCTACGCACCCTGCGGCAATGACAAACCCAGAAGAATCCGAGCTCGACGTATTCCTCCAGTGGTTACAGGTACCAAAACTCTTCAAAACCCCTAATTTTTTCACTTACCAACGTTAATGTCTCCTGGGATATTTCTCTGCTTTCTTGAAATGGAAATTGCGATTGAACTCCCAACTTAAACTCAGCTGAATGGAGTCCAACAGCGCGGTTGCAAGATCAAGTACTGTGATTCAAACAAAGGGTTTGGTATCTTTTTATCTGCTGATGATGTCTCTGACGGTAATTTCAAAGCTTTGTTCTATGAAATAAATTTTGGTATGTTGTTGTGTTCGTTGGTTTTTGGCCTTTTTGGTTGCTGAAATTCGTGGGATAAGTAAAGAAATTAAGCGGGTTGTTGCACTAGGATGTGTTCATGTGAGAGCAGGGCCGGCCCTGAGATTTTGGAGGCTTAAAGCGACTTTTAAAAATGAGGCCTTAAGTTTTCTTAAAAAAAAAAATCAATATAAGTGTTTAATATAAGCTAAAAGGATTAAACATGTTATTTTAGTTTCATAATTTAAGTAAAATAAAATTTATAATTTATATCGTTAGAGAAAAAAATCAAACATAACAAAGGACCCCTCAACACTGCATTTTCTCTAACTAATCATGTTATTAACTTTAATAGTAAGAATGCTATTTTTAGCAATGAGAGAATTATTTGTTTTGAAGTTTGTTGCGTGAAAATAAATTATTTTTGGTTTATTTAAATCAAAAGTGTTTTATATTTGAATTTGATATTATAAGTTGAATTTTTTTTAAATAAATATAAAAAAATTATCAAAATATTTATGGTGTGCAAAAAAATTTGAATCTTGGTTTTAAGTAAAATCTACAACACTTAAGAATAACTAATTTAAAATACAAGTGATGAAAAACTTTGTCTATTTTCTACCTAGAGCTAATAGACAATAAGAAAAAAGAATCAGTAGTTTGCTAAAAGACAAAGGGGCCTCCTGTCCTGGGAGTAGAACCCGGAACCTCCAATTTCAAAAAGACACAGCATAGACCATCTTTACTACAACTCTACATTTGCTGAGTTATGGAACAGTTACTATATAATAAAAAGGTATTTTATGAAAAATGGGCCCCAGTTTTTTGTTAAATTTTGAGGCCTAAAGCGACCGCCCCCTAAGCTTTAGCTCAAGGCCGGCCCTGTGTGAGAGTGCAAAAGCCCATTGCCATAAAATGGCACAAAAAAGGAAAAAGAAAAAGAAGGCAAATTGGGTACAAACTCAAGATCATCTCAAATTTGGAAATTGCCAATTCTTCTACCATAGATGGCAACATTGCCATTTGAGAGAGAGAGAGAGAGAGGGAGGGAAAAAGTTTCAATGCTACGGTTATTGGCAATGCCCTCCCACATGATGTCGGCCCCATGTATGGGTGGGTCCCATCCCATGTGAGAGAGGCGTTACAAAAATAACTGTTGCACTGAAAATTTTCTTATGAGTGCAGGCTCTGTTGTTTCTGAGAATATATATATATATATATATATATATATATATATATATATATTGTCTCTTCTGAATTTGTGTTGGGTTTTGGTCTTAATGTTTTTGTCTCTTCTGGATTTTATTTAAGATTCTTTCATCTGTCAAAATCTGGAAACTAAAATAATAAGGACCGATATAAGTGAAATTCACTAAGGAAAATCTTCAGGCGTTTTTAGCTAGTATTTTTTCTTTTCTGTAGCTATTCTATTTGTTATGGTTCGTATTTCAGTTCCTATAGTCGAGATGAACCGGAGAATTAAATTTTCTCACACATCAGTCAAAGTTGGAAATGTTCACGAAAGATGAAGAGATTTCCAAAACGAAGCTGGCATTTTAGGCACCTCAAACAGGTGTTGTTATGTTTGGAAATTTGGATGGCAATACTCTGGAAACTAGAACCCGAATCCTAAGTTTATCTAGTTTTACCATTTCATGCATTTGTAATTGAAACAACATAGATTGACAAAAGTATGTTAGAACCCGAATCCTAAGTTTATCTAGTTTTACCATTTCATGCATTTGTAATTGAAACAACATAGATTGACAAAAGTATGTGTCAGGATTATTCCTCGTTCTTTTTGTTTTTTGTTGATTTCATTTCAAATAGGTAGACGATATCAGAAAGAGAAACTGAATTAATTTTGAGAATTTTGAATCTCAGGGCTTCTACTAGTAGTTCCACTAGATCTGGCTATAACTCCAATGAGAGTACTTCAAGATCCTATTTTGGGACCAGAGTGTAGTGCAATGTTTGAGGAAGGGGACGTAGATGACAGGTTCTTGATGATTTTGTTTCTAACCATAGAACGTCTTCGAAAGAATTCTTCTTGGAAGCCGTAAGTGCAGTATGCATTCAGTTGGTTCTGTACGGTATGGGCATGTCAATGTTGGTGAGTGGTATTGATATATTGCCAATCTATATTTAGGTATCTTGATATGCTTCCAACCACATTTGGGAACCCACTTTGGTTTACAGACGATGAACTCCTGGAGGTGAAAGGCACCACATTGTATCATGCGACTGAATTGCAGGTTAGTAACTGTCTTTCAATTCTTTGAACTGTATTTTGTGATTTCTCATTTACATATCCAGTTGTACGCAAAAGTTTTCTTATTTATTAAAATAGACGTCAACATTCAACATATTGAATCGTCGACAAGTTTATGTTACAGAAGAAAAAGTTGCAATCTCTGTACGAAGACAAAGTAAAGAATTTGGTGAAAAAGCTTTTGGTTCTCCATGGGGAAATAGAAAGGTGTGAGAAATTCTGTTGCTTTAATTTTACGTAGTTATGCAAAACTGCAAATAGAGGGCCCCATGTGAGCATAATAGTGTCGACATGATCTCATCTATGTTGCTCGTTTTCTATTAGAATGCTGGGCATTAGTTGTTGTTGCATGGGGGATGCCTTATTTGGTGAGGGCCCTCTTTGGTTGATAGCATGGATGGTGCTGGAGGAGTGGTCGTAGAAAGGCTTAGGATGTGATCTTTTATTTACCTTTATTTAATTTGTTGGCTTAGTGGGGGATTATCCCTTTTTCATGCAATTCTTTTGAGTGGTTTTTGAGGTATTTTAGATCTTCGTATATCTAAGGGGTTGGTATTTTTTTTCCCTTTGTATACTTCCATGTGGACAACGTTGCCCCACTTTTGGGGATCTCTAAGGATTCTTGTTTACTCAGAATCAAACAATGCATTATGCCGAGTCATCATGTACTAGGTTGGTAACAATTTGTGAAATTATTACGTCTGATGGGTGCAACATGAGGTCCCATGCATGCATGTTGCTCATCTAAGGAAGTTGGATTACCCAGATTAGGTTATACAGTCCTCTATCTTTTTACTCAGGCAGCAATCTTAGCATGGCAAATTATTCTCATGGTAAATACCATGATAAAACACAAAAGAACATGGGTATCGACAGGGAAATGTGCTCCTTTAGATAAGTCTTTACATAAGGAGGACGTAGTACCAATTCAATAGCTCTGGATGTGATTCTCTTCTTTAAGCAATGCAAAATCGCTTGAATAAGTCCTCTATCAATCCAGTTGCGGTGTTTTGCAGCGCAGGCTGCAATCTTGGCAATGGCAAAATCTGTTTTGTGCGGACACCTCAAAATTCAAGTACATAGTACATACTATGTTAAACTGCTGAAGAACATTTGTATCGACTAGAAAATTTCTTACATCTCTCCTTTTATGGGAGGAAGTATTCCCAACTCAACAGCTTAGGATTTTATTTTCTTTATGCTGGATTTGAACTCAGAGCAAGGATGATGCTATGTTGCTTAAAGAAATGGACAATCAACCTAGGGTATAGAAAATTGAAAACCTGCAATCATGGCTTCTCTTCCTAAGGATTTGGGATCAGAATCAGATGAATGACTCTGTGGCACCAACACTCCATCGGAAGCAACGTACTGGTGTCGGACCCGGACACGCTTCGGACACGTGTATGACACTTAATCTCAAAGTGTCCAATATTTGGGGCTGGACACTCTCGACACGATAAGGACACTTGGGGACACATTAGGGACTATAATTAGAGTGTCCCCAAAGTGTTCTGTTCGTATCCTTAAAGTGTCGGAGAGTGTCCAACACTCCAACCCCCAAATATTGGAAAAACATTATGACACTCCAAGATTAAGTGTCCGACACTTGACTGGAGTGTGTCCATGTCCAACACATATCAAACACCAGTAAGTTGTTACATAGTGTGTATATATACATTTAGATGTATATTGACGTGTCCCCCCAACGTGTCCCCCATTTTTTGAAAATTTGTATGTCAGCTTGTCGGTGTCATGTCCCGTGTCTGTGTCAGGGCTACATTGGATGAACCTCTGAAGTACGCAAAGTTTGGAGCTGTATCTATGCAAATGTTTCATAGAAAGCTCATGGTAGATGTTGCCTTATACTGCTGACTGCTGTTATATGCTAACATAGATGGAGAACTTGAGTTCAATCATTATGTTTAAGTGAATAAGGGCACCGCTCATTCAAATCAATGATTCAGTTGGTAGAATTGGGCAATATACTGTAGCTTTGACCAAAATGAAATGCTTGACTGATTTTCTGGTTGTATCCCGAGCACAAGCTTCACCACAGGACATGTTAACATTAGCTGGTTCATCCGGTTGTTATACTTGGAGATTCAATCACTTTTCTGTTGTCCTGTTTCCATTATATCAGGATTAGAATCATAGCTCTAAAGACATGACATGCATTTCTAGGAAAATTCTGGTAGGTTTGTATGCTGAATTTTTGGAAGTTGGCATGTTTTTGTTTTAGATGTTGTGCTGTTAGGTAATTCACCATTTGGAAGTTCCTAGTGAAGTGGAACACAATTGGGTACAGTTATGTATCATTAGGCTGGCCTTCATATTGTACAGTGTTCGGGACGTAGAGAGTGGGCTATATGGTTTATTTTATTTATGCTACTCAAACGTACTTTTTAAAGTGCGTTATGACAATGAAGTCTCTATGCCCTTTTTTATATGTTGTTAAATTGCTGTTATTTCTGTGCAATTATTGATGCAAAGTATGTTTTTCTTGGCCAGTGAAGTGAGTTTTGAAGACTTCCTCTGGTAGGCATCTTCTTGAACTATACTCATGTTCATGTCTTAGAAATCTTCTTGATACATCATATATTGATTGTGCCTTGGGTAACATCATCTCAGGGCAAATTCTATATTTTGGACTCGTGCTCTGAACATTCCATTCCCACGTTCATATGTATATCCACAAGTGCAAGATGAGCAAGACAATACCTTCTCAAGCTTTAATCGAAATGCTGAATCTGATACTAGTAAGATTTCCAGTGGCGAGTTAACTGATGGAAAAGGTGAGGCTATGTTTCCCTTGCTACATGTCCACAGGATAACAGTTCTTATGATCCAACCTAGTTGTATGCTGATCAAATTACACTGATCTGATTTTCTTTGCAGTGTAACAACAACGAGGTCAGAATCTATTTGATTAGTCACTCATTTATGTCATATTTTTTCAGGACTTGAGATTTATGGGGTGGAAGGCCAAGCCACTGAGGTGACACCTGCTTCAGTACAAGGCGAGACTGTTTGGGTTGAGGGTCTTATTCCAGGCATTGATTTTTGCAATCATGGTACTTCAGCTGGTCTTTGATATTGCTAATTGGTTGAATTCCCTTAAAAATCCTGCTTTTGTTTCTCTTCTCCCTCCCTCCCTCCCCCCCTCCCCAACCTTCTTTGCTGTTGTTTTTGGCAGTAAGGCACTTATTTTACCTGTTTAGGTGGTTATTGATGTGGCACGTGTGTTGGATCCTAGCAGAACACTCTAGGCTTTACCTCTTATCAGTATAAAATTGTGTGGGAAATAGAAGTGAAGACCGCTTAGGTTATGGAATATGGATCTTATTTGCTTTCTTTGTGATGTGTACTCTGGTAGTTCCACTTCTTATGCTATTTCAGAGAAAAAATAAGCGAAGGTAAAGGTAGGGGGGAAATATTTCGTTATCCATAAACACTAAGATAGCTAGTCGTGTGTGCACATCTGGATTTGCATACTCACTCTATGGTTGGGATCAGGAGTATGACAGTTTCCCTTTTCACTTCCCTTAGTTGCAGTCATATTTATGTGTATATTGCTTTGTTATTTATTGAAACAAAGTACTTCTGTTCTTTACACTAGTTCCTCTTTTTTAACTCATGTTTATTATCAGTCTGCTATTGGGCAAGACCAAAGGATGTCTGCTGGCTCATCGAACAACTCATGAAGAAATCATATAGTTATATTAGAATTAATATCCTTCCTTCCTGTCTTCGTTGTAATTCTGCGGGCGTGATGGTATATTGGTGTGTAGCCTCACCAATTTCTTCAGTTTTGTCCGTACAATACTTGATAAGTTGGAGAACATTTTTAACCTTTTAGTTTACTTGTATATGTATAGTTCATTTTGTCCGTACAATAGTTGAAGTTGGAGAACATTTTTAACCTTTTAGTTTACTTGTATATGTATAGTTCGATGTGATTGTCTCCTGTCGATTCCTTAGGATGAGGGGTTCTGCTTGTGACCATGAAGGTATATGTATGAGTGGAGTATATAGACAGCTTAGTGTTATTGCTCTGCATGACATTATATTCTGCTGGTATTTGTCTGTCTAACTTCTGATAAACAGGCCTAAGCTATTAAATGGGTGTATGAGAATTCTCTGTTGCTTGGGTGATTCTTAGAATCTTCATGATTTAGCTTCAACTGTTCCTGTGTTCTTTCTTCATTGCTGCAAAAATTGTTGTCCAGATTTGAAGCCTGCAGCGAATTGGGAAGTTGATGGAACAGGATCGACAACAGGAGTTCCCTTTTCCATGTACCTTCTTTCTGGTTGTATTCTTTTTCTGATTTCCTAATTTCCTGTTCTTGTGTCGGTTATGTATCTGTTAAGTTCCCTTGTTCATCTTGTCTAAAACTGAGACTTGTGCTGTTTTAACTTTTTTTTTTAAAATTTCTACCATATTTGTTAACCCCATTTTCCAGAGTGTTAAGTTACCATAATATCTGACTATCCGTGATGTTCTTTTTTGGCACTTTGGAAAGCTGGAAAAAGTCATCTCCAAGTTGAGGATGAGATATCTATCAGCTATGGTAGCAAAGGAAATGAGGTACTTCATGTTGTCATTTAGAGGCCACAATTAATATAGGCAGGGGCGGACCCACCATAGGGCACGTGGGGTCACGTGCCCCCACGCCTTTTTTTTTTAAAAAAAAATTCCTGATTTTGTGTATATACATTATATTTGCTAACACGTGTAATGAGTTGAAGTTTGGTGCAATGGTAGCACCCTTCGTTGAGGAACCAGCGGCGAGAGTTCGAGTCCCCCAATTTCCAACGTCATTTTTTAATGCCCGTGCGAAGTGCCTTTTTTGGTGCGTAGTGCCTTTTTTCATTTTTTAACGTCATTTTTTATTTTTTAATGCCCGTGTTTTTTAAGTTTAGTGCGTAGTGCCTTTTTTTATTTTTATTTTCAAAATCCACTAAAACTCTTTCACAACTAAAGTGTCCCCCACTCCCCAACGTCTCCAATCATTGGTGTAGTACTCAATATGAACCCGCACATTGTATTTGTACATTTTTGGTCCCCAAAACTTGTACTTGTAGAGTTAATAATAGAAAAATAGATGATGAACATGTGATAATTTTGTTTTAACACAGTCGAGATGCGCAAATTTGCCCAAGTATCTTGTTATTAAAATGCATATATACTTTTGAATTATTACACTATCATAAATGCTAAAATTATTTTGGTGTGAATGTGTTTAACTGTAACTCACATATTATGGCGTTACAAAGAAAATTGGTGCCCCCGCTATGTCGAATTCCTGGGTCCGCCACTGAATATAGGTGTTTGTTCGATATACGCGACATTCATGATAACGTCTTGCAAGTTGCAACTCCTCCACTTTTTTAGCTAGTCTAGCATTCGAACTCTTATTTCACTTATCGACCATATGAAAATGTCTTGGTTTTACCTTCAGCTGAAATAACTGTGGTCCCATCTAGAACTTGTATTCATTATTTCCTCTGTGGATCTTACTTCCTCTGGCTTTCTTCTTGTTTTTGTGTTGCCTTCAACTAAAGTGTATAACTTCAGACGATATTTGAAACAAGGTTTATACTTACACAATTTCTTTTATATTGTTCATACTAAATTGTACTTATAAATTTTGCAGATAGGACCTTAGTGTAGAGATTATGTCTTGCAAGAATATTTTTGATATGATTCAAACTTGAAAAATATTTTGAATGTGTTCATAGGCAACTGGAAGCTTTTATCTGCCTTTTGATGAACGATGATTTTTTCCCCTGATGCAGGAACTGCTGTACCTTTATGGTTTTGTTATTGATAACAATCCAGATGACTATCTCATGGTAATTTACTAATATTCAAATCTGGCACGTCTTCTTTTCATACATGTTTTCTTGCCCATCATGCTATTTTAACTTTGAGACTCAATACCTACTCAGAGCAACTTTACCGACTCTTTGCTGCTGGCCACTCTATGCCTGTTTTCCAATTCTGTTACTATGTAGAGGGAAATATTTGCTGTTAAATTGCGAATTAAGTTTGAATCCATAGTGGATATAAATCATGGCAATTGATGGATAGTGACACTGTACAGGTTCACTATCCTTTAGAGGCTATTCAGAGTGTCCCCTTTTCCGAGTCCAAAGCACAGCTTCTTGAAGCACAGGTCAGGAACTTAAACAATGGCACTTTGCCCTATATCTTCTGCACTATTATCCGTGAACTTCAATATTTTTTCCGGCATTAGTGTGATTCCTATTCAAACGTGAAGCAGGTTTTTGTATGTGAAGGTGTCTATGCGCATGTCCACTTGGATATGCATTGGTACTGGATTTATACATGGGTTTGTGCACATGAATATTTGCTTCAAATTATTATTTTTTATTGTTTTCACAGAAGGCAGAACTGAGGTGTCTTCTACCTAGAAGCTTGCTGGATCGTGGTTTCTTTCAGGCTGGCACCATGCAAAAAGAAAGCAATGATAAGTGCAATGTTGTTCCGGTTTCTAACTATAGTTGGTGTGGGCAGCGCAAGATGCCTTCTTACTTGAATAGGCTCGTGTTCCCTGAGGATTTCTTAACTGCCTTGAGGACCATAGCCATGCTGGAAGATGAGCTTTATCAAGTTTCATCATTGCTGCGAGAGGTATGGGTTCTTGATGAAAGCATCTACTCTACTCTATAATTGGATTTTTGTGTTACCTTCATTTTATGTATGGACGTTGTTTCAGGACGATCTTGTTTTTAAGTTAGTTTTGGCGAACTCTATGATGCCGTCAATATGCCATTATACATTGCTGTTTTGTTAATTGGCATAGGAAGATAGTTTGTACTGAATGAGGTCGTCAGAGTGGAGTTATCATAATGCAGATAAGAACTGAAAACTGGACGTGAGTGCCAGGAGAGTATGTATTAGTGTCGATAGTGATATACTGATATGTGAACTCATTGAATTTGGCAAATATCCCAATTTGCATTAAGCATGATGTGGATGTGGACGTATACTCGCTCTCGGCTAAAAGAGGAAAATATTGCTTTCTATTGTTCCCTTCATAGTTGATGCAGTTGGCTGATATGCTTACTGTCAGACCAGTCCAGAAAGCTAATGTTTTTTTTACAAAAGGGTCATTATTTGTTTGGAACATTTCTCCATGCCAGAACCAGTGGTTTCTTAATGCAGTACATCAAATTGTAGGACACTAACCACCTATTTTAGCGAAAGGGTAGGCATATGGTAAAATAAAACATAGCATGAGCATCCAATAGGCAGCTTCTATATGCTGACCTGGGAGTTGGTTTGGTCCATTTACAGCAGGATATGAAATACGGCTATTGTAGAGTGCTTCTTCTTCGTTAGTTATTGCTTTGTCAGTTTGGAATTGTTATTTCTTTCAGCACTTGACTCCTAACTTAATCTGTCTTTTCTCGGTAGCTCGTTGGTTCTGATGGGGAGAGGCAACCAACTGATAAAGAAGTTCAAGCAGCAATTTGGGAATCTTGTGGGGATTCTGGAGCTCTCCAATTGCTTGTCGATCTTCTTAATATGAAGTAATCTCCAAAAACTATTTCCTTCACATAATTATTTTGCTTGTAATTTAGCAGCATTTATTGTCAGATTCTTAATTTCTCCTTCTGCATGCCTCTTGAGTCATTCTTTGGGAATCAGCTATAGTTGTGGAAAAGGTTCTGATTGTATACATCCCAAATGTAGTCATAAACACTATTCTGTTGACTGTGCTTCGTGTTCTAAACCTTCTTTCTGATTTTATTTGTCCCTGCTTAACTTTTAGTGGTTATCTTTGGTGGTGCAATGTTGTGTAAATTGTGTTGGTTATTCTCTCTAGTCTTCACAATCCCTTCTGAATTGATAGGCTCATATGTGAAAATGTGAAGGTGGTGGACATTAAGTTAAAATTGACTATATGTTCCTTTTTTAGAGGTGTTCCCGATAGGTCTGCAATGGATTAAATAGCCGAGAGCCAGGGGTTGGTGATTTTAACCTGGAGGAAAAGGTTTCTCAAACCTATTGCAGGATTGAAGATTGAACAAATTTGTAGTCTGCACCTTTCGAATTTTTAGTCAAACCCATAGAAGTTCTATCAAAGATTTTTTTTCATGCAAGTCTCTTCTTCAAAATCAGATAACCACAAATGTCAGTTGGTAAAATTTCCTTTTGGGATTTCTGTGTCCGGTTTATTTATCTGATCGTATCCATCTTTTTTTGTTAAAACTAGGATCCTGGATCTGTTGCGTTACTTGTGTACAGTCCAGGTGGGTTTTGATATAACATAATCTGTGGGGACAAGGTTAGTAACGGTCAATAGGAGTCAAGCTGTCTATAAAGCCAGGTCTAAGATCAATGACCAATTTCCCTTGAATTACTTTTTCTTTTTCTGGTTTCCTGTTTATTTAAGTGGCGTACTAATGTTTAGGTTCAGTTTCTATAGAATACATCGTACTACTGCTTTTGAACGAAATGGCTTTTCTATTTGCAATCAACCTTGTATCGGCTTACCCCCTCCCCCAATCTCACTAACACTAAGAAAGGGGGGAAAAGCCCCATAAAGGTAAATGGTTTGGTTCTGATGGTATTTGTTAGATACCTTGATATGTTGGGCCCATTCCTAATAGTTTAACCTTCTGGAATTGCTGGTAACTTAACATGGTATCAGAGCTCTGGTGGGAGAGGTCTTGGATTCAAGTTTCTCTGTTTGCATTTGTTCCCCGTTTGCATTTTGTTTCTTCTTCCCTTTGTATTCTGTTTCGCTCTATCTATAAAAATTTGGATCTTCACGTGCAAGACGAGGTTGCATGTGAGGGAGGGTTGATATACATTGTTGGGCCCATTTCCTAACAGCTTAAGTTTTTGGGACTACTTGTAACTTAACTTATCATACAGGGTCCTTTCAGAATAGGATATATGACATCTTATTTGGGTTTTGAACATGAAAGATCCATTCATATACCTTGTGCATGAGTTGTTGCCTTAAGAGGAACTGGCCTCTGAGTTAATACAACATTGTTTTTTTTTTGGTTGATCGGGAGTTCATAGAAGAGTATGCTACCTGTTATCTTTTTATCTACAAACTACTTTTCTTATGTTGTTATCTTTACTTCAGAAGTTTGAAGTACCAGGCTCAGTTTCTCTGTTGTTCAAGGTAGGAATGAATTTAGAACATAAATTGAACTCATTGTAAACAGACCACCAACTACAGAGTCAATTTTTTTTTATGCAGTTTTGTCATTTAAGGATTTCACAGCCTTCCTGAGTTTTCCTTTGTGCCAGGATGGTAGATCTTGAAGAGGGTTCTGGAACAGAGGAAAATGATACTGAGCTACTTGAGAAGGCCTGCAGCACAGAAATCCCGGAAGAGTATACAAGGTACCAAAAAATCTCAGTTTAAAGCAATAATTTTTTCCCTGCTTTGCTTTCTGTGAAACTGAATCTGCATTGCAACACCTATAAGTTTGTTAAGGTATGCTCCGGATGCCACTTTAAGGTTCAAGGGATCTTTCATAATCGGAAACTAAAATGTTCCCAGAGCTACAATATAACCTGGAAAAGTTGTCATCAATTATTTAGAATGATGCGTAAAACTAAAACGCCAGGTAAATTACACTTTGAATGTGTGTATTTTACCTCAACTCTTGTTTTAGTCACAGTACAATCGTTGTGGCATTGAAAACCTAATGTTCTTTGTAATCTTATCATCTGCGATAACCTGTCACACAACTTATAAATTTGTTCGTTCTACTTAAATCTGCGGGACTTAAGCAAGTGTGTAGAGTATAGCTAGTAGGGTTAAAAAGGTACCGAATTAGGTCATATGGTAATAAGTCTAACTCCAGCTAAAATCATTGGCTGCCATATACGGACGTTGACATTGCAACTTGATCAAAAGTGCAAGGTTTAGACTCACCCAATTGAAAGCAGAGAGAACAAAGTGGGATTTGGCCCAAAGTACCTGAGTGGTTACTGCAATTTTCCCTAAACTGCTACTCCAAAAATCTAAACGCAAGACATTTTTTGACTGTCCAAACACTATTAGCTACTTTTCCGCATATCATTGTGAAATTATATTAAGCACTAAAAGAGTCCGGGGGGGGGGGGGGGGGGACGACCAATTAAAATTTCACGCAACCTCCAATTTTAATCCATTAACCGAGTTCCATGCTATTCTAACAATTTAACAATTAAAGTTAATAACAATAAATCTGAAGAAGTCAAACGCAAGGATCTACGTGGAAACTACTTAGGGTAAACTTACCCTAAGCATAAAACTACGGCCTAACTACCAAATTGCTATAGATCAAAAGGTTTACAAAGTGCAAAGAAAGGAATTACAACTTTAACCTAACTCCACCACTTTGATGTAGCTCCCCAAGCTCCTTCTTGATCCCAAAGCCACCATGAGTCCAAAACCTCGATTTCCGCTCACCACGGCTCCGGTATCATCCGGCCAAGTAGTATCATAGGCTACGATGTATGGATATGGAAAAATGTGAAGGATTTTGAAAAACAAGTCAAACTAGAGAGAATACATGAATATTAGAGTATTTCTCAAGATTGACAAAAGATGATCAAATACAAAATTTAAATCATCCAAGTGTAAGAAAAGCCCAAGTGTATGATATGAGAGTGTGATGAAGATTTTTGGACAAAAATAATCAATCTAGAGTGTATTCATGGAGTGTTAGAGAATAACACTAGATTGACAAGTGAAATGATCAAACACAAGGTTTAGATCATTCTAATGCATCAAAACATAAAGTAAATGAGAGTGAAAGGGTTTTCTATCTCTAGAAGTGGGCTGATGCAAAAGCCTACCCTAAAATGGGTGAAAAATGTGTTTAAATAGTGTATAAACCGGAGCCCTACAATGGACCAGAGACACGTAAGCTAAAAAGGCGAAGCGCCAGATAAACGCCCGTGGCGCCAAGCAAACGTTTAAACGCGCTAGAGAAGAGCGAGGGCGCTACGGAGGTGCCACTCAAGGATAGAACAGCGCTGGAGAAGCGCTGAGGCGCTACGGAGACGCTTCTCCTTTTTAAAGGGCTCGAGAAGCGCTGAGGCGCTGCGGAGGCACTTCTCCTTTTCTCAGGGCTCGAGTCTTCCGAAGCGCTGCAAAGTGCTAAGGCTCTAAGGAAACCCAACTCTCTGGACAGACACACAACACCCATGCCTTAGAAAAAAATTCCACTTCCACCACAAAGCAAAACAAACGAGCACACACATGCTAGTACTACTTACAGCTCCAACTAGACTAATGACTGAGCTTTCTTAGAACAACATTAATTGATGAAAATCTAGGCACAAAAATGATTATACGATGCATGAACAATGTTTAATCTAGATGCAAAATGAAGTGTATGCATGTATAACTTTCCGATTCGTGCTCCAAGCACTTTGAGCATTGCATAAGCGTGATCGTCACATCTTTAGACACCGGTGGAGATTAATTCTAGACTCAATCAAGACTAGAACTACCACCCAAAAACCCAATTACACATAAACAAAATGGTTTGACTTAACCCGGAAAATGCCAATTACATTAACACATTGCAACAAAATTGCTCAAGTTCTTACCATCAATATCAACTTGCATTTTTTTTTTTATCACATCAACTTATATTTGTTTGTTTGCCTAAAACTTAGCCTTACCTGTACTTGCACATCTCTTCTATTGTTGAGCGTGAATTGCATGTTTTTTCATGAGTTGGGGAGAATGGCCCCTAACTTTTCTTGCAAAGTTTTGTGCTAGTTGAGTTGTCATAATATATTATACCTGTGGACCCAAAATCAGTTTCCGAGGCTTGTTATTATTCCATACCTCATCCTTTTGTATAGAAAGGTTGTTTATTTAGTGTTTTCCCTTTATCTTTTTTTTCCCATTCATATCCTTCTCAACTCCATAATTGTCAAAAAAAAAGAAAGTACTTTTGATATTTTGAATGTACTCTTTTGTTTTGGATTGCCACAGTTCTGAGGCGAATGAATTGATCACGCGGGAAATGATGAGTAAAAGCAGGTGGTGTAGCATAGTATACCGAAGAGGGCAGAAACAACTCACCCGTCTTTTTGTGAAGGAAGCAGAGCATGCCTTGCAGCTAGCCTTGAGTGAGGGGAACTAAACAGTCAGTCAGAGCCTTTTGTTGTTCTGGAAAGAGAGTTTTTGGAATACTACCAGTTGACAGTCGCTCAACTGTTTGTTCTACCCTTTGCTGTCCCTTTTGGGTTTGTCGAGGGAAATCAAAACAAAACATAGAAGCGCAAACCAGTGCATGGGGCTTCAGCCATGACAGTGCCTTTGGGCGATTCAAATTTATTCTACCGTCCCCCCAATATGGGAAGAGAGTATTTCATTATTAGTACTAGAGATTCGATTTTGTACTACAGATTCTGATAAGAGATTCTATTTGATTTTCATTACTACAGATTTGATGCAAATCTAACTTTCCAAAACCCTATCTTGAGTGGACTGTTTTTGTGGCTTTCTGTCTTAGATTTTTTTTTTTTTTGGCCAGAGATAAACTTGATATAATTAAACAAAGCAAATATTACAGACGCGGTAAGGCTGCCCTTGTCATATCATGAGCAGCTTGCACTACCAGTCTTGACACTTTAATAACTTTTACACAAGCAATAACAAAGGAAACAAAAATCATAAAGAGTAGACCAGATAACCAAAGGTGCACTCTCTGGATCATTCAAACCCTGCACAAACACTGAGCAGTCTGTCTTAATACATAGCCATTCCAACCTCTCCTTAAGAGCCCATTGCAACAGCAGCAGCCCCGCCATGATCTCAACTAAAGTTGCTGATGATGCCACATACTGCACCGCTTGACCCTTAGCCTCTCCGCAGTCAACTTGTTGAACCTAGGCAGCAGCACCCACCCCAGAATTGGCACAAAAAACCTAGCCCAGTTCATGGGCTGAGAAAGGAATTGCTCATATGTATGACTAAACCAAACTTTAGCTTTGGGTTGCTTTGTTCAGATTTGCTCACGAGATGCAAATTGTTAGAGCTCGAGCTTAGAATCAAGCTCCAGCTTGACTAGTTTTGATTTAGACGAAAGTACTACGCATATGAGGAGAGAACTACAAGCAAAATGTAAACATCTACACACAACCACGCATAAAACGAAAATGACATAACTAGATAGAAAATGATACTCTCTCCATCTTTTTTTAAGTGACCACTATTCTATTTTGGAAGAGTCCGGTTATGGTGCTCCCAAACGGTTTTGGGAGCATCATAACTGTTGGAACAGATCAGTTTAATCCCAACCATTGCCAGAAAACCCCTCTTTCTTTCTCTCTCTCTCTCTCTCTCTCTCTCTCTCTCTCTCTTGGTTACCTGCAATTATCGGTTGTTACTGGATGTGAAAATTTTTGGAAGCCCTAAATTATTTTGGCCCCTCCTCCCTCCCGCCCCTCTCTCGCCTCTCCCCTTCCCTCCACCTCCACGACCTCTCCACCTCAATAACGCAGATGACGAAATCAGAGCCGAATGCATCTCATCCCTCTCTCCTCTTGCACAATTGACGAAACCTCCACAGCTCTCCCACCTCCACAGCCCCTAAGCAAACGACAAAAAGTCCTCTCTCGTCCCTAACAGTTAGTCACAACGAAATGCCCTCTCCTCCAACTTTGCAAGGTACTTCTCTCTCTCACTCTCTTGAACACACAGCCACCATTTGCAAAACACAAACACCCCTGCACTGCCACGCGAATCGACGCCGTTGTGAACTGGGTTTTTGGGTTCTCTTTGTCTGCTTAAATTTCACATAGGTTTGTTTGGTATGTGTTGCTGTGAACTGGATTTGTGATGCTTTAGTGCTATTTTGTTGTTGAAGAAACAGGTTTGTGGGTTTGATTTGTAGGCAGTGCTATGAAAATATGTCCGGTATTGAAGTGATGGAATCACTACTTGTTAGTATTTCAAATTTTTGCTTTTAGTCATTGTTTCTAGCTTATTTGGTGAGCCGGGCAAATGGATGGGAAAATATATACTGTATATTTCATTATGTTTTCTGGTTCAGAATGTCTCGGATTGGTGTCAAAGAGATTTAGCTGCTTGTGTTTTTGTGTTTGCACTTGGGTACAAAATTGATTATGTTAGTTGATCAAATATTGAAATGACTATTATCAACTCGGCAGCTATTAGAAGTCAGTGTTGTTTCATGGAATCTTAAGAGATTTACTCGAACGGCCCCAAATGCATCGTGGGGTTATACGGTTATACCACTAAAAACAAGTTAAGTTATTTGCATTCTGCACTGTCTTAGACAAATTGATGCACGTATGTGTACAAACTTACAGGTCATGTCTAAAATTCCACCTCTACCCGTAGATACAGCGACCGATTAGGTGTGTCAGTATGAACTATGAAGAGATAGAGGACAATCTTGCCATCAATTCGGTTTAGATCATAACAAGTGCACAGGTGTGGGTATGAACTATGAAGAGACAGGACAATCCTGACATCAATTCGGTTTAGATTATAACAAGTGCACAAGTGTGGAATTTAAAATGAATGATCAGAGGTTGCAAGCTTTGAACACCTTGAAGGATTTGGTATGCTAAAGCGGTGGACTACCCCATTTGAAGCAATGAGGCGGACCGTCACAACCTGACTGGTTAGACCATCTCCATCATCGTAGTCTTTACGTTTAGCAATGGTAAAATAGCATAGTGCAGCAGAAAACACTCACTCTAGTAGAGTGATGTATCTCGTGCTGAGGTAGCATTGTGCTATTTCGTATAGCATGTTATGTGCTATTATTATGCTTTTGAAATAGAATAAGAAAGGTGGAGTTGGACACCACAGATTGATATGAAGTGCTCTTTCGTTGTGTTGAAATAGAATAAAATGTTACACCAGTACAGATGGTCTCACTGATTGGATATGACAAAAGTAATTAAAAATGAGAAGCTGAAAAAAAATGAATAACATTTAAGCCATTTAGAATTTTGTTAACATATTTATACTATATTTTTCCAGAACTAAACTATCTTTGGGATCATTGTTCTTCCAGTTGCCTTTGTGGTAGACTCATTGTTTCAGTTGGTCAAAATTGTGTGAACAAGAATGCATAAATGTATATGTTTTGACTTGTGCAGGTGGACTTACAGAAAACGATTTCATTCTTGCTGCTAAGATCAATGGGCTCAACCTGCATGATCTCGTGCATAGAAAAGCTTCCAAACAACTAATGGACAGAAGTAGCGGATCAAAAAAAAAAAAAAATACTAATGGACAGAAGTACGCGAGGGCTTAAATGTCAATAAGTACCACAACTTTGTGAAACTACAGTTTGTTATGATAGTCTCTCAGTTAATGGCAATAATTCTGGATGGGCAGACATCTTATATGCAGCTATGTTTTCCATAATAGCTCAAAGTTATTATCGAGGATGGAGTTGGCAAGAGAGAGGGAGAGGCATAGATCAAGGAAGGGAGATTGGCCAAAATAAACTGATGGAGAGAGACAAAGGGATAGAAGAATTAACTGATCAATAAAAGATATTTGTTAAATGTAGCTAAAATTCAAATCTGAAGAGGGTAGGATTGACTTGGTTTTGGACTTGATCCTTTCTGATGAGAACAAGTACATGAATGATATCCGAAAGGCTCAACAGAAATATTTCAGCACCTGAAGGAAAATTTGATGACATTATAGCTATTTTTGTTGTACAGTTCATAAAGAGTAAATTGCAAATGGTGCCTTTTTTTTTTGTTATGGCTTATGTAAATCATTAAACTTGACATGCTATGGGGTCTTTTATTTACCATTGTTGATGAATGTCATACCTTGGTGGCTCTTTTCGTTTGATTAAATGTTGATGACTGTCATGTGCCTTGGTGGCTCTTGTTTGATCAATGGTGACCTTGTTGGGTATGTTTGTGAGCTTATTGGGGTGTGTGCCATGAACAGGTAGTACATATCATTTCAAAGACCATACTTACCATAACTATAGGTGGTGCTAACTATTACCACAAAAAAAGGGAAAATGATTGTACGTACGATTTTAGTGGGCATGGCATGAATTGGTAGTATCTACCATTTTCATGACCAAAAAAACTATTGTCCCGACAACTTGAGTGGGTATGGCATGAACTTGAATTACAGATTGATGTTTCCCCAATTATCAGCTTCTAATTTCGGTCATTTGGTTCGTATGCTCCTACGGTATGGCAAGCAAAACTATATTACCTATGGAGAGTACCTACCATTTTCATAACCATACTTACCACAAATACAGAGAACTTATTCTCCAGATACTTTCTAAATACGGTTTTCATCCGTATTAAAATTACCATAAAAAGTGGTATGTATAGCCATAAGCTATGGTAAGTATAACCACAAAAAAACGTAAAACCTGGGAAGCGTCATTGGATTATTGTGAAACACTTATTCAAGATTCTTCAACTTATGGTCTTTCGGTAAGTTGGTACAAAGTAATAATCACAATTAAATTCAGTTTGTTCTAGAAAAAAACTTACTTGATAAGCTTGTTCAACTTGTTATGAAGCTTCTTCTTAAATCTTCATTTGTTTGGACAAGAGGAGAGATGAATGGGAGCTAAATGAGTTAGAGTGGATAAGTTTGCAGGGTTTAAGGTAGGTGTGGAGAAACGTAGTAACATTAATGCAATAATTGGTGGTATGGTAAGACTAGTTTAAGCATATAGTTTTGCCCTTATTTTATGGTAAATATTGTCAACCATGTGGTAAGTGTTATCAATGAATATTAGTTCACCGTAAAAATTCAGCTTTTGTGATATCTCTAGCCTTATACTTTGGTGAGTAAGCCTTATTCTATAGTAAGTATGACATTAATGACGAGCAAGTATACATTTATATATCATCATTAATGTCGTATTACCTACAACATTAAATTTTATTTGGATCTACTTGTATTACTTTTATGACAAATTAAATAAAAGCATTTATATTAATAAAATTATTTTTAAAATGGATCAAATAAATGAGATATTTCAATTTACTCGTTCATTAGTGGTTACTCCTACATTGGCCAAATGATCAATGTTAACCACACAGATTGTTACTCCTCATTTGCCAAGTGATCAATGTTAACCATCAAATTATCATTTTTGAAATTTGCTAATTGTGTAATTTGAAGGATTGAAATAGATAAGTCTGTGGTTAAGCAATTAAACAAATTAGTCAATCTACTTTAGCTAATTGTATTAATCTTCACTAATCACTATCAATCAACATCATTGTTAACTACCACATTTGCCAAGTATGATCTTAATCGATTCAAATTGTCTGATTAGTTGGCTGAACATATAATCAAATCAATCAATTACAAATGAATCAATCCTCGTTGATTGATCGTTGCCAAGTATATTAGTATCAACACTATTAGTTGTTAGATTTGCAAATTATATCATATTGATCACTATAAATTATATTAATGAAATCAGATAGCCTAATTTCATTAAATATTATCATAAATTCAATTGAGAATTGCAATGACTCTGATTTTTGGTAAATAAAAATTTCATTTAAATATTTGAATTTTATTTTTAAATACTTGGATTGCTTTTAAATTTTTTTTTAAATTTCTATAAACCGTCATGATTAAATTTTAGTCCTTAAATTTATATTTCTTGATTAGAAATCCTACGTGGCAAGTAGAATTAGTTTTCAACCGATTAGTTGGAAGAATCGAACTACCAATTCATCTAGTTACAATCTCCTAACCATTGATGGACATTTTTGACTATCTTTGAGCCTTGTGAACCCCTCCAAACCCTAATTGAACTCTTGGACCTTAAGAAGTAATCATATTATATTCCATGACTTGTCATTTCAAACCTTATTCTACATTATTATATATCCCTTTACCCATTGGATAATAAATATTAGGAAAATTTTTATCCCTTGGTTAATAAAACAAAACTTGCCAATGTGTGTGTGTGTGTGTGTGCATATATATATTTGACTAGACAAGTCAAAACCAAATCCTATCACCTTACTTTCAAAAGAAGCTAACTTAAATGCCACCCTTTGACTAATAGGCCTAAATCTAAGTTACCTACCAAAGTCACTTTCCTAGATTGCCTATGTACTTATATATACATAAATATGAGTACATATGTACCTTTTAGGCTATTTTAAGCATGCCTATATATGTCTATATATACATAGTACTTTTGACAACCCATTTCTAGACTTCCTCTTTGTTCTTTCTTGCAAGCAACCTATTCTAGGACAAGACAAGCCAAAAACCCTTCATGATTTGTCATTTTAAGGCCATACCTATCATCATTACCTCTTTACCCTTTGGACAATAATTGCTAGGGAAAAGTTTATCCCTTGGGTAATAGAACTAAGTCTTGCCAAAATCCAAAAAGTACACATAAGATTTGGCTAGCCAAATCAAACCAAACTCCACACTCAACCTAAGTACCACATGACAACCTATTCTAAACTTTTTTTTGTTCTTTCTTCCAAGCAAGCCATTCCTAGTACAAGAATAGACTAAAAACCCTTTTTAATAACCTAGATTTTGGACCAAAAATTGGATGACAAGGCATGGCATGCTTTGATGTGATTTGACTACACAATGAGGCAAATCCATGGGGGAGAGAGAGAGAGAGGGAGAGAGGGGGAGAGAGAGAGAGAGAGAGAGAGAGAGAGAGAGAGAGAGAGAGAGAGAGAGAGAGAGAGAGAGAGAGAGAGAGAGATATTTCAGCCAAGGGAGGGAGAGAAAGAAGCTTCATTTTTCCTATAAATAGGACCATTGTCCAAGCATGCAACTCACACCTTCAACCTTCAACCTTCAACTTCTCTCTGTAGAATCCTTGTGTTCTTACTTTGTTTTTCCTAGTTCTTCCTTGTTCTTGAGTTCTTCCTAAGTTCTTCAAGAAACTCATCCTAACCCGCCATTAAACCGCCACTCAACCACCCTTTGATCCATAAAAGTTTAGTAGTATAGTCAAGAACCAGTTTCGAGAGAAACCTTTCTCTTTCGAAGCTATTGAAAGCTTACTGTAAGAAGTCACTCCGCTCGAACATCAACTTACTTTTC
This sequence comes from Rhododendron vialii, assembly GCF_030253575.1. Lineage (NCBI taxonomy): Eukaryota > Viridiplantae > Streptophyta > Magnoliopsida > Ericales > Ericaceae > Rhododendron > Rhododendron vialii. Next base: position 24,149,621 of record NC_080557.1, on the reverse strand, counting down.
GTAGCCGCCCTACCGCCAAGAAGAACGGTAGATTTTCCCTTACTCATTAATTCTAAGTATAAAAGTTGTATGATCATGTAGATTTTTCCGTCCTCATTATCTCTAAGTATATGTAGTTTATCCTTACTCTCTAATTCTAAGTATAAATAAAAACTTGTATGAATTACTTGTATTACTTGTCTTGTGGTAAAGCATAAGTGATTTCACTCCAAAGGCATCCGTACATGTGGCGTTATGCTTTAAGTAGGGATTTGAGCATGATTAGTAATATAGAGTAAGATGATCTTGCTAATTTAGTTTCAAGATTACAATGAATGATTTATGATTACATATGTGAAAAGTTCTATCGCGGAGTCTATGCATGAAAACGAGACACAAAAATTGAGAAAGTTAGAGACATGACACCTAGGGTGTGTTAATGGCAAGGTATGTTATGAAACCACAATGTGGCCGGACGTGGTAGCCCATTGTGTGTAGGATGGAGGAGCAGGCGGAGCTGTAGTTAGGAACCCTAGTTTCCCTCCCTTTTGTAATGAAAGTACTCTTATGGAGGTTGTGATGTAATAAGGAGCCAGACTCTATTTTGAAGTTCCAATAAAATTGTCTATTTAACGTACCCAAAATTAGGGGTGTTACAAGAATCCTACAAAATTATTCAATATCTATTAAGCAAAAATATATTTATTGTTCAATATTGTTGTAACAATCAACTTATAGCGGTATTTTATAATGTATATTAACTAAATTTGTAAGCTATCAAAATATTAAATGAATATTTAGTTTTTTCCATAATATTTAAAAGTTACTGAAATATATCTATAATAAATGGTTATTTAAAAATAAATTAATTAAATACATTTATAATGTTATTTGAAAATTATGGAAAATATTTGTCAAATTTTTTGTTTTTAGATAATTCTTTTAATTATATCTTCATAACAAATTATAATCTTAAACTATTTTTATAACTGAACACCATCTTTTAGGTTTTTCACTATCCAATTCTTAGTAAAAGGCAAAAAATATGGTGTATATAATTTAAAGTGGTGTAAATATATAAATCCCCAAATTTTTCCGCCAACAAATAGGGTGCTTTTTTTTTTTTTTAATTAATGGTAACTTGTTACCTGACCAACAGATTATAGTAAGTGTTGCTTGTTTTTGTGGTAATTGTTGCCTTATATGATAGTAAGTATTGTCTTAGTCAATGGTAAGTGTTGCCTGTTCTGTGGTAAGTAATCTTTCATTTTTTTTTTATCAAAGTTCACAATACCATCTCGGTTTTAACAAAACCACTCAACTTTTGGTTTTGGGTTTTGATCCAATGGCTATGATTTAACTATTTTCAATCCAATGGTCCATATTCATTGGGAGTATGAAACTCCCATACCACTTGGGAGCATCATAGAAGTTTTGCTAAAAGAATGTCCATTTGAAAAGTCAATGGGTTAGACTTGATAAATTTCCCATTTAGTCATTTCTTGTATATTGACCCTTCCAAATTCAAAGAATCAAGTATTAAATAAAAAGGATATTTGAGGAAGTTCAAAAAGTTAGCGTTCAAAGGTGGACACTTGAAAGAGACGTGGGAAGTATGTACTTAAAGGTGTGTTGTTTGACCGGATATGAACACCATATTGCATTAGATATTCAAAAGGCATCATGATCCGTGGCTTGATGGACCCCCTTGTTCCCTAAAGTCTAAACTGCAAATCCAAATGCTGGCAATTTATTAAGAGGAAGTGACCTGATCGATTCAAACCGAATGAGCTGGAACGAGGGACTGATCAAACAAGTCTTCATTAGCAGGGATGTCGAGCACATTTTGGGCATTCCGATCAGCGCAACAGGAGTACAGGACAAATGAATCTGGGCAAGGAGTTCAAATGAGAAATTTTCTATGAAATCGGCCTACGTAATTGCTAAAGAGAATGGGCAGAGGACTAGTGTCTAGTAATGAGGCAGCAGGCTAGTGGGGTATGTGGTGATGATGGTAAATGGAAGAGAATCTGGAACATCAAAACTCCCATGACAATTAAATCTTTCCTTTGGCGATGTATTCAGAATATTCTTCCAGTGAATAGCGCACTAGCTAGCTCATCGAAAATTTCCAGGGGATCCTACTTGCTGTATTTGTGGTATGGAATCAGAACGGCATCCCATTCATCACTGAAATGTGACAGAGCTATGAAGGTTTGGCTACCTTCACTGTTCCGGTTTAGGCTAGAATTGCTTGCCCGCCGTCAATCAATTCGGAGTCATGTGGACTAATATTGGGGCTGGGCTAGAGATCATGGGGGAGAAAATGGAAGATGTTGCCATGTTGGACCTCTTTCCTGTGATTTGTTGGAACATATGGAAAGCACGGAATGAAAAGGGTATGGGTGGAGGAATCTAAGGTAGTAGCAGATGCTCTGGCGGAATTTGACGAGTTCTCCCGAGCAACTTTGAAGGAAGTTTCATGCTCCGGTCCCAACCCTCAAGCGGCATCGGATCCGGAGAGATGGGTGCAACAAGATTTTGGTTCGATAAAAATTAATGTTGATGAATGCCTCAACGGGAAAGGGTGGAGTGGGCCGGTGTTGTAATCAGGGACGAGCTTGGAACAGTGTTAGTATAGTACTGGGTGCTACATCAGCGGAATTGGTTGAAGCGATGGGGTTTCGAGCTGCGATTTCTACAGCTATCAGTGATCAGTCATGGACAGAATAGATATGTGCTGGAAGGGGATGCGAAGAATATTGTTCAGATGATTCAAGGAAAGTTAAGTGCCAAAGCAAGCCTGGATGTGATCATCACCGAATGTCTTAATCTAGCTAGTTTACTTCTTTTTTTTCTTTTTTACTTAATCTAGCTAGCTTACTTCATGCTTGTTCTTTACAGTTTATTTCTCGGACTTGTAATAGGGTGGCTCATGTTGCACCCCGTCTTTTCTTATTTCTAATAATAATCATATTTTTGTAATATATATAAAAAAAAAGAATTTTATGGTTTGGATCCTAATTGATATTTTCTCTCTCACCACATAGTACAATTGTTGGCACTATTATAGTGATGGGGTATAAGTCTAAATAGTTTTAGCATTGGGTGTTTTACAATATCAACTAATTTATTAAGTGGTTGGTTACCTATTATTTAGGAGAGAACGTGGATTATAAGAGGCTAGGGTTTTACATTGGAGTATATCGTTCGATCGATCGAGAGAGAGAGAGAGGGAGAGAGAAGAACCGAAGCAGCCATAGCCATAGCAATTCTTGGCATTTTGTGCTCAGGTAATCCTTTCACTTCTACCCTCTTAAAAGTCTTATTCCACCAATTGATAGTATATGAATAAACACATTTTTTTTTGGGTTTGGAGTTTGTCCTTTGTGAGGCTTTGGTGGGTTCGAAAGATGTTTCTGCCACATGGGCTTTGTGTGAATGATGATTTTGGTGTGCAAGAGAGAGATCACTCGGCATGTGGTGTGCATATGCTGTCATGGTTGTATAAAGTGAGACGGCACATTGATCTGGTGTTGTTGGAATTGGTAGTTTTGGAGATTTAGGGGAATAGTAATACTTGTTCTACATGTGGCAGAAGTACTATTGATGAGTAGATTATGTAGTAATTCCTATGTGAATAAAGACTACTATTTGATAAGAGTTTGAGAATGGGAACAGGTGGCGCATGGCTACGTGGGAGACATATTGCTGGGAATTGGAAATCAAAGTTGGATTTTATAGTTTTGGCTAGGTACTGATTTAGTTAGTATCTTAGATTGGGTTGGGTAGTTTATTGGTACAATGTTGCCTTGCTAGTTTCATGGTCAGCGTTATATTTATTTTAGTTAATTATGTTATATTATCCTTTTGTTCAGGTTAATCTCATTTCGCGTTGTTCAGTTACATTATCTTTGGACCCAGGTGAGTAGTTAAGTATGTTACATATTTGTTACATATTTTCGAAAGTTCCCTGTGTCCTTAAAAATATTTCCTTCAGAAATTTATATGAATGTTATTCGTAAATTCAAAACTATTTATAAGTTGTTTTATAAATTGGCATGCGATGAATTTTCTGAGATCAATTGTTAATATTCTTTTTGGTGAGAACTTGGTGGATATTAATGGGAACATTTATTTCGGAAGTCCAGGGAAATTATTCCTTCTCGTGTTGGTGACCCTGACCATTGGGGAAAAGACCGTGTTAGGCCGGTGACCCTAATGCTTAACGGCTTTCTTTTGCTGGATCATCTTAGGGAAAAGTACCACGGTCTTCCAACCCTGGTGACTCTAACTTTGATAATGGATCCAATTTTGATGAGATTTATTTTGGCCATGGTACTGTTTGATTGTGGTTCTCCATTGTTGATGGAGTTAATGTTGTGATCACCACCAAGAATATTTATTTGGTTAAATACTTCATTGATTAATTTATTATTCTTTTGGACACCTCGTATGCCAAATTATGTTTAATGGTAATTAAATTATTTTCATCTCCGCTTTCAACTTTATTTAATATAAATATTTGCTATTCACTGAGCTCGTCAGCTAACGAATTTATTCCAACTTCTTTTTCAGGCAAGTTGGGGGAGTTGGGAAAAGACTCTGGCGGCATCTTGGGGATTTATTTTGGTTGATCTCCTTAGGGTGTCTCATTCTAATTTTATTTTAAAAATCGCTTCTGCATTGTAAACAATTGTTAGATACCAAATTTTTTTATTGTTCGACCACTGGATATTGTTTGGTTCATGGGATGGTTGTACCCCATGTTTATGATTGACACATTTGGCTTTGGATTTGATTAATAATGAAAAAACGATTTTGGATATTTTGATTTATTCAGGCTGCGTGTTCCATGGGTTAGCCTCATGGTTCGCGGCCGGTCACTTCTCATTTTTGGGGTGTGACAGCTCATGTCGTATGCCCTATCAATTGAGCACCTTACGATCTGACAAGAAGATTTTCCGACTTGGGCTAGTGAGAAGGCTACTCATGATGTTTCGTTTTTCAACAATAAATAAAAGTGATGCCGTTTGACAAAAAAAAAGGTGGACACTAAAAAAGTGGACGGAAGAAGTATGTACTTAAGGTGTGTTGTTTGACCAGATATGAACACCATATTGTATTATATATTCAAAAGGCGTCATGTATCCGTTGTAGACCTAAAAATTTGGATTCCAGAGTTACATATCCTTGCATTTTATATCTCACAAATGATGGGATACACTACCGTGGAGCGTTATCATATACTAGGATTTTATCACACTTGACTATAAATCTAGTCCGGCAGAAGAGCTTAATTTTTTTGACAACTTAAGTGTCCGGGCTAGTTTACGTGTGTCTCGACTAATCATGAGGCCTAGTCTGAGCTTAATGTTAAGTAACCATTTGTGTTCAAATCTACTCAAGCCATTTTTGTTTTTGTTTTGTTTGTTGTTTGTTGTTTTTGTTCGTTGTTTTCTATATTTTGACCGATAGTGTCCTCTATTATTGTAGTGTGTTTTTCTTATATATAAATCGAGTTTAATTCAGGTAAAAAAAAATCTACTCAAGCCCTAGCAAATTACTAAATGGGCCCAGAAAGTTGACCTGAGCTCATCCATTTAACCCCAAGCAAAGCAAAGCAAAGCAAATCCCTATGTCAAACATTACTGCAGGGTGACGATCGACCATTTCCGCATCTTTGGCTATGGTCAAACATGTCATTTCATAGTTTCAAGATTGAGGAGTGAATGCCGGTGCCAAGTGCCAACCTTCCAGAAACAGTATTCCCTGTCAATTCTTACAAAGATAGCAAAATGCATTAACCCAAATCCTTTCGGATACCCAGCAATCATAAAATTCCAAGGCTGTGATTTGAAGTGCAGATAGTACTAATTTTCGCAATTCTGCACTATACTTTTGAAGTGCAGATCGTTATTTATGGAGTGCATAAATCAATTCCCATTTAGGAAGCGTTGTGAAGAAGACAACAGATTATTCTTATTCTTTACACAAATACTTTCCAAGGGCAAAGAAAAAAAAAGACAAATTACAGTTAAATCATCACTTGTTTTCAGACCAAGGGTCTCTTCTCTTCTTCTGCTTCTTCTTCATCATTTCCTACTCGAAATCTATTCTCTTCGCTAAAATTTACAGTCTTCTCACTCTTCGGAATGTCAGATAAGGTTGGGGCTCTTTTAGGGTATTTGTTATCAGGCAAAAGCTTCATTACAATCCCCATTGATATTAGCAGAAGTCCACTTCCATGTTGTCTAGTTAATGGCTTTGTAAATATCAAGTATGACAGCAGTAATGTTACCGCTTTCCTCGCTGTTGTCACCTGCGACAAAACTCAATTTATGACAACAACAGAAAATTCAAACTGCGTTTTTCTCTTTAAGCATACATGTGGTATCTAAGTCATCGATTAAGATCCAATACATTATTCCTAAGTTTGTGTTTTGGATGTGGAAGGGAAAGAGAGAGGCTATGATGAAGCACCAAAACTCCTAAATGCTTGCCATTTTCGTGAAGCACAATTGAGGGAGACGCAACAGGGGACACATGGGGACAAGTATGGGACACGCCACTGGGCATGTCCATTGAATTCAATTAACTTAACGTAGGGGACGCAACGGGGACACCCCTGTCTCAACTTGAACATGCATGCGTGGAAACATGATGTGAATCAATTTCTACTATTTAAAGCTTATTTCGAGGATATTACAACAATAAAAGGGGGGTGGGGGGGGGGGGGGGGGGGGGGGGGTGGGGGTTGGTGCCGGAGGAAGCACAGATAGATAAATTTTGCCCAAATAAAACCCTCTTTTAATTTGTTTTATTTAACATAGAAACAATAAGAATTCTCAAGATACTAGTATTTGTTTTGGTTGTTTATGGATGGAACATTGATATGAAAACAACTAAATATCTAGCCTATATAACTTCTACATGTATACGTCAATGTCCGTGTAACCATTTATTTAACATGTTTGGGTTGGGGTCAGTGTAAGTTAAGGAAAATGAATAGTAAGTGGAGAGAAATTCTTGAGAAAATAGTGGATTTCATGTTTGGTTCTACGAAGAAAAAGAAATGAAAGCAAGAAGGAAAATAACTCTCTTGCTGGATTCTAAAGAAAAAAAGGAAAGAAAACCAAAGAAAGGAAACCTAAAATAACAAATGAAAGGATTAAATAAAAGATGAAAGAAAAAGAAAATAAAGTTTAAATTAGGAAAAACCAAGGACAGAAAAACACATCCTAAGTTGCAACCACATCCGAAAATCAGAAAACCAAGTACTGTACTCCAAAGGCCTTCGCTCTATCTCTGTGAGACCAAACCATTAGGAAAAAAATCCAGATTGAAATTTTTTTGTCCTTCAAGTAACCTCATCTGTAATAACTTACATAACCAGTCAAGCTAATGACAAAAACTGACCATTGCGGTTGTGGCAGCACCAAAAACGGCGATGAGGGAAAGGACAGAGACTTGGCCAACAAATGTAGCCATTGCTTCAAAGACCAGCACACCATATACGTAAGGATGCTGGGGTGGGGGGGGGGGGGGGGGGGGGGGTTGGTGGGGGTGGGGATTGTTGCCGGAGGAAGCACAGATAGATAAATTTTGCCCAAATAAAACCCTCTTTTAATTTGTTTTATTTAACATAGAAACAATAAGAATTCTCAAGATACTAGTATTTGTTTTGGTTGTTTATGGATGGAACATTGATATGAAAACAACTAAATATCTAGCCTACATAACTTCTACATGTATACGTCAATGTCCATGTAACCATTTATTTAACATGTTTGGGTTGGGGTCACTGTAAGTTAAGGGAAATGAATAGTAAGTGGAGAGAAATTCTTGAGAAAATAGTGGATTTCATGTTTGGTTCTACGAAGAAAAAGAAATGAAAGCAAGAAGGAAAATAACTCTCTTGCTGGATTCTAAAGAAAAAAAGGAAAGAAAACCAAAGAAAGGAAACCTAAAATAACAAATAAAAGGATTAAATAAAAGGTGAAAGAAAAAGAAAATAAAGTTTAAATTAGGAAAAACCAAGGACAGAAAAGCACATCCTAAGTTGCAACCACATCCGAAAATCAGAAAACCAAGGACTGTACTCCAAAGGCCTTCGCTCTATCTCTGTGAGACCAAACCATTAGGAAAAAAATCCAGATTGAAATTTTTTTGTCCTTCAAGTAACCTCATCTGTAATAACTTACATAACCAGTCAAGCTAATGACATAAACTGACCATTGCGGTTGTGGCAGCACCAAAAACGGCGATGAGGGAAAGGACAGAGACTTGGCCAACAAATGTAGCCATTGCTTCAAAGACCAGCACACCATATACGTAAGGATGCTGGGGGGTGGGGGTTGTTGCCGGAGGAAGCACAGATAGATAAATTTTGCCCAAATAAAACCCTCTTTTAATTTGTTTTATTTAACATAGAAACAATAAGAATTCTCAAGATACTAGTATCTGTTTTGGTTGTTTATGGATGGAACATTGATATGAAAACAACTAAATATCTACTCTACATAATTTCTACATGTATACGTCAATGTCCATGTAACCATTTATTTAACATGTTTGGGTTGGGGTCAGTGTAAGTTAAGGGAAATGAATAGTAAGTGGAGAGAAATTCTTGAGAAAATAGTGGATTTCATGTTTGGTTCTACGAAGAAAAAGAAATGAAAGCAAGAAGGAAAATAACTCTCTTGCTGGATTCTAAAGAAAAAAAGGACAGAAAACCAAAGAAAGGAAACCTAAAATAACAAATAAAAGGATTAAATAAAAGATGAAAGAAAAAGAAAATAAAGTTTAAATTAGGAAAAACCAAGGACAGAAAAGCACATCCTAAGTTGCAACCACATCCGAAAATCAGAAAATCAAGGACTGTACTCCAAAGGCCTTCGCTCTATCTCTGTGAGACCAAACCATTAGGAAAAAAATCCAGATTGAAATTTTTTTGTCCTTCAAGTAACCTCATCTGTAATAACTTACATAACCAGTCAAGCTAATGACATAAACTGACCATTGCGGTTGTGGCAGCACCAAAAACGGCGATGAGGGAAAGGACAGAGACTTGGCCAACAAATGTAGCCATTGCTTCAAAGACCAGCACACCATATACGTAAGGATGCTGGGGGGGGGGGGGGGGGGGAGTGGGTTGGTGGGGGTGGGGGTTGTTGCCGGAGGAAGCACAGATAGATAAATTTTGCCCAAATAAAACCCTCTTTTAATTTGTTTTATTTAACATAGAAACAATAAGAATTCTCAAGATACTGGTATTTGTTTTGGTTGTTTATGGATGGAACATTGATATGAAAACAACTAAATATCTAGCCTATATAACTTCTACATGTATACGTCAATGTCCGTGTAACCATTTATTTAACATGTTTGGGTTGGGGTCAGTGTAAGTTAAGGGAAATGAATAGTAAGTGGAGAGAAATTCTTGAGAAAATAGTGGATTTCATGTTTGGTTCTACGAAGAAAAAAAATGAAAGCAAGAAGGAAAATAACTCTCTTGCTGGATTCTAAAGAAAAAAAGGAAAGAAAACCAAAGAAAGGAAACCTAAAATAACAAATGAAAGGATTAAATAAAAGATGAAAGAAAAAGAAAATAAAGTTTAAATTAGGAAAAACCAAGGACAGAAAAACACATCCTAAGTTGCAACCACATCCGAAAATCAAAAAACCAAGGACTGTACTCCAAAGGCCTTCGCTCTATCTCTGTGAGACCAAACCATTAGGTAAAAAATCCAGATTGAAATTTTTTTGTCCTTCAAGTAACCTCATCTGTAATAACTTACATAACCAGTCAAGCTAATGACATAAACTGACCATTGCGGTTGTGGCAGCACCAAAAACGGCGATGAGGGAAAGAACAGAGACTTGGCCAACAAATGTAGCCATTGCTTCAAAGACCAGCACACCATATACGTAAGGATGCTGCATGGAAATTAGAAAAAGAACTCATAAATGTTGTCAGTGAAGGAAGAAAAAGTTTACTTTCTGACGTTTAACTGATAACATGAATTAAATGCTTTGCCAAATTCTATTGTCATGGGTAGAAACAAGAAAGGCATACCAACTAGAGTCGAGCATAACAGTATCTCCATCAGTCAAAATAGATGAAAAAAGTGCAAATCCATAGGCATAGTTAGACTTCTTCATGATCAGTTTTTTCTCATTTTAGTACTGCAGAGAAAATCCAAAACACGTGCAAAACACCTGTGTTGTTTCAGGATTCATGGTAAAGATTGCTTCTTGCAAATTACCCAAGAAGGCGTCCATTACTAGAGCACCGGACACCATTATAACACCGATCAAACTAAAGTTTGGTGAAGTTTGCGCGTCCGCTAAAGTGAAAAGGATCAAACCCACTACTAATAGAATAGCGGATAAGTATTCGCGAGGCGGGTATTTCCACCTCAGACCGGGTATGAAAGCACCCATTACCATCACTGGAAGAACCTGTAACACGACAAAATAGAAAATCAGAACAGTTTGGAAAAGTAGACATACAGATCACACTGAAAATTTGTGAAAATAGTAATCCTCAACTGCCTTGTCTAAATCCTCTCAAATCATTCACTAAATTCAGTAACTCCACCCTTATTCATACATCGCAAGCTTCTTTCAAGATAAACCATATAGCTAGAACAGAGGATGAATACATCACAGCTGCCTATATTTTTCCAGCCAGGTTAGAAAATTTATCGTATGATCAGCGGCAAAGCTAATAGAAACATTCATCCAACGAAAAATCATTTACACCAACAACTTTAGGTACCGTTTTTCTCAATAAGACATGCAATTTAACATCGAACAATTATGAAACTTCAAAAGACTCAATTTAGATCAAGGAAAGATGCTAGACAAATAATCAAATTGAATCAACCAGTGTTCTAAAAGTCGTTAAGCACTAGTTGGGCGGAAGAGGGGCGCCTAGCGATTAGTTGGCGCCTAGGCTGATTTTTATCTAGACGTTAGACCCCCACCTAGCGCCGGGGCGCTGACTAGTTGGCTGCCTAGACCGATTTAGACATAGGAACCAACAAACGCGAACAAATTGTCATGCAATCGTTGTTCATGAATAACTCCTGTTAAATACAACCCATTGCATATGCTATTTACCTTGGTGGATTTGGACATAATTTGAGCCGGGTAATTTAGAAAAGCCAATGAACCTTTGGTAAATCCATTTGAAAACATAAGCACCGCGGAAAGCTTCACATAAGTCTTCAATGGGTTCACAATTTGCTCCCAAGTGAAGCCTTGTAAGAAAATCAGTGCAACATAAACCCACCCTTGAATAAATGTAAAGTACCAACCATAGCTGTAAGAAGTAAAAACCATCATCAAAACGAGTAAAATCGGCTTATAAATCCTTAAAACAACACCCCAAATCAAACAATGATCAACCTACAACCCATATTTTTAACTGACCTGAATTGGAGCCTATTGTATACATATTCCTGAAGAGAGCAATAAATCAGTTCAAATAAGTTACGAGGACTGATTTACGAAATCGGCACAATATTTTCTTTTGGGTGTTTGTACTCCAAGATTAAGAATGAAATTAGCTGCATTGATATCAGCAAAGAATGTCCTAATTATGAAGATAAATGCAGTTGGCCACCAAGTTTTGAACTCTTTGGACAAACAAGGGAAATGATTTTCATACTCCCCTTTTATGCATGCACATTTTTTTGTCTTTTAATAAAAAAATTACAGATAAAACTGTCAGTAAAAGACAACAAAGGAGTGCATATATCAAAATGGGGAGTGAGACAATCATTGCCCAATGAAACGAGAAAAACCCAACTCCGTGTGGGGTTTGATTTTTCCAATATCGAAAGCAATCATACGGAGAAAAAGAGAGAGAAACCTTTCCTTTCACGGGTTTTCTCCCGTACGAAACAGGGACTTATTAGTCACGCACACATCATTCACGAGGTAACCGATAAAAAAAAACCCAGAAGAGCAAATGAGAAGGGAAAAAAAACTAAGAAAAAGAAAAAAAAAATCTCAGAAGCTCAAATCGAAGAGACAAATGAAAAACGCAGGAAAAACAGAGGAAAAAGTTGATGGAACAGAGGCTTCAGTTGGTTATACCTCGCACACGCCGTTGACGAGGTAACCGAAGAAAAACCCAGAAGAGCAAATGAGAAATTGTTTCCATCTGGGTTTGTCAGAGAGAGAGATTCCGAAGAGTGACCGAGTCTGCTCTTCGTTCTTCATTTATTTTTATTTTTTTCACTCTGTTTCCCAGTGATTTCAGAGCCTTTATTGATGGAAATAGAATCAATTTGGTACCCGTACCTAGAGGTGTCAAATGGGCCGTGCCGGCACGGCACGACACGGGCACGGCACGGGCACGGGGCAGCACGGCACGTCACAGGCACGGTATTGGCCTGGCACGGCACGACACAGCACGATTGTAGTGGGCCCGGGGCACGGCACGGGCACGGAAGTGGGCGGCACAGCACGGGCACGGCACGAAAGTTGGACTGGCACGGCACGGCACGACACAGTCGTAGACGGGCACGACACGGGCACGGGCACGAAAAGTGGACAGGAACGGCACGGCACGGCACGGTTCTAAGAAGGCACGGGCACGGGCACGAGCACGGGCACGACCGGGCACGAGCATGGGCACGAAAAGGGCACGGCACGAGGCACGGGAAAAAAAATTAATTAAGCCAAATGACTTTTTTTTTAAAATTTTTAAAAAAATAAACAATTTCTATTCGGTAAAAAATATTTGTTTATCTTTTTTTAAAGGTAAACAACTAAGATATTTAATTTTTTTTAAAAAACAATTTATTAAAAATCATGTTTTTAAAAAATCATTTTTTACTTTTAAAAAACTATCAAATTTTGTTTGGTAAAAATATTTGTTTTGTTTTTGTTAGTAAAATTAAATAGGCTTTGGACCTTTGGTTTGCAAATTTAATATTACAATACAAGATAACAAGTAAAATTAAAAAAACTTATCAAAATATTTATGGTGCAAGAGTAATTTAATATGAAAGAAAACGTGCAAAAGTCATATATTATTTACCCCAAATCTAACAAGAAATAAGAAAAAAATGTGTCAGACAAAAAAGAAAAAAAATACATAGTAGAAATAAGGGGAAAAAATAAATAAATAAGGGTTAGCTAGACAGCCCAGACTATGACTTGAACCCAGGTCTTTAGATCTTTTTATACACAAACAAACCACTATGCCACCAATTAACTTGTATTATGAATTTGAAAAATTAGTATACATTATGTAGCTCTATTATATAAAAACGAGGCCATCAAGCAGTAGCCACACAATCGCAACGCAATCACAACGATCGATACCATTCAATCCATTCATTTTGTTGTGTTTAGTGTTTTAATCATTGGATCCAATTTTTTCGTGCGTCAGATTTTGATAGCTCTTTCATCGGCACACTTATCATTGTTTGATTGAATTTTTTTTACGTCTAATCAAGTATGTAGCGATAAGCATTTTACTTGATTATTGACATGAATGATCTAATTCCTCCCATATAAACGTTAGATGGTTCTGATTTTTATAAAATAGCTTAGGCAGCACTTAAGTAGTGTATTATGGGACTTAAACGCCTCTAGAAGAACCAAATGTGCTTCGATCACGTGGTTTCAGAAATTCGATTATCACCTATTTCAGGTGAGAATGATAAATTTGATAAGACGTGAAATCCTAACGGTTTAGATCGAACATTCAGGAAAAAGAGTCTGTAGCTACATTTCAAATATATACATCGAACTTAGTTGGTTATGAAACAAGGTATTCTGCTATAATATAATGTACGTTAGCCACACGATCACAAAACAAAAATGACGATCCATACCGTTCATTTTGTTATTCTCTATGTTTAATAACTCTCACCAATTTTTGGGTCTACCGGATTTTTAAAACTCCTTCATCAGGACGTAGATTCATTAATAGAAAAATAAACGTTATAAACAATCAAGTATATAACGATAACCAAATTACTTTATTTTTTGCAAGAATGATATAATCGCTCCCACATAAAAGATAGACGGTTTCGATTTTCAAAAAAAAGCTCGGGCGGCCCTCAAGTGATGCATTATAGGACTTTACGAGAATTTTCCGTTATTGGTGCATATGGATTATTGGCGTCTCGCACGCACATGATCATACCATTCATATAAAAGAGTAAGAGATGTTGCCCTAGCACTCTAGCAGACATCTCTCATCTCTGGACTCTGAATCTGATTCTCTCTGTCTCTCTGCCTCTCACAATCTCACTCTCTCAAGTCTCTCACGACAGTCTCAGGCCAGAGCAACGTTCGGAAATCTAACGTTCGGATTTGTCAACGTTTGAATCTCACTCTCGTCTCTCTGACACTCTCCACTCTCAAAGTTCCGATTCTCAACATCTCTCTCTCACTCTCTCCGTCTCTCGCTTCTCTCCACTTTCAACGGTGACTGGTAGTGGTCTGGCGGTGAGTCAAACCGTAGATCGACTGCCGTTTCCGATTGAGGTCGTTTGTTTGCCCGATTGAGGTCCTTTTCCGGTGACCGACGTCAACAGATCTAGCCCTTCCCTTTCCAGACGTCAACAGGTATCTCTCTCAGACTCTCACTTCCCTCTCCAGACGTGAACAGATGGTAGTCACCTCTCTTTGTTTTTTCTTCTTTACTAAGGGTTATTTTCTTCTTCAGTACTGTCTTTCTATATTTTCTCTTTGAACTTGTTTTCGCTTCTCCAGATTTCCTGGCATCTGCTTGTCTCTCTGTATTTTTTTCTCCCCTTTAGAAGGATACTACTTTTATGGGAGGAGGAGATTTTGGAAAGCAGTAACGAGATGGATCCTGAAATTTATTAGATTGTAATTTCATCGATGAATTTGATATGCATATATCTGTTATAAACTTATATTAACAGGGGGTAAGCCAGAGGCAGTGGGGTCAATATTCAGAAAAATAAATAATCTTCTCTTTCGCTAATCAAAATTTCATTATGTATTGCTACTGGAAAATTATTGATGATTGATAGCCCTCAGGTAAGTGATATTGTTTTCTTAGCCAAAAAGAAGTGATATTGTGCTTAAAAATGTGTCGATAATCATGATTTATGTATACAAGTTTGCGAATGTGCATCATTTCTTAATTAATTGAAACATTTGTCTTGAAAGTCTAACTTCTTTAGCATTAAATGGAGTATTATCCACATATATTGACTGATGGTTAGTGAAATACTCCACTAGCTTTAAAAAGTGGGCAAATTTATGGTTTTAGTGGAATTGTTTCATACCCGAGGCAATTTAATTGAAATTGTGGGGTCAAATGCATAAAATGTTGCGTGAAAATCTAACCAATTTAACGGGTAAATGTTGATGTCAACAGGGTCAAGTGACCCAAATTGACCCACGGTAGCTCCGCCCATGCTTATATACACACACATGAACCGGAGAATTGTTCAAACTTCTGATTTACTAGTATGGTTTATTATATTTGCACCTTTGGTCCTCATCTACCAATTTCAATGTTCTGAGTTTGTTCTACCAAAAGAAAGAAAAGAGGTTCTGAGTTTTTTTAATGGTATCACATTCCATGTTTGACATGCAACATTTATCTCTACAATTAATGTTTATGAGATATACTTCTGTTACAGATTTTGTTCAACTTTTGGGCTATTACGATTGTTGCCCTTTGCCCGGACTACAAAGAAGCTGGATTCTTTGGCAAACTACTTTTTTTTTATTCAAAGTTGATACGGTGATGGTTTATCCAAACAAGTTTTGCGTATTTTCCATCTCCATCTCCTTATGCTTATTTTCCTTTTTCTCTCTCGCTCTCTCTTTTTTTTTTTTTTCAAATATGAAACCGAAAGAAATAGACTTTTAGTCAATGAAATAGAGAACAAATTGGACAATCACAATCGGAAGTTTGGCGTAGGAAAAACAGGGGATATACTGTTGTGATTACATGCACAATGTTCATATGCTTCTTTCCATATGCAATTCCGGCGTTAGTTTTTGGTGTATTTTTTGTGCAATTTTTGGTGTACTTTCTGATGCACAAAACCTAGGTCAACGATACATGGATTTCCAGATTCAGGTCATGTAAGAGATAGCGTTGTCTGGTAATAGTTAGAAACTCGTCTGAGCTCGAATTATGCTTTTGAACACAAACAGGAAGAATTCGGTGTCGGAATTGGGTACTTGGGATGGATACATAGTTCACCTTGAGCTGCTCTGGGTGCTGGATGATTGATTGCCATTTCGGATATGGTTAAAAACCATTTTTAGTTGTAGCGTATTGCCAGAGTTCCGTTGACAGCAGCCTGTAGAATCCAGAAATGTAAAATATTTGAAATATAACAAGAATTAGATAATACTAACACTAATTCTCAATTAAACAACAGTTAGAATACAATTGCTACTTCAGTATCAGTGTCATGACTCATGACTAAGTCTGCTTAATGTGTCCTTAACATTGACCTGGAGCGAATAGCCATTTCAATACCCAATTCTTCAGCCATTGCTACCACAAGCACCTTGAGCACATTCCCTGTACCAGCATAATCACAGGAAAGTAGAGTCATGTCACAATACTTCCTAATTTGCACATTAAGTGTCTTTGAAACCTCTGCCGTTGCCTCCACACTTTCTTGTTAAACGACATTCCGAAGAAAACCATCACAAACATATCAGGATATTAGGAACCAACTGACCAACATATACCAAGCCTAATGATAGGCCAAGTTCAAAGGTAATAGGATATTAGGATTTGGACTTTTTTTTTATTTCGTGTTTATAGTTATGGTATGCAAAATATTTTTTGTTTTCCATCTCTGCACTGAACTGGTCATCTGCTTTTGGTCATCTGCTTTAGGATTTGGACTTGTTTCTTATTACCGTCTTGAATTCAAATTTCGAATACAGTTTAGTTTTCTCTATTTGTACATTCTAGGTTTTCTGCACATGTAGGTTATTAACTTATTTAGATGTTATTAATTAATGTTCTACTGTACTAATTTTCTCTGTTTTCAGTTTTTTGTAGGAGATGGATCCTGAAAACATTCATTTTGACAATGAGGATTTAAACCTTGACCCAAATGATGATGAACTAACTCTACCAGCTGGAAGGGAGTCTGTAGGTGAAGCTGCTTCAAACATTGCAGCAGGTTTTAATCCTACAGGCGTAACAGGCTGTAGCCAATCAGCCCAGTCTGGTGGAACAAGGCGTTACTCTTGGGTATGGAAACATGCAACTATAGTTAATAACTATAAAAATGCACAGGGAATTGATTTAGGATCTAGAGCTGTATGTCATTATTGTCCAAATAATTATACTTGCGTAAGTAAGGGTGGTGTAGGGCATCTTCAACGACATTTAGAAAACAAACATAAAAAATTTAAACATTCTGAAGTTGGAGTCAGTGGTGAATCTGGTGGTTTTGATTCCGTAGGTGGTACGTCGAATTTCGTATATTCTCAATCTAGTATGAGAGAGGGGTTGGCCCGTTACGTAGTTGCAGCAGAACAACCATTTACTTTTGGTGATGATATTAGATTTGAATATTTTGTTAAACATTATCTTAATCCTCTTTTTTCGAAAGTTTCTAGAAATACAACCAGAAGTGATTCTTTGAAAGCTTTTATTGAAGTTAGAAAAATTTTGATGAGTGAAATTGCAGAACTTGGTAGTTTAATCTCTTTTACTTCTGATTTGTGGAGTGGTCGAAATAATCTTGGTTACATTTCTGTGACAGCTCATTATATAGACTCCAATTGGATTTTGAATAAAAAAATTATTGCTTTCCGTTTAATGGAGTATCCTCATAATGCTATGAACATTTTTCAATGTATAATGGGTGTTTTTAGGGAGTTTGAAATTGTTGATAAAGTTTTTAGTATTACTTTTGATAACCATTCTGCTAATACCAGTTCAATTGATTTGTTCAAACAAAATTTGACTACTCTTCATGCTGGACAATTTTTTCATGTGCGATGTGTTTGTCATATTATTAACTTAGTTGTGCAAGATGGTTTGAAACATATAGGACCACAAATAGAAAAAATTAGAGATGCTATTCTTTTTATTGCTACTTCCCCAGCTAGGCAACAAGAATTTGAAGGATTGTGTGTAAGTTACAATATTAAAGCAAAAAAAATCAAAACTGATGTGAAAACTCGTTGGAATTCAACATTTCTTATGTTAAAATCTTGTAGGAATCATGCTGACGTAATTTCTGCTTATATTAATTCCAAGCATATGCGTACTGATGGTGGTTTAACTCGAGGTGATTGGAAGATTGCTTTTGAGTTTATGAATTTTTTGAAAATATTTTATGCTGCTACCTTAGCTTGCTCAGGTGTTCGTTATCCTACTACTTGTATTGTGCTTAATCACTTGTATAATATGAGTCACACTCTTAAAAGTCATAGAATGAAACCAAATTTTGTAGCTGCTTGTAAGTCTATGGAAGATAAATTTAACAAATATTTCGAAAACATGCCAACAATATTTATTGTAGCTTCTGTAATGGACCCAAGGATTAAGGTAAGGGGTGTTGAAAAGCTCTTAAAAGGGCTTGGTGAGAATTTAGGGATTACATTACCTTCTATTTCTACTGTCACTGCGCTGTTGACTTCTATATATGCTTCATATGAGTCTAAATTTGCATGCACTACTGCTGCTCCATATTCTTCAAGTATTAATAACCCATGTTCTACAAGTAACAATGAGAATGACCCATCTTGGTTTCTGATTTCAGGGCCAAGTAGTAGTGAAACTTTATCACGATCTGAACTTACTCAATATTTAGAGATAAATTTAGTTACCAATGAGGAGTTTCAATCATTTGATATCTTAGCTTGGTGGAAAAAAACTGAAAAGACATTTCCTATTCTTTCTATCATGGCACGTGATTTACTAACACCACCTGTGTCTTCAGTGGCTTCCGAATCTGCTTTTAGTGCAGGTAATAGAGTGTTGGATGAAAGGAGGAGCAGACTAGCTCCCGACATTTTAGACTGTCTTATATGCTTAAAAGATTGGGAGGATGCACGTCTTGGAATTCAAAGATGCCATCCTAGAGATGAATTCAGAGATTATTTTTCGGACTCAGATATAGATGCTGATTAGGGGGGGATGCATTGATGATGCTGGTAACTTATGAAGGCCTTAAATGACAACTTAATGTTGCCGCATCCAGGTGCTATTCTTCATATATCTGATTGTGTGCTATGATGATATAATCTGAGCCTTTGGTGTTTAGTGTGGCCAAGATGATGCTGGTAACTTATGAAGGCCTTAAATGGCAACTTAATGTTACCGCATCCAAGTGCTATTCTTTATATATCTGAGTGTGTGCTATAATGCTATAATCTGATCTGAGCCTTTGGTGTTTAGCGTGGCTATGATGATGTAATCTGAGCCTAATTGGTGTCTTTGTGTGGCTATGATGATATAATCTGACATGATGATGTAATCTGAGCCTAATTGGTGTTTTGTGTGGCTATGATGATCTAATCTGAGCCTTGGTGTTTAGTGTGGCTATGATGATGTAATCTGAGCCTAATTGGTGTTTTGTGTGGCTATGATGATATAATCTGAGCCTTTGGTTGTTTAGTGTGGCTATGATGATATAATCCTGAGCCAAATTGGTGTTATACTTCAAGCTTTCATTTGTTATTGGACTGAGCAGAAACTGAGCAAAAATTGAGCAGAAATGACTTTGTATGCTGCTGCTGCTGTTTGAACAACTCTGTGTCAGTGTGTGGGTGTCTTTCAATTCAAGTTTTAGTGTCCCAAGTGTGTGTGTATTTGCTGGTTTCAAAATGTGCAATTTTTAGTGTGGCTATGATGATATAATCTGAGCCAAATTGGTGTTATACTTCAAGCTTTCATTTGTTATTGGACTGAGCAGAAACTGAGCAAAAATTGAGCAGAAATGACTTTGTATGCTGCTGCTGCTGTTTGAACAACTCTTTGTCAGTGTGTGGGTGTCTTTCAATTCAAGTTTTAGTGTCCCAAGTGTGTGTGTGTTTGTTGGTTTCAAAATGTGTAGTTTTTAGTGTGGCTATGATGATATAATCTGAGCCAAATTGGTGTTATACTTCAAGCTTTCATTTGTTATTGGACTGAGCAGAAACTGAGCAAAAATTGAGCAGAAATGACTTTGTATGCTGCTGCTGCTGTTTGAACAACTCTGTGTCAGTGTGTGGGTGTCTTTCAATTCAAGTTTTAGTGTCCCAAGTGTGTGCGTGTTTGTTGGTTTCAAAATGTGTAGTTTTTAGTTGGTTTTTGGTTCAAAGTTTGGAGGGTTTTGGCCGATTTTTGGTTCAAAAAAGTGCAGA
This sequence comes from Rhododendron vialii, assembly GCF_030253575.1. Classification (NCBI taxonomy): domain Eukaryota; kingdom Viridiplantae; phylum Streptophyta; class Magnoliopsida; order Ericales; family Ericaceae; genus Rhododendron; species Rhododendron vialii. The sequence goes on along the minus strand of NC_080557.1, from coordinate 24,129,299 downwards.
TGTGTGTGTGTGTGTATGTTAAAGATACAACAGTCAGCTAGTTTCAAAATGTGCAGTTTTTAGTTGTTTGTTGGTTCAAATGGGGAAGGCTCCTGGGACTTGCGATTTTAATGGGATAGCTGCAATCACTACCACGAATCCAAGTAAGATTAGAATGGCATTGTTAGCAGAAAAACCGTCTGCTTTCTTTCGTTTGTACATGCTTTATTCATGTCCCTAATTTCTGTTATTGCATATGAACTCCTACCCACAAGTATAAAGAAAACAGTTAGCAAGTTAGCAACTAATGAGCAACTCACGTTTCTTGCCTTTGGTCGATGTAGTGGTGGCAACAATGGAACCTTCGTAAACACCACAGCCCCGGCATTGAATTCTTGGAGGTCAAGTTCTTCTTCCCACTACCTCCATGGCTATGGTTCAACACGTGCGGTTATTCTAGTTGGAGTCCTATCATTGTTTGTGATTTTCCTTTGATTCATATGTTAATGGGTTGTTTGCCAGTAGGGAATTTTAGCTAGATGGCAGTTTTTATTCATTATGTGCCTTTGTAGAACTTTGTCTCAATGTACTGCTCTTAGCCAGTTTTTTCCTCTGTGAATATGTTGCAGTTGAAGGGTTGGGAATTCAGATGGGGATGTGTTTTGACTGATCATTGTAGAACTCTCTTTATCTATCCCATTTGGTTTATATAGATGTTTCTCTTAATGGAAAACAATCCTCTATGTGAATATGTTGCAGTTGAATAGGCTTCTGAATTACTTGAACTGAAATCTTAGAACTATACAAAGCAGTTGAAATTGCTGCCTTTTGAAGTACATAATGTCTTGACAGTATTAAGCCCAATAATAACCTGCATTTATATAGTTCAAATCTGCGTAAGGCGGCCAGTTGGGATTTTTCTTACCTTTGCGAGGGCTATAAAACCAACAAAACTCTACTTTTGAAGTTGTGTACATTTTTTTGTGGAAATTGAACAGCGTTAGGTGGCAGAAATAACCGGAATTTCACCGGTACAACTGAAGCAGCTTGGATTTTGCCCGATATTGTGGCCTAAAAGGGACTTTGGCATGTCTGTTCCTTTTCATTTTTAACAAGACAATACATACAAACTTGAGACCACAATGATTTTCGCACTTTAAAATTTATCTTTTAGTGCCTTGGAGTGCACTAAGGCACACAAGGATTGACAATGGAAAATGGAAAGTGATTCCTATCATAAAATTAATGACATACGGAGTAGCATTTTTTCGATACTACTCTCTCCACTTTGGATAGAGGTGTTAAATGAGACTTGTGCAACAATAAGGATTGAAAGCGCAAGCGTAGATTGACTGAGTCATTTACCAAACTCGCTTGTATACTAACCGAAAAGTTGTTTAGAGATTTATCAAGTAGGAAGTTGGGAAAGCGAGGAAAAAGAGGGGACGTTCAAAGAAAAAAAAGGAAAGAAGGGGCAATCGAAGTCGAATAGCAAATGGCACGGCACGACACGACACGATTTAAGAAAACGGGCCGGCACGACATGACACGATTGAAAATGGCACGGCACGGCACGACACGACACGATTTAAGAAAACGGGCCGGCACGACACGACACGAATTCAGAAACGGGCCGGCACGACACGACACGATTTAAGAAAATGGGCCGGCACGACACGACACGAATTCAGAAACGGGCCGGCACGACACGACACGATTGGCAAATGGCACGGCACGGCACGACACGATTTAAGTAAACGGGCCGGCACGGCACGACACGATTGACAAACGGCACGGCACGGCACGACACGATTTGAGTAAATATAGTAAACGGGCCGGCACGGCACGGCACGAAGCACGGTTAGCACGAAGTTAAACGGGCCGTGCCGGCACGGCACGACCCGTTTGACACCTCTACCCGTACCCACAAGTTTTGCATGTTGATTTTGGACTCGACGTCGGAAGGAGTAGTAGTCTAAGTAGGATTCACGTATGAAAGCAGGGTAGTGAATATCGGTTTGATTACGTTTATCCAATAAAATAAGATTTAACGAGTGAAAATGAAAGGTTTTGAGAGAGAATATGAGTTGATATGGTTTAGAGAGAGAGAGAGAGAGAGAGAGAGAGAGAGAGAGAGAGAGAGGGAGAGGGAGAGGGAGAGGGTAGGGTAGGGGTGAACAAGAGTTTTAATTTTAATTTATTCTGATAGATAAAGAGGTTTTAACAGTATGAAAATGATCTTTGCATTTTTATGTTATATTATTGCATTCTTTGTTGTTTTTTATTTACTTAAAATGAAAGCTAAAATATTCTTCATCCGTGAAAAGTAAATTACAAAGTAAAGGTACTCTGGTAATTTCATTTGAATAATGACAACAAAGAGTGCAAAAATATATAGGAAAATAACGGAAATTTTCCATTAATCTCATGAGGTCTTGGTTGGCCTTAAGCAATTTATATTTGATGTTGTTGTATAGGTGTCTTCTCTGAATTTTCAGTTAAATTGTGTTAATTTTTTGTTCGTTTGGGCAAAAAAACCCAAAAAAAAAAAAATTAGGAAAAAATGAACGTAGAAGCAAAAATTTCTCTATTTTTAGCTTTTATTATATGTCAAATTCTTTTTAAAATATGTCTATACGTTTTACATCTCCAATTCGTATGATTGAATTGAAAAGAATCTTTTGATCTAAAGGAAAATGTACTATATGTGACACCCCGCTTTTCGGTGGCCGGCGGTACTGGAGGATACCAGGCTCCGTCCGGACGGGAGGAGGCAAGTCATGGTTTATAAGAGAAGATCCCTCCTACTTGTATAAGGTCTTTTAAAGCCGTGAGAGTGGGTCAAAGTGCATAGGAACTTCATAATTAAGTGTGCTCATCCTGGGATAGTCCAGGGATGGGTGACTAACTGAAAAGTCTATGGATTTTGGGCGTTCAAAACGGACAATGTTGTACAAAGACGGAGCGGGTCGGTACACTATATATTCAACAATGGTCATTCTTAAAAGAAATTGACAAAAAGCACATCTTTCCCATAATTTTATACACAATTCATACATTTCAATACATTTTTTCAACATTAATTTAGCATTTTCTATTAAAACAAAAGCGGTGAAGAGAGCTCTTAGAGGCTAGAGCTTCGCCTTCGCATGTTTGATAATTATTCGTTATTCAGTCAAGGTAGCACTAGCATCAACCTGTGTTATGTTATGCACGATGATTGAGAGATAAAAAATATATATTTTAACAATGCGGTTTCCGCATTATAGGTTGATAGAGATAGATATGCAAATAGATTTAATTGACCCCACTAATAGGGTCTTTTTAAATTTTAAGTCATCTTATTGGTTAGACCAAGTGAATTTAATATAGGGTTAAAATACAAATATTTTAAAAGTGCTCAGGGTAAAGTAGTATCTTTCCAAACTGCATTACAAGAGTTATGGGTTGATATATGTTGTGTCAAATGTTGGACTTAGGTGGGCTTGAGATTCGAATCGGCTCCCCATGATAAACCATGTGATTTGCCTACCTCCTCATTAAATATGTCTATTTATATTTTTGACGTGGATAAATTTTTTTCTTTTTTTTTTTGAGGGGAGGGGGCATTGGCGGAAAATGGTTTACAAATAAAAGCAAAATTTTGCACTTGAATAAAGGGACGCGATAAGTATGTAATAATTTGAAATAATAAAGTTAGAGGATTGACATGAAAAATCACGAAATGTTGATAATTCTGGATAGAAATTCTATTTGATATTTTGGTGGAAGATGATTATTATTATTATTTTTTACTTTTTCTAATGTTTGCCTAGAATTCTACTGATAAATTTTAGGGTAAACTACAGTTAACCCCCTCTAACTAAGCTTCACGTGCACTTTGCCTCCTCTAACTTTTTGTTTTGACACTCAACCCCCTCTAACTAACTGAAATTCAAATGGTCATAACTTTAAACGGTCATAATTTCTTCGTCTGAAATCGAAAACATGCAAATTATATATCGATTTCGAGGTCTTGAAGTCAGCTTTCTAATGACACCAAAAATCATACCACGATTCAAAGCACACAGAAAGTTATGATCAAAACGGTCTTTCTGTCTACCAGCCCTTACTCTTTTGATCATAACTTTCAGTGTGCTTTGAATCGTGATGTGATTTTGGTGTCATTAGAAAGCTGACTTCAAGACCTCAAAATTGATATATAATTTGCATGTTTTTGATTTCGGACGAAGAAGTTATGACCGTTTGAATTTCAGTTAGTTAGAGGGGGTTGAGTACCAAAAAAAGAAGTTAGAGGGGGCAAAGTGCACACGAGGCTTAGTTAGAGGGGGTTAACTATAGTTTATCCTAAATTTTAAGCCCATAACTTTTGTAAAGCAGTTTGGAGAGTTGTTGGGATCGGTTTTTTAAAGATTCTAAGTTGTGAATTGGAAAATTTTATATAAATTAAGATGGATAGATTATAATAAATATGTGGAAGCATTTCGATCGATCATTTGTACCATATATATAGATTTCTAATACATTTAGCCCATGGAGCTGATGGGGATACCTCTCTCAAGGATGTACTGCCATGCTGATGACTTAACTGTATATACCCGGCCCAGAACTACAAGGAAGCGAACCCGGATCCCTTGTCCGACCCGCCTGTCTCATCCCTCTCGGCCGTTGATCTCGCAAATCAACGGCTGAAATAGGCCAAACACTTTTTTCTCAAAACGACGTCGTTTTGGAGCAAAACGCTCGGCCCATCTCAACCGTTGATTTGTGATATCAACGGCTGAGAGGGATCGAACAGACGGGTCGAACTGGAGGAGTCGGACTGGAGATCTCAGTCGCAAGGAAGCCGGCCACCTCACTTAATCAGGGACAGAGACGTACGTACGTTAGGAAGTTACTGATCGAGATGGATTACGTATTTGCTACAATTGTAATAGCACTAGCTTCTTGGGTCTAGGCCGATGCCATGCATGCTCCATTGTGGATCATGATGGAAGCTCGCAAGGTTGGCAGACAAAAGCCTGCCCAAATTAAACACTCCCAAGACCCCCCAAACCTCTGGTAAAGCGGACCCATAGTAAGTATATGTATAGTAAATTAGAGGCAGGTCCTCTTTTTTAGGTTTGGTTCGATCCCAACCCTGAAATATTTTTCCGAAGCTGGATGGCTCAGTTATGTTGCATGTGGACGTTTTTGCCCCAAATCCCAACAAACAAAATAAAATAGCTCCTGCAATCCAGACGATTCATAAAGACGATAACCCCTCTCTCTCTCTCTCTCTCTCTTCGTTGTTCATCCATCATCAATCTCCACTGCCGTAGGCAGTCGGAAAGCACCAGCTCACCAATTCTCGACGAATCCTCCATTAGCGAGGTCGACGACGACGAGTTAGACGAGGATGACGAAGAAGACTTCGACAGAGGAGGAGGATCAGTGGTTAGTGATGAAGAAGACTTCCACCGCCTTCGCAGTCGCGCCACCACCACCGCTCTCTCCGATGCCGACTATTTCTCCTTCGCTGCTCTCGGTGAGATCATGATCTCCAATCGGACAAGGGGACACTGTGAAGTTAAACTCCTCTTTTTGATCAAACCAAACAGAAATTCCAAGATTTGTTTTCACCATTCCAAAATCTGTTTCCAGAAATTCCGTGAAGTTAAACTCCTAGAGTTTTCAGATCTGTTCGGCGGTAGAACAAATGGTGTAGTTATGCATGCTTGTAGTTGCCTTTTCTTTTTGTAGTTTAATGGTGAAATCTAGAAAGAAGTAGTTGTGTACGTATGTGTAAATTGTTAAATAATCTGTTTTCACGATTCCGATTTTTTTTTAGATTATATGTTAAATGTCAGATTTATGTATTTCAACCTTCCATATCTGATTTTGATTACTTTTTTTTTTGTTTTTGTTCAATTTTTGTTCGTATGTGTATTTTCTTTGAAAATTGTGTATTTTTTTTATAAGAACTGTATGTTGTTCATGAGAATTGCGTATTTTTCTATGAGAACTTCGTATTTTTTTATGAGAATTATATATTTTCTATGAGAACTGTTTATTTTAGTGCGTGGTAAGACTATGTGAACTATGTATTTTTCAGTTCTCATAACCAGTTCACAAAGCTAATTCTCTATAAGAACAGTCACTTCTCAATGAAAACTGGCAGTTCTCATAGAACTGACTATGAGAATTGGCAGTTCACATAGCCAGTTCTCATAGCTTAGTTCACATAGCCAAGTCTCATAGAACTGACTATGAGACTTGGCAGTTAAAAATTCAATTCTAAATCAATTTATTTCCTATGTGAACTATTACTTTTTTATTTTGATTACTTTTTTAAGATATGGCGGTGAGAATATTTATAACTATATTTGATTTTAATTACCTTTTTTATTTTTGTTCAATTTTTGTTCGGTGTATATTTTGTATGAGAACTGTGTATTTTTCTATGAGAACTGTGTGTTGTTTATAAAAACTGTATATGAGAACTATGTATTTTTCTATGAGAACTGCGTATTTTTTTATGAGAATTGTGTATTTTTCATGAGAACTGTCCATTAGAGTAGTGTATTTTTTATGAGAACTGTATATATTTTTATGAGAACTGTGTATTTTAGAGTGTGGTAAGACTATGTGAATTGTGTATTTTTTAGTCCACATAGCCAGTTCACATAGTCCAATTCTCATAACCAGTTTACAAAGTTAGTTCTCTATGAGAATAGTCACTTCTCATAGTCAATTCTCATAGAACTGACTATGAAAACTAGCAGTTCTCATAGAATTGACTATGAGAATTGACAGGTTCACATAGCCAGTTCTCATAGCTCAGTTCACATAGTAAGTTCTCTGTGAGAACTGAGCGGTTCTCATAGAATTGACTATGAGACTTGGCAGTTCTCATAGTCAGTTTACATAGCTTAGGGTATTTTTGTTCGAAATAATATGTTTCAAGAATTGATTCTAAAAATATAGCTCTCATAACCCCAGTTCTCATAGCCATAATTCAATGGTGTTTTTGTCCAAAATAATGTTAACTCGGACTATGTGAACTGGCGGGGATATTTTTGTCTGAAATATTATGTTAACTGGCTATGAGAATTGGCAGTTCTCATAGTCAGTTCACATAGCCAAGAGTATTTTTGTCCGAAATAATATGTGTCAGGAGTTTATTCTAAAAATATAAATTTTACTAAAAGCAGATATATACACAAAAAGTTTCGAAGAATGGGCAAAATAGTAAAAATGCATGAAAAATAAAAAAAAAGGACTGAAATAAAGAAGAAATATTTTTGTCAGGACTAAAGTAAGTCCGAACCTACTTTTTAAAGCTGGCCTAAAAATTCCCCTAGTATGCCAGTTACAAACCCAATCAAATGTGGATCAATCTTTAGTTCTATTAAAGACGGACTTTTTTGGTATTTTTTTGTCGTCTTATATTTTCAACATTAGTTCATATTTTGTATGTTATCGATTTCTCTTATCGAGATAGATGATGTGACAAAAAAAAAGTGAACCGAATCTAATAAAAAACTAAGGAAAACAACCTAAAAAAACATACATCCGGATCTGTGAGGATTTCACTATAAGGATCGTGTGAGGCTTTTAACCAGGAGCTGCCAACACATCAATAAAGGGATCCAACGGTGTACACAACACTTGCTTTTGTCTTTAACCAAACGGCACCGTATGGAGGATACTTTTCTAACCGAGAGGAAACGGGAGGAAATCCCGTCCATCATCTTCTCATGTCTGACTCGTCTGAGAGAAAACCCAACAGCCGTTCTTCTTCTTCTCCGCTCCTGACCGTTTTCTTCTTCTTCTCTGTCCCTCGGGCTATTCTCGACGGCGACGAGGACAAAATCTCTCTCTCTCTCTCTCTCTCTCTCACACACACACACACACACTAATTTGGATCTAAAAACATCAGTCCAAATGAAATGCTCAATCAAATTACATACGGTTAACCAACGATTGTAAACCCTTTGGTCTACAGAGACATGAGTTGTGGATCATCCTTCAGAACTAGCAGTTCTTCCTCTGGATCACCCGAAATCTCAATTTATAGACTTTTGCGTTGATAAAGCTTCCCAGTCAAAAATGAAATCATTACAAAACCATGAATTTCTTATGGGAAAAAGCACATGCAGGGGGGAGCAATAGATTATAGTATGCACTTTGGCGGACCACCGTCGTGGTCGGACACTAGTCACCGGCGTGCCGTTGAAAACAATGGAGGGTTCGTCTTCTGGGAACGACTTTTCCTTTCTTGTGAGAACATAACGTTCCCCCAAACGTTTTCTCTCCATTTAGATGTTGCAACTGCGAATTTAATGTATAGAAAATTAGAGGCTGGTCCTGGTTTTTAGGTTCGGTTTGATCCCAACCTTGAATATTATTCTCAAACCTACACAGGTTTGGATATGTTATCTTATGACTTTTTTGCCCTTTTTATTCCGCATTGTGAACTCCATCTCGCCATTCCTCCTCTCTCTCTATGAAGAAGACGATAAATCTCTCTCTCTCTCTCTCTCTCTCTCTCTCACACACACACACACATCCCCGGCGTTACCAAAATTGCGACCACGCCGCCAAACAAAACACCAGCACTTGTTTGATGGAATTGGTCTCGCTGGCGATCACCTCCATCGTTCCGGCGAGAATCCCACACTTCTCCAGTCTGTACAATTATCTCGATTCTCCCAATCTCAAGATTGAACTCGCAACAGGATTCACATGCACACGCCGCCATCCTCCTCTGCTGCCGCCGGAGCGATTGAATACAGTGATCCTCAATAGAAGTCCAAGCTCTGAATAGGATGACTGAGATTCAAAGGATCCAAACAAAGAGAAGCAAGACCAAACCTCCACACCTCGATTCGGTTCCAGATTCAGATTCTTTTCAAATCCATCTACACCTCGATTACACTCTCAGTCCGCTCCGAGCCCCACCTTCTGTTGCCGAACCATGTTACAGATCGGCGGTGTCGAGTTTGAAAAGAAAGGCATGGAAATATGGAATCTTTCCTCCAGCTTCTGGAAAACGAGGAGAAAGCCGCGGCCGTGGTTTCCAAGGGAGGCAACGTTTCTTACTTGATTCATTTGCTAGATCTGAACGCTCATTCCTCGATTCGTGAACAAGCGGTCACCACTATGTTGATGCATTTGTTGAGGAGTAGTAGGAAACATTTAATTTCTGAACATTTTTTTTTGTCGCCCCTGAAATTTGCATTTTGTCAAACTTGCATAATTTTTTTTTTATCTGCGTCGAACTTGCATTTGTTGTAATAATTAATTTTAGTTTGGCTATGTGAACTGGTTTGAGTTCACATAGTCCAATTCACATAACGCAGGTCACATAGCTAATTCTCATATGAAAATACACGCTTCTCATAGAAAATACACATACGAACATGACGTCTACCTTTTTTGTTTTTGTTTAATTTTTGTTCATATGTGTATTTTCTATGAGAATTGTGTATTTTTCTATGAGATTTATGTATTGTTTATGAGAACTGTCGATGAGAATTATATATTTTCTATGAGAACGGTGTATTTTTTTATGAGAACTGTATATTGTCCATGAGAACTGTCTACTAGAATCGTGTATTTTCTATGAGAACAATATATTTTTATGAGAAATGTGTATTTTAGTATGTAGTAAGATTATATGAACTGTGTATTTTTCAGTTCACATAATCTAGTTCTCATAACCAATTCACATAGCTCAGTTCACATAGCCAGTTCTCTATGAAAATTGAGCAGTTCTCATAGAACTGATTATGAGACTTAACAGTTCAAAATTCAATTCTAAATCAATTTATTTTCTATGTGAACTGGAGTACTTTTTTACTTTAATTACTTTTTTAAGACATGGCGATGAGAACATTTATAATTATATTTGATTTTGATTATCTTTTTGTTTTTATTCATTTTTTGTTCCTGTGTGTATTTTCTGTGAGAACTGTGTGTTGTTCATGAGAATTGTCTATGAGAACTACATATTTTTCTATGAGAACTGTTTATTGTCCATGAGAACTGTCTATTAGAACCGTGTATTTTCGATGAGAACTGTATATTTTTTATGAGAACTGTGTATTTTAGTATGTGATAAGATTATGTGAACTATATATTTTTCAGTTTACATAGTCCAGTTCTCATAACCAATTCAGAAAGCTAGTTCTCTATGAGAACAGTCACTTCTCATAGCTAATTCTTATAGAACTAACTATGAAAACTGGCAGTTCTCATAGAACTGACTATGAGAATTGACTGTTCATATAATCAGTTCTTATAGCTCAGTTCACATAGCCAATTATCATAGAACTGATTATGAGAATTGACAGTTCATATAGTCAGTTCTCATAGCCAATTCTCTATGAGAACTGAGGAGTTCTCATAGAACTGACTACGAGACTTGGCAGTTCTCATAGCCACTTCATATAGCCAAGGGTAGTTTTGTTTGAAATAATATGATTCAGGAATTGATTCTAAAAATATAACTCTCATAGCCTTAGTTCTCATAGCCATAGTTTAGGGGTATTTTTGTCCAAAATAATATGTTAACTCGAGCTATGTGAACTGACGGGAATATTTTTGTCTGAAATATTATGTTAACTGGCTATGAGAATTGATAGTTCTCTTTACCAGTTCACATAGCCAATGTTATTTTTGTTTGAAATAACATAGGTCAGGAGTTGTTTCGAAAAATATAAATTTTACTAAAAATGGATATGTACACAAAAAGTTAAGAAGAATGGGCAAAATAGTAAAAATGGATGAAAAGTCAAGAAAAATGACTGAAATAAAGAAGAAATATTTTTGCCAGGACTAAATTAAGTCCAAACCTACTTTTTGGGACCGGCCTAAAAATTCCCCAAATGTATGTAGCTTGTTTAAAATAAATCATTTTCGGACAAAAATACTTTTAAAATTACTAAACATAACCCATTCATCTTCCTCCCTCCCTCCCACCGGTTCCACTATAGCCACCCATCTTCTTCCCTCCCTCCCACCGGTTCCAAGCTTCACCTCCCACCTCTATTTTCGTTGTCCTTCATCTTCTTGCAGAGAGAACCAGCGGAACCTCAAAGCTACCAAAATAAAAAACTGTGGGGGCGTCGGTAATCCAACCGAACCATCATTAACCGAGGCATCATATCGGTGCGGTCCTGTATATCCTTCTCTTTACTCGGTTGGTATCAAGTCTCCTGTTTACGCTTCGGTTAAATACCGAAGTGTGCATTCCGTTAAAGCCTCTTGGAAGAATGTTGCATAGCAAGAGGGGACCAAGAGCGACGCGTGGCGGAAAGGATCATGAGGGTTAGGTCTGGCCATGTGCTTCGTAACCGTCTTATCTTGTGCGTCATCTATGATGTCACCCGAGGCGGTTACCTGAGCGTGAGCTCCACGCGCTAGCTTGGAGGCCAAGTAAACCTAGGTCTATAAATACAAAGGGATATTCATCTTTGAGAGGTATGCCATCTATCCCTAACCCTCGACCTAAACTTCTCTCCTTACATCTAACTTGATCGTCGGAGGGTCACTGGGTTATTCCAGCCCTAGTGACTTGTTGCAGGTCCGGACCTAGGAGAACGGAGCAGCGGAGGAGGAATACTAGTTCAGGTCAAGGTCCCGTCAAATCGAACCCCTACAATTGGCGACTCTGCTGGGGACCTAGCCACCCTTTCAACTTTCACCTCCCCTTTTTCTGCTCCGTTCACCGTCCAGAATCAAACATGGTTGAGATCGACGAAGCCCATCACGGTGGTGCCGCCCACGGGCTCGGTTCCCTCGTGGACCACAGCCTGGCTTCCGGCGGGGCAACCGCCCTTGGAAAGACCCATGTATCCATCGGAGTTGGCGCCGGAGCGTTAGCTCCAGACGCAAGCCCATCCTCCGAGCTCCACTCCTACATCCGCCATCTCGAGCGGAAAATCGACGATCTCACGACGGTCATGGACCGCGACAGACACGTCCGAGACGAGTTAGCGGAGATCAAGCATCTCCTCCAAATCTCCCCATCTCATTCCTCCGGAAGTCGCGGCGGAAGGAAAAACCATCACACCCCCCCACGCAGTCACGAAGCAGGTCACCTGTTAGAGCACAGACCCCTCCCCTCAGTCAAGGATCGCCTCGAGTCACCAAGGGCGGCGGACACTCGAGCCCCAAAAGACACATCACACAGGGACCGTTCCCGCTCCCCTGTGCAACTTCGAAGGAGGCCATCGGCCTTTGATAGGCTCGGTGGTGGGAGCGTCTCTGCCTCCTCCACCCACTCGGTCCTAGTGGGCAGGACAGGCCGGGAATCTACCCCTAGCCTCACAAGAGCAGCCAGGGGGGATGATGGCCTTGTCGAGATCCAGACTCAGGGATACCGCGAGCGCCTGAAGGGCCCCCGACCTAGAAGTCCCATCGTCTCGCATCCCGGCGGCGCACACAGCAAGAGCCTGATCACCGAACGCCTCGAGCCTTCTGCTCGGGACAGTTACCGCCACCATCGCCAGGAGCGCTTTCCTAGGAAATCGGTTAGTACTATCCCAAATAAAAAGGAATATGAACGATTGGACAAACTTGTTCCTAAGAAGCGTACAGCGACTGAGCGTCCAGACGGCCCCGACCGTTCGATCCGACCTCATCGCGACGCACGACTTACACGACTCACGACCTCTCCCTTTACAAAAGAGATCGACTCGGTTACCCCCCCCAAAGGATTCACCCAACCCAAGTTTGCCAAATACAATGGCAAGACCGAGGCGTACATTCACCTGGTTCAGTATAAAACCGTCATGTCTCTGTTTCTTCGGAATGAACCCTCGGACGACGCCTTTTTGTGCAAAGTGTTTCCTGCAAGCCTCGGCAACCTGGGCCTCACCTGGTTCAATCAACTCCCGGCTCGGTCAATCTCCTCGTTCGATTCCCTCTGTGATGCCTTCATGGCCCGATTCGTAACAAGCAACAAGCACGAGAAGGAGATCGACTCCCTCTTCGCCCTCCGCAAGAGGAACGACGAAACACTTCGGCAGTACGCCGGCCGTTATTGGGAACTATTCAATGAGATAGAGGGTTGCGACGGCGTCATATCTGCCCAAGGATTCAAGCTTGGTCTCACCTCCCAGGACGAGCAAGTTTACGACGACCTCGCTCGCCATAAGCCAAACTCTATGAAGGACCTTATGACTCGGATTGAGGGTTGGTGTCAGCTCATCGAATCAAAGGCAGAGAGAGGCATCGGGAAGCCTACGAGTTCAAAGACGTTAAACACCTCGGTATCCACACCGACTCCCGCACCTGTCCCAACACCGAAGAAGCAGGTCAACACCATCAAGCAGTCACCGAGGAGGGGACCGAAGTCAAGCGATTTCAACGCTGAGAAAACCGTCTTCACCATTCCCATCTACCGGATCATTGATCAAGTGAAGGACCAGCCCTTTTTCTCCTTCCCAAACCAAAAGCTAGGAACCGAAAATGGGAAAATCAAGAATCCCATCGTCCGATGCAGTTACCACAACGAACAAGGTCATTTCACCACAGCATGCAAGCCCTTCAAGGCATACTTGGAACAACTTGTTGCTGGTGGCCACCTTGGCAACTTCATCGATCACGAGAAGACGACGGCTCGGGCACAGCGGACCGAAACAAATACCGAGGAAGAGGTCCAGACAATCCACGTCATACACGGTCCCTTGAACCCCGAGGCCGCTCGCGTCATCCGAGCCGAGTTGAATGAAGCCTCCTCCTCCAAGCAGGTCATGTTAGTCGGTCCCGAACCAAAGCGCCCCAGAACCGATGACGGTTCCAAATGGACGATAACGTTTACCGAGAAGGATCTTGACCGCGTCCAACTTCCCCACAACGACGCCCTCGTGGTCACGCTACGCATCGGAACTTTCAACGTCCGTCGCGTCCTCGTAGACCAGGGCAGCTCGGCCGAAGTCATGTACCACTCCCTGTTCAAGGATCTGAAGATTCCCGACACCGACCTCCGTCCCTCCGAAGTTCCTCTTATTGGCTTCAACGGAGCTCCTGTCTGGCCCATCGGTATGATCACTCTTCCTGTCCGCGCCGGCTCGGTCACTCTTGAAACGGAATTTGTGGTAGTTGACGTCCCAGGCCCTTACAACACAATTGTCGGACGCACCTGGTTGCATAGGCTTAAAACAATTGCCTCCACCTATCACCAAGTGGTCCGTTTCATTGGCGCACACGGGCACCAGGAAGACTTGTACGGAGACCAGACCGCGGCCAAGAAGTGCTACGTCAACGCCGTCTGAAGTAACAAATAGACCCCCCGGCTAAATCTCATTGAAGCCTCCGAGACCCCAGTTTTGGAAGACGTCGGTAGAACCCCCGACGACAAAACCGTTGAAGACGTGGCCACCATCCCAATAACCGAAGACGGCTCCCGTTTCTTCCTTGTCAGTTCCTCACTTAGGAGACGAATATTCCATCATTGATAAGGAGACGAATATTGCTCTAAAATAAAAATAAAAAAACATCTTCCATCATTCCGATGATATCCATCTTCCATCGTTCGTCCTTCCCCAAACCCCAACCAAAATAAAAAACCATCTTCCATCGTTGGTCCCCATTTTCGTTCCCCTTCATCTCCTCCATTTTCGTTCTCCATCCTCCCTCCCTCCCTCTCTCTCTCTCTCTCTCTCTCTCTCTCTTCCATTGCGCAGTTCCATACCTCGAGCTAAAGAAAAATCCAAATGCCCACTCATCAAAAAAATCCCTAGGTCCAGATTCAACCGTACGAAACTCACATTTCTTCACCGACGAACCAGTCCCATCGTGCATTCACGAAATTCGTTATACGGAGCATGATGCATTCGGAATTTGTATTTTTAACAGTCAAATCAAAAAAATACATGACACATCTTCAAGATGCATTATAAAGTGTTCAGGTATTAGAATCTGAATTTTGTAAATATTTTCGGAAGTTAATTTTTTATTTTGGTAGCGATTTTCGGGACTAAATGTCCAATCAGTGTTCATCATTTTTTTGGCAAGTACTATGTTGTTGGTGATGGTGGTTGTGGCCGACGGGTGTGGTGGAGGAAGGGTCTGCTGCTGCTGGTGTTTTGTCGGTCGTCTGGTGCGGTGGTGGTGTCGGTTGGTGTCGTGGTAGTGAACAGACAGAGAAGAGGAAATGGGGAGAGAGGGAGAAGGGAAAAACGGTGGTGCTGGTGACATTGCCAGTGAGCTCATCAAATGGACCACGGCGGTTATGGAGGATTTGGTGGTGAAGCAGGGGAGAAGTGAAGAGAGATACGGGAGAGCTAGAAGGGGGGAATGAGAGGATATTTTTGGAAGTTCATGGATATTTGTTAGGTTGCATATAGCAAATTGCTATAAGATTTATGGATTTGATTTAGCACAGGCTACGTACGGTAAATTTGTAGTTACAAATAGTCGGCCTTATAAACTGTTGGATTCACTCACTTAGTTCGATTCACTCATTTAATAGGTGACACCCTCCTGTTGAAACCCTCACACGATCACCACAAACAATATCCTCATAGAGAATCCGGATCCAAAGAACATACTAAGAGTTTCTATTTGTATTACTATCTTTAGGCACGGGTATTCCTTGTATAGTAGTATGTCATTTGGGGAGATAGGGTTCTGCAATTGTGAGCTAGAAAGAAAGATATCCTACTAGGAAGTAGGAAGAACTTGCGCATTCTCAAATGGATTTTAAAAAAAAAGAAAAGAAAAGGAAAAAGATGTTTCGATCCGGGCTGTTGATTCCGAGATGAATGGCTAGATTGGCCGCTTGACACCCGCTTGGCAGGGGTGCCGCTCAGTAGGGTCCCCGGGTCCACCTGGAGACCCTGCCAAGCATCCCTGCTTGGCAGGGGTGCCGAGCACATCTCGGCCGTCCAAAAGTGTTTTGGACGGCCCAAATGTAAAGATACCGAACGGATTTAAAAAAAAAAAGAAAAGAAAAGAAAAAAAATGTTTCGATCCGGACCGTTGATTCCGAGATGAATGGCTGGATTGGCCGCTCGGCCCGCTCGGCAGGAGTGCCACTCGGCAGGGTCCCCGGGTCCCAGCCTTGCCCACAATATGTTGAGAAAGTTTTACTATCAATTTGCAGCTTCGGTTGATGTTCTTTAGATCATAAATGAAGCAATAAACGCACATGGCATGTGATGACAAAGGTGTTTATTACACTTGCTTGGTTGTTTACTTTCACTGATCGAAGTATGATTTTTTAAAGAAATTTACTGAAACACCCTGTAGAAAAATGTGGTAATCGCAAAAATATCATGGGTAATTCATGTAGTCCAGAATCGAAGGTCTATTATGCCCTCGATTTTCAATATAATTAAATAATATTTTTCAGAAATAAGATATCGCATTAAATAAGTAATATCCAAAAGCAAGTTCCCACCTGATCATATACAAATCAAGTCTCCAAGTTTAAGGAAATATACAACATTGGCACACCGGTCTCAAAATGAGATTAAGTACAAGTACGGACGAGCTAATAGTTACAAACGATTTAGTCAAAAGAATTTCTAAATTTATTAGTTATAAAGCCATCTTTAACCAAAAGTAAGTCTATTAGAACATCCACATTGTAATAATCAAATTGGTATGGATAAGCAAACTTAACAACAATGCTAAAAAAATACCTCACATTGTAATAAGTAAAGTTACAAGTCTTTTAGCAAATAATCAAATTCCACCCATTCCATAACCAAACTTAACAACTTTTACCAATAACCAAAACTCAATAATCAAACCCAATAACCAAATTCAAAACTAAAAAACTAAAAAATACCCCACAATAGAATCGTCTCATCGAGAAAAATAATTTTGTGTGGTCTGGTGCGTTATTAGAACTCGTTTGTAATTGGACATAGGTTCATTGCGTATTGTGGGGGGTTTTTTTTATAGGGATGCAAAAATAACCAATGTGGAGGTAAAGTTTGTTAAGTTTGATTATGAACTAAATAGATAATCAAATGCTGACGTGACACATTTTGGTTATTGATTTTGATTATTCCCATTGCGGATGCTCTTACAAGATGAGTATGTAACTAAATCAAATTAGCTTCAAAAAAATTTCACACTACTACAATAATAGATATGCGTCACACTAAGAAGATTCACAAAGATCACGATTTTCAGTGAAAGCGTGATAAAAAGTGGTGCTTAAATTTTTTTATCTCAGTTTAAGTCCAAAGCTGAGATAAAAAGTGGATTTTAGCGCGAAATAAAAGACCTCGCTCTTGCGGTGAGATAAAAGAAAAATAACCTCACCCTTGCGGCGCGTGATAAAAGACTTTAGGTTGATAAAAGAGAAAAGATCTCATCATTGTGGTGTGATAAAAAAGAGAAAAGACTTCACTTTTGTGGTGTGATAAAAGATTTTAGGGCGAAAAAGAATGAGATAAAAGATCTCGCTTTTGTGGTGAGATAAAAAAGAAAAGATCTCACCTTTGTAGCGTGATAAAAATTTTAGCGCGAAAAAAAGTGAGGTAAATGATCTCACTCTTACGGCGAGATAAAAAGCCTACCCATTTAGACGCACAATCTGAATTTTCACGTGGGCGGGCTGGTACTTATTTAGTCAGGCTTTGAAAAGTTATGTAAGAAAAATGATGTAGTTTAAAAACTTTGAAAGGTTCTTTTTTTTCTTTTTTAGAAAAGGTAACAAGATAATCACTAATTACATTCATCCTAAAAAATCTTTACATCGTTTCATCTTCATCTTCACGCCCAAAGAGAGAGAGAGAAGGCAAATTCCACAACTGGGTTCCACCAATACCCAGTTGTTTCTTCGATGATGGGCAGACTGTTCAACTAGTGCCCGATTTTCACGTGGGCGAGCTGTGATTTTTATGGTTTATTGTAGTAGTGAAATTTAGTTATTTCGAATATCTTTCAAGTATATGTTCGACAGATTAGGTAAAAAAGCAATTATATTTTTATGGCTTAGCCTTGTCTGAAAAGGATTCAAATCCAATTGAGAAGCCACCATTGAAATTGAAATTCAATAGAAACACAAAATTTTTGTGAAATGGTTGGTTTATAAAAAAAAATCTAAAGTTTGTCTATAATGTTACAATCTGCAGACTGTGATAATTTTCATAAAAATACAAATCGCACACTACAACAAAAAATACTATTGTCTACTAAATTTACTAGCTAAAACTAAATTTTTTACTCCAAAAAAATCCTTTGGTGACCAACAACTAATTTTGATCGACAAAAGATCTGTTATCATATTTTAAATTTTTTTTAAACAATGTTTATATATGTATTTTTATATATTTTAATATCATGTTTATTGCATTTCAAAAATTTCGGCAAATTTTAAGGAAAAAAAAAAGTTCTCACTTTAGGAAGTAAGTATAAATATTTTTGTTTTCCTAATGTAACAGAAGCTCTTGGCTAGCTTAGTGGTAAGGGTTGGAAAATCAACTAAAGGTGCATGGGTTCGAAACTTGGCAATGACAAGAAAAGATGGTGTAGTAGATACAAAGAAAAGATTACGCGCAATGGTTTTCCATCTCAGTTTATGGTGTGATCATTTTAAACTTTCAATTAATCACGGTTATAGATCGTGATCTAAAGGGACATATAATCACACCCAGAAAAGAGAAACAATCACGCCCAAGAGAAACAATCACAGCTTATAATCGTGGTAAAAGAGAAATGATCATGTCTTTTGGTCGTGATTGTTTCTCTTTCAATTACGGTTATAAACCGTGATAAAAGAGAGTGACTTACAATTATACCCAAATCTGTCACGGTAGCAGAAGTGTGATGAAAAACTTACAATCATAGTCAATAGCTGTGATCTTTATGATTTATTGTAGTAGTGTCGTGTCCAAGCACACCATAGCATGCAATCTATTGCTCGGCATTAAGACCTAAAAAGAAAGATTTTGTTGAGCTACACTAGCCCAGTAGGAAAATTTTTACCAATCTTACATGCAAATATGATGATAAGGGCAAGAGAAGGAAAACAAGATGATATAGCTCAACGACGAAATACAATCGACTCAAGGATGTGCCAAACATTCAAGGCGATCATTCTAAGATATGCTATAATCACATTATGCCATCAGGTTCACAATACTCAAGCAAGTAACAACTTTGACACAACTCACTATCCCATATCTCCACCATCGGCATTTCCACGCCTTGTGTTGCCGTATTATACCACGAGAGTCACCGTATTACCACCTCTAGCGTTATGGTGTACACCAACATTTAAGGTCACCGTATTACCACCCATTGCGCTACGAGATCATCTAAGTCTTCGTATTACCACCCTTTGCGTTACGAGACTTCCTAAATCAACCACCGACCCAAAACAACCATTTCCTCACTCAACATACAAGTTAAAGCTTTCCAAAATCGATATTCATTCATAAAGTATGTCACGACATGTCAACAATATTACAAATATACCACAAACGTTCACAGATAATCATTCAATCATAAGTTGCATCATATTGACATTTTAACCAAACAAACTATTGTTCGTTCCTTACAAATGGGAGGCCAACGGATCAAGGACAACATCGATTATTCGTAGGAAGTCGATTGGGCATGCAGAGAATAGGTTTGGAAGTGTCCAAAAGGGTTTAGAAACGATCGGGAGTCGATACGATC
The DNA here is from genome assembly GCF_030253575.1 of Rhododendron vialii. NCBI lineage: Eukaryota > Viridiplantae > Streptophyta > Magnoliopsida > Ericales > Ericaceae > Rhododendron > Rhododendron vialii. The sequence goes on along the minus strand of NC_080557.1, from coordinate 24,109,688 downwards.
GAAAGAGAACGAAACAGCAAAACGGCTGTCCAGAGGGGAGGGGGATTGATCCCTCCTCCATTAGGGATTGATCCCTGCAGTCACTGGATGAAGACAGAACAAAGGGGGATCGATCCCCCAACTCTAGGGATCGATCCCTAGGCGATTTCGGACGATTTCTGCAGTTTTCTGACAGCTTTCAAATAAACAAAGGGAGACGATCAAACCTTGATTCTTGCATCAAATCATCATATAAACACATAAAAGAGGTAAAGAAGTCCCTACCTTGCTATGATAACCAAGATCTACAAGATTTGAGCAAGTCCTAGCCTCTTTGAACCTCAAAACTTCGATTCAAACATGACCCATGGATTTCTGAGCTCAAGAACGTGAATGAAAGGCCGGAGGGAGGTTGATTCTTAGAGTTCTTGAGTGATTGAGTGGAGTTTTGAGTGAGGAAGCAAGAGAGAGAGAGAGAAAGAAGTCGGTAGAGAGAGAGAGGGAACGGATGAGTGAGAGAGATGGGAGATGAAAAATACTCTCCTACACCACACACGCACCCTATATATACTCATATACAGTATCTTTTTATCACACACCCACTTCCTCAATCTCCTATTATTTCACTTCAACCCTCAATCTCATTAACCACCAAATAAACCACAATTTCCCAATTAAACATTTAACAAGCAATTTCAATAATTAAAATTTTACGGGCCTCTACAGGGTCCTTTTTTCAAAATTTAAATCTCCGTAATTTTTATACGTGAGGTATTTTGGTAATTTGAAAAATATGAAAAATAGCTCGTGTTGACTACGTCTCTATCTTTATGTGCAAACGACCCATCGCTCCTACAAATGGTAGAGTGAAATTTTCTGATCGCGTCGACATAGGTGGTTCGCTCATTATAATGGGCCAGAGAAAAACCCACATTTGCAGGTGTTGTTCCTGAAAACAAAAGAGAAATAATCCCTTGGGCATTTGTGACTGGGTCAATACAAATACCCCATGCCCGTATCCAAACTGTGCCAAAGCGATATATGATTTATCTTCTTAAGAAAGACAAGTCAATTACATATACAACAGGTAAAATGAGATGAAAACCATTGTTAACCCTCTCTTCCTCCCTACATCAAAATTACTCAAGAACCAAAAGCTAATTTATGCACTTGTTGGAATTTATTTATGTGGCTCACATGCCACATCAATTTTATTTATATTTTATAGTATTTATGTTCATAACTAAAATATGAGTATTAGATTTAAATGAAATATTGCCTAAATAGTTGGTGACTATTCATAAAAAGGTTTGGTGACTATTCATGAATGCGTTTAGTGACTATTCATGTGTAAGGTTGCAACTATTAATGAATAAGTGCCTTATTACTTTTTTGATGGAAGGAAGTATGACGGGTTGTGTCTATTCGGAAAGGGTCCCGATCTATCTATATAAAGACATGTGATTACCATCAAGTTACAAGTGTGAAGAACATTTACATAGATTAGATTGGAAATTCTACCCATTGCTCTCCCAAACAATTAGTGAGAGTTTGTGTTTGTGAAACATATTGGTTCAAGGTCGAAACGATTTCCAGGTTTCTCAAGACTTAAATACTATGGCAGAAGGTAAGTAATTTTTCCGTTGCATATTGATTTTGATTCTCCCACACACACACACACACACACACACACACACACACACAGATATATATATATATATATCGGGGCGGTTTCGGAGACACCCAAAAAAACACCTAAAAAAATACCTCATAGTTCCCGATCAAATTTTGATGATCCGAGCCGCTCAATGTGATCAGAACGTGATTTTAAGGGTACTCACGAGAAATCAGCAAAAAAAATGACCAGGAAAGGCTTAATCCGAACAGTTTCAAACAGTTTTTTATTGAACGGTTCAAATAAAACTGCCCAAATCAAGCCTTTCCCGATCATTTTTTTTGTTAATTTCTCGCGGGCACCCTTAAAATCACATTCTGCACACATTGAACGGTTCGGATCATAAAAATTTGATCGGAAACTATGAGTTTGAGATTTGGGGTGTTTTTTTGGGTGTCCCTTGAACCATCCCGTATATATATATATATATACACATACAGTTCCCATCTGGTAGGGACGTCCTTATTTTCCTAAAATGCGGACGTTTTCTGTGAGCCGTTGGATCTCATCCAACGGCTGTAATAGAAGGGCGAGACACGCGGGTAAAAAAGGGGGTGGGTCGGGTAAAATACAACTCGCGGGTCACGAGGTGATCTCAAACGGGCCAAACAAAACCCCCAATTCCCTCACTTCTCACTCGTTGAACAATAGACGAAGAGAGAGAGAGAGAAGAGCGGAGAAATCAAAGAAGAAGGAGAATCGACGAACGAAGAAACGAATCGAAGACGAACGATCTGTCAACAAGGTCTCTCTCTCTCTCGAACAACTTCCTTCCAGAAACCCTAACCCCCTCGATTTTCAAACTCACAAATTAGGGCTTGATTACGCGAAGAATACGGCTTGATTTGAAGGTATCTATCTGATTAGAGCTTGATTTTTATTCTGGCTTGAATTTGGGGTTGGATTCGAGTTCATTTTACTGTTGATTTTGATTCTGGGTTGGATTCCAATTCATTTTACTGTTCAATGTCACAAATCGTAAGTTGTGAATCTATATTTTTTTTTTGTAATATGTGGTTCATTAAGCAGAAACCCTAACCCCTTTTTGATCCGTCTGTTCTCGCAAACCCAGTGCAACTTGGCATGATTATTAGCTTAAGCTACGGCATCTGCTTTAAGAGTTTCTGTTGATTCCCCTGATTTCAACTTTCCTTGTTTTACCTAATGAAAAAATAAATTTGGGGCCCATATGCCAAAACTTGTACTAGTTTCTTACTACTGGTATTGTCATCACCAAATGAAAGATTCACTCTTTCTTGATGGTTTACTTGATATTTTGTAAAATAAGTAGGTCAATACTCAATATGATTGTTATGAACCGTTTTTTCCTAATTCTTCTTTTTTTCAAATTTGAATTGTTGAACATGCTATTGTAGTGTTTGGATAACCTATAAGATGTCCATTTAAGGTGCTTTTTGATCGTTGGGAGTACCCAACTCGTACTCTCTTTGGATTCCTCCAAAATGGGGCATTGTATCCTTGTAAATTGATTTCAATTGTGGCTTTGTATAGCAGTCTATTGGTGTCCACAATTGATAGGGGTCCAATTCATTCAAACATATATTGATGTTCTAATTAGGAATTTGCATCATTAAATCTGTTGCCTTGTCGACATTTGCAGGAGTTAGAGCGGTGTAGAGAGGAGCTTGAAGCTTTGTTATTAGTTGAAGAAAGAGCCTGAGACAGCAACGAAGGGTTTTATCCGTAGACCATCATCACACTTCCGAGCTTGAACTAGAAGACGACGAAATTGAGTTTTTCACAACTGTCACGAATTTTTTATTTTTTTTTTGGTATATGTTCAGTGTTTCTTCTGATCGAGTGTTGCGAATGCTTGACTCAGTAGTTATGAATGCTTGACTCATTGTATTTGTATTTGGAGAGAATCAGATATCAACTATCCATAGAACCATTTTAATTCCATCATTGTGATTCATGTTTCCACCATATTCCGTTATGTAATTGATTTTCTTGAGTACTATACTTTTAAATGGATATGAACTTAGAGCATAGGAATTTTGCTGGCTTTTTTTAGGGTGTTCGATGGTTCAACAGCCTTAAATTTTCTGCTTCTTTAGGGTGTATTTGAGCTACTACTTTCCAGCAAAACAAGGTTTTGAATTTCGATAATTTTTTGGAAGCAACTTCAGTTTTTCCCAATATTACAGCAGAAGGTAGATTGAGCATAGCTGTAAAATGTGAGGTTATTGGAAACATGATTATAAGACAACTAGACCATCAATTCTCAGAGCCATATTTGAAAATATCAGGCTTTTGCAGCTTCATACACAACCTTTTGCTGCAATTCATATTTGAAAATAACAAGCTTTTGCAGCTCCATATTTGAATTTTTTTGCTTCTTTGGGGTGTATCAGAGCCAGATTGGAGCTTATAGCCTTATAAAACCATTCTATACTCAAAACCATTTTATCAGTTTGGTCTGAGTGGATATGCACTCACAAGAACTTACCTGCTTCAGGTGTTATGTTGCCAAATGAACTATTAAACCAAGCTTGAAAAATGTGACAGATTTACAACCATGTACACAAAACCTGCTGTCTACCTGATGTGTTTGTAACCAAATGCAGTTTTGTAAAACGCAACGAACACTGACATATTGAAGTCTCTAAAGATCAAAACTTTCCGAAGAGAGGTGTAAATTATGAGGTGTCACAAAAAATTCTGTACAAATCACACAATTGCATGGTTAAATACAATGACCAGAGAGGTCCCAACAATACATGGATGCGAATTATTTTTCTTTCTTTTTTTGGCAATTAACCAACCAAGAAGGAGCCAGGGCAAGGGGATAGCCTTGAACCCAAGCATTACATAGCCTAATATTGTCACGAGAGGGGGTCATGTTCCTTCAACCACACAAGCATGCTCTCACATGTTCACAGAATAGCCTGGAGATAGCAGCACGGTCAGCACCATCCTTGCTCATTTACAATCTGAAAGGCATCACTCCATTTTAGCTTCTAAATGCATATTCCAGTTCAAGGCACATTGATGCAACCTTTGATCTTTTCTCTCCCGCCCAGTAGACATAACATCAGCGGAAAAGTAAGATATAGTGTGAAAGGAAAAGGAAAACAAATCAGACGGGATTCAAATTCTTAGTATTTAACCAACACTTTTCCTATGTTACGACCCAAAATTGATCACCAAAATTGATCACCAGAGACAAAGTTTGGTAGGAAAACAAGTTATAACTTTCTTAAACTTGGAAAAAATATAGTTTTTCCAGGAATTAACCTACACACAAACACACATATGTATAGGTTTATATGTATGTACATGACACACGTACGTATTGTAAATGAAGAAATGGACAGATTCAATCATAAGCCTGCTATAATTTCTCTGTACAAGGAGCAACAAGTTGAACCCCTTCAACAAACATAAGATTTAGGACCAGCGGAAAAAATCAAAAGAAATAGTAAAGAACCCTACTATATAGAGAGCTCCAGGTCGATAAATCGGGAGAGATTAAAAAATATATACAGACTCCAAAAAAATTCCCAGATCATTATCATTCCATTAATTCTACCCAGATCAAACCCTAACTCGAAAAAACTAAAATTCCCAGTCGCCTAACAAACCCCACTAGAAATACTTACAGTCCACACAATTTCTCGAACCAATCCTTACTAAAAAAAAAAAAAAAAACACGGATTCGAAGAGAGAGAGAGAGACCTTTTGCGTCTGGTCCGATTTCTTCTTTCGTCCATCTGTTCGAGTAACATGAAAAAACCCTAACTTTAATCTCAGCGAGATAGATTCTGAAATACAGAGAGAGAGAGAGAGAGAGAGAGAGAGAGAGAGAGAGAGAGAGAGAGAGACCTTCTTGACAGATCGTTCGTCTTCGATTCGTTTCTTCGTTTGTCGATTCTCCTCCTTCGATTTCTCCTCTCTTCTCTCTCTCCCTTCATCTGTTGTTCAACGAGTGAGAAGTGAGGGAATTGGGGGTTTTGTTTGATCACCTGGTGACCCGCGAGTTGTATTTTAGCCGACCCATCCCCTTTTTTACCCGCGTGTCTCGCCCTTCTATTACAGCCGTTGGATGAGATCCAACGGCTCACAGCAAACGTCCGCATTTTAAGAAAATAAGGACATCCCTACCAGATGGGAATTGTGTGTATATATATATATATATATATAAGGGCATTTCACCACATTATACAACAAAACTTAAACATTTGTTGAAGAAGCCAGGAGTCTCCCTCGTGTGTGTGTGTGTGTATATATATATATATATATTTCTTCACTAACTCTATATATATATATATATATATATATATATATATATATATATGGGCATTTCACCACATTATACAAAAAAACTTAAACATCTTTTGAAGAAACCAGGAGTCTCCCTCGTGTGTGTGTGTGTGTATATATATATATATATATATATATATATATATATATATATATATATCTATATATATATATATATATATATTTCTTCACTAACTCTACATATATATAAATACTTCAGATCAGTACCTCTAGCTCCGCATATCTTATTCCCACATATTAGAAAGAGATCATAAGACAAATCACATGTTCGACGAGGAAATGAACAAGTGCGATTTGTAAAAAACCTTATTTTTTTGGTAAGTAGTAAAATTTTAGTATTGAGAAGGCACCTAGGGGCTGGGATGCCACCCATGTAAAAAAAGAGAGTATTGTCATAAATTAAACCATCTGAACGAACTAACAAAATTCCCGTAAGATTTGAGCTGATTGACATCATATTAAACCAAAATAGTCTCATTCCACATTACGTGGGATGACATAGAGTAGTTTAGATCTAAATAGTTGAAGACTATCTGAAGTAATCAACATATACAAGGAACTGTAATAAGGATTATGTTTCCATCCCGTCCACTTTTGGAGGTTGTGTTTGCATCCTCAAATTTGAATAAACTCTATTTTCTCCTTATTCCCCCGGTAAGGCATTATCCCATGATTTTGGGAATTGGTTATTAATTAGGGCCTTCAATATCGGAACCAATACATATCTTTTTCATCCTACACAAGATTTTAGGAATTTCAAGTCAAAACCTTTCTTGGAACCAACCCAATACACAAACCCTACCCAAGAGTCTGTAAGGGTTGATAGGCAATCAAGAGTTGATCATAGTTAATCAGGAGGTGGTGATGGCGATTCTCAGGTCTCTTCGGCATCTATGTTGGTGATTCAGTCCCATTTCTCTGCCGGACCCGTAACCAATTCGGTCAGCCACCCATGACTACAATCAACGATCTTAGCGATTGGTTTCTAAAATTGTAAATGAACGAATTTTGAGTGTTACAAACGAAGTAGATAAACCAAATTGACTGTGATAGTTCACCAGTTTAGCCCGTGTTGGAGGCATTTTTTTTACATGGTCAATCAATTCATGGGAGAAGTACAAAGATGGGGACCAGAAGGTTTTAATACAATTAATTTACAAGGAGAGGAGCTACCTTCGTCTGCCATTTTCCTTTGTTGGGCTGAATCAAGGTTCTGAATACCGTATCCGCACTACAAGAAATTTGGGATCTCCCAACGGTTTTTTTAGTTACGCTTGGAAAAACTGTCGGTATAGATGGTGTATAGTAACAGTTAACAAAACATTACTAGAAATAGGACTATAGCGACGGTTTTCATGCAACCGTTACTTAGATTGCAAGACTATAGCGACGGTTTTTAATAACCGTTACTATAAAATGGATTATAGCAACGGTTTTCACTATAAACTGGACTATAGCGACGGTTTTCATTAACCGTTAGTAAATTTTTACACCTCCAAAACCAATTTTCTTTCATACAATCGGTTTTTCAAACTGGAACTAATGATTGAGATGGTTGACTTTTTTACCACGTTGATTAAATCATTCTCGTAAAAATTTGACTCAATCGGGTTTAGAAAACTTCTTTATCAAGACACAATTTCATTAACAAAATGAGTTTTGTTATCCGATCAAGTGTGTAGTGATACCAATTAACTTCGTTTTTGGTACGAATGATGTATGAATGAAGTACTCGTTAATATGTAAAAGATAGATGGTTCCGATTGGGAAAAAAATGACTCAGGTGGGGGTCGGGTCTTACAATCTAATACTTTAATGTCTCGGGATGCATCAAATGTGGTCTGATCAGGTGATGGCCGTTATCCGACGATCTTCGATGTTGGTGACAGTGACGGAATTAGTGAGACGTGAAATCCCAACGGTTTAGATGACGATTGTAAAAATTGAGTTTGTAATTATATTTAAAATATATACGTTCAACAAACTACGTCTTGTGTTGTACTTGAACGTACAGTAGCCACTCGACGACAACACAACCGTGATGATCGAGACCATTGATTTTGTTTTTCTTGTTGATTAAATCATTCTCGTAAAAATTTAGTTTGATTGAGTTTAGAAAACTTCTTTATTGAGATAAAAAAAATTCATTAATAAAATAAATTTTTTTGTCCGATCAAGTGTGTAGCAATACCCGATTAATTTCATTCTTGGTTTGAAGGATGTACTCTTTACTATGTAAAACATAGACGGTTCTAATCGGAAAAAGAAGAAGATATTAGTAGGTGTTTGCATGTATAGTATAAACCGAATTAAAAAAATTGGATTAAGAAAAATTCGGTTAGTATAGTATAAATATTAGTAGCTGCTTCAAGTAACACAAGTGCTTTGGTAGCTTAGCTAGTTCGCATGTGCGCGCGAGTGCAGGAGGTCTTGGGTTCGATTCCCAAGAGGAGCAATATTTGTTGAGCTGCCACACCGGCGCCATGCGGGCAACATGGGGTTGCCACGTCATCACCACGTGGAGGACACGTGTCCATTAAATCACAAAATGGTGATTTTTTTTTAAAAAAATTTTGCAACAGTTATAAGCGTCACCAAAGAAAAGTTACTAAATTTTTTTTTGTACCAACGCTCGTCAAAACTGCCGCTATACCTCTACAGCCACGGATATCTCGCGACGCTTTGGCCGACGGTTGGTGAACCGTTGGTATAGCCTTTAGCAACGGTTTTTGTGTTCTTTAGTGACGCTTTTGACTGTTGCTAGATCCCGATTTTCTTGTAGTGCGGACATGGTACCGCTATAGTACCGGGTACTATTTTGGATTTTACATTATTTATAAATATACATTAAAAAATTACATTTCTAGTTATAAACTTAACTTTTATTTGTGTAACCCAACAATATTAATGTTGAATGCTTAAGAAATAGTCTAAATTTTGCAACATAAAATTACTCTGTAGTAGGCTAAAAAGAAGACTAGAATTATGAAGGTTGTGCTCTAAATGCACCCTAACTTTTCTCCAAAAGTAAATCCCGTTCCTTTTTTTGGCATAAAAAGAAATTCATAGATAGATAAAGATTCGATACATGAGTTAACATATTACAACCCCAAAGAACAAAAACCACTCAAACTAAGAGATTACAAGGTTAAAAAAAATAGATTACTACAAGCATAAACAAGGAAAGCAACTCCCAAAGTAAAAGATCAGCTTGTGGAGAATATCCATTGTCAAAGGGATATGATATATCGCCTTCAGAGTGAATTCTGAAAGATGCCACAAAACTTACCAAAAGATATGCTTGATGAACTTTGATACGCTCACATAAGGTGATACTGCAAATGTGGACTGATTGAGCTAGAAAGCAAAAGTCAAAAAACAAGAGGGCTGCAATTGCTGAAAAATCCTTAATACTTTTCAACTGTTGGAAAATAGAAGAGTCATTAGTATGAATATGGATATGTAGCATATGATTTTAAATGGCCTAACTCACTACCTCAATTATAGATATAATAGAGGCGCAGTCCCTTTAAGGTTTGGAGCTTTTAAAAAGGGAGCCCACAAGCCTAGAGTTAACCATAAAAGTTACTCCGACACTCGATTTCTTGAGCTGCAAATTAGAAGCATCGGCACAATAGATGTAATGCCCTGAATTTTGGGAACGTTAATTAAACGATTTCATTGAAAAGCTAAATAGAGTCTAGCTCAATATTACATCATAACTCTCAAAAGAGTACTTTTAATGAAAAAAAGGAGGGGAAACTAGGGTTCCTATCTATAGCTCCGCATGCTCTTCCATCCTAGCCAGCTCTTCGGCTCCAAAGGCCTCCAAGGTGTACTGCTCACCCTGTTCATCTACAAAGTCTGACACATTATACCAGCGTCGCCACCAGTATAATATGTCAGGGTCACCAAAGGTAACACCATGAGCTACGAGAGCGCAATAGAATAATCCATACCCACTAACCCTTAACATACAAGCAGTATACCGTAATACTAACGATTTCCACATAATACATTCATATTTGACAAACAACTAACAATGACACATCCACATTCGCTTATCCAAACTAACGTTGGTGTTCATGATTTTTTGAGTTTCTCCTACGCGATATTTCGTAGACCATGTCGCAAGTTTCACCTTTCATTTAACCAAATCAACATTTTAAAAATCGTCATTTTACACACCCAACCTCGGTTCCGCCGTTCCGGTCTCCCGAGTATCCTCACAATGGTTCCGCTGCACCGGGTTCCCATTGGCACACAAAAACATTGAATTTGGCATTGGCTCCTCTCCACGGATAACCAATCCACAATTCAAAACCCTCGGTTCCGCCGCTCAGGGTTCCCGAGTATCCTCTCAATCGTTCCGCCACTCCGGGTTCCCATGTGGGTTTTCGAAAATCATTAAACCAACTGTGTTGGCTCCTCTCCACGGATAACCAAACCACAATTCATCCCTTGGTTCTGCCGCTTCGAGTTCCCGAGTATACCACAATGGTTCTGCCGCTCCGGGTTCCCATTAGTTTTTTCGAAAATACTTTACACACGCACTCCTCACAATGGGCTACCAAGTCTGGCCACATTGCAGTTTCCAAAACATTTCTCTTTTGCAAATCACATCATTCCATTAACCACACCCTAGGTGTCATGTTTCTACTTTCTCGATTTCTGTGTCTCGTTTTCATGCAACGACTCCACGATAGAACTTTTCACATACGTAATCATAAATCATTCATTGTAATCTTGAAACTAAACTAGCAAGATCATCCAACTAAATCATGCTCAAAATACCACTTAAAACATAACGCCACATGTATGGACGCCTTTGGAGTGAAAATCACTTATGCTTTACAACAAGACAAATAATACAAGCAATTCATGTATACATGATCATAAACATCCTAAACATCAAAATACGAATACTTCCGTGCATTTCGATATACAAACAACATACAATATACGTAGAGTAAGTAAGTAGAGGTATTCTACCGTTCTTCTTGGCGGTAGGGCGGCTACGGAAAAAGTAAGTACGTCGGACGGAGTAACTTCCTACGGTGAGCTTTCGGTAGCTTCGAAAGAGAAAGGTTTCTCTCGAAACTAGATCTTGACTAAACTACTTAAACTTTATGGATCGAAAGGGTGGTCGAGTCGTGGTTTAGTGGCGGCTTTGGATAAGTTTCTTGAAGAACTCAAGAACAAGCAAGAACAAAGAACAAACTCAAGGTTTCTAGAGAGAGAAGTTGAATGGGTGAAGGTGTGAGTTGAATGGCAAAGATGGGGTGCTATTTATAGCCAAACTAACTTCTATTACCCAATGAATAAAATTTTCCCTAGCAATTATTGTCCAATGGTTAAAAAGGCAATTATGATAGGTATGGTCGTGTCTTGTCATAGGCGAGGTTGCTTGCAAGAAACAACAAAATAAAGTCTAGAAATGGGTTGTCATGTTGTACTTAGGTTGAGTGTGAGGGTGGCTAAAAGGTTTAGCTTGTGTAAGTGTATCAAAACACAATCACACGCAATAGGTTTACTTCTTTTGGAAGCAATATGATGGGATTTGGTTTTGACTTGTCTTGTCAAGTATACATTGGTAAGCCTAGTCTCCATTATCCATGGGGTAAAATTCTCCCTAACATTTATTAACCATTAGTTAAAGGAAAATGATGGTAAGAAAGGTTGACGTGACTAGGTTTACATCTTCTAGAAGCAAACTAATGGCTTCTTTTGGTCCTAGATTCCTTTATGACTTGTCTTGTCAACTATACATATACATAATGGCAAGCCTAGTTGCTATTATCCAAGGGATAATATTTTTCCTACCAATTATTGACCCAAGGGTAAAGAAAGAGAAGAAGAAAAAAAATAAAAAAAAATAAAAGTACACTTGGAAGATATAATGATTTTCTAGTCTAGGGTTGGAAAGGTTCACAATGCTCAAAGATGGTCAAAAAGGTCCATCCAGGGTTAGGGAATAACTAGGTGAATTGGTAGTTCGGTTTCTTCAACTATTCGGTTGGAAGCTAATCGTATTTGCCAAATTGGATTTTTAGCCAAGAAATATAATTTTAAAGATTTTATTTTACTACTTAGGAAAATATACAAGTGCTTCTATAAGCATACTTGTCTTTAGAAAATGACTAGATTGTTTGGTGCGAAAAGATATAATTTTATAAGTCTCAAGTCTAATTATGACGGATTATTAGAAATAAAAAAGTAATTTTAAAAGCAAATCTAGGTAATAAAAATAAAATTCAAATTTTTAACAAAATTTTTATTTACCGAAAAATCAGGGTTGTTACAATAGATATCCAAAATAGGTTTTGCCCAAGAGCAGAGACAAGGATTGGCATGGAAAGTAAAGGAATCTGCCATATGGGAAAGGCTAGAACAAGATTCTGCATGCTGTACTATCCCAGAACCGCTTGTATGCAATTTCAATGGGGGAGATGCAACTTGTCACGCCCCGATCTTGCACGACCCGAGCACGAGAGTTCACAAAGAATAAATAAAAATGGAAGAGAGTGTTTTTTTTTTTTTCAAGGGCTTTTTCAAAATGGTCAACACCAATAAAAAGAAAACCTGAAAGTTTTACCATAAAGACCAATGAGGCTTCCCACCTCTCTAACAATAGAAAAATTACCTATAAGCATATTCATATTCAAGTTTTTGAGAGAGTCAAAATATGTGATTAAATTTATTACAAACTCAAAAGAATACCAAGTCACAGGACTCCCAAAATCTTACCATTAAATTAATGGAATACAAGTATATCAACTAAGCACCAAAAAAAAAAAAAAAAAAAAAAATATATATATATATATATATATATATATATATATATATATATATAACAAATCAAACACTATCATGTCTTCGGATCCACTGCCTTACCTGAAAAAGGTTGGATTATACAACGTGAGTCAACACGCAATAGGAAACGTGCTAAAGGCGAAGATAAGAGAACACAAGCAAAATACACGATACACAAAATAATTTGTTCTAGTCTTCTTCTTTCGAATACATCAATTTGCAAGTATACATTATATCCTAAGAGAAAGCACATTTTAATGATCCAAAAAAAAAAAATTGCAATACTAACATTTCTTTCTCAAATATCAAACCGAAGTAAATAAATAAATAAAATAATCCGATACGGTACGATACGATGAAAATCCAATTCCCAATTACCAAGTTATAATCAAACCACGTAAACTCATCTCATCTCATATATCCAAAATCCTTCAAACACAAAACACGTTAAATTATTTAGTCAAGTAAGAGAAAATAAGAGCACAAAAGACCGATGGTCCAAATTAACAAGTTGTGTACCAATTCTAGGCGACTGATCAGGTCCCTAATCATCCAAATTTATGGGCTACTAACCCAAAGGCCTATGGAACACCTTATCCCGCGTGGGTTTACGGACTATACACCGACGGATAAACTCGTTATCCATATGCTTCCGGCTACACAACAAGTATAAAATAGCAACGTCAACCACCAATACATGGCTCACTATCCCAAATATCAAGTATAAACTCCAAATCATCCTTTATTTAAATATAGAAAAATCAAGAAAACACAAACATCTAGGTTCAAGTTTCTTAAGCTTGTATGTACTTATCATTTTCCTTATCCAAGATATCTCTTCCATTACTTACTTTATACTACAATTGATACGAGAAAAACAAAATGTGTTCTTAACAAGATACAAATAATTCATCTAAGTACCCAAGATTACATATTAGGCTAAATAATCATCGTACTCTATCATGAAAACTATAGATCCGTGAACAATACACAACATACATATATCACATCTACTTAGAACACATTAGGGCTTTCATGAAATTGGAGGAAAAAAAATGCTATACACCACGAAATTTTAGGTGTATTTCACTATACTTTCCCATATTTAAGCATTTAGCAAGAATTCTACCTCAAAAAGAGAAATCCCCAAATTGCCATAAAATCCCGAATTTGATCGATTGAGATTTTGTTCGGATAGATGCGTAGCACTTTGTCCGTAGATCACGTTTCCTTCTTGCTTTTTTGTGAGATTTGCGAGTCTTGGCCTTCAATTTTGCATTTGAACCATAAGGGTTTGAGAGAGAGAAAAAAAAACAGAGAGAGAAACGCAGGAAAAGAGAAGAAGAAGAAAATGGGGAATCGGCTCCCATTCTCAGATTTTTAGGTGTATTTATAACACTACACCCCCCTCAACTATCATAGACACTTCCTCAAGTCCTAGAATTTAATAAGTAGCTACACTAATACCCCATGAGCTATAAAAATAAATAGTAACTACTCATAAAAGTTACCCACCGCGGGTCCCCCAACACTCTCGTCCTATGGCCCACGAACTCGAGCCCGCACGATCAAACATACATATACATATATAAAATAAAATTCACAGTGCACAAAATTATCTAATTATAATTCCACGTAACCACATCATAGATAAATAAATTAAAATTAGGGATGGGTCTCTACAATCTCCCCACCTTAAGGAATTTCGTCCCCGAAATTCACCACGCACATCAAGAAGAAAACAAGATGGATACTTCAAACGCACTTCGGATTCCACCTCCCATATAGCTTCTTTAACTCCAAGACAATGCCACATCACCTTGAGAAAAGAAATGTTGTTCTCACACAAGACTCGGATTAGATTGTCTAGAATCTTCACTAGTCGCTCTCCACGAAAGTTGTCATCCTCAATCTCGAGTTCTAAATGTCAAGAGTTTTCTCCCTCAATCTGCGTAGTTCTTGTGGTGACTTCGGGCGGTAATCATTCGTCGTCAAATTGAAGTAACCTTCTCAGTGGTCTCTCGCACTAAGTTTGGCCCTTAACCATTGTCTTCCCAATTGGTCCAACAAATCAGCGATCTCCGTAGAAGCTCTCACATGGTGCCATCCCGATGCTCAATTGATAACCATTATCACAAGCGAACTCTACTAAAGGCAAGTAATCCTCAAAAATCTCAAAACAAATCTAACACTGTAGTTCATAGCACAATATAGCAAACACCACAATTCTAACTCAGGGCTCGACATAACTGACTGTATGACACTCAAATGATGTGAAAGTTTTCAGTTCAAACAAGATTTATAGGATGAAGTTAGGACATCAAAGTCGAAGGATACAACCGAGACAAACAATGGCGTGGAAACTAAGCTAGATGTCAAACTTGAAGTCGCGTCGGCCGAACGCACCTCAAATTAAACATCCGAGCTTCGTTGCCCAAAAAGCTCAAGAATACAAAGAGATTATAAGATACTAGCCATTGGAATGAACACGTCAAAACTCAAGGAAGTCTACGCAATGATCTCCATATACTAGCTCTTGAACATCCAAAGGATTTGAATAGGAATAATTAACCATGATCTTTTTACAGCTTCACAAGTCAAAGAAAATGAATTTTTTTATTTTTTATTTCTAGCAAATGAAATGCTCTAGCATAGGAGACGAGTACAAGGTAAACTAAATGTTTGAGCCAAAGAGAGATAACATGGTAAGGTAGAACCAAGGCAATTAAAAAGAAACAAGGCTAGACTAACAACGGGTAACACTCTAGACAAGATGTATCTGAACAACATAAGGCCAGACTAACAATGGGAAACACTTCAAACAAGTTGTATCTGAACAGAGAGATGGCATTAGATTTTGACACCAAGGAAAGCAACAATAGCAACAAAATCTGAACATGATAGCACCATTTTTTTTTTGCATTATTGAATATGGCACGATCAAATTGGACTCCAATAAGTAGTAGCAACAATACCAGAATTTGAGCAAGATTGCCAATAGCAAACACCAACAATATCAATAGAGATATTGATACCAAGTGCATTAACATCAATAGGAGAGCCAAAGCAAAGGGGCAAGAAGTACATGCCAGCACTTGAGCCATCAATTGTAATAGATGCACCATAGGATACTAAGATAACAAAATCCAAATAGCACAAGATAATCAAAGGAATGGCAGTTTTATAGCCAATCTAGATAATGAAAAACCAAGACAGGTTAAAGATATGAAAGTCTCCAGACCAAGGGAAACAAACTAAGAAACAAGTCACGCAACTGAGACAAGAATCAATGGAGCACAGGAAGAAGAAGTATTGTAAGGGTGAGGACTTAAGATGTCAAAATTATCAAATAGGTCACCTAGCATCTAAACACATAGCATCCTAATATGTATTGTCATTCAACACATAGTCAAAATACACGTCATTCACTTAACACATAACTTTATCAATGCTATTAACTTACATATAAACACACAATCACAAAAATACTTTTATGTAGCAAGCAATACTTCAATCGAAATAAAGCCTCTACCTAAGGTCCTAAGGCCATCTAACCTAAAGCTCCAAGCACATAGCCTCAAAAACACGAGTTAACAAATAGTACCTACCGCATTTAACATAATGAAAGGAAGGCGCCCAAATGAGACTAAGTCTCTTCCCACAGTTCCGAGGTATTCAAACCTATAGCTCTGATACCATTTTGTCACGCCCCGATCTTGCACGACCCGAGCACGAGAGTTCAAAAAGAATAAATAAAAAAGGAAGAGAGTGTTTTTTTTTTTCAAGGGCTTTTTCAAAATGGTCAACACCAATAAAAAGAAAACCTGGAAGTTTTACCATAAAGACCAATGAGGCTTCCGACCTCTCCAACAATAGAAAAATTACCTATAAGCATATTCACGTTCGAGTTTTTGAGAGAGCCAAAATATGTGATTAAATTTAGTACAAACCCAAAAGAATACCAAGTCACAGGACTTCCAAAATCTTACTATCAAATTAATGGAATACAAGTATATCAACTAAGCACCCAAAAAAATATATATATATAACAAATCAAACACTATCATGTCTTCGGATCCACCGCCTTACCTGAAAAAGGTTGGATTATACAACGTGAGTTGACACTCAATAGGAAATGTGCTAAAGGCGAAGATAAGAGAATGCAAGCAAAATACAAGATACACAAAATAATTTGTTCTAGTTTTCTTCTTTTCGAATACATCAATTTGCAAGTATACACTATATCCTAAGAGAAAATGCATTTTAATGATCCAAAAAAAAAAAAAATGCAATACTAACATTTCCTTCTCAAATATCAAACCGAAGTAAATAAATAAATAAATAAAACAATCCGATACGGTACGATACGATGAAAATCCAATTCCTAAGTACCAAGTTATAATCAAACCACGTAAACTCATCTCATCTCATATATCCAAAATCCTTCAAACACAAAACATGTTAAATTATTTAGTCAAGTAGGAGAAAATAAGAGCACATAAGACCGATGGTCCAAATTAACAAGTTGTGTACCAATCCTAGGCGACTGATCAGGTCCCTAATCATCCAAATTTATGGGCTACTAACCCAAAGGCCTATGGAACACCTTATCCCGTGCGGGTTTACGGACTATACACCAACGGATAAACTCGTTATCCATATGCATCAGGCTACACAACAAGTATAAAATAGCAACGTCAACCACCAATACATGGCTCACTATCCCAAATATCAAGTATAAACTCCAAATCATCCTTTATTTAAATATAGAAAAATCAAGAAAACACAAACATCTAGGTTCAAGTTTCTCAAGCTTGTATGTACTTATCATTTTCCTTATTCAAGGTAACTCTTCCATTACTTACTTTATACTACAATTGATATGAGAAAAACAAAATGTGTTCTTAACAAGATACAAATAATTCATCTAAGTACCCAAGATTACATATTAGGCTAAATAATCATCATACTCTATCATGAAAACTATAGATCCGTGAACAATACACAACATACATATATCACATCTACTTAGAACACATTAGGGTTTTCATGAAATTGGAGGGAAAAAAATGCTATACACCACGAAATTTTAGGTGTATCTCACTATACTTTCCCATATTTAAGCATTTAGCAAGAATCCTACCACAAAAAGAGAAATCCCCAAATTGCCATAAAATCCCGAATTTGATCGAATGAGATTTTGTTCGGATAGATGCGTAGCTCTTTGTCCGTAGATCACGTTTCCTTCTTGCCTTTTTGCGAGATTTGCGAGTCTTGGCCTTCAATTTCGCATTTGAACCATAAGGGTTTAAGAGAGAGGGAAAAAAAACAGAGAGAGAAACACAGGAAAAGAGAAGAAGAAGAAAATGGGGAATCGGCTCCCATTCTCAGATTTTTAGGTGTATTTATAACACTACACCCCCCTCAACTATCATAGACACTTCCTCAAGTCCTAGAATTTAATAAGTAGCTACACTAATACCCCATGAGCTATAAAAATAAATAGTAACTACTCATAAAAGTTACCCACCGCGGGTCTCCCAACACTCTCGTCCTATGGCCCACGAACTCGAGACCGCACGATCAAACATACATATACTTATATAAAATAAAATTCACAGCGCACAAAATTATCTAATTATAATTCCACGTAACCACATCATAAATAAATAAATTAAAATTAGGGATGGGTCTCTACACAACTTGGTTTTAGGGATGCAAAGGTTTGAAAAATGGAATGACACAATTGGTTTGCATGACAGATACTTTGCATGAGGGAAGAAGATATGGAGTTAAACACAACGTTGTTTCTAGCAAGCCAAATACACCATAAAAAGCAAGAGATCCTTGAGAAAAAATTATGATTTTTTAGTGCCAAGATGTGGACGACATGATGTAACCATTCTAGCCAAAAGTAAATGGAATGACTAGGAGTTTCAGTAATGCAAATCCCAAAATCAGCACCAAACCAAATAGGCCTCACAAAATCACAATAAAGAAAAAGGTGAACTAGACTCTCAGAGCATTGATTGCATAGAGGACAAATAGATACACCTTTCCATCCTCGATTAACTAAGAGATCACCTACTAGCAAGCATTCATGACTCAATTGCCATTAGAAAAAATGAATTTTATGGTGAATTGGTAAGGACCAAATGAAGTTCCATTTGAAGTTTGGCCAAAAGGGATGGATAAAGGAGCTGATAGAAGTGGAACTAAATTGGAGTTTTAGAGCTAAGAGGAAGGAATAAGCTAACTTTCCCAAATGAATTTGTCTTCAAACCCAAACTGAGAAACAGGGATGGACATGATAAGAGATGAATATTCAGCAAGGAAGAGAGATAAAATAAGAATCTTATTCCACTCTTTCGTACCAGGCATGAAAAGTTTGTCTACAGTGGCATTCCCAAGGGGAAGAAAAGTACTTAGAGTAGTGTCATAGGAGAGACAAGAGTGCAGCTTAATGGGAAGAGGTGATGGGAGCCAGTGGTCATTGCAAATTGAGATTTTATCCCCAGATCCAATCTGCCATCTATTACCCTTAACAAGAACATCTCTACCATGTAAAATGCTCTTCCAAGAACTTGAAGCTGAAGGTTTAACTTCCATGAAAGGAATGGAATGACAAAATTTTAAGAGGAAGAAAGACAAGAAGAGACAACTGGGATGGTCAAGGATTCTCCAACTCTATTTGGCTAGAAGAGCTTGACTAAAAAGATGCAAGTCTTTAATACGTAAGTCCCCTTCAGCTTTTGAAAAACAAAGGAATTTCAATTTTTCCAGTGGAAGGATTTCTTGTTGGTTGTGCCAGACCAAAGGAAATTTGAGAGAACGACAGAGATTTTTTTAGTGACAGGCTAGACATGTGATAAACGAGCAAGAAAGTAATAATGTGTTTAATTAAGGACAACCTTTAAGCTTTGTTAAGGAGTAAAGAAACCCAACCCTGGTATCTATCATCAATATTATTAATGATATCCTGGAAAATTTCTTTTTTCTGCGAGACTAAATCTAAACTTATCCCAAGGTACTTCCCAAAATAAGTAGAAATGGGAATGTTAAGAGTAGAGGAGATGGAGGAGTGCATGGAGGGAGGAGAATTTGGGCTGATGAAAATATTTTGACATTTGGAAGTTAACTAACTGACATGAGAGTTGGCAGTAAGAATCCGGGATGGATTGAAAAGTTGAGACTCTAGAATTAGTTATTTTGAAAAAGAGAAAGCTATCATCAGCAAATAAGAGGTGTGTGATTGAGGGACCACCCCTGGAAAGTTTTATCCCTTCAATTAACCCCTGATTCTTTGCAACATCTAACATAAAGGACAAGATGTCAACACAGAGCACAAAGAGATAAGGGGATAAAGGATCTCCTTGATGAAGGCCTTGGGTTGGATGGAAAAATGGCGTGTAAGACCCATTGACAATGACACAACAGGAGACTGTAGATACACATTACATAATTAAACGAATCCATTTCTTTAGAAAACCATAGAGATGAAGAACAGTTTCCAAAAAATCACATCGAATACCATCAAATGCTTTACTCATATCCAATTTGATAGAAGCATAACAATCAGAGCCCATCTTTTTATTTCTAACAAAATGGGTAAGTTCCTGGGCAATAGAAGTGTTATCTGTGATTACACAACCAGGAATAAAGTCATTTTGATAGGGTGAAACCAATGAGCTTATGACCATTCAGATTCTATTGGATAATACCTTGGAGATGAGCTTGTAAATGACATTACAAAGGCTAATAGGCCTAAAGTGATCAACAGAAACATGATTGCTATTTTTTGGAATGAGAGCAATGAATGTCTTGTTCACTTCTCTGAGGAGCTTTCTAGAGTTGAGGAAAGAGAGAACAGCTGAAGTGATTTGGGCAGAAATATGGGCCAACATTTTTGGTAAAAAAAATGGGTGGGACCCCATTGGGACCTGGAGCTTTTAATGAAGCCATTTGAAAAAGAGCTTTTTTAACCTCCAAAGCTTGAAAAGGGAGGTTTAAAGAAGCTAGCTGAGTATTAGAGAGAGTGGAGATTGGAACAAAGGATTGAAGAGAATCTAAGGGAAAGAAGGAAGCATATGAGTAGAAAGATTTAAAATGCTGGTGAAATTCATTTCTAATATTAGATTCATCCATCAAGACATCACCAGAGGAAGAGGTTAGGAACCAGATATGGTTCTTGGCTCTCTTGGCTTTTATCATTGAGAGAAAGAACTTGGTATTTGAATCTCCAAGAGCAAGCCAATGCTGTTTGGCTCTTTGGGCCCAAAATAATTCTTCTTGCTCTACAAGAGAAGATTTTCAAGAATACTACCTAACTGAGATTGATTCATTTTTATTTTAATAGGAATGGAATCCTTCTTCTCTCTAGCCCAAAGCTTCAAAACTTTAAGCATGATCTTATTATGATTAACTTTAAAAAGAGGAGAACCAGGACGAGGCATATTCCAATGATTTTCATACCTGTTGGGTTTTGAAGCCACCAACCCTCAAATTTAGAAGGGAAAGGGGAAAAAGATGAAGGAGGGAGGTAACAAAAGAAATAGTAGCATGATCAGACCTAGAGATGCCCAAGTTGGACATATAATGTCACACCCTCGATTTTCAACATAAATAATATTCAGTTACGATAATCAATCTTCGCATATTATAGATAATACTCAAAAGAGAGTTCCCAAATGATCATCTACAAACCAAGTCCCCAAGTTTAGAAATTTACAACATTGGCACTACGGCCGAAATTCCATAATTAGTCAAAGACGATAAATTTTGAGATTACATAATATCTAAAGTTAAAAGAGTTCAAATGAATTTACAATTATACCTTTTCAAGAGATCATAGAAAAGATTATAGAACCACTTCTTAATGACGGCTTTTAAAGATGTGAAGTCAAGCATGCACACCATGCACTCCGCATCAAGATCCTTGGGATGCACCTGAAAATGATAGGTTGAGCTACACTAGCCTGGTAGATAATTCTATAGTCAAGCTATATGTAAATGCGATGAAACATGCAATAAGAGTAAAAGAGTTCCAACAAACAGACAAGAGATACTAAGGGGCACCACAATGAACCAAAGGACTATAACTACAGAATTCTATACGTCTTATAACTATCCCTAACCATTCATACATCAAGCTAGAAGTAGCATTAAACACATACCAATCTAAATAACCTACAACAACTTCTCAACCATTTTAAAACTCCTCAACGAACACCACAATTAACTTCCTCATTTCTTACAATTTGTTATTAAGCTCTTTTTTTGCATAAAAACATTCCTTCTTTATCACCAAAATAATTTCAAGAAAACTCTCGACCTTTACGGGTCAAGCTCCATTGGTTCGAGCTTGAATAGCCGGAGTTCGTTGATTCTGTGCATGAATACCGAAAACCTTTGATTCGCTCAAGAATAGCCAGAGTATTTTTAATAAAAATCCTTTTTCCAAAAACCAAATTCCTTTCTTTTCAAAACCTTGGTAAAATCAATTGTTTATCCCCTTTTTCAACGGTTGCAATCTCAAGTAATATTCAATTCAAGGAAGCAACATAGGCTTCTAAAGTCAACTTCAACTTCCTTCATTTTATGAGACATTCAACTATACTCCCACACCATGTGTTACATTGAATTCTCTCCACCCGGGTTTTCGTATTACCACACCTTGCGTAACGAGCCCTGTAGAGTCCTCACATTACCACACCTTGTGCTGCGGGACCCTCTATTCGAATTCTTAATTCAAGCATACACACACACAAAATATCATTCAGTGTACAAGCAAACAATATTTCCCAAATTCACAATGTAATACAAGTCGTAAACATGCCCATCGTACGTTGATAAATACCTTAAGATCACGTTATTCCTCGAAGTCTATCACGACGCCCTTCGTTACGTACCAAACCCACAAATGACTCCACGACACACCATCCACTAGTTTCTAAACGAGAAGCTTATAGATGAGTATCGAAGGAACCTAGGGAGCTCAACAAAACGAAGCACGAGGATACGAATCATGAAACTACCTATCCGATCACTAGACAAGCTCATGTCTACCTATAACACTCACCACAATACCCCTTATAGCCCATGGTATTCCTTTCAACCTTATGGTATATTCCCTACCCAACGACACTAATATTATACTCTAATGAGTGCCAAGAGACAAGATCGAACAATAAGTCATTAGGGCACAAGCAATCATGTCCAAGAGTGACTTAAACATGTTTTAATTATATAGGGAGTCATAATACAGACTCAGAACAACCTTAGGAGAAGCCGATAGATGTTGGCAGACTGACACACCTCTACTTCTATGGTCATAACTTTTTGTTACTAAAAGTTTTTTGGTGATTTTGGTGGCAATGAAAAGCTGACTTCAAGACCTTTGAATCAATATAAAGTTTGCATGAATCAAACATCGAACGAGAAAGTTATGGTCGTTTGAAGTTGGGCTGAAATCCAGAAGACAAGTAAAATTTCCAGAGAAGGGAGGGATCGATCCCCCCATAACTAGGGATCGTTCTTTGGTGCTGCTGGACCAGAGAAAAGTTAGGGGATCGATCCCCATTGATGCAGTGCAGCCTCCTTTTACGAAACTATTTGCAAGAAGAGATCACAAACTTGCTTATGTTAAAGATTCTTTCTTTGAAACATAAACACATATAAGTATGAACTAGAGGTACTCCCTCTTCGAACACATGACAATGAGAAAACTCTCAATTTTTCTTTAATTCAATAACAACTCAATTTTAATATCCCCCTACAGCTTATTTTATACTAAAAAAACTAAGACCGAAAAGGAATCAGCAAAATAGGAAGCTGAATCTCGGTGAATCTCTTATTGACTCAATAATTACCAAAATCAAAAGATTTGAGATATTCTCAAATCTGAATACTAGAAAGTAAAAGAAAACTTGCCAAAACAAATGGCACTTAAAGCGGAATATTTAAATATAATTTATAACCAATATAATAAAACTAGAGAATGCTATTTATTAAATTATTTCAATTTTCATTCTGCATCATTCTCTCTGTCTTGAAGAAACTCGTCCTCGAGTTTATAAAGTTGGATTCGTCGTAACTTGTCTGCATCAATCTTGTACCTCAAATTAATTTTTCGGACCCCAAACTATAAAGATAAGTCAGGAAAAATAAAAGCAATATTGTTTCCCACAACTTGCTCTAAGTACGCAATCCAAATATTCTTCTTCACAACAGATTCAGTATATTCCCAAAAAGAATCTTCAAATTGATTACCCCACCAATCTCACCACCTTCAAGCATGGTAACAATTTTTTTTCCAATATTTTCGGATTTTTTTCTTTTGTAATTTTCTCCACCGGTTCTTCGTAAAAAACTGGCGGTTTACTCCAATCCACAATTGGATCTAGAATAATATTTGATGTGAATGGCCACTCAATGGTAGCTTCATTCACCATTGTCCTCCCCCTCGTCTGATGATTACCAGCCAAAGGTTTGGTGATAGAAACATCATCCGACACCTCCTCCTCTTTTGGAAACCAAGGTTGAACTGGACGACGGCGAGGTGGGATTGCAACTTCAAAAGCCTCCATGCGTTGGGTAAGCGACCCAATCGCCGCCAAGACTTGCTGCAATCTTTCCTCCATTCAAGCATCTCGAGTAACCTCATCTCGCTCATAGACTTCATCAACACTAGCTGTATGACTTCCTCTTCCACCTCGACCTCCAGCACGTCCTCCGGCCATAGTCAGGATTGGAACGAGAGCTCTGATACCAACTAATGCAGCGCAGCCTTCTTTTACGAAACTATTTGCAAGAAAAGATCACAAACTTGCTTATGTTAAAGATTCTCTCTTTGAAACATAAACACAAATAAGTATGAACTAGAGGTACTCCCTCTTCGAACACACGACAATAAGAAAACTCTCAATTTTTCTTTAATTCAATAACAACTCAATTTTAATATCACCTTACAACTTATTTTATACTTAAAAAACTAAGACCGAAAAGAAATCAGCAAAACAGGAAGCCGAATCTCGGTGAATCTCTTATTGACTCAATAATTACCAAAATCAAAAAATTTGAGATATTCTCAAATCTGAATACTAGAAAATAAAAGAAAACTTGCCAAAACAAATGGCACTTAAAGTGGAATATTTAAAAATAATTTATAACCAAAATAATAAAACTAGAAAATGCTATTTATTAAATTATTTCAATTTTCATTCTGCATCACCCATGCGTGGGGATTGATACCCATGCGGTTTTGGGCGATTTTCTGTAGATTTTGACAGCTTTTCAAAGGCATAAAGATTGACGATCTAAACTCGATTAAAGCATGAAATCAACTCATAAACGCATAGAATGAGTAAGAAATCCCTACCTCAAGATTGGAAGCTTCAAATACGAGATCATCGACCGAGCCCTAGCTTCCTAAGGTCCGAAATCCTCCGAGAACGACTTCTAGCACAAACCCACGTGATTCTAAGGCTTAAATCACGTGTAGGAGACGGATTGAAGGTTAGATTTCATGGGTTTCATGTGATTGATGAAGTTTTTGGATGAGAGAATGAGAGAGAGTGAGAGAACCGAGAAAGATAGAGAGACGTGAGGAGAAAGAGAGATATTTGGGGTTTTTAATCCCCTACACACACACCCCTCTATATATACTCACCCACCCACCAAATTACACTAGCACTCCCTCCAGTAACGATTCTAGCATACTAACCCCGAATCAAATCAACTCCACAAATTCCACATTAACCCTAACTTCACATAAACTTATAAAATTTTATATTTTTCCTCAATTTTCAATATCAAATAAACTCTTAAATATTTTCTGAAATTACAGGTCTCCACATCTCACCCTCCTTAAAAAAAAAATCGTACTCGAAATTTGCTAAGTCAAATCCAACCGAACATGCAACACATAAATATACATCAACCGTAATACTATTCATCAAGCAACAATTTGATAATCATGAAAATCTATGTCAAAACTCATTTCGACCAAATCGAAATCGATGCGGATATTTCCTTCTAACCTCGTCCTCCGTTTTCCACGTAGACTTGCACTAATTGTATTGTCTTACCTCTCAACACTTGACTACGCAAATTTAGAATACATATCGGATTTTCACCATGGGACACGTCGGGTTCTAACTCAAGTTCGGACCTTTCTAACTCGTGCAATGAATTTGGCTCGTACCTCCTCACTATCTGTATATATGATGCATCACAATGCCCAAGGTCTCGGCGGCACTTCCAAACGGTACTTGATTTCTAAGCTTCCTTTTTATTGTGAAATTTTTTTATACGATTATCTATCTCAGCATGGGGATCTTACCTCTAAATGTAACCCGATAGTCCAATTGACTTCCCGAGACTTCTATCTAGAAGGTGCAGTGATCAAGCGCCTCTTCTAACTGGATTTCATCGGTTGTTGCTTCGGTATCCGAAAGACACACACGATACCCAACACCCACCATATCTTTCTGAAATTACGAGACAAACTCCAACGCGATGACATTTTATGAAGTAAACGATGTCCCTCTTAAATGACTGTGGATGATGATGGCAGTTGGCGTAATCTTTTGGTCGGCCTCGCGCGGTTAACAATCTTTGAATAATTTATCTTGCTCTGTTCTGTTACGCCCTCAATTTTCAACATAAATAATAATTATTTTTCAATAAATAAAATCATTACTGAAGTACCGATAATACCCAAATGACTGATTTTCCCCAATTCTCAAAGTTGAATTCAAAGTTACAATCCCGGCTCGAAGGCCCAAGTTATACAAGTACTAAAATAATATTACAGTTTTCATTAATCATTCTTCCGAATACTACTTTCAAATAAAATGCAAATTCAACTCCTCCTTCATACCTCCGAGACACATGATCAACAAGCACAAGATGCACGCCATGCCAACTTCCTTGCTTTTTACCTAAAAATGATAGGTTGAGCTACACTAGCCCAGTAGAGAAATCTATACTCAAATTATATGAAAATGCAATGATGCATGCAACAAGAGTGAATGAATTTCAACAAACAGACATGAGATACAAGGGCTACCATAATGAACATACGGACTGAGACAGTGGAATCTAGGATGTCCCACAGATGTCCCTAACCATTCATACATCAACTAGAAGCAACACTTAAACTCATATCAATCTAACAAACTACAACAACTGTTCAACCATCTAATAACTTTTCAAATGAATGCCATAACAACTACCTCAACTCATACCATTCATCATAGAGCCTCATTTCATAAAACTTTCCTTTTTGATTTCCAAAATAAATTTGAGAAAACTCACGACCATTACGGGTCAAACTCCGTTGATTCGAGCTTGAATACTGGAGTCCGTTGATTTGTACCCAAATACCGGATCCGTTGATTCGCTCAAGAATACCGGAGGATTTTTGATAAAAATCCTCTTTTTAAAACTCAAATTTCATTCTTTAATAAAACCTTGATAGAACCAACCTTTCATTCTCTTTTTCGACAACCACAATCCCAAGCAACAAGCAATCCAAACATCAACATAGACTTCTAAAATCAATCAAAATTCTCTTCATCATGCGAGACATTCAACTGTGTTATCACCCCTTGTGTCACATTGAATTCTCTCTACCTGGGTTTCTGCCTTACCACACCTTGCGTGTAGCGGGCCCTCTTGAGTCCTCGCATTACCTCATCTTGCGTTGCGGGACCCTCTATTCAAATTCTCAATTTACGCCTTCACAGCACATCATCAATCGATATACAAGCAGACAACTTTCCCTAGTTCACATTCTTTCATTTATCCTCACACAAAGGCAATACAAACTTTGTAAATATGTCACAATGTACATTGACAAATACTCATGTGCAAGTTATTCCTCTAAGTCTATCACAACGTCCTTAGTCAAGTACCGAACCCAATAATAATCCCATGATGCACCACCCGCTAGGTTCTAGACAAGAATCTTATAGAACGAGTGCCAAAGGAACCTAGGGAGCTCAACATGACGAAGCACGAGGATATGAATCACAATACTACCCTTCGGATCATTAGACAAACTTATGTCTACTCATAACACTCACCACTTTATCCCTTATACCCCACGGTACTCCTATCAACCTTACGGTACACTCCCTAACCAACGTCGTTGATATTATGCTCTAATGAGTGTTAAGAGACAAGATCAAATAACAAGTCATTAGGACATAAGCAATCATGCTCGAGAGTGACTTAAACATGTTCTAATTATATAGAAATCATAACACGGAATGAGAACAACCTTAGAAATAGCCACAGACATTGGTAGACTGGCACACCTCTACTCCAATGACCATAACTTTTTGTATACTAAGATTTTTAAGGTGATTCCGGTGGCAATGAAAAGTGACTTCAAGACCTTCAAATCAATATAAAGTTTGCATGAAACAAACATCGGACGAAGAAGTTATGGCCATTTGAAGCTGGGCTGAAACCCAAAAAATGAGCAGAATTTCCAGAGAGGCAAGGGATCGATCCACCAAGGGAAAAATCCAAATTTCGAATGAGGGATTGATCCCTCTTGCTTAGGGATCGATCCCTAGGCGATTTGGGTGATTTCTGCAAATTTTGACAGCTTTTCAAATGAACGAAGGAGGACGATCAAAGGTCAATTAAAGCACGAAATTAACTCATAAACACATTAAGTGAGTAAGAAATCCCCACCTTGAAGCGTATACGCTAAGATCCAACCCCAACAAGCAAGCCCTAGCTTTTGAATTCGAAATCTTCCATGAATACTCATCTCTGAGCTCTATCCAACACACCACAAGCTTGAAATCACATCTAGAGGGTGGAAAGGAGGTTAATTGTCATGGGTTTTGAGTTTGGGAGTGCGTTTGAGAGTGGATGAGTAGAGAGAGAGAGTCGAAGTAGAGAGCGAGGGAGCCAAGAGTTAGAGAGCGAGATAGGTGTGGGATTTTGTTCTCCTACAACACATACACACCCCTTATATACTAGCATCCAAGCCAATTACACTCACACTCCCTCAAATAACAATCCTATCATTTGGGCCCCAAATCAAATAAACTCACAGTTTTCCTCATTTATCTAATACTATAGCATTTTTTAAAAACCTTTAAACCATTTTCGTAAAATATGGGTCTCTACATGTTCGGTCATTCTCTCCTGAGCTTCCAAAAGTCGTTGGCGAATAGGTCTCATCACATTCCTCAATACTAAATCTAGCGAATCCTGAATACGAGCCAATTCCTCTAAAGGTCGCACCAAATTCTCGCTTTAAGTTAGGTCATTTTAGGTTGAGAGAAGGATTCAATTATTATCTCCAATGAAACAAGCAAGTTCCAAAACTCAAACGACACCAATCAAGAACTCAAAGAACAGAAGTGAGATGACACCCAAAAGAGAGTCCCCAAATGATCATTTACAATCTCCAAGTTTAGAAATTTACAACATTGGCACTAAGTCCCACATTCCATAATTAGTCAAAGATGATAAATTTTGAGGTTACATAATATCAAAAGTTAAAAAGAGTTCAAATGAATTTACAATTACACCTTTCAAGAGATCATAGAAAAGATGATAGAACCACTTCCCAATGACGGCTTTCAAAGATGTGAAGTCAAGCATGCACACCATGCACTCCGCGTCAAGATCATTGGGATGCACTTGAAAATGATAGGTTGAGCTACACTAGCCCAATAGAGAATTCTATACTCAAGCTATATGTAAATGCGATGAAACATGCAATAAGAGTAAAAGAGTTCCAACAAACAGACAAGAGATACAAAGGGGCACCACAATGAACCATTGGACTATAACTACGGAATTCTATACGTCTTATAACTATCCCTAACCATTCATACATCAAGCTAGAAGTAGCATTAAACACATACCAATCTAAATAACCTACAACAACTTCTCAACCATTTTAAAACTCCTCAACGAACACCACAATTAACTTCCTCATTTCTTACCATTTGTTATTAAGCCCTTTTTTTGCATAAAAACATTCCTTCTTTATCACCAAAATAATTTCAAGAAAACTCTCGACTTCTAGCACAAACCCACGTGATTCTAAGGCTCAAATCACATGTAGGAGACGGATTGAAGGTTAGACTTCATGGGTTTCAAGTGATTGATGAAGTTTTTGGGTGAGAGAATGAGAGAGAGTGAGAGAGCAGAGAGAGAGAGACGTGAGGAGAGGGAGAGATATTTGGGGTTTTTAATCCCCTACACACACACCCCTCTATTTATACTCACACACCCACCAAATTACACTAGCACTCCCTCCAATAACAATTCTAGCATACTAACCCCGAATCAAATCAACTCCACAAGTTCCACATTAACCCCAACTTCACATAAACTTATAAAATTTTATATTTTTCCTCAATTTTCAATATCAAATAAACTCTTAAATATTTTTCCTCAATTGGCTTATTGGCTTATCATAAAATAGAGCGGGTTTTTGTCTACACATACAAACAAGCACACCTTTACAACCGTTGATCAGCTTCAAGCTAAGATCGTAGCCGTCCGATTAAGGGAAGGTTTCTTTAAGTTATACTTTGACATACTGTTGTGATAATATATCACTTTCCTTTTCAATTTATTACTATTTGGTTTTTTCTGGATAGTTCTATGCCAATGTGGAGATGTTAATGAATGGTATGAAAGTTTGTGGAAAAGTTTTTACAGATCTCATGGGGTATTACGCCTCATTTGGCTTAATAAGCCATTTGGCTTCTAAAAAGTAAAAAATTACGATCAAAATCAATTTTTTTGAATAAAGACGAAATAAGCCAATAAGCCAATTTTTTCATCTTTATTAAAAAAAAATTGAATTTTGATCATAATTAAAGGATTCAGTTGAGCATCTTTGTGCATATAGTAATAATTAAAGGATGTAATCTAGCCGAGTAACCCTGTTTTTGTATTGGTTTGATATATTTGGTGTATTATCTTACAGTTTATAGTTTTAGGGTAAATATTTACAACAAAGATTGTTATATGTATAATAACTGAGCTTAGTTTTTAAATCTTATGTACATTCATAAATCTAACGGTGTAGAATAGTTCTTTGAATCCGACGGTTGATTTTTTGGGTTGGGTTGGCCATTTTTTAGAAAAATTCAAGACTCTCTCTCTCCAAAGGTTTCTTGGGCCAACCATTTTTGGGAAGAATCCAAATTTCTCTCTGTGATTCTTTACAAAATCAATAACAAAATAGGGATTCCATAGATAATATGAGGTTCTCATAGAAACCCCTATAGGTAATTGTTGATTGTGAACTTGATATCATCATATTAACTAGATTTAATTGCGATCATGGTTTCTCTAGTAGGGAGAAATTATTAAGAATACTGCAGCCATCAGTGTTTTGGTTTGGTTGGCATGTCGTAGATCATGGATGTCATAAAACAACTTTTGGGATGATTCATGTTTGTTTATGAGGCTGGACTATAGTAAGAAGGACAATTAATTTAGGTTAGAACGGGCAACGGAAAATCCTATGATTGGTTGTGGTGCTAAATTAGGAATTACAAATGTCTTTTAATTGGTGTGTAATTGGTTTGAATGATTCAGTTGTTGCAAACTCAATATCAAGTTGCTCCAGGCCTTTATGTATAGCTGGTTAGTTTGCTCACACTTTTACTTACGACACTCGAAACCATATCGAATACCGAGTTCTTCGAGCCGTGCCTTTAGGCACGGGCATGCACTAGAATTTTCTGAAATTACGGGTCTCTACATATAAGCTTTGGGAAACTTGTCCAGCCATTGAAGATTACACCAATCCCAGTCAAGCCTCTCAAAAGTGCATGCATCTCCTTCTCTATTGTTGGTCCATGTAAACTAAGGGCCAACATTTTTAACTTCAACAAGACCAAAGGAATTAAGAAAAAATTGGAAAGGGAGAGATCCTAGGGTATGGAGATTATTTTCCCCCCATTTATCTATAGGAGAAAGGACTTGGTTAAACTCCCCACAAAGTAAGAGAGGTCCAGAGAAGGAGGAGATGGTTGCTGACAAAGAGTCCCAAAGACTAGATCTATGTTCGTAAATCCCTTTTCAGATGAGTTGGTATTCCAATTTCAAGGTGCAGGTATTCCAAAGACCCAAATCAGCTTTTTCTTTCTTTATTCATACTTCATATTCCCAAGAAGAGAAAAGTGAACCGAGGAAACCAGATCGACCTGGGAAGAAAGATTGGCAGAGGTTCAAGAGGCATACAAATCTGAAGATAGAAGAAGACTTCTCGCACAGATCAACCTGCTTTTTCATTCTCTGGTCATTTTCTCAATTCCAATCTTCTTCTCTCTCTATTTTCCCTTTATTTCCACTATTTTTTAACTGGTACATACCGTTGGAAACTTTCGAGATGGCCGAAACTCGCTGGTATCGATGGTAAACACTGAAAAGTTCAACGAAATAGAATCATAGCTCTAGTGTATCGGTATTCCTCCAAAACGATACGTAACCTTAGGCTGAATAGAGGAACATAAATGCCCAAAACTAAACCAGACTGAAGGGAATGAGACTGGATGGGAGACTGCCTCATGGAGAGAGGGGATCAAAGATTAAGTTGAAATCATCATCGAACGTTCGCCAGAAGTATAGTTATGTTAATTAAGCTCTAGTGACAATAGCCCAATGTCCCTATAGCTTTCAAGATGGGTGAGTGGGTTTTCATGAGAAAATTTTCTTGTATGGATAAGATTGAGTTTTTGTAAATTTGTTATGGCAAATTTCATTTGTGCTTGTTATATGTGGGCAGCGTGCCCTTCGGAAACTTCCGAGTTTCCAAACGCGAGAGCCCGGTTATCGAGGGAGCGCGTGCGCAGACAGCGAGCGCTCGCAAAAATACAGAGTCGCCACTTGGGTTTTGAAGGTCCGACACCCAAGGAACCGTATTTCGAAGCACCTGCCGCGCTATTTGATTTGAAAAAATGTTTAAGGAACCAGTCCGTCATAACCATATCTGGGTTCGGGAGCCAAGTTACGAGAGGGGAACGGTTTTAAGGCACCCCTCTCGCCCAATCCGGAGATCGGTCTCTACTTAAGCATTTTGCGAAAATATTTGCGATTCTTCTTTTATTAAACAATTTTTTAGCCAGTTAGGGCGGGGGAACAGTTAATCGGAGATTTGAAACTGTAACACTTTTGCAGCATGCGATATGAGAACGGCATGGATGGATGAAATATTGAACAAAAAACGTGAGATAAAATTCAAAACTGCAGCTGGATATCAAAACAGTGCCTTGGTCTGAAATTCTCGCGAACAATGGCCAACTTGCATGCATGGAACTTCATACATGCAAGTCAACCATCGCGCAACAATCCCATTCCATCGCGTGAGTGTTGATGTCTTACCAGCATGTTGAATCTCATCTCCTTCTGGGCTCTGGAAGGACCAGTGCACACCTAGGGTCAAACCAAGCAGTTTATATGTACTGGAGGTAAATAATTATTACAACAAGGGATAACAAGAATAAAACACGACCCCTAAACAGTGGGGGTACCAAAGTAGAGGCCTTTAGACCAAGTTGCCCATGCAAGGGCAATTGCTGGAAACAGGCTGACCATCGCGTGATGGAGTCAGATTGTCGCGCGAGTGTCATGACTGGACTTCCAAAAATTGCTTTGCTCGCCTAGGCTCTGAGACATGTTCAGAAGCAACCCAGGGGCATCCCAAGCTAATGATTAAGAGTTCTAAGTTAAACTACGAATTTTATCATGCAAAACAGTGAATCAATTTAAGTCATGCTTCACAGTTATTCATAACACTGATAAAATAGAAGATAAACTAGCATCCCATCCCCACGAGGACCATCGCGCGATGACGGAAACTGTCGCGCGCGTGACTAGGTCCATCGCGCGTGGGAATGCCAGTGCACGATTTCTTGTAACCTTGCTGACTTTAAGACCAGGACTGGTATAGATTACCAGCCTTGGCCCTGCCAGCCCCCTTTAGGGATCAAAACAGTAAACAGTAGGATATTATACCTTTGCTTGAGTGTTTTGAAAATGGATTGAACAAGGTGGTGTAGCTTGGAAAATGAGTGTATGGATGTGGTTAGAGTGAGGAGATATCAAGTGTGCTAGGGCTTGTAGAGTCTTTTTTGCTTAAGAATTGGTAACCTTTTTTTGTAACCCTTTGGAAGAAGAACCATGAGGGGTACTTATAGGGCAAGAGGAGATGTATGGTGGGTGAAAGGCTTGACCTAGCGACCGGCCAACAAGGCTGGTCAGCCTCCCTTGGTGGAGGAAGAGGCCAACAAGGTGATGGGAGTGGTTGTGAGGGTGGTGCAACCCATGCACCTGCAGAACACTGTTTAGTCGAAGAAAACGGGGTTCCTCAGGACATTGGCCCCCTAATCATCACAAAATCCTGCTAGAAAAAGGTGAAAGTGACGGGTGTTGACCATCGCGCGAGGGAGTGATACCGTCACACGACGCTTAAACAAGCCCCGCGATGGTCAACATTGAGGCTTTGACTTTGACCAACACCTGGCAGATAAAGCATCGCGTGAGGGATCCAATAAGTCGCACAATGATCAAACCTGAGGTCAGGGTTTGATTTTGGGTTTTTGGGTTTAGGATGGGCTCCACTCACTCCAAGCTCAAACCATTTCACTCTCAAGACTGTTTTTGATCTGATTTATCATCGGGGAAACAAGAAACCGAAAAACAAAGTAAAATAATCGGGAAACCGGATTGGGGTGTCTACAGTAGTCCCTCTTTGACGGCACGCGGAGCACCATTTACTGGTACGGGTAACGTCAAAGATTTCTAGACACCCACCCAATTTACCCAAAAGCCGATAAAATGGAAAATGCAAACAAGTACATAAAAAAATACCGTGCACCGATGGATCAGAGAGCTGATCAACCGTTTGAATAAACTCTCCTGGGGGAATAATTAAGATGGACGGATAGATCGTCATTGAGTAGAACTGGACGGATGGATCGTCGTTGATTTGAAAATGGACGGATAAATCATCTTTGATTGATAATTGGACGGATGGATCATCCTTGATTTGATATCGGACGGATGGATCATCCTTGATTGAAAATGGACGGATAGATCATCGTTGATTGATAATGGGACGGATGGATCGTCCTTGATTTGATATTGGACGGATGGATCGTCCTTGATTGAAAATGGACGGATAGATCATCGTTGATTGATAATGGACGGATAGATCGTCGTTGATTGAAAATGGGACAGATGGATCGTCCTTGATTGATAATTGGACGGATAGATTGTCGTTGATTGATAATAGATGGATAGATCGTCTTTGATTTGAAATTGGACGGATAGATCGTCGCTGATTGATAATTGGATGGATAGATCATCGTTGATTGATAATTGGTCAATTGGACTATGCGCGGGCAGACCACTACTGGGGATTCAAAAAGTGCTCAATTTGAAAGTCATTTAATTCATGACGACCATCAAAATTGCTGGGGTGCCATACCCAGAGATGATGGGCCTTTATAGGAGAGATAAACATGATCGGGCCTGCCTAGAGGCTGGATTGGGCCTGAAGGCCCAACCAGACCATCGCGCGACAGAGGCACTCCGTCGCGCGAGGGTGTCCTGTAAGGGCTTGGGTCTGGAAAGAGCCCAGACCCAGCCCAGAACTGTTCCAAGCCTCTAAACTTCCCGGGGACGCTACAGAAACCGTTCCAGTTGATTCAAAACTTCTCTCAAATCTCAAACTCCTCTCAAACTCTCCCAATCCCACAAACCCTCGATTTCTTCACAAAACCATGGAACCCACGCACAGTAGCAACTATGGTAGAACAGGGCAATGGCGGTGGAGAGGTAGTTGATCGTCCGGAGGATGAGGGAGGACCCATGGAGGTCGAAATAGCAGAGCAACAGCCGGCGGGGGTTGTCACAGACGTAGGTGCAGTGAGAGCATGCGGTGGCGATGGCGATCAAGGCCACGAGCAGAAGGTTGGTGGCGGCGATGAGCATCGTGCGACGAAGCCAGATCATCGCACGACGGAGGAGGCAGGGGCCGCGGGGCCTGAGATTGAGCCATTAGACCCGAGCCTAGCCGTGAGCAACTCGGTAGTGATGGGTGGTGGTTCTGGAGGTACGGGCGGCAGTGGTGCCGGCGGTGATGACATGAGGCCGAGTGGGCTTGCACCGAAGGATCCGGCGAGAGGCAAAGGTGTGGCAGCCAAGGAGGTAGAGACCACGGGGGTTCCATTTGCGTACCGGGAGGTGGATGTACTGTTCCGACCAGCGGCTACATCATCGGGCCACCGGCCGATCACGAAACAGGATGTCGCCAAGCTCCTGAGCGAAGAGCAATTAGCCCAACTTTTGGAGGATAACCCCGCAATAGGGGCTGCTATTTTGAAGGCCCGAGAGGAGCGAGAGAGGGAGATAGCAGCTTCAGAGGCCGCGACGAGGGTCGAGAGGGAGACAGCCGAGGAGGAGGAGGCTCTGAGAGGCATGGAGGCCGAGGAGAGGGTCAGAGCTAGGGTGTACGGCCCCAGAGTGATGGCAGTGACAGAGGCGAAGGGACTGACTCGTGTCCCTTTTACAACAGAGGGGTACATGCCACCCACAGCACACTTGTTTGTGCCGTCGGGCTTTGCGGCATATAGGCTACGGCGGACAGAGTACGACTCCGAGCTCGTCCTGAGAGACCCTGAGACTCACATCCCGAGCAGCTGGACAAAGGTAAATTCCTAGAAAACCTTCTTTGTAGTTTCAATTTTGAATTTGCCCATTTGTGCTTGAATGTTAAAACATATACGGTAATCCTCGAAAGAAAAGACCAAATTGCAATACCATGATCTTGACATCGAATACCATGCATGTAACATAATAACGTGAACCAATCATCTGTTGCCAGACTGCATTGATTACCTAGAACTTGAGAATGAAAGCCTTGCATGCTGACATATCCTCTCGCTGCTTGTTTTTGTTTTGTGTCTGACATAGGAGAGAGCTAGGCAAAGGGATATCCGTGGCTTCGGAGGTGCATGTAGCTCTTTGGCGCTATACTAGGGTTTACCTGCCAGGGTGAGGGAGTTGGTGGATGAAGCAGGCTTCGGAGAGTTCATCCAGACGCTTACTTCGGTCAGAAACGACCATGCTGTCTTAGTTGCACTTGCAGAGAGGTGGAGGGATACCACCAATGCCTTTCACTTACCTCTAGAAGAGATGACAGTGACACCCGCTGACTTTGCAGCGATCACCGGCTTGAGAGTTGGGGGCGAGCCTATCCCATTTGACTCGGGCATTCACGAGGATAAGGCGGCTCTGGAGTGGTTCTTGGGAGAAGCGCCCGAGATTGAGGAAGGGATGGCGAGGTATGGGCAATTCACTAAGTACCTCAATAAAAAGGTGACAACTGAAAAGAAAGCGGAGCAGATGGCCCGGGCATACCTGTTGTACCTTTTTGGTGCAACCTTGTACCCGAATAGGTGCAGTAAGGTTCACATGTCATACTTCCCTGCACTGAGAGATTTGAGGACAACCTCATGCTTTGACTGGGGTGGAGCGGCATTGGGCGTGGCCTATGGTTTCTTGGGCAACTCATCGAGGACAGAGATGAGCACTGCCGGATATTGGAGAATCTGGGAGGTATGATTTCAATATAGTAAAACACAATTTCAGATTATACTTGTATCCATTTGATTACATAGCCTGCTTGATCGTATTATTGTATGCACTGATGATTTGATTCGCTTGTGAACCACACGGCTCTGGGTCTATGAGGTTTTGAACATGTGCCGCCCAGCATCCAAAAGCTTGGACTTGGGGATTCTCTCGCTTGCACACATTTGGAGCAAGAAGAATATGGGGGAGAAGAAAGGGAGAGGCGACCTAAACGGCTTTCGGATATACCTCGATGAGCTCCGACTCTCACAGGTATGACATGAAACTTGACCGAACAAAGTACACAACCCTTTGTATTGCTTTAATGCTGTCGCTGATCAATACTTGCATTGTTTCCCTATCACGTGTGCAGGTCGAGTGGGATCCTTGGAGGGTGGTAGGGCCAGAGCCCGAGTACTTGGCTAGAAGTAGGGTTGTGACGGCTAGCAGAGTGTTGCT
This sequence comes from Rhododendron vialii, assembly GCF_030253575.1. Lineage (NCBI taxonomy): Eukaryota > Viridiplantae > Streptophyta > Magnoliopsida > Ericales > Ericaceae > Rhododendron > Rhododendron vialii. The sequence continues at coordinate 24,071,827 of NC_080557.1, read as the reverse complement.
AGAGTCTGCCTTTGGTTGGCAGTGGTACTTGGGAGACCGGGTGACACGCCAGTCGCTCGGCTTCACTGAGTTCCAGGTGTCGGGGCCACTTCCACCACGGGCCTCACACACAGGGGAGTACACACTGGCTGAGCTGGAGACATTTACGCAGCCTGACACCGACCTGACACGCCACTTGCGTCCCAACGTGGACTATGCAACATACCAGAGGGAGCGTTTGGCGGGGCCGCTGAGAGTCCGGGAGTTCAGAGAGGTCCGGAGTCAGGCTCATGGAGCTGCTGAGGAGATGAGGGCAGTAGGAGAGAGACAAAGTGGTGGCGAAGGCTATGTGAGACGAGGCTTAAGCGGACCAGTGAGAGGCGGGCCACCAGAGTTGCTGTGGAAGATAGCAGTGATAGACTCTCAGGGCAATCCAGCCGAGCTACACCTAGCCCCTGCCAGAGTTGAGCCTACGCTGATTACTGTTCCAGTAAAACATTATTGTTTCCTTTCATTGCATGCCGCTAGAATTGAATTATCACTGAATTTCCTTGATAACTCCTCATTCCCTATTGCAGGTACCAACTGAGTCGGCGAACGAAGTTGTTCGTCGCATGCTTGCACTGGAGAATGCAGTAAGAAGAGCGGCAAGTGGTTTGCCATTGGACTTGCGCTATCCAGCGCCAACTCCATCATCGGCGGCTCAGAGATCTCAGGTATACCTTTCAGAAAACGATACATTCCTGCTTTCAATACTTGATGTATGCTTCCTCGCTTGACACATATTATGCTTTGATAGCCGTTGATTTGGAATTGATCTTACCTGCTTTCAAACATACAATATGCACAATGTCTACTAATGCAGGAAATTTACCATGCAGGCACAAAGGCAGGCGGCTCCTAGGATGAAGAGCGCTAGAGACCCTCCACAGAAGAAATTGGCAGAAAGGGCTCCACCTCCTCCGGTCACTGCTAGGCGACAGACGAGAGGCCCACAGCCCACCACCACGAGTGAGGAGGTAGCTCGAGAGGCTATGGTGCGCTCAGAGGAGCGGTACCAAATCAAGATGCGCCAGAGGCCCTCGCAAGATGAGCCGGTCCGTAAGAAGCGACTAATCATGCCTGAGGTCTCTGAGGAGGAGAACGAAGAGGAAGAAGAAGAAGAAGGAGAGGAAGAGGAAGAAGAGGGACAAGAGGGGTCGTCTGACGATAGCAGCTCTAATGACACCACAGACGATCCCGGATACAAGCAAGATCCTAGAGAGATGGACGACGACGACGGCGGCGACGGTGATTGGCTAGGAGAGGATTGAGGGCTAATACGAAGCCTCATTTACTTCTTACACTTTTGATTTTTGATTTTGGGCCTGCGTGCCCAAGTAGATAGGTAGATGATGGGCAAATAGGCCCTAGCTGACATTTGATAACTGTTTTGAGGCCTGCGTGCCTTTTGATTCGCGGGCGGGTGTGCCTAAGTAGACATGATGATTCTGATTGGCCGAAGTGCCAAACATGCAGTAGTTTTCTTTGCTTGACATGGATAGATCATGGTTTAGCTATAAAATTTGCATTTTCACGGTTTATTTACTCTTGCAGTAGATTAGAGCAAATAAAACTCACCACTAATACCAAACTTGCATTGATGACATGCTGAGACTGCTTACAGACACATAAACATGTAGATGAGACTATCTCAGGAGAAGAATCGAGGATACGTCCTGGGATATGACCAGGATACGAGGATACAGGAAATAAAATGAAATTTTGGGTAACAACAAACCAAAACTCAAAATACTTCAATTTTGATACAACCGAAACTTCTATGAGGTCACATATGTACTACACGACTTGTACAAATCAACAAAACTTAAAAATACATCCCGAAGCAAGGTTTAGACCAAAAGGTGCAAAAAAAAAGACATAAAAATGGACACAAGATGCAAAATAAGACTCGATTATGTCCCGGATTGAAACCGACACCTCCGTACAGTCGTATTAGGTTCATATGACCTGTACGGCATGAGAGAATGGGGCGAAAGCTTCTGAAACAAATCTCGACCACCCGAAATCTCAATTTGAACTTGAAATGGGCCACTGAGGGTCCAAAATCTTCATTAAACGCGATACTCTGAATCCGACACTTGGATACTGTCATATATACCAATAGTGACTAACTGGAACCATCAAAATTGCAAAACAACCCCTGGATCGAAAAATGACCAAAGTTGGTAAGTAGCTGATGTAAACTGTCAAATTGCAGACTGAACCATCGCACGATGGACTGGGAAGGTCGCGCGATGGAAAAACAATCGTGCGATGAAGTGAGACAATCACGCGATGGACAGTCCCTGCTAAGCCACCTTTGTTTGACCAAACTCAAATTTGAGACGTTGAATGCCTTGTCACTGTCCTTGGCCATCCAGGATACCTCTGGGGCAGTTCACAGGTGTGCCCTTGCATTGAAGGGGGCAATGCCACCTTGCTTGGATATTTATCTTGGAAAAGGGAGATATTTCACCAAGCCTTGGCTATAAAAGAGCATGCCCCTGCCAATGTGAGGCACATCCTCCAGAGCAAGCACTTTCAACACCCCTACAATGGCAAATAATCTTCCAATCTTGATCAGCCCATGGCTAACAGCCTTTGTAGCTAGAGATTGGCTATCATTCCGATTTCACGGGCTAGCCGCTTTTCGTTTTTTCCAAAACATGAGGGTTTGTCCCGAATTTCTTATGGTGCCACTACAGTTCTAGGACCCAGAAATTCATGTTTTTAGGTTTGGGGACAACGAGCTGTGCCCAACTATGGAAGAATTCCAAGCATATCTCCAGGGGTTTGGTTCGAGCGTGATTGTCGTGCCACCTTACAGGAAGAGTATGCCAAAACTTTTGCAATCATGTCTCGATATTTCAAGGGGAGTAGCCGAAAGCCTGTTAACTGAAGGGCAAATCAACATCATGCGCCTGATGGAGTGGTACAGGCCTGAAGGGAACACAGAGGACACCGCCTTGCAGGCTCGACGTCAGTTTGCCCTGACGATCAGTGTACTGGCCGCTTACTTACTAGTATCTTCGAATGGGCGAGTCAACCCCTCGCTAGTGAGCATTGCCGCTCAAATGGGTACTCGAATAAATGTGATGCCGCTAGTTCTAGCAGAGACACTCATGGGCTTGGATTTGGTTTCTACTGGCCAAACAAATGTATTCGGCGGTAGTCCACTCCTACTGTAGGTAAATTCTCACTCAGCTCACCTTTTTCTAGTTTTCGTACATTTACCCTTTTACCTCATCTCTCGGCTTAGGTCATATCGGGGCTCCTTACTTGTTTTCTCGCTCAAGTTTTATATGGCTCCTTACTTATCTTTTAACCCTCTCATACAGTTGTGGCTATCCGACAAATTGGGATTGCTCACGGCACCGGAGGCAAACTGGCCTCATCTGCCCGGTCGGATGCATCAACGCGGGATGATCTATCCGGAGATGTCCGTGAACCAGTGGTACACGTTCATGAAAGAAATGCTGCCGAATGAGATCATCTGGAGGCATGAGGCCCTGGACAATCCAGACATGGCCCTTAATTCTACAGGTTTCGAGAGATGGTGATAACCGGGCTAACCACTTTCACATTCTACATTCCCGGTCGCATTCTCCGTCAGCTAGGGATAAGTCAAGGACTGCACCGAGCCGGAATCGAAACTTTCAATATCCCTGCATTCACTGCACAGAACTTGGCCGGATATGAGTGCAATTGGGGCCTACAGCAACTTAGCGGAGCAGAATCAGATTTTAGCACAGGCATTGATACAAAGCGTGGCTAAGAAGGGAAATCACAAGAAGACAAAGCGATGACTGACTCCTGACAGACTCTAATAATCTAGAATAAACTGTGAGCCTATTAAGGCCTCTAGCATTTTATTCTGTTTTTATGCTCAACTGTTTTAAAGACTTTGCTCAGCTGTGTAATAGAATTAGTAGTTTGAATAAGATCAAAAGATTTAAAACTTTCTCCTGTTGATCCAAATGTTGAACACCATGCCGCTTTGAATGTGGAAGACAATTCCAAAATGGCAAACCATGGATCATGTTGATGGAATGTGACCGAATCTCACGAAGAGATTGCCTACGTATCCTCTTTCAAGGAACCAGGTCAAAACGTAGTTCAAGCTAAGGTTCACTCGAGCATTTTTTACTCTCCTTTTACGCTCTAACTTTTGCCTAGTGCCGCCACTTCGGGTTTTCGGCCTAGCGAGCTTTGAATAATGCCTATTTATTTTTGCCTGAATCGCCTTCTCAGGTTTTTGGTCCAGCAGGCTTGCTCTAATTTTTGCTTGGAACAGCCCACCCTTGTGGTTTTCGGCCCAACGAGCTTCTCTCAGGGGTAGTAACGCTTGAGTTGATGTAGGTTCACCAAAGTGGAGAACTCGTTGCCGTCGAGGTCTATAAGTTGAGCTGCGCCCCCAGAAAGGATGGTCTTGATAATGTAAGGCCCTGAACGCTTCAGACGAAACTTGCCACGGGGATCGAATACTGGTGCCCGAATCTCCTTCGTAACCATGTCTCCCTCAACCAAGTCCCTAGACTTCACCTTCTTGTTGAAAGCCCGTGCGATCCTTCGCTGATACCCCTGAACATGGTGTAAGGCACGGAGTCTCCTCTCATCAAAAGGCATGAGTTCAACAAACCTCCCTCTAAACCATTCAGATTCCGTGAGTCCGCACTCTGCCATGATTCTCAATGATGGCACCTCGAGCTTGATAGGGAGTACTGCCTCCATCCCGTAAACTAAAGAATAGGGTGTCACCCCTGTTGATGTTCGAATTGACGTCCGGTACCCCCAAAGTGCTAGAGGTAGTTGCTCATGCCAGTCCCGAGCTGATTCAGCAGACTTTTTGATAATCGTCTCAATGTTCTTGTTTGCCGCTTTGACACCTCCATTCGTTTGAGGACGGTAAACAGTCGAATGATGGACTTGGGTTTTGAACTCTTCGAACAATTCCAAAACCCTGCCTTTGAAATGAGTCCCATTATCTGACACGAACGCTTGAGGTACACTGTATCGATAGATGATGTTCTTCTTGATAAAATGGGCAACCTGAACTGCAGTTAGGGTTTTGTAGGATTCGGCTTCCACCCACTTGGTAAGGTAATCTATCGCTACCAAAATGAACCTGTGACCGTTCGAAGTAGATGGCCTAATCATGCCAATGACATCAATGCCCCACACAGAGAAAGGCCAATGAGAAGTCATGCCAAAGAGGTTAGAAGGGGGAACATGCATTAGGTTGGCATGGATTTGGCACTTATGACAACGTCGTACATAATCCACACACTGAGACTCCATCGTGGACCAGAAGTAACCCTACCACAGGATTTTCCTAGCAAGCATGACACCACTCATATGAGGACCGCAGACTCCCTCATGAACCTCCTCCATAATCCTTGCGGCCTCAGAGCCATTGACACAGAGCTTGTGCATCCCACAATGGGATCTCTTGTATAACTTTCCTCCACAAAGGATGTACTGGGCAGCTATCCTTCGTAACGCGAGCTGATCCTTCTTAAAAGCTTCAGCCGGATACTCCCCACTTTCAACAAAATTCCATATGTCGTGATACCAGGGTAGGCCATCATCTACAACATTGACGGCGTTGACATACTGATAGGTAGGACAGTCCTGCAGTTCAATGAGAATAGGGCGGAGTTTGACACCTAAGGGAAGTTCAACCATGGAGGCCAAGGTTGCCAAGGCATCAGCACATTGATTCTTCAAGCGGGGAATATGGGTAAAAGTAACCTTATTAAAATGAGGAATAAGATCCTCCAAGTCCTGGTGATAAAGTTTCAACTTCTGTTCACGAACTTTCCAGTCCCCGTTGGCTTGAGATACGACAAGATTGGAATCACCAATGACCTTGAGTTTTTCCACACCGAGGGTAAGAGCAGCCTCCATGCTAACAATACAGGCCTCATACTCAGCTTAGTTGTTTGTGACATCGAAGTTGAGCTTGAACGCAAGCGGAATATGAGAGCCATCAGGTGTAATCAACAGTACTCCGATCCCATATCCCTTCTGGTTGGCTGCTCCATCAAAGTAGAGTGTCCACACGTCTTCGACAACTGTTAGCACTTCCTCATCTGGGAACACAAAATCTGAGTCCTCTGGTCCATCGACAGGGTGATCGGCCAAAAATTCCGCAACTGCTCGTCCCTTGACAGATTTCCTCGTAACATACACTCAAGATCGAACTCTGCCAACAAGAGCAACCAACGTGCTAACTTACCAGTAAGTGCTGGTTTCTCAAACAGATACTTGAGAGGATCCATTTGAGAAATCAATTTCACTGGATAAGCCAGCATGTAGTGTCTCAACTTCTTAGAAGCCCAAACAAGAGCCCAGCATGTCTTTTCCAGAGCTGTGTAGCGTTCTTCACATCCGACCATCTTCTTACTTAAGTAATAAATGGTCTTTTCGACACCTTTATCTCCTTCTTGAGCTAGTAAACATCCCATAGACGAAGGATTCACAGACAAATAAAGTATCAAAGGCTTCCCGGGAATTGGCGGCATGAGGACCGGAGGATTCTGCAAGTAATTCTGAATGGATGTGAAAGCCGCTTGACACCTGTCTGTCCACCCAAACGAAGTATTCTTCTTTAGAAGACGAAACATCGGCTCGCAAGTCAAAGTTAACTTGGCGATGAATCTGCTGATGAACTAGACCTTCCTCAAAAAGCTCCGCACTCCCTTTTCAGACTCTGGTGGCTTCATTTCAAGTACAGCCTCAATCTTCGACGGGTCAACTTCAATCCCACGAGTAGTGATCAGAAAACCAAGCAATTTACCTGCTGTGACCCCAAAAGTACACTTCTGCGGATTGAGACGCATTCTATACTTACGAAGTCGTTTGAAGAACTTTCGAAGAACAGGGACATGCCCCTCACGAGTTTTCGACTTGGCAATCATGTCATCTACATAGACCTCAACTTCTTTGTGCATCATGTCGTGCAAAATTGTCGTAGCAGCGTGCTGATAAGTAGGACCAGCATTCTTCAAACCAAATGACATGACCAAATAGCAGTAAGTCTCCCATTCAGTGATGAATGTTGTCTTCTCACGGTCTTCTGGTGCCATGAGAATCTGATTATAACCCGAGAAACCATCCATAAACGAGAGCATGGCATGACCTGCCGTATTGTCAACGAGCACATCAATATGTGGCAGGGGAAAATCATCCTTAGGGCTCGCTCTGTTCAAATCCCTGAAATCGACGCATACCCGGATTTGTCCATTCTTCTTAGGAACCGGCACAACGTTGGCGACCCAGGTGGGGTATTAAGAAACCATAAGAAAGCCAGCGTCGATCTGCTTAGTGACCTCATCCTTGATCTTCTGCACCCAATCCAGCCTCATCCACCTTAGTTTATGTTTTACGGGTTTAGCATTTGGCAGTAGAGGAATTCGATGCTCCACTATCTCTGGGTCAATGCCGGGCATGTCTTGATGAGACGATGCGAAAATATCACTGAACTCCGTGAGCAGTTCTTTGAAGTCCTGGTATTCCTCTGGGGACAAAGTGGAGCCCACTTGAACCATTCGGGGATCGCTTTCATCTTTCAAATATAAAGAAACTACTTCTTCTTTTAACGGCTGAGCATGCATTTGATCTTCCCTTTCGATGAAGGCACGGACTTCCTTGGGAATAGCCTCATCGAAATCTATCCCTTCATCGTCAGGGTCGACACAGTTTATGTATAAATCATCAAAGTAGTTAGAAGTAGATTCTTTCATTCCAAAAGGCCCCTCGGGGCTACCAAGTATAGTAGAGTCAAACTCAAAATAAAAGCTATGACGTGGAGGGCCAAGAGGCACAAACTCCGACTCAAAGCTAGACTTAGATGACTCCGTGTCAGACTCAGACACATCATCAATACAAGTTAAGCGCGGTTTGAAAATGCAATTTTTAAGACTACCCTTGGCTTTTGTAATAAGAGAGGTGGGATCCTCGCGGGTATCGAGCCCGAGCATGAGCACTTCAGCTTCTTTAGCTTCCTCGGCCAAACCCACTTGGGAGAACTCGTGAAACAGCTGCTCCAAGCTTCCCTGATTGAAAGATCCCAGTCAGTCAGTCTTGACCTTTAGCTGGTTGAGCTTCTTCTTGAATTCCATCCTTGCTGGCTCCTCATCGCTATCCGACCAGGTGTCGTTAGCGAAAATCTCAAAACCCGATAGCAATTCCCCAGTCTTGAGTCAATAAAGGGCTCAGCCTGCCTTGTGTAAACAGTGTTTCCCTTCTCGTAGACGAAGTAGCTGTCGGGATCACCATAGAGAGTTCGAGGTTTTCCTGCACATTTCCTTCTTTTGGCATCATTGGCTGAGGTAGTGTACCCCAAACCAAAGCGGCCCTCGCAGGAAGGAAAGGTAGGGAACTCTGGGATCCCTTGCTGGTGAATCCCTAAGCCCAAGCCAGGTAGATAGGACATCCTCCTCATAATGTCTAAAGCAACAGAGCTTATGATAAAGTCTCCATCCACATTGATGGCCAAAATGGAGCTAGATGTATCAAAGGAGAAACCTCCGAGATCCACGTCTTCTTCACCGTGCATGATTCCTAAAACTGGAGTACCATCTTCCTTGAGCGGGCGAATGCCTGAGTCCCCGCAAATCATTAGCGTGGTAGTAGGAAGTCCCAGCATGACTTTTTGGTGGAGAGTTGATGGCACAGCCAAGATGTCAGATCTATGGAGCCACGGCCTACCGAGCAGAAGGTTGAAAGTGGCAGGGATGTCAACAACATGGAATTCAACATCCATTTCAAAGCCCTTAACATCAAGCTTGAGCATCAGCATGCCCTCGACTACGCGATGAGTGCTGTCGTTTGCCTTAACAGCCATTTTGAAAGGTGCAAAGTCCTTTTTAGTCAAACCCAGACGGTAAGCCACCCTTTAAGGGCAAACATTGATTGCTAAACCGTTGTCGATGAGAATAGTCGAAACCCAGAGCCCTCGGCATTTAAAAGTGATGTGCAAGGGGCGATTGTGGTTGACCCCTTCAACCGGCAGGTCCTTATCGGTGAAGATCACGATGTGCTTGGAAATAGGTGGGAGGATGAGAGATATCTTCGTTTCAGGAGTGATATCAGCTAGAATCTCAAGACGGGACAGAGTGTGGCAAAGCTTCTGTCGATGCTCACGAGAAGAACAAATCAGTGCCCAGATCGATATAGCAGTAGGAATCCGCTCAAGTTGTTTCTGAATCATGTCCGTATCCAGGGTGCCAACAAGTACCTCAAGTGGTGCGGACCTCGAGAAAATAGAGGGCTCGGTCCTTTGGTTAGAAGGGTTGGATGAGCTTCCAGCTTGTAGATTAGCAGGCTGAAAAATCCATCCACTCCTCGTAACATTGTGAACGTTTCCCAAAGAGGGCACGACCTGAGGGTCTTGATCAATATCCCAGAGGTCAGCAGGGACTTCACCCAGTTTGCGCTTCCCTTTATCGATCGCTGATGCCATCGTAGGCACTTCCAAGTCTAAACCCAAATCCTCAACCAAGTCTTTTACCAATAGTGTGTCCTAAAAGTCCAAATCCTTGACCACAGCAACCTTTGCAACAGGTTCTGAGTTGGCAATGAAGGGAACATCCCAAAGTCCGCCATTAGCTAAGGAACGATTGACAGTCCAAACTCTGCCCCAACTTGGATATTGACTATATCATTGACATCCCAAAGATCGACTGGCGAGACAAGGTCTGTGACCATGATACTGCACTCTCCCCTAGTTGGAAAAGGAACTATATGGCGCGGAAGTCCTTCATCAACAATGCAGAAAGTGGGTCCTGCTCGACATCAGATATCGAATTGCCGAGCCTGTCGAGGGTAGAAGGGAGAAAGCATTCCCTTAAGATGCGAGGTTCTTCTTGAACGAAATCGTCCTCAACAAAGTGAGTCATGTAATCTGGTAAAGCATAGCCTTGAAGAGGATTAGTGTCGAAATCCAACGGAAATTGCCAAGTGGGTTCATGATCCCAATAGTATTCCTCTTCGGGAAGCAAAGGTTCGGGTTGTTGGAATAGCATATACAAGGAAATGCCATCCAAAGGATCGAGCATCGCCTGGTTGTGTCCGACCTGCCATTCTTCGTCCCAAGCCTGGTCATGCTGAGGGAGCGGGAGATACTCGGGGTGTAATGGGAAGCCTTCTAGCTCAAGTTGGTTCCACTCTTGGATTAAAGGAGCGGCATAATCATCACCGTCGGCTATAGACCAACCCATAGCCTGCATGCTGAGTTCAGGCTCTTGCTCAAAGAATATTGGTAGTGCAGCCCTGAACTGGCTTTCAAAGTTCCGAGAAGAACTAGGATCTGTTATAACCAGGATAGGATCACAACGAGTCAAGGTGGGACCAAGTCGTACAGGCTGAATAGGGTCATCATGGAGATCACCAATGATGTCGTTGAAAAGATCGAAGCCTGTCTGCAGGAGTTGAAGAGTTGGATTAGGACGAGAGGGTTCACCAATGAACATGAGTTTTGCTTCTGACTCCAAAGGCATGGTTATGACCGGTTTGGGCTGGTTTATTAGGATTATATGGTCAGTGGGGTTGAATATGGTGGAGCAAGGATCGATTTGAGTGGAGCTGGAGGATATGTGGTTGATATTTGGAGCAGCATTGTGCTTTGGCATGGGATTGGAAAGGATGTTTGGCTTTTGACATGGTGGAGGTGAAGCCTGAAGGGTCCCTTCATCTATAAGATCCTGAATCGTATGACGGAGGCGGAAGCAGGAATCTGTAAGATGACCAGCCCTTTGGTGATGGGCACAATAGAGATTGGCTTTGAAATTGGGTGAAGGATTTTTGGGTAGAGGAGTCGGATCAAGGGGCTTTAAATGACCCGATTTGATCAATTTCTCCATAACAGAGGACAATGGAGCCTCGAATGCAGAGAAACTGCGGGGTTGGTTACGAGGATGGTTGTTCTGTGGAGTCTGCACTTGATTGACGTCGGCGATGTGATTGGTAGTGGTGGAGGAGGCATTAGTGCCACTGGTTGCTGCGTTGGAGAAAGTTCCACCCCCAAACAGTGCATTAGCATTGCTAGAGTATGCCCGAGGTTTTGATTTCGGAGGGTTAGAGGATTCTCCTTTCGAAAGAATACCACTTTGCAGTGCATCCTCGATGGCCAGGCTAGAGTCGAAGAAGGTTTCAAAGATTGCCGACACTTGAACAAGAACCAAATGCTTAGCATAATCTGGCTGAAGATTACGGAAAATGATGCGGAGTTGATCCCTTTCGCTCGGGTGATCAGTCATTAAAGCGGCTTTGGCTCTCCACCTCTTGACAAAGTCCGCGAAGGACTCTTTGGCTTCCATCTTGGTGGATTCAAGTTCTCGTGTCGTCATTTTCAGCTGGGAGTTGTAACTGTATTGCGAAATAAACGCAGCAGCAATATCCTCCCAAGTCCTCCTCTTGCCTATGTCAAGTGACAAGAACCAATGGAAAGCCGGACCGGAGAGAGTCTGAGAGAACAATTGCGACATGGCTTCAAGCTCGACTGACAAGAGCTTCATAGCAGTGTGATAACTATAGAGATGAGTCTTAGGGTCACCACTGCCATCAAACTTGGCTAGGTCTGGCATTTTGAACTTGTCGGGGAGCTTGGCATTGGGATACAAACATAGACGGTCCAAGTCAATTCCCCCGGCACTGATCCTTTTAGATTTAGAGACAGATTCCCCCAGCTTGGTGATCTTGGCCATAAGAGCAGCCAAATCAGGATTTTGAGTAGGCCTAAGGACAACAGGGTTCGGGTTTGCGGCTATTGGGTGAGCTTCTCTCGGATTGGGTTGAACTATGAGCCGTGCTACATGATTCAGGTCCTCAACAAAGATGGGCTCTGCATGAACATCCTCATTGACCTCACCTCCCACTTCTGCTACTGGCAGAAGACGAGTGTTAAAGAGGTCATTCAAACGGGTAACATTGGTATCTGTTTGAGCAGCCCTCTGTTGCATGGTGGCGATACTATTCTGAAGGCTCGTGAACATTGCTTCCACAGCGAGTGGTTGGGGTTGATCTGCCATGACCGGTGTTTCAGAGGAACTTGATGAAGATGAAGGAGTTGGCGATGTCGGGGGTTTAACTTCCTGGATAATTGAAGATGAGCCTGATTGAAGAGTAGCCAACAGAGAACGCGGAGAGTCTTCCGTTGCGATTGATTGGGATTGTAACTTGACTAGCCTTTGAACTGGATTGTGATGTAGACGTTCCCAAGTGGGTTTGCCTTTTTGCTTCGATACTTTCCATGGTGGTGCAATGATTCAGAACTTTGCTTGCAGTAAAGTGAGAAAAGGCTTAATAGGGGTCCTGCAATAACTTTAATCTAAATAAAAGACTAATGCGAAAGCACAATCTCCATCGTCAGTGTCGTCCTAGACTCTAGATCTAGAAGAGAAGTCTGTCCTGAAATGCTCAGACACTGCCAAAGTCCTCGGAAATCCTTTCGAGGGTGTATCCTTGTTTGAATCGACTAACACTAAGAGATGTCAAACTAGCCTAAGCCTTTGACTATTCCATTCTTAAAGTTTCAACTTTGAACTTCGAACAACTTGGTGTAGATGAAGTGATACCGAAACTGGGGCGGCGTAAGCGACACAGCGCCATAGCCTAGATGGTGTACATGCTGCGCATGATAACCAAGGTGGTATGAGTATCACGGCATTCTCTTCGTTGTTCCTGGTTTTCTGTTTGAAACCTTGATTGGGTATATAGACAAGGACTTAGAAAGTCTTTATTTCCCAAAGTTTTGTTGATCTAAGGACTTTGAAAATTGATAAGGTGCACCATCGAGATGTACGACTCTTCATCGGGCCTGAAGCAGTGTCCTAACTTTTTAAGACAGACTCGAAGACTTGAGAACCTAGAAGCCGCCCTAAACATGCTCCTACACAAGCGGTATGTATGTACAGTGCATGCGATAGGGAAAGCAGTAACACGAAGACAGTATATAGGGGTTAGATGCAAGTAAATCTTACCCTGTGGGTTGCTGTCCTAGTTTGAAGAGTGCTAGTGCTTTGTATATGCAAAGGTTGGTTTTGGTTTGTAATAGGTTCCTCGGACAAAAGCCAAGATATACCTCCCCCTACGCGCGTAATCGCAGAGCAACAGTCAAACAGTAGAATGACTCATCATCGTCAAAGGTTGTTGGTCATTCAGGGTCCCTGGGCTTCAGTAAACCGTGCCGGATTGCCAAAACGATCTAACGAGGCTTATCCCACATAGATGCAAGTGAAAATATGCTGAAATTTGATTTAAGAAAAGAAGAATCACAAAATCGCAAAATGCCTTTTCAAATTTGGCTCACTTTATTTAGTCCATTTTAAAAGGAAAATACACAAAGGATCAGTCGGAAAAGTCCCAGATTGGATTGGCCGGACACAAGGTCCTGTTAAATCACCATTCCGACCTTCGACAGCGCGAAGCTCACCGTTTTCACAGACTTTTGAAGGATTGTTCATAAGTGTATTAAACTTTCAAACATGGATTAATATTGGTTTGATAATCCCTAGCGGAGTCACCACTGTGGGCAGCATGCCCTTCGGAAACTTCTGGGTTTCCGAACGCGAGAGCCTGGTTATCGAGGGAGCGCATGCGTAGACGGCGAGCGCTCACAAAAATACAGAGTCGCCACTTGGGTTTTGAAGGTCCGACACCCAAGGAACCGTATTTCGAAGCACCTACCGTGCTATTTGATTTGAAAAAAAGTTTAAGGAACCAATCCGTCATAACCATATTTGGGTTCGGGAGCCAGGTTACGAGAGGGGAAGGGTTTTAAAGCACCCCTCTTGCCCAATCCGGAGATCAGTCTCTACTTAAGCATTTTGCGAAAATATTTGCGATTCTTCTTTTACTAAACAATTTTTAGCCAGTTAGGGCGGGGGAACAGTTAATCGGGGATTTGAAACTGTAACACTTTTGCAGCATGCGATTTGAGAACGGCATGGATGGATGAAATATTGAACAAAAAACGTGAGATAAAATTCAAAACTGCGGCTGGATATCAACAGTGCCTTGGTCTAAAATTGTCGCGAACAACGGCCAACTTGCATGCATGGAACTTTGTACATGCAAGTCAACCAGCACACGACAATCCCATTCCATCGCGCGAGTATTGATGTCTTACCAACAGGTTGAATCTCATCTCCTTCTGGGCTCTAGAAGGACCAGTGCACACCTAGGGTCAAACCAAGCAGTTTATATGTACTGAAGGTAAATAATTATTACAACAAGGGATAACAGGAATAAAACACGACCCCTAAACAGTGGGGGTACCAAAGTAGAGGCCTTTAGACCAAGTTGCCCATGCAAGGGCAATTGCTGGAAACAGGCTGACCATCGCGCGATGGAGTCAGATCGTCGCGCGAGTGTCATGACTAGACTTCCAGGAATTGCTTTGCACGCCTTGGCTTTGAGACATGTTCAGAAGCAACCCAGGGGCATTCCTAAGCTAATGAATAAGAGTTCTAAGTTAAACTATGAATTTTATCATGCAAAACAGTGAATCAATTTAAGTCATGCTTCACAGTTATTCATAACACTGATAAAATAGAAGATAAACTAGCATCCCATCCCCACGAGGACCATCGCGCGATGACGGAAACCGTCGCGCACGTGACTAGGTCCATCACGCGTGGGAATGCCAGTGCACAATTTCTTGTGACCTTGCTGACTTTAGGACCAGGACTGGTATAGATTACCAGCCTTGGCCCTGCCAGCCCCCCTCAGGGATCAAAACAGTAAACAGTAGGATATTATACCTTTGCTTGAGTGTTTTGAAAATGGATTAAAAAGGTGGTGTAGCTTGGAAAATGAGTGTATGGATGTGGTTAGAGTGAGGAGATATCAAGTTTGCTAAGGCTTGTAGAGTCTTTTTTGCTTGAGAATTGGTAACCTTTTTTTTGTAACCCTTTGGAAGAAGAACCATGGGGGGAACTTATAGGGCAAGAGGAGATGTATGGTGGGTGAAAAGCTTGGCCTAGCAACCAGCCAACAAGGTTGGTCAGCCTCCCTTGGTGAAGGAAAAGGCCAACAAGGTGATGGGAGTGGTTGTGAGGGTGGTGCAACCCATGCACCTGCAGAACACTATTTAGTCGACGAAAATGGGGTTCCTCAAGACAGTGGCCCCCTGATCATCACAAAATCCAGCTGGAAAAAGGTGAAAGTGACGGGTGTTGACCATCGCGCGATGGAGTGATACCGTCGCGCGACGTTAAACAAGCCTCGCGATGGTCAACAGTCAAGGCTTTGACTTTGACCAACACTTGGCAGATGAAGCATCGCGTGAGGGATCCAATAAGTCGCGCGATGGTCAAACTTGAGGTTAGGGTTTGATTTAGGGTTTTTGGGTTTAGGATGGGCTCCACTCACTCCAAGCTCAAACCATTTCACTCTCAAAACTGTTTTTGATCTGATTCATCATCGGGGAAACAAGAAACCGAAAAACAAAGTAAAACAATCGGGAAATCGGACTACATTATAATTTTTTTATTTTTGTTTATTATGATAAATTTTGTTTGTGGCCAACTTGGTACGAGCTGCAACGTCCAAACTGCGATCAATCTAATTTTTTTCATCCATTTTGTCTGATAGAAGTTATCAATTTGACCAATTTGGTACAAAAACCAAACTTGAAGGTCAAAAGAGTTGCAATTGATACTTGGAGGACAAAAATGAGACTCGGATGAAACTAGGAGGACCATTTCTATAAATTTCCCATTTCATGATTAATCAACCAAACTTTATCCTTGTGAAAATCTATCATGAATATTATGAAGAATTTGAATTTGTTAGCGAATGTGTTTTTTTATGAGATTCGTGATGATTTATAATATAAAATGAATGCATGATATTGCTAAACTCATTGTGCTTAAAATGTGGTTCATAGGTCGATCTCATAGGCTAATTGTCACACCCCACCTCGCAAACGGCACCCAAAGTGGGTCCGAGTTAGCACGACCACATGGCATTCCATACAAAAGACAAAACCAAACTCCACAACAGACAGAATAAAACTCAGCAGAAGACTTATCACCTTAGAACTTAAAAGTCAACCTCAATTATAAAATCAACCACCGACAAACTTAAATACAACACATACAATTTAAAAGCTCTAAATACCCTTAGCTAAGGAATTACACAACAATGTGATCGAAACCGCACTTGACGCTAGCCAAAAACCTCCAACGCTGACAAGTAGTAGGCCCACTCTAAGCCACCTACTATCTGGCAATCCAAAAAGAAAAACTAGAGTGTGTGAGATATAAAAATGCTCAATAAAATATCACAATACCCGAAGGAATATTAACAAGAGTATGAACCACCAACGCAATTGAAACACTAAATTGAATACAACAATTATAACCACCACATCTTCTAAACACAACAGTAATATCCAATGAACATCCAAATATATATAATCAAAGGAATATAAGCATGAATGTAAATCACACAAGCATGCAAAGACACGTCTGCCACGTTCCCATGTACCCAAGGCATTGTGTCCAGTACACCATGCTCCCAACCACTGTTAATTTGACGGTATGACTTATGACATGGTGGGACTCACTCCACAATCCTTTCGCGGGTACAATCAACACATAACAAGCATGCATATTTATCAAACATGCATATCAATATCCAAACCTCGTGTCCCACACACCATGCTCCCAACCACCGTTAAATAAGCGGTATGGCTTACGACATGGTGTGCCTCACATGCAAACATTTCCAGCATATCAATAGCTAAATAACGATAGCATGATATAAACCACCACAGTAATATCTTATTGAAGATAGCCACATCAATAGCTAAACCTTGGTTAGCAAGATGTATACTCACCACCAAAGCAATATCTTATTGACAAAGACTATATCAGACACTCACCTTTGATTCAACCGAAGTATGCCCAACTCACGATTTTGGCACCTCCCAATTGATCGGCTTGTGTGGGCAGCATGCCCTTTGGAAATTTCCAGATTTCCAAACGTGAGGGCTCGGGATCGAGGCAGCGTGATTACAGATGGCAAGTGCTCGCAAATACAAAGTCGCCACTCGGGTTTTGAAGGTTCGACACCTAAAGAACCGTATTTCGAAGCACTTGCCGCGCTATTTGATTTTTAAAAGTGAAGGCAAAGTCCGCCATATCCATATCTGGGTTCGAGAGCCAGGTTACGAAAGGGGAAGGGTTTTAAGGCACCCCTCTCGTCTAATCCGGAGATCGGTCTCTACTTAGGCATTTTGTGAAAATACTTGCGATTCTTCTTTTATTCAACCAATTTTTAGCCAATTAGGGCGGGGGAACAGTTAATCGGGGATTAAAACTGTAACAATTTGCAAGGTGAGATTAAAATAGCGTGGATGAATGACACAGTTTGAAGAATGAATGGGATAAAACTCAATACTGTGACCAGATGTCAAAACAGTGCACTGGTATGAATTTGATGCGAGCAGTGGCCAACTTGCATGCATGGATCTGCCAGCATACAAGTACACCATCGCACGACCAACCCCTACCCTCGCGCGAGCATTGATATCTCGCCAGCAGATTGAATCTTATCCCCTTCTAGGCTCTGGAATGACCAGTGCACACCAAGGGACAAACCAAGCAGTTTATATGTACAGAAAGTAAATAATTATTACAATCAGGAAAATAGGAAGTAGATGCGACCCCTAAACAGTGGGGGTATCAAAACAAAGGTCAGGGACCAAGTTGCCCATGCTAAGGCAATTTCTGGAAATGGGTTAGCCATGATGACCATCACGCGACATACTGAGATGATCGCGCGATGGATCTGACTGGACTTTCAGGAATTGCTTTGCATGTGTGGGCTTTGAGACATATTCAGAAACAACCCATGGGCATTCCAAAGTGAACAAGTAAATAATCTAAGCTAACCTACAAATTTAAACATGCAGGGCAATGGATTAAGATTAATCATGCTTCATAGTGATTTATGATACTATAAAAAAGGAAATGACTAGCATCCCATCCCCACGAGGATCGTCTCGCGCTGACTGGAACAGTCGCGCGATGAAGCGGGTTCGTCGTGCACAGAAGTACTTTTTGATACAACTCTTGTACCCCTGCTGACTTTAGGATCAGGACTGGTATAGATTACCAGCCTTAACCCTGCCAGCCCCCCTCGGGGATCAAAATAGTAAATAGGTAGTAAATTTATACATTTGCTTGAGTAATCTAGAAATGGATTGACAAAGGTGGTAGAGCTTAGAGAATGAGTGTATGAGGATGGCTTGAGTGAGGGAATATCAAGTGTATATGGGTTTGTGTGGCCTATTTTCCTTGATTTTTTTGGTAACCTTGATCTTGGAAGACCAATTGGGTATATATAGGGCAAGAGGAGGTGTATGGTGGGTGGAGGACTTGGCCTAGCAACCAGCCAACAAGGTTGGCCCGCTTCCCTTTGTGGTGAAAGAGGCCAACAAGGTGATGGGAGTGGTTGTAAGGGTGGTGCAACCCATGCACCTGCAAACGCTGTTCAGTCGACGAAAATGGGGTTCCACAAGTCAGTAGCCCCTTGATCATTACGAAATCCAGCTGGAAAAAGGTGAAAGTGACAAGTGTTGACCATCGCGCGAGGGAGTGACTTCATCGCGCGACGGTTGTACCAACCCACATGATGGTCAACAGTCAAGGCTTTGACTTTGACCAACACCTGGCAGATGGATCATCGCATGAGAGATCCAATGGATCGCGCGATGGTCAAACCCGAGGTCAGGGTTTTGACTTAGGATTTTGGGGTTTAGGATAGGCTCCACTTACTCCAAGCTCAAACCATTTCATTCTCAAGACTGTTTTTGATCTGATTCATCATCGGGGAAACAAGAAACCGAAAAATAAAGTAAAAACAATTGGGAAACCAGATTAGGGTGTCTACAATAGTCCCTCTTTGACAGCATGCGGAGCACCATTGACTGATACGGGTAACGTCAAAGATTTCTAGACAATCATCCAATTTACCCAAAAGTCGATAAAATGGAAAATGCAAACAAGTATATACAAATACCGTGCACCGACGGATCGGAGAGCAGATCAAATCATTAAAGAAACTCTCCTGGGGAATAAAATAAGATGGACGAATAGATCGTCGCTGAGTTGAAATTGGACGGATGGATCGTCGATGAGTTGAAATTGAACGGATGGATCGTCTTTGAGTTGAAATTGGATGGATGGATCGTCTCTGAGTTGAAATTGGACGGATGGATCATCGCTGAGTTGAAATTGGACGGATGGATCGTCATTGAGTTAAAATTGGACGGATGGATCGTCGCTGAGTTGAAATTGGACGGATGGATTGTCTTTGAGTTGAAATTGGACGGATGGATTGTCGTTCAGTTGAAATTGGACGGATGGATCGTCGCTGAGTTGAAATTGGACAGATGGATCATCGCTGAGTTGAAATTGGAGTGTGCGAGGGCAGACTACTGCTGGGGATACAAAAGTGCTCCGGATTTGAAAATCATTTAATTCATGGTGACCATCAAAATTGCTACGATGCCATAACGAGAAACCATGACCCTCCGTAAGGAGGATAAACATGATTGGGCCTATCCAGAAGCTAGATTGGGCTTAGAGGCCCACTTAGACCGTCGCGCGACAAAGCCACTTCGTCGCGCGAGGGAAGCTTGCTAGGGCTTGGGTCTGGAAAGAGCCCAGACCCGGCCCACACCTGTTCCACGCTTTTAAACCTCCCGGGGACGTTACCAAAACAATTCCAGTCAGTTTCGAACTCTTCTCAACTCTCTAACCCTTTTAATCTCAACTCAGATCTCAGTCCTGTTTTTGAAATCGAACTAAAACCCAAAATATATGAACATCCATGGCGGACCATGGTGGCAATGGTGGTGGAGGAGAAGTGGTTGATCATCCCGAGGATCAAGGAGGCCCAATGGAAGTTGAAATAGCTGAGCAACAGCCGACGGGGGTTGTCACAGACGTAGGTGCAATGAGAGCAGGTGGCGGCGATGGCGTACAAGGCCACGAGTAGGAGGTAGGTGGCGAAGGCGACCATCGCGCGACAGAGCTAGGGCGTCGCGCGACGGAGGAAGCTGGGGCCACGGGGCCCGTTGTTCGGCCATTGGACCCGAGCGAAACAGTGGAAGGCTCGGTGGTGATTGGTGGCGATTCTGGAGGAGTCGGCAGTAGTGGTGCTGATGGTGATGGCATTGGGCCAAGCGAGTCTCCGCCGAGGGACCCGTCGAGAGGCAAAGGTGTAGCGGCTGAGGAGGAAGAGACCACGGGGGTTCCATTTGCGTATAGAGAAGAGGATGTACTCTTCCGGCCAGCGGTTACATCGTCAAGTCACAAGCCGATCACCAAGCAAGATGTTGCTGAGCTCCTAAGCGACGAGCAACTAGCCCGACTTCTGGAGGATAACCCTGCAATAGGGGCTGCTGTTTTGGAGGCTTGAGAGGAGCGAGAGAAGGAGATAGCTGCTTCAGAGGCTGCGGCGAGGGACGAGAAGTAGAGAGCCGAGGAGGAGGAGGCTCTGAGAGGCATGGAGGCCGAGGAGAGGGCCGGAGCTAGGGTGTATAGGCCCAGAGTGACGGCAGTGACAGAGGCGGAGAGTTTGACTCGTGTCCCTTTTACAGCAGAGGGGTACGTGCCACCCACACCACACTTGTTTGTGCCATCAGGCTTTGCAGCATATAGGCCACGGCGGATGGAGTACGACTCTGAGCTTGTCCTGAGAGATCCCAAGACCCATATTTCGAGCAACTGGATAGAGGTAAATTCCTAGAAACCCCCCCTTTGTAGTTTCAAATTTGAATTTGCCTATTTGTACTTGTATGTTGAAACCCACACAGTAATTCTTAAAAGAAAAGACTGAATTGTGATACCATGATCTTCATATCGAATGCCATGCATGTAACATAATAACTTGAACCAACCATCTGTTGCCAGGCTGCATTGATTACCTAGAACTTGAGAATGAAAACCTTGCATGCTAACATGCCCTCTTGGTGCCTGTTTTTGTGTCTGAAACAGGCGAGAGCGAGGCAGAGGGATATCCGTGGTTTCGGAGGCGCGTGTAGTTCCTTGGCATTCCATCAGGGTTTGCCCGCAAGGGTGAGGCAGTTAGTGGATGAAGCGGGCTTCAGTGAGTTAATCCAAACCCTTACTCTGGCCAGAAATGACCATGCCATCCTAATAGTACTTACAGAGAGGTGGAGGGACACTACCAACACCTTTCACTTACCTCTAGTGGAGATGACAGTGACACCTGCTGACTTTGCAGCGATCACCGGCCTGAGAGTTGGGGGCGAGCCTATCCCATTTGATTCGGGCATTCACGAGGACCCAATGGCTCTGGAATGGTTCTTGGGAGAAGCGCCCAAGATTGAGGAAGGGATGGCGAGGTACATGCAGTTCACTAAATACCTCAAGAAAAAGGTGACAACTGAAAAGGAAGCGGAGCAAATGGCCCGTGCATACATACTGTATCTCTTTGGCGCGTCCTTGTACCCGAATAGGCACAGCATGGTCCATTTGTCATACCTACACTGAGGGACCTGAGGATAGCTTCGCGCTTCAACTGGGGTGGAGCGGCATTGGGCGCGGCCTACGGTTTCTTGGGCGACTCGTCAAGGACGGAGATGAGTAATGCTGGGTATTGGAGGACCTGGGAGGTATGATTTCAATAAAGTAAAGCACAATTTCAGATTACACTTATATCCATTTGATTGCATAGCCTGCTTGATTGTATTGTTGTATGCACTGATGATTTGCTTTGTTTGTGAACCATGCAGCTTTGGGCCTACGAGGTTTTGAACATGTGCTGCCCGGCATCCAAGAGTTTGGATTTGGGAATTCTCCCATGTGCTCATAGTTGGAGCAAGAAGAACATGGGGGAGAAGAAAGGAAGGGGTGATCTGAATGGCTTTCGGATATACTTTGACGAGCTCTGCCCCTCGCAGGTATAATCACAAAACTTGATCGAACAAAGTACACATCCCTTTGTATTGCTTTAATGCTGTCACTGATCAATACTTGCATTGTTTGCCTGTCGTGCTTGCAGATCGAATGGGATCCTTGGAGAGTGGTAGGGCCAGAGCCCGAGTACCTAGCCAGGAGCAGGGTTGTGACGGCTAGCAGGGTGTTACTAGAGTCAACCTTTGGTTGGTAGTGGTACTTAGGTGACTGGGTGACACACCAATCACTTGGCTACACTAAGTTACAGGTGCCCGGGCCACTTCTACCACGGGCCTCACACACAGGGGAGTACACACTTGCTGAGCTGGAGATGTTTACGCAGCCTAACACCGACCTGACACGCCACTTACGTCTTGACATGGACTATGCAACATACCAGAGGGAGCGTTTGGCGGGGCCGCTCAGAGTCCGAGAGTTCAAAGAGGTCCGGAGTCAGGCTCATGGAGCCGCTGAGGAAATGAGGGCTGTAGGAGAGAGACATAGTGGTGGCGAGGGCCGTGTGAGACGGGGTTTGAGCGGACTAGTGAGAGGTGGACCACCAGAGCTGTTGTGGAAGATAGTAATAATAGACTCTCAAGGCAATCCAGGCGAGCTACACCTAGCCCCTGCCAGAGTTGAGCCTGCACCGATTACTGTTCCAGTAAGATATTGTTGTTTCCTTTCATTGCATTTCACTAGAATTGAATTATCGCTGAATTGCCTTGATAACTCCCAAATCACTATTGCAGGTACCAACTGAGTGGGTGAATGAGGCCCTTCGTCGCATGCTTGCAATGGAGAACGTGAGCGGCGAGCGGTTTGCCATTGGACCTACGCTATCCAATACCAACTTCTCCACCGGCGGTTCGGAGATCTCAGGTACCCCTTTTAGAAAATGATACACTCCTGCTTTTAATACTTGATATATGCATCTCCTTTCAATACACAATACACCTTTAAAAGCCTTTGATTTGAAATTGACCATACCTGCTTTCAAACATACAATATGCACAATGTATACTAATGCACAAAAATTACCATGCAGACACAAAGACAAGCGGTTCCTAAGAGAAAAAGCGCTATAGACCCTCCACAGAGGAAGTTGGCAGAGAGGGCTCCTACTCCTCCAGTCACTACCAGGCGACAGACAAGAAGCTCATAGCCGACCGCCGCGAGTGAGGAGGCATCCAGAGAGGCCGTGGCATGCGCGGAGGAGTGGTACCAAATGAAGATGCACGAGAAGCCTACGCAAGACGAGCAAGTCCACAAGAAGCGACTGATCCTACCTGAAGTCTTTGAAGAAGAGGACGAAGAAGAGGAAGAAGAGGTAGAGGGGGAAGAAGGGTCGTCCGACGGCAGCGGTTCTGACGACACCGCAGACGATCTCGGATACAAGCAAGATCCTAGAGAGAGAGACGATGACAACGGCGAAGGAGATTGGCTTAAAGAGGATTGAGGACTACTATGGAACCTCATCTTACTTTCAACACTTCTGACTTTTGCTCTCGGGTCTGTGTGCCCAAGTAGATAGGTAGATAGCGGGCGAATAGGCCCCAGCTGACATTTGATAGTTGTTTTAAGGCTTGCGTGCCTTTTTGATTCGTAGGCGGATGTGCCCAAGTAGACATGATGATTTTGATTGGCCGAAGTGCCGAACATGCGGTAGTTTTCTTCATCTCGACATGGATAGATCATGGTTTAGCTATAAAATTTGCATTTTCACGGTTTATTTACTCTTGCAATAGATTAGAGCAGATAAAACTCACCACTAATACCAAACTTGCATTGATAACATGCTCGAGACTGCACACAGTCATGTGCACGCGCACAGCTACTATTAGCTCAAAAGAAAAGGGAAAATGTGTCCTAAGATACGAGCAGGACACGAGGAATATAATGGAATTTGGACATTAACGAACCAAAATCCAAAATACTTCAAATTTGACCAAACTGACACTTTGTCGAGATTTACAACGTACAACATGACTTATACAAACCAAAAGAACTAAGAAAAACGTCCCGGAATAGGACTTATACCGAGAAAATGCTAAAAATATTGCAAAAACGAACATTGAACACAAAACATGACTCGATTATGTCCTGAATTGAAACCGACACCTCCGTACAGTCACACAAGATCCATATGACCTGTACAGCATAATCGCACCTGGCAAAAACCCTTAAAACAAAATTTGACCGTTCAAACCCTCAACCAAAGCTTAAAACGGGCTACCAAAGGTCCAAAATCTCCGCTGAATGCAATATTCTGTATCCAATGCTTGGACATAGTCACAAATGGTTATGATGACTTGCTGGAACCATCAAAAATGCAAAAGATCCTTTGGAACGAAAAATGACAAAAATTGGACAGTAGGTGCTAAAATCTGTCAAATTGCAGACTGAATCATCGCGCGACGAAGTGGGTTAGTCGCACGATTTTAATACTATCGCGCGATGAAGCGAGACAATCGCATGATGATCAATCCCTGCTAAGCTACCCCTATTGACCGACTCAGCTCTTTTAAAGCACAAAAAGCTTTGTCATCTCCCAAACGTGCTGTAGATTGCTTTGAAACTGCAGGAGAAAGAGTCCTTGCATTTGCAAGGTGTTAGAATACCTTGCATGGTGCTTATCTCTTAGCACAAGAACCGAGACCGATATTTTTGAAAATTTTCTTATAAAAGAAGGGTGCTAGCCACAAGCAATCACACTCCACTCATTCCAATCATAAAAAAAGTCCCCCATCACCTAAGATGGAAAGTCCTTTGCCGACCCTTGTTGATGCCTGGCTATCAAGATCTGAAGTCATCGACCGATCAAATACCCTATCCCAAGGCCTAGCCTCAATCCAAGATCTTTGATACGTGAGGCCATGCCTCAAACTCCTTAGAGATGTACTCACGTTCTAGGATCTTGTTGTGCACGTGTTCTGATTTTACGAAGACGAGCTATGCCCAATTGTCGAGGAATTCCAAACGTAACTCCAAGGTTCTACTAACTCCCACACACTCCCTGTTCCCCTAATCCAAGAGGATATGCATCGCTTGCTACAAACAACACTTAATGTTCCCGAAGAGCTAGTCGTAACCATAATCGATGATGACAAACTCAACGTTGCACGTCTCATAGGACTTTATGGTCCAGATGGAATCTTGGAGAGTTACGCCGAGGAGGCTAACACGCAATTCGCTCTTTTACTCTGTGCATTGGCAGCATACATGCTGGTTCCTACCGATGGGAAGGTTAGCCCTAGCTTGGTGAGCATTGCTGCACAGATGAGGTCTCACAAAAACATATTTCCCACAGTCTTGGCGGAAACCTTAATGGGCTTGGATTTGTTCAAAAGTGACCAAACAAATGTATTTAGCGGAAGCCCGCGCTTGCTCCAGGTAGGTTCTCAATCAGCTCACCTTTTTCTGGCCTTTCACACATTCTGATTTTACCTCAATGCTCGGGCAAGGCTCCTTCCAAAACCTTTTTTTTTCTTGCTCAGGCCTTATCTAGCTTCTTACTTGTTCTTTCACTCATTCAGCTATGGTTATCAGACAGGGTTGGCTTGCTCGAAGCACCATAGGCTGGCTGGAACCACTTTCCTAGGCGTTTGCTAGAGAGGTCGATGCTGTATCCTGAGGGAGGAACAGTGGAGTGGTACATTTTCCTGCATGACATGGACTCTGATGACATTGTCTGGAGATGCCCCTGGCTGGATATACCGGAGACGGCAGTTACCTCTGCTGGATACGAGAGAATGATAATTACTGGCTTGGCTAGTTTTGCCTGCTATATTTTGGGCCGTATACTCCGTCAACTGGGCATAAATCAAGACTCGCACAAAGCTGGGGCTGAGAACTTTGAATCTCCAGCCTTTAATCTCCAGAATTTGCGTAACTATCGGCGTAATTGGAACAACAGGGTTCTTGAAGGACCCTTTCCAAATTTCGTCACGTGGCTTGAGAGCGAATACGTGGACTGGCTTCACGAAGAAGTGAAAGCAAAACATGGAGGCTACTTCTGAATAGAACCATCTTAGTGCACTAGAATAAGCCGAAAACCGTTGGGTTGCTCGAGCATTTTTATTTTGCTTCATTTTCGTCGTCTGTCTTGAACTGCTGCATGGCATTTACGCCTGGCTTTAATAAAGGAACATTTGTGTAACCATGAAGGCTGGGAACCTCACCCGTGACCTAAAATTCCCCTTGGAGGCTCGAATTCTTCATTGCACACACGAAAACAAAACCGCTGCTTCGACACAGTCATACATTCCCATAATGATCTGCGGGAAACATTAAGAGCTCAAAACCCGGCCTAGGATAAAAAGTGAAAAATCTAGTCCCAAAGGCAATAGCCTGCTTTTCTTGATGGTGAAAACTTATTCTGTCGCGCGATGGAGTGACATTAACACGCCACAGACCGATTATTGCGCGATGTTTCACACCGTCGCGCGATTGAGGAATGTTGCTTTAGTTGCCAGTTTTGACCCACATTGAATCTGAGATATTGCAAGCCTTGTTACTGTCCTTGCCGTCCAGGATATCCTTGGGCCAATCTATAGATGTGCCCTTACATTGAAGGGGGCAATGCCACCTTGCCTAGATATTTGCCTTGGGAAAGGGAGATATTTTCATGTGTTGGCTATAAAAGAGTTGTTCTCCTGCAAATGTAAGGCAACCCCTTTCAAAGTTAAAGTCTCCACAACTCCCATAATGGCAAACAATCTCCCAGTGCTAATTAGTCCATGGTTAATAGCCTTTGTTGTCGGAGATTGGCTTTCATTTCGATTCCACAGGTTGGTCGCGTTTTGTTTCCTCCGAAGTGTGAGGGTCCATCTCGAAATTCTGATGGCAGTTCTACAGTTCTGGGACCCAGAGGTTCACATTTTTAGGTTCAGGGACAACGAGCTGTGCCCAACCATGGAGGAATTCCAAGCATATCTCTAGGGGTTTGCTTCGAGCGTGATTGTCGTACCACCTTACAAGAAGAGCATGCCAAAACTTTTGCAGTCATGTCTTGACATCTCGAGAGGAGTAGCAGAAAGTCTATTAACTAAGGGGCAAATCAACATCATGCGCCTGATGGAGTGGTACGGGCCTGAAGGGAACACAGAGGACACCGCCTTGCAGGCTCGATGCCGATTTGCCCTGACGATCAGTGTATTGGCCGCTTACTTACAAGTATCTCCAAATGGGTGAGTCAACACCTCGTTGGTGAGCGTTGCCGCTCAAATGGGTGCTCGAAGAAATGTGGTGCCACTGGTTCTGGCAGAAACGCTCATGGGCTTGGATTTGGTTTCTACTGGCCAAACAAACATATTCGGCGGTAGTCCACTCCTGCTGAAGGTAAACTCTCACTCAGCTCACCCTTTTCAAGTTTTTGCACATTTACTTTTTACCTCATCTCTCGGCTTAGGCTATATCGAGGCTCCTCACTTGTTTTCTCGCTCAAGTTTTATATGGCTCCTTACTTGTCTTTTCACCCACTCATACAGTTATGGCTATTAGACAAATTAGGACTGCTCACAGCACCGGAGGCGAACTGGCCTCATCTGCCTGGTCGAATGCATCAGCGCGGGATGAATTACCCAGAGTTGTCCATGAACCAATGGTATACGTTGATGAAGGAAATGTTGCCGAATGAAATCATCTGGAGGCACGAGGCCCTGAACATTCCAGACATGGCCTTGAATTCTATAGGTTTCGAGAGGATGGTGATAGCTCGGCTGTCCAGTTTCATGTTCTATGTCCCAGGGTGTATTCTTCGTCAGCTAGGGATAAGTCAAGGGCCACACAAAGCCGGGGTCGAACCTTTCCATATTCCTGCATTCACTGCGCAGAATTTGGCCGGATATGAGCACAATTGTGGCCTGAGGCAACTTGGCGGAGCAGAACCAGATTTCAGCACAGAGCTCATGCATCGATACAAAGCATGGCTAAGAAGGGAAATCACAAGAAGACAAAGTGACAACTGACTCCCGGCAAACTCTAATGATCTAGAATAAATTGTGAGCCTGTTAAGGCCTCTAGCATCTTATTCTGTTTTTATGCTTAACTGTTTCAAAGACTTTGCTCAGCTGTGTAATAGAAGTAGTAGTTGGAATAAAATCGAAAGATTTAAAACTTTCTCCTTTTGATCCGAATGTTGAGCACCACGCCGCTTTGAACGTTAAAGAAAATTCCAAAATGGCAAACCATGGATCAAGTTGATGGAATGTGACTGAATCTCACGAAGAGACTGCCTACGTATCCTTTTTCAAGGAATCAGGTCAAAACGTAGTTCATTCGCTCGAGTATTTTTGGGTCTCCTTTTGCGCTCTAAATTCTACCTAGTACCGCCCATTCGGATTTTTGATCTAGCGAGCTTTGATTGATGCATATTTATTTTTGCCTAGACCGCCTCCTTAGGTTTCTGGTTTAGCAGGCTTGCTCTAATTTTTACTTGGAACCGCCCACCTTTGTGGTTTTTGGCCCAACGAGCTTCTCTCAGGGATAGTAACGTTTGAGTTGATCCAGGTTGACTAAGGTACTGAATTCGTTGCCGTCGGGGTCGATGAGTTGAGCTACTCCCCCAGAAAGAATAGTCTTGATTATGTAAGGTCCGGAGCGCTTTGGTCAGAACTTGCCGCGGGGATCGAACACAGGCGCCCGAATCTCCTTTGTAACCATGTCTCCTTTAACCAAGTCCCTAGACTTCACCTTCTTGTTGAATGCCCGTGCGATCCTTCACTGATACCCCTAAACATGGTATAAGGCAGGGAGTCTCCTCTCATCGAATAGCATGAGTTCCACAAACCTCCCGCTGAGCCATTCAGATTTTGTGAGTCTGCATTCTGCCTTGATTCTCAATGGCGATACCTCGAGCTCGATAGGGAGTACCG
Source organism: Rhododendron vialii (assembly GCF_030253575.1). NCBI lineage: Eukaryota > Viridiplantae > Streptophyta > Magnoliopsida > Ericales > Ericaceae > Rhododendron > Rhododendron vialii. The sequence goes on along the minus strand of NC_080557.1, from coordinate 24,042,996 downwards.
CTTCCATCCCGTAAACTAAAGAATAGGGTGTCGCTCCTGTCGATGTTCGAATTGACGTCCGATACCCCCAAAGTCCTAGAGGTAGTTGCTCATGCCAGTCCCAGGCAGACTCAACAGACTTTTTGATAATCGTCTCAATATTCTTGTTTGGCGCTTCAACAGCTCCATTTGTTTGAGGACGGTAGACGGTCGAATGATGGATCTGGATTTTGAACTCTTCAAACAGTTCCAAAACCCTGCCTTTGAAGTGAGTCCCATTATCTGACACAAACGCTTGAGGTACACCATATCGATAGATGATGTTCTTCCTGATAAAATGGGCAACCTGAACTGCAATTAGGGTTTTGTAGGATTCAGCCTCCACCCATTTGGTAAAGTAATCTATCGCTACAAAAATGAACCTGTGACTGTTCAAAGCAGACGGTCTGATCATGCCAACGACATCAACGCCCCACACAGAGAAAGGCCAAGGAGAAATCATGCCAAAGAGGTTAGAAGGGGAAACATGCATTATATTGGCATGGATCTGGCACTTATGACAACGCCGTACATGATCCACACACTGAGACTCCATTGTGGACCAGAAGTAACCCTGCTGTAGGATTTTCCTAGTAAGCATAACACCGCTCATATGAGGACCACAGACTCCTTCATGAACTTTTTCCATTATCCTTGTGGCTTCAGAACCATTGACACAGAGTTTGTGCATCCCACAATGGGATCTCTTGTATAACTTCCCTCCACAAAGGATATACTGGGCAGCCATCCTTCGTAACGCAAGTTGATCCTTTTTAGAAGCTTCAACCGGATACTCCCCACTTTCAACAAAATTCCATATGTCGTGGTACCAGGGTAGGCAATCATCTACATCATCGATGGCGTTGACATAATGATAGGCAGGATAGTCCCGCTGTTCAATCAGAATAGGGCGGAGTTTGACACCCAAAGGAAGTTCAACCATGGAAGCCAAGGTTGCCAAGGCATCGGCAAATTGATTCTTCAAGCGGGGAATGCGAGTAAAAGTAACCTTGTTAAAATGAGGAATAAGATCTTCCAAGTCTTGATGATAAAGTTTCAATTTCTCTTCACGAACTTTCCAGTCCCCATTGGCTTGAGATACAACAAGATTACAATCACCAATGACCTCGAGTTTTTCCACGCCGAGGATGAAAGCGGCCTCCATACCCACAATACAGGCCTCATACTTAGCTTGGTTGTTTGTGACATCGAAATTGAGTTTGAACGCAAGCAGAATGTGAGAGCCATCAGGTGTAATTAACAGTACTCTAATCCTATATCTCTTCTTGTTGGCCGCTCCATCAAAGTAGAGTGTCCACACGTCTTCGACAACTGTTAGCACTTCCTCATCTGGGAACATGAAATCTGCGTCTTCTGGTCCATCGACAGGGTGATCAGCCAAAAATTCTGCAACTGCTCCCCCTTTGATAGACTTCCTTGTAACGTACTCGAGATCGAACTCTGCCAATAAGAGCAACCAACGTGCTAACTTACCAGTAAGCGCTAGCTTCTCAAACAGATACTTAAGAGGATCCATTCGAGAAATTAACTTCATTGGATAAGCTAGCATGTAGTGTCTCAACTTCTTAGAAGCCCAAAGAAGAGCCCAACATGTCTCTTACAGAGCTGTGTAGCGTTGTTCACTTCCAACCATCTTCTTGCATAAGTAATAAATGGCCTTTTCGACACCCTTATCTCCTTCTTGAGCTAGTAAACACCCCATAGACGAAGGATTCACAGACAAATAAAGTATCAAGGGTTTCTCGAGAACCAGCGGCATAAGAACCGGAGGATTCTGCAAGTAATTCTGAATGAACATGAAAGCCGCTTGACACTTGTCTGTCCATACAAATGGAGTGTTCTTCTTTAGAAGACGAAACATCGGTTCGCAAGTCAAAGTTAACTTGGCAATGAATCTGCTGATGAACTGAACCTTCCCCAAAAAGCTCCGCACTCCCTTTTCAGAATCTGGTGGCTTCATTTCAAGTACAGCCTCAATTTTTGACCGGTCAACCTCAATCCCACGAGTAGTGATCAAAAAACCAAGCATTTTACCTGTTGTGACTCCAAAAATACACTTCTACGGATTGAGACACATTCTATACTTACGGAGTCGCTCGAAGAATGTTCGAAGAACATGGATATGTCCTTCACGAGTTTTTGACTTGGCAATCATGTCATCTACATAGACCTCAACTTCTTTATGCATCATGGCGTGCAAAATGGTCGTAGCAGCACGTTGATAAGCAGGACCGGCATTCTTCAAACCAAACGGCATGACCAAATAGCTGTAAGTCCCCCATTCAGTGATGAATGTCGTTTTCTCACAATCCTCTGATGCCATGAGAATCTGATTATAACCTAAGAAACCATCCATGAACGAGAGGCTGGCATGTCCTGCCATATTGTCAACAAGCACATCGATATGCAGCAGGGGAAAATCGTCTTTAGGGCTTGCTTTGTTCAAATCCCCGAAATCAACGCACACTCGGATTTGTCCATTTTTCTTAGGAACCGGCACAATGTTGGCGACCCAAGTAGGGTATTGAGAAACTACAAGAAAACTGCCATCAATTTGCTTAGTGACCTCATCCTTGATCTTCTGCACCCAATCCGGCCTCATCCGTCTTAATTTTTGTTTCACAGGTTTAGTATTTGACTGTAGAGGAATTCGATGCTCCACTATTTCTGGGTCAATGCCGAGCATGTCTTGATGAGACCATGCAAAAATATCGCCAAATTCCGTGAGCAGCTCTTTGAAATCCTGATATTCCTCTGGGGACAAAGTGGAGCCCACTTGAACCATTCGGGGATCGCTCTCATCTTTCAAGTTTAAAGAAACTACTTCTTCTTTTAATGGCTGAGCATGCCTTTCATCTTCCCTTTCGATGAAAGCACGGACTTCCTTGGGAATATCCCCATCGAAATCTATCCCTTCATCGTTAGGGTCGACACAGTTTATTTATAAATCATCAAAGTAGTCAGAAGTAGATTCTTTCATTCCAAAAGACCCCTCAGGGCTACCAAATACAGCAGAGTCAAACTCAAAATAAAAGCTATGACGTGGAGGGCCAAGAGGTAAAAACTCTGACTCAGAGCTAGATTCAGAATACTCAAAAGACTTCGTGTCAGACTCAGACTCAGACACATCATCAATGCAAGTTAAGTCCGGTTTGAAAATGCAATTTTTAAGGCTACCATTGGCTTTTGTAATAAGGGAGGTGGGATCCTCGAGGGCATCGAGTCTGAGCATGAGCACTTCGGCTTCTTCAGCTTCCTCGACCAAACCCACTTGGGAGAACTCATGAAACAGCTGCTCCAAGCTTCCCTGATTGAAAGATGCCAGCCAGTCAGTCCTGACCTTCGGCTGACTGAGCTTCTTCTTGAATTCCATCCTTGCTGGCTCATCATCACTATCTGACCAGGTGTCGTTAGCGAAAAATCTCAAAACTCGATAGTAGCTGCTCGGTCTCTGCATCGATAAAGGGCTCAGCCTACCCTGTGTAAACAGTGTTTCCCTTCTCAGAGATGAAGTAGCTGTTAGGATCACGTTAGAGGGTTTGAGGTTTTCCCGTACATTTCTTTCTTTTGGCATCATTGGCTAAGGCGATGTACCCTAAACCTAAGCGGCCCTCGCAGGAAGGAAAGGTAGGGAATTTTGGGATTCCTTGTTGGTGAATCCCTAAACCCAGCCCAGGTAGATAGGACATCCTCCTCATAATATCCAAAGCAATAGAGCTTATGATGAAATCTCCGTCCACATGGATAGCCAAAACTAAGCCTGATGTATCAAAAGAAAAGCCTCCCAGATCAACATCCTCCTCACCATGCATGATTCCAAGAACAGGAGTACCATCTTCCTTGAACGGGCGGATCCCAGAATCCCCACAGATAGTTAACATGCCAGTTGGAAGTCCCAGCATGACTTTTTGGTGAAGAGTAGATGGAACAGCCATAATATCATACCTATGGAGCCATGGCCTGCCAAGCAGAAGATTGAAAGTAGCTGGGATGTCGACAACATGGAATTCGACATCCATTTCAAAGCCCTCTGCATCGAGCTTGAGCATCAGCGTACCCTCAACTACTCGGCGAGTGCTGTCGTATGCCTTAACAGTGAGATTAGAAGGTGCAAAGTCCTTCTTAGTTAAACCTAGATAGTAAGCCACCCTTAAAGGGCAAACATTGATTGTTGAACCGTTGTCAATGAGGACAGTCAGAACCCAGAGTCCTCGGTATTTGATGGTAATGTGCAAGGGGCGATAGTGGTCGACCCCTTCAACCAGCAATTCTTTATCGGTGAAAATCACGATATGCTTGGAAGTAGGTGGAAGGATGAGAGATATCATCGCTTCAGGAGTGATATCAGCCTGAACCTCAAGGCGGGAGAGAGTGTTGCAAAGTTTCTGGCGATGCTCACGGGAGAAACAAATCAGTCCCTAAATCGATATAGCAGCGGGAATCCGCTCAAGTTGCTTCTGAGTCATGTCCATATCCAAGGTGCCTGTAGATAACTCAAGTGGTGCTGACCTTGAGAAGGTAGAGGGTTTGTTCCTTTGGTTAGAAGGGTTGGATGAACTTCAAGCTTGCAGATTAGCATGCTGAAAAATCTGTCCACTCCTCGTAACATTGTGAACATTTCCCAAAGAGGGCACGACCTGAGGGTCTTGATCAAAATCCCAGAGGTCAGCAAGGACCTCACCCAGTTTGCGCTTCCCTTTGTCGGTTGCTGGTGCTATCGTAGGCACTTCCAAGTCTAAACCCAAATCTTCAGCCAAGTCTTTTACCAATAGTGTGTCCCAGAAGTCCAAATCCTTGATCGCCGCGACCTCTGCAACAGGATCTGAGTTGGCAATGAAAGGAACATCCTAAAGTCCGCTGTCGGCTAAAGAGGATTGACAGTCCAAACTTCTGCCCCAGCTTGGACATTGACTATATCAACGACGTCCTAAAGATCGGCTGGCGGGATAAGGTCCGTGACCATGATACTACAGTCTTCCCTAGTCGGAAAAGGTACTGTAGGGCATGGAAGTCCTTCATCAATGATGTAGAAAGTGGGGTCATGCTCGACATCAGATACCGAGTTGACGAGCCTGTTGATGGTAGAGGGGAAAAAGCATTCCCCTAAGACGCGAGGTTCTTCCTAAACGAAATGATCCTCGACAAAGTGAGTCATGTGATCTGGCAAAGCATAGCCTTGAAGAGGATTAGTGTCAAAATCCAATGGAAATTGCCAAGTGGGTTCGGGATCTCAATAGTATTCCTCTTGGAAGCAAAGGTTCGGGCTGTTGGAATAACATATACAAGGAGATACCATCCAAAGGATCGAGCATCGCCTAGTTGTGTTCGAGCTGCCATTCTTCATTCCAGGCCTGGTCATGCTCAGGGAGTGGGAGATACTCGGGGTGTAATGGGAAGCCTTATAGCTCAAGTTGGTTCCACTCTTAGATTAAAGGAGCGGCATAATCATCACCGTCGGCTACAGACCAACCCACAGCCTGCATGCTGAGTTTAGGCTCTTGCTCAAAGAATGCTGGTAGTGCAACCCTGAATTGGCTTTTAAAGTTCCAAGAAGAACTAGGATCCATTATGACCGGGATAGGATCACGACGAGTCGAGGTAGGACCAAGTCGTATAGGTTGAATAAGGTCATCATGGAGATCACCAATGATCTCGTTGAAGAGATCGAGACCTGTCTACAGAAGTTGAAGAGTTGGATTAGGATGAGAAGGTTCTCCAATGAACATGAGTTCTACTTCTGGCTCCAATGGTATAGTTACGACCGGTTTGGGTTGATTCATCGGGATCATATGGTCGGTAGGGTTGAATATGGTGGAGCAAGGGTTGATTTGAGTGGAGCTGAAGGATATGTGGTTGAAATGTGGAGCAGCATTGTGCTTTGGCATGGAATTGGAAAGGATGTTTGGTTTTTGAGATGGCGAAGGTGGAGCCTGAAGGGTCCCTTCATCTATAAGATCCTGAATCGCGTGACGGTGGCAAAAGCAGGAATCTGTAAGATGGCCAGCCCCTTAGTGGTAGGCGCAGTAGAGATTGGCTTTGAAATTGGGTGAAGGATTTTTGGGTAGAGGAGTTGGGCAAAGGGGCTTCAGATGACCCGATTTGATCAACTTTTCCGTAACAGAGGATAATGGAGCCTCGAATGCGGTGAAGCTGCGGGGTTGATTACGAGGCCGATTGTTCTGTGGAGTCTACACTTGATTGACATCGACAATGTGATTGGTAGTATTAGAGGAGGAGGCATTGGTGCCACTAGTTGCTGCGTTGTAGAAAGTCCCTCCTCCAAATAGTGCATTGGTGTTTCCTGAGTACGCCCGAGGTTTTGACTTTGGAGGGTTAAAGGACTCTCCCCTTGGTAAAATACCACTTTGCAGTGCATCCTCGATGGCCAGGCCAGAGTCGAAGAAGGTTTCAAAGTTTGCCAACGCTTGAACAAGAACCAAATGTTTAGCATAGTCTGGCTAAAGATTGCAGGAAATGATGCGGAGCTGATCCCTCTCACTGGGACACTCAGTCATTAGAGCGGCTTTGGCCCTCTACCTCTTGACAAAGTCCGCGGAGGACTCCTTGGCTTCCATTTTGGTGGATTCAAGTTCCCGTGTCGTCATTTTCAGCAGGGAGTTATAACTGTATTGCAAAATAAACGCAGCAACAATATCTTCCCAAGTCCTCCTCTTGGCAATGTCGAGCGACAAGAACCAATGAAAAGCTAGACCAGAGAGAGTCTAAGGGAACAATTGCGACATGGCTTCGGGCTCAACTGACAAGAGCTTCATAGCAGCGTGGTAACTATAGAAATGAGTCTTAGGGTCACCATTGCCATCAAACTTGGCCAGATTAGGCATTTTGAACTTGTCGGGAAGCTTGGCATCGGAATACAAACAGCGACGGTCCAAGTCGATTCCCCCAGCACTGATCTTTTTAGATTTAGAGACAAACTCCTCCAACTTGGTGATCTTGGCCATAAGAGCAGCCAAATCAGGATTTTGAGCAAGCCTAATGACAGCAAGGTTCAGGTTTATTGCTATTGGGCGAGCTTCTCTCGAATTGGGCTGAACTATGAGTAGCCCTGCATGATTCGGGTCCTCGACAAAGATAGGTTCTGCATGAACATCCTCATCGACCTCGCCTCTCGCTTCTGCTACTGGCAGAAGACGAGTGTTAAAGAGGTCATTCAAACGAGTAACATTGGCATCTGTCTAAGCAGCCCTTTGTTGCATGGTGGCGATGCTATTTTGAAGGCTTGTGAACATTGCTTCCACAGTGAGTGGTTAGGGTTGATCTGCCATGACTGGTATTTCAGAGGAACTTGATGAAGATGAAGTAGTTGGCGATGTTGGGGGTTTAACTTCCTGAATAACTGAAGACGAGCCTGACTGAAGAGTAGCCAATAGAGAACATGGAGAGTCTTCCGTTGTGACTAACTGGGATTGTAACCTGACAAGCCTTTGAACTAGATTCTGATGCAGACGTTCCCAAGTGGGTTTGCCTTTCTGCTTCGATACTCTCCGTGGTGGTGCAATGATTCAGAACTTTGCTTGCAGTAAAGTAAGAAGAGGCTCAATAGGGGTCCCGTAGTAACTTTAATCTAAATAAAAGACTAAAGCGAAAGCGCAATCACCGTCGTCAGTGTCATCCTAGACTCTAGAACTAGAAAACAAGTATGTCTTAAGATGTTCGGACACTGCCAGAATCCTCAAAAATCTTTTCAAAGGTGTATCCTTTGAATAGATCGACGAACACTAAGAGATGTCAAAATAATCTGAGCCTTTGACTATTCCGCTCTCGAGGTTTCAATTTTGAACTTGGAACAACTCGATGTAGATGATGGGATACCGGAACCGGGGCGGCATAGGCGACACAGCGCCATAGCCTAAATGGTGTACGTGCTGCGCGCGATAACCAAGGTGGTATAAGCATCACGGCATTCTCTCCGTTGTTCCTTGTTTTCTGTTTGAAACCTCGATCGGATATTAGACAAGGACTTAGAAAGTCTTGATTTCCCGAAGTCTTTTTGATCTAAGGACTTTGAAAAGTGATAACATGCATCATCGAGATACACGACTCTTCATAGGGCCTAGGCAGCGTCCTAATAAGCATAAGATAGACTCAAAAGAGAGACAACATAGAAGCCGTCCTAAACATGCTCCTACGCAAAACAGTATGTATGTACAGTGCAAGCGATAGGGAAAGCAATAACACGTAGACAGTTTATGGGGGTTAGATGCAAGTAGATCTTACCCTGTAGGTACCTGTCCTAGTTTGAAGAGTGCTAGTGCTTTGTATATGCAAAGGCTAGTTTTGGCTTGTAATGGGTTCCTCGGACTAAAGCCAAGATATACCTCCCGCTGCCCACATAATCGCAGAGCAACAGTCAAACGATAGAATGACTCATCATCGTCAAAGGTTATTGGTCATTCGGGGTCCCCGAGCTCCGGTAAACCGTGCCAGATTGCCAAAACGATCCAGCGAGGCTTATCTTACATTGATGCAAATGAAGAATGTTGAAAATTGATTTAAGAAGAGAAGAATCACAAAATTGTAAAATGCCTTTTCAAATTTGGCTCACTTTATTTAGTCCATTTTAAAAGGAAACTACACAAGTGATCAATCGAAAAAGTCCCAAATTGGATTGGCCGAACACGAGGTCCTGTTAAATCACCATTCCGACCTTCGGCAGCACGAAGCTCACCATTTTGACAGACTTTTTAAAGGATTGTTCATAAGTGTATTAAACCTTTAAGCATGGATTAATATTGGTTCGATTATCCCCAGTAGAGTCGCCACTATAGGCAACATGCCCTTTGGAAATTTTCGGATTTCCAAACGCGAGGGCTCGAGATCGAGGGAGCGCGAGCGCAGATGGCAAGTGCTTGCAAATACAGAGTCGCCACTCGGGTTTTGAAGGTCCGACACCCAAGGAATCGTATTTCGAAGCACTTGTCGCACTATTTGATTAGAAAAAGTGAAGGCACCGGTCCGTCATAACCATATCTGCGTTCGGGAGCCAGATTACGAGAGGGGAAGGGTTTTAAGGCACCCCTCTCGCCCAATCCGGAGATCGGTCTCTACTTACGCATTTTGTGAAAATACTTGCGATTCTTCTTTTATTCAACCAATTTTTAGCCAGTTAAGGAGGGAGAACAGTTAATCGGGGATTAAAACTGTAACAATTTGCAAGGTGAGATTAAAATAGCGTGGATGAATGACACAGTTTGAATAATGAATGGGATAAAACTCAATACTGTGACTAGATGTCAAAACAGTGCACTGGTATGAATTTGATGCGAGCAACGGCCAACTTGCATACATGAATCTGCATGCATGCAACTACACCATCGCGCGACCGACCCATACCCTCGCGCGAGCATTGATATCTCGCCAGCAGATTGAATCTTATCCCCTTCTAGGCTCTGGAATGACCAATGCACACCCAGGGACAAACCAAGCAGTTTATATGTACTGAAAGTAAATAATTATTACAATCAGGAAAATAGGAAGTAGATGCGACCCTTAAACAGTGGGGGTATCAAAACAAAGGTCAGGGACCAAGTTGCCCATGCTAAGGCAATTTCTGGAAATGGGTTGGCCATGATGACCATTGCGCGACATACTGAGATGATCGCGCGATGGATCTGACTGGACTTCCAGGAATTGCTTTGCATGTCTGGGCTCTGAGACATATTCAGAAACAACCCATGGGCATTCCAAAGCGAACAAATAAATAATCTAAGCTAACCTACAAATTTGAACATGCAGGACAGTGAATTAAGATTAATCATGCTTCACAGTGATTTAGGATACTATAAAAATGGAAATGACTAGCATCCCATCCCCACGAGGATCGTCTCGCGCTGACTGGAATAGTCGCTCGATGAAGCTGGTCCGTCGCGCGCAGAAGTACTATTGACACGGCTCTTGTAGCCCTGCTGACTTTAGGATCAGGACTGGTATAGATTACCAGCCTTGACCCTGCCAGCCCCCCTCAGGGCTCAAAACAGTAAATAGGTTGTAAATTTATACCTTTGTTTGAGTAATCTAGAAATGGATTGACAAAGGTGGTAGAGCTTAGAGAATGAGTGTATGAAGATGGCTTGAGTGAGGGAATATCAAGTGTATAAGGGTTTGTGTGGCCTTTTTTCCTTGATTTTTTTGGTAACCTTGATCTTGGAAGACCAATAGGGTATATATAGGGCAAGATGAGGTGTATGGTGGGTAGAGGACTTGGCCTAGCAACCAGCCAACAAAGCTGACCAGCTTCCCTTGGTGGTGAAAGAGGCCAACAAGGTGATGGGAATGGCTGTGAGGGTGGTGCAACCCATGTACCTGCGAACGTTGTTCAGTCGACGAAAACAAGGTTCCACAAGTTAGTAGCCCCCTGATCATTACGAAATCCAACTGGAAAAAAGGTGAAAGTGACAGATGTTGACCATCGCGCGAGGGAGTGACTTCATTGTGCGACGGTTGTACCAACCCACGCGATGGTCAACAGTCAAGGCTTTGACTTTGACCAACACCTGGTAGATGTATCATCGCACAAGAGATCCAATGGATCGCGCGATGGTCAAATCTGAGGTCAGGGTTTTGACTTAGGGTTTTGGGGTTTAGGATAGGCTCCACTTACTCCAAGCTCAAACCATTTCATTCTCAAGATTGTTTTTGATCTGATTCATCATCGGGGAAATAAGAAACCGAAAAACAAAATAAAAACAATTGGGAAACCAGATTGGGGTGTCTAAGCTTGTTACCTAGCCACAAGATAACCATATCAGTTTAAGGCAAAAGTACATAAACACCTCCTCAACTATCACTTTTTCCCATAGAAATCCCCTCACATTTAAAACCGCCCATACAAACCCCTTCAACTACTAGATAAGAAAAAAATGCTAACTGTATTAACGGAAATGAGAAAATGACTAAGATACCCTTTTTTATAAGGCAAAAGTACATAAACACCCCCTTAACTATCACTTTGTTCCACGGAGACCCCTAACATTTATACTATACCCTTATTCTATCAATCGTTGTTCTAATCATTTTTTTCATTTTATACAATTTTTTTTTTCCTTATATCAATCATTTTAAAGAGAACCTTCTGTATATTACCCTAAAATTGCATCTTCACTTATTTCATCCATAAAAAGATTGGATTCCACCAAAAATAGCGTGAAAACCATGGTGCTGCGGCAGCAGGTGCCGCAGTGGTTCTTTTGCAGAGAAGAAATGAGAAGGGAAGAAAAGGAGGGAAAGGAGAGAGGTGTGGGAGAAAAGAAGTGGATGAGAATGGTGGTGGCAACCGGAGGCGACCATGGCGGCTGCTGCGTTGCTTTTCCTATCTCCTTTTTTTGTAACTTGTTTGGGTTCTTTGGAGAGAGAGAGAGATGGAGTATGTATTGGAGGAGAGAGAAAATGTCACCGGAGTGGGACGAAAATAAGTGGTTAGTCGGTGAGAGTATAGAGAGAGAATAGCTTAGATGGAGAGGAAGAGATTACCTATGGTTGAGAGGGGGGGAGGAGAGATTACCTGTGCTGGTTTTGGGTTTTGATTGGAGGCTGTTTGTAGTGGGGAGAAAAAGAATGGTTAGATGGGACGTATGTATGTAATGCAATAAGGGTATTTTTGTCCGATTTATGGATGAGGGGGTTCATCACAAATGGTTTTCAGACGGAATGGTGTCACTTAGGTAATGGTTTGGGGGATCTGTATGGGCAATTTTAAATGTGAGGGGGTCTCCCTGGAAAAAAGTGATAGTTAAGGGGGTGTTTATGTACTTTCGCCTCAGTTTAATGAACGGTTAAACCAATGCTCAACATCAATTTATAACACCAATAATGAATTAAACGATGCCAAACGAACACAATTATGTTCATCTTGAAGACCTAGATGTGTACCAAAACATACGTAAAGTTGAATACAACACAACGCCCAAAATTGGTATGAACGCTAACAATAAGCCTATCTTATTTTGGCTATAACTTCTTGTAGATTTAGAATTAGATTATGAGACTACTACCATTAGAAAGTAGACTTTCAGTACATATATTTCGATATAAAATTTGCCATAAACAAAGTCCGGATGACAAAGATATGCTCGTTCAAAGTTACACAATTAGAAACACAAAACTGCAGTTTCTGCACATCTACCAATTTCGAATCAAAAACTGCTTTAACCTAGTACAAATTAAGCCACAAACCATACATTTTAAAGAAGGTTTTTGAGTCTAGTTTCATTATCGAGAAACGGTTTGCAAACCCAATACCCACGCTAGGAGATATGACCTTTTTCCTAAGAGGTGTTAGTGCAGTAAATACAAAGCCCAGCAGGGTCACACCCTTATAAAGTCCACCAAAACTAGCACATACAACAAAATGACCTGAGATTTGCTAGAAATCATTAAAACATATCAAAGTTCATCTAAGATTTTCCCAGTAAAGGAACCTAGTCGAATTCATCCCCAAACTTAGAAATTCTGTGCTGTAAAACACAATTTCCAGCAGAACAGTCTCTATTTGAAAATTCATTAAAAATAGCATACTCAATATTTTTCAGTAATTCAAACGCCAAAACATCACCAACTTACCAATCTTAAAGATCCACAAAGACCCATAGCCAAAAGGGTTGTTTAACTGTAACAAAATACACATCTCTGCAAGCTGCCTACAAAAAAATCAGAAACCTGACCACGGCTAGGTGCACTAATTTTATTGCCTAACATACTTCATATTATTTTCTGCAAATTTTACACAATGCAATAGACAAACGAAGGAACATTCAGTAAAAATATGAAAAATTTACAAGCTTCCTAAGTACCTCGAATAATTTTGTGAAAACCAGATATGCACCTTAGTTTTCCTCCTCTTCTCTCTTTCTCGCTCTCTCTTCTCCCATGAATTTATAGGATAATGAGTAATTGTAGATATTTTCCCCCTTATATACTAACATGCAATCACACAAAAGCCCTCAAACTTCTAATGTAGTAAATAATTTAACCCTCAAACTTTTTAATATAAGCGATTTAACCCAAAACTACATAATTCAATTAAATTGTGAATTAAATAACAAATATCCGAGATGGGTATTACACTAATCTCGCTATAGGATCTCATGCCATTTACAGGATCTCAAAATGGGCATATCCTGGTGTATCTCATGTCAGAATCTAAGTTTAGGATCTCATCAGAAACAAGGATGTCGTAGGATTTTGTGATAGGATCTCACTACAAAAACAGGATCTCTCAATATCATCTTGAGAAAAGATCACAATGCAGAAATAGAATATCACGATAGGATCTCATGCAAGAAACAAGATCTCGTGATAGGATCAAGATATGATCTCATATAAGATCCCAAAGGGACGTCTCGATGGAGGTCCCATGGCCAAGTCTAACTCACTTCTTACTCTATTCTAACTCAACTTTCTCTCTCCTACTTTACATAATATGGGTCCATATCTCTATTAATGTTATTTTTTGGGCTATTAATTGATTCTTTGACATTGCATCACACTACTTAAACCCACATTGTGAGAGAGAGAACCTCATCCACTGTATTGTCAGTTAGGATTTTGTTCTTCTGTAAATTGGGTATATTCTAGATTTAAGTGATTGTAAATTGATCTGCATGTACTTGTGCAGGGAGATCGTAAACTAGTCAACGTGTACCAATGTTGGGAGTTTGTAATCTATAATACAATTCGCGATGATGTGGTAGTCTACACATATTTCCTGCATAAATCTTGACCTTTTGATTTAGTACACATTTTTTTGCATAAATCTCCACCCTTCATTCAAACCTTGGCATTGAATGGCTCAAATTGATTTCATCTGACGGTTGAGAGTGATTTTTTCAATTTCTCGAAATAATTTTTTCAGTTTGAATGTTCAAGTCTTTGAAATTTTCAGTCAAAATTCAAGAATATAACGTCAATCTTAATGGTTGGCATGGCAAATTTTGGAAAGATTTGATTGGGATAAAGAATATAACGGCAGAGCTAATTACAAGAATTGTAGGGAGGTATTTCCGAACAGATACAAATAAAGCCCGAGCAAGTGGTACGTGGGGGGGGGGGGGGGGGGGCACTGAAATAACGACGATAATAGGAATCGCTGTGCAATACAGTGCTCCGTGATATGGACCAGTGACATGAGAAGTTATTAGTCCAAGGATAGATAAAGAAACAGTGACATGAGAAATCACTGGTCTAAGTAGCCTGTTCGGCAATGAGAAGGCCGAACATGAGGAGAAATCTGGGGAAAGCAGCCTCAGGTGCAAGGAACACTCTGGAAGGGTCCATAAACAGTGTTATTCCATTAAGGAATGAGGTCCCGAAAATGTAGGATCTGGGGAAGATACCCAACGAAAATAGGATGTTCGGCCAGTTATGGAAAAAAGTCCTAAGAGGACTAAGGTAATGAACTAATAAGGGAACGAGAATCCAAGATATCCTGGGTTTCCTATATGATGTAGGAATCCCAAGGCAACAGGGATGCTTGGGCAGCAAGCATACACAAATCTATAAATATGAGTTAAACCTAGAGGCAAAAGGTACGCAATACGTTGCATTCATACTATTTTTCTATTGATAATTAGTGTTTTTTTGCTAGTACGTGATACTAACTTAGGCATCGGAGGGCCTTTGCCACGAGAGACAAAGGTGCGCTCATCCCTTGTCTATTTTGCAGATTAGGGTTCCGACGACGAACTAGGGTTCCAGTGAAGAGGTACGAGTAGCCGTTGCAATCTAGTGCTGTTCTAAGCACTAATTGTTTTCATCCCCCTACAATTGGCGCCGTCTGTGGGAAACGATAGAGTTCTCTTGAAAATACGACCATGGTGGAAGAAAATCCAACAACACCGCTCGACCCAAAGAATCTGCTAGATGGAGGAGGAAACAAATCTCCACCGGAGGCTCTGAGAAAGCTCGAAGGTGGACATAGGAGGACCACGAGTAGGGGCCACCACCTTACAGATCATAACAACTCCACGAGTAGGGAGGGAGTAAATTCCACCGAAGGGAAGAGTCAGTTGCACTCTCAAAAAGTATGCACTACAACGAAGATGTCCTCAATAAAAAGAGGCCGGAAATCGAGGAGTATGCTCGTTTGATCAAGAAATGAGAGCACGAGATCCAGGAGTTAGAGAGGATCCAAGAACACCCGGAGGACTCTGGACTTTCACAGAGAAATTCCAGGGGAGATGGGTATGCTATGGTGAAATATAGAAAGGCCCCTTCACGAGGAAGAATGAGCAAAAGCAGAAGTCCCACCCCAAGGCAACATAGAGCTTCTCCACGAGAAGGGAAGAGCAGGAGTAAGACCTGAACACTGGAACGGTGAAGGGCTTCTTGAAGAAGAAGGAGGAGCAGGGGCCGAAGTTCTACCCCTAAGGAGGAAGGGACCAGAAAACATCACAGGGACAAAACGAGAGACCTTATTCTGATTGAGAAAAGACTGGACCCGACAAGACAAAGGGACAAGAAAATGAAACCATGACTGCACGAGAAGCAGCACGGAAGGCACTCAGGAATATTGCATCTTCCCCCATTGCAAGAAAGTTATAGGAGGCTAAGTTGCCGAGCAGGGTGAAGCACAAAATATTCATCCTCTACGAGACAGATGCTGATCCCGTGGCATATACACAGCACTACCAGCGGGCGATTTTTATGCATGAAGAGGATGATGCAATTATGTGCAAGATGTTCCCATCAAGTTTGGGGAAGGTAGCCTTGTCTTGGTTCCATAAGTTGGGTCCACGCTCCATCCGAACATGGGTGCAGTTGGCCGAAGAATTCACTGCTCGGTTCTTGACGAGCAGAAGAGCTCCAAAGACTTTTGAGAGCCTCTCCTTTATGAAGCAAGGAGAGAATAAGCCGATTAGGAACTATGCGAAGAAGTACTGGGAGACTTTCAACGAGATTGAAGGTTGCAGTGAGGAGTATGCAATAGCCATGTTCAAGACCGGGTTGCCTGTTCGGGGAAAGCTGCGTAAATCTTTGAACATGAGTCCAGTAGGGACACTGGCAAAGTTAATGGAACGGATAGAGCAGCATGCTAGGAACGAGGATGACATACTCCGGGAAGACGGCAAGGCGGTTGCCGAGCAAGTCAAGGGGTCTACGAAGAAAGCAGAAAAGCCGGAGCCCAAAACCTACCGAGAGAGGAAAGACTATGGGCAGGCTAAGAAAGAGCCGTACAAGGACAAACAAGCTCCTAATCCCAAATCTTTCTTTTCTATTACTACGGTTTAGAAGGAGCCCATTTATAGGATTCTTCATCGAATAAAAAATCAGCCTTACTTCAAATGGCCCCCAAGTCTAGGTGGAGATAAACATACAAAATGCGCTACGAATCAACACTACAACTACCACAAGGATTGGGGCCATATGAATGAAGACTATGAGATGTTTAAAAGGCACCTTGATGATCTAGTCTCTCGAGGCTATCTCAAGGAATTCATTCAGGAAGACCCCAAAGATAAGGGGCAAGCCATGGAGATGGATTACTAGAAGAATCCTAAAGGAGTAATCCATAGATACATGGATTGGCCACGCCTTATATGAGGAATAAGGTTAGACTACTACAAAGGCAAGTCAAACATGACCAGCATGTTATGCAGTTGGGAAAAAAGAGAGGGCGAGAAAACGACACATGCAACGAAGGCATAGTTTTTACGGACAAGGATTTGGGAGAAGTTCAAGTGCCCCATAACGATGCTCTAGTCATAACCCTATGAATTGGGGAGTATGACATTGAGAGGATCCTGGTGGATTCAGGGAGTTGTACAGAGGTTCTCTATTATGACGCCTTTAAGAAGTTGGGACTAGCGCAAATAGATTTAGATCAATCAATAACACCCTTGGTTTGATTTGGTGCAGGAGCAGTTGGGCCCCTTGGAAAAGTGACACTACCTGTTCGGGCGGGGTCAGTAGTACTAAGGAATGACTTTCTGGTTGTAGATGTTCCTTCCTCCTATAACGCGATTATAGGGAGGACCTGGTTACATAAGATGAGAGCAGTTTTCTTGACTTATCACCAGATGGTAAAATTTTTGGGATCCAATGGGATTGAAAAGATCAAGGGTAACCAGAAGGTGGCTCAGCAGTGCTTGATTTCCATCGTCAAGAAAATCCAAGAGGCCCATCAGGTTCACACAGTAGAAGTACTAGATCAACCCACTATTGAGGATGTCGGAAGAAGTCCAGTAGAAAAAGTGGTTGAAGGCCTAAAGAAAATACAGATCAATGAGACTGGTCTTGAAAGGTATTTTCTGATTGGGGAATCGCTACCGGCCAAGGAAGAAGCCGAATTGATGGATTTCTTAAAAGAACATGTTGATGTGTTTGCATGGGAACCAGAGGAGATGCCCGGAGTATATCCAGATGTAATCCGCCACCATTTAAATGTAGATCCTTAACATAAGCCTATGATTCAGAAAAAGCAAAGGGCAGCCGTACAGCATGTTGATGTTGTTATCTAAGAGGTCGATCGTTTGTTAGAAGCTAAAGCAATACGAGAGGTCTACTATCCAAGGTGGCTCTCCAACACTGTAGTAGTAAAAAAGAAGAATGAAAAATGGCATGTCTGTGTAGATTTTACAGACTTGAACAAGGCGTGTCCAAAAGACAGCTTCTCTCTTCCCAGGATTGACCAGTTGGTTGATGCAACTGCTGGATACGAGCGGATGAGTTTTCTCAATGCATATCGAGGATATCATCAGATTGCTATGTTTGGGCCTGATCAGGAGAAGTCCTCTTTCATTACACCATGAGGGTTGTATTGTTATAGTGTCATGCCCTTTGGATTGAGAAACACAGGGGCAACATATCAAAGAATGGCAACCATCATGTTCAAAAAACTCCTAAACTATGGAGGTTTATATAGACGATATGGTGGGGAAAAGTAAGACCAGACAAGGACACATAGCGGATTTAAAGGAGGCTTTTGAAATCCTGAGAAAGTACAAATTAAAACTCAACGCCTCGAAGTGTGTGTTTGGAGTTGGTTCTGGGAAATTCTTGGGCCACCTCGTAACCATAAGAGGGATTGAGGCAAACCCTGATCAAATAACGGCCCTACAGAGTCTGCAGAGCCCAAGGACAACGAAAGAGGTCCAAAGATTAACTGGAATGGCAGCGGCCCTCAATAGATTCATTAGCCGATCATGTGACAAGTGCAGACCCTTCTTTCAATAGTTGAAGAAAATAGAAGGATTTGAATGGAGATCAGAGTGCGAGCAAGCCTTCCAAGACCTGAGGGAGTATTTGGCTAAGATCCCACTCTTGTCAACTCCAGAGCCAGGTGAGCCTTTAATTTTGTATCTAGCTATTTCCGAACATGCTGTAAGTGCAGTGTTGTTATGGGATAAGGGATCCGAGCAAATCCCTATCTACTATGTGAGCAAAACATTGCTAGATATAGAAACAAGATATCTACCACTCGAGAAATTGGTCTTGGCGTTAAGGATAGCAACTAGAAAATTGCCACATTATTTCTAGAGCCATAGGGTTGTGGTGTATACTGAGTTTCCATTGAAATCGCTGCTACGAAAAGCAGACTTCTCGGGAAGAATTTCAACTTGGTCCGTAGAGTTAAGCCAATATGACATTGATTATCAGCCGCGCACAGCAATCAAAGGCCAAGTGTTGGCTGACTTTGTAGTAGAGTTCTCACCAACAATAGCAACCTTGTCTCCTACGAGAAAGGAGCAAGTAACTGGATCACCATCTAAGAAGGAGAAAGCACCAGCCAAACAGGATCCCCATAGTGGAAGTTGTTTGTTGACGGATCAGCATGTAATACTGGTTCAGGAATCAGGGTTGTGCTTTTTCCTCCTGAAGGAGTAATGTTGGAGCTATTTGTTTGGCTTGGTTTCAGTGCATCAAATAACGTAGCAGAATACGAGGAACTCTTGGCTGGATTAAGGAGTGCAAAAACCTTAAAGGTGACAAGAATTAGGGTATATTGTGATTCACAACTTGTGGTGAATCAACTATCCAGGGAGTATGAAACCCGGAGTGAGAAGATGGCTGCCTATTGCTTCGTTCGTCGATATATCAAATAAGATCACCCCAAGCGTAGGGTATAAACGTCCAATTCAAGCAAAATAATCCGGAAGACCGGGATCGTACCCACGGGAATAATTAATACGGCATTTGCTGGATTTGTAGAAGTAAGCAAGGTTTTCGGCTTTTAGGCAGCCAACTTTGTTTTACGTTTGCTGTGGAAAGTAAAAAGGCTAAATTAAAAGCGAATAAACTAAGATAAAAAGCAAGTTAGGTCTAGGAATTACTAACACCCACAACTCGAGTTAAATCACATTTTCACCCAATTACGCGGTTTAAGAAACTCAATTAAGGTTCTTAACCCGGAAAGATAGAATGGTTCGATTACCAAGCTAGCTCTAGAATTTATTTAGCAAACACCTCGAGCAACAGAGCTCCAAGGATCATGTGTGGTAAGTAGGCGATGCTCTTACCTACACATGATCAAGGAGATTAACACCTTAGCAACTTGACAAATAAACCCGAACACCACATCAATTTTCGAACCAAAGGTTTAAACTTTATGGTGAAAAATGTAATTTTACTCGAGCCATGGGGTGCTATTCACTCCATGACCTAACCCTAGAAAACTACTCACACGTATCTATGAAGATAAGAGCAAGCAAAAATCTACTAAGCATAGTGAAATAACAACACTTGAAGAAAACTAGATTAAACGATAGATCGGAGTAGCGGCTACAACTTTAATGAAGACAAAAGTAGCAAAAACTAATTAACTAAAGCAGGAAAATAGAATTAAAGTGCTGGAAATGAAGAACAATAAAGAACAATTCAAAAAGTAAGTAAATCTAGGCTAGATCTAAATTATGCAATACAAAAGTTGTTTGTACAATGTGACATCACGGGCTTTTATACTCCAAGGTACGCGCATAGAATATTCTCCAGGAGATCCAAAAAATCCTCTCTAAGACCCGCGGTACCGATGGCAAAGGTCTTAAGTTGCTGTGCCTAAAGGGGTCTCGGTACCGATTGAACATAATACTTCACATCGATGCCGAAGTGGATAGGGGCTGTTCATGTGACAGCTAGATACCGATTGATGCTTTGGTGGTCCACCAATGCTGACGTGGTTAGAAGCTAGCATAAGAAGTTCGCTACCGATTGAACAAAATTCCTTCTACCGATGCCTACGTGGTTATGGCCAGCACTTGGTCTTGCTCTCTGCCTTGGCCATTGCCTTGCCTTGGTGAGCCGACGGTTCACCTTCGGGTCCTTGAGTCTCTTGACAAGCTTCAGGCTTTAAAACTCCTTTATTTGGTGAATTTCTACAAAATGAAACTAGAATACCTTATGAGCAAAAGCAATTAAAACAACTAAATTAACGATAAAATTAACTAAAACTAGATAACTAGTGCACCCTACATTGCATTGTCGGGTGCTTATCACACCCCCCAACTTGAGGTTTGCTAGTCCCTAGCAAACAAAGTAATGAAAAATTTGAAATCTAACAACCCTGCAATCCTTCCGCCATCATAACTTAGAACATGCTCAATATTGTAAACTAGCAAGAGTTCTAACAAACTGGCTTTTTATTTCATTTCTACAATTCACAATTCCAGCATCCAACTAAACAAGCTAAACATCAAGCAAGTTAAGAGCAAGCTAAAAAGGTTTGTGTCCTCGAACAAGGGGAGGATACGGGACACAAAACTTGCGAATTCAGACTAAACCATATCCACCAAAGAAGTGCTTTACCAACAGGCAACAGTGAACAAGAGATACTATGCCTCAACAACAAAAGCACTTTATTCAACAGAATTTAACAACTATCCGATGATATTTGGATACGAAAGGAAAACATGCCATGCAACTAATTATGCAAATATCAAACATTCAATCACAAAGGAATCCATGTGCGCTAAGGATAAACTAAGGTCTTTTTTCAGCTTGTAAAGACCTTGGTTACAAAGAACAGGTTAACAAAAATGGGCGACGGTCTTTTTCTAGCTTGATTAACTACCCGAATGACCACCGCCAACACATGAAATGAACCAAGTCAAGGGCCAAACCGGCCAAACCAATAAACCAACTACTAATAATGTGCAAAACTAAACTACGAACTGAAATGCAACAAAACAAAAGGATAGAGTGGTTGGCATGTCAACCAACCTAGACCCTGACCAAGTAAGGGGATTTTCTAACCACCGACTCACTACCTCCTAACATCATCATACCACCACCTTAATCAGCCAATTCTTCACTCTCATACCCTGCAAAATCATCACTGACTTCCCCCTCATCCACTGGCTCTGGATCATATTTCACCCCGTGTTGCTGCTCCATAATCGATGTCTGCTAGGCTATCTCTTTCCTCTATCTTTCTTTTTCCCTCATAATCTGTCTCCTCTCAGCCTTCTCCTTCCTTTGAGAATTAATTAGTGCAACTCCTTGACAAAACAGCTTCTTAATCCAAGACCCCTGTTTTTCCTTCTTCGATGGCATCGTGGTCAAATAATCCCCCTTCTCCACCTGTTTGTCTTTCCCAGCATGAGTCTGAGACAAGCTCTTCTCATCAAATGGGCTTGGCGAGAGTTCTTCCAACTTTTCATAAGCCCACCCCTTAACTCCTTGTTCTTTGCACAAACTAGTAATCATACAGGGAAAAGGCATGCTGGCAGTAATCAACGTGTTAGCTCTGAAATCTCGCAACTGAGTGAAAATAAACATCACCCAATCTACTACCAAATCATTTGCAGTGAATGCATACAGAATTTTTCCACTTTTTTTAGTTGGTCTGTGATCTGAGCCTCGGGGGTATAAATTGCAATGAATTACTTTATTTAAAAATCTGAAACTAGCCTTGAAATTTTCAGGCACATGGGGTACTGTAGCTTTCGAAGGGTCACTATAAAGAACCCTATTCACCACCTGTTCATCCAACCTCTCATCTTTCTGGGATAATTCACCGAATCAGGAGTGGGCCGCTGAATTTTTAGATATCTCGCAATATTGTCGGGGGTAATCACAATGTCAATGCCCCCTATTTGAGAAATAATTTTAACAGCCGGTTCATTTTCCCAATTGCCCTCGGGGATTTGCATGTACTTATAAAATTCAATAACAACATTCTTGTTGTACCCTACTAACGGTTCAATCCAAAAGTGTAAACCTTTACGCATGATGTAACAGAGGCCCGTGTGAGCAGGTTTGAATTTCCCGGCATCCACTTGACGCTCATTTTTGAACTTTCTGCTGACAAACCTTTGTGCATGATGTAACAGATTCACTAGCCTGGTTGGCTGCAGCTGTACCAACAGAACTCAAGAGAAGGGTGGTTGTAGACTATTTTAGTGAGCCTAACATTGGAAGAAGTGTGGAGTTGGTCTTGGACATGAGCCAAGGACCAAGTTCGATGGATCCAATTGTGGAGTTTTTACGAGATGAAACACTCCCCTTTGATAAAAAGGAGGCTCACAAAATAAAAACCAAGTCTACATGTTTTTGGCTGTCACCAGAAGAAAAGCTTTATAGAAAATCCTTCACTGGTCCATATTTACTTTGTGTGCACCCCGAGATGGTGCAAAAATTCCTCCACGAAATCCACGAGGGAATATGTGGAAGCCATGCTGGGGGTAGGTCCATTGCCTACCGAGCAATTACCCAAGGTTATTGGTGGCCACACATGTAGGAAGATGCAAAGGTGTATGTGAAAATTTGTGAGAAGTGTCAGAAAATTCTCACCAATGATTCGAATCCCAGCAAAAGATTTGGTGCCATTAACGAGTCCTCGGCCGTTTGCTCAATGGGGAATGGACATCGTGGGTCCACTCCACAAAGCCATTGGGAACAGGAATTTTTTGCTGGTAGCAACTGATTATTTCACAAAGTGGATCGAGGCAAAGCCTCTGGCTAAGATAGCAGAGCCTATAATAGAAAGGTTCGTTTGGAAAAGTATAATTACTCGTTTTGCTGTACCCTATTCTTTGATTACAGATAACGGGACCCAATTTCAAAAGAAGTTTAAGGCTTTCTGTGCCCAATACGGCATAAGAAATTATTATTCGACCCCAGCCTACCCTCAGAGTAATGGGCAGGCAGAGGCACCAATAAAACCATTCTTGATGGGATCAAGAAAAGGTTAGATAAAGCAAAGGGAAAGTGGCCCGACGAGCTGCCCCTGGTTTTGTGGGCTCACCGAACAACGAGAGAGACCCCATATTCATTGCATATGGTACAGAGGCAGTTATACCATTGGAAGTTGGTCTGCCAACCAATAGGACCATTTTGGTTGAAAGTGGAGGCAATGATAGAGCCCTAGAGATCGAGTTGGATCTGGCCGAGGAACGAAGGGAGAGAGCTCTGGTTCATTTAGCCTCATACTAGGAGCAGCTGATGAAAAGCTACAACAAAAATGTCCACACACGAGAGTTTGGTGTTGGAGACCTTGTGCTTCGTAAGGTGCTCGGCAACACCAAGGTAGCTAATGAGGGCGAGTTGGGGGCCAATTGGGAAAGCCCATATCGAGTTACTGAAATTGTCGGCATAGGGGCTTACAGATTGGCAGACCTGGATGGAAACCCAATGCCAAGGCCTTGGAATATCCACAATTTGAGAAAATTCTTTGTTTAAAAGAGTTTATTTTTATTTCCCTCTATTTTAGGATACACTACGTGATTGTGTGGGAGTTACGAATAAAATTCCCTTATTTTTTATTTTTTAGTTACAAAGGGTACGAGTAACACTCCCTTGAGTTCAAAGGATTAAGAATAAAATCATCTCTTTGCAATATATCAATTTTTCAGAAATTTTTTTTCCCGTTCTACCTATCTCTACTTCTTTTTTCTGTAACTATGAACAATGGCCTTGTTTTCCCTTCTTCATATTGGAGAGCAGGGAATGGGCACGAGTACCCTGGTACGTACGAATATACGTATTGACTATTTAAGTACGAGACACTTTTGATTTTTCAAGTATGAAAACACTTGAAATTGCATGCATAAAAATGCATAGTTTACTAAGTATGAATACACTTAGGGTTCAATCTAAGTATGAAAAAACTTAGCTGCATTTGACCATATGCATTTGAAACATACAGGTGTATACGAGTATACACGCTATACCTGGTAAGTATGAAACACTTAGATCATAAAACAAAATGCAATTCTAAAAGTCACGAGAGGCCGAGCAAAAATGATAAGGCCATGAACGGCCATTAAAACATATGTTATGCCACAAGGGGCCGAATACCTGTGTTATCTTTAGTATATACTGATGCCACACAAGGCCAAAACTACGGTCACGCAGGACCTGTAAAATTGACCCAAGAGTTTGAAAAACGTGGAGTGCTTATCTGTCAAATCAATCAAGATTCTCAATCTCAGGAGGATTCTGACTAGGGATTTCTACACTTACCTCAGTAGTGGAACCACCAGCAGCAACGTTATCTTCTAAGTTAACAGGCTCATTAATTGACTCCTGAACAAGCGAACGTTCGGCAACGGCTTCATAAGACCCAGCAAGAGTGTCCTCTTCTGTATCAGCAAAGTCTTCAATTTGCTGCTCAACATCCCCCGCCAGCTGTTCCATTAGTTCATGAGAATTAGAAGCCCGGGTGCTCGGAAGTTCGTTCTCAACCCACAGGGGAGAATCATCTGCAATTCCAGCCTTTGTTAGGCACATTTCCCAACAAGCAACCCATATCTGGTTCTGAATGGCGGGCATCTATTCAACATAACTGGCCGTTGCCGTGTCAAAACCCTTCTGATAGCCATTTTCGAAGTAGCCTTCTTGGTACTGTCTATCTCGAACAGAGCTTGGTTAAGGCTGTCCTCTGCAGTCTCCAGCTTCATCTTCATCAAGTCCAAATCCAACTTTGCCTTGTCTCTCTCTCTCTCTCTCCAACCTTGTGATTGTCTGGAGCTGCCTAGTGTTATCTTGTAGAAGCCTGTTCCCTTCAGGTTCAATTTCTTGCAGCTTCTGGCCAAGTGTGACCATCTTTTGAATGAACTAAGAACATCCAAGAATAATGAAAAATGTTACAATAAAAGACAAAGGGAACTTGGAGCGTGGTTAAAGTAATGAGAATACTTTACCTTGATCCCGCTGACGAGACCAGTAGAGATAAGCCTGTCTGTGGGAGATAGAGACTCCTTCTGCATATCAACAGGCAATAATAGGCCTTGAGCAAGGGCCAGAGCGGTTTTAGATGAACTAGCGATGTCCTCAATGTTAACGGGCCTATCTCCCCTAATAAGCTGGGTAGTCCAAACTTGAGGAAGTACTTGGGGACTTGGAGATAGGGGCAGCTAAGTAGATGCATCGGCCTGCGCAACGGCACCGGTTTGGTCCTCGGCCCTAGAACGTTTGTCTTGATGGGCATCACTGGCATCGGGAACAGTCTTAGAGCCCCGAGGAGACGAGGATGACCGGGTAGAACCGTCTCTGGTGCGCCGAGGTGCCGGAGGAGCATTCCCGGTAGATGCCACCCGGCTAGTACCACGTCCTCGTGATGATTCAGTCAAGAGAGAGCTTAGATCCATGGGTTGTCAAGACATCGTACCAGAATTTGGTGGAGATGGGGAATAACCGAACGAGGAGGATTGACTGGTATCACGATCAACAGCAGGCTGTTCGGGTTGTCGTTGAGAGACAGCCAGGCATTAGGAGGTCTTTCTGAGAACCACGCGGGGGAGGGGAATGCCTTCATAAATTGGAACTTCACCTGGCTGTCCAGCAAATGTCACTTTAGCTCTAGATCTTGAGTTCCTCGGCTGGGGAGCAGTTGAAGTTGAGGCAGCACTGGTGCTTGGGTTGGCAAGCCTTTTATCGATAAACCCCTTGTAGCCAGGGTCGTAGCCCAGTAAGACGTTTGCGTCACGACCCCTACCAGTTGTCGAAGTGCCAAGCTCCCCTGTGTATTTCAAGATCCTGTTGATCTCTTCTGTTCGGACATAGCTGGGTTCTCGTCTTGGACGCTTGTTAGCGTTATCCGCTGCAGATTGATAAGTCAACAAGGGTTAGAAAATGCAAACAAAAGCAGTCAATAGAGAAATAAAAGAAATACAAAGCAAATCAGGAGCATACATGGGTAGCCCCATACATGGGGGCAATGACAGCCCACCACTTGACCATCCTCGCCTAGTGGCTCGAAGCCTCCAGTGACGTAGAGGAAATCGATTTCGTGATCACGAGCAGAGCCTGGCAGGTTTAGCACGAGGCGTTTTTCTACCTTTGTAACCTTGAAGTAATAAGTATTATACTCAGGGTTAAGCACAATGCTGTACTACCATTGGATATCCCATAAGCCTATTTGGGTACCCAGAATCCTATTCAAAGCCACCACTCCCATTACTAACCTAAAGAAGTTGGTGGAAACCTGCATTGGTGAGAGTTGATACCAATTCAAGACTTGACGGAGTAAGAAGTGAAAGGGAAGCGAACTCCGCCCTCGACAATGGCCACGATAGGGATACACATTCTATCCCATGAGCCTTCATCCCTATCCGCACCTAGAGGAGCAAGTTCAAGCCCAACATTGTCAGGAATATTGTATTCCGTCCTAAATGCCGCCATGGCAGTGGGGGTTTCACAAAGCTTCCTAAACTTACTGGGTTTAAAAGGGTTTTTGTTCTCATCCGCCATGGGTGATGTTTGAAGCTCCCAAAGCAGAATGAAATCTAGAAAATGGTTTAAACGAAACCCTAATAGAATAAACTTGAGATCTAGACCTCAAATGGAATTGGTAAGGTTAAAAAGAACGAGAATCTTACAAAGTTGTTGCAGAAGTCACCTGAGAAGCAATCGAGTTGCAAATGGCGGCAATGGCGGAGAAGAGAAAGCCTTCGCCTGGTTTTAAAAGAGAGAAAACGATGGGTTTGAATATAGGGATGAAAACCCAATAAGGACCCTAGAATGAGTATAAGGGAAAAAAATATGGAGGCGAAACGACGCCTCTAACGGCATTACAAGAAAAGGTAACAGAAAGAAAGCTATTCTGACGTAGTTTGGCTTATACGTCAAATCGAATTTAATGTCAGGCGTACGAAATACGCCACGTGGGATCATTGCCTTGAGAGGGTATAATGACTAAGGTGCCAAAGAACATCAGTAAGTAAAGATACCCTGACTACATGGGACCTAAAGAGTCCGGCTCAAGCTCTATTTTTAGCTTTACCCGTAGCCCCCGAATAGTGGCAACGAGCAAAATTGGGAGCAATTGTAGGGAGGTATTCCCGAATAGATACAAATAAAGCCCGAACAAGTGGTACATGGGGCCACTGAAATAATGACGATAATAGAAATCGCCGTGCAATACGGTGCTCGGCGATATAGACCAGTGACATGAGAAGTTATTAGTCCAAGGATAGATAAAGAAACAGTGACATGAGAAGTCACTGGTCCAAGTAGCCTGTTCGGCAATGAGAAAGACGAACAGGAGGAGAAATCTGGGGAAAGTAGCCTCAGGTGCAAGGAACACTCTGGAAGGGTCCAAAAATATTGTTATTCCGTTAGGGAATGAGGTCCCGAGAATGTAGGATCTGGAGAAGATACCCAATAGAAATAGGATGCTCGGCCAGCTATGGAAAAGAGTCCTAAGAGGACTAAGGTAATGAATTGATAAGGGAACGAGAATCCAAGATATCCTGGGTTTCCTATACAAGGTAGGAATCCTAGGGCAACAGGGATGCTTGGGCAGCAAGCATACACAAATCTATAAATATGAGATAAACCTAGAGGCAAAAGGTACGCAATACGTTGCATTCATACTGTTTTCCTACTGATAATTAGGGTTTTTCTGCTAGTACGTGATACTAACTTAGGCATCGGAGGGCCTTTGCTACGAGAGGCAAAGGTGAGCTCACCCCTTGTCTGTTTTGCAGATTAGGGTTCCGACGACGAACTAGGGTTTCAGTGAATAGGTACGAGTAGCCATTGCAATCTAGTGTTGTTCTAAGCACTAAATGTTTTCATCCCCCTACAGGAATCTTAATTGGCATGGCAAATATTTGGAAAGATTTGATTGGGAGAAATAATATAATGGCAGATTGATTGGAAGCATGATTTTTGGTAATGACTTTTGATTGCCGATTTTTTGTAATGAAAGCTTGATTGAGCAATATAGTCTTTGGTGTTTATTTTTATCATTTTCGGTTTTCTCTCTCTCTCCCTAAACGTTTTCCTTCCGGTTTTCTTTCCTATCTCCCTAACCCTCGCCTTCTCTCCAGTTCTCTCTCCACAGGTATGGCTCTTAGTTCCATAGTGAATTCTCTTCTTTTTTTCAGCCAGTTCTTTGTTCCCTCTTCACGTTGTTTAGAAAAATTGGGAGTTGGAGTTAGCATTTATTTTTTGATTGGGTTTATCATATTTTGGTTAGTGCTCTTTTCTTCAAAACCTATTTCCATCAAAACATTGGTTAGTGTTGTATTATAGCATGGTTTATGTAGTTAGGTAGGCAGAGTTAGATTCTATTATGAACTAATAGAATTGTCGATTGTTGGCCATGGAAAGTAAAAAAAAAGAGTTAGTTTTCTTATTCTTATTTTGTTTGACTCCTTTTTTTTCGTTTTCTTTTTTGTCCAGAATTACAGAATGAATAGTGAGAATGAAATTAATATGGTTCCAGTAACTAAACAAGTGGATACGCATGAGGATGCTTATGCTCAAGTTGTAGTCGAAGAGCAAAATATACAAATTCACCCACAAATTGGTAAGCTATAATTTTGGGTCTACATTATTCGATAAACTGTAAAAAAAATTTATAGATGAAGAAATAAACTGTGATTTTAAGTCTGTAAATAAATTGCAATTTTTTTATAGATGAAGAAATAAACTGTGATTTTTAGTCTACTCACATTGAAAAATACATGGTCCCATGAGGATGCTCAAGTTGAAGTTAAAGAGCAAAATATACAAATTCACCCACAAATTGGTAAGCTGTGATTTTTAGTCTACATTATTCGAATAATCTCCACCCTCTATTAAACCTTGGCATTTTGGTAAATACTTTGCATTTTCTAGAATAAATGGTTGAGTAATGTATTTTTCAGTTTTGATTTTTTTTCTTCTGTTTTGGTAATGTTTTTGTTCTTTTCGGAGAGAGATAATGATGGTAAGGAATGCATGAATTTTTTCGGTTTTGGTAATGAATTTTAAACTAAATGCAGTTTTGATGGTAATGACCGAATTTTTATTGGTTAGCTTTGTTAATTACCATTTTCATATCAACCCAGTTTGGAAATATCAATCAGCATTTTCAATGACCGACTCTTTCTACAATGTCACATTCATTGTCCGAATTTTTATTCTCATTGTTCGTTCACACTTTACTTATCATGATCAAATAATTATTTTATTTATGCACACTTTACTTATCGTGATCAAATAATTTATTCATTTGTAATCTACTCGAATTTGTAGGATTGGAATAAGAAGGGCAAACACAACAAGACTACTTCGATATGGAATCATAATAAGGTAACTTTAGTCGCCATTCCGTGTGTCACACCATCATGAAGTCGTATGTTCATGATCTTTTTGGTATGTTTCCATCAAGTTTGCTCAGATTCGAACATAAGAATTATGGTTTCCGGTTTCATTTTTGTGCCAACAATGGCTATGCATATCTTTGTTTGCTAGGTGAATAATGCACTTTTTTAAATTGGCGTGTGTGTCCATAAGAAAAGCACACTAGGGATAGTGCAAGTACTTATTTGATTGATTGGCGAATTCATTATCTTAATTTATAGGAATGAAATTGTTGTCATTGTTTTGGGTGACTCTTCTTTTTGCTCTTTATGTGCCTCTTTTTCTTTTCTTGGTTGGTTGGTTTGTAGAATGACACTATAATTTTTTTTTTTATCTATATGGAGTATGGACAGTTTGGGTGGTGGTTACTTTCGGGGTTGCCGCATGCTTGGGGAAAAAAAACTGTTGACAGCTTACTTCATGTTTTATTGTATCATCAAGTTGCAAAGCCTAATTCTGAATGTTTCCAAGTGAATTTTGTTTGGATTCTTTCATTAGCAAGTAATCGATCTGTGAGTGCTAAAATGTTGGATTCATAAAAAAAGCTTCAGGATAACTAAAATTTCTTGGCATATTCACCTCCCAATTTTTAGTATAAAATTGTATAGTTCTAGCCCCTACCCAGGGATAGAACTAAAAAAATAGATTTTTATTATTATATATAATTCAAAAGATCGTTAACGATACGATTATATTGTGCAAGGAAAATCTACCATCAAGAAAATCATGTGGGGCAACAAAGTACCGCTATAGGTAACAAAGAACAAAGAGCGCGCTATCTGGTCATTGAGTTAAGTTCCAGGGGGAATTCAGTGAGAAACTTCAACCATAAAACTTTATTGCTTAGCTTTCCAATGAGTCTTCTATGTAACCGAAAAACTTTTGATCTTTTTTCTCCTTTTGATGTTTAGGATTGACTTCAGAACTGGGGTGGAGCTATCTCAATGCCACGTCAATGTCCTTCCCTTCATCCTATTTGACCACCATCATGGCAATTGACAAGGTTTTAGAAAGGGAAACCCAGTTAAAGATTTTCCTAAAATTTGCAGACGGATGAGTGGCTTGCAAATTGTGATTGTTGCTCTGCTAGATTAGGATTCATTTAGTTGGGGTTCATATTATAATTCGACCAATTCTCGGTTCGGCCACTTCTTTATGTTTCAAGGATTAGGAACTAATCTTTTTTGTGAAAGCAGTAGATGTTAATTGTGATGTTGGAGTACGGGTTAGAAACCTTCTATTTTCCTCTTATATATATATATATATATATATATATATATATACACACACACTCACACACACACACTTCCTCCATATTTATCGTAACTGACTATCCATGCTACTAAGTTTGTTTTCCGGCAAGGGTTTATCACACTCCAAGGAACCATATATCTATTTAGTAGTCAACAAGTTTGAAATACAATTGATTGTTTGGTAGGTTTTTTTCCCTTCGTTTTTGCAATCTCATTTTGTTGGATTCCTCCTTTCAAAAAATATCACATTTTTTGACAGTTGGCAATCCATGGCGAAAACACCATGCTAACTGTGGAAGTCTAAATAAGTGGTTGTCTTCTTGATAGTTGGTGACTAAAGCAAAATCAAGAGCGGGGTTTTAAAGCTTAGCAAAAAAAAAAAAAACAGAGCAGGACTTTAAAATGCAAGGGGTACAATTAGTTTACTTTTGGAGTTTCTCTATGCACATTCAAGGGGGTTACTGAGCTATGATGTTATGTTTGTATACTCTATAATGTCATATTCATTGTGTTCATAATGTTAAACACGATCAGTTTGTTGACGCCTAACTAAGGTCACTTGAAATTATATTGAATAACAATTTTTGGATTCGTGCCTTTAGGCACGAGAGCATTCAGGCACAGACATTCTACTAGCTAAGCTCTCACAACTAGCTAAGGTCACTAGAAATTGAATAACAAATCCATCCGTGCCTCCCGTGCCTAAAGGCACAGGCAAGCCCTAGTTTGGTTTACGTGTACCAAAGTTGTTTATAGGGGTGTTGACTTCTGTGAAATCTAACGTTATTGTTATGCTATTTTGTAGGTACTAAGAACAAAGTGTAGATACCAGTGAGTGTTTAAGGAAACATCACTGAAGAGTGGACTAAGCAATCAGCCGAACCACTATATTAATCTTTTGTCTCTTCTCGTATTTATTTTCAGTTTTTCATTATTTAAATTATTTGTTCGATTTGCTAATCAATCTGTTTGCAAACGAAAATTTGTCTATTACAGGTTGTTTTAGTAGAATTGTTTGTAGTATATTTTGTTTGATTTGATTAATTTTATGCTTGAACAATTTAAATATTACTAGCGCATGCCCATGCCTTCAAGCATGGCTTGAACAATCAGTGCATGCAAATAAATATTGAACTCGCGTGGAATGTACGGCTCGAATAATCAACACACACAAATAAATACTAAACTTGCGTGCAATGTCAACCCATTGTCCAACAAATTCAGTGCAAAAAGGTAAAATTTCTTATATATCCCTTCAACTTTGACCGAAAATTCAATTTGGTCTTTCACCTTTTAATTTGGACATAAAAATACCTCGACTTTTCAATTGGTTCCAATGTCAACCTTTAGATGGACAGCATTATGTTGTTGGATGGAAAAAGAGCACGTGACCAGCACGTGACCCCTTTCGAGGGGTATTATTGCCCTTTTGAGGTGGAAAAATAAAGGGGGCCCACTCTTCTTCATTTTTCATTCAAACTTCTCCCCGACCACCACCCCTTCTCTCTCCTGCCTTTCGTTTAACACCACCATCGATAACATTTCTTTGCCACCGCCGTCGCCCGCCCATGAAGGTAGATTCCTTAACTGCCTATTTGGTAGATGAAAAAGATTTAGTGTGCCCTAATTTAAAAACAAAAAAAAAAATCTCACACTAGGGCTAAATTTGGTGGAGATGTCGATCGAGTTAGCAGTGAGGAGGGAGATGGGGTCGATTTGGAAGAGGGGGGAGACTTGGGAGACCTTGAGGGATGAGGGGAGGGTGTAGCCGAGGAGGGCGGTGCAGGCATTGGTGGTTGATTAGGATGCTGAGGGACCCACATTGGCGAGGAGAATGGAGAGGGTGAGGGTAGTGAGGAGGTGGAAGGCCATCTGAGAAGTGTTTTAGAGAAAGAGAGAGGGGGTGGAAAGAATGGGTTTTTTTTTAATGTTTTTTGGTCAGGAAATGAGTTGGGTTTTGGGGTGTTTAGGGCATAGAGATAGAGGGATCTATGAAATGGGATTTTTAGTGTTTCAGAGAGAGAGATAGATATTATGGGACTGCTAGTCAACTAGGATTTTTTGGGTTTTGGTTTGGTCTTCGGGACGAGAGAGAGGGGGAAGAGGGAGGAGGTGAATGGGCAATAATAGCCATAAAAAAGGGTCACATGCCCAACATGTGGTCTTTTTCCATCCAAAAACATAACGCCGTCCATCTAAAGGTTGACATTGAAACCAATTCGAAAGTCGAAGTATATATATGAAATTTTCTCATGCAAAAAATAATAACCCATCCCTAGAAAAGTCTACCCACAAACACAACTAATGTCGAACGTCTCCAAACATCCTCACCATAACTGTCTGAAACGTCTTTGTATCAACTTCTACACGCCAATTCTGAGCATGCCACTACTACAATAATAGATATGCGTCACACTAAGGAGATTCACAAAGATCACAGTTTTCAGTGAAAGCGTGACAAAAAGTGGTGCTTAATTTTTTTTATCTCAGTTTAAGTCCAAAGCTGAGATAAAAAGTGAGTTTTAGCGCGAAATAAAAGACCTCACTCTTGCGGCGAAATAGAAGAAAAACAATCTCACCCTTGTGGCGTGATAAAAGATTTTAGGGCGGAAAAAAATGAAATAAAAGATCTCACTCTTGTGGCGAGATAAAAGAGAAAAGACCTCACTCTTGTGGCGTGATAAAAAAGAGAAAAGACCTCACCTTTGTGGTGTGATAAAAGATTTTAGGGTGGAAAAGAATGAGATAAAAGATCTCGCCCTTGTGGCGAGATAAAAGAGAAATGACATCACTCTTGTAGCGTGATAAAAAACTTTAACGCGGAAAAAAGTGAGATAAATGATCTTACTCTTACGGCGAGATAAAAAGCCTACCTATTTAGACGCACAGTCTGAATTTTCATGTGGACGGGTTGGTACTCATTTAGGCATACTTTGAAAAGTTATGTGAGAAAAGCGATGTCGTTTACGAACTTTGAAAAGTTTTTTTTTTCTTTTTTACAAAAAGTAAGAAGATAAACCCTAATTACACTCATCCCAAAAAAAATTTATGTTTCATCTTCATCTTCACACTCAAAAAGATTGAGAGAGAGAAGGTAAATCCCACAACTGGGTTCCACCAGTGCCTGTTGTTTCTTCGATGACAGGCGGACTGTTCCACTAGTGCCCGATTTTCAAGTGGGCGAGCCGTGATCTTTATGGTTTATTGTAGTAGTGGAATTTAGTTATTTCGGATGTCTTCCAAGTATACGTTTAACATATTAGGTAAAAAAGTAATTATATTACTATGGCTTAGCCTTATCTGAAAAGGATTAAAATCCAATTGAGAAGCCACCATTGAAATTCAATATAAACACAAAATCCATGTGAAATGGTTAGTTTAAAAAAAAATCTAAAGTTTGTCTATAATGTAACAATCTATAGGTTGTGATAATTTTCATAAAAATACAAAGCATACACTACAACAAAAAACACTATTGTCTACTAAATTTACTAGCTAAAACTAAATTTTTCGCCCCAAGAAAATCTTTTGGTGACCAACAACTAATTTTGATTGGCAAAAGATCTATTGTCATATTTTTAAAATTTTTAAAACAATGTTTATATATGTATTTTTACATATTTTAATATCATGTTAATTGCATTTCAAAAAATTCAACAAATTTTAAGAAAAAGAAAAAGTTTTCTCAATTTAGGAAGTAAGTATAAATATTTTTGTTTTCCTAATGTAACAGAAGTTCTTGGCTAGCATAGTGGTAATGTCACGACCCGCCCTTTATTACAAATAAACTCTACAATACACTACTTTTTATACACATCCAGGCCCCGTTCTTTCAATCTACAATCTACATTCCCAAAATAAAATTAAAGTTTACATGCCTCGATAACCTTACAAACAAAAATGTACAAGTATCCAATTAAGTTCTCAAATAAAATAAATAAATAAATAAATAAAAGAAACGAGAACAAGAACATATCCATGATTCTTAAGCCTTCAGATCTATCTCTAAACCTGAAAATTTTGGGTTGCAACAACATGAGCCACAGCTCGTGCAGGAAATACACTAAATGAAAAGATATGAACATGCAAAGCTTGATACACAAAATATACTCTTTTTTTTATATATAAGTATTGAAAAGTTTTTCATGCTTTCTCCGTCAATATTTACAATGAAGTTATAAAGTCCCAATTCAAAATCAAGCCAACACAACAAAAATAATCTATGCATTAAATTAAGCGTTTCCAATTTTTCCTTCTTAAATATCAAACCGAAGTAAATAAATAAATAAAACAATCCGATACGGTACGATACGATGAAAATCCAATTCCCAAGTACCAAGTTATAATCAAACCACGTAAACTCATCTCATCTCATATACCCAAAATCCTTCAAACACAAAACACGTTAAATTATTTAGTCAAGTAGGAGAAAATAAGAGCACATAAGACCGATGGTCCAAATTAACAAGTTGTGTACCAATCCTAGGCGACTGATCAGGTCCCTAATCATCCAAATTTATGGGCTACTAACCCAAAGGCCTATGGAACACCTTATCCCGCGCGGGTTTACGGACTATACACCGACGGATAAACTCGTTATCCATATGCTTCCGGCTACACAACAAGTACAAAATGGTCAAGTCAACCTCCAATACGTGGCTCACTAGCCCAAATAACAAGTACCAATTCCAAATCATCCAAACTACGAGAAAGATCATACAATCTAGTCATAGTCTCAACAAAGTCATAATCTAGAATTCCGATTTACGGTAGTAAAATTATCATCAAATAAATATACAAGTAGAGTCATTATCAACTGTAGTGTCAAATTACAAGAATTGGTTTAACTTTTCTCTCTGTCATTTTATCAAACACCTTATAGGAATGTATCAAATCATCACATATTAAATCAATCCTTTACTCAAATCGGTCCAACATGCTAAAATTTACATAATCTAGTAAATAATCATCAAGGTCTTTAATCAATCGTGAAAATTCGAAACTCATGAATAACACATGCTATGCATAGTCCACATATACCTTGAATAAGACTTACTACGCATAAATCACCTCTATTTGGAACATATTAAGGTTAACTTAAAATTGAAAAGAAAAACACTAAAATCACAGATTTTTAGGTGTATCTCACTATACTTTCCCATATCTAAGCATTTAGCAAGAATCCTACCTCAAAAATGAGAACCTCCGAATTGGCTAGGAACTCCAAAGTTGGCCGATCAAGATTTTGTTCGGATAGATGCGTAGCCCTTTCCTTGTAGATCGCGTTTCCTCTTCGCCTTTTTCCGAGATTCACAAGCATTGGCCTTCAATTTTGGTGTTGGAGTGTTAGGGTTTGAGAGAGAGGGAGAGAAGACGCAGGAAAAAGGAAAAAAAAAAAAGAAGAAATGGGAATCGGGTCTCTCTGATCCCATTTTCTGATTTTAAGTGTAGTAATTACACTACACCCCCTCAACTACCTTAAGCACTTCTCAAGTCCTAGAATTTAATAAGTAGCTACACTAATACCCCATGAGCTATAAAAATAAATAGTAACTACTCATAAAAATTAACCACCGCGGGTCTCTCAACACTCTCGTCCTATGGCCCACGAACTCGGGCCCGCACGACCAAACATACATCTACTACACATATAAACTATCCTTTGCTCGCAAAATTATCTAATTATAATTCTACGTACCAACAACAATAAAAATAAATTTAAAATTAGACACGGGTCTCTACAGGTAAGGGCATGAGAAATCAACTAAGGGTGCAAGAGTTTGAAACTTGACAATGACAAGAAAAGATGGTCTAGTGATAAAAAGAAAAGATCACGTGCAATGTTTTTTCATCTCATTTTATGGTGGTGTGATTATTTTGAACTTTCAATCACGGTTATAAACCGTGATCTAAAGTGACATACATCACACCCAGAAAAGATAAATGATCACGCCCAAGAGAACCAATCACGGTTTATAACCGTGATAAAAGAGAAATGATCACACATTTTGGCCGTGATTGTTTATCTCTTTCAATCACGGTTTATAACCGTGATAAAAAAGAGTGATTTACAATCACACCCAAATCCATCACAGTAGTAGGAGTGTGATGGAAAACTTACAATCACAGCTAATAGCTGTGATCTTTATGATTTATTGTAGTAGTGTGCCCAACAATCTGGTTATGTATGAGAACACTAAATCAGAATTTAAGTATGAGAATTAGCATTTATGAAACATGTTCAAGAATATAGCTATCTTGCTAGTCTGCCACTTACATCTATAGATCACAAATTAGCTAAAAATGTGGAAGGAATAAAAATAAATAGAAGTTATAAGAATCATACCTAGTTTTTCTCTTTTATGTTGGAACCAGTTGCCTTATATTTGCCATTGCCATTTGTGGTTGCTCTCTCTCTTTGTTAAGTCATTTCTCCTTGCCTTTTATTTTTCTATTAATAATTGTACAGCTGAAAATTTTGGTTACAAAAATAATATAGTGACTTTCAATTCCAAATGTAATGTAATAGTAATTGTTAGATTTACTTCACGAACACGAATGATCACAACTCTAACATTTCTCTCTAACCTATGCATAAGAAGTAAGTAGAGTTCATAACATCAAGTTGTTATAAAATCGTGTTGTGCCTACTAAAATAGTAAAAAGAAATTTTAGTTACCATTGTCCACCTGTTAGAGTAATAAAACTATGTTATTGAAAAATGATATGATAGCAATTTCTTTTAGTACAAAATTAATAGAACATCTTACCTAGCCAAAACTAGTTACCCATGTCGGCAAGTCGTTGCGATGTTATTTGAGTGGAAGACCATAGACGTTTGGAAGGTATTAAGGGCTAGGTTGACATCCTTCACACAATTCGCAAAGTGGGTTGTTAACAGTCAAGTTGTATGTGCAAATATATGAACTAACTTTGCTTGTTCTCATTTCTCCATTTGTCCTAAAATGTCAACAAAATAAACATAGATGCACGTTTTGATACTCCAATAATGTTAAAGAATCCAACTCCAAACCAATTGGCAAAGAGTGGAGAGGCCGCTCAGACTCATATACTAGTTTTGGAGAAGATAATTAATTGATGTGGGACGAATCTCAACACTCCCCCGCACATGTGCCCCCCAACTCGCAAGTGGAGAGGTAAACAAAGGATCCATAACACTTGAATCAATAAAAACAACGGTGCACTTATTGCACAAACAAGGGGAACAAATGTTCTAAAACCCTAGCTTGGATTGTAAAGACCCGTAAATTTTTTTTTATTTAATTCTAATGTTCAAAATTGAGGAAAAAGGGTGAAAATGACGTAATGTGGATGTGGAGGTTAAATGTGCAAGAACGTGAAAAATATGGGTGTTAGTGTATATTGTGCATGTGTGTATATGTGTGTGCCAGGGGAAATTTTTTTCTATTTTCCTCCTTCCTCTCTATCTCTCGGTCTCTCACTCTCTCTCTCTCTCTCTCGGCTCTTTCAATCTCTCACACTCCCACACCCAAATTCATCTCCAAATTCAAAACCCACAACAATCAACCTCCACTCTATCTTCTACTTGTGTATTGGAGCTCGTATCTCGTTGGATAGAGCTCGGTTTGGTGTATTTTGTTCGGTTTGGATTTCGAAAGCTAGGGCTTGCTCAATCTCTTCGGTTTTGGCTTGGATACTCGAGGTAGGGAATTCTACCTCTCTTTATATGTTATTTGAGTGTTTCTATGCCTTGTTCAAGTTTGTATTGGTTGTTATTGAGATTGGATCGAAACCTGAAATTTTCTGTCGAAATCGTCTGTAAGTTACTCTCCCTACCGGTAGGAACTTTTCATCTACCGGTAGGACGATTGAGAAATTCCTTAACCAGCTCAAACGTATAGTAGCAGCTCAAAAGCTGCTCAACGTATTCAACCTCTACCGGTAGGAACTTTTCACCTACCGGTAGGTCAAGTGCAAAATTGTTTCATTCAAATATTGGCCTTTTTATTTCCACTTTCTACCGGTAGGAGCTTTAACCTACCGGTAGGTCAAGTTCTACCGGTAGGACTCATTCTCAAACTTTTCACCTACCGGTAGGTCAAGTGCAAAATTGTTGCGTTCAAATATTGGCCTTTCTGTTTCCAGTTTCTACCAGTAGGAGCTTTAACCTACCGGTAGGTCAAGTTCTATCGGTAGGACTCGTTCACCTACCGATAGGAGATTGAGCTGCTACAGTGTATTCCAGCTGTTTTCCTATATCTTCCAAATCACATTTTGAAGCCTCTCATCGACTCTAATGAGTTTGTTTGCACATTCTTTCAAGTGTGTGGGGAAACGTTACCTGTTTCATACTTAGAGTGGTATCCGATAGACTTAAATGAGCTTGTTGAGTTAATTGTTAGGAAAACATGAATTAACAGGAATGACGTAAACGGACTATAGATACTGTAGGGGGATGAAAACAATTGGTGCTTAGAATAGCACTAGATTGCAATGACTACTCGTACCTCTTCACCGGAACCCTAGTTCGTCGTCGGAACCTTAATCTGCAAAATAGACAAGGGGTGAGCGCACCTTTGCCTCTCGTGGCAAAGGTCCTCCGATGCCTAAGTATCACGTACTAGCAAAAAAACCCTAATTATCAGTAGGAAAATAATATGAATGCAACGTATTGTGTACCTTTTACCTCTAGGTTAACCTTGTTTATATAGGCATACAAATGCTCGCTACCCAAGCATCCCTGTTGCCCTAGGTTTCCTGCCTCGTATGGGAAACCCAGAATATCTTTGGATTCTCGTTCCCTTATCAACTCATTAAGGAGTCCTTTTTAGGACTCCTTTCCATAGCTGGCCGAACATCCCATTTCCGTTGGGTATCTTTCCTAGATCCTATATTCTCGGGATTTGATCCCTTACGGGATACCACTGTTCTAGAACCTTCTAGACTGTTCTTTTCGCTTTAACACTGAAGGCTACCTTCTCAAGAGTCCTTTCCCTATTCGGCAACCTTATTGCCGAACAAGCCACCTAGACTAGTGACTTCACATGCCACTGGTCCCTATCTCTTATTTAGACCAATTACTTCTCATGTCTTTTGTCTTTTATTTGCCGAACAGACTACCTGGACCAGTTACTTCACATGCAATTGGTCCTTTATCAGCTACTTGGACTAATGTCTTCTCAGGAGCTTTTCTCCTATTCGGCCCTTTTGTTTGCCGAACAAACTACTTGGACCAATGACTTCATATGTCACTATTCCTTTATTAGTCCCTTGGTCAAATAACGTCTCATGATCACGGGACCAAGGCTCCGTACAACCTTCCTGGACCAATGACTTCTCTTGTCACCGGTCCATATTGCCGACCACCATATTGCACGGCGATTGTTCCTATTATTTTTATACCCATGGTCCTTTGTACCACATGTTCTGGCCTTCTTTGTGCCTGTTCGGGACTACCTCTCTACAATTGATCTCCAGCTTTGCCTTTTGCCACTGTTCGGGGGCTATTGGTAAAGCTATTGATATATATTTTATTATCATTATTTTTTTGGCAGCTTGGTCATTACTTTTCTCGAGGTAATGACCCCACATGGTGTGTTTCGTACACTCTGTGTTAAATTTCGACTGACGTTCTGTTTAAACGGCATCAGAATGTCATCTGCTGAATCTTATTTTCCCGTTACTTTTCATGTAACGGTGTGAGTTTAGACGTTTTGTCTCCGTCCCTTTCACTTAAACCTCCAAGAGGGATCTTTTTGGGTTTTCCACCCAAAACTCGAATACTCTCTTTCTCTCTCTAAGAAACCAAGCGAAAGCTTTCAACCACCATCACCGCCGTCTGCAATCTCCTTTTGCACCCTCAGGAATCGCCGTAGTCAACATCGTAAGCCCCTTCATTCCTTCTTCTTTTTGTGTTTCAATCTGAGATCTCGTTCTGGTTACTAATAGGGATTCAATCGTACCCATTTCCAGTTTTTTGTTTTATTTCAAATATATCTATGGCAAATGAGGATGATAATGGCCCCAAGCCTAGTAAATTTAGGAAACTCTGTGAGACTCCAGCTGCAATGGCGGCTTTTAGGGCTGAATACCATGTTCCAGATAATGTGGGCATCGAACTCGCTCCGTTAGGAACAGATAGGGATGGTGGTACTTGGGATAGGATGTGTATCCCCATTGTAGCCATTGTTGAAGGCGGAGTTCGTTTCCCCCTTCAACCATTACTTCGTCAGGTCCTGAATTGGTATCGCCTTAACCCCCATGCAAGTTTCTATTAATGTATTTAGACTAGTAATGGGAATTACAGCTCTAAACAGCATCCTGGGAACCCAAATAGGCTTATGGGATATTCAATGGTGGTATAGCATTGTGTTAAATCCTGAATATAACACCTACTACTTCAAAGTTAGAAAAGCAGAAAGCGTCTCGTGCTAAACCTGCTAGACTCTACTCGTGATCATGAAATCGATTTCCTCTATGTCACTGGAGGCTTCTAGCCACTGGGGGAGGATGGTCAAGTGGTGGGCCTCCACTGGCCCCACATATGGGGTTACCCACGTATGCTCCTGGTCAAGTGGTGGGCCTCCATTACAGCTCTAATTTCATGCTTCTTTGATGTTGCAACAGCCAGCTATGTTGATCAAATGCCAGCAATTCAGGATCAAATCTGGGAAGCATGCCTAACAAAGGTTGGTGTCCCAGAAGATTCTCCCTTTAGGGTGAACAATGATCTTCCGAGCAGCCATCTTCCTAATACTCAAGATTCTATGGGGCAACATGAGGATGACGTGGAGCAATAGATTGATGACTTTGCTGATGCTGAAGAGGATATACCGACTGGCTCTCATGATGCTCATCCTATTCAATCACCGGTTGGAGAAACAACAAATGAACCTACCAATCTGGAGGAGAATGCTGCTGGAGGTGTTTCTACGGCTGAAATCAACATTGAGGTTGCATTCGAAACTTCTCTAGAAGTCCAAAACTTGGACTGAATGGTAAGTTCATGGTGTAACCCCTCAAATACTTTAAGTCAGTTTTGCAGGTCCTGCGCGACCGTAGTTGTTTCAGCCTTGCGTGGTATCAGTACGTTTATGCTTTTGGTAACACAGGTATTCGGCCCCTTGTAGCATGACAACACGTTTTGCTCGGCCCTTCATGGCCATAAACTCTTGTTTTGAAATGTTGTCTGGTACGTCATACCATCTCTGTGGATATTTCGTATACTTTGTTTTGCTTCAAATGCATTTGTCAGTATGCATGAGTGTTATCTAAGTTCTCATACTTAGTCTAATTTACTAGACATATCTCATTATGTTTGTGCCCAAGTGTTTTCATACTTAGTCAGTTACTCCTGAACATATGCTCGTTATGTTTTTAGCCAAGTATTTCATACCTGGAGAAGAAGCATTTATTTTATACTTGATTGTAAGTGTCTCGTACTTGAACAGAAAGTTAAGTGTTTGTTGTACTTGGCAATCCTGTGCATATGTGCGTATGTAAATCTAAGTTTCCCATACTTTCCCAAGTATCACGTACTTGGATAAACACCCATTAAGCGTACTCGTACTTATGGAAACGTACTCAAGTAATCGTACTCGGAATTATGACCCAGTATATTCGTACTTAGATTATTGTCCAAATGTATTCATATTTGGCAGAATTATTGGCATTCTAGGTTTATTCGTACCTGGACAAAAAATCAAGTATATTCGTACTTTGTCAAGTTTTGTATTGGCTCATAATGCATACTACACTCCTCTGCTCCCCAATACAAAGCGAGGAAAAGCGGTGTATAATTTGCTAGCTTCGTATTTAAACAAAAGGAGGAAGTGGAAATCCATAACCATAAAAGACCATAAAATTTGAAAAAATTAATAATCAAATTTATTATTCATGATCTA
Organism: Rhododendron vialii; assembly: GCF_030253575.1. NCBI lineage: Eukaryota > Viridiplantae > Streptophyta > Magnoliopsida > Ericales > Ericaceae > Rhododendron > Rhododendron vialii. The sequence goes on along the minus strand of NC_080557.1, from coordinate 24,000,296 downwards.
ATAACTCAAGAGGGCGTTATTTGTACCCCTTGCAACTAACAAAGAATAAAAATAAGGGAAATATATTCATAATTCCCACACAATCACAATGTGCATCCTAAAACAGAATAAAAAATAAACCGAAGTCTTTTAAATAAAGAACTTTCTCAAATTATGGACATTCCAAGGACTTGGCACCGAATTTCCATCCAGGTCTGCCAATTTTTAAGCCCCTATGTCGACAATTTCAGTAACTCGATATGGGCCTTCCCAATTGGCCCCCAACTTGCCCTCATTGGCCACCTTGGTGTTGCTGAGCACCTTACGAAGCACAAGGTCTCCAACACCAAACTCTTGTGGGTGGACATTTTTGTTGTAGCTTTTCATCAGCTGCTCCTGATATGAGGCCAAATGAACCAGAGCTCTCTCCCTCCGTTCCTCGAACAGATCCAACTCGATCTCCAGGGCTCTGTCATTGCATCCACTTTCAACCAAAATGGTCCTATTGGTCGGCAGACCGACTTCCAATGGTATAACTGCCTCTGTACTATATGCCAATGAATAGGGGGTCTCTCCCGTAGTCCTCCTAGGAGTTGTTCAATGAGCCCACAAGACCAGGGGCAGCTCATCGAGCCACTTTCCCTTTGCTTTATCCAACCTTTTCTTGATCCCATCAAGAATGGTTTTATTGGATGCTTTTGCTTGCCCATTACTCTGAGGGTAAGCTGGAGTCGAATAATAGTTTCTTATCCCATACTGGGAGCAGAAAGCTTTAAATTTCTTTTGGAATTGTGCCCCGTTATCCGTGATCAAAGAATAGGGAACCCCAAAATGAGTAATAATACTCTTCCATACGAACCTTTCAATCATAGGTTCAGTGATCTTGGCCAATGGCTCTACCTCAATCCATTTGGTGAAATAATCTGTTGCTACCAACAGAAATTTCCTGTTCCTACCAACAGAAATTTCCTGTTCCCAGTCACCTTATGGAACGGTCCCACGATGTCCATTCCCCACTGGCAAATGGCCAAGGACTAGTCAAGGGCACCAGATCCTCGGCTGGTGTTCTAATCATTGGTGAGAATTTCTGACACTTTTCACAAATTTTCACGTACACCTTTACATCTTCTTGCATGTGTGGCCACCAATAACCTTGGGTAATTGCTCGGTAGGCAATGGACCTGCCCCCAGCATGGCTTCCACACGTCCCCTCGTGGATTTCGTGGAGGAATTTCTGCACCATCTCGGGATGCAGACAAAGTAAATATGGACCGGTGAAGGATTTTCTGTACAACTTACCTTTTGGTGATAGCCAATACCGTGCAGACTTGGTTTTTATTTTGTGAGCCTCTTTTTTATCGAAGGGGAGTGTATCATCTCATAGAAACTCCACAATTGGATCCATCCAGCTTGGTCCTTGGTTCACGTCTAAGACCAATTCCACGCTTTTTCCAATGCAAGGTTCAACAAGATAATCTACCGCCACCCTTCTTTTGAGCTCTGTTGATATAGTTGCGGCTAACCAGGCTAGTGAATCTGCATGGGCGTTCTGTACTAAGCTTATACACTTTTTCAAAAGTATCAAGCAGATCCTTGGCTGCTTCCACATAGGCTACCATCTTTTCACTCCGGGCTTCATACTCCCCAGACAGTTGATTCACCATAAGTTGTGAATCACAATATACCCTAATTTGTGTTACCTTCAGGGTTTTTGCACTTCTTAACCCAGCTAAGAGTGCCTCGTACTCTGCTACGTTATTCGATGCACTGAAACCAAGCAGAACAGATAGCTCCAACATTACTCCTTCAGGAGGAAAAAGCACAACCCCGATTCCTGAACCAGTATTGCATGCTGATCCGTCAACAAACAATTTCCATTCCTGGGGATCCTGCTCGGCTGGAGATTTCTCTTCATTAGACGGCGGTCCAGTCACCTGCTTTTTTCTAGTAGGAGGCATGGGTGCTATTACCGGTGAGAACTCAGCCACAAAATCAGCCAAAACTTGGCCTTTGATTGCCGTGCGCGGCTGATAGTCAATGTCATATTGGCTTAACTCTACAGACCAAGTTGAAATTCTTCCCGAGAATTCTTCTTTCTGTAGCAGCGATTTCAACGAGAACTCAGTATGCACTACAACCCTATGGCTCTGGAAATAATGTGGCAATTTTCTAGTTGTTGTCCTTAACGCCAGGACCAATTTCTCGAGGGACAAATATCTCGTTTCTGCATCTAGCAATGTTTTGTTCACATTGTAGACAGGGATTTGCTCGGATCCCTTATCCCTTAACAACACTGCACTTATAGCATGTTCGGAAACATCTAGATACAAAACTAAAGACTCACCTAGCTCTGGAGTTGACAAGAGTGGGGCCTTAGCCAAATATTTCTTCAGATTCTGGAAGGCCTGCTCGCAGTCTGCTCCCCATTCAAATCCTTCCCTTTCCTTTAACAATTGAAAGAAGGGTCTACACTTGTCACTTGACCGGCTAATGAATCTATTGAGGGCCACTGCCATTCCAATTAATCTTTGGACCCCTTTCGTTGTCCTAGGACTCTGTAGCCTCTGTAAGGCTGTTATTTGATCAGGATTCGCTTCAATCCCCCTTAAAGTCACTAGGTGGTCTAGGAATTTGCCAGAACCAACTCCAAATGCACACTTCGAGGCGTTGAGCTTTAGTTTGTATTTCCTTAAGATTTCAAAGGCCTCTTTCAAGGCTGCTATGTGTCCCTGTCTGGTCTTACTTTTCACCACCATATCATCAATTCAAACGTCCATGGTTTTACCTAAAAGCTTTTTGAACATGATGGTTGCGAGTCTCTGATATGTTGCCCCTGCATTCCTTAACCCGAAGGGCATGACACTATAATAGTATAATCCTCATGGTGTAATGAAGGAAGTCTTTTCCTGATCAGGCCCAAACATGGCAATCTGATGATATCCTTGATATGCATCAAGGAAACTCATCCGTCATATGCAGCAGTGGCATCAACCAACTGGTCAATCCTATGAAGAGGGAAGCTATCTTTTGGACATGCCTTGTTCAACGCCATTTTCCATTCTTCTTTTTTACTACTACAGTGTTGGATAGCCACTTTGGATAGTAGACCTCTCGTATTGCTTTAGCTTCTAACAAACGATCGACCTCTTCGATAACAGCATCTACATGTTGTACGGCTGCCCTTCTGAATCACAGGCTCATGCTGAGGATCTACGTTTAAATGGTGGCAGATTACATTTGCATCTACCCCGGGCATCTCCTCTGGTACCCATGCAAACACATCAACATGTTCTTTTAAGAAACCCATCAATTCGGCTTCTTCCTCAGCCGGTAGTGATTCCCCAATCAGAAAATACCTTTCAGGATTAGTCTCGTCGATCAGTATATTTTTTAGGCCTTCAACCATTTTTTCTGTTGGACTTCTGCTGACATCCTCAGTAATGGGTTGATCTGGTACTTCGTGTGAACCTGGTGGGCCTTTTGGATTTTCTTGACGATGGAAATCATGCACTGTTGAGCCACCTTCTGGTTACCCTTGATTTTTTCAATCCCATTGGATCCCGGAAATTTTACCATCTGGTGATAAGTCGAGGAAACTGCTCTCATCTTATGCAACCAGGTCCTCCCTATAATCGCATTATAGGAGGAAGGAACATCTAAAACCAGAAAGTCAGTCCTTAATACTACTGACCCCGCCCGAACAGGTAATGTCACATTTGCAAGGGGCCAAACTGCTCCTGCACCAAACCCAACCAAGGGTGTCATTGATTGCTCTAAGTCTGTCTACGCCAGTCCATACTTCTTAAAGGCGTCATAATAGAGAACCTCTGTACAACTCCCTGAATCCACCAGGATCCTCTCAATGTCATACTCCTCAATTCGTAGAATTATGACCAAAGCATCATTATGGGGCACTTGAACTTCTCCCAGATCCTCGTCTGTAAAAACTATGCCTTCACTGCATGTATCGTTTTCTCGACCACTCTTTTTTCCCAGCCGCATAACATGCTGGTCATGTTTGACTTGTCTTTGGTACTGTGGGCACACACCCCAAAAAAAACTCTATTTTTGTGCATAAAATTGGGTGTGCCCTTCTTGGGAAGAGCGGCGAAACGCTTACAATTCAGAGTCGCCACTCGGGTTTTGCGGTATGCACCCAAGGAACCGAACTTAAAACATTTTTCTATGATTTGATTTGAAAAAGGCTTACACACTGGACCATTGTCACCTTCGATATCTGAGGTTCAGGAGCCAGGTTACGAGAGGGGAAGGGTTTTATGGCACCCCTCTCGCCCAATCCGGAGATCGGTCTCTACTCGGTTGGGTAGCCTATCCTTGTGAATGAGCTGGAAGGAATTGATGTAATTGGGTGGAATCCTAACCATCTGCTAAAGACAATCGAACGCTGGTTTTGAGATATAGAGGGCACAAGGCTAGTAGCTGGAGGTGAGAGAACCGAGATACAGAGCCGGTTATAGTCATGAGGCAAGAGCCTAAGGAGTTGGAGCTTGGAGCTTGACGTGATGGAACCGAGCTGTAGAGCCGGTTTCAATCATAAGGCAAGAGCCTGAGGAGTTGGAGCTTAGAGCTTGAAGTGATAGAACTGAGGCATAGAACCGGTTGTAACCCGTTTCAAATGCAAACACAATGCATATTTAATAGCAAAATGCATTCAACTAGTGAATCCTATGAGTGTAGCACCAGGTTTCATTCAGGGGAATGCTCAGGCCAAATAAGTCTAGTGACTCGCAAACATAAATCATCGAGAGATACAACGCCATGAGGCATACTAGACGAGAGACGTAATTTTGACTTCTGTGCGCTCTATTTGGAATTTAGAATGTAACACTTATTCTATTACACCTCATGCTTCAAATCGTTGGACATGTGATTAGCTTATGTCAAGTGACATGCAACAACGACATCAACCACTGTAAGCTATATTATTCAAGACACAATGGTGTAAGAGGTATGTGCACATTATTATTTTTTTTACATGATGTGCACATTATTTTGTTAACAGAATGCTTAGAGTAAAATAGGTCATATCACATTAAAGGATGCCAAGGGGCAAAATACGTCAAGAGACATAGCACACCACAATACCACTTCATTTAGGGGCCAAGAGGCGCAATAATACATCAACAGATGCAAAGCCATGAGGCGTGTAAATCGAGAGACTCATGCGTCAAGAGACACGACACCAAGGAGTGTCTTTGTCGAGGGACATAACGCATCAAGGGATGTAACACCAAGAGGTGTATAGGTCAAGAGACCTAATACATCGAGAGATGCAATGCCAAGAGGCATTGTGGTCAAAAGACCTAATACATCGAGAGATGCAAATGCCAAGAGGCATAGTGGTTGAGAGACCTAATGTAACAAGAGATAGCGCCTATTTTTTTTCTTCAGAGCCAAGAGGCATCACACCAACAGATAATCAAACATATTCATAATGCAAGCAACATGTAGTGGTGAAGACAAAAATCAAGTATTAGATCAAGAGACCAATGCAAGACAAAATAACCACAACAACCACAAAGAGATGAAAGCGAATCAAATGCGCGGGCCAAAGAGGCCTAGGAAAATGTCTAGATAAGACTAAACAGTGAGGTGCTCATGTAGACAAATCAACTGTGTGGGCTAAAAGGCCAATGCAACACATCAAGCAACCATGTGATTGTGGTGATATGCAAACAAGTGTTTTGGGACATTTCAACTTTCGCGTACTCAAGCTAGTGCTTCTCCTATACCATAAGATGGCAACAAACTCTATACTAGCCAAATGGCTATGACAAAGAAGACGATGAGATCCAAGAGATTTGAAAGATTGCAACACTCTACCACTCCTCATGAAATGGGAAACCCATGTTATCTCCATGAAAATTTGCAAATAAGTAATTGTGCTTGTATTGCTGTGTCAAAAATGCTTAGGATAACATCAATTTTGAAAATTTCTCCTTGAGGATTTCAAAACCACATCATTTTACCTACATGATTCACATTCAAACCACTTAGTCGTCAAGAGACTCAAAACTGCTCCACGAACCCATGACCCCCTAGCAAGTTTACTGCTTCAAGGTGAATTGACTACTTTGAGTTGGATTGATAAATGATCATTGTGCACCTCATGGGATTGTGTGTTTCTAAAAAGGGGAATGCAGTTGTGCCTCTTTACTTCGTACCACTTTTCCTTGTCCATACCTTCCACATTGGTTATGCCCCTAGTATCCAGGACCTTGTTGCTAAGTCATGTTCTTCAATCCGAGAGGACTTTATTATGGACCATATTGTAGGTTAGGGTGTTGGCTTAAGAAAGGAAGGGATATAACAGTTCAAACCTACTTTCTACTCTTGCTTAGGTTCCAAAAGCTAGCAGCCATCTAATCGCTCTATTTTGTACAAGAGAGAGATGTTTCTTCAAAATGCCCATTGTTTTTTGGTTTCGGAGTGATGATGTTTTTCTTTTCTTCTTTCAAAACCCCCTTATGTGACGGGATGCTTACTTTCCATTTTGTAGTCATCTCTCATTACATTTTTATCTACCCTAGTGTGGGGGATGGCTATCTAGCAGGCTTTATTTGAAAGAAACTATTCAGAGGCTCAATGTGGCTAGCAAGGGATAAGTGTTTGGATAGAGAAAGGATGGCCTTTCTTCATTTTGAATTACGCGACAGAGCAACTAGAATCCAAGAGATTAAGAGGCTTTGATGTTTTACCAAGTGGTTCTTCAAAATCGAGGACAAGTCTTGAGACTCAAAGTGGGTGCATGGAGACATGGCTAAATTTCATCATTTTTTTTTATGCTCTAACTTTTGCCTAGACCACCCTTGAGGGTTTTCAATCTAGTGAGCTCATTTTTTTTCTTCTATCTTCAACATGTTTCTCCTATGAGTGGCTCCATGAGATCACATAAATGTTTTCAACTCCCCCTCAACTCAACATGAATGACATGGGTCATAACTCATTCTTTACATTTGACAACTTGAGTGACTTATGATGTGTTTCAAGCGATATCATGAGATTACTTTGAAACCCTTGAGGATTGTTTTCAACACTTAATGTTATCATGAATATTTCATGGCAGCAAATTAGCACAGGAGAAAACATTTTCAAAAATGTGGCCGACCCTAAGGTGCCTATGTATCTCTAAAGAGAATCAGACCATTCGTAGTTCATGTCTAAGGAGATTCATATTCCGAGATAGATTCGCATTTCATGTTGAGTGCAAAGAGTTGGTCCAAAACCATGACGAACAAAATGACTTTAATTTCAAGAGAAAATAAACTCAAGACTCAAATTCCTAAAAGAGAACAAACTCAAGACTCAAACCCTAAAAAGAAGCAAATAAAGGCCAAAAGAAAGGCCTAAAAAAAAACTGACTCAAATCACATGACAGAATTTGGCCGCCGCTTCTCAATCATTCAGCTTGGTTGGATCAACTATCCTTTGATTGATGAGATCTTGGACTGCATTCTTGAGAGCCCCACATTGTTCAATGGAATGACCAGTCACTTGGTGATACTTGCAATATTCCCCACCCTTCTGTGCAAGATTATTAGAAAATTTTGGTTGCAATGGTTTCAGATCGCCTGTTGCTTCTAAGATGTGGAACACATCTTCTAACTTCATTCCAAGAGGAACAAATTCCCTCTTATGCTTGTGATGAGATCTCACCATATTAATACCACTATCGTTGTTGGTATTTATGCTTGTCTCTACCTTGTGGCTGACTTCTCCATTGTCGAGTAATCCTTGATTAAGGTCATTTTCAACTTACAATCCAGTAGCGTAAAGGCACTTAAAAGTAGAATTTGCTTGGGAATACATGTGCCTCAAGAACTGTGGCTGTAAATTTCTTACTACCATTCTGACTTGGTCTTCTTCTGAGGGAAGAGTTTTCATCTGTACGGCTTTCTTTCTCCACCTAGTAAGAAAATTGGCAAAGCTCTCATTTGGCTTTTGTTTGAGCATCTCCAAATCTCGAGTGGTTACCTCAATCTGGACATTGTAGGCATATTGATTGATGAAAGCATTGGCAATTTCTTGCCACCCCTTGTACTTGGTGAAGTCCAAAGTGAGAAACCAGTCGAGAGCACTACCTGTGAGAGTCCTTTGAAAAAGTTGGGCAATGAGTTCATCATTCAGGCCCATAGGTTTCAGGGTGTTGATGATATGGCGGACATGGCTGGTGGGATTGCTGGTGCCATTAAACTTCTAAATATCGGCCATCTTGAACTTATCTGGCAATTTAGCATTTGGGAAAACGCAGAGTCCATCAAAATCAAGGATTTGATCTTCTTTTGAGCGAGCTAAGGCAACTTTGTTGTCCTTGACTTGTTGAGCAAGCTCATGGTTTTCCATTATGGTCACGGCGCTATCAACTTCTGAGGGAAAGAGCTTCTGACATATCGGCGACCACAACTGTCACAGCTAAGTCCAAATGCAAATCTGAGAGAAGCAAAAGCCTAATTACATTCATGTTGAGACATCCCAAATCAAGTGATTGTGCAGTGTGTACCAACGCCTATTGCCCCCTAATATGATGACCCATGTACCATGTATGCAACCAAGTGATTGATCAAAGTACTAGTACTATGAAGTGATGTGATCAGGCTGTAATGCGATACAGCAAGCAATCATGCGACAATTATGCAATCAAGTGATCATATATACAATGTACCATGCAAGATAAAAGATTGATGAAACCCCCACTTTTTCTTTTTTCTTTATAAGAAAACAAAGAAAGAAAGAAATTTATGAAAACCTAAAGAATAAGGAAAGATTTTTTTCTTTTGAAAAGATCCTAGCAAAGATTAATAGAGAAAGAAATAAAAGAAAGATTCTTCTTTTTCCTTTTCTTTTTTGTTGAAAGGATTCTAGCAAGAAATAAATAAATAAAACCTAGAGAAAAAAGAAGACGTTTTTTTTTTCCAGAACTCCTAACAGTATAGGACTGTGGCATCCTCTCACAAGTCAAAACTTATCTCAAAGGGAGACAGAGTTATGCAAGGACTATTCTTTATCTCGATCAAGAGAGATAGACTTGATCACAATCTCTTAATAAAATGAGCATGAAATTCATCTTCTACAGCAATTAAGACTCTACAGAGTGATAATCATTGAATCGAACAAGAGTTTGAGATATAATGCAACACATAGTCCTAACCTGCTTGGGATTTCCTGTCCTAGTTTGGAAAAAGTTCTATGGCTTTCTACAATATGCAAGGTTTCGGGTAGTCTGAAAGGGTGCTCCGTTAGGAGTTTGCTGGAACCCCTAACATAGCCCGTGACATGCCAGGATATTGGGTGAACTCAACGTGGGTTGCCCGCTCGATGCATATGAAAAAGAATTAAATAAAGCAAATACTAATTTCATGTTGAACTTTCTGGTTATGGCTCTCAAATACCCAGCAAAAAAATTGTAGACACCTCCCAAACGGGACATCGCCATACAGATTGATCGCGCTTGTTTGGTTCCACTTCATAAACCAAGATCGTGGATATTCCCATAGCTAGGAACATCGCCACATGATAATGGTTATCATCAAAATAGAGTCGCCACCTATTTTATTAAAACTAGAAAAAATAGATAGAGATTCCGGGTACGGGAGCCAAGAGTACAATAAGGGGAAGGGGTTAGCCAACCCTCTTTGCTCAGTCATGAGACTGGCCCATAATCGTTCGACATACAATGTATATTTGCTTTATTTAATTCTAACACATAATCTGGTTTTTAGCTTTTAACAGTTGATAAGGTGAGCCAGTACGATAATTGAAAGCATGCATTGGAACAAGCAGAAAACAAATATGTCCCAGCAAATAGATCCCTCGACCAGTGAATTGATGTCACGGCCGAGGAATCCCACTGGATCGACGTATCGGCCGAAGGATTGATTCCCCAGCCGATGTCTTTCCTCACACTAGAACAAAGAGTTAATCAGGAATTAAAATACTACAATTAAAGTATAAAAATAAAAGATGAATCAAACCATAGGCCCTTGGGCCTCACCAACTTGATCCCTCAGCCGGATTGAGGGTGATTGATTGATCTTCTTCTTGAAACCCTAGGATTAGGGGTTGAACTTCAGGGTTTGGATCATTGGATTGTGGCTGCCTTCGGGAGGTTAGGTCTTTTGTAGAGGGGATGTGAGAGTATATTTGCAGAGTTTCGTGGCTAGAGAGGGTGTATGAATATATTAATTTCGGAACCCTAAGGACCTTTTATATAGGCAATTGGTGACTCACTCCGGCCAATCAAATGGCGTGAATCAAAAAGGAATTCTAGGGTAAAAAGATCTCTAGACGCGATCTGCTGCGTAGCCCAAACGCATCGGAGAAAGGCTGCTAGGGTTTTGGTGCATCAATCAAATGACTAACAGAACATTCCAGAATTCTGGAAAAAGACTATCTGGGGGCCGAGGAATGGATCTAGCGGCCGAGGAATGGATTTGGCAGCCGAGGAATGGATCTAGTGGCCGAGGAATGGATCTGGTGGCCAAAGAATGGATCTGGCAGCCGAGGAATGGATCTAGTGGCCAAAGGATAGATCTGGTGGCCGAAGAATTAATCTTACGACTGATAGATGTATTTTCCTAGAATGCTGTATTTCTGTCTGAAAGATCATTTGACTTTTGATTGGGTTCTCTAAGTGGCTAAAAGTACTCACCATAAGTCCATGGGTTCACGAGAAGTCAAAGCAATCAGTGTATCCATTCATCATCAGGATGGTCTCAAGGTGAAACTTGAAATAATCGTTAGGCCAAATTGGGGTGTCTACAGGAAAACACAGTGCAAGTCAAAACACTCCTTTACCAAGAATCAGAAGATATACCCTAGATGGTATAAGAGGCTAGGCAACAAACAAAGCAAGAAATTAATTTGGTTACTATGTAACGCCCCTGGCCCCATATATAGTTCTCCACTTTTGGCTAGTTGTGCATGGTTTTAAAACTCATATATCCAATAAAGGACCAAAGCTCACACATGAGGCACTTCATACACACTATCAACTGATCAAGTGATACTAAACAAAGCATATCGACTTGCTACCCTGACCTCACCTTGCCAATTTGACCCAAGATGTATTTTACCATGATCCACTCCAGTAGTGACCCTCGTCTTCGTATGATAGCTCATGTTTTCAGTCAGTCCAAAGACTCCAACCTGTTGTACCATTTGTAATCCTTTGACCACATGTCATACCGGGTTGCTTCAAAATGTATTTTGCACCTGAAAGCTTGCATTTAAAACTTCACACATACTCCCAAAATATTCAAGACCTTATGAATGAGGTCACATGAAGGCATCAAGTCTAGATGCTTTGTAGTGTGAGCTCCAAACAGTTCAACGCATTTTAAAGTGTGTTTGGACCAATGCAAATAATGTATGGCTATGATGTGAGGCCCCGTCAATTCAAATGGCATCAAAGCTAGAACAAGACAAACATGTGGGCTAGCTAAAGTGAATACATATGGTCCTAAGTGAAGTGGATTGTGGTAACCCAGATCCAAGAGTGCTTAGGGCCAAAGAAGAATGAGGCATGGTGAAAGTACCAAATCCATGTACCATGGCATGCATTGTTTGGCCTAATGTGTGGTGAAGTCTCTTACAACTATTCCTTTGTGCCTTCATCATAATTGTGAAATGTCTAGCTCTGAGCTGGCCCAAAGCGGACCCTATTATATAATGCATGCCCAGTGGATTACATTCTCCTTGTCTTAATAGCAAATTTTGTATCTTTTCAGCTATTTTCTTCATGATCTCCTCTCTCTAATTGAAAGACACATCAATTCATCTTATCAATCACACCCTAATGTATTAAATTGCTTACTTAGATCATCAACCGCACCCTAGCTTCCTATCTCATTTGTGTCTCTTTATCCAAGTTCTTGTTGATCTCCTCTCTCCCAAATAAAAGACAAAAATAGCTTGAACAACAATATTCCTTCTAAAGGATTCAATTACAACCATGAGTTTTACAAGGTAAAATCAATAAATGAAAAGTGTTGAAGTCCTTCTACCATGTATGCAAACAACACAGCTAAGGAGAAGAACATGCATGGTTACTCATATGGGGAAAGATTAGTATACTTACATGGATTATCATGTCATCCCAAGTTTCTTGACATGAAGGATCCTACTTTAGGTCTTTAGTGTCACTCACATAGGCTTTCACTTTTGAAATCTAGAGGTTATGAAGCAAGGAAGGAAGTTAGAATCCACGGCATAATCACTTGAAAAGATCTACCTTAACCCAATTTCTTTCTATCAAGAAGCTATTGATAGTACAAACTCTATTATTGACCCAAGAGCAAATTTGCGTAAATTATATCAAGCATAGAACATTCATGGATTCCCGAAATGGTAAATCAAACCGTTACTCTGCATTCAAAAAGTAGAACACAAAATCACATAAGTTATCATATACGTACAAATCGGCACAATTGTCCTCCCTAAATACTAATACAATGCCTGCCTATCAGGGGCAAAAATTTTGAAAATTCATAAATGAAATGGTGAATGTTTTCTCACCTATGATGATCTTTTTCTAATCCTTCACAAAAGATCCTCAATTGCCCTCATGGTCTAAATAGTTTATGAAAACATTATCCTAATTGCTTGTGCATGCAAGTTACAATAGGAGATAGGCAGACTCAAAAATAAAGTATTACGTGACCATAAGGCCAATGAAAATCATGACTTTGTTGCCCAAGATAATTCCCAGGTACTGCAAAAGACCAAGCCAGGAAATGAACCTGCCAGATTACATAAAGTGAGAGGACAAAATGCTAAAAATATGCAATTTGATTTCTTTAGATGTTTAAAAACATATCTATGGGATTCAAAATTTTAGTTTTGAGCTAACAAAAGAAACAAAAGAAGAGGAGCGAAAAACTCGTGACCGTCATGGAATTTGATGCAGGAAAACAAAGGGAGAATTATTGATTAATACTTAAGCATCTTAATAAGTATAAAACCCTTACTGGCCACTTCATAGCTTATACGATTCTGGTAGGAGAAAATTTCTCCATATCTACTGGTAAGATATATCTCCTCACCACAAAAATTTTCAAGAAAGGTGAACTTTAGAAAGCTTGTTGGTAGCTCTTTGGAGAGACTCTTTGTATCAACCTACTAAAGAACTCCAATACCTGAAAATGCACCCAACAAGTTAAATTATTACACAAAAGATTGATATGCACTCATAAGAACAATAAAAGAAAGACAAGAAAGAAGCAATTCTTTTCCCTGCAAAATATTACCTTTGGTAGGGAAAGCACTTGAGTTGTTTATATAGATACGTCTCCAAGCATCAGATACATAAACATATTAATTTTTTCCTTTTTTACAATTTCTCTAGTAATTGGACTATCATAGCAAAACTTTTACTTTAGAAGGAAGAAAAAATTCTTAAATTACATGTTTTTATACCAATACAGAACTCTTGTGACTATCAACTACCCAGAAACAAAATAGAAAAAAAAATAAAAAACGAAACTATTTGGACAAGGAAAGAGGAATCAGATAATACAAACCTCTCTGGTTGTTTGAATGGATTGTGTAGGCCATGTTAGGGGCACTTGGATAAGCTCTCCAGGAATGACTGCCTACTCATACAACAATTAAAAATTTTTGTGTGCAAATGTTTTAGAATGAGATAAAATATTAATCGTCTTCATTAGTGAGAGAAGCAACAGATTGATTACATTCCCTGGATATAGAACTCTTGAGACTATCAACTACCAATAGGATCCGGAATCGTATTCAAGTTGGAGGATTTACTATCCATTTCCCTGCACTAAAAATGGTGACAACCAGGTTAATTAGTATTTGATAGTAAAGGTGCTACAAAGTTAGAGCCATGCTTCTGGGACTGGCAACCTAATTATAATCAATCATCATATTCATCAAATGAATCTTGTTGCTTTAAATTACAGGGACAACAAACTATTAACTACATCTAATATGGCCAGCCACAGTTCATCAATTTTGAAACCTATCCACGACACAAAAATCCAACCAGTCACCAACAAAAACCCAACTTTAAAGTTCAAAATCGCAATACTCAATAGAAATATCAAGGGTAGAGAAAGACCTAGCATTTGAGATCAAATAAAAATCAAACCCATTCTAATTCGTGGTGTTGCTCCATACCTATATTTCAGATGAAATCGAAATGGAAAGTGAAGACTTCAAATTTACAGCCATCGTCAATCTGAAGCAAAAATCCTTGCATGATTTGGATTGTTCATGAACATTTGAAGCAGATGAGAGAGAAAGAGACGTTGTACCACTTTAGAGCTGTTTGGAGCAGTTTCGAAGAAGTGTTGGAGAAGTTCCGGAGAAGACGGGTTACGTTTCTCTGATTTGGCACCGCAAGACGGTCTGAGAGTACATTTCCTCACAAAGCACAGAAAAGGAAGTGTCTTGGGAAAGCAATCAGGCACAGAGTAGTTTAGGAAAATCTGCAAAATCCCACAAAATACGCCTACCACGTGATATGTTGGGAAAATAGTACACGAAAAAGGACAATCTGCCCCTTACCAGCAGAACACAATCCCTTTAGAATATAGAGGGCATTTAGGTCAAGCTGTGCCAAAAATAGAGAAATGGAGTCAAAGGGTTTACTCCTAATAATGAACCTGAAACAAAACCCAATTATACAAACTACTAAATAGTTACAACTACAGAATCTTCCACATGATTTCCAAAAGTGTAATAACATCTGAGTGTGGACACAAAGCAGGCAACACCATTTTCAACCTTCTTCTTGAGACAAATCAACTGGACTGCATGTAACTCAATTTGGAGAGAGAAAACCAACACAGGGTGTAGTACAACAACATCCACAACTAATTCAGTTGCAAGTACAATATAAGACATGACAAATCTAGCCTCTTCAGGGAAATTGGCTATCAAAACCATACCTCTAAGGAATGTTTCAAACAAAGCGAACCAAAACTTGAATAACAAAAAATCACCAAATCAATAACCAATACACTGGTTGTATATCAACAAGAATATGGTGAACTTCATCAATTAATAAAAGGAAGAGTAGGGAAGGGGAAAAGTAAGAGCATAGTATGAGTTTCCTTGTCATATAGAAGCTCGCAACTTCACCCTCAAAAAACTCACCTCCCACCCTTCTTTTCTCTTTGACAAGGAAACGTGTAGTTCCACCCTTTCCCTCTGCTGATTCTCATGACTCCCCCACTAAATATTACCTCTATTCCAAGAAATGGAACTAACACATAGCTCACGGGAAGCACACAATATCAGGGCCTAAGGGAAACTACAACATTTCCAGAACATGAGAATAAAAACAAAAAACTGAGTTAAGAAAATGTAGGCCAGTCTACGATTGCAACCAATTCTGTCATGGGAAGGACAGAACAAGATTATTGCCCACTCCTTCAACCAAAAGACAAATAAAGGTAGGTCACCTGCAAAATGAACTACCATTAGTGATAAACAATAAAGAACACATTAGTACATAACAGAAGTACCAACAGATCTATTGCATTAACTAGACCCCATATTGAAACTAAAGGTGAAGAATGAGATCACTTTGGTAAATTATACAGTGATAACAATCGAAGTATAACAACAGTGAAGATTCTAGACTCAACAACATTAGCAGGGCAACTAACATTTTGAAACTTTCTACAATTCCTCTCTAACCTGACATGATAAACTGTGGTTGGGAAGTAAGCTTAATGATAGTGGTACGAAGTGGTTTCCCTAGGAGTCCAGAAAGAGTGGAGATCCAACTTGACCTGGACTGAGGACTCCAAGAAACACAAATCTTGAGAGAAATATACTCCAAGATTAGCATAGAATAGGGATAGTTAAAAAAATAGAAGTAATGGCTTTCTGAACAATTGCATAGACTACAATACGGGGATCAATTAATGGCAACAAGACAAGTCTATCCGCTGTGGTAAGTCTATTTAAAATGGCAAGCCAAGTACTGACGCTTTATCTCAAGATGTGTCCAGCAAGCCAGACAACATTGTAAAATGGACTCTTAAGTTCTCCCAAAAGAAAGAAATGGTGAAGAGTCCATTGGAAGATAGGGACCACTCACATTTATCCTCATGTGCTCTGTTTTAAACCAAATTGAATACAATGTTTTGAGAAATTTGGCCTATAGAGAACCCACATTGCTAAGCCTATGTTGTATTTACACCTTTTTTGTATCCTCGTTTTTTGTTTAAATTCTTTCTATTGAAGAAAATCTATTATCATGAAAAACAAAAGGACTGGTGCACAAACTTTTATTGGTGCTCAGAGAAAAACCAAATTTTTATACCCTATTTACTTCTGCCTTGTTTGGATGGTGTTATGAAAATTTTTGAGTTTGGCTTTTGGGTAATGAGTGCAGAGAGAAATTAGGATAATAATTAGAGATAGGAGTAATGAGTGGAGAGAGATAGAGACAGAAATGAGAATAATGATTGGAGAGTGGAGAGGGAAATGAGAGTAATGATTAGAAGCTATGTAGCACGGACACGGGACACGGCAATTCTAAAAAAATGGGGATACGGACACGGTGGGGGACATGCCATGTGTATAAATAATTAAAAAATAAATATATGTACATATATATAAAAAAAATTATGAACCATTGTATATGAATAATTTCACAAATTGTTTACATTTTTTTCAAAGGGAAAATTACGATTTTACCCAAATATTTTGAATAATTTCATATTAACCCCCAAAAATTTAAAAAATATTACATTTTGACCCCTAGCCATGTCCCCGCCGTGTCCCCTATCAAAAAATAATAAAAATTATTGGACACGCCTTGTGGCATATCCAATACGTGTCCCCGCTGTGTCCTCGTGTCCAATACGTGGACACGGCGCCCTTTTGGAGTGTCAGTGCTACATAGATTGGAAGAAAGGGTAATGAGTGTTTTTTGACCTGGAATTTTTTTCCAAGTTTGCAACTGAACAAGGGCTTAGAAACTCAAACCGACGTAGCCAACATTTTCTCAACCCAAGTTCAAAAGTATGGCTCAAAGGACAGATGAATCTTTGAACACAATCAT
Source organism: Rhododendron vialii (assembly GCF_030253575.1). Taxonomy (NCBI): domain Eukaryota; kingdom Viridiplantae; phylum Streptophyta; class Magnoliopsida; order Ericales; family Ericaceae; genus Rhododendron; species Rhododendron vialii. Next base: position 23,983,258 of record NC_080557.1, on the reverse strand, counting down.
AAACGGAAGGGGGGGGGGGGGGGGGGGGGGGGGAGGAGAGATGTTTACCATTACCATTTCGAATCAGCCAATAAAAAGGACAAACATGAGTTCGAAGTCGGTTACCTTAAGCTTCTCCTCATTGTCATGGGGGAGTCATAAACGGGGGGGGGGTGGGAGATGTTTACCATTACCATTTCGAATCAGCCAATAAAAGGGAGAAACATGAGTTCGAAGTCGGTTACCTTAAGCTTTTCCTCATTGTCATGGTGGAGTTTTAAGGAGCCTGTAGGGTAATCTACTTCTTGTTAGGGTGTATGGGTGCACTTTATCTCTATTCTTCAAAAATTATTTTAACACAATATTCCTTGCCGGATATGTAGAGTAAACTAGTTATTTAAGTAGTCAATTACCCTAATAAATACAAGTATTATAGACTCAAAATAGTGATGTCACAGAAACAAAAGAGACAAATTTCCAACCAAATGCCAAAAGCAAAACACATCAAAACATCACAAAAATTGGGTTTATTTTATATATTAATTATTAAAGAATCACATAAGATGTTCTAGGTACATTCAGCAAAACAATTAAGATTACTTAGCAAACCAGAATGAAGTAAGCCATCCATTTAAAGAAGTAGCAAATGCAAGATGTGTGAAATTGTAAGAGTGGAACAGAATCAAGTTATGTACTAATATACTTGTAGTGGTCTGAATATTCTAGTTCGGCCACAGTCGCTACGTTCGGTGGAAGGCCACGATGCTACCCTCAGCTATTCGGCCAAAGCTAGGCCACGAGGCTCGGCTCTCGTAGCCGAGCCTCGTGGCCTAGCTTCGGCCAGGAGTTGCAACTAGGCTCAGTCATGTCTCCCATGACAGCTCACACTAACCGCCTTATCCGCTACGTCATAAGTAATGTTAGCCGATGCGTGTCAGACGCATAGATGAATGTGGGCTACCACAGCCCCGGGTGAGATCGGGGCGGCCCGAAAAACACATACCGCTCCATCGGATTGATTTGAAAAATTTGAAGAGTCGCCACCCGGATTTATGGTTCGCCACCCGAGAAACCGTTTTTGATTTGAAAATTGATTGATTTGAATTGAAAACCAGAGATCATATGAGGGTTCGGAAGCCACGTTACTAGGGGGAAGGGTTTTACGGCACCCCCCTCGCCCGACGCGATGTCGGTCTCTACTAAACGTTCGTGGGATTTTTCAAATGGATTTTGTTTCGTTAAACATGTAGCAGGTATCCACAGGTATGGCAAATAGAAGGTGTATGCTGGTGCTTGTGTACAAGGAGTGATGAAATGATGATGGACACATGCATGATGGCAAACCTGTATAAACTGATACTGGATCAACTCTCGAGCGCTTGAGAGTACTCTCGAGCGCTTGGGAGTGCTACTGACCAAATCCTGCAGAGTTTGTTAGTCTCAAATAGGATGCCAAATAACGGTGTACACTGGTGCATGTGTATGGGAGGGTAATTATGCGATGAAAGACAGCAAGATAGCAAGAAATGAAATACTGCTCATTGGTTTCACTCTTGAGCGCTTGGGAGTGCCTGATCCCTCACCTGCACTTTCTGTTAGTACTGACAGAATATGATGTGAAGAGTGCACAATGAAATGCTGCCACACAGACCACTGGCTCAGCAGAGGACTTGAAAAACTGAGATGGGACCTCAAGTTTTCAAGTCATGTATCCTTGCCATTACACGAATGGATCTACGATTTTAAAAGAGCAAGTGTGCGCATCTATGCATGCGGAAGCTCGGAAAACACAGAAGGCTGGAAAAATGAAACGCAATAGCACGCATGTACTCCCGAGCGCTTGGGAATGGATTCAAGCGCTTAGGAGTGGGCTGTATACCAGTTTACTCTCAGACAGAAAATGGCGCTGCTTCACCATGCAAACACCCTTATCTAACTTCTTAACTAGAGAAGATCTTATTTTTAACTTAGGAAAACTTTTATTCTGACTTGAAATTTGTAAGGAACATTTATGTTTTAGGGAAAATGATCTTCTGTGTCTGCATGCCAAAATAAAACCATTTCGTTTAAGAGTGCATCTCATCCCAGCCTGCTGCATAACAAAAATGCCATGCATAGGACTTGAAACAGTCCCGAGCGCTCTGGAGCGCTCTAGAGTGTTTCCAGTTGGGGTTTTGGGACTACATCTCTCGTGGACTACTTGCTCTTGCTTTTTCATTAAGGTATCCCAACCATGCACCAGTATTGAGGACTGGGACAGGTTGAGAGACCCCCCTCAGAAGGGAGAACAACCTCTTGATTTGAACCAAGGATAGAAATGTTTCTACCTTTATTTGATACCTTGCTCCTTGGATAGTTGTGAAAGATCAGAAACTGAGAATACCCTGGATCTCTTGTTTTAGATTAAAAAAAAGACCTTTGAAGTAGGGCAAGAAGTTTTTGTTTTTTTTTTTGAGACCCTTTCCTTTGAACAAGAAAAAGGGAAGAAGAAGAGTTTAGAGAGAGAAAATCCTCCTTTTCAGCTGCAAGACATGGTATATATATAGGGGATATAACCCATGGTTTTGAAAATCAAGTGATTTTTGGAATAAATCCCTTTTTTTTAAAGAAAGAAATCTTCAGCTGATCTCTTCTCTGACTGAGGTTGAGTGTTGACTCACCTCAGCCGGTGCAATGATGGCTTGCATGGATAGTGGGAATCTTCTTCACCCATTGGGCACTGGGAGAGGTCTCGAGCGCTTTGGAGTGGTCTCGAGCGCTTGAGAGTGAGTCAGGCCAGTGGTTTTTGGAAAACAGTTTTGAGCGCTTGGGACTGCTTCAGAGCACTTGGGATTGATTTTGGCCATTTCTTTCAAGGAGCAACGTCTCAATTGGCACATGGCTTGTTCTGATCCATATTCATCATCGGGGAGCCTCAGGGCCACAAATTAAGGAAATTCGACAAGTCCAAATTGGGGTGTCTAAAACGAACTTGGAGAGCAAGCCAATGACCCTCTATAAATACCAAGGGATAGCAGCCCTAAAATGTAGATGATCTCCTACTCTTAAAACCCTAGTTCTTTTCGCTTGCTCTGCCCTTTTCTCATCCTCACGCCAGAGGGCTATTCCAGGGCTCCTCTAGTGTGGTTCTTTAGTCGTGCTTACTTGTGTGTAGGTTAGGTGAAGGCTAGGCGATTCACTCAATCCGAACCAGAGGTTCAGAGGTAGAGGACCAGATTCTTTGGAGCCCCACAATTGGTGAACCTGACGTGAAACCTCTTCTTGGATCCGCGGTGGCTCTACCTCCCTCTCTCTTCTCAGTTTCCTCTCCCTTTGAATCAAATCATCGTTTCTCAGCCAAAATGGGTGGAGCACAACCAAACACACTCCCTCCCAGAGGACACCACCATCACTCCTCCTCCGATCGGCGGCCATATCTATGTCTCTATGCCCTCTATCGCGGGGCTCTCTCCCACCTCAAGACACAATAATAGCTTACGTTTAGTCGCTAGAGAAGCAATTGGGCGGACGCGACAGAAGAAGGCCCCCCTCAAGGTGGGGTTGGCTAGGTTCAGCGACACAAAGAAGACACTCCGACGGACTAGGAGTTAGGAGATCTTCCAATACAATGACTACAAAGACCATGAAGTGGTTGATACACAATCGAGCCACATAAAGCTCAAGCTCGGCGGAGAGGGACAAAGCTATCACTACAAAAAGTCCAAGGACAAAGTCCAATCGACTGTTCAGCACTTGCGCCATCAATGGCCTTCGCCCAACCCTCAACTGTTGGGACTTTTTAGAGTCCAATCGACAATTCGGCGATTGCGCCATCAAAGGCCTTCGACGAACCCTCAACCATCGGGGTTTTTTAGAGTCCAATCGACTGTTCGACATTGCGCCATCAACAGCCTTCTACCAACCCTCAACCATCGGCACTTTTTAGAGTCCAATTGACTGTTCGGCGCTTGCGCCATCAACGGCCTTCGGCTAAACCTCAACCGTCGGGGCTTTTTAGAGTCCAATCGACTGTTCGGCACTTGCGCCATCAATGGCCTTCGGCCAACCCTCAATCGTCGGGGCTTTTTAGAAGCTTATGCCATCAACAACCTTCATATCAAGTTGGCCAACTCTCAAAACCGTTGGGGATTTTTAGAGTCCACAAGACGTTCAGCGCTTGCGCCATTGAAGACCTTCATATCGGTTGGCCAACTTTCTCATGCCGGAGGGCTTTCTAGAATCCGCATGGCATTCGGCCCTTGCACCATCAAAGGCTCTTGTTACGGTTCGGCCACTGATATTCAACCAGACTCATTATCAATTTCTCTTGTACTCTATTTGTACCAGAAGAAGTTGAGGGGCTATTGTAGTGGTCCGAATATTCTGGTTCGGCCACAGTCACTACGTTCGGTGGAAGGCCACGATGCTACCCTCTATGGTTCAGCCGAAGCTAGGCCACGAGGCTCGGCTCAGCTCGGAGTTAGGCAGCTAGGCTCGGCCATGTCTCCCATGACAGCTCCCTCGAGGCTCAGCTCGGCCCGGAGCTAGCCGACTAGGCTCGGCCATGTCTCCCATGTCAGCTCCCTCGAGGCTCGGCTCGGCTTGGAGCTAGGCGACTAGGCTCGGTCATGTCTCCCATGGCAGCTCCCAAAAGGCTCGGCTCGGCCTGGAGCTAGGCAACTAGGCTCGGCCATGTCTCCCATGACAGCTCACACTAACTGCCTTATCTGCTACGTCACGGGTGATGTCAGCCAACGCATGTCAGATGCATAGATGAACTTGGAGAGCAAGCCAAGGACCCTCTATAAATACCAAAGGATAGCAGCCCTAAAAGGTAGATGATCTCCTACTCTTAAAACCCTAGTTCTTTTCGCTTGCTCTGCACTTTTCTCATCCTCACGCCAGAGGGCCATTCTGGTGCTCCTCTGGTGTGGTTCTTTCATCATGCTTACTTGTGTGAAGGTTAGGTGAAGGCTAGGCGATTCACTCAATCCTAACCAAAGGTTCAGAGGTAGAGGACCAGATTCTTTGGAGCCCCACAATACCAAAGCCCAAGAGAAAAAAAAGAACAACTGTGCGACCTTTTAATTTCAATAGAAGAAGAGTCCAAAAACCTATAGGATGCAATAAAATTAGTGTACTTATGTCATTCTGTGTTCTTAGTAGTAATGGGTTTATAAATAGTTGGTTGAGTCCTTCACTTAGTAGTTTTTATCATTTTGAAGAAGTATTATCAAGATCTTAAGACTTTTTTGTATCCTTTTTGGGAATTTCTCTCCCTATATTATCTATGGATATTTTGGTTTGCATCATATTGCTAGAGATCTAAATTTTGTGGAAAAAATGTGATACCGAAGATACATAAAGTGTAACTAGAGAATGCCTATGCAATTATTCAGCCTCAACCTGAAGTCGACTATCCTATTCTACATGACAAATGTGGCAAAAATTTGTCCCCATGTTGAGTGGAGGGAAGTGTTCATTTCTCTCTTCAAACTCAACATCTACACCTTCTAATAAGAAACCCATAATCGAACAACAAAAAGCTTAGACCACGAACGGACTAACAAACACCAAATATTTAGCATATTGTCTAGTCTTGAAGGCACGTCCCTTCCCATAAGTACAATGAGATTAAAAAAAAATAGTCATAAAGGGGACACCACAGAACCTATTTTATTCAACTAACAATATTGATTTCCCATAACTAGGAGGCTAGTTAAAGGTAATACACTGAGCCAAACACCTTATTGTGAAACTGACAACTGACATACTTTTGAGGGAGACTACCGCTGGTCCACTGCATAATTATTGTAGCCTTCCACGCCACAAAGCTATATGGGCTTCCATATTGTCAAGCAATAGGATGATTCCAGGATTCAAAAATGACACCCGCAAATAAAGTTTTTTAATCTGAATTTCGCAAACTGCAGCAAGGTGATTTGACATACTTGGTGACATAGAAAGCAAAATGGAGGTGGTTCTAGCAGAGTTGTGAATCTCATTCCGTACCGGCCGGTACGTACCAGATTTGTGAGAAACCGATAAGTTGACCATCTGATACCGTTCTGGCACTAATACCAGCGCTTACCAGTCGGTATCGGAAAATTCGGCGAATCTCGGCCAAGATGTCTTTACCAGAAATTTCGGCCGGTATTTTGCAAAGCTGGGCCGTTTGTAATTTCATCCGGTTCCGGCGAGTTCCAGCCTTACCGGCGAGTCCCGACGTTACATACCAAAGTGAGAATAGGAGAAATAAAATAAAAACAAAAAGAAGGGGAAGAAGACATGAAGTTATGGAGAACAGAGGGAAAAGGAAAAGTATTTCTGGAATCGATTTCTGTTCAGATCTAGTCTTCTAGAGACATTCCAATGAACTTCTCCGTCTTCTTCACGCCTCTTCACTCTTCAGTAGGTTCCTACCAAAGTTTTTGGTTTTGTCGTGCAGTGATGGAGTGGGTAAGTAAAGTAACAGCTGTATAGCAGGAGCAGGTGGTGTGTTGTACATCAGCTATATAGAGTGTTTTTCTTTTCTTTTCTTTTTTGGATTTGTAAGGAAAATAATAAATTTAAGTCAATTATGTTGATTTTGTTGTCTTAATACATGTATTTTATGATGAATTGCATGGTATGAGAATTTTTTTTTGAGTTATAATTATTTATAATTATTATATATATTATAGTTGCGGTAAATTCGAAACGATACCCGGTACCTGACCGGTACTGATACGTACCGTACCAGTAAGAAAATCGGTGCCCTGTCCGAAACGGCATTCAAAACATTGGGTTCTAGTTCTTTAGGTACAGAGGAAAAAATTCACAGTCATATTTCAAGGCACAAATAAATAAAAACGCACAGGGAACAAAAATATACTTGAAGGGTCCCTAATTCAGCATCTTTTCAATCTAATTACCTAATCATCACACCACACAAACTATTTCCATCACGTTTTGAAAAAGCAACTACCTACCATGTTGGGCCTTGAGCTATGTAGCACCGACACTCCAAAAGGGCGTTGTGTCCACGTATTGGACACGGGGACATGGCAGGAACATATATTGGACACGTCACGTGGCGTGTCTAATAATTTTTATTATTTTTTGATAGGGGACACGCAAGGGACACGGCTAGTGGTCAAAATGTAATATTTTTTAAATTTTGGGGTTAATATAAAATTATTCAAAACATTTGGGTTAAACTGTAATTTTCCCTTTGAAAAAAATTTATACAATTTGTAAAATTATTCATATTCAATGGGTCACAATTTATTATATATATATATATATATATATATATATATATATATATATATATATATCTGTGTATGTATATGTATGTATGTATGTATATTTATTTATTTATTATTTATTTATACACGTGGCGTGTCTCCCGCCGTGTTCGTATCCCCATTTTTTTAGAATTGTCGTGTCCCATGTCCGTATCTATATCCGTTTCCATGCTACATAGGCCTTGAGTAGTCTAAACCACAACTTTACTTCCTGGGCATAAAACAGAATATCAAAATATGAGGGTTTAACAAGTACTTGGCAGACGTCCAGTTTGAAATTTATCTATCACTAGTTAATTAACAAGTAGACAAAAGGACCTGGAATAATGGGCAGAGTTGGACATTACACTAATGAACTTAAATTAGTTAGACTATGACAAAATGTTCTCGATCTAACCCACATGGGACACTTCCGTAAAACAAAACAAGAGTCTAAAATCAAGTAAGCGAAACTAAGAGGAAATGGAAAGAAATAAAGCCAGTTACAATGAAAATGGTGTGAAGAATAATAAAATTATGGCATCCAATTCAAAGTAAAACAATGCTTACCACATGCACAACCCTTTCGTTCGCATTTTAGTATCTCTATTGAGACGAGCATGGCCACCTGAAAGAAGAAAAATGAGGATTGGTGACTATATAAAAGGCTTCATTAGAAATGAGACCACCATCTCATCCATTTGTTCAACTACATTTAATGTTCAAGTTCGTGTGAATCTGACTGATAACTTTAACCTATAGTGAACCAACATTGCCGAGCCTAGAGAAAAACAAAAAGATTGGTGCACAAACTTCAGTGGTGTCTAGAGAAAGCCAAATCTTCTGAACCCTAATTGCTTCGAAACCCAAACTATCGTAATCAATATTTTTTGAACCCAAGTTGAATATACTATGGCCGAAAGGACAAAGATGATTCCCTGAGCACAGTCAAAGAAGGGGAAAATGTAAAACTACCATTTCCATCAACCAAAATGAAGGACAAGGATGTGTTTGAAACGATTACCTTAAGCCTCTTGTCAACACGGTAGAGTTCCAAAGAGCATGTTATGGTTGTGGTTATAAAATCACAGTAAAATAACTTGCGAACAAAATTCCAAATTCCAAATCAAATGGGTTTCTAAATGAATTTTCCAAACCATTGAGAAACAAATGGCTACACATACAATTTCATATATGAGGTGGCAGCACAGTGGATTTCCAAAGAGCATGTTGTGGTCGTGGTTATAAAATCACAGTAAAATAAACTTGCAAACAAAATTCCAAATTCCAAATCAAATGGGTTTCTAAATGGAATTTCCAAGCCATTAAGAAACAAATGGCTACACATACAATTTCTTATTTGGGGTGGCAACTAATTATAACAACCATCATAAAAGTCCCAATGTCTAGAGAAAAAAAACCCACATTCCCCTGAAATTGACCTTTATACAGGTCATTCCAAGTGACAATAGATGCCTTTGAATTACCTCAAGAAACAAAAACCATATCTTTGCTCATGTGGCAATATAATAAATAAAATTTGTCATGTGCATGTTCATATCCATTTTGGTTTATTTTCTCAACTCACAAGCATCAAGCACTTTAGTGGAAGTTACTGCCATTGCATATTGGAGTTACATCTGCTAAAATGGACCTTCATACAGAGTATTCCGAGTGATAGCAATTGCTTTGGAATGAACAAATAACAAAAACCAGTGTTAAACATTTGTCCACTTGTGTCTGGGTTCTCATCAATAAAAGTTCTTATGTGCGTGTCCATATCCATATGTGTCTGTATCCAAAGATGTATTCGTATCCTAAAACAAGAATTTCATATGTAAAAGTAAAATCAAAACAATGATACTGGAAAAGTAAGAACTTGTATATCGAGAAAGATGCCCTATTAAATTTGACGGTATTGAACCCTTGAAACTCATGAAAAACTAATGACCACAGCAAAAATAAAACATAAATGTAATATGAGAGGCACAGCTGACCTAGGAGTTCCCACTTGCAATTGAGCGGGTGGACATATGAGGGTTGGGAACCACACAAAGCTTTGCTATTCCAAAATATGTAACCTCATAATAAAAATAAGATTAAGCATCAATCAAGCAATGATACAATGAAGATTAATATTTTAGAGCTAGTGAACAACGCAACTCAACACCTTCTTTAATACTCCCTCCGTCCCGATTTGTTTGTCCAATTTGGAAAATCCAACTTATTAAGGGGGCACAATCATTACACTTTGAAAACTAAATTTTCTACAAATACCCTTCAATTCAGAATGTACTTGTCACATCAATTTAAGGAAGAGAGAAGGGAAAAAGAGTATTTTTATAGAATTTCTCCCTTGGTCATCTAAAATTGGACAAATAATTTGGGACAATGAAAAGTCAAAAAGTAGACAAATAAAATAGGACTGAGGGAGTATTTTAGAGCTAGTGAACAACGCAACTCAACACCTTTACCTCCATTTATCGGATGCTATTTTCTTCAAGTGTTTGTATACAAAGGAGAAAAAAAAGGAATAAAGAAGGCCAAAAAACGAACATTCGGTAAATAAGTACAAAAAATACACCAGGGACGCCGACATGCCAGAAAGAAAACCACACTGCATACATATAGACGCGGGGAGAAACACGTACACTAAGTTAGCATTTGTTTTGAATAATTTTGGTATTTGCCAACCTGATATTCACGTTTACCACACCCCAGCCGTGTCTGTGTCCCTACTAATTGAAATTGTCATGGACGTGTGTGTATTCGTGTTTGGGCATGAATATGTGTTTGTGTTTGTACTTTTTAGATGACTATCAAGCTGCTAGCGACCAGTGGTACTTGGGGAAAAAATGATACCACAATCGTACCTCGCCTAGATCCAGCAATAATATCAATTTCTCATCATAGTAGTCTACCTCAAGGGTAAACAAATCTTCACTTGAGTAGAGATTATGAAAATTTAACAAAGCTAGTCAAGAATAAAATGGGAAGTCTTCATAGAGAATGCTTTGATGCGCTATATAGAAGTAATCTACACCACGCGCATAATGAAATGGACATAGTTCATGCATAAACTTGTAACCAACAGCCTAACCTTTTTTTCCAAATGACGAAAGATGAGCTTCTTACAAAACCGGTTGCGTGGGGTTATCTTCCTACACAATGGAGCCCAACGAAAAAAGAACAAATATGATAAGCTCCAAATCCCACAATGGGGAGACTGAGTTGTTAGTCTCGCTAAACATAACAGTCATTTAATATCATTAATCAAAGAGATTGGGAAAATAGGGAAAGGTGGCAAGATCAAAGTTCCAACAAAAGAACTTTACAATAGAGTAGTGGACTTTAAATCCCCAAAGCATTTGAAAGTAAGATATTTTGACAGTAGCTAACAGAAAGTGATCTTGTTTTATACCAAAGGCTTAAATAATTTCAGCATACATGTTTCTAACCTCGGACTCACAAAAGCTTGTGTTGTGAGTAGTGATCCGCAATGAACATAAACGATAAACGGAAACAGAAATAGGAGACTTAATGGTGGCATATTTTTTGGTTGGCTACCAAAAAATTGGTAAGTTTTAAGAGGGAGCTACACAAAAGCCGCCACAAAAAAAGTACCGAGGGGATAGGCCAACAATAGCTTGAGTCAGTGACCTCCATAATTAATGTTGCATCAACCACAGTCACTTAAAATGAAGCATTTGTCTAAAAATAAAAAATGCGTCTATCTACATGTAAGGAGGGTATTTACCTTCCGAAAGACCAAAAAAGGCTTCAAGGAAGCAAAAATTGTTGTTGCCAATTTGTTATTTTTGGCATGTTGCTAGAAGTATCCGACGCGACCTTCTCTTACGACTGCTTTTGTGCACCTCACTGCCTACAACAAAAGAATATAGAGTAACCAACAGCAACGATAGTAAGCATGAAAATCAGTTTCAAACCTCATCACCATTAATTTAGATTTGTGTTAGGGCCATTTAGAACACAAAACGTCCAAACACCCCAACTTGCAGAATGCACTATAATGAGAATGAATTAAGCGACACTACCTTCTGATGAGTACTCATTGGAATGGTCTTAATGGTTCAAAATCAAAATAGCTGGAAAAAATAAAAAATTAGCCATAAAATCAGAACTTAGAACCATCACATAAGTTAAGAGTAGGATACAGCAAACTTGATTGTAATGGTTTGCGACTGCAAGGGAGGGAGTAGGTGTTACGATGGAGAGGTGATGCAACAGGTACACGTCGCAGCCGATGTTGGTAGCATTTGTGGTTGTTGACAACCAATAGACATAAAGCTTATTGCCATTATTTAGACATCCAATAGACATACTATAGCAATCGGAACACGAAATAATTTTGAATAAATAGAGCTTACCTCTCAGTAAGAAGGCCAATACCCATAGGAGGTAAATGACGATGGCCGGATGATCTTTATTCTTTAGGCTCATAAGTTAAGCCAATACATGTTACCAGTAGCAAGTAGCAAATATAATGGTTAAGTTGACCAATTGATTCATTGACATAGGAGGCATAACTAACAATGACATAAAGAACCCATAGTCCCATACTCTACCACAACCCCCAAACCACATTCAAATATTCAAATTCGTAAGTTGGTTTGAGTCATTTTAACAAACACCGATGCTACGAACTCCATTCATAACCATCCAAAAATATAGAGGAGATATTTAAAAAAATTCAAGTTCGTTGTCCCTCCCCAAAACTATCAAGATTGATGCTTCTCTCTCTCTCTCTCTCTCTCTCTCTCTCTCTCTCTCTCTCTCTCTCTCTCTCTCCAAAGGAAGTTTACAAAAATCTGAAATCATCAGTAGAACATTAGTTAACCAATGCCACTTTGTTTCCTTACACTACCAAATGATCCACCAAATCTAAAGAGATAAATCACAAGGAGGATATTCGTATAGAACTTTTTTGATTCAACAAAAAGTAAAAATCGAAACGAAAAATAAGGGCTAAAAAAATATCATCAAACCTTTGTTGCTTGAGGAGCGCTGTCGGTGATGATTCTATTAGCGAGAGAAATAGAGGGGATAGGAGGGATGGGGGCCAATGGGAATAAAAATGAAACAGTGGTGAAGCTAGTGATTGTTAAGAGAATCGTTGGACAAGGATGGGGCAGTCGACTGAAGATTGAACCACTACTAGCAACTTAATCTATCGATTGAGATCGAATCCGAGAACTCGCTATCTTGGAGGAATTGGACAGAATTGGGCGGGCACTAAGAAGGGATGAGAACTGACCCTAACCCTTAGATCAAAACCCATAGTGAATCATAGCCGTTGGAGCCTACAAAAAGTTAGTTTGTGTCTGCACATTTAAAAAAAAAAAAAAAAACCCCTTGTATTGTTATATGGAGGATACAGACACATACATGGATACGGACATGCACATAATGGTTAATATAAGAACCTCATAAGTAAAAGTGCAATCAAAACAAAGATACTTGAAAAGTAAGGACTTGTATATCGAGAAAGATGCCCTATTAAGGTTACAGAAGGCGCGTATCTAGTTTGTCCCACGTTCTCATCCATCGTAATGTTCTCAGTGTTCTAAAAGGCGGCCGCCTAGGCCGATTAGTCCCCACCTAAGCGCTAGGCAGTGGTCCAACGCCTAGATTAGACAGCCAACTAGTCCCCACCTAGGCGCTTGGTGGCCGACTAGTCGGTGCCTAGGCACTAGGCGACCCTTTTCCACCCGACTAATGCCTGGTGATTTTTAGAACATTGAATGTTGTACATGCTTAAGATGTAGCTGCAGGTAGCAAGTCTCAAATCAGAAAACTTGAAATTGTCATTGCTTAAGAGTGTGTCCAAAGAATAAGGGCATGTGGCACGATCAAGCACATTCTCCCGCCCATCCTTTTTTTTTTTTTTTTTTTTGGAAAACATGCAAATGTAAGAAGCAATTTTATGTAAAAGCTACAAAAGAATATGATTATAACAAGGAACAAAATAACAAGACATTTATTACTCATTGGTTAAAACCTTTTAAACAATAGCATGGTAGAAGAGCTCCAAGTAAGCTCAGAAAAAAGTTCCAAAAAATTACCTACTCCCCACCTGCCTACTCCTAACAAGAAGTTAATTGAACAAACTTAGGCACAGGGGAATGCAAAAGACAACATGAGAATAAAATTTCCTATGTCCACTGAAGCAAACACATGCACAAGAAAAAATTAAAAATTAAAATCAGATTTAGATGTTCCCTCTTTTGACATTACGTAATCACACAGTTGCATAAAATGTTTACTCCATATCAAAACCAAAAGACTAAATAATAGGCACTCACCAATCATTGCAAATGCAGCTATGACACTTGTCCAAGCATACCAACTTCAAACAGTAGCACAGATACTAAGAGAAATTTCTAGTTAACTAAGAACCATTTCTAGTTATAAAGTGAGAAATGGTTTTAAGAACTATAAAATCTTACCTTAGTCAGCATAACCAAAATAGTTGATGAAGGCCTTCGGCCTTCCTATTAAAAACTTGCATTCAGAAGTGGCGGTATGTAGAAAAGTGCTAACAAGTTAGGTACTTAAATAGTCATTTGATAAAGTTATAGCAATCCAAAAGACTTTCAGCGTGAGCAATGTGCTTTATAACCCAAAAAAACACATAGCTTAAAATGGATCAAGAGGAAACTTATTTGTTTCGGCCAAGAAAACTCATTAAGAAGGAAACTTCTTTATATGAGGGCCTCCACTACGTATTAGCATAGAAAATAGACTGGGAGAAGCGGGATATGTGATATAACCATTCAAATACAAAAACTAAAAACGGGGCTAAGGTATGGATTTGCAACATGAAGAGGTCTAGGAAATTTCCGAACAGCCCAATTTCTCAAAAGTCAAGAATTTCAACTGAATGCGATAAACTACAATTAGAGGAAAAGATGAGGGAAAATATGATCGAAAGTCATTGCATCAGCATAACAACTTTAGCCTCGCAGATCTAGATATGATTATTTGGATTAGTTGGTTCTTCTATTAACAACTTAACCAACCCCATCAAAAACTAGGACATACAATACACTGATACATCTATGAACTCCCAAAGGAATTCCATTTTGTAAAGAATTGTCTAGCTAAAGTGAACTTTTGAGATAGGCTAGAAGCAATTGAGGATAAAAGGGGCTTGCTTGGGTCAGCATTGCAGACTTGCAATGCCTCCAAAACTACAAGTCCCACTATTCCTCTTGCTTGTAAATTCACAACTTTGTCCTCTTGATTTGAATTTTTTCAGTAGGCTTAGATATTAGGTTAAATTCATACAACAAAAACTAATCACATAACAAAAAATAATACCGTGAAAGTGTATGAGAGAGAGAGAGAGGAGAGAACATGACTCAAATGCATTCATTGTGTGCAGGAAGTCGAAAGTCAAGTTGTATCGAGCGGAGAGGGGCGGCGGGAGATGAATGCGGAAAACCCTAGCTTCTTCATATGGCAGAGTTGCAGGGTTTCGAGGGATTGTACACAAAAGGCCTGCAATACATATATTTGGTTGTTCACAGTCAAAATCAACGAAACAAGTAGAAAATATGAATGCACACACATAAGAGTACATGCAGTGATTTGTAAATACACACACATAATATTCTTATTGTGAATCGTATAGTGTTTAATGTAGAAGAAATTAAGTTACTGATTTTCCCAAACAAATTAAGTTAATAGAAGAACAAAGCCTAGCCCTAAATTCTCAAATCCTTATGTAAAGGATCAAAATTTAACTACCGCACTTACCAAATCCCTCAAGAAATTAAAGATCCAAGAAAGCCCAAGAAAATCGAACACCTTGAAACCCTAACAAAAGGGATGAAAATAATCTACAAAATCAGGACCAATCAATAGAGGGAAACGTTCCTATATACAATAATCGCAGCTACTGAAACAGAGGATTGAGAAATCGTGGGCTAGATGCTTATAAGGTGGGGACTGAAACCCTAACCCTAGAATTGCAAAAAATTAACGAATGAGATAGAAAAAGGGATCAATCGGTAGCAGAAGACGAGAACGAACTTAAGGTTTGAGTTCAGGATTTGAAGCTCGATTCAGATGAGAATAAACTCACACACACAGAGAGAGAGAGAGAGAGAGAGAGAGAGAGAGAGCGCGTTGGAACCGAAACGCTTGATTGGAACAGATTAATTATGACGCTCACCGGAGAGAGAGAGAGAGAGAGAGAGAGGGAGGGGGGGGGGGGGGGGGGGGGGCCGTGGGAACGGACGAGGGAGGGAGGAGTCGACATAGGGGTCATTCCACTTTCTCCAAAAAATACTTTTTGAAAAAAAAGGTAATTTCAAATTCAAAAATTATGTGTTTACGCAAATAATTTTCCTGCCAATATGGATCTTGTCTGATAGATCTCATTGAGATCTTTAAAACGATGCAAAAAAATTGAAAAATTATTTTTATTTTCGTTATATTTGAGTTTGAAATTACCTTTTTTTTGAAAAAGAAGATTTTGAGAGAAAGCAGAACGGGGCCATAGAGAGAGAATATGTTTCTCGGTTGTGAGTTGTGCGCTGGAGAGGGAAGACAAAGGGAAATTCAAAATGTTTGCAAGTGTTTAGCCGTTGATTGGATATTGATTTGTTTAGCCGTTGATTTGTTGGCCTAGGGTTAGCGGGGTAGTTTAGGGTTAGCGGGCAAGGGGGAAAGAAATTAGATGTGGCAAATGAGCGGGTTTGGGTAGATTTAGGTGGGTTGAAATGGATCGCGAGTTGAATATGGACAGATTGAATACAGATCAATTGTAGGCAGGTTAAAACTTGGTAGGGAGAGATAGATATAGAAAATTTATTGGGGACCGTGCGGAAAGATTTTTAAGACCCTCAAATGAACAAGCTCGGAGTAATTTGCTCTCCTATTGCCAAAGGATCATGCAGTCGCAAAAATTTGTTATTTGTCACGGGATGCCAAAAAAAAAATATTGTTTTGGCTACTTGCCACGGGTTGCAAAAAAATAATGCGGTCTTGCCATTGTCAGCCCACTGGGATGACGATAAGTACACTAGAAAATAAGAAAAACACGTAATCCTATATACTTTTTACACCCTTTAATACACATTCACACACTTATAATTGTCCGCCCATTAAGCTGATTTTAGAATTTTCCAAAACAATGTTTGTAACACACAACACTCCAACGCTAAAAGTGACCCGTTGATAATAATATGGTTGCACATAGTATACTTGTTTACCCATCTATACTGAATTTGGGGAGTGATGAAAAATAAATTAGAGTTAATTTTCACACTTCCTAAATTGTTACTTTGGGGAGTGCAAAAATCAATATAGAGTTGATTTCCGAACTCCCAAGAACAATTTGGGTAGTGCAAAAATCAATCCCCTTGAATTTTTTCTACATTAACCCAGGGCCTCACATTCGAAATTCACATTAAGCCTCCAAAATACCAAGGTCAGTCCTGGATGACATATAGTGCATATGTTACATAGATAATGTGACGCCCCATATCCAAGGAAAAGATTGGGGTTGAGGCCATGGTGACCCTAGGACTTGATGTGAGTGAAAAGACCCAAGTAAAGTTGTGGTGACCCTATCTTGGTGAAGTGCAAGTTGTGAGCTATAAGTAATAGATTCTAACCCTACCTTTGTATAAGGCCTTTTAAAGCCGTGAGGGCGTCAAAACGCATTATAACTTTACAGTTGAGCGTGCTCACCTCTGGAGTAGTCCTATGATAGAAGTCCATGGAGCTTGGACGTTTAAAGCAGATAATATTGTACTAGACAAGAGCGGATCCTTACAAATAAGGAGCATCAATTTATATCTTTACCTCTGTTTCTCATTCCAATATGCCCATCATGCATCTTTGTATTTCTTTCTCTCTCTCAAACAACATGTACAGTAATAAGACCGAACATTTTTTAAATCTAAAAAATTGTAATCATCGTCATTGTTACTTTGACTTTCTCTCACCTTATCATGCAGTCTTGATGGGTATCCGAAGACAGGAAATTCGTAGAGTCCAGCCTCATGTAAACAAACATAAATTTGACGAAGCCTAAAACCAGCCAAAAATAAACATCTTCCACAACCAACATTTCGACCAATAAATGTAGTATATTATTTTATTTACAAAAAATACTATAGCATGAACAAATGGGGAGTGCCTAAAAAAAGAAAAGAAAAGATCCATTAACCATAAAAATAAATTAGAAATAGAAAAGATGACATTTAAGAGAGAGAGGTGTTACTGAGAATATTCCATATCTTTGTGTCTCACACTACTAACCTCATCACATGTGCGGTGGACCTGCAGTAAAACATCCAACGCAAAATGAAATAAAGATCATGAGAACACTCAATAAGTGGTAACTCAAAGAATATGGAGTACTTAAATATTGGTCCTCCACTTTAAGTATGGATTATGTTTCATCCCGTCCACTTTTTGGGATTGAGTTTGCATCCTCAAATTTGAATAAACTCTATTTTGCCTTTATTCCCCCGGTAAGACATTATCACATGATTTTGGAAATTGGCTATTAGGGCGTTCAATTTTGGAACCAAAACATTTCTTTTTCATCCTACGCAAGATTTTAGGAATTTCAAGTCAAACCCTTTCCTGGAACCAACCCAATACACAAACCCTACCCAAGAGTCTGTAAGAGTTGAGAGGCAATCAAGGGTTTATCATAGTCAATCAGGAGGTGGTGATGGCAATTCTCAGGTCATAACTCTTCGGCATCTATGGTGGTGATTCCATCCCATTTCTCTGCCGAACCCGTAACCAACTCCGTCAGCCACCCACAACTACAATCGACGATCTTAGCGATTGGTTTCTAAAATTGGAAATGAATAAATTTTGAGTGTTACAAAGGAAGTAGATAAACCCAATTGACTGTGATAGTTCAACAGTTAAGCCCTTGTTAGAATTAAATCGAAGTTCAAGTACTCCTCTGCATGCAGCTACGTGTACAATTAAAGGAGAGATCAGTTATTCGCAGCACGCACGCAAGCAAAAATTAGCAGTAAGTCTTTTTAATTCAAGCTCATATTGAACCCATTTTCAACTCATCTAAACCCATGTAAATATGGGTCGTTATGGATTCAACTCATATCAACCCATTATACAATATTGGTGGATTGAGTTGGGTTAAAAATGGGCGAGTTAAAAAATATGTGTTGAAGTTGCCACCACTAAGTTTTGCATTAGGATGAATGGTGGGTTGTTGGCTGATGTGTGGGGTTGGGGGGGAGGGGGAGGTGGATTTGGTGACAGAGGGTATCACAGTCCTTTTAACATTTTTCGTTAACAGTGTTAATATGACACTTTAGTCCGAAACTATAAGGGGGTGAATTGATCATTTCCAAATGTGAAGGAGGTGATGTGACAAAGGCTTAAACTACAAAGAGGTAATCTATACTTTGCCGCTTTCTTTTTTCTTTTTTTTTATAACCGGCCAACTAGGGGGCGACTATTCGCAGCCCCGTATTTTCTCCCTTAGACCGTTAAAAATTTTCAATTATACTCGACAGTTAGTTACCGAAATTGAGATACATTTTCAGCATACAATTACCGAAATATAATTTTTTTTTCGATAGCTATTTGCCGAAAATATATGTTCAGCAGTTGTTTACCGAAGGTTAAACATATTTTCGACATGTAGTTACCGAAATATAATCTTGTTTTCCACAGTTATTTACCGAAATGTTATGTATGATTTTCAACAACCATTTACCGAAATGTAGTGGGTTAAGAGAGAAAATACGGGGCTACGAATAGTCGGCCCCGCCAACTAATGTGCACCTCCACTGGAAACCAATACCACCATCCCTTTCATATCTCTGAGTAGGAGTTACCGAGCAAAACTAGTCTTTGTGTAGGAATTACTGTGCAAAACTAGATTCACCGGGGAGATCATATCTCTAATGTCTTTTGGCTCGTGGTTTTTGAATGATCAACTTTATTCTCACGATTTGAGTAGCAACAAACATCTAATAAAGCTAGACTCAACGAAGCAAACCCGAAATTACTCCTGGTGAAATTGCTCCTGGTGAAATTGCTCCCTCGCCAGAAGTAATTGAGAAGGCAGGCCAGCATTATAATGTTATGTTAGTTATTGTGGAATTTGCAATACGAACAGGTGCTTAAGTTAAAAAAGGAGAAGAAAAAGAAAGAAAAAAAAAACAGGATTGTGAAAATAAAGGTACTCCGGCAAATAAACAAATATTCTTGTTTATTTATTCTCTACAAAACTTCGGTTTTATGTAAAATTTCACAGAACATACCAAAATGGGCATGAGTAATGGCCCACTGCAAAGGGCTCCTCAAACCTATTACAATGTGAACAACACAAAGTTTAAACTCAATCTGTACATTTCGCCTTCTCACTTCGCATCCTCTCAACTTCATCTCATCTTTTCCCCGATTCCCTTTTCGTCACACGTTCGACCCAATCTATGCTCTTTTAGTGGTACAATGTGGTAAAAATATCACATTACACCAATCTTGAAGCGCGATTGTGCGCTTAAGGGTGTATTTGGAAAAAAAGACTTCTCCAACTTGTGAACTTCTCACCTTTAATCCTTTTGAGTCTTCAATGAAAAGGAAAGATCGACTACAAGCTCATCCACCAAGTAATCCAACACCCAAGCCTCCATCTCCATGGCCAGCTCTTCTATCTCCTCCTCAAACTTCTTCCACCTTTCTCCCCTCTCCATGTCTCTTACAAAGGCCTCCCTCTTTCCCTCCATTTCCCACTCAAATGACTCATATTTTCCACTTACCCAATCTTCCGCTACTCTTAGAATGCCACAGTCAAACCTAGCATCATTTTGGTTCCTGCTTGTACCCAATTCATTGCTGAAAAAATCCAAGAGCAGCTGATCTACACTTGCTTCACGGGTTTCCAACGAGCTAGTAGTTCTGATATGATTCAACATTTGTCTTGCCTTTTCTTCGTTTCCACCGCCTTTTTGGACACATTTGTCATCGTGATCACCATGGTATTCTTTACAATCCGAGTACTCCTCGTCCAAACATTTGTCCTCAACGTTGGTTGGTCCTAGCTTGGTGGAGAGATGTTCAAAATGTTCCAAGTCTTGAAGGAGCATATGTTTTCGCCCTGTTAAACCACCAAAGATCTCGATCAAATTCAGAAAAAGAAAAAGATGTCCTCCAAATGGGATTGCAAGACCTTTCTACTATCCGGTTAAGCGCAGTGAGCGTTTCATGCCCATTTACGTCGAGTAACTAGCCAAAAACCACCTATATATGTGGCCCATAATTATTTTCAAAAGCACCACTGCTTCATCATCATTCTATATGTGATTTCAATATAGAAACGATATTAATTCGAAAATCATTCATCACAAGAATGACTCTCTTTCTCATGTGCCAATTTTATAGATTCAACCTCAAACCTCACTAGAATGACTGGACACAACAAATGATTTACCTAGAAAGTGAGGGCTAATTAAATTAAATACTATCAATTAAGGGTTACAAGGGTAAGAATACTTACTCTCCAGATTTTCAAGACACTGGTGGAAGGGCGAGAATGATTGTTCATCTTCTTGGATTGGAAAATTGAGGACTGAGACTGGACTGTTCTGTTCTTTGATCTCTTCGCATGATGCGTCTCCCTGTTGGTACATTTATATAACATTACTCAGAATTCAAAGTCACAAATTACCAGAAGTAAACAAATTCAAATTTCTTGACTCAACTTCATTTTGTTTTCATATTTGTGTGTCCCCCCTTGACAGTAGCGTGAAAGAATAGAAAAGGATTTATGAGCTATCAAAAACAAGATCTTAAAAGTTTACGTTACAGGGGGGTGAATAGACTGCTTGATTGTAAAATAACATTTGCCAACCTGCCTCATAAAATTATACGCATGCTCCATTTTTATGCATGTTCAACAAGATGATGCGTTTCAAATCATTTTGTTTTGTAGATCATCGTTTTGGATCCTTCAATTATGAGTAATAGAATTGTTGACATAAGTGAATTTGGTTTTTTGAATCTGATAATTAAACAAGAAATCTGATTCCTTCCTTACCCATAGTAATCTTGGATTCATAGTTCTTCAGTACTCCATAAGAAAATGAAATGTAGACTTCAATAAATTTAGAAAATACCATATAAATGTTCAGGAAACCAATGATTGCTCATATGATATACCTAACCCTATCTCGCCAGTAAAACGTCAAAAAAACAAACAAAAAACCGATGGGAGGTCAAATTGTCACGAAAAGTCAACCAATAATCAACAGCAGATAAAAAAGACAAACAAAAACACAACTATATGCCTCAAACGTAGCAGATCATTTTCCTCACCTTGGGGTCAACTGTTGAGTCGCTGTCGCCGCCGACACTCACCTCGGGTGAAAACCTTTTACCCTCCAAATACTCGCAAGAATTACCGCCCCAACACGGTAACTCCTCCGCAGTGAAATCGCTATCACACCAGCTCGTAGCAGAGGTATTACTACTGCTAGCGGACCCCGTGGAGGTCGTGGTCCCGTCGTAGAAATCCAACGGCGGAGAATCCTCCTCGACCAAGTCACGGAACGATTTCCACCGCAGGATGTCCTTCACTTTAAACGGACCGGAGGCCCCTCGAACGACGACGCTGTAGTTCCCGCGGAATTCTTCCCGTCTCGACTTGACTGTGTTGAAGGGGAAGAGTTTGACGGCGTTGGAGAAGAATTTGACGGCTTTGGACCGGCTTCGGGTTAGTTTGACGGGTGAATTGGGGGTGTTTGTGTTGAGGTCGATTTGGAGGAGGGTACGGACGGTTTGGGTGGAGTGGTGTTGTAGGCGACGAGGGAAGGATCGGAAGCCGCTTGAGGAGCATGAGTTGGAGTCGGCTGCGAGGTAGTCTTTGAGCAGTTGAGGTCCGCGTGAAGCCATGATGTTGAATCGTTGATGATGATGATGAGAAACAGAGAGAGAGAGAAGGGGGTTGAGATAGGCAGAGTGAGGGGTAATATATAGAATAGAAGAAGTATTGTAATGAAGATGTGGGGTTGGAAGGGGAAGGAGAAAGAGAGAGGTAGGTTCGGAGAGAGAGAGAGAGAGAAGAGGACAAGAGAGAAGGAGGAGAAGAAGAAGCGGGGGGGGATGGACTATGGAAGGAGGGCGGTGAGGGGTGGGTGTCCGTGTGTGTGCTGTGGAGTTGTAGAATAATTGAAGGATGTCGGGGAGGAATCTGAAATTTTTTTTAACTCTGCTGCTTCTGTTCAACTCTTTATTGAGAGTATTCGGTATCCATGTGGCACTCTTCGTTGCGTCGAACACTCTTTTTTTTTTTTTAAATATCTTTTGTGAATTTTCTAGGTTTGATTAGAGGTGTCAAATGGGCCGGGTCGGCACGGGCACGGTACGGGCACGACAGGTTTGAAGGCGGCACAGCACGGCACAGGCACGGATTTAATCCTGGCACGGCACGGAACGGCACGGTCGTAGTGGGCACGCGGCACGACACGGGCACGGAAGTGAGCGGGAACGACACAGGCACGGCACGGAAATTGGCCTGGTACGACACGGCACGACACGGTCTTAGAAGGGCACGGTACGGGCACGGCACGGAAGTGGAATGGGGCACGAGTAACGGCACGGCACGACACGGTTCTAGACAGGCACGACACGGCACGGGCACGGGGCACGGCACGGACACGGAAATGAGGGGGCACGGCACGGGCACGGCACAGAAGTTGGTCTGGCACGACACGGTCTTAGACGGACACGGCACGGCACGGAAGTAGGATGGGGCACGAGTCACGACATGGTTCTAACCAGGCACGGCACGAGCACGGGTACGAGTACGGAAGTAGAACGAGATTTTAGTCGGGCACGGCACGGCACAGGCACGACACAACACGGTGTCGGTTCTCGTCGTCGGGCATGGCACGTCACTACGATATACAACTTAAGAAATTAAAGGCACCAACGCACCGGAATGTGTGTTTTTTGGGAAGATTTATTTTTAGACGAAAATCGGTTGCCGGTTGGTGATGTGTATACGAAAATTGATGGCACAACATGGCACGGCACGATTAAGGGCAGGCACGGCACGAATAGACAAGAAAGGCACGGCACGACCCGACCCGACAAAAAAAGCACGACACGACACAACCTGACAAAAAAAGGCACGACACGATACGACACGACACGACAAAAAAAGGCACGGCACGACACAACCCGATAAAAAAGGCACGGCATGACACGACCCGACAAAAAAAGGCACGACACGATGCGGCACGATTAATTAATCGGGCACGGCACGACACGACACGATTTTATAAAGGCACGGCCCGACACGGCCCGACAAAGCAAAATGGCCCACCACGGCACGACACGGGCACGGTACGGCACGGCACACCATGGCACGATGAAGTAAACGGGCACGGTACGGCACGACACGAAGCACGGATTGGCACGAAAAAAAATGGCACGGTACGGCACGACAGGCACGTTTGACACCCCTAGGTTTGATGTTAATATTCACTTATGGACTGAGTTGGAGAGGAAATTAGTTTAATTGCATGCCAGTTAAATCGGACACGTTTGACCATCGTTTCAAAAATAAGTACTCCCTCCGTTCCAAGTTAATATTTCTTTTGAAAATTCGTGACATTTTATTGATTATATATTATAATTTATAATATTTTATGTGATTTTCAAAACATTATAGTATATAACTAATCAAAATCTCTCAAACAAGATATATATATATATATATATATATATATATATATTGTATTTAAAATTTATTATTAATTTAAAGATACAAATTAATTTTTATCCGATTAAAAAAAATAAACTATTAAATTGAGACGAATAGAGCATATAAGATCTACAACATCATGGCAAAATGATGCACATCTTGTTGAGTAGAATTGGCCTGAAAAATGTAAATTTGTTTCTTGATCGAAAGAACCTGACGATCGAAAGTAGCTGTTGGAAATTGATTCTAATCCTGATTTACCAACTGATGTTGACTTCAGCAGTCCGAACAGAAGTGGAGTTTAATCGCTTTTTGGAATTTGGCCGTTTGCTTAGATAACTCCAACTTAATTTGATGTATCAGCGCGCCAGAGCGCCAGATTTATTTTCTGTCTGCCATAACATCCGAATTAGTAATAATCCAACAAAATTGTTAGACAACATAATTACAACATCCTTACATATCAATACTGGGGTATAGGAACTCAGAATGTATAAGGATATTCTCTTGCCCCAATCCGGATATGTAAAGATGTTATAACTATATTATAGAATTTTGCCGTAAGTCTAGCATTTCTCGAATTAATATTTCCTTCTTCCTTTGATTGAATGTACCCGGATTTGTTTTCCTTCTGGAAAACTTAGCGGTGTATTGGCCAAATAATTAAGTTGGATTTCTCTTTATTCATATTTTTTCTTATTTGTTAGTTTTACGGTATAATTTTTTTGTGAATTATTAGTTTGTCTCGACAAGATCGATAAATCTGAAAAGTAAAAATTACTAATCAAACTAATTTTATTCAATAAAGACAAATAATTCAAAAAGATTTTGTCTAATTTGAATTTTTTTTTTTGTGTTTTGCAAACTTTTTAAAATTTTGGTCATTGTTTTTTAGTTTTAAGATTTCTCTCATCGAGACAAACAAATACTTCACGAAAAATTGACACAAAACTAACAAATCTAAAAAGAATATGAATAAATAAAAATAATCGCTTAGACACGAGCTTCATGCTCTGTTAACGGATACTGTCCAAAATAAGGGAGTTATTAAACCAAAATAAGCCTTAATGTTTTAGATAGTGGAGTATGCGTTAACAGAGCATGAAGCTCGCGTCTTATTAAATCAAAATAAGCTAGCCTTAATGTTTTAGATAGTGTAGGGGGCCGAAATATCCGAAGGTTCACAAGGTCCAAAAGGGGGGATGAGGGTTCATATGCTGTTTGACCCATCACCAAAGCTATCACAGTTCACCTGTAAATAAGTTTTGACATCGGCTGGACCGAAGGATAGACAGGACCACGAGTACTTCACCGAACAATTATAGGCTATATCCGAACGTACGACACATAAAGTCGCTCGGGGTCTTATCGGGCGCACGGGTACGAACTTCCGTTTGTTCGGCTAGGGTGTGCTTCGGCCGGGATATCCTACGCTCGGATAATTCGCATGCCGGACGTGGGTCCCGCCGAACCTAGACGATTGTGGAACCTTCCATAAATATCTACTGATAAGAAAGCTGTCCTCTCAGACATTCGAAGTGACATCTCTGAACGATGTGACCATTCTGACATCAACCCATGTGGTTCTGAAAGACTAGGGAAGTGGTGTTCATCAACTGGCCCTGCTAGAAGGCGCCAACCGAGCAGAACGTGACACGTGGAAAGTATGGCCAACTTGCTCAGCACTTCACCTCTTTGCCTATAAATAGAGAAGCATGACCATTGAGAGGGGGATCCAGAAAATCTAATCTAAAAGAACACTTCTTTCTCTCCAACATATTGTTCTTACTAAACTTCTTCTCTCCACCTACTGACTTAATCATCGGAGCTTCTTCCCGGAGGAACAGCCCCCTCCGGTTCTGCAGGTACATCAAGACCGGCGTTAGCATTCACGGTCCCACATTCGGAGGCGGCCGCACCAGAAGGAGCACGAAGAAATCACGCCCCCACAATTGGCGACTCTGCTGGGGAAATTTTCTGAAAACAACTTTCGGGGTGTTCTTTGTGTTCTTCGCGTTCATAGTTAGTTGAGGGCCTTTGTTCATCTCAGATCCTGTTTGCTTTTCATATTTGCACGGAACAAATGGCTCAGCATCTCTCACCTCCGGGCCCAGAGAACTTTACCCTTGGGTTGGAGGGCTACGGATCTATCAACCTTGAGCCCCGTCAAACGGCTAGGGCGGTTCCACATGTAGCCCGCCAACTTTCTTTTCCACCGACCGAGTTGGATATCGCCTTGGCCGAACAAAAACGTCAGGCAGCGGTTATTACCATGCTGCAACAGCGGCTGGAGGAGCGGGACGGAGGGTTGGCCGTAACCCCTGCAAACGAACATCATGCCGAGCCTAGTCGACCGAAGAGATCCCACAAACGAAGTAGACCGTCTCGCCCAGTCCAAACGGCCGAACTCGCCGTTACCGAACGACGAAACGTCTTTGAGCGCCTCGATCAGGGGGTTTCACGACCTCGGCTGACAAGCATCATTCGAGCCGAGAGTACTAGATCCTCGGCAACGGGCTCCACGGCGGGAACCAATAGGGGAGGCGACTCTGTCCGAACAGAACACCGTTCCGAACGAAGGATGAGTCAGAAAAGTGGGAAGAGGCCCGTGGACTTAAATGATCCACCTTGGCGACCCCATACCAGTAGCAACCGGGAATATTCATTTCAATCGCGACATGATTCCGAACGTCACGATGGGCGACACTCCGCCAACTCTGGCAGTCGACACCGAACAGAAAGCAGAGGAAACCGTTCGGAGCACGATAATACGATTATCCTCTACGATCAATTCACGGGCCTGCCAACCGTGTACCAACCCATCGACCCGACTCTTCAACCTCGGAACGCCCCATTGACGAGCTTAAGGGAGGCACATGCGCACTTAACGCTAGCTGCTCCACGACCGAGGGAAAAAGAGGAGCACCGTCGGCGCCAATGGCGGGAAAAAAGAAAGACTCCGGAGCGGCATACTAATGTTCTTCCCCCTATCACCCCGCAGATCGCAGCCGAAGGGCAGGCCGAAGACAATTCGAAGCTCGGGAAGGCAAAGGCTTCCCCCTTCGTGGATGCTATTCAACAAGAGCGGCCGCCAGACAGATTCGTCATGCCGAAGCTGAAGCGCTATGAGGCAAAAGAAGACGCAGTCGCATTCGTTTGTCGCTTCAGGCAAACCATGAGCCTCCATAACTTTTCTGACGCTCTTATGTGTAAAATCTTCCCGCTCACTCTCAGTGAACCGATCATGTTATGGTACAATCAGTTGAAGCCCAAATCCATTTCTTGCTTTAACGAGCTAGAATTGGAGTTTAGCAAACGCTTCGTCACCAGCAACATTCAACCGAAGACATTATCGATGCTGGTGAACATGCGAAGAACGGCGAGAGAAACACTGCGACTCTATACCGAGCGTTACTGGGAAGTCTACAACCTTATTCCCGACTGTGATCAAGGGGTAGCAGCCGAGTCTTTCATGAATGGATTGGACCCAACCTCGGCAATGTTTCGTGACCTCTCACGAAATCCACCTAAGACAATGGGGGAGCTCATGACAATAATCGAGAAAGATTGCGTTCACGAAGAAGCAATGGCCGAGCGACATACATCAAAGGCTGAACCTGCCAAGACGATAGGGCCGAAGAAGCAGGTATCGAACGTTCGCCAAGGGCAAGGAAGCCAGGGTAGCTCGGGCCAGGCCTCGAACAAGTCGAACAACAAGGGCCGACCCCCGCAGCACCCTCAGCCACAATCCTGGACACAAACGAAAAGAGAACCCCGACCGGACGAATACGTCGCCGAACGTACGGTATTCACTGAACCTATTTATAAACTTCTTAACATCATTGGCAAATTGCCGTTCTTTGTTTGGCCAACGGTACTCTTAGGCACCGTCGGAAGCGGACCGGGGATGTGCACGTATCATAAGGAACGTGGCCATTACACCACGCAATGCCCACCTTTCAAAAGGTATCTAGAAGAGCTAGCAGCTGCCGGTCACCTCAATCAGTGGATCGACGTTCGGCAAAATCCACTTCCTCCACCTCCCCCTCTTGTTGGCAATCTCGTAAGCGTGATACAAGGGCTAGTATCCGAAGGAAGGGCGGCCGAACTTCGTTCAGAAATTGACAGGGCTGTCGCCTCTGCGTCAGTCTGCAACGTGGGAGCTTCGGAAAAGCGAAAATGGGAAGATCCGAGCTTCGGCGGTACCATAACTTTTTCTTCCGACGACTTAAAAGGAGTGCAACTTCCACATGCAGATGCCCTCGTCGTCACTATTGCCATTGAAAAATCAACCGTACAACGGGTATTGATAGATCAGGGAAGCTCGGCCGATGTCATGTTTTTCTCTACTTATCAGAGCCTCGGATTATCTCCCGCTCAACTTCGGACAGCGTCAGCTCCCCTTGTCAGTTTTACGGGAGCCCCAGTTTGGCCACTCGGCCTGACTACCCTCCCTGTGCGAGCTGGATCACGCATCCTGGAGATCGAATTTGTGGTGGTCGCTTCGCCAAGTCCGTACAACATCATTCTTGGCCGAACCTGGCTACACGAAATGCAAGCGGTTGCTTCAACATATCACCAGGTGGTAAAATTCATCGGATGGAACGGACGACAGGAAAGCCTGCGAGGCGATCAAATCCAATCCAAGAAATGCTACATCAGCACTGTAACGAACAAACAGAGCTGCATGGAGGTACAATGCGTGGCTGCCGCTCCTATCCCAGTGATTGAGGATGTTGGTGTACTTGCCGAACAACGGTCAGCCGAGGAGCTAATACGTTTTTCCATTCCTGGGGAAGAAGGAAGATATTTTTTGATCGGGAGTTCATTAAGCATGGACGAACGTGAGGAGATGTATCAATTCCTGGTGAGAAACATAGAGGTCTTTGCTTGGACACCACAAGACATGCCGGGCGTGGACCCTTCGTTCGCCATGCACTCATTGAATGTAGATCCAAATAGGCGACCGGTTGTGCAAAAAGTCCGACGCTCGTCGGCCGCACACACCGAAGCTGTGATAGCAGAGGTGAATCAACTGTTGGAAGCTGGCGTCATTCGGGAAGTGCTATACCCCACCTGGCTTGCCAACCCAGTGGTAGTCCCGAAGAAAAATGGGAAACTAAGGGTCTGTGTCGATTACACGAACCTCAATGACGCCTGCCCCATGGATCGATTTCCACTTCCTCAGATTGAGTAGATGGTAGACGCAACGGTAGGATGCGAGCGCTTAAGCTTCATGGACGCGTAGCAGGGCTACCATCAAATCGCTTTGGATCCGGAAGATCAGGAAAAAACGGCTTTCATCTCGCCTCGGGGAACCTTCTGCTACAAGGTTGTCCCGTTCGGCTTGAAGAATGCAGGCGCCACTTTCCAACGCTCCATCACGAAGATGTTTCCTGGCATGCTCGGCGTAAAAGTAGAAGCTTATATTGACGATTTGGTTTGCAGGAGCATGTTCGCTCGGGACCACCTTCGAGATCTGGGAGAGGTCTTTGTTGTTCTAAAACATAGGAAGCTACGTCTCAATGCCGAGAAGTGTGCGTTCGGCGTTAGCTCGGGGAAATTCCTAGGATACATGGTGAGTCGCCGAGGAATTGAAGCTGATCCTGCCCAAATTTTGGCTGTGCAGCGGCTACGAGCTCCAACGACAATTAAAGAGGTACAGCGGCTCACGGGGATGGTTGCTGCCTTGAACCGTTTCATTCGACGTTCGAGCGATCTCTGCCGCCCGTTCTTCCGAGCAATCACAACAAGCCGACGCAGGTTTGTATGGACAGAGGAATGCGAGCAAGCTCTGCAATCTTTAAAGCGATACCTATCTCACGCTCCTTTGCTCGTCAAGCCCCTGCCCGATGAAGATCTCTATCTTTACCTTGCCGTTTCCGACCATGCAACGAGCGCGGTTCTTGTTCGGAGAGAGGGGATGGACCATCAACCGATCTTCTATTCCAGTAAAACGATGACGGATTCTCAGACGAGGTATCTGCCTATGGAAAAGTTAGCATTGGCTCTCGTTTCTGCTAAAACGAGCCTCCTGCCTTACTTTCAATCCCATAGGATTGTGGTCCTCACTGAGTTTCCTCTCAAAGCTGTTCTTCGGAAAACGGACACGTCGAGCCGAATCCTGAAATTCTCTCAAGACTTGGCCAACTTCGACATCCAATTCGAGCCTCGGACAGCTATCAAAGGGCAAGTCTTGGCCGACTTCTTTGCCGAACTCACTCCCGGCTTACAAGATGAGGCCAATGCCCTGGCAACTGCTGCTGATGAAGCTCGGATTCAAGAAGAAGAGGTTTTGGAAGGGCCGTCCGTCTGTCAAACCGAACCACTCCGTGCTCGGTATTCCTTCGGACGCAAGAAACCCAAACGACAATGGAAGCTCTTCTCCGGCGACGCTTGGCGACTGACCGTCGATGGAGCTTCTAATGTTCATGGAGCTGGTGCAGGCATCGTCCTTGTCTCACCCAGCGGGACTGTTCATGAAAGCGTGGTTTCAATTGGGTACACGGCGACGAACAACGAGGCGGAATATGAAGCTCTAATTGCAGGCCTCCAACTTGCTCTTCGGCTGGATGCGGATTCGGTTCATGTCTTTTGTGACTCTCAGCTCATTGTGGGGCATTTAAACAACAATTATCAAGCCAAAGATCAACGTATGAATGCTTACGTGAGCCACGTCTTAGCTTTGTTCGGAAGATTTGGACGCGTAGAAGTGGAGTGGATCGCTCGGGAGCATAACGCCCATGCTGACGCCCTTGCAGGTCTTGCTTCAGTCTACAAGACCTCGGGTAGTCGCACCATCACCTTTGACGAGGTCCCCAAACTGAGCTTCGAAAAGCCGTCTGAACAGGTTATGGCCGTCGCCCTCGGCCCAAGCCAGCTGGATTCTGTGGTTGCTTACCTGAAGAATCAAGTGCTACCGACGAACAAGCGCGAAGCGTACAAAATCCGTTGCCGAGCTGCCAATTTTTTCTTGGGACCGAATGACAATCTCTACCGACGGACTTTCACTGGCCCCGATCTGCATGTCTTCCACGACGACCTTGTGCCAGCCGTTCTGGAGGAACTTCATTCGGGTAGCTGTGGGGCTCACTCAGAAGGACGGTCCCTTGCACAGCGTGCCCTGACACAAGGCTATTGGTGGCCGAAGATGGTCAAACAATCCGAAGAATACGTAAAGCTCTGTGTTCGGTGTCAAAAGCAAGCATCTCTCATCCACCAACCTGCATTCCCCCTTAAAATGATCACCAGTCCGTGGCCGTTTGCGGTTTGGGCTTTTGACATAGTTGGCAAGATGCCGAAGGCGCCTGGAGGATTTGAGTACATGCTCACTGCCACAGATTTGTTCACCAAGTGGGTAGAAGCTTCCCCCATGATCAAGACCACCGCCGGGGACGTGGAACGCTTTATTTGGAAGCACATTATCTCCAGGTTCGGCGTACCGTATGCCATCCTTTCTGATAATGGCTCCCAATTTGTTGCCTCCGCTCTCAAAGCTTTTTATGCGAAGCGCCACATTACCATCCAAAATTCCTCGGTGGCATATCCTCAAGGTAATGGACAAGCCGAAGCATCGAACAAGACAATCACTCGAGGGCTGAAGCGCCGTCTGGATCGGAAGCTCGGTAAGTGGGTGGAAGAGCTTCCACACGTCTTGTGGGCCTATCGAACAACACCTCGGCGGTCCACCGGCCGTACTCCGTTCGCTATGGCCTACGGTATGGAGGCTGTCCTCCCTTTATCTACTATGATACCTACAGTTCGGACGGAGAATTTTAACCCTATCGACAACAGTGCTCTTGTGGGTACCGAGTTAGATTTAGCCGAAGAACTACGTGACAATGCTAACCTTCGGCACGCCGCGTACCAGCAAGAAGTTGCAAGGGGCTACAACCGCAATGTTCGTGCTCGACCATTCAACGTCGGGGACTTAGTCCTTCGGATGGTTACCGAAGCGACAAAGTTGACCAAGCTGAAGGATCCCTATGAAGGCCCTTACCGAGTGGTGGAGAAGATCGGGCATGGTGTTTATAAGCTTGCTGAGATGGATGGAACGCCAATCGCCAATCCGTGGAATGCTCAAAAACTGAGAAAATTCCATGGCTAGTGTTGGCATTCCCCATTTGACCTCTTCTGCTTTATTTTTATTCTTGTATATGGGGTATTTCATCTAGCCCCGGTAACATCTTTTGTTCGGGTGAAATTCTCGAAGCCCATGCTAGTTTGATTGTTTGGTTTACGTTCTCAAAGCCATTTGTTTATTCGGGTGAAATTCTCGAAGCCCATGATAATTTGTTTGTTCTCGAAGCCATTTGTTCGTTCGGGTGACACTCTCGAAACCATGATCACTCTTTCGGTTCAGTTTTCCCATCCTACTGCCTTATTCTATTCCTTTAGTAATACAATAGGGCAGGGGGCTACTATATGGGTAAACCTGAGTTCATCTCTTATTAACTTCAGTCACATAAACAGTCCTTCCGAATGAAAAGACTTCGAAAATTTCTGAGTTATGATGTATATACCGAATAAAAAGACTTGGCAAATATTTATATACTTGGAAACAACATCCATACCGAACGAATAGACGATTGTCATTCAAAAAGAAATTCTCCATGTTTTAGTTACATTCAATGTTCGGCAGGGTTCCCATTGTTCGGAGCCAACCATATTCAAAAATATGCAAAAAAAAAAAAAAAAAAAAAAAAACACAGAACTAAACAAGAACAAATCTAATCCGCTGCAGCGTCGGCTGGGGCTGGTGGGGTTGGAGCGTCGGTTTGGGCCGGTGGGATTGGAGCGTCGGCTGGGGCTGGTAGAGTGGTCGAGTCGACAGCATCAGCTGTTGTCTCCTCTGCTGTAACTTCGGCAGGGGCGAAGGGTGGTATTTCCACCAGACTCCTCCTCTCGTCGTCAGCTTCAACACCTGCATCGTCGAGACCCATGTTGTAGCCGAGCATAAAGCTCTCTTTGTGCTGGGCCTCCTTGATCTCATCCTGCACTTCAAGGATTTGATCGGTCACGTCTTCTTCGGCCTGGGCGTATCCTTTCTCGTACTGCCCCTGCACCTCTTTCTCCATCTCCTTCTTCATTTCTTCCCTCCCCAAGGCTCTCCCCTCGGCCAGCCCCTCATCTTCGCCCTCGGCTCTGGTCTTCTCGGTAGACTCCTGCAACCCCTTGATGAGGTCGTTTTGATTGGCGACCTGAACCTCGAGGCTTTGCCTCACGAGCTCGGATTGCTCCAAGCCCTTCTTGTACTCCTCGGCCAGGGCCTTGTTGTATTCCACCGACTGCTTTTGCAGTTTTGACTTCTTGTCATATTCGGTGAGATGAAGCTGGGCACTCATTATGGACTGGGTGGCTTGTAAACAAAGCAAAACGAAAGTCATTCCGACGAAATAAGGCATTTGTGCAAAAACAAAACAAATTTGCAAGTGTAAAAGCATTTACTTACCCTTCCTACGTGATAGTAGTATTCACTCAGGGCTGCTTTCAGAGAAGGGGGATTCTGTACATCCCTCGGCAAAGCTAGCCCTGAGTGGAGAGTGAAAGCCAGGGAGGGATCCTCCCTCAGGCTATCCGATTTGAGAACCTGTTTCTTGCCAGGTGTGATGAAGCTTGGCACCCATGGAGTGTCAAGGTCGAAGGCAGTCACCCTCCCTTCTCCTTTTGCGGCGGCTTCCTTCGGGTGCTCCACTTCTTGGCCCTTTCCCTTAGTGGCCGCCCTCACCTTCTTGCTCGCAGATGGTTCCTTCGGGGAAGGAGGAGCGCTCAGTGGTCGCTTTTTAGAGGGTGGGGGAGGTGGGACTTTCTTGCTCGGGACCGAGCCCGAAGCGGCTGCACCTCCAGCCTTCTGCAGTCAGGCCTTCTCCCTCTCTTTTTCCTCCAGCTTCTTCTGGAGAACTTCCTTGATATTTCTCGGAGGCATAACTTCTTGTTGTTCAAGGAAAGTCTCTTCTTCGGTTGGAAGTCGGATTGACCCTCGGAGGGGTTTGTCGAAGCTCGGATGGAGCTCTTGTGGGATGTCCTCGGACTGCTCAAGCTCGTCAGTTACCTTTCGTCGGATCCGACCGCCGTAGGTAGCTGTATATTTGAGGATGGTTGGGGCGTCTCTTTCCTCCGCTGGGATAGTGAGCAGGGAGTCGGCAAGACCGCAACCTTTGGCCGCCCTTAACAGTACCTTGTTGATCTTGGTGGTATCTGCCGAAGAAAAGCATGGAATCGTTAGTTAAATTTTGACAACTGAAATCAGAGCAACAGAAATAAACATTTCAAATAACGGACAAGTGTTCTTACTCGGCGTTCCTCTGCGTGTGGCCATTTCAAACTGACCGTATTCATGTTCGGGGAATTGGAAATTTCCTCGAACTTCGACGTAGTCAGAGGCCCACTTCTCCGAGTCGTACATGCCCTCGGGAATGATCTTTTGCATCTTCCTCCGGGAACAGAGGTAGTATCGAGAGTATCGAACGTTTCTCGACATCATATAATTTTCAAAAAAGTGAAAGGCTTCTAGTCGAAACATCTTCACCTCGGCAAGGGCGATTACCGAGTGAATGATGCGGTAGGAGTTGACGCTCAGCTGGCACGGAGTGAGATTGAAATGATGAAGTATCTCTCTCAAAACTCTGTGCATCGGGAACCAAAGGCCCCCTTCTGAGATTGCCATCAGGGGGACGGTGACGTGTTCGTCACTGTATCTTATTCGGTTCCCTCGAACTGGAGAAATGATAACGTCGTCGGGGATGTCATAAACGGCTCGGAAGGTGTCCAGGCTCGTCTTATCTTGGAAGCATTCCAAATAAGGGCAGGGGTCCTTCCCCGTTCGGTCAGGGATCACATCCGGGTCCATCGGGACGATCTTCCTCTTCACCTTCGGCGGATGCGACGAGGATTCCCCAGCAAATCCGGCCCCTTCATTCGCTCGGCTTGACGAAACAAGTGGAGTCCCTGGTCTCGACTCGATTTCGTCATCTCCTTCGGCCTCTTCTTCCTCTTCTGCTTCGTCATGAGGATTCTCGGATGACGACTCACCTATATCTATAATATCGGGGTCCGGCCCCACTGTTCGGAGAGGAGCCACCATGGCGGGGTAGTCGACTCCTTCTACGCCCTCGGGGATCCTTCCACTTGATCCCGTTCGGTAGTTCCGGGCGAAATCTCTTATAGCTTCGGCTAACCCTGGATCGGATCTACCAAAATCCGAATCTTCGGAATCCACCGACCGATAAGATTCGCCTGAAGAAGGTGACTTTGCAGACTCCATACCTAGAAACAGATAAGTGCATGGGATAAGACCGTTAGCGATTTGCATGGCCAGGAATCTAAGTGCCTACGTTCGTTGTTCTGTGTCGTTAGGAGAGATCCCACCTCTGCTCGGTTGTTTCCCGAGCGATTTCCCCTCGGAAGAAATTCCGAAGGAAGGACTTATACCGCTCAGGGAAACAATGGGGAAACAGAGATTGAGAAGCTTAACAGGGCTTGTAAAGCTTCTTAAAGACTGCCCTTTTGGAAAAACCTCATGCCTGAAGATGCCCTCGTGTTCGGAAGAACACGATTTCAAGGTGTTCATACGCTCGGAAGAACACATGAACACCTGGGTATCTGGCGGTTGTTTCAGTCCAAACAAAAAGGAAAAGAATCGACCAAAAAGGGGGAAAACATTCGAAAAAACACTCAAAATGCATCGAGAAATGGAGGGGCTCGAGAAATACCTGAGAAATCGAGAGAGATCTGTGATCAAAAACCTTCAAATATGCAGATTTCTGGCGATTTCAGTTTGGAATGGTGCTTGAACAGTAAAACGATCGAGAGTCAGAGAGAGAGTAACCTTCTCTCTCCTTCCCTCTCCCCTTTTATACTGGGTGTAGAATTCGAAGCGGTTTCTCACCCTGACCGTCGGATTTGGGCGAGAGACTGATGTGCCGCTCGATGAAGGACATGTGGCAGGTGTGAAGCGTGCCGTACCACCACCCAATGAAATCGTGACACCTGGCATCGATTCAAATCGACGGTTACAGAAGCATTTAATGAAAGGCTGCGCGCGCATCTCGAAGCGTTTCAAATAGTTTCTGTCCGTTCAACTTTGACGGTTCGTCTAGTCGATCGCTCTTCAGACATATGGTTCTTCGGATTTATGTCTTCGTTCGGCCAGGTTCTTATTCAACTCCTCTTTCATTCCGAGCAAGAAAAGAAGGAGTTGAGGGGCTATTGTAGGGGGCCGAAATATCCGAAGGTTCACAAGGTCCAAAAGGGGGGATGAGGGTTCATATGCTGTTTGACCCATCACCAAAGCTATCACAGTTCACCTGTAAATAAGTTTTGACATCGGCTGGACCGAAGGATAGACAGGACCACGAGTACTTCACCGAACAATTATAGGCTATATCCGAACGTACGACACATAAAGTCGCTCGGGGTCTTATCGGGCGCACGGGTACGAACTTCCGTTTGTTCGGCTAGGGTGTGCTTCGGCCGGGATATCCTACGCTCGGATAATTCGCATGCCGGACGTGGGTCCCGCCGAACCTAGACGATTGTGGAACCTTCCATAAATATCTACTGATAAGAAAGCTGTCCTCTCAGACATTCGAAGTGACATCTCTGAACGATGTGACCATTCTGACATCAACCCATGTGGTTCTGAAAGACTAGGGAAGTGGTGTTCATCAACTGGCCCTGCTAGAAGGCGCCAACCGAGCAGAACGTGACACGTGGAAAGTATGGCCAACTTGCTCAGCACTTCACCTCTTTGCCTATAAATAGAGAAGCATGACCATTGAGAGGGGGATCCAGAAAATCTAATCTAAAAGAACACTTCTTTCTCTCCAACATATTGTTCTTACTAAACTTCTTCTCTCCACCTACTGACTTAATCATCGGAGCTTCTTCCCGGAGGAACAGCCCCCTCCGGTTCTACAGGTACATCAAGACCGGCGTTAGCATTCACGGTCCCACATTCGGAGGCGGCCGCACCAGAAGGAGCACGAAGAAATCACGCCCCCACAGATAGTATGTGGATTAACAGAGCATGAAGCTCGCGTCAATGATGAGATGTGTACGTGTTTCTCAATTCAAGTTTCTCGCGGTTATAGTGTATCTTCTAGTTTAGATTGGATGCTTACTCGAGTAGATCCGGATCATCTCCACATGTTTTCCTCCCCACATCTACCACACCTTCTCACCAAAACATGCCACCTCATTAATGAATTGGATGGACGTCCCAGATTAAATTCATTGACTTATACGACGTCGTTTCTTTATTTCCTCCAAACAGAAGCTAACAGTCCCTGTTTTCTCCATTCCCTAACCAAAGAAAAATTATCCCCTGCATTTACGTATCCGTTTGGAGGGAATACAGAAACGACGTCTTGTAAGTCAGTGATTTTAATCTGGGCCGTCCATCCAATTCATTGATGAGGTGGCATGTTTTGGTGAGAAGGTGTGGTAGATGTAGGGAGAAAAACATGTGGAGAGAATCCGGATCCTACTGGAGTAGGTTAAAATCGATCCTTGTAGCTGTTTTGACTTTGAAATGAAAGTTCAAAAGAAGAAAAAAGCGCGGCCCGGGGGACTCTCGATTGTCTAACAAGTCAGCGAAGGTGGAAGGAATGAATGAATGAACACCGAGTAAAATTGTCGTTTTCTTCTGTTAGTAATTTGGGTGCATTGGAAACCCTAGCCTCGTCCTCGATCGTGTGGATTGTCGGTAAAAGAAATTCCAGCAGCGAATGGTCGTTGGTTCTGTGACAATATTTGCTGTTCCAATCCAATCACCCTTTCTTTATTACTCCGTACTACTAGTTCTTCACATGAATAAATAAAAAGTTGGGGTTTCAAAAATATTCAATTTGAACTATGTCCCCTCTCCCTCCTACAGCCTAATAAAAATTTCAAAAAGCTACTAAACTTTTAAGAACTTTACAAAAAAACATCTGGATTTTAATTAATGACAAAAAAACACCTGAACTTACCATTCCGTTAACAAAAAAGCTCTCGCCATCTAATTCTGTCAATTTGTAACGGATGGAGTTAACGGAAAATGTTAACCTTCCTCTCTCTTTTTTTAACTTTTTACTTCAAAAAATTACTTTAAACTTTTTTAAGTAATAAATAAATATACAATAAATTTCTTTTTTTTTCCTAACTATTTATCAAAAATTATTTTAACCCCATTTTTTTACTATTTACAAAAATAAACCCTTTTTTTACTTTCAAATTTTACCTTTCCCCTCTCTCTCTCTCTCTCTCTCTCTCTCTCTCCTTCCTTTTTTTCCGGAAATTCGACCCCACACCACCAATTAATCAACCCCACAATTAGCCGCCAAAGTCCTATCCCCAATTTCAGAATTTTAAAATTAATTTTTTTGGGGAGATGATTTTCACACTCTCCTTTTTGATAACCACACTCTTTTTTTGTCTTTTAGCAAAAAAAATTCATACACTTTCAGTACTAAAAAATAAAAGAAAGTGTGGCTATCAAAAAGGAGAATGTGAAAATCACTCCATTTTTTTAATCTTCATTTTATTTTTTACTTTTAACTCTTTCTTTTTTAGTAATGAATAAATATGCAATAAATTCTTTTCTTACTATTTTTAAAAAATTACTTTCACCACGGTTTTTTAACTATTTGTGAAATTGGGGCTAGGACTTTGGGGGTTGGCTACGGGGTTGATTGGTTGTGTGGGGTTGAATTTCTATAAATAAAAATTTAAAACAGAAAATGGGGGCGGGGGGAGGGGGGATTTGAAAGTGAAAAAAGGGAAAGATAAGTTATTTTAGTAAATAGTAAGTAAAAAAAGGGGAGGATTAAAATTATTTTGATAAATAGTAAGAAAAAAAAGAACTTTATTGCCTATTTATTTACTACTAAAAACAGAAAAAATAAGTTAAAAGTAATTTTTGAAAAAAAAAAGTAAAAAAAAGAGAGCTGGTTTACGCCTTCTGTTAACTCCATCCATTACAAATTGACTGAATTGGATGGTAGAGGCTTTTTTTATTAACAGAATGGTAAGTTCAGACTTTTTTTGTCATTAGTTAAAGTTTTTTTTTTTTTAAATTCTTAAAAGTTCAAGGGCTTTTTTAGAAATTTTCCTACCCAATAAATGAAAGCTCCATAATCCCACATTAATTATATATATATATATATATATATATATATATAAACACACACACACCACGGATCTAGTGAGGGATCCCTTACCAGTCTACCGTGCGGACCTCCCCTTTTCCGATCGAATTGCGACGATCTGAGCCGCTCAATGTGTTCAGAACGTGATTTTAAGGGTACCCGCGAGAAATCAGCAAAAAAAAATGATCGGGAAGGACTTGATCCGAGCAGTTTTTACTGAACCGTTCAATAAAAAACTGCTCGGATCAAGCCCTTCCCGATCATTTTTTTTGCTAATTTCTCGCTGGTACTCTTAAAATCACGTTCTGATCACTTTGAGCGGCTCGGATCGTCCAATTTGATTGGAAAATAGGAGTCGATAAGCCCGTGCGGGATCCCTTAAGAGAACCGGACTATATATATATATATATAGTCCATATGGACTATATATATATACACAACTGTCTCTGTGCGCGCGCGCGCGGGGGGATTAGTAAAGCCAAGGACACGTGCGCTTCAATTGCCTGTCTAGGCCCCATCCTCAATGGGATCCTATGTTTTCCATTGAAAAAAGCTACTACTCCTTCCGTCCCTTTTTAAATGTCCTGCTTCGTAACTCCAACTTATTAAAAAGACATCATCATTACACCTTTCACATCAACTTTTTCCTCCACTTTCCCTACTTACCCATCATCATTACATTTTTACTCACTAACTTTTCAAAATAAAATCTACTTTTAGGGACAAAATAGACAATACACCAACTTTTACCCCCTTAACTTTACAAAATAGACACTTATTAAGGGACAGCCCAAAATGGAATACTGGACACAAAAAAAGGGACGGAGGGAGTACTATTCTTCTCTCTTTTTTTATCCGAAAAAGCTATTCCTTCCGTCTCTTATTTAAAGTCTAATATTTTATTTTAAACTGTCCCTTAATAAGTATCAATTTTAAAAAGTTAGTGGGTAAAAGTTGGTTCATTATCTATTTTGTCTCTAAAAGTATATTCTATTTTAAAAAGTTCGTAAGTAAAAGTGTAATGATAATGGGTAAATAGGAAAAATGGAGGAAAAAGTTAATGTGAAAGGTATAATGATAATATTTTTTTAATAAGTTAGAGTTACGAAGCAGAACACTTAAAAAGGGACGGAGAAAGTACTACTATTCGGTGCTACGATTTCAATATTGAACCTTGTTTGTACAAATAATAATACTTCCGAGCATGCAACCGAGTAGAGAAGTGGTAGGGGGAAGCTTGAAGCCAATTCCTAAGTCAAGCCCACTCATCAATGTCAAAACGGCATTTTTATGAGTGTGAATACCAATTTTATAGTGGAATTTTAGATACTCGAATAGTCGAATTCGAAATTTAATAGAAATAGAGAAACTTGTTTATTGTATCTACGAAATTATGAATAAATTGCAGTAAAAACTAATATTGTTTATTGCAAAAATCTGAAAATTCGCTTTTAAAATTTTTAGAATCTAAAATCTTATTTGAAAAGTACTGGAAACATAGTTTCTCTTGAATAAAATATCAGCATAAATCACATGACATTTTGACAACAATTTTTGAAAAAAAAAATACCCACAACAACATTTAAAAAGTTCAAACATCAAAATTTGCCCACAGAATTTTTCGTAAGCACTCACGTTGTCAAACCGATTTTTTGACGAGCTATATATAGTGTTAAATTAAAAATATAGGGATGTTGTTGCCCCGGTTAGGTGCCATTTTTGCCAGGGGCAGATTTAGTACTCCCTCCGTTTTTTTTAAGTGTTCCACTTCGTAACTTCAATTTATTAAGAAAACATCATCATTATATCCAATGCTGGCCCTGACATTAGAGTTGTCCTGGCCCAACCTTATGTTTTGTTGCCCATTAACAATTTAGTCAAACAAAATAAAAAATATAGGGTATAAAAGTACAAAAAGAATCAAAATTACATTGTTATTTTAGCTCGAATAGCATAAAAAAAAAATCAACATCAAATGTAAACCCCGGTTAAAGTGTTTTATGATTAGCACGATCCGATTTAAAGAAAATAAATTCTTCTTATATTTTTTTGAAGCAAAACTTTTAATTGAGTTATCGTACTTTACTTATCTAAGAACTTGGGACCCGTTTCGCTAACTTTTGATTTTTGGGCCTTTTAGTTGATATATGTGAAAAGAATGACCTGTCTCAAAAAGTGTAAGAAGTTAAAAAAGACCCAAATGCCCAAAAATGCTTTTAGTGGAACGACGTCTCATTTTCAATTGAGATCATAGCCTATCTCTTTAATCTTTCTTGCAAAATGGCAGTTTGAATGTAAAAATAAAAATCGTGTTAGCTCGCTCGATTTGTGACATTTTTTTAATCAAATGTAAGAACATATCACTTATACATTATTTTTGTGTTTGTTAAATCGGAAATTTCCCATAAAGTAATTTGATTTTCGCAGTATTATGCATTGCAAGGAAAAACAAAAAGAGGTAGATCAAGAGGGGGAGGTAGATCGGGAAGGGCGGGGGGAGGGATTAAGGGGCGCGGAAGGATCAGGAATCAAAAGTGGGAAAAAAAAAATTTAAGTTGAGCGAAAGGGCAAGAATCGAACTCAGTTCCCCTGGGATTTTAAACCGAGGACTTGCGGAGCTTATCCGGGGACCGGCCCTGATTATATCTACTTTTCCTACTTACCTTCTATGGAGACATCATCATTACACTTTTACTCACTAACTTTTCAAAATGAAAATTACTTTTACGGGCAAAATGAAAAATATATCAACTTTTACCAATTAACTTTACAAAATGAACATTTATTAATAGACAACCTAAAATAGAATACTATTAAATTTTAAAAAAGAAATGGAGGGAGTATAAAGCCAGGGGGTCAAGTGCCCACCTAGAATTTTATCACCTTCTGCAATACCCCCGCGCGCGACCCCCCCCCCCCGGAAAGCCTACTCAAATTATGATGGGGGAATTGGCGATGGTGCTATGTCGCTATGGGTTTCCGTGGTTCCACAAAAAACTATGAGCAGAGACAATTCGCAGAGAACCATGCAGAGACAAACGCGTTTGGCCTCATTTCGGATCCCAAAAAAATCTAGAAAAATATTCATAAATTTTTGAATATTATTTTATGGGGCCCTGTAAAAAATCAGCTCCAGTGGATATCGGTAAGTATTACTTTTTGATTCGTAAGGGCGATTTTTTTGGAATCCAAAATAAAGCCAAACGCGTTTGTCTCTGCGTGGTTCTCTGCGAATTGTCTCTGCTGTTAGCAGAGCTGATGTTTCCACGGCAAACAAATTTATGGGAATGCTGATAAAAAAAAAAAGAAAAAAATTATGGGAATGGGCTCCTTTTGGTTAATTATTACAAGAATGTCATTCGTATAAATTACAGTAAAGACAAAACCCATCCTAACTATTTCTCTCAATAGAAAAAGATTCTTTTCCTCTCAACAAGTGACCACTATCAACGATTCTAGGGCCTGTTTGAATTCGGAATAAGGCTTGGAAGTATATGTTATGAAGGGAGTATAATGTTAGTAGAGGTATTATGTAAGAAAGGTGGGCCCACATTGATGTGACGGAAGATTAATAATACTTGATTTAGATAAGGAATAAAATTGTGGGATAAGATTGTTTTTGTAGATGAAATGAAAGAGAGAAGGGGTATTATCCAAAGGTATTATGTAATAACACTTCAGAACCTCCCTATAAATAACATTCCCTCCGGGGGGTACAATTTTGTTCACCCTTCTTAAAAGAGGGTGAACAATACCCACCATCTTAATGGTTGAAATGGTAGGTCCCACCAGTGCAATATATTTTTTGATAAGTATGACATCACTTTTTGGTGGGATCCATACCATTTCAACCAATAAGAAAAAGGGTAATGTTCACCCTATTAAGTGGAGTAAACAAAACTCAATTGCCCTCCGGGGGTTTTAGGGGATACAATAGAATCCAGGGCTTAACTAATACTCTCTCTATTTTACTTCCCAAACAAAGTTCTAAGGCTGGGCCCATGGTCTAAAAGGGGGATATCACAATCCCTCTTCACAATACCCCATCCAAACAGGCCTAAAGATGAAAACTCTAATGAATGGTTGACAATTGCTTGGTGATATATGTGTAGAGCGAGCGAAGCAATATGAAAAGCTTTCAAAAGATGAAAATTCGTCGAGGTCAATTGTAAAAAATTTAGTAACGAATCTTTATAGACTTTTATGCATGTTTAGAAATTTTTGGAATATATTATGCTACAGCTTTTGTGCTTAATGTAGAAATTTGAACTTTTGTGCTTAGAATTTTTTAATTATGTTTTGTGGTGAATTTTTTTAGTTTAACGTAAAAATGTGCCCTCTCTATATATAATTCTTGACTCTGCCATTAATTTTGGCACAATTTTAAATCTAGACCACTATATTGAACTCATCTTGTTTTTCAATGAAAATTAAATGGCACCAAAATGACATTGTCGTTTCTTGACATCAACAAATGGTAATAAGTGGATTTAGATTTTGCCGAAAAAATATGACAATAGCAATACAATGTGGTGGACTTGCTCTAAATGAGAACTTGGCTCTAGGCCATGCTTGACGGGTATTAATTATCAAAACACGTCCTGAGCCGCCATTTTCCCTTGATAATTTAGTCCGCTAGCTCTTGCCCATCTCATCCCTTTTCCTTTGAAGTTGTAGCTAGCTTGCTGATTTTTCCATTGTACATCCACAACAAGTCGAATGAAACCTAGCAAAAATGAAATGAACACTTTGCTAAGGAACAAAGCTTCGTTTTTTTTTCCCTTCAAACCCTCAACCCGCTCTTGCTTGCCACTACTATCGAGGTCTCGAGATTGAAGCATTTTCCATGAAACTGACGTGC
Source organism: Rhododendron vialii (assembly GCF_030253575.1). Classification (NCBI taxonomy): domain Eukaryota; kingdom Viridiplantae; phylum Streptophyta; class Magnoliopsida; order Ericales; family Ericaceae; genus Rhododendron; species Rhododendron vialii. The sequence goes on along the minus strand of NC_080557.1, from coordinate 23,939,308 downwards.
GCATAGGTTACTAAGACGCTTAATGTACAATAGCCCTTGTAAAGACTATAGCGGGAGAGTATACATACAGAAAACATGACCTACAACGTAACTACTATGGCCGATAAGAGCATCCGCAATGGGAATAATCAAAATCGATAACCAAAATGTGCCACGTCAGCATTTGATTATCCATTTAGTTCATAATCAAACCTAACAAACTTGATCTCCACAATTTGATTATTTTTGTATCCCTATAAAAAAAACCCCCCACAATACGCAATGCACCTATGTCCAATTGCAAACGAGTTTCAATCACGCACCCGACCACACCAAATTATTCGTCTCGATGAGACGATTCTAATGTGAGGTGTTTTTTAATTTTTTAGTTATGAATTTGGTTATTGGGTTTGGTTATTGAGTTTTGGTTATTGGTAAAAGTTGTTAAGTTTGGTTATTCAAAGGTCAAAATTTGATGAGTTGCTAAGAGGTTGCTAAGTTTGGTTATTACAATGTGAGCACTTTTTTGAGCAAACATTGCTAACTTTAGCAACCTTTTGGTTTTGATTATTACATTGTGGATGCTCTTAGGCCATCCACAGTGGTATAATCAAATGTCAATTGTTTTTAAAGTTAACAATATTGATGCAAAAAATTACTCACAATGGTATAATCAAACTTAGCAACATCCTTAGAAATAATCAAATTTTGGGCTTTGGATAACCAAAACTAACAACCTTTTTCAATAATCAAAATTTGTGGATCCTACACCACATAAGTTAACTAGTTCCAAAATTTGTATACACACGTGTTTCAACTAGTATTTTCTTCTTCCCTTCTTCGCCCACTCTTTTTTTTTTTTTGGTTAAAAAAATAAAATTGAAGAATAAAAGTTTTATGTAGCCAAGCTTTTTCGCTACTCTATATCTTTTTCACTTTGCCAACGAACTATGTCTCTTTCTTTTCCTCCAAAAGTGAAACTCATATCTCTCGATCATCTACAATTCAATCCATCGTCGCCGGATTAAGGTGTTTCACTCTTCTTTCCTGTTTCTACTACCCACCCCCGAAAAAAAGAAGGAAAAAATCATAATAGGAGGCAAGGAAGTCACCGATTTTTTTTTTCAAAATTAAGAAAGAGAATCGATATATTTTAACTCATAAAAAACGTAAATGGAGGGAAGTGAATGACGGGAAATAGGGGGGGAGAGAGAATGAAATTGTAGTGGACCCCATATTTTGATTATGGACTAGAAGTGACCATAGTGAAGCTTAACATTGTTAAACTTAACAACCTCTTAAGTGAATAATCAAAAGCTGATGTGTCAACTTTTAGTTATCCTTTTTTGATTATACCACTGTGGATGGCCTTAGAGCATCCGCAATGTAATAATCAAAAGTGAATAATCAAAACTTGCCACGTCAGCTTTTGATTATTCATTTAGAGGGTTGCTAAAGTTAGCAATGTAAAGTCTCACATTGTTCATTTTGTACCCATAATCAAAATCAATGGGTCCACTGCCAACTCTTCCTTCCCTCCAAACTTTTACCCATCATTTCATCCGAAAAAAATTCCCGCCAGTTTGTCCCTCCAATTTTTTTCCCGTCCCTTCCAATTCTTTCATGCCTGCTACCATTCTCACCTATTTATTCTTCTTTCTTCCTTCAATGGAAAATCACTATTCTCAATCATCTCAAACTATGGAATCAGAATAATATCAAAAAAAAAAAAAACTATGGAATCAGAATCACAAGGTCAGACCCAAATGGAAATAGAGAAAACGAGGAAAACGAATTATTCACAAGTTGAAGATGAAGCTCTAGTAAAAGCTTGGCTACATATTTCCGGAGATGCGGTGGTCGGAAGGGATCAAAAGTCGACCAAGTTATGGCTGCGAGTTCTAGAGAGTTACCATCAAATTCTGGGCAAAGTAACAGAGAGAAATGCTCAAGGCTTGCAAAATAGGTGGCAAGCTATTTCACATGATGTCTCCAAGTTTTGTGGGTATTACAACAAGATCGGACGATTGAATCCAAGCGGATGGAACGATCAAATGATAGTAAGTATAAACCAATTATTTTCTTGTTGTAGATTTTCAAGAAAAAAATTTAATGACTCCTTAAAGTTTGTAGTTCACTTTATTGCCTTGGAACTGTTTGTTGAAATGCTTATATGAACTACTGTTGCAATATTTTTATGTACTCTATAATGCACAATGTTTATGCTAGTGAAGATAGCATGCTTAAGCTATTCTGGATTGTTGCAAAAAAAAACGAATCAACTGATTGTGTTTTTTTTTTTATCGGCACAAATGATTGTGTTTTTTTGTAGCTTGATGAGGCTAAACAACAATATGGTGAAATTGAGGGACCATTACAAGCAAAACCAATGCAATTTTGTAAGTTCAAGTTTGAGCATTGCTGGAAGCTTTTAAAGGACAGTCCGAAGTGGAATGATCATGTTCTTGTGCAGAACACATCCAAGGGATGCAAAAAACCTTCAAACCCACAAAGCCAAGCCATTGATTTGGATGATTTGGGCACTCCATCTGCTCCATCAACACCGTGTTCGATTTCCCTTGACGAGTTCAAGTCAATGGATCATGAACACAACCAAGTCCGACCTGCTGAAGGAAGACGAAAAGCCAAAGCCAAAAGAAAGAATGAATGGAGAGATGAGGAGTCAACTTTGTACTTGAAAAGTATTAATGAAACACTTGCACAAACTGCAATTATTGAGAAGGAGAAATTGGAGGCCAAGAAGAAATCTGAGGAGGAGAAATGAGAGGCCAAGAAGAGGAGAGCTGAACAAAAAACATTGCGTGAAGAAATGAAAGTGATGAGGCAATCTATGGTGGGACTCACCCCCGAACAAGCAGCTTATTGGAAGCTCCAACAATCACTAATTGTTGAGCGCTACAAGGCAAATGGTTTCTTGAAGGATCTCGAGCCCTATGGAAAGAATTATGATTTCAACTTCTAGTTGGGGTGGATTTGAATATGTTATTTTGCTACACAAGTGAAGATTAAAATAGTAATGTTTAGATTAAGTTATTTTGTTATTGTCGATTTCATATTTTGGGATATTTTCTCAAGCAAGACTTTGATATTGCTGCAATTGATCAAATATATGCTTCCCTTTTTGACGGTATGGGCTGCTAGTGTGTTTTTTGCTTTGGTTCTTCTGTTGCTTGCGTGTTGCTGCTGCTGTGGTTGATTCTTTTTATGTTGTGTAGGTGCTGTTTTGTAATTGTATTTTGGTTCTTTGGCGTTGATTCCTTATCAAAGCATAATCCTAGCTTTACTGACTGTGAAAAGAAACCTAGATACAATCTATTGTTGAATTGGGGACTTCTTGGGATTTTTTCAAAAAAAATATGGGGAATCTATTTGATATGGTTGGTGTATTTCTGATGGTAAAATATGAATCCCTCTACTGGTGGTTTTTCTCTTCTTCCACCATAGCACACCTTAAACTTATACAAGGAGGCCTGCACCCAAAGACAAAATTCATCTCTATGTTTGAACTCCAATCAATAAAGCGATCGAGGCCAAGGATGAAAAAACAAACCTCCAGCTAGCATACAAGTTCCCACGGTTTCTCATTTAATCCATCTATTGCTCACTTGTGCAAATCATGTAGAGTGCAGAGGCATAAAAATTGGATATCTCATTCCAGTTCAAAATTGCAACAAAAGTTGATTACAATGACCTTGAACAACCAAAAATATATTCCAAACAACTCAAACAGTACTAGATAAAAAAGAGATGTTCAATTGGAATTAGAATAAAAAAGGTCGATAATCAATTCACAGCAATAATCAAAGCTGTTCATCTCCGTGGTGGTTCCACAAATGCTCAATGAGATCCAATTTCAGTTGACTATGTGTAACCTCGCTTGTCATAGCCTTAATTCGGCTAATACGATTGCGTCGAAGTAGGTTAACGTCTCGATTAAAAACCACAGGTTCATACGTTTCCCCTTCGGGGGGTGTCCACTCCTCAGGATCTTCCTCGCTCTCTACTATCATATTATGGAGTATAATGCACGTCTTCATAATAAGACCACATTCTTCTCGATGCCAAAGGCGTACCGATCCCTTCACGATAGCAAATCGAGCTTGCAAAACCCCAAACGCCCGCTCTACATCCTTTCTTACCGCCTCTTGTGCTTCAGCAAAAAGCTTCTGTTTTGCATTGACTGGATGGCTGATTGTCTGAATTAGTATTGCCCACTTCGGATATATGCCATCAGAGAGGTAGTAACCCATTGTGTATGGATGCCCATTTACAACAAAATTACATGTTGGAGCTTCACCTGACACAATACGGTTGAAGAGATGAGAATTATTCAAAACATTGAGGTCATTATTTGTACCTGCCATCCCAAAGAAACAATGCCATATCCAAAGGTTGTGCGTCGCAACAGCCTCTAAGATGAGTGTGGGGGCTCCAATTTTTCCATTCACATGACTGTCGTGCCATCCAGTTGGGCAGTTTTTCCACTTCCAGTGCATGCAGTCCAAACTTCCAACCATGCCTGGAAACCCTCTAGCGGCATTTTCTGCAAGGATGTGTTGAATGTCCTCCTCGGTTGGAGTTCTCAAGTATTCACTTCCGAAGATCTCAATGACAGCATTGCAAATTTTTTTTAGGCTTTTCATTACAGTGCTCTCTCCTATTTTGAGGTACTCGTCACATTGATCAGCTGCCATTCCATATGCCAACATCCTGAGTGCGGCTGTGACCTTTTGGAGAGAAGATAGACCCAACTTCTGAAAAGCATCTCGGCGTTGCTGGAAGTTCACCGGATCATGCTGTAAAACGGCGTCATGTATGCGCATAAAGAGCGGTTTTTGCATCCGGAATCATCGACGAAATGTTTCATCACTATATACGCAATCATCAGCAAAGTAATCCCTCATCAAAATTTGTCCAGCTCCAATCCTATCACGAGGTATGTATCGTCGTGATTTAATAGAACCATCCGGACGAGGTCTTTTTTTCTGTCGTTGCCTCTCATATATAATTGCTGCAATAGCAACACCTCGGTATATTGATTTCACCCCACCATCGTCAGAAGATGAGGAGGAGGAGGAGGAGGAGGAGGAAGATGTAGAGGATGAATCAAAGTCATTGTCGGAAGACATTTAATCCAGGGCGTTGTCCTGCATCACAAGAGCATCTGCACATAAGTTAACGCGAATAAAAATAGTGCATGCAGGTTCTTTTCATTCACAAACACCTGATTAGTAGAGGAAATGTTTTCTAATCACTAAAATCTACACCAGTTCAATCCCATGGCTCTTGGTTAGTATCATAGCAGAAACCGTCACAAAATCAAGCAATCAGCTCTTTTCAAATATTGTCCAAAACAATACTTAGACTCAGTCCCCCTGGTCCAAAAACTTCCTGTTTTTTAGATTAAGTTTGTTGTATAGAAAGTTTAGTGTAAAACCTTTAATTGTATTATCCATATGCATACAGAATCAGTGATGATGATTCGGGTTGCGTGCATGTAGAAAATAATGCAAGGTGGCTTGAGATACTGGTTTTACAACACAAGAAAAACATTGGAACTACAGAACATTCTAGCCAATTTGTTGTATGTTTGAGGGAGTTTGGTCTTATTTTCGCATTTCTATTTCGGTTAATATTTAGTGAGATTAATTTGCTCAGTAGTAAAGTTTATACCTAAGAAAAAAGTAGATGAAATTCCTTCATTGGTCATGGGATTGTGCCCAAATGTTTGATAGAAGGGAAAAAGACAAGAGTTCCTCCTGGAAACCATGGAGCACAGGTTTGGTATACCAAACAGATTTTGAAGTTTTTTCTTTTTTCAATCGGTAATAGGTTGCCTTTATTGCTGCATCAAATAAACATCGAGGGAGGCTTCCCTAAGAACCCAACTTGGGTAGACTAAATTAGTACTTGTCCTGTTGTCCATTCTTCCCCTAGGTACTTCATTACTTGAATGCTAGCGCTTTGCTGCATTGTCTCCTTGGATTTCAAAATTTGAAAAAAAAGAAGAAGAAGAAGTCTTTCTAGTCAGATAGGACTTTGTGATGGTTCTCTGCTATGGTCGAAAAACATAGCTCTTTTCAAATATTGTCCAAAACAATACTCAAACTCAGCCCCCCTGGTCCAAAAACTTCCTGTTTTTTAGATTAAGTTTGTTGTAGGGAAAGTTTAGTGTAAAACCTTTAATTGTAATCAGCACTTTCAAAATACCAAACTTAAGCACAAATTTGAACCCAAAGAGTATTATAATCCCAAAGAGTATTATTATGTTGGTCTGTGTCAAGAGCAGACATTCATGCTCTGGTATGAGTGACATATTCAATAATAGAAGAGAGTTGGAGTATCAATATTTGGGGAGTCTCTTATCAAAAGTGTTCTATTTAATATCAATACTTGAGTCTTGAGGAATACCAACTGTTGTAAAGCTACAAGTTTGAACCGATTTGGTTCTCCCAAGTGATTTCCAACTTGGATGCCCTAACTTCTTTGAATCAAAAAAATTTCAAACATAAATTGGCAAGAGGATCCGAAGGAAAATTTGTGCTAAACTCGGATGATAATGACTGCATATTGTTAATCGAAACTGAAAAATAATCTAATTATTACTTGGATATGAGAGAGATCTACCTGTTCTTGTCGGATGTGGGAGAGAGGAGAGATAACAGAGAGGTTGAGAGAGAGAAATTCTGACAAGGGACGGCGGTCGGCAACCGAACCAGATGCCGGCAGAACGACGAGGAGACGAGAAATCGAGGGTGAGAATGAAGAGGAAGAGGAGAACGATGAGAAAAGAGGAGAGAGAGAAGGCGCGTTGGGCAGGTTTCAGCCGGCCAATTAAAACACGCGTGGCTCACAACAGGAGTCTTCCGAGCTGTGTTAAGTTGTGGAGGGTGGGGACCACTGAATTTGGTTATTGACAAAAACATTGCTACTTTTGATTATTCAAAAGCCCAAATTTGATTATTGGTTAGGAGGTTGTTAACTTTGATTATTACAATGTGACCACTTTTTTAAGCACACATTGCTAACTTTAGCAATCTTTTATTTTTGATTATTACAATGTGGATGCTCTTAGGTGGTGGTTGGGGCGGTCTCAAGGTGGTGCAAGGGGGACCCCGGCCTCTGCACAACTCCAAATACTCTTGCGTATCATACTAAGTTCTAGATTAATTAGGAAAAATTCTATGAAATTTGTAACGACCCGGATTTTTGCCCTATTTTTTTTTTAAAAAATAAAATTTTAAATTGTTAAAGTAATTCAATAACTAATTAGATTGAATAATTAAAATACATGATTACGTGTATAATTGATATTACTCATTAAAATGTATATGATATACATTATAATTAGATATACATACATCCATACTTATTCCTTATCCTTCCTACTCAAACCCTTAAAACACTCACTAAAATCCTATCGAAACTAACTCTCCACTTCCCTCCAACATTCCATCACCTCCATGTTGGAATTTATTTATGTGGCTCACATGCCACATCAATCATAATTATATTTTATAATATTTATGTTCGTAAGTAAAATATGGGTATTAGATTTAAATGAGATATTGCATAAATAATTGGTGACTATTCATGAAAAGGTTTGGTGGCTATTCATAAATAGACAAGGTTGCAATTATTAATGAATAGGTGTCTATTACTTCTTTGATGGAAGAAAGTATGAAGGGTTGTGTTCATTGGGAAAGAGTCCCGATCTATCTATATAAAGGCTTGTGATTACCATTACATGTGTGAAGAACATTTATATAGATTAGATTGGAAACTCTACCCAGTGAGAGTTTGTGTTTGTGGAACATATTGGTTCAAGTTCAAAATGATTTCCGGACTTCTCTAGACTTAAACACCATGGCAGAAGGTAAGTAATTTTTCCACTGCGTATTTATTTTGATCTCCCACATAGGTTTATCATTTGGTATCAGAGCATACCTTCTTGTCATTGTGTTTAGTCGTATGAATTACTTGATTACCGAAACTTCAATCTATTGTATCAACCCATTTCAGTATTGATCTTGGCTCTTGTGGGTTTGCTAATAAAGTCAATCAGAGCATTTCTTTTGCTTCTTTAATTGCTCACTGTAAATCCTGGGACTTCGACATTATTGTCGATTTCCATGCTAGTCCATGGTTTTGCCATTATAAAATTATTTCCTAATTGACTATGGAGTTGTAATCTGTTGTACGTGTATGGCTACTATGGCCAATCGGGCATTTCTAAATTTACAAAAATCAGTGAAGTTTTGGGTATTAAAAAATAAATAAATTGCCTCGCACCATTTCACTAACGTCTTTTGCTATTATGGGATGGGATTGGGTGCATTTCAAAATGTGAATAATATGGCATGTTAGATCAATGAGTTTTACTCTTGTGGTTTCTCGAAAGATGTTTACTGGGCACTTGTTTTTGGATATAGTTACCAAATCTTTACGGTTACAGTTGCATAAAATCTATTTTTGCCATACTCTGTTTTGTTTTGTGTGATTGGTACATGTGAGACTTCATTCTTTAGTCTGAATACAACGATTCACTTACATGTTCATTGAGTGTCATTTTATGGTGGCTGTGGGGTGTATAGGCATGACCTTATAAAAGGTTGTGACTCCATTTCACGCATTAAATATTGAGTCACTGCGTTGGCATTTGGCACATCCATTAAATTTATTGTTGGATACCATACTATGCACAGTGATTAGATTATATGTATATTATATGGAGAGAATTGTTTTGGATTTGTCCATCAATATGTTTGCGGCTTCTTTGTATTCAGAAATTGGATATATTTTTGAACGGAGAAATTCTCTTTGCCTATGTATCGGCTTTAATGCAAAATAATACTATGCGCTTCGGTACACTTTTTGCTGAGAGGTGTGTCTTCGATAGCACATGATCGTGTGTGGTTTCGATTCTGGAAAATGGAGTCGCATATTTCTGCCGAGAGTAGAAAAGACAATGGTGGTTGTGACCATTCAATGGGTTTCTTTCATCAAGTTTGAAACAGTGTAACTCTCTAATATGTCACATTGCTCTATATGTGAAGATGTATGACCCTTGGGGTTAAATCAAATGGTTTGTCCAAACCATCTATGGATATTTCAAACTGATGGAGTTAATGAAACCTTTGGAGGCAATCTATTATGAAACTGTTACTTTGAAGGGTAAAGTGTGACTGCCAAGTGGAATTTCCATATGGGATGTTAAGCTTTATGTATACCATTAAATTTTGGTTGATGCATTTTCAGGTGACTTGAACGTTGTAGTATTTTGAGATTACCCATAGCAACTTGAAATATTACGATGTTCCATATGAAGTGTAGTCACATGCAGAATAGTCATTGGACTATATATGATTGCGTTAAATGGTATCAACCATTAAGCTTGAATTAGTAAAATTAATTATTTTTGCCCACATGAGAATAATTAGTTCTATTACTTCGTTTGGGAAAATTTCTACGTTCACATGTTATAGAATTTTCATTTTGATGTTCGAAATTCGCTAGTCTTGTTGCAGTGAAGTAGATTCAGTGCATGTTGCAGCCTTGCCCACAGGGAGGTTTGAGTTTACTTTATTTCAAGTATAGATTAGCATAAAAGTTGAAATTACAGTTTCAGTTAATTCACAGAAATAATTACTCGCTCGGTCTTGCAAGGAGGTTCTTATTTTGTGATTTAAGTTGAGTATGATAAACATTTGAAAGCCGAGAATAAACTTTTCCCATACCCACAGGTATGGAGAATTCATTTTCATTGTTTTGATCATTTATTTTATTCATAAAGTGTTATGTAAATTCATGCGTGATGCACCTCTACTCACAGGAAGGTTAGAATTTACAACATATTGAGAGTCTTGGTTATTGTAGCCATTCATATTGTTTTTTGAAGTAGCTTCTTGTATTCCCACTACTAGTTGTGGAATTTTATTGATTGCCTAAGAAGTACTCTAGTTAGGGATGGATCATAATTTTGCGCTATGTGGATAAAGAATCATACCACATGATTAAGTTCACGCGCTAGCTAAAAAGTTTGAACATTAATAGTGGGAGAATTAATCCATTATGTTTAATGTTCAAAGTAAGAATATTTGAAGTTCCATTTATGCCATTAACACATTTATACGAAGATCCAATAAGGTTTCGGATAGCATCCAAAAGAAATTTTCAAAAAGACAGCCTTTTGTTTATAAGTAGAGACAAAGGTATGTTCCTTAAAGTTAGTGGGAGCAAGCACATTTTTCTAGACTATATAGATATTGGCTAAGGCTTTACTAGATCTATATCCAAGTAACCATGGTATATAGAAAGCTACAAATAAAGATTGAGGTACTTATAAAGAGCCAAGAATTATATGTACATGCATGCTAATCAAGAGTAATTGACTGAGGTTAAGCTATAAATCTCTTGTCATGGTGTTAACATCCAATTCATAGTGATGTTTATTATGAATGGCAGAATTAGTGGGAGCTATGAAACTAGTCTAGCATGCAATATGAGTCTCAAGTTGTCGATGTTATGTTGAGACTATTATTTACTTTGGCTATAATTTTGTTCTCTAAGATAAAGATGAAAGACGAATAAAGAATATTGACATAATGTACTTCATTAGGGGAGAGAAAGAGTTCATAAATACAATTCGTGATTATTGAGCATAAAGTATCGAGCTAGTTATTGCCGGCAAATTGTTTATGTCATGTAGTGAATACATGACTTTTAGCTCATTTCATATTAGTTTTCTCTCATATTGATGCTCAATTAAAGTTTTGTCACATTATAAGTGTTCTTAGAGAATAAAGACGTACATATGCACATAAGGTATGAAGTATGTATACAGTTATCCGTTTCTCTCTCTCTCTCTCTCTCAATTGCAAAACCCATTTTCACCTTCTCTGAAATGGGTCTCCTTTTCTAAAGTTTTACAAAAACTGATCCAGAACAGAAGGTGTTCCCAATACCACACAGGCCCACGGTTCTTGATTCAATTGTTAGTGATACTCTTGATTCAATTCCACCAAACCCGAAAACAGTTCAATAAGAGCTTGCATTCGAGTCCTTTTCTTTATATATGACGTCACTTCTTTCCCCTGCTTTTGGTGAAGTTCCGAGCCCGAGTTCAATCCCAAAATCGTGGTGAATGTCTTTGTTGATAGCTTTTTATATGTGCTCATGGAGATTGTTCTTTTCTATATTTTGACAGGACACACAATTGGGTTCCACTCGAAAGACATCGAGGTCACTCATGTCATCGTAAGAAGGTTCGTACTTATTTTTTGCTGTCATTGCGGTATTTGGTCTCATTATGTATGCGAGTAATGTGCTATTTTCTTCTGTCTATTAATTATTTCGTACTCATTCAAGACTTTGGTACGACCAACTTGAGTTTCAAAAAATGAAGAGAAACCAGGAGCAGCCAAGCCAGGAGAAATAGCTAGGAGCCAGGAGAAGTCAAGAACATGAACCAACACCAACATCTCCCTCAAACTTGAGTAGGTCTACCAACTTGAGTTTAAAAACAGTACCCAGGCTCCAGGAACCGGGAGAAGCTAGAAATTAAGAAAATTAGGTAAACCAAAAAAGAAGAAGCTCTGAGCGAAAAAAGCCATGACAGTTGTAGAGACCCGTGTTTAATTTCAATAATTTTAATGTTAGAATAAAATTAGAATATTGAGGTAAAGAGAAAGTGTGATTTGAATATGTGATTTGGGTTGAATGTGATAGAATTTGGAAGTTTGGGGTGAAATTGTAATTGATGTGTGTGGTGGTATAAATAGGTGAGAGTGAGTGGTAGAGAATCATTCTCCCACTCACGTCTCTCTCTCTCTCTCTCGGTCTTCTCTCCCTCCCGCCCGACTCTCTCTATCTCTCTCACTCTCTCTCTCTCTCGAAATCAAGCCTATAAACTTGAGACCCATGAAAATTAACCTTCATTCCACCTTCCACGCGCGATCTTGAGCTCGTATTTCGTGGGTTTGAGCTCGGAGAGGAGTATTCGGATGATTCAAAGTTTTCAGAGCTAGGGCTTGCTTGGTTGGGCTTGGATTTCGTTCTTCGACTTCGAGGTAGGGATTTCTCTCATCTATTATATGTTTATGTGTTGATTTGGTGTTTGAATCGCACCCTAGATCATTGGTTTTGTTGTTGGAATTGTTCTGGTGAAATCTGAAAATCGTGCACTGAAAACCCAAGTCCTACCGGTAGAAACGCTGTCCAGTAGAGTCATTTTCGTGAAATTGTGGTCTCCTACCGGTAGGAAAATGTGTCCTACCGGTAGGAAATGAAAAATTCAGCATTTTGGCAAAACTTCGAAAGGGCCTAACTTTTTCATCCGAACTCTGTTTTGGGTAAATTTTATACCGAAATTCATGTGCCGGAAGTCTACTTTCCAATGGTGGTGGTCTCATCTCCTAATTCTTCACCGATAAGATTTGGTAGCCAAAATAAGATGGATATGTTTGTATACGTTGGATATTCCTTTTTCCTTAGAAACGTTGAGCGAGCCACGGACGTCCTTAAGTACGCCTGAGTACATAATTGAATGATTAGATGAGGTTAGTGGTATGCTTAAGGCTTTATAGTAGTCGTTGGATTCCGTATGAGCCTATTGATATCGAAACGAGGGTTTAGAGAATATATGGAACATAGGTGAGCGAAGGTTGTGTGTGTTGACATGCTATGTGAAAAGCGAACATGTGGAACACCCCTTTGAGTTAAACAACGCTAGGCATGGATATATGAGACATTTTCTTATATTTGATATGTGGTACATCTCTTGTGTAACTGGTACGGTTTTATGAATTGCAAGGTGAAGATCTATGAATCGTTGTTAGGGAATATCCCTTGATATGTAAGTGCTTGTATGGTGATGAGAAACTAATTACGTAATGATAGCTAGTTGACTGAGATAAAATTATCCCTACTACTTCTTTGTGAATAAGTCTTTGTTGTGAATTCATTATATGTGATTGAGATGAATGGCTGAGTTGTGAGGTGTATTGGAGGAATTGTGGTAGAGTGATCTATACTATATGATCGATGTGATTCAGTTCTTTTAGTGAGGAAGGTATTTGCAGGGAGTAGCGAGACTCCATAAACAGCTCGGAAAGAGTACTTGCTTGTGATGTGTGACGTGTGATGTGGGATTGCAACGGTGATGTATATGAGTAAATGAAAGGGTTTGTTTGATGAATATACGAAAGAAATGATTGGTTGTCGAAACAACACCATAGAGTCATCTATCAACAGGTCCTTTTCTTTAAACATGGGACGTTATGACTAAAGTGAAGTCAATGAGCGGATAGAGTATTCGGAATAGGGTGTGGTGGTTAGCCTAGAGTCTTGGTGTGTAGTCATGGTACTTCATCTATGTCGTCGACGTTGGGAAAATTACTAGTCGTGTTTTGTTTCTCCTTTGAGATACCGTATGTTGCCTCTGTTATTCATTCTACCTGTCATCCCATTTGCATATAATAGTTGTGTTGATTTCTCTACTGGGCTAGTGTAGCTCAACCTATCATTTTTAGGTGTGAACTCGGAGCAGTAGCATGGAGCGAAGTGCATGCATTCAAGTGCATATTTTTGAAAGAAGTGGCAAAAGAGACTCAAGGACTTTTGATAAAACATGTTTTGGGAATGTAATAGCACCTTAACTCTATTTCTTTTTATGATCTAATATATTCAAACTCTTGGAGTTGGATCTGTAATTTAATGATTAGGACTTGGTGAACTCTTTTGGGGTATTATGTAAGATAATGTGAGGGGTTTTATTTATGAAAAGCTATCTTTATTTATGTTGAAAATCGAGGGCATGACAACAGTAGAGATTTGAGGTGAAATTCGAATGAGTGAGCCACTTGTATGTTACTAAAAGTGCCCGGTGGATAGCAATGAAGTTTCGGCCGCCCGCCAAGAGCGAAAATTTCGTAGGGCCTAGATCTTTTATAGCTCCAATACCATGTGAAGAAAAGTGAAATGTGTACTCCCTCCGTCCCAATTTAAGTGTCCACTATGGTTTTGCGTGCCATTTTCAATAGTTTATATCTCTCAGCATATATTATGTTTTATGTTTTTAAGATTATTATTTTATAGAAATAATTGAGATCTATCAAACAAGATACATATTGCATATTTTTAGCAATATACATTAAGAGATATAAATAATTGAAAATGATATGCAGAACTGTAGTGGATACTTAATTTTGAGATGAAGGGAGTATTATGGATTTAGTCTGATACATAACTCTAACATGCCTTCATATGGGCTACAAAAGTTGACCACCAAGAACCCTAAACAAATTAGGAAAATATATGTAACATGGAAACTTAGGCTCTCATTGGAACTTAGGGATGGAAGTGGAAAAGGAAAGAAAATAATTAAGGAGAAAATGAGAGGAAAAGTTAAAGAGAAATTGAAGGAAAAATTGATTTGCCTTTGGAATTTTCTCATCTCTTTCCTTAAGAACCAAAACAAAGGAAGCGAAAAGTCCCCTTTTGCTCTCTCTCTCTGTCCAATGCCTGGGATTCTCTCTCTTTCTATGATTGGTGGACCCTTCGTCTCCCAAATTGTACATGTTTACAACCTAGCAGCTCACAATTAGACATGAGTGCCCTCTTGGCATCTATCTGTTGGTTCATATGGAAGGGGAGAAAAAAAATAAAAAATTAGAGACCGGTCCCTCTTTTTAGGTTTGGTTTGAACCCAACCCTGAATATTATTTCCGAACCTACGTAGGCTCGGATATGTTTCGCATTACTTTTTTGCCCTTTTTATTCCGCTTCGTTGACTCCAACTTGCCATTATCAACAAATCATCTCTCTCTCCGATCTCATTCGGAGACTAGCTCTGCACCGCCTCTCCACCACCAATCCCAACCCCGATCGCAACCATTAACTTCTCAAATCCATCAGAAAAAACAAACTGACAGAGTTGATGACGACGATGACTACGGCAATATCAAACTCCACGATGACGAAATCGATTTTGACGATGACGAAGGAAAAATCGAACTCGAGTACGATGGAATATTCGAACTGCTAGATGTCAATTTTGGATCGCACCGACACACCAACACCAATTCCCCAACAAAATCACGTCGACGACGAGGGAGAAGACGTATGGAGAATCGAATAGGAACGGCGAGGTCGAGGTGGAGGCGGAGAATAATTACTTTAGGCGGATGATGATGAGATCGAGATCGGTGGCATCTGGCGTCGGAGATATTAGATCGTTGGCATCAATGAAAGGGAGGGGTTGGCATTTTCCAAGCCTGATGGTTGTTTTCCGACACTCAAAGTCCAAAGTCGTTCACGAGTGAGCCTTTGTACAGAGGTTGAGAGATTGGGGATATCATCTGAGCTAATGATTCCTCTTCAAACATCAACCCCCTTCTCTCTCTCTCTCTCTCTCTCTCTATGTATGTATGTATATTCTGTGTGTGTGTTGGTAAAATATAGTGACCACATACATATTCACGGCAATCAATTGCATGAGAATTGTGTATTTTTTATGAGAACTGTCTATTAGAACTATATATTTTCTATGAGAACAGTGCATTGTCCATAAGAACTATGTATTTTTTATGAGAATTGTATATTTTCTATGAGAACTGTGTATTTTCTATGAAAAATGTGTATTTTTAATTTGAAATGGCTATGAGAATTATGTATTTTCTATGAGTACTGTGTATTGTCTATAAATACTATCTATGAGAACTGTGTATTGTCCATGAGAACTATGTATTTTTTATGAGAACTGTATATTTTCGATGAGAACTGTGTATTTTCTATGAGAAATGTGTATTTTTCTTTTGAAATGGCTATGAGAATTATGTATTTTCTATGAGAACTGTGTATTTTTCTATGAGAAACTGTGTATTGTTCATTAGAATTGTCTATGAGAACTGTGTATTTTCTATGAGAACTATGTATTTTCTATGAGAATTTTGTATTTTTCTATGAGAATTGTGTATTGTCCATGAGAACTGTGTATTGTCCATGAGAACTGTGTATTTTTTATGAGAACTATATATTTTATATGAGAAATGTGTATTTTTCATTTGAAATGGCTATGAAAATTATGTATTTTCTATGAGAACTATGTATTTTTCTATGAGAAACTGTGTATTGTTCATTAGAATTGTCTATAAGAACTATGTATTTTCTATGAGAATTTTGTATTTTTTATGAGAATTATGTATTGTTCATGAGAACTGTGTATTTTCTATGAGAAATATGTATTTTTCATTTGAAATGGCTATGAGAATTATGTATTTTCTATGAGAACTGTGTTTTTTTTATGAGAAATTGTGTATGATTCATTAGAATTGTCTATGAGAACTGTGTATTTTTTATGATAACTACGTATTTTCTATGAGAATTTTGTATTTTTCTATGAGAATAATGTATTGTCTATGAGAACTGTGTATGTCCATGAGAACTATGTATTGTCCATAAGAAATATGTATTTTTTATGAGAACTGTATATTTTCTATGAGAACTGTGTATTTTCTATGAGAAATGTGTATTTTTCATTTGAAATGACTATGAGAACTATGTATTTTTTATGAGAATTCTCATAGAAAATATACAGTTCTCATAGCCAATGTTATTTTTGTCCAAAACAATATGGGTCAAGAATTGATTCTAAAAATATAAATTTTACTAAAAATGGACATGTACACAAAAAGCTAAGAAGAAGGGCAAAATAGTAAAAATGTATGAGAAGTCAAGAAAAAGGACTGAAATAAAAAAGAAATATTTTTGTCAGGACTATTTGAAATCCAAACCTAGAAAACAGGGCCGGCCTCTAAATTCCCCCAAAAAAAACCCATTTTGAGGCCCAAGTCTGGTCATGAAGGAAGCGTTGGATTTGGCACGTAAACCCCAGTCCCCGAGCGCACCTAGTCCACCTGATTGTTGGCATATGCCACATTTGAATGTGATTAAGCTTAATGTTGATGGAGCAGTGAATACAAAAAGATGGTATGGTTGGTGTCGATTTTGTTGTCCTTGATTATTTGGAGTGCATTCTGGGAACATGTTCTATTCCCTTTGTGGGCACTTTTATCCCACGAATTGTTGGGGAAAAACTGCATAATCTTATGGATATATATCTCATAGAAATTATCAAGAATGAGGGAGAAGGGAAAATCTTTGCATATACCCGGAGCGAAATTCATCATCTAAGATCTTGGAAGAATCTAGAGGGCTCTTCCCCAGGTGATGGTTATTTTCAGCCGATGGGAAAAAAAGAGAACGTATGCCTCTTTTATAAAGGGAGAGCTTACACAAAAATAACCTCACCGAGGACGACTTCTCTACAACGGATACACCATATGTTTCCCTTCACATCATAGAAACAATGGAATCAATGGTGGGGATTTAATCTCACCAAATATTATTGGGAAACCACTACCCAATAGGAAAAAATCATGTTGCCAAGTAGATCACATAATTTGACTAGCATGACCCAATCTATTAAGTCCAATAATCACACTGCAATCCAATTTAGAAAATACAGTGCATAGGACCACATAAAATAAATACTCTTTATTTTTTCCCAACACGAACAACTAAGGCACTGGAATTTCGTGAAGCTCTGATTTTGGCTCTACAGAAAGGTTTTTCAAGGATTATCGAGGAAGGCGACTCGGCGCAGATCGTCGAGGCTCTTACCCAAGATGGAATTTTTTTTCTTCGTATTGTAGCTCCATAATTTCATATTGTTTAGAGCTTATGATGTTATTTTCATACTGTACTTTTATGCATGTTAAACGTTCTTGTAATAGGGTAGCTCACATTCTAGCTAAGCAATCTCCTATCAGGCGCTCAATTAAAAAATTGGGGGGGGGGGGGGGGGGGGGGGGGGGGGGATGTGTGTCCTGTCGCCCAATGGATTATTAATCTTGCCCTGGATGATTTTCTATGCTCGAACCACATTTCGATTGAATAAATTTAATTAAATTCCACCCTATTTTTGTGAAAAAAAAAAAACAAAGGAATTGTAACGCCCCTAATTTTGGGAACGTTAAATAGGAAATTTCATTGAAAATCTTAATAGAGTCTGGCTCATTATTACAACATAATCCCCATGATTACACAAAAAGAGGGAAACTAATTAAGGTTCCTATCTACTGCTCCACCTGTTCCTTCATCCTAACCAGCTCCTCGGCTCCGAAAGCTTCCAAGGTATAGAGTTCACCTTGTTTATCTACAAAGTCTGGCACATTATACCAACGTTGCCCCCAGTATAATATATCAGGGTCACCAAAGATAACACCGTGAGCTACAGGAGCTCAATAGAGTAATCCATACCTACTAACCCTTTAACTTACATACATTAGATCATAATATTAATGATTTCCACATAATACACGTATATCTAACAAAAACAGTTAACAATGACACATTCACATTCGCTTATCCAAACTAACGTTGGTGTCATTGATTTTCTGAGTTTCTCCTACGCATCGTTTTGTAGACCGTGTCACAGGTTTCACCTTTCATTAACCAAATCAACATTTTCAAAATCGTCATTTTACACACCCAACCTCGGTTCCGCCGTTCCGGTCTCCCGAGTATCCTTACAATGGTTCCGCCGCACCGGGTTCCCATTGGCACACTTTGCATTGGCTCCTCTCCGTGGATAACCAAGCCACACACCCAACCTCGGTTCCGCCGTTCCGGTCTCCCGAGTATCCTCACAATGGTTCCGCCGCACCGAGTTCCCATTGGCACACAAAACACACACCACACAATGGGCTACCACATCTGGCCACATTGCGATTTTCAAAACATTTCACCTTTTCAAAACACACCTTTTCATTAATCACACATTTGGTGTCATGTTTCTACTTTTTCGATTTCCGTGTCTCGTTTTCATGCAACGACTCCGCGGTAGGACTTTTCACATGCGTAATC
Source organism: Rhododendron vialii (assembly GCF_030253575.1). Lineage (NCBI taxonomy): Eukaryota > Viridiplantae > Streptophyta > Magnoliopsida > Ericales > Ericaceae > Rhododendron > Rhododendron vialii. The sequence goes on along the minus strand of NC_080557.1, from coordinate 23,920,384 downwards.
ATAAATCATTCATTGTAATCTTGAAACTAAACTAGCAAGATCATCTAACTCTATATTACTAATCATGCTCAAATCACCACTTAAAGCATAACGCCACATGTATGGACGCCTTTAGAGTGAAAATCACTTATGCTTTACAACAAGACAAGTAATGCAAGCAATTCATGTATACATGCTCATAACCATCTTAAAGATCAAAAAACGAATACTTCTACCAAACGATAAAGTCTTATCTTTCGAAAATCGTTCTTTCTTCCTTTGTGGGAAGTTCAAAATAACATATATTTATTAGAGAATAAGTCAATTATTCCGACATGCTCATACTTCCATTAGCAAAAATAAGTTTACTAACTATCATGCATTTCAAACCTTATAGGGGATAGATAACCTTATATACTTAAAGATAGGGTATAAGACGATTCTATGTTATACTTTCCAACATACGGTTCTATATTATACGTTGAGTTTAGTGGACAAAGGGATTCTACCTTTCTTCTTGGCGGTAGTGACGACTACGGAAAATAAGTTGACGATCGGGCGGAATAACTTCCTACGGGTAAGCTTCCGGTAGCTTCGAAAGAGAAAGGTTTCTCTCGAAACTAGTTCATGACTAAAATTACTAAACTTTATGAATCGAAAGGGTGGTTTAGGATGAGTTTCTTGAAGAACTTTAGGAAGAACTCAAGAACAATCAAGAATAAGAAGAACAAAGTAAGAACACAAGGATTTTCTAGAGAGAGAAGTTGAAGGATGGAAGGTGTAAGTTGAATGGCATGAGGGGGGTCCTATTTATAGCAAAAATTTGGCTCTCCTTCTCCCTTCCTTGGCCGGCCATATCTCTCTCTCTCTCTCCCATGGATTTGCTCCATTGTGTAGTCAAATCTCATCTTTCAAGCTCACCATGATTTGTCAAATCCAATCTTTAGGCATTAGGCTATAAAATCAAGTAGGATCTTAGGCTTTTTAGGAAAATCTAGGTGATCATAGTCTAGGTTGGCAAGTCTTACAAGTCTAGGATAGGGTTTGATTAGGCTAAGGTATAGCCTTCCATGTATGGTCAATCCTAGTCTAGGTTTGTAGTCAAAATCTAGGGTAAATAAGAGCTAGGTCTAAGATGATTAAAGGCTAGGATTCTATGCTAGAATTGACTAGAAATGGGTTGGCAAATAGGAAATAGGCTTATGGCTACATAGGATTAAGGCGGTAGCTTGTGTAAGTGTACAAGTCAAGGACACACATGCACACACATCTTTCTCTCTCCTCCTCTCTCTCGGCCTCTCTCTCCTCTCTCCTCTCTCGACATCTCTCTCTCTCTCTCCCTCCTTTGTACTATGTGTCTATAAATATATATGAATGAGTAAGACTAAATAGTTTTAGGTCTAGGTAGTCTTAAGTCTAGGAAAAGAGAAAAGATTATGAAGGGCTTTCAAGTGACAACTCAATGAAAAGAAAAAAGGTTAAGACTAGGTTTACTTCTTTTGGAAAATAATGGCTTCCTATGGTCTAAAGATTCTTATATGACTTGTCTTGTCAAATCTAGGCTTTCATTGGCAAGACTAACTTCTATTACCGAGGGGATAAAAATTTTCCTAACAATTATCATCCAATGGGTAAAAGAATAATGATGAGAAGTAATTAAGGTCTTGATGTGACTAGACATGGTTAGGTCCAAGTAGACTTATAAGGCTAAGGTAGGTCATGATTAAAGGTTAAGCTTCCAAAGGTAATCATATGGACCAATGGTTAATAGTTTCCTAGAAAGTAAGTCTATGGTTAAGTAGTCATGATTACAGTAGGTTATGAGTGCTACTTTTGGTAGTATCATGATTACTATCTTTGTCCAATGGTTCTTAAAAGCTAGGGAAATGTAACTAAGTTAATTGGCACTTAGGTTTGCCTAACTAAATGATTAGAAACAAAACCTATTACCCAAAGGGTAAAAGTTTCCCTAACAACTATCGTTCAATGGGTAAAGAGAAAAGATACACTAGGAAGTGTAGACACCCAAATTTGGACCTATCAATTATCCTTAATTTGTGCCCTCGAGGCTCCCCGATGATGAAAAGGAATCAAAATAGGACCTGGCTAAAGCTTGGACGATGCTTCTTGGTCTTTTTCAAAACTAAACCGCATTTTTTCTCAACACCTTGAGGGTAAAATGGTCACACATTTCAATGTATGAAATATATTTGAATAAAACTAGCTAGGTTAGAAAGAGGATTTAACTAGCTTTCCAACGCTTCGAAAAACACCCAAAACCAAGTTCAGGAGTGTCCGTGGCGCTCTTCTGAAGTTGGGCAGACACTCCTGAGCGCTCGAACCATTTCTTTGACCACGTTTTTTTCAAGCTTTCAAACCTGCAGTTCAACCCTACATGCTCCAGAGGCCTGCCTGAACCAACAGGAATATCAGCATGCCATGTTTCCCCCCAAAACTATTTTTCCCATTTTATTGTGATTTTATTTTAAAAATTCAAACCCATTTTCTCATGCCCTATAAATACCCCCTCTTTCTACCTCTCAAGGGGCCACGAAAATTCTCTCTAACTCCCCCCATTTTGCTGTCAAACCTTGCTCTCTAAACTCTCTCAAACATTTCCTAAAAGTCTACTATCTTTCTCAAGTACTTTTCCAAGAAAATCGCAAAGACATTTTTAGTCTTAGACACATCCAAAACTCTTTTTTTTTTTTAAACTATTTTCAATCTATTTCCAAGCAAAAGAATCAATTCAAGGAGCAAAGTCCAAGCTTGAAAAGGTATAAACACCTTCTAAATATAATGTTTTCAAACTTTCTGAGGGGAATCAATTGCCCATACCAGTTCTTCATACTGGTTATGAGCTCATTTGATCTTAGTTTAGCTACAAAAACAAGATAAATACAAAGAAACAAAATATTTTCTGGGCACTGTGTTCACTCCCGAGCGCTCGGGACCATTCCTGAGCGCTCAGGAGTGCTGCTATCACCAAAATATTGCTTTTTATGTATTTCAGTAAAATCTAGATGTTCACTGGTCCTTCCAAAGCCTAATTAGTTTTATTTTCAGTTGCAAGGAAGCAAAACTCAGATGGCTAGGACCAGTTCTTAACTGTTTAAGCCCTTTGCTGAGCACTGAAGCATATTAGTAGTTATGTGTTACTGTTTTAAGTATCATATTGCATCTGTTCTAACCAAGGTTTGCAGGGTGGCTCAGCAGAGCTCCAAAGCGCTCAGGAGTGCAATCCTGAGCGCTCGGGAGTGTTCTCAGTGACAGTTTGTCATTTATGCAATTCTCCATCATCTTACGTTGTACACCAGCACATGCATGCACTTCCTTACTTGACATATTTGTGGATACGTGCTAAATGTTTATGTGAAACAAAATGCTTTTATTAAAATCCCACAAACATTGAGTAGAGACCGACTCCGTGTCGGGCGAGGGGGGTGCTGTAAAACCCTTCCCTTCTCGTAACATGGCTTCTGAACCCAAAACAATCTCTGGTTTTCAACTTCAAACAATCAATTTTTCAGATCAAAACGGTTTCTCGGATGGTTGACCATAAATCCGGGTGGCGACTCTTTCGATTTTTCAAAACGGATGGCGGACCATAAATCCGGGTGGTGACTTCAATCAAATTTTCAAATCCGGGCGGGTAACCCACAGTGGCGACTTTGCTAGGGATTGTTTAATTAATGCTTAAAGAACTTGATACATCAGTGAATGGTCCTTGCAAAGCCTTTCAAAAACAACGACGCTTTATGCTCGTTGAAGGAAGGAAATGGCGATTCTAACTGGATTTCTATCCGGCCGTTCCGACCTGGGGCTTTCCGACTATTTGCTTGCATGTCTTTTTCTTTAAGTATTAATTAATCAAGTAAGCCAAGCTTGAAAAATGTTTGTGGGATTTTCAAAATATTTTGTTTCATTGTCTATCACTTGTATATATATTCTGTTCAACCTCGCTGTTGTATTTTGGCAATCCTGCTCGACTTGCCAGTGACAGGGAATCCCAAAATACTCGGCAACCCTCTACCATGATGAGTCATACATGTCGTTTGTACCATTATCGGGTGTACGCTTGATAATCGGAAGGCATAACTTGACTCTAGTCCGAGGAACCCGTTTAAACCAAAAACGGCCTTTGTACGTGTGTAGAAAGCCATAAAACCTTCCAAATTAGGATAGGAGCCCGTAGAGTAGGGTTATGTGATATATCCTACTTACATGTTACAGCTTTCTGCATCGCATCTTGCATGTCGTGTTGCTGTGCTGTGCATTTAAAGCCATGTTTTCTTAGGCTCACTCGCGCGGTCTATATAAGGTTGCTGAGAACCGATAAAGAGCCGCGTACCTTTTTACATGTAGCTTTAATCATATGAGTCCTTTTAGTTATGAAACTTGGAGAAATCAAAATCATACTAAGTCCTTGACTAACGTTTAATCAAGGTCTTAACTAAAAGAAGGAATGACGAAGAGATGGACGTTGTGACACCAATACCATCCAGGTTATAGTGCCATGTCACTTACACCATTTCGGATAATGGCGACATGCCACTGACACCACTTCAGTTATAGTGTCACGTCGTCCCCTCCAAGTTATTCCAAATTAAGGTTAAGGTTTTGATAAAGCATTAGTCGAATACTTGGTTTATTTTGGCACCTTTTGGAATCAATGGTTCTAAATAAGGGATACATCATTAAAAAGAAATTTGAGACCTGTTGAAGCAATGAGACTTTGAGAAATCAAATCTTACTACGTCCTTGACTAATGCCTAATCGAAGATTCAATGGAGAATAAGGAATAGCAAGGAAACGATGTCATAACACAAACACCATCCAGGTTATAGTGCCATGTTACATACACCACTTTAGCTAATGGCGCCATGCCACTGACGCCACTCTGGTTATGGTATCACGTCATCTATACTAAGCTATTCCAAGTTCAAAGTTGAAACTTCGGATGAGGATTAGTTGAATACTTAGTTCATTTTGACATCTCTTAGAATCTATCGTTCTAAATAAAGGATACATCTTAAAAGAAACTCCGAGGATCAAGGCAACTTTCGAAAAGCTATAACCGTTATTCGAGAATTGATATGATAACTTTTGGCAATGGGGCATTTCTTTCACTATGCACATTTTTCATAAAACAACAATGGGAAAGCACGTCTGAGTACAACTTATTGCTTTGCTATCAGCCTAAGAGCATTTTGGCCAAAAAAAGAAAACTATACCCTCATAAACTCAACCTGGGCTTAGGTTCGAAGCGCAACCATCTCAATCCGAATCAACCATAGAAGCTCAAAATTTGTGGGAAGATATGGAACAACAGCTAGCAGAGAATCCGAATGAGTGGGATCAAATCCGAACCTCTATTCAACAAATGGGGGAATGGATTGACAATCAGATGGCCCAGTTGATGCTCATGATAACAGGGGTTGCCACACAACTTCCACCTCCACAAAACCTAGAAACACCCCTCGAAAATAACCATGAACCACCCCTTGAACCAAACCCCCAAAGCCCAGAAATGGCCGCCATCAAAGCCAAATTAGCCCAACTTGAGCAGTCTGTAGCCAAAAGTGAAAGAATTGCCTTGACTGGTTTTGACATTGACGAGCTCTGCCTCTTCCCAAATGCCAGACTACCCAAAAAATTCAAGTCCATCGACTTTGCAAAGTTTGATGGAACTAGTAACCCAAAAGCACACCTGACCAATTACATTGGGGCACTTTCCATGTGGGGTGTGGATGTAGGGAGGTATTCCCGAACAGGTACAAAACAGGCCCGAGCACGGTCAAAGAAAAGGTCAGCACGCTATGGACCAATGACATGAGAAGTCAATGGTCCAGAGAGGTTGCACGATTCTCGGTGCAATAACACGAGATGTTATTGGACCAAATACAAGGAAAATGACATGAGATGCCACTGTTCAAGAAACTTGTTCGGCAAGAGAGAGCCGAATAGGAGGAGAGCATATGGTCCCCATTGTTTCTTAAGGACCAGTTACATGTGAAGTAACTGGTCCAGGCCATTTGTTCGGCCATGAGATGGCCGAACAAAGAGAGAAGTCCTATTGAAGGGAACATTCTAGAAGGGTCCAGAATCACTGGTATTCCGTTAAAGGATGAGATCCCAAGAATATAGGATCTAAGAAAGATACCCAACGAGTATGGGATGTTCGGCTTGTTATGGAAAGAGTCCTACAAGGATTAAGGAAATAAACTGATAAGGGAACGAGAATCCAAGAGATCCTAGTTTTCCTATACGAGGTAGGAAACCTAGGGCAATATGGATACTTGGGCAGCAAGCATCCATAAATCTATAAATATGAGGTGAACCTAGAGGCAAAAGGTACGCAATACATTGCATTATTCGATATTTACCTACTGATAATTAGGGCTCCATTAGTACGAAATACTAACAAAGGCATCGGAGGGCCTTTGCCACGAGAGGCAAAGGTGCACTCACTCCTTGTCTGTTTTGCAGGACGAGGGTTTCATTGATAAACTAGGGTTCCGTTCGAGAGGCACGAGAAGCCGTCGCATTCCAGTGCTATTCAGAGCACTACTTGAATTTGTCCACCTACAATTGGCGCCGTCTGTGGGAAACGAAAGAGTTCCCTTTAAAATACGACCATGGTGGAAGTAGATCCAGCAATGCCACACGACCCAAAGGATGTATTAATTGGAGGAGGGGATAAATCTCCACCCGGGGCTCCGAGAAAGCCCGAAGGAGGACACAAGAGGACCACGTGTAAGGGCCACCCCCTTACCATCCACGGTGACTCCAAAAATAGAGATGGAGAGACGGCATCGAAGTCCACGAGAAGGACTAAATCCCATCGAGGGGATGAATCGATTGCACACTCCAGGAGTGTATACCGTAGCAAGGACGTTCTTGATAAGAAGAGACAAGAAATTGAGGAATATGCTTGTTTGATCAAAAAATGAGAACATGAGATCAGAGAGCTAGAGAGGATCAGGGAACATCCGGAGGACTCCAGACTATCTCGAAGAAATTCTAGAGGCAATGAATATGCTTTGGTACAGTACAAAAAGGCTCCTTCACGAGGAAGAAGGAGCAGAAGCAGAAGTCTGACCCCAAGGCGACATAAAGCTTCTCCACGAAAACGAAAGAGCAAGATCCGAACACCCGAGCGAAGGAGGGTTTCTCCGAGAAAGAGGAGAAGCAGAAGTCGAAGCTCTACCCCCGAGGAGGAAGGGAGTAGGAAGCATCATAGGGACAGGTACGAGAGACCTGATTCCGATTGGGAAAGAACCAAATCCAAGAAGGGACCAGAGGATGAAACCATGACTGCACGGGAAGCAGCACGGAAAGCACTTCAGAATATAGCATCCTCCCCTTTTGCAAAAAAGTTATAGGAGGCTAGATTGTCGACCAGGGTAAAGCACGGAACGTTCATCCTCTACGAGATAGATGCTGATCCCGTGGCCCATATACAGCATTACCAGCAAGCAATGTTTATGCATGAGGAGATGATGCAATCATGTGCAAGATGTTCCCGTTGAGTTTAGGGAAGGTTGCTTTGTCTTGGTTTCACAGATTGGGCTCACGCTCCATCCGAACATGGGTGCAGTTGGCCGAGGAATTCACTGCATGGTTCTTGACGAGCAGGAAAGCTCCCAAAACCTTTGAGAGTCTTTCTTTTATGAAGCAAGGAGAGGACGAGCCGATCAGGACTTATGCAAAGAAGTACTGGGAAACCTTCAACGAGATTGAAGGTTGTAGTGAAGAATACGCAATAGCCATGTCAAAACAGGCTTACCTGTTCGGGGGGAACTGCGTAAGTCTCTAAATATGAGTCCCGTGCAGACATTGGCAAAACTGATGGAGAGAATTGAGCAGCACGCCAGGAACGAGGATGACATTCTACGGGAGGATGGTAAGATGGCCGCCGAGCAAGTAAAGGGGCCTATAAAGAAAACTGACAAGCCAGAGCCCAAAACTTATCGTGAAAGAAAAGATTATGGGCAGGCGAAGAAAGAGCAGTACAAAGATAAACAAGCCCCGAATCCCAAGTCATTCTTTTCAATAAACACGGTTTGGAAAGAGCCCATTTACAGGATTCTTTATCGAATAAAGAATCAACCTTATTTCAAATGGCCCCCAACTCTTGGTGGGAATAAAGATGCAAAACGTGCTACGAATCAGCACTGCAGTTACCATAAGGATTGGGGCCATATGACTGAGGACTGTGAGATGTTTAAACGGCATCTTGATGATTTGGTTTCGCGAGGTTATCTCAAAGAATTTATCCAAGAAGATCCCAAGGATAAAGACAAAGCAATGGAATTGGATTACGAGCAAAATCCAAAAGGGGTAATCCATATGATACATGGATTAGCCGAACCTTATACGAGAAATGAGGTGAGATTGCTTCAGAGACAAGTAAAACATGACCAACATGTGATGCAGTTGGGGAAGAAAAGAGGGCGCGGCAAAGGGGCAAGCAACGAGGGCATAGTTTTTACGGATGAAGATCTGGGAGGAGTCCAGGTACCTCACAATGATGCTTTGGTCATAACCCTACGAGTTGGGGAATATGATATGGAAAGAATCCTGGTGGATTCAGGGAGTTGCACCGAAGTGCTATACTACGATGCATTCAAGAAACTGGGGCTCACTCAAGAAGATTTGGTACAATCGGTAACTCCTTTGGTCGGATTTGGAGCAAGAGCAGTTTGGCCGTTAGGCAAGGTAACTCTGCCTGTTCGGGCTGGGACAGTGGTGCTACGAACCGACTTCTTAGTGGTGGATGTACCGTCTTCCTATAACGTGATTATAGGGAGAACATGGTTGCACAAGATGAGGGCAGTCTCTTCAACTTTCCATCAGATGGTAAAGTTCCCAGGGTCTAATGGGATTGAGCACATCAAAGGTAATCAAAAGGTAGCTCAACAATGTTTAGTATCCATCGTAAAACGAATCCAAAATGCCCACCATATCAATTCAGTAGAAATCCCCGATCAGCCGACCATCGAGGATATCGGAAGGGATCCAGCCGAAAGGGTAGTTGAAGGTTTAAAGAAAATACAGATCAACGAGATTGATCCTGACAGGTATTTTTTAATTGGGGAATCATTGCCAGTGGACGAAGAGGCTGAATTGATAAGTTTCCTAAAGACTTATGTCGACGTATTTGCCTGGACACCAGAAGAAATGCCTGGGGTAAGTGCAGACGTAATTTGCCACCATTTAAACGTTGGTCCTGAGCATAAGCCAGTCGTTCAGAAAAAATGGAGGGCAGCCGTGTAGCATGTGGATGCAGTTATCGAGGAAGTCGATCGTTTGTTGGAGGCCAAAGCAATACGAGAAGTCTACTACCCAGAATGGTTATCCAACACTGTTGTAGTAAAGAAAAAGAATGGAAAGTGGCGAGTCTGCGTAGACTTCACAGACCTAAACAAAGCCTGCCCGAAAGATAGCTTTCCACTTCCAAGGATAGACCAACTCGTTGATGCCACTGTAGGGTACGAACGAATGAGTTTTCTCGATGCATATCGAGGATATCATCAAATTGCCATGTTCGGGCCAGATCAGGAGAAGACTTCTTTTATTACACCACGAGGGTTGTACTGCTACAATGTCATGCCCTTTGGATTGAAGAATGCAAGGGCAACGTATCAGATACTGGCAATCATCATGTTCAGAAAAATTGCTCGGCAAAACTATGGAGGTTTACATAGATGACATGGTGGTGAAAAGTAAAGCTGGGCAAGGCCATATTGCAGATTTGAGAGAGGCATTTGAGATTTTAAGGAAATACAAGTTGAAACTCAACGCCTCAAAGTGTGCGTTTGGAGTCGGTTCTGGAAAGTTTTTGGGCCATCTTGTAACTCTAAGGGGGATAGAGGCGAATCCCGACCAAATAAAGGCCTTACAGAATCTGCAAAGTCCTCGGACAATGAAAGAAGTCCAACGGTTGACTGGGATGGCAGCAGCTCTTAATCGTTTTATTAGCCGGTCAAGTGACAAGTGCAGACCTTTCTTTCAGCTGTTAAAGAAAAGGGAAGGGTTCGAGTGGGGAGCAGAATATGAACAAGCCTTCCAGGATTTGAAGGGATATTTGGCCTCTCCTCCCCTTCTTTCGACTCCAGAACCAGGTGAGTCTCTAGTTTTATACTTAGCTATTTCTGAGCATGCTGTGAGTGCAGTACTTTTAAGAAATAAGGGATCCGAGCAAATCCCAGTTTATTATGTGAGCAAAACTTTGTTAGATGCCGAAACAAGGTATTTGCCACTCGAGAAATTAGTCCTGGCATTAAGGACAGCAACCAGAAAATTGCCACATTATTTCCAGAGTCATAAAGTTGTGGTTTACACTGAGTTCCCGTTAAAATCACTGCTACGAAAGGCAGATTTCTCTGAAAGGATCTCAACTTGGTCCGTAGAGTTGAGCCAATACGACATTGATTATCAGCCGCGCACAGCAATCAAAGGTCAAGTGTTGGCTGATTTTGTGGCAGAATTCTCACCCACAGTAGCACCTTTGCCTCCTACGAGAAAGGAGCATGAAGCAACGCCACCTGTAACGAAGAAACAGGAATCAGCCGAACAAGATCCCTTAGAATGGAAGCTGTTTGTTGATGGGTCAGCTTGCAACACCGGTTCAGGAATTGGAGTTGTGCTTTTACCCCCTGAAGGATCAATGTTGGAACTATCTATTCGGCTAGGGTTCAGTGCATCAAATAACGTGGCAGAGTACGAGGCACTCTTAGCTGGTTTGAGAAGTGCAAAAACCCTAAAAGCTGAACATGTTAGGGTGTATTCTGATTCACAACTCGTAGTCCATCAACTGTCCGGGCAATATGAAACCCGGAGCGAGAAGATGGCGGCATATGTACAAGTGACCAGAGATCTGCTCGATACCTTCGAGAGGGTGTATATTGAGCAAATAAGTTCTGGAAAGAATGCTCATGCAGATTCATTGGCATGGTTAGCCACAGCTGTACCATCTGAGTTTAAAAGAAAAATAGCCGTGGAGTACTTGACTGAGCCGAGCATTGGGAGAAGTGTGGAGATGGTCTTGGACGTGAACCAAGGACCAAGTTGGATGGACCCTATAGTGGAGTTTTTACGAGATGAAACACTCCCATTGGACAAAAAGGAGGCTCATAAAATCAGGACCAAATCTGCTCGGTTTTGGTTATCCCCAGAGGGAAAATTGTATAGAAAATCTTTTACAGGGCCCTACTTGCTTTGTGTGCATCCTGAAATGGTGCAAAAATTCCTTCATGAAATTCATGAGGGAACTTGTGGAAGCCATGCTGGTGGTCGGTCCATAGCCCACCGGGCAATCACCCAAGGATATTGGTGGCCGTACATGCAAGAAGATGCTAAGGTGTACGTTAAAATTTGTGAGAAGTGTCAGAAATTTTCACCAATGATTCGAACACCAGCCGAGGACCTGGTGCCGCTGACAAGTCCCTGGCCGTTTGCTCAATGGGGAATGGACATAGTGGGTCCATTGCATAAAGCAACTGGGAATTGAAAATTCCTACTAGTTGCAACGGATTATTTCACCAAATGGATTGAGGCAGAACCATTGGCTAAAATCACTGAACCTATGATAGAGAGGTTCGTGTGGAAAAGCATCATTACTCGTTTTGGGGTTCCATACTCATTGATTACAGACAATGGATCCCAGTTTCAGAAGAAGTTCAAAACTTTCTGTGCCCAGTATGGGATAAGAAATTTATCTCGACTCCGGCCTACCCTCAGAGTAATGGACAGGCAGAAGCTTCTAACAAAACAATTCTTGATGGAATTAAGAAGAGGTTGGATAAAGCAAAGGGGAAATGGCCTAATGAATTGCCATTGGTGCTTTGGGCATACCGAACAACACCTAGGAGGTCTACGGGAGAGACCCCCCATTCATTAGCATATGGAGCAGAGGCTGTTATTCCATTGGAAATAGGTCTGCCGACCAACAGGACCACTTTGGTTGAAAGTGGAGGAAATAATAGAGCCTTGGAGATTGAATTAGATCTTGCCGAGGAACGACGAGAGCGGGCCCTGGTGCACTTGGCCTCATACCAAGAGCAGCTCATCAAAAGTTACAACAAGAATGTACACCCACAAGAGTTTGGTGTTGGAGACCTTGTGCTACGAAAGGTGCTCGGCAATACAAAAGTGGCTAATGAGGGAAAGTTAGGGGCCAATTGGGAAGGCCCATATCGAGTTACAGAAATCGCGGGCATTGGGGCTTATCGATTGGCAGACTTGGACGGGAACCCAGTACCAAGACCTTGGAATGTCCATAATCTGAGAAAGTTTTTTATATGAAAACACATCGTGATTGTGTGAGAGTTACGAATAAAACTCTCTTGTGTTCTAAAGTTTTGTTATTCTAGTTGTAAGGGGTACGAGTAACGCCCTCTTGAGTTTTACAGTTTATGAATGAAGTTACTCTTTTTAGTATAAATGTTGTGTTCTAGGTATTTGTTTTAAATACGAACTACGAGATTAGTTTCCCTCATTCGTATTGGGGAGCAGGTTATACATTTAAAGTACGTGAAACATTAATCACTACTTATCAACTTGTGTGATTTCGAAACTTTTAAGTCCGTGAAACTTAAACGCAAGTACGAAACACTTGTGAGAACGCAAGTACGAAACACTTGTGTGATGTTCTAAGTACATGAAACTTAACAAATTCAAGTATGAAAACACTTGTATGGAATTTAAGTACGAGAAACTTGGACAGATATGCATAAACTTTAACGAGTATATGTTAGCCACAAAATATTCAAGTACGAGAAACTTAAACCCTTGCGATGCATACGAATACATGCATAGAGCATACGAGAATATGCACAAATTTGGAAGCATACGAATATATGCATAAGTACGTGAAACTTCAAACAATTAAGAATGGGAAACTTACAAATCAAAGACAAGTACGAAATACTAAACGAGTTTTTAACACAGTATTCTGACATCACAAAACGAAAAATTCAAACAGGTGGCAAAACAGATTGTCAAATACATGACGATTGAATTTATTCGTCTTCTGTGAGATCTTGAACAATTGTAGGAGCAGTCATAGGAGCTGCTGGAACAGTCGAGCCTTCCGAAGTATGTTCAGGTTGACCACCACTGACTTCCTTCTGGCCAGGATTGGTCATGACTTCACCTGGTTCAACATCAGGAACATGTTGCTCAGACGAATGTTGCTCAGACACGTTCACCACCTGCTCTTCATCTCTCTCCTCTGCAATATCTTCCTCTTGACTAGTAGCACTGGGCAGTTCAATGTTGGTCCAGAGAGGAGATGATTCAGGAGTCTCAGCTTTGGCAAGGCAAGCTGTCCAAGAGGCCACCCAGACTTGGTCTTGTATCCCAGGCATTTGGTTTGTATAGCTTTCCGTAGCTACTTTGATCCCTTCGTTGTATCCCTTCTCAATTGCAGCTTTGGTTTCATTCTGGCTCGCCTCGAGTTCCTTCAGCGTTTGATTTAGACTGTCCTCAGCCCCCTTCAGTTGTCCCTTTAAACCATCTGCTACTCCCAAGGCTTGGTTCCTTTCTTTCTCGAGCCTGATGATGGTACGTTGAAGCTTGGTGTTCTCACTTACAAGCTTGACACGTTGGGGCTCAGACTGGCTAAGCTTTTAAGCCATGGCCACCATTTTTTGCATCACCTGGAACGTTCAAAACAGTTAAACATGGATACCAAACACTATGGTATGCTATGGTTTACAAAGCGAAATTTTACCTTGGCATTGTGAGACATGAATGAGCTTAGAAGGTTGTCAGGCGAGCTTGCCACCTCTTTCTGCATATCTCCTGGCAGCAGAAAGGCTTGGGACAGGGCAAGAGCATTGCCTTCTGACTCAACACTGTCCCGAGCAGTGATAGCTCGGCTCCCGTGCGAGAATGGAGGAGCCCAGATAGGAGCAGGAGATGAAGAGGATGGTGGGGGTCTTTCTTGGGATTCTTCCACCCGTTGACGTTTTTCTCTGTGGAGGGCTTCAATTTCTAGAGAAAATCCAGGAGGAGCGTCAGTTTGAGTCTGGATACGACGGCCACGACCTTGACCACCTTGGCCCCGAACAGTACCACGACCCCGACAAGGAATGGTGAGGAGGCTGCCTAAGTCAATTGGCCGGTTCATCTCTGAAGGTGAGAGGGTATGGCCGCTGGAAGACGAGTTGGATGTGGAACTGGAAGCTTCCTCAGCAAGAGGGATTGGTTCGTCAAAGATTGGAGGAGTCCGGGAACGCCTCTCTTCTTGTTCAGGGACTGGTCTAGAAGGACCAGCTACTGCAGGGATGTCAGCTGCTCGGGTTCGACGATCAATAAACCCACCGTACGAAGCTTTGTAGCTGAGAAGTACTTGGGCTACTCTTGCTCGGCCTGCAAGGTATGTCCCTTCGCCGTTGAATGCAAGTGCTCGTCTGATATCAGCTACGTGAACTTGTGGGGTTATGATGTTATAACCACGGTTAATATTTGATGCTGAAATAAAGCAAAGCACAAATAATTAGAAGCACGAAAAAGCTTTTCCTATGAAAAAGGACAAAACATATGAATTTAAGGGAAAGCACTAACGTGGGCTCCCGAATATGTGAGGGGCATGGAAACCAATCACTTGGCCGTCCTCATCTCTGGGTTCGAAGTTGCCCGTAACGATCAGAAAGTCGTCGTCATCCCCTCGAGCAGAGTCAGGGAGTTCAAGGACTAGCTTCTTTCTAGAATCCCTACTTTTCAAATAATATGTAAGGGCATCCCCGGTTCTGGAGATACTATATAAATAGTGAATGTCGTATAAACCTAGAGAAGTCCCTAACATCTGGTTTAGGGCATTTATGCCCATAACTACTCGAAAGAAATTAGCAGAAACCTGCATTGGCGGAAGCCTGTAATATGCTAAGACTTGGCGGAGCAGAGGGGCTAAGGGAAATCTAACTCTGCCTTCAACGACGGCTACTACTGGAATGTGAAAGGTGTCGAAATCGAAGCTTTCACGAATGGCATCCTCAGGAGCCAAAATAGTAGCTACGTTGTCAGGAATCCCATATCGAGATCTGAAACTAGCCATGGTTTGAGGAGTATTACAGTGTCTCCGAAATCTTCCCATTACCAGAAAGGTTTTTGGGGTTCTTTGAAGTATAAAGAAAGGGGACGATGAAACCCTAACAAGAGATTGTAAACAATCCACTAAGAGAAATAGAGCAGTAAGGAAAGGAATGGTGACTTACGAAAATAGTCGATTGAATCCCTAAGAGCAGAAATGAGAAGGTCTTGAAATGATGAACAGAGCTTCAATGGCGGGTAAAACTTGAAATCGTCTCTTTCTGCAAAGGGAATCTAAGAGAGAGATTGGGGTTTTTGAAAATGGGACGAAAACCCAAAAATACCCTAAAAATTGGTGGCGTACGTGAAACGTCTCCCCAGACGCCGTTTGAGCGTTCCGTTTCCCAAAAACACGTCTGTCCGTATTAAATATGAGCAATACAATGATCGACACGTGTAAAGATTAGGGCTAAAAAGCCTGTGACGGCCGGATGAAAAGATGTTTTCGCCTTGGTAAAAGATGAAACATTGCACCAATATATGAAATGGGGTGCAAGGACAAAATGAATTTGCTCGGTAAAAGAGCTTTACTCGTCATCAAAGTAAATTATAAACGAGTAAGGCTGGGGAGCAATTGTAGGGAGGTATTCCCGAACAGGTACAAAACAGGCCCGAGCATGGTCAAAGAAAAGGTCAACACGCTATGGACCAGTGACATGAGAAGTCAATGGTCCAGAGAGGTTGCACGATTCTCGGTGCAATAACACGAGATGTTATTGGACCAAATACAAGGAAAATGACATGAGATGCCACTGTTCAAGAAACTTGTTCGGCAAGAGAGAGCCGAACAGGAGGAGAGCATATGGTCCCCATTGTTTCTTAAGGACCAGTTACATGTGAAGTAACTGGTCCAGGCCATCTGTTCGGCCATGAGATGGCCGAACAAAGAGAGAAGTCCTATTGAAGGGAACATTCTAGAAGGGTCCAGAATCACTGGTATTCCGTTAAAGGATGAGATCCCAAGAATATAGGATCTAAGAAAGATACCCAACGAGTATGGGATGTTCGGCTTTTTATGGAAAGAGTCCTACAAGGATTAAGGAAATAAACTGATAAGGGAACGAGAATCCAAGAGATCCTAGTTTTCCTATACGAGGTAGGAAACCTAGGGCAATATGGATACTTGGGCAGCAAGCATCCATAAATCTATAAATATGAGGTGAACCTAGAGGCAAAAGGTACGCAATACATTGCATTATTCGATATTTACCTACTGATAATTAGGGCTCCATTAGTACGAAATACTAACAAAGGCATCGGAGGGCCTTTGCCACGAGAGGCAAAGGTGCACTCACTCCTTGTCTGTTTTGCAGGACGAGGGTTTCATTGATAAACTAGGGTTCCGTTCGAGAAGCACGAGAAGCCGTCGCATTCCAGTGCTATTCAGAGCACTACTTGAATTTGTCCACCTACAGTGGAGAAAGACACCATGGCCCAAATGTTCGCTCAAACACTGGTTGGGCACGCCTTGCATTGGTTCACTGCCTTGGAAATAACCAAGAAGAAATCTTGGGAGGACATCTGTGAGGCTTTTGTGGCCCAGTTTGACTATAGCATCCAATTCGAAGTCACCACTCGAGAATTGGAATCAACAAAAATGGAACTGGAGGAATCTTTTGTGGACCTTGTCCAAAGATGGAAAGCAAAGACTATTCAGATGAAGGAGAAACCCTCTGAGAAAGATCAAATTCGGATGATTGTTCGATATCTCCAACCCGCACTTGCCAAGCACATGACCCTAGCTCAAGCCTCCTCCGATTTCAAGACATTCTTCGAAATAGGCCTGGCTGTCGAAGAAGCTGTCCAATTGGGCATTCTCGAAAAAGCTGTCACTAACTCCAATGGAATCATTTCTATGCTGAACCTCAGATTTGGAATGCAGTAAAGTTGATCCATGAATGGAATTTCCCACGAGTCTGGAAAGCTTTTAGGTTTCAAGTCAAGTCTTCCTCTTTCAATTTTGAGTCGGTTTGTACCTTGAGCCTTTTATGCATTCGTATCTGTATGTTTTCAAATTCAAGTTTATAAGTCAAAAGAGGAAAAACCAAAAAGAAAGTCAGTTTCGTAGTCCCGAACTACGTTATGACCTGATTCCTTTGCAAAAGGGATATGTAGGCAGCCTCTTTCAAAGGTTCGGTCACACAAGAGGTTTGCAAAATCCAAGCTGGGGCATTTTCAAAATCCATAGGTTATCATCAGCAACCTGGTGCACAGTTCGTGGTAAAAATCCTCGTGTTTTGGGAAAATAAGATCGAAGAAAATCCTGAATGAGCATCATCGAACCTTGATTTTATAACAATTTCAAACATCAATTGTGGGGCATGCTTTCCATTTTTCGAACCCTCAAGTGATCAAGCTCCACATCCAATCGAATCAAATTCCTCGTCATCATTGAGAGTCAGTCCTCTGATAAAGGGTCTTTCTTGTCATCTAGGCCTTGTCCAAATTCACACAAGGTCATCTGTCTAGTCAAGTCATATTGTAAGGACCCGTATTTTTCGGATTTATTTAAAGGTTTACAAATGTTAAAAATTGGGGAAAGTGCGAAATTTACTAAGTTTGTTTGATTTGGGGTTTGAGTGATGGAATTGGAAGTTGAGGGGGTGCAAGTGTGATTAGTGTATATGTTAGTATATATAGGGTGAGTGTGTGTGTAGGGGATAAAAAGTCCTCCTCTCACTCTCTCCCTCCCGTTCGACTCTCTCTCCCTCCCTCTCGGCTTCTCACTCTCTCTCACTCATTCCACCACCAAAGCTCAAAACCCATACAATACACCTTCCAATCTTTCATCCTTGCATGTATTGGAGCTCGTATTGCATTCGTAGGAGCTCGGTGACTCGTATTCGGCTCGGTTCGGGGTTTGAAGTTCTAGGGCTTGGGTAATCATTTGATTTCAGCTTTAGCACTTGAGGTAGGGATTTCTCTCACTCTTTATATGTTCTTGAGTTGGTTTTGTGCATGAAATCGTGCTTTTGATCGTTGTTGTGGTTGTTGATGTGTTTGTTGTTGAAAACCCCATGAAAATCTGCTGAGAATTTGCTCGAACAACAATGTTATTGATACCTTTTGTAATTGTCATCGATACCTTCGTGTTCCAAAGCCTAGAAAACCCATTGTTATCGATACCCATAGCACTGTTATCGATACCTCTGTGTTCCAAAAGCCAGAAAACCATTTGTTATCGATACCTTCAGCCTTTGTTATCGATACCCTTGCGTCTAGAAGATTTTTAGTCCAAAGGTATCGATACCTTGTCCCTTGGTATCGATACCTGTTGCTTATCTCCAGCTTTTCCTGTTTTGCTATATTTTTCACCGTTTGGGTTTTCGATCACTTCTAGCCATTCTAAATGACTTCTAAACATAGTTATTCGCACTCCAATTATTCCTTGGTCATCTTCGTTCGTAGGCTCTCGTTGCGTTGAACACAAGTGTCATATGGAGTGGGTTACCGTCCGAATGCTTTATTGGTGTGCCCGTTTAACTACTAGCTGTATTGTAAGATGTTTAGATAGACGGAGTGAACTCGTTAAAACTAAAGGTGTGTTTTGAAATAGAGTTGATTGTTAGATAGGAGGATGGATAGATCATAAACGCACGCAAGAACTTGACACTTGATGTCGTGTAGTATGAGGAGTGAGTTAAGATAACAAGTTTGGAAACAAAATGGAAATATGAATTGGCATGTGGACTGTCACTTAAAATCAATCTCCCTTTATCTACAGTCGTGAAATCAGAGTATAAGAAACACATATGACGAAAGGTCTTACAGATGAGTGGTAATTGGCATACGGGGTCTTGATACCCGGAACTTGAATTGGCATACGGGGTCTTGATATCCGGAACTTGAATTGGCGTACGGGGTCATGAGTACCCGGAATGTAGAACGGATGTACGGGGTCCCAAGCACCCGGAAAGGTATTATGGGTATATGGGGCCCTAAGACCCGGAAAAGTTCTTAAGCTCACTATTCGGTATGTTAATTGAAGAAGAACTACTTGAGCTCATATTGGAAGTCCATAAGAGATGTACGGGGTCCTTAAGACCTGGAATGTAAGCTAATAACGGCAAAAGTGTACAAACTGAAATTGGTCAATAAGAACACGAAAAAGATGGCTAGTCGATCGATGAATGACCAGTGAAGTGTCCCTTGAATTCTTAAGTTCCCTCGTGAAGTTACGATGGTTGCATTCTCTATCATTGTCTCCGACTTCATTCTTTTATGTTCAAATCTCCTCATTTGCATATAAAGTGTGTAGAGATTTTCCTACTGGGCATGTGTTTTGCTCAAACCTATCATTCTTTCAGGTACAACTCAAGAGTATTAGCATGGAGTACTTGGCGTGCATATCATCTCATCCTTTTGAAAGTGACATCAAGGAAACAACTCAGATATCTTTGTAAACTCTTTTGAGAAGACATAAATTGTAATTTTCATTTAAATCCTTGGTTCAAAAGTATTGTAATTATTTAACTTATCTTTGTCTAAACTTTGGAACTCTGGGGCTGGAGTGCCATTGTTGTAATCTTTCGAACTGGATCGTACTCAATAAATGAATATGAGAAAGTCTTTTGGGTTATTATAAGTATACCGCGGTGGTTTTCCTTTTTAAAGTTATTATCATTATTATGTTAAAAATCGAGGGCGTGACACATATTGATATTGGAGCCCCAACTCGTGAGAGAAACTCCAATACATGGAAGAACCCGCGCTTGTGCTCATGATAAAACTGGTTGCCAAAATTATCAGTGGAATCTAATTAGAACTGAGGTCTGTCACTCACTAGAGCACATTACCCTAATGTCATCAGCAAGCATGCAGCCAACATCAAGACTGGGGCATGAATGCTCAAAACTCAAGCCCTGACCGAAATCAAACCAACTCCAGCTCAAGCCCAAACTCTAGCTCAAACTCAATTCCCATCCAAAGACAAACTCCAACCCAAATCCAAAAGTCCTAAAAACACTAGTCCACTGGCCAAAAACAGTAAAGCAGAAAGGGTACTCGGACATGTCCTCCATTTTTCAAAAAAATAAAAATAAAAAGAATCACTCCCTCCGTCCCATAAAGTTTGGCACTTTCACTATTCCAGCCCTATGAAAAAATAAACTATATCTTTTAATCTGTAATGTCTTTTTTATAAGTAATATGGATCACCTAAAACATTATGGATTGAAAGATATATTCAAAAATGACACGCATTCTTGAAAACGCCAAACTTTATGGGACAGAGGGAGTTTTATTGTCGTCAAATATCAGAGTGCGGGTCTCATTTTCTAGTCTCGATCTCTTATGGTCGCATTCATCTATCATATTTGTCAGCTGACTACTTAACATGCTGCTATCACCTTTCACCATAGATTTGATTTTATCCTCTCGAGACAAACTAATTTGTCTCGTTGGATGGCACCCCTCGTGGTTCAATCGCATTTCAATCCATTCGAGACAAACTAACTTGTCTAGCTAGTTCAACCGCATCTTATCCCTTCAAGAGAAATTAACTTGTCTCAGGGTTCAATCGCATTTTTATCCATTCGAGACAAACTAACTTGTCTCATTGGATGACACCTCTCGAGGTTCAATCGCATTTTATCCCTTCGAGACAAACTAACTTGTCTCGTTGGTATACATCTTTCGCCTCCAGGGCATGGCATCGATTACAACCCTTTTCGCCTGTTGAATTATGACACTGAGATAGAGCAATCGGTGGGCGCTCCTCAATCAATCTATCTTGTCAATTACTTGCTTGCATATTTTTATGCCTTCTGCAGCATGCATGTTTGCATTTGCCCCAAAGAACTACGCTGATCTGATCCCTACAAACTGGGTACGTAGGTAGCTTGAAAGTGCACGACCTCATGTTTCGAATGCTTGTACATCTTTACTTGCATTTGATTTTGAATTAAGGATTTAGTAGTGCTCAAAGTGGACTGTCTCAATCTTTGGATGTCACTCGCATCCAGACATGATGCTGAGCGCCATCCAAAGAGGGGCAACTGTAGACACCCAAATTTGGACCTATCAATTATCCTTAATTTGTGCCCTTGAGGCTCCCCGATGATGAAAAGGAATCAAAATAGGACCTGGCTAAAGCTTGGACGATGCTTCTTGGTCTTTTTCAAAACTAAAGCGCATTTTTTCTCGACACCTTGAGGGTAAAATGGTCACACATTTCAATGTATAAAATATATTTGAATAAAACCAGCTGGGTTAGAAAGAGGATTTAACTAGCTTTCCAACGCTTCAAAAAACACCCAAAACCAAGTTCGAGAGTGTCCGTGGCGCCTTTTTGAAGTTAGGCAGACACTCTTGAGCGCTCAGAACCATTTCTGAGTGCTCGGGACTTCACTCTTGAGCTCTCGGGAGCTCTGACAGGGCATTGGATGTTGGGCTTAATCTTTGACCACGTTTTTTTCAAGCTTTCAAACTTGCATGTTCCAGAGGCCTGCCTGAGCCAGCAGGAATATCAGCATGCCATGTTTCCCCCCAAAACTATTTTTCCAATTTTATTTTGATTTTATTTTCAAAATTCAAACCCATTTTCTCATGCCCTATAAATACCCCCTCTTTCTACCTCTCAAGGGGCCACGAAAATTCTCTCTAACCTTGCTCTCTAAACTCTCTCAAACATTTCCTAAAAGTCTACTATCTTTCTCAAGTACTTTTCCAAGAAAATCACAAAGACATTTTTAGTCTTAGACATATCCAAAACTCTTTTTTTTTAAACTGTTTTCAATCTATTTCCAAGCAAAAGAATCAATTCAAGAGCAAAGTCCAAGCTTGAAAAGGTATAAACACCTTCTAAATGTACTGTTTTCAAACTTTCTGAGGTGAATCAATTGCCCATACCAGTTCTTCATACTGGTTATGAGCTCATTTGATCTTAGTTTAGCTACAAAAGCAAGAGAAATACAAAGAAACAAAATATTTTCTGGGCACTGTGTTCACTCCCGAGCGCTCGGGACCATTCCTGAGCGCTCAAGAGTGCTGGTATCACCAAAATCCTATTTTGTCACTAAATATTGCTTTTTATGTATTTCAGTAAATGCTAGATGTTCACTGGTCCTTCCAGAGCCCAATTAGTTTTATTTTCAGTTGCAAGGAAGCAAAACTCAGATGGTTAGGACCAGTTCTTAACTGTTTAAGCCCTTTGCTGAGCACTGAAGCATATTAGTAGTTATGTGTTACTGTTTTAAGTATCATATTACATATGTTCTAACCAAGGTTTGCAGGGTGGCTCAGCAGAGCTCCAAAGCGCCCAGGAGTGCAATCCCGAGCGCTCGGGAGTGTTCTCAATGACAGTTTGTCAGTTATGCAATTCTCCATCATTTATCATTCCATCATCATACGTTGTACACCAGCACACGCATGCACTTCCTTACTTGACATATTTGTGGATACGTGCTAAATGTTTATGTGAAACAAAATGCTTTTGTTAAAATCCCACAAACATTGAGTAGAGTGCGACTCCGTGTCGGGCGAGAGGAGTGCCGTAAAACCCTTCCCTTCTTGTAACATGGCTTATGAACCCAAAACAATCTCTAGTTTTCAACTTCAAACAATCAATTTTTCAGATCAAAACGGTTTCTCAGATGGTTGACCATAAATCCGGGTGGGGACTCTTTCGATTTTTCAAAACGGATGGCGGACCATAAATCCGGGTGGCGACTTCAATCAAATTTTCAAATCCAGGTGGGTAGCCCACAGCAAGATGTAATGATGAGGAATAAAGTCAAGAATTGACTAATCATGAAAGTGCAATAATTACATCATTTGGTCCAAAAGATTCAATTAGAATTTGGATGGGTTCACAAGGCTCAAAGACGGTCAAAAAGGTCCATCTAGGGTTAAGAGATTGTAACTAGGTTGAAACGGTAGTTAGGTTTCTCTAACTAATCGGTTGGAAACTAATTCTACTTGCCAAGTAGGATTTCTAGCCAAGAAATATAATTTAAAGATTTTATTTAACTAGCTAAGAAAATATACAAGTGCTTCTACAAGCATACTTGTCTTTAGAAAAGGACTAAATCGTCTGATGCGAAAAGATATAATTTTATAAGTCTCAAAAATCTAATTATGACGGATTATTAGAAATTAAAAAGAAATTTTAAAGCAATCCAAGTAATTAAATTAAAATTTTAAATATTTAACGAATTATTTTTATTTACCAAAAATCAGAGTCGTTACAGGAATATAATTTTTTTTTAAATTTTCTTTCCTTTTTCTTTCCATCCTCAAGTTCCAAATAGAACTTTAGACTAGAAAACATAAATAATGGCCTAGACAAAACAGGAAACATAATAATAAAACCAAGAAATTATGGTAACATAATATTGGAAAATATCCAATATTATGTTAACATTCTCGATACCCAAGGATCTTTGAACACCGATAGAATGGCCTTAAAATTCTTTAGTAAAGACTTCTAGTTCTATTTTTTACATAATCACATATGAAATAACAAACCATATAAATCTTCCAGTACTTTTTTCCCCGATATGCTAGAAGAAAGGGATAACGTGCAACTTCAAGTTGTTAATTATACCATTATGGAAACATCAGACCAATTTGGATAATTTTTGACAGAAGTATTCAATTAGTTAGGACTTGTTTAGCCTTGAATTGGCACCAAGACCAAAAAAAAAGAAAAAAAACTTGGATCGAAGAGGCCCATGCTTTCGGAACAAAAGTGTGTAACTCAATGGTGGACATGGAGTGCCCTTTTATAATGCTTGCGATCGAGTGGAGAGGATCAAGGAATGAGAATATGTTGATTGGAGTCAGGCGGGGTTGTTTGTTCAATGGGATATATATGGTGCCATCCCTAGGAAGAGGATGACTTTCGACTAGGTAAGCCTTAACAAAATCCTTAAATTATACGAGTCGGGCTGACCCAGCATGCTTGCACGAGTCGAGATGTTTGCTATTCCTAATCCAACATCTGCTTACAACATCACGGACAATGACGGAGATTTTAAACAATCCTGATATGATGACGAACATCTTGAACGAGGATGAAGATGGTGGCTAACGACGCAAGACAATAGAATGGTAACGACAAACGATGACAGGAGATGATGATCAAATATTGGTAACCCTGCATTTACATATACCACCAAGTGAGAGGGGAAACAAGCAGTCCTATATAATGTACTAAAATTAGCGAAGGCAAACCTTGAGTAATACAAAACAATGATCATATTTTTTGTATTTTTGTATGGCAATGTATTTGGTATTTCAATCATATTTTATTGTTTTAAGCAATTTTATTTATGTTATAGGAGTACATATTTCAGGCAGGATGATGGTTATCATTCTTATCTCATAAAGTGTTTTCAAAGTAATATTATGCAAATTAAGGCCTATTTACGAAAATCTCGATCATTCACTCCAAATCTGCTAGTAAAACTTATGAACACCAATCGATCAATCAATACATACTATAAGCAAAAGTATTTGATGTTAATAAGCCTCCAAACCCCAATCCAAAATTCCTAAAATTTGGATTTTCAGAGAGAGAGAGAGAGAGAGAGTGTGTGTGTGTGTGTGTGAGTGTGTGTGTGTGTGTGGGGGGGGGGGGGGGGGGTGGGGATGTACTGGCAGATTTTAGGGAATATGTTTTATTAGATAGATAAGTTCCAGGTTTTTTTCAATTCCAGAATCACGAGGACTAGAAGGAAGCAGGTTTTTACAAATTATATCTGTAACGCCCCCAATTTTCGGGTACGTTAAATACACAATTTTATTGAATATCTAAATAGAGTCTGGCTCATTATTACATCATAGCCTACATAAGAGTACTTTCATTACAAAAGGGAGGGAAACTAGGGTTCCTAACTACAGCTCCACCTGCTCCTCCATCCTAGCCAACTCTTCAGCTCCAAAAGCCTCCAAGGTGTACAGCTCGCCTGGATCATCTACAAAGTCTGACACATTATACCAGCGTTGCCACCAGTATAATATGTCAGGGTCACCAAAGGTAACACCGTGAGCTACGAGAGCTCAATAGAATAATCCATACCCACTAACCCTTAACTTACAAACAATAGATCATAAAATTAACGATTTCCACATAGTACATGTATATCTAACAAAACAGTTAACAATGACACAACCACATTCGCTATTCAACTAACGTTGGTGTCCAAAATTTCAGAGTTTCTCCTACGGGACTCGTCGTAGACCGTGTCACCATTTTCCACTTTTCATTAAACTAAATCATCATTTCCAAAATCATTTTTACACACCCAACCTCGGTTCCGCCGCTCCGGGTTCCCGAGTATCCTCACAATGGTTCCGCCGCTCCGGGTTCCCATTGGCACACAAAATTTGCATTGGCTCCTCTCCACGGATAACCAAGCCATTCCTCACCGTGGTTCCGCCGCTCCGGATTCCCATGGGAATGCACACAACCTCACAATGGTTCCGCTGATCCGAATTTCCATTGGAACACACACACACACACATTCCCACAATGGGCAAGTCTAGCCACATTGCAATTTCAAAACACACCTTGTCATTAACACACCCTAGGTGTCATGTTTCTATCTTCCTTGATTTTTGTGTCTTGTCACATGCATAGACTCCGCGGTAGGACTTTTCACGTATACATAAATCATTCATTATAATCTTGATACTAAACTAGCAAGATTATCCAACGCTATGTTATTTAGCATGCTTAAATCACAACTTAAAGTATAACGCCACATGTACGGACGCCATTGGAGTGGATACCACTTATGCTTTATCACACATCAAATAGGTAATCCAAGTAATCATATATACATGCTCATAACCATCTTTAAGATCAAAATACGAATACTTCCATACATTTTGATATACAAACAACATACAATATACGTAGTGTAGGTAAGTAGAGGTATTCTACATATACTTAGAGCTAGGGGATAAGAATAATCTACCGTTCTTCTTGGCGGTAGGGCGGCTACGGAAAAGTAAGTCGGCTATTGGACGGAGTGACTTCCTACGGTAAGCTTCCGGTAGCTTCGAAAGAGAAAGGTTTCTCTCGAAACTAGTTCTTGACTAAAAACTACTAACTTTTGGATCGAAAGGGTGGTCGGGTGGCGGTTTAGGATGAGTTTCAAGAAGAACTTCAAGAAAAACTCAAGAACATCAAGAACAAGAAAGATCAAAGTAAGAACTCAAGAATTTCTAGAGAGAGAAGTTGAAAGGTTGGAAGATGTGAGTTAAATGGCAAGAATGATGTGCTATTTATAGCAAAAGTCTTGGCTATTACTGATAAGCACCCGACAATGACATTAAGGGTGCGCTAATTATCTAGTTTTAGTTATTTCTTTCGTTAATTTAGTGGGTTTTAATTTGCTTTTTGCTCGTAGGGTATTCTGGTTCCGTTTTGTAGGAAATCGTTCTAAGCAAGGGTCTTTAAAGCCAAAGCACGTTAAGACAATGGAAGTTCAAACGTGACCAAGTTCGAAGTCATCGGAATCAAAGCCCAAGCATTTAGGGACCCGTCGGCTCAAAGAAGCAAGCCAAAGATCAAAGAAGCAAGTGCTGGACACTAATAGCTTTGGTATTGATACCTTGAGATTTCTCCTATCAATACCGAGATCATCATGCAGCAGCCCCTAATAGCCTCGGTATTGATACCAAGTGATTCAGTCTATCAATACCGAGTAGCATAGTGGTAACTCCTTAACCACTTCGGTATTGATACCACTTTTTGGAATCTATCGATACCGAGGTCATTAGCACAGCAACTTAAGGGCTTCGCGATCGATGCCGAGGGGCTTAGAGGTGGATTTTCGGAGCATCTTGGGAATATTCCAGGCGTGGATCACCCAGAGTATAAAAGCTTATGTCATTGTTTTGTACAAAAGAAGGAGAATTAGATTTGCTTACCTAATTTTAGATCTAGATCTAGATTCAAATTGTTCTTGTTGTTCTTGAGTGTTCTTCATTTTTCAGTTTTGAATATTTCAATTTCTGCCCTTAATTGTTACTTTTTGTTATTGTTGCCTTTATTAAAGTTGTTTATCTTCTCCCAATCTATCTTAATCTCTAATTTTCTTCTAGTGTTGCTTTTCAATTATGCTAAGTAGTTTTTTGCTTGCTTTTATCTCTCTAGATATGAGTGAGTAGTTTCAAGGGTTAGGTTATGAGGTGATTAGCACCTCATGGCTCGGGCGAAAATTCCATTTTGCACCCAATAAAGCTTTAAACTTTGATTTGAAAATTGATGTGGGGTTCGGGTTTGTTTGTCAAATCACCAAGGTGTTAACCTCTTTGATCATGTGTAGGTGGGAGTTTCGCCTACCCACCACACATGATGCTTAGAGCTCTTTCGCACGAGGTATTTGCCAAATGAATTCTAGAGCTAGCTTGGTTCTCAAATCATTTTATTTTCCGATTTGAGAACTTTAACCGAGTATCTTAAATTGTGTAATTGGGTGACGAGTGTGATTTAGCTCGGGTCTTGGGTGTTAATAATTCCTAGACCTAGCCTATCTTTTCTCTAGTTAATTCCTTTTTAATTTAGCCTTTTATTTCCACCGTTAAAGTAAAAAAAAGTTGGCTGTCTAAAAGCCGAAAGCCCTTTACTTGCATCTACAAATCCGATCAAGCCATATAATTATTCCCTTGGGTATGATCCCGGATTTCCGGTTTATTATGCTTCAACAGACGTTTTAGGCCCTACGCTTGGGGCGTTATTCCATTACATCGGAGCAAACGAAGCAATTACCCAAGGAATAAAAAATTTTCCTAGCAATTATTGTCCAATGGGTAAAGATTTTCCAAGAAAAATAATAGGCCAAAAGGTACATGTACCCATATATAAATATATTTGTGTACTTAGAAAATTTAGTAAAATACTTTACAAGGCACTATATAATCTTTTAAGATTTTCAAGTATCCAATAAAAAAAATATAAGATCAAAATTTCCTAATAAACAAATCTAATAAGCACATGTTCCTATTATATTATTATATTAGAGTACTTTATTACACATATTTATATATAACAATATCTTTAGAAAATCTAGGGCAATAGATTTATAAGGTACATATACATATTTTTAAAGATATAATCACATGGAAAATCTAGGAAGTGATTATTTAATAAAACCCTAGTACTTGTTGGTAGACTAACCTTATTATCCAAGGGGTAAAGTTTACCCTAGCATGTATTGACCAATGGTTAAAGAATATAAGTATAGTCTAGGATTCCTTAGAATTATAATCATAGATATTTCTTAGCAAATCTAATATAATAATATGGTCTAGGATTCCTAAGTAGTACATACATTTATATATAACCATATATGTGTACTTAGAAATCTAGAAAGTTAGATATTCACATATCTTTAATGCATATAAACACATGGGAAAATCTTGGAGGTGGTTTATTTAATAAATCCTAATACTAGTTAGTAAGACTAACTTATTACCCAAAGAATAATATTTTTCCTTGCATTTTTTGACCAATAGATAAAAGGAATAAGGTAATATATATACTTGAATAATATTTGAAATAACCAAATGTCCTTTAGGCATGTGTCTATAAGTCTATATACAACTATATATGAGTACTTTATCAAATCTAGCACAAAATATCCTTGATAGAAGATCTAGGTTTCCTATTGTCCAATGGATAAAAGTTTTCCTAACTTTTATTGTCCAATGGGTAAATGTTAAAAGATAGGGTTAGAAGAAAGTAACTAGATGAATTGGTAGTTAGGTTTCCTCAACTAATTGGTTAGAAGCTAACTATACTTGCCAAGTAGGGCTTTTAATCAATAAACGAATTTTAAAGGCCAAAATCTAATTATGACGGATTTTTAGAAATTAAAAAGGGATATCAAAAGCAATCCAAGTAATTAAAAATAAAAATTCAAATTTTTAACGAAATTTTTATTTACCAAAAATCAGGGTCATTACAATATCCATATATTTAAGAAATAAATTAAATGAAATAATATAAAACTGAACTAGTCTATCTCTAATTTGAAGTCGATATGAAATCATGAAAAATCATTTGTTCAGTCGGTAAGAACAAGTTTTACCCAAAATTTCCCTTAATTATTTTATAACTATTCCGGCGATTCTTGATTGTCTTTCAAATCCAGAAAATCGGGTATTCTTTTGACAATTTCATCTCTATCTTTCTCTTCCAAACCTTCTATTTCTAAGAGGTCCTTGTGAGTGTAGATTACGATCATTATAAGATCGTATATTGTATATATGTTGTCTTTTATAAGTAAAATAGTCACTTTTTGAGACAAGCCTATCTCTGGAATGTAATACATATGGATCTTTCCTTTGTATAGCACGATATACCACTCCGGTAAAAATTTTAATTTCTGACAATTAGAGTGTCCAAATTATTAATAAATTGGTGCACGATATATTGTCTTTTATAAGTAATATAAAAATAATTCCATTAGAGTG
This sequence comes from Rhododendron vialii, assembly GCF_030253575.1. Classification (NCBI taxonomy): domain Eukaryota; kingdom Viridiplantae; phylum Streptophyta; class Magnoliopsida; order Ericales; family Ericaceae; genus Rhododendron; species Rhododendron vialii. The sequence continues at coordinate 23,890,879 of NC_080557.1, read as the reverse complement.
TTCGAATTACTAATAAATTGGCGCACATATCAAACTTTTTCGCTTTTGGATTTGTTTCGTTTATCTTACATTATCATAATAGTGTGTGTGTAACGATCCGAATTTTTGACCTAATTTTTTTTAAATATAAATTTATACTGTTAAATTCCTAATTCAATAATTAATTAGATTGAATAATTAAAATATATTATTATGTGTACAATTGATATTATTTGCACTATTGAATAAGATATGTATTTAAACTTTAGATATACAGGGAATCAGTGATTCATATTCATCTCTTATCTTTCCTATCTAAACTCTAAGTAGAACTCTATTCAAACTAACTCTCTACTTCTCTATCTCTTATCCTATACATAAAAGCGTCCAGATACATTCTCACCATCTACATACATACGTCCACATACATTAGAATTTAAAACCCCCCCAAATGTGGCACTAGTCCCCTATCTTTTTATCATTATCAGTATCACTCTCCTTCCTCATTCCACCACTTCTACACTTATCCTCTCACATTCTCATTACCTTATTCTCTCTCATTATACATACTCACATAAATTCGAAAATTGAACACCAGTATATTATTTTACTCCCAATTCTATTGTTGAGTCTAGAATAGAGAGAGAGAGAGAGAGAGAGAGAGAGAGAGAGAGAGAGAGAGAGTTGTGGGCATAGGTGTGTGCACATCGTGAGTTTCGTGGGCACACCGCTGCTGCGGGCCCTATCAGAGTGCCGCCGGACGCTGCCCCGAGATTTCAAAACCACCATGGCGATCTACGGACACCGTACAACACTTATCCGAACTTAGAATCGCGTTTGAGGTAGTTTTTCGGAAACCCAAAACCTTTATCTGCATTTTAATGGAGTTACTTAGATTTAAAGTTTATTGAAGATGATGACCTGCTGTTAAATTGTCAATTTATTTTTAGCCCTATTTATATTAAAATTTAGTTCGGTTGTGCTGGAATGATTAGTGTTATAACCTGTGAAAATTTATGATCATTTAACAAGTGTTTGATTGTGAAATTACTATTAATGATGCATTGTTGATTTGTATTTGAGTGGACGTTTACGTGTTTAATAAATTATTGGGGTAGAAAAATATTTATGAAATATTAACAAGAATATTTTACTAGTAAAAATTTATTTAGATTGTAAACAAGAAATATTTTAGATTATATATTAGTTAATCTTTAACTCTAATAAATATTAATTAGAATAGACTCTCATAATTTTGTTGTTATAAAAATCTCATATTAATATTTAATACAGTTAGTAAATACTAAATTTTGAAATAAGTATTTTTGTTCAATAAAAAAAAATTAGTTTGTAAAATCTATAAATAGTATGAGAGTTAAAGAAAATGTTTAAATAGTAGAAATGTTTTATAAAATTTCTAAATGAGAGAAATAGACTTAATTTTAAGTGTAGTAATTAATTGTTTGACTGAATATTATTTTGTTACTCGCATGATAAATTCTATGACATGATTAATTTTATCGCATGGTTATGTGTTGTTAGTACTTTTAGTTGAAATGTTGAACCGTGTGATATTTTGTTGTGGCTGTAGATTGGACAAATAGGCTCCCTGGGTGGTTACGAGTAGTGACTCATGCAGACAATGTTAAGTAAATGGAAATTGATAAAGTGTTGAAAGTGTGAGTACTATGTGGATTGTGAATTGAGCCATGGCGATGGCAAGGGTAACCTATGGGACCCTGTGTTGAAATGGGTTACCTGAGGGGCCCGGTGTTGTGACACTAACGTGTGATACATCATGGAAAGTTTCTCTTCGAGGAAGAGAATGGGTCCCATGAGACGGTTATAGTCAGTGAGACGCTAATGTACGATACGTCATGGGAAGTTTCTTTTCGAGGAAGAGAATGGGTCCCATGAGACGGTTATAGTTAGTGAGACGTTAATGTACGATACGTCATGGGAAGTTTCTCTTTGAGGAAGAGAATGGGTCCCATGAGACGGTTATAGTTAGCGTGGGGTAGTGGATGTCCGACCCTAATGTACGATACGTCATGGGATGACTCGATCCTCCTGTTATGGTCTTAAGTGAGAACATACTCGGTACATAACTTAGGTGCGCTCACCTAAGACCCTGGTGCAGGGCAAGCAAGAGGAATTGTGGACCCATGAGACGATTGTAGTTAGTGGATGTGGGAGGAAAGGATCTCGCGGAGAGAATCCTTAGATTACATGTAAGATGATGGATAGTAAAGAAAAAGACGATGTGTTATTATTTTGTACCTTCGGTGTATTATGAATATTATATTGTTGATCTGCATATTGTGGTATTGGGTTTTAGGATTTCTACTTAGTGAATTATCACTAAGGATACGTTTGTATCCTGGCAAATCGTTTGCTTCGGCGTTCAATTTGCCAGAGTGTGCAGGATTCCACAGTGGAGCAGTTGATACAGGTGGGACCCCTGGAACGGAGTTTGGGCCGACGTTGCTTGGAATTCGTGTCAAAATTAGAGTCGCTCTGGAGTTGCTTTTATTAAATAAATGTACATAGATTTTTGTATTATTTTGAAATTGTAATTTTTGTATAAGGATAAATAAGGGCCTAATAGTTTGTAAAATTCAGTGTATTTTAGGGTTAATATTTCCGAAATCCCTTGAGAAATCGGAGCGTTACAGTGTGTGTGTGTGTGTATATATATATATATATATATATATATATATATATATATATATATATATGGTATCTCGTGGATATAATGGAAAAAATGCTATCGTGCATTGAACATGGGGTCGTGAAAAAATTAAACTACATTTTTCATCAAATAGCGTTGTGCTTGTCCGATATATAGGGCCAAAAAACATAAATGTAACTTTTTTTTCTGTCCCGTGTATTGAACAGTCACAAACGCTAATCAAATAGGAGTACTAAACGTTAGGGAAAATGACGGCCCATGACGTGTTTTGATAATTAATACACTCTAAGGACATGTTAAGAACAATTGTTAATGCTGAAAACGTCCTTGACGGGTATTAATTATCAAAGCATGTCATTGGCCGTCATTTTCCCTAAACGTCAGGGCGTGTCCGTCCCTATGACTGGCGGCCGTATAAAGTCCTTCTTCTTATGGGCTCATTTTGGGCTCAATAAATCAAAACAGACTACCGGCAGCCCATACAAAGCCCTTAAATAAGTGGGCATTCAAAACCCCATCGTCACAGCCAATGATACGCTTCAGTACCTATTAATGGCCCGAATCGCTGCTCTCAAGTAACGCAAGTCCAACATGTATTCATCTCTTCTTCTATCGCAATGATTTTATTTTTGTATCTTAAAAATAATGAAGTTTTTCTTCGCCGATAAAGAAAAACTCCTATTCATCCCATTTAATTTTTCGTGCTGTCAGATCATATCATATTTGCATTCTTGTGAAAAAGTAGTCGACCCAAACTGTTTAACTTGGTATCGTGTTCAAGTCGTGTTAAACAGACCGTGTTTGAACTTTTTACCACCATGTGTGGACCACTATCGATCCACCGACTCTTGGCCCATATATAGAGTCCTTATTGAGGGCTCATTCTGGGCTCAATGGTTTAAACCGGGTGCCTTCGCGGCAGCCCATGCAAAAATCTCCCTTAAATAAGGGAAGTTATGCGTTCGAAACCCCATCATCGGCCCCCGTCTACTCTACTGTCACAATGTGCCCAACGGTACAAATTTCTGCCCTGCTTTAAGGTCTAACTCCAACGTCTTCTTCTTCTTCTTCCCAATGCCAAATCCATGTAATGATGATGACTGATCACCTCCGTTGAATTCCCAGTTAACCCCTTCTCTATCATCATTTGAGAGAATGGGAGTGGGAGGGCACTTCTGGGATTTGCTCAAACCCTACGCTCGAACAGAAGACTTCGATTTCCTCCGCAACAAACGGGTCGCCGTGGATCTCTCCTTCTGGATCGTCCAGCACGAAACCGCCATTCGAGCCCACGCACGAAATCCGCACCTTCGACTCACCTTCTTCCGTACCATCAATCTATTCTCCAAGGTATGTATGTACCCCGCACCCTTTTTCTGTCTTCACCCTCTTTTTTAGATTTCAAGAAGGAAAAAAGGTATAGAAACACGAATTAAGTTGTGGGTTTTTCATGCTGTGTTGTTTGGGGGTGTATAAGTGTTAGAAATTGACACAGCGGAAGTTCAATTTCGGATTACCTCTTGGAAGTAACGACGACAGACCGGTAATGGCGTTCTACCTCGTTGAGAGCTTGCTTGAGAGAACCCCACGAATCCAGCGTGCTCCGGTGATGTGTATACTACCAGAGTTATACACCCATGTCCACAATCGAAGACCAACAAGAGTGATAGAGATTTTTCCCGTGTCTCCATGAGTTCAACGGAGATTGATTATATACTAATCAATCCATTGATTCCTCATAAATCTGGAAAGTCTAAGAGATTAGAAACCCCCAGCAATCAAGTCATAGGTTATAAACCCTTTGATTGCCCACGTATAGCTTTTATTCTGCATGCCCAATTACAATGTAATTAATAACACAATTGGTGGGTTAAAACCCTTTTGGGTTTCTACCGAAATGTGTTGCCCACTCATGGGTGTATTGATTACATCTCCCACTCACACATGGTGGGCATGACCTAGCTATGGATTTCTCGTTCTCTCTTACAACTCTTGTTCATACTGGTAATAGACGCTCGACCGAGCGCATCCAAAAACAAATATTTGGAGTACTATACTAAATTTTAGCCAATAAAACCAGTATAGTAACATCCTAAAAAAAATGTCTCGGTATGCCCTTACTCATTCGACCACATCGGATTAAGCATCTTTAATCCCTCTTGAGTACAGATACTCAAAGCAATGCTTAACCCATCAAATTTCATAATGTGCTTACGATCATGTCGCTTACTATTAGCGTCATAACCTGTCGACAGTAAGCCACATTACTGTTGATGTGTTATCAAATAGTCTTCCCTTCCTTCTTATGTCACTTAACTTTGGTATGACCGTTTACCCAGTGATGCCCCTTTAGACCGAATCAATCATGATCATAGGTAGCATGCTAAAGCAACAGACACCGATACCTCTATCTTGTGACATAGCTAAAAGTCATAAAGGGCATAATTTGAGTCATTTTATGACTCGTTGGACTCACATGGTGATGAAGTAGGGATCAATTCATTCACCCCCATTTTTGGTCGAATCAGCACATGTAGTATGAAATACATGCTACGGTAGAGTTCTCTTTAAAAAAATATATGTCTAATCTATTCACACCGTACAGATCTTGGTCAAGTCGTCAACTAAGCGCCTCACCCGAGTCTTCTATTCGCTCGCTACTCTAAGCGTCAAATAAAAAACTCGCATCTGGCTCATCACAGGCTACATAGAATGTGGGTTGTCTATGTATGGTCCAAAAAAAAATTTATAGACCTCATCTTAGCATCAACTAAGGTGACGTTTAGATACACATGTCTCATCTCTGCTTAGCACGCTAGTGCCAGAGGCGATCACTCATGTGAGTGAGCTGATCTCAGCCTGTCAACATACTTATCACGTGACAAATGTGTGTGTCGATAACAATGCTATTAAATAACATCATTTTTATTAAAAAAAATATGTCCCAACAGATAACGGTCAACTGAAAAATAGAGAAAACAATCAGAATCTACGGAGTCCTAAACTCCTAACATGAGCCTGAAAAGCATCTCTAGCTATAGGCTTTGTCAGGGGATCGACGATCATATGACTCGTAGAAACATGTTTCAGGACCACCTCTTTTTGCGCAATCATATCTCGAATGTAGTGGTAGCTCATGTCAATGTGCTTAGTTTTTCCATGATACTTTTGATCCTTTGAATAGGCAAGGGCTGCCATACTATCACAGTGCACTGTAACAAGATCTGAAGTATTAGAGATAACTCTAAGGTGCTGAAAAAACTTCCGCAATCAAACTGCTTCCTGAACTGCTGATGAGCAGGCTACGTACTCCGCTTCCATGGTCGATAAAGCTGTACAGGTTTGCTTCTTACTACTCCAGGTTATTGCACCATTGTTAAGCAAAAACGCATAGCCCGAAGTTGATTTGCGTTCATCCAGATCACTACCCCAATCAGCATCACTATAACCGATTAGGCGCGAATTTGAACCCTGATAGCAAAGTACGTAATCTTCTGTTCCTTTGAGATATCTGAGTATCCTCTTGACGGCTTTCCAATGAACAAGTCCAGGATTAGACTAGAATCTACTGACAAAACCCACTGCATAACATATGTCGGGCCGAGTGCACATCGTAGCGTACATTAGGCTGCCGACAGCACTCGATAGGGAACTCGAGACATTCTTTCCTTTTCTTCTTGAGTCTTAGGACACATATTTCGGCACAAGGTTTCACCTTTAGCAAATGGGAGTGTCTATGGGTTTACAGTTATGCATGTGAAATCGTTCAAGAACCTTCTTAATGTAAGGCTTTTGGGACAAACCAAGTAGTTTCTTCAAACGATCTCTCATAATCTTAACCCCAAGGATGTAATCTGCCTCACCCACATCCTTCATCTCAAAAGTGGAGGACAACCACCCTTTGGTAGCGACAATCATCTCTATATTATTTCGCGCCAATAATATATCAACGTATAATGATAATATGATGAAACTTTCCTTGGACCATTTGACATAGACGCAATGGTCTTCCTCGACCATCGTAAACCCATTTGATTGAATGGCCCGATGAAATCTAAGATACCATTGTCTAGTTGACTGCTTCAAGCCATAAATAGACCGTTTGAGCTTGCAAACTTTGCGCTCTTGTCCATTGACCACAAATCCAACAGGTTGATCCATATAGATCTCTTCATCTAGATCCCCATTTAGAAATACTGTTTTAACGTCCATTTGGTGTAGTTCCAAATCCAAATTTGCTACAATGGCTAGAATCAGGCGAATTGAGGCAAATCTCACTACAGGTGAGAAAGTGTCCTCATAGTCTATCCCTTCCTGTTGAGTATAGCCTTTCGCCACAAGGCGAGCCTTGTACCTCTCAATCGAACCATCTGCCTTGCGCTTTACTTTGAAAATCCATTTAGATCCAATTGCTTTGCACCCTGGTGGAAGGTTCACCAAGTCCCAAACTTGGTTAGTCCTCATAGACGCCATCTCATCATCCATTGCTTTCATCCACTCATCTTTAGTAGAAGACAATAGAGCTACTTGTACTGTATGTGGCTCATCCTCGTCATGCGTAGCAATCATGAAAGCTTCCCCTTCTATCTCAAATCGACGACGAGGAATATTTCAACGATCGCTTCTACGCAACTGAGGTTGTTGTGGTATGCTCCCACTTGGTGGCAAGTTGCTCCCACTATCCCTAGGAGCTTGAGGAATTTCTTCCATAGTCTCTACTAGGCAATCTGGAGCATCTTGATCCACCATTTCATAAAACTGTAAGTTTTTCACAACCTCACCTCTGCTTGGGAATTCTTTCTCAATGAAATTCACATCACGTGACTCTATTTCAGTTACGCTTCCATCGACTTGTTCACCGATAAACACATAGCCCTTAGAGTGTTCAGAGTATCGAATAAAGATACATTTCTTCCCTCTTGGGCCTAGCTTCCCATATTTATGAGAAGTATCATGAACATAACCAATCGATCCCCATGGCTGCAAATTCCCCAAATTAGGTTTATCGCCGGTCCATAATTCATATGGTGTGGAAGGCACTGATTTGGAGGGCACACGGTTTAGAATATAGGCCGCAGTCAAAAGTGCATCCCCACAATAAGAGATTGGAAGATTTGCTTGCGCCATCATAGTCCTCACCATTTCTAACAATGTTCGATTTCTCCTTTCCGCCACACCATTTTGTTGCGGCGTACCGGGCATTGTTAATTGCCTTTTGATCCCTTTTTCATCACATAACCTTTTAAACAATTCAGACAGATATTCGCGACCACGGTCGGTTCTGAGAGCCTTAATGCTCATGTTCAACTGATTCTCTACCAAGTTCATATACCGCATGAAGCAATCTAAAGCTTTCGATTTATGGGAGATCAAATAAACAATACCATAGCACGTAAAATCGTCAATAAAAGTGATGAAATAGGAAGCCCCATGTCTCGCCCTCACATTCATTGGGCCACAGATGTCAGAGTGGATTAATTGCAAAGGAAAAAATCCCTTTTGGCTTTTCCAAACGGTTTTCTTATTGGCTTTCTTGCTAAACAATGTTCACATGCTGGCAAAGACACTTTAGTGAGCTGGCCAATTAGGCCTTCTCTTGCCAATCTGGCCATCTTATCTTTTCCTATATGGCCTAGTCTAGCATGCCATATAATTGAATCATCAGACACATTATCAGAAGTAGTCAATAAAGCAATTGAATTATTAAAACCATGATATTCAATATCCATTATTATAAAACCGTCTGAAATAAAACCATGACCATAAAAACTTGTTCCCAAATAAACTGAAACACCATTATTCTCAAAGACAAACTTGAAACCCAATCTAAGCAAGGTAACTAAAGACAGAAGGTTTCGCCGAATATCTGGAGCGAACAAAACATCATGGAGCATCAGAGTGCGACCATCCCGCAAATCCAGCTTGTAGGTACCAATGCCTAGTACCTCCACGCTAGCCCCGTTCCCCACTTTAATGTCTCGGCTCCCCGTTGGTATCCGACGGTACTCCACATATCCAACTCGGTCCCGCGCTATGTGTTTTGTCGCTCCTGAGTCCACAGTCCACACAGGGAAAGATTGAGCAACAGTAACATGACTAGATACAAAAATAGTGCGAGAAACAAAATCAGACAGTGCCTTCTTCAGCTCAGTGCAATCACGAGCGAAGTGACCTTCTTTGTTGCAGTTATAGCAAACTAGCTTAGCCTTGCTCTTTTGACCACCGCGCTTGCCTCATGCGCTTCATGATCTTAGCCCTCTTGGGCGCTGGCCCAGTAGCCCCTCCTTTTTTGTTAGAGATCTCAGAGTACTTGCGCTTAGGCCTTGATGCCTGGCGCGAACTTGACTCAATCATATTTGCTGAACTAATCGGCTTAGCCGCCTCTTGGCGCTCAGCTTCGAGAACCAAATGACGTTCAACATCATCAAAGGTTTTGAGGTTCTCATTATGTGTCAAATTCTGGCTCATATTATCCCATGTAGTAGTAGAAGGGAGTGAGCGAATCATCGCCTGGACCTGCTGCTCATCAGATAGATTGTTTCCAGCCACTTTTAGTTCGCGGATCATTCTTGCCATCGCCCTAAGATGCTGCTTCATCGTATGACCAGGGCGCATCTTGTACGAATCAAACTTCATTGTTAAACCCGCAAAGTCTTGTGGCTGATGTTCCACCATATTTGACTTTGAGCGCTTCCCACATGGCTTCAGCCGTTTGATACTCATCAAACTCACCAAGCAGATCGTTGCTCATGCTGCTCAGCATGGTAAAGCGCGCGCAACGATCCTTTTTGCGCCAGGTCTCATAGGCCGCAAGATCTAATGGGCGTTGCTCAGTGTCTCCTCTCTCCGGCTCAGTCAGAGAGTGGGTCAAGGTCTCCAAGACCTCCTGCTCATTCAGAACATATTGAATTTTGCGGTGCTAGATATCATAGTTTTCCCCATCCAACTTTTAACCTTTGTTCAAATCAGCAACAATGTTTTTGGAGGCCATTGCTCTACAAAAAAAATTGCGCATAGGGATATTACACACACGAGATTCATAAATTTTGCCGCATCAATCTAAATTAAACAAGAACAAATTTTCACACGTCGCAAGATCGAAAACTTGCAAAGCTTATAATCATCTCTTGCGCCACTTGCGACTATTGTCAATATTTAATCCAATCAACCACAAAATTTTGGGTTTTCGGGAGTAATCAAACTCAACCGAACAACCTCCCACTACTTTAGGCATTTATTAAGCAGGAAACCATATCTATTCATGATATAAACAATTACCATGGGATACTGAAAAATAATCGAGAAAATGGCATATCATACAGAAAGTCCAGCTAGAAATTTACACATATTTGATATGCGAAAATCAAAACATTCCAGAGACTTAAACATGCGATTGGTCTCAATTTCACAAACAATACTCCCTCCGTCCCAAAATGTTTGTCCGGTCCGCAAAACGAGAACCAAAAAATAATATATTTCTTTCAATAAAAAATTTAAACTTTTTTCATAAATCATAAGAACTCATCGATATCTAATGAATTGTTGAAAAAATTTTGAATTTTTCTTGCAAAAATTGTAGTATTTTTACGTTCTTGTTTTCCGGATCGGACAAACATTATGGGACGGAGGGAGTATCTTAATATCATATGAACTTTCAGTAACACAGTAAAATTCAGCCTAGAATCTGGACGAAAAAATTTCACTCAGAAAAATTTAATTTCGAAATAGCCGGTCCAAACGGTGCATTAAAAATGTTCATACGAGCAAGATATGGACAATAAACTATTCAGGAAATAACAAAGCAACCAAACGCAGCCTTAATAGTTTTATAAAATCTTTTACTATTCATCTTCCTCGTGAAAAACAACAGTCGGCGGAGAAAAACGGAAAATGGGTTTTGTGGATTTCTCTCTATACAATCCCAGAAAATGAATATGATATATCAACGAACTCGTATCGATTCAAGGATTCAGAATATGTAAATATTGAGGCAAGAATCGAAACTACGTGAAAGATATATGTAGTCAAAATTACGGGTTCTAAAAAATTTTGACCACTAATTCTGGCCAAACGGCCCCACAAAATCTGTTCAAACTATCCAGAACTGATCTTTGCCTTATCAACTACAACATGCACAATTTTGATGCAAAGTTGAGATGATGCAGGAAATCACCATTTTTTTGAACCAAACACAATATCATCCGAATTGACAGCTTCAAGTTCTAAAATGAGATGCATGAGTCGGATGCATACTTTAATAACAGGAGAACACCTTAAAACGGCTCAAATACCACTGTTAGAAATTGACGCAGTGGAAGTTCAATTTCGGATTACCTCTTGGAAGTAACGACGACGGACCGGTAATGGCGTTCTACCTCGTTGAGAGCTTGCTTGAGAGAACCCCACGAATCCAGCGTGCTCCGGTGATGTGTATACTACCAGAGTTATACACCCATGTCCACAATCGAAGACCAACAAGAGTGATAGAGATTTTTCCCATGTCTCCATGAGTTCAACGAAGATTGATTATATACTAATCAATCCATTGATTCCTCATAAATCTGGAAAGTCTAAGAGATTAGAAACCCCCAGCAATCAAGTCATAGGTTATAAACCCTTTGATTGCCCACGTATAGCTTTTATTCTGCATGCCCAATTACAATGTAATTAATAACACAATTGGTGGGGCCCTATTGGGTTTCTACCGAAATGTGTTGCCCACTCATGGGTGTATTGATTACAATAAGTGTATTTATGAAAGGTTTTGTTAACTTCAGCCTGCTAGGATAATTCACAGTTAATGTAAAAAAGGTTAAACTTTCAATGTACATACATCATGGCACTTTCATGGATATCTATACACCTTTCGCGTATATCAATATATTTTTTTGCAGATTAACCATTGCCCACTGAGCTTAGGTTAGCATTTTCTATTTATAAAAACCAGGTTGGCTGCATTTTTTTCGGTTTTATTTCCGGTTTTTTGTTTGGGATTAACTCCCTGGTTTTGGTAACAAATTCTGCTGTGCAGTTAGTTACTCACGAGAGGAGGAACCGGAATACGTGTTCACAATTTTGAGAAAATTTGACGAAGTAAAGAAAGGGAAATTCTAACATTTTTTGTCGGGTAGATAAAAATATGGGAGATTTGGTGATAAGTCCACTATATAGATTTTATAAGCCCACAAGTCCACCTATTAGTTTTGTAAGCCCACAAGTCCACTACTCTAGGGTACTCTATGAAAGTGCCTAAAATCCTAAACTCTATGAAAGTGCCTAAACTACTAAAATCCTATGACAAGAAAGTGCACCCCAAAACCCTATGAAAGTGCCTAAACCCTTGGGTACCCTACCCTATAATAGGAAAGTGCACCCTAAAACCGTATGAAAGTGCTTAAATCCTAGGGTACCCTAGTCTACCCTAGGGAGTGGATTGGGGCTATTAAGATCCTTTTAAATTGGACTTGACCCCTTACAAAACTAATAGGTGGACTTATGGGCTTATGAAATTCACTTAATGGATAAAAGTCCAATTTTTTATAAAAATATTGACATCAGATCAAGAAAAAGAGATTAAATAGTGGAAAACACAAAAAAGGTGATGAAAGAAAAGGCTTTTTGGACATCTCAAACATACTAGTCTTAAAGTGAACCGAATTAGTTGCATTAGATGAAGTTAACCTTTGTTTGGTTTGTGGGTTGTGATTCTTCTGAATAGAATTTTTTTTTTACTATGGGAACCAAATTTGAGAAAAATTGACTAAGTAAAGATAGGCGAAATTTTCACATTTTTGGCGGGATGAATAAAAATATTGACAAAAAACAGGAAAAGGTTCACACGACCAAATTAAGAAATAAAAAGGCTTTTGGGGTTATGAATAGAAGTTAGTTTGGCTTCTGGGTTATGAATAGAAGTTTGTTTGTTACTGCAGGAACCAAATGGGTTGAGATTTGGCTGGCTCTTGAGTTGATTATAAATTTATAATTAGTTCTGTGGTAATATTTCGAACCTTTGTTGTTTTGCAGTTTGGGGCGTACCCTGTTTTTGTGGTTGACGGAACACCGTCACCATTGAAGTCTCAGGCGAGGATTGCACGATTTTTTCGGGCGTCAGGCCTGGATTTGTCAAGTTTACCGGTGCCGGAGGAGGGTGTTTCGGTTAAAAGAAATCCAGCATTTCTGAAATGCGTGCAAGAATGTGTGGTGAGCTTATTTTCGACCTTTTATGATAGTTGAATCTGTTAGTGTGGTTCAAAATTTAGGTTTGCAATGTGATTGTGAGTTGTCACTTAATCTACAGGGTCCGAACCTTGAATAATAGGGTTTCTTCTGAAGGACAAGCGATTTGGTCATTTTGGTGTTCAGTGTCCATTTATTAGATGGTCTTCTGTATTTGCATAACTTGAAAACATATCCAATGAGGGTAATAGACCAATAGCCAGGACTTGTTCCCTATAAGAGTCATGTCATGTATGCGCATGAAGAATACACTAAATAAGGAAGTCCTTTAAAGCTCTAACTGACGGACATTGTGGGTCTCAAAAAACAAGTAATTTTCGCTGGGCCTCTATCCATATTTTTGGTTCAAAGGACTCTATTTGTTGAAACTTGGAACTTCCTGATAACTTGGTAGAAATATGATATGTTTATTTCCTCCTCAACTATTTTTTTTCCCACAAGGGTTCGATGTCTTTCTGCCGTCTATTTATTAGCACCCATTTGTGGTGAACAAGTATTTGGTATGTATGTTGTGGGTATGATTGATGCAATTGTAAAGAAGGAATAGTTTGTCTTTTTTGTTGGGGATTTCATGGAAAAAGCTGTCGTGCTTTCCTCTGGTTTCTTTGAAAACATTCAATGCATTGGTGTAGGTTTTTTTTCCCGAAAACTGGTGCCCACAGGTCGCGTTTGGACAGCAACCAAAAAATTGTCTTGCATCACGGTTTGTAGTGGTAGTGCATATTCATTAGATTGCATAAGACTCAGCAAGAGTCTGTATGGTTCTTGAAGATAGATAATCCAAAGCCAACAAATTCTTTCTGCTATGTTTAGGTTTACTTTAAGTTGTGAAGGAAGTAATTTGTTCTTTATTAATTATGAATTTGGTCATTTGAAATGTTTGACCAATATGGGAAAATATTTCTTTTAAGCTTTCCTCCTATAATGCTTTTAAGTTGAAAGTAGGAGGAATGTGGTATGTCACATCTTCTAAGATGGTACGATCTGCCAGACTTAAGGTTGCTCTTGCCTAATATCTGGCCAATGCAGGAAAAGATTGCTTCCAACAAGTGTTACATAGAATCCAGATTGATCTGGTATTACACTTAAAAAATCTGAGGCACTGTTGGAGCATTTTTCCTTGAACCGTAAGAGACAACCAGTACATTACACTGTCAAACCCCAGACAAAAAAGGCCATTTGTCTGTCAAGTAGCTTTATATTAGATATTTGGATGACATTAACCAATTGACAACATTGATAGAAATCCAATAGTTTAGGGACACAATTGAGACTATTGGAAACTTTGACGGCAAAAAGTGAGATTTTGGTAGTGCTTGGTGGTTTAGAGTTTTATTTGCTGTTATCCTAACCAGTAGATCTTGGAGAAGCTTATATCATAGACCAGTGTCTCATTCATGCCAAGCTGATAAATTGTTGTGTTTTTGTATGTTACCATGGTTACAAAATCTTATCTGAATATCAGTTATTGTGTTCTGCTAGGAGCTGCTTGAACTTCTTCGGATGCCCATTCTAAAAGCAAAAGGGGAGGCTGAAGGACTTTGTGCCCAGTTAAATGGTGAAGGTCAGGTAGATGCTTGCATTACAGCTGACAGTGATGCATTCCTCTTTGGGGCTCATTGTGTTGTAAAACTCATCCGGCCCAACTCCAAAGTAAGTGCTAGTTCTTTGTGGGCCGCCTTCCTTTCAAAAATCACCTGTATTGGTCTAAGATCTTACTAACGCCACTCACATGCCCTGAATCTTGCTGGAAGGTTTTTGTTTCCTTTATTTTCTGTATTAGTCAGTGTCTCTCCCTTTTCCCCCTACTGTTTTTGTAATTGATACTCTTTCTCAAACATAATTTAGAATTGTGAAGGCCAGCGTAAGGTTTCTTCCTTGAACTAAACTCTCAAATGAGATCAAGTTGTGTTCTCATTCAGACTCTTAAAAAGAGCAAAAAGAGGATTTATTTTTTTAAGCTAAAAAAAATTTATTTGGTGGCATTTCTTTGTTATAAACAGTCTGAAGAGTTGCCATTCTCCATATTTAGCGTGAGGCAAACATGCCCAGCTTTTCCTTTTGTTGGCTTAGCTGGACCCAGAAAGGGAATGGGTGAGACGTGTGTGCCACAAAGTGGAGATGCACCGTGGGCTCAAGTTGGATGGTTGTTCCTACAACTTGATGATTCCCGTCTTTGGAACTTCATGACTTAGATATTGCCTCCATTACTAGTGATGTTGGAGCAGTATTAACCTAAACTGGGCACAGACAACTGAAAATCAACAACAGATACTATAAAACAACAAACAACCGCAGGACTTTATAAGGTTGGTAATTGGCGGAAAACCCACAAATGAATACCCCATTCCAGGCTCAAAGCTACATTATCTACAGATCGAGGGACATTTCTCCAAGAGCAAACACATGCAACTGTTAGACTTGTCCCATATTGCTCATCTAAGCCATCCAAGCTTGGTTAATAAATTCTAGAGGCTACTCCACCTATTGCCAATTGGTTTTAGGTTGGAACCCTCCAAGAAATTTAACATGGTATCAGAGCTAGGTCTTGGGTGGCCTCACCTCTCGTGGGAAAGTTTCTGTCATCTTTGTCGCCCGAGTCAGTCAGTCAGCTCCTGGTCTGTCACTTCCACGTGCATCCGGGCTGCGCGTGAGGGGGAGTGTTAGACTTGTCCCACATCGCTCTTCTAAGCCACCCAAGCTTGGTTAATAAATTCTAGAGGCTACTCCACCTATTGCCAATTGGTTTTAGGTTGGAACCCTCCAAGAAATCTAACAGCAAACCCCCTCCACAATCTTATTACCAAGGACTTTGAATCCATACCAAGCTGCTTGAAAATTCTGCAATTCCTCTCCTTCCATAAGAACTAAATGGAAGCAGCCAAGAACAACTTGTAGATAGATAATCTCATTGACCCAACCCGAGTGCAATTTTGTTCACCCTCCTTAAAAGAATGGTGTAGGTCCCTCTCTTGCAATACACTTTTTTATAAGCATGACATCACTTTGTGGTGGGATCCACACCATTTCAACCAATAGGAAGGAGGTAATGTTCACCCTCCTTAAAAGAGGGTGAACAAAATTAAATTCGACCCAAACCTCCCCCCTTCCCCCCTTTATAGAACTGAGTCCCCCAATTTAGCTCAGAGGCCAAGTCCAGAAAATGGAGAGCCAGACCACATTTATGCTTAATGTGTTGCCACACTAAAGCTGCAAAAACCCATGGCTTAAAGGTCTAGTGACCAGCCAGTGAGTCTAGGTCACCCTAGGCCTATATGTAGAGTTAGTTTAGGGAATTTATAAAATCCTCTCGTCAAAATATGTTTCTTTAAGAAATCAAATAAGCTACAGAAGTACAATTTCAATAGTCCCAAAATATGTCAGAGTTCTATGTGCGGAAATAAAGTATGTGCTTAACAACACTGTTATGCATAAGCAAACCTAACTTGACCGGAACAAACCAGCTACCAAAATCAAAATGGCTACAAGTTCTAGTAGCACTACCACACAACAGAACTAATAACCAAAAAGACTTCGACTTGGAGGCAAAGCTAACTCCATCTACTTCTGCTGACCTGAAAAGTATGTTTTTGATAAACTCCGTAAGCTAAAGCTCGTATGAAACATAATATCCCGTAAACACTTCTAATCATGGATACAACCACTGTTGTATAAGAAGTTTGCTTCACCGATGCTGTATTTTGTGGTCTTTTGACTCTTTTCCCATGTTCTCCTTTGGTTGATCATGGATCAGTTGGTTTTTCCATCACGGCATTCATGACTACCTTACTTTCTGCAGGAACCATTTGAATGCTACAGAATTTCAGATGTTGAAGCTGGTCTTGGGTTGAAGAGAAAACACTTGATAGCCATTTCCCTTTTGGTTGGAAATGACCATGATTTAAACGGTGTCCAAGGTATTGGGCTTGATACAGCTCTTCGTTTTGTCAAATGTTTCAGTGAAGATGAGATTTTGAC
This sequence comes from Rhododendron vialii, assembly GCF_030253575.1. NCBI lineage: Eukaryota > Viridiplantae > Streptophyta > Magnoliopsida > Ericales > Ericaceae > Rhododendron > Rhododendron vialii. Next base: position 23,873,991 of record NC_080557.1, on the reverse strand, counting down.
TAGGTTTGATCTTCTGAACTGGTTTAGTTGCAATTTTCTTGTTTTATTGTCAAAAGAAGATTGTTCACTGGGCTAACCAATTTACATTGTCAATGGCATGGACTGTTATGTAGGTTAAGTGAAATAGGCCGAGGAGAAGCATTACAGTTTCAGGGTGGGGTGAGATCCTTCAATGATGCTTTCCCCAGTTTACATGAGTACTCACCCAAGAAAAAATCTCCTCATTGTTCCTTCTGTGGGCATCCAGGAAGTAAGAGAGCTCATCTCAAGTTGGCTTGCAAATTTTGCAGTTCCAGCACCAGTGAGGCTTGCAGGCAAAAACCTGTTGGGTTTAACTGTCATTGCGGTTCTTGTGATTTGGTATATCATTGCTCAACGTTTTCAACCACTTTTCTTGAGTTCAGGGTTTCAATCTATTATTATCTAAAGAAGAACAGATACAGGCAGTAATATGGACCGACTCATGTATTGTTTTTGCCATGTTTTTTAACATTGTTATCCACAAACATGCAAAACTAAAGGAAACTATTCTAATTCTACATAATCAATAGACCTACGAGCTAATCGAGGTCAATAGAGCTAATTGATGTCGTTTGGTAGTGGATCTAGGGCTATAGTGGTTCAATGAGTGGGAGAGGAAAAGGAGAAGGTTTTGGTGTTCTATGGCTTGTTCCATCAATCGTTTATCATGGTCTTTTACTTTTTCCTCTTTTCAATTTAATGCTATGGTTTACAACTTCCAGGTATTACAGTTTGCAACCCCCCCCGTTTTTTTTACTGAATTGCACAAGTTGTCCCGTTGTGTCCTTAAGATATATCACCGGACATGCCACAAGACTTGACCCACACCTATTATGTCTTATTCCCAGCGTGTCTCACATGGGTGCAGCAACCATGTTGTCGCATGGGTGCTTCATAGCTTATCCTTATGACAATGATATACACAATGTTTGATGGCAGGAAAGGAGAGACAAGGAGCAAAAGAAGAAAGCAAATTGGCAGACAAAAGTTTGCCAAAAAATTGCCATGGAGCAGAATTTCCCAAATGTTGAGATTATTGAAATGTATTTGAGCAACAACCATTGTGATTTTCCTGGTAAAACTTGCTTGATGTGTTGGGCATTCATGTGATAATCAATCTATATGTTCTGCATGAATGTTGCAAAAGTTCCTTTGCTCCTAGCTAAGATTGTTAAAAGTTCTGTTGGTATTATTACTTGCTTGTTTTGCTTTCATTCCCTGGTTCTCTTTCCAATAGGCGTAGGGTTTTGATGTTTGGATTTAATTTCACATTTCATTCTTCCGTTTGACTGTTTCGCATGAGCACCGTGTTGTTAAATATATAGTTTGATTCATATGTAACCTGTCATATTTTCTGCAGCAGATGGTTGCCCTAATTTATCATGGGAAACTCCAAAAACTGAACTGCTCGTTGATTACTTGTCTTTTCATCAGCAATGGGAGCCCTCTTACATACGGCAAAGAATGCTTCCAATGTTGTCGACCATCTTTCTTAGAGAAATGGCCTCGAATCCTAACAAAGATTTGTTATATGACCAATATGAGTTTCATTCTATTCAGCGTTTGAAGATCAGATATGGACATCGATTTTTTCTTGTTAAATGGAAGAAATGTGCACCTGCAATGGACACAACTATTCATGCAGTGAATCCCAAAGACTCTGAAATACAAGTGGAGACAAGTGAACATAGTGAATATGCTGATCCATTGAACGAAATTGATGCCCCCCAGATTTGTCTTGATGATGGGTGCTGGTTTTTGGCGACAGATGAAAATATGGAGCTTGTCAAGGCTGCTTTTCCAGAGAAAGTTGATCAATTTTTGAAAGAAAAGGTACACTTCTATTTCAACCCTCTTTGCTGTTTTCAACCATAACCATGGTCCGATCTCACCTTGGCCCTTGATTTTATTAACTTGATTTGTATCCTTAATATTTGTCGATGTGGTAGCAACCACTGTTATATTAAGGAACCCTTTGTGGCATTCAATTGGAGGCCAAGGGGAAAGAGGGCCAATGTCGATAAAGTTTCTGTACCGCATGTTTGTTATTGACAATTGGACAACAGTTATCAATGGACGTTAAAAACCGGTAGTTAAAGAACTAAACCAATGAGATCTAGAATGCAAGACTCAATGAGGTGAGAACTGAGTAAATTCTTTAAGTGTGCAAATTGTGATTCAGAACTTGTTCGTTTCCTCCCCCCACCCCAAAACCTGTCCTATTTTGCTGTGTGTTCATTTGTCTTTGCTTGGAAACTGCTAGGAACTGAAAGAAATGAAATCAAGAAGAAAGAAATACAGTACAGAATCTGGCGGGACTCAGAATTCAGAATCACCAAAAACGAGAAACTTGCAGCTCAGCATCACTGAGTTTTACCGTTCAACGAAAATGCTTTCTCAGGCAAAGAGGGGGAAGAATTTAGCCGAGAATTTGGAGGATGGTATTGGTTCTTCTGATGGAAAAAGGAAGGGGGTGAGTCCAAAGCTTTCCAAGTCTGCAAGACGCCGTCTTCTATTTAGCTAGGGCATTTAGCATGATACGGATTTGCCCTCTGTAATTATTGTGAAATTCGTAAGTAGCCTGTATATTTTTTTTTGGATGGCTGTGACTTTTTGCTTGACAAACATGAAATCCTCTTGTAGTAGGCTGTTTCCAAGTATGAGCTTCATGGGGAGTCGGGGAAAAGAAAAAAATATGCAAAGAACAGAAGAATTTGTTCCGGTTTAGTGAAGAACAACTACTAAGATATCTACTAGGAAAGACATAAACCACACGCTGGGCCTTCAAGTGTCATGGATGCCAGTGATTTACACTATCAAAACATTGACAAGGAAAAAAAACAAAGAGATGCAGGATGGCAATGTCTAGAATCATTTAGGATAACAAGTTAAACCCAACCCTACCAACTAATTCCCAAGTGGTAGAAGGAAGTTGATCATCCCGGATAAGTCTCATATAAGCATGAGAGAGAGAGAGAGAGAGAGAGAGAGAGAGAGAGAGAGAGAGAGGCAGTGTCTATAATCAATTACGATGATAAGTTAAACCGAACCCTACCAACTAATTCCCGAGTGTTAGAAGGAAATTGATCAGCGAATAGTTTGGACCTTGCTTAAGAGAGGATGGAAGACAGAATCTCATGAAGTACTTGAGAAGGAGCTATAAATGGGGGAAGATGCCGATGTTGAATCACTATTTTCCATTGACGATGAAGAACAGTTAAAGCAGTCCTAGCATTCACCTTTTCTGATTCAGATGATTCATCAAAATCTGGGGAATAGTTTGGACCTTGCTTAAGCGTAACTCCAATAGCAAATATCTACTGCATACATGCAGGGCCGGCCTAGGAGTAAGCCCAGCAAGCCCTCGGGCTTGGGCAACCCCCGGGTTGGGGTAACCAAATTTTTTTTTTTTAAGTTAGACATAAATATAAAAAAAAAAGTTTCCCATAATTATTGCAAACTAATTGCTTGGTTGAGTGGCCACTACATGTTGTCGAGGAGAAATCTTTTGGTGCCGAGTGTGCATATCCCACATGGTACTCGTTCGGCACATCCGGGCCGTCCAATACACTTTTCGACAGCTCGGATTGAAATCCTCTTTCTCCTCTCACCCCAACACTTTCTCTCTCCTTTTTCTCTCTTCAAATCTGAGCCGTCCAAAAACGCAATGGACGAGCGGGCATGTAACAACCCTAATTTTTCATAATAAAAACTAAACATTTATCTTGCAATTCTTATATTTTAATTTACTATTCTTTTAGTAAATGATATAATTTTTTTTTAAGAAAAGAAAATACTAAAACCCTATTATATATAGGTATATGTGTACATGCAAATCCTAACCTTCGGTTCGTGATCCTAACAATCTAGGAAGGATATGGAAGAATCTATGAGAGATTTGATATGGATTTGTTAAGATTGGATTGGATCTTATAGATATGATTAGGATTAGATTTGATAAGATTTTATGGGATTTTATTAGATATGATAAGATTTTATTAGATTTGATTGAGATTTTATTAGATATGATTAGATTTGTTTGGATATTATTGGATTTTGTTTTGTAAGATTATGATCTTATCCTTTGGAATCTGTTGGATTAAATATCCCTTGATTTTATTCTAAGAAGATTCTTGGCATCAAATCCTAGATTTTATTACTGTAAGAATATTCTTGGTATTAAACCCTTAGATTTTATTAGATATTATAAAGATTTTGTTAGATATTATATAGATTTTATTGGATATTATAAGATTTGATAAGATTTGATTAGATATTATTAGATATAGTTGGATTTTCTTAGATTTGATTTGGATATTATTAGATTTGATTTAGATATTATTAGATTTTATAAGATATGGTTTGATTTTCTAGATTCTTCTTCCATGGGTATAAATAGGCTTCACCCCTCCCCTCCATTCCACACACCACACATCACCAAGTAGAATAGAAGGAGAGAATAGAAGGAGAGAAAGAAAGAGGGAAAGAAGGAAAAAAAGACTATTCTCGTTTTATTCTTCGATCGAGCAGAAACGACGTTACTCCGCCCGCGATTTCACCCAACGTACTTCGTAGCCGCTCTACCACCAAGAAGAACAGTAGAAACCTCCTATCTGCTCACCTAAGTATAATGTTGATGTGCTATATGTTTAACTATTTATTTATGATATTCCGTGATTAAATTGTTGAGTTGAAAGGTTGATTTTATCGTTGTAGTGCTTAATTAATTGCATGATTGTTGATAAGTTGTGATGTTATAATTTTCAATGTTATCGGAAATAGAATTGCATGAAATTAGTGATTTATTATTATCGCATGATTTTTAGCAAGCTTTGAAAGAATAATGTGAACGCGAGAAAATGATGCATGTTTACGAGACACGAAAAACGAGAGATGTGGAAAAGATTAATGATTGTGTGAGCATGAGAACCCGATAGGTCCATTAAAGATGGTCAGCGGAATCATGACTCAAGTGTGCGTGCGTGAGCATGAGAGCCCGATAGGTCCTGAAAGAATGGTCGGCGGAATCATGGCTCGGGTGTGTGTGTGTGGCCTAGGAGCCCGGTAGGTCCTGAAAGGATGGTCAGCGGAACTAGTGCCGTGTAAGCATTGTGAAATGGGAAATGATTAAAGACTGAGAACCCGGCAGGTCCTGAAAGAGACGGTCAGCGGAATCAGTGCTTTTGGGTGGCAAAATCTGAACTTAGCCTGGGAGCCCGGTAGGTCCTGAAAGATGGTCAGCGGAACCAGTGCTCGAGGAATAAAATGGAAAGTGGAATCAATATTTGAAAAATGATGACACAGTTTATGATACGCTGCGATAACTCTAAAAGACACTGACACCTTTGGTTATTTTGTGATGCTAAATTTTTTTTATAGAAATGATAAATTGTTATATGTTATTTTTGTTAGTGTATGGGACATAGGGGTAGGAGTTAGCTATTGGGCTTAATTGCTCACGGTGTTACTTTTGTGACCCTGGCATCTTATGCCAGAGTTTAGAGACGTACAGGGGGAATTTTATAATTTGGAAGAGTTTGGTGCTGAGCAGAATAATGCAGAAGAAGACGGACGTCCAGAGGAGTAGAAGTTACCCTAGTACCCCTACCTTATCTATTTAAATAAGTGTAACACAAATTTGGGGATAATTTGACTTGTAATGACTTTATGTTTCTTTCTATTTAATAAATGTGGAAATTTTATTAAATTAACGTTCCCAAAAATCGGGGCGTTACAACTTGGTATCAAAGCCCTAGGTTTAAAACCTCGGCCTTGGGAAGTATGGGTAGACCATAAGATAGTTCAACCATTGCACAAACGTGAAATGAGTTTAAGTTTACCGTCCCAAATTGGGTGGAATTCGGACAAAACAACCTCCGGGTTGAAGCAAGGTGTGGAAACCGGCAGTACCGCTGAGCTGGGAATTCCCGGACAATTGGATGATGACTTAAATCAAGGATCGAATGTGGAATTTGGAAATTCAAAAAATATATATCTTTCCTTGTAGATGAAGCACCCTACGAGACTGAGATAGGCGTATATACAGTCCGATATTTGTCTTCTAGATCAGTTAGGAAGGCTTAGCAGTGGTTAGACTTTTAATATAGTAGTTAGGAAGAGGGATGACGAAAACCTAACTTAGGAAACCTTGACTATCTCTGAGGTACTCGACTTGTTTCAATTATTGCTTGTTTTATATGCTTCTTTTAGTACTTGATCATTATTCGTGTACGCACACTTATCCTTGTGTCTGCCTACTGTTTGTGTACGGTTGCACCTTACATTGTTAATTCTAATATATAGCCTCTCTTATATAGATGAAGCCCCTATACTAAATCCTTAGAAATTTTAACTTGTAGATGGTGACTCCGCGAAATAGCTTAGGAAATGATAATACTAGTAATAGACAGAGTGGAGGATCAACATCCAATGGTCCGCCAATTACTAACCAAGCGAACGGAATGGTAGACCTGGCCCAACTGCTGCAAGCCTTCATCGCAGCAACTAACTACGCAAACCGACCACCACCCCAAGCAACCGCACAGGGACCGATGACTCGTGCGCAAGCGATGAATGAGTTTTGCAAGCGTCGACCACCAGCCTTCCATGGAGGACCTGACCCGACCCTGGCTGAAAGAAACCAAGGTGATATTCCGAACTTTGGATATCACTCAAGATGGAGACCGTGTGGCCCTGGCCACCTATCAGCTGAAAGGAGAGGCTCGTAATTGGTGGGAGTTGATGGAAACAACTCACAATGTCACAACTATGACATTTGCTGAGTTCGAGAACATATTTCTAGACAAGTACTTTCCCACACCGATGAAACAAGCAAAGGTGCAGGAATTTATGAACCTCCAGCAAGAATCGATGACGGTGACCCAGTATGCCGCCAAGTTTGAAGGGCTATCACGCTATGCTCAGAATATCATTCTGACAGAAGATGACACGGCAAGGAGGTTCGAATGGGGGCTCAATTCAACTCGTACGGCTGTGGTTGGGCACGTTTTTCCTACTTATTCTGAAGTGGTGAAATGTGCATTGAGGCTGGAAAGGGAAGACATGGACTCTAAGGCAAGATTGAAAAAGACGGTGACCACCGTTGGAGGACCAATTAGAACTGGCCAGAGTAGTAATAACAACAACAATCGAGGACCATACCCAACTAGGCCATTCAATCAGCAGCCCAACAACCAGCAGTGGAGGAACACTAGACCAATGCAGAATCAATTCCAGAGGCTGCCGCAGGGGACTGTTAGGGACATTTCGACTGTGCAGTGCTACAATTGCCAAGCTCTGGGACACTATAGCAGTCAATGTCCTCAGCCCAGAATGGAGAGACCAATGGGAAGTGGAAATCGGCAGCAATTCCAATCTATTGGCTATGGCAATCAAAATCAAAGTGGACTACAGTCGCAACAAAATATCAAGATGCCACAAGCAGCTAAGCCACCACAGAATAATTGGAATGGCAAGAAACCCATTGGAACACAGAAGAACACTGGAGGGCGTATCTTTGCTCTGCAAGCTGAAGAGGAGGAACAGGATCCCTCTGTGATCCAAGGTACGCTACTGCTATTCAGTACTTGTGTTCAAGCTTTATTCGATTCCGGAGCTTCGCATTCGTTCATATCTACTGCTTGTGTAACTACACTAGGATTAGAATCAGAACCCTTAGGATCGAACATGAGCGTAGCATCACCTTTGGGAGGAAAGATATTTGTAAATCTAATCTGTAAAGGGTGTGAGATAGAAGTGGCCAACCTACGCTTAACCTGTGACTTACGAGTAATCGATATGGCTGACTTTGATATAATTTTGGGAATGGACTGGCTATCGTCACACCGAGCTGTCATAGATTGCCATCAAAAGATGGTGACAGCTTACACTTCTGATGGAACCTGTTTCAAATTTAAGGGGGATAGACAGTCTCCAAATCCAACAAACCGACGGTCAAGGTGGCAAGACCAACTATTTGGATGGCTAGCAAGTCTCAAGTTGGAAGAAACTGATCGTAAGGAGTTAGGATTGCCACATGTTGTCTGCGAATATGCGGATGTCTTTCCTGATGAACTCCCTGGATTACCACCTCGCCGAGAGTTGGACTTCACAATAGAACTGCAACCTGGAACCGCACCAATTTCCATGGCCCCATACCGCATGGCACCAGCTCAATTGAAGGAGCTCAAGAATCAGTTGCAAGACCTGCTTGACAAGGGGTATATCCGACCAAACACATCACCTTGGGGAGCACCAGCTTTGTTTGTGAAGAAGAAAGAAGGAACACTCCGTCTCTGCATCGACTATAGGCAGTTGAACCGTGTCACGATAAAAAATCGTTACCCGTTGCCTAGAATCGATGACCTGTTCGATCAATTGAGAGGAGCAACCTGCTTCTCAAAAATTGACCTTCGATCAGAGTACCACCAGTTAAGGATCAGAGACGAAGAGATTCCCAAGACTGCATTCAGAACCAGATATGGACATTACGAGTTTGTGGTGATGCCATTTGGACTCACTAATGCTCCAGCTGTATTCATGTGTCTCATGAACAAAATCTTTCAACCCTATTTGGACCGATTTGTGGTTGTGTTCATTGATGACATATTGATATACTCAGCCACAAAAGAGGAGCACGAAGAACACCTCAGAATCGTACTACAAGTGCTAAGAGATAACCAACTCTATGCTAAGGCTAGCAAATGTGAGTTCTGGCTTGAGGAGGTTAAATTCCTGGGACATGTTGTGTCTAAGGAAGGAATCGCTATGGATGATAGCAAAGTAGAAGCTATATTGAATTGGAAGCGACCCACGTCAGTGTTTGAAATCAAAAGTTTCTTAGGATTGGCTGGTTATTATCGACAATTTATTCAGGACTTTTCAATTCTCGCCAAGCCGATGACAAGGTTAACACAAAAAGGGATCAAGTTTGAATGGAGTGAAGCTTGTGAGAAAGCATTCCAAGAGCTGAAGAAGAGACTGATCAGTGCACCCATACTTATCATTCCAGAGCGGAATGTAGGTTACACAGTTTATTGTGACGCCTCTAAGGATGGTTTGGGTTGTGTACTGATGCAAGATGGGAAGGTTGTTGCCTATGGATCTCGTCAACTTAGACCACATGAGAGGAATTATCCTACGCATGATCTGGAATTGGCAGCTGTGGTCTTCGCTCTCAAGTCTTGGCGTTATTATCTGTACGGTGACCAATTTGAAGTTTTCACCGACCACAAGAGTCTCAAATACTTGTTCACTCAGAAAGAGCTGAACATGAGACAGAGAAGGTGGATGGAGTATCTCGAGGATTACAAATTTACCATGTCTTACCACCCAGGCAAAGCAACCGTGGTAGCTGATGCTTTAAGTCGAAAGAATCGAGAGCAGAAAGCTAAGGTAGCTATGAAAGAATGGGAAATGGTGGAGACACTCAACGAGTTCAACCTGCAACCATCATCAAGCAATGGACAAGCACACTTATGTGCTATTGTTGTTATACCTGCACTACACCGAGAAATCTTACTGGCGCAAAGGTTTGAACAAGATTGTGAGTTTATACGATTCCAGATAGCTGCAGGAAAAGCCCTTACTGGATGGACGATTCACACTGACAATAGCCTTAGATTCAAGGGTTTGATTTTTGTACCCAATATTGGCACCCTCCGAGAAGTCGTACTACGAGAATTTCATCACTCAAACTTCACTGTTCATCCGGGTGGTACAAAGATGTACCATGATCTGCGAAGAACATATTGGTGGGAGGGAATGAAGAAGGATGTGGCTAACTTTGTGTCAACTTGCTTGGTTTGTCAACAAGTCAAGGCTGAACATCAAAAGCCAGGGGGAGATCTCTAACCCTTACCGATTCCAACCTGGAAATGGGAGCACATTTCTATGGATTTTGTGACTGGGTTGCCCAGATCACCAAAGTCAAACACTGCCATTTGGGTAATTGTAGATCGTCTCACCAAGTCTGCACATTTTCTACCGGTAAAAATGACTGAGAACATGGAGACTCTGAGTTGGCTCTATATTCAAGAGATTGTGCGATTACACGGGGTACCTATGTCCATAGTATCTGATCGAGACCCGCGGTTTATGTCAAACTTTTGGAAGGGGTTGCAGAAAGCAATGGGAACAGACATTCGACTCAGTACCGCTTTTCATCCTCAAACGGACGGACAGACGGAAAGGACAATTCAAATTTTGGAAGACATGTTGAGAGCTTGTGCACTTGACTTTTTCGGAAATTGGGAACGACATTTACCTCTGGTTGAATTCACGTATAACAATAGCTATCAATCAAGTATTGAGATGGCACCTTATGAAGCCTTATATGGACGACCCTGTCGCTCGCCTGTTTGCTGGACTGATGTTGGAGAACCTGGATTGGTTGGACCAGATTTGGTTAGAAGCACAACTGAAAAGATCAAAGTGATACGACAAAAGCTGATTACTGCTCAGAGCCGACAGAAAAGCTATGCGGACAAAAGGAACAGACCCCTATCTTTTCAAGTTGGAGATCATGTATTTCTCAAAATCAGACCGAGTCGGGGGGTGATTCGATTTGGGAAAAAGGGGAAATTGTCACCACGATATATTGGACCATTCGATATTTTAGAGAAAATAGGAAAGGTAGCTTATCGTTTGGCATTACCGCCACAGCTGGATCGAGTTCACAATGTGTTTCATGTCTCCATGTTACGCAAGTACATAGCTCATCCCACTCATGTTATCAATTGGGAAGACGTAACTCTAAATGACGACACGACATTCAAGGAACAACCAGTAGAGATTCAAGATCACAGTGAAAAGAATATTGGAGGGAAGACGATCAAATTGGTGCGAGTTCTGTGGAGGCACCAAGGTGTAGAAGAATCTACCTGGGAACGAGAGGATGTTGTCCGAAAAAATTACCCTCACCTATTTCCATCATAGTGCGTATTTAAATTTCAAGGACGAAATTTGCTAAGGGGGATAGGTTGTAACAACCCTAATTTTTCATAATAAAAACTAAACATTTATCTTGCAATTCTTATATTTTAATTTACTATTCTTTTAGTAAATGATATAATTTTTTTTTAAGAAAAGAAAATACTAAAACCCTATTATATATAGGTATATGTGTACATGCAAATCCTAACCTTCGGTTCATGATCCTAACAATTTAGGAAGGATATGGAAGAATCTATGAGAGATTTGATATGGATTTGTTAAGATTGGATTGGATCTTATAGATATGATTAGGATTAGATTTGATAAGATTTTATGGGATTTTATTAGATATGATTAGATTTGTTTGGATATTATTGGATTTTGTTTTGTAAGATTATGATCTTATCCTTTGGAATCTTTTGGATTAAATATCCCTTGATTTTATTCTAAGAAGATTCTTGGCATCAAATCCTAGATTTTATTACTGTAAGAATATTCTCGGTATTAAACCCTTAGATTTTATTGGATTTTATTAGATATTATAAAGATTTTGTTAGATATTATATAGATTTTATTGGATATTATAAGATTTCATAAGATTTGATTAGATATTATTAGATATAGTTGGATTTTCTTAGATTTGATTTGGATATTATTAGATTTGATTAGATATTATTAGATATAGTTGGATTTTCTTAGATTTGATTTGGATATTATTAGATTTGATTTAGATATTATTAGATTTTATAAGATATGGTTTGATTTTCTAGATTCTTCTTCCATGGGTATAAATAGGCTTCACCCCTCCCCTCCATTCCACACACCACACACATCACCAAGTAGAATAGAAGGAGAGAAAGAAAGAGGGAAAGAAGGAAAAAAAGACTATTCTCTTTTTATTCTTCGATCGAGCAGAAACGACGTTACTCCGCCCGCGATTTCACCCAACGTACTTCGTAGCCGCTCTACCGCCAAGAAGAACGGTAGAAACCTCCTATCTGCTCACCTAAGTATAATGTTGATGTGCTATATGTTTAACTATTTATTTATGATATTCCGTGATTAAATTGTTGAGTTGAAAGGTTGATTTTATCGTTGTAGTGCTTAATTAATTGCATGATTGTTGATAAGTTGTGATGTTATAATTTTCAATGTTATCGGAAATAGAATTGCATGAAATTAGTGATTTATTATTATCGCATGATTTTTAGCAAGCTTTGAAAGAATAATGTGAACGCGAGAAAATGATGCATGTTTACGAGACACGAAAAACGAGAGATGTGGAAAAGATTAATGATTGTGTGAGCATGAGAACCCGATAGGTCCATTAAAGATGGTCAGCGGAATCATGACTCAAGTGTGCGTGCGTGAGCATGAGAGCCCGATAGGTCCTGAAAGAATGGTCGGCGGAATCATGGCTCGGGTGTGTGTGTGTGGCCTAGGAGCCCGGTAGGTCCTGAAAGGATGGTCAGCGGAACTAGTGCCGTGTAAGCGTTGTGAAATGGGAAATGATTAAAGACTGAGAACCCGGCAGGTTCTGAAAGAGACGGTTAGCGGAATCAGTGCTTTTGGGTGGCAAAATCTGAACTTAGCCTGGGAGTCCGGTAGGTCCTGAAAGATGGTCAGCGGAACCAGTGCTCGAGGAATAAAATGGAAAGTGGAATCAATATTTGAAAAATGATGACACAGTTTATGATACGCTGCGATAACTCTGAAAGACACTGACACCTTTGGTTATTTTGTGATGCTAATTTTTTTTATAGAAATGATAAATTGTTATATGTTATTTTTGTTAGTGTATGGGACATAGGGGTAGGAGTTAGCTATTGGGCTTAATTGCTCACGGTATTACTTTTATGACTCTGGCATCTTATGCCAGAGTTTAGAGACGTACAGGGGGAATTTTAATTTGGAAGAGTTTGGTGCTGAGCAGAATAATGCAGAAGAAGACGGACGTCCAGAGGAGTAGAAGTTACCCTAGTACCCCTACCTTATCTATTTAATAAGTGTAACACAAATTTGAGGATAATTTGACTTGTAATGACTTTATGTTTCTTTCTATTTAATAAATGTGCAAATTTTATTAAATTAACGTACCCAAAAATCGGAGCGTTACAGGGCATCACGTGATACCCACCCAGCATTGAAAAATTTTCAGCTGTCAAGACTCTTGGCTAGCCAAGTTTGAATCCCGTGGAATCCATCCCCCTTGTTTTCTTTCCTTTTCTCCATTTTCTACCTCTTTTGTTTTCCTCCCTTTTCCTACCCCAAATGGCACAATATTAGAAAAATAATATTACTAAATTACATTGTTGAATTTTTTTTGATTTAACAAACATAATAGTGGAGTAATGTATAAGTGTTATGTTCTTACATTTGATTAAAGAAAAAGTCAAGCTTACACGGTTTTTGTTTTTACCTTCAAACTATCATTTCGCAAGAGAGGTTAAGTAGTTTGGCTATGATCTCAATTGAAAATGAGGCGCCATTCCATTAAGAGCATTTTTGGGCATTTGAAACTTTTTTAACTTTTTACGCTTTTCAAGACAGGCTATTCTTCTCATATATATCAACTAAAAAGTCCAAAAAGTCGAATAACCAAAAATTAGCGGAACAAACTCCGAGTTCTTGGATAAGTAGAGTACAATAACTGAATTGACAAATTTGCTTCAAAAAATGCAAGGAGAAGTTATTTTCTTTGAATTGAATCGTGCTACTTATAAAGCACAATAACCGGGGTTACATTACGATGTTGATCTTTTTGATGTTATTCAAGCTAAAGGAACATTGAAACTTTGTTTCTTTGTACTTTTTATTTAAATATTTTGTATAACTTCATAGTAAGTGGGAAACAAAGTGTGAAGTTGAACTTGAACAACCCAAATGTCGAGGCTGGCACATACATCTACTGCATCAACCTACAAAAAGGCAAAATGAACCAAAAAGCTAGTCTTCTTTTGATTATATAAATCATAAGCCACACGTGGAAAGAAACATTCGAAATAATCACCGGTAAACATGTGAAACCCCAATACATTAGCGGCATGACAATACGAAGATGGTCTGGTTGTTGTCTTTGAACCAACAGTGAGCATTCACGAGATTCAGATGAGATAGATTTTTTGAGGTTTCGTGTTATTTTACCAATTTGTTGAACCAACAGTGAGCGTTCACGGAATATTTTCACTGCAACAGTAATAGCGTGCTGGCCGTCAGTGGCTTCCAACGACGACGATGCAGATGCGCCTGCAAAAGGGCAGTAAGTGGCCTTGAAAACAGGGCCTCCTCCAAGCCAATGTACATATCCGATCATAGATTGGACGTCGCAATGACTCATCCCCTCGTGAAATTGTTGATTGATAATTAGAATGAATATTGTTGCTTAAATCTGCTATTTCATTTCCTTATGCAAGCATGTCATGTCTTACTTGGTTAGCTAAAGTTCAATTTGGAAAAAGAATTGATTGGGATCTTGTACGCGGAGCAAAATGCTAGGAGTTGTACCCCCACTTTGCAAAGTATTTCGACAAATTGGGCAACAAATGATCGGTAAGATGGATGAGATTATTTTTTTTGAGATCTTACGGCCGGTGAGGTCAAGGTTTCACACCAAGGCCATGCGGCCCATGCCCAAGTGAATAAATGGGAGGTCTCATGACTTCAATTTGAAATAAATTTGATGTGGTTGAGGGAAATTGATTAAAGGGCCAAGAGATTGATCCAGCGACCGAGTTATTGACGGTTCGGCCGAGAAATCGAAGCATCGGCCGTGAGAAAGCCAAAAGTCAGGAAATCGATTTAAGTTAGGGTAAATTTCATTGACCTCCCATGAGGTTTCTGACAAATGCAGGAACCTCCCCTGAGGTTCTAATAATTGCACTGACCTCCCTTACTTTACAAACTATTGTTCAGATTCCCCCATTCCGTTAAATCAACAATAACGCCGTTAGTATTTACTACTAAATGACTAAAATGCCCTCGAATAATTGTAAACTAAAAATCAATTCCTCTTGTTCTATTTTTTCTAATTGGTAATTTTAATGTTAAATTATAACTAACTAAATATATTTGGTCAAATTTCAATAACTACTAATACATCTTATATTTCAATGATCATTATTTTCATATAGTTAATTTTTTTTCATGTATCTCATTTTATTTATAAAGTTAATATTTTGTATTTTTCTAACTCATCACATCCCGAAACAAAAATTAAAAAAAAAACTTGATTTCGACCTATTTGTTATGAGCGAAGTCAATGTATCTTTTCTCTCAATTTTTTTTTTCATGTTTGTATGCTACTTTTTTCTTTGACTTGGGATTTAATACTATTTAACAAAATTAGACTTGAGTTATACATACTTTGGTCAAACTTGTATCGTGAGTTATGCATTTTACAGTTTGATAATCATGGTCTATTTTTTCCTCTCTGACGTGAATTTTGAAAATAAGAGACGCATGCAAATGCCTAATCCAACATACAAAAAAAACTATCTTGTATTTTTTAACGAAATGAAGTTGGTGTAAAAACCTTTTTTTTTTTTCCTTCTTATTTCATTAGTGATAATTATGTTTCATCAGAAATGTACTAGTAGAAAAAAATAGATGAAATCTTTAAAGAATGATCAATGAGTAAACCAAATTGAGTTTATTTCTTAGAAAAATTGAAAAGAGCCATGTTTTTTTTCCCCTCTAGTATGATGGATTAGATATCTCTTTGAGTCCTCTATTTGGAAAATTACACCTTGAAGAGAAGGAAAAACAATGACTATGATAATGTAAAATGCTTGATTAATTATTCAAATTTAACAAAAGTTTGTATAATTGAGTCTAATTTGATGTTAAAATTATCTTATATAAACAGTGTAATGTTACTTTTAATATTTGAGAAACTCCAATTAAAGTACAAAAAATAAGAAAATGACTTGATTGTTTAGTTTAGTAATATTCAAGGGCATTTTAGTCAATTAATAACAAAAACTAGCGGTGTTAGTGTGGATTTAACGGAATGGGGGAATCTGAACAATAGTTTGTAAAGTAAGGGAGGTCAGTGCAATTATTAGAACCTCAGGGGAGGTTCCTGCATTTGTCAGAAACCTCAGGGGAGGTCAGTGAAATTTACCCTTTAAGTTAAGACTGATTGATTTCACGGGCCATTTTATCTTTCTTCCTCAACTTCCCCTTTCCTTCCTCTCATCCGAGCGATCTCCTCCGTTCCCGTCACCGCCGTTCTTGCCGCCAGTCACCGTTTTGCTTCCTTGGTTCTCTCCAATCACCGCCGTTTATCGCCCCACTCTCACACCGTTGCTATGGCTTCTTCACTTCCTCCTTCGGTCGATACCACTTCCAGTGCCCCTTCATCTTCTACTGCCACACTGAGAGATTCGGGAAAGGCTCCGGCCGTTGAGGCCACAGTTCTTGGCAGGATTTTGAATACCCGTGTACTTCATTCGAGTCGGCGTTCACTGATTGTTGGAGGAGGTTCTTCGCAATCGAACCCTCCTGAAACCGAGTTCGAGGCTCCCTCTGAGGCGGGTAATGAAGCTTTGCTGCCATTTGATGCTGATATGTACGTCCCTCCAGTTCATATAATCGGGCGTGGGGGTTCGTTGCAATATCGCCCTCCTCTCAATGATGTCGCACCTGAGGTTTTGTGCAGGGAACCGAAGCAACATTTCGATTTTTCCAATGTGAAGGTAATTTTTATCCTGCCAATAATATTATTTGCATAAGAATTTACGAAGCAATGTTTGCGAATGAATTTGAGTTAGAAATTGCCCCCTGTATAGGAAATTCTGTTTTGATCCTCCTCTGTATTTTGTCAGGCAAATGAGAAGCTACGCATGTGGGGGAGCTGTCCTCAGGTTTTTGATTGGTACGAGAGGCTTTCTTAGGATGCTAAAGACGCAATTACTTTGGCTGGCTTTGAGCAGTTGATATTGGGCTTCCATCTTCCGAAAGCGGAGTTAGGATTGACTATAGCATTGGTAGAACGATGGTGGGATACTACCAACACTTTTCATTTTGCTGAGGCTGAAGAGATGACAATCACACCAGGTGATTTTGCTCTGCTTACAGGTTTGAGAGTTGGTGGCGATCCCCTTCTGATCGACCCACGGATCCACGAGCGAGAAGGTGCATTTGATTACCTTTTGGGAAAAATACTTGTTGTGTCGGAGAGCGGTCACATCACTTATTCCTGGCTCCGAGAGCAGTTTGATCGTGTGGGCATCGAATCTGAGATATCAACGCAGCAATTGGTGATGGCCTTTCTCCTTTATCTTCTTGGCCAAACCTTGTTCTGCAACAAGGAGAACTCAGTGCACATCTAGTTCTTGGCTGCTTTGGTGAATTTGGATCCTATAGCAAAGTTCGACTGGGGGACTCTCGCTTTTGCTACACTTCACGGGCACCTGAGTGCTTGTTCGCGGGGCGTTAGCCTCTCACTAGGTGGGCCCCACTGCATTCTCAAGGTATATGTTTTAGCTTTCTTTGTCGTTCCTTTATTGCCTTGGTTTCTATAACTCATGCTTGTCTTTATCTTTTCTTATAGCTTTGGGCTTTTTAGCACCTGTTACAGTTTCCTTCTCTGACGAGGCATAGGGAGCCACGGTTTGTTCCATGGGCGGTCCGCTGGCTGAAAGGGGTTCGGAGGACGCAATCGCCTGCCATGGACTTGCTAGCTTGGAGGCGGGTCCTGGACCGTTTGACAGTGAACCACGTATGACATGTTTTATCCTTTTATCCTCACGCTATCTTTCCATTCTTTTATACTGACATTGTCTTGCTCATAACAGGTGCGTTTTAATCCCTAGGATACCTTGCTTGACGACGCTCCTTTGGAGTTGACTTCGGCCCGGGCTTTAGACAGCCAACACTTCCTCTTGGAGGGCCCTTTCTCAAGGGCTTGGTACCTTGGAGAAAGGGTGGCGAGACAATACTTCCCAGGCTCAGAGGCGTTGCAACTTGTTCCTCTTCCTCCCCCAGCTAGCAAGGGGTCGACTCATCTTTTGACAGGAGAGGGTTTGCTTCTTGCTCTCGAGAGACAGCCAGCCACAAGTTTTCTCCAGGCGGGAGATTACTCGGCCTTCCGTTTGGCCTCGTTGGCCCTACCCATTACCGCTGCTGCTGTTCTTCGTCCCATTTGGCCACGGGCCCTCAGCTTTGTCTCTTTCCACAATGCCAATGGAGAAGAGAAGCATTTGATGTTGACTCCATGTGCTACTCAGTTGTACGTGCTTCCTACCGGAGTTCAACAGGTAATTTTGCTTTGGTCTCTTTTGACATTATTCCCATGCTTTGCTATATATATGACCATTTCCTCTTCAGGTGCCTGTTGACATAGTTCAGGAGTGGTTGCGTGCATTTCAAAGTGCAGAGGCCCTGGTTCGGAGGCAGCGTAGCCGGATAGTTGCGGTACATATCCTTTAATTCTCTCCTTTTCGTTATGTATTCTTGCATGAATCTGAACATTTGTGTTTTGTAGCTTGAAGCGGAGCGAGCGCCAACAGTGTCTGTCATTCAGAATGTTGGCGTTAGCGAAGGTGAGAGTACAAGGGCTGGTGATGGAGGTGCTGGAGTTGATGATGAAGGTGAGGGACAAAGGATTAGTGTCCCAGTTCCTGAGCGCTGTCGTCCTTCCTCTTCTCGACCCGCATCCAAGAGGGGTTGTGGGCAGTAGCTTGCTTTTCCTTTCGTACCTGTATCATTAGTCCTAAAACAGACAAGGATATGTATTTTTACGAAGTAACTTCAGCATGTTTGGTGAGTTTGTAACTTAAACTCATGTTTTGTCCCCGAGATGCTTCGGATTTATGCAATAGCTCTAGAGTATGGTTTAAAACTATTTTGAACAGGTTTTTGCTATCTTTTGAACAAGTAAATAGTTTTGCACCGAACTGTTCTTTGGGCTGGTAAATCAAAACATTGACCGAGGAATGGATCCCTCGGCCGAGGATTTCATTTTTCGGCCACTATTTCCATTTCCTAAAGAAGCTGATTTATTTATTTTGGCCAGGTGGCATTTTCCTCATGCTTGAATTCGATTTACACCCTTCATTTGCTTTTGCCATTACTACAGTCTCTTTGTCTTGGTTTAGGATTTCTAAGATATCTTGTCTTTTATATCAATGACCTTTTAGTCAAAGGGGATGAGCAACGACTCTTGTGACTTTTGGTTTTTGTCAATTCTTTGAAAAAAAAAATGATTAAGCTCATCTTTTGCGAGCTTAACGCAGGGTTAGCTATACCCATCATTGAGTACAAATCTATTTGATAGCTTTCCTTCTCTTCAATTGTTTGGGTCGCATTTCGAAGCGAGATTGCCTACGTATCCCAATTAGGCCTTTTACATAGTTCCAAAATTACCACCTTTGAGGTTGGGTTTCTACCCCCTTTTTTTTTCTTTTCTTTTCCTGTGCTTTAAATTTTTCCTAGGTTACCCGATGGAGGTTGAGTCACTAGCGAGCTTTCAAATGCCTTACCTTTTTCCTAGGCTGTGCTTTTGCAGTTTCTTGTCCTAGTAGGCTTTGCTCTTACTTTTGCTTGGGTTTCTTAGGCTTCCCAACGAGCATTTCTCACAAGAGGTTTTCTGTATTTTGAAAAGGAATTTGGAGACGTTTTTTTGAATCTCCTTTGTGTTTGTACATTCGTGATGGAAAAGCTAACTCTAAGTGTTCTCACGGAGATAGCATCTTCTTTCTAAGTTTTGACAAAAACCTAGTTCTAAGTAATCAGGGCTCGTCCCTTCTTTCCTTTTTGTTAGCAACATAAGAAATTTTGATTCTTAAAATCTCCCTTCCTTGGCAAAGAGACTGTAGTGTATAGCAATTGCATTTCAAGGATCAAGTCATTCAATAAGCACAAAATGAGAAGATAAAATGGGAGTTTATTTAGCTATAGAAAAATGCCCAGACAGGGGCCCCAAACACGTCCTAGCTTGATTCAGGAAATGAAAGTAATGTTTTTGCCATGCAATTACTGCAACATCTCAGGAGTTGCTCTTTTTTCCTTGCCTTTCACAGTTTTATACTCCTCTTTACCTCTTCTTTGCCAAATAGAATCTTTAGGTCAAACTCAGCTAGCACCTCGATCCAGTCTTCGGGAATGGGGGGCGATTTTATCGGTTCTTCTTCCATATCATTGTCAGTCCATTCTTGATCAAAGAAGATTTGCATCCCGGGATGCCTTTGTTTGGTGGTTTCATCTTCCCATGTTTCTGCAAAACCACAAAATGGAAAATCTTCTCCTTCCCTCACAAACCAACCGTTGAGCATTTTTGGAAGCACGAACTTCTTCTTTGACCTTGCTTCCTTTTGCTTTTGATTTTTCTATGCTTCTCTTCTTCTGTATCTCGGCCCCTGTCGGGGTGTAGCCAAGACCAAAGGCGTATTGATTATGCAGGGGATCAATCATTTGCGGGATGCCTTGTGATCTTTTGCCTAAACCCAATCTAGGATAGTAGTTCTGCTTCTTCATCATCTGTATGGCCGGAGCGCTTACGTAGAAACTTCTTTCGGCCATCAAAGCTTGCACAGCAGTTGCTTCCTCAAGACCGAATCCAATAAGAAAGGTTTCCTCAGTCCCTACTTCTTGCGCAGGTGTGTCGGAATGAGCTCGGATTGATGAGTCCCCTAGGATGGTTACGACTCTTTCATCTACTGCGAACTTGACCTCTGATGTAAAGTGGAAGGTACTGCCCCAACGTCATGTAGCCAAGGCCTTCCTAGCAAAAGATGAAAAGTGGCTGGTATATCCATCACATGGAATTCCACGTTTCTCTTAATCTTTTCCACTTCTATTGGGAGGGTAACACACCCAACCACTCTTCTCTTTGAGTTGTCATAGCCCCTTACACCTTGGCTTGAGGGGCGTATATCAGGAGCGCTTACCCTTAATTTGTCAAGGGTCCTTTGAGGACGCACATTTAGAGCAGACCCATTATCCACCAAGACTAGTGGGATCCATTTAGTGAGACACTTGAGAGAGATGTAAAGAGGTTTGTTGTGTCCAAGACCTTCAGGAGGTAAATCCTTGTCAGTGAAAGCTATTGTTGGTTTTGGGGCTTTGGATGCCATTATAAGGCGCACCAGATTCTCAGGAGTGATATCAATGGGAACTTTGGTTTTTCCTAAGGCTTTGACGAAGGAATTGCGATGCTCATAAGAAGACATGAGTAGTCCCCAAATAGAGATATCAGCTTGAATTTTCTTCAGTTGTCTTAATACTCTGTCTTATTATGGTTCCATTCTTTGACTTTCCTCTTCTTCCTCCTCCATTACTTGGGTCATGACTAAGCCTTCTCCACTAAGCTTGGGAGGTTTGTATACTCTTCCACTTCTGGTGAGATGACCTATCTCTTCTTCTTGAGCTCCCAAAGGGTCAGCAGGCTCAATTCTTCCAACTTCCCAATCACTTGGTAGGGCTTGGCCCATTTCTAGCCACCAATCCCCATCATCGATTGCGTAAATGTGAAGGAAATTGAACTCTTCCTCTATCGTAAGACATTCATGATCCTCAGGGAAAGTCAAGGATGGCTTGGCTTGCATATTTGGGACAATGTATCGGGTAGAGTTATATGTGGGTTTGCTAGGTAGGCCTATGAGATTGATATTTCAAGGTGGTGGTTCAGCATTGTGAGTGGGGAGTGGATTAGTTTGTACATTGGGCTTGGGTGGCTTTATGGCTTGGCTATCAATGAGATCTTGGATGTCATGTCGAAGACACATGCAACGGTCTGTCTCATGTCCAGGATGTTGGTGATAAGCACACTGTTTATTAGCGTCATAGCTTGGGCTGTAAGGTGGCTGAGGAGGTGGGTTGTTTAAGGGTTTGAGATGCCCTTGACAGCTCAGAATGGCTAAGGCTTGGGATGAAGTCATGTAGAGAGGGTCAAAGTTGAGGCGGGGGCGATTTGAGTTTCGAAAAGAACTAGCTTGGAAAGGGTCTTGTGGTAAGGTTGGGGTAAGGGTGTTTATAGAGGCATGAGAAGTACGGGTAGGAAAGGTTTTTTTGGGGGGAAGGGGAGTTTCTTCTTTCCCAATGAGCCCCAGCTTGATTCTGTAACAACCCTAATTTTTTGTAAGTAAAAATTTCGTTAAATATTTGAATTTTATTTGAATTACTTATTTTTACTTTCAGTAATCCGTCGTAATTAGATTCTAGTCCTTCGGGGTCAATCGAATTAGATTCCAACCGACTACTAGGAGGAACCGAGCAACCAAACTCACCTGGTTACTAGATGAACCATTTGAACCTTTTGCCTTTACCCTTTGGTCAATAGAAGTTAGGGTAATCTTTGTCCATTGAACAATAAGCCTCTCATTAAAATATTTTGATAAGTACAAAGATATAGTATTATATATGTTTTAAACACATGTGCAAAGTACATATATGCATTGTTTATTGGGAATTCTCCCACCCTTCTATTATCCTTTGGTTATTAACCACAAGGGGAATTATTACCCATTGGGTAATAGCTCCAATCTTCCAACAAGGTACAAGGCTTTGTTTTAATAATTAAGATTGGGATTCCCATGTACTTTTATGCATTAAAATATTAGGGTATATCTAAACCCTAGATTTCCTAGTACTTTGTTGATTAATTTAATACTAGTACTTTATTGTTATTTTAATGAGGAGAATCCTAGCATATTATTTAATTAGGGTACTTGGTACCACTTATATATTTGAATATTGGGCATTTGTACACATGTATCAAAATCCTAGATTTGTAAAAGTACAATATTTATTAGTTTATTGGGAACATGTGTCTAATTAGGATTGTTTAATGCGATATTGGATTTGGAAAATCTAGTACTTTGTACTTCTATATTATCATATATGCATATATATGTATGTAGTGTACGAGGAGAGAGAGAGAGAGAGAGAGAGAGAGAGAGAGAGAGAGAGAGAGAGAGAGAGAGAGAGGAAGAACGAAAGAAATTTGGTTGTACCTTGACTTGATTCACCATGATCTTCCATGATCCTTTCAAATCCTTGGCCATGTATTCTTCCAAGCAAAGATTTACCTTGCTTTGTCCTTTTATAATTGTTTTTAGACCAAATCTTGTACAATTATCTTTTCCCTCCATCAAAACTTCCAAAATCTTCCATAACCAAATCCTTGGTACAAATCTTAGCCATGCAAGCCTAGGGTTAGGCTTTGATCTTCCAAGATTGCTTGACAAGTGTCAAAATTTGAGGTATGGAGAAAGAGAGGGGGGGGGGGGGGGGAGGGGCGGCCTTGAAGAGGGGAGAGAGAGCCAAGAATTTTCCTATAAATAGGACCCCATTCCAAGCATTTCAACTCACACCTTCACTTCTTGCTCCAACTTCTCTCTAGAAATCCTTTGTTCTTTCTTTGTTCTTGTTCTTGAGTTTTTCTTGTGTTCTTCAAGAAACTCATCCAAGGCCGCCACTAAACCGCCACTCGACCACCCTCTCGATCCAAAAGTAGTAGTAGTAATAGTTAAAGTCAAGTTTCGAGAGAAACCTTTCTCTTTCGAAACTTCCGGAACATACCGTAGGAAGTTACTCCGCCCGATTGTCAACTTACTTTCCGTAGTCGCCACTACCGCCAAGAAGAATGGTAGAATACCTCTACTCACTTCCCTAAGTATAAGTAGATTATCCTTAACAGATTTCGAAGGATAAAACTTATCATTTGTTTAGAAGTATTTGTATTTTGATCTTTAAGATGATTATGAGCATGCATATGTGAATTGCTTGTATTACTTGTGGTGTGATAAAGCATAAGTGATTTTCACTCCAAAGGCGTCCGTACATGTGGCGTTATGCTTGAGCACGATTAGTAATATTGAGTTGAATGATCTTGCTAGTTTAGTTTCAAGATTTCAATGAATGATTTATGAGTACGTATGTGAACGTCCTACCGCGGAGTCTATGCATGAGAACGAGACACAAAAATTAAAGAAGTAGAAACATGGCACCTAGGGTGTGGATAATGATGAGATGTGTTTTGAAACCGCAATGTGGCAGGACTTGGTAGCCCATTGTGTGCATGGAAACCGCAATGTGGCCGGACTTGGTAGCCCATTGTGTGTATGGAAACCCGCGATGTGGCCGGACGTGGTAGCCCATCGTGTGGATTGTGAAAACCGCAACGTTGCCGGACTTGGTAGCCCGTTGTGTGTATGAAAACTCGTAATGTGGCCGGACTTGGTAGCCCATTGCGTGGATTGTGAAAACCACAATGTGGCCGGACTTGGTAGCCCATTGTGAAGATTGCCAATGCGGCCGGACGTGGTAGCCTCATTGGTAATATGGCTTGGTTATCCGCGGAGAGGAGCCAATGCAAGTTTTGTGTGCCAATGGGAACCCGGTGCGGCGGAACCATTGTGAGGATACTCGGGAACTCGGAACGGCGGAACCGAGGTTGGGTGTGTTGAAAAATGATTTTGGAAATGATGATATGGAAAATGGTGACACAGTCTACGATGAGTCGAGTAGGAGAAACTCAGAAAATCTTGGACACCAACGATAGTTGATTAACGAATATGGATGTGTCATTGTTAGCTGTGTATACATGTATCATGTGGAAATCGTTGATTGTATAACCTGTTGTTTGTAAGTTGAGGGTTAGTGGGTATGGGTTAATCTATTGAGCCTTTGTAGCTCATGGTGTTACCTTTGGTGACCCTGACATATTATATTGGTGGCGACGCTGGTATAATGTGTCAAACCTTGTAGATGTTCAAAACGAACAGTTCACCGTGGAAGCTTTTGGAGTAGAGGAGCTTGCTAGGATGGAAGAGCAAGTAGAGTAGTATTAGGAACCCTAGTTTCATTCCTTATTGAATAAATGTACCATTTACTTATGATGTATTTATGATATAATAAAGAGCCAGACTCTCTTTATTATGTAATAAATGCCTCATTAACGTACCCAAAATTCGAGGCGTTACAGATTCCGTCTTCAAGCTGTAGCCAAATAGCATGTAGGCATTTGAAATCGGTGATAGCTTGAGTGTAGATATGCTTGAGATACTTAGGCTGCAGATTTTTGAAAACTATCCTCACTTGGTCCTCTTCAGAGGGACGGTTCTTCATCTTAGCGGCTTTTTCTCTCCATCTAACCTCAAAGGTAGCAAAGTCTTCGCTTGACTCTTGCTTGGTCATCTCCAAATCTCGGGTGGTTAACTCAATTTGGACATTATATGCATATTGTTTGACAAAAGCATTGGCAATCTGCGGCCAGGTTTGACATTGCACAAATTCCAAAATGAGAAACCAATCGAGAGCGCTTACAGTGAGAGTCTGTTGAAACAACTGAGCGATGAGGTCATCAGTCAAGCCCATCGGCTTTAGATTGTTGATGACATGGCGGACATGGCTGGTAGGGTTACCAGTTCCATTGAACTTTTTGATGTTTAGCATTTTGAACTTCTCAAGTAGTTGAGAATCTGGGAAAAGGCAAAGCCCTTCAAAGTCTAGAATTTGGTCCCCCTGGGAACGGGCCAAGGCGTGTTTGACCTCCTTGACTTGTTTGACTAATTCAGGATTTTCTACTAATACCACTGCATGAGGATTCTCTGCTTCTTCCTTGTCTTCAGCATCTCTTGCTGCTTTTTCGGCTAATAGATAAGTGATTTGAGCTCGAAGTTCAACTATAGTGGCATCATTGTCTGCCATTTTTGAAATGGAATGATAGATTGGTGAAGCTTGAGGGTTGGTAGATGATCGGATTTGCTGGGAAGATGACCGCGAAGTCCCAGGAAGTGATTGGGACCGTTGCGGTGGAGGTGTTTTGACAGACGAGGATGACAGTCGGGATGGCTATAAAGACCCCTGTTTGGCGTGACTTCGTGTGTTGTAAGAGTATAAAACTGGCTGAAGTTGCTTCTTTAGTCTACCTATCGTGCTTGCTTTAAAGTAAAATACCTATAAGTCAGTAATTGGTTGTATAGGGTTAGGATTTGGGTTGAAAATCCCAACCCTTCTGCACAGAAAAGATGTTACAACAGCAGTTTATTCAGGGTGTGAGGAAGAATTTCAAAGCAAAATACAGGAAAAGTCTTTAACCTGCGGGTTCCTGCCTTATTTTGATAAGTTCTATGGCTCTCTAACACGTGTAAGGTTTGGGTAGTCTCAAGGGTGCTCCGATGTCAAAGGGCACCAATCCTTTTGCCAGCCCATCATAGGCGGCAATTGGGTGATTTCCTTTTTGATATACCACTAGATACGAGTGACTGTGGAGTTTGCTGGAACCCCTAACATAGCCTGTGATATGCTGGGATATTAGGTGAACTCACCGAGGTTGCCCGCTCAATGCATATGATAAATGAACTAAATAAAGCATGTGTTAGTCCTATGTCGAACTTTCTGGTTGTGGCTCTCAATTCCCCAACAGAGTCACCAAAAATTGTAGACACCTCCCTGAGCGGGGCATCACCAAACAGATTGATCATCGTTTGTTTATTTGCTTTCTACTTCATAAACCAAGATCGTGGATGTTCCCAAGGCTAGGAACATCGCCACACAATAGCGGTTATCATCAAACAGAGTTGCCACCTAATTTATAAAAACTAGGAAAAACAAATAGAGATTCCGGGTACGGGAGTCAAAAGTACAATAAGGGGAAGGTGTTAGGCACCCCTCTTTGCCCAGTCGTGAGACTGGCCCATAGTTGTTTGACATATGATTAACTCATGCTTTATCTAATTCTAAACATGTAAACTGGTTATTAGCCTTTAACAGTTAAATATGGTGAGCCAGAACGATAATTAAAACATGCATAAGAAATAAGCAGAATGAAACAAACTATCCCAGGGAAATGGATCTCGCAGTCGGTGAATAGACGTCATGGCCAAAAGATTCTCCTGGTTTGATGTAACGGCCGATGGATCGAAGACCCAGCCGATGTTCTTCCTCACACCAAACTAAACAACTAACAGAGGATCAGAGAGCTATGATTAAGTATAAAAACAGAAAATAAATTGGACCAGAGGCCCCTAGGCCACACCACCTTGATCCCTCAGTGACTTGATTGTTTCGGATTGAGGGTGATTGACTGATTGCTTCTTAAAACCCTAGGTTTAGGGTTTGAACTTCGGGGTTTGGATCGTTGGATCGTGGCTGCCTTCGAGAGGTTGGGGCTTTTGAAGAGGAGATGTGAGAAAGTATATTTGCAGAGTTTTATGGCTTTTGGGAGTGATTAAGTATATCAATTTCGGAACCCAAAGGCCCCTTTATATAGGCATAGGGATGACACACCTCAACCAATCAAATCGATCGATTGATTGAATTAGAGTTATAAGGCAACGTGAACTCCTCATGGTAATCTCCTTATGTAGCCCGAACGTATCGGGATTTGGCTGCTAGGGTTTTGTGATCGGATCAAACGATTGATAGAACGTTCCAGAATCTGGAAAATAGACGATTTGGCAGCCGAGCCATCGATCTGGCAACCGAAGGAACGATTAAGTAGCCGAAGGATAGACTTGGCGGCTGAAAGATCAATCTCTCAAGGAGATTTTCAAGCAACAAGTTTCACGGGTGAAGAAATGATGTTGAGGCCGTGAGATCGATGTTACGGCCAAAAGATAGATTTTCCTAGAATTCTGTATTTCTATCTGAAAGGCTATTTGGCTCTAGATTGGGTCCTTTAAGTGGCTAGAAGTTCTCACCATAAATCCTAAGGTTCGCGAGAAGTCAATCAGCAATCACTGTATCCATATCATCATCGGGATGGTCCCCAAGGTGGGACTTGAAATAATCGTTAGGCCAAACTGGGGTGTCTACAACTTGCTTGGCCAATTCTGGACTTTCCATTGTTACCACTTTAAGAGGATTCTCATCTTCTTTTGTGTCTTCTTCGTCCTCATCATCTCTTGCTGCTTTCTCGGCTAGCAAAGCAGTGATTTGAGCTTGGAGATCGGTGATAGTAGTATCGTTGTCTGCCATTCTTGAAATGGGAGTGGGGTAAGGGCTTTGTGAAACTCAAGGATTGGAAGATGATCGGGTTTGTTGAGAGGATGACCGCAAAGGCCCAAGAAGTGATTAGGACCGTTGCGGTGACGGTGTTTTGGTAGGCAAGGGTGACAGACGGGACGGCCGCAAAGACCTCTATTTGGCGTGACTTCGGATGTTGTAAAAGTATAAAATTGGATGTGGTTGCTTCTTGACTTACCTATCATGCCTGCTTTAAAGTGAAATACCTGTAAGTCAGTACTTTGCCATATTGGGTTAGGATTTGGGCTAAAAATCCCAACCCTTCTGCACATAAGGAGTTGTTATAACAACAAATGATATAGGGTGTGAGGAAGAACTTCAAAGCAAAATGCAGGAAAATTTCTTAACCTGCGAGTTCCTGTCTTAATTTGATTAGTTCTATGGCTCTCTAACACATATAAGGTTTGAGTAGTCTCAAGGGTGCTCCGTTGTCAAAGGGCACCAATCCTTCTGCTAGCCCATCATAGTCGGCGATTGGATAGTTTTCTTTTTGATATACCACTAAGTACATGTGACTGTGGAGTTTGTTGGAACCCTTAACATAACCCGTGACATGCCGGGATATTAGGTGAACTCAACGAGGTTGCCCGCTCGATACATATGATAAACGAATTAAATAAAGCATGTATTAGTCCTATGTCGAACTTCTTGGTTATGGCTCTCGATTCCCCAGCGGAGTCACCAAAAACTGCAGACACCTCTCAAACAGGGCATTGCCATAAAATATGATCAAGTTTGTTTGCTTTCCACTTCATAAACCAAGATTGTGAATATTCTCATGGCTAAGAATACCGCCACACGATAACGGCTATCATCAAAATAGAGTCGCCACCTAATTTATAAAAAACTAGGAAAAATATAAGATTTTGGGTATGGAAGCCAAGAGTACAATAAGGGCTTAGGCACCCCTCTTTGCCCAGTCGTAAGACTTGCCCATAATTGTTCAACATATGATTTGTACTTGCTTTATTTACTTCTAAACACGTAATTGATTTTAGCCTTTAATAGTTGATAAGGTGAGCCAGAACGATAATTGAAAGCATGCATCAGAAGTAAATAGAACAAAACAGGCTATCCCAGGGAAATGGATCTCTCGGCCGGTGAATAAATGTCACGACTGAGGGATCCCACTGGATTGATATATCGGTCGAGGGATCGATGCCTTAGCCGATGTTCTTCCTTACACCAGACTAAATGATTAGCAGAAAATAAAAAACGCTACGATTAATGTATAAAGACATGAAAAAGATAAAACCATAGGCCCTTGGGCCTCACCACCTTGATCACTCAGTTGCTTGATTGCTTCGAATTAGAGGGGATTGACTGATTTGCTTCTCGAAAACCCTAATATTAGGGTTTGTACTTTGGGGGTTTGATCGTCGGATCGTGGTTACCTTCGGAAGGTTAGGGCTTTTGTAGAGGGGATATGAGAGAGTATTTGTGCAAAGTTTCATGGCTAGAGAGGGTGATTATGATTGTGAATTGTGGTTTGTGGTTCTTGTGGTGTATTTTCGGAACCCTAAATGCCTCTTTATATAGGCAATTGGTGACTCACTCCGGTCAATCAAATGGCTTGAATCAATAAGGAATATAGGGTAAATAAGATCTCTAGACGAAATCAACGCATCGGAAAAAGGCTGCTAGGGTTTTGGTGATCGGATCAAACGTATGACAGAACATTCCAGAATCTGAAAAATAGGCAATTTGACGGCCAAGCAAAGGATCTGGCAGCCGAAGGATAGATTGGGCGGCCGAAGAATGGATCTGGCTACCGAGGAATCAATCTCTCAAGGAGATTTTCAAGCAATATGTTTCACGGGTGAAAGAATGATGTTGAGGCCGTGAGATCAATGTTAAGGCCGAAAGATGGATTCTCCTAGGATTCTATATTTCTGTCTGAAAGGCTAAAAGTACTCACCAAAAGTCCATAGGTTTAAGAGAAGTCAATCAGCAATCACTGTATCCATTCATCATCGAGATGGTCCCCAAGGTGGGACTTGAAATAATCGTTAGGCCAAATTGGGGTGTCTACAGTTTCCTGACAGTGGTATCAGAGCCAGGTGTAATCACGCGTATGGATTAAACAAGCCATGTTTTCCATAGGTTACAGAGGTAGAACGTAGAACTGTGCTAACCCTTATTTTGCAGCATTTTTACCCAGCTATTATGGTCACATCATTTTTTGTTGATTTTGTGTGATGTTATTTATTGGGTACCACGATTATTTTTCATGGTTGTAATAATTAACGTAACATGTGTTATTTATTGGATGTCACGTTTACTTTTCGTGGTTGTAATAATTAACGTAGCATGTGAACTCCAATGGAGGCATAAGATTGATGTATGTATGTTTCTTCGATTGTAATAGCATTCGACTGTTATTCGGAGATCGAAGATGGTAGATACAAAAGATACAAATTGTTTGGCTCATAACAAATTTTTTCCAGATTCATAGGGTCTAATTGCAGGGCTATTTTGACCCAGTAAACTTTGGAATTAGAAAATCTGTTCTTCACAGAAGTTGTAGATAATTGAATTTCGAATCTAACCCAATTTGAAGCACTTCAATTGGAGGTCGGATGAAGAAGATATGGAAAAAATACTGAAGACTGTGCAGTTTACGCAGGAATATATCAAATCCGAATTTTCTTGCCTAAGCATGGTTGAATTTTGGTTTCCTTGATTGATTCAAAGTATCTAAACCTTCCACACCAGTATAGCCGAAGGATTTCAAGTTTGGAAGCATTGCTTAAGGATTTCAAGTTTGGAGGCATTGCTTAAGGATTTCAAGTTTGTAAAGACTCCTTATTGCTTAAATATTTCAAATTTGGAAGGATTTCTTATTGCTCAAGGATTGTATCTTTGACCATAATAGCTGGATTCTTTATCTTGTGTTTCCTTATTATTTGTGTTGCCATATTGTTTGCATATGTGATAGTTTATCATATTGGGACAACATGGTAATATTTGGCCTTTGACCTAGATCACGTTTTTTTGCAAATTCGAAAATTTGATAACCCTCACAAAATTTTTAAATAACTAAGTAGGAGAAGGAATTTATTTTGAATAAATCTCGTGGTCTCCATTGCTAGTTCGTAGGTGATATAATTAATTTTGTGTGATGGTTTTAGAACTTTCCTCCCTATCGGACAAACTTAATTATGGCATCATTGGTACAAACTTCCTAACGAGATAGCTCTAAGATAATTGTTATGTGGGTCACTTCTCCATCTGAGGTGGTTCATAATGGAACAATGGATCTAAAGGCAAGGTAATAGTATACACTTAGATATAAAAAATAATATCATCTCTATCTAAGTCACTGCTATTATTTATAGGACAGAATCAATATTGGCTATTTAATTTTGCTTGGCATGGTCTAGTGTTTAGATAGTAAAATTAAAAGATTGTGCCTATCTACACGAATGATGAAGAGTAGATGACCTTCCCATCGAGGCATGCTCTTCACGGTGTGTAGGGTTGCCAATGTTTTTCTTTTAACATGTGGTTGAGGGAACCAATATTAAAATAAAATTCAAGTTTTAATTGCCCTTCATAATTGTTGTTATGCGATTCTCAAATTCAAAAATGGGTTCTTTCAATCCACTTGCAATTATTCTCAAAGCAAATAACTTATTGGATCGAATTATATTAACTGGAAAAGGAATTTGGATATTGTGTTAACTGCTGAAGGGCACAAATTTGTGTTGTCTGAGGTGTGCTCTCCTAGACCTGATGAGAATGCCGCAGAACATGAAGCAAAATTTTATAAAAATTGGTGAGTATCACCCATGTTGAAGGGACCCGATTAGGGATAATGTTCTGAAGATGATAGCTCTTCTTAATGAACTACAGATCCTTAGAGCTAAAATTGATGGAGAAACCCAAATCGATTTCGTTCTTAACTCACTGTAGTCTGAGAGTTTTAAGTAGTTTCACCTGAACTATTCTATGAACAAAATGCATTTAACTTTGGCGAAACTTTTTAAAGAACTCCAAGCAGTTTAGGGTCTTATGGGTGTGAAAAAATCATTTGTATTGGAGACAAAAGGATTCTACTTCTAAGTCGAAAGGCAAGAAGAAACAAAACAAGCCTCAGAAGAAGGTTGTGGAGCCAGTTACAGCACCTCAAGGTGGAGTGGAAAAGCCTAAGGGCAAATGTTTTCACTACAAGCAGCAAGAACACTGGAAGAAGGAAAATCTAATCTATCTCAATAAAGTGAACAATCAAGATAGATCTTTTCGCTAGTTGTTGAATCTTGTTTAGTGGTGTTATCTACCAGTACCTTGTGTGTAGATACGGGAGCCACTAATCCTATTTGCAGTTTGTTGCATGGGTCCCAAGAACCAGATGACGCAGTAATGAAGAGATTTATCTGCACATGGGTAATGCAACGAGAATGGCAGCAGTTGCAGAAGGAAATCTTATTTTAAATTTTAGTTGTCAAGCCCCGCCCTGCAAACGGCACCCAAAGTGGGCCCGAGTCAGCGCGGCCACGTGGCAATCCACACAGAAGACCCAACCACACAACAAAACTTGACAGAATAAACACCCAACGGAAGACTTCTCACAAAAAAATAGAAATGAGTCAACGTACCGACTAACCGGTCACAAACTCGCACAACTAAGTAACTGCAACCTCTATTACAATACTTAATAAGTTTTATCCTTCAACATATCCACCAATGACTTAATTACAACTTATATAATTTAATTCCTTCATTAACTACCTACAACAAACTTGACCATCAACATCTCCCAAAGCTAACGCTCGAATACACCTCGACACGTTGACCGGTAGTGGACCCACTCTAAGCCACCTGCTATCTGGCAATCCAAAAAGGAAAACCAGAGTGTGTGAGACATAGAAGTGCTCAATAAGATATCATAATACCCAAAGGAATATCAACATGAAAATGAATCCACCCACATAATTGAAACACTCGAATGTAAACAACAGTTATATCCATCACATGCTCCAAACACAATAATAATATCCAACAATAACACACCTATAAGACCACGTCATAGGGGATGACACATCTGCCACATTCCCTTATACCCCCAGAGTTGTGTCTCACATACCATGCTCCCACCCACCGATAATCAGTCGGCATGGCATACGACATGGTATGCCTCACACGTAAACTCTCGACAGTACAATCAACACATCAACAAGCACACATAATTCTCAATCATGCATAACAACAACAAACCTCATGTCCCACACACCATGCTCCCAACCACCGTTAGATATCCAGTTTGGCTTACGACACGATGTGCCTCACACACACACTCTCTCAATATATCAACAACTAACAAAGATAGCATGATATAAACTGACACCACAACAATACCTTATTGAACATAACCATGTCAAACACACTCACCTTTGATTCGACTGGAGCATGCCAACTTACGGTTTCAGCACCTCCCATTTGACCAACTCGCTACCTAGTCACAAGCTAACTCATATTAGCATACGACTCCACTGGAATGTTCAAACAAATGTATGATAAAACTCCATAATATTTTACCAAGCTAACACATGCCAAAAGGTTAACCAAGTCCTTAAACATCCCATAAGACATTCAAACGAATATTTAATATCGAGTTGCAAAACTAACTAGGTATTAAATAATCCCCAAAGAATACAAACATGTCCATCACAAAAGACCTATATGTGTACCAAAACATACATAAAGTTCAAGTACAACTTAACACCCAAAATCTATATAGAAGCTTATAACCATTTCACCGTATTCTGACCATAAATTCTTTTAGGATTAGAATCAGGTCATAAAACCACCACCATTAGAAAGTACATTTTTAGTACATCAATTTCGATATATAATTTGCCCAAAACGGAGTCCGGATGAAAAAGATATAATCGTCCAAAGTTTCACAACAATTGATTGTAGTGCTGCTAAGCAGGTTTTAAAACAGGATATAAAAAACCTAGCTTCAAAACAAATTTTTGTTCGATGGCAGTCTGAATTATCTGCCTTTGATTTCGATATTGAATATATTAAGGGAGAAAATAATTCTCTACCTGATTTCCTTACCCGTGAGTTTTTGCAGGGTTGATGATCAATCCCCTACCACCACTACCCAATAATATGGATTCAGAGACTTTTCTAAAGAAGGCATGTCCTTCTATAGCCCAATCAAGGCTAAAATATATAATTGAAAAGGACAAGAAATTCCGAAAGGCCATGAATAAGTGGCTGTTGCCAATAGGGAGCAATTTTTTCATCAATATCTTCCCATACGATTTTATTTGAAGAGATGGGCAAATTCTATTCAAGCCCTCGATCAATTTTATGATGAATATGGGTATTCTGACTCCGAGGAGGAAGATATGGTAGCCAACGGCTATCGTAATAAGAGACTAAAGCAGATTCAACACAGATTAAATGTTTTGTCTCGTGCTTAATTTTGCAGATGAATAGACCTTCAGATCGAGGAAGAGGTCGTGGCAATACTTCTCGTGGGCGTGGCAAATCAAGGGGCGTGGCAAATCAAGGGTCACGCAAGCAGATGTTGAAGCCTACTTAAAGGCTCGTAAACTTCAATATCCATCACTACAGGATGCTGCTTCAGCATCGTCATCACTCTCAATGGCGGAGGTGGTGCAAACAGAAGAGGTTTTCAAATCTTTGGAAACCAAAGAAATATATTAATCCTGGAATCTCAGGATGAACAATATTGCAATAATTCGTGGGAAATAAAGTCCCGCTATTTGGATACAATGAGTTATCCAGTCCCTGAAGGGAAATACAGATATCAATATGAGGCAATGCTCTCAGAAACAGGATCTGTGGAATTTAGCTACACTTATGAAACTAAATTGGATCAAAAAAGTCCAATCAGTTACAGTAAGGCCATAATTAAGAAGGTCATTCCAATTCACAAGTGGGGAATTCACCCACTGCAATCAAAAACTTTGTCAATAAAAGGTGAAAATGCAATTCCAATTCGTTTTAATTATTGGGATTACATTGAAGCCTGGACAAAGACTTTTTACTATCAAAACCAGAGAAAGAAACATTCCTAGTTTATGAAACTATGTCCCAAATTTGTGGGGAAAAATGAGATTCCAAATTGGTTTCTTAATTGGTGGTCTAAATTTGGACCAAAAGCAGATTTTTTGCCTCCTAAGGTACAGAAGGAAATTGAGTTCTTCAATCAGAATCAACCTCAATTAAGGGGGACATATATTTCAGAAGGAAAATCATTCCTTTTAATTATGATCACTTTCGGCATTCCTTGGATTTGGAAATGGGATGTTCAATTTGGGCGAAGTGATTCAGGACTTCCAGTTCTCCACAGAACCTTCCAATACAGATGGTGGAAAGGCATCAATTTGGAGAAAACATTTGAAGAAATAAAATCTGTAACAAATGAATTGAAGCTGCAGATCAAGGAAAAGGGAAAATTGTCGGTCAAGAATCCTTTTCTAGAGATCTCTGCTCAAATCCGAGCAAATAATCCAAATTTAACAGACGATGAAGTTGTCATGAAAACCATGAATTTCATGAAGGAACAATTTCTACAGACTGTTCAGACTACAACAATAGCTGATGATGAATCCATGACATCAGCAAAGAGCAATGAAGATGATAATAATCCTTTCACTTGCCTGGCAGGGGAATCTCAAGACCCCTATGAAGATGATGGGTCCACCCCAGCTCCAACTTTGGCAGATTATTGGGACAGTATGACTGAAATTATAGCGAAACAGCTGTCTCGAAAAGGAAAAGAAAAGAAGCAATAATGTTGCTTGAAAACAAATTCACTTTCGGTGGAAAGTAAATATCTCACCAAACTTTGGTGGTAAAGTGAAGTTAAATTATGGGACTTTTACACCTGGTGGAATGAAAGTCATGACGATGGGGCTCATTGGTGTACCCGATGCATTTTCATTTCACTTTAATTTGGGTGTAATTTGTATTTCATTTACTATTTGGATCTCTATATATAGGACCCTCTTCGACTATACTTGTATGGAAAGCTTAAATACTTTGAATCAATCAAGAAAACCAAAATCCAAACGTGCTTAGGCAAGAAAATTCGGATTTGACATATTCCCGCGTAAACTGCACAGCCTTCAATATTATGGTCATATCTTCCTCATCCGACCTCCAATTGAAGTGATTCAAATTGGGTTGGATTTGAAATTCAATTATCTACAACTTTCGTGAAGAACCGATTTTCTAATTCCAACGTTTACTGGGTCGAAATAGCCCTGCAATCAGACCCTACGAATCAGAAAAATTGCGAGCCAAACAACTTTTATCTTTTGTATCTACCATCTTCGATCTCCGAATAACCGTCGAATGCTATTACAATCGAAGAAACATACAAACATCGATCTTATGCCTCCATTGGAGTTCACATGCTACGCTAATTATTCCAATCACGAAAAATAATCGTGGCACCCAATAAATAACACATGCTACGTTAATTATTACAACCACGAAAAATAATCGTCGCACCCAATAAATAACAATAACCACGAAAAAAAATTATCGTGGGATCCAATCACATAAAATCAATAAAAATCATGTGACCATAATAGTGGATAAGAACGCTACAAAACAAGGGTTAGTACAGTTCTACATTCTACCCTCTATAACCCACGGATAACATGGCTTGTTTAATCCATACGAGTGATTACAGCCTGCTTTGATACCACTGTTGGGAAACTGAATCCCCAAGACTCAGTAATGACGTATACAGATTAGACAACAAAAATTGTAAAACCCTATAAAGCGGAATTAGGGTTCTATCTCAACTCCCTGCGGCACGAACGCTAGTTGAACTTGTTATAGCACGCCTTGCTATAAACCATGAATACTGCTCGACCGTACCTTACGATCTTCTATCGTATTCCCTCCACGTCTAGAACACGAACTAAGTGTGGACTCTTTCGTGATCTGTTTGCTCTCTCTAAGCCTGCCTCTATTTACTGAATAAAACAAAAACATCTAACTGACCTAGAGAGCATAACGTGTATATATAGGGCTGTGATAGGGACCTAAGGATTAATAAGTCTAGGCTCCCAGTGTAAATAAGAAAACCTAATCCTACCAGGATTCTATTTCTTATTTCGTTAATTATAATTCACCCCACTACAGAATTATAATTGCACTCCCATCTTTATCTCAATTATATTACGAGCTCCATGATATTAAATACTTATTAATCTCCCCACGTTAAGATTACAGATACCCGTTAATTAAATTAAATTACTAACAATTAGAAGTTGAGGAACTTTCAGCATGTGAATCCTATTTGGAAGGTAAGATGACTAAGAGGCCTTTATCAGCAAAAGGTTATAGAGCCAAAGAGCCGTTGAAATTGGTTATTCTGATTTGTGTGGACCAATGAATGTCCAAGCAAGAGGTGGTTTTGAGTATTTCATCACTCAATATTTGGATACATTTATATGATGCACTGTAAGTCTGAATGCTTTGAGAAATTCAGGGAGTATAGGGCGAAAACGGAGAAGCATTTGGGTAAATGTCTTAAGACATTGCGATCTGATCATGGTGGCGAATACCTTTTGGGAGAGTTTAGGGAGTACTTGTTAGCTGAAGGGATTATATCCCAGTTATCAGCACCAGGTATCCACGTCAAAATGGTTTAGCAGAAAGAAGGGATATGACTCTTATAGAAATGGTGAGATCAATGATGAGTTATTTAGATTTACCAATTTCATTTTGGAGACATGCACTAGAAACAACAGCGTACATTCTTAACTTGGTACCATCTAAGTTAGTACCATCTACACCCACAGAACTGTGGACTGGGCGCAAACCTAGTCTGCAGCATATTTGGGTTTCAGGTAGTCTAGCACATGTGCTAAATGGGAACGCAAATAAATTGGAATCAAGGACATAAGTTTGTCTGTTTGTGGGATACCTTAGAGGAACGAAATGTGGATTATTTTATAGTCCTAAGAATCAGAAGGTCATTGTTAGCACCAATGCCCGATACTTAGAGAATGACTATGTAATAGACCACAAGCCCAGAAGCAAAATTATTCTAGAGAAATTGAGAGGAGAGGACCGACAAAGACTTCTTCAACACCAATAGAACAGGAGGTTACACTGCAAGAAAGAGTTGTTGACACACTGGTACCTTATCATAGTGGGAGGGTTGTTGTCCCACCCAATTGGTATACGTTCTTGGGAGAATCTTATGATACGACCCCTAAAGAACAACATGCTGAACCCTGCAACTACAATGAGAAACTAGAAGATAAAGATGTGGAATTTTGGCAAAAGGCTGTGAAATCTGCATTTCTTAATGGAAATCTGGATGAACGCATCCACGTAATGGAACTGGATGAATTCAAAGCAAAGGGTCAAGAGCACATGTTGTGCAAGCTTAAGGAGTCTATTTATGGTGTAACGCCCCTCAATTTTGGTCAATAAAAATTTCGTTAAATATTTGAATTTTATTTGAATTACTTATTTTTCTTGAGTGGCTATATAATTCCTTGTTGATTTTGGTCGTAATTAGATTTTGGTCGTTGGTTAACTCTCGACTAAAAACCCTACTTGACCAATTTAGTTAATTTCCAACCGACTACTTGGAGGAACCGAGCAACCAACTCACCTCGTTGCTAGATGAACCTTTTTGGACCTTTTGAAACTTTTGAACCTTTTGCCTTTACCCATTGGTCCATAATGGTTAGGGTAATTTTTGTCCATTGGACAATAAACTTTTTTTAAAAAAAAGTACATGTAGTCTTTTCAAAATTTTATTTTAAAATAAAAGGTACTTGTACTCCTTTTATCCTTTGGTTATTAACCGCAAGGGAAACTATTATCCATTGGGTAATAACCATTAGGGAAGTTAGTGACCCTTGGATAATAGAGTCTTTTGACCAAATAAAGTACCGATGTGACTAGGGAACCTTCCAATAAAGTTGATTTGACTAGTCAACCTTTTCAACCCTAGAAAATTACTTATTAATTTGGTTTTATTCTTTGTCCTTTGGACAATAAAAGTTAGGGGAACTATTATCCATTGGATAATAGAACCCCAATTCCTTATATTAAAAGGGTTTTGAGCAAAAGTACTTGAATAGACTTTTATAAATTGCTTTAAAGTACTTTTTGATTATTTTATTATAAAAAGTTCCCTAGTTATTATTGTCCATTGGATAATAAAAGTTAGGGTATTTATTGTCTATTGGGTAAAAGAGTTATTCTTTCACCAAGTACATGGGTTCATTAAAATAATATTTTTTTAAACCCCATGTGATAAAGTACACATTATTTTATTATTAAAAGTACTTAGTAGCCTTAATAGCCTTTAAGGCCTAATATTCTCCTAAGTACCTTTTTATTATTTTGTATTGGAGTTTTGTACCCAATTGGATTTGTTTAATGGGAGGTGTGATCTACCTAGATTACAAAGTACCCTAGTTTATTTATTTAATCAACATGTGCCTAATTGTATTTCTTTAATAGGATTTTAAATTTGGAAATCTTGTACTTTCTTATGTGTGTGTATATATATATATATGTAGTACTAGGGAGAGAGAGAGAGAGGGAGAGAGACCCGAGAGAGAGAGAGGAGAGAGAGGGCCGAGAGAGAGAGAGAGAGATGGGCCGAGAGAGAGAGATAGGAGAGAGAGAGGGAGAGATTTGTTTGTACTTCCTTGATCTTTCTCATCTTTTCAATCCTTGGTGATATCTTTCTTCCTAGCCAAGAATCTAACCTCCTTTGTACCATTACCAATTGTTTAAAGACCAAATCTTGTACCCTTGTCTCCTTGTTTCCAACAAATCTTCCATAATCAAATCCTTGGTACAAATCTTAGCCATGCAAACCTACCATTTAGCCTAACCTAGCCATGCAAACCTAGGGTTTAGACTTTGACCTTCCATATGTGCTTGACAAGTGTCAAAATGTGAGGTATGGTGAGAGAGAGGGGGGCCGGCCTTGGAAGAGAGGAAGAGGGCATGCCTTGGCCTATAAATAGCAAGCCATCCCAAGCATTTGAACTCACACCTTCACCTAGCAACTTCTCTCTCTAGAAAAATTGTGTTCTTTCTTTGTTCTTTCTTTTGTTCTTCATGTTCTTGAGTTGTTCTTGAGTTCTTCAAGAAACTCAACCTCGGCCGTCACTAAACCGCCACCCGACCACCCTTCGATCCATAAAGTAGAGTAGTGTTAGTCAAGTGGAAGTTTCGAGAGAAACCATTCTCTTTCGAAGCTCCCGAAGGCATACCGTAGGAAGTTACTCCGCCCGACCACCGACGTACTTTCCGTAGCCGACTAACTTTCCGTAGCCGACTACCGCCAAGAAGTAAGGTAGAATCCCATATACACTAGCTCTAAGTATAATGTAGGTACCATATTTACTCGATGAATACGTAGGTTATTTACCATGTGAATCCAAGTATTCGTATTTTGATCTTTAAGATAATTATGAGTATGTGTTTATGAGTTGCTTGTATTACTTGTGGTATGTGATAAAGCATAAGTGATTTCACTCCAAAGACGTCCGTACATGTGGCGTTATGCTTTGAATAAAGCATAAGTGATACACTCCAAGGGCGTCCGTACATGTGGCGTTATGCTATAAGTAGTAATTGAACGTGATGAGTAATATAGAATTGGATGATCTTGTTAGGATGATTCTTGCTTACGTTTGTCCTACCGCGAAGTCTTTGCATGTAACGAGACACAAGAATCGAGAAAGTAGAAATATGACACTTAGGGTGTGAGTAATGAAAGGAAATGTTTTTCGAGGAAGAAAATATTTTGAAACAACATAATGACCGATTTCGGGTGGCATTATGTGAGTTGTGTGTGTGCGTGTCTAAAAGACGTGTTTTGAAAAGGTTTTGAATTTTCGAAAACCGCAATGTGGCCGGACGTGGTAGCCCATTGTGTGGTGTGTGTTGAAAAAAAAAACCCAATGAGAACCCGGAGCGGCGGAATCATTGTGGGGATACTCGGGAACCCGGAACGGCGGAACCGAGGTTGGGTGTGTAGCTTGGTTATCCGCGGTACGGGGCCAATGCAAATATTTTTTGTATGCCAATGGGAACCCGGGACGGCGGAACCATTGTGAGGATACTCGGGAGTCCGGAATGGCGTAACCGAGGTTGGGTGTGTAGCTTGGTTATCCGCGGTACGGAGCCAATGCAAATATTTTTTGTGTGCCAATGGGAACCCGGGACGGCGGAACCATTGTGAGGATACTCAGGGAGCCAATGCAAATATTTTTTGTGTGCCAATGGGAAACCGGGACGGCGGAACCATTGTGAGGATACTCGGGAGTCCGGAACGGCGGAACCGAGGTTGGGTGTGTAGCTTGGTTATCCGCGGTACGGAGCCAATGCAAATATTTTGTGTTAAACAAATGGTTTTTGAAAGATTGTTTTGTAAATGAAAATGTTGACACAGTCTATGATGAGTCGCGTAGGAGAAACACGAAACTCTTGGACACCAACGATAGTTGATTAACGAATGTGGATGTGTCATTGTTAGCTGTGTATACATGTTTCATGTGGAAATCGATGTTTGTTTAACCTGTTGTTTGTTAGTTATGGGTTAGCGGGTATGGGATTACTCTGCTGAGCTTTGTAGCTCACGGTGTTGCTTTTTTGGTGACCCTGACATATTATATCGGTGGTGACGCTGGTATAATGTGTCAGATTTTGTAGATAATCAGGGTAAGCAGATCACCGTGGAGGCTTTTGAAGCTGAGGAGCTGGCAAGAATGGAGGAGCTGAGGAGCTGTAGTTAGGAACCGTAGAACCCCCTTCATTTTTGTAAATATTGAACTCTTGTAGGAGTTTTGTTGTAATAAGAGCCAGACTCAGTTTATTTTCAATAAAATGTCTTCTTTAACGTACCCAAAATTTGGGGCGTTACATATGGACTCAAGCAAGCCTCTAGATCTTGGAATATTTTTTTGATCAAGCAATCAAAGTTTTTTAGGTTTTGATCAATGTCCGAATGAGTCATGTGTGTACAAGAAGCGCAACGGAAAGTGGTGGTGTTCCTGGTACTATATGTAGATGATATTATGCTAATCAGAAACGATGTGGGGATGTTGTCTTCGGTAAAAGTGTGACTATCTAGCCAGTCCGATATGAAGGACTTGGGAGAAGCTAGTCACATCCTTGGAATTAAGCTTATGTGAGATCGCAAGTATAGGATGTTGGGCTTATTATAAGCTACTTATATCGATGAGATCCTTGCTCGTTTTAGCATACAGGATTCCAAGAAATGGTTCCTCCATTTTTAGACATGGAATCAACTTATCTAAAGACCAGTGTTGTAAGACAACTGAGGAGATGGAGAAGATGAAGGCAGTTCCTTATGTCTTGGTAGTAGGAAGCCTCATGTATGCTATGTTATGTACTAGACCTGATATTTGCTTTGTCATTGGCATGGTTAGTAGATTTCAGTCTAATCCAGGGCAAGAACATTGGACTGTAGTTTTCAAGTATCGGAAAAGAACTAGAGATTATATGTTGGTTTACCAATCAGATAGTCTGATACCTTATGGGTACACAGATTAAGACTTTGTGTCAGATAAGGATTCCAGAAGTATACCTTGAGATATGTGTTTACCTAGGAGGTAAAGCCATAAGTTGAAGAAGTATCAAGTAATCGTGCATTGATTGATTCCACTATGGAGGCCGAGTATGTGGTAGCTTCTTAAGCAGCCAAAGAGGCTATTTGGCTTAGAAACTTCTTGATGGATTTAGAAGTAATTCATTTAGTGCAATTAGCTATTACATATATTATGACAATAGTGGTGGAATTGCTAACTCTAAAGAGCCATTGACTCATAAGAAGGAAAACACGTCGAGCGTAAGTATCACCTAATTGGAGAGATTGTTCGGTGAGGTGATGTAGCTGTGTCCAAGATCGCATCAGTAAACAACCTAGCAGATCCTTTTACGAAAAGCTTATAGGCTAAGACTTTTGATAGTCATGTAGAGGGAATGAGAGTGAGATGCGTGGCAGCATCACTTTGAGTCTTAATGGGAGTTTGTTAGAAAATTATACTAAAAGCATGACTTTGAGTCTCAGTGAGAGTTTGTTAGAAAATTATACTAAAAGTCATGCTTTTGTGTAATTGATTAATATTTGACTGCTATTTATTAATCAATTTTATTCATTTTTTATGAGAATCTTTTATGGGTAATGTTTGCATAATATTATTATATGTTGTGCATGTGTGTCTTTTATTTCACAAAGTAGATGATCCGATGTGTAGAATTCGGCTTACATACAGAAGATCAAATCATCGGTTCTTGTGAAATATAAGATATGGTTCACAGTCTTAGATGGAACTGGACACAACATCGGTAGGACTGTAGTACAATGTTTAGTAGGTTTGTCTTGACTAAAAGGAACGGTCTAGTTCCAACTCATTGTGCTAGTACATTTTGTGTATTGAACGGGATCGCATTGAGGTAATTGTCTTTGTACCAACTTTATAAGACAATTGGAACCTTATGGTTATTATGAATGCTTATGCTCTTAATCCAAAGATAATTATTAGAGATATATATTTAATGCTGTTGAATTTGATTCATTAAAGAGTGAGAACTTTATATGGTCAAAAGTCTCGATGATTTGGGTAGCAACATTATGTATATGACAACTATTAATTATTGATGGAATACATATCCCAGTAGGGATTGATGATACCCCCTTGAGTAAACTTATAAGTTTCGAATATGTCAAACCCTGCCGGTGGATTTTGTATCCGACATATTGAATAAGTTAAGCGGATAGTCTCAAGATATAAGATGTTGATTAAGTGAGAGATTGTTAGTAATTTATTTTAATCAACAAGTATCTGTGATCTTAATGTGGGGAGATTAATAAGTATTTAATAACATGGAGCTTGAAAAATAATTAAGATAAGGACGGGAGTGCAATTACAATTCTATAGTGGGGTGAATTATAATTTGTGTGATAAGAAATAGAATCCTAGTGGGATTAAAATTTCTTATTTACACAAGGAGCCTAATTTATTTCTCCTTAGGTCCCTACTCTAGCCCTATAAATATACTGTTTCGTTGTCTCGGTCGATGACATGTTTTTGAGATATCAGAAAAGTGGGCTGTGAGAGAGAACAAACAATCACGTAGGGTTTTCACAAATGGGTACGTGATTCGAGGTATAAGGGAATATGGTAGAAAATCGTAAGGTACGGTCGAGCAGTAGTCATAGCATACAACAAGATGTGCTATAACAAGTTCAACCAGTGTTCATGACGCGGGAGTTATGGTAAAACCCTAATTCTGCCTTGTAGGTTTTTTTTTTTACAATTTTTAGTTGTCTAATTTGTACGTGTCATTACTGGGTCTTGGGGATTCAGTTTTCTGACAAGATAAACCCTTAAACTATCTTCTCCTATGTATATTTAAGTGTTTTGGACCTTATCCTTGGTCCCTAAAAGGCCCCATGCATCAAAACGAGGAGATAGAAATTTCTATGTTGAACCAGACGCGACCTTGCGGCCGCAACCTTTGACCATGTTTGACCTTGCGTTTGGAGGTCAAAGTCAGACCTTGCGGCTGGACCAATTAGACCTTGCAGAACTTGAACCTTGTGGCCAGAACCCTGACCTTGCGGTTTCAATTCTAACCCTTTATACCTTGTGGCTAGAACCCTGACCTTGCGGTTTCAATTCTAACCCTTTATACGTATTCCGAAGGATCCCGGGCATAGTTTTATGAGCCATTTTGACCATCGATCATTATTTTATTGATATTTGATGATTGACCATGCAACCCTATCATTGTACGAGTTGATTTAAATGCCTGAACATGCATTCTT
Source organism: Rhododendron vialii (assembly GCF_030253575.1). Taxonomy (NCBI): domain Eukaryota; kingdom Viridiplantae; phylum Streptophyta; class Magnoliopsida; order Ericales; family Ericaceae; genus Rhododendron; species Rhododendron vialii. The sequence goes on along the minus strand of NC_080557.1, from coordinate 23,829,230 downwards.
AACATGTTACGTGTTAGTTTAAGTGTTAGAAGATGCTTTCTCACTGCAATATGAGTTGATTTGATGCATGGAGTATATGATTTACTTATTGTTTTCGTACCTTCGTATCAACTGTAAAGTTTCGGTTATGCTAGGTTTGATAATATCAAGCTTAGATCACTGGGTTGGTGTACGTTAGTATTCATCTAGACGATACTAGATAAATGGCTGAATTGGAAAGTTATTGAGTCTTGTAGTAAGATGGGTGCGAACAGGGGCCCAGTCTTGTAAGAGGATGGGTGCGAACAGGAGCCCAGTCCAGTAGTAAGATGGATGCGAACAGGGCCCAGTCTTGCAGGAGAATGGGTATGAACAAGGGCCCAGTCCTGTGTTAATAGGTGTTTACGGGGACCAAATTATTGAATGGGTGAGAACAGGGTCCCAGTTTCAATGATTGCGGCAATCCTAACTAGTGGTACGCCATGGGCACTTCCAAGAGGTCATCGTGCCCTTGTTATGGCTATAAATGGAATATATCCTTTTAGAGCCCCGCGTGTAGGACAGACAAGGGGGGATTGGCCCATGACATGATCATAGTTAGTGATTGGGGAGAGGATCGATCTTGTGGAAAAGATCGTAGATTTCACGTAAGAGAATGGATTGTAAGAAAAGGATGACGTGTTACATTTCTATTCTTCAATTGTCATCAACTGTATTATCTGCTAGCTGTAAAGTAAGGGGTTAGTAAGGTAAGGGTTTTATCTTCTGAGTGTTGACTCACGGCATTTAAAACGCTAGGTACCAAGGAGGAGCAGTACAATCAACTGGAGGAACTATACATCACCGAAGACCTCCCGGACCAGGATAGGGAGTTTGTCAAACTATGGAGAAACTATTAGAAGTTGTTATGATCTACTTTTAGTACTATACTTTCAATTCCAAGATATGTAATCATTAACTCCGTATCTTTTTGTAAAACTCATATTATGTTATCTTTAAAGTTCGAATATCAAGACTTCCGCTGTTAAACTCTGTTTTCGAAATTAAAGTTCTTCAAAATATTTTTGGAAATATTAAATCAAGTGAAAATGGTTTAATTAACGTGTCCAAAAATCGGGGCGTTATAGTTACGAAGACCACAACATTCGGATTATCCATATGGGTTGGGTAAGCACTCACCGAATACATTAAAAAGTTCCACACAGAGAGGAAACGCAAAGAGGGTGAAAACAACAGCAATAATTTGACCATTCTTACTGTCCTCCTCTCCAAGCACCTCATTGAGGGAGAGGAAATACCCACAGGGGTAGAAATGGTTCCACGCAGGGAACTAATTAGTCAAAGAACTTACTGGAAAATAGAATTATGTCAAACCAATTACTATTAGCTTTATTTATAGGACAGACCCAAAAACGTAGATTGGATCAAATAAAAAGATTATGCAAAGCATTATACAATTATGAGAAGTTACTTCTTGAATCACCACGGGTTTTACCTCACTGATTTGACTCGTTAAATTTGGCTTTGGAAGCTCTCGCTAGTAAATAAGATTTCATTTCAAAAAAAAAACAAAGATATCTGGAGATCAAACGGTCTAAACATATTTATCTCGCAAAATCAGGCTATCAAAATGAAGATTAATGCGATTAAATAGTCTGACCTATATATGCTCAATCCACCTTACATTTTACATGATTGATCAATAAACTCCCATTACATTGATCAACTCCAAACCAGAGTTTATGGTGCAAATAAAATGTGGAGGAACTTACATGGAAAAATAAAAATAAAAAACACAAAAGAAACTGTCGGTGAAAGTTTTCTCACAAGTTTTGGACCTATCTGTCATAAGAATTAATGAAATCATATGTCATTTTCTCTCTTTCCACTAAAAGCCCATTCAAAAGCATTGACGAGTAGAGTATCCCTTAAAGATGGTTAGCCCAACAAACTCACCTCACATGGAGCCAACCCTGTCCTTGTAACCAACCAAACTCCCCTAAATTGAGTCTCTCTAGCTCATCCACCCCTCCAATTCATATCATATCAACAAAACCTAACCACCACATTTCCCCTCATTTATCGACCCCAACCACCACATCCACCCCACCACCGCTGCCACTGCCACCGCCGACACTCTCACTTTCTCTCTCCTTTCTAACGCTTTCCATAATTGCTGATAAATCCCTTTTGTACACATTGACCTTGAGCCCATACTTCATAAACAAAGTAAGGGACATCTTCTGCTCCACCTTGTGGCCGGGAACCACCGCCAGCCGGTGGCGGAGCAACACCGCTGCTGCGATCGACTTCATTTGCAAGTAAGCCAAATCCCTCCCCAAACAGATCCTTGGACCGGCATTGAACGCCACGAACTTGAACTGGTCGTGGATCACAAAACTCTTGCGCTCAACGGACAACCACCTCTCCGGCCGGAATTCCAAACAGTCCTCCCCCCACGTGGACTTCATTCTCCCGGCAGAGTATATCGAGTATGTTACCGACGATCCCGACGGAACAAATGTCCCGTCGGGCAAAATATCATCGGCGACCACGTGTTTCGAGTCCTCCGGCACCGATGGATATAGCCGGAGGGTTTCTGATAGCGAAGCCTTGAGATACACCAAACGATCTACTTCCTCAAATTCAAGCGGCTCGATAACCCACTTTGACACATCATCACCACGTGTCTCGATCAGAACCGTGCAGATTTCTTTTATGATATTTTCTTCGACTATTGGGTTTTGGATAACCAAATAAAAAAACCAGCTCAGTGCGGCAGATGACGTGTCGCGTCCAGCTAGGATGAAATTGAGTGCCACGTGTTGGAGGAATTTCTCCGAGTAGGATTCTTTCTTCTTCATGAATCTCGAGAGCAAGTCATCGTGAGGGTTAGAATCCTTTTGCTGACTCATCAGCTCTTCCTTGCGTGTCTTGATGACGTCGGACAAGTAACCGTCCACGTGCCCGAGGCTTCGGCTCAAGCCAACTTCCATTCCGAGCCGGAGCCATTTCTTGAGCTTCCACAAGATCTCTGGGAATATAAACCGCTGCAGCGTGGCTTCGGTGGCTCGGTCAAAAGCTGCTGCGAAGCTGTTATCGGGTAGCCCCGGGGATAAGGTTTGAGGGTCTTTCCCGAAAGCCAAGCCACAAATGTTGTCGAAAGTGAGCCGGAGCATGAGATCTTGCAGATCTACCGACTCAGCTTCGAGCCAAGCCGTCTCCAGAATAGGACATAACCTCAGCTTGATGGCTCGGTTCACCCACCGAGCCATGGCTTGGCGCAGCGTCCGAGTCGTGAACTCGAGGGCAGCCGTCTTCCGCTGGAAGAGCCACGTGTCACCGTCGGAATTGAAGATCCCCTGGCCAAGCAAGTCGTGAAAAACGGCCTGCCAGGTGGGGCCCTTCGGGTAATTGTCGAACCGGGTCTTGAGTATATGCTCCAGATTCCTCGGATCGCACGTGACCGTCACGTGACCTTGCTTCCGGGCCAGAAAGGGAATTGCACATATACAGGTCTGGTACGTGCCGCCGCACGCGCGCAGATTGTCTGCGATCCACTCATGCAAGCGGTCGCAGTTCTCGATCAATCCTGGTAAGCTGCCCAATAAGGGCCAGACACGTGGACCCTTCAATGATCTTGAGATGAAGGTGAACCACAGCAGATAACTAGTGATCGCCGTGAATAGCAGTAGAGCTATAGATACATCCATTGCAACAGGAAAGAACCGAAAATTTTCCAAGAAAATATTTTGCCGAGGAAAAAAAACACAATTCTTTGAAGGAAATTTGTAAATGTTGAGCGAGAGAAAGAAAAACCAGATGATGTTTTTCGAAAGAAATGGTTGGGTTGTTGATTTGACTGAGATTTTCAGTAAATAAACAGAGAGAGAATGGAAAACAGAGGAAAAAAAGGGGAAGAATGAAATGAGAGGAAAATGAGAGAAAGAGAGATGGAGGAGGGAGAGAGATGTACAAAAAGAAGCATCGACAGTGGAGGGACTTTATAGGTGAAATGATGCTGAAAAGCAATTACTAAGGCCAGACTGTTCCTTGGCTTTCACCCTCTCTCTCTTCATTCTCTCTCTATAACCACCAGATGCACCACCATTAATGTACTCATCAGTGAGGTCGTTGAAAAACTAGAGGTACAAGGGTCACCTCTCTCTCTCTCTCTCTCTCTCTCTCTCTCTCTCTCTCTCATCAAACCATAAACCACTCATAGAGCAAAACAGCACACTGTGTATCTCTCTCTCTGTGTATGTGTGTGTACAACTAATTTTGCAGGGAAAGGAGCTGGTTTCTTTAAATGAGCGCATTCAATGCAGAGGGGTTAGTTGAGAAAGGAAAAAACCGGGGACTGGGAGGTTCATAAAGGCCAAAAACAGAAAGAAATGGAGTCGATTACAACACAAAACACTAAATTTTGGATTATTTGTGGGTGTTTTTGTCGGGAGAGTAGTTTATGTGAAGTTAATTAAATGGAAAAGCAAAGGTTTAATCAATATGGCTTTGGCTGGTTAGTGTTCGGTAAGCGACCCGCCACCAATAATTTATTACTTGAACTGTAGTAGATTACGTGAATCCGCTTTAATCTTTCCCAACACAAAAGTATACTCCTACGGAGTACATATATAGAAAATTGATTTTTGTGCTTCACTTTTTACTGATGACGCTTCATTACTAATTTCACGTTAAAAGTAAAATGCTACCGGTAATAAATAGAGCGCGAATATTAAAATTCTATATATATGTATGATTGTATCTTCATTTCTATCTTTTACTTCCAACTGCCAAACTCTGAAAACCTTATCCGGGTGTGATTCCGAGTAGCTTTCATTTTTCTTTCAATGTTGATGCGGTGACCAAAGTCAACTCTACTGCCATGGTTTATGGGTAAAAAACTACCTTTTATATATAGTGTATTATCTTACCCCAAAAAATATATATAGTGTATTATTGAAAAATGCTACCCTTAACCATAAGGGCGGTGGAAAAAATATAAAAGTGATTCGATATTTGAAAAAAGTTTATTGATAGATGTGAAAATGTACCAATATCCCTGAGATATGTATTAAAGTTCAAATTTGTTTGACATTAGTTGCATATTATATTTCGGCTATTAAGCTGAGGTTAGCAAAAACCCTATATTATTTCTACCTTCATTCTTTTTTTATGTTTATCTTCTTTTTTTTGAGTCAAACGGAAATTTATATGTTTATCTTTTGCTTCCAAGTAGGGGTTGAGCATGGGTTAGCCCAGGTTGGGTTTGGCCCTAACCCACAACCCGACCCGACCCGACCAATCAGGTAGACCATTTTTGAACCTGTAACCAATCCGCAGAACTGCTAAAATCGTCCGTGAAATCGATTGTTTTGGTCGGGTCAGTTGGGTTGGGCTAAACGAATCTTAGAAGTTCAGAACAAATCAAATCTCACATCTTAGCCAAACACAACTGCAAAAATCGAAAAACCCAAAAAAAAATGAGAGAGAGATAGAGCAAGCCATTTGTGGGTTCAAACTTATAGAGGTTTACCGATTTCGTCATGCCAAAGTCGAATGGTGGATGCCGGACTCGAGGGACACGAGAGAAAGAGATGGTGGAGGCAGAGACGACGACGCAATGGTGTGCCTTTCGTCTAGAATGGGATGGAGGCTCACGGCAGATGGCGGAGGCTGAGATCTAGAAGTGGAGAATATATATATATATATATATATGGGGGTCGGGTCGGGTCCCACAGGTACACAGGACACTGACCCGAACGCCTACCCGAAACCCAATTTTTTCACAGATTCCAAACCGCAACCATCCAATCTACTTGGTCAAAGCCGTCTGAAACCCTTCGAGTCAAGTCAGACCCGCATGTCTGCGGGTTATTGCTCACCCCTACTTCCAACTTCCAAGAGTTGAGTTTTATTCACCCTCCACTTAAAAGGGTGAAAATTACCCTCTTTCCTATTGGTAAGCATGACATAATTTTGTGATGGGATCCACACCATTTCAACAAATAAGAAAAATAATAATATTCACCATTATTTAAAGAAGGTGAACAAAATTGCAAAATCCATCCAAACTCTGAAAACCTTATCTGGCTGCTATTCCAAGTAGTTTTGACTTTTTTTTTCCTTTCAATTGGAATTGCAGTGACAAAAGTCAACTCTACTCTCATGGTTTTCTGGGTAAAATCAACCTTAGCTTATTTTTTTGAACTTCGAGCCACTGGTCAAAGTTAATTTATCGTTCCCAAGTTCATAGAAGACGATAATGTTGGGACTCAATTTGATTAGTTTTGAATGATCAAAAAAAATGTTAAAAATTGGTTAGTTTTGCATCTCAGAGTAAAGGAGAAAATTCTGTTTTTGGTCAGGCTGCTTGTTAGTTTCTTGTTAAAAAGAAAGAACAAAACTATGGTACACAGAGTATACCGTATGTCTAAATTATGACAATTTATGATTTTAATTATGACGATTTTTGATTTACTAATGCATATTTTTTATGCTAGTTATGACTTCTACTTTAAAATTTATCTGTTGAACAGGTCATTATCAGGTTACCCATAGTTAAGTGGTTGTGTTTGGTTCACATTTTAGTTTAGTTTTAATTTAGTTTTCTAATCATTATCATATTTCTTTCTCCAATCATTATTCTATTTCTCCAATTATTACTTTATCATCTTTCTATATCTCTCTTCAATCATTACCCCCTCCCTTTCCCTCAATCATTACCTTATTTCTCTCTCTACATGTAACCATAATTATTCGTACCAGAAACTATAATACGTGTACCCTAACCAAATATATGTGTACAATATCACAAATTAAATAATGCTACCTACAAATGTTATGACAACACCATAAATTGACATTATCTTAACACAATGAGTCATACCAAAAATTCTTTGACACGTATGATATTCCGTAACAAAATCAAAATATGTCGTACCAAAATCAATAATTGTTATACCCAAACAAAATACATGTGTAAAATACCACAAATTCAGTAAAATAACCAAATTTGTTATGATAACACCTGAAATTGTCATTTTCTTACCACAACGTGTCGTATCAAAAGAAAACATATTTAAATATTACAAATTATATAATAAACTATAATTGTTATGACAATACCATAGTTTGACATTTTCATGCCCACAACTGTCATAGCAAAGGAAATTGATTAAAATATTCCGTAACATGACCAAAATACCACAAATTCAGTAATATAACCAAATTTGTTATAACAACACCATAAATTGACATTTTCATAGCCACAACGTGTCGTATAAAAAAATTCAAATGAAATGTTCAATTAACGATAGTTATAATTAGCAAAATATCATACCACAAATTCAGTAATATAACCAAATTTGTTATGACAATATCATAAATTGACGTTTTCATACCCACAACGTGTCGTATGAAAAAAATTCAATTGGAATGTTCAGTTAATGATAGTTATAATCAACAAAATACTAAACCATAAATTCAGTAATATAACCAAATTTGTTATGACAACACCATAAATTAACGTTTTCATACCCATAGCGTGTCATATAAAAAAATTCAATCAGAATATTCAGTTAACGAAAATTATAATCAGCAAAATACCATACCATAACTAGACGTCGTTAGCAAGTATAAATTCAGTAATATATGTTCTCATTTGTCATTATTCAATAAAGGGCAAAGTATGGACTCTCTGTGGTTTGACCGTTTGGCAGATGACTTCCTTAACTTTTACTAAGAACGCTTCTACCCAGACATATAAATAGGTACATATTTTACACAGATTTTTTGTGGGGCCCACCTCGGGTCCTACACAAATGATCCGAGCCGTTCATTAAATGTAAAACATTTTTTCAAAGGTTTCCGCAAAAAATCAACTCAATACAATATTTATAGATGCTCGATCCAATCATCCAATATTTCATTTTGATTTCTGGATAATGAATAGTTAGACAATTGGATCAAGCATCTATAGATAATGAATTGAGCTGATTTTTAGCAGGGGCCCTTGAAAAATATTTTACATTTAATGAACAGCTCAGATTATTTTTGTGAGACCCGATGTGGGCCCCACAAAAAATCTGTGTAGAATATGTACTCTATTTGTATGTGTGCTTAGACTTTCGTTTTACTAATAACTAATTTGTCTCCCTGTGGTTTTTGGAATGTGGATCCGGATCTTGGTTTTTGAGTAAAGTGCATCTCTATCTCCGTTAACAGAAAATGCTTAATGACTCTAATACCTATGTACTTTGATTTGAGATAATTACATGTATATCTCTATCTTTTCTTCAATCTCTCTCCCTCTCTCTCTTTTGCGTGGAAAATTGCTTAAAGAATGTAAGTTGACAAAAGAAAGAAATCTATTCCCTCCGTCCCATCATTTTGTTTGTCTTTTTTATGTCTTTTACCTATATCTTTTGGTATGGGTCTTGAAAAATATGCAATATGAATCTTGTTTAATAAATCTCGATTAGTTCTATAATACAAAAATTTTTAAATTATGAAAAACATAATAGATTGGAAAGATATATGCAATTAAAAAATGACATGCAATTCAAAAATAGACAATGAAAATGGGACAGATGGAGTATTAATTTTTTAAATTATGCTAGCTGATTTGTTTACTACTTTAATTTTCACAAAATTAAGCATGAGAGTATTTAGTTGGAAAAAAAAAAGACTTGAAAGAGGAGATAGATGAAAATTGAATTAGTTTGCCACCGAATTTCAATTGGACATCCCTTGGCAGCCTCTGTCACTTGGCATCAATGTCGCTCTTGCTTGTGGGACGTTGATGCCAAGTGACAGAGGCTTCTTCCGATCTTCCTCATCAGAGCTCCTCGTTTCGATCTTCCTCACCGTGTGCTTTTTTGTCTTTTTTGTCTGATCTTCCAGCCGTTCCATCGTTGTTATTAGGCCGGCCCTTTCCTCGTCGCTCTGGATGGCACATAGATTCGCAACCTGATGAGGTTGTAGTTTCTTAATTGGGACGAGGGTAGCAGTCTGTGCCGTTGTACAATGGGGTGTGGTTGTTGTGGTGATTGAGGTTCTAGGCCGTGGTCTTGACCGGTATTTTTGGGCGGCTAAATTTAGGGGGTGTGAGTCTCCTTTAGATTTTTGATTTATTGATGTTTTCGTTTCTTCCTGTTTTCTCTCCCATTGTGGGGGCTTCCCTCACCCCTACGTGGGTGTTTTGTTGATTTTTTTGTCACTTGTCTAGTGTTGCGCTGATTGGAGATATGCTCCATCTATTTTGTGCATTAGGTTGTGTGAGGTCCTGAATGTTTTGCATGGTGTTGAAGCCTCTTTTGTGGTTGCTATATCCCCTCTCTTGGAATGGCTTTCCGTTCTTTATATTTTTTTCATTATTATGAAGTATCCTATCATTTGACCAAAAAAAAAAAATCTAAAACCTAAGTGGACATTCATGAATTAGTTCTTTTGACACCCAATTGAAGATATACTGGACTTCAAAACTTTTGCCTCGGCTATTAGAAGAAGTCACGAAATTTCCAATTCATCTAGATCTCTAGGGAAAATTGTGTGACCATGCACAAAATAAATCGGGAAAGGAGTTAAGGTAACACACTTTTTGTAACGCCCCGATTTTCGGACACGTTAATTAAATCATTTTTAATGGATTTAACAATTCATATGACTAATTTAAGAAATGAAATTTTATTAAACAGAGTTTAGCAGCGGAAATCTCAAATACTAAATTCAAAATTTCTTAATTGTCTTACAACTCCAAACATAAAACAAAATTTGACTAATGTGATAACACTTTTGGAAATTTAAATAACAGTATTTCAAATTAACAGAGCTTCTAAGTGTAACGACCCGGATTTTTGCCCAAATTTTTTTTCTTGAATAAAGAAATTATTTTTAATTAAATAATCTATAGTAATCGAATAATTATTGAAAAGTGTAATTAGATTAAAATAATTAAGTTAAGTACTACTTTCTCATTATAAGTTTTATTTTTTATTTTTTTATTTGCCTGACTAATAATACATGTGTATAACTGTAGAAATACATATACAATATTACTTAGGGAAAGTCTACAATACACACCTCTTAAAATAGTGTACCATATGCACCTATTTTATGATTTATTCATAACATTTTAGCGTATTTCATAACTTTTATTTTAGAATTCATAACTTTTCAGCAATACGATTCGTAACATTTCATTATGATTCATAACATTTTGGTGTATCTCGTAACCTTTATACGATTCGTAACTTTTTAGAAATACGATTCGTAACATTTTCTCTATAATTCATAACATTTTGGAGGGTGCATATGATACACACCCAAATAAAAGGTGTGTATTGTAGTCTTTCCCTATTACTTATGTATATATAGACCATGTTTCCTACCCCATGATTGCCATTCCACAAATCAGAGGATTTGGCCCACGTATCTCTCCCACCCTCCATTCGGCACCCTCCCACAATTACATACACATGCACTTATATGCTTATTAAATTTGAAAACCCATAAAGATATAGCTCCAATTTTCATTCCTTTTAATCCTCTCGGCAACCCCTCTCCCTCGTCTCTCCAGATTCTTTCTCATCCTCTCTCACTTCCCTCCTACATTCCACCACTCCTACACTTACCCTCTCACATTCCCACCACTTCCAAACTTGTACTCTCTCTCTTTCACTTTCTTTATATAAATACATCTTCTTTAGACTCCAAGAATTGGTTACCCAATTCATTTCTTTAGCTGCAAAAACAGTAGAGAGAAAAGAAAAGCGAGAAAGCTCCCATAGAATTTTAGAGAGAAAAATAACAAGTGGATTTTGGTTGTACACTCACTCAAACACAAATCCGGTTCAAACATCATAGCCCACGTTCTCAAGCATAATAGAAACATCCACCACTCAACCGAAGTCAGTCCCGCGGTCTCTCGCCGCCGCCGTCTTCTTCGTTTTACCAAAACAGTCCGGAATTCATTTTTCGCTTTGTGACCAAATCTAAGGTAGAATAATCATTTCCCTACTCTCTCCTAAGTATACTTTTAATCCTATATGTTAGTTTCAATGCTTAGAAGGGACGAGGATCGGATTCCATGTAGAAATGACAAAGACAGAAGCTATACTTTGTTTCTTCTTCTTTTTTTGGTTACCGGATTTGCATTGAAAGTTGAATCTAAGCTATTATTACACTATTAACCCTGAACTTTGTATGCTTGCAGATTTAATCCCAAATTGTTTATTGCTTTTATAAGTTGACCACAAATATGGTTTTACTCTATTGTATATACCTGTCTTGTTATGTACGTGGTATTAACTTTAAATGTTCACAAATGTCAAATACATGGTGTAACTATTTCAATCTAGATTTGATAAGATGTTATTCACTTTTCTTTTCTTTTTTAAAAAGAAAGATACTGAAGTCCTAAAAAGAAAACATAACATTTTACTCAAGAGAAATATGTATAAACAATACATACTTAATAAACTTATTACTACCAGCCTAAGTAAATACCAGTATACATTTCTATAAAAGCAAGTTAAGATTTTAGTATAAGTTAATACTATAAGAGTACACTAAATATTATCAAAGTAGAAAACCCATTAAGATAGTGCAAGACACAATAAAAATCTATAACAAGATCTAGTTGGAAAACTAGACTGGCATGATAATTTAATGAAACCATACAAAAATACATTGGTTTAACAAAAGTTATCGAATCTGTGAAATTAGTAGATTATTATCTAGAACCTAATAAATAAATAAATAAATAAGAGAAAAGAAATGAACTTCTTGGAAATAAAATAAAGTGAACACTTTACCTCTCTACTAATAACCTTAGGAATTAGGTTTGACCCTTCAACATAATTAACGTTAACCAAGGGACACCTATATTTCCTAGACTACCAACTTACTCAAAGATTACAAATTATTAAGTAAACCCTCACTGGAATAAAATTGCTAATACTTATCAATAAAATTTAAATCAATCAAAAAGGCACCAGCCCAATCCAAAACTCTTATGTGTTTACTTACTCGCACAATATCAATTGCCATGCTTGTAGCTTTTGCATTGAAATGTATCATGTTATGAATTGAGCTGTTATTGATTGTATCAAGTTGTACATGCTAGAATGGACTTAGGTTCATGGGGTGGTTACGAGTAGTGAATTATGTAGACGATATCAAGTAAAGGGAAAATGGTAAAGTGTTGGAAGTGTGAGTGTGTGGATTGTGATTTGAGCCATGGTGATGACAAGGGTAACCAATGGGGCCCTGTGTTGAAATGGGTTACATGTGGGGCCCAGTGTTGAGAAATGTTGTGACACTAACGTATGATACGTCATGGGAAGTTTCTCTTCGAGGAAGGGAATGGATCCCATGAGACGGTTATAGTTAGTGAGACGTTAATGTATGATACGTCATGGGAAGTCTCTCTTTGGGAAAGAGAATGGGTCTCATGAGACGATTATAGTTAGCGTGGGGTAGTGGATGTCCGACCCTAATGTACGATACGTCATGGGATGACTCGATCCTCCTGTTATGGTCTTAAGTGAGAACATGCTCGGTACATAATTTAGGTGCGCTCACCTAGGACCCTGGTACAGGATAAGCAAGAGGAAGGGTGGACCCATGAGACGGTTGTAGTTAGTGGATGTGGGAGGAAAGGATCTCGTGGAGAGGATCCTTAGATTTCAGGTAAGATGATGGATAGTAAGAAAAAGACGATGTGCTATTGTTCTGTACCTTCTATGTATTATGAATTATTATATTGTTGATCTGCTAATTGTAAGGTAAGGGGGTAGTAGGGTTGAGATTATCTACTGAGTTTCAAAACTCATTATATTGCCGTTGGGTTGGCGTTTCATGCCAGGTAATCAAGAGACCGAAGAGCAGAATTCGCTGCAAGATGATCCATACCAGAGTGAGGACCTCCCAGCTGAGGAATGAGAGTTTGTTGAGCCTTGGAGTCCATACCCTTAGAAGCTCTGTTACTTTGACGTATTTTTATTTAAATTTTTCATAAGTGTTATCACATTTGTCAAACTTTATTTCATTTTGTTGGTTTGTAAGACTATTAAGTAGGTTTGAATTTGGTATTGGAGGTTTTCGCTGCTAAACTCTATTTAATAAAATTTCATTTCTTATATATCAGTTTTATAAATTATTAAATAAGTTGAAAAGGATTTAATTTACGTGCCCGAAAATCGGGGCGTTACACTAAGGGTAAGGATCCAAGACTCGATAAACTCCCCTTCCTCAGCGAGGAGGTCTCCACCCTGGTACAGATCAACTTGCAAAAGATCCTGTTCTTCGGTCTCCTGATATCTTGCACCCTCTGGCAAATTGATCGCCAAAGCAACTGATTTACCAGGATACAAACGTATCCATGAGTGATAATTCACCCAGTAGAATAATCCTAACCCTACCAATCCTTACTCTACAATTAGTAGTTCAACAATTTAAAATTTGATAATATACAGATGGTACAAAATAATAGCACATCGTCTTTTTCTTTACTATCCATCATCTTACATGAAATCTAAGGATACTTTCCACGAGATCCTTTCCTCCCACATCCATTAACTAAAACTGTCTCATGGGTCCACCATTCCTCTTGCTTATCATGTACCAGGGTTCTAGGTGAGCACACCTAAGTTATATACCTAGCATGTTCTCACTTACGACCATAACAGGAAGATCGAGTCATCCCATGACGTATCGTACATTAGGGTCAGACATCCACTACCACATGCTAACTATAACCGTCTCATGGGACCCATTCTCTTCCTCAATGAGAAACTTCCCATGACGTATCATACATTAACGTCTCACTAACTATAACCGTCTCATGAGATCCATTCTCTTCCTCAAAGAGAAACTTCCCATGACGTATCATACGTTAGTGTCACAACATTTCTCAACACTGGGCCCCGCATGTAACCCATTTCAACACAGGGCCCCATTGGTTACCCTTGTCATCACCATGGCTCAAATCACAATCCACACACACTTATAACACTTTACCATTTTCCCTTTACTTAATATCGTCTACGTGAGTCACTTCTCGTAACCACCCAGGAATCTAAGTCCATTCTAACACGTACAACATGATACAATCAACAACTCAAATATGTTATATCTCAATGAGACAACAATATAACAATTGATAGGTACAAATAATTAAACACGTAAGAGATTTGGATTGGGCCGATGCCTTTTTGGATTGTTCAAATTTTTATATTGAACAAATATGTTCCTTAGTAATTTTATTAACTTAGATTGTCCAGTAGGAATTTCGTACACATTGGGATAACTTAGTAACTTAGTAAACTGTTATTTTTCATTGAATATTTAGGTAGGTCTTAAGATGTTTCAGAAATGAAAATATTTTAAGACTTAGGTTATACATACAAATTTCCTCAAGCTCCAATTGTACTTTAATAATTTCTACGGTAACCTTGTAGTTGGGGAAACCTACGGCTATTAATTCATTTGTCCATCAGTTTGTAGGAATGCATGTTAACACTATTTTTCTTTCATTCTTTCATACCTACTGGCCTTCTTGTTGTGCATTAAAAAAAATATTATACTTAATGTTTAGGTTATAAAAAAGCCTATCTTTTGTTTCATTCATAACTAGTCAAGTTTAATATTTTTTATCTACTGTAAAATTTTATCTATAACAATATATTACATAAAGTGCATTAATCTTGAGGACGGATATCTTATTAGGATTGTACCATAAACTTAATAAATCTAGAGGTGGTAACTATAATTTATAAATAACATGCGCTTAACATTTGGGCCGAAATCAGTACACAAAATAATAGGAGGACTAAAGTGTTATTTTAACAAAATATTTTATATCCCACTTCGTGGGTCTACTGTTCACAGCCGAGGAAACTCGAGAACTACCGGTTCCGGCCATACGACTTCGGGATCGGTTTCTTTTACTTTGGAAGATTAAAAACAAATACATAAGCACTTAATATACTTATTAGGAATTAGAGAAGCGATTATTCTACTTCAAATTAGGGCCGAAAAAAGTAAAGGATGGTTTCTGAAAAAATCGGAGAAGACGACGGAACGAGGGACCTCGGGATGGCCGATTCGTTACTATTTTTCTGACAGTATTGTAGCTTCTTTTTTTTTTTGGATTGAAGTCGGCTGTTATGAAGTTGAAACGGAACTACATCCAGGTTATTTCGGAGTCGAAACAGGGTTGGTTTTGGGACTAGTTTTTGGGCTAGAATGGGCTGTTTTCAGAGCTACAGTAAAGCCCGAAAAAAAAAAAAGAAACTGAAATGGGTTGGTACCGTGGTGATCAGTAGGTCAAAATGGTATGGAAGAAGAAGAAGAATAAATAAGGATGGTGGTAGTTATCGCTCTCTCTCCCCCACGTATATAGTACCCTTCCTCTCTCTCTCTCTCTCTCTCTCTCTCTCTCTCTCTTTGCCAAGATAAAGGAGGAAGTGGGGTGGGTGATTTTTTTGTAGGGATAAATAAAAATGGGGTTGTTGGAGTTTGGGAGGATAAATATGGAAGTCGTAGAGTGTGGGAGGGAAGTGGAGAGTTAGTTTGCATAGAATTCTAGTTAGGGTTTAGATAGAAATGATAAGAGATGAGGATTGTGGGAATAAAATCCCATAATTTGTGGGATGATTACTAGTATCTATAATATAGATATAAGATACGCATATATAGTTTCAAGTTGAATTAAAATTTTGCTAAACTAATTTTATTCACGAAAAATTAATATAAGTTTTAGTTTAATCTAATTACACTTTTAAATAATTAATCAATTACGATAGACTATTTGATTAAAAATAATTTTTTTATTCAAAAAAAAATAGGGCAAAAATCCGGATCGTTACACTTTTTTTTGTCTTCATTAATTTAATATTTTAATCCTTATTTATATTCTCCTATGTAATTCCTACTCCATTTTATTTTATTTTAATCTTTTTAGAGATACAAATTACTTCATTTATCAGAATGTTGCGTTCTGTGATGACAATGCTAGAGCTCGTCACATTAAGAGCAACTCCAACCCATCTCCATATGGGGTCTCCAAAATGGAGACTCAATTCTCATTCTACATATTTAGAGGGTCTCCTCTTAAATGGAGACCCATCTCCATTTCTCCCGTTCACTAATATTCTATTTACTTTTTTGCTAGAATTCCATCAATTACATATAACTTTTACATTACGCATTGTTTTTCTATAAAAAATGGTATTATTGGAAAGATAATAATAATACCTTCAAAATGAGTCTAATATTAAGTATATGTAAATGAATTTTGAAATAATATCAAATGTAAAATCAAACCATTTGAACTTATAATATTTTTTTCTCATTTACACTATGCTATCATTGTATTGGTTTGAATAATGAGTTGAAATGAGAAAAAATATGCATTTAAAGGAGGAACAAAAAGAATATTGAACAATAAATGGAGGAAGAATTGGGGAGAGTTTTGGAGGTGAAAAAAAAATAGAGAATTGGGTTGGAGTTGTTAAATTACTTTTTGAAGAGAATTTTTTTTTTTTTGAGTCTCCAAAATGGAGAATGTGTGAGTAATGACCCGCCCCACCTGACCTGCTAACCATTCGCCTAACCATGTGACTCAAAAGATTAAACTCAAGTTAATAGTAGCCGGTGGGCATCCTCATATAAACTTATTTCCAATTCCCACAACCTTCCAATGTGGGACTATTACCCAAGTGGGTTATCATAATCTCTCCACCCTGGTTGCACCGTCCTCGTTGCACCCCTTGGCCCAACAACCTTCCCCTGGTGGCCACGGTGTGGCACTTAGTTCTGTACAACACAATCAATATGCTCGTACCAGATTCTAGAGGTGGCCTCCACCATATGATCAGGGTTGTGCTCTGATACCTACTCTGTTACGATCCAAATTTGATGGGTAGAAATTTCTGACATGGCCAGTGACTTAAAAATCACTCCATGCCTTGATATCCACAACCAATTTTTTTTTAATTATTAAAAGCTCCCACGTCCATAACCCAAAAATAAATACATTACATTTAGAGCTGACTACAATTACGACCTTCACTTAACGGCTTTAAAATTTCATTATTTCCTTATTTAGCCATGATAACTGATATCTTTCACATGGACAGATAGACTTTCTTTAACACCGATTTCCTGAAAAGGTTTTATGAAACACAAAACCAATTCAATAAGTTACGATAGACTAAGGCCACATAATAAACATGAGATTAAGCATGATAAAGAAATAGCATAATAATTCATTCGTTCGCAAAATCGTAAGAGAGAGAGAATGGTATTCAAGTTGCAATCACCACAAGTAAGACAAAGAGAGAGATATCCATCATCATCTTGATCATCATAGTTATCATTTTGACGATCATAGGCGGTAATCTGGTAGCCCGGGGAGCAACCTCAGCAAAACAATGGAATTGATATCAATCCAATGGATACCCGGCCGTATCCTTTCCACAATCCATAGGCGCCAATTCAAACATAGCTCGTTAGAGCTCTTCGCCCAGATGTTATATTAATATCCATTAAACTTCCTTTTTAAAAATCAATCCCATGTCATTTTTTATAAAAATCTATTTTTCACGATTTATACTTATACAATTATTTTTATTCAACAAAAAAATTTATAAAAACAATCATGAAACAAGTTTTAGAAGACAATATGTAACTAGAGTATATTCGTAACTCACCTCGTTTGAGAAGCACAATTACCATGCGAAAATCTACATATTTATTCCAGAACCTCTTGTTTTAAATTTTATGTTTCCTTCTCCTCTTTCCCTGATTTCTCTCTTTTCTTTCTTCTTTTCCTATCTGAGTGCTGTGTGTAGTATGTGAAGTGTGTGAAGTGTGTGCTTGTTGTACATGAAGGGGAGGGGAGGGGAGGCCTATTTATACTAGTACTAGCGCATGCCCGTGCCAAAAGACGTGGCTTCAAATCGATGGTCAAAAAATTATTCTTGAATCCCTCTAATTTCTTTAACACAAAGACAAAAAAAATCAACATAGCATCTTCCTTCACTCATCAATATTATTCAAAAAAAAAAAAAAACTCAACATAGTGCAGTTTTTCTTTCCCGACGTAGAAGAATTGTGTGTATACTTATATAAAGGGTTGTTTCTTTTTCGCATATAAATCCAAAAATGAATGTTTACTTTTTTTACTGTAGGAAAATCAACCTTAAACTTAAAGGAATCAATTTGAAAGCAAACATTGAATTGAATGGAAGAAAATCAACTTTAGATAAATCAATTGAAAAGGGAAGGGGTGTGTATATTTCTCTATCAAGGAGACGTGTAACTTTTTTTTACATTATCGTAGGTGTATTTAATAGGAAATATTCATTTAATCCGACGGCTATAACCTTATCAGAAAGTACAATCGGATGGCTATAGATACTATTTTGTTTGTATGTCTAGACATTTTTTAAAGAAAACCGCTCTATTTTATAATATAGACATTACAAGATCTAGAATGATCTAATGAAATCTTTCCATATCTTTTAATATCTAGGATAATCTTATATTATCTAAAAAAATCTAAACATAATCTATGTATAATAGCTAATAGAATCCAATTATATCCACAAAATCTAGGGAATTTAATTCGATTCTTTCTGGGTTATTCTTTTTGCCTCACGGTGACTCGTGCCTTATTCCCGTGCTGCAATGTTGTTTAAACGGTTATGGCGATATCTGTAAAGTTTTATAAAAATTGACAGATACATTGGAAAATACTCTACTTTTATAAATCTTAAGTCACGAATTAATATATTCTATAAACCTGAACGGTAACCGACCCGCTAAATGTTAGCTCATTGTGGCTCGACGGAGCTGGAGGGTGTCGGGGAGGTGTGATGTTCAGGGAAAGGGAGATAGAGAGTTAAGAAAATCAGTGTGATTACTAGGTGAATCACAAGACGCTTAAGGGTATTTATAGAGTAACTCAGTGAGCCAACTAAGTCAATGTGTCCAAACAACCCTGGCCCAACTTGCAACGCCTCGAATTTTGGGAACGTTAAATAAACATTTTTATTGAAAACCTAAATGGAATCTGGCTCATTATTACAGCATAATTCTCACAATAGTACATTTATTCAACAAAGGAAGGAAAACTAGGGTTCCTATCTACTGCTCCACCTGCTCTTCCATCATAGCTAGCTTCTCGGCTCCGAAAGCCTCCAAAGTGTAGAGCTCACCTTGCTCCTCTACAAAGTCTGACACATTATACCAACGTCACTCCCAGTATAATATTTCAGGGTTACAACAGTAACATCATAAGCTACAAAAGCTCAGAAGAATAATCTCATACCCGCTAATCGATAATTATAAATAATAGGGCATAGAAGTAGTATATTAGCTCATGTAAATTCAGCGATTTCTAAATTACACATGCACATTCACTATTCAACTAGCGTCAGTGTCCGTGCAATCTCTCCTATGCAATATTTTCGTAGACCGTGTCACTATTTTTCTTTTAATGATTTCACTTTTCATTTTTTTTTTCAAATTATCATTTTCCAAAAATCATTTACACACTCAACCTCAGTTCCACTATATCGGGCTCCTGAGTATCCTCACAATGATTCCGCTGTTCTAGGCTCCCATTGGCACAGTCACATTGGCTCCTCTCCGCGGATAACCAAGTCATACCTTCAATGAACTACCAAGTCCGGCCCCATTGGCAACATACACACACACATAATGGGTTACCAAGTCCGGCCACATTGCGGTCGAAAAAATATATATATTTTTCAAATTAACATTTCCAAAATCATTTACACATACACACAATGGGCTACCAAGTCCGGCCACATTGCGGTCGCAAAAACATTTATTTTTCAAATCAACATTTCCGAAATCATTTACACACACACAATGGGCTACCAAGTCCGGCCACATTGCAGTCGCAAAAGCATTCATTTTCCAAATTAGTATTTTCAAAATCATTTACACACATATACACAATGAGCTACCAAGTCCGACCACATTGCGGTTGCAAAAACATTCATTTTTCAAATCAGTATTTCCAAAATCGTTTACACACCCAACCTCAGTTCTGTTGTCCCGGGCTTCCGAGTATCCTTACAATGGTTCCGTTGTTCCGGGCTCCCATTGGCACACAATCACATTGGCTCCTCTCCGCGGATAACCAAGTCACACCTCCAATGAGACTATCAAGTCCGGCCCCATTGGCAACACACACACACACACACAATGGGCTACTAAGTCCGGCCACATTGTGGTTTCAAAAACATTTCATTTTTAAAACACGCCTTTTCATTATTAACACCCTACGTGTCATGTTTCTAGACTTCCTAGATTTTTGTGTCTCGTTTTCATGCAAGGACTCTGCAGTCGGACTTTCCACATAAGAACACTATATATGGTGTCTCGTAAACATGCATCATTAATTGTAATATTGAAACTAAACTAGAATAATTAAAATAACAAAATCATCCAACTCTATGGTATTTTTCATGCTTAATCCATCGACTAGTCTATAAATTCAACAAGATATGCACGTAACTCAACATCAAAACAACTGAATTAAGAACTAAAAACATATATACATGCTCATAACCTCTTTCAAGTGAAATCTAGTGACCATGCTACCAATCAAACTATTATTTCTTACATTTCAAAAATCCGTTCGTTCTTCCTTTTTGGGAAGTTCAAAACAACATATATTTTCCGGAATAAAAGTCGAGATATTCAACATCATATTTCATTTTCAAAATTTTAGTAAAACAAGTTTGCTAGCGATTTTTTTTTTTTGACATGCATTTTCAAACACAAAAAGAAAATATAACTATTTTTTTTTTTACTAGAGGAAGTGAGTAGAAATATTCTACCGTTCTTCCTAGCGGATGGTATGGCTACGGAAAAGAAAACACGTCGGCTTACGGAAGGTGAATGTGGCTATCGAATGAAGTGACTTCTTACAGTAAGCTTACGATAGCTTCGAAAGAGTAAAGAAAAGACTTTATTTTTCTCTCGAAACTAAACCTTGACTAAACTACTAAACTTTTTGAATTGAGTGGTGGTTTAGTGGCGGCTTAGGTTGAGTTTCTTGAAGAACTCAAGAATAAGGAAAGAACTCTAAGAACTACTTCAAGAACACTACAAGAACACTAAAATTTTCTAGAGAGAAGTTGAAGGATTGAAGGTGTGAGTTGAATGGCTTGGCAAAGGGTCCTATTTATAGGAAAGTGAGGACCTCTCTCTCCCCCCATATGGCCAGCCTCCCCATCTCTCTCCTTTCCATGGATTATTTGCTCCATGGTCATGTCTAATCCAACTTTAAACATGCCAAAGCCTTCCCCTCTCTTGTCATTCTATCCTAGGTGCAAGACTATGTGATCATGAAGGATTTTTAAGGCTTTAAAGGAGAATCCTAGGCAATTATATCCTAATTAGTAAGTCTTACAGGTAAAAGAAAATGATAACTAAGGCTAAAAGAAATAGTCCTTCCCATGTTTAGTCAATCCTAGATCTAGATTGTAAGTAAAATCTAGGATGATTAAAGGCTAGATTTTAGAAATGATGAAATGGTAAATCTTCCCCTTGAAAGTGACAACACAATGTAAGAAATAGTTAAGACTTTCCTAGAAAGTCTGTGTGTGTGTGTGTGTGTATATATATATATATATATATATATATATATATATATATATATATATATAGAGAGAGAGAGAGAGAGAGAGAGAGAGAGGTATGATTAAAGTAGGCTAGTATGCATGCATACCTAGAAAAATCTAGGAAAGGTTGCTTATAAGACAAATAATAGGTTCAAGTCTAATTTTTTTTCTAGGCAGCATGCATGATAAGTCTAAGAATACTACTTATGGAAGCGAAATGATTATTTCCTTAGGTTGAAAAGATTCAACTAGAGTTTGGAAGAAATATCTCTTTGAAAGTGACCTTTCAATGGAGAGAAAGAATAATGCTCTTTCTTGGAAAGTGATTTATTTGATTAAGAAAGCATAATTATGGGTTTGATTGTCATGAGTGGGAAAAATGACAAGTCAATGGAAAGTGAAATGATTAAAGGGTTGGCTTTGGCTTTTGAAAATGACTTGTCAATGCAAAAAGAATGAATAAGGCTTCAAAGTAGCCTTTTATATATATATATATATATATATATATATATATATATATATATATATATATATATATATATATATGCATGCCAAGGTTACTTGTAGAAAGGAGAAATGAAGTGATGATGGCTTACATTGAAGAGACTATTCAATAAAAAAAATATGATTAAAGGTTTTCAAACTGTGTGAAATAGCCTTTTAATGAGTGAGGTAGACTTTCTAGGAAAAACTAGAGTTTTAAAAAAATTTGGAAGGTTCAAAAATTGTTAGGGAGGTTTAACTAGGCTTAGAATCCAATTGGTTTAGCTAACTAATTGGTTGGAATCAAATTATTCTAGGAAATGGAGGATTCCTAGCTAAGAAAACGAATTTATGAATTAATTCTAGACACAAATAAATATGCAAGGCTATAAATAAGTCCCTTTGTCCTTAGGAAATGAGTAGTTAATTTTATATGAAGAAAACTTAATTTATAAGTCTAGAATTTAATTATGACGGATTATTACAAATTAAAAAGGAATTTTAAAAGCAATCCAAGTAAAAAAAAAAAGACTTTACAATAATTAACGAAATTTTTATTTACCAAAATATCAGAGTTGTTATAATAATGAATTAAATAAAGACGGATGGAAAGAAAAAAAATTTACCGAGCAAAACCAAGAGTAAACTAAAAGAACTTATAAATTTTTAATTTTTTTTCTTCTTAGAAAAAAAAAATTTCCCCTGAAATCAAGGATGTTACACAACAATTATAATTTCCCAACTAAGTCCTACCAATCATTACTGAAAGAATCTTTGTCCTTAGGAAATGAGTAGTTAATTTTATATGAAGAAAACTTAATTTATAAGTCTAGAATTTAATTATGACGGATTATTACAAATTAAAAAGGAATTTTAAAAGCAATCCAAGTAAAAAAAAAAAAAAAGATTTTTCAATAATTAACGAAATTTTTATTTACCAAAATATCAGAGTTGTTATAATAATGAATTAAATAAAGACGGATGGAAAGAAAAAAAATTTACCGAGCAAAACCAAGAGTAAACTAAAAGAACTTATAAATTTTTAATTTTTTTCTTCTTAGAAAAAAAAAATTTCCCCTGAAATCAAGGATGTTACACAACAATTATAATTTCCCAACTAAGTCCTACCAATCATTACTGAAAGAATCTTTGTCCTTAGGAAATGAGTAGTTAATTTTATATGAAGAAAACTTAATTTATGAGTCTAGAATTTAATTATGACGGATTATTACAAATTAAAAAGGAATTTTAAAAGCAATTCAAGTAAAAAAAAAAGATTTTTCAATAATTAACGAAATTTTTATTTACCAAAATATCAGAGTTGTTATAATAATGAATTAAATAAAGACGGATGGAAAGAAAAAAAATTTACCGAGCAAAACCAAGAGTAAACTAAAAGAACTTATAAATTTTTATTTTTTTTTCTTCTTAGAAAAAAAAAATTTCCCCTAAAATCAAGGATGTTACACAACAATTATAATTTCCCAACTAAGTCCTACCAATCATTACTGAAAGAATTGAGAAGAATCGAAAAATCAGCCAAGGAAAATATATTTTGAAATATATTTTGGCCAATTTTAAACCACAGACTTTTTATACCCCAACTAGCTCCCTCAATATTTTATCCAAGCATTAATAATTGTGGGCTCCCCGACCGGTGCGCTCAAAGAGTCGCCACACGGATTTTTCAGATGGATAATCTGAGAAACCGAGAGTTTGTTTGAGAGAAAAAGACTTTTGATCTAGCGAAAACGTTGAGACTTTGGGTTCGGGAGCCACGTTATGAGCGGAAAAGATTTTGTTGAAAAGCACCCCGCTCGCCCGATAAAGACATGTCTCTACTAAACATTTTTAATGGGGGATTTAATATCGTTTGAAAATTTTAACTTTTGAAAAACATGTACAAGAAAGGGGCATGTGATTTAATATGACGTGTAAGCGTGTTCAGTGGTGCGAACTGTACAATATGACAAATGAATGAATAATGCGCACGAAAATGAAATAACACTAAGCTGTACAAATTAGAAACTGCCTTTTGCAAAATGTAACTCCGTGCGGCATAGAAACACGCTGCACGGTATAACTACTATGCCATACGATACCTTGTTTTGGACATTTTCAGACTGACCTTAATCACATGCCATGTATTGAACCGAAAGTCAAGAAAAAAGAAAGAGTTTTAATTTAGGCACTGAAAAACAGTTTGTATGATTTTTTTGGATTCGTTTTAGCATGTGAAGGGATACTGAAAATGATTTTGGAATATTCAAAAGACTTTACAGAATGCAAAAAAAAAAAAAAAAAAGATTTTTGTTGTGAGAAAATATTCTGAAATGTGCCCAAGATGTTTCTGACTTCACAGGCACCGATCAACCTGGAAATCGGAGACTAAAGCGCTGCACGACATAGCACGGTGTATCGCGCGGTATACAAATATACCGCACGATTTACCAAGTCCAGTGCAGTTTCTGATTTTTGACTATTTTCTACTTTGAAGCTCGTTTGAAACTCAAATTCAGTATAAAAAGACCGAGAAGGGCCTCGATTGGCTCCCCTCAAGGCTAAACGTGGTTTAGCACAAGGAATTTATTCATACCTTTTGATAGAAGCTTGGATGTGCTTGAAGATGGAAGATGTTTGGACTGAAAATCCCTTTTGAGCTTGAATGAGGATTGAAGGATATGAGGTTGTTTGGATGCTTTGAGGTGGAGGTCCTTCTAAGTCAGTAGCTACCTTACTGAACTTAAGATGAGAAGAAGAATAGAAGTATTTTTAGAGAGAGAAAGTGAGTCCAGAGAATGCAAGAGTAACATTCTCTGGAGTTGAAGGGGTACTTCTCAACAAGAGGAGGGGTGTGTATTTATAGGCAAGCGGGCCAAGGATGATCAATACAAAGAGGGGAGGTGGCTTCTAGGCCGGATCATTGCACCTGCAAACGTGACCGACAACTTTCTGCAACTGTCAAAACTTTTTCTGAAACGCCGCGTGATATAATTCGAAATGCCATGCTGTATATTGAAATCTTTTTGCGGTGGAGTAATTTTTTGAAATTTTTTGAAATGCCGCGTGACGTTTCTGAAATGCTGTGCAGTATTTTCGAGACAGCACAGCACACTGAACTTCGCGGGGGTGCCCCGGACACTCCTGAACTCAGATTTGAGCGCGGTTCAAAGCGTTGGAAAGCTTGTCGAGTCCTTTTTCTAACGCAATTAGTTTCACTCAAAGGTGTTTTATACATTAAAATGTGTACCCATTTTACCCTCAATGTGTCATGGAAAAAGTTATTTTTGACTAAGCAGATGCATCTTTCTCTTCGCAATTGAACTAGGGGCCACCCTATATGTTTGGAAAGGGGTTTTCTTGAGGTTTAAAGAAAGAGTAACAAAGGAGCAACAATCCAAGCCTTAAAGGTATATTTTTCCTTTTTTCATCATCGAAAAACTTAAAGATTATTCAGAGGCCCAAATTGGAGTGTCTACAGTAGTCCCTCTTTAACGGAATTTAGGTACCATTGCTTGGTATAAGTGACGTTAAAGATTAGACATCCCAATCCATCTCTCCAAAGTCTTTAAGTTAAACGCAAAAATGCAATAAATGTGGTCGCTCTCATGGAGCTGCCTACGTACCCCGTTGTAGGATCAGACCAACGTAGTTCAATTGGGACAATGCATGTATGTTGATGCAAGCAAATAGTGTTATGCAAGGAAGAGTCCCAGAGGACGAGATGCTCGAACGGCGAAGAGACTTGATTTCTTGAAAAGCTTTAATTTTCTTGAATTTGACTTGAATTTTGGAAATAGCTTTAGCTTGAATTTTGAAAGAGACTTGAATTTTGAAAAGCTTGAATTTTGGAAGAGATTTGAATTTGAATAACTTGAATTTTGAAAGAAGCTTGAATTTTGAAAGAGACTTGAGATTGAATAGCTTGAATTTTGAGGGGGACTTGAATTTTAAAAAGCTTAAATTTTGGAAGAAACTTGAAATTGAATAATTAGAATTTTTGAAGAGCTTGAATTTTGAAAGAAACTTGAGTTTTGAAAAAGACTTGAGTTTGAATAACTTAAAGATTTTGAATTTTAGAAGAGACTTATAATTGAATAGTTTGAAATTTGAAGAGCTTGAATCTTTGAAAGAGGCTTGAAGTTGAATAGCTTGAAGTTTTTGAATTTTGAAAAACTTGAATTTTGGAAGAGACTTGAAATTGAATAATTTAAATTTTGAAGAGCTTGAATTTTTTTTAAAAGTGGCTTGAATTTGACGTTCGATTGAGACAATAAATGAATGATGATACAAGTTGATATGTCATGGAATGTCACGTGAGCATGTAAAATTAATGCAAGTATGACAAAGTGAGTCCCAGAGGACGAAGTGCAGATAGAGTGGAGTCCCGGAAGACAAAGTGCTAGACATAGTGAAGTCCCAAAGGACAAAGTGCAGTCCCAAAGGACGAAGTGTAGATAGAGTGCAAGTCCCGGAGGATGAAATGCTAGACAGAGTGAAGTCCCAAAAGACAAAGTGCGAGAAAAAGTGCAGTCCCAGAGGATGAAGTGCGAGACAAAGTGCAGTCCCAGAGGACGAAGTGTTAGACAGAGTGAAGTCCCAGAGGACAAAGTGCGAGACAAAGTGCAGTCCCAGACGACAAAGTGTAGATAGTGTGCAAGTTCTGGAGGACGAAGTGCTAGAGAAAGTGCAGTCCCGGAGAACGAAGCGCTAGACAGAGTGCAGTCCTAGAGGACGAACCACAGCTCGAGAGACTAAAAAAGGCTTCTAGGTCGGTTATACCATAGCTCGAGAGAAGCTATAGGCTTAAAAGATTGTGGATTGATCTTGGAATTGACTCTCGAACAATCATTCGAGATTCGCCTATGACATCGAACGACAACGATGATGATACCAAGTTGCTAATGATGACCCATGTCCCCGTTTGGATTTTCGCCTTGATTAATGTGGGTTCGCACAATGCCTCGATATATTGATGCCCTTTAACGTAACACCTAGGATTCTTGCTATCAAGTTGTGCTTTTCAATCCGAAAGGACTTTTTGGGTTGTAATGTGGACCATGGTTTGGGCTTGACAAAGAAAGGATATTAGACTAAAAAATTTCACTTTCTTTTGAGTTTTCAAAGCTAGCAGCTATCTTTGAATTGTAGGTGCCTTCTTTTCATTTTTCATTTGCTTTCTCATACCTTCAATGCCTTTCAGTGTGTTTGACATTTTCATCATGTTGATGCTTTGAATCTCGATGTTTTTGGCACTTTCACCCTTTTGATGATTTGAATTTCAAAGTTTCTTTTGGCACTTTTATTTTTCATTTCACCTCGATGCGGGAGATAGCTGGCTAGTTGGGGTTTGTTTTCAAAGAATTTGATTGTGGCTCAAAGAGACTATCAAAGGATATATCTTTATGCGTATGATGAAAGAAACGATGGCCTTTCTTCATTTTAGATTGCACAACCTAACAACTGAATCCTAGATACTCATTGAGAGGCTTTTGTTTGTATGCTTTTAACTTTTGCCTAGGTCAGATTTTGAGATTTTGACCTAGCAAGCTTTCTTCTTCTTTTTTTTTTTCAGAGTTAAGATATTGTTCATTGGAATGACGTCGGGGAGCGGTCCTTTGAAATTGTTCTTCTTGCATGGGGTGAGGGTTCAATCAAAAATCATCTTGTATTTTAAAGTGATTATTATGATTCTCGAGTGATGGCGAAAAACAATTCTGAATTGGGTTGAGGATAATCACAAAAATCTGAGTTTATTATGATGATTTTGACACAAATACGCGACACTTGAAAGACGGCGGCCGAACCAGTAGGGGTTGACTTGAAAGACTATGACCGAACCTTGGGATCAACTCAAATGCCCGTGACCGGGCCTCAAGGTGAGGTTGCCTACGTATCCCGTAAAGGAGTTAGGTCACAACGTAGTTCAAGATTAAGAAACTGACTCTCTGTTTTGATTTTCTTTTCTTTTCTTGACAACAATCATGAATTTGAAAATATACAGACACGAAAATGAAAGCACGAAAGATTCGAAGTACAGATTGACACAACAAGGATGAAAACTTGACTCGAAACTTCGAAGATTTTCAAAACTCGTGGAAAGTCGGACAGTTGCATGACTCTTGACATTTTACTCCTCCTCGCTGAAGAAGGCGGCGTTGATGCAAGGATTGCTCTTGGGCACGGGGTCTGGCTTCGGTTGAGGAGGTGCCTTAATGACCTTGTTGTCAATGAGGTCTTGGATAGCATGGCGAAGGCAGATGTAGTCGTTTGTGTTATGGCCGGGCATTTGATGGCAGATGCAGAAGGTACCTGGGTTATGGGATGCTGAGAGCTTTTGAGGTAGAGGAGCTGGAGGGAGTGGCTTGATGAGGCCAGCTTTGAGGAGCTCCCTATAAACCAGGGATTGGGGTGTGGCGAAGTGGGATGAGGTTCTCGATTTGGCATTGCGGTTAAGTTGAGGGCTCATTGTGGTACCAGATCTTTGCTTGTATTGCAGGTCTCGCTTGCTTTAGCTAGGCCTTTGAACATTTCGGAGAGCTTCATCTTTGGGGGTGAACGCCCTTTATCCATGTCTTCCTTAGCATTTCACTTTGGATCCGAGACTATGAAGGCGAGGAGACTATCCATCTTTTGTGTTAAAGCCCCTATTTGGATCATTTGCGTATCCATTTTCTGACCCATTTCCTCCACAGCATTCCTTAACTCTTTAAGTTCTCTTTGCTCTATCGTTGGTTCAAATTCCAATACTGAAATATTGGATTCATCGGGAATGGGTACAATTGGTTTGGGTAGGTAAGCAGGGATGATATAGTGAGTAGAGTCAAATATAGTAGAGCTGGTGTTAATGTAGTTAATGTGGTGGTTTGACAAGGTGCTTGATTCCTTTGGTGGCGGAAGGATGGTTTCGCTATCGATAAGGTCTTGAATTTTGTGACGGAGACGGTGACACTTATCGGTAACATGGTCGGGCATTTGGTGAAAGGCGCAGAAGGCATTTGGGTCGTGGTAGGTTGGAAGCTTTTGGGGTATAGGAGCTAGAAGGAGCGGCTTGATAAGACCGGCTTTGAAGAGTTGTTCATAGAGTGTGGATAGGGGTGTACTAAATTGGGTGAAGGTGCGAGTTGGTTTATCAGCTATCTGGTTTATTTCGAGGGGTTTGGCATTTGAGGAGTTCTCAACGTGGGAGGTATTGTTGTTTCCGAAAAGGACTTTGCCATCGCCGGGATGGAGTCCCTTGCCTTTTAAGGCGGGTTCTTTCTTTTCGAGGGTACCATCCCTAAGTGCTTCTTCAACAGCCAATCCAGAATCGTAGAAGCTCTCAAAATCGGGAGATGATTGCAACAAAACCATGTAGGGGCAAAAGCACTAGGCTGGTTTTTAGTGATGATACGTATCTGCTCTTTTAGATCTGGCTTATTGAGCATTTGGGCAACTTTGGCTCTCCGCCTTTTTACATAGTCAGCGAAACTCTCATTTTCGCCGATTTTGCTGTTCTCAAGTTCTCGGGTGGTCATTTTCAGCTCAACGTTGAAGTCGTATTGGGACACAAAAGCCATTCCAATGTCCTCCCACGTCTTTTTCTTCGAGGGTGCCAAGGAAAGGAACCATTGTAGAGCCGGGCCAGTAAGTGACTCATGGAATAATTGAGCCATGGCGTATTTTTCGACCCCTGGCATGGAAAGGGACCCAACATACCCTAGCAAGTGGGCCTTTAGATCAGTAGTCCCATCAAATTTGGCAAAGTCCATCCCTTTAAACTTCTCGGGCAGTTTTGCGTTGGGAAATAGACTTAAACGATCCATGTCTATTTGACTCCTCCCCATTCTTTCTATTTTGAGGATAGATTCCTCGAGTTTGCTGATTTTGGAAATCAATTCTGCCACTTGGGGGTCAGCGACGGGCCTATCCCCAACAAGCAATGATTCTGGACTTGGAGTAGATTTGGCTGGTAGGCGGTCACTGATTTCTTGCATTGATTCGAACATCATGATCATGTTCTTTTGGACATTGGCGACAACTGACTTGAGCTGACCATCTATGTTCGTAATTGACTACCTGAGTTGATCTTCTAGGTCAACCATAGCCTAGTTGATTTTCCCTATTTCATTCCTTTGACCCACCATTTCAGATATCACCACCGGTGATTGAGCTCCTCTTTGTGAACCCACCTCTGAGCCGGACGGTTCCAATTGGGTGAAGTCCTTCAAATGTTTCAAAACTGACGATAAAGAAAAAAGGTGGCTCAAATTCTACCCGAGAATCATGTCCATGCAATGTCATCGGCGTCGTCTACATTCTAAGACCTACCTCAGCTCTAAATCTCACTTAGGATATGACTGTACCGAGGGTTTCAGTAGCCACGGGTAAGTCGTGTCAGGCAGGTTAAATTCCGAATGCTTCAGAACCAGAGCCAATCTCCTTATCTTGACCATTCGAGACAAAGCAATGAGGTTGCCGAAATCTAGATACAAGCGCATTCTAAGGCTAGATCCAAACCAGAGGGGCCGTTCGGGCACGGCGAACACTAGAGGTATCTCAAACTCCATAGATTTTAAGTCTCCTAGACTCACAAAAGAAAGTTACCTCGATCCTCAGAGTTTCTTTTGACCATGTATCCTTTATAAACAACGAAGCATAAGAGATGTCAAAACAAACTAAGTCTTCATTTGTTTTTTTTTTTTCAAAGTTCAATTTCCGTTTTTGAAATGACGTGGTATTATGACCAGGTGGCGTGAGCGACGTGGTGCTATTAGCCTAGACGGTGTAAATATCACAGTATTATTACTTTAGTCATTCCTTCAAAAAAAATTTCTTTGAACATTTGATTGAAGACTTAGTAAGAATTGATTTCTCCCAAACGCGTCATTTTAAGGACTAATTAGTATTAAGCTATGTGCATCTCATGGGGCACGACTCTTCATCGGGTGTTAGCAAGAGTAACATTCTCTGGAGTTGAAGGGGTACTTCTCAACAAGAGGGGGGGTGTATTTATAGGCAAGAGAGCCAAGGATGATCAATACAAAGAGGGGAGGTGGCTTCTAGGCCGGATCATTGCACCTGCAGGCGTGGCCGACAGCTTTCTGTAACTGTCAGAATTTTTTTCGAAACGCCGCGCGATATAATCAGAAATGTCGTGCTGCAGATTGAAATCTTGTGCGGCGGAGTAATTTTTAAAATTTTTTTGAAATGCCGCATAGCGTTTCTGAAATGTCGCGCGGTATTTCAAGACAGCACAACACACTGAACTTCGCGGGGGCGCCCCGGACACTCCCGAACTCATATTTGAGCTCAGTTCGAAGCGTTGGAAAGCTTGTTGAGTCCTCTTTCTAACCCAATTGGTTTCACTCAAAGGTGTTTTATACATTAAAATGTGTACCCATTTTACCCTCAATGTGTCATGGAAAAAGTTATTTTTGACTAAGCAGATGCATCTTTCTCTTCGCAATTGAACCGGGGGCCACCTTATATGTTTGGAAAGGGATTTTCTTGAGGTTTAGAGAATGAGTAACAAATGAGCAATAATCCAAGTCTTAAAGGTATATTTTTCCTTTTTTCATCAACGGGAAACTTAAAGATTATTCGGAGGCCCAAATTGGGGTGTCTACAACAAAGTTTAAAATATCTGCCGACGACTAATGCATTTGCTAGTAATGTGTAGTTTAGGCCTTGATTGATTAAGTTGTCCAGTCTTTGTTTTCAGAAAAGTATTCAAAATTTATCTTAAGCTAGGATATTTATTTTGAGAATGGCTAGGGTGATAAAATTGCAAAAAAAAATTTGGAGTATCGTGTTTTAATTTTGAAGGTTAAAATTGGGTTATCACAGAGGGAGTTGGGGGAGCTATTAGCAGCCTTCTGTCTCGGCCAAGGGGGTCGTGCTCCAGTCTCGCTTCAATGATCGGAAACGTTCACTTCGTAGAGCTCGTCGAGTTGAACAAGTATGTAAAAAATCAGCTCGATCAATATCATCAAGTGCCTAATCGAAACCTTTTTGTCTTGAAAAGAATGGATCCAAAACACTGGATCAAATCTACTAGAACTCATTATTGGCAAGTTATATGTATTACGATCAGGCACTTAATGATATTCAATCAAATTGTGATTTTTGCATACTTGTTCAGCTCAACGAGCTCTACGAAGTGAACATTTTCGATCATCAAAGCAAGACCAAAGTGGGACTCACTAGGCCGGGACAGCACGCTGCTGTCTCCCCCTAGTCCATCACAGAGTGAGATGGGTTAGATTTTACAAAAGGTGATGAAGGTCCACTAACTTTTAAAAAAAAAAAAAACGACTAACTGATGCTCTCGCTCACAACTCTAGCATTGGAGATTTTGACTTAGACAGTTATCCTCCAACGAAATGTCGGTGCTCCTCCTGCAACCTCTCCCGCCAAATCTCTCTTCTCTCCCCCATCCTAAAACCAGACCCCGACCTAGAGTCCCTTCACCCCCGGCGCACAATAGCATCACCACCCCTCCCCCAAGAAAATCCACTCCGTTTATCGTATCAGCAGCAGCGAACTCCAGGACAACAAGAAACGAAGACGATTACCACTCCACCCTCAGGTCTCTCAACTCCAAAGGCCGCTTCCCTCGCAAATCCCTCGGCCAAGTATATACTTAATACATAACAAGCATATTCAAGTATTCTCGTTTAAAATTACCCCAAAAAAAAAGTGTTCTCGTTTATTGAAAGGAGTAGTTCTCTGGGCCTTTGTATCGAACACTTACTAGGCATTCTTCCGAATGTTTTTGTCAGCATTATATGTTGAATTCTTCCATCAACGAGCAGCTTGCGGGTGTGGCTGATGTTAAGGAAGGTGATGTGGTGCTGGAAATCGGACCCGGGACGGGCTCTTTGACCAATGTTCTGGTGAATGCCGGTGCCACAGTTCTTGCCATCGAAAAGGTTAGGCCTTGAGCATACATTATTTTTATTCGATTGGACTATTTATCGAACATGTGCTATGCAGTGAATAATTGGCTTTAATTCTGTGTTCCTTTAATACCATCTTACGAGTGATTAATAGTTTGGTGTATATAATCCCATAGTACGAGTGATTCTATCATACTAATATTGAGGAGATTATCAATAACGTGCAATCCCTGTGGATTTTCGGTAAGATTAACATACTCCAATCCATCAATATAAGATGCCCTAAAATATCTACACTTTAGTTCGCAACTGAACTTTTAAGATATCAAGAGTGCAATTGGTTTCTTCGCGTCCAATCTCAGCATTGAATCCCCAAATTTGGATTCAATTTGTGGAACATAGCACTTTGAGGTGTTTGTGACCAAAATGGAATACTGGGAATTACAAAGATTATGTCCAACTTGAGTGCCTTAAGAGCATGCATCAATGAGGCTTGTGTGTACCTAAGAAGCATGGACACTTAAAAAGAAGGTGATGTATCTTATTTGTTGGAAATTCCATGATGGGCCAAATACACTTAAACAAGTAGGAGAGATGTGAGGGAGGACTGAGGAGATAACACACAATTTGTGATAAAATACTTCAACGTTATCACACTCGACTACTTCTAGTAGTTCATCACGCTACTCAACCCCACTCTTTCTAATCACTAGATTGCATAGGTATCTATAGACTCCTAGATACATGAATCTTACCAAGTACACAAACTACTAGATGACTCTTGACCCTTGGACTCCATACATGAATAACAATAATGATTCTTGAACTAACAAATGAATCTTCAGCTACATACATGAACCACACCACATTCATGTATCATGTGTCTCCACGACTCCCTAGAATTACCTAAAATCAAGTTTACTTTTCCAACAGTCTGACGTTGACATTCCACGGACATTTGTAAGCAGTAATTAAACATAATAATTCGAACACGAGTCAGACACTCTTTTTTGTGAATTGTCTGGCACTTCTTTGGTATCTATGACTAAGAAATTACTATGGCATAGACATTTCTTAGACACTTGTCAGCATGTGATCACAAAATATTCAGGAATTTATCATAGTATTATGTTGTACAAAGCTGGAAAGATGATAAATTCTAGGAGTAATCATCTTAATATTTACTTTAATACGTAGATAAAATTTTAAAAGGTTTCCCACGGATTCCTAGATTCTTCAAAACATTTTTCGGGGTAATTGATTCTTCAGAACTCATTTTATCTTCTCAATTATTTAATTTAGGATGTAAATTAATGATGGTATATAATATTTATGTACATAGTACATACTAGTATATGCAAATATATTACTAGACGTACCAACAACGTGTTTGTGTCCTACATTTTGGAGAAATAACTTATCTGCATGTCTGTATCGTGTCCTTCCGTATCCCCTATCCATATTGGTGCTTGTTTGGTGGGTATATATGCAACTCCATTTGGTTTTGTCTTCTTATCTGTTTACTGTATGTGGACTTATATTGTGCACTTTCTATGAGCTTTAGGATCCACACATGGCTGCACTTGTGACAGAAAGGTTTGCAAGTACAGATCGGGTGAAGGTAAACTATACTTTCAGTAAATAATTGGTCTGTAAGCAATTTTTTTTTTTTGTCTTGAGTAGTTTGTTTGTGGAGTAATAATCTTTTTTTCTTTTTGAAACTCCCGTTGAGTACTAGGACAAGCAAGGACATTGGAAGTTCAAAATTTTAAAGTGTTATCCACTTAAATCGTGGAATTGCTTGATTTGGACTATTTATTTTACAAAGAAAGAAAGCAGTTCACAATCAGTTTTGTATTTGCTTCCAAAGATGAGAAATATTAACAGCAGTTATCTTTTCAGGTCGTATTGTCACATGATATTAGAAGCACCTCATATTTGTTGCTAAAATTGTTTACAATCTACTGAATAATTTGTCGTTTTTCGTCACTACATGAATGCGACAGTGGCCTTAATATGAGTATTGCAATTAGTTGCACAAATATTTTGTCTCATATTATTTTGCACATGATATCAAAGGGTTGCTGTTTCCTTTTGATGATTCATCTGCAAAAATTATGTACTTCAAAGCATGTAAAAGAAGTGAATGATTTATCCTCTTCCACTTTTCTCCTTATGTCATGTGCAACAGTTATCTTAACGGTCATTGATTATCATTCTTGCTGGAATTTCAGTTTGAACGTCATTATCACGAGGGTGGTCCATTGCATGTGGTGTATACGTCAGCAGGTGTGCGTGTGTATATGCATTGCATGCACATTGAGACCGTTCTTGCAAAGTTTTCCTTAATGATGAATCTTTCCAGTTGTCGGTAGAGTTTTCACTTTGAACATCAGTGTCATAAGGGTCCATGCATGTTGTGTGTTTGTCCTCATTTCCGTAGGTCTATATATACATCTGGAAAATATTCTTGCGCGCACTTCTAGCCGGCAAAATGCGTATCGGATTGCATCCCAACATGTTTTGCCGAACCATGCAGGTTTTGCAAGAGGATTTCACAAAATGTCACATTCACTCACATTTGATCTCATTGGGGGGATGTCAAAAGTCATTGGATGGAGAATCACGATATGCCAAGGTGAGAACTCTACCTCATTTATATACTTTCCTTTGTTGTGTTACTGCACTGTCATGGCCTCATCTTAAATTTAACAACCACTTGGTCATTGAAGCAATCCTTGTTACTGGTGTGTGTTGATATACTTTTCGCAGACCTGGCATGAGCTTGTATCGTATGAATATATGGCACATGGACAGAAACCATAAACGCTATTTTGTTTTTTAGTTCCTGTTTGGTTTCCTTTAAGTTGACAAAAGGCATTTTGTAGTTTGAAATAATGGAAAAATTGCTATTCTTTTTGTGAAGGTAAAATATGATTAATCTTTAGCCGAACTCCTTGAAACTTTTTCCTGTATCCATGAGTTGAAGCCAGGGTTTTGGCCTGAGGGACCTGAACTAAAGGACATATTTTCCCCCTGAAAATAGAGTCATTATATTATGTAGCTTTCACAATCTAATACAATACATTGGATACTGAAATTACTCAGACTCAATGCAGCAACCATTACATAAAATTATATTGTTCTTTTGCTTTAGTCAACTAAGACACTATGATAAAAAATAAAAAATAAAAAAAACCTAAGACACCCTTGTACTTACTTTTTGTCTATGATAGAAATTAGAAAATTTTAAAAGACAATAAAAAAGAATTTGAAATTTACCGAGATTAAACCAAAATTACGTATTTTTTATTTACTATATTTCATTATTTTAATTTCTTTATTATTATTAATTTTTAAGTGAAGTGTTGGGCTGGGTTGTGGTTCTGCCTGTGAGTGAAGTGTTGTAAGGTCTGAGAATTGTACCTGGAACACTTTGCAACCCCAACAGTTCATTGTTTTTATTTTTGTCTATTACATGTGATTATTATGTTTATTTTTGTGGGTTTTTATCTTTATTTTTTGGTTTAAACAGATTGGTATTGCACTTGTAATGACCTCCCTCTGTTGACTGCTAATCAAGCATCTCCTTCGATTCTAACTTGATGTCAAATTCTGCAAAGCTCCTCCTCAAGATGAAGTGGGTTCTATAGTCCCATTACCATGACCTTATTTCGCTTTACTTTTCAGGTTGTATCAAATATACCTTTTAATATAACTACGGATGTAGTCAAACTGCTGCTTCCAATGGGTGACATTTTCTCTGATGTTGTTCTCTTACTCCAGGTTCTTGTCAAACTTTACGACTTTCCATTAATTTATCCTTTTAAACATTTTTTTTTAATCCTTGTTTGTTTAATTTCTAGGATAATTACTACTATAAGCTAGGTATAAGCTGTGGACAAGAGGTGATTCCACACTATAATTAGGGAAAAAGGTAACTGATTGCCGATTGGAGAGCTCCAATGAAATGAAGAAATAAAAAAGACTTGCTCCTTGAATTTTTTATCGAAAACAACACAAGGGACTTACTTTTGAACAACAACAGTATGTCTAGGACAATTTTGACACGGAAAAATGTAGTGAAGCCTTGGCCACGCTATGATTCTCCATCAAAATTCACGTGCTTTGACTAGCCTACTGACATACAATCTTGGTCTATATGTTTAGGAGGAGACAGCTTTACGCTTGGTGGATTCATCTTTGAGGACATCTGAATATCGACCCATTAGTATCTTCATAAACTTTTATTCAGGTATTCGCAGGATGAAATACCAATTTATTACTTTCGGGGTGATGAATCCTACTTTGGCGTCAAGTGTAGTAGGATGTGGCTCTTGTTTGTAGCCTTCAGAGCTCGTAAATGGAAGGGATTTTTTACCTAGTCCCTAGCTTTATGGTTGACGTCCTTGCATGTCTTTGACTCTTTACCCAGTTTTATTCTTCTTATTGGCTTTTAGCTTTATTTCATTCTGGACGCAATATGCCTTCTCAAAATATGCAGCCATAGATACAAGGACAATTGGTTCGCTTTATGCTACTTTCCTTTCTGTAGTTAAGATGCATAACTAAAGGTTGAAAACTTATGCCTCAAATTCCTTTAGATTCCAATTGCCAGCATCTTTGCCACAATTAGAATCGGGTACCCTGTAGTGCATCCCTGCACCATAGGGCTGTAGGGCAGCATCACAGCCATCCAAAAGTGTTTTCAATGGTCCGGATTTAAAAAGACTTTTCGAGGGAAGAATAGGAAGTCTTTTTTAAATCTGACTATTCTTCCCTGGAAGAGTCTTTTAGAAATCCGGACCATTGATTGTTGAGATGGACTCTTAGGATACTGCCCTACAGCCCTGTGCAGGGGTGCATACAGGTCTTAGGATCTGCCACAATTCTATAATCTCTATTGGACTTTGGAATCTATACGTCAAATTTAGGGTCACTTTTTCTGCTGTTTGTGCTTTTCTTTCTCAGATCCTGAATATATGTTTAAGGTCCCCAGATCGAATTTCTTCCCTCAACCTAACGTAAGTATTTGGTTTTATTTTCAGTTAGTGCTTTCTATGCATTGTATAATGTTGAATTACTGCATAACTGGATATACTAATTTTTGCAATTAGGTTGTGAGTTAGTTCATGTTCTTCCTCCTGCTGCTTTTTCTTGTCCGCCATTTTTGTGACTATTTTGTATTCCGCATGAGTTTTCAGTATCATGGCCGTATGATCACTTGCTGATAGCAACTCATTACCACCCAAAAAGCATAATTCGGGACCTTTAAAATCTGTGTTTTTCCAGGGATTAGACATTTCTAGGAAAATCAAAGCACATTTGATTTTGTTGGACACCGAAGTTCGAATTTTTCCATTACAATATTTGGAGTTAAACTGGCTAAAATTGTTTAAGTGAACATGTAATAATCGTAAAAATTTCCACTGCTTGCATTCTCTATCTTATTCTTTTGGACAACAACAACCACTATCACAGTAAAATGGTACTTTCCAAACCTTATCACTATGAGTAACTTAAGTAATGCATCAACTGCTAAAGTTATGGCATTAGCCGGATCCTTGCTGCCTTTGAAATGGTGCTTTGCCATTACCTTTCTATCGACTTTTAAACTTTTGTCTCTCCATTGCTGATACTGCTTTCTAGGTTTATAAGTCTTGACACTATCTTGTTTATACTTTCCTAAATGCAATCATGCATGTAGGTGGAAATCAATGGCCAGATTGTTACAATCTGACGAATATTCAATTGTGTTTCTGCATCATGATTTATGTTCTAAGTATAAAGAAATCTGGCTTTACCTTTACGTTCTTGTTGGTAGGTTGATGCAGCAGTGGTTACATTTCGGCTGAAGCAGACTGCAGATTATCCTCCAGTTTCCTCTACTAAAAGCTTCTTCTCAATGGTTATTCCCGATCTCTATTGTGTATTTCATTAGATACTTTTTACCATCCGATGTTCATCCTATTGGTCACGAGCTTAGTTTATTTATAGCTATGATTGTGGTTAAGGCTCTCCTAGTGCCAAAAGTCAATGTGCTTGCAATACCTACTCGATGTGTTACTTTTACTTCTTCAATACCGCAACTACAACTACAACAATAACAGTCCTCATGTAATACCAAAACAAAAACAGACGCAAAAAAATTAACTTCGTCCTTTCCTTTCTTTCTCCATTAAGCATTAACTTCTTCCTTGAGAAAATAGCTCCTGATGTCGTGGTTATTATGGATTTAGGTCAATTCTGCATTCAATGGTAAAAGGAAGATGTTGCGGAGATCACTCCAGCATATCTGCACATCCCCTGAGATTGAGGCAGCCCTTGAAAATGTTGGTCTTCCAGCGACAGTATGTAATCAGGGACCGTTTATATCTGACTGTTGCATAGGCATCATCTCTGTCTACTAATGCCCTCACCCTTTTGTTACTGTTGTAGTCGAGACCGGAGGAACTCACTTTAGACAATTTTGTGAAGCTGCATAACTTGGTAACAAAGACGTAGTGCTCTCGATTGGGTTGAGACAAGGAAATCAACAAAGATATGTGCTGTCCTTATGGTGCTAGAAAATGCAGGTGTTATTATCAGGGCAAAGGCAAATCACTTATGAAGAATGCCTTTGCCATTCTTCAATCTAGAGCTCCAGCATCAGTTTTCAGAAAGAGAACAGTTGAGTTTCCAGCAAGAATCTTTAATCTCTTTATGCAGAAGCACAAATGTATACCCTACAGTGCTTCTCATTATTCATGGGTAAATGAAAGCCCTCCGTAGTTTCATCACTACCCTTAATGAAGATAAGGAGTGGTCCTTCAATACACGCAGCACTCTCTCTCCTTACTCTGGTGTCTCGTGTACCAATGTATTTCGGGCCACACGATGTCATGAGATTTGAATGATTGAAATCTAATACAGTATTTCGTACGTGAATCTTAAAGCACAATCTTGCAAGTGTTAAAGTGTGTTCATCTTAGGGACTTAAAATCAGATAGAATTTGCTATATGTCACATATGAAAATTCTCAACCATGGCTAAACACCACAAAAAGAAAATTATCAACCATGGAACTGATAAATAAGATCCAAAGCCCTCAACCTCGTCCCCAGCGGATCAAACCCCACCGAACCCCTCACCAAAT
The DNA here is from genome assembly GCF_030253575.1 of Rhododendron vialii. NCBI lineage: Eukaryota > Viridiplantae > Streptophyta > Magnoliopsida > Ericales > Ericaceae > Rhododendron > Rhododendron vialii. The sequence goes on along the minus strand of NC_080557.1, from coordinate 23,789,085 downwards.
CACGCTCATCTGACAGCCGCTGCCGATCCTCCGCTGCGGCAGCCGCAGCTGGTGAGAGCGGCCGCTTCAGCCGCTTATTCTGGATGAAGAAATCCCTCATCCGCTCCTCAACCCCGTCAATCGTGGGCTTCGAATTGGATTCTCCCTGCTCCTCCTCGTCGTCCTCGTCCGCAACTTGCATGGGTTCGTCATCGTTGTGGTTGGCGGCGGCCGAGGAGAGAGAATTCTCGTGGGCGAGAGGAGGAGGAGGAGGAGGAGGAGGAGGGGGGAGAGAGGGTTGGGGAGGTGGTGGGTGTTGGAAGGACTGGTAGAGGAAGGAGGAGAGGTGGAAGTGGGCGGAGTGGAGGGTGGAGTAGATTTGGGTGATTTTGGATGGGTCGGAGGTGTTTAGGAGTTGTTTGGACATTAGGGTTGCTTGTTCTAGAGATGCCACCAGTTCTGCCACCATGTCCATGCCCCCTCTCTCTCTCTCTCTCTCTCTCTCTGTGTTTTTGTTGTTCGATTGGGGTGTTCTGAAAATGAAATCTAGTAATTGGTGATGATCAAGGCACTTCAACTAAATTAAGGCCGAGTTCTTGTAAAAAAAATTTCTGTATTTTCTTACTTTTTCTCAATTTTTTGTTCAGTTTTTTACTTGAATTTTTCGAATTAATTATTTGTCCAAAAAATCCTCTCCTTTTATGTTTCCCATCAAGAGTTGGTGAGAAATCTAAATACTTTTTCGCTGTCACAAAAACTATTTCTTCCTTGTTCAAATGCGCGGGAGCATTATGTTATAGTGCGTTTCGGACATTGGATAATTTAAGCAATTTTGAGAATAGAAGATTTCCCGTGAACTCTTAGGAATTAAGATGTTCTCATGTGACATAATGTGATACAAATTGAGACTTCAGACCCTCTTACTGTCCCATTTGACGACCTAATCCGTTTATTTTGTAAATCTATGCATGTTTTTCGTCTATTTCAAAAAATCAAGCTCATCAGATATCAATAAAAGCTTAATTTAATACTGTAGTATTTTTCAAAAGAGAAAAATGAGTTATTAGACATTACCCATTCATTTCTCCCGTGACAATATATGCTTTGCTCGCTGGAATATTTATGTGTCTGAACAATCTAATGTTTGCTTACAAAATTAAGAGTTTTAGGAGCTCTCTCTTTTCTTTTCTTTTCTTTTTTTGGTTGGGGTTGGGGGTGTGTGGTTTGAGTTTTGTACTTATTCCAAAAAGATCTTATATATTTTCAAAATATTTGTGTAAAATTCATAATTTTTTACTTTTTCGATTCGCCTCGACAAGACAAATCAAAAATTCACAAAATTTGATGCAAAACTAAAAAACGGAAAAGAAATTTGAACAAAGACAATACTCAAAAGAGGATAAATTCTTTACACCGCCGGTGTAAATATTTGTTTCCTCAAAATCAATTGCATTGCGCCACATCTCCATGTTTTATTAATTGGGATCACTATTTTGACACATGTCGCAATGCAATTGATTTAGAGAAAACAAATATTTACACCGACAGTGTAAAGAATTTATTCTCTACTCAAAAACAAGGCAAGTGTTTCTGTTGTTCGGTTGGGTTTTCTGGGTTGGGAACGGTTTGAGGGAATCGACTGTTCATAGTTCATATTCCTTTTGCATCAAGTCATGATCTTATCTTAGTTACATAATCTTTTAAAATAATTTTTGTTTTTGTTCTTAATTTTTGCTTTGTGCTAGCGCTCTCAATTTTCACTATCAAGAATTTTAATTGTTTAAAAAAATTTAGAAGACGCGTTCAAGTTTACGTAACGCATATCTACTCGCACATTATTTGACTTAAATATAAGATATTTCGCTTTTTTTCCAGAGTATAATACGTAATTTGTGCTCCGGGACATGCTCCAACACAACAGCCATGAGAATTGTTATTATTTACTCTGAAAAAAAGATAGTAAAAAACAAGGGTTTTGTTTGGACTTTGAGGAAAGGAAGAGAAACTCTGAGAAAGGAAGCAAATTTTTGTTTGAGAGTAAAGATGAGAGAAAATAGTAAAACACAATAGTGAGAACAGTAAATTTTCCTTGCAATTACCTTAACAGTCTCTTTCTTATTAATAACTGGTGTGAGTCCGTGTTTACGGCATTACGTATCCCGGTTGGAATTCCCCGTGCTTATAGCACTTGCTAGCTAGTGGCTCAAACACTAAATCAATTCATTAGTGTGTAGTATGTGATCTTCTTTTTATTGGCATGAAAGAAAATTATCTGTGCTTGCGGCACTCTCCCAACTAATTTTTAAGCTAGCTACAAAGAACTATCAATTTGTTTATGGAACCTCAGTAAATACTAAGTAAAAAAGTTAAAATAGCACTACTATGGATCTCCCACCACATATATTAAACCCATTTGCAAAAATGAAAGAACGTATTAGAATCCAGAAATCAAAAACCTCAATATAACTTCAATCACTAATAGTTATCAAACGCCATAAACTAACCATATAAAGAGTTAAAAAAAAAATTAGTTCGGACTGCGAGAAAAAAACAAGCTATCGAAAAAAGCTACAGAGAACTCAGGCTTTGGTTGAAATACCTCAGTGTAAGCAATCACCGGAGGCATAGTGTTTGCCCATGCCTACGGCACTACCCACCCCGATCGGAATTGGCTCAATTTGCTAAAAATTATGTACCCATGGAGTTACTATTCTGAAATTCAATTTTTGAAAAGACTTGCGTCAATTTTACCCATGTAGGCACGGGCAACCCGATGATAACAGTAAAAGGAAAGGAGAAAAAGAAGGGTCTGAAAACACATGGACCTGGGCGCGGACTACCCTACTATACTATCATTCAAAACAGAATGTCAAGAAGAGTCAAAATAACAAAACTCGATTATGTGTGACATTTAACAACACACCCACCCACCTACACCAAAACCAAAAAAATCACCAAAAATTCTTGAACACTCGAAACAGGCACAAATTCCACTCGAAAAGCAACAAGATTGAAATTTAAACACTACTTGCACCCTGGAAAGAAACAGACACCAAAAACTCTCAAAGGAATGTTTCACACGGCTTTCAAAATATGGTTTCTTTGTTAAACCTATTACCTTTGCTTTCTCGGAGCATTCTTGACGCAGCTTTCACGTAGCTTTCTTCAACAAGTTTCGCCGGAATAAATCAAAAATCTCAAATGAATGTTTCTTGGCCTAGCTTCCGACGGGATTTGTAGACCTCAGTGGGGATTCAAAAGAGAATAGGAGCGGGAGAGAGAGAGAGAGAGAGAGAGAGAGAGAGAGAGAGAGACCCAAACGATAGGAGTTGAAATTTTTTTATTATTATTATGTCAACGACAGAAGCTGGGTAAAAAGAAGAGATGACATTTTTGTTAAATATTTGAAAGATTGTGGGCATTTTCTTAAGAGAGTTAGAGAGCACACATCAACCCTTAGATCAAATAAATTTGAGCCATTGTAACAACTTGTTCCCACACCCTTCTATTTTATAATAGAGACTAGTAAAAGAACTTATTAATTTGCGGGAAAAAAATGCTTCCTTACGTTTAAATTTCTCTATTATAAAACAGAAGGGTGTGGGGACAAGTTGTTGGAATTGCTAGGATTGATTTGATCCAACGGCTGAGAGGCATTCTCCTAATCTCATTAAAAAGCCCACATTTTAAAGCTAATTACACAACTACCATACATGCCTCGCCACCACATTCCAAAACGTATTCATCATACTTCGTCTTTTGAAACCCCCATGCCAGAATCTCTCTCTCTCACTCTCTCTCTCTCTCTCTCTCTCTCTCTCTCTCTCAAGGCACCACCTCCATCACCATCGTCCTCTCTCCCACTCCCGTCTTATTCTCAGGAAAAACCCTAACCCCCAACTTTCTCTGTCCACCCTCCTTTGTCTCTGAGCATCCCCGACCACCAATTTGTCATCTATCCTAGCCTCCTCCATCCATTGCAGTCCTTCTCTGATTCATACATATCAAACAACCTTTGTAAGTTCAATGTTTTATTCGTTTAGTACCCTTTTTCATTTTGAAGTTTGCAATTATTGCTGGTTTTTCAGTTTCTTATTAATCAACCATGGCATACATTTGCATTCAAGGTGTTTGTTAAAATGCATGGTAGAAATAGAATGAACTCCATTCAGACATCTTTAAAAAATTGAATAATTAGCATCGGGGGCAAGGAAACAAAAGCAAAAAATTTATGGGCTCTTCAAATTCCAAACATCATTCAAAACTCCCCAGCTTATAAGCTCTTTTCCCCCATTCAGGCATTTCTTCCCATCCCTTTTGAAAATAAAAATAAAAAAATGAAATAAGCAGCAAATTGTAGACGAAAAACAGAACTCAAAGGAAAAAAGACCTACCAGCATTATTTTTTTGATCAGTACTTACTGGCAATTCTGGTGCAAGAGAAGTATTCTTAAGCCAATTAAGCAGAATAGGCCCCGAGGAAAAACAGAAAATAGTGGAGGAAAGGTTCAAAACGACCATAACTTATTTACAGGATAGAAAGTGATGTATAAAATCTAAAGCTGTCATTTAGTTACCGGGCAACTTATCAGTGGAGTTCACATTCCCGCTGAGTTGTGTGTGGATTTTCTCCCTTAATTTATGCACTTTCAATCAAACTGTTGTGAATGTGATTGTGCGTTAGTTTTTTGTGGAAGGTTATGAAAAGGAGAAAATATATTACAAAGACATTGAATAAATATTAAGTTGCAGTTACGTGCACGTAGTAGTAGGTGCCCATCTTCTACGGGTGACTTTCTCTTACAATGGTCAGGTGGTCAGACGGTGAACTGGTCAGCAGCAGGGCAGTGAGTCGGTGGTCAGTTTCACTGGTGCATTCTTACAACTAAGCATTGACAGTCACCGTCCATACCTACTACTCGCACCTACACTCATAGGCTGCTCTAAAGCTCTGCCGATACTATCCACACCTACTACAGTCACTGTCCAAACAAGTTTACTTTTTTGCTAAATATTAATTTCCACTTCATTTTTTATTTCATTTGCACGTTGCATCTGATCAAGCTCACACACACTCTTATAGAGACGATACAATATCAGCCACAAGAAGAGAAACATTCAAAGAGCCTCTTTTTGAATTATTTGAAAACTACTTACTTTTCCACATTTTATGTTTTTGGTATATCTATGATGGGGATCGAATTATTCGCATTGTTGGTGAGGTGCAGTACGTCAGCAAGTAGAATGCTAGAGTCTAAGTGAATTAACTTTTGCTTTACTGTCAATTTCCATAACCATCTTTCCCAACATTGGCAATCAATTTCATTTTTCAGTGTCATGGACAAACACTCGATCACGGTATAAAATTGGTTTTTTTTTTCATCTTTTGTTTTGGGCTCTAAGATCAGAAGCATTGTGGTAGGAAATAGTGGCTTCTGGGGTTTAACCTTTCAAAATCACTTTGGTTTCGCATTACTGTTATGCATTTGTGGCCCATCATTTTATAGTCGTTCTTGATGCTAATTCATTTTTTCTCTTTCCAGGTAATTGTATGGGATAAGGGCAAGAGTATAATCGCCCTCTAATACTACCATCATTATCAAGATTCGAAGCTTCCTTAGCGAGAAATACGCTTTTTTAGGCTTTTTTGATTTCTCTGCTTTTGACCAATCACTCTTTCATTCCTCGCCGAAGGTGACCTTTAGCGAGAGCTCTTTCTCCAATAACACTCCAATATGGTCTAAAATTAATTTGTAGGGAGGACTGGTCAGTTTTAGGGCACTTCGGCGGACTTTTTAGTTTTAGGGGACTTTGACAGTGTGGGATTCATAGAGGTTTTTTTTTTCCAATCGGCAAACATTATGAAGATCACAGCTAGGTTAGAGCTAGCATCCTTCTTCCCTTGAAGCATCTTGATATTCTCATCTCTATGAGTTTATTTTTTCCAATTTTTAAGGTTTTGTGTTCCAGTGAAAACTCTTTTATCCTAACTGTCGCTTTGCGTTCCAGGAGCAATGGAGCTTTCTAAAGGGAAAGGGAAGGCCATCTGCGTAGCCAATGGAAAGAAATCTATGCTGGATGGTGATTTGGAGAAAACTGTAAGATAAACTTTAACTCTTCATTTTTTATTTTCTACTGATCACTGGTCTTCATTTTTCATTTTCTATTGATCACTGTTCTTCATTTTCTATTGTATAGGTTAGGTTTCTTCAAGAAAAGAATGTTGGTAGTGATCCGTGATGAGCGAGAATTGAATCACATTCGCATGCATGGGTATGCCTATTAATTACATCAGCATGTTTGTTAGTACATATATTCTGAAATACTGTTAATCTTATTCTTTTCTTAAGGAAAAGGCAAAGGCAATAGTAATTTGTGGAGGTAAAGAAAATGCTGCACCTAAAGTGGTATGATTTTGTACACATCCTTCAAGTTCTCTCTCTTTTTTTGTTGGACCAATCATTTTTATTGTCTTTTCTATATCAAAACTGTAAAGTTATTCATCCACCGTGTAGGCACCTAATGATAATATTATATCAAAGGCCCAATGCTTACGACGTGAACGAGAAAGAGAAGGAGAATGCATTCAACTGAGGCGGCCCACATTCTTTCCATCTTTAACACCAAGTCGTCATCGACATGCATGCCTAGAACGTGGCATGATGGCAACAAATAGCAATTAACTAACTTCTACATCTATAGAAATTCCAGCACCAAACTGAGCAATAGTTTCACATACACGCCAACATGAGATATTGAATATCGAAGAATCTGTAGCTATGCCGAGCATTATCGAAGAATTTGATTCTGAAATGTGTCATCCTTCAATGCCTCCTTGGAATCTCGGGGAAGAGTTTCTAGCCATTGCAACTCCTCCACAGAATATTGACAAAGAACTTCTTGCCATGTCGGTGTAGACACCCCGATCTGACTTCCCGATTGTTTTACTTTGTTCTTCGGTTTCTTGATTCCCCGATGATGAATCAGGTCGAAAACAGTCTCGAGAACTTGGGATGGCTTGAGTTTGGTGTACGCGGAACCCATCCTTAGCCCTAAAACCCTTGAATCAAAACTTGGACCTTGGGTTTGACAGTCGCGCGACACACCGGTATCCTCGTGTGATGGTCCTTTTGCCAGGTGGTAGTCAAAGTCAAAGCTTTGACTATTGACCCTCGCGGGGTTGGATGGACCCTCGCGCGATGGTCTCACTATCTCGCGCGATGGTCAACACCTGTCATTTTCACCCGGATTGCGTGGTGGTCAGGGGGCTACAGGCCTATGTGACCCCGTTTTCGTCGGCTGAACAGTGTTCTGGGGGGCTCCCCTTGCACCACCTCACCCCCCATTCTCCCATCACCTTTGCCACCCCACTTCTCCACCAAGCAATTGTGACCAGCCTTGTTGGCTGGTTACAAGGCCTTGGCTAGCCACCAACCAACCCATTCTTCCATAAACCCCCCCCCCCCCCCATGCTTCATTTCAAAGGGTTACCATTTTTTCTCCAAGAAAGAAGAAGCAAAGCTCAAGCACAAACATTTCATACCACACTCTCTCCCACACAATCACCTTCCAAGCCTCACCACCTCATTCAAGCCATCTCCAAGACACTCAAGCAAAGGTATAATACCTTTCTGCTCACTGTTCGAACCCCTGAGGGGGGCTGGCAGGGTCAAGGCTGGTAATCAATACCAGTTCTGGCCCTAAAGCTAGCAAGGTTTCAAGAGCCGTTACCAGGAACACCCTCGCGCGATGGTCCCATACACTCGCGCGACACTTCTGTCTGCTTGAGATTGGACCACGTGGGGAAGGGATGCTGGTCTTTAAGCTTCTTGTTGTGTTCATAGTCATTTTTCAAGTCTTTTAAAAGTATTAGCTCACTGCTTTGTATGATAAAAATCATGGTTTAGCTTAGCTTATAACTCCTCTTGGTTTGGAATGCTCTTGGGATGCTCTTGAATATGTCTCAGAGCCCTGAGTATGCAAAGCAATTCCTGGAAGTCCAGTCTGAACAATCGCGCGCCTGTACCACTATGTCGCGCGACGGTTTGGGGTTTTTCTAGGGACTGCCCTTGCATGAGCAGCTTGGCCTTGGCCTCTGTTTAGATACCCCCACTGTTTAGGGGTCGTGTTTTAACAATATTTCCATCTACCTGTTGTAATATTGTTTATTTTCAAGTACTTATAAACTGTTTGGTTTGCGCCTGGGTGTGCACTGGTCCTTCCAGAGCCCAGAAGGGAGTAAAATTCAAACCATTGGTAGGGCATCAAGTCTCGCGCGAGTATATGGTTGTGTCGCGCGATGGTTTGCTGGCATGCAGATGGTTTCACGCATGCAAGCTGGCTGTTTGTTCGTGCCAAAATCATACACAGCACTGTTTTGATGTTTGATCGATATTTTTGAACTTTATTCCATTTATTACTTGTCATCTCGTCGATCCATGCCATATCTTATCACATCCTGCAAACTATTACAGTTTTAATCCCCGATTAATTGTTCCCCCGCCCTAATTGGCTAAAAATTGATTAATCAAACGGAATCGCAAACGTTTTTCGCAAATGCCTAAGTAGAGACCGATCTCCGGATTGGGCGAGAGGGGTGCCATAAAACCCTTCCCCTTTCGTAACCTGATTCCCGAACCCAGATATGGTTATGACGGACTGGTTCCTTAACTTTTTCAAATCAAACAGCGCGACGAGTGCTTCGAAATACGGTTCCTTGGGTGTCGGACCTTCAAAACCCGAGTGGCGACTCTGTATTTTGCGAGCGCTTGCTTCCCCGCTCGCGCTCCCCCGATCCGGGCCCCTCGCGTCTCGGAATCCAGAAATTCCGAAGGGCACGCTGCCCACAGTGGCGACTCTGCAGGGGATCGAACCAATATTGGTCTATGTTTAGATTTTAATACACTTGAAGAGCGATCCCACAAAAGTTTGTCAAAACGGTGAGCTTCGCGCTGCCGAAGGTTGGAATGGTGATCTAACGGGACCTCGTGTCCGGCCAATCTAATCTGGGACTTTTCCGATCGTTCTCTCGTGTAGTTTTTTCTAAACGTTGACTAAATAAAGTGAGCCAAATTTGAAAAGACATTTGCGAATTTGTGATTTTGTTCCATTAAATCAATTTTTAGCGTTCTCATTTGCATCGATGTGGGATAAGCCTCGTTGGATCGTTTTGGCAATCTGGCACGGTTTACCGGAGCTCGGGGACCCCGAATGACCAACAACCTCCGAAGATGATAGGTCATTCTACCGTTCGATTGTTGCTCTGCGATTACGCGGGCAACGGGAGGTATATCTTTGGCCTTAGTCTGAGGAACCTGTTACAAGCCAAAACCAGCCTTTGCATATATAAAGCATTTGAACTCTCCAAACTAAGACAGGTACCTACAGGGTAAGATTACTTGCATCTAACCCCCATATATACTGTCTATGTGTTACCGCTTTCTCTATCGCATGCACTGTACATACATACCGTTTTGCGTAAGGGCATGTTTAGGGCGGCTTCTAGGTTGTCTCTCTTTCGAGTATGTCTTATGTTTGATAGGACACTGCTAGGCCCAATGAAGAGTCACGCATCTTTGCGGTGTGTGTTATCAGATTTTCAAAGTCCTAGGATCAGCAAGACTTTGGGAAATCAAAACTTTCTAAGTCTTTGTCTATATCCCAATTGAAGTTTCAAACAGAAAACAAGGAACGACGGAGCGAATGCCGTGATGCTTATACCACCCTGGTTATCGTGCGCAGTACGTACACCGCTCAGGCTATGGCACCGTGTCGCCTACGCCGCCCCGGTTAAGGTATCACGTCATCCACCCCGAGTTATTCCAAGTTCAAAGTTGAAACTTCAAGAACGGAAAAGTCAAAGGCTTAGACTATTTTTGACATCTCTTAGTATTATTCGATTCAAACGAGGATACACTCTCGAAAAGAAATCCGAGGATTTTGGCAGTGTCCGAACATCATGAGACAGACTCGTCTGTAGTCTTAGAGTCTAAGGGTGACACTGACGACGATGGCTGCGTTATCACTTTTAGTCTTTTGTTTAGAGTAAGGTTGTTGCAGGGCCCTTATCAAACCTTTTCTTACAGCAAAGCAAAGCAGGATTCTGAACCATTGCGCCGCCAAGGAAAGTATCGAGGCAGAGAGCCAAACCCACTTGGGAACGTCTGCATCGGAATTCGGTTCAAAGGCTAGTCAGGTTGCAAGCTCAGTCAGTCACAACGGAAGACTCTCCGTGCTCCCTGTTGGCCGCTTTACGATTAGGATCACCGTCAGTTCTCCAGGAAATTGAGTCTCCGGCGTCACCAACCTCCCCATCCTCGTCAAGTTCATCCGGAACCTCCATTATGGCAGATCATCCGCAACCACTGAGTCTCGAAACCATGCTCATGAACATCCAGAACAGCATCGCCACCATGCAACAAAGGGGTGCTCAGACTGATGCGAATCTCACTAGGCTCAATGACCTTATCAACACTCGTCTTCCGCCAGCTGCAGAAGTGGGAGGCGAGGTCGATGAGGATGACCATGCAGAACCAATCTTTGTTGAAGACCCTAACCATGCAGGGCGGATCATAATTCAGCCCAACCCGAGAGAGGCTCACCCGGAGGCAGCGAATCTGAATCTCGCTGTGGCAAGACCCGTTCTGGATCCTAACATGACTGCTCTCATGGCAAAGATCGTCAATGTGGAGGAATCTGTGTCCAAGTCCGAAAAGATCAGCGCCGGGGGAATTGATTTAGATCGCCTCTGCTTGTATCCCAATGCTAAGCTCCCCGACAAGTTCAAAATGCCTGATCTCGCCAAGTTTGATGGGAGTGGCGACCCGAAGACTCATCTCTATGGCTATCATGCCGCCATGAAACTCTTGGCTGTTGAACCCGAGGCCATGTCCTAGCTGTTCCCTCAGACCCTCTCGGGACCCGCTTTTCACTGGTTTTTGTCGTTTGACATTGCTAAAAGGAGGACGTGGGAGGACATTGGTGCTGCGTTTATTTTGCAGTATAGTTACAACTCCCAGCTCAAGATGACAACCCGAGAGCTTGAGTCCACAAAAATGGAGGCTAAGGAATCCTTTGCGGATTTCGTCAAAAGATGGAGGACGAAGGCTACTCAGATGACCGATCGCCCGAGTGAGAGAGATCAGCTCCGAATCATCACTCGCAATCTTCAGCCTGATTATGCTAGGCATTTGGTTCTTGTCCAAGCTTCCTCGAACTTTGATACTTTCTTCGAATCTGGGATGGCCATCGAGGATGCGCTACAAAGTGGGATTCTGTCAAGAGGGGAGCCCTCTAACCCTTCGAAACCAAAGCCTCGGGTCTACTCAGGGAACACCAATGCGTTGTTTGGTAGTGGGGGATCTTCCAACACAGCAACCAGCGGCACTAACGCCTCTTCTTCAAATGCAGCCAATCGCACCGCTGAGATAAACCAGGTGCAAAGCCCTCAAAATAACCGGCCCCACAGTCAGCCCCGCAGTTTCTCTGCATTTGAAGCTCCACTGTCATCTGTCATGGAGAAGTTAATCCAATCAGGGCATCTGAAACCCCTTGACCCAACTCCTCTGCCTAAGAACCCTTCACCTAACTTCAAAGCCAATCTTTATTGTGCCTACCACCAAGGGGTTGGACATCTTACGGACTCCTGTTTCCGTCTCCGACATGCGATTCAGGATCTTATAGATGAAGTGACTCTCCACGCTCCACCTCCACCAACCCAAAAACCAAACATCCTTTCCAACTCCCTGCCAAAGCACAATGCTGCTCCCCGTATCAACCAAATATCTCTCATCTCCACTTATATCAACCCTAACTCCACCATATTCAACCCCACCGACCATATAACCTCAACAGACCAACCCAAGCCGGTCGTGCCCATACCTTCTCAGCCCGAAGCCGAGATCTTCTACATCCATCTTGAAGAAGGACAGTCGTCCAATCCTGATGTGCCCCTCGCACGCCTGCAAAATGGAACGTTTGCGTTCAACGCTTCCATCAGCGACCTGTTTCACCAGTTCATCCCTTTCGTGCAGCTCAGCTCTGCTTCTTCCTTGGACAGCCCGTATTTTGATGTGACGGATCCAAACTCCTCTCCGAATTTGATAAGCCGTTTTAGGTCTGCTGTCCCTCTTCTACCGGAACGGCAAGTTGATATGCAAGCAGTGGGGTGGGCTATTGCCGATAATGATGACTATGCAGCCCCCATAATCAATGAATGGACGGAGCTAGAATTAGACGACTTCCCCCAGAATCCCGAATATGTCCCATTTAACCATGCTTGGTACGCCTGGATGGCTAATTATGAGGCAGACATGCTTGACCCTTTGGATGGATTCTCCTTGAACATGCTATTTCAATAGCCTGAACCCGTTCTGCCTGAGGAGGAGTACTATTGGGATCCCGAGCCCGCGTGGCAGTTTCCATTAGAGTTTGACCTCAATCCTCTGCAAGGTTACGCGCTGCCCAATCATGAGATTCAGTTCATAGAGGAGGGTCTTGTTCAGGAGGAAACTCGCGTCTTGGGGGAATGCTTTCTCCCTTCTACTCTTGACAGACTGGTTGACTCTGTAACTAACACTAAGTACGACCCTACATTCTACATCGTTAGCGAGGAACTCTCGCGCCCCGCACCGCCTTATCCGACCGAGGAAGATCGCAGCATTATGGTTACAGACCTTGTTCCGCCAGCGGACCTCTGGGACGTTGATGACGTGGTTAATATCCAAGTTGGGTCCGAGGTTTGGACTGTCAACCGCTCTCTTGCCGATGGGGGACTCTGGGACATCCCATTCATTGCTAACACGGAGCCCATTGGGGAGGCTGTAGCTAGTAAAGAGCCAGACTTTTGGGAGTCGCTGCTGTTGAACGATTTAGCTGAAGACCTCGATCTAGGCATGGAAGCACCTATAGCCCCACCGCCTTCTGACAAAGAAAAACGCAAATTGGGGGAAGTCCCTGCTGATCTTTGGAATGACAGTCAAGCCCTTCAAGTGATACCCTCTCTAGAGAACGTTCTCAACGTTACGAGGAGTGGACGAATTTTTTAGCCTACCAATCTGCAGGCCGGGAGCTCGTCCAATTCTTCTAACCAAAGGAACGAACCTTCTGCATTTTCAAGGTCTGCACCGTTTGAGGTACCTCCTAGCTCCCCGAATGATGACATGATTCAGAGGCAGCTGGAGCGGATTCCTGCTGCTATATCACTCTGGGGACTAATCTGTTCCTCCCGCGAGCATCGTCAGAAGTTCTGCCATACTCTCTCTCGCCTTGAGATTCAACCGGATGTCACGCCTGAAGCAATGATATCTATAATTCTCCCGCCTACTTCTAAGCACACCGTGGTCTTCACTGACAAGGATCTACCGATCGAAGGGGTTGATCACAATCGCCCTTTACACATCACTGTTAAGCGTAAGGGACTCTGGATTCCAACTGTTCTGATCGACAACGGATCGGCAATCAATGTTTGCCCTTTGAGAGTGGCTTACCGCTTGGGACTAGCCAAGAAAGACTTTGCACCTTCCAATCTGGCTGTTAAGGCATACGACAGCACTCGTCGCGTGGTCGAAGGCACGCTTCTGCTCAAGCTTGACACTGAAGGTTTTGAGATGGACGTCGAGTTCCATGTGGTTGATATCCCGGCCACCTTTAATCTCCTGCTAGGAAGGCCATGGCTCCACCGATCTGACATCATGGCTGTACCGTCTACTCTTCACCAAAAGGTTATGTTGGGACTCCCTACCGAAACTTTGACTATCTGCGGGGACTCGGGCATTCGCCCACTTAAGGGATGGCACACCTGTTTTGGGGATTGCGCATGGCGACGAAGATGTTGATCTCGGGGGTTTCTCTTTCGATACTTCTGGTTCGGTTTTGGCCATCAATGTGGATGGGGACTTCATCATAAGTTCTGTTGCTTTAGACATCATGAGGAGGATGTCCTATCTACCTGGTCTTGGTCTTGGGATTCACCAACAAGGGATCCCGGAGTTCCCTGCCTTTCCTTCCTGCGAGGGCCGCTTTGGTCTGGGGTACTCCTCCTCTACCAAGGATATGCCAAGAGAAGGAAATGCACGGGAAAACCTCGATCTCTCTATGGTGAGCCCGACAGCTACTTTGTGCGCGAAGTGGGGAATGACGTCTACACCGGGCAACCTGAGCCTTTTGTCGATTCAGTCACTAGGGAATTGCTGCCAGGGTTTGAGGTTTTCGCTGATGACACTTGGTCCTCTAGTGATGAAGAACCAGCAAGGGCAGAGTTCAAAAGGAAGCTTAGCCAGCCCAAGCTGAAGACTAATTGGCTGATGTCTTTTGATCAAGGGAGCTTGGAGCAGCTGTTTTATGAGTTCTCCCAAGTGGGTTTGGCCAAGGAAGCTGAAGAGGCCGAGGTGTTCATGCTCGGTTCCGACGACCTCAAGGATCCCCTCTCCCTCATCACAGAAGCAAAGGGTAGCCTTAAAAATTGCATTTTCAAACCACGCCTTACTTGCATTGATGATGTATCAGAGTCTGACACTGAGTCTGTTGAGTCGTTTGAGTCTAAGTCTAGCTCTGAGTCGGAGTTTGTGCCTCCCGGCCCTCCACGTCATGGCTTTTACTTTGAGTTTGATTCCCTTGTACTTGGCGACCCTGCAGGGTCTTATGAAATGAAGAAATCCTCTTCTGACTACTTGAATGATCTTTATATAAACTGTGTCGACCCCGACGATGAAGGGATGGATTTCGATGGGGACATTCCTAAGGAAATCCGTGCCCTCATCGAAAGGGAAGATGAAAGGCATGCTCAGCCGTTAAAAGAAGAAATAGTCTTAATAAACTTGAAAGATGAGAATGATCCCCGAATGGTTCAGGTGGGCTCCACTTTATCCCCAGAGGAACATCATGATTTCAAAGAACTACTCTCGGAATTCAGTGACGTTTTTGCGTGGTCCCATCAAGACATGCCCGGCATCGACCCCGAAATAGTGGAGCATCGAATCCCCTTGCTACCAAATGCCAAACCTGTGAAGCAGAAATTGAGGCGAATGAGGCCGGATTGGGTACAGAGGATCAAGGAGGAGGTCACTAACCAGATCGACGCCGGTTTTCTTATGGTCTCTCAATACCCCACATGGGTTGCCAACATTGTCCCAGTTCCTAAAAAGAATGGACAAATTCGAGTGTGCGTGGACTTCAGGGATTTGAACAAGGCAAGCCCCAAGGACGATTTTCCCCTGCCACATATCGATGTATTGGTCGACAATACGACGGGCCATGCCCTGCTTTCGTTCATGGATGGTTTCTCCGGATATAACCAGATTCTTATGGCGCCGGAAAACCGTGAGAAGACGACTTTCGTCACTGAATGGGGGACTTATTGTTACTTGGTCATGCCGTTTGGTTTGAAGAATGCTGGTCCTACCTACCAGAGAGCTGCTACGACCATTCTGCACGACATGATGCACAAAGAGGTTGAGGTCTACGTGGACGACATGATTGCTAAGTCAAAAACTCGGGAGGGGCATGTTCCTGTATTGAGGAAGTTTTTCGAGAGGCTCCGAAAGTTCCGCATGCGTCTCAATCCACAGAAATGCACCTTTGGGGTCACGGCAGGCAAGATGCTCGGTTTCATGATCACTTCTCGTGGGATTGAGGTCGATCCATCAAAGATCAAAGCGGTGCTTCAAATGAAGCCATCAGAGACTGAAAAGGGAGTGCGAAGCTTTTTGGGGAAGGTTCAGTTCATCAGCAGATTCATCGCCAAGTTAACCTTAACCTGCGAGCCGATGTTTCGTCTACTCAAGAAGGACACCCCGTTTGTATGGTCGGATAGATGTCAGGCGGCATTCACGTCAATTCAAAACTATCTGCAAAACCCGCCTGTCTTGATGCCACCAGTGCCTGGAAAGCCCTTGATTCTATACTTATCCGTGAGTTCTACATCCATGGGATGCTTGCTAGCTCAAGAGGGGGACCAAGGAGTTGAGAAGGCCGTTTACTACTTAAGTAAGAAAATGGTTGGATCTGAAGAGCGTTACACCGCCTTGGAAAAAACGTGTTGGGCTTTGGTATGGGCCTCTAAAAAGTTGAGACACTACATGCTGGCTTACCCAGTGAAATTGATTTCTCGAATGGATCCGCTCAAGTATCTGTTTGAGAAACCAGCTCTCACTGGTAAGTTAGCACGTTGGTTGCTCCTCTTGGCAGAATTTGATCTCGAATACGTCACGAGAAAGTCGGTGAAGGGACGAGCCATTGCTGAGTTTTTGGCTGATCACCCTGTGGATGGACCGGAAGATGCAGATTTTGTGTTCCCAGATGAGGAAGTGCTAACAGTTGTCGAAGACGTTTGGACTCTTTACTTTGATGGAGCGGCCAATCAGAAAGGATTTGGGATCGGGGTCTTGCTAGTCGCCCCCGATGGTTCTCATATTCCGCTTGCATTCAAACTCAACTTCGATGTTACAAACAACCAAGCTGAATACGAGGCCTGTATCGTGGGTATGGAGGCTGCCCTCACGCTTGGCGTTGAACGGCTCGAAGTCATCGGGGACTCCAATCTCGTTGTATCTCAAGCCAATGGGGACTGGAAGGTGCGTGAAGAGGGGTTGAAACCTTATCATCAGGATTTGGAGGGGCTAATTCCTCGCTTTAACAAAGTGACTTTCACCCACATCACCCGTTTGAAGAATCGGTTCGCCGATGCACTCGCGACCTTGGCTTCCATGGTCGAGTTACCTTTGGGAGTCAAACTCCGCCCAGTCTTAATCGAACAGCGGGACTGCCCCGCTTATCAATATATCAACGCCATCGATGATGTTGATGATGGCCTACCTTGGTACCATGACATATGGAATTTTGTCGAGAGTGGCTTGTATCCGGCCGAGGCCTCTAAAAAGGACAAGACTGCATTGCGGAGGATAGCTGCCCAGTACATCATTTGTGGGGGAAAGTTATATAAGAGGTCTCATTGCGGAATGCACAAGCTCTGTGTCAACGGGACCGAGGCCGTCAGAATCATGGAAGAGATCCACGAGGGGGTCTGTGGCCCTCACATGAGCGGCGTCATGCTGGCTAGGAAAATCTTGCGCCAAGGCTATTTCTGATCTACTATGGAATCTCAGTGTGTGGATTATGTGCGGCGATGTCACAAATGCCAAATTCATGCTAATATAATGCATGTTCCACCCTCTAACCTATTTGGCATGGCTTCGCCTTGGCCTTTCTCTGTATGGGGCATCGATGTCATCGGCATGGTCAGACCGTCTGCGTCGAATGGCCATAGGTTCATCCTTGTGGCCATAGATTATTTTACCAAATGGGTGGAGGCCGAATCTTATAAAACCCTAACCGCGGTTCAAGTCGCTCACTTCATCAGGAAAAACATCATCTACCGATATGGGGTTCCGCAAGCGTTTGTATCAGACAACGGGAGTCATTTCAAAGGCAGGGTCCTGGAGCTCTTCGAAGAATTCAAGATCCAAGTCCATCACTCAACGGTCTATCGTCCCCAAACAAACGGAGCGGTTGAAGCGGCCAACAAGAATGTCGAGACAATCATTAAGAAGTCTGCAGAGTCCGCCAGGGACTGGCACGAGCAACTGCCTTTAGCACTTTGGGGATATCGAACGTCGACCCGAACATCAACGGGGGCAACCCCCTATTCCTTGGTCTATGGAATGGAAGCAGTTCTCCCTATAGAGCTGGAGGTACCATCTTTGAGGATCATGGTGGAATCGAAACTCTCGGAATCTGAATGGCTCAGTGGGAGATTTGTTGAACTCATGCTTTTTGATCAGAGGAGGCTCCGGGCTTTATATCATGTTCAGGGGTATCAGCGGAGAATCGCCCGGGCATTCAATAAAAAAGTGAAGTCTAGAGACTTGGTCGAAGGAGACATGGTCACAAAAGAGATTCGGGCACCAGTCTTCGACCCCCGCGGCAAATTTCGACCCAAGTGTTCCGGACCTTACATCATCAAGACCATCCTTTCTGGGGGAGCGGCTCAGCTCATCGATCTCGACGGCAACGAATTCAGCTCTCTGGTTAACCTGGATCAACTCAAACGATACTATCCTTGAGAGAAGCTCGTTGGGCCGAAAACCACAAGGGTGGGCGGTTCCAAGCAAAAATTAGAGCAAGCCTGCTAGACCGAAAACCTGAGAAGGCGGTTTAGGCAAAAATAAATAGGCATCAATCAAAGCTCGCGAGGCTGAAAACCCAAAGCGGCAGCACTAGGCAAAATTTAGAGCGTAAAAGGAGAGCTAAAATACTCGAGTGAACCCTAGCCTGAACTACGTGCTGACCTGATTCCCTGAAAGGGGATACGTAGGCAATCTCTCTGTGAGATTCGGTCACAATCCATCAACTTGATCCACGGTTTCCCGTTACCAGAAGTTGACTTGATACTTGGGTGACACGGCGGTTCAACACTTGGATCAAAAG
Organism: Rhododendron vialii; assembly: GCF_030253575.1. Classification (NCBI taxonomy): domain Eukaryota; kingdom Viridiplantae; phylum Streptophyta; class Magnoliopsida; order Ericales; family Ericaceae; genus Rhododendron; species Rhododendron vialii. The sequence continues at coordinate 23,770,683 of NC_080557.1, read as the reverse complement.
GGGAAAACTCTCGAACTTTCATTTTTATTCAAATTATAACTTCTATTACACAGGCTGAGCATGCCTTAAAAAGAGTAAAGCATGAAAACAGAATAAAGTGCTCGAGGCCTTAACAGGCTCACGGTTTATTCTAGATCATCAGGGTTCGTCAGAAGTCAATTGTTGTTTCGCCTGCTTGCGATTTCCCTTCTTAGCCATGTTTGATATCGGTGCGTGAGTTCCGTACTGAAGTCTGGGTCAGCTCCTCCGAGTTGCCGCAGGCCCCAGTTGTGCTCATATCCTCTCAGATTCTGGGCAGTGAAAGCAGGGACTTGGAAATCTTCAATCCCAGCTCGGTGGAGTCCTTGGCTCATTCCTAGCTGACGAAGGATGCGTCCAGGGATGTAGAACGTGAAAGCGGTCAGCCCGGCTATCACTATTCTCTCGAAACCTTGAGAACTCAGGGCCATGTCTGGAATGTTTAGGGCTTCATGCCGCCATGTGATCTCGTTCGGCAACATTTTTCTCATAAATGTACACCATTGATGCACAGACATTTCCGGATAGATCATACCCCGCTGATGCATTCGGCCGGGCAAATGAGGCCAGCTTGCTTCCGGTGCTGTGAGCAATCCCAATTTGTCGGATAACCAGAGCTGCATGAGTGGAAAAACAAGTGAGAAGTTACATAAAGCTTGAGAGAAAAGACAAGTAAGAAGCTTCGATATAGCCTTAGCTGAGAGACGAGGTAAAAACAGAACGTGCGAAAGCCGAAAAAAGGTGAGCTGAGTGAGAACTAAACTAACCTGCAGTAGTAGTGGACTACCGCCGAACACGTCTGTTTGGCCGGAAGAAACCAAATCCAAACCAATGAGTGTCTCTGCCAGAACCAGTGGTACCACATTTCTCCGGGCGCCCATTTGAGCTGCAACACTCACCAGCACGGGGTTGACTTGCCCATTCGGAGATACCAGCAAATAGGCAGCCAGCACGCCGATTGCCAGAGCAAATTGACGCCGGGCCTGCACGGCTATATTCTCTACGTCCCCTTCTGGCCCATACCACTCCATTAGGCGCATGATGTTGATCTGCCCTCCGGTTAGCAAACTTTCGGCCGCTCCCCGGGTGATACCAAGACTTAACTGTAAGAGCTTTGGCATGCTTTTCCTATAAGGCGGCACGACAATCAAGCTCGAGGCGACTCCTTGGAGGTATGCTTGGAATTCCTCCACGGTTGGGCACAGCTCGTTAACCCCAAACCTGAACACGTGAACCTCTGGGTCCCAGAATTGTAGGGCTGCCCTCAGAAACTCAGGACGGACCCTCACATTGCGGAGGAAACGGAATGCGGCCAGCCCGTGAAACCGGAATGACAGCCAATCTCCAGCAACAAAGGCCGTGAGCCATGGGCTAATCAAGGCCGGAAGATTATTCGCCATTCTGCTTCTCGTGGGACTCTCAAACTGTATGAGGAATGCCTTTCATCAGCAAAGCATTGGCCTCTTTATAGACAGAATACGTGAAATGTTCTACTTTCCCAGTGCAAATATCCATGCAACGTGGCATTCTCTTCTCCAAAGTGAAGGCATCTCTGCATTCCCCCCCCCCCCCCCTGCCCTGAAGTACTTTGAGCAGTTAAAAGGGTGATGACAAGGCTTAGTCGTCCTAAAAATCTGGAACTGTCAAATAAAGGTGGCCTGGCACGGCCTAACCATCGCGCGATGATCTCATTCCATCGCGCGAGTGAATAAGATCCATTCCATCGCGCGACATACTCACTCCCTCGCGCGATGGTTCAGCCTGCATTTTGACAGATTGCACCAGCTACTGTCCAATTTTGGTCGCTTCCCGTTCCAAGGGTACTTTTGCAACTTTTATGGTTCCAGCAAGTCACTATGAGCATATGCAACCATATCCAAGCATTGGATTCGAGATTTTGCGTTTAACGAGGTTTTTGAACCCTCGGTGGCTCGTTTCAAGGCCAAATGAGCATTTCGAGAGTTCGAAACTCGGCCCAAAGGTTCGTGTCCATTTCTCTCAGGCCGTACAAGTCATGGTGACCTAGTATGACTGTGCGGAGGTGTCGGTTTCAGTCCGGGACATAATAGAGTCATGTTTTTCCATCTCGTGTCCCTTTCGTGTCCTTCGTAAGGTTTTTTGGGCAATTTTGTGTTTCGGGAGGTATTTCTCGAATCTGTCAACTCTTGTAGGTCATCTTGTATATTCATGACCTCACGGAAGCATCCCTCTTATCCAAGTTGGGGTATTTTAGGTTTTGACTTGTGAATGTCCAATATTTCATTCCTTCGTATCCTCGTATCCTGACCGTATCCTGGGGTACATTTTCGTTTTTCCACTGAGTCAATTATGTCTGTGCGTATGCGTGCGTTCGTGAGCAGTCTCGGTACATTATCAATGCAAGCATGGTATTAATGGCAAGCGTTTATTTATTCTAAGTTCATTACAAGAGTAAAATAAACCGAAAATGCAAATTTTATAGCTAAACCATAATCTATCCATGTCAAAGTAAAGAAGACTACTGTGCATGCGGCGCTTCGGCCAGTCAAAAGTCATCACGTCAGCTCGGGCACACTCGCCCATCAAGTCAAAAAAGGCACACAGGCCTCGAAAACACGTATCAAGTATCAACTAAGGCACACCGGCCTTCCATCTATCTACGCGGGCGCGCAGGCCCAAAAGCAAAAATCAAAGATGTGGAAAGAGAAATGAGGCTTCTTAGTAGCCCTCACTCCTCTCCGAACCAATCGCCATCTCCGTCGTCGTCGTCGTCGTCTCTCTCTCTAGGATCCTGTCTAAAACCAGGATCGTCGGCTGAGTCGTCTGAGCCGCTGCTGTCAGGCGCCTCCTCGTCTTCTTCTTCTTCTTCTTCTTCTCCCTCCTCTTCCTCTTCTTCCTTAGAATCCTCAGGCAGGATCAGCCGCTTCTTGCGGACCGGCTCGTCTTGCGAGGGCCTTTGGCGCATCTTCAATTGATATCTCTCCTCTGCGCGCGCCACGGCCTCTCGGGCCGCCTCCTCACTCGCAATGGGTGGGTGTACGCCCCGCGTCTGTGGTCTGGTAGTAGGTGGAGGAGCAGGAGTCCTGCTTGCTAGCTTCTTTTGTGGAGGCTCTCTCGCGTTTTTCCTCCTAGGAGCCGCCCGTCCCTGTGTCTGCATTGTAAAATTTTCGCACATTTAGTATATATTCTATGTGTTGTATGTTTGCAGACAAGTACAATCAATTTCAAAGTTGACGGCAATTATAGTATGCTATGTATCGAGCAAAGCATGCATATGTCAAGTATCGAATGCAGGAATGTATCGTTTCTCTGAAGGATATACCTGAGATCTCTGAGCTGCCGGTGATGGGTAACGCAAGTCCAAAGGCAAGCCACTTGCCGCCCGCCTTATCACGTTCTCCAGTGCAAGCATGCGCCGAACGGCCTCGTTCGCCCACTCAATGGGCACCTGCAAGAATAATTTGAATATGAGCAATGGAACAATGTTTCAAGATTTTATGGAAGTGCAATAATGAAGGATACAATGTCTTACCGGCACGGTGACGGGCGCTGGCTCAACTCTGGCAGGAACTAGGTGTAGCTCGGCCGGATTGCCCTGAGAGTCCACCACTGCTATATGCCATGTTAACTCTGGTGGCCCACCGCTCGCAGGTCCACTCGGACCCCGCCTCGCGCGACTCTCACCATTGCTCTGCCTCGCAGTGACGGCTCTCCTCTCCTCAGCAGCTCCATGGGCCTGACTCCGGACCTCCCTGAACTCTCGTACTCTCAATGGCCCCACCAAACGCTCCCTCTGGTAGACTGCATAGTCCATGCCGGGACGCAAGTAGCGTGTCAAGTCGGTGTCAGGCCGCGTGAAGGTCTCTAGCTCGGCCAACGTGTACTCCCCTGTGTGTGAGGCCCGTGGTGGAAGCGGTCCGGGCACCTGGAACCCTGCGTGGCCAAGTGATTGGCGTGTCACTCGGTCACCCAAGTACCACTGCCAACCAAAAGCCGACTCCAGCAGCACTCTGCTCGCCGTCACGGCCCTGCTCCTGGCCAAGTACTCAGGCTCTGACTCTGCCACTCTCCAAGGATCCCACTCTACCTGCACAAGCAAGCAATGCAAACGTCGGTCAGCGACAGCATTAAAGCAATAAAAAGGGATGCATATTTCTATTTGATAAAGTCACGTCATACCTGTGAGGGTCGGAGCTCGTCTAGGTATATCCTGAAGCCGTTCAGGTCCCCTCTCCCTCTTTTCTCTCCCATGTTCTTCTTGCTCCAGATATGAGCACGCGGGAGGATCCTCAAATCCAGGCTCTTCGTCACTGGACGGCACATGTTCAAAACCTCGTAGGCCCAGAGCTGCACAGTTATCAAAGTTCAAATCATTAGTACAATGCAGGAATATTTTTGAGCAGTTCGTGTATTCAAACAGATAAGTATATAATGGAAATGTACTTTACTCTATTATGATCATACCTCCCAAATCCGCCAGTAGCCAGCAGTGCTCATCTCAGTCCTCGATGAGTCCCCCATGAAGCCATAGGCTGCGCCAAGTGCAGCTCCTCCCCAGTCAAAGCGTGAGGCCGTCCTCAAATCCCTCAGTGCAGGCAGGTACGATAGGTGAACCTTACTACACCTGTTCGGGTACAGGGTAGCACCAAAAAGGTACAGCAGGTACGCCCGGGCCATCTGCTCCGCCTCCTGCTCGGTCGCCACCTCCTTTGCAAGGTACCAGGTGAACTGCCCATATCTCGCCATCCCCTCCTCAACCTTGGGCACCTCTCCCAAGAACCACTCCAGGGCCGCTTCGTCCTCCTGAATGCCCGAGTCAAACGAGATAGGGTCGCCTCCAACCCTCAAACCAGTGATCGCTGCAAAGTCCGTGGGCATCACTGTCATCTCCCCGAGCGGCAGGTGGAAGGTGTTGGTGGTATCTCTCCACCTCTCCGCAAGCGCAACCAAGACCGCATGGTCATTTCTGGCCGGAGTCAGGGTCTGTATGAACTCCTCGAAGCCTGCCTCGTCCACCAACTGCCTCACCCTCTCCGGCAAACCCTGGTACAACGCCAAGGAGCTGCAGGCGCCCCCAAAACCTTGGATGTCTCTCTGTCTCGCTCTCTCCTGCATTAGACACGGAAACAAACAACAGGGGATATATCAGCATGTGAAGCTTTCATTCTCAAGTTCTAGGTAATCAACACAACTTGGCAGAAGATGGTTGGTTCAAGTTATTATGTCTCATGCATGGCATTCAACGTGAAACTATAGTCTCACTATTCAAAACTACTTCAAAGGATTACACTACGTCCCTCGGTTTTTGAGCACATGCATTGTATTAAAATGGCAATCACAAAAGGAAATGAGGGATTCTCAGAAATTTACCTCAGCCCAGCTGCTCGAAATGTGGGTATCGGGGTCTCTCAGAGCAAGCTGGGGGTCATACTCCGCTTGCCGTGGCCTGTACGCCGCAAGACCTGACGGTACAAACAGGTGTGGAACCGGTGGCCTGTATCCCTCTGCCGAAAATGGAGCACAAGTCAAACCCTCTGCCTCCGACACTGCTGTCACCCTGGGCCCCTGTCCCCTCGCTCCAACCCGCTCCTCGGCCTCCGCATCCCTCAAAACCTCCTCCTCAGCGGCTCTCGCCCTTTCGGCCCTCTCTGCGACCTCTGAAGCGGCTATCTCCCGCTCTCGCTCCTCTCGAGCCTCCAAAACAGCGGCCCCAATCATGGGATCCTCCTCAAGCAGCCGGGTTCGTCTCTCCTCGCTCAGAAACTCTGCAAGGTCCTTTCTCGTGATGGGTCTGTGGCCCGATGATGTTGCCCCTGGCCGAAACAGTACCTCCTCCTCCGGAACCTCTACGGTGTCCTCTTCCTCGCTCACCACACCCTTGCCTTTTGCCGGATCCCTTAACGGAGTCTCGCTTGGCCCGGCGGCGCCATCTTCGGCGCCTCCACTGCCTACACCCTCGGGGAGTGCCACCAACTACTACCGAGCCACTCACGGCCTCACTCGGGTCCAGTTGCACGACTCCAGTCCTCACGACCCCGATCTCCACTATCGCGTGACGGTCTGACTGCGTCGCGCGACGATCGCCTTCGCCACCCACCTCCTGCTCGCGACCCCGTTCGCCATCACCACCACCTGTTACCTCTGCACTGGTATCTGCGACAGCCCCCGCTAGCGGCCGATCCTCTGTTTCGACCACCATTGGTCTTCCTTCGTCCTCCGGACAACCAACTACTTCTCCACTACCCGGATTAGTGCTGTGGTCTGCCATGGATGATGGTATACATGGTGGTATACTTGCTTTTGGAACGAAATCGAGTGTTTGGAGAGGAAAACTTGAGAGAGAATAGAGTTAGGGGGAGTTCGAAACTGCTGTGAGCGGTTTGGGAACGTCCCCGTCGATTAAAAGGAAGAAGGACGCCATGGGCCGGGTCTGGGCTGGTTGCAAACCCAGACCCTGACGAAAAACCATCGCGCGATGTTCTGACATCCTCGCGCGACAGTCGACTGGGCCGATCGCTAAGCTTAGCCTCTGGTTCAGGCCCGTTCATGTGTATCGCTTTGATGATGGCCCAGGAGTCTTGCTCGAGCCTTGCAATTGTTTTCTTTTAGGAACCCTTCGAGATGTCCTTTATATCAATCAACGACGATCCATCCGTCCATTATCAATCAACGACGATCCATCCGTCCAATTATCAATCAGCGACGATCCATCCGTCCATATATCAATCAACGACGATCCATCCGTCCCATTATCAATCAACGACGATCCATCCGTCCAATTATCAATCAGCGACGATCCATCCGTCCATTATCAATCAACGACGATCCATCCGTCCGATTATCAATCAACGACGATCCATCCATCCAATTTTCAATCAACGACGATCCATCCGTCCAATTATCAATCAGCGACGATCCATCCGTCCATTATCAAATCAACGACGATCCATCCGTCCAATTATCAACCAGCGACGATCCATCCGTCCATTATCAAATCAACGACGATCTATCCGTCCGATTATCAATCAACGACGATCTATCCGTCCAAATTCGGATCAGCAATCAATCTGCTCACCGATCCGTTGGTGCACGATATTTGTATATACTTGCTTGCACTTTTCGTTTAAATCGACTTTTGGGTAGATTGGATGGGTGTCTAGAAATCTTTGACGTTACCCGTACCAGCCAATTGTGCTCCACGTGCCGTCAAAGAGGGACTACTGTAGACACCCCGATCTGACTTCCCGATTGTTTTACTTTGTTCTTCGGTTTCTTGATTCCCCGATGATGAATCAGGTCGAAAACAGTCTCGAGAACTTGGGATGGCTTGAGTTTGGTGTACGCGGAACCCATCCTTAGCCCTAAAACCCTTGAATCAAAACCTGGACCTTGGGTTTGACAATCGCGCGACACACCGGTATCCTCGCGCGATGGTCCTTTTGCTAGGTGGTAGTCAAAGTCAAAGCTTTGACTATTGACCCTCGCGGGGTTGGATGGACCCTCGCGTGATGGTCTCACTATCTCGCGCGATGGTCAACACCTGTCATTTTCACCCGGATTGCGTGGTGGTCAGGGGGCTACAGGCCTATGCGACCCCGTTTTCGTCGGCTGAACAGCGTTCTGGGGGGCTCCCCTTGCACCACCTCACCCCCCATTCTCCCATCACCTTTGCCACCCCACTTCTCCACCAAGCAATTGTGACCAGCCTTGTTGGCTGGTTACAAGGCCTTGGCTAGCCACCAACCAACCCATTCTTCTATAAACCCCCCCCCCCCATGCTTCATTTCAAAGGGTTACCATTTTTTCTCCAAGAAAGAGGAAGCAAAGCTCAAGCACAAACATCTCATACCACACTCTGTCCCACACAATCACCTTTCAAGCCTCACCACCTCATTCAAGCCATCTCCAAAACACTCAAGCAAAGGTATAATACCTTTCTGCTCACTGTTTGAACCCCTGAGGGGGGCTGGCAGGGTCAAGGCTGGTAATCAATACCAATTCTGGCCCTAAAGCTAGCAAGGTTTCAAGAGCCGTTACCAGGAACACCCTCGCGCGATGGTCCCATACACTCGCACGACACTTCTGTCTGCGTGAGATTGGACCACGTGGGGAAGGGATGCTGGTCTTTAAGCTTCTTGTTGTGTTCATAGTCATTTTTCAAGTCTTTTAAAAGTATTAGCTCACTGCTTTGTATGATAAAAATCATGGTTTAGCTTAGCTTATAACTCCTCTTGGTTTGGAATGCTCTTGGGATGCTCTTGAACATGTCTCAGAGCCCTAAGTATGCAAAGCAATTCCTGGAAGTCCAGTCTGAACAATCGCGCGCCTGTACCACTATGTCGCGCGACGGTTTGGGGTTTTTCTAGGGACTGCCCTTACATGAGCAGTTTGGCCTTGGCCTCTGTTTAGATACCCCCACTGTTTAGGGGTCGTGTTTTAACAATATTTCCATCTGCCTGTTGTAATATTGTTTACTTTCAAGTACTTATAAACTGCTTGGTTTGCGCCTGGGTGTGCACTGGTCCTTCCAGAGCCCCAAAGGGAGTAAAATTCAAACCATTGGTAGGGCATCAAGTCTCGCGCGAGTATATGGTTGTGTCGCGCGATGGTTTGTTGGCATGCAGATGGTTTCACGCATGCAAGCTGGCTGTTTGTTCGTGCCAAAATCATACACAGCACAGTTTTGATGTTTGATCGATATTTTTGAACTTTATTCCATTTATTACTTGTCATCTCGTCGATCCATGCCATATCTTATCACATCCTGCAAACTGTTACAGTTTTAATCCCCGATTAATTGTTCCCCCGCCCTAATTGGCTAAAAATTGATTAATCAAACGGAATCGCAAACGTTTTTCGCCAATGCCTAAGTAGAGACCGATCTCCGGATTGGGCGAGAGGGGTGCCATAAAACCCTTCCCCTCTCGTAACCTGGCTCCCGAACCCAGATATGGTTATGACGGACTGGTTCCTTAACTTTTTCAAATCAAACAGCGCGACGAGTGCTTCGAAATACGGTTCCTTGGGTGTCGGACCTTCAAAAGCCGAGTGGCGACTCTGTATTTTGCGAGCGCTTGCTTCCCCGCTCGCGCTCCCCCGATCCGGGCCCCTCGCGTCTCGGAATCCGGAAATTCCGAAGGGCACGCTGCCCACAGTCGGGCACATCTTTAGCTCCAATTCATCGGTACATTTTTTTCATTTGTCTTTGATATGTTTCTATTTCTACACCTTTTTGTGTGTGTTTTTACTTCACATATGTGTTAACATATATATGAAGGCTACCTCTTAGAAATCAATCTATTTTTTCATTTGTCTTTGATATGTTTCTATTTCTATACCCTTTTTTTTAAACTTCACATATGTGTTAACATGTATATGTAGGCTACCTCCTGGAAATCAATCTATTGATGATGAGTTAGGATGAATCTACAAATGTAGGGGTTGATCCTCAAGCTAACAGATATCTCAATCGTCATTATCTCAAGGGGATAGATGTATCATGTTTTCATTGTAAAGCCTTGCATTGGATGGGTGAAAAATTGACCAATTCATCTTTAATACATCCACTTTTTGGAACTTGCTGCCTGCAAGGAAAGATAAAGCTACCATCCTTTATTGCACTTCCGTTGGCTCTACAAGAGTTATACGATGGCAATGATGAGCGATCAAAATCATTTCGTCATCATAGTCGAAAGTATAATGCAACTAATGCTTTTACAAGTCTTGGTGCTAAATTAGATACAAGAGTGCTTAACAGAAGAGGGACTTTATCGTTCACTATCCATGGTGAATTACATCATCGAACAAGATCATTGCTGCCACAACAAGAGCATGAAACGATTTATTCTCAATTGTACATATACGACCCCGACTTTGCTCTAAATGCTCGCAATCACATAAATCCACACTTAAGAAGAGATGTCCTCAAGAAAATTCAAGATAGTTTGTTGGCATTTAATCCGTTTCCTGATAAATTTCTTAGAGCTTTTGAGATTTTGAATCAATCTGAATCGGTGGGACAAAATTTACTTGCTTATCTTCATTACAGTTCATCAAGCGATCATCGGAGGTATAATCTTCCAGCAGCAAATGAGATTGCAATAATTCTACCCGGCGATTGAATCGAGAAAAGTGAAATGAGAGATATTGTGTTGCATTTGAGAGAAAATAATAGGTTAATGCGAGTTAATGAATGCCACCCGGCTTATTTAACATTGCATTATGTTCTATTGTTTCCTCGTGGTGAGCTTGGATGGGAACCTGAGATGAGACATTGGGATGTACGAACCAAACAATACACAAATAAAAGACTTACTCAAATGGAATTTTATAGCTTTCGTTTGTTTCAACAAAACTCAGAGTACTCAACAATTTTACGAGCTAGGAAACTATTCCAAGAGTTTATCGTAGATGCTTGGGCATCAACTGAGCAAAATCGATTGAACTTTCATAGGTTGAACCAAGGAAAAATTCAATCCGAACTTTACGAAGATCTTGCAGATATTGGTCCTGATGGGTTGGGGCCTGGTCAAGTTTTTGAAATTGAATTATTTTGCCATCTTCGTTCCCTGGATGTCCTAGATATATGTTCCAAATATTTCAGGATTCAATGGTTATCACACGGCACAATTAACATCCAGACATTTTCCTTACAATGACTGCCAATCCCAATTGACCTAAAATTACTGAGGCTCTGCTACCACATCAGAAAGTTGTTCATCGTCCAGATTTGGTTGCACGTGTTTTTGAGTTGAAGCGAAAATGTTTGATGAGTGAGATAAAAAAGAAGCAAGTGTTTGGCAAAATTGTTGGATATGTCTATACAATTGAGTACCAAAAACGGGAGCTACCGCATATGCATTTACTTTTGTTTCTTCAAGGTCCTGACAAAATACATACATGTGCTCAGGTCGGTAAAGTAGTATGTGCTGAATTGTCAGATCCTATAGAAGACCCTTCACTTTTTGATACTATTAAGGTATGAACAAATAAGAAAATCTTTTTTTGTTGGTTTTTTCTATGTCCTAACTATGAATTTTTTTTTTAATATTGTTATGGGTTGCATGGTACATGGACCATGTGGTACTCAAAATCCTGAAGCAGCATGTATGGAAAATGCACTAAGAAATACCCCAAAGCCTTTTCGGAAGCAACTACATTGGACCAAGATTGATATCCAATCTATTGACGTCGTAATGATGGTCGGGTGTACATTGTTAGGGGTCAACCGGTTGATAATATGGATGTTGTTCCATACAATGCTTACCTTTCTAGACTATTCAATTGCCATATCAATGTGGAAGTCTGCGCGGGAATGAGATGCTTCAAATATATCTACAAGTACATCTACAAAGGGAATGATCGTGCAACAATGGTGTTGGGACTAGTAGATGAGATCAAGGAATATCTCGATGCAAGGTATATTGGTCCAGTAGAAGTAGCTTGGCGGCTATTCGGTTATTCTATGCATGAAGAGATTCCAACAGTAGTATGTTTGGCACTTCATTTACCTGGAAAACATAATAGCCTATTTAACACTGAAGAATTAATGCACGACATTGTCGCCAGGGCTAAGCAAGATATTACAACATTAACTAGTTTTTTTGCATATAGTCAAGCAAATGTAGATGCACGTGCATTCACCTATCAAGAATTTCCACAACATTTTGTTTGGATAAAATCAGAAAAGAGTGGAAACCAAGAGAAAGGGGTTTTGCAATTGGAAGAATGTACTTTGTTAGCCCTAATGCTAATGCAATATTTTATTTACATCTCCTACTAAGTGTTGTTAGAGGACCAGAATCATACGAATGTTTACGCACAGTCAACAATATTTTGCATGACACATTCAAATCAGCATGTATTGTAAGAGGACTCTTGGAAGATGACGAAGAATAGGTGCAATGTCTTGAAGAAGCTACAATTATGAAAACTGGATACCAGTTGCGTAGATTGTTTTGTGTTATTCTTACCCAATGTTCTCCATCGCAACCGGCTGTATTATGAAAAAATTTGCAATGCATGTTTGTGATGATCTAGCATTCAAAATCCAAGCATTGTTTTCCATTCTAAATCCAACTACAGTAGAGATTGAAGATTACGGTTTATATCTCTTGGACGAATTGCTTCAGGAATCGGGTAAAAATTTAAAAGATTTTCCTCCCATGCCATTGCGTATTGGGAATTTGAGTGTAATAGTGGGTAACAGATTGATATTGGAGTATCAACAACTCATTTCTGATGCCCAACGTTCAGATGCGAATATCAATATTGAAAAGTACTTATGATTTTCTTAAAACAACAATTAAAGAATCACCTCATTCAAGAATTCTGCAAAATTTGAATTCGCAAGGTCTATGCTATTTAAGCGCACATTCAAACTCAATGTCAAAATGTGCATACCATTCCATAGTACAGAATGTCTTAACGATGCTCCCATAATTTGCTCGCAAACTCCTTTTGGTATAACTGGTAGAATTTGTCGAAAGTCTCCCCCGAGAACAATAGTGATACCCCCAAATGGCTTATTATTATCGCAAATGTCTTGAAGTATGCGATCAACTGTTTCGACACAATATCCATGTTGCATAAGAACTTCATCCCATATAATCAACCTTGTTTTTCTAAACAACTCTGCCTGTAAAGATTGCTTGCTAAACGAACAAAATGAGTCTTCCAACACATCCAATGGAATAGAAAATGTTGAATGTGCAGTGCGACCTCCTACTAATAATAATGAAGCGATACCAGATGAAGCAACGCTGACTACGACGTGTCCAAGACTACGACATTTCGTGGCAACAGTATTGTACAAAAAGGTCTTTTCAGTTCTAGCACCCCCATTTAGAAAGAAAATCATTCCTGTATTCTCAAACACCGAGGTGGTGATTGTAGTGTGCCGCTTACACTACAATCACCACCTCGGTGTTTCGGCACACTACAATCACCACCTCGGTGTTTGAGAATACAGGAATGATTTTCTTTCTAAATGGGGGTGCTAGAACTGAAAAGACCTTTTTGTACAATACTGTTGCCACGAAATGTCGTAGTCTTGGACACGTCGTAGTCAGCGTTGCTTCATCTGGTATCGCTTCATTATTATTAGTAGGAGGTCGCACTGCACATTCAACATTTTCTATTCCATTGGATGTGTTGGAAGACTCATTTTGTTCGTTTAGCAAGCAATCTTTACAGGCAGAGTTGTTTAGAAAAACAAGGTTGATTATATGGGATGAAGTTCTTATGCAACATGGATATTGTGTCGAAACAGTTGATCGCATACTTCAAGACATTTGCGATAATAATAAGCCATTTGGGGGTATCACTATTGTTCTCGGGGGAGACTTTCGACAAATTCTACCAGTTATACCAAAAGGAGTTTGCGAGCAAATTATGGGAGCATCGTTAAGACATTCTGTACTATGGAATGGTATGCACATTTTGACATTGAGTTTGAATGTGCGCTTAAATAGCATAGACCTTGCGAATTCAAATTTTGCAGAATTCTTGAATGAGGTGATTCTTTAATTGTTGTTTTAAGAAAATCATAAGTACTTTTGATTCCGTCATTGCTTCATCGTCTTGACTCTTTTATTATTTATTATACTTTTAGATTGAGACCAATCCAGAAGAAGTAGTAGAGCTTCCGTCAACAATACAAAAATGCAGAACCGTTAGTGAGTTGTTATTTACTGTGTATCTGCAACTGGATGTAGTGGGTACCATAACACAGACCTTCCTTAATGAACGCACAATTCTGTCCGCCCGAAATGATGATGTTAGTTACATCAATCTTGCAGCATTGAATGTTTTTCCAGGGGATACCACCACTTATTTTGCAGCTGGCAAAATGTCATTTGATGATGCACATAATCATATTATCACAAACTTGTATCCTAATGAGTACTTGAACTCATTGAATCCTTCTGGTTTGCCTCCTTTTAAATTGGACTTGAAAGTTGGTTGCCCAATAATGTTATTGAGAAATATCGCTCCAAAGGCTGGGTTGTGTAATGGCACTCGATTAATGATTGTCAATTGTGTAAATCGCATAATCGAAACTCAATTTTAAATGGAGATAAATTTGGCGACTTGGTCTTTATTCCAAGGATATCTTGACACTCTCTTCTTCTGAAATGCCTTTTGAGATGACAAGGCGTCAATTTCCAATCAGAATGGCATACCCGATGACTATCAATAAATCTCAAGGACAATCTGTCAATTTTGTTAGAATTGATTTGCGTACTCCAGTCTTTAGTCATGGACAACTATATGTAGTGTTATCTAGATGCACATCTGGTGATCGTACAAGTGTCCTTCTCTCTAATGATGCATCCTGTTCTACAACAAACATTTTGTATCCCGAGGTTTTGCTATAGTAAAAGGTACAATTTTTATTTATCCATGCACAAGTTTAAATATCTTGATTGAATAGTCTTTTTCATTCGTTTACCTGAAGATTGAAGTTAGACATTGAGGAGGAAAACTTTTTTTGATATTCGATCCGATCTATTCAGCTTATATATATTCAGCTTATTGTTTTCTTTTGTCATGATCATCCTGAATTGTTGTCCCTTTATGACCTTTTTTTTAAACTTTATTATTTATATACCTTCAACACACGTGTAGATACAATCTCCTCCATAAGGTAGGCGGTGAGGTTCGAAGCGTGTTAAATTGTTAAACTCTATTAGAAAAATTTTGTGGACTAATGTCCAATTTATCGTAGTTAGTTCATGTTTCCTCATACTTCTATCTAATATGGAACTGCTTGGTATTATTGATTCTCACTTTTCAGATTATTAACTCGAAAAACTTTGCAAGAACTGAATTTGGGTCTTTCCACACACTCTTTACTCAAGGGTTGTATAAGGAGCTCTGATGGAAGACTCGGATTCTACTGCACCTCATTTTGTACCTCCATTTTGTTTTTCCCCTTCCCATTGTACCTTCATTTTGTTGGAAAGAAATCACGGGTAGTGAATGCGTACATAGGCCTAAAATCAATAGATTCTTGGGCAATACAACTCCACAGAGTTGGTATATGCTCAAATTGTGGTCAAGATCTAACAATGTAGGGACCCAGTGGCAAGGATTCATTTGATAGATAGTCCTTTTCCTTTAGTTCCCTTAAATTGTGGTCAAGAAGCCTATTTGCATATACAAGTTGACAGGTCAGCTGTCTTGATTAGAGATCTTCACACCTTTCTTATGCATTGTAACTTTTGGTTGATGCTATGAAGCTATATACATTGTTGTTTGGCTTTCTTGCACTTTTTTTTAATGGTGTTGCGTATATCCACATTTGTACTCTTTTGTTGTAGGCAACAAGGTGCACAAAAGTGAAATGGAAGAAAAGTGAAGGTCGCATTGGAAGGAAAGAGAATGTCGAATCACGATGCTTCAGATCCGTAAGTATTCCCTTATTATGCAGAGCACTGGCTAATGTGCTTATATCTGCTCATATGTTGTTAATTGCAGAAAACTGGCTGATGTGCTTAGATTTTTTCTGATTTCGTTGATGCAAAGCACTAACTGATATGTTGCTTGATTTCAACTTTTTAGCTGGTATTTACTGGAATTCCATAAACAAATTGATAGTTCTTTTCTCTTTCGTGCCACTAAAATGAGGATCACATACTACACACTAATGTTTGAGCCACTAACTAGCAAGTACCGTAGGCACGGGCAATTCCAACTGGGGTGTGTAGTGCCGTAGTGCTTGCTCGTACCTACGACACTACCCATCCCGATTGGAATTTGAATTACCTTTTGAATCTTGATAGTGGCCCAAATTGCTGAAAATTAACATGGTACTAAGAAGTCTGTTATCAAAATCGTATTTTTCAATTTCCATGGAAATGACATTAACAAAGTACAAAACTACCAAATACAACCGAAGAACACAAATTCAACTCCAATCTTAGTGAGTGTAAGAAGGATTTTAACGACATTACAGTTGCCAAATCCCATTAAAGACGAAGTTGAAGGAATTTCTTATTAATAGCCATCCAGCCACATAATTGTACCTGAAAAATAATCTATGAACAAAATGAAATCATCTATGAACCCCAAAAAAATGAATTTAGGTCAAATCTGTTATATTACTAACAAAAAGCACTAATCAAATATCATCACTCCACAATCAGTTACTTGTCGCAAACGTGGGATGGGTGTTAGCCTTTTTCCAAATTTAACAAACTCTCTTAACAAAGGTCTAGGACTTACAATTCATAATAGCTTCTCCGTTTGTGTGCTCATATTCCTCTACTTCTGGGACCGTCTTAAATATTGAATTACCCGTGCCTACGGCACTCCTGAAAGTAACCCGCAACATTCATTCAATTGTGATGGACTCTTGAAGTCACCAAAGAAGCCCCAAGAAGCATCAAACATTAAGGCATAAGGCAATGGGCTTTCGGAAGACCTCTTTTTCCAAAATCAAACTACACCTTGGCTTTGACTTATGATAAATATAAAGGAAACACAATTGAATATAAAGAAAAATAGAAGGTTCTTCTATCATTTAAATCAATCACAGAAACACATAATATAATACCTTGTCATTTTACTTAGTTACAAAGACTACACAACTCTCCGTCACTAACACTAACATAAGCAAATCCCATGTTGGCATGGAAAAGAATTACCCATGCCTAAGGCACGGAATTTTAAAAACCATCTTTTTCAATTTCCATAAAAAAGGCAACAACAAAGTACCAATAACAAAGCGAATTATCCGTGCCTACGGAACTCCCCCCAAAAGTACCAGTAAGATTCTTTAGACTATGACAAGCATGGATACGGACTTACGATATATTTATTACACTAACTTCACAATTACTCATCATCTAAGAATACAACAACAAAAAATTCAGTTCCTAAGTAATGACTAAAACTATCTAAATAATCACAAACCAAACCTTTCAACTTATTGTTTACCCATAACTAAACCGGTCACTCTCACACAAATTACAAATGCGTAGGTAGTTCATAATAAGTAGTAAAGCCTTCCTTTCTAATGAGAGAAATGTAGGAGAGTGAAATCCGGCACATAACCAAGACTTTGCAAACCAAACAACCAACTCAATTAACACCACTATCGTCATGACTGTGAAAAAAGTACAAGCACAATAGTAATGTCCCAAATTAATCACTAAAGCATTCACTAAAGGGAACAAATTAAAGCATTCAAAGAGGCAAAATAGGATAAAGAGCAAACAAATTAACCACTTAAAATTCTATGGTGTAGGAATGAAGCCCAGAACGTGCTACGTATGAGCCACTTAAAATTCTTGCATCTGCAAAACCCCAAGGGGGGTGCAGCGGGTCACAAAGATCGACTACCAATTTGAGAAATCAATAACAATGTTCAAGTTCTACCTCTCAACTAATTTCGAGAGAGAAAGAGAGAGATACCTCGTGGTGGTGCACTGGTGGTGGGAGTGGCGCCGCTGGTGGTGCTAAGAGGTGAGGTGCTGCTGCTCGTGGCGGCGGTGTGTCAGAGTGGCTTGGTCGGTGTGGGTGTAAGAGAGGTACGATCGAGAGAGTGAGGGGACTGGCGGCAGGTAATGGGTATTAGTGGGTAGGTCGTGGTGGTGGGCATGAGGGAGAGAAACGATTGAGATAGTGAGGGAAAAGGTGTGCGAGAAGATGGTGAAGAGAGGCAGCGGATCTGAAGAGAGAGAGAGAGACAGAGACAGAGGAGGGGTGAAGTGAGGGAGAGAACGTTAATAAAGGAAGTGCAGGCGTTGGATCAAAATAATCTTAGTCGTTCCAACAATTTGTCCCAACACCCTTCTGTTTTATAATAGAGATTGTGGGCACTTTCTAAAGAGAGTTGGAGAGCACACATCAACCCTTAGATCAAATAAATCTAGTGCTTACCCGTGCCTACGGCCTACTCACCCCGGTTGGAATTGTCCGTGCCTATGGCACTTGCTAGCTAGTGGCTCAAACACTAAATCAATTCATTAGTGTGTAGTATGTGATCCTCTTCTTAGTGGCACAAAATAAAATTACCCGTTCTTACAGCACTCCCCCAACTAAACTTTTAAGCTAGCTACAAAGAATTATCAATTTGCTTATAAAATCTCAGTAAATACCAAGTAAAAAAGTTAAAATAGTACTAAAAAAGTTAAAATAGTACTACTATAGATCTCTCATCACATACATTAAACCCATTTGCATAATTGAAAGAACATATTAGAACCCAGAAATTAAAAACCTCAATGTAACTTTAATCACTAATAGTTATCAAATGCCATAAACTAACCATATAAAGAGTTAAAAAAATTAGTTCGGACCACGAGAAAAAAATAGGCTATCAAAAAAAGCTACAGAGAACTTAGGCTTTAGTTGAAATACCTCAGTGTAAGCGATCATCGGAAGCATAGTGTTTGCCCGTGCCTACGGCACTACTCAGCCTGATTGAAATTGGCTCAATTTGTTGAAAACTATGTACCCATGGAGTTGCTATTTTGAAGTTCAATTTCTACCCATGTAGGCACGGGCAACCCGATGATAACAAAAAAAGGAAAGGAGGAAAAGAAAAAGAAGAGTCTAAAAACACATGGACCTGGGTGCGGACTACACTACTAAACTATCATTCAAAATGGAACGTCAAGAGGAGTCAAAATAACAAAACTCAATTATGTGTAATATTTAACAACACACCCACTCATCCACATAAAAAAAATCACCCAAATTTATTGAACACTCGAAACAGGCACAAATTCCACCCGGAACAGCAACTAGATTGAAATTTAAACACTACTTGCACCCTGGTAAGAAACAAACACCAAAAACTCCCAAAAAAGTCTCAAAGGAATGTTTCACACTGTAGAGACCCGTATTATTATTATTATTATTATTTTTTTTTTTTTAGGCTATATTTTTTTTTTTTGTTTTGTTAATGTATAGCCCGTCGAGATAAACAGTGCAGATATTCGGTGTGACGTGTTCGTGGGAGGATATAAGGGTAATTGTGTGAAGGGTGCACGTGTGAGTGTAGTGCGAGAAGCGGGGGATTGCTCCCCACTTCTACAATTTCCCCAGGAGACTACTTTCTCCCATTTCTCTTTTCTCACTCTCTCGGCACTCTCTCTCTCCTCCTCTACTCCGAAAAACTTCCTCCTCTCTTCTCTCTTCGATTTCATCTACCTAGGGGGTGATTCCGGACAAGGCCCGAGAATTAAAGTTGTTATACGGCGCATGGGCTTTCCGAATATCCAAAAAAAATCATGATCGGACCGCGTGGGAGCTTGGTTGACTTGGTCAAAGGTTCGGGTTTTGCTCAAAACCCATGAGGTAGGGATCTCTTACTCTTGTTATGCGTTTATACGGCGTTTATGTACCTAGATCGTGCTTTGTTTCGTTGTTTGAGGTTGTTTGTTCCATTTCCGAAATTCTGCAGAAACAGGGTCTTTGTTTTTGGGGTTTTACGCCTTCTTAAACTCATGATTGAATTTTGGTTCCTTCGTATGAAATAGAGTAGACTTAGAGCCCGTTCTAGTGCCGCTGGAATCACTCGAAACCGTTGAGAATTGAATTTATGGTGATATCTAAAATACTGGTCTGCAATCTGTCTCGTTTTCTGGGTTTCAGCCCACTTCGAACGGCCATAACTTCCTCGTCCGATGTCCGTTTTATGCAAACTTTATATCGGTTCGAAGATCTTGAAGTCAGCTTTCATTTGCCACTGGAATCATCTTAAAACTCTTAGTACACAAAAAGTTATGATCGATTGAGTGGAGGTATGTCAATCTGTCTGGCAGATTCGTGTAGCCTCGGTAAACCCCTGTTTAACCACCCTTGGAGTGCAGATTTGACTAGGGTTCCTTTGCGTCTTTCATAGTTCATTCAATCGCCCAACTATTGGGACTGGAATCACTCAAAAATATTAAGAACTCGATTTATAGTGATTTTTAGAAGATTGCCCTGTAATCCGAAAATCTGGGCAGCTCACTGTGCAGCGTTTTTCATTGTTTGGCTATGGTTAAACGACCCTATTGGTTATGGGTCCTTATAGGTTTTAAAGATGGGTAAGTTGGTGATGTTTCGGTGTTGGAATCATTGAAAAATATTGAGTATGCTATTTTTAATAAATTTTTGAACATGGACTACTCTGCTGAAAATCAGAATATCTGAAAGATCGTATCGTACGACTCGTCGAACGTGTCTGTGCCATTGATTTTTCGTTAGCATAGTTGGAGTATCGTCATAAAGGCTATAGTAGCGTAAAAGAGTCCGTGAGCATCGTAGACTATAAGAAATATCGTGACGTGCGTAATTAGTAGAGAAGTACTTGTTTGATTAAATGGAGAAATGACTGGATGGTTTGATGCTTGTAACTTGGAAATACGAATTGAATGTGAATAACAATCGGACACAACGAGAACATTCGGGGCCCATCGACGGGTGGGTGCCTGGCAGGGGATATCAGGGTCCCATAATTAGCCTGGCAGGAGCTAAAAGCTCATATTTAACACTCAAGGTCCAACCTTCTAGGTGGACGCTTGGCAGGGGATATCAGGGTCCCATAATTAGCCTGGCAGGAGCTAAATGCTCATATCATTTGCTTTCAGGGCTCGTTATCGAGTAAGTGCCTGGCAGGAGCTTAGGCTCAAACACATGACACAAAATTGGTTTATAAAGTTGATGAAAGAGATTCTGATGACTGATGATAATGAGAAATGGGATTTGGTGATGAAATGTGATATGTGAAAAATTGTGAAATTGTACGAGATGTAATGAACGGTACTAAAGCTGTTGTTTATTTACTTAGAATGATGTAGGAATATTATTGGTACTTGTTTGACATATGAGTAGATAGATCCTTCATATAGGTCGCCTAGAATCCCTGATCATAGTGTGCTGCTGTTGACAGTCTTGTGTACTTGGGCTTATCTGTCGTTACTCTCTCACTCTAGATGCATAACTCATCATATTTTCCTATAACTTGCGTATAGATTTCTCTACTGGGCGCGTGCATGCTCAACCCTATCATTTTCAGGTGCAAAAACAAGAAAGTTGGCATGGCGTGCATATCGTGCTTGTTGATCATGACTTTCAAAGGTATAAAAGAGGCGATTACTTGCATTTGATTTGAAAGAAGTATTTTGGAAAGGCATTTGTTACAACTGTAAGATTATTTTCTTCGGTCATTGGCATTTCGATAACTTGGGGCAAATGAGCCAAAAATGTAATATCTGAATCTTATTTGTGAGCAGTAGAAAGGAAGATCTTTTGGGTATTAATTGTATTATTGCGATGACTTTATTTATCAAAAGAGTATTCCTTATTTATGTTGAAAATCAAGGGCGTGACAACTTGGTATCAGAGCGTCTAGGTTTGAATACTTTGAGACCGTGGGGAGATTTTTAATCTCATGGGTTCAAAAGTCATTGCATATTTTAACAAAAACATGTGTGTGCTTGCATGACCGACTTTTGTTCACCGGTGTGGCTTTGCATTTACGTTTACTCTGTTAAGTGGAATACTGGTGACCCTTGTTTGGGAAGAATGGAAGTTTGGTCTGTGCGTAGGGGGTGTGGCAGCATTTGTTGTCATTGTTGTGGTTTCCGTTAGCAGTCTTGTTACTGGATTCTACGTGGTAAGATACCTTTTAGATGAGCTGAAAAGTCGTGAAGGATTGTGGTCGCTATGCGTAGTGGCGAGGTCGATATGTGAGAGATGATATCGGTTAGTATGTAATAGAAGTGTTTGACTGTTAGTAAGATTTGTGAACTAAGTACTTGATGTGTTTTATTTGGATTGTGCAGATTACTTGTTAAATTTTAAACACTTTAAGTAATTTTTTATGTGAAGTGAGGTGTATCATAGCTAGAGGATTGAACTAGTGAGTGACTTGAATGTGTTTGAAGGGATGATATTTTGTTGCGGTAGTGATTGTGGTTTGTTATTGTTATGGTAGTTATAGGGGTAGTGATTTAGAGTATTGGTAAGGCGGGTGGAACACTTGTGGAGAGTTATAAGTATCTGAGGTTGACTTAGGAAGATGAGGGTTATAGGTAGGGTGTCTAGATACAGTATGTGTCTCCTGGACACCCAAGCGACTACCGAATAGATCCAGTTGGAAGATGCGCTTGATCACTGCTCCTTCTAGATGGAACTCTCGGGAAGTCAATTGGACACTCGGTTTATACTTAGGGGTAAGATCTCTAGGTTTGAGACAGATGTCTATATATAGAAATTTTGTAGAAAATGATGTGCTATGGTGTTGTTGTAGTCATTGTAGTGATTGCCGTAGTGGTGATGTTATGAGGAATCGGTAGGAGAATATTAGTTGTGTTATTCGGAGAGAGGGAAAGTAGAACGATAGTGATGTAACTTAAGTCAAATGGTCAATATATGCAAGGTAAGGAAATTGTTTGAAGTAAGGGCGATATGAGGTTGAACTATTAAGGGTGATAATGAAGTGGAGTGTAGTTGGTGCCTTTAGTGGGAATGGTGCGAAATTAGTGGTGAGCGTGACTGCTAGAATAAGATTGATTCTTAAGTGATGAGATGTTGATAGGTTGCAATATTGTTAAAATAGAAGAATGATTTGTATTGATGATACGTGCATTTATGATATGACGTTTAGGATTGTAAATGTGAGAAGTACGTGATTTGATTTGACAGAATGAATGAGAAAGCTCGAGATTGGTAAAGTAAATAGACACTGTATAAGGTTTTGTGAAAGTAAAAGGAATAAGATGACTGTTGGGCTTCCTGAAGCCATGAATTATAAAGTAGTGGATACTTGGTGAGTCCGTTGGACACTTGGGGAGTTCGTTGAATACCTTTTGAATCCGTTGGATATTGAGTGAGTGTTAATGCGTGAATATGTGGTTGGTGTTGTGTAAGACATTAAATTGTACGGTTGATTTTCAGGAGATATTCATGTATGAAATGTGTTGGTATTTCATTTAAGTGCTTGATCTGTTGTGTAATCTGAATGTGTGAAATTTGCCCTTAAGATGCAGTCCAGAATTGGTAAAAAGAGTTATGGGGATACAAAGAGGTGTGAGTTAGAGATTGTGGTTAGCGGTTTTGATTTATGTGTATTGAGTATCTATGTATGAAATTATTGGTGTTCGGTTAATGGAAGTGTCCTATTGATACATCTGAAGATCGGGTTGAAGTCAAAACTTATTTTTCTTTTTTTTTTTTCCGAATGAGAGTGATGTTGTATGAAAGTTGATTTTTAGTTTAGTTCATTTTGGAAAATAATACCGATACAAGTTTGGAGTCGGCTATGTCATGCAGATGTGAACCTTATCTTAAATTCGTTACTATGTTGTCTAAATTGTCGTTACCCTTAAAGACTAGGTGAGGTGCATAAGATTGATTGGTGATAATATCAAAAAAAAAAAAAATTGTAAATGAACTTTTCCTGTTAAATTCTATAAAATTTTGCCACAAGGTGGACGTGTTTCGATGATTTTTCAAGTACGGAAACTAAAATTTTCAATGGATCAAGTTTTCCGTCAAAATTGCTTGGAGGTGTGTGATATTGCACTTTTACTATGAGAATGGTGAGTGGGAAACTCATTATTGTTGTTTAATTCTAAATCTCATTGTGTCGGACACGTAGACTTTGAGCTAACGTATGCCTTTAAAGGGAACTTGTCTTGAGTTAGCGTTGAGGCTCATTAGAGCTTTGCTTATGTGAGTCTTGAGAGCGAGAGTAAGTTGAATAAAAAGAAAGGAAGTGAAATAGAAACGTATGAGAGTTGACCACTTTATTAGCGTACATAAAGAGTCTTATAAACCTCAAGGGAGAGAAGGGCAAATCTTAAACTTGTTAATTGTATATGGCTTGGCAAGTTGTTGAGTTACGATGTCATGAAGTTCTCCTTTGTGTTTGGATACTATCCTTAGAACCGGAACTGATTAATCGGAAAGAGTGAAAATGGATACGGTTTGGGAGACCAAAACTGATTGCTAACACGAGTAAGATTCAAACGAACACGGCAGCTCCTTCATCGATGTGTGTGAACCTTAGGATCTGACGATCGCTTTGGTAAGAGGTGATACAAATTGATTGTGGCATTGTAGAGTTCATTGCGTCTTGGACACGAGAGTAGATGGGTACGAAACATCATGAGTGGACACGGTCTTGTGGATTAGAGTTTTTCTTTGATGATGTGTTTTCATAGGTTTGATTTAAATTTCGAGGACGAAATTTCTTTAAGGAGGGTAGGATGTAGAGACCCGTATTATTATTATTATTATTTTTTTTTTTTTTTAGGCTATATTTTTTTTTTTTGTTTTGTTAATGTATAGCCCGTCGAGATAAACAGTGCAGATATTCGGTGTGACGTGTTCGTGGGAGGATATAAGGGTAATTGTGTGAAGGGTGCACGTGTGAGTGTAGTGCGAGAAGCGGGGGATTGCTCCCCACTTCTACAATTTCCCCAGGAGACTACTTTCTCCCATTTCTCTTTTCTCACTCTCTCGGCACTCTCTCTCTCCTCCTCTACTCCGAAAAACTTCCTCCTCTCTTCTCTCTTCGATTTCATCTACCTAGGGGGTGATTCCGGACAAGGCCCGAGAATTAAAGTTGTTATACGGCGCATGGGCTTTCCGAATATCCAAAAAAAATCATGATCGGACCGCGTGGGAGCTTGGTTGACTTGGTCAAAGGTTCGGGTTTTGCTCAAAACCCATGAGGTAGGGATCTCTTACTCTTGTTATGCGTTTATACGGCGTTTATGTACCTAGATCGTGCTTTGTTTCGTTGTTTGAGGTTGTTTGTTCCATTTCCGAAATTCTGCAGAAACAGGGTCTTTGTTTTTGGGGTTTTACGCCTTCTTAAACTCATGATTGAATTTTGGTTCCTTCGTATGAAATAGAGTAGACTTAGAGCCCGTTCTAGTGCTGCTGGAATCACTCGAAACCGTTGAGAATTGAATTTATGGTGATATCTAAAATACTGGTCTGCAATCTGTCTCGTTTTCTGGGTTTCAGCCCACTTCGAACGGCCATAACTTCCTCGTCCGATGTCCGTTTTATGCAAACTTTATATCGGTTCGAAGATCTTGAAGTCAGCTTTCATTTGCCACTGGAATCATCTTAAAACTCTTAGTACACAAAAAGTTATGATCGATTGAGTGGAGGTATGTCAATCTGTCAGGCAGATTCGTGTAGCCTCGGTAAACCCCTGTTTAACCACCCTTGGAGTGCAGATTTGACTAGGGTTCCTTTGCGTCTTTCATAGTTCATTCAATCGCCCAACTATTGGGACTGGAATCACTCAAAAATATTAAGAACTCGATTTATAGTGATTTTTAGAAGATTGCCCTGTAATCCGAAAATCTGGGCAGCTCACTGTGCAGCGTTTTTCATTGTTTGGCTATGGTTAAACGACCCTATTGGTTATGGGTCCTTATAGGTTTTAAAGATGGGTAAGTTGGTGATGTTTCGGTGTTGGAATCATTGAAAAATATTGAGTATGCTATTTTTAATAAATTTTTGAACATGGACTACTCTGCTGAAAATCAGAATATCTGAAAGATCGTATCGTACGACTCGTCGAACGTGTCTGTGCCATTGATTTTTCGTTAGCATAGTTGGAGTATCGTCATAAAGGCTATAGTAGCGTAAAAGAGTCCGTGAGCATCGTAGACTATAAGAAATATCGTGACGTGCGTAATTAGTAGAGAAGTACTTGTTTGATTAAATGGAGAAATGACTGGATGGTTTGATGCTTGTAACTTGAAAATACGAATTGAATGTGAATAACAATCGGACACAACGAGAACATTCGGGGCCCATCGACGGGTGGGTGCCTGGCAGGGGATATCAGGGTCCCATAATTAGCCTGGCAGGAGCTAAAAGCTCATATTTAACACTCAAGGTCCAACCTTCTAGGTGGACGCTTGGCAGGGGATATCAGGGTCCCATAATTAGCCTGGCAGGAGCTAAATGCTCATATCATTTGCTTTCAGGGCTCGTTATCGAGTAAGTGCCTGGCAGGAGCTTAGGCTCAGACACATGACACAAAATTGGTTTATAAAGTTGATGAAAGAGATTCTGATGACTGATGATAATGAGAAATGGGATTTGGTGATGAAATGTGATATGTGAAAAATTGTGAAATTGTACGAGATGTAATGAACGGTACTAAAGCTGTTGTTTATTTACTTAGAATGATGTAGGAATATTATTGGTACTTGTTTGACATATGAGTAGATAGATCCTTCATATAGGTCGCCTAGAATCCCTGATCATAGTGTGCTGCTGTTGACAGTCTTGTGTACTTGGGCTTATCTGTCGTTACTCTCTCACTCTAGATGCATAACTCATCATATTTTCCTATAACTTGCGTATAGATTTCTCTACTGAGCGCGTGCATGCTCAACCCTATCATTTTCAGGTGCAAAAACAAGAAAGTTGGCATGGCGTGCATATCGTGCTTGTTGATCATGACTTTCAAAGGTATAAAAGAGGCGATTACTTGCATTTGATTTGAAAGAAGTATTTTGGAAAGGCATTTGTTACAACTGTAAGATTATTTTCTTCGGTCATTGGCATTTCGATAACTTGGGGCAAATGAGCCAAAAATGTAATATCTGAATCTTATTTGTGAGCAGTAGAAAGGAAGATCTTTTGGGTATTAATTGTATTATTGCGATGACTTTATTTATCAAAAGAGTATTCCTTATTTATGTTGAAAATCAAGGGCGTGACAACTTGGTATCAGAGCGTCTAGGTTTGAATACTTTGAGACCGTGGGGAGATTTTTAATCTCATGGGTTCAAAAGTCATTGCATATTTTAACAAAAACATGTGTGTGCTTGCATGACCGACTTTTGTTCACCGGTGTGGCTTTGCATTTACGTTTACTCTGTTAAGTGGAATACTGGTGACCCTTGTTTGGGAAGAATGGAAGTTTGGTCTGTGCGTAGGGGGTGTGGCAGCATTTGTTGTCATTGTTGTGGTTTCCGTTAGCAGTCTTGTTACTGGATTCTACGTGGTAAGATACCTTTTAGATGAGCTGAAAAGTCGTGAAGGATTGTGGTCGCTATGCGTAGTGGCGAGGTCGATATGTGAGAGATGATATCGGTTAGTATGTAATAGAAGTGTTTGACTGTTAGTAAGATTTGTGAACTAAGTACTTGATGTGTTTTATTTGGATTGTGCAGATTACTTGTTAAATTTTAAACACTTTAAGTAATTTTTTATGTGAAGTGAGGTGTATCATAGCTAGAGGATTGAACTAGTGAGTGACTTGAATGTGTTTGAAGGGATGATATTTTGTTGCGGTAGTGATTGTGGTTTGTTATTGTTATGGTAGTTATAGGGGTAGTGATTTAGAGTATTGGTAAGGCGGGTGGAACACTTGTGGAGAGTTATAAGTATCTGAGGTTGACTTAGGAAGATGAGGGTTATAGGTAGGGTGTCTAGATACAGTATGTGTCTCCTGGACACCCAAGCGACTACCGAATAGATCCAGTTGGAAGATGCGCTTGATCACTGCTCCTTCTAGATGGAACTCTCGGGAAGTCAATTGGACACTCGGTTTATACTTAGGGGTAAGATCTCTAGGTTTGAGACAGATGTCTATATATAGAAATTTTGTAGAAAATGATGTGCTATGGTGTTGTTGTAGTCATTGTAGTGATTGCCGTAGTGGTGATGTTATGAGGAATCGGTAGGAGAATATTAGTTGTGTTATTCGGAGAGAGGGAAAGTAGAACGATAGTGATGTAACTTAAGTCAAATGGTCAATATATGCAAGGTAAGGAAATTGTTTGAAGTAAGGGCGATATGAGGTTGAACTATTAAGGGTGATAATGAAGTGGAGTGTAGTTGGTGCCTTTAGTGGGAATGGTGCGAAATTAGTGGTGAGCGTGACTGCTAGAATAAGATTGATTCTTAAGTGATGAGATGTTGATAGGTTGCAATATTGTTAAAATAGAAGAATGATTTGTATTGATGATACGTGCATTTATGATATGACGTTTAGGATTGTAAATGTGAGAAGTACGTGATTTGATTTGACAGAATGAATGAGAAAGCTCGAGATTGGTAAAGTAAATAGACACTGTATAAGGTTTTGTGAAAGTAAAAGGAATAAGATGACTGTTGGGCTTCCTGAAGCCATGAATTATAAAGTAGTGGATACTTGGTGAGTCCGTTGGACACTTGGGGAGTTCGTTGAATACCTTTTGAATCCGTTGGATATTGAGTGAGTGTTAATGCGTGAATATGTGGTTGGTGTTGTGTAAGACATTAAATTGTACGGTTGATTTTCAGGAGATATTCATGTATGAAATGTGTTGGTATTTCATTTAAGTGCTTGATCTGTTGTGTAATCTGAATGTGTGAAATTTGCCCTTAAGATGCAGTCCAGAATTGGTAAAAAGAGTTATGGGGATACAAAGAGGTGTGAGTTAGAGATTGTGGTTAGCGGTTTTGATTTATGTGTATTGAGTATCTATGTATGAAATTATTGGTGTTCGGTTAATGGAAGTGTCCTATTGATACATCTGAAGATCGGGTTGAAGTCAAAACTTATTTTTCTTTTTTTTTTTTCCGAATGAGAGTGATGTTGTATGAAAGTTGATTTTTAGTTTAGTTCATTTTGGAAAATAATACCGATACAAGTTTGGAGTCGGCTATGTCATGCAGATGTGAACCTTATCTTAAATTCGTTACTATGTTGTCTAAATTGTCGTTACCCTTAAAGACTAGGTGAGGTGCATAAGATTGATTGGTGATAATATCAAAAAAAAAAAAAATTGTAAATGAACTTTTCCTGTTAAATTCTATAAAATTTTGCCACAAGGTGGACGTGTTTCGATGATTTTTCAAGTACGGAAACTAAAATTTTCAATGGATCAAGTTTTCCGTCAAAATTGCTTGGAGGTGTGTGATATTGCACTTTTACTATGAGAATGGTGAGTGGGAAACTCATTATTGTTGTTTAATTCTAAATCTCATTGTGTCGGACACGTAGACTTTGAGCTAACGTATGCCTTTAAAGGGAACTTGTCTTGAGTTAGCGTTGAGGCTCATTAGAGCTTTGCTTATGTGAGTCTTGAGAGCGAGAGTAAGTTGAATAAAAAGAAAGGAAGTGAAATAGAAACGTATGAGAGTTGACCACTTTATTAGCGTACATAAAGAGTCTTATAAACCTCAAGGGAGAGAAGGGCAAATCTTAAACTTGTTAATTGTATATGGCTTGGCAAGTTGTTGAGTTACGATGTCATGAAGTTCTCCTTTGTGTTTGGATACTATCCTTAGAACCGGAACTGATTAATCGGAAAGAGTGAAAATGGATACGGTTTGGGAGACCAAAACTGATTGCTAACACGAGTAAGATTCAAACGAACACGGCAGCTCCTTCATCGATGTGTGTGAACCTTAGGATCTGACGATCGCTTTGGTAAGAGGTGATACAAATTGATTGTGGCATTGTAGAGTTCATTGCGTCTTGGACACGAGAGTAGATGGGTACGAAACATCATGAGTGGACACGGTCTTGTGGATTAGAGTTTTTCTTTGATGATGTGTTTTCATAGGTTTGATTTAAATTTCGAGGACGAAATTTCTTTAAGGAGGGTAGGATGTAGAGACCCGTATTATT
Source organism: Rhododendron vialii (assembly GCF_030253575.1). NCBI lineage: Eukaryota > Viridiplantae > Streptophyta > Magnoliopsida > Ericales > Ericaceae > Rhododendron > Rhododendron vialii. The sequence goes on along the minus strand of NC_080557.1, from coordinate 23,741,087 downwards.
ATTATTATTATTTTTTTTTTTTTTTAGGCTATATTTTTTTTTTTTGTTTTGTTAATGTATAGCCCGTCGAGATAAACAGTGCAGATATTCGGTGTGACGTGTTCGTGGGAGGATATAAGGGTAATTGTGTGAAGGGTGCACGTGTGAGTGTAGTGCGAGAAGCGGGGGATTGCTCCCCACTTCTACAATTTCCCCAGGAGACTACTTTCTCCCATTTCTCTTTTCTCACTCTCTCGGCACTCTCTCTCTCCTCCTCTACTCCGAAAAACTTCCTCCTCTCTTCTCTCTTCGATTTCATCTACCTAGGGGGTGATTCCGGACAAGGCCCGAGAATTAAAGTTGTTATACGGCGCATGGGCTTTCCGAATATCCAAAAAAAATCATGATCGGACCGCGTGGGAGCTTGGTTGACTTGGTCAAAGGTTCGGGTTTTGCTCAAAACCCATGAGGTAGGGATCTCTTACTCTTGTTATGCGTTTATACGGCGTTTATGTACCTAGATCGTGCTTTGTTTCGTTGTTTGAGGTTGTTTGTTCCATTTCCGAAATTCTGCAGAAACAGGGTCTTTGTTTTTGGGGTTTTACGCCTTCTTAAACTCATGATTGAATTTTGGTTCCTTCGTATGAAATAGAGTAGACTTAGAGCCCGTTCTAGTGCTGCTGGAATCACTCGAAACCGTTGAGAATTGAATTTATGGTGATATCTAAAATACTGGTCTGCAATCTGTCTCGTTTTCTGGGTTTCAGCCCACTTCGAACGGCCATAACTTCCTCGTCCGATGTCCGTTTTATGCAAACTTTATATCGGTTCGAAGATCTTGAAGTCAGCTTTCATTTGCCACTGGAATCATCTTAAAACTCTTAGTACACAAAAAGTTATGATCGATTGAGTGGAGGTATGTCAATCTGTCAGGCAGATTCGTGTAGCCTCGGTAAACCCCTGTTTAACCACCCTTGGAGTGCAGATTTGACTAGGGTTCCTTTGCGTCTTTCATAGTTCATTCAATCGCCCAACTATTGGGACTGGAATCACTCAAAAATATTAAGAACTCGATTTATAGTGATTTTTAGAAGATTGCCCTGTAATCCGAAAATCTGGGCAGCTCACTGTGCAGCGTTTTTCATTGTTTGGCTATGGTTAAACGACCCTATTGGTTATGGGTCCTTATAGGTTTTAAAGATGGGTAAGTTGGTGATGTTTCGGTGTTGGAATCATTGAAAAATATTGAGTATGCTATTTTTAATAAATTTTTGAACATGGACTACTCTGCTGAAAATCAGAATATCTGAAAGATCGTATCGTACGACTCGTCGAACGTGTCTGTGCCATTGATTTTTCGTTAGCATAGTTGGAGTATCGTCATAAAGGCTATAGTAGCGTAAAAGAGTCCGTGAGCATCGTAGACTATAAGAAATATCGTGACGTGCGTAATTAGTAGAGAAGTACTTGTTTGATTAAATGGAGAAATGACTGGATGGTTTGATGCTTGTAACTTGAAAATACGAATTGAATGTGAATAACAATCGGACACAACGAGAACATTCGGGGCCCATCGACGGGTGGGTGCCTGGCAGGGGATATCAGGGTCCCATAATTAGCCTGGCAGGAGCTAAAAGCTCATATTTAACACTCAAGGTCCAACCTTCTAGGTGGACGCTTGGCAGGGGATATCAGGGTCCCATAATTAGCCTGGCAGGAGCTAAATGCTCATATCATTTGCTTTCAGGGCTCGTTATCGAGTAAGTGCCTGGCAGGAGCTTAGGCTCAGACACATGACACAAAATTGGTTTATAAAGTTGATGAAAGAGATTCTGATGACTGATGATAATGAGAAATGGGATTTGGTGATGAAATGTGATATGTGAAAAATTGTGAAATTGTACGAGATGTAATGAACGGTACTAAAGCTGTTGTTTATTTACTTAGAATGATGTAGGAATATTATTGGTACTTGTTTGACATATGAGTAGATAGATCCTTCATATAGGTCGCCTAGAATCCCTGATCATAGTGTGCTGCTGTTGACAGTCTTGTGTACTTGGGCTTATCTGTCGTTACTCTCTCACTCTAGATGCATAACTCATCATATTTTCCTATAACTTGCGTATAGATTTCTCTACTGAGCGCGTGCATGCTCAACCCTATCATTTTCAGGTGCAAAAACAAGAAAGTTGGCATGGCGTGCATATCGTGCTTGTTGATCATGACTTTCAAAGGTATAAAAGAGGCGATTACTTGCATTTGATTTGAAAGAAGTATTTTGGAAAGGCATTTGTTACAACTGTAAGATTATTTTCTTCGGTCATTGGCATTTCGATAACTTGGGGCAAATGAGCCAAAAATGTAATATCTGAATCTTATTTGTGAGCAGTAGAAAGGAAGATCTTTTGGGTATTAATTGTATTATTGCGATGACTTTATTTATCAAAAGAGTATTCCTTATTTATGTTGAAAATCAAGGGCGTGACACACACGGCTTTCAAAAAATGGTTTATTTGTTAGACTCATTTCCTTTGCTTTCATGGAGCTTTCTTGGCGCATCTTTCACGCAGCTTTCTTCAATCAGCTTCACCAGAATAAATCAAAAATCTCAAATGAATGTTTCTTTTTCTTTTCTTTTTTTTTTTTTATAATCGAAAGGAATTTTTCTTAGCCTAGCTTCTGACGGGATTTGTAGACCTCGGTGGGGATTTAAAAGATGACAAGAGCGAGAGAGAGGCGGCGGCAGGGTGGGGGGATCCAAACGACAGGAGCTGGAAATTTTTTTTTTATCATGCCAACGACAAAAATTGGGTAAAAAGAAGAGATGACATTTTTGTGAAATATTTGAAAGATTGTGGGCACTTTCTTAAGAGAGTTGGATAGCACACATCAACCCTTTGATCAAACAAATCTGAGCCGTTGCAACAACTTATCCCTACACCATTCTGTTTTATAATAGAGATTTTCAAGTTCTACCTCTCAATTAATTTCGAGAGAGATACCTTGTGGTGGTGCACTAGTGGTGGGAGTGGCGCCGCTGGTGGTGCTAAGAGGTGCGGTGCTGCTGCTCGTGGTGGTGTGTCGGAGTGGCTAGGTCGGTGTGGGGGTAAGAGAGGGACGATCGAGAGAGTGAGGGGACTGGCGGCGGGTAATGGGTATGAGTGGGTAAATCGTGGTTGTGGGCATGGGGGAGAGAGACGATTGAGATAGTGAGGGAAAGGGTGTGCGAGAAGATGGTGAGGAGAGGCAGCGGATCTGGAGAGAGAGAGATAGAGTAGGAGAAGGAGAAGGAGGAGAATAAGAAGAGAGGATGCGTTTGGGGGCTAGGATTTTTTGAGGGGTGAAGTGAGGGAGAGAAAGTTAATGAAGGAAGTCCAGGTGTTGGATCAAATGAATCTAAGCCATTCCAACAACTTGTCCCCACACCCTTCTGTTTTATAATAGAGATTATGAGCACTTTCTTAAAAGAGTTAGAGAGCACACATCAACCATTAGATCAAATAAATCTGAGCCGTAGTAACAACTTGTCCCCACACCCTTCTGTTTTATAATAGAGACTAGTAAAAGAACTTATTAATTTGCGGGCAAAAAATGTTTCCTTACGTTTAAATTCTTTTATGTTTTGGTAAATATGGCGTGAATTATGAGTCTCTTGCACGAAAATAGTACTCCCTCCATCCCAAGTTATAATGTAAAATTACATTATTAATCATTTTCATGTGTGAAGGAAAAAATGTATGAATGGTAGTTTTGTAATTCTACATGTATGAAGATAAAAAAAAATTGAATGCAGTTGAATAAAAGAAAAGTATGAAAATCAATATCCTTTGCGAAACTCGAAAACTGATTCTATGTTTGTGTTTTGGAGATAAAATAACATGTGATTCATTAACAAATCCAGTCAAGTAGTAATGTCACCCAATCACCAAAGAACTTGGGATAAATTTCACTTATCTCCCTTGAGGTTTCTGACAACGACAAAAACTTCCCTTCAAGTTTTTGAAATTGTGCTGACCTCCCCTATTAGTTTTGTCAGCTAACCTCTTTTAACGAAAAACATGAATTTTCATTTCTACCCTTTTATTGACCTCCTTTGAGGGTTTTAATAATAATAGATACCTCCCCCGAAAAGAATAGTTATTTTTTTGTAATTTCTTTCACATCTAATTTTTTCCTTTCACTAACAAGCCAAATAAGGTTTATTGAACATTGAACTAACATATTGTAAAACTCCATATTTTTCATAGCACTTATTTTAGTTGAGCCAAAAGTTTATTTTCATTTTTGTACAATAGAATAATAATTATTTTAGAATGATTTTATTTGCATATCTGTGGGAACATGTAAATTTAGTAGAATGCTGAGAGGGATGCAGACATAATGGGGGTGACTGGGAGGTTATGGGGCAATTAATAGGGTAGGTTGTGTTATGTGATTGGAAAATAAAGGGAAAGGAAGTTTAAGTTTAAAAATGCACGCATTGACTAGTAATCAAAGGATGGCAATGTATATAGTGGCCTTTTAACCAAGGCCAATAATGCTCGGTGATGGTTTTATTTGTACATCACATTGTTGCCTTAATCAAATATTTCGATGACATTTGATCAAAGTGAAATTAATCTCCCACAAATTAATCAAGATACGAGTAAACTAGTCCAAGACCTTAAATTTTAACAAACACATTGAACTAAAATAAATAAATGTTTGATCGAGCTCACTTGTCTTGTTTCAAAATATTAATCTCAAAGTTTAAACCAAGAATGATCAAATACTTATCGATATCAAATTGAGTTCATTTTTTCAATGTAAAGATTTTTTTTATCAATATTAATGTAAAGTGTTTGAAGGTTTATTTTTTAATGAATGTGGCCTTTGATGTTTAAAAATGTGGCTCAGAAAGTCTAAAAGTTCGAGAAAAAGGAATTTTTGGCTAAAACTGTTAACATGATGTTTTTGTTGTAAAAATACCCGGCATAGGGTTGCAAAATAAAATTACCTTAAAGCCATATATTTGAGAAGTTTTTGTTATTCTTTGACAATAATATTTGAATCATCGTAAAAAAAGGAAAGGGAACTAATTCCTTTGTGTTCATGCTTACATATGCCCGGGAAATTTTCTTGAAGCTTCAAAACGAATAAAATATTTATACATGCATAATTAAAACTAAATGTACATATTTCTTTTAAAAAGATGTGATTAGGGACATTAATGACTTTTACCTTGGGTTGTGAAGGGCATTCATGTTATATCAACATTCTAAGCGTAAAATGGGTATGAAAAAAGGTTAGTAATGATATCCTAATGTAAAATGGGTATGAAAATAGGTTAGTAATGATATCCTAATAGCATGGGGGAATCTGTAACCGACAACTAAAGGAGAGGCGAGGTTAAGTGAAATTTACCCAATAACTTGTCCAACTCGAGAGGGTACATCAATCCTTTCTCTTTCCCTTGATTGATGTACCCTTTCGAGTTTTGAATAAAATTTCTCTTTTGCACACCAAAAAAAAAACTTGTCCAACTCTTAAGGACGGCGGTGCAGATTCATTGATGCCATCAAACTAATATGCAGAGGTTAAAATTGTTTCAGAACTTGTTCAGTCTAACAAATGTATTAAAATAAGGGTATTGATTTTCACTTTTTTACCATTCGCACTCTCTTTTTTTGTCTTTATTCATGTGAATTTACTTCATTACCCTTTTTAAGTTCACTAATCCACACATGGAGGGGTATTATAGTAAATTTATATCAAATTAAAACCAAAAGGGAGTGTTAAAATCAATTCCCAAAAAGAATAATATATCGAATTCGTTGTTAAATCAGCAACAATAATAATAGTTTTTATTCTTGCCACTATCACAATTTTTTAGTATTTGAGAACTATAACAACATGTCTACAATTGTTATTTGTTTTCATATGAAAGGTTAGAAGTTAGAACATCTCCATCGGACAATCATTTTGAGAGCTAAAGTCAAACATTAGCTTGAAGACCCAAATTTACTCCTCCAAATGATTGGTCATTTTGAGAGCCAAAAAATAACTTGATCATTTACTTGGCACATTTTTTTGGGCTAAATTTAGCCGTGACAATGGTTTTGACTAAATAATGATTTTAACACTGAGGGTTGTGATCTAGGACTCTTGAGAGCAATTCAAATAGAGGTGATATGTCAGATATGACCTAATGGCTTAAGTGGTAGTGGACTATATAATGACTTTAGCAGTATTAGGGTACTTTTGTCAAATTTTAACCAAAAGTGCTATATATATAATTATTCAAACACAATCTCTTACATATATGTGAGGCCCAAAAATTGGTTATGGTCATTTTTAATAGCCAAACTTAGTGCGTGTTGGTCCCACATATAGGTGAGAGGTTATATTTGGATTGTTTGGTTCCTAACAATTTTGAATTTTAACTAAATAACAATATATCAAACCAAAAAATAAGTTTGTTCTTTTGGACTTAACTTAAATCTGAAATTTGCATTTGTTAATTTTGCACCAAACTTTTTTGAAGTATTGATTCGTTTCGACGAGAGGAATCCGAAAAGTAATTTTTTTTTTTACTTTTATCCAACTATTTTGAGAAATAATCATTTTTTAGCACTGACATTTTTGCTCTAAAAAGTGGTTATTTCTCAAAATACTTAGGTAAAAGTGCCAAATAGACATGTTATTTACACACACACAGCCTGTTTGGATGCCGGATATAGAGGTGGATTTGGGACGCGGGTTGATTACTTCTCTGCCTCCTCCTCTTCTCCGGTCTTTGGCAACCAAAAACCCTACTCGGATTTAGCCCCTGATTTGCCGACTTCGGATTTGTAATCCATCCCGCAGGTGGATTGCAACGACAGCGGTACTCATGTCGTTGGTTATGCGGGGTGATATGGGAAAGGTGAATGATTGTCTTGTTGGAAAACTGAATCCCCAAGACCCAGTAATGACGCGTACAGATTAGACAACAAAAACTGCAAAACCTTACAAGGTGGAATTAGGGTTTTACCACAACTCCTGCGTCACGAATGCTGGTTGAACTTGTTACAGCACACCTTACTATATGCCACAAATACTGTTCAACCGTACCTTATGATCTTCTACTGTATTCCCCGCATGTCTGGAATTATGATCTTCGACCGTACCTTTCGTGATCTGTTGGCTCTCTCTAAGCCTGCCTTTATTTACTAAATAATAATAAAAACTTTAATCTGACCTTGAGAGCATAACATGTATACATAAGGCTACGATAGGGACCTAAGGAGTAATAAGTCTGGGCTCCCATTGTAAATAAGAAAACCTAATCCCACCGGGATTCTATTTCTTATTTCACTAATTATAATTCACCCAACTACAAAATTATAATTGCACTCTCGTCCTTATCTCAACTATATTTCGAGCTCCATGTTATTAAATACTTAATAATCTCCCCACGTTAAAATTACAGATACCCGTTGATTAAAATAAATTACTAACAATCTCTCACTTAATCAACATCTTATCTTGAGACTATTCGCTTAACTTATTCAATATGTCGGATACAAAATCCACCTGCAAGCTTTGACATATTCGAAACATATAAGCTTACTCAAGGGGTATCATCAATCCCTATCGGGATGTGGATTCCATTAATAATTAATAATTGTCATATACATAATGTGGCGACCCAACTTACCGAGACTATTGACCGTATAAAGATCTCACTCTTTAATGAATCAAAGTCAACAACATTAAATATATACCTCTAATAATTATCTTTGGATTAAGAGTATAAGCATTCATAATAACCATAAGGTTCCAATTGTCTTATAGAATTAGTACAAAGACAATTACCTTAATACGATCCCGTTTAATACACACAAAGTGTATTAGCACAATGAGTTGGAATTAGACCGATCCTTGTAGTCAAAACAAACCTACTAAACATTGTACTACAGTCGTACTGATGGTGTGTCCAGTTCCATCTAAGACTGTGACCCATATCTTATATTTCATAAGAACCGATGATCTGATCTTCTGTGTGTAAGCCGAACTCTACACACTGGATCATCTACTTTGTAAAATAAAAGACACATATGCACAACATACAAAAATATTATGCAAATATTACCCATAAAATATTCTCTTCAAACAATGAATAAAACTGATTAATACATAGCAGTCAAATATTAATTCATTACATAAAAGCATGACTTTTAGTATAATTTTCTAACAAACTCGCACTAAGACTCAAAGTCATACTGCCACGCATCTCACTCACAGTTCCTCTACATGACTATCAAAAGTCTTAGTTTGTAAGCTGTTCGTAAAAGGATCTGCTGGGTTGTTTACTGATGCGATCTTGGACACATTTACACCACATCGCTGAACGATCTCTCGAATCAGGTGATACTTACTCTCGACGTGTTTTCCTTCTTATGAAACAATAGCTCCTTAGAGTTAGCAATTGCACCACTATTGTCACAATAGATGTAATAGTTAATTGCACTAAAGGAATCACTTCTAGATCCATCAAGAAGTATCTAAGCCAAACGGCCTCTTTGGCTGCTTAAAAAGCCACCACATACTCGACCTTCATGGTGGAATCAATCAATGCACGATTGCTTGATACTCCTCCAACTTATGGCTCTACCTCTGAGGTAAACACATATCTCGAGTTATACTTCTAGAATCTTTATCTGACACAAAATCTTAGTCTGTGTACCCATAAGGTATCAGACTATCTGACTGGTAAACCAACATATAATCTTTAGTTCTTTTCAGATACTTGAAAATATGTTTCACTACAGTTCAACGCTCTTGCCCTAGATTAGACTGAAATCTACTAACTATGCCAACGACAAAGCAAATATCAGGTCTAGTACACAGTATAGCATACATAAGGCTTCCTACTGCCAAGGAATAAGGAACTGCCTTCATCTTCTCCATCTCTTTAGGTGTCTTACGACATTGATCATTGGATAAGTTGATTCTATGTCTAAAAATGGAGGAACCCTTTCTTGGAATCCTACATGCTAAAACGAGCAAGGATCTCATCGATATAAGTAGCTTATGATAAGCCCAACATCCTATACTTGTGATCTCACATAAGCTTAATCCCAAGGATGTGACCGACTTCTCTAAAGTCTTTCATATCGAACTGGCTAGATAGTCACACCTTTATTGTAAACAACATTCCCACATCGTTTTCAATTAGCAGAATATCATCTACATATAGTACCAGGAACACCACCACTTTTCCATTGCGCTTCTTGTACACACATGAATCATCCGGACATTGATTAAAAAAAAAACTTGATTGCTTGATCAAAATGGATGCTCCAAGATCTAAATGCTTGCTTGAGTCAACGAATAGACTCCTTAAGCTTGCACAACATGTGCTCTTGACCCTTTGCTATGAATCCATCTGGTTCCATTATGTGGATGCAGATTTCACAGCCTTTTGCCAAAATTCCGCATTTTTACCTTCTAGTTCCTCATTGTAGTTGCAGGGTTCAACATGTTGTACTTCAGGGATCATATCATAAGATTCTCCCGAGAACGTATACCGATTGGGTGGGACAACAACCCTCCCACTACGATGAGGCATCGGTGTGTCAACAACTCTTTCTTGCAGTGTAACCTCCTGTACTATTGGTGTTGAAGAAGTCTTTATCGGTTCCTCTCCTCTCAATTTCTCTAGAACAATCTTGCTTTTGGGCTTGTGGTCTATTACATAGTCTTCTTCTAAGAATCGGGCATTAGTACTAACAATGACCTTCTTATCCGTAGGACTATAAAACAATTCACCTTTCGTTCCTCTAGGGTACTCCACAAACAAGCAAACTTTTGTTCTCGATTCCAATTTATCTGCGTTCCCATTCAGCACATGTGCTGGACTACCCCAAACCCGAACATGCTGTAAACTAGGTTTGCGCCCAGTCTAGGTTCTGTGGGTGTAGATAGTACTGACTTAGATGGTACCAAGTTAAGAATGTACACTGTTGTTTCTAGTGCATGTCCCTAAAACGAAATTGCTAAATCTGAATAACTCATCAATGATCTGACCATATCCATAAGAGTCATATTTATTCTCTCTGCTACACAATTTTATTGTGGCATACATGTAGCTGAAAATTGGGATGTAATCCCTTCAGCTGACAAGTAGTTCCTAAACTCTCCCAAGAGGTATTCGTCACTATGATCAGATCGCAGTGTCTTGAGAAGTTTACCCAGATGCTTCTCCATTTCCGCCCTATACTCTTTGAATTTCTCAAAGCATTTAGGCTTACGGTGCATCAAATAAATGTAGCCAAATATTGAGTAATTATCAATCAAAGTTATGAAATACTCAAAACCACCTCTTGCTTGGATATTCACGGGTCCACACAAATCAGAATGAACCAATTTCAACGGCTCTTTAACCTTTTGCTGATAAAAAAGCATCTTAGTCATCTTACCTTCTAAACAGAATTCACAAATTAGAAGTATCTCAACTTCCAATGAACCTAAAGTTCCACCCCTGACCAGTCTAGAAATCTTATTCAGATTAATATAACCAAGACGTAAGTGCCAAAGATATGTTTGATTCAATTTAGAAGGCTCATTCCTCTTACATAATATATTATTAGTGTTATTCAATTTTTGCAGTTGCACTGTAGGAAATATAGGATTAATAAAGTAGAGATTATCCACCAATGAACCAGAATAGATAAACCATTTATTTAACTTAATAACCACAAAATTACTAAAATAAATCAAATATTCATCTTTAATCAACTTAGAAATTGAAACCAAGTTTCTTCTAAGTGTGAGAACATAAAAATAATCTCTCAAAATTAAACTCCTATTTTTACTAAAATTTAAAATAACATTTCCTACTACAACTATTGCCACTCTCGTAGCATTACCCATGTGCAGATAAATCTCTCCATCATTGAGTCTTCTGGTTTCCTGAAACCCATGCAATAAATTGCAAACATGATTAGTGACTCCCGTATCTACACACCAGGTACTGGTAGATAATACTATTAAAAATGATTCAATGACTAGCAAAAAGATCTATCTTAATTATTCACTTTATGGAGATAGAATAGATATTCCTTCTTCTAGTGTTCTTGCTGCTTCAGTGAAAATACTTGCTCGCAGGCTTTTTCACTCCATCTTGAGGTGCTCTAACTAGCTCCACAACCTTCTTCTAAGACTTGTTCTGCTTCTTCTTGTCTTTCAACTTAGAAGTAGAATCCTTTTCCACCACTAATACGGATGGTTTCTTCACACCCACAAGACCCTCAACTGCATGGAGTTCCTTAAGAAGTTTCGCCAAAATTAAATGCATTTTGTTCATAGAATAGTTCTGGTGAAACTACTTAAAATTCTCAGACTGCAGTGAGTTAAGAATGAAATCGATCTTGGTTTCTCCATCAATTTCAACTCCAAGGACCTCTAGTTCATTAAGAAGAGCTATCATCTTCAGAACATGATCTTTAATCGGGGTCACTTCAACATGGGTGATACTCACCAATTTTTATAAAATTTTGCTTTCTATTATGTGGCATTCTCATCAGGTCTAGGAGGGCACACCTTATACAACACAAATTTGTGCCCCTCAGCAGTTAACACAATATCCAAATTCCTTTTTCAGTCAATATAATTCAATCCAGTAAATTTATTATCTTTGAGAATAATGACAAGTGGATTGAAAGAACCCATTTTTGAATCTGAGAATCACATAACAACAATTATGAAGGACAATAAAAACTTGAATTTCATTTTAATATTGGTTCCCTCAACCACATGTTAAAAGAAAAACATTGACAACCCTACACATCGTGAAGAGTATGCCTCAATGGGAAGGTCGTCTACTCTTCATCATTCGTGTAGATAGGCACAACCTTTTAATTTTACTATCTAGACACTACATCATGCCAAGCAAAATTAAATAGCCAATATTGCTTCGGTCCTATAAATAATAACAGTGACTCAGATAGAGAGGATATTATTATTTATAGCTAAGTGTATACCATTACCCAGCTTTTAGACCTATTGTTCCGTTATAAACCACCTCAGATGGAGAAGTGACCCACACAATAATTATCTTAGAGCTATCCCTTTAGAAAGTTTGTACCGATGATGCCACAATTTATTTTGTCCAATAGGGAGGAAGGTTCTGAAATCAACACACAAAATTAATTATATCATCTACAGACTAGGAATGGAGACCATGAGATTTATCCAAAATAAATTCCATCTCTCACTTAGTTATTTAAAAATTTGTGAGGGTTATCAAATTTTTCTAGTTTGCAAAAAACATGATCTAGGTCAAAGGTCATATATTACCATGTTATCTCAATATGGTAAACTATCACATATGCAATAATATGGAAATACAAATAATAAGGAAACAAAAGATAAAGAATCCAACTATTATGGTCAAAGATGCAATCCTTGAGCAACAAGGAATCCTTCAAAACTTGAAATCCTTAAGCAATCTTTCCAAACTTAAAATCCTTCAACTATACATGTGTGGAAGGCTTAGATACTTTGAATCAATCAAGAAAACCAAAATCCAACCGTGCTTAGGCAAGAAAATTCGGATTTGACATATTCCCGCGTAAACTACACAGCCTTCAGTATTTTAGCTATATCTTCCTCATCCAACCTCCAATTGAAGTGATTCAAATTGGGTTGGATTTAAAATTCAATTATCTACAACTTTTGTGAAGAACATATTTTCTAATTCCAATGTTTACTAGGTCGAAATAGCCCTGCAATCAGACCCTACGAATCTGGAAAAAAATCTGTTGCGGGCCAAACAACTTGAATCTTCTGTATCTACCATCTTCGATCTCCGAATAACCGTCGAATGCTATTATAATTGAAGAAACATACAAATATCGATCTTATGCCTCCATTGGAGTTCACATGCTACGTTAATTATTACAACCACGAAAAATAATCGTGGCACCCAATAAATAACACATGCTACGTTAATTATTATAACCGCGAAAAATAATCATGGTGTCCAATAAATAACAATAACCACGAAAAAAATTATCATGGGATCCAATCACACAAAGCCAACAAAAAATCATGTGACCATAATAGCTAGGTAAGAACGCTGCAAAACAATGGTTAGCACAGTTCTGCGTTCTACCCTCTATAACTTACGGACATCATGGCCTGTTTAATCCATACGCGTAATTACAGCCTGCTCTGATACCACTTTCGGGAAACCGAATCCCCAAGACCCAGTAATGACGCGTACAGATTAGACAGCAAAAACTGCAAAACCCTATGAGGCGGAATTAGGGTTTTACCACAACTCCTGCGTCACGAACGCTGGTTGAACTTGTTACAGCACACCTTATTGTATGCCACGAATATTGTTCGACCGTACCTTATGATCTTCTACCGTATTCCCCGCACGTCTAGAACATGAACTGAGTGTGGACTCTTTCGTGATTTGTTTGCTCTCTCTAAGCCTGCCTCTATTTACTGAATAATAATAAAAACTTTAATCTGACCTCGAGAACATAACGTGTATATATATGGCTACGATAGAGACCTAAGGAGTAATAAGTCTTGGCTCCCAGTGTAAATAAGAAAACCTAATCCCACCAGGATTCTATTTCTTATTTCACTAATTATAATTCACCCCACTACAGAATTATAATTGCACTCCCGTCCTTATCTCAATTATATTTCGAGCTCCATGTTATTAAATACTTATTAATCTCCCCACGTTAAGATTACAGATACTCATTGATTAAAATAAATTACTAACATGTCTTGCCCTTGAAATCTCTCATCCATTCAAAGAGGAGGAGGTCCCTAGTGACAAGCACGGAGAGACCACCTGATCTGAGCGGAGTTGCGCACCTATTTCTCCCAGTGGATGCTGCCCGACGAGACAAATAAGTACCGGCTACTGGAGTCTACGAAGCTCAGGTACGACGTTGAGCCCTTTTGATCTTGAACTTGCCCGATGTTGATGGGAACAATTCCTCCTTTGATGGCATAATAATGTAGTGATTTAATTGGGTTATTATGGAGTAGTATTTTGTGTGTGTATTTTCTTTATTTTTCATTTTCTGGGAGTTAGATTGGGTTTGGGGTAGAGAGAGATAGGTGAGGAAAGAGAAAGGAGAGGATGAATGGAAGCAGATGCAGAGAACAAGGGTTTGAATTGGTGGTGGATGAATTTTATTTGTTAAGAAATTTCATTATTTTATGGAAGAAAATTCTTTATAAAAGTTCGGTTATCTTAATTTTTTTAATAAAAAATATGGTTTAAACATTTGTAAGATAAAATGAATTTATTTTATCCCACAAGTAATGATAAAAATCTATTTATTCTAATTATAATAAAATTAACTCAATTTGTTCATTAAATTAATAAACTGGGGGCAATTAAGTCTTTTGACATCTTATCTCATCATATCCATCATCCAAATCCCTCTTCCCAAAAAATCATCCAAACATTGGATTAGAGCATCCACAATAGAATAACCAAAATCATAGTGTTGCTAAAGTTAGCAATATTTTCTCAAAAAAAGTGTTCACAGTGGTATAACCAAACTTAACAACCTCTTAGCAACTCATCAAATTTTGGTCATTGAATAATCAAAACTAGAAACCTTTTACTAAGGCCATCCACAGTGGTATAATCAAAAATGGATAACCAAAAGTTGACATATCAGCTTTTGATTATTCACTTAAGAGATTGCTAAGCTTAACAATGTTGAGATTCACAATGATTACTTTTAGTCCATAACCAAAATAAGGGGTCCACTACAATTTCACACAATCTATCTCTCCCCTTTTGTGGAGGCTTCGGTTATGGCCTCGGTGAATAGACTACCGATAACCGAGGTCTCATAGTTGGTACGATCTATAGTTCTGTGCAAGCGAGCTCCTGCGGTTATCCTTATATTTACCCGCTCGGTATCAAGCCTCCTGTTAACGCTTCGGTTTATTACTGAAGCATACATTCCGTTAAGGTCTCTCGAGAGAATATATCATGCCAAGAGGGGACCAAGAGCAATACGTGGCAGATAGGACCACCTGGGCCAGGTCTGGCCATGTGCTTTGTAACCGTCTTATCCGGTGCGTCATCTGTGATGTCATCCGAGGCGATTACCCGAGCGTATCCTTCACGCGCTAGCTTGGAGCCCAAGTAAACCTAGGTCTATAAATACGAAGGGACTCTAACCTAAAGAGGTATGCCATTCTTCCCTAACCCTAGATCTAAATCTCTCTCCCTCCATCTAACTTGATCATCGGAGGGTCACTGGGCTATTCCAGCCCTAGTGACTTGTTGCAGGTTCGGACCCAAGGGAACGGAGCAGCGGAAGAGGAATACTAGTTCAGGTCAAGGCCCCGTCAAATCGAACCCCTACAATTGGCGACTCTGCTGGGGACCTAGCCATTAATCCAACATCCATTTCCCCCCTTCCCTTCTTCTGCTCCATTCAGCGTTTCCCGAATCAAACATGGTCGAGATCGACGATGCACACCACTGTGGAACCGCCCACAGGCTCGGTTCCCTCGTGGATCACAGCCTGGCTTCCGGCGGAGCAGCCGCCCTGGGAAAAACCCATGTATCCGTCGGAATCGGCACCGGAGCGTCAGTTCCGGAAGCAGGCCCATCTTTCGAGCTCCACTCTTATATCCGCCATCTTGAGCGGAAAATCGATGATCTCACGACGGTGATGGAACGCGACCGACACGTCCGAGATGAGTTGGCGGAGATTAAACACCTCCTCCAAATCTCCCCGTCTCATTCCTCTGGAAGTCGCAGCGGAAGGAAAGATCATCACACCCCTCCTCACAGTCACGGAGTCGGTCACCTCCTAGAGCACAGACACCGCCCCTCAGTCAAGGATCGTCTCGAGTCACCAAGAGCGGCCGGCGCTCGAGCCTTAAATGACACGTCCCACAGGGACCGTTCACACTCCCCTGTGCAACATCGAAGAAGACCATCGGCCTTCGAGAGGCTCGGTGGTGGGAGCGTCTCTGCCTCGTCCACCCACTCGGTCCTAGGGGGCAAAACAGGCCGGGAATCTACCCCTAGCCTCACAAGGGCACCCAGGGGGGATGACGGCCTTGTAGAGATCCAGACTAGAGGATACCGCGAGCGCCTGAAGGGCCCCGGTGCCAGAAGTCCCATCGTCTTGCACCCCGACGGCGCACACAGCAGGAGCCCAATCAATGAGATCGAGGGCTGCGATGGCGTCATCTCAGCCCGAGGATTCAAGCTCGGTCTTACCTCACAGGACGAGCGAGTCTATGACGACCTCGCCCGCCATAAGCCAAACTCTATGAAGGACCTAATGACTCATATTGAGGGCTGGTGTCAGCTCATCGAATCCAAGGCGGAGAGAGGCATCGGGAAGCCTACAAATTCAAAAACATTAAACGCTTCGGTGTCCACACCGGTCCCCCCACCTGTCTCAATTCCAAAGAAGCAGGTCAACACAATCAAGCAGTCGCCGAGGAGGGGACCGAAGCCAAGCGATTTCAATGCCGAGAAGATCGTCTTCACCATTCCTATCTACCGGATCATCGATCAAGTGAAGGATCAGCCCTTTTTCTCCTTCCCTAATCAAAAGCTAGGAACCGAAAATGGGAAAATAAAGAATCCCATCGTCCGATGCAGCTACCACAATAAGCAGGGTCACTTCACCACAGCATGTAAGCCCTTCAAGGCCTACTTGGAACAGCTTGTTATGGGTGGCCACCTCGGCAACTTCATCGATCATGAGAAGAGGAAGGCTCGAGCACAAAGAACCAAAACAAACACCGAGGAAGAAGTCCAGACGATCCACGTCATACACGGTCCCCTAAACCCTGAGGCCGCTCACATCATCCGTGCCGATCTGAACGAGGCCTCCTCCTCTAAGCAGGTCATGTTGGTCGGTCCCGAACCGAAACGCCCCAAAACCGATGACGGTTCCAAATGGACGATAACATTCACCGAGAAGGATCTCGACCGCATCCAGCTTCCCCACAAAGACGCCCTCGTGGTCACACTACGCATTGGAGCTTTCAACGTCCATCGCGTCCTCGTAGACCAGGGTAGCTCAGCCGAAGTCATGTACTACTCTCTGTTCAAGGATCTCAAGATTCCCGACACCGACCTTTGTCCCTCCGAAATTCCTCTTATCGGCTTCAACGGAGCTCCTGTCTGGCCCATCCGTATGATCACTCTTCCTGTCTGCGCCGGCTCGGTAACTCTTGAAATGGAATTTGTGGTAGTTGACGTCCCTAGCCCTTACAACGCAATTCTCGGACGCACCTGGTTGCATAGGCTTAAAGCGATTGCCTCCACCTATCACCAAGTGGTCCGTTTCATTGGCACTCATGGGCACCAAGAAGACTTGTACGGAGATCAAACTGCGTCCAAGAAATGCTACATCAACGCCGTCCGAAGCAACAAACAGACCTCCCGGGTTAATCTCATTGAAGTCCCCGAGGCCCCAGTTTTGGAAGACGTCGGTAGATTCCCCGACGACAAAACCATAGAAGACGTGGCCACCATCTCGATAACCGAAGACGGTTCCCGTTTCTTCCTTGTCAGTTCCTCACTTAGTGATACTGATCGGAATGACACGGTAGCTTTTCTAAACCGAAACATCGAAGTGTTCGCTTGGACTCCATATGAGATGCCCGGGGTCGACCCCTCCTTAATTTGCCACGAACTCAACATCGACCGAGCCAAACGCCCGGTCTTGCAAAAGGCACGACGGTCCTCACCTCTTCATTCCGAGGCCGTTATTGAAGAAGTTAACTGACTCCTAAACGCAGGGGCAATCAGAGAAGTCCAGTATCCCAAGTGGCTGGCCAACACCGTCGTAGTCAAGAAAAAGAGTGGCAAATGGCGGGTCTGCGTCGATTACTCGAACCTCAACGACGCCTGCCCTAAGGACTTCTTTCCACTCCCTCGTATTGACCAGCTCGTTGACGCCACCTCCGGACACGAGCGACTCAGCTTCTTGGATGCCTATCGGGGCTACCACCAGATTGCCATGAGCGAAGGCGATGTCGAAAACATAGCCTTCATCACCCCCCATGGCATCTTCGGGTACCTTGTTATGCCCTTCGGTTCAAAAAATGCCGGGGCCACTTTTCAGTGAATGATCACCAAGATGTTCGAAGGATTACTAGGTGACACTATGCTGGCTTACATCGACGACATGGTTGTTAAAAGATTGCGCGCCGGTGATCATCTAACTCACCTTGCCGAAGTCTTTGAGATACTCAAGAAACACAAGCTCCGCCTCAATGCCGAGAAATGCGTCTTCGATGTCAGCTCCGGCAAATTTCTTCGCCACCTTGTCTCCCAGCGCGGTATTGAGGCCGATCCTTCCCAGATCCTCGCTATTACTCAACTCTCGGCCCCCCACA
The DNA here is from genome assembly GCF_030253575.1 of Rhododendron vialii. Classification (NCBI taxonomy): domain Eukaryota; kingdom Viridiplantae; phylum Streptophyta; class Magnoliopsida; order Ericales; family Ericaceae; genus Rhododendron; species Rhododendron vialii. Next base: position 23,722,715 of record NC_080557.1, on the reverse strand, counting down.
ACAAGCGTGATGTTCAACGTCTGACCGGCATGGCCGCAGCCCTGAATCGGTTTATAAGCCGCTCTTCGGATAAATGCCAGCCATTTTTCGCACTTTTAAAAGGCAGCCGACGAAGCTTCAATTGGACAGAAGACTGCGACCGAGCCCTCCAACAGTTAAAGACGTACATTTCTAAAGCTCCACTCGTCATCACTCCTCGTCACCCCTCGGGACCAGGAAGACCTTTTCCTCTACCTAGCAGTCTCTCCACACGCAGTAAGCTCGGTTCTCGTTAGACAGGAGGATTGGGAACATCAGCCGATCTACTACTCCAGCAAAACAATGACTCCCGCCGAGACGCGTTATCTACCGTTAGCGAGTTTTTGCCCTCGTCTCAGCTTCCAGGAAGCTCGCTCCCTATTTCCAGTCACACCGTATCATTGTCCTTACCAAGTATCCTCTAAAGTCTCTCCTCCGGAAAGCCGACCTCTCCAACCGAATCTCACAGTGGGTCGTTGAGCTTGCCAATTTTGAAATCCATTTTTAGCCTCGGACAGCAATAAAAGCTCAGGTGCTCGCCGACTTCATCGCCGAGGTTACGCCGCCTACGACACCCGCTTCGGCTCCCACCCCGAGCACCGAGGCATTGCTCCAGGCCAACCCTAGCACAGCATGGCAGTTTTTTCACGGAGATGTTTGGAAAATGTACGTTGATGGCGCCTCCAACAGCCGAGGCGCTGGTGCAGGCATCGTTCTCCTTTCACCCTCCGGTGTCTTGCACGAAAGCTCACTCTCCATCAACTTCCCAGCCTCTAACAACGAGGCCGAATATGAAGCATTAATCTCCGGACTCAAAACTGCCGAAGCCATTGGCATCGAAGAACTCGTGGTTTATAGTGACTCCCAATTGGTGGTTAACTAGCTCTCCAAGGAATATGAAGCTCGGGATGATCGCATGTGTACCTACCTCAGCGCCGCAGTCCAGCTCATTCAACGCTTTAAAGCAATCAGAGTCGAGCACATCTCTAGGGAACAAAACGCCCACGCTGACGCCCTTGCAGGGCTCGCTTCGGCATTCTCATGTACAGGACACCGTTCCATTTCCTTCAATTCTATTGACAAGCCCAGTTTTGAGCTCAAAGATCTACAAAAGGAAATACTCAACATAGAGCTTGGCCCGAGCTGGATGGATGAAATTGTCCTTTACCTGAGGGATGATTCCCTTCCCACTGACAAAAAGGAGGCTCATTGACTCCGAAACAAAGCCGCTCTCTTCTGGCTCAATCCCAACGGCAAGCTTTACCGAAGATCATTTACCGGGCCATACTTATTGGTTGCACACCCACATCAAGTCCCAGGCATCATCGAAGAGCTTCATGCCGGCGACAGCGGTTGTCACTCCGGTGGACGGTCCCTCGCCCACCGAGCCATTACTCAGGGGTATTGGTGGCCGACAATGAAGAAGGATTCTGAAGAATTCGTCAAGCGTTGCAAGAAGTGTCAGATGTTCGCTCCCATCATCCATCAGCCGGCCCGAGACCTTAGCCCTCTCACCAGCCCCTGGCCCTTCTCCTAATGGGGCATGGATATCGTTGGAAAGCTCCCAGTCGCTCCGGGTGGATTCAAGTTCCTCTTAACCGCAACCGATTATTTCTCAAAATGGGTCGAGGCCGAGCCCCTGGTCACCATTGAAGAAACAGACGTCATCCGCTTCGTATGGCGAAACATCATCTCTCGCTTCGGTGTGCCGTTCGCCATAATTACAGATAATGGAAGACAGTTTACAGGGCAGAAGTATCGGGCCTTGCTTGACGAATACGGTATCAAATGGGGACACATCCACTCCGGCTTACCCCCAGGGTAACGGACAGGCCGAGGCTGCAAACAAGGCAATTTCATCTGGACTTAAGTGACGACTCGAGTCACGATGGGGAAAGTGGGCCGAAGAGCTACCCAGGGTACTCTGGGGCTACCGAACTACGCCTCGGCGATCCACTGGTCGCACTCCCTTCTCCTTGGCATTCGGAATGGAGGCGGTCATCCCTCTCCAAGTCGGACGCCCAACAATGCGTACAGAAAACTTTGACGAGACGGTCAACAACAACAGCATTGCTTCGGACCTCGACTTAGCCGAAGAAGAGTGGGACAACGCAAGGATCAAGCTCGCCTCATACCAACAGGAGGTTGCAAAGGGTTACAACCGAAGCGTCCGCCTTAGGTCGTTCAAGCCTGACAATCTCGTCTGGAAAAAGGTGGTGGAGAAATCCAAAAAGCGAAAACTAATGCCCAATTGGAAAGGTCCCTACCGAGTTCTCAAGCACCTCGGATCAGGAAACTACAAACTGGAGAAGCTGGATGGTTCCCCCATTGCTAAAACATGGAATGCGAACAACTTGAAGAAGTTCTACGGATAGTGCTCGGTTACCGAAGCCCGCTTAGTCTTCATTATGTTGCATTTTCTTTTAAAAGTTTTGAAGGCAATTTGCTTGTGTGTTGGCAGCACTCCAACGAGTTTAAATGAGAATTCTCTCTTTGGCACTATTCGTACACTTTGACTGTTTAAATTACTTCTACTCGGTCCGTTCTTGCCCGGACCGTTTTATACCGACTTCTGGGATATTGTTCTGCCATAGGTGATACCCTCGGACAAAATTCCCACCAAGTCGCCCAGGCCCCTCGGTCGTCTGGATTTCTGGTCACTCGCTTTAAGGATACTCGGTCTCCTCCTGAGCCCTTTATACCGACCCACCAGAAGTTTCCCACTGCTCGGACTCGCTGCGCCCCGAACCTATGGCAGAAGCCATACCCCTTCGTGACTTCGGCCTACATCCCTATGCAGTAGTACCATCTCGCGTTTACTCGCTTGACTTTTTTCCATTAAACAAACGGGCGTACAGACCCAAAATTCATTAAACAATTGCTTCAGATTCGGTCCCTACCGACCCTCCTCGAGGCAGGGGCTTCGGCTCAAATCACATTCTTGATTAAACATCCTTTTTTATGATTGGCAAAACACTTCGGTTAACGCTTCGGTTAAACTTATTTCTAAAAACTTTTCAAGTCTCACCAAAGCAGGGACATCATAACCCAAGGAGCAAACCAATCATACAAGCATTCTAAAGATAACATTCAAGAAAAGAAAGCATGCATTCACAGCATTATGGGTTTCAGCAGCAAACCATAAAGGAAAAGAAAAAGTTACTGCTTCGATATCAAACATTTACAAACCCTGGAACAGCAAACTCCAAATGTCCGGAGCCGTCCAGTCAGAATCACAGAATCTAAAGATGAAATCTCAAAAAGTAAAAAGAAAGGAAGACTCTATCCTAAGACCGAGCTAGGTGGTCGAGCTGGTCCTCGGGCGCAGGGGCATTTGGATCGGCTTGGTTCCCGAGGCCCTGGTCCTCGGACATAGGCTCCACCACCTCATCCTCTTCCTCAGGAAGGATAAGCTCCTCTGAAGGCTCCTCGGGCAATGTTCGGAGATCAGAGTCTTCAGGGAGGTTAAGCCTCCTCACCAAGGCTTCATGGCCATACCGAAGGCCGTCCAAGAAATGGTCCCGATGCAGCTCAGCCTCAATCTCCCGAACCTGATTTTTGTACTCTACTCCGGCTGCGTCCCAACCTTCATCGTAGCCTCTCTTCCTCGCGAAGTCAACCTCTGTGGCCCGGGTGACTCGCAGTGTGTTGGCATCCTCCTCGGCCTTGGCGGCTCTGGTCTCTGCCTCCACCCTCTCCCTGTTGCACCTTTGGAAGTCCGCCAGGTAGAGCTCGCAAGTCTCCTGAGCCAGCTTGAGGTCTTCCTCCTTCCGAGCCAGCTCCCGAGCAAGCTTCTCGGTCTTCTCTTCCTGCGCCTTGCACCGGTCATTGATAGCCAATGCCCGAGCTCCCGCCTGTAAACAAAAAAAAAAACAACAAACAAAATTCAACAAGCGCAAACTTCCAGATTGAAGAGAGCAGGACGCAAACCATTAACTTACATTGAAAAGGGCCTGAGCTATCTCGGCTGTGACGTCCTCGGTCAAGCCAGTTACAGCCCGGGCATCCCTCGGAAGAATGCTTCCTCGGAGCATCCCGAAGGCCACGCCGAGGTTCTTGACACTGTCGGCGTGGTGGATCTGGCGGCCGGCAAAGTGTCGGAACTCCGGAGCCCAGGGGAGTTCCCTCGGATTGACCCAGGAGCCCTCCTCCGCTCCACCGGTCTCCCCTCTGAGCTCTCCCTGCTCCTCCTCGATCAGGATCGTCTCCTGGTCCCTCCCTTCTCCGTCTCCCCCCTCACGCCGAGTTCTCTTCTCCGGGGGCTCCTGTTTCAAAACAGGAGTCGCCCTCGAAGTCCCGGCGCTAGTAGTACCGGGGACTGTTCCCCTGCCCCGACCAGCCGGCCTCTGGCGTCTGAGGTTCAGAACTTCGCGAGTTCCAGGGCCCGCCATTTCCCCACTAAGCCCGGTCCTCTCTGGAGTCTCTCGATCAACCTCCTGGCGAATAACTCCCCGAGACGCGGACGTGCTCCCCTCGGCTTCGTTTTCTCCACCTACCCTCCTATCCCCTCTCCCTGCACCTCTTCCGGCTCTCCCTCCTCGGCCTCGCCCTCGGCCTGCCCTTGGAACCCCTTGCTACCTCAGCTTCTTATTTAAAAAGCTCGTGTAAGTTGGGACGTACCCGAGCAGTTCTGGAGCATACCGACTGGTGATGGGAATGGCGTAGGCCGCTGTGATTCGGGCCCGGTTAGCTCTCTCCCGAAGCTGTTGAACTAACCCCTCGGCTGCAAGGCCAAACCAAAATAAGGTATCAGTATAAGTACGTAGGGCATAACAAAAACATACAAAATATCTACCGAAGAGTAATTTCTACCAACCAGGAGCCCCGGTCCCAAATTGTACCCTAGTAGTCGTATTAGCATTCTCCCCGGGCCCGAACATGAAATTGCCGATCATCGAGATGTAAATATTTGCCCACTCCTCGGAGTCGGGGAGACGATCGACGAGGAATGTGTCATACCTCGTCCTGCATGAGAGGTAGTATCGGTTGCTCTCTCGGTTAACTCCTAAGAGATATACGCCGAAGAGTTCCTCGACCCCAAAGGTCAAGTTGAACTGCCTCCTCAGCTCAATGATGCTTGTAATGATTCGGTAGGAATTTACTGTAAGCTGGGAGGAAGTAAAGGAAAGGGTCCGGAGAACATGTCGGACAAATTGATGAAGGGGGAATCTAATCCCTCCCTCAGTGATTGCCATCAAGGGAAAAATCAGTTCCCCTGGTCGGTGAGGAAGGGTCTTGGGGTTGTTGTCAGGAAGCAGCCGGACCTCTACGTCCGGAGGGATGCTGTAAACCCTTCTGAACTCGGTGAGGGCAGTCGGGGTCCCATTAAAATATTGGTTCAAATAAGGACACGGCCTCATCGGCCTCCTTCGTCCCCGAACCTCCTCGGGGGCATCGGCGAATGGGCCCGGTCCGTGGCCCGAAGTACTTGGGATTTCCATCTCCCAAGGAGTGAAGGCTATGACGGGGCGTGAAGCTCTAAGAGGATCTGAAGGCTCAATGACGTCCAATGGGATTCGGTAAACGGCCTGGGCACGACACTCCTCAAAGATTTCCTCAAGGTCGGCAGAAGAGGAGCTACTGGTACTATCCAAGGAGACTTCAATAATCATTCGCCCCTACCTAGCAAGAAAAGATGTGCAAAAACCCGTTAGCTATATGCCCAGGGAAAAGCAACATGACCTAGCAAATAGGGACGAAATGGTCATCGCTCCTCGGTATATTTCAGGGGACCTCTCCCCGAGAAAGGTCTCCAAGGCCAGTGGTTATTTCTATGGTCTCGGATTGAAGATTGGCCTCAGGAAGAATGTGGGCCTCGGGTTGAATTTAGACCTCGAAAAAACTAAGAACAGCGCTGGAGACGCCTAGCGCCGCCGTAGGACGAACAGCGGCGAGCGACGGTACAGCCGCAACGCGTGAAGAATGTGGATTAAAGGGAAGAGAACTCGAGGAAAATGATCAAAACATGAAAACCAGCAATTGAAGATCATCATACCTGAGTTTTGTGTCGAGATCCGCGTCCAAAACGCTCAAAATCTCGATTGGAAGTTGGAAACAGACGGCGGCGGCGGTTCGACTTCAGAAGCGGGAGGAAAAGTGACCGTCTCACCTCTGTCTTTCCTGTTTATAATGGGAGAGGTGGTAGGCTGCGCGGGAAACGAAGCGTCATGCACCGAGCCGTCAGATCTTTGACGTGTGTTATCATCGGACGACCAGAATTAGGGGCTCTGCACCGAGGACAGGCACCGGATATTCAGACCACTGGCCTAGTGACGCGTGTCGCCGAGGCGACGTTTCGTACCAATTAATTGACATGGCACGTGCCGAGACAGCCTTTTTGATTCTGAGACCTCGGCAATTGCTGACATGTGGTCCTCATCACTGGCGTAGGTCGAGCGGAATCCACCGAGGCAAGTGTACTCTCTGGTAGTTCTCTAAGAAAGAGATCAAGGCCTGATATTTCATATCATGAGGTCAAGACCCTGAAGCAGGGGTGCAAAGCTCCAGAGGCTTGAGAGGCTATTGTGGAGGCTTCGGTTATGGCCTCGGTGAAGAGACTACCGATAACCGAGGTCTCATAGTTGGTACAATCTATAGTTCTGTGCAAGCGAGCTCCTGCGGTTATCCTTATATTTACCCGCTCGGTATCAAGTCTCCTGTTAACGCTTCGGTTTAATTACTGAAGCATACATTCTGTTAAGGTCTCTCGAGAGAATATATCATGCCAAGAGGGGACCAGGAGCAATACGTGGCAGATAGGACCACTTGGGCCAGGTCTGGCCATGTGCTTTGTAACCGCCTTATCCGGTGCGTCATCTGCGATGTCATCCGAGGCAGTTACCCGAGCGTATCCTTCACGCGCTAGCTTGGAGCCCAAGTAAACCTAGGTCTATAAATACGAAGGGACTCTAACCTAAAGAGGTATGCCATTCTTCCCTAACCCTAGATCTAAATCTCTCTCCCTACATCTAACTTGATCATCGGAGGGTCACTGGGCTATTCCAGCCCTAGTTACTTGTTGCAGGTCCGGACCCAGGGGAACGGAGCAGCGGAGGAGGAATACTAGTTCAGGTCAAGACCCCGTCAAATCGAACCCCTACACCTTTTGTTTCCCGCCATTCACTTCCCTCCATTACGTTTTTTTTTGGCAAAAATATATCGAATATATGGTACGGTGTTCTTCCTAGTGTTATCTATTAAAACAACACCGATTTTTTTTTCTTCTTATTCCTATAGCTTATATCACAAATCCACCACTCTCTTAATCTTTCAAAAAAAAAATTCAGATGTGTTCTTAAATTTGGAAAAGAATGCAAGGTTCTTCCTCTTCTTTTTTTTTTTTTTTGCAAGGTTCTTTGTTTACTCAACCATAGGGGGAGGAACAAAAAAATGAATAACCACTTTTTAGTCGAAAAAATTAATTTTTTTTGCTAAAAAATAATTATTTATCAAAATACTTGGGTAAAAGTAAAAAAAAAAAAAACACTTTTTCCGATTCCTCTCATTGAGATGAATCAATAACTTATAAAAGTTTGGCGCAAAATTAAAAAATGCGAAAAAAATTCAAATAAAGACAATTTTCAAATTTAAGTTAAGTTAAAGTTAAATTCATAAGAATGCAGCCTAAAATAGAAACGTAAAAGAAGAGTAAAATACCTTAATCCAGCAACAATGAATTAAATTATAGATGATCGAGAAATATGAGCTTCACTTTTGGAGGAAAAGAAAGAGAAACAGTTTGTGGTTGAAGTGAAGAAAATATAGAGCAAGTGAAGAAGAGAAAAATAAAATAGTAGTTGAAATACGTGTGTATATAAATTTTGGAACTAGTTAACTTATGTAGTGTGAGGTTCATAAATTTTGATTATTGAAAAAAGTTGCTAGTTTTGGTTATCCAAAGCCCAAAATTTGATTATTTCTAAGGATGTTGCTAAATTTGATTATACCATTGTGAGCCATTTTTTATACAAATATTGTTAACTTTAACAACAATTGTCTTTTAGTTATACCACTGTGGATGACCTAATAACCAAATCAAAACTAGCAATCTTTTGCTAATAACCAAACACACTCTCTCTCTCTCTCTCTCTCTCTCTCTCTCATATTTTTAAAAGAAGTTTTTGTTATTTTTTGCAAAAACAATAAAACTATTTTTTTAAACTATCTTTTTTTTTCAAAACTGTTATTTTAAAAAAATGTAAAACTGTTATTTTAAAAAAAATGTATTTTTTTAAAATACTTTTTTCGAATAGTGTTTTTTTCAAAATAAAAGTTTTCAAAAAATTATTTTCTATTTCTAATAACCTATTTTTTATTAGTTTGAAAACTATTTTAAAAAAATTTGTTTTATATGATGACAGTTTTTAGATTTTTATAGGTTGAAAATGTGATGCGACAAATTTTGATTATGTCATTGTGGACACATTGCTAACCTTAGCAGCCTTTTAAATGAATAACCAAAAGATGACATAGCAATTTTTGATTATCCACTTTTAATTATTCCACCGCGGATGCTCTTACAAATTCACATTTCCAAGAATGTGGGTCCACCCTCATTACATATCCACCATCAAATTCACTCTTCTATATCCATTCAAAAGTAAATCATCTATCCAAACGGGCCGACAATGTCACTGAGATTGGAGTTCACATGCTAAAATTATGATGTGTGTGGGTCCAAACCATGGAAATAGCATTATAAAAATAAAAGTTATTGCTTTTTGCAGTTTTTTTTTTTATAAAAATGTACACATCATAATTTATATTAAAGTAAAATGCCAAAGTCATTTCCCGAAAACTTATATGGAACTAGTAGTGTTCACTTGTTTGCGTAGTACGTTGTGCAGGTAGGTAGCATTTTTCAATTCAGAAAACTCAACGGCCTAAAATCAAATCAAATCAAATCAAATCAGATTCACAGCAGTAGTACATTTTTCAAACACCATCAAATAATCTCTCTCTCTCTCTCTCTCTCTCTCTCTCCCTCTCCGCGACTAATGGCGGACCCCGCACTTCACTCCCAGACCCCACGCCACCAGACCCAGATCCTCAAAGAAATCGCTGTCGACTACTGCGCCGATGCCTGCACCCACTGCGCGGAATCCGACTCCATCGCCGTGACCTTCGACGACCGCGGCGGCGCGCGGTGGCGCTCCACCACCCGCTTCCACTACGGCACGTTCGGGGCCAAAATCCAGTGCCCCAAAGGAAACACGAGCGGCCTCAACTTCAACATCTACCTCTCCTCACTGGAAGGCAACAAGTCCCAAGACGAGATCGACTTTGAGTTCTTGGGCAAGGACAAGACCATTGTCCAGACCAACTACTATACCACTGGTACGAAATCAAATTTCCTTGAATGCCCACGGCAACTCAAGATTATTTATGGAAACTGCTAATCTCAACCCTAAGGGCGAAAATAATATGTAAAAAGATGCATTGATATCTATAAAAGTGCTTAATATCCGTGAGATATATATTGAAATTCGATTTTTTTTTTGTTGTTGTCAATATTGTATACATCTGCGAGTTTAGCGCCCTGAACCCCAACTTTGCCTCCTGTGGGTCTCGAACCTAAGGCGGAGGGAAGATGAGACAACCAACTTCTAGTCTAGATTATGTCAAACTAACCATAAGTTCGCACTCACAACATCCAATTGATACCGTCCAGAACAATTAGGTTAACGGAAAGAAAAACCATTCTTAAAAAACTTTTGGTAATAATCGACCCCGACCTCCCATTGAGGGTCAAACAAGTGTACTCAACGAGCTAACTCAGTTGCTTATAATTTTTTAAAAATTAGATAGAGTGATTGCTGTTTTTATCACTTGGGTTAATATATATGTGCATGAAACAAGATACGATTTTGCATTGGTCTTTATATTTGCAGTTATGTTTGTTCACTTAATAAATGTATTTACAAATTTTGAGATTGTTATTAGATATTGTCGTGGTGGATTGGTACTAGATTTACGCGTTCATACTAATGTTTCTCCTCCAAAGTTATAATCTTTTGTCCATCCATTCCTTGAGTTTTGTTCATTTATTTTCTATTTTCAAGTAGGGTTTCTGTAACCGAAAGACCAGTAGAGAAAGGCTGATTGAGTGAGAGTTGAGCGTTCTAATCCTTATTTGCTTGTAGACACCAATATAATGAGTTCTCTTTTGATGTGTGATTGTTTCGCCTTTTTTTTTATTAGTTGTGTTTGTTTCGATTTGTCTTTATGATTTATTGGATGTCTTGTTTGCAGATGTATTTTTCTTTGTTTTTTGCTCTTGGATTGCAGGAACTGGAAACAGAGAAGAGATACATGATTTGGGATTCGATTGCTCCGATGGGTTCCACGAGTACGTAATCAAGTGGTACCCACACGTGATTGAGTGGTTGATCGATGGAAAACTGCTGAGAAAAGACACGAAGAAGGACGGTGAAGGGTTTCCTGAGAAACCGATGTTCTTGTATGCTTCGGTTTGGGATGCGAGCTACATTGATGAAGGGAGGTGGACAGGACGTTATGTGGGGTGTGATGCACCCTATGTTTGCCATTACAAGGATGTAGTTGTGCCCTCCGAAGCTGCTGTGGTTGAGGATTTCAGTTGTTGATTTGGTTTCCATTTGGTGAGATGTTCGACAGATTCCAATCACAATCCTTCCGCTGAGTTCATTATGGATTGTGAGTTGTGTTGTTATCGTGCGTTTGTCATTTTCTGGGCGTTGAATTGGTTGACTTCATTTTCTAGGTCATTGGATTTTGTTGCTCTGTGATACTGCATTTGTAAATGTTCTGTTCTGCACAAGTGTTTATTGACAATGAAATAACATTGTTGTGGAATGCTTTTTATCTTCTTTGGTTCTTTTGGAAGATTTGATCTGCTTTTATCTTTCCTTTGGTACAGTCTTGGTTTGATTCCGTTTCCCTTTTCTCTAATGGCGATCTAACACTTTACAAGCCCCATTTTATATTAATCGTGAACTTATGTTATCTTGAATTCCTTAAGCTTCCCCATTACTCTTCTGATTATACTCAACTCGCCCTCAATTACTTTTATAGACAATAGGATAACATGTACGTTTGTGAATATTGCTAATAACCAATGCCGTTACCTGAAGAAAGATTCCTGGCCAGGAGATTGTTGCATAATTCATTCCTCCCTATGAGACCACATTGTGATAACAAAATTAGAAAGGTGGAGAGATAACGTTTGTTGTGAGGAGAGGTGCCCTGTCATAGCGTTTGCCAATTGCCCTTTCTCTAGTTTCTGAAACAGAATGTAAATTACTGGTAATTCACTGTATATGGAGTAACATTCACCTGCTTGCATGAAGGAGCTGTAGAACAATGAAAGAAGTAAAATTTGTCAAACATTGTACCAGACAGGAAATCTACTTCCCGTTGATTCTGGGAAAAAATCTATGTCATTTGCTAATGTAGATACAGTTTGCACAGATATATCCGCTACAAGAAAAATGACTTTTCCCCGCATTTCGTTCCCGGCGATTACAAAAATCCCCAGGAATAGTTAAAAAAAAACATACGGGCAGCAAGAAAAAGAGTGGCGAAGTTGGGTGTTTGAACCCTTTACCTGAAACGACGTAGTGTCATGAATAACCCTTTTCCCAAAATTCCCCTTTCCCCTCTTCCCCCAAAATTCACAATCCCGCTATTGAATAAGCCCTAGCTCCCAAAATTTCAGACGCCTCTCTCCCTTTCTCTGCACTGGACGTGCACCTCTCCCTCCTCAATCCCGTACTCTCTCTCTCTCTCTCTCTCTCTCTCTCTCTCTTCATCTATTCTTCACTGATCGATTTCCTCTCACCCTTTCTCTGTGACTGCAGGACGTGAGCCAGTGTCAGAGACACTCATCGGCGACAACAAGCTCACCGTTGATTTCGATTTTGTTTCATCCGTTCTGGTACTCTCTCTCTCTCTCTCTCTCTCTCTCCCCTGTTGTTTGCATGTAGCATGTATGTCTGCTAAGGGCTTAGAAGAGATTAGCGCTTTGGTTAACATTGGAAATTTGCCTAGCTCTCGTACGGCAGGCTACTGATTAGCTTAATGAGCAGAAAAGCAGACTGACCACAGTGAGGGAGAGAATTTATTTGATGAATGACATTTTCTTATCTTTAAATAAGATGAGATAGATTTGACTCTACATGTATACACATGATTCTATGTTTTCTATGTAGATTTTCGTTACTGGTGATTAGTTTATTTTGTTATCCGAATTTGTTGATTAATTTATCTAATTTGTTCCTTTCAGATGCCAACACAATGAGATTGTTTAGTATTTCTCTATTCTGATACTTGTGCCCTTATGGCTTATGCCCTAGTTTTTTTAATGGAGCTAACTTTATATTTTTTTTTATAATTTTATCTTCTTTCTGAAACTAAAGAGATTTGACCTGTTATTTATAGATTCTTTTGGCCTGGGGCTTCGTTATTTCACATGTGCTGATTCCAAATGTGCATAATCTTGGATTTTAAAAATCTCCATACACTGAATTTGTAGTACAGAACTACAGATTGTATAATAGTTCTTTTGATTGCTTTAGACTCATTATGTGTTTATAGTTCCACACTCTACCACTTCTATGTACACAATGAGTGTCCGTACATAGTTGCTTGTAATTACAATGCATGCCACAGATTTAGGACTCGTGTGCATACAAAGATGGTGTTAGTTTATGCCAAAGTAGGTGATTAGGTAACAGAATATTGTTGAGTATAGAATTTAAGATACACTAAGAATGTACATGGACTTTGCCTTAATGCACAGTTGAAGTTTGAAGAACTTAGCAATTGAAGTGAACGAGTTAAAATGTAAGCCTGCACTGCTATTTTCAGGCAGTTTGCTGGTTTGCATGGGCTTTCCTTTACTTTTATTAGCATGTGTGGAAGTCTAGATTTACTAGTAATGATCAGTCTCGATCATTATGTTATACTATGTTTGGTTGTTGCTTTTACATGGAGATGACAATCTAGCAATTCGACAGAAGTTGAGTTATTTTTTTCTTTGAAAGGAAGTTTCAAACCTCATTCCCTAGCAATCATTCATGCTCTTTTAGCAGGCCCCTTGAGGACCTAGGTGGAGAATCAACCTTTTTGCTCCTCATGCCATCAGATCTGTAGCATGTTGACTTCATTTCTCCAGCTTTGGCCATCACATAGAGTTGCATATCTGACACTGCTAGCATTGCAAGGTGCGACAAACAGCCTTCTTTTAAGAAGTTTCAGATGAAACTTGTTTATGTAACATATTTCCCATTTGTTCCCGGTAAACAATTCTTGTAAAAGTTTAGAATGTGGTTTTGAATACCAGAACAGTATGGATTTACTACGTACTATCAGTTCTACCCTTTTTAATCCTCGTATTGTGTTTGCTTTTTAATCCTCGTATTGTGTTTGCAATAGCCAGTTGGTGTTACTCGGAGGGGGAGTTCTTACCATTGACGAAGAATTTGACCAAAACTTTTCCACTTGGAAGGTAATAACTTAGTCTGGCATTTGTGGAATGTACGAGGATTGAATGTGGAATATGCCTATTGCAATTTTTGTGCTATTAGCCTGTTATACTACAGTTATGTAGGTTAATCATTGCTTATGTTTAGGTATACTGTTTGGTTTGGTTTCTTACAACATACTTCCCATGCGACAACTTGGGACTATGGTGGAGCGAATGAAGCTGTATGTTTCTGTCTCATGTGTTTAGCTTCAACACAAGGAACCAATTATTATTGAAAAAGTGACACTGTTTTGTGTTCAAAGTGATTAGAATATACTGGTATTGCTTTCCAAGATAGAGCGGACTGCCCTCTCTTTCCATGACCAGTTGAATCATTTACCAATCAATGTATATAGTGCAAAGTTTCTCTAATGGTATTTACGATGGAAGAGTTGTCAATCACTCAGATTTGGAGCTTATCCTGTGTAATGATGAGGATTTTAATTATAGGTGAATTACTAGTGGTTGCTTGGCAATTCTAGGACCATTATTGCTTTGTTGTTTTCTATGTAGTATGTCGAGGCGCAAATCTTTTGTCGAGATTGAGGCCATGAAAGCTAATGACCTAATGACATTGGCTCTCTTTTTGATTCCACAAACTACTTGGTGCTTGTGTATTTTTGGAGCCATCTTTTGGAGCTTGTGTATTTTTGGAGCCATCTCTTAATTTTTTGGTGCTTGTGTATTGCTTTGGTGTTTTTAGTGGTTAGTTATGTATGACATATCCAACCTGGATGAAGAAAGTCAAATTTTCATTAAGGTCCTATCCATTAGTTGATGATAAGTTTGCATAACCTATCAGAATGAGGTTGCAAGTGCGCTTCCAAAAGTTGTTGCATGTAGACGGGCTTACTTAATTCATATAGACTGAAAATATGCTTCATGTTATAGTGTGAGAAGAGGCGGTTCCTGTGCTGTCATCTTGTTTCAGATTGTGTGATGCATGCTTATATGGTTCTAGGTTTATGTAAACCTATCATATGGTAGTTCTCGAGTAAGTATTTCTGGTTTTGTTTCTGTTAGAATAGTTAGTCTTTGTCCCACATCGGATAGTTGGAGTTATGTAACAAGTCACTAAGTAATATAAATAAAAGCTCTCTCTTGTGTTAGGTTAATTAACACCCTAAACACTTCTCTCTCATTCTCTAAACAACATGGTATCAGAGCGGAATCCTAACCCACCATAGATTCTAACCCTGGCCCAAAAATCCTATCCACCATATTTCAACCAAAGACTCAGATCCAAACTCAGATCCAGCCATAACCCAGCCACCGTGACCCTCGCCAGCCACCAGCACCCCTCCGGCGACCCTCGCCAGCCTCCAGCGTACCTCCGGCAATGCTTGTCTGCACCCCTATGACCCTCGCCTGAACCTCAAACCCCTTACCTCGTTCCGACAAACCTCAAAACCTCAGATCCAGCCCTCGCCCGGCCTCTGTGACCCTCGCCAGCCTCTGGCACACCTCCGGCGACCCTCGCTTGACTCCGGCGACCCTCGCCTGAACCTGTCGGAACTTACCCAGGACCCGTCGGTACTCCTGAGCGTTGCCGAGGCTGTAATCTAGTTCGTTGATGCATCATGTACACGCATCAGTGGTATTCAATGGTGATATTAAATGGTATGTGGTATTCAGTGGTACTTCTGGCTTATAAGGTAATGGGCCTCTGATTGTGTCTATTCTAACAGTGAACTTACGACTTTGGTGGTCCTCAAAACTCTTACGAACTCTTATATCCTGTTGTTAAAACTTTGGTCAGTGGATGTTGATGTTGGGTTGACTGTTGGTTGGTATTTAGTTGGTGGTGGTGGTTTACTCAGTTACAATAATTGATTCCTATTGGTTGTTGTCACTTTATTATTCAGTATAATGTCTGAAAAGAAGTCTGAGTCCCCTTCTAATTCTGTTGGTACTGATCATTTGGCTAGCTCTTCTCGGTTTCGTGAAAGGTTGTCCATTACCTCCACCCCTTTGAATGGTAAGAATTATGCTGTTTGGGCTAGAGCCGTTGAGGTTTATTATGTAGGTCAGAAATGTTATCATTATTTGACAGATGATCCACCCGCCGCGACTGCTACTACATATGAGACATGGGTATCTGAGGATGCTAATATTCGGTCTGATTTATGGAATAGTATGGAAGAACATATTGCTAGCACGCTGGTTTTCTTACCTACGGCCAAGCAAGTATGGACACAAGCTCAGGAGATGTATTTTGGTGTTAACAATCTCTGTCGCACATATGATCTTCATCAGTCCTTCTTTTCTATCTCACAGGGTGACTTATCTTTGGAGGCTTATTATTCTAAGTTTCGTGGTATCTGTGAGGAGCTTAATATATGTGAGCCGATTTCCTCTGATGTTAAGGTCATGCGGCGCCAGCGTGAGCGTATGCAAGTTGCTCGACTTATATCTGGTGCATCATCCACGTATGGTCCTGTCCTTAATCATTTGTTGGGGTCTCGCGATCTTCCTTCTCTTAGCGAGGTATTTAGTCGCATTCGTCAGTCTTCTGTATCTGTATCTGCGCCACCTCCTGATCGTTCAGCATTGACTTCTGTTGTTTCTGGTACTTCATTTAGCCGTGGTCGTGGTCGTGGTTGTGGTCGCGGCCGTGAGTCTGGTTTTAATAGTCGTGTTCGTGACTCTGGATTTAGTGGACGTGGCTCTGGCCGTGGTTTTGGTGGACATGATTCTAGTATGGGTAATTGTGGTTCTGGTATTGGTGGTTTTGGTCGTGCTTTTGGTGGTCGCATGTCAGGAGGAGGTAATCGTGGTCGTGGCCGTGATTCCCGATCATGTACTCATTGTGGGGGAACCAATCACACTGTGGACACGTGCTATGATCTTCATGGGTTCCCTCAGGCTCATCAAGCTGCTATTTTTGAGGATGCTGAACCATTTCCTCACCCTACTGACTCTATGGTGACTATTTCTGCAGAAGAGTATCAGCGACTTGTGTCTAATCAGACTTCATCCTCTACTGTTACGCTTGCTCAGACCAGTCCCTCCGTTGCTTGTGTTGCTTTTTCTCATTCTTCCACCTATTGGGTTATCGATTCTGATGCTTCAGATCATATGACTGGTACATCTACTATCTTTTCCAGTCGTCGGTCTTCGGTCTGTTGGTCCACCATCTCGTGTCACCTTAGCTGATGGTTCTACTTCTGAAATTACTGGTTTGGGTCCCATCTCTATTACTCCATCCCTTACTTTGGACCCTGTCTTTCATATTTCTCGTTTTCCATTTAATCTTATGTCTGTTAGTAAACTTACGAAATCTTTAAACTGCTCCATTACTTTTTCTTCTCATGGTTGTGTGTTTTAGGATCTAAAGACGGGGAGGAAGATTGGTGGGGGTACTGAACGTGGTTGGACTATATTACTTTACCAATGACATCTGTCTTGCATTGGTTGCTCTTCAGTCATCAGTTTCTCCCTATCAACAACATTGTCGTCTGGGTCATCCCTCACTTCAAAATCTGAAGCGTTTGGTGCCATCATTTAGTCATGTTAAGGACTTGCAATGCGAAGTCTGTGAGTTTAGTAAACACCGTCGAGTGTCTTTCTATCCTAGGGTTGAGCGTCGTGTGTCACGTCCTTTTCAGTTAGTACATTCGGATATTTGGGGTCCTATTCATGTTCCCACTTTAGCTGGTTTTCAGTATTATGTTATTTTTGTCGATGATTTCTCTCGTGTTACATATCTTTATCTTATGAAAACGAGATCAGAGTTGTCTTCTGTCTTTAAGTCATTTTATGCAGAAATAAAGACTCAGTTTGATACTTGCATTCGTATTTTTCGTTCCGATAATGCACGTGAATATTTTCATAATGCTCTTTCTCGTTTTTTTGATGATCATGGGATAATTCACCAGTCTTCTTGCGCTCGGACTCCACAACAAAATGGGGTTGCCGAACGCAAGATCCGACACTTATCTGAAGTTATGCGTGCCATGTTAATCCAAATGCAGGTCCCTAAGTCTTACTGGAGTGATGCTGTTCTTACAACCTGTTACTTGATTAACTTTATGCCCTCCACTGTTCTTGGTGGTCAAATACCGCATGACGTTTTATTTTCAGGTCGGTCTCTCCACTCATTACCCCCTCGGGTATTCGGGTGCACATGCTATGTTCATGCACTAAATTCTGACCGGGACAAACTTGATCCCCGCTTGATCCGATGTATCTTTCTCGGGTATTCCCGTACTCAGAAAGGGTATAAGTGTTACTCACCCTCTCTTTGTCGTTACTTTGTCTGTGCTGATGTCACCTTTAATGAGTCATTGTCTTTTTTTTCGGGAACCCCTGAGTCTTAGTATGCCCTTTTTGAGTCTGAGTATGTTATTCCTATAGATGTTCCTCCTACTCCTATGCCACCCTTGCAGGTATATGTTCGTCAACGAAAAAGATTAACAGCCCCACCAGTGCCTACTGTCGCGCCTCCTCCGTCCCTAGATCCCGCTTCACCACCACCACCACCACCTCCACTCCCATTTCCACCATCACCTGATCTTCCTATTGCTCTTCGCAAAGGTATTCGGTCTTGCACTACTCATCTTATTACTCAGTTTGTTTCCTATAATCATCTGTCTCCGTCTCTTCGTACTTTTACTACTTCTGTTTCGTCCATTTTTGTTCCTAACACTGTTTAGGAGGCCTTATCTGTTTCTGAGTGGCGGACAGCTATGGAGGCTGAAATGTCTGCTCTTCACGACAATGGCACTTGGGAGTTGGTTCCTCTTCCACCAGGGAAGTCTACCGTTGGATGTCAATGGGTATTTACAGTTAAGTATAATCTAGTGGCACTGTCCAATGGTACAAGGCCCGTCTTGTGGCCAAAGGCTACACTCAGACATATGGAGTTGATTATGCCAAGACTTTCTCTCCGGTGGCCAAAATTACCTCTGTTCGAGTTCTTATTTCTATGGCTGCCAATCTTGGTTGGCCCTTATTTCAGTTGGATGTCAAGAATGCGTTTCTCCATGGTGATCTACTTGAGGAGGTGTATATGGAGCAACCTCCTGGGTTTGTTGCTCAAGGGGAGTTTTCTCAGGTGTGTCGCCTTCGCAAAGCTCTTTATGGTCTTAAGCAGTCACCTCAAGCTTGGTTTGGCAGGTTCAGTGATGCTGTGTTGCAGTTTGGTATGCGTCGCTCTCATTCTGATCATTCTGTCTTTTCTATTCAGTCCGATCGGGGAAAAGTAGTGTTGATTGTGTATGTGGATGATATCATTATTACTGGGGATGATCAGAAAGGTATTGATGAGCTAAAACACTTTCTACAACGTCAGTTTCACACCAAAGATTTGGGTAAGCTGCGATATTTCTTGGGTATTGAGGTAGCAAGATCTAAGGAGGGGATTAGTCTATCCCAAAGAAAGTATACGCTAGATATTCTAGAAGAGACTGGTTTATTGGGAGCAAAACCTGTGGAGACTCCTATGGATCCAAATGTCAAACTGTGTGTCGATCAGGGGGAGATATTTCCTCATTCAGACCGTTATCGTCGCTTAGTTGGCAAATTGAACTATCTTACCAATACACGGCCTGATATCTCATTTGCTGTCAGTATGATACGTCAGTTCATGTCAGCCCCTCGTCTTCCCCATTGGGAAGCTTGTCTTCGTGTTGTGAAGTATCTCAAGGCTAATCCTGAACGTGGTCTATTCTATCGTTCAAATGGTCATTTACGTGTTGAGGCCTTTACCGATGCTGATTGGGCAGGATCACCATCTGATAGAAGGTCAACAACTGGATACTATACTTTTGTTGGTGGAAATCTAGTTACCTGGAAGAGCAAGAAACAAACTGTTGTTGCTCGGTCCAGTGCTGAAGCAGAATATCGTGCCATGGCTCATACTACGTGCGAGATTGTATGGTTGAGAGCTTCGCTCAAAGAGTTGGGATTTGGCGTACAATTACCTATTCCTATGTATTATGATAATCAGGCAGCAATACATATCGCTTCGAATCCGGTATTTCATGAGAGAACCAAACATATCAAAGTAGATTATCATATTGTTCGGGAGAAGATAGATAGTGGCGTGTTACCTACCCCTTTTGTATCTAGCTACCCCTTTTGTATCTACAGGAGTTCAGTTGGCAGATATCTTCACTAAACCGTTATTTAAACCACGTTTAGAGTTATTATGTAATAAGCTGGGGTTCTGTGATATTTATTCTCCAGCTTGAGGGGGAGTGTTAGAATAGTTAGTCTTTGTTCCACATCGGATAGTTGGAGTTATGTAACAAGTCACTAAGTAATATAAATAAAAGCTTTCTCTTGTGTTAGGGTTAATTAACACCCTAAACACTTATTTCTCATTCTCTAAACAATAGTTTCTATTGTTTCCTCCTGATTTTTTCAATTTTCGGAGTGCTCGCCTTTTATGTGGACAGCAGTTGTTTCTTGACAAGATTGGTTGACTGAGCTTATTTGTATACATACAACACATTTGCATTTCCTGTTTGTGTTCTGTTGAACTGT
Source organism: Rhododendron vialii (assembly GCF_030253575.1). Taxonomy (NCBI): domain Eukaryota; kingdom Viridiplantae; phylum Streptophyta; class Magnoliopsida; order Ericales; family Ericaceae; genus Rhododendron; species Rhododendron vialii. The sequence goes on along the minus strand of NC_080557.1, from coordinate 23,702,704 downwards.
TGAGTATGGAGTGAACATATATGAAGTACAGAATACTACCTCTTTGCTCTTTTCCGCTGCTCTCTTCTTCCTTTGAATTGTTGATCTTTTTACGTGATACGATGGTGTAGTTTCTATTTTGTGCAGTGACCCTTGAGAGTTGAGTCCTCCTTTCAAATAGCATAGCAATGTTTGAGCTTGAGTTATAGAGGGTGTTACTAGCATTTGGAGTGGACAATATCAATGCTTGGATACAGAAACATTGGCCTTGGTCAGGTAAATGGAATGAACATTTTCTTGTGCTGTTTCAAACCTTGGTGGTATAGGTCAATTAATCCCGATTCATTACCCTAAGATGAAATGATTTTGTTCCAATTTAAGCATCATAGAAAAATGATAAAAGGAGAGAAAAAAGCTTTAACAGTAAATTGCCCTCTATGCTTTCCTTTATTGCAGGGTTATAGGCTTATAGTGTTACTATCAGTTAACTTCTTTACTATATGATCTTTTCTTATTGTATTTCACGACCTTGTTTTGGTAAATTGTTTTGCATATGATGTTATTAATCAGGCTCAATCAACAAGGGCAGCTTTGGCGTAACAAAGGGCTTTTTTCGGTGACGTTCAAGGGAAAGTGAAACTCCTAAGTGACAAGTTCCCCATCATTTGTGGCTTACTTGGTACTTTCTTGAAACATGACATAACAATGCATGGCTTGGCTGTTAAACACATTAATGTTGGTCCTTACCTCACCTTTTTTCTACCATGATATGTATCAGTGAGCTACCAGACTTTCTGGTTCTTGGTGGTACATGCACTTGTGCGGACAAAGGTGGATGTATGTGTGCGGATAAGGGCCCGTGGAATGATCTTGACATATTGAATGTGCTACATACCCATTTTTCTGTTGTAATTTCCTTGAAGTCTGCATTTTATGTTTAAGCGATTTTGTAGAAGATTCCTTAGTTTAATGCTAGATGGTTCACGATGGTGAAGCCAAATGTTTAGCAAAATCTTTTATTTCGTCCATTGATGAGAACACAATTATTGAGGATGAGAGTGCACGAATGTTCAAGCGGCTTGATGTTACCACTAAAAGGATTGGAATGTCGAAATTACTTTTTTTTTACAAACAATAGTTTTCCCGGCGTTTTTTAAAACTTCAGGAAAGGCAAAAAAAAATTTACAAACAAAAGTTTTCCCGGCGTTTTAAAAATGCTAGCAAAGGGTTCGCCGAACCAAAAAAGTTGCCGATCAAGGATTTATTCCCGGGGTTTTATATGTCATGTCCCTGATTTTCAACATGAGTAAATAATACATTTTTAATAAAAGAACCTCACGAGTCACACACATTATCCAAAAGTGTTTCCCCACATGTTTTATTTACAAATAAGTCCCCAAGTTTAGTAAAATACAATCTTGGCACCATGGCCCAAATTAGCTTAGATACAAATACAACATATTTAGAATATTACAAACTTTAGTCAAAAGATAATTCATAAGCAAATTAGTTACAAAACCATCTTTAACCAAAAGTAAGTATTTTTATAGAGATGAATAAGTAACTAAAAGAGGTTAGCTTCCAAAAATCTTCATGTCCAAGCACCCCATTGCATGCAGTCTATTGCCCAGCATTAGAACCTGAAAAGAAGGATTTTGTTGAGTTACACTAGCCCAGTAGAAAAATCTTTACCAACTCTTATTGCAAATATGTTGATAAGTGCAAACGAAAGAAGATAAAGAAATGCAGTTCGACGGATAGTGATCAATCAATTCGTCAATGAACCTCTATCTAGATTATGTGTGTAAGTCACATGACACAATGACTTCGACAATCCCAACTCAACTCGCTAATCCAAACTCCCACCATCGGTATTTCCACCCCTTGCATTACCGTATCACTCCACAAGGATTACCGTTGTAACAACTCCGATTTTTCATTCAATAAAAATCTCGTTGTTATTCGAAATTTCTTAATTTTTCTGATGGTTTTCTTATTAATTTCTAACGATTTGTCTTCAAGCACTTGAACGCCTTATCATTATATTTCCTCGACTAAGAAACCCTAATTACACTTTAGCCCCTTAAGGATCGTTTCTTGACTTTTAAGCCATACTTAGCAAGTCTAGTTAGCTTCCAACCGGCTTGTTGAAGAAACCAAACTAGGAAGTCACCTAGTTACTCTTCCCTAACCATAGATGGACCATTTTGCTCATCTTGAACCTTTTGAACCTTTTCAAACCCTAGACTAGAAATTGTTCAAATTATTTCTTTTATTATTTTAATTTTAGTCATTATCCTTTGGACGATAAAAGTTAGGGGAACTATTATCCATTAGATAATAGAAACCCAATTCTTTATATTCAAAGGATTCAATAAAAGATTTGGGCAAAGTACTTAAAATAGACTTTTATAATTACTTTGAAAGTACTCTTTGATTATTTTACTATAAAAGTACCCTAGTAACTATTGTCCATTGGACAATGATTGTTAGGATAATCTTTACTCATTGGACAAAAGCCTCTCCATTTTTATATCTTGTCTATATATATATATATATATATATATATATATACACACACATGTGTATTTACCGCATACAAAGGACATGTAGTCTTTTTATAAGACTTAAATTATTATTTAAGGTACTTGTCCTTTATTATCCCTTGGTTATTAACCATTAGGGGATTTATTACCCATTGGTCAATAAGTTAGTCTTGCCAACTAAGTACTAGGTCTATTAAACTAATATTTTGTTAAGATTTCCGAGAGTACAAAGTACACTATTATATTAATTAAGTACTTGTACCTTTTGTATTAGTTTAATGGGAAATCTTGACTCTTAAGTCATTTTGGATTTCAAAGTATCAAAGTACCCATTACTTTATTTTGTGTTCTTACATTTGTAGTGTATATATATATATATATATGTGTGTGTGTGTATGTACCATGCAAGAGAGAGAGAGAGGGAGAGGAGAGAGAGGCCGAGAGAGAGGATAGGAAAGAGAGGCCGAGAGAGAGAGGAGAGAGGCCGGGAGATAGAAGGAGAAAGAGGGAGAGAGAGAAAGGGAAGGAAGAAGGAAGAAGGAAGAAGAAGGAGGATGGGACTTGTACCTTGATATTCTTTCATCCTTTCAACTTTGAAAATGAATATCTTCCATAGCTATCACCTTTTGTCCTTGAATTGATACTTAAACACCATATCTTGTACAAACTCTATCTCCATATCTTCCATAGTCCCATCCAAGTACTAAACTAGCCATGCAAGCCTAAAACTAGGTGGTTAGTGTGCAAGCAAGCGTTAACTTCACCCATCAACCTATCAATCCACCATGACATGTGAAAGAAAAGTGAGACTTAGAGAGAAAGAGAGGGGGCCGGCCAAAGAGAGAGAGGGAGGGAGAGTTTGCCTATAAATAGAAGCTCACTCCAAGCTTTGAACTCACACCTTCAACCAATGCTCTTCCTTCTCTCTAGAAATTCAAAGTGTTCTTGCTTCCAAAGTTTTAGTTTTCTTGTGTTCTTGAAAGTTCTTTAGAGAAACCACCAAACCACTTCCAAAACCACCATTAGATCTTTAAAGTAGCTTAGTCAAAGTTAGAAAGTTGTTTCTAGGAAGAGAAAAGTTCATCTCTCTGTGGGCATGCGTGCCCCTTTTTCTTTCCTAGGAAGGGATTCCGTTCCCCTCCTAAAAGAGAAAAGTGCCGGTTCGCGGGAGCGCTTTCAGCTGGAAGCAAGCGCTCACAAAAATACAGAGTCGCCACTCGGGTTTGAAGGTCCGACACCCAAGGAACCGTATTTCGAAGCACTTGCCGCGCTGTTTGATTTGAAAAAGTTAAGGAACCAGTTCGTCATAACCATATCTGGGTTCGGGAGCCAGGTTACGACAGGGGAAGGGTTTTATGGCACCCCTCTCGCCCAATCCGGAGATCGGTCTCTACTTAGGCATTTGCGAAAATGTTTGTTTGCGATTCTGTTTCATTAATCAATTTTTAGCCAATTAGGGCGGGGGAACAGTTAATCGGGGATTAAAACTGTAACATGTTTGCAAGATGTGATGGATAACATGCATGAGCAGTTAGTATAGGATGAGAACAGATTGGTGTGGGAGTTTAAACAAACTGGGAGGCCCCTGTTTTGGAGTGACGTGCGTAGGAAGAAACCAGCATGCACTGAAGGAGTCACTGCATGCTGTTTACTCATGCGCGCACAACTCCAAGACACGCGCGCGCCGGTGAGCTCAAACCCACAGCTCTTATTCTCAAACCATCTGGGCTCTGGAAGGACCAGTGCACACCCAGGACAAACCACACAGTTTATAGGCAGCATAATATACAGTTTAAAGGCTGTAAAGCCTTACAAATTAATAAAACACCCCATAAACAGTGTGGGGACAAAATAATGACCTAAAACTAAGCTACCCGTGCAAGGCCACTCACTGGTCAGAGGCATACTATCGCGCGACGGAGCCAGTCTGGCGCGCGAGAATGCGCCTTGGCGCACTGTCGCGCGATGGAGCCACTATGGCGCGCGAGGGTGCGCCTTGGCGCACTGTCGCGCGATGGTGCGCCCTGGAACACACACAATGGTTCCGTTTTTCCCGGATTCCCATTGGAACACACACAACCTCACAATGGTTCCGTTTTTCCCGGATCTCCATTGGAACACACACAATCTCACAATGGTTCCGCTTTTCCCGGATTCCCATTGGAACACACACAACCTCACAATGGTTCCGCTTTTCCCGGATTCCCATTGGAACTCACACACCCATCTCACATTATGCCACCAAAACCGGTCATAATGTAGTTTCAAAAATATTTCCTTTACTCGGAAAACATTTCCTTTCATTAACCACACCCTAGGTGTCATGTTTCTACTTTCTCGGTTCTTGTGTCTTGTTTACATGCAAAGACTCCGCGATAGGACAAAGTAAGCATGAATCATTCATTGTAATCCAACAAGATCATCCAACTCTATTATATATCACAAGTAACACAATCGATTCATGTATGCAAGCTCATACTCCTTGAAATATCAGAATACGAATACTTCGATTCACATGGTAACGTTTTAACTTTCGAAAATCGTTCTTTCTTAAAGATCAAACAACATACGTTTTACTTGGAATAAGTAAGTAAGTGAGTAAAGATAAACTTAGAGTTAGGGTTAAGAATAATCTACCTTGATCCGAAACTAGTCGGGGCCGAATAAGCTAGTTGGAAGATTCTACGGGTGGTGAAACTCGCAAATCTGGACCGAACTTTGGATGGCCGTAACTCGGTCAATGTTTGGCCGAATATGATCGTTCTTGGGTCGAAATCGAAGCTCTAGAAGCGCTCTACAACTTTCGTGAAAGAAGTTGATCCTAGAAACTACTTTAGGTAGGAGAAAAATGGGGATAAAAGAAGGGACAGTAAGCTGTCTGGATATGGAAATCCGAGATTTTTACTGAACTTTGGATGACAATATCTTTGTCATTTCTTCACTGATTGGGGTGGTTCTTGGGTCTAACTTGAAGGTCTCGAAGTGCTCTACAACTTTCTCGAAGGGAGTTGGTTCTAAAAACTAGCCTAAGCAGGAGAAAATTGAGGATTTACGAAGGGCAGTAGGCTGCCTGGAAAAACAGAAATGGTTTCTAGAGAGAAGTGAGAGCAAGAAGTGAAGATGTGAGTTGAAATGCTTGGAATGGCTTGCTATTTATAGGCAAAACCTTGGCTCTCTCTCCTCTCTTCAAGGCCGGTCCCCCCTCTCTCTCATTCTCTCAATTTTGACACTTGTCAAGCAAATCTTTGAAAGATCAATGTCTAAACCCTAGGTTTGCATGACTAGTTTGTACCAAGGATTGGATTATGAAAGATTTGGTGGAGAGATGGATAGTTTGTACAAGATTTGGTGTTAAACAACCATAAAAGGACTATGAGATGATAGATTTTTGGCTAGGAAGGAAGATACACCAAGGATTTTAAGTACAAGGGAAGATCAAGCCAAGGTACCATTTCCTTTCTCTTCTTTTTCTCTCTCTCTCTCTCCCTCCTCTCTCTCTTGGCCGATTCTCTCTCTCTCTCTCTCTCTCTCTCTCTCTCTCTCTCTCTCTCTCTCTCTCTCTCTCTCTCCTAGTACACTACATATATATACATATATAATGATAGAAGTACAAGTACTAGATTTTTTCAAATCAAATATCCTATTAAACAAATCCAATTAAACACATGTTCCCATTAAACTAGTAAATAGTGTACTCTAGGAAATCTATACCCATATATAATATTGTATATATGTACACATGCATATTTATACCTAGGTACCAAGAATATATAGCCTAAGATTTCCCCATTAGAATATAATAAAGTACTAGTACTAATCTATTGACTAGGGTACTAAAATAATCTAGGGTTTAGATATACCCCAATATTTTAATGCATAAAAGTACATGGGAATTCAAATCTTGATTATAAAATAGGATCCTTGTACTTAGTTAGGAAGATTAAGGCTATTATCCAATGGGTAATAATTTCCATTGCGGTTACTAACCGTTGGACAATGGAGGGGTGGGAGAATCCCCAATAAACAATGCATATAAGTACTAGCACATGTTTTTATAAACCATTAAATTACTATATCTTGTACTTACCAAAATATTTTAATAGGAGGCCTATTATCCAATGGACAAAGATTACCCTAACAACTATGGACCAATGGGCAAAATAAGTACAAGTACTTTTATACTTAAAATAAGATTTCTTAAAAGACTACATGTACTTTTAGTCAAATATTATAATGAAAAGCTTATTGTCCAATGGACAAAAATTACCCTAACCATTATGGACCAATGGGTAAAGGCAAAAGGTTCAAGAGGTTCAAAAGGTTCATCTAGTAACTAGGTGAGTTGGTTGCTCGGTTCCTCCAACTAGTTGGTTAGAAACTAACTAAATTAGTCAAGTAGGGTTTCTAGTCGAGAGTTAACCAATGACCAAAATCTAACTACGACGGAAAATAACAAGAAATCATATAGCCACTCAAGAGAAAATAAGTAATTAAAATAAAATTTAAATATTTAACGAAATTTTTACTGACCAAAATTCAGGGGCGTTACATTAGGAACCTTAGTTCCCTCCCGTTTGTAATAAAAGTACTTCTTTTAAGTTTTGTTGTAATAAAGAGCCCGACTTAGTTTTATTTTCAATGAAATTTTTATTTAACGTACTCAAAATCCGGGGCGTTACAACTTGGTATCAAAGCTTTAGGTTCAAAACCTCGGCCATGGGTAGAATAGGTAGAACCACGAGATAAGTTTGACCGTTGCACAAACGTGAATTGAGTTTAAGTTTACCGTCCCAAATTGGGTGGAATTCTGTCAAAACAATCTTCGGATTGAAGCAAGGCACGGAATTGGCAGTACGGCCGAGCTGGGAATTCCCGAACAATTGGATGATGACTTAAATCAAGAATCGAATATGGAATGTAGAAACCTAAAAAGTTTTCTCTAAGTTATACTAAAAACTTCCTTTCAAAACTTGACTAATAGAAATCTCTCCTTGTAGATGAATCACTTGAGTTCATACCAAGTCAACCTGCTAGCCGAAGCACACCATCTCGCAAGTACCTTAAGGTCAATGACGAACTAAAAGGAGATCCTTACTTTCCATATGCCTTTCCCTACACCAACGACTACTATCAAGAGCATGGCACTATCATACTTCTAGAGGGAGAGGATGATGCCGAAGCAGCACCCGTCCTAGTCCAAATAGCACCTCCCAACGACGTGGAATTCCTAATTGAGGGAAATGGAAAGGACGATGCGGGAGCAGCCCTCGCCCAAATTCCAATGATCCCGCCCATCAACATGATAGCGGGAGAACCCGACGAGGATCCCGAAGAAGATCCGGAAGAAGATCCCGAGGAAGAACCTATGGAAGAACCGAAAGAGGACCCCGAAGAGTTCAACGACCCACCAATAAACTAAGCGGATTGGCAGCACATTATGCAAGGACCAGATCTCGATGCACCATCCGACGACGAGGACTTAGACGATTGGGAAGATGAGGATGGAGAGTCTGACGAGGAGGAAATGGCATTCCTAGGAGCAGAGCCCGAAGTCATGGATATAATCGCTGACTCCGGAGATGTGCCACCACCACCTTTCGAGACCGACATAGGCGCTTATCGGGTGGAATTTCCTAGTATTTTCTAGAATAGTTAGGAAGGCTTAAGTAGTAGTTGGACCCTTTTGATGTAATCAATTCTAGTAGGAAGTTGTGGCTAGTAAGCCTTCTATGTTGTACTTGTTTATTAAGTAATGAAAGACTTGTGTTTTCTATTAGAATTGATCATTGTTTATGTATGCGCGTACGATTTCCTCCTACCATCTTAAGTCTAATATATAACTTTCCTTATTGTAGATATGGATTGCCGTATTACCATAGCAGACCTGCTATACTACAAGACCTTGATATCACCCGAGAGCCCCATTTCCATCCCACACTTGGGAGTCCGCGACCCCGAGACCGGTGAACAGTTATACGAGATAGTTGTGATGACACCCTACACCAGTGAGGAGCAGTACCTGACACTCGACCCGCAGGAACCACTGTTTAGAGAGCTAGCCGAGGAGATTCGCCGAAAGGGAGAGCGTTGGCTCTAGATAAGAGAGGAGGAGTGGATGGAGCAACTGAGAGAGTTATTCGGACTCATTCCACCACGTCAGTAGAGTAGTAGTATTAGAATAAGATTCTGATAGTTTGAGTTGCCCTCGAAAGCACTAAGACTAGAAGAACCATGTAGTAGGATCGTTTCAACTTGTAGTAGGAATCTCGTTTTCAATCTACTTGTTTTATAGTAGAACTCTATGCTTATGATTGTAATTCCTTGCTTATCTATGAAAAGCTTGCTTTGTTTCGAAAATACTGTTGCATATTATTTGATAAATGGCGTTTACAAAAGGGAAAATTTGTAAGTAGACTAAACCGCCCCCTTACAATTTTTACTCGTAGATGGTGAACCGACGCAGTGGACTAGGATACGAGAATGGTGAATTCTCTAACACTAACACCGACCTAGCTCAAGTCATGCAAGCACTTGTAACTGCCTTGAATGCTAACCGCCATAACCAGAATCGTGATGATGGACCAATGACCCGAACCCGAGCAATGAATGAATTTTGCAAGCGTCGACCCCCGACCTTCAACGGAGATCCTAACCCTACCATGGCTGAAGCCTGGCTGAAAGAAACCAAGGTGATCCTGGACACCTTGGAGATTACCCGGAACGGAGACTGTGTGGCCTTAGCCACTTACCAGCTGAAGGGAGAAGCCCGTTACTGGTGGGAGTTAATGGAGGCCACCCATGCCATAGCCACCATGACATTTGCCGAGTTTGAAACCCTATTCCTCGACAAATACTTCCCTACACCCCTTCGCCTAGCCAAGGAGCAGGAATTTATGAACCTGAAACAAGGGACGATGACCGTGACCCAGTACGCAGCCAAATTTGAAGAGCTATCCCATTACGCCCCAACTGCCGTGGCAACCGAAGACAGGAAGGCAAGAAGATTCGAGTGGGGGCTGACTACCGCTCGAAGGGCCGTAGTGGCACAAGCCTTTACCACCTATAATGGTGTGGTTCAATGTGATCTTCGCCTGGAAAGCGAGGAGGCTAACTTCGAAACTTGATGGAGGAAGGCAATGGGCAACACTGGCGGGCCGATCCGAACCCAACCACCCAACAACAACCGCGGACCCTACCCGACCAAGCCTTTCACCTCAGCGCAAAACAACCAACCCTGGAGGACTGTTGCATCCTGGCGTGATGAACTGCAGAGGGGCGGCCAGAACAAAGCATCGGTGCAATGCTTCAACTGCCAGGCCATGGGCCACTACAAGCGTGACTGCCCCCAGCCTCAGAGGGAAAGGAATGGAAACTTTGGGAATCAGAGAACCCAACAACCTGGACAGGCTGGCTTTGTGAAGCAAAACCCGGGAGGTCCACTGCAGCAGCAGAACGGGCAAAACAAGGGAAAGCAGCCCATTGGAACCCAGCAAGGCACTAGAGGACGTATCTTCGCCCTACAGACTGAGGAGCAGGAGCAGGATCCCTCTGTGATCCAAGGTACACTATTATTATATAGCACCTGTGTACAAGCTTTATTTGATTCTGGAGCATCGCATTTGTTCATATCTACTACTTGCGTAACTGCCTTAACACTAGAAACGGAACCCCTTAGCAAAAGTACGAAAGTAGTATCACCAATGGGGGGGAGCATATCTGTTAATCTAGTGTGTAGAGGGTGCGAGTTAGAAGTAGCCAACCTGCGCCTGACTTGCGATCTCAGGATGATCGACATGGTGTATTTTGACGTGATTTTGGGCATGGACTGGCTATCGGCTCACCGAGCAGTCATAGACTGTCATCAGAAGACAATGACGGCCTACACTCCGGAGGGAACATGTTTCCGTTTTAAGGGGGATAGAGAAGCAGCGAGCTCGACAACGAAAAGATCTAGGTGGCAGAATCAACTATTTGGATGGCTAGCTAGTCTCCAAATGGAAGAAACTGACAGGATGGAGTTAGGATTACCTCATATCATGCGCGAATACACCGATGTTTTCCCTGAGGAACTTCCTGGCTTACCACTTCCAAGAGAGATAGACTTCTCTATAGAACTTCAACCAGGAACGGCCCCAATCTCGATGGCGCCATACCGAATGGGCCCGGCCGAACTAAAGGAGCTCAAGACCCAGTTACAAGAGCTGTTGGACAAGGGATTTATCAGGCCGAGTACTTCACCGTGGGGAGTGCCTGCTCTGTTCGTGAAGAAGAAAGAAGGGACACTGCGATTGTGTATCGACTATAGGAAGTTGAATCAAGTCACAATCAAGAATCGATATCCGTTGCCTAGGATCGATGACCTTTTTGATCAATTAAGGGGAGCAACCTGCTTCTCTAAAATCGATCTCCGATCAGGCTATCATCAATTACGGATTCAAGACGAGGATATTGCCAAGACGGCTTTTCGTACCAGATACGGCCACTACGAGTTTGTAGTGATGCCATTTGGGCTGACCAATGCTCCGGCAGTATTCATGTGTCTCATGAACAAGATCTTTCAACCCTACTTAGACAAGTTTGTAGTGGTGTTCATTGATGATATATTGATATACTCTGCCAACAAGGAGGAGCACGAAGAGCACCTTCGGATAGCGCTACAAGTACTTCGAGATAACCAACTCTATGCCAAGGCAAGTAAATGCGAGTTTTGGCTAGAAGTGGTTAAGTTCTTGGGACATGTAGTATCCAAGGAAGGGATTGCAGTGGACGAAGGTAAGGTCGAAGTGGTGCTGAACTGGAAACAACCGACCTCGGTGTTCGAAATCAGGAGTTTCCTAGGATTGGCGGGGTATTACCGAAGATTCATCCCGGACTTCTCAACCTTGGCCAAGCCAATGACCAAGTTAACTCAGAAAGGAGTGAAGCTGGATTGGAATGAAGCCTGTGAGAAATCCTTCCAAGAACTAAAGAAGAGACTGACCAACGCACCGGTACTTATCATCCCTGAACGAGGGGTAGATTATACTGTTTATTGTGACGCTTCGAGAGATGGTTTGGGATGCGTGCTGATGCAGAATGGGAAGGTCGTAGCCTACGGATCTCGACAACTTCGACCGCACGAGAAGAATTATCCTACCCATGACCTAGAATTGGCCGCAGTAGTGTTCGCCCTCAAATCCTGGCGATACTACCTGTGGGGAGAACAATTCGAAGTTTTCACCGACCATAAGAGCCTCAAATACTTGTTCACTCAGAAGGAGTTGAACCTGAGGCAGCGCCGATGGATGGAAAACTTTGAGGACTACAAGTTTACGCTCCAGTATCACCCCGGCAAGACCAACGTGGTAGCCGACGCTCTGAGTTGAAAGGACAGAGCACAGAAGGTCAAGACTACCATCAAGGAATGGGAGATGGTGGACACCCTTAACGAGTTCAACCTGCGGTCATCATCATCAGAAAGCGGAAACGCTCGACTGTACGCTCTAGTCGCAGAGCCAGCACTTCATCAGGAAATCTTACTAGCCCGAACCTTCGAGCAAAATTGTGGTTTCGTCCGACATCGAATCCGAGAAGGAAAGGCGGTGCCAGGATGGACTATCGAAGAAAATAATAGCCTAAGATTCAAAGGAAAGGTATTCGTACCTAATATTGGAACCCTTCGAGAGGACGTACTCCGAGTAGCTCACCATTCGAACTTCGCAGTTCACCCTGGCGGTACAAAGATGTATCACGACTTGCGAAGAAAGTACTGGTGGGAAGGAATGAAGAAGGATGTAGCACGGTTCGTATCTACCTATTTGGTGTGTCAACAAGTCAAGGCCAAGCATCAGAAACCTGGAGGAGATCTTCAACCCTTACCAATACCGACCTGGAAGTGGGAGCACATCTCAATGGATTTCGTGACGGGACTGCCAAAATCTGCCAAGTCCAACACAGCCATCTGGGTGATCGTAGATCGACTCACCAAGTCTGCACACTTTCTGCCTGTTAAGATGACAGAAAATGTGGAGCAACTAAGCCTGTTGTCCATTCGAGAAATCGTACGCCTCCATGGGGTACCAATCTCGATAGTATCTGACAGAGACCCACGTTTTGTATCACACTTTTAGAAGGGATTGCAGAAGGTATTGGGAATGGACGTGAGGCTTAGCACGGCCTTTCACCCACAAACAGACGGACAAACAGAGAGGACTATTCAGACCCTGGAAGATATGCTAAGAGCCTGCGCCTTGGATTTCTCTGGAAACTGGGAGCAACATTTATCATTGGTGGAGTTCGCCTACAACAACAGTTATCAAGCAAGCATTGGGATGGCACCATACGAAGCTCTAAACGGTCGACCCTGCCGATCTCCAGTCTGTTGGACCGATGCTGGGGAAACAGGATTGATCGAGCCTGACATAGTGCGGGATACCACGGAGAAGGTCAAGATTATCAGACAGAGGATCCAGACCGCTCAAAGCCGACAGAAGAGTTATGCGGATAAAAGGAGCCGACCTTTGTCTTTCGCAGTAGGAGATCATGTATTCCTGAAGATCAGACCAAAGAAGGGAGTTATCAGATTTGGGAAGAAGGGGAAATTGTCTCCGCGTTACATCGGACCATTTGACATCGTGGAGAAGATCGGGAAGGTTGCATACCGTCTGGCATAGCCACCCCAGCTGGACCGAGTGCATAACGTGTTTCACGTTTCCATGCTTCGCAAGTATCTAGCCTTACCCACCCATGTTCTCAATTGGGAAGACATCACTATCGAAGAAGACGCGACATACGAAGAGGAACCAATAGAGATTCAAGACCGAAGTGAAAAGACTATCCGGAACAAGACGATTAAGTTGGTACGTGTTTTGTGGAAGCACCGCGGTTCTGGAGAAACCACATGGGAAAGAGAAGAAATCATGAAGGCAAAATACCCTCATTTGTTCGAATCCTAGCATCCACCTAATTTCGAGGATGAAATTGTTTAAGGGGGATAGGTTGTAACAACTCTGATTTTTCATTCAATAAAAATCTCGTTGTTATTCGAAATTTCTTAATTTGCCTGATAATTTTCTTATTAATTTCTAGCAATTTGTCTTCAAGCACTTGAACGCCTTATCATCATATTTCCTCGACTAAGAAACCCTAATTACACTTTAGCCCCTCAAGGATCGTTTCTTGACTTTTAAGCCCTACTTAGCAAGTCTAGTTAGCTTCCAACCGGCTTGTAGAAGAAACCAAACTAGGAAGTCACCTAGTTACTCTTCCCTAACCATAGATGGACCATTTTGCCCATCTTGAACCTTTTGAACCTTTTCAAACCCTAGATTAGAAATTGTTCAAATTATTTCTTTTATTATTTTAATTTTATTCATTATCCTTTGGACGATAAAAGTTAGGGGAACTATTATCCATTAGATAATAGAAACCCAATTCTTTATATTCAAAGGATTCAATAAAAGATTTGGGCAAAGTACTTAAAATAGACTTTTATAATTACTTTGAAAGTACTCTTTGATTATTTTACTATAAAAGTACCCTAGTAACTATTGTCCATTGGACAATGATTGTTAGGATAATCTTTACTCATTGGACAAAAGCCTCTCCATTTTTATATCTTGTCAAATACATGTGTATATATATATATATATATATATATATATATATATATATATATATATATATATATATATATATATATATATATATATATATACACACACACACACACACACACACACACATGTGTATTTACCCCATACAAAGGACATGTAGTCTTTTTATAAGACTTAAATTATTATTTAAGGTACTTGTCCTTTATTATCCCTTGGTTATTTACCATTAGGGGATTTATTACCCATTGGTCAATAAGTTAGTCTTGCCAACTAAGTACTAGGTCTATTAAACTAATATTTTGTTAAGATTCCCGAGAGTACAAAGTACACTATTATATTAATTAAGTACTTGTACCTTTTGTATTAGTTTAATGGGAAATCTTGACCCTTAAGTCATTTTGGATTTCAAAGTACCAAAGTACCCATTACTTTATTTTGTGTTCTTACATTTGTAGTATATATATATGTGTGTGTGTGTGTGTGTGTGTGTATGTACCATGCAAGAGAGAGAGAGAGGGAGAGGAAAGAGAGGCCGAGAGAGAGAGGAGAGAGGCCGGGAGATAGAGGGAGAAAGAGGGAGAGAGAGAAAGGGAAGGAGGAAGGAAGAAGGAAGAAGGAAGAAGAAGGAGGATGGGACTTGTACCTTGATATTCTTTCATCCTTTCAACTTTGAAAATGAATATCTTCCATATCTATCACCTTTTGTCCTTGAATTGATACTTAAACACCATATCTTGTACAAACTCTATCTCCATATCTTCCATAGTCCCATCCAAGTACTAAACTAGCCATGCAAGCCTAAAACTAGGTGGTTACTGTGCAAGCAAGCGTTAACTTCACCCATCAACCTATCAATCCACCATGACATGTGAAAGAAAAGTGAGACTTAGAGAGAGAGAGAGGGGGCCGGCCAAAGAGAGAGAGGGAGGGAGAGTTTGCCTATAAATAGAAGCTCACTCCAAGCTTTGAACTCACACCTTCAACCATTGTTCTTCCTTCTCTCTAGAAATTCTAAGTGTTCTTGCTTTCAAAGTTCTAGTTTTCTTGTGTTCTTGAAAGTTCTTGAGAGAAACCCTCAAACCACTTCTAAAACCACCATTAGATCTTTAAAGTAGCTTAGTTAAAGTTAGAAAGTTGTTTCTAGGAAGAGAAAAGTTCATCTCTCTTCCTTTCGAAGCAATCCGGAGCCGTTACGCCGCCGAATTCCAAAACCGACGACCAAATCTTCGTAGCCGACCACCGCCAAGAAGAACGGTAGTTATCCTTATCTACTATCCCAAATATAAGTAGTTTTGTACCCTAACACTAATTATAAGTTCATTATGAAGTAACTTGATCATTTTATTTAGAGTAGATAAGGTTATCTTTTGTTGGAAACGTATGAAATGCATGATATTCGTTATTGGTAATTCAAGCATGTTATGTAGCCTTGTTTGATTCATTTTGAGTTTCGATAAATGTTTGTTATGTGGAAAGTCCTACATCACGGAGTCTATGCATGATAACGTGACATGAGAACCAACAAAGTAGAGACATGGCACCTAGGGTGTGTTAACGAAGATGAAAATGTGTGTATCCGAGGGAGAAAATATTTTGAAACTACATAATGACCGGTTTTTGGGTGGCATTATGTGAGTTGTGTGTGTATGCCAATGGGAACCCGGCGCGGCGGAACCATTGTGAGGATACTCGGGAGACCGGCGCGGCGGAACTGAGGTTGGGTGTGTGGCTTGGTTATTCGCGGTACGAAGCCAATGCGGTTGTGTGCCAATGGGAACCCGGCGCGGCGGAACCATTGTGAGGATACTCAGGAGACCGGCGCGGCGGAACCGAGGTTGGGTGAGTTAAAAAGGAGTTTTGGTAAAAAGGAAAGTGGAATAAAAACACGGTCTACGATGAGTCTAAATAATGAACAAAATGTTAGTTGAGTAAGGAATGTGGATTAGAATACTTGTTGGGATTATATGCATGATCTAAGTGGAATTGTTGTTATTATGATCTTTCGTTCATAAGTTAAGGGTTAGAGGGTTTGGATTACTCTATTGAGCGTTGTAGCTCACGGTGTTGCCTTTTTGGTGACCCTGGCATATTATATCGGTGGCGACGCGGGTATAATATGTCAGATCTCATAGATGAGCAAGGCGAGCTTTATACCTTGGAGGCCTTCGGAGCTGAGGAGCTAGCTGTGATGGAAGAACAAGCGGAGCAGTAGTTAGGAACCTTAGTTCCCTCCCGTTTGTAATAAAAGTACTTCTTTTAAGTTTTGTTGTAATAAAGTGCCCGACTCAGTTTTATTTTCAATGAAATTCTTATTTAACGTACCCAAAATCCGAGGCGTTACAACCGTGTTACCACCCCTTGCGTCACGGTGATCCCTAGCGATTCAGGTTACCGTATTACCACCCCTCGCGTTACGAAACCCCTCTAAGTCTCCGTATTACCACCCTTTGCGTTACGGGACTCCCTAAACAAATTTCCGACCCAATCAACTATTTTCTCATACAATACGCAAGCTAAGACTCTCCCATGATCCATTCTTAGGTAAAACATCATACATTATGCCTACGTCATCACAAATGCACCATGAACGATCATAAATACCAAGAATATATAGAGAATGCACTTTAACAATGTCTTAACCAAGTCATTTTTTATTTGGTTCTCGCTAACGGAAGACCAACGGAACGAGAATAGCATCGAATAGTCAAAGGAAGTCAATTAGACAAGCTTAAGATGGGTTAGGAGGTGTCCAAAAGGATTTAGAAGTGATTGGGGGTCAAAACAATCGACAGGAGAGCAGTAGGAGCAAAACTGGAGTTAAGCTCCTGGTATCGATACGCGCAAAATCCGTATCGATACAATATTCACTGTCAAAAAAGATAAGCTTCCCGTATCGATATGCCACAAAATCCGTATCGATACCACAGGGCTTCGGGTAGCGATTTCAGCAGATTTTCAAGGCATGAACAACAACCAAAATCCAACAATCCAAGGCACAAATCTACACCAAATCAACATATAAACATATAAAAGAGGTAAAGAAGTCCCTACCTCGCAACAATAGCCGAGATTCAAACGTTTTTGAACGAGCCCTAACCTTTCGAACTCCGAAACTTCGATTCAAGCTCGACCCAAGGAATTTCAAACGCGAGAATGTGATTGCTAGGCAGGAGGGAGGTTGTTTCTTGAAGATTTTGGAAGATGAGGTGAAGTTTTGAGTGAAAGGAGAGGAGAGAGAGATCGGCAGGGAGAGAGAGAGAGAACGAATGAGAGAGAGTTGGGAGGTGAAAATATAATCTCCTACATCTAACACTCACCCCTTTTATACCCCTATATTCCTAAATCACCCACTCACTCCCTCAATTCCTATTCTTTCACTCTAGTCCTCAATCCAAATATCCACCAATTAATCCATATTTTCTCAATTAAGCATTTAATTAACATTTCAAAAATTAAAATTATTTGGGTCTCTACATTATAAAACGCCGGTAATAGTTACCAAAACACCGGGAAACATAACCGGTGTTTTACAAAATGCCGAGAAGTATTCCCGAGCCCGGCAATTGCGGCATTCAGTGCAAACACTGGAAAGACTTTTCCCGGCGTTTATTTCACTATTGCCGGCATTTTATAAACGCCGGGAAGAGTTTGATTTCTTGTAGTGATCTGTATCTGCACGACTTTTGTAGGTTAGCCGCTTACCCATAGCCCTAGCAACATTTAACCACGTACGCAATGGTTGTTTGATACTTAGATTTTGCTTCCGCTGGTTACAACGCTAAGTTAAGTCGCTAACCCTTACCTAATATATTTGTAATGGTTAATGAACCATTTCCTAAAACATTGTTGTTTAGGAAAAAAAGCCATAGTTTATTGGAGCTACTGAAAGTTGTGACCAACTAAAACTACATATCTGCGGCGGTGGCGTGGTTTGCTGGGTTTCTGGGTTGTTGGATTGGCGGTGGTGATGGCGGTGTTTTGTGGTGGAGTTGTTTATTTTGTTTTTGGTCTGTTGCTTTTTTGAAAGTGGAGATGGACGGCGTTTTTCTGGTGGTAATTGGGTGGTTTGGCAACAAGGTGGTGGTTGGGATCTTGGGTTTCTGGGCGGCGGTGTTGGCTGTACGGCGTGGACATAGGGTCCGGACAGATGCCGATGGGCGGACTGTGGTGGCCTAACATGGAGGGGCGAACGAGCCGTTGTTCTCTAGAACAGCAACAGGAGCTTGTTCCCCGGGTCTCTGGGGATTGTGTGGCAGCGGCTCGTCCTTTTATGGGAGGCCGTGGAGCGATGGACAACGAAGGGCAGCAGCGGTGTTCTTTCTTGGGCTTTATTGTTGGGCTTGTGCCCTCTTATTTGGGTTTATGGCCTATTTTGGTTTTTTGGGCTGCATCCCATTTGATCTTCATTGTTTTATCTGGGCTTTGAGGCCTTTTAGGACCTTGGGTTTTTCTTTTTGGTTGGCATCTTGTCAATCAAGTTTTGGGTCTTGGATAGGCGTTTGTTGCCTTTCTTCTTATCCTTTTAGTCTTTGTATTTTTTCAAAGATTAACTCAAAAAAAACTAAAACTACATATCGGCCTTTTGCAGCAATTTTGTCGATTTTGCATTTTTGAAGCCAATTTAGGAATCTGGGTGAGAAAAGTTTCTCATGCAAACCAGATTGCAAAAACCTTCTTAGAATACGTGTAATGCCCTTAATTTTGGGAACGTTAAATAGACAATTTTATTAAAACTAAATAGAGTCTAACTTATTATTACATCATAACTCTCACAAGACTACTTTTATTCAACAAATGGAGGAGAAACTAGGGTTCCTATCTACTACTTTGCCTGCTCTTCCATCCTAGTCAGCTCCGAAAGCCTTCAAGGTGTATAGCTCACCATGTTCATCTACAAAGTCTGACACATTATACCAGCGTCGCCCCCAGTATAATATGTCAGAGTTACCAAAAGGTAACATCATGAGCTACAGGAGCTCAATAGAATAATCCATACCGATTAACCCTTTAACTTACACACATTAGATCATAATATTAACGATTTCCACGTAGCACATGTATATCTAACAAAAACAGTTAACAATGACACATCCATATTCACTATTCAACTATCGTTGGTGTCCATGATTTTTGAGTTTCTCCTACGCGTCTTTTCGTAGACCATGTCACTGGTTTCCCCTTTCATTTACCAAATCAGTATTTTCAAAATCCGTTTTACACACTCAACCTCGGTTTCGCCGCGCCGGTCTCCCGAGTATCATCACAATGGTTCCGTCGCGCCGGGTTCCCATTGGCACACAAAATTTTGCATTGGCTCCTCTTCGCGGATAACCAAGCCACATACCCAACCTCAGTTCCACTACGCCGGTCTCCCAAGTATCCTCACAATGGTTCCGCCGCGCCGGGTTCCCATTGGCACACACACACATATACACACAATGGGCTACCATGTCTGACCACATTGTGATTTCCAAAACTTTTCTCTTTATCAAATCACATCTTTCCATTAACCTCACCCTAGGTGTCATGTTTCTACTTTCTCGACTTCGGTGTCTCGTTTTCATGCAACGACTCCGCAGTAGGACTTTTCACATACGTAATCATAAATCATTCATTGTAATCTTGAAACTAAACTAGCAAGATCATCCAACTCTATATTACTACTCATGCTCAAATCACCACTTTAAAGCATAACGCCACATGTACGGACACCTTTGGACTGAAAATCACTTATGTTTTTATCACACAACAAGTAATACAAACAATTCATGTATACATGCTCATAACCATCTGAAAGATCAAAATACGAATACTTCTAATCAAACGTTAAATTCATATCTTTCAAAATTCATTCTTTCTTCCTTTGTGGGAAGTTCAAGACAACATATGTTTATTGAAGTAAAGGTCGATTATTCAACATGCTCATATATCCTTTAGCAAAATAAGTATACTAGCTATCTTTCTTCTTGCTTTTCAAATTATACAAACAATATACAAATTTTGATTTGTACTTAGAGTAGATAGTAGAAATATTCTACATATACTTAGAGATAGGGGATAAGAAGATTCTACCGTTCTTCTTTGGCGATAGGGCGGCTACGGAAAGTGAGTTGGCTATCGGACCGAGTAACTTCCTACGGTAAGCTTCCGGTAGCTTTGAAAGAGAAAGGTTTCTCTCGAAACTAGTTCTTGACTAAACTACTAAATTTTTTGGATCGAAAGGGTGGTCGAGTAGTGATTTAGTGGCGGCTTAGGATGAATTTCTTGAAGAGCTTAGGAACAACTCAAGAACAAGAAGAACGAAGAACAAATGCAAGGATTCTAGAGAGAGAAATGGAAGGTTGGAAGGTGTGAGTTGAATAGTGAGAATGGGGTGCTATTTATAACAAAGTTTTGGCTCCCTCTCTCTCCTCTTGGCCGACCTCCCTCTCTCCCTTTTTCTCACATTTTTTTGTTCCATTGTTTTGTCAAATCAAGACTTTAATCAAACCCTAGCCTTCCCTCTCTTGTCATGTCCATTTTAGGCCATAACCTAGGTGATCATGAAGGGTTTTTAGTCTTGTCATGTCTTAAGATGGCTTGCTTGCAAGAAAGAATAAAATAATGGCTAGGATTGTGTTCAAGGAAGCCTAAAAATGGGTTGTAAAGTATCATTTAGGCTTAAGGCTAATAGGTAGCTTGTGAGAGTGTCCAAAACACAACACACCTCTCTCTCTCTCATACCATGCATATATATATATATATATATATATATATATATATATATATATATATAAGTACACTTGAGTGCTAAATGGTTTAGCTTACTAAGTCAAGGAAAAGAGAAATGATTATGGTAAGGCTTTCAAGTGCATTGTATTGCCCATTGGTCAACATTTTTCTTAGAAAGTGCATATATGTATATATAGACATATATAGGCATGCTTATAATAGGCTATGAGGGGTATAAACCTATATATAAGCACATATTAGTACTTGGAGAATCTAGGAAAGTGACTTTGGTGGACAATTTAGGTTTAGGGCTATAAGTCTTAGGTTGACATGCATGGCAAGGCTAAGTTTGCTTCTTTTGGAAGCAAAATGATAGCTTCCTATGATCCATGATTTATCTTGTCAAATCACATATTCATTGGCAATTTCTAATGTCCATTATCCAAGGGATAAATATATCTCTAACAATTATTGTCCAATGGGTAGAGAAAATAATGAAGATAAGTATGGTCTTAAATGACCTAACATGAAGTATAATGATTACCCCTAATGGTCTAATGGTTCAATTAGGGTTGGTAGGGGTTCACAAGGCTCAAAGATGGTAAAAAAAGGTTCATCTAGGGTTAGGAAATTGTAATTAGGTGAATTGGTAGTTTGGTTCCTCCAAGTAATCGGTTGAAAACTAATTTTACTTGCCATGTAGGATTTCTAATCAAGAAATATAATTTTAAAGGGCTTAAATCTAATTATGATGGATTATAGAGATTAAAAAGGAATTTTTAAAAGTAATACCAAGTACTTAAAAAGAAATTCCAATATATAACGAAATTTTTATTTATTGAAAATCAAGTCATTACAATACGAACTTTGTGTTTGATATGCCATCCATGAATAGCAATACCTAGTCGCCAACAATGACAAATTTTAGGAACGCGCTTATGTTGCACATACTAGAACACAATAATCAGTTGGATCCCCTTTTTTTCTAAACCTAAATGTAGTTTGAAAACATGTTTAACAAACATCCAATTAACATGATTTCAATGTGATTGGTGTTCTCAATGAGTTCTCAAGTAGTACTTAACAATCCTGATTAGATGATCCAAGTCCTTTGAAAATTCCGTCTTTTTCCTAAAAAAAAGTCCTTTGA
Organism: Rhododendron vialii; assembly: GCF_030253575.1. Lineage (NCBI taxonomy): Eukaryota > Viridiplantae > Streptophyta > Magnoliopsida > Ericales > Ericaceae > Rhododendron > Rhododendron vialii. Next base: position 23,680,724 of record NC_080557.1, on the reverse strand, counting down.
GAATAGCAAGATAACTAGAAGGGGAGTGATTTTCACACTCTCCTTTTTATATCTTTTTTTTTTTTTGTTGAAAGTGTGTAAATTTTTTGCTGAAAGACAAATAAAAGAGTGTGGATAAAAAAAAGGAAGAGTATAAAAATCAATTTCCTAACTAGAACCCTTGAATATTGTCAATCTGTCTCTGACACGTTTTTTGCTTTTCCTCGTTGTTTCATTGTCCTTCTTATGAGTTGCTAACTTTCTGAAGATATTTTGGCATAATAAAGCCTTCACAATATCTTCTTTAGTTCTTTCCGACCTGTTTGTTAATGGGATCGATATAGAGGGCGGATATACTATCACTTCGGATATTATATGTGAACTACTTATAGCTGGTGTTTGTCACTCAAAATACGTGTAAATTTGTATTCATATTTTTTCGCAATATATATATTTTGAACCACATTTTTATGGTTTCCTGGTTAGTCCATTTACAGCTATAGTTTTTGATTCTTCGTGAGATAACAAGGAGTTTCCATGGTGCAACCAGCAGCCCCGCTTTTATTTTTTTGATAAGCTGATCACACTCATTTTGAAACTTGTTTAATTAATTTCAAGTAAAGTTTACTCATTTTTGGCTGAAGCTCACATTAGCCATATTGCTCAGTTGACTATTCAGTACTTGTAGTTTCCCAAATCACCCACCCCATCATGCTCCCTGAGTAAGGTTTCGGTTTCTAATACTCTAATTAAGTTTTTTCTTCACTTATTACTCTAATATCTCTATGTACCTATCTCTCTTTATTTATGCCCAAAATCCTTACCAAACAACCTTTCTATGAAAATGAGACCCGTTGAATTTGTTCCAAAGTGAAAGTGTGGGTCAAAATGTTTTGCCAAGTTCCCCACAATCTAAAAGCAAGAGAAACAATTTTTTTTTTCTGATAGTTGTCGTTTTCTAATTACTTTTGCTCGATATGTCGTTTTCTATTTCAGCACATCATGAAATACATAAGCTAGGAGGAGACTATACGTGTTTAGCCTAACTTTTTAAGGCGGCGTTTTGGCACTGTCTTTTTAATTAGTTTCTTTCTCTTAACTTATATAAGATTCAAGTTAGGTTTTTTCATTTTTTTTTTTAGACTAGAGGAATAAAAAATTTTGATGTTTTGGGTCTTTTTCGTCATCTTATACGAATTTTTTTTCCAACTTTGGTTAACGTTTTCAAACTTTTTCGATTTCTTTAGTTGAGATGAAAATATAACGTAACAATTTGATCCCAATCTTAAAAAAATTAAGAGAAAGCAACAAAGATTTTATGCACACGGAACAAAGATTTTATGCACTACAGTTTAACAAAAAAAATAAGAAAAATAAAAAATAATTTTGACATTAACAACACCTTAAAACAATCTTGCCAAGAAATTCCTGAAAAGTAGGCCATGCTCACTATTGCCTAAATTCCACTGCTATTACTCTCCCAACATCTAAGTTTATGCCACTGTCTTTATGATCGTTTAATTTGAGATATTATTAAACTTATGTTTGCTAACAGTATTTAAAAATTGAAAATGAAGAAACTCACTAAAGAGAAGAAAAAAAAAAGGACCTCTTTCAATAAAAAAATTCAACTTTGAGTGAGTTTCTACATTAAAAAGAGGTATCTTTAGGGTCATTTTGTCTAAACTTGTTTCAATTTTTTGTCCATACTCCCTCCGTCCCTTTTTAAATGTCCTACTTCGTAACTCCAACTTATTAAAAAAGCATCATCATTATACCTTTCACATCAACTTTTTCCTCCACTTTCCTTACTTACCCATCATCATTACACTTTTTACTCACTAACTTTTCAAAATGGAATCTACTTTTAGGGACAAAATAGACAATGTACCAACTTTTACCCACTAACTTTACCAAATGGACACTTATTAAGGGACAGCCCAAAATGAAATACTGGACTATAATAAAGGGACGGAGGGAGTATATTTTTATATTTTCTTGGTTTATCTACTTAAAGAATAATTAATTATAAAACCTTTGACGAAAAATAGAAATTTTTACTACATACCAATTATACCGAATATCTTATTAAAAAATGATCGACCTAGATATATGTGGAGACCCGTAAATTATTATAATTTCAGAAATTGTTTAATGCGTGAAAGAATTGTATTGTTAATAAAGTTGTACGTTTGTTTGTGAGGGTGTACGGATATACGTCTACCGTTGTGTATCGGACATTCCGAGAATAGTTAAATTTTGAGTTTCGGTGTTGAAATGATGTGTGAAAGTGTTGGTAGCAATCGGGGTTTGATTTGATGAACGTTGGCGAAAAATTTCGAATCTGTCTTTAATGTACAGGTATAGATTTTTCCAGTACAGGTACATCGCGACCAGAAACTGTGAAATGCTGAAATTTCTGGGTACCTGTACAGGTACCGTCATTCCACGGTACCGGTACATTGTGCAAAATTTCTGATTTTTCAGCACGCATGACAGCTCACTATAAATACCTCCTTTTACCATTTTTCACACCCAAAACCCTCGAACCAGACCTGAAAACACCCCCTCTCACCTACCCAACTCCAATCTCACCCAAAACTCTTGATTTCAACATCAAATCTTCAAGATCCAAGGGTTTTCTTCCTCAAAATCACAAGATTCTTACATTTGGTGAACCAAGGATGAGTTTTATGTTCTTGTTCTCACTCTTTGAAGCTCTACCACGTTTTTCTCTCTCTCCTCTCGACTATTTGTTGATCTTTGCTTGTTATTCATTTTTTTGAGCTTTATTTACTCTAGATCTTGTATCCAAGCTTGGGTGAAGCTTGTCTTTGAAGGATTCAAGCTTATTGCTCTTGGTAGACCTACGGTTTTGCTTAAAACTCATCTAGGTAGGGATTTCTCTCTTCCTCTACATGTTTTGTGGTGACTATGTGTGATTTAGGTATTTATTTGCTATATATGGTCGAATAGAATGTTTTATGGTTTGAGAATTGCATTTTCTTTGATAGTGGTATTGTGGTAACGAGTGCCATGGTCCATGAGCTATATGTGTCGTATTAGATAATGTCGGTGTGTGTGGAATGAGTTTATGGCATTGGTATCAATTGTGACGATAGTATGGTTGTTGTTGTTGTTGTGAAGTGAATGGGGGATTTAGTGTGACGCAAGGGGTAGAAACACACGGTTCGCAAGGGGTGGAGTCTATTGTGACGCAAGGGGTGGAAACACAATCTCGCAAGAGGTGGAATTTTGTTGGGAGAAGTGTGTGGGCGTGTGTGTACGTATGGGTTTATGATTGGGAATTGTTATGACATTTGCAAAAGGGTGTTGATGTGCATTATTTGGATTTGTCGTTTATTTTGATTCGTTTATGCATATCATCTCATTGCATATAGATTTTGTAGAGAATTTTCTACTGGGCTAGTGTAGCTCAGCAAAATCCTTCTTTTCAGGTTCGAACGCAGGGCAATAGGTTGCATGACGTGGTGTATTTTGAAACGAAGACTTTTGGAAGCTAACATGACTTTGTTACTTATCCATCTTTGTATTAGTCTACTTTTGGATAGAGATGGTATTGTAACTAATTTGCTTTGTTTGATCTTTTGACATACGATTGTAATATTCTAAATACTTTGCACATGTATTTAATTTAATTTGGGCCACGGTACCAAGGATGTATTTTTTTTACTTTTTTTAAACTTGGAGACTTCGTTTGTAATTAAACAGGTGGAAAACCATTTTGGGTATTATTTGTCCTATGCGAGGATTTTTTATCGAAATGATTTATTTATTTATGTTGAAAATCGAGGGCGTGACAATATAGGCGGCTGAAGATGGTGGCGATGGAGATCGGTGCTAGGCGTCATGGTTTTCGACGATCGTCTTTCCCTAGTTGTTTTTGGGAGCCGATTTGCTGGTTTCTCAACGACCGTTTTGGGGGTTTCGGCTAGCAACGGAAGCGGCAAAACTACCCCATTTTGCCCACTTGACAGTTTCCCCGAATCCGTAGTAAGTGTGGTCATATTATATAGTAAATACTACCTTACTAAATGGTATTTAAAACTTGTTTACGTGATAAGTAATACTACATTTTTTGGCGAAAATATATAAAATCATACTCCCTCCGTTTCTTTTTAAGTATCCTGCTTCGTAACTCCTACTTCTTAAAAAGACATCGGCTTTGTTTGATTGGCAATTTAGTTTAGTTTTTAGTTTAGTTTTGGTAGTGAGTAAAGAGAGAAATAGGATAATGATTGAAGAGATGAGTAATGATTGGAGAGAGATAGCAAGATGAATTTAGGGGTGTCAAATGGGCGTATTTGGGTCAAAATGGGCAAGTTGTAAGTGGGTTGGGTCTTTAATGGGTCATTGACCCATTTAGACCCATTAATTATGAGTTCAATTACCCATACCCAACCCGACCCATTTATTTAAAATCAAACCCGACCCGCCCATTTATCCAATTACATACTATATACTAAAATTTTAAAATGACTAAAATACCCATATACACTGAAATGACCATATTACCCCTATACATTTAAATGGCTAAAATACCCATGTACAAAAAAAATTGTACCATTGATTGCCGAGACGGACGGGAGATTAAGTGCTGCGGTGGGGGAGTGACACCACTGAAAGGGGAAAAAAAAGTCGACTTTTTTTTTACTTAAAAGTGGTTATTTTCCAAAATATTTGAATAAATGTAAAATAAATTTACTTTTTCAATCGTCTCGTCGAGACGAATCAAATAGTCAAAAAAAATTAGCAGAAAATGAACAATCGTGAAAAAAATTGAATAAAGACAAAAAGTACTAAAAGAGAAAGTTGTTAGTGGAACAGGATCTAATGACTTTTGACTTATCAGGAAAATGCATTTTGAGAACTTCGGTCAATTAGTTAATCAGTAGGCGGTGATTCTTTTTTAATTATTTGCATTTCTATTTCCATTATTGAGATGAGAGAGAGAACAACTCATGACCCAAATATTTATAGTTTGGATAAGTATTTGGAGAATCTTTTTTAGTATTGAAAATAACGAATTATAAATGAATTAGCCGTTATTAACTTTGAAATCACTGCTATTTTTCTAAAGGAGATTTCACTGCTTTTGAAACGATTGTTATATGCAGAGAGAGAGAGAGAGAGCGCGCGACGGGGGAAGAGAGAGATTTGTTTGGTTCGGTTTTTTTTTTTTTGGGTCTATTTTTGAGATTTTTCAGTTACCGGAACGGCCCTCCCTGTTAAGAAAACTTTGACTCCACTCTCCGCAAACCAACAAACAGAGATGCGGTAAGTGTGTTAATGGGTTATATACATACCTTATTGGGTCATTTAAATTGATCCAATTAATGCTCAATTAAGACCCACTAATAGATGGGTTGAGACCCATTCTAACCCAACTTATAAATGGGTTGGGTTGGGTCTATTTTTTAGTTGATGGATTTGAATTTGTTAATGGGTTTGGGTTCAATTTGCCACCCCTAGAGATGATAAAGTAATAAGAGAGCTGTTAATCGCCCCTCCAGTGGGTCAGGCCCCCCTGACACGGGCTCCCTCCATTTCCCCCTTTTTCCCTCACATTCACCTGCATTCTCTCTCTCACTTCAGTCTCACTCTCTTTTATTTTATTTTTTGTTATAAAATTTTAAATTTCACTTATTTATTTTTAATAAATTTTATATTTTTAAAATCTACTCAACGAAATCTATCAAACGAGCCTAATATTGATGGTGAAATAATGTAAAACGGGAAAACTATATTTTTGTGGTAGTTTAAACTGTCTAAAGAGATTGAAAAATTAAGTGTTCCAAATTTCAATCCTTTTAGGGTTAATCAATGAGAGCCCTAGAGCGAAAATTTAATTATGAGCATTTATGATAAAATGACCAAAAAATAAAATCTTTCTACTGGTTCAAAAGGATTGAAATTTGGAACATGTAATTTTTTAACCATATTATCTCTTTGTTTTTAATTTTTTGGGCCAAATATATTTCTCTTTATTTTATTTTTTTTCCTTTATTTTTTTTAAACTTCTATATTTAAGTTTTCAAATAAATTATGTATGTTGAATCCACTTAAATTTACTTTATATTTCTCTGAACAGTTAATAATGCAAACTGAAATCAAATTTTATTTAATTATAATTGAGTATATAAAATCAATATATGAACATAAATAAATACACAAATTTAGTCAATATTTCTGCCAAATTATGGTCGTCGTCCCGGCGGATCTATCTGCATTATTTCGTACCACAATTGGAGGCATGCTTCATAAGGATGAGCCCCATCTGCATGCTTCATCTGATGCATTTGGTCTCCACCATATGATGATGAGTGGTACAGGGTAATGAGGGTATAAAAAAAACTTACACGAAGTGATTGCCATTAACATGACCAATAGCTATATTTTTGGGCGCTGCGAATAGAACTGGATGGGAGCTCAACGGTAAGTGAGTGAGATAACTCGAAGCAATCATATCGAATGTATGCAGTATAACGTGTATGTTGATGCGATGACAAGTCCCAATAGTATAGAATCCATCCAATGATCCTCTGGTGCCGATGGCTGGAAGCAACGAAGTCTTTGTAGCACTTGGTATACATAATCACGTTCTGGATAAAACTGATCGTACGGCATCCAATTTTGTTCAATCTCTTGCAAGTTTGAACCAGTGGTCATAATTAAATTTTTTTGAACCAACAAGCAATTTTGAATTAATGCTTAATTTTTTTAACTTTAGACAGTTTATATATTTCAAAATATAGTTAAAAAATTAAGTGTTCCAAATTTCAATTCGTTTGAACCGGTGGAAAGATTTTATTTTTTTAATCATTTTATCCTAAATAGTCATAATTAAATTTTGATTTTAGGGCTCTCGTTGATTAGCCCTAAGAAATATTTGATTCTACAAGTTCAAAAATTCATTATGACCATTAAAGATAAAATGATAAAAAAACAAGATCTTTCCACCGATTCAACCGGATTGAAAATCGAAACACTAAAAATAATTTTAAATAAATAAAAAAGAAAAAAGATACAAAGTACGTATAAACATTAGTATTTAAATAAAGAAAAAATAACAGAAAATAGGTTCGGATAATTTTAGGCCCAAGCGGGCTATTTTCGTAATAGGAGTGGATCTGTGTCGGGGGGTCTGACACGGGGGGTGCGATTAGTAATTGCCAAGTAATAATTGGATAAATAGGGTAATAATTTGATAGAGAAATAGAGTAATGATTAGAAAACAAAATTAAAACTAAACTAAAATGGGAAACGAACACAGCGATCATCATTATATCTTTTACATTAACTTTTTCCTCCACTTTCCTCATCCATCATCATTACACTTTTACTTACTAACTTTTCAAAATAAAATCTACTTTTAGGGATAAAATAGACAATGCACTAATTTTTACCGAATAACTTTATAAAATGGACATTTATTAAAGGACAATCCAAAATAAAATATTGGACTCTAAATAAGAGACGAATGGAGTATCATTTTTGGCACGAGTGCTTCTTTTTTTTTCTTCTCCTCTCACTAGTGAAAACTTCTAGTATGCTCCTAGGTAGTATAGGAGCATGATGCTCCCATTAAATATGGATTCTTATATTGAAAATAAGAAAATCACATCTCTTAATTAGAGCATTTACAATGCACCTTTATTCCTCCAAAATAGAGGATGAATGTGACTCATTAATGGGAGATTTTGTACTTTGCCCGTTCCACAACATCTTCTTAAAAAATAAATACTTATTTTACATTTTTAAACTAAAAAATAATTTTTTGATTTTTTTGTACTGTTCAAAAGATCTCAATGAGATCTATTAAATATAATCCATATTACAAGAAAAATTATTTGAGTAAACACATTATTTTTTAGCTTGAAATTACCTTGTTAAAAAATAAGTACTTATTTTGAGTTATGGAACTGGGTCATTTATCCCATTTTTTCTTTACTTTTTGTATTTTTTAGACAATTTTAGAGAGACCCATAGTTCTTTTAGAGATTTGTAATCATCCTAATTTACTTTTGGTCCTCTATTGTCCTCTAAAATACAGGACCAAAAGTAAATTTAGAGGACCAAATCTCCAAAAAGAATAATGAGTCTTTCCAAGATTTTTTTCAAAAGGTATAAAAAAATAAAAAAAAAGAAAATAAATTGCAAAAATCTTTTTTAATGGAGTATGTCATATTTATCCTCCATTTTGGAGGAAATGAAGGAATGAACGCGGATTGAAGATGCTAGGAGTAACTTTCGAGTAGGAGTAAAACTTTAAAGGGTCTTTTCACCCAAAAAAAAAAAAAACTTTAAACGGTCCCCACCACACACGGGGCACAAACCACCACGTCACCACCTCGGTAATCTAGAAAAATTCAAAAAAAAAAACACATTCGAATTTCCAACAAGTCCCAACGATCAGATCTACTGACCTACCGCTACCAATAGCCGTCGGATTTTCTCCCTTGCTCGACATTTAAGGTGTCTGTCCGTAACACAACCGTCTGCTTTCTCTCTCTTCGAACTGTTCGTCTCTCCCCCACCACTCGTAAAATATTCGTAAGTAGTTTATTTTCTAGTGAGAGAATCCGGGCGACAGAATAGAGCAGCCTCTGACATTTTGTAAAGGAGAGAGAGATTTGACGAAGGGGTTTTTTTGATTTTTGAATGCGATTGTTCTCTTGCTGTTTCTCTTGTCGTCTTCTGTTTAAAGCCTCGATTGCCTAATTTCTTTGGTTGTTCTTCAAAGTTACCAGTTTATTATTCCCATTTCAAATTTCTTCTGATATCCGACCGTTTGATGTACTACCCTTCTGCATCAGCAATATAGCTCTCTGGGTGTCTCGTTTCAGCTCTTGAGAGAGAGTTTTGAAGATCAAGCTTTGTGGGTATTTCTCTTTCTTGGAAATTAATTCTGGGTTGGAGTGACTTGGGAGATTTAAAGATTAAAGATCAAATCTATGTTATGTTTCTCTGATTTTTCAGAAGTATTTGGGGTCTCCATGAGAGAGAGAGAGAGAGAGAGAGAGAGAGAGAGAGAGAGATTTGGATAATCTTTTGTGGGTTACTCTCTGCTGGAAAAGGGGATCAATTTCTTGTTTCTGAGTCTTAAAGGTTAGTTCTTGAACTTAGCTTTGCTTCCTTTCTTTGCTATTGCTTCAAGAAGAAAAAAGGAATTAACTTTTGTTTCTCTTATATAAAAATTAACCCTTTTTACTCGTAGATTCATGGTTTTGTTTGTTTCTTTCAAAAGTCCTAAACACTTCATTTCACTATGTTCCTTTCTTGTTTGCTCTCAGTAGGAGTGGATTTCCGTTTTAAACTAATTTTTTCTCCTCAATGAGAACCTTTTCTTCTGTATGAATCGATATTATTACATTCCAAAGAATTTTTTTGAATTGGATCCCAAATTGAAGTGTGAGCTTATCCTTGCTGTTATGCACTCTTGTACTTCATTTTCTGAAATATTCTTTGGAATTTTTGTGGTTTTTGTTTGTTTCTTTCAAAGTTAGTTAACAATTGATCTACAACTTTTGAAGCCATGGCTTAGATGGCTATGACTGTGATTTGTACCTTTGTTTCACTTTCAGAAGCAGTGGATTGGCATTTTACCTTGGGTGGCTCTTAAAGGTTACATACAGTGAATGATAGTGAAAGGCCAAATCCACTTCATTTTTGAGGTACTTTTAATTTGTGTATTTATTAAGTAATTTGTACATGTGGTTGGTCCCATTTCAAAATTTTGAGTGCAGTACTCTACATACAACTGGGGATACAGACTCCTATCTTCTCTTCAAAGCAAAGTATTTTTCTCCCACTAAATACACAGCTTCTGGTTCTTGGAGGATAGTAATGTCACTTCAGCTAGCTAGAACCCAGCTCACCCTTTTACCTAATCCAAGTCATTGGATCAGATCTAATCCCACTGGATTGATCTCCACTATAGTGCATCTCCATAATTGAAAAGTAAAGTTTGGTTCTTTAGTGACTATTAAACCCTTCACCTTCACTTATTGGCCAGTTTATTTTATTGGAATGAGTAGTTTCGGAGTGTTTTAAATAAGATCTCCTCTTTCTTGGGGGAGGGCATTAGTGACACCGACACCCTTATTTGGACGGCAATGGATTAGCCGTTGAAATGTCTTTGTTTCACTGTCATCAGCTGTGTTTTTTTTAAAGGAGACTTGGCCAAAAATCTCATATTTATATTTTTTGAGCTCAATGACAAGCACATTTTACAATCAAACATAAGGATAAATGCGTCTTATGAAAGTGTCTAAAACCCTAGGATACCTTATGAAAGTGCCTAAAACCCTAGGGTATCTTATATATGAAAGTGTCTAAAACTCTAGGATATCTTATGAAAATATTTGAAACCTTAGGATACCCAATATATGAAAGTGTCTAAAACCCTAGGGGCCCCCGTTCGTTTAAGGGTTTTGAATTTTGGATTCTAATCATTATTCTATTTCTCTCCAATCATTACTCTTATTTTTTTCTCAATCTCTCTCCAATCATTACTCTTATTTTCAGTTATTACTCTATTTTTCTCTACCCTCATTACCTACAAATCCAAATTCAAAATTCAAAAACGAACAAGGTTTAGGGTACCCTGTGTCTAAACCACTAAAATCCTATAATAAAAAAATGCACCTTAAAACTCTATGAAAGTGCCTAAATCATAGGTACCCTACTCTACCCTAGAGTACCCTATAATTGTAGTATACCCTAGGATAGTTTTGTCAGTGAAAACATGTTTTGGCCTTATGGCTAAAAACCTCAAAAAGTTAAAGGAACTTCACTAAAAACTATTTTGTTGGCGTCCTTCTCCTAAATGCAAACTATTTTTTACTGTCCTTATGGCTAATTTTCCCTTTGCGTAATCATACACTTCAATACTATGAGCTTTCTTTGACTTTGGTCTTAAAATTAAGAATTTCAAATTTTAGCCCATACTTCTTAATTTTCCAATTCTATCTTACCGCAAAATTGTTGTTCACTTAGTTGATGGATATTGTTGTGGGTTACTACATCGGAGTCGGTTAAAACTACGAGAGATGGCGCTTTCCATCAGTTAACTAAAAGAAGTTTTAATCCCCACTGGTTAACGTGTGGGATTGGTCTAGTGATATCTTGAGCCGCCCGTGTAGGGCTTCAACAACCTGAGCTATTAAAGAAAAGGAAAAAAAGCTAATTAAACGGGCAGGAAGCAATTGTTTGAGGGTCTAATTGTAAAAATTGAAATTTCGGGGATCAAGCTAAGAATTGGCCAATACTGTTGAGGTAAAATGTAGCTTTTCCTTGTTCTATTATATATGTGGTCATCATTGGTTTTTAGTTTCTATTTCATGTGGGTATGCATTGAATGATAACTTGGCAAAAAGTTTTGAAAGGTCTCGTGGGGCTTTCATTAGGTAATTTGTTACTTATTTTATTGCCGGGTCTTGTTTTCAGAAAACAAGCAAAAAGATTCTCGTAATTTGTTTGATCAGTTGTTGGTTTATATCAATAATTTAATGTATGATTGTTGCAACTGCTCCACATCTCTCTCTTGATTTTTTTTTTTTTTTTTTGTTTCTGTTTTTGTCATATGGGTCTTGCCTCATTCAATCTTTGGTTTCTCCACACTCTACTCTTCTCCTCCCCACCAATCGTTTTGATTCATTTCCTCGGTAAAAATCTCATATTTTTATGATTCTCTCTTCTCTTTGAACTTGTGTCTCAAATTTGTGTAGTTCTATGATTTCTATCACATCTGCTTATGCTCTCTCTCTCTCTCTCTCTCTCTCTCTCTGGACAGCTTTTTGTAATAGCTTTGATCAGTAACCATGGAATCATGGTAGAAGAGGGTGTGGGTGATGTTTGATAATTGCTACTGGCCCACAGCTCTTTATTGGAGTAGTTTTTTCTATCACAGTAGCTTTTCCTGTTTTCTCTAAGTTCTACTTGCAACGAATTTTGATCAATTCACAGTTCATTTTATGCGTAAGAATCGCAGCTTTTTTTTTTTACCATTTCTTTTCACTTGATATGTCTTTGAATTCATGGCTCTCATAATCGTGTTTTTATATCACTGCTAATCAACTGATCCACAATCAAATCTTATAGCACTAATCTCTACTTTTGAAACAATTTCATTTCTCAATTTCTGCAGCTCTGCCCGTAGAAAAACCATGGTAGAAGAAGGTAGTAATGATGTTTCAGCCGATACCCTTTCGGTTGAAGAGTGGTTATCGCATGCCCAAGATCTAGTTCCGTTGGCACTTGACAAAGCAAAGGAAGTCAAGGGATTTCCAGGTAGATGGAAGATGATAATCTCAAAGCTGGAGCAAATCCCCTCCCGTTTGTCGGATTTATCGAGCCACCCTTGCTTCTCCAAAAACACCCTATGTAAGGAACAACTGCAAGCCGTTTCAAAAACCTTAAATGAATCGATCAAACTGGCAGAGCTATGCACGAAAGAAAAGTACGAAGGGAAGCTTCAAATGCAGAGCGATCTTGATGCCTTGAGCGGGAGATTGGACTTGAATTTGCGTGATTGTGGGTTATTGATCAAAACAGGAGTGCTCGGAGAGGTCACTTTTCCTTCTCAAACAGTTTCAACTGCTACAGATACCGAGTCTTTGAGTCATGGAAACATTAGGGAATTGCTTGCTCGCCTTCAAATCGGTCACTTAGAGGCCAAGCACAAAGCTCTGGATACCCTCGTCGAGCTGATGAAGGAGGATGAAAAGACTGTCTTGTCTGTCCTAGGACGGAGCAATATATCGGCTATAGTCCAACTGCTCACCGCTACTTCTCCTAAAATACGAGAAAAGGCCGTTACAGTAATTTGCTCGCTTGCAGAATCTGGTAGTTGCGAGAATTGGCTGGTTTCAGAAAGTGTTTTACCGCCTCTCATTAGACTCGTTGAGTCCGGTAGTGCAGTGGGGAGAGAGAAGGCGGTGATCTCTCTCCAGAGACTATCAATGTCACCAGAAACTGCCCGTTCAATCGTCGGAAACGGTGGGGTCCGGTCGCTGATCGAGATTTGTAATATTGGCGACTCTATTTCGCAGGCTGCAGCCGCTTGTACGGTGAAAAACATATCGGTTGTGCCGGAAGTGAGGCAGACTTTAGCCGAAGAAGGGGTTATAAAAGTTATGATCAATCTCCTTGATTGTGGAATTTTATTGGGATCGAAAGAATACGCAGCCGAATGCCTACAGAATCTCACTTCGAGCAATGAAATTCTCCGAAGGAATGTTATTTCAGATGGTGGGATTCGAAGCTTGTTAGTATATCTCGACGGGCCATTGCCCCAAGAATCAGCAGTCGGGGCATTGAGGAATTTGATAGGCTCGGTTCCGGTTGATGTTTTGGTTTCTCTAGGCCTTATTCCTCGTTTGGTTCACGTTTTAAAATCTGGATCCCCTGGTGCACAAAAAGCTGCTGCATCTGCCATTTGTGCAATTTCCAATTCAGCGGATATGAAGAAATTGGTGGGCGAAAGTGGGTGCATTCCCCTTCTTGTGAAAATGCTAGAAGCGAAGACCAACGGTGGTAGGGAAGTTGCTGCACAAGCGATTTCAAGTTTAGTGAGCTTTTCACAGAACAGGAGAGAAGTGAAAAGGGATGAGAAAAGTGTGCCTAATTTGGTCCAGTTGCTTGATCCGAGCCCTCAAAATACTGCAAAAAAGTACGCCGTTTCATGCCTTGCGTCGATCTCATCGAGCAAGAAATGCAAGAAGCTGATGATTTCTTACGGTGCGATTGGGTATTTGAAGAAGCTGAGTGAGATGGAGGTGCCGGGGGCGAAGAAGCTGCTCGAGCGGTTAGAGAGAGGGAAGTTGAGGAGCTTGTTCAGCAGGCACTAGGAAGTTGTGTTGTTTTTACTTTCTTGTTTCATTATCTGTATGAAACAAAAGTACTCAAATTAGTTGTTGGTTGGATGAACTAGAGTGCAGAAGTTTGCTGTAATCTATGGAACCACTAGTTAGTCAATAGTATTAAATTTATAGTACCTGATTCAGTTTTTCTTTTCTTTTCTGGCTTTTAGTATTTTGTATTAATTCTCTATTCCGTAGAGAGTACACGAGGTGTTGCTTTTGGTGAATTAAGAAATGTAGGGGAAGAAATGAGACTTTTTTGTCTAAGGAAGTTGTGTTCGTGTCGTGTCGTGTTGGGTTTGAGTATTGTATTTATACATAAGTACTGAAAGCAAAGTGTTAGTGCTTGAGTATCTGTATGTAACAGAAGTACTACTACAAGTAATTTTGTTGGATGAAGTAGAATGCACAAGCTTGCTAGTATGATCTTGGGAATCACTTAATCATCTTTTTATAGATTTTACATACATATTCGGGATCCAATGAGGGATCCAACACGGTTTTACCGTGCGGGACTCTCCTTTTCCGATCGAATTGCGACTATCCGAGCCGCTCAAAGTGTGCAGAACGTGATTTTAAAGGTACTTGCGAGAAATCAGCAAAAGAAAATGATCAGGAAGAGCTTGATCCGAGCAGTTTTTTACTGAACCGTTCAATAAAAAACTGTTCAGATCAAGCCCTTTCCGATCATTTTTTTTGCTGATTTCTTGAGGGAACCTTTAAAATCGCGTTCTGATCACGTTGAGCGGCTCGGATCATCTCAATTCGATCGGGAAAGGGGAGTCCCGCACGGTAAGACCGTGCGGGATCCCTTAGGAGATGCGGACTGTGCATATATATATATATATATATATATATATATATATATATATAGACACACACTCTGTTTCCCTGGAGAGTGCGTTAGAAAATGCTACTACGTGATCTTTTTGTCAATTTATTGTGATTTTTACAATCTTATATATTGGCTATTTGGTTCCCCCATCGGAAGTTTGGGTGTTGTATGTGTGTGTTTAAAAAGTTCACTCTACCTCTCCCTAATCAGGAATTGTCTAGGTGAGTTCATATGTGAAGTTACCCTCTTGCCCTCCCTCAAAAAAACTAAGTAGTGCCTACCCGTTGTGGTGGTGTCCGACCTCTAGTGCAGGCCCCTTAGGCCCGCCTGTCGTAGTGCTGCGATCCGCGGCGAGGCTCTTGGACCTGCGTCAGTTGGGTTAGCTCCCACATCGGGAGTTTGGGTGTTGTGTGTGTATTTAAAGGGTTCACTCTACCTCTCCATAGTCAGCAATTGCCTAAATGAGTTAGTAGGTGAAGTTACCCTCTTACCCTCCCTTAAAAAAATACTATATTGGCTATTTTGTTAAGAAGAAGAATGGGATTACAGCCTTTTACAGGGGGGATATAATGCTACTTTTTGACCCTTTCTCTCCCAGAAACGGACCCGGGGAGGTGTTGTGCGGTTGTGCGCATCCGGGCTGTCCGTTCAGTAAATTAATGGTCCAGATTTTATCTCGGAAATGAACATTTCGGATGCTCAGATGGTGGAGACGAGATTTGGACTGTTAGATTGCCGAACAAATGGCTCGAATGCTACACAGGGAAACAAATAAATTACTACTACCAAGGACCTACTTTTCTGCACTAAGCATCCACAATGGTAATAATTGTAACGACCCTGATTTTTGGTAAATAAAAATTTCGTTAAATATTTAAATTTTATTTTAATTACTTGGATTTGCTACAAAAAATTTCTTTTTAATTTTTATAATCCGTCATAATTAGATTTGAGACTTATAAAATTATATCTTTCACGCCGAGCAATCTAGTCATTTTCTAAAAACAAGTATGCTTATAAAAGCACTTGTATATTTTCTTAACGAGTTAGATAAAATCTTTAAATTATATTTCTTGGCTAGAAATCCTATTTGGCAAGTAGAGTTAGTTTCCAACCGATTAGTTGGAGGAACCAGACCACTGATTCGCCTAGTTACATTACCCTAACCCTAATTGGACCTTTTAGACCATCTTTGAACTATATGAACTCCTCCAAACCCTATAGGACCATTAGACCATAGGAGTAATCATTTTACTCCCATGACAAGTCATTTCAAACCCTAATTATTATCAATATTCCTTTACCTCTTGGTCCATAATGGTTAGGGAAATTTTTATCCCTTGGTTAATAGACCTTTGACTTGCCAAAGTTGACAAGACTATTCAAGCCCGTACCCACCTCTTTTATTCTCTATCCATTGAGTAATAGGAACTAGAAAAACTATGGTCCATTGGATAATAGCATGACTTGACTACCCATCATTGTACTTTAGACTTGTCATATCATGAATAATGTGACATGATTACGTATCCAGTGGATAATAAAACCTAGAAAAGTTAGTGACCATTAGTTAAAGCCATGACATCATAGTACCTTTGACTTGTCATGTCATGAATAGTATGACATGATTGTTTATCCATTGGGTAATAGAAAGTAGGGAAATTATTACCCATTAGTTCATGAGGTAATCAGAAGTATGTGTATCACTATACTTATCCCAACCCATATGCCAGTGTACTTTCCCCAACTTATAAGACAGTATGCTTTTCCAAATCTATGTGTTGTCCTATCTAGAATAATCTTGACATCACCATCACCTTTTACCCTTTGGTTAATAATTGCTAAGAAAATTTGTACCTCTTGGGTAATAGAAGTTAGTCTTGCCAATGAAAGCCTAGATTGGACCCGACAAGTCATATAGGAATCTTGGACCATGGGAAACCCTTATTTTGCTTCCAAAAGAAGTAAGCCTAAGCCTAAGCCTAGTCACATCAGCCTTACTTACCATCAATATCCCTTGGATAATAATTGTTAGGAGAATTTTTACCCCTTGGATCATGGAGGCTAGACTTGCCAAGGTGTACATAAACTTGACAAGACTAGTCATACCATAGGAGTAATCATTTTTATCCCCATGTTTAGTCATTTCAAGCCATAATTTTCACCAATGATCTTTTACCCATTGGTCCATAAATGTTAGGGAAGATATTATCCCTTGGACAATAGATTCCCATGACTAGTCATTTCAAAATTATTACCAATATTTTTTGTCCATTGGACGATAAATGTTAGGAAAAATATTATCCCTTGGACAATAGATTCCCATGACTAGTCATTTCAAAATTATTACCAATATTCTTTGTCCATTGGACGATAAATGTTAGGAAAAATATTATCCCTTGGACAATAGATTCCCATGACTAGTCATTTCAAAATTATTACCAATATTCTTTGTCCATTGGACGATAAATGTTAGGGAAAATATTATCCCTCGGACAATAGACTCCCATGACTAGTCATTTCAAAATTATTACCAATATTCTTTGTCCATTGGACGATAAATGTTAGGAAAAATATTATCCCTTGGACAATAGATTCCCATGACTAGTCATATCAAATTATTACCAATATTCCTTTGTCCATTGGACAATAATTGCTCGGGAAATTTGTACCCCTTGGGTAATAGCCAAGACTTTAGCTATAAATAGCCCTCCCATACTTCATTTCAACTCACACCAATCCTTCCTCCACCTTCTCTCTAGAAAACTTAAGAGTTCTTGCTTGTTCTTGCTTAGTTCTTCTTTGTTCTTGAGGTTCTTTCTTGAGTTCTTCAAAGAAACTCATCCAAAGCCGCCACTAAATAGTTCTTCGTTGTAGGAAGTTACTCCGCTCGATCACCGACGTACTTTCTGTAGCCACCCTACCGTCAAGAAGTAAGGTAGAACCCCTTGCCCCCTAACTCTACGTATAGAACCGTATATTAGAAAGTATAATGTCTTTACTCTTTATAAACATGTGTTGTTTTGAACTTTCGACAAAAGAGGAAAGAATGGATTTTTGAAAGATAGAACTTATCGTTTGTTTAGAAGTATTTGTATTTTGATCTTTAAAAATGATTATGAGTATGCATATATGAATTGCTTGTATTACTTGTGGTGTGATAAAGCATAAATGATTTCACTCCAAGGGCATCCGTACATGTGGCGTTGTGCTTTGAATAAGCATAAGTGATACACTTCAAGGGCGTCCGTACATGTGGCGTTATTTTATAAGTGGTGATTGAGTATGATGAGTAGTATTGAGTTGGATGATCTTGTTAGAATGTTTCATGCTTATTTTTGTCCTACCGCGGAGTCTTTGTATGTAACGAGACACGAGAATCGAGAAAGTAGAAACATGGCACCTAGGGTGTGATTAATGAAAGAGAATGTATTCCGAGGATGGAAATATTTTGAAACTACATAATGATCGGTTTTGGATGGCATTATGTGAGTTGTGTGCGTGTGCAAAAGTAAGATTTGTGAAAAACCCAATGAGAATCCGGAGCGGCGAAATCATTGTAGGGATACTCGGGAACCCGGAGCGGCGGAACCATTGTGGGATACTCGGGAACCCGGAGCAGCGGAACCGATGGTTTTGAATTGTGTGCGTTCCCATGGGAACCCGGAGCGGCGGAACCATGGTGAGGTATGGCTTGGTTATCCGCGGTACGGAGCCAATGCAATCGTGTGCCAATGGGAATCCGGTGCGGCGGAACCATTGTGAGGATACTCGGAAACCCGGAATGGCGGAACTGAGGTTGGGTGTGTTAAACAAATGATTTTTGAAAGATGGATTGGTATGTGAAAATGTTGACACAGTCTACGATGAGTCACGTAAGAGAAACTCAAAAAATCTTGGACACCAACGATAGTTATATAGCAATTGCAGATGTGTTATTGATATTGTCTTTTGTAGCTGTGTATACACGTATCATGTGGAAATCGATGTTTTATTATAACCTGTTGTTTGTAAGTTATGGGTTAGTGGGTATGGGATTGTTCTATTGAGCGTTGTAGCTCACGGTGTTACCTTTTGGTGACCCTGACATATTATATCGGTGGCGACGCTGGTATAATGTGTCAGACCTTGTAGATTATCAAGATGAACAGTACACCTTGGAGGCTTTTGGAACTGAGGAGCTGGCTAGGATGAAGGAGCAGGTGGAGCTGTAGTTAGGAACCCTAGAAACCCCTTCATTTGTGTAAATATTAAACTCTTGTGAGAGTTTTGTTGTAATAACGAGCTAGACTCCATTTGGTTTTATCAATAAAATGTTTATTTAACGTACCCAAAATTGGGGGCGTTACAATAATCAAAATCAATAACTAAAATGTGTCATGTCAGCATTTGATTATCCATTTAGTCCATAACAAAACTTAACAACCTCTATCTCCACATTGGTTATTTTTGCATTCCTGACAAAAAAAAAACCCCACAATACACAATGCACATTTGTTCAATCGCAAACGAGTTTCAATCACGCACCTGACCACGCCAAATTATTCGTCTTGATGAGACGATCCTAACGTGGGGTGTTTTTGACTTATCGAGTTTTGAGTTTGGTTATTGAGTTTTGGTTATTGGTAAAAGTTGTTAAGTTTGGTTATGGAATGGATGAAATTTGGTTATTTGGCAAAAGATTTGTAACTTTGCTTATTATAATGTGTGGTGTTTTTTTAGTATTATTAAATTTGTTTATTCACACCAAATTATTACAATGAGAATGCTCTAAGGTGATCTCACATTGAAAGCAATCTTGAACTTAATAAGAGTGCATTTTATCATGGATTTATTTAAGGGCACTTTGACCTAACTTTTTTGTTCTAGGAGTAGTATTTTTGTTTTTTTAAAATTTTGACTACATTTACATTGAATTTTTTGAATTAATTATTTATCTCGATAAGAGAAGTCTAAAAATTATAAAGTACAACCAAAGCAAAAAGAAAAATTCCGTACAGACAAAACTTTTATGCATCTGCCTTAATTGTCTTTAGTGTCGTTTTGAAACTTTTTCAACTACAGTCGTGTAAACCAAAAATGAAATAACATATATGAAGCAAGACCTACTCCCACCCATCCCAGGAATAATTGAAGAAAGTTATCTCCAGTTACCAACATTAGCATAAAAATAAAGTAAAAGTGAATAAATAAAACATAAATCGAGGGCTATGTGGATTCTCAAACGTATATGAAATGGAATAAAGATGGCTCAAGCTACTTATAAATGTAACCATAATTAACATCACTACGGTCGGGCTATCGAACATAGTGTAAAAAATGAATCTTGAGTCGCTTTGGTTCATATTTTTTTTACTTTTTTGATTCCTATGTCAAAAAAAATGGGTGATTCCAAAAAAATTCAGTCAAAAGTAAACAAAATATCTCTTAAAATAAATAATATTGATTGCCTTTAAGATAAATTAATTTAGGTATTCCAAAATGATTGATAATCTAATTTGTAATTAGAATATTATTGTTTGCTTAACCAAAGAATCCTCTCCCGTAGACGAATTGGGGATGATGTTGTGCAGTGGTGTGCGCAGCACCGTGCTAAGCACCTCTGAGCCATCGGATTGTTCATCCGATGGCTCGGATCTCATCTCGATAATGAATGGCTCTCGATCGTTAATTGCTGAGATGAGATCCGAACCGTCAGATATACGATCTAACGGTTCCGAGGTGCGCAACACGATGCTGTGCATCTCACTGCACAACACCAACCCGAAGTCCCGGTTGACCACAGTTTTTCCCATGGGCTCAATGGACATATAGTAAGGCGCGCAAGGGGAGACAGAGCATTGTCGTTACATAGTACTATTGATTTTCGCGCAGCACCGTGCTAAGCACCTCTGAGCCATCGGATTGTTCATCCGATGGCTCGGATCTCATCTCGATAATGAATGGCTCTCGATCGTTAATTGCTGAGATGAGATCCGAACCGTCAGATATACGATCTAACGGTTCCGAGGTGCGCAACACGATGCTGTGCATCTCACTGCACAACACCAACCCGAAGTCCCGGTTGACCACAGTTTTTCCCATGGGCTCAATGGACATATAGTAAGGCGCGCAAGGGGAGACAGAGCATTGTCGTTACATAGTACTATTGATTTTCGCAAGGTGAGACAGAGTTTAAAACAAAAACAATTGGAAGTTCATAAAACATCTCATAAAGCTTTTCCGAAAGCAGTTTTTACATAAATAATTTTAGACGTAAAATGTAGGGTACAAAACATTCTTTGGATCATTTTTGGTCCATTGCCACTAAATGAGCAGGTCCAGTGGTCTACTTAGCTCCTACCTATTTTTAACTGTTTTTCGTGGGTGTTGGTTCCCTACAATCGACTTTGGATGGATTTGTATTGTCTGTTTAGGTTTGAGGATATCTCTTATATTGTGGGAAAAAAACACTTGAGCCCTATAATGGGTGCAAAACATGGGTGGTATGCCGCCAGAGCCCCATGAACTCAAATATTCTATAATCAGAATTGAACCTATGCTTTTTGTTTGTTTTGCAATTTCAACCGCTAAATTGTACAAAAGATTTTGTGGGCAGAGTGCACAACAGATTCATTTGTTTGCCCTACGTACCTGTTTCTAATTGCATTTCGTGGGTGTTGATTTTTTGTGGGTAGATTAGTCTCAACCCATTTGAATGTGTGGAGAGTTGTGGAAAAAAAATATCACAACAGACTCGGTGGTCTGTCCTACGTACCTATTTCTAAAGCCAAAAAAAATTGACCTTGAGTTTGGCTTGATTGCAAGCGACCCAAACCCAATTCATTTACTAAACGAGTCTCTATAAATGAACAAGCCGAATTTTTTTGAGCTGAGTCGAGTTTTGAAATGTTAAGCTTAATTTGTTTATTCAATAGATTTCAAAACTCAAATTCAAACACGGCTCAATTATTAAATGAACAGAGCCCTAATGTGCCGAGCCATTAGTCAGCAGATATAGTCATATGAACAACAAAATGCACCTCGAAACACGTTGTGACTAATATCCCCAGGTTCATTAGAGAATGACAACCACAAGATGAGTTGAGAGTGGGAAACGAACGGCTGCGATAGTAAAATATCAGTAGGATTTAGGAATACAGGAGTAGTATTTTGTTTGTTTGTTCTGGGAAGGAGAGGACCAAACAAGCCCTTATCACTAGAACCAGAGGGAGAGATAGAGCTGCTGACGCTACGAGAGCTTGGATAAAAGACTGTCAATTTCTAGAAAGAAAACCAAAAAAAGTTGTAAACTTCGAGGCAGAAAAGCTCAGGCACTTCCCCAGGTATAACCTCTCTCTCTCTCTCTCTCTCTCTCTCCTGTCGATTGAATTCACAAGCCCTAGTTCTTTCATTTTCGTTTGCTTATTTCGATTTGAGGTATGTAGTAGTATCTCTCTACTTTGTTTGAAAAGGTTGTAATTAGTATATCTCTATTTATTGCGATTTCATATCTACGTGTAATTTGATTGGCAAGTAGGTTTTGTGACTTGATTTATAATATTTCAGCTTCATGTACGGGAGTTTGAGACTGGGCTTTGTGCAATTTGATTTCGGTTATTTGGGTATGAGTTTTCTATTTTGTGGTTCCTGTCTTATTGTTAAGGTAAATAAGAGGAGAAAAAAATTGGAAAATTTGAGTCATGTTTGCTGGTTTCTTGTTCTAAAACAAAGCCAAATATCAATTTACCAAGGAAAAAGAAGAAAAGAAACAACATGGCGTGTAAGCGCTGTGCTGGGTTAGAGTGCTGTGTTCCGAAATCCATATAATGGTAGCAAAGTTTTGCGAGTGTTTTGCCTGATTTTGCTAAAAAGTGGTTATTTCCCAAAATATTTGGGTAAAAGTAAAAAATTTTACTTTTCCGATTTGTCTAGACAAGACAAATCATTAATCCACAAAAATTTGGCGTAAAACTAACAAATGCAAAAAAAAATCAAATAAAGACAAAACAACTTATTTTCTAATAAGTTTAGGAGAACTCACCCTACTTTGGGTGAGAAGGGTCCTCTGATGTGACAAATCCTCATGTGATACAAAATGGTACCCACCACGTTCCTAGTTGGGGATCTGAGTCATTTATTTTTAGGCATAATTTACTCTCTCAATGTACACAATTTCACCCTTTGCGAAATTTGAATTCGTCTTCATTGGACATTTCCATACTTCCGTGATCGATTTTCTATCTAACACTACCATCTCACAAATGAGTTAACTTCTAATTTTATCGTTCCTTGTTTTTCTGTATATCCGACTTCGTAGCTATCACTTAGCAACCATATCATTCCTTCTTTTTCTTTTTTGCAGTCAAACATATTGTTCTTAATTTCCCTGAATCTTACACCAAAAAGCATGACTGTCTTATATTCATCTCATGGCTTTAATCATCTCTTTTTGTTTGTTTCTATTTTGAAAGATATTCCCTTAAGTTTCCATCTTGGAACTATGAAGCCTTTTTGCTCCTTTTATCAGGTTGCATGTTTTCTTTGGGTTTTCTCGACTAAGTAATCTACTCCTTTGACTTTACAGCTGAACTGAAGATAAAATGAGTACACTAGATGTAGCCAGAGCAGAACTTGGCCTTGTGGTTTTGTATTTGAACAAAGCCGAAGCCAGGGACAAGATATGCAGGGCTATACAATATGGTTCAAAATATTTGAGCAACGGAGAGCCTGGCACGGCCCAAAATGTTGACAAATCAACTAGCTTGGCACGGAAAGTTTTCCGTCTTTTCAAGGTCGACCTTAGTTGTACTTTAAGTAATAAGCTTCATAATGTCTTTTCACTAACTTTCTTGGTCTCTTAGTTAAGTACCTTGTCTTGTGAGAAAATTATTGCATATTCATTCTGGCCTAATGTCCTATGTACCAACTACCAAAGGCATTGTGTATTATTTTTCGATTTGAAAGGAAATTAAGTAGTTGACTTTGCTGATAATATTGCAAAATTAATGTTTTTCAATTTGTGGGGGTATGGCGTATTTTATCTTGGTCTCATCTTAGGTTTGTTCGTTTATGCAGTTTGTCAATGATTTGCACGCTCTTATTAGTCCGACGCCTCCAGGAACTCCCCTTCCACTTGTTTTGCTTGGAAAGGTACACAAATGGCTCGCTGACTGAACGCTTTCTACTTTTTAATGATATACTTTTGTCACCTCTAACCACAATGCTTTTCTCAGTCTAAAAATGCACTGTTGTCTACTTTCTTGTTTCTCGACCAAATTGTCTGGCTCAATAGGATGGGCATTTATAAGGTATCGGATTATTTTTCCTTACACACTCAGTGTTGTTCACTGATATTTGAGGCTGTATTTGGATCAAGAATTTGTAGCTGGATTTGTGGATGGTAAAAAAATATAGAAGATTCTCTTAGCAGATTGGAGATTTTTTCCCCCATCTCATCTTTTACCTCAACAACAAAGAAAATGTTGGGATTTCCCATCACATATTGAAGATATGTTCCCTGACAGCATCTTTTACCTCAACACGTACCTCCACAAATTCTTGATCCAAACAAAGCCTAAGAGAAGTGCTCACAAGGACCTTCGATTTTATGTGTTATGTTTAGGAAAAAGAACGTGCGGAGCTAATTGGCAGAATATCCCTGTATTGTTGGATGGGTTCTTCGATCTGCAGTACCTTGGTTGAGGTTTGCCACTGCTTCTCTCTCTGTGTTTGTTTTTCCTATATTTACTCCGTCCATTGGAGAACTATTTTTACTTGGGAAAAGAGCATGTGGTTTTGAGGGAGCACATAAAGGGCACGTGTTGAGTATATTTTGCGTATCCGTTTGGCCCTTGTTTACCTTGACATTTCTTGCAGTGATGTTACGAGTAGACATATTAGATTATCTGTCTGCATCTCCCAAAGGTGGTGTTGAAGACTTGAAGGGGCACAGAATAGCACTCACAAGTAAAGCAGATATGAGGAGGCAAACAAGGATTGGTGTTTCAATTGTTTTACTGAGCACAGTGGATTATAAAAAACACACCGTCCCAATGGGAAAATAGAATATATGGCCTATGCAGATAGTTGTGAACAGTCCTGTCTCTAGTCCGAGACCTAATTTGGTGGCAGTTAGCAAAGTGCAAACGCTTGAAATTGTCACAATCTCGAGGCCCTATGATTAGATCATCTATTCAGATGGAGCATAGCAGACGGGTAGTGTACCACGCGATGTTACAATGTATCTCAATGAACAAAATAGAATTTACGGATGTTCTAATTGTAGAGCATTAGATCTGGTCCAAGAAGTGACAAATTTTTAACTTTAAGATGATTTGGGCCCAACCAAATGGAACTTTTGAAATATTATATCGGGTATGGTGAGAAATTGAATGACGACTACTAATTGGATTTTGAAGATAGACAAATTCAGGAGATCTAAAAAGGGTAATATGGACTACACTTATGGAGGGCAGGGAGTAATGCTTATTATGTTGCTGTCAATTATTGTTTTATTCTTCAGGTGAAAGTACATAAACACCTCCTCAACTACTATCATTTTTTCTCACGAAGACCCCCTCACATTTAAAAGCGCCCATACAGACCCCTTCAACTAATCTCCCTTACTCAAGTGACACCCTTCCATCTCTAAAGCGTTTGTGATGAACCCCTTCATCCATAAATCAGACAAAAAAACCCTTGTTGCATTACATATATACACCCCCTCTAACCCTTCTCTTTCTTCCCTCAACAAACAGCCTCCAATCAAAACCTAAAATCGACAAACAGATCTGAAACTTTGGTTCATATATATATATATATACAGAAATCCTATGTGTACCGACCAAAGTGTAGGGAAACCGTACCGACCGCCGCGCGCAGCCGTCTCCGGCCACCGGACACCCGATCCGAGCCGTCCAAAAATTTAAAAAAAAAAAACCGAGGGGCCCAACTTGGGAATCAACGGCATCCGAGGTATGTAAGGTGCTTGATCCGAGCACCCTTTTTTCGTGTATATATGTATATTTCCGCGAATATACATATATATACGAAAAAGGGTGCTCGGATCAAGCACCTTACACACCTCGGATGCCGTTGATTCCCGCGTTAGGCCCCTCGGTTTTTTTTTTTTAAATTTTTGAACGGCTCGGATCGGCGGTCCGGTGGCCGTTGGTACGGTTTCCCTACGGAAACCGTCGGTGCAGCTAGCACTACTATATATATATATATATATATATATATTGGGGCCAGTTCCACCCACGCAATTTAAAAAAATAAACACTCCATCTCAATAAAATCAATAGTTGGATTAAAACTTAAAGGGACTGTATTCTCCAACCCCTTCTCAATCACAGGTAATCTCTCCCTCTCCGTCTAAGCTATTCTCTATATACCCTAACTGACTAACCACTGGCTCCGGTGACCTTTTTTTCTCTCTCTTCCAATACATACACACTCTCTAAAGAAAAGTTAAAAAAATAGAGATGGGAAAAGCAACGTAGCAGCTGCCGTTGACTGTCACCACCATTCTCCTCGGCTTCTCTTCTCCCACACCTCTCTCCTTTCCCTCTTCTTATTCCCTTCTCATTTCTTATCAGCAAAAGAACTACCGTGGCACCTGCCGCCGTCGCGTCATGGTTTTCGCTCTATTTTTTGTCGTTATATACAGAAGGTTCTCTTTAAAATGATTGATATAAGGAAAAAAGAAATTGTATAAAACAAAAAAAATGATTTGAACGATTGATAGAATAAGGGTATAATATAAATGTTAGGAGGTCTCCATGGAACAAAGTGATAGTTGAGGGGGTGTTTATGTACTTTTGCCTTATAAAAAAATGGTATCTTAGTCATTTCCTCCATTCCGTTAACGGAATTAGCATTTTTTTCGTTTTCAGTAGTTGAGGGGGTCTGTATGGGCGCTTTTAAACATGAGGGGGTCTCCATGAGAAAAAGTGATAGTTAAGGGGGTGTTTTTGTAATTTCGCCTATTCTTTATTACAACATAGAATGGTCAAATGTGCTTCCTCTGATATATATATATTTCAGGCTGCAGAGCTTGGAAGGCTTTCCTTATCAATGAACAAATTAGAGAAGGATCTGAAGGATTTGGATAAGTACAAGGTATTTTACTATTTTTATGAGGGCGTGCGCTTGTGTAATTCGTGGGGGTGTAGTAATTTCTCTATTTCCTTTTCCCATGTTTTTTTTTGTGCATTTTGGAAATGTAGAATGAGCAATACCGTAGTAAACTCAAGAAGTCAAATGAGCGGTCATTGGCCCTGGTTAAAGCAGCCATGGATATAATGGTTGCAGTTGGACTGCTTCAAATGGCACCCAAGAAAGTCAATGCCCGTGTTACAGGTGCCTTTGGATTTGTCAGCTCTCTCATCTCGTGTTATCAGGTATTAACAAATCGTTGCCGTCTTTCCGTTTTGTCAACTCCAGTCATGCGTGTTAGCTCTTAGCCTCTTAGGGCTTGGGAAATCAGTTCGTTCATTTGATGTTAGGGGTGGAGGATATGGTATTTTTTATATGGGTTGGTATATAGATGTGTTTTGATACTCCTAGCTGCTTGGTCTTGAATGGTTCAATATCACAAAGGTTATGTTAACTAGAGCACGGGTAATTCTGGTCTGGTATGTGGGCTGGAAACATGACGTGGCGCGCTTCGTGCTTTAATAGTGGTAAAAAGGCGTAGAATTGTATAGGTTAGTCTATTTTTGTTTGGTAAAAGAGATTTTTATTACCAAAAGAACAAAAATACAAGGAACCAAAGGGGGCATACCCCTGAGAAAGCAGAAGAACTACACAGTAAAATTCAGAAAACTACTCAACAGCCCTATATACATCATGACTACAGAATTTTCTCCGAGATATTCCATGCTTGACACAAAACCTTGTTACCACACCCTATCTCTCACATCCTTTATAATCTGATCAGAAATGTTCTCTGGGAAGGGCTTTAGTTTTTTTGCCAAAAAATACAGTCTATCCTTGCCCTCCAAATGTGATTGATCTCCTACAAATGCCAAACTTCTGTAAGATTTTTTCCCAGATCAAAGCTGAAAAAGGACAATCACAGAATAATGTGTCTATGAGATTCATTACTCTTTAGATAGTCCTTGTTTATAAATTTCTGTTTTGAAATTCTAATTGATAAACAGTTGAACCCATTGTTAGGAGCATTGAATCTTTTCTACATTGTCCAATCTTCCTTTATTTTGGTTCATTATATTTTTGATGTTTCTCCTACATGAAGAGGAAAACATAGGACATAAACAGAGAAAAACGTTGGGATTGTTTTGGCACACTTCTTTCACCCTTGTGGAACCAAGGAGTGCCATGTTTTGGAACGCACTGTTTTGAAACATTATCGATTTCTGGCTGTAATAGAACAAGCATCCTGGAATATAATTGCCCTTGTTCAGTACGCACTTTTAGAAAGTTATATTTCTGGATGGAGCTCAAAAACTACATCGGGTTATTGGATTCGAGTTACTGAGTATTACTCTCACCTCCGGTATTCTTGTTCCTTGTTTCTCGCCTATGCAGTTGCTTCCATCACCTCCACCCCAGAAGGCCAAGGCACCTTGAAGGGAGGCTGCTCCTATGTCCAACAAATCTTGAATGCAATTTGAATAATTAATCGAAGGTTGTGAGGTACATCCATATGTTGGTGTAGGGTTATGAGCAATTTATACGGGGAGGGTGGTGTTCCGTTACAGTAATGATAAAATATGTTTCACCTTATTGGTAATTGGTTCGTGTCAATATCCACGTTGTTCATTTCACCTACATTTTTCTGTTACTCTTTGCATTTGTTGTCTTGTTGCTGTGCTTGGTTAATCTTGCTATTCAAAAAAATACCCACATAAGGGGATAATTTTGGGAAAATGACGGCCAATGACGTGTTTTGATAATTAATACCCGTCAATGATAGTTTCAGTATTAGCAAATGTTCTTAACATGTCCTTGGCCGGTATTAATTATCAAAACATGTTTTGGGCGTCATTTTCCCGATAATTTTCTTGATTTCACCCCAAGATTCCACTGACAAAATAAACAAGATTTTGATTCTTTTTAGGAGGAATTTTATATGCCCAATGAAAGCTTGATTCAATCGCACATTTCCGCTAATAAGATTAATGCTACATGACATGTCTAAATGAGATTTGTTCTCTATCAATGAAGCAACCTTGTTTGGTTTGCATTTTTGAAAGTTATTTTTGATGTAATGAGTGGTAATAAGTAGAGAGAGATAAAGAGAAAAATGAATTGAGAAACGTGTAGAGAGAAAAATGAGATGAGTTGAGTTGAGATGTGAACCAAACAAGGTGTAAATAATCATAATTCGCGATTTGATCACGTTTTTATTGTAATTAGATCAAATTTTGTATAGGTATGGCCCTATAAAATGACGGGCAGTGCTATGAATACGCTTTTAAAATACAATTTAATGGTTCCGAAAATAGTTGTATACGAAGTGTTTTAAAGGTGTTTTTTAGACGCGGATTAAAAAAAAAAGGAGGTTTTTTTAGACTTTTTGGTAAAATGACTGCTTTGAATCATGAAAATGAGATCAATGGCTGGCCCAACTGTTCATAACTTTAGATGGACCGCAGAGAAGCTGTTTTTGGGACATGTAATGGCAACTGTCAAATTGTTTTTCTTTCATTTTTCGATATGTATTGGAAAATGCTTCCGGACATAGAAACACGTATAGATGTATCTTCAACCGATTGATATGTGTGGGTTCAACGTGCATTTTATGCTATCTATGTGTTTCAAATGGTTTTGAACACATCTATGTCTGTATTACTTGCTCATTCCCATTACATTCCACAAAGACTACCTTATATTATCAAAAGAAACTTCAATGTGGTTTTATCAATCTTAAATTAATCAGCTTCAGTGCAATAAAAATTCGGGGTCAACGAATTTATATAATGTATAAAATGTATTCTTGAGCAGTAGTACCCTAATTTTCATGAGATCCTCATCTTGGACTAGAAACAATGCAGGCAGTGCCAGCAAGAACACGGGTTTTATTTCACCTTGGCAAAGTAGTACAGTAATTAATAGCTCAAGAGATTCTACATTTGCATTAGAGAGAGAGATCGAGAGATTTTGAGTCGCAGTAACCCTAAGCCAAGTCGGGTAAAGGAGCAAACTTCACTTGCTATGTTTGGATATGAATTTGTAAGTAAACTTATTGAAGCATTAGATCGAGGAAGATAAAAACTCCGTTGGTTTTATATTTATTTTTTCATTTGTCAATACCAATATCTTTTTCGGAATTTATTATGAATGATGTTGTTACTCCGTTTTTAGGTGTTTTATACTACGATGACAACGTAAGAAAGCTTTGTTTTTTGGAGGACAATCTATAACAAATTTATGAACTGGTAAACCTTTTCAGCCATGAAAAGTTGCTGCCAAACGGATTGCCCCAAAAGTGGAGATGAGTTAAATCCTTTTTGTTACCAAATACGGAGGGGTGGGTGGGGTAAATCAACTGGAATTTCTTATTATGTGAGATTGGTCTGAGTTGAACCAAAATCGCTTGTAATAAGAAGTTACCCTCCAATCTCCATTAATTAAGTTTAAGTCAACTCCCTGGAAAAAGAAAGAACTCTGATCTGGGACTATCCATACATACATAAGCTCTCAAAACTAACTCCACTAAAAAAGGACTAGCTGAAATTCCTATCTCAATTATACCTCCACCTCCACCTCCACCTCCACCTGCACATATGCATGCAGAGCCTTCCAATGCCACCAAGTAGGTATCTGATCTCGTCCCTCCTACAACCCAAACCCCCCCTAAAACTAAAACTAATAAAATCCCTGTCCCATCTCAAACAAATCCACGCCCAACTCCTCACCAACGACCGCCTCAAATCCCCACCCATCCTTGCCCAACTTATCCAACGCTTATCAACCCCACTCGCCACTACCCATGCTCATCTAATCCTCACCCACTTCCACCCTCCAAATCTCTACCTCTTCAACGTCCTGATCAGGTGCACCAAACCCAGAGACTCTATCCATCTCTTCGCCGACTGGGTCTCTAAATCTTCCCTCCCCTTCGACGATTCCACTTACGTCTTCCTGCTCGGCGCCTGCGCTCGGTCTTGCACCGCGGTTTCCGCATTGTTCGAAGGGAAACAAGTGCACGCTCGGGTGATCAAACATGGGTTTTTGTCGGATGTCATGGTGGGAACAACTGCTGTTCATTTCTATGCGAGTAATTGGGACGTGGGCTCCGCGCGCCGACTGTTTGATGAAATGACCGTGAGGAGTAGTGCTACTTGGAATGCCATGACAAAGGGCTACTGTTCGCAGAAATTGAAGGTTGGGGAATATGCCCGTGATGCGTTCGCGTTGTTTAAGGAAATGTTGGTTGGTGATGTTAGTGGCGTTACACCAACCGATACGACTATGGTTTGTGTTCTTTCCGCAGCTTCTCAGTTGGGTGTTTTGGATACCGGCACTTGCGTTCATGGGTATATTGAGAAGGCAATTTATTCCCCGGAACTTGATGTGTTTATCGGGACTGGCCTTGTCGACATGTATGCGAAATGCGGTTGCCTGGACAGCGCTATGTACGTATTTAAGAGAATGAAAGAGAGAAATGTGTTGACGTGGACGGCTATGGCAACCGGGCTAGCCGTTCATGGGAAAGGAAAACAAGCGCTGGAGATTTTGGATGCTATGGAAGCTCATGGTGTGAAACCCAACTCGGTGACTTTCACTAGCTTGTTTTCTGCCTGCTGCCATGCCGGACTTGTCGAAGAAGGCCTTTGTTTGTTCCACAGCATGGAGAGAGAATTCGGCATTGAGCCTCTGATACAACACTATGGTTGTGTTGTTGATCTTCTAGGCAGAGCAGGGCACTTGAAAGAGGCATACAGTTTTGTTAAAGATATGAAGGTGGAGCCGGACGCGGTTTTGTGGAGGTCTTTGCTTAATGCATGCAAAGTTCATGGGGATGTTGTGATGGGGGAGAAGGTGGGGAAGATTCTCCTCCAGTTGCAGCAGCAGACAGAGCTTAGTGTTGTGGAGTCAAGGGATGTGAGTGAAGACTATGTTGCTTTGTCAAATGTGTATGCTTATGCTGAGAGATGGGAGGGTGTGGGAATGGTTAGGGATATGATGAAGATTAAGGGGATTCAAACTAAACCTGGTTGTAGTTCAGTTCAATCTTTTCGTGGCTGCCTCTTGGATGTATAGTGGATAAAAAATAATAAA
Source organism: Rhododendron vialii (assembly GCF_030253575.1). Classification (NCBI taxonomy): domain Eukaryota; kingdom Viridiplantae; phylum Streptophyta; class Magnoliopsida; order Ericales; family Ericaceae; genus Rhododendron; species Rhododendron vialii. The sequence continues at coordinate 23,648,795 of NC_080557.1, read as the reverse complement.
TAAATAAAATAACTTGGAAACAATAGGTTTTACTTATTTCTCATTGATAATTGTTCGTTTTCTTCGGCTCTTCGAGTTACTGATATGGCCAAAATTGAAATCAACTAGATATATATTACATTTTTCTTGAAGTTTATTCGTAAAATCATAACTATCCCTGCTTTCTCAAGAAAAACGTACTTTGTTCATATTGTTACCGAAGGACTTTGGCAACCTCGAATCCAGCTCACTCAGGAACTGATGATCGATCTGAAAATATAAACAGTTCGGATTATACTTATGGGCTTGGGACGACACTCATCTGAAGGTCGATCCATCGGCATCCTGCTGTGCCTTGGGGCCCTTCTTTCCCAGGTCCGCGCCAGCCCAGTACCTACTCCCAATGGTTGAATTTTGGGGCTATGTTTCTTTCCGAGCTTGGGCTGCCAACTCCACACAGAAAAAACACAAGCATGGTTTGGTCCGAATATTGTTCGTAGAGTTTTTTTTGGTTTTGTTTTTATACCAGAAACAATTGATATTTGATATCTTTATTTGGTGAATTTATTTTTTGAAAAATTATGCATTAAAATATTTTATTCAACGAAAAACACAAGTTTTCATTACGATTAATTGAAATAATTGAACAAAGGATATATATTCTAACAATAATTCTTTAGGGACCAATGGGTCCCCTATCGAAATCGTACCGACGGCCGTGCCGGGCTGTCTTCGGCTACCGAACGGCCGATCTAGGCCGTCCAAAAATTAAAAAAAAAATCGAGGGGGCCCACGCAAGAATCAGGCACCCTACACGCATATTCTAATTTCTAGGGACGGGAGAATGCGGATTACTTCCGAACCACTCCACAGAGGTCCCAAACTCAGCTATCTCGAGAGAGAGTTGGGAAAACGCTACTTGGGCAACCAATGTATTGGCGCAGACTAACTTTTCTCACAAATATATATACACACACAGTCCAGATCAAGTCTACACCTCTTCTGGTTCGCACAGTCTGCATCTCTCATTTTCTGATCGAATTTTGATAATCAGAATCGCTCAATGTAAGCAGAACGTGATTTTAAGGATACCAGCGAGAAATCGGCAAAAAAAATGATCATAAAGAGTTTCATCCGAACAGTTTCTTTTGATTCTTTTCTATTAGTATTATTTTTTTCCTCAATAGATGTCTAGCCTACTCCTAAGTGAAGTGGGAAGGGGTACCGATAAATGGCTACCGGTGGAGCAAAATCAAAAGGTAACAAGTACTCGCGCTTCTGGGGAGAATCGAACCCTTAACTTTCATATGGAATAGGTGAAAAAGTGTCGTTGGGTTACTTGGCGATTCTTTTTCTATTATTTGGACAACCACTTTGTCCTTGGCAATGTCATACAACAATTTTAGCGTAGCTAATCACATGGGGTTGGGTAGGGCAGGTAAGGGTCGTGGCCCTACCATAGATCATTTTTCAGTTACCAGTGACGGCAAAAAGTGTATACACACACATATAGCTACATAATTAATGGCCGATATGGTCCATAGTTCTTTGTGATTGATTTCGACTTTTTACTTGTTCATTTTTCGTCTTAAATTCTTTTTACGAGGGTGTTCGTTGAAGAATTAATGTGTCGATAAATACTACTTGGCTCAAAAAATAAGAACTCGTGAGGACAATAATAATCTTTTGTATTTTTATATAGTATTTTTTGATCGTAACTATGCATACTAGTATATGAGATCTTCTGTATAAATAATTGGTTAACAGTGATAGTGAAATTTTTTTAAAAAAATTTTGAACACCCTCTTAAAAAATCCTAGAGCTGTCACAGACTATAGGTGGATCTCAGTTTCAAAGAAAAAAAAGAAAGAAATCAAAACACCGATGCATATAAAATTAGTACTACATATGTAAACCAACCTAAGAAGTACTGTATTTGTCTTGATATATATATATATGTTTCTTCTAAATTATTCTAATCCAGCAAGAAAAAATATAAAAACTTCTGTTTCAATTTATTTTTGTATCTTATCTTTTTTTCAATTTCTCTAAAACAGAGCCTAAATTTGCTGCGGTTTGCAATTTAATGTAGCTCCCGCACATGCTCCTAATTAGGGGTGAGCAAAATAACCATGAAACCGTGAATCCAGTCCAAACCAATCCAAACCGAATAGTTTGGTTTGGTTTTTTAATGATGTGGTTAGGTCTCGGTTTAAAAAAAATAGAAACCGTGTTAAATGGTTTGGTTTATGGATTTACGTTAATGGTTCTGGTTCCAAACCAATCCGAACCGTGTGATACACACACACACACATATAATATATAATTTGTTTAGATATACTTAATACACTTAATTTCCTTATCTAATACTCTATTCCACCACCCTATTCTTTTCTTTCACTTTCAATATTAATTTCCTAAACTTCCTATTCCTACAATTTCATTACGCTAAACATACATGGTTTGGGCTTAGTAAAGTGATTTCCTACTCTTTTATCTCGGTAACTTACTTTCTAATGTATTCTATTCTTATTTAGTTGATTGATGTTAGTGAGTTTTGATGATTTTAATATATTAATTTCAATATAACTTTTAGTTTAAGTTATCTTTGCAATTTTAAGTACTTAAAATAATTTATAGTAATGATATCTCAATTTTAAACGAACCGTGGTTTAAAACCGAAACCAAACCGCCTTTGAATGGTTTGGATTGGTTTGGTTTTATGAATTTTATGGATTGGTTTGGTTCTCTAAATTCATAATCCGTAAGTAGTGGTTTCGTTATTGGATTACTATAAAACCAGACCAATCCGATCCATGCTCACCTCTACTCCTAATCATAATAACTCTTTTCCTGCATAATTTTTTTTTTACTTTTCTACCTTTCTTTGTTTTATTGTAAAATCATTCTACAATAATTACTTTAATAACTATGGGATACTCATGTATATGCACCCTAAGACTGTAGGTGGATCTGGGTTCCAAGGCAAAAAATAAAGTAGATGAAAATACTAATGCGTATAGTTAAATTTAGTACCACAGGCGTAATCCAAATTAAGAATTTTTCCTAATCCAACAAGAATTTTTTTTTTTTAATATAGCCCCAGCACATGCTCCTAAGGTATTAAATGCAGTAGTTCCCAATTACCACTTAAAATAGTTGAAGTCAAATCCCTCCAATTTAATACTTCTTCTTTTCTTTGTTTTTTGAACTACTTCAAATTTTAATATATATATATACACACACACACACACACACACACTTTTCACGTCATATAAGCAAACCCCCCCCCCCCCCCCCCCCCCCCCACTGACATGGCCCTCCTTTCCCCTTTTACCCTCTCTCCCTCCCTCCGTCCCTCCCTCCGTCCCAGCACTCTCTTATATTTGATTTTTTTGTTATAAAATTTTAAATACTAATAATTTATTTTTCACGTATTTTTTTAATAAATTTATATTTTTGAAATCTACTCAACGAAATCTATCAAACAAGCCTAATATTGATGGTAAAATAATATAAAACGGAAAAATTATATTTTTTACGTAGTCTAAACTATGTAAAGAGGTTGAAAAATATGTTCCAAATTTCAATCCGTTTTTACGTAGTTTAATTATGACCATTTAGGATAAAATGAGCAGAAAACTGAAATCTTTCCACCGGTTTAAACAGATTGAAATTGGAAACACTTAATTTTTTTAACATTTTTAGACAGTTTATATATTAAAAAATATAGTTAAAAAATTAAGTGTTCCGAATTTAAATCCGCTTGAACCGGTGGAAAGATTTTAATTTCCTGATCATTTTATCCTAAATGACCATAATTAAATTTTGACTCTAGGACTCTCGTTGATAAGCCCTAAGAGATATTTGATTCTAAAAGGCCAAAAATTCATTATGACCATTTAAGATAAAATGAAAAAAAAAACAAGATCTTTCCACCGATTGAACCGGATTGAAAATCGGAACACTAAAATAATTTTAAATAAATAAAAAAGAAAAAAGATACAGAGTATAAATATTATTAATTAAATAAAAAAATAACAAATTAATTGCAACGGTTGAAAGTTGGAAGTTGCAACAGTTGAAAGTTAATCGTACCATTGGCTGAAAGTTGCAACAGTTGGCCAGTCTGAAGTTGGAAAAAAATTAATTGCGGTTGAAAAGTCCTTCTGAAGTTGGAAAAAAATTAATTGCACCATTGGTTGAAAAGCCCGTTGCAAATTCGACCGTAGCGCCTATATATTCAGTTGCCTGTATATTTACTTGTGTATGTCTTGACCTATATTCACACTTACTCTCATTCACCACATCCTTAAAATTTTCTCAACTTTCATTTCATTTTCGTAATTCATAGAAGAACATTATGGATCAGTGCAATTTTTCATTTTCGGATAGTTGGTCAGTTGGAAACAATGTTATGAATGATGTTTCGTGTGGGGAGAGCAGCTCCTACGTTGGGCGAGATTACACAACCGAATTTACGACTGACCAGGTTAGTTAGTACGTATTTGTTGTTATTATACATATTTGTTACTTATTTTGAAAGTAGGTTGCATAATGTTTTGTTTATACGTAGTCATCTTTTTTGTTATAGATATTTGAAACTAGAGCTGTCATGGTAGATTGGGTGCGAAGAGTTGGTAAGGAAAATGATTTTGTGATTGTTATAAGTAAATCTGCTAGTATAAAGGACAACAAGATGACGAAATGCATTTTTATTTGTGAAAGAGGAGGATTGTACAGACCGCCACCGGAAGGGTATTCAATGCAAAGGATTACTGAAACTAAAAAAAGGATTACTATGGTTCTGAAGATGAATGGGCTCAAGTACGACATGACCTTATCCAAGAGATTGAACAAAATAGGGTCCTGTACGATCAGGTTTATCCAGAACGTAATTATGTATCCCAGGTGCTACAAAGACTTCGTTGCTTCCAGCCATCGGCACCAGAGGATCATTGGATGGATTCTATATCATTGGGACTTGTCATCGCATCAACGTACAATGTTGTACTACATACATTTGATATGATTGCTTCGAGTTGTTTCACTCACTTGCCGTTGAGCTCCCATCCAGTTCCATTAGAAGCGCGCACACATATAGCTATTGGCCGTGTTAATGGCAATCACTTCATGCAAGTTTTCCTATACCGTCATTACCCTGTACCACCCATCATCATATGGTGGAGGCCAAATGCATCAAATGAAGCACAAGGATGGGCTCATCCTTATGAAACACGCCTCCAATTGTGGTACGAAGTGATGCAGATAGATCCGTCAGGACGACAACCACAATTTGGCGGAAATATTGACTAAATTTGTGTATTTATTTATGTTCATGTATTGGTTCTATATACTTAATTATAATTAAATGAATTTCGATTTCAGTTTGCATTATTGATTGTTCAGAGAAATATAAAGTAAATTTAAGTGAATTCAACATACATAATTTATTTGAAAACTCAAATCTAGAAGTTTCAAAAAATGAACAACAAAAAAAAAAAAGATAATATATTGGGCCCAAAAAAATTATTTAATATTTCATGTTCAATATTAGACTTGTTTGATAGATTTCGTTGAGTAGATTTCAAATATATAAAATTTATTTAAAAAAATACGTGATTTCAACATTTTCAGACAGTTTATATATTAAAAAATATGCTTGCAAAATTAAGTGTTCCAAATTTCAATCCGTTTGAAGGACGCGGGGGCTCTGCTGCCCACCATGGGCAGCAGCCCCAACCCACACTCACACACGGCACCGTTTTATCAAAGGAAAAAAAAAAAAAACTCTTTCGCTTGCAATTCTATGGAGCAGAAACGTGATTATGAGAGCCCTAGAGTTAAAATTTAATTATGTCTCTTTAGAATAATATGATCAGAATAATAAGATCTGCGCGTCAATTCAAACGGATTGAAAATTGAAGCACTTAATTTTTTAATCATATTTTTTAATATATAAACGGTCTAAAAAAATTAAGTATGCCACTTTTTAATTCGTTTGAACAAGTACGAAAATCTTATTATTCTAATCATATTATTCTAAAGAGATATAATTAACTTTTGTCTATAGGACTCTCATAATCACGTTTCTGATCTACAGGATCTTAAATAAAGAGCAGATACTTAATTATGAGAGCCCTAGAGACAAATTAATTATGATGCTTTAGAATAATATGATTAGAAATATAAGATTTTCGTACTTGTTCAAACGAATTAAAAATTGGCGTACTTATTTTTTTTAGACAGTTTATATATTAAAAAATATGATTAAAAAATTTAAGTGCTTCAATTTTCAATCCGTTTGAATTAACGCGCAGATCTTATTATTCTGATCATATTGTTCTAAAGAGACATAATTAAATTTTAACTCTAGAGCTCTCATAATCACGTTTCTGCTCCATAGAATTGCAAGCGGAAGAGTTTATTTGTTTTTCCTTTGATAAAACGGTGCCGTGTGTGAGTGTGGGTTGGGGCTGCTGCCCATGGTGGGCAGCACAGCCCCCGCGTCCCCGTTTGAATTTGTGAAAATATTTTATTATTCTGATCATTTTATCCTAAATGGTCATAATTAAATTTTGACTCTAGGGCTCTTGTTTTTTAACCCTAAGAGATATTTGATTCTACGATTTTCTTAGGGTTAATCAACGAGAGCGCCATATTCAAAATTTAATTATGACAATTTAGGATAAAATAATTAGAAAACTAAAACTTTTCCACTGGTTCAAACGGATTGAAATTTGGAACACTTAATTTTTCAAACTCTTTATACATTTTAAACTAGGGAGAATTTTTCATAAGTCCATTATAGCACTTTTTAAACCCACTAAGTCCATTCCTAAATTCTAAAACTCCCTAAGTCCACTAACCTATTAGTAAGGATATAATAGCCCTATTTAGTCTAATATACCCCTGTTTTTAAAAAACAATTTGCCCCGTTTTTTCATCAAATTCAAAAATATCCATTTCAAAATTAAACCTATCCCGAAAAAAACTCTAACATCCATTACAAAACCCACCCCCCCTCCCCCCCTTCCCCCCCTTCTCAGAAAGATGATACAGACGTTTCGAGAAAAACAATACATCGCCATCGGCCTTCTTCGTCGCCGTTCGTCACCATTTTTGCAGTCGTACGTTATTCTCCTCCATTCGTTGCCCTAGTTTCAGTCGGAACTTTTTCTCCGTTCGTCGCCCGTGATTCGACCGTTCTAGTCGCCGTGATTCGACCGTTCTAGTCGTCATGCTTCGCCCTCATATTGCCGTCAGATCATACGACGCAATCGATACACTAGGTATGTTTCCATTCGTATATATGGTTATATAAATGGTTTTGCTAATTTTATTTAGGGTTTTGTAGTGCGAGTATCTATATTGTTATATCAGAAATTAGATGATTTTTCGATAATTGTTTGTTGACCACGTTGATTCTTTGTTCAAACAAGTTATTCTGTAAAATTTATGAATTCTTTATGCTTTTGTTTGAGCAGTACAGTTTATATGCTTATATAACTGGTTTAGTTATGTTAAGTTAAGGTTTTGGTTGCAAGTATATATCGTTATATCAATCTCTTAGCAGTCCAGTTTATGCTTCTATTCGTATATATATGGTTATGTAAATTGTTTGCCCAAGTAATGTTGGGGTTTTGATTGCGAGTACATCTGGTTATATCAATGTTGGATATATATTCGGACCAATTAGGCCGATGCGCGGACCATTTCAAAAAACTAATTTAATTGGTGTAATTGTTATAACCAAATTCAACGAATATATGGTTTTACCTATGTATATATGGTTATATAACTTGTTTGGCCAGGTAATGTTATGATGTTGATTGCGAGTATATATGGTTATATCAATGTTGGATATATATTGGGATCAATTAGGCCGCTGCGCGGACCATTTCAATAATCTAATTTAATTGGTTTAATAGCTATACCCAAAATCAACGAATATATGGTTTTACCTCTGTATATAAGATTCATATGGTTTTATATTTTGCTGGTATAGTGTATAATTAGACGTATAACATTTAGGTTATATAACATTTACGTTTTCATTTGACCCGCTGATATCATGGAACATATATGGTAATATCAATTTCTCGAATCCTTTTGCAAACATATAAAGATGTTTGTTTCCATATGTTAATTTTTTTCATTGTATGTGCAGCAATGTCAAATCCTAAAAAAACAGGGAAAGAGTTGGTACTTGTGGCGTACGCAGCAGAAGCTCGTCCGATAGCAATGATTGACCCACAAAAACAAATGAGGCAGAAGAAGACACCAAGGAAGCGGACAGTAGACCCAATTAGCATAATTATTGAGGACAGTGACGATAATACCGAGGTCGTCAAGTCTACCTCTACCACCCCCCGGAAAAAAGTGGCAGCAAGAGAGAGAGTAAAGGACCAGTAGTAACTGATGAAACACCAAATATCCATCGTTCCCCATCCCCAAGAAAAAAGGCAGACATTTATGATAAGTCTGAGGTAGTCAAGTCGTCCTCCCCCTCCCCCGCGAAAAAGGTGCCCGCAATGAAGAGAAAAGCATCAAAAGTAGCTGCTGCAGAGACAACTGTACAAACTTCCTCCCCATCCCAAATTAAAAAGGCTACCATGTCAAAAATCAAGATCAAAGACCGTGGGACAAAGCCAAAGACTGAAAATGTTTATGAGAGAAAGAGGAAAAGGGCAAATAGGGAAGCTGAAGGGGTTATAGATATGCAAACCCCGACAAAGAGGGTGACACGATCTTCTGAGGCAGTGTAGAAAATCCAAAGAGGTAATGACAATGAAGAAACAAAGATTGACAAACGGAAGGCCAAAAAAAAGAAAGTAAAAGAAATACAAACAGATGAGCAAGAAGAAAGGGAAGACAAAGGATTTAAAAGGAAAACAAGGTCTCAAGTCTCCTAGGACATAAAATCAAAAGTGAGGAAAAAAAAAAGAAGAATGAAGAAGAAGAGGAGTGGAATGAAGAAGAGGGGGTTGAAGAAGAAGGGGATGAAGAAGAAAAGGGAAAGGGGAAGAAATGGCAAAAAAATAAACGGTTCATGGGCAAGAAAGGCATACGAAAACAAGAAAAAATGGAACCCGAGATGTCTAATAATCCCCAAAAAGTAATGAGGCACATTCAGTACAGGTAATGACACATGATCATATGTATATGATTGTTTTGATATAATGTTAGATATATTATACTCACATGTGCAAGCATATATATGATGTTATATGAAATATATATGGTTATATATGATAATATGTACCATTTTGAATATATTGCAACAGCATACCAATGTTATTTGTTCCATATAAACTTTTATATAATGTTATATATAAATTACTTACTAGTGAAATGTTATATATGTTGTTGTAACCTGAATTATATATGGTTATATATGATATTATGTATCAATGTGTATTTTTTGCAGGTCAACTTTAAATACTGTGGTAAAACTGATAAAGAGTATTCCTACCGGGGAATTCACACCACTTCAAATTCAGGAGATCAAGAAAACACCGTTCGCAGAGCTTGTGTTGGGTATTGTCGAAGCAAATCTTGATGAGGCCTACGTAAGGAAAAACGATACTGACGTATTAAAGTTGGTAAAGCAATATGAGGGGACGGGTGGGAGATTCAAATTGGGTGGCAAATCTGTAAGATTAACAGCCAAAGAGGTTACACTGATATTTGGAATACAGTCTGGTACTACGAGGATTGTTCTAAATCTAACTCCAAGGGTTCCAAATTCAAATTTTGCGGATCGTCTCTGCCCAGGTTCCAAAGGCCAAAGGATATTGACCATTCCGGTACTAAGGGAATTCTTTGCCAAAGCTGTTAAAGGTGCGACTTTGGAGGATGCGAAAGACTTGGCTCGTGTCCTATGCCTTTTGTTAATAGGGACACTGTTTTTTGCAAACACACAAGCCAGAGTGAGTTGGGGTTACTTGGAGTTCATTGAATCTTTGGATAACAGCACGTCTTACGATTGGGCAACCTTCATAACTGAAGACCTCATTCAAGAACTAAACAAAAGTGCTTCTTCGAAACCAACAAAAGTCGGAGGATGCGTAATGGGACTGATGGTAACAATGACTTTATTGTTTATAATTTTCCTAGCTTTTCCAATTTTTTGGTATGTTTTAATCTCATTTGTGCCTATATTCGAAAACAGTATTGGCTTTGTGAGCATGTGCCTTTAATTAAACAAGGAGATCCACAAATCATACCAAGGTTCATCAAGTGGAGGCTTGGTGACCTAACCAAGGCACTGCATACAAACATATTGGACTCGCTCGATCCGCAATCGGTAAATATTCTATATGGTTATATGTTTTTTGGAGTTACATAGTTTATCCATTATGAAACAGTTTTGGTGGTAGATGTGAGTTATAAACATCATTGTTTATTATATTTTTTTAAAGGTATTATCCTCAGAGTTAGAGCCAAACAACAACGAGGAAGAATTGTACAGGTTTACCCCAGTCCCTGGACACGAGGCTGATGTAAAGGATTCTAAGTTCAAGACGGCGGTTGATAAGTCGGGCGATGAGGTCGTGCAGGATACAAGTGATGAGGAGACGGATAATGATCAGGATGAAGTGGTAGCCCTTCGAGGAATAATCAGAAAGTTGACTGAAGAAAATGCGGAAAAGGACCAGATAATTTATGAGCTTCGGAGGGAAAACAAGGAGAACATTGCCACAATTGCTGAACTTAGGAGAAGGATTACAAAGCATCAACAATCCACATCACCTGGTTTCGGATTCGAAGGCATTTCGGCACAGTTTGATAAAGATCACCTACAACATGAAAACATTACTTTACAAACAGAGATTGGTGGCATGTTCATAGAGAAAGACATTGTTGAAGAAAAACTAGAAGTGGTCGAAGACATCATTGATGATTTTGTGACACATACTGTCACACAAACGTACCTGGTAATGTTCGTATTTATTAGGTTATATATGATCTTTTTTATATTATGTTAAAAATATTAGGTTATATATACAATTATAAGTGGATTTTTTTTTGGAAATCAGATCGGTGAAAATGTGGGTGAGAAGGAGTCCAAAGCTAAAAAAGTAGATGCCGGGACAGAGATACATGAAGTTAAAAATGTGGACAAAGAAGAAGGAGGAGAAGAGATACATGAAGTTGAAAATGTGGACGAAGAAGAAGGAGGAGAAGATGAAGAAGAAGAAGGAGGAGGAGAAGAAGAAGAAGAAGAAGAAGAAGAAGAACAAGAAGGTGGACGGTTTGAAATTGTCCAGAATGAGGGTGGGCCAGAGCACATAATGGTGCCAGATGCAGATGTGGACAGTACAACTGTTGAAGCATACATGAGTATACTACAATGCGACACACCTAAAAGGAAGAAGGGGAAAACCAAAGTCAAAGTGAAATCATCGTCCCTGACTAGAGGAGTGAAGAAAACTTTCACCAGAGTGGAGAAGCGATTAGACGATTTTGTCTACGTTGATTTGAAAAAGGGGGCAAAGAAATCATCAAAACAAAAGTGGAATCCGAGTGATGTACCGTTGATTCACTTGCTCCCGAATACCGATGCAAACCTATTGCGTCAAATTGTTGACTGTTCTGACGCAGATCTCAAGTAAGTCAATATACTGCAATAATATAACCTCATATGGAAAGATTGCATTACATGATCTATGCTGCTGTTTACAACATTATATTTGTGCTGACAGTTTTTTCGTAGACATAATTTTCAGTCACTGCCCAATCCAAACACCCAAACGATTTATGTAGAGAATATATGAGAAAAAAAGATAATTATGATAATCTGAAAAGTAATGATGGTGTTGAAATTATCACTTGTTGTAATCTATAGAAGCATACTCATATTGTACCACAACTTAGTTCACATAGTGCACTGTGTTCCCTCTCCAATTCTAGTAATGGAAAAGGCAAAACATGATATGGGAGTGCAGACACATTAGCAGACATCAACATTTTGATGATTCCTAGATGCAGTTTTAGGCTTTCATCTAAACAGAAAGCTACTGCCACTATTGAATGATAACAATACTACTGAATTCTCAAATGATTACATGATATTGGTTTTTTGTTGCATGTTGCATGTTTCCATGAAATCTCGTCAGTAGCAACCTTATACAAGTTTTTTGTTGCATTAACAAGTTTTTTTTTTTGGCATATAACCTCATAATTTTTTTTTCATTACATATTTTTTTTCCTCTGAGCTGATCTCAAGTAATTGCTGAAATTTTTTTGGAACACGTGTGATAATAGTTGCACCGTCTGGACCAGTGATGTGACGAGAGAAGTTATACCCCTGGAAGACTAATGAAACTCTTGCAAGGAGGGGACGTCTCAAATTGGGTATGGCAATTATATCTTATATACAAATCAAACTGGATATTGGTCGATTCTATTGTTACCTAAATATGGAAACTAATGCAGATGATCGACGGTCTCGCTCGTATGTTAACAATCCAGCTGGAAAAAGATACGCTTAACCATGGTAACGTTGCATATTTCCCATGCACCATCTGGGTAAGAAACATCTATTTTACTTTCGTAATTGACTTCTTATTTAAGGTTATATATGATCATCTGTCTAATGTCCTTAAAACCTTTTTCAATGCAACAGACTATACTGCACAACAAGAAAAGCGACATGAGAACAGTTCTGCTCGACGAAAAGCTCCATCGTGTGTTTGAAAACGTTCGGGAACATGGCACTAAATATTATTGGTACTTGGTATTCCCTATGAATGGCAGCGGGGACAAACCGCTAAAATTTAGTCCGTACCATTGGACCATTCTTTTCTTTGATGTTAGGAAAAAGAAATGGATGCACTACAATTCGTTGAAGAAGAGAGACGGTAGAGATCCAATTCTGAAAGACGCTACCTTTGTGGTACACTTAATAATTTCATATATGCAAATACTCATAAATCCATTCACGAACAATATCAACACCACTAATGTTGTGCTTCCTAAATGTAGAAAAAATACGTGGAAAACTACATGAAGGACAGGCATGCTGAGCTGAAGAACAAAAGTACCGGTACAGAGATACTCTTTGAAGAACAAAATTTTGATGCTCCAATCTGCTCACCTCAAAATGCTCCACAACAAGAAAATACATCGTAAGCTTCGAAACTCCATAAAACTTGTACATACAGCAGTTTGCAAAAAACTCCATAAAACTTCTCATTCTTATTGGCCTCGAAACTATGTAGGGTTGATTGTGGGGTTATCGTCTGCATGCTCATGGAACTATTGGCGCACCTTGAACCAATGCCAAAAACACTGACGAAGACAGAAATTGATCAGTTTAGAGCTGGTTTAGTCTCCCGAATTTTGAACGATGAAGGTAGAAGCTGGACAATAAAGAAATGGGAAGCTAGAAGGATGGGGAAGGGGTTGCAATGACCGTTCGTGATATGGAGAGTGATATGATGGTGAAGATTGTAATATGGGGAGTGAGATGGTGTCCTCGGTACAAATGTGGTTTTAATTTTTTTGTAAGGATAGATGAAAGTTTTGTTTTGGAATTAGATGGTACAAAATTCTCTGATGGTTCATTCCGAACAAACTTTGACTTATACGACAGCAATCTGATATTTCCCACAGATCTGTATCAGATTTTTGACATGTTTAACTTCGTATATATGGTTATATAAAAGTTGTTGGAATTAAGATGTTGCTGCTGTTCTGTTTCTTGCAGCAGTTGTAATGTTCTGATATGCTTTGCACACTAGTGTTCTGATGTTTTCTACTGCTGTTATGTTCTGCTCCTTATTGGCTATTGTCTGTCCTTTCACTGCTGCTGTTATGTGTTGCATATGATGAATCCTTGATTTAATTAGTAGTGGCTCCAACTGTGATATATCAACTGTGTAGCTCCTTTTACTGTCGTTTCCTGTTTGCAACTGCAGACTACTGTTGTAGTAGTAGCAGATAGCTGTTGTTGGTGGGTTTTTGACTACTCATGCTATTATATCTATTTTTATAGTACCTTATTTCATGTCTATTAGCTGTTATAGTGGCTTTTAGCTTGTATGGACCTATCATATGGGGGTTGTCCCTTGGAGTGTACATGCTTTTCTATGGGGCTGTCCCTAGCATAAATCTGCTTCGGTTTTTTTGCTGCTGTTAGAATGTGCAGCTGTCTTCCGCCTGTCAGCTACTGTTAAGATTGCTATGTTGTTGTTTTGGCTGTCATATCATTGTTATACAGCTGCTGATGTTGTGATTCTGGTTTAAGTCTTAGCTACGTGATGGTGTGACTACGGCTGTAATTTGGTATAATGTGTGGCGGCTCAACTATACAATCTGCCTACGGCAGTAATCTGGTGATGTATGCCTTTTGCATCAATGATATGATGCATGTTCTGTTATGCTACAAGTTGATGCTGTATGGAACTGCTGCCGGTAGGAAGAATGGCAAACACAGTTGATCCTAAGAATGGCACACACTGCCTCTGTCCAGTATTTGAAGTGTTTTGTTGCTAGTGTTAGTAAAACAAGCTTAATGTTATTCTGTTATCTTTTGTTGGTGTCTTTAAGACGTTGTTTCCTTCCCTCTTAATATTTTACGAACATTTATGCCAAGTTTTTGGAATGTTATATGTAACTCAAAAATAAAAGTATAATATATAATGTTATATAAGTACATCAACGTTATATACAGTGTACCAGGAAATCAAAATGTATAATGTTATATAACGTTATATAACATTAATCTGTCAAACTGTACAGAATTGATGTGCACCTGAAAAGGACAAGGGATAACTTTATATAATGTTATATAACGTTAATATCTAAAACTGTGCACAACTCATGTCTACAAAATATTAAACTCTTTATTTATCCATAATCCAAAAGAAACAAAATAAATATTTAAGCATGAAAAATGAAAAAAAGAAAAAACAAACAAACCACCAACTTTATTCTATTATCCATCCTAATCTCTCCTTTATTCTCATATTTGACCTCTTTGCCTCATATATCGCTTGGCTCTTTGCATGTTCTTCGATTGTGCTTTGTGGCCTTGTGACACCTCCCACATTTATTAGGCCTGGTATATGACTCTTCACCTCTTGAACGAATGCGTTTAACTTTGGGCCTACCCGCTGGCCGCCTATTCCGAGGAGGGTTTATAACCCGGTCACCTTCCTTCGTAAAATCAGGAATGTCACTCTCTACAACCGGATATATGGGTTCTTCATATGTACGCCGATACGCATCAACAAGGTATAACGGATCCATGTGGTCCACCAAATTTCCTTCCCCTCCACAAGCTTTTATAATAACCGTTGCAGCATGTCTACACATGAATCCGGTAGATTGCCAATTACCACAAGAGCATGTCCTTTCCTCAACAGATACTACCTTCGGGATACGACAGCGTACTTCGTACAAACCAGCCTTTGACATAATGATCCTCCATGACCTTCCTTTCTTGATAAAGTGAGCTAACTTCTTATCCATCTTCGGACAAATCACTGAATTCCATTTCATCGACTTTGCTCTCCTAGCTGCCATTTGCCTCATAATTTTGCGACGAAGCTCATCAACTAAATAAAATACAGGCATTTCCCGAGCTTTAAGAATCCAATTATTAAAAGACTCCACAGCACTAGAACTCATCTCGCCATACCGTTGACCTTCGAAATAGGCGTTACTCCAATGCTCTTTGGGGACACTCGCAATAAAGGTCCTAGCTTTATTTCCGCCAAATTGGTAAAAATCTTCCTCAGCAGCTTTGTAAACCGACACCGATGAAGCATATGCACATTTGTTGAACAATTCAATGAGCCTGTTCCGAAAACCTTTTCTAAACCGTCCCGGAAAGTGATCCTTCAAGTTAAACTGTATGTGATAGAGACAATATGCATGATAACAACTGGGGAACATAACAGGAATGTTGTTGACAAGACCTGCGTTACGATCAGTAATAAAGGTTATAGGACGAGTGGACAATGTACTCCTTAGAAGGCCAAGAAACCAAGTCCAATTAGCTTCATTTTCAGCATCACAAATTGCATAAGCTACAGGGAATAGACCTGCACATGAATGATAAAAAATTACATCATATGCAAACTTTTGTCATGTGTAGCTTCGCATAATAAAACATACAATGTTATATATTCAAAACTGCACAAATGAAATCTAATATATAAGGTAAAAATATAAAGAACCAACGCAAACATACATTGATTTGCATCTTTCCCTGTTGCGGCAAGGAGTGATCCTTTGAATCTACCTTTCAGATGGGTCGCATCAAGACACATAAAAGGCCGACAGTAGTTGAACCCCTTGATACAAGAGTCAAACGACACAAACAGTCGCGAAAACTCCTTGGTTACAGGATCAGATTCAAGCCTCAAAACGATCCCCGGATTCGTAGCCCTTGCAGCTTCAACGTACCACCGAAGCCTATCGAATGAACCTTCATAATCTCCATATAATCCCCCCTTTGCCTTTTCAACACCTAACCAAGCACTATGATAGCACAGATCAAGACCATACTTGTCCGTAAACATATCTATCATGTCGATAGGTGAAGTCTTGGGTTTTTTCTCAACAATCCCAGCTATCTCATTCGCAACCAGACGGGATGACACACGCTTATACTTATTGGTTCAGTACGTTGAACCACAATTATGCTCATTATGACACTTTCTAATATGAAATACTCCATTGGTTCTATTTAAAATAGCATGCACGTACCATTCACACCCTACAATAACACAAACAGCTGTCACCCTAATATTGTCATTTTTCACCAAACGGTACATAAAGCCATTCTCAATCGCATATTTAGCCAGATCCTGCCTGAACTCCTTCACACCTAAGGGAAATTCTTGTCCAACACCCTCTATCAAATGAGCCCAAGCTTCAGTCAAATACCTAGGCTCAGCATGTTTACAATACTTTTCCACGGGGTCCATTCTATCCACATATTCTAACTCATCATCACCCACTTCATCAACATCACCCACTTCATCAACATCACCTACTTCATTAATAGTACTACCAACAATTAACCTGCTACTATGTTTATTCTCATCAACCTTCGCGTTTATGCGATCACAATTACTAAATAAGAAAAGCATGTTCTCAAAATCAGATTCATTATGAAGAGCACAATATCCATCCTCATTAGCATATGAAACAGAAAACCCACCAACAGACAGATTTTCCCACCTATTACGAATACTGCTTAAGACATCCTTCAACCACCACCCGATAACCTCACCGGAAGAATCTGCAACCCAAACTTACAAAGAAACATGATTGTTGAATCCATGCCAACTGCACACATAACAACACACAACAAAACGAAAAAATCAAATAACAAAAAAACGTGGTTATATATCAAAAACCTTACAACGTTACAAACACAATATATAACGTTATATAAATACAATAACGTTATATACAGCGAATCTGAAAAAGAGAATATAACGTTATATAACAACAGTAACGTTATGTACAATGTCAGATACGACTCTTATCCAGTTATTGTCGAAGCAATTCTCATATGTATAATAACAACTTCAAATACACCAAATTCAATGTCAGAAACGAAATCAATAGCAACAGACCAATAGAGAAATAGAGTTACCAGATAGGGAGGGAGGCGAGACTAGTGACTGGATTTCTTGGAATGAATCGTCTGGGAACAAAATATATTCAAGATCACCGGAGAAGGAACAGAATATCACCAACACCAGAATAAGAATCGTGATAAATGAATGAGTAATAGTAGATGATCTCAAGATCAAGCCCTACGTTTTGGATTTCACGCTTCTCTCTGTCTCTCTATTCTAACGTAAAAAGCGTAGATTCAAACGTCAAGGGATAATGGGGGGATAATGGGCTAAACATAAGGGATTTGAATGGAAGGGTAAATCAGTCAGGGATTATTTCTCTTTTAAATGAAACGGACTTTATGCCTTATCAAATACCTATTAGTGGACTTAGTGGGTTAGAAACTTAATCAATGGACTTAATGGGTTTGAAACGTGGTATAATGGACCCTAGGCCAATTTTTTATTTAAACTACCACAAAAATATAGTTTTTCTGTTTTACATTATTTCACCATCGATATTAGGCTCGTTTAATAGGTTTCGTTGAGTAGATTTCAAAAATATATAATTTATTTTAAAAAAATAGGTGAAAAAAAATTATTAGCATTTATAATTTTATAAAAAAATAAAATAAGAGTGAGAGAATGCGGGAAGAGAGAGAGAGCATGGGTAAAACGGAAAAATCGGCTGGGCCGGTGTCAGACCCCCCTGACACGGGGGGCAATTAACAGCTCTCGTCATATAAAATTGACCACTCCAATGGTCCACCACCACCTATATATCTAGATAGGACCCGCTTTACCTAAAAGGCTACAAGGTGTGACCCTCTGGTTGGTTGGTTTTTGAGAAAATTACTAGTACTAATTAGCTGGAGGCCCGCTTTAGGGGTGTTTGACCAAGCTCCAATCCACCTCATTTTGAAGCACAACTCAAGTGCGGCTCCACACATAGGATATTAGGATGTTTGGTAGTCCGAAGTCCAGAATGAGACAATAATGCCCTATGACTTCTCGCGACTTCCTGCCCACTCGGCCACGACGATCAGACTCCGACTTCGTCCGTTTCCGACCGTGTATCAGTAGCGCTCGCCTCCATCCCTCACCACTTCGCCTCTCTCTCTCTCTCTCTCTCTCTCTCTCTTGAACCTGGCACAATCTTTAGTTGTAGATCGCTTCCTCAACGTCCGACTGCAGCTACGCTTCCGTGACCCTTGAAATTTCATCCGTCTCTGTGAGCTTTTTGTTACTATGGTTGAGAAGGAAGCGGAGAAGATCATAGAAAGAATCCAAAGCACCCATCTCCTCAACGTTTGAGTTCATGTACAACTTTTCATTTTTTGCTTACTGGTTGAATTATGTCAATTGTTTGCTCACTATAGAATAATACTATTTCATTGGTTCCTGCTGTCATTTGTGTTCTAGTTCATGTTGTTGCTATCGTTTGTGTGCTAATGCTATCATTGTTTTGATTCCAACTCCTACACGCCATGTGTTTGATGAAAAAATCGCTGCCCTATTTCAAAAGATAATACAGCATAATTCTTGACTGATTTTGTAACTTTAGTTAGTTTGTTTCTATGCGATATATGAACACTTTGGTGTGAGGGAAAAATAGTGCGATTTGGTGATATCAAGTTTGTGCTTGCAAAATAGATATACAAAATGAAGAGGTTGGGCGTAATGCTCTTTTCATAGTCTCTCTCAATCTTAGTTGCTTAATGATGGCAATATTTATCTACTTTGACAGGTTTTGGGATGCTGATTTCTACTTTCTTCTTCTATCTTGAAAAGAAACAATAGAAGAGGTGGGCATATGTCCTAATAGTTATAGATGGAGTACCATGAATTCCTTGCATGCTGATTGGATTATGTTGTAACGCCCCGAATTTTGGAAACGTTAAATAAACAATTTTATTGAATATCTAAATAGAGTCTGGCTCATTATTACATCATAACCTCCATAAAAGTACTTTCATTACAAAAGTGAGGGAAACTAGGGTTCCTAACTACAGCTTCGCCTGCTCCTCCATTCTAGCCAGCTCTTCAGCTCCAAAGGCTTCCTAGGTGTACAGCTCACCTATATCATCTACAAAGTCTGACATATTATACCAGTGTCGCCACCAATATAATATGTCAGGATCACCAAAGGTAACACCATCAGCTACGAGAGCTCAATAGAATAATTCATATCCACTAACCCTTAACTTACAAGCAGTAGATCACAAAATTAACGATTTTCACATAGTACATACATATCTAACTGAAACAGTTAACAATGAAACAGTCACATTTGCTATTCAACAGTTGTTGTGTCCATAATTTTTGAGTTTCTCCTACGCGTCATTTCGTAGACCGTGTCACTAGTTTCACCTTTCATTTATCAAATCAACATTTTCAAAATCGTTTTAACACACCCAACCTCGGTTCTGCCGTTCCGGTCTCCCGAGTATCCTCATAATGGTTCCGCCGTACCGAGTTCCCATTGGCACACAAAACTTTGCATTGGCTCCTCTTTGCGGATAACCAAGCCATATTACCAATGAGCCTACCACGTCCGGCCCCTTTGGCAATCTTCACAATGGGCTACCAAGTTCGGCCACATGTGATTTTCACAATCCACGCAATGGGCTACCAAGTCCGGCCACATTGCGAGTTTTCATTCACACAACGGGCTATCAAGTCCGGCTACATTGCGGTTTCCGCAAATCCACACAATGGCTACCAAGTCCGATCACATTGCGGATTTTCTTACACACAATGGGCTACCACGTCCGACCAAATTGCGGTTTCAAAATATACCTTGCCATTAACACACCCTAGGTGCCATGTTTATACTTTCTCAATATTCGTGTCTCATTTTTATGCAAAGACTCCGCGGCAGGACTTTTCTCATACGTAATCATAAATCATTCATTGTAATCTTGAAACTAAACTAGCAAGATCATCCAACTCTATATTATTCTATCATGCTCATATCATAACTTAAAGCATAACGCCACATGTACGGAGCCTTTGTAGTGGATACCACTTATGCTTTATCACACATCAAATAGGTAATCAAAGTAATCATATATATATGCTCATACCATTCTTAATATCAAAATACGAATACTTTCATGCATTTCGATATACAAACATCATACAAT
This sequence comes from Rhododendron vialii, assembly GCF_030253575.1. Taxonomy (NCBI): domain Eukaryota; kingdom Viridiplantae; phylum Streptophyta; class Magnoliopsida; order Ericales; family Ericaceae; genus Rhododendron; species Rhododendron vialii. Next base: position 23,628,085 of record NC_080557.1, on the reverse strand, counting down.
ATACGTAGAGTAAGTAAGTAGAGGTATTCTACATATACTTAGAGATAGGGGATAAGATGATTCTACCTTTCTTCTTGGCGGTTAGTCGGTTTGAGAATAGGTCGTCGGTTTTGCGAATCGGCGGCGTAACGGCTCCGAAGTGCTTCGAAAGGAAAAGAGATGGATTTTTTCTTCCTAGAAACAATTTTGCTAACTAAACTAGGCTACTTTAAAGATCTAGAGGTGATTTTTGGAGGTGGTTTGGTGGTAGCTCTCAAGAACTTAAAGAAACTTGAACTTTAAAACTTAGAAAGCTTAGAATTTCTAGAGAGAAGTTGGAGTAAGGAGTGAAGGTGTGAGAAATGACTTGGGTGAGCTTGCTATTTATAGGCCAAGGCTCCCCTCTCTCTCTCTCACCCGAAATTCCCCCTCTCTCTCCTATCTTTAATCTTTTTCACTTGTCAAGCTTGATTGAAAGCTTGATAGGTTAGGTTATGGGTTACTTGTACATCTCCCACCTAGTTCTAGGCTTGCATGACTAGATTTAGTACTTTTAGGGTTGGTTTAGAAAGATTTTGTGGAAGAAGGTAAGGATTGTACAAAGATTTAATGATTAAAAGTACATATAAGGACAATGGAGATAGTTTTTACTTGGAGAAGTATATAACCATAGATTGTAAGAGTGTAATAAGATCATGGAAGATCAAGACAAGGTACACTTCAAATCTCTCCAAAATCTCATCATCTCTCTCCTAATCTCTCCCTCTCTCTCTCTCTCTCTCTCTTGTACAATGTATAAGTGTATATACATACATACATATATATATATATATATGTGTGTGTGTGTGTGTGTGTGTGTGTGTGTAGAAGTACATATGGTACTATGTAATCTTCTAGGATTTTCAAGTATCCAATAAAAAAATATAAGGTCAAGATTTCCTAATAAACTAATCTAACAAGCACATATTCCTGTTACATTATTATATTAGAGTACTTTAGTACACATATCTATATATAACAATGTCTTTAGAAAATTTAGGGCAATAGATTTATAAGGTATATATACATATTTTTAAAGATTTAATCACATAGAAAATCTAGGAAGTGATTATTTAATAAAATCCTAGTACTTGTTGGTAGACTAACCTTATTATTCAAGGGATAAAGTTTACCCTAGCATGTATTGACCAATGGTTTAAAGGAGGTGTTCTTTAAGAAAGCTTATATAAATCTATGAAGTACATAAGTCTATATATAATCTTATATATGTACTTCAATAAATCTAGAATGGTACCTTATGTAGAAAATCTAGGTTTCCTATTGTCCAATGGATAAAAGTTTTCCTAACTTTTATTGTCCAATGGGTAAAAGTTCATCTAGGGTTAGGAGAAAGTAACTAGATGAATTGGTGGTTGGGTTTCTCCAACTACTTCTACTAGCCAAGTAGGATTTCTAGCCAAAAAATGTAATTTAAAGATTTTATTTAACTCGATAGGAAAATATACAAGTGCTTTTATAAGTATACTTGTCTTTAGAAAATGACTAAATTGTTCGGTGCGAAAAGATAAAATTTTATAAGTCTCAAATCTAATTATGACGGATTATGAAAGTTAAAAATGAATTTTAAAAGAAATCCAAGTAATTAAAAATAAAATTTAAATATTTAACAAAATTTTTATTTACCAAAAATCAGAATCGTTACATATGTAAAAAAAATTCCCCTTATGTAAAATCCACAAATAACAAAAGTAGATAACGTTACGCGTGCCTCATGGAAAACAAGCAAATAACATATATATATATATATATATATATATATATATATATCACAAAACTTCCAATAAGGGTGCCCTTAACTTTTTAAGTTAAGAACGTCATTTTCTCGACCAATTTGCCATGATCCGAGCTGCTTAATATGTTCAAAACGTGATTTTAAGGGTACTCGTGAAAAATCGGCAAAAAAGAAGACCGAAAAATGCTTGATCCGAGCAGTTTTTGTTTATATTTTATCGAACGGTTCAAATAAAAACTGCTCAAATCAAGCCCTTCCTGGTCATTTATTTTTTACTAATTTCTAGCAAGTATCTTTAAAATCACGTTATGAACACATTGAGCGGCTCGGATCATCGAAATTTGATAGGGAAAGGGGAGAAAAGGGGGCGTCCGCATTTTATTTTATATATATATATATACACACACACACACACACAGTCATTTTCAAATGAGGAGGTCCTTATTTTAGTTAAAATAAAGACCTCTCTGCTTCTCCCATTTTTCGTTCGAATTTCGATGATCCGAGCCACTCAATGTGTTCAGAACGTGATTTTAAGAGTACCCGCGAGGAATCAGCAAAAAAAATGACCGGGAAAGACTTCATCCGAACAGTTTTTATTTGAACTGTTTGATAAAATATAAACAAAAACTGCTCGTATGAAGCCTTTTCGGTCATTTTTTTTTGCTGATTTCTAGCAAATACCCTTAAAATCACGTCCTGAAAATATTGAGCGGCTTAGATTATCGAAATTCTATCGAAAAAGGGAGGTCCTTATTTTATTAAGTTAAGGTGGTCCTTAGGAGAAGGGGACTCTCTCTCTCTCTCTCTCTATTTATTTCTCCTTTATTTACTTAATAATCTTTATATCTTTTTTCACTTTTATTTATTTAATATTATTTAAGTGTTCCGATTTTCAATCCGGTTGAATCGGTGCAAAGAACTTTTTTTTAATCAATTTATCTTTAATGATCATAATGAATTTTTGGCTCTAAGGCCTTTCAACAAGCACACTAAGGCTCCTTATTTAGTTTCAGGTCTCTCTTAGGATGCTTATTGAAAGGCCTTAGAGCCAAAAATTTATTATGACCATTTAGGATGAAATGATAAGAAAAATAATATTTTAGCACCGGTTCAAACGAATTGAAAATTGGAACACTTTTTTTTACATAGTTTATATATTAAAAAATATAGTTAAAAAATTAAGTGTTTCAATTTTCAATCTGTTTGAACCGGTGTAAAGATCTTATTTTTTTTGATCATTTTATCTTAAATGGTCATAATGGATTTTTGGCTTTAAGGCCTTTCAATAGGCACCCTTAGAGAGCTCTGAAACTAAATAAGAAATTTTAAGTTGCTCGTTGAAAGGTCTTATATGAAAAAATTTACTATGACCATTTATGATTAAATGATAAAAAAGTAAGATTTTCGCACCGATTCAACTGAATTGAAAATTAAATCAATATATAAACGATGTATGTATTCCGTTTGAACCGGAAATGTTCCAATTTTCATAGATAAATGGTGTATATTTTTTATTTATTATTCATTGTTAAGACAAATTAAAATAATATAAAGTTCTTAGGCCCCATTCTCTGGAACTTAACTCAAATATGAAAATTGTCCTTATTTGAATTTTTTTTTACATTTGTTAGTTTTATGCCAAAATTTTCACTTTTATTTATGTAATATTCACTTTTATTTATGTATATGTAATTAATTTTATTTTTTATTTAATATCTTAATCCATTTATGTTATTTAATTAATTACTGATTTATCTATTTATTTAGGTCTTTTATTTATATATTTTACTCTTTATATGTACTTTTTAATTATTTAATATTATATACGTGAGTAAATTTTTTTTAAAAAAAATTTATAATTCTTTTATGTTGTTGAATTTGTTAATTTTTTATTTATTTATATCTTTTGTCTATTTTATTTCTAACCACTTATTCAGATTTCCTTTTATCTTCTTATTTTCAACTATAACCATTCATTTAGATTTCCTTTTTATCTTCCATTACTACCACACATTCAGATTTTTTTGTTATTTTCTTATCTTTAACTATAGTTATTCATCCATCACCCCTTATCCTTATATATCTAGCACTATCCTTCCAAAATTACCATCTTCCTCCCATCACCTCCCTCTCCCTGCTTATCCCTCCAACATCACCATCTTTCCATCATCTATCTCTCTCTCTCTCTCCCTTCCTCTGTCACGGCTCCTCTCTCATTTTCAACACCGGTTTCGTAAAACATAGAAGAATATTATGGATGACTACAACTTCTCATTTTCAGATAGTTGGTCCGTTGAGAATGATATTCCTAGTGGGGAGGGTGTCTCCCACAATTTTCGCAATTATACACCCGAATTCACAACTGACAAGGTTAGTTATTACCGTTGTTCTTATGCATATTAGTTATTTAATTTAAAAGTACAGAAATTATGATAAGATTGGATCATGTTATACTTATACATATTCTTTTTTCTTGTTTATAGATTTTTCAAAGTAGAGACGACATGATAGTTTCGGTGCGGAGAGTCGGTAGGGAAAATGGTATTGTTGTTGTGATTAAGAAATCTGCTAGTTTAATTGGTGGCAAGCTGCCAAAGTGCATTCTTAGTTGTGAAAGAAGTGGTAAGTATAGATAGGCACAAAATGTAGTTGAAGGGCAATCCTTGCAAAAGAATACTGGGACAAAAAAATGCAAGTGCCCATTTGAGCTACGAGGTATACCAATACCTCCAGCGGGTGTTATGTGGGTGTAAAGGTTGAATATGGTTTTCATAACCATGAAACAACAGATTATTTTGATGGGCATGAGTACCCATCAAGGCTAACACCAGACGAGAAAGAAATTGTGTGCGACATGGCAAACAACACCGCGCCTCGTGAAATTCTTAGTGTTTTGAAGAAAAGAAATCCGTTAAACACTACCAGTGCCCAGAGCATTTACAACCTCAAATATACAGATAACATAGCAGAACGGAGCGGTCTAAATCCTACTCAGTTTTTCTTAAATCAACTAGTAATAGAGAAAAGATACCCTTCTCAATATGGTGGAGGAACAATGCATCAAACCAAGCTAAAGGATGGGCTGCTCGTTATGCAACATGAATTAGTTTGTAGGAGGAAATAATGGATATAAGACCAAGTGTGGTAGGAGCAGAATTTGGTGGAAACATTTATTAGAAGTTGAATTTTCATGTATTTTCACTCTTCGACGAAATTAGTACAAGTTATGTTTTAATTATTCATTTATTAATTAAAATTAGAACAAGTTATGTTAGTACAAGTTATGTTTTAATTATTCATTTATTAATTAAAATTATAGAAAGAAGTCTTTTAAAAGTAAAACAAAAAACTAATAAAAGTAAAACAAAAAAAAACTAGTAAAAGTTAAAAAAAACTAAAATAGTAATTAAAGTCTTTTAAAAGTAAAACAAAAAAACTAGTAAAAGTAAAAAAAAAAAAAAAAAAACCTAACACGGGGGGAAGGGTGGTGGGGCCCCGAGGGGTGTGTGTGTCAGGGGGGTGTGAAAAGAGGCTCTCAAAAACCAATAGATATGATTATCTGTCCAAATCTATACTGCTTATTATCGCAAATAAAGTCATCTGTCCAAATTTTTACTCTGTAAAATCGCAATAAAACCAATATATATAGTTAAATGTCCAAAACTATACTTTTTATTATCCTAAATAGGGTGTTATCATTCCAAATATACTATACTTTTTATTATCCCAGATATATTGTTATCTGTGCCAAATTATTACTTTTCTCTCTATAGAACAAATCAATAGGTAATGTTATATGTGCTAGTTTAATCTCTATATCTTAAATAAATAATAATAATAATAATAATAATAATAATAATAATAATAATAATAATAAAACACACAGATAAGGTAATAATTTTGGAGAGAAAAAGAATAGATTGACAAATATAATGTTATCTCTTTTTTTTTAGAATCCACAAATATAATAAATTAGCACATACTATATGTTACTTTATTTTGGATAGACGAAAAATATAGATAACATTATTTGTTGCTTTGTTTAGAAAATACAAAGAATATATTCACACATATAATGTTATTTGTTACTCCATCCGTTCTTTTTTTAGAGTCCAGTATTCCATTTTGGGATGTCCCTTAATAAATGTCTATTTTGTAAAGTTAGTGGGTAAAAGTTGGTGAATTTTCCATTTTGCTCATAAAAGTAGATTATATTTTGAAAAGTTAGTGAGTAAAAATGTAATGATGATGTTTTCATAGAGGGTAAGGGGAGAAAGTGGAGGTAAAAATTGATGTGAAATATATAATGATGATGTCTTTTTAATAAGTTGGAATACGAAGCAGGACACTTAAAGGGAGAATTTTTTTGGAGAAACCAATTGACAAAAATAACATTATTTGTTTTTTTTCCCTACTACATTAGTAACCAAATGACTTGTAATTTTGTTATGTACAACTCCGTATTTGTCAAAGACCACCTAGACTATAATTTTCCGAAATCAAAAAACAAGAAAACTAGGGGAAAGATGAAATCCATTTCCACTCCAAAATTAATTTTTTACCCAAGATATATAAGAAACGTTACAATCCAAAATTAATTCTCTATACAAATACCACTTTCAAACACATAGAAACTTTAAAGCAAAATGACAAAAATAAGAACATTGAATTCAAGAAAAACAAATGAAAAGCTGTAAACCACCGATTTCATTCATGTTCTTGTTTTTGATAAGTAATTCCAGTCATATTCTATATCCCAAAATGCACCGCCACACCATCGTTGGCGCCAGCGATTGCGAGTCCATTCCCATTTCCGATCCACACCCAACCCCATACCACCGCCGATCACCATACTTTCCGGCGAGTTCTACTCCACGCCTGCTACACCCACGGAGATGGCATTGGAAAATCACTGGTGTAGATCGTCGGAGGTTATTGCTAGAGATGGCATTGGAAAAAGTAAAATTGGATGTCAATTTCTTAAGGGAATTAATAATGCCAAAATCTTTTTTGTTTCTGCCAAAACTCAATGTTTATCTATCATTATATGACTTAATTGCCCTCCACTACACTAATTATTTTACAAAAATGCCTCTTGAAATCCCTTGGGAGTATTTTAACGCCCTTGCAGACATTTTAATAATTCAAATTCAGAGGACTAAACACATAATTAGAATTTACCTCAAATCAATGGTATTAATCAACATCAGTGTCCGCATTGTTGAAGTCCAAAATCCTCCATGTTGTATAAAAACACAGAAAACAATTTAAAAACACTAAAACCAAATCAACCCATTTGTACATGCAATTTGCTGTTGCTCTGTATTCTCTCAATCCTAATAAAGCAATTAAGGGCTTGTTTGGGTTATTAATCTAATTGCTTATCAAGTTGCCTTGAGTTGTGAAGGTATCCCGTATGATTTGGCCCCTTATTTCCATCATCTACAGCACCTTCAAACTATAGTATATACGCATAAACTGGATTATTTGTAAGAAAGAGAGCAGTGGAAGATAGCAAATGGATTTTCCGAGTTCAAAAACAGAAAAAGCGGTTCCAAACTGTTGAACGCAAAATTCGAGTCTGCGAAAAAGACGAAAAAATGCTGAATAAGGTCAATTTTATTAATTTGAGAAATTTAGGGTTACAATTCTGATGCAATTTTCAAAGAAAATTAATCCTCTGATTCTTCTCTTCGGATGCTGAAACGAGGGCTTGACAGCTTGATCTCGATTTGAACGGCGATATCTTCTGCGGTCTTTGCGAAGATGACGGCGACTTTGTCGGACTTTGACTTGAGGGCTTTGATGCTTCTTCTCAAGTTGAATTGCTTAATCTTCTCCAATTCGGTTGAAAAAAATGGCAGATTTGTAGATATTAACTTGAGAGCTTTGGAGCTTGTTCTCAAATCGGTCTTTGAGATCTTCTTCAATTTGGTTGAAGGAGATGCAGATTTGCAGATGTTGATTTGAGGGCTTCAGAGCTTGGTCTCAAATCGGTATTTGAGATCTTCTTCAATTTGGTTGAAGGTGGTTGAAGGAGACTGATGATTAGTGGACTTGGCTTGAACGTTATTCAAGGCTTGGGATGCTTTGAATTGAAGAGCGTCTGGCTTGATGTGGATTTGAAAGATTCTGAAGGGCCTTCACAGCTCTGATCTTCAGAACTCCGCAAGCTTGCGTGTGATGGATGAATGCAAATTCTGAAGGGCTTGGAGGCTTTGATCTTCAGAGTTCTGGAGTTTGAATTTGATGATGGAGATTTGATTTGAGCGTTCTTTAGGGCTTTGAAGCTTTGATTTGAAGAACCGCCTAGTTTGATGTGGATTTGACTTGAATGTTCTTCGGAGCTTTGAAGCTTTGATCTGAAGAACCTTCTTGTTAGATTCAGACTTGAAGACTTCTGAAGGGCTTGAGGGCTTTGATCTTCAGAACTCTGGAGCTTATGTGCTTCAATGTGTTGATGGAAAAATATGAAAGGAGAGCACCTCTATTTATAGAGATGTAGGATGGAGAGTCATGATCAATCTCTGCTTCCTTCATATTTATCTCCCTTTAATTATTTCTTTATTTAGTGTAAAAGAAATAATTAAAATTCAATAATTATCCTTCTTTCTTTTATTTTAAGAAAGACAATTGTTTGTAAAGAGAAACACAATTATTATTTTACCAAGTGGCTTAATTTGATTGGCCGAGCTTAATAAAAATAATAACTGTGTCACTTTGACATGTGGCACCATTTGATTGGCTTATACGTATCATCTTGACTTTTGACCTCGAGACATATGGCAACATTTGATTAGCCATTTACCGTGCCCTATTTACTAGGTCTCACAACACGTGGCAACTTGTGATTGACAGTAAATTTTACATGTCTACAGATGCCCCCTCAAGACTTGCTCATGCATGAAAGTGAGTAGGTCTTGAAAATATTGACTCGATTTGATTTGATGCCAACATTTGTGTATTCGGCAATGATTTTTGCTTGAGACTAAATGTTGACTTGATTTGAATTGATGCCAAAAATTTGTGTGTTCGGCAAAAATTTCTTTTGCTTGAAATTTGAAGTGAATTTGGTTTCTTCAAAATTATACCTCACATGTCGAGCTAAAATCCATAGTCTTGGATGACTTGAATTTTATCTTCAAAGGCAGCAATACAGGAGAGTCTAATTTATTTATGAACTAAAGTTTGATAGCCCAATAGTGTAACCCACGAAAAACTTGTGTTCGCGAGTCAACTCAGCGAAATTGGCTTGCCAGTAGATTGCCTATCGCAATTGAACACCAAAGCCTAAACATAGGAAACTTTGGCAAATTTTGAACGCTTGAATTTTTCAGAAGCCTACAAAATTAGTGGGCCTACTAAATTTTCCACCACCTGACATCCCTTGCTCGGGGTTCACGCTTACACACAACGTATTTGAAGAGGAATAGGAGTTCTATACTTCTTTCAATTAGGAACCACCGCGGAGCATAATTGTGTTTGTATAGGACAAGGATTTATGACTTCTCTCCAATTAGGAGTCAGTCTTGTCTTTGTTCTATATATTGAGAGGAAGCACAAAACAAATCCTCACAACTGAATACGAGCTTGAAAAAGAATCCTTGAACGTTACTATAAGCCTTCTCCTTTTGTCTTTAGCTTCTTGTCTTGTCACGAGCTTTGGATTGTGAGTTTCTTTTGAGAAGTCAAACGAACAATTTGTCCACACGATCCACCACATGGTGATATCTTTGATTTGGTTGAATGGACAAGGAAGGTGAGTCCAAATCCCCTACGTACCCGAAAGGATCAAGTCAAACATAGCTCAAAAAGGAGAATTTTTGTTTTTGTTTTTGGATGACTGGGCTCGAAATTCAAGCTGCCTACGTACCCAAAATGAGATCAAGTCAAAACGTAGTTCAATTTTTTTTTTATGTGTTTTTTTTTGGTTTGCCATTCACAGTTTAAACTTATGCGGGCTAGGAGTAACATGCAGTTTAGACACATGCGTCATGGAGTATTGCAGAATCTTCAAACTTGCGAAGATGGAAGAAAGTTTAGGCTCGTATCCAGGAGCATATTTGAATTTGACGTTCTTTGAAGAATAGCTTGTTGACTTGGTGGAGCTATGAGATTTGAAGGCTCAAAGATTGTTGAGACCGAGTATGATGTTGCTTCATCTTCGTCCTCTTTGTCGTTGTGTTTCAATTTTGGTGACCCAACAGAAGAATCATACTCTTGGGATGAAAGCTCTCCACTTGCTTTCAATTTACTTGAAGAAGAGTTTTCTTGGCGCCATTGATCTTGTTGTTCTTGAAAAAGGTTATCTTCTTTTTCATAAATTGAGACACTAAGCTCCATGTCATGAGCTCGTGTGGCCAACTCTTCAAAAGTATTTGGTTGTATGCCTTGCAAAATGTAGAGGAGACTCCAACACATTCCTTTGGTGCACATCTCAATGGCTGAGGCTTCAGATATGCGATCTTTGCGATCGAGGCTCAAGCTCCTCCATCTATTGATGTAGTCAACGACTGACTCACCTTTTTGTTGGCGAGTGTTACTGAGTTCAAACATGCTGACAATGCGCCGTGTGCTGAAAAATCTATTGAGGAAATCTCGTTGCAATTGGTCCCAATTGTCTATAGAATTTGGCTCCAAGTTTATGTACCAGTCAAAAGCATAACCTTTCAACGAACGTACAAATTGTTTGACGAGTAGATTTTCATCCGTTCCAGCACTACCACATGTTTCCACAAAGTGCACAAGATGCTGTTTGGGGTTGCCTTTGCCATCAAATTGTTGGAATTTTGGAGGTTGATAATTTTCTGGCATCTTTAATTGTTCGATTCTCCGTGTGTACAGCTTAATGTATGATCGAAAAGTTTCAGATCCCCTTACATCTTTTTCAGCAATTGCCCCCATGATGAATTCCTTTAATTGATGAGCAGGTGTTGATCCATCATCGGAGACTTGAATCTTTTTACTTGAAGTCTCTGAGTTTGTTGAGACTTTGAGTGCTTTGTGTGAAATACCTTCGCGTGAGACTAAGAAAATATCTCCTGGTGTAGCTTTGTGCGATGTTTTGAGAATGTCTTGCTTAATAGGTTCAAGCGAAGTTTTGAGGACGATGCGTGGAGCTACTTCAGTCATAGATCCAGATGAATTTTTTTCTCTGCTCCTTGACATTCCCACTTGATCCACCTTATCTGAAAGCTCTTTAAGTTGAGCTTCTTGCCCTTGATTGTGCTTCACAAGCTTCTCAAGTGTCTTGGTCAGCGCCGCAAGTTGTTCCTCAGGAGAAAACGATTGTACCATCATGACCGGCATGACTTCGTCATCAGTGTAGTGCAGATCTTCATAAGGAGGGGAATGTGCAGATTTGTTGCTTTTCCTCGACTTTTGGAGGATGGACAGGTGTAGGAATACGTGCTCGCCCTTATTGGTGTCAACTTCTTTTACCCCCAACATGCTTAATAAGCGGCTTGATTTGCGTGGCGTCATGGAAGATGCACTTTTATTTCCTCCAGACATATTTGATAATAGGTGTAACCTTCAAATTTGATTTGGAAAGAGAAGAGATGAGAGGCAAAGATTGTCCCACCGGGCGTGTCAAAATCTGTTGAACGCAAAATTCGAGTATGCAAAAAAGACGAAAAAATGCTGAATAAGGTCAATTTTATTAATTTGAGAAATTTAGGGTTACAATCTCTGATGCAATTTTCAAAGAAAATTAATCCTCTGATTCTTCTCTTCGGATGCTAAAACGAGGGCTTGACAGCTTGATCTCGATTTGAACGGCGATATCTTCTGCAGTCTTTGTGAAGATGACGGCGACTTTGTCAGACTTTGACTTGAGGGCTTTGACGCTTCTTCTCAAGTTGAATTGCTTAATCTTCTCCAATTCGGTTGAAAAAGATGGCAGATTTGTGGATATTGATTTGAGGGCTTCAGAGCTTGGTCTCAAATCGGTATTCGAGATCTTCTTCAATTTGGTTGAAGGTGGTTGAAGGAGACTGATGATTGATGGACTTGGCTTGAATGTTCTTCAGGGCTTGAATGCTTTGAATTGAAGAGCGTCTGGCTTGATGTGGATTTGAAAGATTCTGAAGGGCCTTTATAGCTCTGATCTTCAGAACTCCGAAAGCTTGCGTGTGACGGATGAATGCAAATTCTGAAGGGCTTGGAGGCTTTGATCTTCAGAGTTCTGGAGTTTGAATTTGATGATGGAGATTTGATTTGAGCGTTCTTCAGGGCTTTGAAGCTTTGATCCGAAGAACCGCCTAGTTTGATGTGGATTTGACTTGAATGTTTTTCGGAGCTTTGAAGCTTTGATCTGAAGAACCTTCTTGTTGGATGCAGACTTGAAAACTTCTGAAGGGCTTGAGGGCTTTGATCTTCAGAACTCTGGAGCTTATGTGCTTCAATGTGTTGATGGAAAAATATGAAAGGAGAGCACCTCTATTTATAGAGATGTAGGATGGAGAGTCATGATCAATCTCTGCTTCCTTCATATTTATCTCCCTTTAATTATTTCTTTATTTAGTGTAAAAGAAATAATTAAAATTCAATAATTATCCTTCTTTCTTTTATTTTAAGAAAGACAATTATTTGTAAAGAGAAACACAATTATTATTTTACCAAGTGGCTTAATTTGATTGGCCGAGCTTAATAAAAATAATAACTGTGTCACTTTGATACGTGGCACCATTTGATTGGCTTATACGTATCATCTTGACTTTTGACCTCGAGACACATGGCAACATTTGATTGGCCATTTACCGTGCCCTATTTACTAGATCTCACAACACGTGACAACTTGTGATTGGCAGTAAATTTTACATGTCTACACAAACATAAACCCAGATAAAAAATCAGTTCGACTAATTGATTCCGAGTTCACAAACAGAAGAGGAATTAAGGAGAAAAAGATGAGAATGATTGTCATGAAAAGGGGATTAGTTCCTTTCTGGTGAGAATTTCCAATCAAGGAAGCTTTTTGATGGGTTATTCATTTTGGAGTTTGGTAATCTGTTTCTGGTATTCTCGAAAAAAAAAGTTTGAAGCTCTGATTATGGAATCCTAAGAGAACCTTAAAATACTCTAACGCTCTGTTCAGTTGTCAGGAATGTTGTACCGGAAAATTATTCTCAGGAAAAGTTAAGTAAAGTGAAATAAAGGAAAAATAAATCTATTTTCCTGTGAGTGTTCATTTGATTTTTTTTTTTTTGCAGGAAAACTAAAGTTTAGTAGTTCATTTGTCGAGAAAAGATCTTATGAGAAACTTCTTTATTTTTATTCTCATGGCTAATTTTAAATAAAAATAACTTTGAGAGCTAAATAATAGGCTATCATGTTTCAAAAATTAACACATACGAAAAATATATTTTATCTAATGCAAAGCCTTAACATGAAATAAAAAAATCGACTTGTAATTCCATAATCAATTTGCTATATTCTAAATGGTCATGCAAATCCCCCATTTAAATTGACATTCTCTGATAATCAACCGTATAAATGAAGTTTAAAAAATAATTAGATGATAACTAAATAAATAAATATTAAACAACCATGCTTAATTAGTTGCCGATGCAAAAACTCACTGAAAATTAGTTAGTATAAAACAAAATAGAAGACCAATGACAAGATAAATAAATACTTCAAAAAAAAAAAAACTATCAATCTTTTTTCAAAACAATTATCTCAGAAAGCATCATAGTAGTCGAAATTATTGTTGCTCATATAAATCTCAAAGTGTCTTTCTAAGAACCTAATTCGTATTTTTTGGTATTAGCGTCATTTACTTTTATTCTTATCCGCCAATTATTTTGGCCATAAATGGAGAAAACTTTTCCCGTAACGCAAAATCCTATACTTTTGGCCGGATCACTTTTGCAAAAAAATAAATCTTGCAGGAAAACTTAAAAACAAGTTTTTCATTACTTTCTTGCCAATTGAACACTACAAAAGTTATGGGAAAGTTGATTTTTATATCATTTTCTGTACTTTCCTTGCAACTGAACGGGGCCTAAGGGATTTTAAGGGGCATTTTCGTAAAGTAAGGGATGTAGTGGAGGACAATTAAGTTATGTAATGAAAGCTAAATATTGAGTTTTGACAGGAACAAAAAGGATTTTGACAGAAACAAAAAGGGTTTTGGCATTATTAGCTCCCTTTCTTAATACTTTTAATTTCAAATAGAGTACTCCATTCGTCCCAAATTGGATGTCAATTTTTAATATTCGTGTCAATTTTAATTCTTTATATATTTCAATATGGAACTCAAAAAATATATAATATTAATCTTGTTTGATAATTTTAATTCTGTTATACAGTACAAAGTTTTCAAACCCATGAAAAATATTATAAAGATATATACAATAAAAAATGACACGAATTTTAAAAATTGACAACCTTTTTAAGAAGGATGGAATATTTTGTATCCGTTTGATTAATCGGATATAGACATCCGACTTAAGAAGACCTCATGTTCCATCTATGGAAGGGAGATTAAATTACTTCCGCCAGCACTGAAACTATGGGTTTTCCACTACTGTCATTAATTATGGGCTCAACTAGTCTCGGTATAGTCCATGAATTGGATCCATGAAACAGTTTCATGGATAAAGTGAATCTGGACGGTTCAAACAGTTTCATGGACAGTTTTATGGATCCTGTGTCATGGATCCTATCATTTTTAGATCTGATCTATTCATTTTGTAGGGCTCGTAGAGTAGTAGTATATTCTTTCAAAAAAAATTCATAATCGGACATTGATACATAGGTGAATTAGAATTCGAATGGTAGTTTAAAAAATAAGAAAAACTTTCTAAGGGAGAGAACCTTGAATAACTATTTATGGAGGTAAATTGTGCGTGTTCAAACTGTTTATCGGACGATTCTCTTAAAAAATATATGGATATTGACAGTTTAAGTTGACAGAATCAAATTGTCACTAAAATTTAACTTTTTATATATTTATCAATGTTCGATATACTACTGCGTGGACCCTATAAAATGAACGTTTCAAATTATAAGAATAAACGCATGGTAGAGCTCCCAACGACGGGTGGTGGAAAAAACCTATTGTTTCCGTCTCATTGGTAACGAGTCTTCCATAGTTAGCAGACTGAACGTCCCCGCCTAAAAAACAGTGAGCTCTACTATAAGAAGCACTATATATAGAAAGATGTTACATACACTACCGTCTAACCACTACACCAATCACTACATCGTTTGTGGGACTCATTCTGGGTCCCAAAAAAATACATAAAAATGTCCATAAATTTTAGAATAATATTTTTATGGGGCCCTGTAAAAAATCAGCTCCAACGGATATCGGTAAGTATTATTTCTTGATTTGTGAGGGCGAAACTGCTCAACTGTATAGTTTTGCCCCTACGAATTAAGAAATAATACTTATCGATATTTGTTGGAGTTGATTTTTTATAGGGCCCCATAATATATTATTTTAAAATTTATGAATATTTTTCTGTATTTTTTTGGGATCCGAGGTGGGCCTTACAAAAGATGTAGTGGATGGTGTAGTGGTTGAATGTAGTATACAATAATATATTATTTTAAAATTTATGAACATTTTTTTGTATTTTTTTGGGATCCAAGGTGAGCCCTACAAAAGATGTAGTTGATGGTGTAGTGGTTGAAGATAGTGTACCTAGACTTATTGCTATATTAGTACGTCATTACTATCAAGAGTAGAGAGGCCTATTTATAGAGTGGCGTAATCTCAGTTATCTATTTGAACAATTAATAATTGAGGTTCATTTTTTATTCTAACCGGTCACAATTAATTGTTATCAGTCATAATTTCAATCTGGACCGTCCAAAAACACTTCGAACGTGCACTATTAACCCCGTAAAATCTTCTTTATGGAATGTTTCGCAAATAAGATTTTCTGTACTATCAATTCCTTTGAATCTGTGCTATCCGATCAGATCCTTCACTGTAATTTTTCATTGCCGCGTATCTCTGTTTATGAACAGTGATTCCTAAAACAGAGACCATTAACTACAAGTCTACAACCAAAGCAAACCCATCCCATTAAAGAAACACATCAACCCCTCTCTCTCTCTCTCTCTCTCTCTCTGGAAGTCTCAATGAGGTTTTTTTCCAACCTACCACACCATTTCATCACCTTCCAAACAAAGCAAATCAATCTCTACTCCCTCGCCGGTACCACCCTTTTCTGCTCCCTCTTCTACCTCCTCGGCATCTACAACCACGGCGGCCTAACCACCACCACCTCCCTCCACCACTCCACTCTCCCCTGCCTTAACCCATCACAAAACACCACCACCATCCACGTCACCACCCCCAAACCCCTCGACTTCACCACCCGCCACTCCGCCGACCTCCTCCTCCCCCTCCTGCCCCCCGCAGCGGCGCGTGTCCCCCACCTCCCCCGCTGCGACCCCAGATTCGCCGACCACACGCCGTGCGAGGACGTCGCCCGGTCCCTGAAATTCGACAGGGAGAGGAACATATACAGGTAGGGACGGACCAACACCTGATTCCGTGCCCCACTCGATTTTTTAATTTTTTAAAAAATTCTATAATAGTAGGAGTAATATTTTGAAAATTTTCAATTAAATTAGTATTTATGACGCCCGGTGTTTCAATAAAATTATAGGGAAAGGCATTGTCCAGGGAAAGGGGAGGCGTTGAGGTGTAGGATTCCGGCGCCGTTCGGGTACACGACGCCGTTCCGGTGGCCGGCGAGCAGGGAGGCGGCGTGGTACGCGAACGTGCCGTACAAGCACCTGACGGTGGAGAAGGCGGGGCAGAACTGGGTCCGGTTCGAGGGTGACCGGTTTAGGTTCCCCGGGGGTGGGACCATGTTCTCACGTGGGGCCGATGCGTATATTGATGAGATTGGGAGGTTCATTAATCTCGGAGACGGGTCGGTGAGGACCGCCATTGATACCGGCTGTGGGGTACGTTCAATGTTCACTTGCGTACTTGTTAAATCTCTCTTCTTTCTTTTTTTTAAAAATATATATTATTATAATATTATTATTATTATACTACCTCAATGCATGTGTGAACTTCAAAAACTAATGCATATATACACATATTAATGTATGTATGTATGTATACGTGAATTTCATAATTAAAGGGGTTTGCCTAGTGACGAAAGTCCGAAACTTTTAGGAGTTTGACCTCCCAACGTCTCACTTTCATGTATTCTTGAGATTACCTCAGAGCGCGTAGGCATGCGAAATGATCCCGTTGTAGGAGCTGGGTGCAAAATTGACCTGGTACACCATGCATCATAAAATTATTACTCCTTTAATTTTCATTTAATAGTTTTTTTTTTTTAGAATTTGTTCCACTTTTTAAATGTTTATATCTTGTACTCTTTCCGTTTCATTTTCATTGTCTATTATTCTATTCGTCTCTTTTATGTTTTTTACCTATATCTTTTTAGTGTGAATTTTGAAAAATATGCAATATTGATCTTGTTTGATAGATCTTGATTAGTTCTATAATACAAAGTTTTTAAAATTATGAAAAATATTATAGATTGAAAGATATAAGCAATTAAAAAATGTCACACAATTCAAAAATAAACAATAAAAATGGAACAGAAGGAGTAATACGTAAAGTCTAATAAAATTTTGAAAACATTGTCTAATAAAATTAATTGTGCTCTATCAAAAATCCATTATATATATATATATATATATATATATATATAATTTTTTATCGATTTAAAAATATAACTCATTTTTTATTCAATTAGAGTAGAAGGAGGAATAGTTAGATGGGGCAGAGAGTATATGTATATGTATAGATGTTTGAGCTTGATATATTTTGTGGATGGAGTAGTGTGCTTTTTGGGTTCGGAAATTTGTGTAGGGATCGTCTTAATGAATTGTTTATTGGGTTTAGAAATTTGACTTTTGTCAACTAATGTTTTTTTTTTTTTTTTTTTGACATGGGTCAACTAGTGTTTGGAAGCTGAGGAAAACCATGTGATGGGAGAAGAATTTTGTTGAACAGTTTTTCTTTCTTTTTAACAGAGTGAGAGGGGGGAAGATTATAGGAGAAGAAAAACCATGTGATCCACTCCTGTAAATTTTTTCCTTCATTTTTTTTTTGTTTAGTGTATTTTATTTGTCTTTTTTTTAATTTTTGTTAAATTTGTGTTTTTTTTTTTGTGGTTAATCATCCATGGAAGTTTAACAAGTACAAAATTATGATCAAAAGCCAAAAAAATCACTAAAGACAAAAAAAATGCCAAATAACAGTCTTTCAGTTTAAAGGGTCATCTTATATGAAATTTTTTTCATCATTGACCTATATTTTTATACTTTTATTATTTCTTTCGTTGAGACAAATGATTAATTTCAAAAATTATGACAAAAAGCTCAACAAAAAATTATGAAAAATAAAAAGTAGAGCCATAGTAAATACTCCAGTAAATACATACACAGTAATATTGCTAGACAGATATTGTGGGCAAAATTGTTGTCTTTGTCCATATTTTCATGATTTTTCTTACATATATTCAAAAAAAATTACTAAAAAATAGGTATTTTCTTTTTGAAAGGAGGGAAGCACAAAAGATCACATAATTCTGCATCAAAATCCTTTACCAAATATCTACTTCTAGATCACGACATTTATCTAATTCTACTTAATTGGGAAAGTAAAACTCCAATAAAAATTCAGTCCAAGTTTGCTGCTTCTTTTTTTTGGCGTTAGACTTCACTGTCGAAATTTCCTCTGCCGATTAACGAATGGAAGAGTTCATAGAAGAATTTCCCTCTCTCTGTCTGTTTTTTTTTTTTTTTTTGGGGGTGGGGGTGGGGGTTTGTTTTGGGTATTGAAATAATTAAGCTATGGATAATAAATTGCGTTTGGTAGCAAAAGTGGAGATTGCCTCAAATGGGGAGTCTACGCACTTAAAGACATCTCCGATTGCAATTGAAAAAAAGAAGATTATAATTTGGAGTATCATCGTCGTATCCCTCTCTACTTAGAAGCTTCTCGTACTTTCTTTTTCATTAGTATATCACAAGTAAATTTGTTTTTTTTGTTTTTTTTTTTGTTGAACAATGCAAATGCAGCGTACACTCTGTAATTGTTCAATGCAAGTAAGCCCCTCATTATTTTGTGGACCCACTTGTTTTGGATGATTTTGAACACATTTGAACTCGGAGACTTCCCAAATTTTGTATTCAATCGAAAAGGAAGCACGAAAAATATGAAAACAAATACATGGGTTTTACATTAACATTTTTTTGTGTTACGTTTTCTGAATTTGCTGGTTCATGCATCTGGCTGCACATTGTCTTGTTTTTTTTTTTACTTGATTCATCATAATTGCCCAATTAATGCATTTTCTTCCTATCATATCTTCCTTGATTTTTTTTCACATTTATAGGTCTAGGAAAACATTAAATATTTATGTGTATACATGCAGAAATAGACAATGAAGCAGTCAAACCAGTTAGCCATTTGTTTCAAAAGTTTTCTTTGGTTGGGTCCACCTGTATAGGGTGGCAGCAATGGCCTTTTGTGGCTTGAGAATCATTTTCCTACTTAAATTTGTTTATTACTACAGAGATTTCAAGAATTCAAGGGAAAATAAAATTGGGGTTTTGTCTATTGGTGTGATAAAAAGACAAGTTGGCTCCCTCTAAGAGCATCTCCAACGGGAGATGTCAAACATGACGTGAACAATGCAACAGATCCTTTTGACAGCTTTAAGCCTTCCAATCATGTTGCCTTTCCATATGCCAATTCCACGTGGAATTGAAGGTAGCTCCAAGCATGTCAATTTTGACAGCAACTTAGTGGCGTGCCAAATTTCAAAAATTCAAAATGTAAAAGATAATATAATTTGACATCTTGGGTTGGAGAGAATTAGCTTGATGTCAAATAAATAGAATTTGGCATAAGGGTTGGAGAGGAAACTTTGATGTCAAATTAGAGATGTCAAAACGCCACATAAGCCTTAAAAAAAAAGAATTTTTAGGCCGGCCCCAAAAAGTAGGTTTGGACTTAATTTAGTCTTGACAAAAATATTCATTCCTTATTTCAGTCCTTTTTTTTTTACTTTTCATGCATTTTTACTATTTTTTCCATTATTCTTAACTTTTTGTGTACATGTCCATTTTTAGTAAAATTTATATTTTTAGAATCAACTCTTGACCCATATTATTTTGGACAAAAATACCCTTGGCTATGTGAGCTAGCTATGAAAACTGTCAATTCTCATACCCAGTTAACATAATATTTTGGACAAAAATATCCCCGCTAGTTCACATAGCCCAAGTTAACATATTATTTTGGACAAAATACCCCTGAACTATGGCTATGAGAACTGAGGCTATGAGAGCTATATTTTTAGAATCAATTCCTGAATCATATTATTTCGAACAAAAATAACCTTGACTTTGTGAACTGGTTATGAGAACTGGACTATGTAAACTAAAAAATACACAATTCACATAGTCTTACCACAAACTAAAATACACAGTTCTCATAGAAAAGTCACAGTTCTAAGAGACAGTTCTCATGGACAATACACAGTTTTCATAAAAAATACGTAGTTCGCATAGAAAAATACACAGTTCTCATAGACAACACACAGTTCTCATAGAAAAATATACAGTTCTCATAGAAAATACACACACGAACAAAAATTGAACAAAAACAAAAAGGTAATCAAAATCAAATATAGTTATAAATGTTCTCACTGCAATGTCTTAAAAAAGGAATCAAAGTAAAAAATAAATAGTTCACATAGGAAATAAAATTGATTTAGAATTGAATTTTTAATTGCCAAGTCTCATAGTCAGTTTTATGAAAACTACTCAGTTCTCAAAGAGAATTTGCTATGTGAACTGAGTTATAAGAACTGGCTATATAAACTGTCAATTCTCATAGTCAGTTCTATGAGAACTGTCAATTTTCATAGTCAATTTTATGAGAATTGACTATGAGAATAGACTGTTCTCATGGAGAACTAGCTTTGTGAACTGATTATGAAAACTGGACTATGTGAACTGGCTATGTGAACTAATTCTCATAGAAAATACACAGTTCTCATAGAAAAATACACAATTCTTGTAGAAAATACATAGTTCTTATAGAAAAAACACAATTCTCACAGACAGTTCTCATGGACAATACACATTTCTCATAAAAAATACAAAATTCTCATACAAAAATACACAGTTCTCATAAAAAATATACAGTTCTCATAGATAATACACAGACGAACAAAAATTGAACAAAAAAAAAAAATCAAAATCAAACATAATTATATGTAGTGTGATTTGAACACATTGCAAAGAATACCTTTGCAAAACTCATTTCAAGTGCACGTGTATTCCAGTTTAAAAAAAAAAAAAAAAATCACGTACGTATTCCACCATTAAGATAAATGATTTCCTTGAATCTGGAGGTTTGAACTTCTGGATCTTCAAACTAGAGCTCGATGGAATCTCATTGAAGCAGGAATCGCCTTTCTCTAACTTCATAGTCTCAGGAATGATTTCAACATCCTCAGCCGCAAGCCCCTCTCAACAAGACTTCCTGGTTCCTCTCCTCCTTCAAGTATCAGTTGCCCGACTTCTTTAAAAGGAATCATGTGTTCGATTATGATTTTTGCAAAAATTCGACCGAGGAGCAAGGATATTTGATAGATATTTATCGAAATCGAGATTCCGATGCTGATGACGCTTTCAACACTCTGGCTGTTGTGATTGGTGGCGGATTCAGATCGTCGTCTCTGCGGCGACGGTGAATTCATATCTTGACTCGGAGAGCTCCAGTTGCCGATCATGGTCTCGTCCACCTCCCTCGATGGTGGGGCGCGGTGGTAGTGGCGCGACAGTGACATTGTCGGAGAGGAGACGGCGGCAGCGGCGGTGGTCGGAGCTGCTCCATCGGTGGAGGGAGGGAGGGAGGGAGAGAAACAGAGAGAGACGTCGGTGGTGTTGCTGGGAGTGGTTTAGAGAGAGAGAGAGAGAGGGTGGGAGTGAGTTCAGTTTTAACTTGTGGACAGGATATTTGTGGGCAAAAAAGTCATTCAGTAACGTAACCGAGCCTATTTAGGTTCGGGAATAATATTTAGGATTGGGTTCAAACCGAGCCTAAAAACCAGGACCAGCCTCTAATTTACTAAACAAAAAATTAGCATCTCCAATTTGAAGTCAGGGATTAGAGTTAACTCTAACTCTTTTCATTAAGAGAGCCAGCACCTAATTAGGTTTTAGAATGAGGAAAAAATCTAAAATCAGCCCACTGGGCTGACAATAAGAAGTGTGAATGTATATTAAAAAGTGTAAAAAAATATATAGAAATATGCGTTTTTCTTATTCTCTTGTGTGCTTATTGTCAACCCACTGGGCTGACAATAGAAAGACCGTTAGAATGAATGCATTCACTTGACCCATCCATCATCTTGACTTTGAATTGTAAATTAACTAGTGCTAACCCATGCCTACGGCACTACGCATCCCGGTTGAAAGAGGATGGCAGTTGTGTGATTTAGGTGAAAACTATGGACACTTAACCGGGAAGTGGGAGGATGCACTACAGCCTTTGGATCAAATGAATCTGAGCCGTTCCAACAACTTGTCCCCACACCCTTCTGTTTTATAATAGAGATGGGCTAAGCAAGTGGATTAATTGGTTGGTTACATGTTACCTTTTCCTTTACAACATTCACGGCAGTTTTCAACCTTCCATAACCCTCTTATTAAGGAGATGAGTTTCTCTACATGGCTAAAGGGACTTATTTTTCTTCACAAACTACAAAAGGAAACTCGATCAGCCTTTATCCCCTTTGGCCCTGTAGGAAAACTCGATCTTCATTATTATTGACCTGTAAATCGTAATTTTGAATGAAAATGGACAGTCTAGTCTAAACCATTTTGGCTCTTCCTGAGCTGATTTCAATGACCGGGATCGTTCACTTTTTAGACCTTGTCAAGACATTAGGCACGCCAAAATTCATACTCCCTCCGTCCCTAAATGTTTGGCACTTTTGGGAGTTCTAACTTTTAAGAAAGAAATATTATTTTATTGTGCAAAAACCAAGTGTCAAATCTTACCCTTCTAGTGTACTTTGAATAGTACTTGAAAATTTGAATTTGAAATTTTGTGCCCAAAAGAAAAGGGTAACATGGGAAGTTTATCATATTTTGCTTTTGATTTTTCAAAATGGACAAATTATATGGGACAATAAAAAGCATGAAAGCACCAAATATTTAGGGACGGAGGGAGTATAAATTATCTGCTGTCGCTTGATACATTTTCGTTGTATCTTGAGATGTTGCAATTTGAAAACATTGCAAAAATGATTCAAAACCCATTTATCTCAAGATAAATATGTTATATATTGATCGATATTTGGTCCTATGATATTTGGCGAGGCTAATGTTTCCAACATTATTGAAAAAGTGAACGATTTCGTTCATCGAAATATGCTAGAGATGGCCCAAAATTTGCTTGTGATCGTCCAGTCCCTTACTAGAGAGGATCCAATCTCATTTTGAATTTAGTTGTTGGTTACAAATTACCCCTTCATTGCAACAATCACTTGACTTTTTCACCCTCCATAACTCTCTTATTCCTTATATTTTAATATTTATTGTTTTTTTAAATCTGTACATATTTGTTTTTTTTGTTGTTTTTATCAACTAAAGTAAGCATTGTTAGAATAGCACCTTGGAGAGGAGTTGAACTCATGCACTACTTTCTCCCGACACCTAAGTGCACTCCTGAATCCTGATGTCATTATGCCAAATGTCTCTTAGCTTGTATATATATGATCTTAATGATGCTTAAGTGATTAAAACACGGATATTTTAAAAAGGCAAAACTTAAAATGATCTAATTCAGAACTACAACATTAACTCGGTTCTTTCTTACGTGTGAAGATCATGATCAGGTGATTTTTTTTTTTTGTAAAAACAACTTCAAATTTTGTAGGTAGCAAGTTGGGGAGCATACCTTTTGTCTAGGAACATCTTAACAATGTCATTTGCACCAAGAGACTCACATGAAGCTCAAGTGCAATTTGCTCTTGAACGTGGTGTTCCGGCCATGATTGGAGTGCTCGCATCCATCCGGTTACCTTACCCTTCCAGAGCTTTTGATATGGCTCATTGTTCTCGCTGCCTCATTCCTTGGGGCCTGTATGGTAATCTAATTACTCCTTTTGATGTTTCATTTCTTCTTCTTTTTCTCGGTTCTCTAGGGGTTCGTTCGATTAGCAAGAAAACAATGTTTTGGCAAAAAGTGAAGACGAGAAAGAAAAAAAAACCTCAAAAAAAGTTAGCACACATTTCTTTACCATTTGTAGGTTGAAGAGTGGCTAGATGAAGGACACGTGGCGGACCCCAAGGGAAGGCCAGGTGGAAGACCCTGAGCGGTCAGACAGTAGGTAGTGAACAGTCGGGGTCTAGGCCAGTCCCTAGGCCTTAGGGTCTACTGATCAAAGATCAGTGATACGTGGGGCTTCGTATCATGGGACCTCGGTGCTTGCGACTGTAATGTGTGTTGTAATAAGAATCGCCCCAAGCGTAGGGCTAGGTCAATTGCAGCATAATATCCGGAAGTCCGGAGTCAAATCCACAAGGAGCCAATAGAGCTAGGCTGGAAGGTTTGCTTTACGAAGGGTTTTTAGAGTTAGTACCGCCAACCTTTGGATTTGGCGTTGAGATGACCAACTTTTGAGTGGTGGAATTTCTCTCTGCCTCCAAATTTTGATTGAAAATGAAGTTTGACTAGAAATTAAAGCGGCAAGGTCTAGGGGTTCATTTCGCCCATAACTTAGATCATTCAATGCTTCTCTTTAATAACTCAAGTGAGAGTCATAGTCATTTGATCTCACTCAGAAGATTTAACCACGAAAATCAAGTTTAACTCATACAATGGGGTTTGAAAATGAATGAAAACTCGTTTAGGCATTTTATTGAACACAAAGAGAGCCATGGTTCCAAGCATTAGGTGTGCTAAGAGACTTGTCTACACCAAATCAAAGAAATTAACATCTCTAGGTTTAAACCAAAGATTAGAGCTTAACAAGTTCTTTGAGGCATTTTAGCAAACACTTAGAGGGACATAGCTCCAAACATTATATGTGGCAAGAGATCGAGTCCTTGCCTACACATAATCATAGAGGTTAACAATCCTAGGTTTTGTTACATAAAAATGAACTTAATCCATTCACAAACCACATTAAGTACAAGAAATGAGAGACGCCATTAAACTACCCAAGTCATGGGGTAGAAATCACCCCATGACGAACAAGCATAAAAAGATAAATATGATTCATGGATAAAAACGGAAATAAACTTAAGATTATGAAAGATCTCAACCGCACCTACAACATTAATGAAGACGAAAAGCCTCAAAATCCAACTCTTCAATCTCCTTTGAAGAGAGATGAAGAGCTTGAGAGGAGAGGAAGGTAGAGAGAGAAGTTCCCAGGGCTTCAAAATGAAAGATAACCTAATGAAATGAGGGTCTCTGGCTTTTATACCCCCTAAAAACGTGATACAAAAAGTCTTACATGCCCCTAAGTCAAAATCAGTTAAGCCACAAAAATCTACAGATTTTCCAAGTGGCTACTGGTAGCACCATTTTAGTGGTACCAATAGCAAAGTTTCTGTCAGCACTGCTACTGGTAGCCCTGTTTTGCTGCTACTAGTAGCCAAGTTTCCGGAATTCAACTGGATCCTCTTTTGCTACTGGTAGCCATGTTTTGATGCTACAAGTAGCAACTGGGCAATTTTCTTCAATTCTTTGCCCTTCCTTTCGTTGACCCTTGGGTTCCCCGAGCATGTTTCGAGGCTTCATTCCTTGACTTTTTGAGCACGGCTACTGGGTACCATGAGGCCTCTGGGCCTTGGACACTCTTGGAAGATATCCCTGGCATCAAAACACACCTTATTTCCATATTCAACCTGTAAAGGTCAAAAACACTAACTCTGTGCAATATCATTCAACTTACACAAATTGTGCGCGTGAGCGTGACAAAATTGAGATAGATAAGCTCATTTATTTACACTATTGAAGACTTATCACTCAGGTGCCACATGGGTGTCAAGTGGTAGGCAAGGACTGACTACGTCCGAGGTTTCAGTGTATAGGATGATTATATGATACGAATCATGATGAGGATTAACCTTTAGTAAGTGAATCTACCCCTCTCTCAATGAGGGTTAACCTTCAGTTCAGACCTTCAGACGATCTCTTGAGTTCAAGACTCCATTCCACGATCCTCCTTTGATCCCAAGCAACTTGGGCCCTGCCTCCAAACCAAGTATAAGCCGTCGACTTCAGAATTGGGTTTCCCTTCAACTGTGACAACCTTCACTCCTGAGGTCATCCTATTTCCTTCAGTCCTTAAAGACATGGTACCATGTACCTATAGAGTTCAAGCTATCTACGAACTGTCACATTTAAAATTTAAATTATCACGAGCTTTTGAGAGAAGCCAAGTTCACATGCATAGTTGTACACGAATCATTAATTTCTTGGAGTTTCCTTCAGTTAGTTGAATATTTCTATCTTTTCATTACCCTGTACCATTCTATAATGGACTGAAAAGGATAAACATAAAATCAAATACTTTGTTTGAATTGTCGCTTAGTTTTGCATTATGATTGAGCAGATGGAGCTTACTTAGTTGAACTTGACCGGATCTTACGCCCCGGTGGGTACTGGATTTTATCGGGCCCACCAATAAACTGGGAGAGACACTGGAAGGGGTGGCGGAGAACAAAAGAAGATCTGAAAGCTGAACAAGATGTGATTGAGAGTATAGCAAGAAGAATGTGCTGGAAGAAATTGTTGCAGAAGGGCGAGCTTGCTATTTGGCAAAAACCCACTAATCACATTCACTGCAAAAAGAACCGAAAGGTCTTCAAGGAACCGCACTTCTGTCTAGCACAAGATCCAGACACGGCATGGTATTGTTTCTTGACTGATTACTTGTGTTCGTCGTATTTTGAAATTCTTTTCTCATATTCTTTTAGCAGTTACTAAAGGGCTCAGTGTTACTTGAATATAGAAACAGCTATCTTTTAGCCAGCTGTGTTTGGATGTTAGATTTTTTAGGGATTTGCTGAGGAAAAGGAGAAAAATGAGAGGGAAAACAGCAAAAGTATAGCTTCACAAATCCCTTCAATATTCTTGTGGATTGATTTGTCAAGGGAAATGAAATTATAAGGAACCAAATAATAGTATTTAGCTTCTTTCTTTCTTTTATAGTATTTCCTATAAACTGATGATTCAAGTAGAGAGTTGAGACACTTTTGAAGTGATACGAAAACCATTTGGATAGTAAAGGCAACTGATTATTAGATACAGATCTTACTTGAAGATGCTTTTCGGATCCCCTGGAGCTCTTAAAAGTCCTGAACTGAACACTTTGCTTGCGACTCCAAAACTTGTTAGACTAGTCAAGCATATTGTCCCCTTAGAGAAATACAAAATTCCCTTCTGACACGTGATACTTGCTTTGCATTGTTTGGAAAATTGAGGAACATAAGTAGAATTACTAATTGCTAGTCTGGTAGTATGGAATTGTTGTTGTTATATTCCTGATTCGGTCTTACTTTTTCACTTAGTAGCAGGATCCTTCTAAAATGGATGTGTTCCCAAGACGGGACCTCGAATCGGCTCTCCCAAGATGGGAGCTTGATGGGAGCTCGCTCCCAACTAAGATGGGAGCTTATTGGGCGGTTAAGGCAACTATTCTCTTACTCTTTAAGGGATTTATGCCATTGTGAAAATAAAAATATGAAAATCTTATCACTCAAGAAGTTTGCAAATTGAAAATATCTATCTTCCTATAAGTACCCTTTAAGATCGTGAAAATTCTCATAAGTAATCACTTTTCCTTCAATGGTTAAATATTTAAAAATACTTTATATACGTATTTATATGAAATCTATATACGCTCCTTAGGCGCTCCCAACCTTAGGAGCCTCTAGGTGCCTCCGCTCCCCCACATCCGCTCCCGCTTCCGTTTCCACCCCCGCTCCCGCTTCATGCTACTAAGCTTTTTCATTCTCCTGGTGCCAAATGAAACAGTAGAATTGCCTCTCTCTTTTTCATTTGCTCTTCTTTATGTCGCGTCGCTTTAACGTTTGCTTCTTCTCATTGAGTTTACCATTGTTCGATCATGGCTGTCTCTGTGTCTTTGTTTTGGAAAAACAAAAAGGGAGGAAAGTTGTGATTTTGTACTCCTTTGTTTGTTCGGTTCCTGATTTGGAAATGGAAAGGAAAAAATAATCCTCCTGCTACTAAATGAAATAGTGATGTTTCCTCTTTTCTTACTATCATGTTGGTTTAACTAGTGCTACTTCTCAATGATTTTGACCAATGTCTAGGTCATGTCTGTCTGTGTCTTTAATTTAAGGGGTGTTTGGAACTTGGAAGTAGTGAAAAGAAAGAGAAAGGGAAGAAAACAATATTTTTGTTTCATTTATTTGTTTGCTTCCTAATTCAGGAAGGTATAACAACAAAAATGTGATAGGGAAAGATGTTTGAACTTTGAAGTCCTATTTTCCTCTAATCGGCTTAGAGTTGGCCTGAAAGATTACCAAATGCCACAACCACCAACAATACCTTATTCTAACCGAAAGTTTTAAGTGCATGGTTGCCTTCTGACCGGAAGTTTTAAGTGTGTGGTTGCCCGGTTGGTAAAATTTCTTTTGAAATATAGTGCATTACTAACATTTTGTTTTTCCCTAAGAGTGGATCCTTTGTGTCACCCTTCCCCAAAAGCTTGTATAAAATAGCATTTTCTTGGTGATCCATCAATTCCAAATCAGGAACCGAACTAACAAATCCTTGATCTGGATCGCCAAGATAGAACATTTTCTATTTTCCTTCTCACTTTCCCTCCTCGGTGTTACTTCTTTGTTTTACTTTTTGTGGTTCTTTGCTCATCTTACCTGCTTTATATCCACTTTTAAATGAAAATGGGAAAGCCATTTTCCTTTTCATAGACCTTTATTTAACTTTGCAGAACCAAACTTAGAATATATAATTACTGTTTCAGTTTTTCCTCGTATCTCTCACTCTTATATTACATATCCTTCTGTAATCTTTCTTTTCCTGCCTCCTGAAGTTCCAATTATAGCTTCAGTTCTGTTGATAATTGTGTAGCTCTTGACTTACTATCATATAGTCTTTACTATTTTTAGGTACACTAAGATGGAAACTTGTTTAACTCCTCTCTCTGAAGTCTCTGACATCAAAGACATTGCCGGTGGGCAATTAGCTAAGTGGCCAGAGAGATTGACTATGATTCCTCCAAGAATTCTCAGTGGAAGTCTGGAGGGTATCACAGTAGAGGACTTCGAAAAAGATGCAGAATTGTGGAAGAAGAGATTAGCAACTTACAAGGCTTATGACCATCAGCTAGCAGAGAAAAGGCGGTATCGTAACTTACTTGATATGAATTCCCACTTGGGAGGGTTTGCAGCTGTGCTAATCGATGATCCGGTGTGGGTGATGAATGTTATGCCCGTGGAGGCGAAGGTGAATACCCTCGGTGTCATATATGAGCGTGGATTGATCGGAACTTATCAAAACTGGTATGATTTCTTGCTTGGTTAAACTCATGTATTGTTTTTGCATTTTGGTTTTCGCTTTGGTTGTCTATGAGTTAGTTCATCTGAACTTCTCTATTCATTCTACCTGTTTATGCTTTAGAATCACTTGAATGATCTACTATGGATTCCTTTGACGGTAGGCGTGCAAAAATTAATTGTGTTTCATGGAATAAGCAAGATATAACTTGCTAATGCCACAAAGATTACAAGTAGTTGAAGGGTAGAATCCAACTGGGACTGAGCAGTCTGAGGACTAAAGCTCATTCACTGCTCAATCGGCTTGATACATCGTTAGATTTCAAGTTGATTGTCTGCTAGTATGCACAATGCACAGTACTATTCAAGCCGATAATCAACTTGAAATCGGTTGATGTTGCAGAAAACTGATTGATCAATGCTAGAGATGACCAGTAGCAGTGATCAATCAGTACTTGACACGTCAGTATGTTTCAAGCCAACTATAGACTAGTATGTCATCTTTCTCATTGTTTGGTTCTTTGGCATTCCTAAGATTACTTCATGCATTTTGTTCAGTGATGCTTTCCAGATCAAATAACCAAAGTTATCACTATATTCTGAGTATGTGCTTGATTGTTGCTAATATCACTTTTTAAATATTCTGAAGGTGTGAAGCCATGTCTACTTACCCGAGAACTTACGATTTCATTCATGCAGATTCAATTTTTAGCCTGTACAAGGACCGGTAACATCTCTAACAGAGTTATTTACTCTCATTTTCTCTAATTCATCTCATCCGACATCGTTTTTATCTTTTGTTTTCTGTTCTCATTGTCCAAAAAAATAAATGTAAACCTTTTTGTTGAACTATTTCCAAAAGAAAATCGACAATTTGTTTCCAAAAACAACCTGTTTTTTGGAAAACCAAGAAACTAAATTTAATTTCAAATACTGTTTTCTTATGTGAAGGAAAACAACACAACATGATTCCTTTTTCTCTTTTTTGTTTTTTTTTTTGTGGTGAACTTTTCATTACTTTTGTTTCCAAAACCACAAAAAAAACCAAAATAATCCCAAACAAATACCTTAGGGATGAAAATTCATTTTGTGTTAATTCTGATACTACTTCAATGGCAGATGCGACGCGGAAGATATTTTGTTAGAAATGGACCGAATTCTACGGCCACGAGGCAGCATCATTCTCCGAGATGACGTCAACATATTATCCGATATCAAGAGCATCATCGATGGGCTCCAGTGGGAAACCAGAATGGCTGATAGTGAAGGAGGTCCCCATGTGAGGGAAAAGCTCCTATTTGCAGTTAAGATGTACTGGACTTCCCCAACTCCTGTTGCTGCTAACCAACAAGAAGGAGAATCCAAGACAGCTTCTTAATTGGTTTTTTTTTTTGGTCTCCTCTGGTTCAGAACCAGCTTCTGAATTTTTCTTTTTGTCAGTGGAATTGGGCTCCAGAATTAGCGCGTAAGCTGGTCCAGACATCTGAATGGCTGAACTATCGAAAGAAAAAGTTGACTCTTTCAATTTTTGGATGTCACAGTTGTGTTTAACTTATAGCAATGATAGAAATAATTTTTTCTGATAGTGTCACTAAGGTTCCAGTTCAGTTCCACTCGATTTCTGAGGGGCACGAGAGGGTGTCGCGACACAATTATGATGTGCATCAAAATGACGTCATTTTAATGCACAACATGGTGCTTTTGCATTGCGATCCCAAACCATCAGGAATGTGTCCCTTTTTCTTTACAGATCTTGTGCTCTTGGTTGTATATACACTGTTTTCATCAATGGTATACAATCCCTCATACCAAAATTATTGTGTTTAGAGAGGCCTTTCGTTGGCAAGAAGCTAACCACAATACCACGCCTAAGTAAAACTTCCTACAGAGAAACAAACGTCGAAGCATCACATGGTTAGAATAAACCATTTAAAAGCCAGTAGCGAAGGCCTGAGAAAACCAAACATTTCTTTGGCCAAAGACCTCATCAAGTATGAGTTACTATAAGATCATAATAACCCGTGAGTTTACCCCAGAAACCGCATCCAAAACTAATACAAGCAACATATTTTTAGCTCTAAGTACAGAAAAGTGGCACTTAATTTCCATTAAGGAGAGATGAAATACTTATTTAGCACTAGGTCCATTTTTACAAAAATACATTTACCATTAATAGAAGTGTCAGCTTTGGGTTTTAGGGTATGCTAGGTTTCTAAGATACCCAACCCACTAGGGTACCCTAGTACCCTTGGGTATCCTAAAATCTTAGGGTACCTTAGAGTTTTAGGAT
Source organism: Rhododendron vialii (assembly GCF_030253575.1). Taxonomy (NCBI): domain Eukaryota; kingdom Viridiplantae; phylum Streptophyta; class Magnoliopsida; order Ericales; family Ericaceae; genus Rhododendron; species Rhododendron vialii. Next base: position 23,596,451 of record NC_080557.1, on the reverse strand, counting down.
TTTAGGATACCTTAGGGTTTTAAGATTTAGGATACCCTAGAATTTAGGTTTAGGTGCTTTCATAGAGCCCTACGGTTTAGGTTTAGGTACTTTCATATCGGTTTTAAGATGTACTTTTCTATTATAGGGTTTTAGCGATTTAAGTACTTTCATAGGGTATTCTAGGGGTTTAAGACATTTTTAAAGGACCCCCTAGGGTTTAGACATTTTCATAAGGTTCTCTAAGGGTTAGGCACTTTCAGGGTTTAGGGTTTTAGACACTTTCATAGAGTTTCAGTGTTTCATTAATTAAAGAAGATTGACCTGATGGGAATTACTTTCTATTTTCTGGACCTAGTGGTAAAAAGCCCGCAAAACCTTACCACCAGGTTTAACAGCAACCACTTCAGTAGCAGTAACATGAGTTGTCATTTTGATAGCAAAACATATTTAATCAAAATTAATTTCATTTAAGGCCAAAACTAGATCTTTACACCAGCACATCCGGGGTATACCCCTGCCTGAACAGTGAACAGGCTGTTGACAGGACCAGGCTATCATCAAACAAAAGCCGACCAATAGCCAAAACATAAGCTCTATTTAGTTGGCTAGGTTTGACCCTCCTCCAAGCACTCTCTTCCATATCTGATACACCACTAAAGCCAAAGAAATTTTTAAAATTTAAGCTTTGAAGCATTTACATTGCACATTTTGTACAAACCATTTGATTTCATCAAGCCAAGGCAAGTGGAGTCTAGCTAACTGCTGCTTCTTGATCATAACAGCTCTCCAAGCTTCAGCTGAGAATTCGAATTCAAAAGACAATTGGTTATGAGATGCTTCCGCTACTCCAACACACAGAACCAAAACTTGTTTCATTCATCACTCTTCAAGCACCCATCTAGCCGTGGTATTTTAATCTGTTTTGGACAGCAAGCCACAGAATAAAAAATGACAAAGTCCACTTTCATCCCCTGTGGTATGAGCCATGTGCGGATACACCTTCTATGGTTTAAAAGTATGCACATAACCTTTTGTGGTTTTAAAAATGTGCGGATAGACCCCCTATCGTCATGTTTTCCATCCATAGTAACGGACACAACATTAAAAAACCAATATACCCTCATCATGTCCCTTGATTCTTCTTTTTTAAATCTAACCAAAGCATCCCCTATATCAAAAATTGAATCCAAAACGTTGATATTGTAACGTTTGACGAGTACTACATCTATGTCAAAATTCAAGTCAATCAAAAAATGAAAAGCTCATGGTCAAATCGATTTTGTTATGAAATAAAAATTTCAAATTTGAATTTACTAAAAATTAGATCACTGAGTTATTGATATCTGATCGAGACGATTTTTTACAGAGATACTCTATTCTTTATTTAATACATTATAAACGACTTAGATTACATTCTAGAAGCGTGCGAGATACACCTCCGTAAATATGGATGAAAAATATGACGGCAGAGGGTCTATCCGCACAATTTTAAAACCACAGGGGGTTATGTGCACACTTTTAAATCATAGGGGGTTTATCCGCACATGGCCAAAATCACAAGGGATGAAAGTGGACTTTGCCCTATAAAAAACTAGGTGGGAACATTTTTATCAAACCGAAATATGTTGTGTTGCACCTTAAACACATAAGATTCCCTCAAAGAATCCCAAGCAAACTCTATAGAGTATACCACATGTTGGAAGAAATTTAAAAAGAATGCAAAAGAAAAAGATGTAAAAGGGTCAAGAGAAACCACCTTTTTGTTCCTCTTTCTTTTGCTTATGAGAACGATCACTGCCAAAAAGAACTCAGTTAACGAACACTACCACTACTAGTACTCTGCCTCTCACATCCATTACAGAGTGAAAAAGAACCGATAGATCAAATCCAGATTGGACAAACGAAAGGACCAGCTGCATGCGTGTTGATTGAATCAACTTCGTGATCAATGAATTAACAAACTTGAGAGCAATACTATATTGACATAGCGGTTAAAGATTCCTACAAATTGTTTACTTTGTAGAAGAAGTGTAAAGACCCTTGTTTAATTTTAATAATTTTGATGTTTCATACATGCTTGAGTTGAGGAAAAAAAATGGTAAAATATAATGTGAAAAATGTGTTTAGAGGTGCAATGTAAGAATGTGGAAGTTTGGGAGTTAGTATATTATGATTATAAGTGAAGGGGTGTGAGTGTAATATGGGTGTTGTATATGTGTGTGTCGTGTGTGGGTTCATGATTTCATCCATGGCACCGTGATTGAGAGAGGGGGAGAGAGGGAGAGAGATGTGCCTGTGAGAGATAAAACGATATATGTTGCCCTAATTTTCCCATCCACTTTTAAAAAGGATATTTTGTCTTTTGATCCTTTTTCGTCCACAAAATTAACAGAAGTGGAAGGAATGGGTGATGTTGCTTAGTTTTGATAGTTAAGGGGGGTCATGTTGCAAAAATGTGATAGTTGCAATTACTATAAAATTTGGGTAGCTTTTGGAATTTTGCACATAAATTCTCAAAAGAGGAATAAAATTATCATAATCTCTCGTAGTTGTAACAAACAGGTTTGTCAACTTGTACTAAAATTCAGAATTTAAAATCTGTGACGAAATCTGAATTGAAGCTAAAATCTAATCTAAAATTATATAGAGCGGTTTTAGGGTTTTTCATTTTCAATCAAAGAAGAAAATGACGTTCAATTGAAGGGAAAGTCTTCAATACACACCACTTTAAGGTGTGTACCATATGCACTTATTGTGTGGTTCATATTGTGCCACCTCATAAAAAATTACTTGTAGGACCGGTCATTCATAATATTTTATTTCGTATCGTAACTTTTATACTAAAAATTCGTAACTTTTCAACAATATGATTCGTAACTTTTTAGCAATAGATTCGTAACATTTTGGGATTCATAACATTTTGGTGTATTTTAATAAAGGTGCATATGATACACACCCAAATAAAAAATATGTATTGTAGTACTTCCCTCAATTGAAACCCGTCTTTGGCCTTGTTGGAACTTCATATGTTAGTTACCAAAAAAAAATCTAATTCGATGGGGGTGTTTTTAAAATTATGCCAAATGAATTTCCTATAGCTTTTGTTTTAACTGATAATCTTGTGCATAAAGTACCACCATTGAACCCGGCCCTACCTCCACCCTCGTGCTGTCGCATCACTCTGTGGCAAACCACCATGAGATCTCATTGCCGAATTTGACGGGGGGAGACGAAGATCCTACTACGGCAAAGGTATCTAACTTTTTTCTCTCTCTCTAAAAAATGGAAGCACTTCTCTCTAATCCTAAAACAGTCATCACACTTCCTCTTCTCCTTTCCCTCCTTCCCCTTTGGGTTTGTAATGCCTCGATTTTTAAGGAATGTTAATTTAATAAATTTCGAACATTTATTAATTATAAAGTCATTACAAACTAAATTCTCCTTAAATTCAAATTACATTTAACAAATATGATTGGAAGGGCACTAGGGTAAATTCTAATCCTCGTGTAGTTCTTCTTTCTCGGCAAGTCTCTGATCAATATCATACTCCTCCAGCTGGAAAAATTGTATGTGTTCGCCGTCTAGGCCTGGCATAAAATTTCACATCATAGATCTTAAAGTGTCAGTGTTGATTTAGGGTTATGGATTCGCAATGCTTCGTAACTATGTCATTTTATAATTTAGTTGGCAATGCACTGGCTCACTGGCCATCTTTCAAGACCTACCGGCTTTCAGGTGAATTTCAAATTTTACCACCCAATGTTCCGTTTGCTCCCTCTTTCAGAATGACGGACCTAAAGCACTGGTTCCGTTTACTCCCTCTTTCAAAATGACGGTCGACCAAGCTTTACACATACACAAAAACACTGGTTTTGCTGTCATGGGTTCCCAAGTTCACACATGCACACCTGAGTCATGATTCCACTGACCTTTCTTTCAAGACCTACCGGGCTCTCATGCTCACACAATTATTAATTTTTTTCACATTCCGTTACTCATTTCTTTTCGTAATTCATTTCTCCGTTTCTCGTATCTCGTGAACATGCTTCATTTTCTCGCATTCACATTATTCTTTCAAGGCTTGCTAAATCATGTGATAATAACTAAATCTTGATTTTCATGGTTTTCTACTTTACTTCCAAATTACCAAACACGAATTATAACGGCACAAAGAATAGGAGCAACAATACTAACATTTTGTCGATTGTCACATCCAATACTTTTCCACTTAAACCTTATAATTTATCATGCGAATATTAAAATTCTAAATCCAATAATCATGTCCATTTCTAACAATTCAACTAGTAAAATCATGAGCACTCCATTGATATGCCACGTTTTACATTTTCCTGTTACAACATTACTCTAAATGTAAAAAGTATCATCAAGGGGCATTTTACCATAGCAACAGCTTTTCCTATTATCAAAAATTAATAAACTTAATAATTTTTAACATTATAATTATAGTAGGCCGAACATGACTGCTCGCGCTAAACAATCGTGGCCGAACCTAGATCCATATTCGGCCACGGATCGGAACCCATGAGTTGAGCCAAGGCGCGCCCGCCTTACGGTTGACTGAAGAAGGGTGTCATGCTTGCTCGGCCACCTTCAGTTGATCCACGGCATGCCCGTCTTACGATTGATAGCAAAATTGTATCACACAGGCTCGGCCACTTCCAGGGAGACAGCCTTATCTGGAAACCCCTCATCCAAGCCTCACGTCAGACTCGGCCGAATATGGAGCTCGGCCGCCTGTTTAAACACGTGACCTCTCACGTGTGAAAACGGTTATGCTTACAAGATAATCATGAATGCACATGGACGCGCCAGCTCACGCCTGAAACAGTTACCAGATCTGTTCAGTGATGTCACTCAGCTCGGGCAAGGCACATGCATGTGCTTGGAGAGCAAGCTAAGGAGACTCTATAAATACTGGAGGGATGACCCTAAAAAGGTATGCTCGACAGACACTCGACACAATCCAAAAAACCCTAATCTCTCACTTGATTCTCTGCACATTCTGATCCTCACGCCGGAGGGCCTTGCCGGGCAACCCCGGCCAGGTCTTAGTCATGCGTGGGCAAGAAGACTAGATACCCACGAGCCAACGGAGGAAGATTGCAGATCAAAGAATCACGGGCCACACAATTGGTGAACCCGACGTGAAACCTAGACTTTTGATCCAAACGGCTCGAACCTCCTTCAACCCACCCTCCTCCTCTCAACAACCACCGCGGCTTCAATCACCATGGGCGGAGATCTGGCGGACGTCACCATCTTAAAGACGCCAATGGAAACACAATCCTTCCGCCGTTTTCGGAGAGGCACATGTCCATTTCATTCCCCCCAAGTTCCGGCCTCTCCCTAGCGGTGGACGACGTAACAACGGCCTACATCCGCTTGTTACAGCCCTGTGACGAAGATAGGGACAACAAGCTGGCAGCTCTGAGGGCGGAAGTTGCCCAAATGAAACAACAGATACAGCAAAACACCACTCCTGCCAAATCTAGATCCGCGGAAGGCAGAAGCGGGAGGCGACGAAGGCAAGCACCACCCTACCACCACCACAAGAATGTCCTCACGAAGCCGGCCACCGCGGCTCCGTCAAGGACCGCCTTGGCATCCCATCAGACCCAGGTGATGTGAGGGAGATCATACTTTACAAGCGGCTCACAACATCCCGAACACACCGCTCAAAGAGCCACCACGATTGAACAAACACTAGGGATATCGAGTCATTCACAAGCACATACTCGACTGGTCGCGCGAAATTCTCTCGCACAACGGTTTCCCACCGTAGCCGAGATTTCATGGAAACCAGACGCCACGTATCCGAACGTCTCGAAGAAATCCCGGCAGAAAACTTCGACCATAACAACCAGGCTCGACGGAACGGAAAAGGCGTGCACATCGAAGAGCCAAACAACGAAACCAAGACCCGGAGGGATGGAGGAAAATCTGTTGATGGCCTTCACCGAACGACAACAGATTTAAGAGATAAACTTCGGCACCGAAACCTTGGAAAATCCCCAGACAGAGACTCTAAAAGAACAAAGATTGATGTGCACGACAAGCCACCGCGCCCTGGCTTTGACCGGTAGCTGAAGGACCTCAGCGTCTCTCCCTTCATGTCCCACATAATCAATACAACGGCCGAACCCAACTTCCACCTGCCAGAGTTCACAACGTTTGATCCAACCACGTGCGAAGCTTACACCCACCTGATCCACTTCCGTCAAACCATTGAGTTGTGCACCACAAAGGATGAAATCAAATGCAAAGCATTCCCATCCAGCCTCGGCTCCCATGGACTCCAGTGGTTCAACAAATTGCCTGCTGGATTCATATGGAACTTGGCTGACCTTGAACGCGCCTTCAACACCCGCCTCATCACAAGCAACAGGATGGCCAAGGAGCCTGAGTCATTATACCAAATGCGGAAACTCCCATCCGAAACTCTTCGTCAGTACACCGAATGATACTGGCAACTGTTCAACGAAATTCCTGAAATCGACGAGTACTGGGTCGCAAGAACCTTCAAAAATGGCTTGGAAATTAACAGCAAGATTTGGATGAACTTGCTATTCGCCCACCCCATGGCATGGGCGAGGTGATGCGCATCGTGGAACGGTTTTGCGCTCTTGAAGAATTCTACGCAGACCGTGCAGCTCAAGGGCTAACAAATTCTACAACGGTCACACCTCAGCTGACAGCACCAGTCGCAACGCAGTAGCCTCAGCCAAAGAAACTTGTCCACAACATAAAGGAAGGAAAGAAGCGCCAGCCGAAGGTACATGACTATGTGGCCGAAACCACATACTTCAAAGAACCCATCTGGTCTTTCTTGAAGGAAATCATGAGGCAACCATGGTTCGAATGGCCAACAGGAAAGCTGGGCACGAACACTGGCCAAGCAGATCAGAACCCACAAAATAAGTGCTCATACCACAACGAGCTCGGTCATTACACAACCGCATGCGCACCATACAAAGCACTATTAGAGCGTATGGCAACAAAAGGCCATCTCGATCAGTACATCGATCAAACCAAAACACCCACCCGTCCACCTGCTGGGAATCCCAACCCAAATGAACCGCGACCGACGATACACGTTATTCACGACCCCGTAACAAAGGAATTTGAATCCAATCTTCAGGCTGACCTCAGTTGCGCATCCACTTCTAAGCAGGTACTTGCGGTAGGACCAGGATCCAAACGTCCACGACAAGAAGAGTTACCCAAATGGACAATTACTTTCACCGAGCGCGATCTCGAACGTGTACAAACACCACACTCCGACGCCCTCGTCGTAACTGTCTAAATTGGAGTACATGATGTCAAACGCGTTCTAATCGATTAGGGAAACTCAGCGGAGGTCATGTACTATGACTTATTCAAAAAGCTTGATCTCCCAGAATTAGCTTTGCAACCCGCCGAAGTACCCCTCATCGGATTCAACGGAGCACCTGTTTGGCCACTTGGTCGAATCTTCCTGCCAGTCGTCGTTGGCTCGAAAATGTTGAGCGTCGAGTTCATTGTCGTTAACGCCCCTAGCCCATAAAACGCAATTCTTGGCCGAACTTGGCTACACGGCATGCAAACAATCGCTTCAACCTACCACTAGGTCGTTCGCTTCATTGGCATCAATGGGGGACAGGAAGATCTTCGAGGCGACCAAATAGCATCCAAAAAATGCTATGTCTTAGCCATCCACAATTCCACCAAAACCAAGCAAGTGCAATGGGTCAAAATTCCAGACATCACCATGATCGATGACATCGGCCAGCAAGCCGAAGACAAAGCAGAAGAGGATCTCGTCCAAATGCCAATCAACGAGGATGGCTCTTGATTCTTCTTAATCAGCTCCTCCATCAGCGAGGCCGACCGTGAAGAAATGTACCATTACCTCAAGAAAAACATAAAAGTTTTTGCCTCGACCCCCAACGAGATGCCGGGGGTCGATCCCAATTTCATCAGTCACTCTCTCATCATCAAGAAAGATGCCAAACTTGTCATCTAGAAGGCGCGACGTTCTGTAGCCGAACACGCTGACGCCGTCGTCGAAAAAGTCAAACGTTTGCTGGAAGCCAACGCCATCCAGGAAGTACAATACCCAACATGGTTGTCCAACACGGTGACCGTTAAAAAGAAAAACGGCAAATGGCGAGTTTGCATGGATTATACCAATCTCAACGACGCTTGTCCGAAGGATTGGTTTCCACTCCTGAAGATTGATCAACTTGTGGACGCAATGGCAGGCCATGCTCGGCTAAGCTTTCTAGACGCCTACCGTGGCTACCACCAAATTGCCATGGACCCCGACGACATGGAGAAAACTGCTTTCACCACACCATATGGCATCTTTTGCTACCGCGTCATGCCCTTTGGGCTCAAGAATTTAGGCGCAACATTCAACAAAGCAATATTCAAGATGTTGCAAGAACAAATCGGCCACACCGTGGAAGCTTACATTGATGACCTCGTCGTCAAAAGCAAGAAGGAATCCAACCACCTGCAAGACTTGGCGGAAGTCTTCGAAATCCTCAAACTACACAAGCTACGGCTGAATCCTAAAAAATGCACGTTCGGGGTGAGCACTTGGAAATTCCTCGGACACTTGGTCACCCGAAGAGGTATTGAGGCCGACCCTAACCAAATAAAGGCTGTTAAAGATTTGCGCCCACCAAGGACAATCAAGGAAGTACAGAGGCTCACTGGAATGGCAGCATGTAACGCCCCGAAATTTTGGGTACGTTAAGAAGACAATTTTATTGATAAAATCTGTAACGCCCTGAATTTTGGGTACGTTAAAAGGACATTTTATTCATACAATCAAATGGAGTCTGGCTCTTATTACAACAAATACTCTCACAAGAGTTCAATATTTTACACAAACGGAGGGGGATTCTAGGGTTCCTAACTACAGCTCCTCAGCTCTTCTATTCTTGCCAACTCCTCAGCTCCAAAGCCTCCACGGTGATCTGCTAACCCTGATTATCTACAAAGTCTGACACATTATACCGGCGTCGCCACCCATATAATATGTCAGGGTCACCAAAAGGCAACACCGTGAGCTACAAAGCTCAGCAGAGTAATCCCGTACCCGCTGACCCATAACTTATAAACAACAGGAAATAACACATCGATTTCCACATGATACATATATACACAGTTTAATCAATGACACATCCACATTCGTTAATCAACTATCGTTGGTGTCCAAGCTTTCAGAGTTTCTCCTACGTGACTCATCGTAGATCGTGTCAACATTTTCATTTACAAAACAACCTTTCAAAAACCATTTGTATTGGCTCCGTACCGCGGATAACCAAGCTACACACCCAACCTTTTTAAAATCATTAGCATTGGCTCCGTACCGCGGATAACCAAGCCACACACTTTCAAAATCATTTGCATTGGCTCCGTACCGCGGATAACCAAGCTACACACCCAACCTTGGTTCCGCCGCGCCGGGTTCCCAAGTATCCTCACAATGGTTCCGCCGCGCCGGGTTCCCATTGGCACACAAAAATATTTGCATTGGCTCCGTACCGCGGATAACCAAGCTACACACACCCAACCTTGGTTCCGCCGCGCCGGGTTCCCAAGTATCCTCACAATGGTTCCGCCGCGCCGGGTTCCCATTGGCACACAAAAAAAATATTTGCATTGGCTCCGTACCGCGGATAACCAAGCATACACACCCAACCTCGGTTCCGCCGCGCCGGGTTCCCGAGTATCCTCACAATGGTTCCGCCGCGCCGGGTTCCCATTGGCACACAAAAATATTTGCATTGGCTCTGTACCGCGGATAACCAAGCTATACCTCACCATGGTCCCGCCGCTCCGGATTCCCATGGGAACGCACACATTTTAAAACCCTCGGTTCCGCCGCTCCGGGTTCCCGAGTATTCCCACAATGATTCCGCCGCTTCGGGTTCTCATTGGGTTTTTTCAACACACACCACACAATGGGCTACCACGTCCGGCCACATTGCGGTTTTCAAAACATTTCAAAAACCCTTTTCACATGTTTCTTTTACACACGCACACAACACACATAATGCCACCCAAACCCGGTCATTATGTTGTTTCAAAATATTTCCTTCCTCGGAAAACATTTCTTTTAATTAACCACACCCTAGGTGTCATGTTTCTACTTTCTCGGTTCTCGTGTCTCGTTTACATACAAAGACTCCGCGGTAGGACATGAATCTTTCTAACAAGATCATCCAATTCTATATTACTTTAACACGCTCAATCACTACTTATAGCATAACGCCACATATACGGACGCCTTTGGAGTGTATCACTTATGCTTTATTCAAAGCACAACGCCACATGTACGGACGTCTTTGGAGTGAAATCACTTATGCTTTATCACATACCACAAATAATACAAGCAACTTATATATACATACTCATAATCATCTTAAAGATCGAAATACAATATTTCTAAACAAACGATAAGTACGTAAATAAAGATAACCTACTTTCTATCATACAGTTCTATACGTAGAGTTAGGGTCAAGGGGTTCTACCTTACTTCTTGGCGGTAGTCGGCTACGGAAGGTTTAGTCGGCTACGGAAGGTTAGTCGGCTACGAAAAGTACGTCGGTGGTCGGGCGGAGTAACTTCCTACGGTGGTCTCCGGTAGCTTCGAAAGAGAAAGGTTTCTCTCGAAACTTCTACTTGACTATTACTACTACTACTTTATGGATCGAAGGGTGGTCGAGTGGCGGCTTAGTGGCGGCCTAGGTTGAGTTTCTTGAAGAACTCAAGAACTACTCAAGAACATGAAGAACAAAAGAAAGAACAAAGAAAGAACACAATTTTCTAGAGAGAGAAGTTGCTAGGTGAAGGTGTGAGTTCAATGGCATGGGATGGCTTGCTATTTATAGGCAAAACTCTTGGGCTCTCCCTCCTTCTCATGGCCGGCCCCCCCTCTCTCTCTCTATCTCAAATTTTGACACATGGCATGCACTTATGGAAGATCAAAGGCTAAACCCTAGGTTTGCATGGCTAGGTTAGGCTAAATGGTAGGCTTGCATGGCTAGATTGTACCAAGGATTGATCTTTGGGAGATTTGTTTGGAAAGAAGGAGACAATGGTACAAGATTTGGTCATAAAACAAATATGGAAGTACAAATGGGGAGTTAAGTTTGGTTAGGGAAAAGATTCTCCAAGGATGGAGAAAGATCAAGGAAGGATCATGGAAATCAAGGTACACATCAAGATCTCTCTCTCTCTCCTGTCTCTCTCTCTCTCTCGGCCTCTCTCTCCTCTCTCTCTCGGGTCTCTCTCTCTCTCTCGGCATTCTCTCTCTCTCTCTCTCTCTCTCTCTCTCTCTCTCTCTCTCTCAAGTACACACACACATACATGTATATATATACAAATGCAAGAAAGAATAAGAAAGGTACAAAGTACAAGACTTCTAAAATCAAATACCCCATAAAGAAATCCAATTGGGTACAAAACCCCAATACAAAATAATAAAGGAGTACTTTGGAAAATCTTAGGCTTTAAAGGCTACTAAGGCTAATAAGTACTTTAATAACAAAATATGGGTACTTCATCACATGGGCAATAAGGAAAAATGACTAGTTTAATAAGCCCATGTACTTGGTGAAAGAATAACTCTATTACCCAATGGATAATAAATACCCTAACTTTTATTATCCAATGGACAATAATAACTAGGGAACTTTTATAGTAAAATAATCAAGGAGTACTTTTAAGCATGTGACAAAAGCCCTATATTAAATATAGGTGTGGTACCAAGTACCCCAATTAAATAAAAAGGCTAGGATTCTCCCCATTTAAATAATAATAAAGTACAAGTCAAATCAACTTTATTGGAAGGTTCCCTTGTCACATCGGTACTTTATTTGGTCAAAAGTCTCTATTATCCAATGGTCACTAACTTCTCTAACGGTTATTGCCCAATGGATAATAGTTTCCCTTGCGGTTAATACCCATTGGACAAAAGAGTACAAGTACCTTTTATTAAAATAAAATTTTGAAAAGACTACATGTACTTTTATAATAAAAAGTTTATTATCCAATGGACAAAAATTACCCTTGTGGTTATTATCCAATGGATAATGGAGGAGTGGGAGAATCCCCAATAAACAATGCATATAAGTACTAGCACAAGTTTTTTATTAAACCATAAAAATATTATATCTTGTACTTACCAAAAATATTTTAATAGGAGGCCTATTGTCCAATGGATAAAGATTACCCTAACCATTATGGACCAATGGGCAAAGGCAAAAGGTTCAAAAAAAATCCAAAAGGTTCATCTAGTAACTAAGTAAGTCGGTTGCTCGGTTCCTCCAAGCAGTCGGTTGGAAATTAACTAAATTGGTCACGTAGGGTTTCTAGTCGAGACCAAAATCTAACTACAACGAAATTTACAAGAAAACATATAGCCACCCAAAAGAAAATAAGTAAATTAAATAAAATTCAAATTTTTAACGAAATTTTTATAGACCAAAATTCAGGGTCGTTACACAGCAGCTCTAAACCGATTCATCAGCAAATCCTCAGACAAGTGCCACGCATTCTTCCATGCCTTGAAGGGAAAATGTCGACGCAGCTTTGAGTGGACCCCGGATTGTGACTCCGCTTTGACCGAACTCAAAGAATACTTAAACTCAGCCCCGCTGTTGGTGAAACCCAAGGAGTTCGAAACTTTGTATCTCTATCTCGCCATTTTCGCCCACGCAACCAGTTCTGCACTTATACGGAAGAATGGCACAGAGGACATGCCAATCTACTTCACAAGCAAGACAATCCTTCCAGCTCAAACTCGTTACCTACCCCTTGAAAAGTTAGCCCTGTGTCGCCGAGCATCAAGTGTCGCCGAAACCTTGGCACCTTTTCCAAGGGGACATCTGGTGCCTACATGTTGACGGAGCATCTAACAGTAACGGAGCAGGAGCCGGGGTCGTCCTTGTTTCCCCTTGTGGAACACTACATGAAAGCGTTATCAGCATCGAATTTCCTGCCACCAATAATGAAGCTGAATATGAAGCCCTCATAGCTGGCTTACACTCTGCAGTTGCGATGGACATCTCCGAGCTTGTTGTTTATTGTGACTCTCAACTCATAGTCAACCAAGTACTTGGGGACTATGAGGCCCGGGATCCGCGAATGTCAAAATACCAAGCAACCGTAGCCGGACTCATCACCCACTTCCACAATTTCAAAATTGAACAGATCAGCCGCGAACACAATGCGCATGTAGACGCACTCGCTGGCCTTGCCTCAGCTTCCAAAACCTCCGAATTCAGAATAATCAGCTTCGGCAGCATCGACCATCCAAGCTTTGACACAACTCCTGAAATACTCAACGTTGAACTCGGTCCAAGCTAGATGGACGAGATTGTTGCATTCCTCAAAAATGATACTTTACCAGCAGACAAGAAGGAAGCTTATCGCATCAGGAACAAGGCTGCTTACTATTGTCTCTCCGAAAGTGGCCAACTCTACAGGAAATCTATCTCCGGCCCATACCTCCTCGTGGTCCACCCAAGCCAAGTACCCCGAGATTCTCTCCGAACTTCACTCAGGAAGCTGTGGCTGCCACTCCGGCGGCCGTTCACTTTGCCAACGAGCATTGAGTCAGGGATACTTTTGGAAGAACATGAAGAAAGACTGTGAAGAAATCGTTCGCAAATGCCGACCATGCCAACTGTTCTCTCCCATACAAAAGCAACCCGCCCAGAACCTCTCCCCAATCACCAGTCCTTGGCCCTTTGCACAATGGGGGACTCGATATTGTCGGAAAGCTACCAACGGCCCCTGGAGGCTTCAAGTTTCTAATCACTGCAACAGACTATTTCTCCAAATGGATGGAGGCTGAGCCTCTGGCAACGATCACCGAAGTCGACGTACGAAGATTTGTCTGGAGAAACATTGTCACTAGATTCGGCGTACCATATGCCATTGTCTCAGACTATGGAAGTCAATTCGTCGGCAAGGACCTAACAAGCCTTTGCGCCGAATTTGGGATTCGCTTCTTCAACTCAACTCCAGCGTACCCTCAAGGAAATGGTCAAGCCGAGGCCACGAACAAGACCGTCTGTGCTGGGATCAAGCGTCGCCTAAACTCCAAAAGAGGCAAATGGGCTGAAGAACTACCATGCGTACTATGGGCTTACCGCTCCACACCAAGGCGATCAACCGGCCAAACACCCTTCTCAATGGCATTTGGCATGGAGGCCGTAATTCCTTTAGAATCCAAGTTCCCCACTCTGAGAACATAAAACTTTGACCCAAAGGCTAATAACGAAGCAGTAGAACAGGAACTAATCTTGGCGGAAGAGAAGTGCGACGACGCTCAGTTAAAGCTCGCCGAGTACCAACAGCAAGTAGCAAAAGGCTACAACTAAAGTGTTCGAACCAAGACCTTCAAGCCAGACGACTTAGTTTGGCGAAAAGTGGTGCAATCTAGCAAGAAGCAGAAATTCAAGCCCAACTGGGAGGGGCCCTTTCGTGTTGTCAAAATTGCTGGTGAAGGTGCCTACATACTTGAAGACATGAACAGAAAAACCCTTACCAACCCATGGAATGCACAGAACTTGAAAAAGGCATACATGTGACATATTTTCCAAGAAACGCCTTCGGCCACATTTTCTCCTTTTTGATTAACTTTACTTTATGGCTTCAGCCATTAGTTTCCATTTTCCTCATGTACTCCCTACGTTTATCAATACAAAGAAGATTCTCGTTTGGCTATCAATGTCTTTTGCATTTTTTGGGTTAAACTCCACTAAACACAAATTCACTCTTGGCAAACCCAGCCACAAACAAACGTTGACTTCGGTCACACCCCAAACGGCTACTAAAGCCCCCGCTTCGGCCACCATAGCTGCCCAAAGAAGCAAAAGCTCGGACATATGGTCCACCAAGCCTAAAAACACACTACGACACGTATTTAGGCTTCGGTTCGGCTAGGCAAGATAGTAAGGTCGGCCAACGCCCGGTTATACTCACACTATGGTGAGCAAACCACCTACGAACGTTAGAAATCTCAGGACAAGAGTTGGGGAATCGGCCGAGCCCCAACCATATACAAGTGCTCCAAACAACTTTTAATTGCTAACCTAAGTATAGTCCACTACACTTGAACTATGGCCGCGAACAACGCCAAGCTTGGCAAACTATCAATAAATTTTTCTTTCTACTTTGGTCAAAGCTCGGCACCATCATGATCAATACACAACTTATTTGCCGAACTCAGACCAAAGTGGGGGCTACGGATAGCTACTTTCAAACAAGCAAGCCTATCAAAATTTTCCAAAAGGACAAAGACATTCAATCAAGTTCGGCAAAAATGAAACATTGCAAACAAGAAGTCAAGACATCCATTCCAGAGAAAAGTATTACAAAAACCCCTAAGCTGAGAAGTTCGGCATGAAAAATCGTTCGGTACCGACCACCTAAGAACTATTACATCCATCCCGTCCAACAAAGCTTAGAATTTGAAATAATGAAAGTGATAAACCAAAAGTAAAATGGTAAAATCTCCAGCTTAAACTTAAGAAGCGTCCTCGGCAGCAACATCAGCCACGGCCTGGTTTTTATCAACATCCATCAGTCTCTCTGGTTAGCATATTCGGCCACCTTGTCATTCCCGCCCTCACCGGGCCCCTTTTCAGCAGACTCATTCCCACCTTCTCCTTCATCACCAGAGACATCCTCAATGTCATCATCACTCTCGGGAAATTCTTCAGGAGGGAGGGGTGCACACTCGTCATCCGTATACGACAAGACAAGGTCGGGAACGACTGCTGCTGGAATCGACTTGTACAGATTCGAGTCAGGCTCCAGCAATAGAGCGTTGGCCCGCAGCAGCCACGCCATCTTTATAGCCCTTCCTGTAAGCAACAGGCACCCTCGATTCCATAGCCTTGTTGACCATCTTCCGAGCATCCCGCATATACTCAACCTGATATGCCTTCTCATCAACTTCCTTCATCTTCCTTTTTTCCCTCCTTAGAACTTTGGCAAGGTCACGTTCAACCTTCGTGGTTTTATCATCAGCTGTGTCTCTCTCCTTCTTAAGATCAGCCACACGAGCCTTAGCTGCCTTCAGGCTGGCCTTCAACGACTTCACTTTGTCACGCTTGATCTTGAGATCATCACAGTATCAAGAGCGCTCGGCGGTCACAAGCTTGGCCTTGTTCGATGCCCGAAGCAAAGCCTGCCCAGCCTGCAAAAAAGAGAGGAAACAAGCCCGGAAATAAACTCAAAAAGTGTCAAAGAAATCAGGATCGGATATACCTGAACAAGGTACGCGCTCGCGTGCATCAGGCTCGACTGAAGGTCTTTTAGGATCTTTTGCATATCGTTCGATAAAGCCAGACCCTGAAGCATCGTAACGGCCAAGCCAGGCTCCAGCTTGACGCTGTCCTTTAACGAAACCACCCTACCCTCGGCTGTGGTAAGTAGGGGGGCAAACTCTTGAGCAGCAGCCGGTCCGGCCAAACTCGTAGACTTCTGGGCCACCTTCGAACCGCCTGCAGCCGATGATTCGGTCCTTTCTTTGTCAGTCGGGTGTGGAGTCGGCGGCTTAGTCGGAAAGAAATCATGAGTGACTTTCTGCCTCTTCTCAACGGGCTCAGACGCGTCAGAATCTTTTTGCCGAACCACGGCGCCGTCCCTGATGTTAACACGAACGACATTCCTTCTCCCCATCTCGTCTCCAAACTCAGGCATAAGGGTTTGAAGGGGAACACTTATATCTGGGCACTCGGGCGGTTGGCTCTCACGGAACCAGAATTCAGCCGGCTTCTTGAACGTGGGGAATTTCACCCTCGGCTCCTTTTCTCTCACGCTCAGTTTCGAATGCTTACCAATTAAAACTTCCTTTGTGCCCCTCTTCTGTCCAGTGGCCTTCTTGCTCGGCCCCGCTTCTCTCTCCTTTCTCTTAAGTTTTCCCTTATAAGAAGGAACGTAACCAAGTAGCGTCGGCGCGTCCCTGCAAATCTGCGATAGGAGAATATCTACATGCTTCTCGATAGACAACGATTGTTGAGTCTTCGTTATAGCTCGGTGATCTGTAAAAAATAAAAAAAGAAGAAGGAATAAGACAACATAGTGATACAAGTCGCGCTCGGCAATTACTAAGAGATTGTGCTACCTCTGAAGTCTTTGACCTTTGGAACGCTGTGCCTACGATTAACTTGATCACCGAATTCGAAGTTACCACTGACCTCGACATAGAAGTTTGCCCACTTGTCGGTATCGGGCAATCCGTCTATCAAGGGCTCCTTGTCCCGACGCGTTGACAAGTACCTACGCTCGGTCTGACCGTGCCTAGACATAATGTAAGTATGAAAGAGGTTAGCAACAGTGAACTGGAGGCCGTGCAGTTCTTTCAGGGCAATCACGGACATCACAATCCTGTAGCTGTTGATTGCAAAATAATGAGGGACGATGCTGAACCGAGCCAACAGTTCCCTTAAAAATGGGTGAAGTGGGAACCGAAGCCTAGCTTCACAAATTGCCATCAGTGGCACCGTGATGTGCTCAGGGTGGTACTCTCTCTTATCCCTAATACGGTTGCTACCTACCTGGCAAATGACAACATCATCAGGGATGTTGTAGTCTCGGCAAAATTTCTCGTATTCAACGAGCTCCCCACAAAAGAAATGGGCGTAGGGGCAAACCTGACCCCTCTCGTAGAGGTCGGCAACCTCCCTATCCTCGGAAGGGGCTCCACTAAGATTTGATCGAGCAGAAGTTGAAGTCTCGGCCTGAGAACGGAACCTGGATTCGGCCTCTGGCCCAAGCTGAGGCTCGACCTCGGAATGTGTTGATTTTGATAGAGAAATTTTGGGTTTGGTTAGAAACTCGTCATCGGCGTACTCATAATCACGCTCGGCATTTGAATCTTGAGAGTCGTCTGACATGTTGGAAGCTATCGAGGAAGTTTGTCGACGGCTGCTACGCCTTTTCAGATACTCTCGGATTACCAAGTCTTCGGAGTCATTCCCCGAGCTATTAGAATTGGAAGAGATGACTATGATCGGGTGAGCCAGACCTAACAAAACAACAAAGGGTAAAATGAGGAAATCTTATCGTCGGCAAAAGACGGTGATCTCTCTACGTTCGGCTACCCTACTGGCCCACCCTTTCTTAGTTCTATAGGGGCTTGTGCTCGGGAAATACTACACCTCGATTGTTTAGCCGCGGCTTGCCTTGGTGTTGGCTAAACCCAAAACTAAGGCTCGGAAGAACAAATTGAAGTTGAAGATGAACAGGCTGTTCATCCCCAGCGACGCATTGTTCACACAGAACGAAAAAATCCCAAGAAGTCCCAAAAAATGAGGGATAAAACGCATGCAAATTACAGAAACCAAAAGAGCAACAAAAATCAGAGCGTACGTGAGGTTTTCTGGAAGATTCGATGACAGATCGACGGAAAATCGAAGATGAAAGATAAAAGGACGAAAGACGAAGCTCTAGCAATGGAGGTTTGGAGAGAGAAGATTCTTGTAACCTCTCTCTCTCCTCTCACCTTCGTTTATATAGGGTAGGGCTTGGGAATTCAAAATTCCCGCCCACCTCTGCACCACCAAAACGATGGTCAATCAGCTCTCGACACGTGTCACGACGAGACGGTTTTTGCAGAATCTGTGCGTACCAGCAGTCCTTCTGTCAGCCATACCCTGCCATAAGTTGACACCTGTCATCACCCCGTTGGGGCTTGACACTGGTCGCTACCAAGAAAATGATTGAAGCTCGGCATGAACCATCCGAATCCACATCAGTCCACGCTCGGTCATAGATAGGCTCGGCCAAGCATATCATCAATCTTCACTCCACGCTCGGTGTTGACAAAGATTGAGGGGCTATTGTAGTAGGTCGAACATGACTGCTCGCGCTAATCAGTCGTGGCCGAACCTAGATCCATATTCGGCCATAGATCGAAACCCATGAGTTGAGCCAAGGCGCGCCCGCCTTACGGTTGACTGAAGAAAGGTGTCATGCAGGCTCGGCCACCTTCAGTTGATCCACGGCATGCCCGTCTTACGATTGATAGCAAAATTGTATCACATAGGCTCGGCCACTTCCAGGGAGACAGCCTTATCTGGAAACCCCTCATCCAAGCCTCATGTCAGACTCAGCCTAATATGGAGCTCGGTCGCCCGTTTAAACACGTGACATCTCACGTGCGAAAACGGTTATGCTTACAAGATAATCATGAATGCACATGGGCGCGCCAGCTCACGCCTGAAACGGTTACCAGATCTGTTCAGTGATGTCACTCAGCTCGTGCAAGGCACATGCATGTGCTTGGAGAGCAAGCTAAGGAGACTCTATAAATACTGGAGGGATGACCCTAAAAAGGTATGCTCGATAGACACTCGACACAATCCAAAAAACCCTAATCTTTCACTTGATTCTCTGCACATTCTGATCCTCACGCCGGAGGGCCTTGCCGGGCAACCCCGGCCAGGTCTTAGTCGTGCGTTAACTGTGCAGGACTGGGCAAGAAGACTAGAAAACCCATGAGCCAATGGAGGAGGATTGTAGATCAAAGAATTAAAAGCCACACAATAATTTCTAATTTTTGTTCTTCCAATAAATAATATAATTACAATATACTTAGGTGAGTAGATTGAAGGTTTCTACCATTCTTCTTGGCGGTAGTAGCGGACTACGGTGTCGTCAAGTCAGAATGTGAGCGGAGTAACGTCGCTTCGGCTCGAATTGAAATGAAATAAAAGAAAGTAAACTTTCTTTTTACTATAAACCCTAAAAATTTCTATATTTGGAAACAAAAAAATTGAAGGAATTCAATGGAGGAGTAGTGATGAGAACACTATAACAAAAATCACATTTTATAGCATGCGAAAAACGCTATTGAATGTCATAGATGGTGTAACGCCCCGATTTTCTAAGAATTTCGGAAGCATTAACCCTAAAATACATTGAATTTTATAAATTATTAGGCCCCTATTTGTCGTTATACAAAATGTACATTAAAAAAATTCAAAAAAAGAATCTAACATTTTATTTAAACATCTTCAGAACAACTCTAGTCTTGATACAGATCTCAAGAATACTCGGTCTCCGCTCTTGGTATTCCTCCTGTGTCAAACAGCTCCATCATTGAACCCTACACCCTCTGGCAAATTGATCGCCGAAGCAACTGATTTACCAGAATACAAACGTATCCGTGAGTGATAATTCACCCAGTAAAATAATCCCAATCCTACCAACCCTTTACTCTACAATTAGCATTAAAAAAAAAACAATAATATCACAATTGATAATACACGAGAGGTATAGAATAATAGCACATCATTTTTTTCTTTACTACCCATCTTCTTACATGAAATCTAAGGATTATCTCCACGAGATCCTTTCATCCCACATCCACTAACTACAACCGTCTCATGGGTCCACCCTTCCTCTTGCTTATCCTGCACCAGGGTCCTAGGTGAGCGCACCTAAGTTATGTACGGAGCATGTTCTCACTTAAGACCATAACAGAAAAATCGAGTCATCCCATGACGTATTGTACATTAGGGTCGGACATCCACTACCCCACGCTAACTATAGCCGTCTCATGGGACCCATTCTCTTCCCCAAAGAGAAACTTCCCATGACGTATCATACATTAATGTCTCACTAACTATAACCGTCTCATGGGACCCATTCTCTTCCTCGAAGAGAAACTTCCCATGACGTATCATACGTTAGCGTCTTACTAACTATAACCGTCTCATGGGACCCATTCCCTTCCTTGAAGAGAAACTTCCCATGACGTATCATACGTTAGTGTCACAACACCGGGCCCTGCAGGTAACCCATTTCAACACAGAGCCCCATTGGTTACCCTTGCCATAACCATGGCTCAAATCACAATCCACACAATCACACTTTCAACACTTTATCAATTTCCATTTACTTAACATCGTCTACGTGAGTCACTACTTGTAACCACCTAGTGAATCTAAGTCCATTCTAGCATGTACAACATGATACAATCAACAACAGCTCAATTCATAACATTATACATTTCAATGAGATAACAATATAACAATTGATATGTACGAATAATTGAACACACAAAGGGTTTGGGTTAGGTCGATGCCTTTTGGATTGCTTAAGATTTTTATCGAAGAATTATGTTCATCCGACTTTTTATTCACCTGAGGATTTAATTAATTATTTCGTAAGCCTAGAGCAATTTTAGTCACTTAATACTGTTAGGCTTCTACTAAATTAAATTTTATCAGATTTAAGTGCACTGTAATTTAATAGGGACTTGAGAGTACCTTTACTATCATATGAAATTAACATAATTATAAGTTTCGATGTCTACGTACTAGTTACTGACTTCTTGAAATTATTTTCTTAGTTTACTAGTTATAATATCAACATATATTTAAATAATAGTAGTGGAGTTTAATAAGTACATTCAATATTTTTATACATCTAAAATCTCACAGTAGTAATTATAAACTAATTAAAAAAATATTGTTATAGGTTAAAACCATAAGCTATTCATACAAGAGGAACCTTAGTGTAGTTAATACCCAATGATTTAAAATCAAGCACGAGATCACTGTTCTAGTTTTCAGAAAAAGAACAAAAAAAAGCAGCTTGTAGTTTTAAGGATTTTGATGCATGGATCGATTTGTTTTATTATGACAGTAAGTGATATTGGGATTCAATTCACATATTCACACAATACAAGGACCAATCTGTAATAAAACACTCCACATGCAAACTGTTTTCATCTAGTACTCACATTCATTTTGCCGAGAAACATAGTATAATTTAGTTTAATGAGTTTTGATGGATGGGCTCCATTTTTAACATTATATCTCATCATTACACAATACTAGGACTTAATATACTTAGGAGAGAGTAGGATAGAGATTAATCTATCTTAAATCCGGCTGAACAAGCGGGTACTAGTTTGCGGACGATTTCGGTAAAATGAAAAAGACGGCGGTGGCAGCAGGGGACTTGGGGCTGACTTGAAATGATTGGAAGGTGGTTTGTGGATGCTTGGTGATGTAGTGATTGATTGGGAACCTAAATATGACGTACAGAGGGATTTTATGTAGAAATCCGTTTCTCTCTATTCTAGACTCAACAATAGAATTGGGAGTGAAATAATATACTGGTGTTCAATTTTTTGAATTTTATATGGGTATGTATAATGAGAGAGAATAAAGTAGTGAGAAGGTGAGATGATAAGTGTGGAAGTGGTGGAATAGGGAAGGAGATTGAAGGAGAGGAATACTAATAATGATAAGAGGGATATGGAACAAGGGCCACATTTGGTGGGATTTTCTTTAATTCTAATGTATGTGGACGCTGTATGTATGAGGTGAGAATATATGTGGACACGTGTATGTATGAATGAGAATGTATGTGGACGCGTGTATGTATAGGATGAGAAAGAGAGAAGTGGAGAGTTAGTTTGAATAGTGTTCTAATTAGGGTTTAGATGGGAAAGATAAGAGATGAATATGAATCCATGATTCCTTGTATATCTAAAGTTTAAATATATATCTTATACAATAGTGTAAATAATATCAATTGTACACATAATAATATATTTTAATTATTCAATCTAATTAATTATTGAATTAGGTATTTAACAATATAAATTTGTATAAAAAAAATTTGGGTCAAAAATCCGGGTCATTACAGATAGCGTTTTGAAGATCATAGATAGCATTTTGAAGAACACTGTGTTAGTCGATGCTTTAATAGCGTTCTTTGCACGCTATGGAATGCAACCTCTTTATAGCGTTCTTTGACCGTTGTCTTCGATAAACTTTTAATAGCATTTTTTGATCGTTGTCTTAGATAAACTTTTAATAGTTCTTTGCCCACTATCGAACGTCCGAGACTTTTAATAGCATCGGCTAATACGACGTTCTTCAAAACGCTATCTTATACTTTCCATAGCGTTCTTTGCCTGCTATCATATACTACTTTTTACAGCATGCAATGAACGTTATTGAAAGTAAACAATAGCGTTCTTTTCTTCACCTCTCTTGCCGATCTCTCTCTCCTCTCTTTCTCTCTCACTAACTTTCAAACAATGAAAGCAAGAACAAGTAAAATGGAGTTGTGATGTGGGGTGAATTGATGAAGAATGCCTTCGTATTTATAGGCATAGAACCCCCTCTCTCATACGGCTCTTTCCCCCCCTCTCTCACACACACACATTTAAACTTCTTAGATTCAGGGAATTTCAAAGTACAAAAATCTAATGAAAAATCCTAGAGTTTTAGGGCAACTCTAAGGTTTTATAACTAAGAGAATAATGTAACACAAGGGCACACAAGATCAAGATTTGCCAAAAATCTCACTCCTCTCTCTCTCTCTTGGCTCTACTCTTTCACACACATTAAACTCCCTTGTTTCAAGTGATTTCTAGTAAAAAAAATTCAACCAAAAATCCTAGATAAAATCCTAGAATTTTAGGGCTATCCTTAGGGTTTTTAAGGCTAAGAAAGATTTGCATGGGTACAAGATTTTATGGAGGAGATCCAAAGTACTTTCCAATTTCTCTTTTTCGTTGTGTATCTCTCTCTCTCTCTCTCTCTCTCTCTCTCTCTCTCTCTCTCTCTCTCTCTCTTGTTCTTAGGAGAATAGCTAGCTAGGGTTTAGAATGATGTAAGCAAATCAAGAAAGTACAAGAAAGATACATGGCTTAAGGAATTTGTAGGTACATGATTTTAGGAAATTTTGATTGTACAACAAATCTCCAAGAAAATCTAATTCCTTCCTACAAAATTCAGGTTTTTATGACTAAGATATGGCATGATCGATGTAAGTGTATCCAATTTGGTACAAGAATTTAAGGAGAAAATTTAGGATACTACTCATCTCTCTCCATCTCTATCTCTCTTTTCCTCACAAATTCGGCACACCTACACGTACAATCACTTCACAATTAAACTCCCCAAATCATGGGATTTTATAGTACTAAAAATCCAAGGAAAAATCTCATGATAATATAGGGCTTTTATGGCTAATAATCTAGGGTTTTTTAATAGTTGGGTACAAGGATATCAAGGTTCTAAGATATGGAAAAATCCTATGATATCAAAGGGTTTTAATGGCTAGTGTAAGGAGGTATTCCCGAGCACATACATTTAGTTGCCGAACACGTGATATTTGGGAGCACGTGGTAAGTACGATAGGAGTTACCGCCGAGCAGTTCGGTGAACAGCGATATGGACCAATGATATGGGAAGTCGTTGATCCATGCAGTCTGTACGGCTAATTAAAGGCCAATGACATGAGAAGTCAGTGGTGTAAACTAAACTGTTCGGCAGTTAGAGACATTCTGATTACGTTAAGACCAAGGTACATGTGAAGTATCTGGTCCAGGAATTCTGTTCGGCAATGAGATGGCCGAACAAAAGAAAGAACCTCAGTCAAGTATTGGAGCATAGGGAACATTCTGGAGGAATCTAGAAACAGTGGTATTCCGTTAAGGGATGAGATCCCGAGAATATAGGGTCTGAGAAAGATACCCAATGAGAATGGGATGTTCGACCAGTAATGGAAAAGAATCCTAAAAGGACTCTTTTCTAATAAACTGATAAAGGAAACGAGAATCCTTGATGTACTGGGTTTCCTATACGAGTTGGGAATCCTATGGAAACAGGATGCTTGGGCAACAAGCATACGAAAATCTATAAATAAAAGGTAAACCTAGAGGTAAAAGGTACGCAATACTTTGCATTCTTTGCTTTCCTACTGATAATTAGGGTTTGACTGCTAGTACGTGATACTAACTTTGGCATCGGAGGGCCTGTGCCACGAGAAGCAAAGGTGCACTCACCCCCTGTCTATTTTGCAGATTAGGGTTCAGACGACGAATTAGGGTTCCGGTGAAGAGTCACGAATAAGCCGTTGCAATCCAAGGTGATCCGAAGCATCAATTGTTTTCATCCCCTACAATTGGCGCTGTCTGTGGGAAACGAAAGAGTTCCCTTTTGAAATACGACCATGGTGGAGTTAAATCCAGCAACACTGCACGACCCAAAAGACGTGTTAGATGAAGGAAGGGACAAATCACCACCTGGGGCTCCGAGAAAGCCCCAGGGTGGGCACAGGAGGACCACGAGTAAGGACCGCCCCCTTACCGTCCATTACAACTCCAAAAATAGAGATGGAGAGACGGCTTCGAGATCCACGAGCAGGAGTAAATCCCATCGAATGGATGAATCGATCGCGCACTCCAGGAGTATGCACCATAGCGACGACGTTCTTGATAAAAAGAGGCAAGAAGTCGAGGAGTATGCTCGTTTGATTAAAAAACGAGAGCATGAGATCAGAGAATTAGAAAGAATTAGGGAACATCCGGAGGATTCTGGACTATCTCGAAGAAATTCTAGAGGCAGTGGGTATGCTGTGGTACAATACAGAAACGCTCCTTCACGAGGAAGAAGGAGCAGAAGCAGAAGTCCAACCCCAAAGCGACATAGAGCTTCTTCACGTAAAGAGAGGAGCAAGACCCGAACACCCGAGAGAAGGGTTTCGTGAGCAGAGACAGAAGTTCCACCCCCGAAGAGGAGGGAACAAGGAAACACCATCGAGACAGGTACGAGAGACCTGATGCTGATTGGGCCAAAGCCACTGCTCATAAGTCCAAGGAGTTCGAGGATGGGACAGTGACTGCACGAGAAGCAGCATGCAAGGCATTAAGTAATATTGCGGCCTTCCCATTTACAAAGAGGCTACAAGAGGTTAGGTTGCCGAGCAGAGTGAAGCACAGTGCGTTCGTACTTTACGAGACAAATACGGATCCCGTGGCTCACATACAACATTATCAACAGGCTATGTTTATGCATGAAGGGGATGATTCCATCTTGTGCAAGATGTTTCCCTCCAGTCTTGGCAAGGTGGCTTTATCCTGGTTTCATAAACTGGCGCCACGATCCATTTGAGGATGGAGGCAGTTGGCCGAGGAATTCACTGCTCGGTTCTTAACGAGCAGAAAAGCCCCAAAGACCTTTGAGAGTCTTTCCACCATGAAACAGGAGGAGAACGAGCAGATCAGGGATTATGCAAAGAAGTACTGGGAGACTTTCAACGAGATTGAAAGTTGCAGTGAGGAGTACGCAATTGCTACCTTCAAGACTGGTCTGCCTGTTCGGGGAGAGTTGCGTCGTTCATTGAATAAACATCCGGTAGCCACACTGGCTAAATTGATGGAACGAATAGAGCAACATGCCAGAATGGAGGATGACATACTCCGTGAGGATGGCAGAACGGTTGCCGAACAACCGAAAGCATCTGCCAAAAAGGTGGATAAGCCAGAGCCCAAGACTTATAGAGAGAGAAGGGAGTATGGGCAGGCTAAGAAAGAGCCGTACAAGGATAAGCAAGCTCCTGACCCCAAATCTTTCTTTTCCATCACTACGGTTTGGAAGGAGCCAATTTATAGGATTCTTTATCGAATAAAGAATCAGCCATATTTTAAATGGCCACCAAGTCTAGGCGGAAACAAGGATGCAAAGCGTGCTACGAATCAGCACTGCAGTTACCATAAAGATTGGGGCCATATGACCGAGGACTGTGAGATGTACAAGAGGCACCTTGATGATTTAGTCTCTCGGGGCTATCTCAAGGAATTTATCCAGGAGGATCCTAAGGAGAAAGGAAAAGCCATGGAGCTGAGTTATGAGCAGAACCCTAAAGGAGTAATCCATATGATACATGGATTGACCACACCTTATACGAGAAATGAGGTTAGGCTGTTACAAAGGCAAGTCAAGCACGATCAGCATGTGATGCGATTGGGAAACAAGAGAGAGCGAGAGAATGATGTGTGCAATGAGAGCATAGCATTCACTGATGATGACCTAGGAGAGGTCCAAATACCCCACAACGATGCATTGGTCGTAACCCTACGAGTTGGGGAATATGACATTGAGAGGATTCTTGTGGACTCAGGAAGTTGTACAGAGGTGTTGTACTACGATGCGTTCAAGAAGCTGGGGTTGGCCCAAACAGATTTAGAGCAATCTACAACACCCCTGATCGGCTTCGGTGCAGGAGCAGTCTGGCCCCTTGGAAAGGTAACACTACCTGTTCGGGCTGGGTCAGTGGTGTTGAGGACAGATTTTTTAGTAGTCGATGTTCCCTCTTCCTATAACGCGATTATAGGAAGGACATGGTTGTACAAGATGAGGGCAGTCTCCTCGACTCACCATCAGATGGTGAAGTTCCCAGGATCAAATGGGATTGAGGTACTTAGAGGCAACCAGAAAGTGGCACAACAGTGTTTGATTTCCATCATCAAAACAGCCCCAAAGGTCCACCATGTTCATACGTTAGAAGTACCAGATCAACCAACTATCGAGGATGTTGGAAGAAGCCCGGTTGAAAAAGTGGTTGAAGGTTTGGAAAAGATTCAGATCAACGAGACTGATCCTGAAAGATATTTTTTAATTGGGGAATCATTACCAGCAGAGGAAAAGGCTGAGTCAATAAGATTTCTAAAGGAATATGTCGATGTATTTGCATGGATACCAGAGGAGATGCCCAGAGTGGATGCAGATGTGATCTGTCACCATTTAAACATTGATCCTCAACATAAGCCGATCATTCAGGAAAAGAGGAGGGCAGCCGTGCAGCATGTGGATGCAGTAATAGAAGAGGTCGATCGTTTACTGGAGGCTAAAGCGATACGCGAGGTCTACTACCCAGAATGGTTATCCAACACCGTGGTGGTGAAGAAAAAGAATGGGAAGTGGCGAGTCTGCGTAGACTTCACAAACCTAAACAAAGCGTGTCCAAAGGATAGTTTTCCTCTTCCAAGAATTGACCAGTTGGTTGATGCAACCGCTGGTTATGAGCGAATGAGCTTTCTTGATGCATATCGAGGATATCATCAAATTGCTATGTTTGGGCCTGATCAAGAGAAGACTTCGTTTATCACACCACGAGGGTTGTATTGCTATAGTGTTATGTCGTTTGGGCTAAAGAATGCTGGGCCAACATACCAAAGACTTGCAACCGTCATGTTCAAAAAGCTGCTTGGAAAGACTATGGAAGTCTACATAGATGATATGGTGGTAAAAAGCCAAGATAAGCAGGGATATATTACTGATTTAAAAGAAGTCTTCGAAATCTTGAGGGAATATAAACTAAAACTCAACGCCTCGAAATGTGCGTTTGGAGTTGGTTCAGGAAAGTTCCTAGGTCATTTAGTAACCATGAGAGGGATAGAGGCTAATCCCGATCAGATTGCTGCCCTACAGAGGCTACAAAGCCCCAAAACCACAAAAGAAGTCCAAAGGTTGACTGGAATGGCTGCAGCACTTAATAGGTTCATCAGCAGGTCAAGTGATAAGTGCAGACCCTTTTTTCAATTGCTGAAAAAGAGGGAGGGATTTGAATGGGGAGCAGAGTGTGAACAAGCCTTCTAGAACCTGAAGAAGTATCTGGCCGAGCCCCCACTTTTGTCAATACCGCAACAAGGTGAGTCTTTAATTCTGTACTTAGCTGTTTTCGAGCATACAGTAAGTGCAGTTCTGTTGAGGGACTTAGGGATGGAACAAATCCCTATTAATTATGTTAGTAAGACACTGCTAGATGCAGAAACGAGATATCTGCCGTTAGAAAAGCTTGTCCTGGCACTTAGGACAGCCACAAGGAAACTGCCACACTACTTCCAAAGTCACAAAGTTGTGCTTTACACAGAGTTTCCATTAAAATCACTGCTACGAAAAGCAGACTTCTCGGGAAGGATCTCGACATGGTCTGTCGAATTGAGCCAGTACGATATCGATTATCAGCCACGCACGACAATCAAAGGCCAAGTGTTGGCTGATTTTGTGGCAGAGTTTTCTCCCACTGTAGCTCCCCTGCCTCCTACGAGAAAGGAGCAAGCAACAGAGACATCACCCATAAAGAATCAACCCCCAGCCGAACAGGATCCCTTGGAATGGAAACTATATGTCGACGGATCAGCATGTAACACAGGGTCAGGGATTGGGATTGTGCTTTTTCCCCCTGATGGAGTGATGTTGGAGCTATCTGTTCGGCTACGCTTTAGTGCGTCAAATAATGTGGCAGAGTACGAGGCACTCTTAGCTGGCTTGAAGAGTGCAAAAACCCTAAAAGCAGAATGGGTTAGGGTGTATTGTGATTCACAGCTTGTGGTTAATCAGCTGTCCGGCGAATATGAAACCCGAAGTGAAAAGTTGGTAGCCTACGTACAGGCAGCAAAAGACCTGCTTGATACCTTCGAAAGGGTATACATTGAACAGATAAGTTCTGGACAGAATGCTCATGCAGATTCATTAGCTTGGTTAGCTGCAGCAGTACCAACTAAGTTCAAAAGAAAAGTGGCAGTAGAATATCTTAGTGAGCCGAGCATTGGAAAAAGTGTGGACTTGGTCTTGGACGTGAACCAAAGCCCAAGTTGGATGGACCCAATCATGGAGTTCTTACGAGACGAGATACTCCCTTCTGATAAAAAGGAGGCTTATAAGATTAGGGTCAAATCTGCAAGGTTTTGGCTATCCCCAGAGGGCAAGTTATACAGAAAATCTTTTACAGGCCCGTATTTGCTATGCGTGCATCCTGAGATGGTGCAGAAGTTTCTTCATGAAATCCACGAGGGAACATGTGGGAGCCATGCTGGAGGCAGGTCCATTGCCCACCGAGCAATTACTCAAGGATACTGGTGGCCACACATGCAAGAAGATGCAAAGGTGTATGTAAAGATTTGTGAGAAATGTCAAAAATTCTCACCAATGATTCGAACACCCGCCGAGGATCTGGTGCCTTTGACAAGTCCCTGGCCGTTTGTTCAATGGGGGATGGACATCGTGGGTCCACTACACAAAGTGACTGGGAATCGAAAATTCCTGCTTGTGGCAACTGACTATTTTACTAAGTGGATTGAGGCAGAACCACTGGCCAAAATCACTGAACCTATGATAGAAAGGTTCGTGTGGAAAAGCATTATCACTCGCTTTGGGGTCCCTTACTCATTGATTACAGACAATGGATCACAATTTCAGAAGAAATTCAAAGCATTCTGTGCTCAGTATGGAATAAGGAATTATTACTCGACTCCAGCCTACCCTCAAAGTAATGGACAGGCAGAGGCTTCCAATAAAACAGTTCTTGATGGGATCAAGAAAAGGCTGGACAAAGCCAAAGGGAAATGGCCAGACGAGTTATCGTTAGTTTTATGGGCTCACCGAACAACGCCCAGGAGGTCTACGGGAGAGACCCCCTATTCATTGGCATATGGAACAGAGGCTGTTATACCTCCGGAAGTTGGTCTGCCGACCAACAGGACCGTGTTGGTTGAAAGTGGAGGTAATGACAGGGCCCTTAAAATCGAGCTTGATCTCGCCGAGGAGAGGAGAGAAAGGGCATTGGTCCATCTGGCTTCCTACCAGGAGCAGCTAATGAAGAGCTATAACAAGCATGTTCACCCTCGAGAGTTTGGTGTTGAGGACTTCGTACTACGAAAAGTGCTCGGGAACACCAAGGTGGCCAATGAAGGCAAGTTGGGGGCCAATTGGGAAGGCCCTTATCGAGTAACCGAGATTGTCGGTATAGGGGCCTACAAATTGACAGATTTGGATGGTAATCCACTTCCGAGGCCTTGGAATGTCCATAATCTACGAAAATTCTTTGTTTAAAGAATCATTAAGTCCTGTTTTAGATTTGCACTACGTATTTGTGTGGGAATTACGAATATAATTCCTTTGTTCTAGTTTTGATTATTCTAGTTGCAAGGGGTACGACTAACGCCCTCTTGAGTTTTACAGATTAAGAATAAAATCACTTTTTAGTATAACTGTTGTGTTCTTGGTATTTGTTTGAAAAATACGAACTACGAGATTAATTTCCCTCATTCGTATTGGGGAGCAGGGTATATATTTAAGTATGTGAAACTTAAACACTTGTATGCCTTGTTTAAGTATGTGAAGCTTAAACGCAAGTATGATTCTTTAAGTACGTGAAACTTAAACACTGTATGCCTTGTTTAAGTACGTGAAGCTTAAACAACTTGTATGGAATTTAAAGTACGAGACACTTGGAAAACAGTTGTTACCACAACTATTGAAGTACGAGAAACTTAGACCATTTTATCAGTACGTGACACTTAACAAGTATGAAACACTTGTATGGATTTTTAAGTACGTGAAACTTAAATGTTATCAAACACAAGTATTTTTAAGTACGTGATACTTAGAAATTTTTTGAGTACGTGAAACTTAACTGCCGTTCTCAAGTACGAGATACTTAGAGCATTTAAAGTACCTGACAGGGTACGGGCGATGATGATTCACAAGATTTGCTACGTATTGAAAGCAAAACAGGATCAAAGTACGAAATACTTAAGATTAAAACTATTTGCATCCGAACAGATGCAAACACGAGGATAGCCGAACAAAACATAAAGGTTATGCCACGAAGGGTCGAATACCTGTGTTAACAAAGTATTTGATAGTACTGGTGCCTCACAGGGCCAAAATATGTTTATGGTCTCGCAGGATCAGCAACCAAACTCAAACAGTTCATATTCTCACCAGCTCAGTCCACATTCTGGACCTCTGGAGTGTTAGTGTTGATCTCAGTATCAGCACCATCTTCGACTGCGTTCTCTTCCAAGTCAATGGGCTTAAGGGTTGAAACCCGAGCAGGTGATTGAGCAGGATGCACATCAGCGGCCGTGTCTTCTTCAGCATTGGCAAATTCTTCGATCTGCTGTTCAATGCCATCTACTGGATGCTCCGCTGGTTATTGAATAATCTGGGCACGGGTGCTCGGTAAATCATTATCTTCCCAGAGGGGCGAATCTTCTGCAACCCCCATTTTAGTCAAACAAGCCTCCCAGCAAGCAGCCCAGATCTGATCTTGGATGGCTGGCATCTGCTCCACGTAACTGGAAGTGGTAGCATCAAAGCCCTTCTGGTATCCATCTTCGTAGGCCGCCTTTTTTGTATTGTCAATTTCGGACAGTGCCTGACTGAGACCCTCCTCGGCAGTTTCGAGTTTCTCCTTGGTCGCTGCTGCTTCCGCCTTTGCCTTGTCTTTCTCTCTCTCCAGCCTTGTCATTGATTGAAGTTGCTTTGTGTTATCTCTTAACAGCCTATTGCGCTCTTGTTCAACTTCTTGATATTTTTGACTCGGTACCACCATCTTTTGAATAAACTATGGGTTACCAAAGAGAGTTAGTAATCAAGTATAGTACTAGGTTTGCGACTTATTTGAGGAAAGGTTTTAGTTATTACCTTAATACCACTGACGAGACCAGTGGATACTAGCCGGTCAGGTGCAGATCCAGATTCCTTCTGCATGTCAACAGGGAGCAGCAAGCCTTGAGCTAGGGCAAGTGCTGTTTCTGATGAACTAGCACTGTCCCCAACATGAACAGGACGGTCTCCCCTAGTGAATGCAGAAGTCCATGTCTGGGGAAGTACTTGAGCAAGTGGTGACACAGGGAGATGGGTTTCTGTATCAGCTTGTGAAACAGAACCAGCTGGGTCCTCAGACCTAGGCCGTTTGTCCCGATGAGCGTTAGCAGCATCAAGGGAACCATCCTCTTCCCGAGGAGAAGATGACGATCTTGCTGATCCCCCTATTGCGACGTGATCGTGGGGGCGGGGCGCCAGTTGATGCTACCCTGCTGGTAGCACCACGTCCCCGTGTAGAGACAGTGAGTAGAGAGCTCAGGTTAAGGGGTTGACGGGTCATTGTACCTGGATCACGAGGTGATTGAGAATAACCGGAGGAGGAAGACTGGCTGGTATCACGATTTAAAACCAGTTGTTCGGGCTGTTGCTGTTCAGAAACTGGTCCACGTGTAGATCTTCTAAGTCTTAAACGAGGAAGCGGCACGCCTTCCGAAATGGGATTTTCACCAGGTTGACCAGCAACAGTAACACCAGCTTGTAGTCTTGAAAAATGTTGTTGAGGAGCAGTTGATGTGGAGGTAGAAGCAGCACTGGTGCTGGGATGGGCAAGTCTTCTGTCAATGACCCCTCTGTATGAAGGGTCGTATCCCAACAGTATATCAGCGTCTCGACCCCGACCAGCTGTTCGGGTACCCGGCTCTCCTGTATATTTAAGGACCTTGTTAATGTCCTCTGTTCGGATGTTGCTCGGTACACGTCTGGGACGATGGTTAGCGTTTTCAGCTGCGAGATCCGAATTGAAAACAACCAAAGTTAGACATATAAAAAAGCTATGAGAGAGCAGTAAACGAAGAATTGCAAAAGTTAAAAAGCAAGAGCATACGTGGATAGCCCCATATGTGGGGGCAATGGAGCCCTAGCACTTGGCCATCCTCTCCTAGTGGCTCAAAGGCTCCAGTGACATAAAGGAAATCAATCTCATGATCCCGAGCAGAGTCTGGCAGGTTGAGCACGAGACGTTTTTCTGCCCTTCTAACTTTGAAATAGTAGGTATTGTACTCAGGGTTTAGTACAATACTGTACCACCACTGAATATCCCAAATTCCTAGCTGGGTCCCTAAAATCCTATTCAGAGCAACTACTCCCAATATCAGCCTAAACACATTTATTGATACTTGCATAGGGGTGAGACGGTACCAGCTTAGGATCTGACGAAGTAGTGGATGAAGGGGAAAACGAACTCCGCCTTCGACAATGGCTACAATCGGGATACACATTCTATCCCATGAACCGCCATCCCTGTCTGCACCTAATGGGGCGAGTTCGAGCCCCATGTTCTCAAGAACGTTATAATCCGTCCTAAACGCCGCCATGGCGGCGGGGGCGGCGGGGGTATCACAGAACTTCCTAAACTTACTGGGTCTAGGAGGGTTGTCATGTTCATCCGCCATGGATATACTCGAAGGAAACGTAAAAGTAAGAATGGGCGTGACTGAAACCCTAGAAATGACCTAAAATCTGAGAATGAAATCTCAGATGGAAACCTAAGCAGAAGAAATGGAGTTAGAACGAGAATCTTACAAAGATACCGTGATGATTTCCTGGAATGCAATCGAATTTGCAGATGGCGGCGATGGCGGAAAGCTTAGAGAGAGAAAGACTAAAAGTTCGAGTGTTTTGGGTGAAAACCCAAAAGGAGCCCTTTCAAGGATTTAAGGGCGAGTGACGGAGACGAAACGTCTCCTCTTACGCCGTTACAGGTTAAAGTAACGAAAAGCAAAGTCTGTTCTGACACCGTTTCAAAGAACGTCAGTTCGAAATTAATGATAGGCATACGAAATGTGCCACGTGGAGTTATTACCCCAAAATGGTATAATGATGGAGGCGCCAAAAGGTATTAATGAAATATTGAATTTATGACTGCATGGGATCAAAAGAGTCTGGTCTGAAATAAAATTTTGTTTCTAAGCTTCATATATTGCCCCCGAACAGTGGTAAAAAGATGAAGCTGGGGAGCAATTGTAGGGAGGTATTCCCGAGCACATACATTTAGTTGCCGAACACGTGATATTTGCGAGCACGTGGTAAGTACGATAGGAGTTACCGCCGAGCAGTTCGGTGAACAGCGATATGGACCAATGATATGGGAAGTCGTTGATCCATGCAGTCTGTACGGCTAATTAAAGGCCAATGACATGAGAAGTCAGTGGTGTAAACTCAACTGTTTGACAGTTAGAGACATTCTGATTACGTTAAGACCAAGGTACATGTGAAGTATCTGGTCCAGGAATTCTATTCGGCAACGAGATGGCCGAACAAAAGAAAGAACCTCAGTCAAGTATTGGAGCATAGGGAACATTCTGGAGGAATCCAGAAATAGTGGTATTCCGTTAAGGGATGAGATCCCGAGAATATAGGGTCTGAGAAAGATACCCAATGAGAATGGGATGTTCGACCAGTAATGGAAAAGAATCCTAAAAGGACTCTTTTCTAATAAACTGATAAAGGAAACGAGAATCCTTGATGTACTGGGTTTCCTATACGAGTTGGGAATCCTATGGAAACAGGGATGCTTGGGCAACAAGCATACGAAAATCTATAAATAAAAGGTAAACCTAGAGGTAAAAGGTACGCAATACTTTGCATTCTTTGCTTTCCTACTGATAATTAGGGTTTGACTGCTAGTACGTGATACTAACTTTGGCATCGGAGGGCCTTTGCCACGAGAGGCAAAGGTGCACTCACCCCCTGTCTATTTTGCAGATTAGGGTTCAGACGACGAATTAGGGTTCTGGTGAAGAGGCACGAATAAGCCGTTGCAATCCAAGGTGATCCAAAGCATCAATTGTTTTCATCCCCCTACAGCTAGTTCCTAGAGTTAGATTATAATAATAATACAATCACTTTAATAAATGATAAAATGATTAGTAAAAAAATTATAATAAAATGTTTAATTTAAAAAAAAAATTGGCGCAAAAATTCGGATCGTTACAGGGTTTATACCAAAAATTGGGTAGCAGGAGGGGAGAGACCAATCCCTATCTTTAGATCTGGTTTCCCTTCCCCCTTCACCACCAAAACGCTTGGCGTTCACTATAGAGACCAATATAAATTTTAGTTATTCAAAGGTTATATATGTAGGGAGGTATTTCCGAACAGATAAAGTAATAACCAAGCACGTGATACAAGGGATCATGGGTTAAACACGATTAAAATCACCATGAGCGATGGTCGGCGATATGGACTAATGGCATGAGAAGTCATTAGTCTAAACTGACTGTTCGGCAGATAGTGACATACCGTTATATTGGTCCAAATAGCTAAACAAAGACCAATGTTATATGTGAAGTAGCCGGCCCAGCAGTCTGTTCGGCTACGAGAGAGCCAAACAAGGAAAGAGCTCCAATCAAGAGTAGGAGCAGAGGGAGTACTCTAGAAGATTCCAAAGTAGTCATTTCATGTAAAAGATGAGATCCTGAGAATATAGGATCTAGATAGGATACCCAACGAGAATGGGATGTTCGGCCAGCTATGGAAAAGAGTCGTAAATGAACTACAGTAATGAACTGATAAAGGAACGAGAGTCCAAGATATTCTGGTTTCCTATACGAGGTAGGAAACCTAGAGCAACATGGATGCTTGGGCAACAAGCGTCCAAAAATCTATAAATATGAGGTAAACCTAGAAGTAAGAGGTACGCAATACGTGGCATTCAAATTATTTTTCCTACTGATAATTAGGGTTCGATTACTAGTACGTGATACTAACTTAGGCATCGGAGGGCCTTTGCCACGAGAGGCAAAGGTGTGCTCACCTTTTGTTTGTTTTGCAGATTAGGGTTCAGGCAACGAACTAGGGTTCCGGTGAAGAGACACGAGTAGCCGTTGCAATCAGGTGTTACTCGAAACACCCATTATTTTCATCCCCCTACAATTGGCGCCGTCTCTGGGAAACAAACGATTTCCCTTTGAAAAACGACCATGGTGGAAATAGATCCAGCAACACCACACAATCCGAAAAATCTGCTAGATGGAGGTGGAAATAAATCTTCGCCCGGGGCTCCGAGAAAGCCCGAAGGTGGACATAGGAGGACCACGAGTAAGGGCCGCTCCCTTACTGTTCATGACAACTCTAAGAATAGAGAGGGAGGGACGGCTTCGAGATCCACGAGAAGGAGTAAATCCCACCAAAGGGATGAATCAGTCACACACTCCAGGAGTATACCCAATAGTGAAAATGTTCTCGATAAAAAGAGGCAAGAAATCGAGGAGTATGCTCGTTTGATTAAAAAACAAGAGCATGAGATCAAGGAGCTAGAGGGAATCAGGGAACACCCGGAGGATTTCGGACTGTCTCGAAGAGATTCCAGAGGCAACGGGTATGTTATGGTAAAATACAGAAAAGCCCCTTTCACGAGGAAGAAGGAGCAGAAGCAGAAGTCCAACCCCAAGGCGACACAAAGCTTATCCACGAAAAGAGAGAAGCAGAAGCAAGAGCTGAACACCGGAACAAAGAAGGGCTTCTCCAAGAAGGAGGAGAAGCAGGGGCCGAAGTTCTACCCCTGATGAGGAAGGGACTAGGAAGCATCATAGGGATAGGTACGAAAGACCTGATTCCGATTGGGAAAGGACTAGACCCAACAAAACAAAAAGGACTAGCAGATGAAACCATGACTGCACGAGAAGCAGCAAGAAAAGCATTGAGGAATATTACATCCTCCCCTTTTTCAAGAAAATTGCAGAAGGCTAGATTGCCGAGCAGAGTGAAACACGGAACATTTGTCATCTACGAAACAGATGCTGATCCCGTGGCACACATACAGCATTACCAGCAGGCAATGTTTATGCATGAAGGAGACGATGCAATTATGTGTAAGATGTTCCCATCGAGTTTGGGGAAGGTAGCTTTGTCTTGGTTCCATAAGTTGGAACCACGCTCCATCCGATCATAGGTGCAGTTGGCTGAAGAATTCACTGCTCATTTTTTAACAAGCAGAAGAGCTCCAAAAACTTTTGAGAGTCTCTCCTTTATGAAGCAAGGCGAGGATGAGCCAATCAGAAGTTATGCAAAAAAATACTGGGAGACTTTCAATGAGATTGAAGGTTGCAGTGAGGAATACGCGATTGCCACGTTCAAAACCGGGTTGCCTGTTCGGGGAGAACTGCGTAAGTCCTTGAACATGAGTCCAGTGAGAACATTAGCAAATTTAATGGAACGGATAGAGCAGCACGCCAGGAACGAAGACGACATATTCCGGGAAGACGGCAAGGTAGTTACCGAGCAAGTCAAAGGCCTTGCAAAGAAAGCAGACAAGCCAGAGCCCAAGACCTATCAAGAAAGGAGGGACTATGGGCAGGCTAAGAGAGAGCCGAATAAACAAGCACTTGATCCCAAATCTTTCTTTTCCATTACCACGGTTTGGAAGGAGCCCATCTATAGGATTCTTTATCGAATAAAAAATCAGCCTTACTTCAAATGGCCCCCTAGTCTTGGTGGAGATAAAAATACAAAACGTGCTACGAATCAGCACTGCAGCTACCATGAGGATTGGGGTCATATGACTGAGGATTGTGAGATGTTTAAAAGGCACCTCAATGATCTGGTCTCGTGAGGTTATCTCAAGGAATTTATCCAGGAAGACCCCAAGGATAAAGAAAAAGCAATGGAATTGGAATATGAGCAAAATCCAAAGGGTATAATCCATATGATACATGGATTGGCCGAGCCTTATACGAGGAATGAGGTGAGATTACTCCAGAGACAAATCAAACATGACCAACATGTAATGCGGTTGGGAAAGAAAAGAGGGCGTGACGAAGAAACATACAACGAGGGCATAGTTTTCACTGATAAGGATCTAAGAGGAATCCAAGTACCTCACAATGATGCTTTAGTCATAACCCTACGAGTTGGGGAATACGACATGGAAAGAATCCTGGTCGATTCAGGGAGTTGCACCGAGGTGCTATATTACGATGCATTTAAGAAGATAAAATTGACTCAAGCAGATTTGATACAATCAGTAACCCCCTTGGTCAGATTTGGGGCAGGAGCAGTGTGGCCATTAGGAAAAGTAACTTTGCCTGTTCAGGCTGGGACAGTGGTACTGCGAACTGACTTCCTGGTGGTGGATATGCCATCCTCCTCTAACGTGATTATAGGGAGAACATGGTTACACAAGATGAGGGCAGTCTCTTCCACCTTCCATCAAATGGTAAAGTTCCCAGGATCCAATGGGATTGAAAAGATCAGGGGTAACCAGAAGGTAGCTCAACAGTGCTTAGTGTCCATTGTAAAGAGAATCCAGAATGCCCACCATGTCCATACGGTGGAAGCCCCGGATCAACCGACTATCGAGGACATCGGAAAGGACCCAACAGAGAGGGTAATTAAGGGTTTGAAGAAAATAAAGATCAACGAGACTGATCCAGAAAGGTATTTCCTCATTGGAGAATCATAACCGGCTGACGAAGAGGCTGAATTGGTAAGTTTCCTAAAGAGATACATTGACGTATTTGCCTGGATACCAGAGGAAATGCCCGGGGTGGATGCAGATGTCATATGCCACCATTTGAACGTTGATCAACAACATAAGCCAGTCATTCAGAAGAAGAGAAGGGCAGCCGTGCAGCATGTTGATGCTGTTATCGAAGAGGTAGATCGTTTGTTGGAGGCCAAGGCAATACGAGAGGTTTATTATCCAGAATGGTTATCCAACACAGTGGTAGTGAAAAAGAAGAATGGAAAATGGCGTGTCTGTGTAGATTTCACCAACTTAAACAAAGCATGCCCAAAAGATAGTTTTCCTCTTCCCAGAATTGACCAGTTAGTAGATGCCACTGCTGGATATGAGCGGATGAGTTTTCTCGACGCATATCGAGGATATCATCAAATTGCTATGTTTGGGCCTGATCAGGACAAAACTTCTTTCATTACACCACGAGGGTTGTACTGTTATAGTGTCATGCCCTTTGGACTAAGGAATGCAGGGGCAACATACCAAAGACTGGCAACCATCATATTCAAAAAGTTCCTTGGTAAGACCATGGAGGTTTACATTGATGATATGGTGGTGAAAAGTAAGACTCGCCAAGGACACATAGCAGATTTAAAGGAGGCCTTCGAAATCCTAAGAAAGTACAAACTAAAACTCAACGCCTCGAAATGTGCGTTTGGAGTGGGATCTGGAAAGTTCTTGGGTCACCTTGTAACCATGAGAGGGATTGAGGCAAATCCTGACCAAATAACGACCCTACAGAATTTGCAAAGTCCCAAAACCACAAAGGAAGTCCAGAGATTGACTGGAATGGCTACAGCACTCAACAGATTTATCAGCAGATCAAGTGATAAGTGCAGACTATTTTTTTAGTTGCTAAAAAAAAGGGAAGGATTTGAATGGGGAGCAGAGTGTGAGCAGGCCTTCCAGGACCTAAAGAAGTATTTAGCCGAAGCCCCACTTCTGTCAACTCCACTACCTGGTGAGTCTTTAATTTTGTATCTGGCAGTTTCTGAACATGCTGTAAGTGTGGTCCTGTTAAGGGATATAGGATCCGAGCAAATCCCAATCTATTACGTGAGCAAAACATTGCTAGATGCAGAAACAAGGTATCTGCCCCTTGAGAAGCTGGTCCTAGCATTAAGGACAGCGACAAGGAAATTGCCATATTATTTTCAAAGTCATAAGGTTGTGGTTTATACTGAGTTCCCATTAAAGTCGCTGCTACGAACAGATAAAGTAATAACCAAGCACGTGATACAAGGGATCATGGGTAAACACGATTAAAATCACCATGGGCGATGGTCGGCGATATGGACTAATGGCATGAGAAGTCATTAGTCTAAACTGACTGTCGGCAAATAGTGACATACCATTATATTGGTCCAAATAGCTAAACAAAGACCAATGTTATATGTGAAGTAGCCGGCCCAGACAGTCTGCTCGGCTATGAGAGAGCCAAACAAGGAAAGAGCTCCAATCAAGAGTAGGAGCAGAGGGAGTACTCTGGAAGATTCCAGAGTAGTCATTTCATGTGAAAGATGAGATCTCGAGAATATAGGATCTAGATAGGATACCCAACGAGAGTGGGATGTTCGGCCAGATATGGAAAAGAGTCGTAAATGAACTACAGTAATGAACTAATAAAGGAACGAGAGTCTAAGATATTCTGGTTTCCTATACGAGGTAGGAAACCTAGAGCAACACGGATGCTTAGGTAACAAGCATCCAAAAATCTATAAATATGAGGTAAACCTAGAAGTAAGAGGTACGCAATACGTGGCATTCAAATTATTTTTCCTACTGATAATTAGGATTCGATTACTAGTACGTGATACAAACTTAGGCATCGGAGGGCCTTTGCCACGAGAGGCAAAGGTGCGCTCACCTTTTGTCTGTTTTGCAGATTAGCGTTCAGGCAACAAACTAGGGTTCCGGTGAAGAGACACGAGTAGCCGTTGCAATCAGGTGCTACTTGAAACACCCATTGTTTTCATCCCCTTACAATATAATTGACAGAAATTGAGGAAAATATGAAAAATGTTGTGGCTATTTGATTTGGGGTTTAAAGTGATGGAATTGTTAGTAGAAGGGTGTGTGTGTGATTTATATATGGGCTAGTATAAATAGGTGGATGTGTGTGTAAGAGATCATAATATCTCATCTCTCCCTCTCTCTACACACACGGTTCTCTCTCCCTCTCTATACCATAACTCTCTCTCTCTCTCTCTCTCTCTCTCTCTCTCTCTCTCTCCCTCTCTCTCTCAATTCTCACTCAATCACTCAAAACCTACAAGATCCATCTCCATTTCACCTCTTGTATGCAACCTCGGGACTTGTATTTCGTTGGGTGAAGCTCAGAGGAAAGCTTTCGGTTGATTTCAAAGTTCTTGGAGCTAGGGCTCGTTCAAATCGCTTGGGTTTTGATCTTCGACCTCGAGGTAGAGATTTCTTGTAATGACCCGAATTTTCACGTCAATTTTTTTTAAACATTTTATTATAATTCTTTTACTAAAAACCATTTTAACATTTATTAAAGTGATTATATTATAATTTAACCTTAGGAGCTAGCCATTAAAAACCCTTCGATATCATAGGATTTTTATTTTTATTCTTTTCATATCTTGAACCTTGATATCCTTGTACCCAACTATTATAGAACCCTAGCCCTACTTCATAATCCTAAAAATCTAGGATAAGATTACATTGGATTTTATTAGATATGATTAGGATAAGATTGGATTGGATTGGATTGGATTGGATTGGATTAGATTGGATTGGTTTGGATAAGATTAGGATAAGATTTGATTG
Organism: Rhododendron vialii; assembly: GCF_030253575.1. NCBI lineage: Eukaryota > Viridiplantae > Streptophyta > Magnoliopsida > Ericales > Ericaceae > Rhododendron > Rhododendron vialii. The sequence goes on along the minus strand of NC_080557.1, from coordinate 23,554,763 downwards.
GATATACTTAGATACATTAAGATTTGTTTGGATTTTACTAGATATTATTACATTATATAAGATTTACTCTAGATTTTGTTAGATAATATTGGATTTTAATAGATATTATATAGATTTTGTTGGATATTATAAGATTATATAAGATTTGATTAGATATTAGATTGGATTTTGTTAGATATTATAAGATTATGTTTAGATATTATAAGATTACATAAGATTATGATCATGATTTGAATTGATTTTCTGATCATGATTTGAATTGATTTTCTAGATTTTATCTAGATTCTTCTTCTTACTAGTATAAATAGGCAAGCCTCTTTCCCCTCCACACACCACACTTCACTCCTCTTCACTTCTCAATTCCAATTGTTAGCTTAGTGATGTTTTGAAGGGTGGATATTGGTATGGAAAAATATTTTTAAGGCATTGATTCGTGGACAAAACAGCCGGTCATATTTGAGGTAATCCGGGGAGTGTACGATATACTTCCTACTTCCAGAATCCTTTCTTCACTCTCATCTTTGTCCTCCTTTTGATTATCTCATGGTTTTTGTTCAATCCTATGGAATATTGTTGAAAGTGGAATAATTGGTTTCGAATATGATGTTGTTGAATGAGTACTATAGAACTGTTTAGTGCAGGGATTGAGTGAACTCATGCACCAATAGCCTATCCAATAGCCAGAATGGGTCGAGGAGACTCGATGAGGAAGGTATTGGGGGAGTGTCACTGGTCATGTACTGAGGAGGACATGGTATGAGGTCCCTTGTGATTGTTTCTTCGACACGGTGGTTGATTATCATTTATTGATTCCACTTATGAGCTTTGTTATTCTGTTGTATCGTATACTTCCCGGATAATTTCTTTTTCAGGAGTGGAGCCGGATTAGTGGAAATTGAATCGGAGCATATAAGGATTAATTTGGAGAGGTCTTGGAAGAGTTGATAATTTTGGAGCATGTAGAAGATTATTTAGAAGGCGGCTTAAGATTATTGTGGTCATGTAATTTATCTATGGAGAAAATAGGGCCTAGAAGTATTTGAAATAAAATGTATTTTGGAGTTTACTTTTAGAAAATAACGGGGCGTTACATTTCTTCTCCTTCTCTATGTATTAATGTGTTGGTTAGGTGTGCTATTTGAGCCTTGATTTTCACCCTTTGCATTGTTGAAATCTGTCAAAACTGCAGAAATTGCTGCTCGAACAGCATAGGTATCGATACTCTTCATTTCTGGACAGTAGATACCCCTCTCCTCTCTGGACAGTTTTGGGTCGTGTCGTGCTATCTTGAATATTTTGAACTCCAAACACTTCTAGCACCTTTTTGACACCTCTGAACATCTTTCAAGTATGGTTATTTGAATTCCCTTGGTTAATCTAAATCTTCCTTGTGCCATTGAGCTCTCATTATTGAAAAGTTGGATGGTTATTTTGATTAGAAACTATGTTGAAATGTCTATGTACTTGATCATGTGTGTGTGGATAATTGCGGCACATTATAATGTTTGTACGATATTGTGTGATTGTTTGTGAATAGACGAATGCATTTACCTTGGATATTGATTTGGTTTTGCATGTGGGTGTATGAGAAATGGATTTTAGGGTCGGGGTCCTGTAACGCAAGGGATGGTAATACAGAGACTAAAGTGAGTTGAATGAACTGTAACGCAATGGGTGGAAATACAGTAACTTAAAAAATGTGGATTGCACTATAACATAAGGGGTGGAAATACAGTAACTTGACGTACGTCTGGGTTATACTGTGACGTAAGGGGTGAGAATACAGTTGAATATGACATATGATAGATTGAAACATAGTAGATGTTGGTATTACTTGTCTTTTCTTAAACTATATGTTTACTTGAGAGATCATGGAAATTGTATTATCTTTCGTGCTATCTTGATCGAGATATGAGTTGGTTTTGTGTTATCATAGAATGATTTGTAGTCTCGAAACTCATCATTTCTCCACGCTAGTCTTCACATTTGCATATAGAATTGGTAGAAGATTTTTTTACTGTGTTAGTGTAACTCAACCCTTCATCATTTTCAGGTACAAACAACAGACAAATAGCCCGCATGCATTGAGTACTTGGATGAGGAAGAATACTTTTGGAAGCTAACTTTGAGTAGTTATATAATCATCTTTGACTCTTTGTAGGGACTTTCTTTTGACTAAAGATGCGTTTGTAACTAAATTCTACAAATCTCCTTTTGACTGAAACGTTTGTAATCTCTAAACTTATTTGTACTTTGCACTTAAGTCAATTTGGGTCGGAGTGCCACTGGTGTAATCTCTTTAACCTTGAAAGTTGGATTTTGTAAGTTGAACTTATGGGAATTATAGACTCTTTGGGTATTATGCTAAGTAAATGTGAGTTTCTTATTTCTGAAAAGCTTTAATTATTTATGTTGAAAATCGAGGGCATGACATTCGCCACCTCCGCTCACTGCCGCACTGCTTCTGGGTTTGCAGCCGCGTGTTCGCCGGTAGTTGCTCAATGATGGAGGGGAGTGTATTTTTTTGCTTTATTTTATTTTTTTATCTGAGTTTAGTTGGATTTATGTCTGGATTTAGTTTTGTTTATGTCTGGATTTAGTTCGGTGGTTTGTTGATCATGTGCTTGGTATTAGTTTTATTTTCTGTAAACCTGATTTCGCTTGGCAAGTTTGAAAAAACACACATACACATACACATAATGTGCTCTGATTACCCTCTCTAATGGTTTGTCCGGTCTGTGAACCATCATTTGCCCTCATGGGGTTCTTGTCTATTGTGTAAGCTTTCGCCTCACAGTTGAATACAATTTCTCTCATTTGCCAAAAAAAAAAGAAAAAGAAAAGTACCACCATTATATTTTGAGAGAACCTTCAACTATTGATACATATTTGGAATTGTGAAAAACAAAAGGAAAATGATTTTTGCACTATCTTTGTATATAAACGTACTTCCAAATTTGTCTTTTAATGTACTTTAATAATTATGCAGTGTGTGTAATTTTAAGCATTAAAAGACAACTTTTGTAGTGCGTTTGTAACAAATTGATGTGCAAAATAATTTTTCAACATAGAAATGGACATTTTAATTCCCGTATTTAACTCTTTTAGCACCCAACACATGGTGGATCTTAACATCTTGTATACCCAGATGGAAAGGAAATTGAAATGACATTAATTTTTTTTTGAACGGCATTAAAAAAAAGAAATTTTTACCTTTAAGTACAGAAAAGTGACACTTAATTCCCATTAAGGAGATATGGAATACTTAATTACCACTAGGTCCACTTTTACAAAAATACATTTACAATTAATGGAAGTGTCACCCTAGGGTTTGGGGTATGTTAGGGTTTTATGGTACCCTAGTACCATTGGGTACCTTAAAATCTTAGAGTACCTTAGGATTTTAGGGTTTAGGGTACTCAAAGGTTTAGAATACCCTAGGGTTTAGGTTTAGCGCTTTCATAGAACCCTAGGATTTGTATTTATGCACTTTCATAGGAGTTTTAGGGTGCACTTTCCTATTATAGAGTTTTAGCGGTTTAGATACTTTCATAGGATACTCTAAGGGTTTAGGCATTTTTATAGAGTAGCCTGGGGTTTAGACACTTTCATAGGGTGCCCTAGGGGTTAGGCACTTACAGTGTTTAGGATTTTAGGCATTTTCATGGGGTTTTAGTATTTCATTAATTAAAGGAGACTTGGTGGGAATTACTTACTATTTTCTGGACCTAGAGATAAAATGCTCTTAAAAAAATATTGTTAAGAACATTTTTCGCCCTTTTTTCAGCAGGTTAGAAAAAGGTGAAAGAAGTCATAACTAATTGCCACGAAAAACTTTTACGGTTTATTGTTTTTTAAAACAATATTTCCTCCGTCCCCTTTTTAAGTGTCCTCTTCGTAACTCTAACTTATTAAAAAGACATTATTATTATATCTTTTATATCAATTTTTTCCTCTACTTTCCCTACTTATCACCCATCATCATTACACTTTTACTCACAAATTTTTCAAAATGGAATCTACTTTAGGGACAAAATAGACAATGCACCAACTTTTACCCACTAACTTTACAAAATAGACACTTATTAAGGAACAACTCAAAATGAAATACTGGACTCTAAATAAGGGACGGAGGGAGTAACAGGTAAGATTTGATTCAATATTTCTTTGATTTGAGGAGGTATTTCCGCTAAATTAAATAGACTAAAATTTAAATGGACCAAAATTCATATTTTCACAGATTTCTGGATAGTTCATTCTCCTCGCATGCATCATCTAAAAATATTATTTAGTGGAAACATTTGACTATTGTCATTAATCTGTATTCTAATAATATAACGAAAATGCACTCTAAGTTGATTTAATCCTCTTTGGAGCCCCATCTAAAAAAAGTAATGATTTCCACATTATTTTTTTTTTATAAATGCATTCCATTTTTTTTCTCTTTAGTGAAATTTTTATGTCTTTTTGTTTCAAAAGGCGAAAAATATAGTGCATTTATATATATAATATATAATAAAAGAAGTGTGAAAAAAGAAGTGTGTTACATTTTTCAGTGGTGTCGTTTCATTCCCTATGCCTACTAAAGAGGCACGTGCAGTAGGAGATGACGCATGTGCAAGGTTTTCTCCCTCTTTCTACTTCCTCCTCGAGAAGTTTTTCAGTGGATATATTCTACGTAGTGCACGTTCATGTTCAAACCGTCCAAAACGATTTGAATTTTAAAAACTAAATTTCAGAAAAAAAAAGTTTAACTTTTCTGGATTTTTTTTTTTAAAATTCGGATTATCCAAAAAACTTTTAAACGCCTAGATGCGTGAGCGACACCAATTTTGATCTATTGCCGAAGCAAAATTAAAGGGCCCCTCCTCCAGAAAGACCGGAATACAAATAAAAAATAAGAATGGAAGAAAATGAATGATGCCAAGAAAACGCCACTGAGAAGGGAGAAGGGAGACCTACTCAGTAAAAGCGACCCGTCCATAGAAAGTTTTTCCTAACTTTAATCATACGTTTTACAAAAGAATGCTCTTGGGCATTTGCGCCCCCCTCCAAATCTTTTCTATGGTAGGAAGGGAATACTCTTCCCCTCTCGGAGTGACTATGTAGTCAGAAATAATACGACTGTCACGGGGCTGTTTTTCGCCTAGAAATTTGCCCGTGATGGCACCAAGTTTGCCAATAACTTGGTCTCAGCCAACTAGTGTTTACTCACACACTCGATATGTTTGAACGTCTAGAAACACACTCAACAGTTACGGGAACCGTCCCAACCTTTATTAAGCACCAACTTACAAAGGAATACACTCAAGAACCTAGACAGAACATCCCTCTACCTTAGGCTATGAAAATGCTTGCCTAAATAGGCTTACAATCATAAAAACGTGGCCACTAAGTACATGAGATCATGGGGCCAACCCATGATCTTGCAGTTGACACCCCCAACTGCCCTAGGGCTGTGCTGGCACTGCCAGAATCTGCCAGCACACTGAAACATGAAACTGCCTGGAAATAACTGCCGATAACTGCCCGTTTCTGCCTCGGACACCTGTCCCATGCTGCCAGCAACACATGCAGCTTGTTTCTACCTTGGACACCTGTCCCATGCTCTTAGCAACATGTACAGAATGCTGTTAACCGTCAATAACTGTTTTGCCTGAGCCAGCTCAAGTCTGCCTCCATTTTGCCCGAGCCAACTCAAGGCTGCCTGGACAATTTCGTGATTCAACCCCAGCTCCCAATACTTAGCCGTTTTTCTTGATTGCCTTGTCCCACAAGCCTGCTTCCCGTTTAGCATCCCTGCCTCGATATCATTGGGCCATCATGTGCATCACTACTGCCACTTGCCTTAGGGACCAGTGCCGACACCAACCGACACCGTCGGGTCACCTTGTAAAGACATGCCTGCCTCATGCCTTCGTTTCCACCGGTTGGCTAGGGTGCAAGGTGCCACCGCTAGCCAAGCTTAGCAAGCCTCAGAAATCAAGGTGCTAACAAACCACCCCCACCAGAGAAAGCTGACGTCCTCGTCTGTAAGGCCCGTAAGTACTCTAGCACTTGTTTCTCAGACTGCCACAAAGTCCCATCCGTTTCCCATGTAGCCTTTGAGTCTTGCCTATTTTCACACTTCGCCAAACAGGAGGTTCTCCCATTTGCCTTGCTCTGCCCTTTCGCCTTATCATCCAGAATCCCGTGCATCTGAACTGCGAAAGAAGCCCGTTGAGCTTGTTTTCTTCTAGCAACTACCAAGTCTGGAAAATTCTGCACTTGAATTGCCGATAGCCAGCCACCCGTTCCTTCCCTTGCCCATTTTCCTTTCTCTGCCCTGGAACAACGGTGTACAAAGCAGGGCCATTTCTCATCAGCAATCAAAATCCCACCGAGATGTGGCATCACAGCCACTTTTGCAGCCATAAAGAACTCATTACCCAGTATAAGTTCGAAGTCATCAAGCGGATACACCATCAAATCCACTTGCCCGTTCCAATCCCCGATCCTTAAAGCAACATTGCCCGTCATTCCATGCCCCACCTGTGCATTGGAATTTACTGTCTTGATCCTATTGAAACTTTCAACGACTTTTAAACCAAGCGACTGCACGACCCGTTCTGAAACAAAGTTGTGTGTGGCCCCCGTGTCCACCATGGCCAACACTTCCATTCCACAAAGCAACACTTTGACATACATCAAACCCGATCTCTGCGAGGTTACTGCCTTGTTTGCATGAATCACGTTGAGCAATTGCATAGGGTTGACTCGGACATGCACTTTCGAGTCTGAAACACCATCTTTCCCTTCATCCACACAAATAACATTTAGCTTTTCGCGCTTTGGGCAATCCTTTGCCCGATGAGGCCCATCGCAAATGAAACAACCCTTGCTGAAATTCCTTTTGCCTTGGCGTTTGTCCTCCGCAACCGATTTCGATTTTTGACCCTTGTCTTTCTGACTTTTATTCCATTTCTTTGAACCAGATTTTGACGTGCTAGCTTCAAAAGAATTGGATTCGCTCGTCAGTTTGAAATCTGCCAACCCGTCAGCAGCAGCAACAGCCGATGGCAAGTCCTTGATTCCCAACCTTCGTAGTTCCAACTGTGCCCAATTCTGCAAACCCGACATAAAATTGAAAACCCTGTCCTCCTCCGACATGTTCTTGATATCTAGCATCAAAGAACTGAATTCCTTCACATAATCTCGCACTGAACCCGTGTGCTTCAATTGTTTCAGTGACTCCCTTGCAAGCCACGAAGAATTGCAAGGCAGGAATTGATCCTTCAATTCCTTCTTCAGCGTATCCCACTGCTCGATCTTTGGATGCCCGTTGTCCTCACATCGAGTTCTCCACTAGAGTTTCGCATTGCCCATGAGAAACATCGTAGTGATTGTCACAAGATCTGCCTCTGGAACACGAGCAGCAGAGAAGTACTGCTCCATATCCCACATAAAGTTTTCCAACTCCTTGGCATTTCGGGCACCACCGAAAGCCTTCGGTTCAGGGACTTTTACACGAGTCTTGAATCCGTCTAAGCAACCAAGGAAGGCCCTCTTCACAACCAGCAATTCTGACTCCAAGTTAGAAACTCGCTCCTTCATGACATCTGAGAGTTTGTTCAAGTCCGCCAGCATCTCTATAAACTTGGTTTCGGTCTGACCAACGTGTGTTTCGTAAGCCTTTTTCTGTGACTTGACCGAAGCCAACACGACGTCCAAGCGTTCAACCAAGGTAACGCCCTCATCAGAATCATCATCACCAATGAGGTTTTCCAACTGTGTAACTCTGACCCGTACCGCTTCGAGTGCAGCATTTGCAGCCATACCTCCAACCCGAAGTTCTGCAACTTTTGCTCGCAACCTAAGCTGCTTTGATACCAACTGTCATGGGGCTGTTTTTCGCCTAGAAATCTGCCCGTGATGGCACCAAGTTTGCCAATAACTTGGTCTTAGCCAACTAGTGTTTATTCACACATCCGATATGTTTGAACGTCTAGAAACACACTCAAGAGTTACGGGAATCGTCCCAACCTTTATTAAGCACCAACTTACAAAGGAATACACTCAAGAACCTAGACAGAACATCCCTCTGCCTTAGGCTACGAAAATGCTTGCCTAAATAGGCTTACAATCATAAAAACGTGGCCACTAAGTACATGAGATCATGGGGCCAACCCATGATCTTGCAGTTGACACCCCCAACTGCCCTAGGGCTGTGCTGGCACTGCCAGAATCTGCCAGCACACTGAAACATGAAACTGCCTGGAAATAACTACCGATAACTGCCCGTTTCTGCCTTGGACACCTATCCCATGCTGCCAGCAACACCTGTCCCATGGACCGTAGGGCCGAGCAGAGGAAGGAGAAGCTCGAGAATGAACTGAATGCTTATCGGGTATAAACTTTGTTTCTCTAGTAGTATTTGTTTCGGTAGTGTTGTAGCATTTGTCTTGTAGTGCTATGTGTATATGTGTGTTTAAAATGGATGAAAACCTCCCTAAGTTTATATGTCTGATTGAAGAAAATTCAACCAATTTCATACGGGAAAATCTGCATGAAAAAATAGCGTGGCACTCCTTTAGTTTGAGTGCATACCAAGTGGGAGTTCGTTTATGAGTGGGAGAATATATATGGTACACGTCTTATGTTTTTTTTGTGTGTGTGTGTGTGTGTGCGTAAACGATAAGAGAGATCATTAACATCATCATCATGTATTAGTTACAAAGACTAAATCCGAAACACTACATCAATTTTGGGAGTCTAGGAGATAATGAAGCCCAACAACTCAACCAATACAAGAAATAAGCCCATCATGGGAAAGAAAACCCTATAAGGGAAGAGCACCCATACGCATGTGGGGAGATTCGAACTCTTGACCTTCTAGTGAGATGCAAGAGTCCTGGCCAACTGAGCTAGTCCCAGTTGGTGGTACACGTCTTATGTTATGTAAGGATTTTTTTTATAACTAAGGTGTCAGGGCCAGCTTACGCGCACCTCGACTAGCATCCAATGACAGCCTGTATGGGGTTCTACCCCGGCTTTAATTCAAGGTGTATCTTAGGAACAGTCTTAGTTACGAGAGTTTTGTGGACTTGTGAATTTATGTACCTGTTGCCTATCTCACCCCCTTTCTTATTATTAGTGTGTGGATTTTAAGAATGTTCAGAATCAGTATGGCTTCTTGGTTGTTAAGTTTTGTGCGGAGATAAGTTGTGAAGTTTTTCGGTGAAATCTGTTATGACCGATTTGGTGTTAGTTAGGAATAATGGCGATATAGTTTGGAAGCCGTTGTGATGGTGGTGGTGGATATTGTTACAGGACCACTACATGTATGAGCTCAATGATTATAAGGTCTATTTCACTTTTGAAGGTCTGCGATGCTTTTTCGTAGATTTATCTATAAGTGTATTTGGATAAGAGCAAAATAATGCAAGTTTTGAGGGGGTGTAGTGGTGTCGTGGTGGCTATTAAATGGTTTATTGGGTTTCAGTGGAGTGTCTTCTTAATGTTTCTTGACTGGTGTTTAATACATGGTATAGTTGGTTGCATTAGTTATGGATGTTGATTTAATCCAATGCACTTGAAATTTTCATGAAGTTTCCTTTTGGACTTCCAGTTTATGAAGTGATGTGTGGCATGTCCATTTCAGTTCCATATGTGGCCAGTGTTGATATCCTTGAGAGAGTTGTTCTATTTTCAATGTTCTGTCTTGGAGCAACTTTAGTGTGAACCTGGGAATTCTTCACTTCTATAATAATTATATGTTTGTGCAAGGTGAAGGTTTAAGGGACATATTGGGGTTCTGAGTAGACTTGCCTTCTGATTATTTTCGGATGTTCAGTGTGAATGTGTGATGAACTGTGGGTAGGGGTTATGTTTACTTCTAAAGAAATACTAGTTGTTGGGTTTAAGGGACATATTGGGGTTCTGTTTTCAGTGGTGAGAGAGTATTGATGTTCTTGTTATGATGTGTGCTGGGAATACTTCCAGTCTGAATGAGGATGTTCCTTTGTTCTGAGGGATGATACTGACAGTGTGGTTTAGACGCAGAGCAGATTGTGCACAAACTCAGTTGACCTGGTAAATGGGAGATTACTATATTAACTTTTTTGGATGGTGACATTATGTAAAACTTGACTCTAATGCATATCAAACCATGATCAACCCTTTTTGTTTCTTATTTTAAAGTTATTAATTTTCTCTGTTTCCATCTTACCTTTTACTCCCTTTTGGCAGACAAACTTGATAAAAGAAAGCATAAGAATGGGATACAACGTTTTTGGCGATTTTTTCTATGCTCATGGTGCACTGGGAGATGCTTTTAAGAGGTGACATTATGTAAAACTTGACTCTAATGCATATCAAACCATGATCAACCCTTTTTGTTTCTTATTTTAAAGTTATTAAATTTCTCTGTTTCCATCTTACCTTTTACTCCCATTTTGGCAGAAAAACTTGATAAAAGAAAGCATAAGAATGGGATACAACGATTTTGGCAATTTTTTCTATGCTCATGGTGCATTGGGAGATGCTTTTAAGAATTATGTTCGTACTTGTGACTACTGTACCACATCAAATCACATACTTTATATGTGTTTGAATGCTATTTTGTTCAGCATTGAGATGGGTCAATTCACGAATGTTTCAAGCTATGTTGCAAAAGCAGAGCAAACTCCAGATGCCTTGGGCCTTATTTCGATTGCAAAACTGCATGCTACTGCAGGGTTGGCCTTGTTGGAGGCTAAAAAGTACAAGCTTGCTACTCGAAAGGTTTGTCACCTATAATCATTCTACAACCACAATCACTTACATAAACATCTACACAAACCCACTCACATTCACATTGGGGCCCACACACACTACACCTCTAGTGTGTGTGGGCCCATCAAAAGATGTGAGTGTGTGTGGTGTATGTGGAAGTGTTTGTGGTTGAATAATAATTGTTGTCACCTAACCTGCCCTTTGCTTTTGTAGTATGTCGGCCCTTTGCTATGTTTTATTTGTGGAAACGGCAGTAGAATTATTACTGTACCACAGTCACTTCCAAGCACGTAATTAGGCAACCAAAATTCATAGAATGGCAAGAAAAAAGTTTTGTTACTTCTAGCTTGCAAGGGAGTTAAATGACGCTGGAGGTTAAACTGGATCATGTTATGAGAAAGTGGAATAGTTGAACACGTCTATAGAAACTGTGGGCATGCTTCAGATTTGAATTTCAAGAATAGTCATGTGCGCATGCTGTTAAGACTTGAGAGACTGATATATTGTTGCTTTTGGATGTCCTTTCTGTTAGAACCACCAGACCTCTCGGAGGAGTAGGATGGGGGGAAATGTATATAGTTCAGAGAGTCCAAAGTGACGCATAGATGGAAGTTGAAAGTGGCACTTTTATAGGACCAACAATAAAGAGAAGTCACTTCTCAGTAGAAACAACCATACAAAGTTGCTTATCCTTGTCAATTACTCAGCTATGATTTTGAGCTTGGCTTGGGCGCGTGCCTCTCGAAATAAAGCATGTCTTAGATTGCCTATCATGTGTAGCATGGCTCAACTTCAGTTTGAAGTAGCCCGAAGTTCCAATAACTTGCTGGTTTAAAATTTACCTGAGTCCCAAACTGCTCTTGGTTTACAAAATCTGTCATCTGAGTCTATGGTCCTTATCTTATCGTTTAGTCCTCATTGTAAGAAGTAGTAGTAAATCATTCCTTAGTTATATGTTTGAAAGCATGGAACATGGTCACTGCCGCTACTGATTGATTGATCATTTACTGTTGCCTTTTAATTGAGCTTGTCTTTTCAGTTTGAATTTGTGACATTTAATGTCTTTGGCATATTTGCAGTTCTTGGAGACAGGTCATGAATTGGGGAACAGATACTCAGAAGTGATTGCACTCCAAGACATTTCAACATATGGTGGGCTTTGTGCGGTTGCAAGTTTTGACAGAATAGAGCTGAAGGCAACCATACCATGTCTATTACTATTGAATAGTTCCTACGTAATATCATAGTTTTGAGTTATGTTCCTGATTAGTTTCATTTTTTTTTGCAGAACAAAGTCATAGACAATCTCAACTTTCGGAATTTCTTAGAGTTAGTCCCCGAAGTTAGGGAGCTTATTCACAATTTTTATTCAAGGTAACTTGCTATGTCTTTGTTCTTTTGAACATGTCCATGTTGCTAGGTTGGTGGCATTCTGATTTACCTTTGCATTTTATCTTATTCTTGCATCATTTTATTGGCTGCTAATTGCCCGTTCTTCGAATTACCATCTTTTTACGTCGTATTCTGATGTGAACACTTTTCTGTTATCATGGCAGCCACTATGCTTCATGTTTGGATTGCCTTGGGAATTTGAAAGCAAACCTGCTGCTTGATATCCATTTGCACAACCACGTCGAGACACTGTATGAAGAGATCCGTCACAAAACCCTTATCCAGTATACTCACCCATTTGTTTCCGTTGATCTTGGGATGATGGCTAATGCTTTCAAAACTAGTTTTGTAGGTCTTGAGAAAGAGCTTGAAGCTCTAATTACTGACAACCAAATACAGGTACTCTTTCAAGTTTCGACTGATTAATCCTTTTTATCTTATGTTTTAGAGCACCTCCAATGCTTCATTACCTGAATGACCAGTGCTATCGGATTGCTAATAGATATTACTGTATTGGAACAATGAATGGTGCCTCCAAAATGCTATTTCTGCTATTTTCTCTCACGGTGCCAAATCGATCTGCTATTAGTGGGTCCTTTCATGAGAGAGGTAGGAATAGCTAAACCCTTTGTCAAATATGCCACAAGGTATAGCTGCGGATTAGTATAGCATGTATTTTGATTTTCACCTCACAATCAGAGAAGAAAAATAGAAACTTCGTGCGGTAACCTATGGCTAGCCATAAAGCACTCCATTGTCTAACTTGATATGAAAGAGAGGATAACAATTACTGAGGAAGGATTGTAGATTTTTCTGGGTGTCAATGCATTTGTGGAGGGATTTATCAAGGGAAAGGAAAACCAACGAAATAAATGGAACTTATTCATTTCATTATCCCCTTATCGTTACCTTTTCCTTGATAAATGCTGCAACAACTCACCATTCACACACAGCCTTAGAGGAAGGGGAACTTAAATATGGGCCCTGCCCTATATAGATACTTAAGTCGTCATCCTAGTAAGTTTAAAAACTTATCTTTCCATCCTCAAATTCAAATGAATCCGAAACTACCTTTTCTCTCTCCTAATCTTCCAAATCTCTCTCTCATTTATCTTTTCTAATTAATCCAATTCTCTCTCCAATCTTTCAAACCTTTTCTCGCCTAATCTTTTTAATTCTCTCTTTTCTAATTTTTATGAAATTCATGACAAAAATTTATCCTACAAATACATTATGAAAATCATGACATTTTTTTGCAAAACTACTATGAAATCATCATACACAACATATCAAATTAATTTTAGCCGGAAACACATCATCATGAAAATCATGACACATTTCTACAAATTACCATTTAATCATGTTGGACGGAGGACGAAAAACTCATGACAATTTATCCTACAAATACATCATGGAAATCATGACATTGTTACAAAACTTCCATGAAATCAACCAGACACTTACTTTAAATTTCAGCTACAAACAAATCATGAAAATCATGACAGATTTCTGCAAATTACCGTTTAATCATGTTTGGACAGAATAGATGCATGAATTTAAACGAATATCGTCAAACTAAAAACCAAAATCATCATAAAGAAGGTCAAAACGATCTACATATATAGAACTGAGCCCATAGTATAAGAAAATCATAACATATGGGTAGCAAAAATCAAAATAGATAATTATATTATTATTAGCAAAATTATTCATGAGGATGTAGATCTCCTTCCTGTATCACAATTATACCACATACATGTGTGTTTGAACTTCGAAACAGAGCCATACGTATTTGAGGCTTATACGAGATTTCTCGACGACGACGGGCCCGTTGATGGGAAAAACAAACGGATCGGTGGAGAAGAACTGTATGGCTAACTCCACAGTGCTTGACCCATAAAGTATTGACGTAAGGAGAAGAGCCAGTGACGACTCGGTAGACAAACTCACCGACAACTCGGCACTGATCGCAGTAAACGGATCTTGATCTGGCCACGTCCTCCTCGACAACATCTAGGCACACCAGCGCTAGTGAAGCATTTGTGGCCTTCAGCCGTTAAATCGCTGAGGTGAAAAAGGATTTGCCATGTTAGCAAGTGAGGGGCGGATGCTGATGTCGGCGGGGCGGCGATGCTTGAGGGGAGGGAGAGTGGGTTCGGGATCCACAGAGGGGGGTGGGTTTGAAATTGGACTGTGCCTGATCCCTAAAATTCTGGGAATGGGAAACGTCCTAGATCTATGTTTATATACATATTGATAAATTGATATATAATTAGTTGTATAATAGGGTAAGAATGCATTTTGAGGATGGATACCTGAGTATTCAAACCCACATGGATGAACACCTAAATAAGTTAGGATGCCTATTTAATTTCTTCTTAGTGGAACTGTGGAACAACATATTAGATCCTCAGTTGTAGAGTCCAGGCAGATTGTGCAATCAATCTAAGGTGCTCTAATCCTCTTTTTTATCATCATATCGTGCTCCTACAGGCTCGTATCGACTCCCATAACAAAATTCTCTATGCGTGACATGCTGATCAGAGAAATGCAACTTTTCAGCGGGTCCTACAGACTGGCTGTGAATTTGATCGGGATGTCAAGTCCATGCTGTTGAGAGCGAGCCTGAGAGCTAGCCTTATCAAGCATGACTATAAAGTTAGGTCATCAAGGAAACATGAAATTTTGGACTAGGGTAAACAAAAACACTATTTTCTCGATTATAGTAGTATCGTTGACATCAATTTGTTTCTGGGAAAAAGCATATGGAAAGAAATAGGCTCTCTGTTGGCACAACCATGAGCAATATTAAGAAGTTGCTGTTGTTAATTTGTTCATAATTCATATTGATCAGCAAAAGGTGCAGCCCAGTTGTTCATTTCGAAATCTAATTGTAATACACCTGAGGAAACTCAAGGTTTGCCGCGGAAAGAGGATATTCAAATTTTCAGAAAAATGATTCGTCTTTTGCAATGTGATGCATTTGTTCATGAGATGTTTTTGTTTTTTGGTTCTTTGAGTTGAATGAATGCAAAATGTTGACTTGGGCAAGTCCTTACGTAGCCTTTTGGTTGTTGGGAGAAGGTTTGTTTGCCCTTTTGGTTTGTTTTGAAGCTAGAGTCTTCCATGTTGGCGGATTCAAATGTCTGGTGAGCTAATTAAGTGCAACAACTGTGCTTTTACATCAGTTAAATTCAATTCCAAATTACGAATAATTTCTGATTTGGGTCAAGCATTTGTGGAGAAATTTGTTGAACAGTTAAAATTAGATTAAAGAGTTCAATTTTCTTTTTTTCACTTTTGCTGTTCTTCTACTCCATCTTTTTGTCTCGTTCCTACACAATTCAATTCTTTACCTACGCATAGCGGTTTTTGGTCCATGACAACAACTTAAATTGATGTATATCCTTGACAACAGCTTAAATTGATGTATACATCAACTTGTCGTGATGGTTATCTACTGGAGTACAAAATTTTCACTGACATCGAAAATTATTTGCTAACAATAAAATTCAACTCAAGCTATACCTTGGACCTTAATTCTTGTCGTTTACTTTGAGAAAAATGATTTACACTATATTGAAACTTTAATAATGTTAGTAGTATTACATCCATTTTATAAGTTAATTTGTGCACATATTTTAACACACTTGCAACTTTGGGTGTGAGCAAACGGGTGTGTAGCTAGATTACTATTTCATGAAAAATACCATGCAGGTGCATAGCAAATCCATGGCATGTGACCCCACGTACTATGAAGTAGTACGTATCATGTGAGAGCGTGTGCCGGCAACATTATCCTCCCCAGAGTTGGCTTTCACAGGTGAGTATGGACGAGCATGGTTTGATTTTTTCAAGATAAACCAAGACCAAACTAAATTTCACAGTTATAAATTTTTTTTTATCAGCCACAAATTTAAAATTTTGAGAAGCAAATCAATTTGTAAAACTCCTAGAATGGAACCAAGGGACCATGTAGTGCAACAATACACTACGGGAGTATAGGGCGCCTTGGTGTGTCTAATCAAGATTTCGTTGTTGTGATCTGAACTGTTTAGTTTAAAGAGGTTGTTGAACACCACGTGCAAATCAAAAATCAAATTAATCGAACATTGATATCTACAACACAATAAGACACCTTACGACACCGCAGTGCATTGGCGCACTACGAAATCCCCTTGTCCCATTTTGAGAGGGAAGACCTCTTACTGGTTGGCTTTAATTTAGGAGAACCGAACTTCTGTACTTCACAATAGAAGACTTCTATAAATATTTAGTTATTCCTTTATTCACAAGAGACCTTTCATATTTATAGACATCAATCCTAATGGATGACAATCAGGAACAATACGTCCTCTACTCCCAACTATGTAGGACATAAAATAACTAACCAGCCCAAAACCAGAACCACTATTGTTACTTTTATTGAGCTCATGTGTATATATATGTTACTATCCCTTGAGACAATTGGGGATGGTGCTATACAGTGGTGTGTGCAGCACTATGCTGCGCACCTTTGAGCCGTCAGATCGTTCATCCGACGGTTTGGATCTCATCTTCGTAATGAATGGCTCTTTCGATTGTTGGTTGTTGAGATAAGATCTGAGTCGTCGGATGCACGATCCTACGGCTCGGAGATGCACAGCACGGCACCACACCAACCCGAAGTCCCTCTTGATGATGTAAATTCATTCAACGAGATTACTAGTATGAGTTTAAAAAAAAAGAAAGTATAATTGTAGTATCATTTAGAGATAGGTAAAAATGATTCGGATAGTTTTGAAACCGAAACTGCAAAGTGAATTGAAACCAAATCATGTTTTTTTAGACTGGTTTGAATCCGACTTGCGATCATTTTTTCTGGCTCCTAAACTAAAAAAAAAAAGAGAAAAACTTTAACCATTTTTTTGGGATACAAATTTGAAAGTCGACAGAGAATTTTCGCAACAGTCAAATTAGTACTACTACTACTACTACCACCAAATCCCGTGGATATATTATTCCCCATAATTACTCCTAGACTAGAGTATATCTAAATTCCCCTTGATCATTTTAAAAACTCTAATCTTCCCTTAACACCTGAATAAAGCCGTAAACACCGACCGTCAGATCACTTGGATGACCGATCGACGGCTCATAACTGAAGTTTGACTGAAGTATGAATGAAGTTGGAATGATTGGGCGCTCTCTCTCTCTCTCTGTCTCTGATAATGACTCTTTGACCATTGAATAGGCAAACTGGAAAAGCACAAAACGACATTTTAGAGAGAGAAAAATAAGGGGAGCTGGTGGGGGCGTGGTGGATTGTTGTCTTTTTCGCAAATTCCTCTTTTGAACACAGGAACGAGAGAGAGAGAGAGAGAGATTGGAGCCATAGCTTTCTCTCTCTCTTCTCGAAAACGCTTCATTTTGTTAGAGAGAGAGAGAGAGAGAGAGAGAGAGATTAGGGCTTTGTTTGTGCAAGCAGAATGAATGTCATGCGTCGCCTCAAGAGCATTGCTTCCGGCCGCTCCTCCGTTTCTGATCCCGTAAAACTCTCTCTCTCTCTCTCTCTCTAACTGATTTATATTCTTTTTGAAATGGGGCAGTTTTTGATTTCTAGATTCAGAAGATTGTGCTGTTTAATTATTGGGTTTCTCCTTTTCCTGCTGTTAATTTGATTTTTTCTTTTTTCTTTTCTCCGTAATTCTCCTTTTTTACTGTCGTTCAACTCAGTTCTGTAAAAGAAACATTAAATAAGTAAGAATTTTAATAGGTCTATATCGTCCTTTGAAAGCATTCAAATGCAGTAAGTCGATTGCCAAGGAATCTATGAATGTCGAAATCGTTTCATAATAATTTATCATGTACAACTTCGTTAAGCGGGCGATGGAGGTTGAAGGAGATCTTTAACTGAAGCCAAAGAGAGACTAAGAAAGTCTTGTACAAGAGGAAGAAGGCGCATATTTTTCGGCGTTAAGCACGAGTTATTTCGAGTTTTTGGCTCCGATCTTATTGAATTGGCTTGGTTAGGTGTATTTAGGCATCAAAGTGTTTTTTTTTTTTTTATTGATCATGATCGGCTGGGGATGGAAGTGTTTGGTTGTGCATATTCTTGTTTAAGGGGCTTTTTAGTTTGTGATGGTAGCTAACCATGCTCACTGGCTTGGTTGTGCATGTTCTTGTATAAAGGGCTTTTTAGTTTTTATCGAATTGGCTTGGTTGTGCATGTTCTTGTGTCTAGATACCAGCGCATTGCGATATCGAATCTCTTAAGTATTGTTATTGGTATTTGTGTATGCTGCTTTCCCTATATGGCATGCTGCCTTAGCTTCATTTAAGTTATGCCTTGAGGTTATTACAGGTTTGAAATGCTGTACTTGAGAAGGATTGGGCAGTTGGGGTACCTTTTCGGTGCAGTAATGTGTGTAAATGTCAGTTATTCAATGTCAAGTCCGTTGACACTTGCTCATGGTTAAATACCCTTATTTCTTGAATATTCCTTTTTGTTGCATATGGTAAACTGTTAATTTAGTTGACATAAAGGGTTGAGCATGGGGATGGGAAACATTTGAATTGGAAGAATTAAGGGACTAAGAAAAAAAAGGAGAAGAGTAAGAATGTGAGATGATGATGATGCGTGTCTCTGTGTGTGTGTGTGTGTGTGTGTGAGAGAGAGAGAGAGAGAGAGAGAGAGAGAGAGAGAGAGAGAGAGAGAGAGTATTTCGAGTTTGATAAACGACATACTTAATTACTTGGATACTACATATTGTAGACATGAAAAGTTAAATAACCTCTGTGTGTCCTTGGGACGCACTTTATCGATTCATTCTCCACATTTTTCTACATGTTTCATAATTTTTTTTTGTTTTTTTTTATTTCTGTAGGGTGGCGATTCCAGCATAAAGAGGATGAAGGTTGACAAAGAAGTAGATCGGAAGGTAACTGGTGAATCACAATCCTTTGAGAGATGTGCTTCTGGTGTAGAGCGATCTGTGGCATCCACATCTATGGGAACTGCTGCAAAATCTGGTTATGATGAGCTTCCCCGAGAGATGCATCAAATGAAAATCTTAGATGATAAAGCTGATAATCAGGACGATAAGGTAAAATCTCATTGTTAATTTGTTGTCGCTTTTCCATTCTATCATTTTGGTTGCCCTTGCTTTGAGGTCAAGGAAACTTTGCACAGCAGGTATTATACGACTGACTGCTTCCTTAACACAGGATATTGAAGCCACTGTTGTTAATGGACATGGAACAGAGACAGGTCAAATAATTGCCACTACGATAGGTGGTCTAAATGGGCAACCAAAACAGGCAAAAATTTCCTTTCCTGAGCCTCCCTGTTTGTTGCCTTTCGGTTTATGTTTTCCATAAGCCTTTTGTGTTGAGATTTGTTGATGGAGGGGAGAAGCCAAGGACAGTTGTAATCCGGTGCAGCTAACTTGAACTCTATGTGGACATGTATTGTTATTTCACAAAAGCAAAGATTGATCTAATCAGTATCAGTATTAGTTCAATGGTGTTCACAACCAACCCTAATGAACATGGGATTCAGACCCTCACGTCTTGTAGAAATCCCAAGAAGCTTTACCAACTAGCTTTGCTGGCAGTTTCAGTTGGCCTTAACGATTAATTATAGGACACCTTCTCTTTGTATGCTTCCTACCTCAATCAAGAACCTTTCTTCTCATATCTTTGATGCCATTGTCTACACGTATTACTGAGTGTAGTGCATGGTGTCTCATGTTTCTAGAGGGAAGTATTAGTCTTACTTCCAAAATCCAGGACATGGAGGGGGAGTTTACTTATGTTTTTTAGAGAAAAGGAAAATGGGTGGCCTTAACTTATGTCTCTGATAAGCTATGTTCATAGACACAGTCATTTATGTACTGAATGTCTTTCTGTTTGGTTTCAGACAATCTCATACATGGCGGAGCGTGTGGTCGGCACTGGTTCATTTGGTGTCGTCTTTCAGGTATTAATAATCAGCTAGCTTAGAATCAAAGTCTTAGTTAAGAACTGTTTTTATTTTATTTTGCTATTTTGTTTTTCTGTTGCACTGATTATGAATATATATACTAGGCCAAATGCCTGGAAACTGGTGAAGCTGTTGCAATAAAGAAGGTGTTGCAGGACAAAAGATACAAGAATAGAGAACTCCAGATTATGCGTTTACTAACCCATCCCAATGTTGTTCAATTAAGGCGCTGTTTTTATTCAACTAGTGAAAAAGATGAAGTGTACCTTAATCTTGTTTTAGAGTATGTATCTGAAACTGTCTACCGAGTCTCTAGGCACTATGTCAGGATGAACCAGCATGTACCCTTAATCTACATACAACTGTATACATACCAGGTAAAATTTCAAACTGTGATCCATGCTTCCATAGTTTCATTCCCAATATTTTTGTTTCAGCCATATACAACTGGATTTTGTTTGCATATTTATAGTTATGCTCTGTTCTAGATTTCATTAGTTTACAACTTAAGTAATTTTCTATGTGCAGATTTGCCGCGCTCTTAATTACATGCACAGTGTTGTTGGTGTATGCCATCGTGATATTAAACCACAAAATCTATTGGTGAGATTTTTTGCCTTTTTGTGTTGCAGTTTTTCCATACAAGGATTACTCTCTCTCAATTCTGTTACTGGTTTCTTTGGTGTATTGAGATGTAACCTCTCTGGCCATCTTCGCCGTTCATTGCATGACCACTGTTGAGGCTTGGTGATATCGTAGGGCCAAATAGCTACTCTGTTGGATGTCAAATCCAGAAAAAGTTTCTCTTTGATTCTTACGTGTATTTAAAATGCCCTACCTTTGCTATATGGCTACAAGATGGATGCGGGGGCTCTGCTGCCCAGGGGTGGGCAGCAGCCCCTGCCCACACTCACACACACTCACACACGGCACCGTTTCGTCAAAGAAAAAAAAAAAAACTCTTCCGCTTGCAATCCTAAGGAGCAGAAACGTGATTATGAAAGCCTTAGAGTTAAAATTTAATTATGTCTCTTTAGAATAATATGATCAGAATAATAAGATCTTCACGTCAATTCAAACGGATTGAAAATTGGAGCACTTAATTTTTTAATCATATTTTTTAATATATAAACGGTCTAAAAAATTAAGTGTGCCACTTTTTAATTCGTTTGAACAAGTACGAATATCTTATTATTCTAATCATATTATTTTAAAGAGATATAATTAATTTTTGTCTCTAGAACTCTCATAATTATGTATCTGCTCTTTATTTAGGATCCTGTAGATCAGAAACGTGATTATGAGAGTTCTATAGACAAAAATTAATTATATCTCTTTAAAATAATATGATTAGAATAATAAGATATTCGTACTTGTTCAAACGAATTAAAAAGTGGCACACTTAATTTTTTAGACCGTTTATATATTAAAAAATATGATTAAAAAATTAAGTGCTCCAATTTTCAATCCGTTTGAATTGACGTGAAGATCTTATTATTCTGATCATATTATTCTAAAGAGACATAATTAAATTTTAACTCTAAGGCTTTCATAATCACGTTTCTACTCCTTATGATTGCAAGCGGAAGAGTTTTTTTTTTTTCTTTAACGAAACGGTGCCGTGTGTGAGTGTGTGTGAGTGTGGGCAGGGGCTGCTGCCCACCCCTGGGCAGCAGAGCCCCTGCGTCCCTACAAGATACAACTCTTTTGGAAGGATTACTACGTATTGTTGTACAGTGTACTAATTGACAATGAGTAGATAGCTGATATGTGGCTGAAATTTGTTTTTAGCTTCCAAGTTCTCACTTCTCAGAGCTATTTCTGCTGATGAATGAATTCGTCTTTTTTGGAGAAAATCAATAGAAAGTGGAATTTGTTGGAGTGCATGTATTTGAGTTCTTGACTTCATGGTTTGCTTTCTTCACTGTAATTACTTTGATTATTTTGAGCATCAGTTCGTGTCTCTCTCTATTGGTTCACATTTGTTGGAAATTAGTTGATTTGTGGAAGTTGTATTGCATCAACTCATTACCATGTGGAAGTTGTATTGCATCAAACCGTTACAATGATACCTTGGAATACTTACTGAGCCCTACTGGCAAAAGAGAATCAAATGTTTCATGCTAAGATTTTGACGCTTGTTATAGGTTAATCCCCACACTAATGACTTCATGGTTTGTTGGAGTGCATGTATTTGAGTTCATGACTTCATGGTTTGCTTTCTTCACTGTAATTGCTTTCATCTATTTGAGCATCAGTTTGTGTCTCTCTATGTATTTTTGGTCAGGCGATGAAGATTCTGCTAGTTATTGGTTTGTAAACCCCATCGCATTTGTTGGAAAAAAAAATTGTGCCATTTTGTCACTTAGTTGATTTGTGAAAGTTGTATTGCATCAACTCATTACCAGGTGGAAGTTGTATTGCATCAAACCGTTACAATGGTACCTTGGAATACTTAGTGAGCCCTACTGACAAAAGAGTCATGTGTTTCATGCTAAGATTTTGACGCTTGTTGTAGGTTAACCCCCACACTCATCAGCTAAAAATATGCGATTTCGGCAGTGCAAAGGCGTTGGTATGTATATATCTGTAGGAACTTTTTGCTTTTATGCATGGCAATGTCCTGAAATTATTCTCTCTGTTGTAGGTGCCTGGTGAACCAAACATATCATACATTTGCTCACGGTATTATAGGGCTCCAGAACTGATATTTGGGGCTACGGAGTACACTACTGCAATTGATATGTGGTCTGTTGGTTGTGTTTTGGCTGAGCTACTTCTAGGCCAGGTCAGTGAATATTTAGTCTTTTAGAGTGAATCTAATGAACCTAACTGATGTGGAGAATCAAAATTTTATTAAGTTTGAAGTAGTGAAACATTTTCCAGTTATACCTCCCAAGAAATTGGCGTAAGAAGTTGTATTCTACAGCACCATAAATTACTATTGCTGACCAAGAGATGTTGTCGCATACTTCCTTCTATTGTATATTCATACACTCTCTGACTCTCTACATGTGCCCCTATCTGCGTAGTGTGCATAGATAACCTACCTACCATGTTCCTTCACGTGTTCTTGTTTGCATCTTATTCTTTTAAGTCTTTTTTTCTCAGGTTTGGTTGCATTTATGGCTTTTTGCCATTTTATCTTCAGAAGCATTTTGAAATTGTTACCTTTGCTAGTGACTTCATTATTCTGATGCATACTGCTCTGGCATGATGTGCAGCCTCTGTTTCCAGGGGAAAGTGGGGTTGATCAGCTGGTGGAAATCATTAAGGTAGAAGTGATTTACTACTTCAACCTTTATGTCCTATTTTCTGTTTGGTGCATTCTCTTAGCTTTTTTGTATGTTGGGTTGTTCTGTTTTAGATACTGGGCACGCCAACCAGAGAGGAAATTAAGTGCATGAATCCAAATTACACGGAATTCAAGTTTCCTCAGATCAAAGCTCACCCATGGCATAAGGTTCATTCGAAACACCATATGGAGGATGTGACCCATCTTCATTGCTAGTGGGGGCACGACTTCCATTCAAAGCTAATGATTTTCTGTTTTCTAGATATTTCACAAGCGAATACCATCTGAAGCAGTGGATCTTGTGTCGAGGCTGCTCCAGTATTCACCAAATCTGCGTTGCACTGCTGTAAGAAATGAGCTTTGCTTGTCCAATACAAGATCTAATAAGTTTCTACAACTGTAGTTAGTTTAGTGGAGGGTAGTTATTTTTTTTCTTCTGTGCGCATGTGAGCGCGCACGCTTATAGCTTGAAGTCTGCAACTTTCTGGTCATTGTCTATTTAGCCTTGGTCGCTGGAGGCCTTATCATCTAATTTTCCATTGTATTGTAATCGTTTGGTATTTTAGGTTACACATAACACGAGTAATTACATTTTCCTCTAGTCCGCAGATCTGATATCAAAATTTGGCATCGATGGATAATGTACTTTCCACACTGCACTTGTCACATTGATTACTAACCGAGTAGCTCAAGCTGCTACCATCCTCTCATGTGACTTACTAGTCGTGAGATTATATATTGAATTTGTTGAAGGGGTAATGCTATAAGTACTGATGGGGTGTGTAGGGACTTCGTACCGACCGGCCGCGCCGGGCCGTCTCCAGCCACCGGACGGCCGATCCGAGCCGTCCAAAAATTCTAAAAAAAAAACCAAAGGGGTCAACGTGAGAATCAACGGCATCCGAGGTGTGTAGAGCGCTTGATCCGAATACTCCTTTTTCGTGTATATACAAGTATATACATATATACACGAAAAGGGGTGCTCGGATCAAGCACCCTACACACCTCGGATGCCGTTAATTCTTGCGTGGGCCCCCTCGGTTTTTTTTTATAGAATTTTTGGATGGCTCGGATCGGCCGTCCGGTGGCCGGAGACAGCCCGGTGCGGCCGGTCGGTACGAAATCCCTACACACGGTCGGTACCTCAATCATTTTCGTTGTTGAAGCTGTTGAAGAAATAGGAAAGGATATCCAGAATTAGTGTTCTAATTGAAATCTGCGACTTGCAGTTGGAGGCGTGTGCACACCCTTTCTTCGATGATTTAAGGCAACCAAATGCAAGCTTGCCAAACGGTCAACCCCTGCCTCCTTTGTTCAATTTCACTCCTAAAGGTGAGTAGTATAATTGCTTTTCTTATTTATCTTTTAGGTTGGATAATTTTCAAGTTGACTGATGCCAAATCTCTCACAGAGCTGGCTGCTGCATCTCTGGAATTGCGTCGACAACTTATTCCTGAGCATATGAACAAATAAACATGCGAACGTCCCGTTCGTGTAAAGAGAACTTGTAGTAGTTGTGCATGGGATTTTTGTGATAAGTTGTCGGCCCAAGGCATGCCCTATGTCAGGTAGTTCATGAGGCTAAATTCTTTGGACTTCCAAGCTAAGTTATTATGAAATTAGGTGCCTAACACAGTTTAGAGGGTTGTGGGATATGCTCTAAGGTAGTCTTTGATGGAGAAATATGTTACGGAATTGTGAGGCGTGTCGAGTGGAGCAGCGTGGCTACAAGGTTTCCAATATTGCTGTTAAAAAAACAAAATCTACTATTGTAGATGAGTTGTTCTTTTCTTACTTTTGCTTATTTTCTTTGTCGTCGTAGTTACATCCAGGGTTGTGCACATTCCATGCACGCAATGGATACTAACAAAAAAAGAAAAGAAAAAGAGTTGTATTATATGGGTATTGATGCCCTTCAACGTACGCTCAGGTATTCTTTTTTGGGGTATTTCATAGTAATTTAAATTTCCATTTGATTTTGGGCCTGTTTCCAATTTTCTTTTTGCTTTACTGTGGTGTAAAGAAAGTATTGCAATTTCAGAACACAATCTCTAATGTTATTTCACTTGTTACTGTGGCTGGATGGGTTTATTTTGAGATTGTGGTAGAATGAGTATTCGCAGTCCCAGCTGTAACTTTACGCTACGTCTGATTTTCTATACTGTGATTTGAAGTTAGAGATTTACAATGGCAAAGTTGGACTGCAGCATGAGTCAGATTGCATTTTCCTGTTCCGCAAGTCATTTTTGGACTCTTTCGTTGCAAAACTATTACTACAGTATTTATTTAGAAGCAAAACAAAGCAAAGCAAAACTAGTATCGATAGGATCCAAAGTACTACAAGCAATTTTGGAAGTATTCTTAATGTAGATCTAAAGTTAGAAACAATGACTACTCCAGAGATCGAGTTTACGAGTTAGGTTAGATTCTGCTGTTCACATCAGAGACACTAATGGCATGAATATTTTCCAGGAGACCGTCAAGTTCCTAAATTATTTCACGACATTGAAGTTGTAGTGATCATTCATACTCAAACTTATACTTGAAAAATATTTGATTATTGGAGACGCTTATAGGAAGATCCTCAATTAGGCGTTGAAGAGAGAAACCAAATTAAGGAAACATACCTTCAAGATGAAGACTTGTTATGTCATTTTCAATATACATGTATGAAAAAGAAGAAACATCATCTCAAATGGATGATGACTCATAAGGTTTACGTGGAGTTCTTTTAGATCCTAAAACAGAGTTAGCAGATTCATCAAAACCTGCTGATCCAAAAAAAAGAAAAGAAAAGAAAAAGATTCATCAAAACCTCGCAAAAGGCCAAAACGCTTGTTCGCTCTATTATTTTTTTTTATTGGAAAGCCCATTCACTTGAACTACATCTTTCTTTCATTTAAATAGTTTATCCGCCTCCTTTCTACTAAGATATATTTTGATGCACTTCTTTGTGGGACAGTTATGATGACACAATAACAAACTTATTTAACAGCAAAGTTTTTTCTACTTTCATCTGATAATGATACAAGGAAGGGTGGAGTAGGTTATAGAAAAAAAGGAGAAGAGAATGGAACAGAATGATAAAGAAAAGAATTCTTGATTGAATCAGGGAGAATCCTCTTCTTTAGGAAAAATAAAAAGAGAGTCAAAGGACCAAAATCCTAATGGATAACCCCCTAGGCATCACCAATGACCAATCAACCTCATTTTTAAATAGATAAAAAAAAAAAAAAAACACCATCTAGACCTATAGAATGAATGGGCTATATCGTCAAGTGAAACAATAATGGGGTGTTGAGATGGTAGCCAAGGGTGGCCGGAGTTGTCAGAAACAGTTGAGCACGAAGGAAATGAGAACTAATTTCCAATGGACTTGGCAGCATGCAGTTTGCATTTTTTTAACTCATGATGGGTTCACTTTGATAATCGGAACCGCCTACTTTGTACTGGGAAAACACCCAATCGGACACCATATTTCAGTAAGGAGGAGGCAGTTGACCATATGGGGTGAAGTTGGCAGTTGAATGTGAGGCAATTTGACTATAACTTCCGCAAAACATATTTGACAATCATCTGACAACAAATACCACAAGAAAGATGGCAATAGCAGTAGAGGAAATTAAGATGGTCAATAAAAAAACTACTGAATAACATTTTTTTTCACTGTAATAAATGACTGAGTTCAGCAATAAGATCAGAAATCTGGTATCAGCTGAGCCCTAGATCGATATGCCTAATCTACCTCTTCTATTTCTCTCTAGACACACTCGTTTTTGTTCATGAAATATTAGTTCCTGCGCGGGTTTGGACTACCCAACTTCACCTCATATGGTTTAATTTTATCAATCAATCAATCAGGAAAATAGGAATATACGATCACTTTGATTCTGTGAAGCCATTTGTAGGAAATTTCCCCCATGTCTTTACATGGATCAAAAGTAAGGGAGGAAGAAGGAAGGTCATCTACAAGACGTACGAGGACAACCAAAAGACTCGGTATTCATGCAGAAGGGATTCACATCTACGAACTTGGAAAATAAGACCACGTGGTTCGTCCTTGTGGTTGTTTGTCTAGTGAGATAGCTTGGGCTTGTTTGCACAAATCTACTGACTCTTGCTCCCACAGAGTTACAAACTTTCAATGGCTGCGGCTATTTACGGGATTTGGAGGAAAATAAACAAAAGATAGTTTCAAGGACTGCGTATGGGTGCCTCTATGTTAGGTGCTAGGATTATCGACGAAGTCAGGGCTTGCCTTTGTTCTTGGCGGAACATGAAACTTAATGATGCTAATAGACTTTTAGTTAGAACTTGGAATCTTAATTCCAGGATTCTTAGGTCTTCCTAAGTTTTCTGTTGTTTTGTTGTGCTCCTCTTCCTAGTTAACTGGGGGAGGGTAAGCGTGATGTAATTGGTGAGGTTCTCCTCTTGTCTTTGGTTTGGTTGCTTAATAAAAGGTTAATTTACCAAAAAAAGAAAAAAAGAAAAAAAGAAAAAAAGACACCAGTGTGGCTTTCAAAAACATTGAAGCAATTTCTAGGGCCAACAACAATCAATAAACTATATTGAATTTCACAAAAATTAACACTGCAACTTGACATTGATTCAAAAAGTGCACGATCAACTTTAACACCAAGATCCCTTGAATGAAAAGATGCTGGTTCATAAGCCGAAAGGTTGATGAACATGCTGTTATTTTCCCCAAACAATATGAATAATTGACCCCATTACAAAACTTACCAATATGATGGGGTGATTTTGCTAGGGCTTTACATATAAAGAACGATTCTATGCGGGAAAAAGTAAGTACGAAAAATCATTTTTGATTTTTCGATAAGATTCCATATCAGACCAAATGAGTATTTTATCTAGTTCATATACCTCCTAACTACATTTCAAGCTCCAACATTATCAAACTACGATAAACATCTAATTCCCTGTGTAGCAATAGAAAATGGGACAGACAAACAATGGAGGACAAAAAAAGGGTCTACTTAGAACTGAAGCATCTTTCTACTAATTTACCAGAAAAAATGTGTACTCAAAGACTGCTTACTCAAAATGTGCTACTGCATATGGTGGATGGGTAAATTTCTGATGTCCAGCAGTTCATGGATTTTGTGGAAGGACTTACAATTGGAAAGGAAATAAAGGGAAGCCGAAGAACTAGATTTAGTTCATTCACTTCATTATCTTCTTGCACTCCCTTTACCTTCCAGTTTCCTTCCGAACCAAGTCGAACCAAAAAGGAGTTCCTGTAGAATGTGCACTAATTAATTCCTACTGCTGTATAGAACAAGACTTCATATTGAAGTATAGAACAATCATTACATAAACTCTGGTAAGACCCTGCAAAGCATGATCCAGAGTGTTCAACTAATTAGAAGAATCTTGCAAGGCAAATACTATGATCATAATCTTAAATTAACTTGTAGGTGTTCAATAATGCAAACAAGTCCGCACTATACAGCTTACTAATATCAACAGATCACCATCGTTAAGAATACTTCGACAATCCTATTCAATTCAAATCCCTAGGGGGAAAGAAGCGAACTCCAGTGTATTCAAAACTGAAAATCTTGAGTTCGTGAATAAGTATGGGGCTGATATTCTTGTGTATCTATATTAAATTGTACAAGTAAGTCGTGCACAGGATTTGTAGGAGATGTAAATACCCAAGACCAATAGCTAATCCGGAACATCGATAATAGACTGCTTTCACCACCCCTCTAGTGGTTTGGTTCCAATACTCAAACTTCAAGCTTTATTTGAGCATAAAAGATAAGAAGACGATGAAGCTACCTTCAGCTGGAGTTGCATGTATCATCTGTCCACTTAGCTACTCGGATTAACGTATACCAGCTCCGGTTTTAGCAAGTTCTATTTTTAATCTGCATCATACATCGAGTCAATAAGGAAAAAGGTTTACACCATATTTTGGTACTCCTTGAAGCAAGGATACTTTGTATATAAGATTCGTATTCGTATCTAATAGCAATACTCCTCCCATCCTCGCGGATGTATATCCTAGAAATGTAAAAATTTATTCTTTATGTTTGATGTATTGGATACTTTTTGGATACTCTAGGTAGCGTATCCGTATCTTTTATGAAATTAAGATTGTGGCATTTCTTGCAGTGGTGTAGCCAAGAATATACATCACTGGGGCACTATAAAAACAGAAATTCTGGTGATAGCCAACCCCTAACAACATCCCATTGACCCGAGACTTGATGGTTGTTGGCGATGTGACAATGATTTGGTTGTTGGTTGTTTCATCATAGGAAACGACCTAAACACATTAAAGGGAAGAAAAAAAGGGCTGGAAAGTTCAAACCTGTATTCATAGTTGAAGGAGAAGTTTTTTTTTTTTGCTTGGCAAAAGGAACTTTTATTAAACTCGAAGGGGTACATCGAGGGGGAAGCAAACATTACATAGAACTATAAGCAAATGATGAAGTTAATCCAGCAACAAACCATTTGAATCCCATCTCAAATACACAAGCCAAAGATTAAACGAGTCAGAAGAAAAACTTTAATCTACCAGTAATCCCCACAAGAACACGTTCCTTCTCTGAAATGGTGAAAACAATTCGAATCCCTTAAAATAATATGCCGGTGAAAAACTCTTGAAATAAACTTCATTGCAGCATGACAATCACCACAGACTCGAAGGTTCTTAAATATCTGAATAGGCACCCCCTGTGGCACAAAGAGAAGCCCAAAAGCAACAGCCAACTTCTCGCTGTGATAAGCAAGACCAAGTTCCTTACCCTCTTCATCCACATCATGCAGTGCAAAATTCATATCAGGTACATAACATATCCAGCCTCCTTAATCAACTTCATAATCTCATCAATCTTGGAATAAATCTGGTCTGTTTTCGGATGGCTTCTATCTTCAGACATAAATTTATGCACCTTGCAATTCATCTCCATCCAACTACACCCAGGCTCCTTGCTGATCCCTCTAAGTTTCATGAGTCTTCTTATTTTGGCAGTATTTTCCCAAAAACCAGCTGCAGAATAGATGTTTGATAGCATAACATAAGGCATGGCATTCTGGGGTTCAAGTTCAAAGAGGGCATTCGCTGCCCTCTCACCTAGTTCTATATCTTTATGTACTCTACATGCACTAAGCAATGCTTTCCACACAGTAGAATCAGGTTCCACACTCATTTGATTGAGTAACTCCTTGGCTTCATTCATTTTCCCTGAGCGCCCTAGAAGATCGATCATACACGCATAATGATCAGGACCCGCCTTTATCCCATAGACTTTTTCCATGGATTGAAAGTATTGCCGCCCCTGTTCTACAAAGCCTGAATGGCTACACGCAAAAAGTAACCCAATAAACGTAATAAAGTCGGGTTTTATCCCACTGGCTATCATATCATCATATAATGTGAGAGAGTACTTTCCCTTACCATTCTTAGCGTACCCAATGATGAGAGCAGTCCATGTGATGACATCCCGGATTTTTATCAAGTTAAAAAGTTTTTTAGCATCTTTTATGCACTCACATTTTGCATACATGGTAACAAGGGAATTATCCACTGATAAGGTTGAACCGAAGCCGAATTTCACAAAATTCGTGTGAACTTGTTGCCCAAATTCCAGAACTGTCAATTCTGCGCAGGCACTCAAGACACTGGCAATGACAATTTGGTCAGGATCAACACCTGCACTTCTCAATTGACAAAACAACTTGAGAGCTTCTTCGTAGAACCCGTTATATGCATAGCCAGTGACCAAAGATGTCCATGACACTACATCTCTGTATATCATACAGTTGAAAACTTGAAAAGCTGAACCTAATTCTCCTCCTTTTGCATACACGTCAACAAGAGCATTGCTTACGAGCTTGTAAGCCTCCTACCCAGTTTTGACAATCAAACAATGGACTGATTTTGCACTTTCCATATCCTTCATGGAAGCACAAGAATTCAGAACAGAAGGGTACGCGAAATCATCGATATGCATATCTTTTGCGTGCATTTTCTTGAACAATAACAATGCTTCCTCTTCAATCCCCTGCCTCACGCACCCAACCACCATGGAGTTCCAAGAAACCACATCGTTACCTTGCACACTCTCTAACGCTCTCCTAGCACTATACAAGCCTCCACATTTTGCATACATATCAACCAAAGTGCTTCCAACGTACACATTAGCCTCAAACCCAAGCCGAACTATGCAACCATGCACCTGCCCACCGAACCCACGTGCTGAAACCGCAGCACAAGCTGTTAGCAGACTAGGAAAAGTATACTGGTTGGGTTCCACCCCTTCAGCACGCATATCCCGGAAACACCTGATTGCTCTAATCCCATCATTGTTGTGCGAGTACCCTGTAATCATAGCAGTCCACAAAACATGGCTTTTCCTTTCGGGCATCTGGTCAAAAATCATTTCGGCTTCAACAATACTATCACACTCAGCGTACATATCCACAAGACCGGTATTAACAAATGCATTCGAGTCAAAACGTGTCTTTATAACAAGAGCATGAAGCTGTTCCCCCCTTGATAGCAATGCCTTCGAAGAACACACCCTAGAACACTGCCCAACGCAAACTGGCTCAGCTCGTGTCCCTCATACTGCATTTGCCAAACAAATGGAAACCTTCCGATTCGCACCCGTATCGACAGAACCCAGAAATCAGCGACGACCAAGTGATCGAACACTTCTTTGGAGCCTCATCAAAGAGTTGTTTAGCTTCGGCAAGTCTCCCTGAATGCGCGTAAGCAGCAACCATTGTGTTCCAAGTAAACTTGTCTCGTTCAGACATTCCGTCGAACACTCGGCGGGCTTCATCAATTTGACCTGATTTCCATAGACCATTGAGATGCCTATTCAACTTGTAAATCCGAGGCAAATTGCCGAGTGAATTGTGGCTGCCGTGGAAGTATTGGCACTGCTTTATGTGCAAGAAACGCAAAAGGTTCAGTTCTTGAAATCTTAGTAGTTTGTACATAACCAGCTGATTTCCGTTTAGTTGGGTTCTTTGGTAAGATAGCATCAAGTGTGTGGGTATATGATATATCTTGCAACCGGATGCACCTTTTTCAAGAACTCTGCCAGTGACCATCTTCTGGAGGAGCAAGGCCTCTTCCACAGGATTCGTCCCCAGGCGGAGCAGGCCTCCTCCACAAGATTCGTCCCCAGGAGGAGCACGCCTCCTCCACAAGCTTCGCCTCCAAGAGGAACGTACTTCCTCCACAAAGCTCACCTCCAGGAGGAACATGCCTCCTTCACAAGGTTCACCTCCAGGAGGGGCATGCCTCCTCCAAAAAGCTCACCTCCAGGAGGAGCATGCCTCCTCTAAAAGGTTTACCTCCAGGAGGGGCATGCCTCCTCCACAAAGCTCACCTCTAGGAGGAGCATGCATCCTCCACAAGATTTACCTCCAGGAGGAGGCATGCTTCCTCCACAAAGTTCATCTCCAAGAAGAACATGCTTCCTCCACAAAGTTCACCTCCCGGAGGAGCATGTCTCCTCCACAAAGTTCACCTCCAGGAGGAGCATGCTTCCTCCACAAGATTTCCGTCCCGGAGGAGCATGCCTCCTCCACAAGATTCACCTCCCGGAGGAACATGCTTCCCCCATAATGTTCACCTCCAGGAGGAGCATGCTTCCTCAACAATGTTCACCTCCGGGAGGAGCAAAGCTTTCTCCACAAACTGCGTCTTCGGATGAGCAAGGCTTTCTCCAAGAATTCTCCACCCGCGGAGGGGTGAGGTCACCTCCGGGCACCTCACCTCCTACTCGACACTTCGAAGACTCCACGAACTCTTAAAGGCGACTCTATACACCATCCTAGGCCGAGAGCAGGGCCTAGGTACCCCGCTCGGGACCTACAGAGGAATGTGGCTTGGAGGCTAGAGCAAGGGGTTTGTCAAGGAGGACGAGCTTGCCTCCGGCAAGCTCTAACTTGACCGGTTCTAGAGAGAGAGGGGGGGATTGACCGCCATCTGACATCTCGGAAGAAGTATCATACCTACCGCCTGGCACCTCGAAGCTCATATCATACCTCGCCTGACTCGACAAATGATACGGGTCTTCATGCATCACCGAAATAGCCTCTGTCGGCTTCTTGGTTACAAGCCCCAAGGCCTGACTTGGGACTAAGAGAGGAAAAGAGGTCAACCTCCACTCTGTCCACCAATGGGGAGGAGCCCTACACCTGGCTCTCCATCATCTCCAAGGCTCATATAAAAGACAAGCATTCAATACCGATCAACAACCATTCAAGGCATTGAATGCGCACCTACTCTCCACTGCCATCCCTCTCTCTCTCTCTAAGTCTGCCTCGAGCTCTCTCCTCCTCCACCTCCGGTGGTTCTCGAGCACCATCGTAGCAACCGCCATATACCCGGAGGGTGACCTCAGGTACTCTTCCCACTCATACCTCCCACATTATACTCTGCTGGGGAAGAGTGGTGCTTGCTACAATGCCTCCAAAAAAGCCAACAGGAGCTCCCGGACTGAGTGGTATTGAGGGCTTGGAGGCTACCTCTAACCCCATTATAGAAGAAATACAACCCATTACGCAAACCACCGTCAGCGAACAGTTACGTTCGGTGACCGAAACCCTCGCCACAATGCAACACAACCAAAACCTCTTGATGGAGACCGTACTCGCCTTACAAAAGAAAGGCACCACCCCTCCTCCGCCTCAGGCAGAGACGGAGGGAACTCATCCTACTGGCTCTCAAACTGAAACTCGCGACAACCAAATCGGTGAGGGAGCACAAAACCTCCAATCCAAGGAGACGCTTACTCCTCCGCCAGAGATTAGCTCCCAGAAGCCCCCCTCCATGGGTGTGGGTTCAGCCGCCGTAATCCAGAGTACAGCGAACACCATTCCCGTCACGCTAGAACAAGTGCGAGCACTCATCCAATCCGAAAAGAAATCCCTCACCTTTGCTCTCGACGCAGACCTATGCCCTTCGTACCCCATAGCAGTCGCAAGCATGCCATATCCAGAGGGATACATGGTCCCTAAGTTCATCCGTTTTGACGGAAGGAAGGGGAACGCCAAGGAGCACGTCATTCGTTTTGTGGACAGCCTCGGCGTCCACAGCGGTGACCGTAACTTAAGGCTACGAGAGTTCTCCAAATCCTTGACGGACAAGGCGTACTCATGGTATGCCAATCTCGCTCCTAGTTCGGTCCTCTCTTGGGAGGACATGGTAAAAAAGTTCTACTCCAAGTTCTTTTACGTGGAGGATCGCCTCTCAACGCTCCAACTGATGAAGGTGACTCAAAGGCCCTCCGAGGACTTGAATCCTTACGTCCGCCGCTTCCGCGAGCTATCGGTGGATGTTCAGGAACCGATATCGGAAGATCGCTTGGCCAAGATTTGTGTGGACGGAATGCAGCCGACCTTCAAGCCCCATTTGGTCACTCACCATTTCCCAGATTTCTCCGCATTGTATGAGGCGGCCCGAAACTTGAACGAAACAGTGGAACCCCCACTTCCTCCACCTCGCTACCAACATTCTCCTCGCGGAAGGCATTCGGGTTCCAGACAAACGGCTTACGCGGCCTCTGGCCCACCACCTAGTCGAAGTCGGGGGTATCCGGCAAAACGCCCGAAGTACAATGAGCCTCCACCTCTGCCGGTAACAGCAGCGGAGGCCCAAGCATTCTTGGATGCTTGGGTACAAGACGGCAAGGTAGCACTTTCAGAAGCCAGGAAGGAACCTACTCGGAGAGATATGGAACATCCGGACTATTGCATTTACCATAAGATGGTCCGCCATCCTACCAAAGACTGTTGGGGCCTCCGAACTTTGTTGGCAAAATTTATGGTTGAAGAAGCCGTGGAGCTCACGGCGACCAAAGATGTCCTCCGGAACCCCCTCCCAAATCACAAAGATAATGGGAAAGCTGTCATGATGGTGACTATCTCCCACCATGAAGAGAATGAAGAACCCGCAGTGTGTGAAATAGCTAACACAGAAGGGCCGGAGTGCCCAAATTTTAAGGAAAGGCGGGCCTCCTCCCTCCAAAACTCTAAGAAATTTAAATGGTTATTTGATCAGTTTGGCTTCTCCCAAGCAACAAGATTCGAGGCAACCAAGGCCATACTTCGCGTGGCAGAGGAGCATGGAGAGCAATGCATGGGCCTATCCGGCTCTGTGAGGAAGATTCTCCGTGACAATCATCTTCCCATCACTTTCACTGAGGCCGACCGACAACTCCCTTTCCCCCACAACAGGCCCTTGTATGTTCCGGTCACCATAAATGGGATGGAGTTTCAAAGAGGTTTTCTAGATGGCGGAGCCTCGCTCAACATCCTACCTTACTCCGTTTTCAAGGCGGCGGGCATCCCATCCGGCCGTTTAGTCAACCAACCCATCACAATTTCCAGATTCGGAAACCATAGCCAACAATCCATGGGATTTGTCCAAGTGGACCTCATCGTGGGGCTGATACGATCTGCCACTAAGTTCGACGTGATCGACTCCGAGACGACTTACCAAGCCCTCCTCGGTAGGACTTGGATGCACCGATATGCAGCGGTCCCCTCCACATACCACCAATGCATGAAGGGAATATACAAGAATGGTCTGGTCACCATTGTCGGTTCTCAAAAGCCTTTCAAACCGGAAGAGTCTCACATGGCGGATGCCATATTCTACAACGACCCAAATGAGGAAGAGCCCTCGGCTCCTCCTAGGGGCATCCCGATCCCCAAATGGGATGAGATCTCGAAGGAAGGATCTCCATCCACAAACAACCCCAACGAGAAAAAGAGGGCTAGAGATGTTATCTTGGCCAAAGCCCGAGCACCTGCGGAGGACA
This sequence comes from Rhododendron vialii, assembly GCF_030253575.1. Taxonomy (NCBI): domain Eukaryota; kingdom Viridiplantae; phylum Streptophyta; class Magnoliopsida; order Ericales; family Ericaceae; genus Rhododendron; species Rhododendron vialii. The sequence continues at coordinate 23,518,546 of NC_080557.1, read as the reverse complement.
ACGCCGGCCCCAAAGTGGTGAAGTACATGAGGCCGGACGGTAAGGAGGTCTATCGCTTGTGAAGGTGCGGGGAGCTAGCTTCCTTAGCTTCCTCGCCTGGGGAAGCCGGCTCCCAAGCGGAATGTCATGAAGTCCGCGAGGATGAAGGGGACCTCGTGGAACACCTCACTCAATGCTGCTCCTTATCTAGTCTCACGCAAAATCAACCGAACAAGCTAAAGAAGAACAAGAAGAAGAGAGAACCTCCCACAATCCAAAAGTTGACAACACCAGATGAGGGCCAGGAAGAGCAACCCCCAGCCCTCCAAGAAGTCAAGGTGGCTCCAGAATGCTGACAAGATGGGCCTCGGCCTCAGAAGCAAGAGCTAGAGGAAGTGAACTTGGCCCTGAAGGGCATGCCTCCAAAACCAATTTTTCTAGCCAAAGATCTTCCTGAAGAGAAAAAGAAGGCTTTCATTGCACTCATCCGTGAGTACATTGAGGTTTTTGCATGGAACTATGACGAAATGCCAGGATTGGACCCCGGAGTCACCACACATAAACTCAATGTGGTGCCTTTGGCTCGTCTGGTGAAGCAAGGCGTTCGGTTTTACAAGCCTGACGTGGAGTTAAAGATCAAGGATGAAGTAGTCAAACTCCTCAAAGCCGGATTCATCAGACCCATCCAACACCCCTCGTGGCTCTCCAGCATCGTCCCGGTGCTGAAGAAGAATAGGCAACTCCGCGTTTGCATGGATTTTAGAGACTTGAACAAATCTTGCCCGAAGGATGAATTCCCTCTTCCTAGCATCGACATGCTTGTGGACTTGGCCTCCGGGCACCACATGTTCTCATTCATGGACGGGTTTAGTGGATACAACCAAATCAGGATGGCCCCTGACGATGCACCTAAGACCTCCTTCCGGACTCCCAATGGCAACTTTTTCTACACCATTATGCCATTCGGCTTGAAGAATGTAGGAGCCATATATCAGCGGGCGATGACCGCCATCTTCCATGATATGTTCCACGACATACTCGAGTTCTATATAGATGATCTGGTGGTCAAATCCAAAGGACAAGAGACCCATCTGGAGGACCTCCGAAGGGTATTTGAGAGATGCAAAAAGTATCGGCTACGGATGAACCTGCTGAAATGCGCATTCGGAGTCACAGCCGGCAAGTTCCTTGGCTGCATTGTCCACCGCCATGGGGTTGATCCCGATCCCGCCAAAGTCATTGCCATCCGAGAAATGCCCAGGCCCACCAATGTGGACGAACTCCGAACATTCTTGGGGCGTGCATCTTATTTATGGAGGTTTATCCCCGCTATGGCTGAGATCACCCAACCGTTCAGCAATCTGATTAAGAAGGATGCCAAATTTGTCTGGACGGAGGACCACAACAAGGCATTTGAGGCTATTAAAATAGCATTAGTCTCTCCACTCACAATGACTCCTCCTCAACAAGGAAAGCCCCTCCTCCTGTACATCACCTCCACTCCCCACTCCATTGGGGCCCTTCTAGCTCAAGAGGTGGATGGAATTGAAAGACCAGTTTACTACATAAGCAGAGTTATACAAGGGGCGGAATCGCGATACTTGCCAATAGAACGCCACTGCCTCGCTCTTGTGTTCGCCGCACAGAAGCTCCGCCACTATCTCCTTTCATACCCTCTCCACCTCATCACAAAATGTGATCCAATCCGGTACCTCTTCAATCGCTCTGCTCTGGCTGGTAGGCCGGCCCGATGGCTGTTTTCTTTGGCGGGATATGAGATCATTTGTAAAGCCCCTCGGGCGGTTAAAAGCCAAGCTCTGGCCGATCTTTTGGCTCATTTTCCAAGTGGCCAATACGAACCCCCATCTGAAGATTTACCAGGAGATGAGTTCCAAGCAGCCCAAGCGGAGGTTGGAGAGTGGAGCCTAAGTTTTGATGGATCTTCCACGGCTAAAGGTGGCGGCGCTGGAATAGTCCTAACTGCCCCCAGTGGGGGAAAGATCAACCTCTCCTACAAACTCGATTTTCATTGTTCCAACAATGAAGCCGAGTACGAAGCGCTCATCCTTGGCCTCATGGCTGCCCTGAGTTGCGGCATAACCCTCCTCTGCATTAAAGGGGACTCCAAACTAGTCATCCGGCAAACGAACGGCGAATATGCAATTAGAGAACCTCCACTTGCCTCTTACAGGACCATTGTGCAAAGATTAACAAGCAAATTCGACGCCCTCCGCTTGGAACATGCCCCCCGCTCAGAGAATCGCCATCCCGACGCTCTCGCAACCTTCGCCTCCAAGGTGGAAGTTTCAGTGATGCCAACCAAAATTGAAATTCTCAAGAGAAGCGTGCCTTGCTCCGTAGCTGAGATCTTCCCCGAAGAAGAAGTTGAAGATTGGAGAACCCCCATCTCCAACGAACTAAAGAGTACCTCCGCCGCCATAACCCTCAGCAATTTGAAATATTTCACCATTTATCAAGGAGTTCTATATTATAGGGGCTCCGGAGGGTTGCTAGCGCGTTGCATTGGGGAGGAAGAAGCCAAGGTCAAAATCCAGGAAGTTCATGAGCAATCATGCGGAATCGAAGATGTAAGCCTCTACAGACGACTCCAACGCCAAGGGTATTATTGGCCCATCATGGCGACAGACGCGGTGGCGTTGCAGAGTAAATGTCCCAAATGTAGAGAAATCCCGTCCAAGGCGGAATGCAATTTCATCGGAGTATACAGTGATTGGAGGAAACCCTACATTGATTTTCTGACCGATGGTACCTTACCTCCTGATCGAGTTGACATGGCGATAGTCAAGAAACGAGCTCCAAAGTTCTTTGTTCACAACGAAGAACTCTTTCGAAGAAGTTTCGAAGGAAAGCCTTTGAAGTGCTTAGCAGGTCCTGAAACTTCAAAAGCATTAGAAGTCGCGCACGAGACCGAGCACCAGGGAGGAGCGAAGCTATTCCAACACTTACTCCATGTAGGCTATTATTGGCCCACCATGGAAGAGGATGCTAAAAACCATGTCAAAAGGTGTAAGGCGTGCCAGGTTCACGGCAATATGATTCACGCCCCCGCCGTTGACCTTAGAACCATTGGGACCCCATGGCCATTCCATACTTGGGGCATGGACTTGATCGGTCCAATCAACCCTCCCTCCAGAGGAAACATTTGGATACTCACCGCCGCAGAGCTCTATACAAAATGGGTGGAAGTCATCCCTCTCAAAAGGGCAAGCGGACCAGCCGTCTCCAATTTCATTCGAGAGCACATCATATGCCGATTTGGAATTCCCAAAGTCATCCTCTCCGACAATGGCACACCCTTTGTCAACCGCCAAGTCGGGCAGCTCCTATTCTCCTATGACGTCACTTACCACAAGTCCACGGCCTATTATCCTAAAGGAAACGGGCAAGCGGAGGCAACCAACAAGACTCTCCTCAAAATATTGAGCCGAACGTTAGAGGATCATCAAAAGAATTGGGCATATGCCTTGCCCATGGCTCTCTGGGCTTATCGAACCTCCAAAAGAAGACCCACCCAGATGACCCCTTTCTCCTTGGTTTATGGGGCCGAGGTAGTCCTCCCCCTAGAAATTGCAATACCGTCGGCACGGGTGGCGCTACGAAGCGAGGTCCTCCATGACGCAAGACCAAGCGAGTTGGAAGCACTGGACGAACGAAGGGATCGGGCACAGGCTAACCTTCGCGTCTATCAGCGGAGGATAGCCCGAGCCTATGATGCCTTGGTTAGACTGCGACAATTCGCGGAGGGAGACTTGGTCTTGAAGGTAGCACCTCATGTCATGGAAGGGAAGTCAGCCTCCAAATTTGCCGCGAAGTGGGAAGGACCGTTCGTGGTGAAAGAAGCAAACGAGAATGGATACTACCGACTCTCAGAGCTGAACTCTAACGTCCTCCTCGCACCCATCAACGCAAAGTGGTTGAAAGCATACCACCCTTAGCATATGTTCCTCCTTTATTATGCAAGCTTTTATTTGGTGTAATCAAAGAAGTTCAAAATTCTTAAGAGCTCCATTTTATGATTGCCCTACGAGTTAATCATGTGATGGAACTCCACGAGAAGGTGAACACTATGTATTGTACCTCCTTGTTAGGAGCTTTATCAAATTATGAGTTCAATCCCCCATGTCTCAAGTCTTTCTCCATACTTACGTATTGTACCTCCTCATTAGGAGCCTTATGGATATGAGTTCATTCCTCCACATTTTAAGGCTTCCTCCATGATTGTTTGTTGCTATAGAAAGACTAGAAGAAAGGGAATCATCCCAACCTAAAGTTTGGCAAGCTTGATTAGACGGATAAATGATAAGTCATGCCTACGGAGTGACAACTCTACAATAAATGTTACGATTCATCCTTCGGACCACCAAGCACAAGGGAGTCCTGCGTTTATAGGCTTGGCCCGGATTCCCTCATTTCCTAAATTAGTCCTACGCTTGTAGGCCTGGCCCAGATTCCCCCTACTTCCCGAATTCACTCGCCCCTCTTTCGTGAAAATCCATTTCTTAGTCCTGACTCTCCTATGATTCGGGATGACGCGTCCACATCCATATTTCACCTCAAGCCATGAGACGTCAAGTCTCCAAGATTCTTCAAATGCTTTTAAAAAGGACCGGAACTCACACCATAGCAAATACAAAAAAAAACCAACATCAAACACCTGAATCCTCAGGTCCTCCTCTCTTCCATTTACCTCAACCATGGCTCCTCAATCACCAATCACAAGGTACCTCCACACTCCGACACCGTCCCGAATTCTTCGGTGTGGAGCTACATCTCGCGGATGAGGCGCCTCCCAGCCACGGGGGACACGCAATTCCTCCTACTAAGGGAGGGAGTCGAATCTCCACTAGATTGGTTTATAAAAGGAGGTGTACCGCAACATCTGGTGGAGGAATACAACCACATGGCATCGTCTGGTCAAGCCTCCCTCACTAAGGAACTCATTCAATCATGGGATTCACTCCCATTGCGCCATCTCCAATTTCACCGGTCACCAAACGACCTCCCGACGCACACTCACCAACTCCGAAAAGATACAAAAATAATCCTCCCATCTAAAGTGCACCACGCCGAGGTTCTTTCAGCTCACGGCTTTGATCAACTGAGAATCACAGCCGAACAACTGATAATGTATGGCCAACCGTCGTACCGCCTCTCCGTCACAACTTTCGTCACCCCCGATCAATCCCAAGACCTCGGACCAGCCTTCCTTCCCATGGTGGAAGAAGAACACCCAATATTCAGCAGCGACACACCAAGACCCTCCACCTGTCGTTCAATAACAATTCTATGGTGGAACTGCGAAGGAGCCACCCGCATGCGTTTCTACAAGTACTTTCTTGACACCGTCACACTGCACCAACCAGATTTGGTGGTGGTTTCCAACACATGGATCGGCGGGCATCTCGCCAAGCAGATGAGCTTAACTATTGGATTCGCCAATTCCGCCATCGTGGATCCCCTTACCCCCTACTCATTGGGAGGGATATGGCTACTGTGGACTAACGAGCTCCACTGCACTATCTTGGGCACCTACCACAATGAGATCACCGCGCTGATAGACGTGCCGTCTATGTAATAACATTACCGGAAGATCAAATCCTCCTTATAACTTGCTGGCGAACTACCCTTTCCCCACATAAAGAGGATGGGGACTTAGCCTTTCTGTTTAGGCTCTCTCCACTGCAATCGCCGCCGAGCATAATTTCATTCCTTGTTTGATTACCGTACTCTAAAATAAAAAATAAAAAAAAAGACTCCATACATGATTCGCCAAGGCAAACATAATGCCACGTATCGCCTTACTCGATCGCCCAATGAGATATTGTCTATCAATATTCTCAGCCGCCGCGCTATGAGAATCGCAAGTCTAGCCTAATCGGGGGCTTGTTGATCCACCCTTCCGGCGCTTGGCCAACCTGCCTAGCACGGGTTGACTGCCAAAGCACCGCCGGACTCCATATAAGAATCGCCATGGAAAATATAACGCCACATATCGCCCATTGAGATAGTTTACCAATATCATCCGCCACCACGATGCTGGAGTCGCAAGCCTAGCCTAATCGGGGGTTTGGCGACCATCCCATCCTCCATCCTGGGCTTGGCCGACCAATATGCTTAGCACTGGTCGACAGCCTAAGCACCACAGGATTATCTCCATACACGAATCACCATTGAAATCATAATGATACCGAGCGTCGCTTTACTTTTAAATCGCCAATAGAGATATTGCTCGTGATCACACAATATTCTCCCTCCCACACGCCTCGATGCTCTCATTCTGCCAAATAAAATAAAATAAAACAACGAAATGGGGAAGACATGCCTTCCTCCTAAGAGAAATCTGGAAGATACACCTAAATGGGGAAGACACGCCCCAAGGGGGAAGACACGCCCCCCTCCTAAGAGAAATCTGGAAGATACACCCCCCGCCTAAGAGCCATTCCCTCCTACATACTCTAAAAGTCGCGCTATTTCGGCGAAAAGAACGAAAAAGATTTCCTACGCAGCTTGTTGAAAGGATCACCAAAGGCCGAATGACAAATACAAACAAGAGATTACAAGACAAGGATGTTCCATGCTTTCATTACCAAAAGTCTATTACAAACAAGAAGTGAAGGCACAAAAAAAGAAAGGCAAACTGCCGAAGGATTCTCCCTCCAAACTTTTCTTTTGCTACCAAAAGTTCACTACATGAGGTCATTACTACCATTGATAATGCTCATAAATGTGACAGTTCAAGACATTACAAAGGAAATAAGCATCAACAAAACATAAGTGAACCACCCGGCGCCCAGTCCGTCTTCACCGCCGCAACCCTTGACCGGCGTGACTAGACATATCGAAGTCTCCCGAGAGGGCACTCTCGCGCTCGGCTACTTCACCTTCAAGTTTTTTCTTCCTCTTCCTCAATCGCGTCGCCGTTACTTCAACCTCCAATTCTTTACTTACTTTCTCCAACCGATCCTGCCAAGCTGGGAGCTCAAGAAGAAAAGCCATTAGATCTATCCTCTTACGGAGCCAATCAACCTCCAATTGATAACTTCCCAACGCAGCCAAACCATCGTAAACAGATATAAACTCCTCAGGCGTAGCTTTTAGCAAACTGACATCCTCCAGTAATTCCACAAACGATACCAAGGAAATTAATGCCAACCTCCTAGAAAAGGTACTCATGTTGCCAAGCCGAACAACGGTACTGGGCCACCGAAAAAAGATGTCGAACAGCAAAGGTCAATGCTCCTCCCGGGCCTCAGCAAACAACACACTAGGCTGCAATGTCACCTTCTCCTTCGTCTCCAAAGTCACAATGACACTCCCATCGGGATAGCGTGCCATCATAAAGTTACCCTCTCTCCACCAATGACGACTACTGCGCAGCCTTCCCTCATTTGTCTCATCCTGCAAGCTCGACGAATTCTGCACAAGTGACTCGCCGCCATCACCTCCCTCCATTTGATCAAACTCCACCTGGCCCTCCTCAGCCTCCTCCTCCTCCTCTTGGTCATCATCATGGTTATTATCCTCACTCCTTCCTTCCTCCCCTTCCTCCTCCTCCATTTCTTCTTCTTCACTCGACACCACACCTGACGAACGCATATGGTGGAGTGACTTACCCTTCCACGGATGCGCCACTCCCTGGGAAGCCCCCCCTCATCCCCCTAAATGTCGTTCATAACCCTGTGCGCCACCGCATTTTGATCGAACGTACCTATCGCCTCCAAAGAATCCAACGGCACGTTCAAACCTCCTCCGGCCACCATATCTAAGACCTCCACTCGTGGTGTTTTTCTCACCTCTTCCCCAACATCGGGTTGAAGCACTCTCCCGGAAGACACCCCCTCATCCCCCCAGATATCGTCCATACCTCCGTGTGCCGCCGCATGTTGATCGAAGGTACTTATCACCTCCACGGAAGTAAAAGGCACCTATGAACCTCCTCCGGTCTCCGTTTCCGGAATCTCCACTCGTGGCGTTCTTATCACCTCCTCCGCAACACCAGGTTGAACCGCTTCAGAGCTCTCCTTATTTCCCTCTGTAATCTAAAAAAAGGGAGAGAGAAAAGTGTCATTACACCAACAATTTAACAAGAATAAAGAAAATTAAAGACATGCAAAGGTGACAAACCCCAACCTTCTTTCGCTTGCTGGGCTTAGCCACCTCCATAGCATCTTTTGCAGGCCTCTTTGAAGTATGCTTGCCACTCAATCTTACTCCCTCCGCCCGTCCCTCTCCAGCCCCGTCACTCACGGATACACTGCTTCCCACATCCTTCTCCACAGTACCATATATAGTTTCCAGATGTTCTTTCACCTTCCCCAATACCTCCTCCTTAACATATGGCGAACAGGCACCAAACGATGCAAGGACCGGATCCTTCACCTTCGGAAGACACAACTCACCATCCTGGCTTATTACATCCTCCACTCCCAAAGACACGGGAACTCCTTTCACATATTCCAGGAAGCGTACCAGGTTATCGCTCCAATACTCCCTATAGAGTTTTGTACATCCTCCCATCCTTTTAGCCCCAGGCAACTGTAGACACCCCAATTTGGGCTTCCAGATTAGTTTACTTACGGTTTTTGATTCCCCGATGATGAAATGGATCAAGAACACCCCAGGAATGATAGCGTGTTTGAGCTTTGAGTGTTTGCAAAACCCTTGAACCTAACCTAGCCTAAGCCACTTCAAAAACCAAAAACCCTACTGATGCGTGCTAGGGCGCAGCCATCCCGCGCCGGGGCGCACCATCGCGCGCCTAACTCATTCAATCGCGCGACAGACTGACTCCGTCGCGCGACGGTCCAACCTACCACCAACCTTTCTGAAGGAGGATAGTTGGCCACCAATGCAACCTCAGCCAGGCCTCGTGGACTGGCTGAACTCCTCTGTTTCCAACCAGATTCACCCATATCTCCTCCTATAAATACCCTCCATTTGTTCTCTTTCAAAGGGTTAACAAAAATTGGCATTCAAAGGTTTACACCCTAAGCACCATAAAAAGCATAGCTTGTTCTTCTTCAACTCAAACACCTCAAACAACCTCAACCTCAATTCAAAGCTCAAACATCTTTCAAAACTCAAGAACCGAAGGTATAGCTTACCTTTGTTCTGCTCTCTGTTCTGATCACTGAGGGGGGCTGGCAGGGCCAAGGCTGGTAATCAATACCAGTTCTGGTCCTAAAGCTGGCAAGGTTTCAAAAACCGTCATGTAGGAACCAGCGTGCGATGGTCCCATTCTCTCGCGCGACACTTCGGTGCTGCATGCGATGGACCACGTGGGGATTGGTGTCCTACTGTTTCATGCTTTAGTTTGTATATAGATCACTGTTAAGCATGTTAAAAACCAGTTTACTGCTTTCCTTTGTTAGAAATTGCTAGCCGTAGTTCAATTTGCATGTCTTCTGTTTTGGAGTACCCCTGGGATCATTCTGGACCTATCCCAGAACCCAAAAATGTGTAAACCAAACACTGGTCCGCGCCAGGGCGCACCATCGCGCGCCAGACTCACGCCGTCGCGCGACAGAGCGCGAGGGCGCACCCTCGCGCGCCAGACTGACTCCGTCGCACGATAGTCTGCCTCTGACCAGTGAGTGGCCTTGCACGGGTAACTTGGATTGAGGCTGTTATTCTATTCCCACACTGTTTATGGGGTGCTTTATTCATTTGCAGGGCTTTTTAGCCTTTAACATTACTTAGGACTGTATATTATGCTGCTATATGAACTGCGTGGTTTGTCCTGGGTGTGTACTGGTCCTTCCAGAGCCTAGAGGGTTTGAGAATAAGAGTTGTGGGTTTGAGCTCACCGGCGTGCGTGTGTCTTGGAGTTGTGCGCGCAGGAGTGAACAGCATGCAGTGACTTGTTCAATGCATGCTGGTTTCTTCCTGCGCACGTCACTCCAAAACAGGGGCCTTCCAGTTTGTTTAAACTCCCATAGCAGTCTATTCTCATCCTATACTAATTGCTCATCCATGCTATCTTTTCACATCCTGCAAACTGTTACAGTTTTAATCCCCGATTAACTGTTCCCCCGCCCTAATTGGCTAAAAATTGATTAATGAAACAGAATCGCAAACAAACATTTTTCGCAAATACCTAAGTAGAGATCGATCTCCGGATTGAGTGAGAAGGGTGCCATAAAACCCTTCCCCTCTCGTAACCTGGCTCCCGAACCCAAATATGGTTATGACAGACTGGTTCCTTAACTTTTTCAAATCAAACAGCGCGGCAAGTGCTTCGAAATACGGTTCCTTGGGTGTCGGACCTTCAAACCCGAGTGGCGACTCTGTATTTTGTGAGCGCTTGCTTCCCCGCTCGCGCTCCCTCGATCTGGGCCCTTGCATTTTGGAATCCGAAAATTCCAAGGGCACGCTGCCCACAGCAACGTGATTGTATTCATTGACCTAAGCTCTGCCGGGAAAGCCGATTTCAGGAACCTTTTCCACCCATCTCTCGCACCCCCCGACGGCAGAAATGGTTTCGGCACCTCCTGATCAAACCCGAATTGGCGTGCAACCCTCATCGGATCATACATCACAGAACCATACCTTCTATTCACAAAACATGGTAATTCCCCCCTCATCATACAACTCATCCTAAAAAGCTCCGCCGTGGATGCATCATCCTTATTCGCAAAGGCCACCACATCCTCCTCCGAGTACACGTTAAAAGGAAATACCCCCTTCGGAGTGTTCACATACGATCGAGCAACAAACTCTCCCTCAACATCAAGAACATCGGCAATACTACCCTGCACATCCCGGATGCCACTTCCTGACCATCGCGCCGACCGGCATACATTTCGGCACGGTTCCCCCATCCCTCCACTACCACCCGCCCCAAAATCATTTGGTTTAGGCGCAACTTTAGGAAACCGCTCAAACAAGAACATATGAAGAAAGTTGGTGGCCACATAAATCGGCAAGTCATACCTCTCGCAAAAGCGTCGCGCCGCATCTTGAAGCATGTCTAATCTTTTGAACAAAGTCCCCAAAAACAACGGGGCCAACGGTACGGATTCCCCGGAAGCAAGGATCGCCGCAAGTTCAAACAATGTCATATCAACACCATCCTTCGGAGGACCAGGAAAAATGTACCAAGTTAGCCAATAGGCTAAGAACGCTGCCAAGTGAGCCGATTCTTTCAATCCCGGCCCGTCCGTCACTACATGAGCTTCCTCCCCGGCCTTCAACGCACCCAAATCCTTATACCAATATCGTGCCCATTCAGTAAAGGTATTCTTCACTCCATTGTGGCCCTTCTCCCGGCGAACGGATTTCCATAGTGCATCGACCATATCTTGTTGTGAAGGCAAAAGTCTCCCGGCGGACGGGTCAACTTTTCTTAACATGGGCAACCTCAACAGACAGCCCACATCCTCCAAAGTGGGTCCGGTCTCACACCAGGCTACCGGAAGAGTATGAGAATTGGCACTCCATTGGGACACCACGACATCCATCCACTTTCGCTCCCGCAGAACAACCAATCGCAAACTGCTCACCACGGCATGATGGACATCGACTTTTCGCAATGACTCCACAAAATCGGCATTCCCCAAAATATCATCCGCCTAAGTCGCAAATGCAGTCGAAGGAACAACATAATTCCTGTAAGCAGACAAGCAATGTGGAAATTCACCACGCTCAACCTGGAACCTCAGTACTGACTTGGGAGAAATAAAACAACCCTCCTCCACCGAAACCTCTTTGTACCCTAACAACGGCTTGTCAACCACTTTCCCAATCTCTGCATCCGCCTCTACTAAGTGCCACAATTTATCACCGCCGCCAAGATAGGGTGCCCGAAACCAGAATTTCGGACTAGGCAAGGGAGGAGGTGGCTTGTCTTTCTCCGTTTTAAGAGATTTATTGGATTTCAAAGCCGCGGAAGAAGCACGTTCCCGCTGTGGTTCTACCACGGTACCGGCATGGCTAGTGACAAGAAGCTTGGGCCACGTCGTCATTTCTTTCAACCACAATGTATCCGAACCCCAGCACCTGTCAGACAATTACCAAACAAGACAATCAAGATTCAATTTTGCGAGGGAAGGGCGCCGCATGCATCCCTTGGCAAAAACAAGAAAGTTTCATTTTTTTTTTCAGCAAGGGGAGGGAGCCGAATGCATCCCCCTTGTACCCTTGGTCTACAACAAAGATTCGTCATCAAGGAGGAAGCGCCGTGGCACTCTGCTTGCTCCCTCAGCAAAATTACAACTTTGAAATAAACTAAAAACAAATTACCTCGAAGAACTCTGTGAAATCCACCGCACGAATCGCCTTCACAAGCTCGAGTTGCCTCCGCAAGATACACCCCACGAGTTGATTTCGATGCCCCCTTTAAACCCCTCCCACCGACACCCACCCCCCGACGCCTCCTCCAACCGACCCCCCTCCCGCCGACCCCCCTCCCTCTGAGCCTTCTACCCGCCGAAACCCTCTCCTCCTCTTTCAGCCCGAAACCCTCTCTTCCCCCTCTCGATTTTGCCCTTTCCCCTCTCCCCCTCGGTTTCTCTCCCTCTCTTTCTCCTCCCGCCGGCACCCACCCGCCAACACCCCCACTCGCCACAAGCCCTCTCCCGAGACCCCGCTCTCGCCGAAACCCTTCCGCCGAGACCCCCCTCCAGCCGAAGCCTTCTCCCTCTTGATTTTTCTCTTTCCTTCTCGGTCCGAAGCTACCTCCTCCCCTCTCGGTTTCCTCCTCTCTCTCTTACCTCCCTCACCAAAGGAAAGACAAAAGGGGGAAGAGCTATTAAAAAAAAAGGGGTGGAGGAGAGACTTTGGGACTTTAGTTTTGTGAGACTTAGCGGAGGACCACACCTCCCTCCTAAATTTAATTTTTTTTTTCCGGAGGTGTAGGACTCGGATTAACTTCGGATGTCACCTCCTCCCTCTGCAAATAACCCACTTCCTCCGGGAAGATCAAAATTTTACAAAGTCCAGGAAGTTCACTTTCTCTCTCTAAAAAAAAACACCAAGGCTCTTTTAACCTCTCTTTTGGGATGAAAGTAAAAAAGGAGAAGGTAAAATTAATTTATACTACTCCTCCTCACAAACTGAAGAATCACACCATTTTTGGAACGCAAGGACGTCCTTTCATACTCCTAACTCTGATCAGATGTGAATCCTTCCATAAAAAGATGCTGCGAAGATCCGGTGGATATACAGTACAAGGGGACATTATTGCCCGCACACACTCACCTCGCAACATGAGTACATGCGCGCAAGGGGACATTAATGTGGATATACGATACACATCACATCCGGACGAGCATCCTTCAAAATAAAATAAAATAAAATAAAATCTTCCGGCAAGTCATCCTACGAGGAACGAGGTTCCCTCCGTGATTCAATTATGCCCGCACACACCCACCTCGTGACGTGAGTATATGCGCACAAGGGGACATTAATGTGGGTATTTGATATATCTTGCAACCGGATGCACCTTTTCCAAGAACTCTGCCAGTGACCATCTCCTGGAGGAGCAAGGCCTCCTCCATAGGATTCGTCCCCAGGAGAAGCAGGCCTCCTCCACAAGATTCGTCCCCAGGAGTAGCACGCCTCCTCCACAAGCTTCGCCTCCAAGAGGAACGTACTTCCTCCACAAAGCTCACCTCCAGGAGGGGCATGCCTCCTCCACAAGGTTCACCTCCAGGAGGGGCATGCCTCCTCCACAAAGCTCACCTCCAGGAGGGGCATGCCTCCTCCACAAAGCTCACCTCCAGGAGGAGCATGCCTCCTCCACAAGATTCACCTCCAGGAGGAGGTATGCTTCCTCCACATAGTTCACCTCCCGGAGGAGCATGCCTCCTCCACAAAGTTCACCTCCAGGAGGAACATGCTTCCTCCACAAAGTTCACCTCCCGGAGGAGCATGCCTCCTCCATAAAGTTCACCTCCAGGAGGAGCATGCTTCCTCCACAAAGTTCGCCTCCCGGAGGAGCATGCCTCCTCCACAAGATTCACCTCCCGGAGGAACATGCCTCCCCCACAATGTTCACCTCTGGGAGGAGCAAAGCTTCCTCCACAAACTGCGTCTCCGGAGGAGCAAGGCTTTCTCCAAGAATTCTCCACCCGCGGAGGGGTGAGGTCACCTCCGGGCACCTCACCTCCTACTCGACGCTTCGAAGACTCCACGAACTCTTAAAGGCGACTCTATACACCATCCTAGGCCGGGAGCAGGGCCTAGGTACCCCGCTCGGGACCTACGGAGGAATGTGGCTTGGAGGCTAGAGCAAGGGGTTTGTCAAAGAAGACGAGCTTGCCTCCGGCAAGTTCTAACTTGATCGATCCTAGAGAAAGAGGGGGGGATTGACCGCCATCTGACATCTCGGAAGAAGTATCATACCTACCGCCTGGCACCTCGAAGCTCGTATCATACCTCGCCTGACTCGACAGATGATACGGGTCTCCATGCATCACCGAAATAGCCTCTGTCGACTCATTGGTTACAAGCCCCAAGGCCTGACTTGGGACTAAGAGAGGAAAAGAAGTCAACCTCCACTCTGTCCACCAATGGAGAGGAGCCCTACACCTGGCTCTCCCTCATCTCCAAGGCTCATATAAAAGACAAGCATTCAATACCGATCAACAACCATTCAAGGCATTCAATACGCACCTACTCTCCACTGCCATCCCTATCTCTCTCTAAGTCCGCCCCGAGCTCTCTCCACCTCCACCTCCGGTGGTTCCCGAGCACCATCGTAGCAACCGCCATATACCCGGAGGGCGACCTCAAGAACTCATCCTCCCATAAAGTGAATGTTGTAGATATATCATCCTCTCTCTGTCTCAATTTAAGTGTCCACTACGAGAAGTGTAACACCCCGAATTTTGGGTACGTTAAAAAAAACATTTTACTATAAAAATGAAGTGAGTCTGGCTCATTATTACATCATAAACCTTACAAAAGTACTTTTATTCAAATAACGGAGGGAACTAGGGTTCCTATCTACTGCTCCGCTTCTTCCTCCATCCTGGCTAGCTCCTCGGCTCCGAAGGCCTCCAAGGTGTACATCTCACCCTGTTCATCTATGAGATCTGACACATTATACCGGCGTCACCACCAATATAATATGTCAGGGTCACCAAAAGGTAACACCGTGAGCTACAACGCTCAATAGGAATTCCTTACCCACCAACCTTACAACAGTAAATCATTTACAACAACACTAGCAATCACACATCCACATTCGTTAATCAACTATCGTTGGTGTCCAAGATTTTCGTGTTTCTCCTACGCGACTCATCGTAGACCGTGTCAACATTTTCACATGCAAATCAACCTTTCAAAATCATTTGTTTAACTCACCCAACCTCGGTTCCGCCGCGCCGGTTTCCCGAGTATCCTCATAATGGTTCCGCCGCACCGGGTTCCCATTGGCACACAATTGCATAGGCTCCGTACCGCGGATAACCAAGCCATACCTCACCATGGTTCCGCTGGTCCGGGTTCCCATGGGAATGCACACAACCTCACAATGGTTCCGCTATTCCGGATCTCCATTGGAACACACACAACCTCACAATGGTTTCGCTTTTCCCGGATTCCCATTGGAAAACACACAACCTCACAATGGTTCCGCTTTCCCGGATTCCCATTGGAACACACACACCCAACTCACATTATGCCACCAAAACCGGTCATAATGTAGTTTCAAAAATATTTCCTTCCTCGGAAAACATTTCCTTTCATTAACCACACCCTAGATGCCATGTTTCTACTTTCTCGGTTCTCGTGTCTCGTTTACATGCAAAGACTCCGCGGTAGGACAAAGTAAGCATGAATCATTCATTGTAATCTAACAAGATCATCCAACTCTATAATATATCACAAGTAACACAATCGATTTATGTATGCAAGCTCATACTCCTTGAAATATCAGAATACGAATACTTCGATTCACATGGTAACGTTTTAACTTTCGAAAACCATCCTTTTTTAAAGATCAAACAACATACGTTTTACTTGGAATAAGTAAGTAAGTGAGTAAGGATAAACTTAGAGTTAGGGGTAAGAATAATCTACCTTGATCCGAAACTAGTTGGGGCCGAATAAGCTAGTTGGAAGATTCTACGGGTGGTGAAACTCGCAAATCTGGACCGAACTTTGGATGGCCGTAACTCAGTCAATCTTTGGCCGAATATGATCGTTCTTGGGTTGAAATCAAAGCTCTAGAAGCGTTCTACAACTTTCGTGAATGAAGTTGATCCTAGAAACTACTTTAGGTAGGAGAAAAATGGGGATAAAAGAAGGGACAGTAAGCTGTCTGGATATGGAAATCCGAGATTTTTACTGAACTTTGGATGACAATATCTTTGTCATTTCTTCACAGATTGGGGTGGTTCTTGGGTCTAACTTGAAGGTCTCAAAGTGCTCTACAACTTTCCCGAAGGAGTTAGCCCTAAAGACTACCTTAAGAAGGAGAAAACTGAGGATTTTCGAAGGGCAGTAGGCTGCCTGGAAAAACAGAAATGGTTTCTAGAGAGAAGTGAGAGCAAGAAGTGAAGGTGTGAGTTGAAATGCTTGGAATGGCTTGCTATTTATAGGCAAAACCTTGGCTCTCTCTCCTCTCTTCAAGGCCGGTAACCCCCCCCCCTCCCTCATTCTCTCAATTTTGACACTTGTCAAGCAATCTTTGAAAGATCAAGGTCTAAACCCTAGGTTTGCATGGCTAGTTTGTACCAAGGATTGGATTATGGAAGATTTGGTGGAATAAAAAAATAGTTTGTACAAGATTTTGTGTTAAACAATTGATAATGGTACAAAGGAGGTTAGATTCTTGGCTAGGAAGAATATTTTCCAAGGATTTGAAAGGACAATGGAAGATCAAGCATGGTACAACCAACCTTTCTTCTTTCTTTCCTCCTCCCTCTCTCTCCTCTCTCCCTCCTCTCTCTCTCTCCCGGCCTCTCCTCTCTCTCTCTCAAAAGTACACACACACACACACACACACACACACACACACATATATATATATATATATATATATTAATGGTACAAGAAAACAATTAAAATAGTAAGTACTTTGGTACTTTGAATCAAAGAAACTTAAGGACTAAGATTTTCTTATTAAACAAACAAACAAGCACATGTTGGATTAAACTAATAAACTAGTGTACTAATGTACTCTAGGTAGATCAACTCCTCATTAAACCAATCCAATGTGGTACAAAATTCCAATATAAAATAATATTAAGGTACCTAGGAAATCTTAGGCTTTTAAATCCAAGGTACATACACATAATAAAATATTGGTACATCATCCCTTGGGTTTTTAGAAAAGACTAGTTTATTAAAACCCTTATACTTAGTTGAAAGACCAACCTATTACCCAATGGATAATAAATCCCCTAACTTTTATTGTCCAATGGACAAAAGTTAAAAGGAAACTTTTATATTAAAATAATCAAAGTTGTCCTTTAAAGCATGTGACAAAAACTCTATATTTAAATTTAAGTGTGGTACCAAGTACCCCAATTAAATAAAAAGGCTAGGATTCTCCCCATTAGATTATAATAGAGTACAAGTACTAGTTTAATCAATAAAGTACTTTTAGAAATCTAGGGTTTAGATATACCCCAATATTTTAATGCATAAAAGTACATGAGAATCCAAATCTTGATTATAAAAATAAAACTTTGTACCATGTTGGAAGATTAGTGCTATTACCCAACGGGTAATAGTTTCCCTTGAGGTTAATAACCAATGGACAAAAGAGTAAGGTACTTTATACATTAAAGTAATACCATGGTACTATAAGCTAGTATACATATAACTATATATATATATCTATATAGGTACTTTATAATCAAACAAGTACTTTAGATTGAAAACTAGATTTACTATATTATCCAATGGACAAAGAAATCCCTAACATCTATTGACCAATGGATAAAGGCACAAAAAGGTTCAAGGAGGTTCAAAAGGTTCATCTAGTAACTAGGTGAGTTGGTTGCTCGGTTCCTCCAACTAGTTGGTTAGAAACTAACTAAATTGGTCATGTAGGGTTTCTAGTCGAGAGTTTAACCAATGACCAAAATTTAACTACGACGAAATTTAACAAGAAATCATATAGCCACTCAAGAGAAAATAAGTAATTCAAATAAAATTCAAATATTTAACGAAATTTTTACTGACCAAAAATCAGGGTTGTTACAAGAAGCATGTTATTTTCAATCTGTAACGCCCGAATTTTGGGTACGTTAAATAAGTAATTTTATTGAAAAAGAAATTGAGTCGGGCTCTTTATTACAACAAAACTTAAAAGAAGTACTTTTATTACAAACGGGAGGGAACTAATGTTCCTAACTACTGCTCTGCTTGTTCTTCCATCCGGGCTAGCTCTTCGGCTCTAAAGGCCTCCAAGGTGTAAAGTTCACCCTATTCATCTATGAAGTCTGACATATTATACCGGTGTCGCCACCAATATAATAGGCCAGGGTCACCAAAAAGGCAACACCGTAAGCTTAAACGCTCAATAGAATAATCCAAACCCTCTAACCCTTAACTTACAATGATACAACACATAGTCAAAGAATTCCTCATAGCATGCTTATCTAGCCAATTTAACTAACAACAACACATTTGTATACGATAAACAATCAACGTTGGTGTCCAAGATTTGTGAGTTTCTCCTACGTGACTCCTCGTAGACCGTGTCAACATTTTCCACATTTCATAAACGCATCACCTTTTCAAAAACTCGTTTTTAACACACCCAACCTCGGTTCCGCCGTTCCAGTCTCCCGAGTATCCTCACAATGGTTCCGCCGTCCCGGGTTCCCATTGGCACACAATGCATTGGCTCCGTAACGTGGATAACCAAGCCACACACCCAACCTCGGTTCCGCCGTTCCGGTCTCCCGAGTATCCTCACAATGGTTCCGCCGTCCCGAGTTTCCATTGGCACACAAAACACACGCCACACAATGGGCTGCTACGTCCGGCCACATTGCGGTTTCCAAAACATTTCACACTTTTCAAAACACGCCCTTTCATAAACCACATCCTAGGTGTCATGTTTCTACTTCCTCGATTTCCATGTCTCGTTTCTCATGCATAGACTCCGCGGTGGGACTTTTCACATACTATATTATTCATTGTAATATGCAATCTAACAAGATCATCCATTTTAAACTACTTGACATGCTTGAATCACTTAATAACGAACATCATGCATTTCATACGTTTCCAACAAAAGATAACATTATCTACTTTAAATGAAATGATTAAAGTTACTTCCTAATGAACTTATATTTGGGTACAAGACTATATTTGGGAAGGTAGGTAAGGATAACTACCGTTCTTCTTGGCGGTGGTCGGCTACGAAGATTTGGTCGTCGATTTTGGATTTCGGCGGCGTAACGGCGTCGTTTTGCTTCGAAAGGAAAAGAGATGTACTTTCTTTTCCTAGAAACAATTTTACTAACTAATGTGGACTACTTTAAGATCTATTGGTGGTTTTGGAAGTGGTTTGGTGGTTTCTCTCAAGAACTTTCAAGAACACAAGAAAACTAAAACTTTGGAAGCAAGAACATCTAGAATTTCTAAAGAGAAGGAAGAGCAATGGTTGAAGGTGTGAGTTCAAAGCTTGGAGTGAGCTTCTATTTATAGGCAAACTCTCCCTCCCTCTCTCCTTTGGCCGGCCCCCTCTCTCTCTCTCTCTAAGTCTCACTTTTCTTTCACATGTCAAGGTGGATTGAAAGGTTGATGGGTGAAGTAAAGGCTTGCTTGCACACTAACCACCTAGGTTTAGGCTTGCATGGCTAGTTTTAGTACCTTGGATGGGATTTTGGAAGATTTGTTGGAAGGAAAGGAGACATTGGTACAAGATTCTAGTGTTAAACAATTGAAAGATGTACAAAGGAGGACAATGGAGTTAAGATTTGGCTAGGAAGAAAAATCACCAAAGATTTGAAGTACATTGGAAGATCAATGTCAAGGTACACATCAATCCTTCTTCTTTCTCCTTCTCTTTCTCTCCCTCTCTCTCCCTTTCGGCTCCTCTCTCCTCTCTCTCCCCTCTCTCTCCTCTCATGTACTAGCTATATACATATATATGTATTACAATGTGCAAGATAACAAATAAAATAATAGGTACTTTTTGTACTAAAGATCAAAGAAGTTTAAAAGACTAAGATTTTCTCAATAAACAAATAAATGGGTACATGTGTACTAAGGCAAATTACATCATCCAAGTACTTATATAAATATATACATATGTACTAATGTACTCTAGGGTTAAAAGGGTCAAGATTCTTCCATAAAACTAATACAAAAAGTACAAGTACTTAATTAATATAATAGTATACTTTGTACTCTTGGGAATCTTAACAAAATATTAGTTTAATAGGTCAAGTACTTAGTTGAAAAATGAACCTATTACCCAATGGATAATAAATCCCCTAACGGCTAATAACCAAGGGATAATAAAGGACGAATACTTTAAATAATAAACTAAGTCTTTTAAAAAGACTACAAGTCCTTTGTAATTACACGTGTATATATACATGTACTTATCAAGATTATAATATTTGGAAACACTATTGTCCAATGGGTAAAGATTACCCTAACGGTCATTGTCCAATGGACCATAGTTACTAGGGTACTTTTATTAGTAAAATAATCGAAAAGTACTTTCAAAGTAATTATGAAAGTCTATTTCTTAAAAGATAATAGTACTTTGTTCAAATCTTTCAAAAATCCTTTTAATATAAAGAATTGGGTTTCTATTATCCAATGGATAATAGTTCCCCTAACATTTATCGTCCAAAGGATAAAGAATAAAACAAAAACAATAAAAGAAATAATTAAACAATTTCTAGTTTAGGGTTTGAAAAGGTTCAAAAGGTTCAAGATGGGCAAAATGGTCCATCTATGGTTAGGAAAAGGTAACTAGGTGACTTCCTAGTTTGGTTTCTCCAACAAGTCGGTTAGAAGCTAACTAGACTTGCTAAGTAGGACTTAAAAGTCAAGAAACGATCCTTGAGGGGCTAAAGTGTAATTATGATCAACTACCGGAAAAAATAAAAGAAAATCAAAGCAATCAAGCAATTTAAATAATAACTTGAATAATAAATAACTTTTTATTTATTAAAATTCAGAGTTATTACACAATCACTTATATCTCTCAACATATATTATGTTTTATGTTTTTAAAATATTGTTTTATAATAATTGAGATCTATCAAAAAAAAATCTATATTACATATTTTTAGCAAAATATATATTGAAATATATAAACAATTGAAAATGACATGCAATTGTAGGATGTCAAGGTTCTAAAAGACGCTAGGTGCTCCCAAGTCGTCTGGGTACCGCCTAGCACCTAGGTGGGACTAGTTGGCCACTTAATCGCCTAGGCGTTAGACCTTCGCCTAGCGCCTGGGCGGGGACTTTTAAAACACTGAGGCCCCGTTTGTTAAACCCCCTTCAGCCTTGGGATTGGACTAACAATCCTGATGGCTTCCTAATCCCTTGTTTGGTAACCCAAAACTACTCCGGACTATGAATCCCATGGGATTAGCAAGACCTCAAATTGGGGTATTAGCAATACCCCTTTGGACTTGGTATTCATAGTCCAATCCCAACCCCTTCTCATTACCAACCCTTCTCATTACCAATTTCTTCTATCAATCTAATCTCATCTCAAACAAATATAATATTAATAATCTCGTCATCGAATTCCATCCCAAACAAACATACTCATTAACAATCACTTCTCATTACCAATCACAATCCTAATCCCATCTCTTTACGAATCTTATCCATTTATCACTGTAATTCAACGGGACCTGAGGGACAGAGAGAGTATGATATATCTGTAGCAATCAATGAGATTAAATTCTTTAGTAAGATAGCATCAAGTGATTGCTGTAGATATATCACGCATAAATTGAGACAGATGGAGCATTAGATTAAATTCTTTCCACCTATGGTCCGCAATTGTAGATTTCACCGCATGTTTATTCTCATGCAAAAAAATTAGTTTTATTGGACATCTATAACTATATCAAAAAATTAAATTTTAATTTATAAAATAAATATCTGATAAATTCTTGTTAATTATTTAAAAATTATACTGTCCAACATCATTCATTCAAAAATTCTGATATTATCCATATCCGACCAAACTATTTTTTTTATTAAATATAATATTTTGCAAATCCTACAACATGTATTGTGCTAGAGAAGTCTAGAGGTGACAATTTCAAGCCATATTTTTAAACCCATCCATATCCATTCACTTTTAACCCAACCCAATTTGCCCATATTATATAATATCACGACCCTGACCCGCCCCTTGAGGTCTTAATCATGACAAATGCCAGTGATTTCTCACTAAGGCCAAATCTCAAATCAAATATCACCTAAGCAAGTGATAATCAAAAGGGACTAAAACTTAATAGCGGAAGCAAAAGCCAGCTTTTTATTGATAACAAACCAAAGTTTTACATAGGTTTTACAAACCAAAAGTAAGCCTATCAGAGCTGTGCTTACTTACAACCTACAAACTCAAAAGCTAACAAACCATGTACAAAGTTAAGTGTCCACAAACATAATTTCCTCTATACAAGTTTCCAAAAAGAAATATGACACATCCCAAAAGTAAAACACCACGCCACCCTACGCGTTGCTTCCTGAAAGGTGGAAAAGAAAATACATAAGCCAAAACTCGTGTGAATGATTAATACATAACTCACATGCCTTCCATGGACACTGCAAAATAATTTGATAGAACTTAAAAACAAGAACTCAAATTCATAGGCCAAATATAATGCACATTCCGCTATTCAAAATTCAAAAGCTACCAGGCGTCCCCGGTAGTGGATAAGCCAGACGTCTATGCATTATCCCAAAACACACACCAACCTCAAACACCCTTGCTAGCCATTAAGCCGTCCCCTAGCAAGACCGGACGTTGAGAATGCCATTAAATAGATTCGCAAGTATTTCACAAATAGGTCCATCTTCCATTGCTATTCCATGGAGTACACAATTCATAAAATTTGTTCAAATAAGTTCACTAAAGAAAAGAAGTTCAAAATCATGTAATTTAAGTATTAAATCACTCACCTCGTATCTACGTGTCACCCGAACCTCCTAAAATAATTAGGCAATAAAAATACAATTAGAAACTGTTAAACATGCATAAATATAACTTAAATGAGGTCCTAAACACATTTGAGAACAATTGAAGAAGTTAGATACCTAGCCTAGTGAAAACAGTTGCAGTTCTAACTTCAACTTAAAATCTGTCTTTGCACAGGAATAACTAAGACACAATCTTCATGCATTTTTTTAGGTCTATGAGTCTAGTTTCAAAATCAGAAATCGGATCGCAATTTCATCGCCCGAGCTGAAAAATATGACCGTTTCCGTAAAGTGCGACGATGCTGTCAGCACTGCAGATACCAGAACAGCAGGTCGGTTAATGAATTTTATCTCCTTCCACATTTTGAGTTAGGTTCTGAAAATTTTACACAGTAAAGTAGACACATACAGGCATCTTCAATAAAAATATCAAAAAATATTAAGGTCGGGAAGTTGGTGAGAAAAATTCCTCAAGAACAAGGCAGATTCAATTCTGCAGATTTTCCAGAAAAATTCATCTTATTCCTCCTTCAATTTTCAACCCTAAAACCCTTTAATGCACATCAAAACCAACTCTAGAACTTCACAAAACATACTTAAACATGTAGATACAGTAGAGCTATTCTAGAAACATCAAATTCATGGATCAAAGTAAGATCTAAACATGAAATTCAAGGGATTCAATTAGGGTTCTTGAGCTTCTTCAGGAGTTCTACCTAATTCAACTTGTGATTAAACTAAGACCCATAAAATTCATCACTTAGACATGGAATTCAACTACCCTAACATGCGATCAAGGAGGAGAAGCATAAATTACCAAGTCAAGTCTTCAATTCAAAGCCAACAGGTTTTTTCCCTAATTTTCCCCTTCTTCTTCTCTTCACCGCTTCTCTCTCTCTCTGTCTCTGTCTCTGTCTCTCTCTCTCTCTCTCTTTACGCTAAAGATAGATACAAGGTAGGAACAACGTAGAAGTTTTAGAACCTCTCGCCTCTTTTTGTTTTATCAGACTTCAAGAAATATTATCATGTGTGTGTGGGTACATGGTCTATCATGTGCCCTAATTCATTTAACAAGTAAAATAGACTCCTAACTCACATAATAGACTCAAAACATAGCACATAATCAAACTCTAATTATAATTAAGATTAGGGGTATTACACCCTCCCTCACTTATAGAAGTTTGTCCTCAAACTTGACTTACCTTGTATTGGGAAGAGATACGGATATTTCTTTCGCATGTCCTCCTCCGTTTCCCATGTCGCTTCTCCTCCACGTTGATTAGTCCAGCACACTTTAACTAATGGTATCACCTTGTTCCTAAGAACCTTGTTCTTCCAGTCAACGATTTTCTCCGGCTTTACTACGTAGCTGAGATTCTCCCAAAGTTCAGTAGGAGTCGTTACAAGCAGTTTCTCATCGAAATTAGGCAAATACCGTCGCAACATAGATACATGGAAGACGTCGTGAACATAGGATAGTTCCGGTGGTAATGCTAAACGGTAACTTTCTTCCCCAATCTTCTCTAAAACCTCAAACGGCCCAACATACCTTGGCTGCAACTTTCCCCTTTTTCCAAACCGTTTCACTCCCTTCATTGGCGATGCTTTCAAAAACACGAAGTCCCCAACTTCAAACTTCAACGGTCTCCTCTTCGAATCTGCGTAACTCTTTTGCCGACTTTGCGCCGCTTCCAATCTTTCTTGAATTACTTGAATCCTTTCGGTAGTTTCGTCAGCAATAGCCGGTCCTTCTAGTCTCCTCTCTCCCACTTCAGTCTAACATATCGGCGATCGACATTTCCTCCCGTATAGTGCCTCGTACGGTGCTACACTTATACTCGCTTGATAACTATTGTTATATGCAAATTCTGCTAGAGACAAATGTTTCTCGCAACTCCCTTGAAATTCTAAAACACAAGCCCGTAACATATCCTCCAAAACCTGTATAACCCTCTCAGACTGACCGTCGGTTTGTGGATGGAAAGCTGTACTGAATTTCAATTCTGTGCCCATAACCTGTTGCAAACTCCTCCAGAAATTAGAAGTGAATCTCAAATCCCTGTCTGACACAATAGACACTGGTGTACCATGTGATCGTATAATTTCCTTAATATACAGTTCAGCCAACTGCTCCAAACTAAATGAAACATTTACAGGCAAAAAGCGAGCAGATTTTGTTAAGCGATCCACAATTACCCATATCGCATTATTACCTTTCTGAGTACGCGGCAACCCCACAACAAAATCCATTGTGATGTGCTCCCACTTCCATTCCGGTATTGGCAATGATTGAAGCAATCCTGCTGGATTCTTATGCTCTGCTTTCACCTGTTGACAAGTAAAGCGTTGAGAAACATATTTGGCCACCTCTCTTTTCATGCCTGGCCACCAATACACCTCCCTAAGGTCTCGGTACATTTTGGTGCTTCCAGGATGCACTGCAAATTTGGATTTGTGAGCCTCCTCCAAGATTTGTCTTCGAATTTTTGGTACATCAGGTACACAAACCCTATTTCGAAATCTCAGCACACCATCTCTAAAAGAGAAATCCTCCTTAGGTTTAGTTTCCCATGCCTCGATAATGTCCTTCAAAAATTCATCATCCCGTTGTCTTTGCCTAACAGTTTCATATAACATAGGTTGAACAGTAAAAGCAGCCAATATAGCATCAGTGCCATGAATAGAAACCTGTAGTTCCAACTTTTCCATTTCTCTAATCAATTCTCGCTGAGAGGTAAGTAAATAACACAACTCACCTGAAGATTTTCGGCTTAAAGCATCAGCAACCACATTTGCTTTGCCCGGATGATATTGAATCGTCAAATCATAGTCCTTCATCAACTCAAGCCACCTTCTCTGCCTCAAGTTCAACTCTTTTTGCGTGAAGAGATATTTCAAGCTCTTATGGTCCGTATAAATCTCACATGACGCCCCATACAGATAGTGTCGCCACAATTTCAAAGCAAAGATCACTGCCGCTAACTCCAGATCATGTGTGGGATAATTCCTTTCATGCAATTTCAGTTGACGCGAAGCATAAGCGATTACCTTCCCATGTTGCATCAGAACACAGCCCAAACCTCGATGTGAAGCATCACTAAAAATCACAAATCCTTCTGTCCCCGATGGCAAGGTTAGAATTGGCGCCGTCACCAACCGTTCCTTCAACTCTAAGAAACAGTTCTCTCTTTCCTTAGTCCACACAAACGGTACTTCCTTTCGTGTCAATTCAGTCAATGGACCTGCAATCTTGGAGAAGTCTTTGACAAACTTCCGATAGTATCCAGCTAATCCTAAAAAACCGCAGACTTCTATTGCAGTAGTCAGCCTCTGCCAATTTATTATCGCCTCAATTTTCTGTGGATCAACCGTAATACCATCTCCACTAATCACGTGCCCAAGAAATGCAACACTAGATAGCCAGAACTCACATTTCTTCAGTTTGCCTAATAACTTCTTCTCCCGTAGTGTTTGTAGAACCATCCTCAAGTGCTTGGCATGCTATTCCGGAGTCTTATAGTACACAAGTATATCATCAATGAATACAACAACAAATTCATCTAGATAATACTTGAACACTCTATTCATTAAATCCATAAAGGCTGCAGGTGCATTAGTAACTCCAAAAGGCATAACCAAAAATTCATAATGTCCATACCTCGTTTTGAATGCTGTTTTTTCAACATCCTCTGCCTTTACTTTTAACTGATGGTAGCCCGATCGAAGATCAATTTTAGAAAACACCCTCGCTCCTTGTAGTTGATCGAACAAATCATCAATCCTCGGAAGTGGATACCTATTCTTGATAGTCACTTTATTCAACTCCCGATAATCAATGCAAAGCCTCATTGTACCTTTCTTCTTCACAAATAAGACCGGTGCTCCCCAAGGCGAGATACTTGGTTTAATAAACCCCTTGTCAAGTAGTTCCTGCAATTGGACTTTCAATTCCTTCAACTCCAATGGTGCCATTCGATATGGAGTCTTAGAAATTGGCTGAGTCCCCGGAACAAGGTCAATTACAAACTCTATCTCCCTGTCAACCAATGAACCAGGCAAATCTTCTGGAAATACATCAGGAAACTCATTCACAACAGGAATATCTTGCAAGGTAGTTACTCCAGATTCAATAGTAAGAATTGAACACAGATAACCCTGACACCCTTTATTTATCAATCTACGAGCATGCATGGCAGATATCAAATAAGGCAGTGAAACCACTGCTTTTCCCTCAAAAGTAATATCTCCCTTATCTGGTATTTGAATCATAACTCTTTTGGCAATACAGTCTATAGTAGCAAAATTGGAAGATAACCAATCCATTCCTAAGATAGCATCAAAATGACCCATGTTCAAAGGAATTAAATCTACTAGCAAATGCACACTTCCAATTAATATATCACACGCCCTATAGACCGTAGAACATATAACATCACTACCCATAGGTTGTGACACGAGCAATTTGTGATCAAGTGATTCAAGTGGTCTAGTCAGCTTAGTAGCAAATTGCATAGAAACAAAAGAATGAGTAGACCCTGAATCAATAAGCACATAAGCCGAATGACCACAAATACGGAGAGTACCTAACACCACTGAATCTGTGTTTCGAGAGTCTCTTGGCATCATTGCAAACATCTTACCCTGCCTCTTTCCTGAATTCAACTTTGTTCCTGAACTTTGCGCTGAACTAGTGGTGGCTGTCGGTCTTGGCACAGTCCCCGAACCCATTGAAGCCGCATGTCTATCCACAAATCCTGGCTTGGGTGCATTCGTACAATTTCTCATCAAATGTCCCATCTGTCCACATTTATAGCACACTCCAGCAACTCGATAGCATTGCCCGGTATGTATCCTACCACATTTCCAACATGGCCAGTTCTGATTTCCTCCACCACTACTACTACCTTGACTCCACCCAGATGTTCCAGTATTCTGCTTTTTATACGGATTGCTGCCTCCCTGATTCCTTGGCGGCACATAACCAACTTGTCTCCTTTGTTCATTACCAGAAGTGTTCGATTTCTTATTATCGATTTTTGACATTAAAGCCACATTCAGTACATCCGTATATGTTGGCAGCCTGAGCATCTTGATTGGCTTGCAAAGACCATCCTTTAGACCTTCCTCAAATCTCCTTGCTTTAAGATTATCCGTCGAAATCATGTGTGGTGCGAATTGACTCAAGTCAGTAAAAGCTTTATCATATTCAGACACTGTCATATTGTCTCCCTGCTTCAAATTAATGAACTCACTACATTTGTTGTCCTTCAAAGTTTGTGGAAAGTACTTCTCATAAAATATCTCCTTAAACCGAGCCCAATTCATGTTCTGTTCCCTTTCTCTTTGTTGTAACCACCATCGGTGAGCTTCTCCTTCAAAGTTGTAGGTAGCAAGATCCACCTTGTGTGTTTCTGGACACTGAACCTGAAGAATCGTAAATATCTTCTCCATACCCTGAACCCAGTTGTAAGCCTTTAGCCCATCAATTCCCCCTTCAAAGGTCGGAGGTTTCATTTTCTGAAAATCTTTGATACTAATCGGCTCAACTCTAGCAGGTTCTCCCATCACAATAGGCCATGGATGATTTTGTTGGGCCTGCTGGTTCACTACCCCAAGTAATCCCTTAAGTATCCGCTCCATTCTCTCCACCCGATCTGGAGGTGGAGGTTGTGCCCCCTCTGGAATATCCTGATGCTCCATTTGCTAAATCAAAAGAGACAAATTCATATTGTACAAATCAAATTAGGATCACATAAATTATGCACATATGGTCATATAGCAATCACATTAACAATTTCATAGCATAGCATTCAATATGGCTCACTTAGCACATAGACTTCACTTGTCCTAAAGCTCTGAGGGTTTGTGTGTGAGTCATTGCTAACCGTGCATCTCATTGTCCTAACATATTGCTCATGCTCTGATACCAAAACCTATGTCACGACCCTGACCCGCCCCTTGAGGTCTTAATTATGACAAATGCCAGTGATTTCTCACTAAGGCCAAATCTCAAATCAAATATCACCTAAACAAGTGATGATCAAAAGGGACTAAAACTTAACAGCGGAAGCAAAAGTCAGCTTTTTATTGATAACAAACCAAAGTTTTACATAGGTTTTACAAACCAAAAGTAAGCCTATCAGCGTTGTGCTTACTTACAACCTACAAACTCAAAAGCTAACAAACCATGTACAAAGCTAAGTGTCCACAAACATAATTTCCTCTATACAAGTTTCCAAAAAGAAATATGACACATCCAAAAGTAAAACACTACGCCACCCTATGCGTCACTTCCTGAAAGGTGGAAAAGAAAATACATAAGCCAAAGCTCGTGTGAATGATTAATACATAACTCACATGCCTTCCATGGACAATGCAAAATAATTTGATAGAATTTAAAGGAAATTGACTTCTACACTCCCCTTTTTACCACATACATTCCTTTTTTGGTCTTTATTTGGTATGAATTTACTCTATTGCCCCTTAATGTGTGAAAAAAGTGAACTTATGAAAGGGGTAAAAAGGTAAATTCACATGAATAAAGACAAAAAAAGGAGTGTATGTGATAAAAAGGGGAGTGTAGAAGTCAATTTCCAATTTAAAAACAAGAACTCAAATCCATAGGCCAAATATAATGCACATTCCGCTATTCAAAATTCAAAAGCTACCAGGCGTCCCCGGTAGTGGATAAGCCAGACATCTACGCATTATCCCAAAACACACACCAACTTCAAACACCCTTGCTAGCCATTAAGCCGTCCCCTAGCAAGACCGGACGTTGGGAATGCCATTAAATAGATTCGCAAATATTTCACAAATAAGTCCACCTTCCATTGCTATTCCATGGAGTACACAATTCATAAAATTTGTTCAAATAAGTTCATTAAAGAAAACAAATTCAAAATCATGTAATTTAAGTATTAAATCACTCACCTCGTATCTACGTGTCACCCGAACCTCCTAAAATAATTAGGCAATGGAAACACAATTAAAAACTGTTAAACATGCATAAATATAACTTAAATGAGGTCCTAAACACATTTGAGAACAATTGAAGAAGTTAGATACCTAGCCTAGTGAAAACAGTTGCAGTTATAACTTCAACTTAAAATCTGTCTTTAAACAGGAATAACTAAGACAAAATCTTCATGCATTTTTTTAGGTCTATGAGTCTAGTTTCAAAATCAGAAATCGGATCGCAATTTCATCTCCTGAGCTGAAAAATATGACCGTTTCCGTAAAGTGCGACGATGCTGTCAGCACTGCAGATACCAGAGCAGCAGGTCGGTTAATGAATTTTATCTCTTTCCATATTTTGAGTTAGGTTCTGAAAATTTTACACAGTAAAGTAGACACATACAGGCATCTTCAATACAAATATCAAAAAATATTAAGGTCGGGAAGTTGGTGAGAAAAATTCCTCAAGAACAAGGCAGATTCAATTCTGCAGATTTTCCAGAAAAATTCATCTTATTCCTCCTTCAATTTTCAACCCTAAAACCCTTCAATGCACATCAAAACCAACTCCAGAACTTCACAAAACATACTTAAACATGTAGATACAGTAGAGCTATTCTAGAAACATCAAATTCATGGATCAAAGTAAGATCTAAACATGAAATTCAAGGGATTCAATTAGGGTTCTTGAGCTTCTTCAGGAGTTATACCTAATTCAACTTGTGATTAAACTAAGACCCATAAAATTCATCACTTAGACATGGAATTCAACTACCCTAACATGTGATCAAGGAGGAGAAGCATAAATTACCAAGTCAAGTCTTCAATTCAAAGCCAACAGGTTTTTTCCCTAATTTTCCCTTCTTCTTCTCTTACCGCTTCTCTCTCTCTCTCTGTCTCTGTCTCTCTCTCTCTCTCTCTCTCTCTCTCTCTCTCTTTACGTTAACGATAGATACAAGGTAGGAACAACGTAGAAGTTTTAGAACCTCTCGCCTCTTTTGTTTTATCAGACTTCAAGAAAGATTATCATGTGTGTGTGGGTACATGGTCTATCATGTGCCCTAATTCATTTAACAAGTAAAATAGACTCCTAACTCACATAATAGACTCAAAACATAGTACATAATCAAACTCTAATTATAATTAAGATTAGGGGTTTTACATATAATGGGTTTAGATGAGTTAAAAATAGGTTAAAAATAGGTTCAATATGGGTTGGAATGCAAAAAAAACCTAGACAACAAAGCCTCCTCATTTCTCCACATAACGTGACCATTCCCCCTAAGATAACAAACCCCAAAACCACACACACTCTCTCTCTCTCTCTAGAAAGGCGATTCTACTTCTTTGTCATAGGCTATTCTTCTTCTCCCTCCTTCCCCTGTGTGTTTTTATCTCCCCCTACCCCTTCTTCCATCCTCTACGCAATATTCCTCCCCTCCCTTTCATTCTCACCTTCTCGGTTCCTTTTTGCTTCGCTTGTTTACTGATGAGATCTCGTTGGTTTCGCCGCTTCCAAACCTACTCAAACACCTCCTGAGTGACCCTTAACTTGATTACTCGTATTTAATGAATTCATTGAACATTTCCATAACCTTAGCGCTCGTTTGGACATGGTTTCACAAAAACACATAATGTATCAAAGTTGGGTTTGAACTGTATGAACATGATGATAAAAGGATTTTGAAACATTACGAACACGATGAGGACATTCAGGACTAATCGACGGGTGAGTGTCTGACAGAGGACATCGGGGTCTTTTAATTGGCCCGGTAGGAGCTATATGCTCGTATCGGATACTTCAGGACCTCCCAATGGGTAAGGTGCCTGGCAGAAGACATCGGAGTCCTTTAATTGGCTCGGTAGGAGCTACGGCTCAAGACACTTGTACGAGACACGGTTGGACACATGGTACTTAAAAAGGTTACTCATCGAGTCATATGGTTGGTTTTGAAAACGAAATGTTGGATTATGGATTGTTGTTACTACCCATTCATCGAATCTTGTTGCCATTGTTCATCATGTGATCATCCTTACATTTCATGAATATACATTGTTAGATTAGAGTTTCCTACTGGGCTAGTATAGCTCAAACCTTACATCATTTTCAGGTACTAACTCGGGGCAGTAGTTGCATGATTGGAGTGCTTGGATGTGGACATTATTTTGAAAGCTAACATAAAGGAGTTACTAAGTCATCTTTGTAAATCTCTTTTGGAAGATGTATTTGTAACTCTATTTATAAATCTTTTGATTGAGGAGTATTGTAAACTCTTAACTCTTTTTTGATATCTAGTACTTATGTTGATTTGGGTCTTGGAGCCAAAGATGTAATCTTTTGGAAACTATGGGAGGTTGAAGTGTGACTATGGAAATGGAAATGTCTAACTCTTTTAGGTATTGTACGGATTAATGTGAGGTTTTATTTATAGAAACCTTTTATATTTATGTTGAAAATCGAGGGCGTGACAACTTGGTATCAGAGCATAGGTTTAGAACATGTAGAGATCGAGGGGAGGTGTCTCGTCTCATGGGTTCAAATCGTCGCGCCTTTTTAACATAACTTGTGCATTCTTGTGTGACTAACCTTCATGTAACCGTGTTGGGAAGTTGGGGCTTAGACCTCATAGTAATTAGACCTTGGTTAATAGTTTTTCTTTTTTATATCATGTAGTAAGATGCCTTCGAGAACGCGTGCTAGCCAAGGTGGGGCTGGAAATCGGGGTGGCCGTGGCCATCGTTGTGGCCGAGGGGTGCCATTGGAGGATAAGGTTAGTCAGCAAGGGGAGAATTCGGGTGGAGATCCAGGGTCGGGGGCCAGACAAAATTCGAAAGTGGTGAATGCTCAGAATCCGTTTGCTAGGGATTTCGTTGTGGCTCTTACAGCGGCAAATCTCTTGAATACCACTCCTAGGGCCAATGTCGAGGATCTAGCCAAGGTGGTGATGCGAGAGTTTAGCTGTAGGAATCCACCGATGTTCGATGGGACTAGTAGCGACCCTTTGGTAGCTGACTACTGGCTAGCTCAAATCCGTTAACTCTTCAGAGCTCTCAATATCACTGAAGACAACATCAGAGTAGGTATTGTGGCCGTTTAGCTAGTTGGGGAGGCCAGCGAGTGGTGGGAATCTATCCTAGAATCTAGGAAGGATGCGAGGAGGGTGGCAAGAACTGCGGCTCAAGCAAATGAACGGGTTGTTGAAAATTTGACATGGGCTGAGTTTGAGGCGCTCTTTGAGGAGCAATACTTTTCGAAAACTTCATGTGAAAATCTGAGAGATCAATTTGAGAAGCTAGAATAGGGTAATATGACCGTTTCAGAGTACGTGCATAAGTTTCAATCCTTGTCTCATTTTGCTCCAGAGTTGGTGGCGACGGAGGAGAGAAAGTGTTGATGGTTTGAGAAGGGGTTGCATAACACTGTGAGGAGAATGGTGATAGCCCAACGTAAGATGAAGTTCTCCAAAGTTATGGAGTGTGTGAGGAGCGTTGAAATTCCGAAGGAGGCTTAACGAAATGCTAGGGCTTGGGAACCAAGGCAACTAATGGAAAGTTTGTGTTCTTCTTCGGGCAATTTTGGGAGTCAAGGATGGAAGAGACAGAGGGAACCATCTCAGCAAGCATCTAGCCAATCCAACTTTAGGGTGCCTACTTCTTCGGGAACTCGGGGTGCCTTGTCTAGACCTTCAACCGTGTGCTACAAGTGTAATCAACCCGGGCACATCCGTACTCAGTGTCCGTAGCTCCTTAAGGCGTGTTATAATTGCGGTAAAACGGATCATCGTGCTTGGAGTTTCCTTCAAGGGGTGGGAGCGCGTAGTGAGTCGGGCTCGGTACAACAGTCGGGGGCAAGGCGTAGTGTTGGCCAGCAGTCCTTCAGAGGTGTTCAGAGGCAACAACAGCCTCATTTCTGCCAGACATCATTAGTTCTGAGTTCTAAGGTTGACCGGGGAGCGAGTTCGTCCACACCTTCTCATGGTTCCGGTAAGAGGGGAGGCCTTGTGCAGGGTTAGGGTACCTAGGGGCGTGTTTTCAACATCAACACCAATGCTTCACCTTCTATCTCTCAGGCTCCAGAGACATTTGTTGTAAGCGGTACTTTCCTTCTATTCAACTCTTTTGCTAAAGTACTCTTTGATTCTGGAGCATCGCATTCTTTCATTGCTGCATCATTTGTGTATGCATCGGAGTTGGACACCGAGAATCTTGATTCGCCGTTGATCGTTGAGACACCATTAGGGGGAAAGTCATCTCTAAATCATATCTGTAAAGATTGTGAGCTTGTTATTTGTGACCATCGCTTTGTCTTTGACTTTATCGTGTTGGATATGTCGGGGTTCGACCTCATTTTGGGAATGGATTGGTTATCTACATTCCACTCTACGATCAATTGTTTCAAGCGTCGTGTTTGCATATATCCACCTAACGGTGTTTGTTTTGAATTCCATGGGGAGCGTCAAGACCTATTAGAACCGTATCTATGTGGGTCTCGGGAAAAAGAGTCGGTTTACCTTATATTGGTGAGCTTAACATTAGATGAGGATGTGTCTACACGTGAGGAGTAACCCCTAGTAGTTCGCGAGTTTCCCGATGTATTTCTGGAAGAGTTACCCGGTTTGCCTCCCGAAAGAGAAATCGAGTTCACAATAGACTTACTTCCAAGCACCGCTCCTATATCAATTCCCCCTTATCACTTTGCGCCCGCCGAACTGTGAGAGTTGAAAGTTCAACTGCAGGAGTCAGAAAATTTGGGGTTTATCTGTCCTAGCACTTCACCGTGGGGAGCACCGGCTTTGTTTGCCCAAAAGAAGGATGGTTCACTTCGTTTGTGTATCAATTATCATAAGCTCAACCGCATGACAGTTAAGAATAAGTATCCCATGCCAAGAATCGATGACTTGTTTGATCAACTCTGAGGTGCCACTTGCTTTTCCAAAATCGATTTGAGGTCCAGTTATCACCAATTAAGGGTTCGTAGAGAAGATATTCCTAAAATCGCTTTCTGTACTCACTATGGTCATTACGAATTTGTTGTGATGCCATTCGGTTTGACGAACGCTCCAGCTACTTTTATGGATCTAATAAACCGTATCTTTTGTGCTTACCTCGATCATTTTGTGGTTGTATTCATCGACGACATTCTTATCTATTCATCCATGGAGGAGGAATACCAAACTCATCTTACCATCATTCTTGAACTCTTGAGGAAATACCGTTTATACGTCAAACTTAGTAAGTGCGAGTTTTGGTTACCCGGGGTTAAATTTCTAGGTCACGTGGTTTCGAAGGGAGGTGTGTCCATTGATCCTTAGGAAGATAGAGTCCATTATGAACTGACAATGATCGAAGAACGTATTTGAGATTCGAAGCTTTTTGGGGTTTGCCGGGTACTACCATTGTTTTGTTCTCGACTTTTCTCGTCTAGCGGCACCGATGACTAGACTAACGCGTAAGGGGACTCGTTTCATTTGGAGTGACTCGTGTGAGGGGGATTTTGAGGAATTGAAGAGAAGGTTGACCATCGCACCGATTTTGATTGTGCCCGGACGTGAAGTTGGCTACTTCGTATAATGTGATGCGTCTAAGGAGGGATTGGGATGTGTATTGATGCAAGCGAGCTGAGTAGTAGCGTATGGATTGTAGAGTCACCCCAATCTGGGCTTCTAGATTAGTTTACTTTCGGTTTTTGATTCCCCAATAACGAAACGGATCAAGAACACCCCGGGAATTGTTTGAGCTTTGAGTGTTTGCAAAACCCTTGAACCTAATCTAGCCGAAGACACTTCAAAAGCCAAAAACCCACACGCAGATCAACTTGACAGGTGTTGGTCAATGGTCAAAGCTTGAACGTTAACCAATGCGTGAAATGTGGTACACGCGCGCGCTGCTCCCAAGCCCGCGCTCACGGGTTAAGCTGCCAGGTGTGGTCAACAGTCAAAGCTTGACTGCTGACTCACACGCGTGTTGGTATGACACGCGCGTGCCAGGGCACAACAAAAATACACACATTGGGTGACATACAAACCCTAATCCCAAGAACATAGCTTGTTCTTCCTTCTCTAAACACTCAACAATCCTCAAACACCTCATTCAAGTCTCAAACCTCAAAGCTCAGTCATCCGTTCAAACTCAATCTAGGTATAGCACACCTATAGTTTTCCTGTTCTGATCCCTACGGGGGGTTGGCAGGGCCAAGGCTGGTAATCAATACCAGTCCTGACCCTAAAGCTGCAAGGTTTCAAAAATCGTCGTGGTAGGAACAAGCGCGCGCCACTATGTGGCTGCGCGCGCAGGTCTGCGTGGGGTTCGGTGTCTCATTATTTATGTTTTACTTTGTATATGGATCACTGTTAAGCATGCTAAAAACTCGTTTACTGCTTTCCTTAGTTAAAACTGTTAGCTTTAGTTAAATATTCATTCCTGCTGCTATGGAGTACCTCTGGGATCTTTTTGGACATGTACCAGAACCCAGAAACATGTAAACCAAATACTGGTTAAAAGGTTTAGACATGCATGCGCTGGGGAGCCATATGCACGTGTCGGTCTGTCTCTGACCAGTGGTTGGCCTTGTATGGGTAACTTGGCCTTAGACCTCTATTTTCGCCCCACACTGTTTATGGGGTACTTTGTTAATTAGTAGGGCTTTTCAGCCTTTAACTGTGTATTATGCTGCCTGTAAACTGCTTGGTTTGTCCTGGGTGTGCATTAGTCATTTCCAGAGCCCAGAGGGTTTGAGAATAAGAGATGTGGGTTTGAGCTCACTGGCGCGTGCATGTCTTGTATTGGCGCGCGCAGGACTTGTTCAGTGCATGCTGGTTTCCACCTGCGCATGTCACTCCAAAACAGCAGCCTTCCAGTCTGTTTAAACTCCCACAGGAGTCTATTTTCATCCTATTCTAACTGCTTTCGCATCCATGCTATCAATCACATTTTGCAAATTGTTACAGTTTTAATCCCCATTAAACTGTTCTACCGCCCTAAATGGCTAAAGGATTGATTAATCAAACAGAATCGCAAACGTTTTTGCAAATGCCTAAGTAGAGACCGATCTTCGAATTGGGCGAGAGGGGTGCCTTAAAACCCTTCCCCTCCTCTAACCTGGCTCCTGAACCCAGATATGGTTATGACGGACTGGTGTTTTCACTTTTTCAAATCAAACAGCATGGCAAGTGCTTTGAAATACGGTTCCTTGGGTGTCGAACCTTCAAACTCGAGTGGCGACTCCGTATTCCGAGCGCTGGCCATCCGCGCTCGCGCTCCCTCGATTATGGGCCCTGCTTTGGGAAGGAACGGAATCCTTTCCAAGGGCATGTTGCCCACAGTAGCGACTCTGCTAGAGAATATCGAATCAATATTGGTCTATGTTTAGATTTTAATACGCTTGAGAACAATCCCACAAAAGTCTATCAAAATAGTGAGCTTCGTGCTGCTAAAGAAAGGATTGGTGATTTAACAGGACCTCATGTCTGGCCATCCGGACTGGGGCTTTTCCGATTGTTCTTTTGTGTAGTTTCCTCTAAGTATTGATTAATAAAGAGAGCCAAATTTGAAACAGTATTTGCGAATTTGCGATTCTATTCCATTAATCAATTTCTTTTAGCATCTCACTTGCATCGATGTTGGATAGCTGCGTTGGAGCGTTTTGGCAAGCCGACACGATTTACCGGAGCCCGGGGACCCCGAAGGCCCAACAACCTTTGATGATGATAAGTCATTTTACCGTTCGACTGTTGCTCTACAGTTACGCGGGCAGGGGGAGGTATATCTTGGCTTTAGTCCGAGGAACCTATTAAGAACCAAAATTGGCCTTTGCATATACAAAACACTAGAACTCTCCAAACTAAGATAGGTACCCGCAGGGTAAGATCTATTTGCATCTAACCCCATATACTATCTACGTGTTATTGCTTTCCCTATCGCATGCACTGTACATACATACCGTTTTACGTAGGAGCATGTTTAGGGCGGCTTCTAGATTGTCTCTCTTTCTAGTCTGTCTTATGCTTATTAGGACACTGCTATGACCCGATGAAGAGTCATGCATCTCGATGGTGTATGTTATCAATTTTCAAAGTCCTTAGATGAACAAGACTTTGGGAAATCAAGACTTTGTAAGTCCTTGTCTAAATACTCGATCGAGATTACAAACAAAAAACAAGGAACAACGGAGAGAATGCCGTGATGCTTATACCACCTTGGTTATCGTGCGCAACACATACACCGTTTAGGCAATGGTGCTGTGTCGCCTAAGCCGCCCTAGTTCCGGTATCACGTCATCTACACCGAGTTGTTCTGACAACAAAGTTGAAACTTCGAGAATGGAATAGTCAAAGGCTTAGACTATTTTGA
The DNA here is from genome assembly GCF_030253575.1 of Rhododendron vialii. NCBI lineage: Eukaryota > Viridiplantae > Streptophyta > Magnoliopsida > Ericales > Ericaceae > Rhododendron > Rhododendron vialii. The sequence goes on along the minus strand of NC_080557.1, from coordinate 23,480,149 downwards.
CATCTCTTAGTGTTAGTCGATTATTCAAAGGATACACCCTCGAAAAAAATTCTGAGGATTTTGGCAGCGTCCGAACATCATGAGACTGACTCGTTTTTAGTTATAGAGTCTAAGAGAACACCGACGATGATGACGTGCACATTGCATTTCTTTTTGCAATTAACTGCTACTGCAGGAACGTCACTGAACTTTCAATTGCTTTACTATCTAGTTTGGAACCATTGCACCGAACAAGAAAGTACCGAAAGGAAGAGCCAAACCTACTTGGGAACGTCTTCAGAATCTGGTTCAAAGACTTGTGAGGCTAGATTCCCTGCCAGTTGCAACGGAGGCTTCTCCAAGTTTGTTGTTGGTCGCCCTACAGTCGGGTTCGCTATCGATTTTGCAAAAAGCCATGCCGCCGGCTTCCCCCATCTTCAGCTTCTTCATCAAGCTCCACTGAAAAACCTACAATGACAGACCAGCCGCTCAGTCTTGAAACCATGCTCACGAGCCTCTAGAACAATATTACTACTATGCAACAGAGGGCCACTCAGACAGATGCTAGCATCACATGCCTGAATGATCTCATCAACACTCGTCTTCCACTAGCACCACAAGAGGAGGATGAGGACGATGAGGATGTTCATGTAGACCCTGTCTTTGTTGAGGATCCAAATCTTGCAGGGCGTCTCATTATTTAACCTATCTCTGGAGAGGCTCGTGTGCCTGCTCCAAATTCGAACCCTGCTGTTGTTAGGTCTATTCAAAACCCTAACATAGTTGCTCTCGTGGCCAAGATGGCTAAGTTGGAGGAGGCTGTCTCGAAGTCTGAGAAGATCAGTGAGGGCGGAATAGACTTGGACCAACTTTGCTTGTATCCCAAGCAAGGCTCCCCGAGTGGTTCAAAATGCCTGACTTCGTCAAATTTGATTGGAGTGGTGATCTAAAGACTCATCTACTAGGCTATCATGTTGCCATGAAGCTACTAGGGGTGGAAAGTGAGGCCATGTCTTAGCTTTTTCCTCATACTCTCTCTCGGCCTGCCTTCCATTGGTTTCTGTCGCTTGACATCTCCAAAAGAAGAACTTGGGAAGACATAGGGGCTGCCTTTGTCTCGCAGTATAGCTACAACTCGCAACTTAAGATGACTACTCGTGATTTGGAGTCCACCAAAATGGAGGCTAAGGAGTCCTTCGTAGACTTTGTCGAAAGATGGAGGGCCAAAGCCGCTCTAATGACTGAGCGCCCAAGCGAGAGAGATCAGCTTCGCATCACCTCCCGCAATCTCCAACCTAACTTTGCCAAGTACCTGGTAACTACGCAAGCTTCTGCCAATTTTGAGACCTTCTTCGAATCTGGCCTGGCTATCGAAGATGCGCTACAAAGTGGAGTTCTGCCAAGAGGAGAATCCTTTTCTTCCTCTACTCAAAAAGCTAAGCCGATGGCTTACTCTGGAAATAGTAGCTCATTGTTTGGCGGTAGCAATTATGCCAATGCGGCTACAAGTGGGGACAATGCTGCTGCTTCCCCAAATCATATAGCTGACATCAATCAAGTTCAAAACGCCCAAAGCTATCAGGCTCGAACCCAACCTCGAAATTTCTTTGTCTCCAAGGCACCTCTGTCCGCGGTGATGGAAAAACTCGTCAAATCCGGGCATCTCAAGCCTTTGACCCAACTTCCCTGCCAAAAGTCCTACCTTCTGGTTATAAGCCTCACCTCTTTTGCTCCTTCCACCAAATGCCTGGCCATCCCGTTGACGTGTGTTATCGTCTTCGACGTGAGATTCAAGATCTCATTGACAATGGCACCGTTCAAGTTCCACCAAAGCCCAATGTCATCTCCAACTCCTTGCCTCAATACAACTTTGACTGTAACAACCCTGATTTTTTGTCAGTAAAAATTTCGTTAAATATTTGAATTTTATTTAAATTACTTATTTTCTCTTGAGTGGCTATATGATTTCTTATTAATTTCCGTCGTAGTTAGATTTTGGTCATTGGTTAACTCTCGACTAGAAACCCTACTTGACCAATTTAGTTAGTTTCTAACCAACTACTTGGAGGAACCGAGCAACCAAACTCACCTAGTTACTAGATGAACCTTTTGAACCTTTTAAACCTTTTGCCTTTACCCATTGGTCAATAGAAGTTAGGGTAATCTTTTTCCATTGGACAATAAGCTTTTCAGTATTATATTTGACTAAAAGTACATGTAGTCTTTCAAAATCTTATTTTAAAGATAAAAAGTACTTGTACTTCTTTTATCCATTGGTTATTAACCGCTAGAGAATTTATTACCCATTGGGTAATAGCTCAAATCTTCCAACAAGGTACAAGGTTCTATTTAAATAATCAAGTATGGATTTTCCATGTGATTTTATACATTAAAATATTGGGGTATATCTAAACCCTAGATTTCCTAGTACTTTGTTGATTAATTTAATAGTAGTACTTTATTATTATCTTATTCGGGAGAATCCTAGCCTTTTATTTAATTGGGGTACTTGGTACCACACCTATATTTAAATATAGGGCTTTTGTCACATGCTTTAAAGGACAACTTTGATTATTTTAATATAAAAGTTTCCTTTTAACTTTTGTCTATTGGACAATAAAAGTTAGGGGATTTATTATCCATTGGGTAATAGGTTGGTCTTTCAACTAAGTACAAGGATTTGAATAAACTAGTCTTTTCTAAAAACCCATGGGATGATGTACCAATATTTTATTATGTGTACCTTGGATTTAAATGCCTAAGATTCTTAAAGTACACTTTTATTATTTTATATTGGAGTTTTGTACCCAATTGGATTAATTTATTGGGGAGTTGATCTTCCTAGAGTACATTAGTACACTAGTTTATTAGTTTAATCCAACATGTGCTTATCTTAGTCTTTAAGTTTCTTTGTTTCAAAGTACAGAAGTACCTATATTTTATTTGTATTCTTGCATTGTAGTACATTATTATATATATAGTGTACTTGGGAGAGAGAGAGAGAGAGAGAGAGAGAGAGGAAGAAGAAAAGAGAGGGATTTGATGTGTACCTTGACATTGATCTTCCTTGTACTTCAAATCTTTGGTGGTTACTCTTCCTAACCAAATCTTAACCCCATTGACCTCCTTTGTACATCTTTCAATTGTTTAAGACCAAATCTTGTACCATTGTCTCATTTCCTTCCGACAAATCTTCCAAAGATCAAATCCAAGGACTAACCTAGCCATGCAAGCCTACCATTTAGCCTTTGATCTTCCAAGCAACCTTGATTTGTTGGAATAAAAAATGAGACTTAGAGAGAGAGAGAGGGCCGGCCTTGAAGAGAAAAGAGAGAGCCAAGAGTTTTGCCTATAAATAGCAAGCCATTCCAAGCATTCAACTCACACCTTTCCATTCTTCAACTTCTCTCTCTAGAATTTCTTTGTTCTTTCTTTTTGTTCTTCTTATTCTTGAGTTCTTCTTGTGTTCTTCAAGAAACTCATCCAAAGCCGCCGCTAAACCGCCACTCGACCACCCTTCGATCCATAAAGTAGAGTAGTGTTAGTCAAGTAGAAGTTTCGAGAGAAACCTTCTCTTTCGAAGCTCCCGAAGGCATACCGTAGAAAGTTACTCCGCTCGATCACCGACGTACTTTCCGTAGCCGCCCTACCGCCAAGAAGTAAGGTAGAACCCCTTGCCCCCTAACTCTACGTGTAGAACCGTATGTTAGAAAGTAGAATGTCTTTACTCTTTATAAACATGTGTCATTTTGAACTTTCGACAAAAGAGGAAAGAATGGATTCTTGAAAGATAGAAACTTATCGTTTGTTTAGAAGTATTTGTATTTTGATCTTTAAGATGGTTATAAGTATGCATATATGAGTTACTTGTATTACTTGTGGTGTGATAAAGCATAAGTGATTTCACTCCAAGGGCGTCCGTACATGTGGCGTTGTGCTTCGAGTAAGCATAAGAGATTTTACTCCAAGGGCGTCCGTACATGTGGCGTTATGCTATAAGTGGTATTGAGTTGGATGATCTTGTTAAAATGTCTCATGCTTACTTTTGTCCTACCGCGAAGTCTTTGCATGTAAACGAGACACGAGAACCGAGAAAATAGAAACATGACACCTAGGGTGTGGATAATGATGAGATGTGTTTTGAAACCGCAATGTGGCCGGACTTGGTAGCCCATTGTGTGTATGAAAACCCGCGATGTGGCCGGACGTGGTAGCCCATCGTGTGGATTGTGAAAACCGCAATGTGGCCGGACTTGGTAGCTCGTTGTGTGTATGAAAACTCATAATGTGGCCAGACTTGGTAGCCCTTTGCGTGGATTGTGAAAACCACAATGTGGCCGGACTTGGTAGCCCATTGTGAAGATTGCCAATGCGGCCGAACGTGGTAGCCTCATTGGTAATGTGGCTTGGTTATCCGCGGAGAGGAGGCAATGCAAGTTTTGTGTGCCAATGGGAACCCGGTGCGGCGGAACCATTGTGAGGATACTCGGGAACCCGGAACGGCGGAACCGAGGTTGGGTGTGTTAAACAAACAGATTTTGGGAAATGTTGATTTGTATATGAAAATGGAGACACGGTCTATGATGAGTTGCGTAGGAGAAACTCGGAAAATCTTGGACACCAACGATAGTTATATAGCATTTGCGGATGCGTTATGGATATTGTCTTTTATAGCTGTGTATACACGTATCATGTGGAAATCGATGTCTTATTGTTTGTAAGTTAAGATAGGTGGGTAAGGATTTTTCTATTGAGCTTTCGTAGCTCACGGTGTTGCCTTTTTGGTGACCCTGACATATTATATCGGTGGCGACGCTGGTATAATGTGTCAGACTTTGTAGATGATCAAGGTGAGCAGTACACCTTGGAGGCCTTTGGAGCTAAAGAGCTGGCTCAGATGGAGGAGCAGGCGGAGCTGTAGTTAGGAACCTTAGTTCCCTTCCCTTGTGTAATAAAAGTACTCTCATGAGAGTTATGATGTAATAATGAGCCAGACTCACCTTGTTTTTGTAATAAAATGTTTTCTTTAACGTACCTAAAATTCGGGGCGTTACATTGACCCTCTTGTTGGTCAGATATCTATCACCTCCACACAAATCAACCTGATTTCTGCCATATTCAACCTTAGCCACTATATCGTCCCAGAAAGCCAACCCAAACCAATCGTATCCATCCCGTTCGAACCGGAGATTAACATGATGGCTGTAGGTTGGGCAATTGAGGTCTTCACTGCCGACACCTGGATTGATAGCAGGAGGAGCTTACAAAGGAGCAGGCTAACGGGCTGAGGTCCATTGTTCAAGAGAGCACCGAGTAGGTTTGGTCGAAGAAGCTAAGGAAGCCGAAGTGCTATTGCTTGGGCCTGATGTCCTCTAGATCCCACCTCTCTGTGAGGAAGCCAAGGGTGACTATAAAATTTACATTTTCAAATCACGTCTATTTTGCATTGACACTCTTGAATCTGAGTTTGACATAGTGTCTGTCAAGTCATCTAAATCTAGCTCTGAGTCGGAGTTTGTGCTTCTCGGCCGTCTATGTCGTAGCTTCTATTTTCCATTTGAGTCTTTTGCTGTACTTGGCAACCCCGAGGGGCTTTCTTTATGATATGCATTATCTTGCTTCTAAGTACTCTGCTTGCTTTTGAATAAACTGTGTCGACGCTAACGACGAAGGGATAGATTTCGATGCGATCATCTCCATGGAAATGTGTTCCCTCGCCGAAAGGGAAGACGAAAGGCATGCTCAGCCTATTAATTGAAATTGTAGTTTTCAATAAACTTGAAAGATGAGGTAGACCCCTCGAATGGTTCAACGCTGTCACCAGAGGAGCATTGTGCCCGGTTAGATAGGCTCAAAGAGTTCATTGACATCTTGGTGCGGTCTCTCAAAAGACATGCCTGGTGTTAATCCTGAGATAAAAAAACGCATCAAATCCCTTTGTTACCGGGTGCCAAACCATGTAAAGCAAAGGTTAGAAGGTCTAATGCCACATAACATGTTTAAGTTTGCAAGAACAGCGTTCCGCCAAGCACAAGTTAGAACGTTCAAAATTGGCCCAGAGCAAGGTGTTTCAGCTAAAGCGCTCTGGATCCTGCGTTATCAAAGCTACTTTATCTAGGGCTGCAGCCAAAGATCATCGACCTTGACAGCAAAAATTCAATACATTGGTCAGCATGGATCAATTCAAAAGCCTGTTCCCTAAGAGAAGCTTGTTGGACTGAAAACCCCAAGGGTGGGCAGTTCCAAGAAAAAGTTAGAGTAGTTTGCTAGACCAAAAACCTATAAAGGCAGTCTAGGCAAAAGTAAAGGCAATATTTGAAAGCTCGCTAGACCGAAGACCCGAATGAGCGGTTCTAGACAAAAGTTAGAGCATAAAAGGAGAGGTAAAACACACGAGTGAACCTCAGCCTGAATTACGTTTTGACCTGATTCCCAAAATGGGATACGTAGGCAGTCTCTCTTTGAGACTCGGTCATCATCTATCGATTAGATCCATGGTTGATGTTTTGGTACACATCAAAGGTCAATAAAGGTCGAGGAGAAGACAAACTTCGTTTGTGTAGAAAGGGGAAAACCTTTTGTCTTTCAATCTTATTGCAAAGTACTACTTCAATTTCAAAGCTGAGCAAAAGTCTTAAAAGATATTAAGCATAAAAAACAGAACGAAATGCCTGCGAGGCTTAATGGCTTACAGTTTATTCTAAGTTCAACGAAGTTTGGTGTGAGCAACAGCAATGGATTTATAGTCACGCGCGCTAGTTTGAGGTTCACGCGTGTTTATTCAAAGTAATGCGCGTTGGTCTCAAACCTGTGTGCGCGTATTCAATTCGAGCAACAATCAATAGAGGTCAGCTACTGCCTTCGAATGTCATTCAAGGGGCTTTTGCCAAGTTTTGTCATGCCATGCAGGTTATATGAATCTAATGTGATTACACGGGGGTATCGCTTTTAGTCCGGGCCTATATGAGTCATCATTTGTGTCTTTTGTCCGTCTTTGTGGCATTTTTCCAAGTTTTTCAATCCATTATCGCATTGAGATGCTTTTTTTTGGTTCTTGTTGGTTCATACAGGTCATTGTACAGCTATTGACCTTATGCAAATGTCAGTTTTACCTGTCAAGAGGGCTATTGTGAGTTTTGGCACATTAATGCCCAAAATTTCATTATTTTTCATGTGTCTAAGAGTCCGTGTAGCATTTGGGGGCTCTTCTTCCTTTTCGTTCAAGCTAGGCGAGTTTGTGCATGTTTGTGTGTCAACTCAGTTTGCTTGTAAATGCAAATTAGATATTAGCGGATCGTTTATTGCATACTCTTAGACTTTCTCAAAAGGGAGTCAATAAACTAAAAAATGCAATTTTTACATTGCTACCCTAGCTTCTGTAATCCACAAGCTGTGGAAAATCTCGTAAACGGCAAGGGCATATCCGCCCAAGGCCAAGCAAAGCATATTTCTGGGGCACGTCTCCCTACGCATCAAAGAAAGGGCGCGCAGGCCGAATGCCGTTACTATATCAATTGGGCACACCGGCCCACTCAATGTCTCTTTGTCTGGGCGTGCATCTCAGAAGCAAAAGATAGTAAAGTATTGGGGCTCAGTAATAGTCTTTAAGCATCGTTGTCTTCCTAGGAGCCGCCCTTAGCTAGGGTTTGCATTTTTAGTTTGTGCATTCATATAGTATACATCCTTTGCATATTGTGTATATCAACTGTTGAAAGTAGGAAGGTGGCCAATTTGTGGGACTTGTGCCTGAATGGTTTCCATCAAGTCTTTGTTTATCAAAAGGATGCGATGCAATCTTCTGCAGTATTGTTCTCATAGCAGGATGCGATAAAATCAACGACGGCATGATTTGCCCGTCCAAATCAACGACGGTATGACCTACTCGTCCAAATCAACGATAGCATAACCTGCCCGTCCAAATCAACGGTGGCACAATCTGCCCGTCATCCAATGACGATCAGCCATATTGTTCGTTCCTCTCAGCGATGATCAGCCATATCATCAATGACGATCAGCCATGTCGTCCATCTCAATCATTCAACGATGATCAACCATATCATCAACGAGGATCAGCCATATCATCCGTCTCAGTCATTCAACGATGATCAGCCATATCGTCCGTCTCAGTCATTCAGCGATGATCAGCCATAACATCAACAACGATTAGCCATATCGTCCGTCTCCGTTCAGCGATGATCAGCCATATCATTAACGACGATGAGCCATATTGTCCACTTCCATCCATCAACGATGATCAGCCATATCATCAACGATGATTAGAATATCATTCGATGGTCCACCCATCCACGACTAATCGTTCCCCAGGAGAGTCTGCCTCGGCCTGCCCTAAATGACTACCTCTACATCAGTCTAGCTTCAAGCGCATCTTTCAGCAGCCTTATTGCTCTGTCTCAGATGGTCTTTGATAAGGAGATAGGCTTTGATTCCCAACAGATGGAATTCAACCTGCCTGACACGACCTACCCGTGATTGTTAGAATGCTTTATGCCAAGGATAGTTTGATCCCCAGCAATGACGGCCTACCCCGTCCAAATCTGCAACAACAGTCTGTCCTGTCAAAATTCAATCAACAAGCGGCGATTCACTCATCCACTTCTACTTCCATCCCCGGCAATGGACCTCTTGTCTATTCCACCAATCAGGTTCCTTAAGTTTACAAGTCTACTTTGCTAGTATGTTTTGTTCTGGATTGCCTTGAGGGGTGTCTAGAATTCTTTGACGTTACTTGTACAAAGTCGATGGTGCTTCAAGTGCCGTCAAAGAGGGGCTATTGTAGACACCCCAATCTGGGCTTCCGGGTTACTTTACTTTTGGTTTTTGATTTCCCAATGATGAAACGGATCAAGAACACCCCGGGAATGTCGAGTGTTTGAGCTTTGAGTGTTTGCAAAACCCTTGAACCTAATCTAGCCGAAAACACTTCAAAAGCCAAAAACCCTACTGGCACGCGTTGGTTGAGAGCCTGTGCGTGTAGATCAACTTGACAGTTGTTGGTCAATGGTCAAAGCTTGACCGTTGACCAATGCATGAGTAGGTGGTACATGCGCGCGCTGCTCCCTAACCCACACGCGCCGGTTAAGCTGCCAGGTGTGGTCAACAGTCAAAGCTTGACAGTTGACCCATGCGCGTGTTGGTATGACACGCGCACGCCTGGGCCCAACACACACGCGCCAGGGCGCAATGCGCTTACGCTGGTTAAGCCTATCCCCATCACCTTTATGGGTTGGTAAGCTTAACCACCAAGCAACCTCAGCCAGCCTCGTGGACTGGCTGAGCTCCTCTCTTTGCACTATATCTACCTTCCTCTCTCTATATATATACCCCTCATGGTTCTTCTTCCTAAGGGTTACAAAATTTGAAAGGTTACAAAAATACACACCTTGGGTGACATACAAACCCTAATCCCAAGAGCATAGCTTGTTCTACCTTCTCTAAACACTCAACAATCCTCAAACACCTCATTCAAGTCTCAAACCTCAAAGCTCAGTCATCTGTTCAAACTCAATCTAGGTATAGCATACCTACAGTTTTCCTGTTCTGATCCCTGAGGGGGGCTGGTAGGGCCAAGGCTGGTAATCAATACCAGTCCTGACCCTAAAGCTTGCAAGGTTTCAAAAACCATCGTGGTAGGAACCAACGCGCGGAGGTCATCTGTACGCGTGCGCCACTATGTGTCTATGCATGCAGGTCTACGTGGGGTTTGGTGTCCTATTATTTATGTTTTACTTTGTATATGGATCACTGTTACGCATGCTAAAACTAGTTTACTGCTTTCCTTAGTTAAAACTATTAGCTTTAGTTCAATATTCATACCTGCTGCTATGGAGTACCTTTGGGATCTTTCTGGATATGTACCAGAACCCAGAAACATATAAACCAAACACTGGTTAAAAGGTTTAGACATGCGCGCGCCAGGGCGCAATGTGCGTGCGCCGGGGCGCCATACGCGTGCGCCGGTCTGTCTCTGACCAGTGGCTGGCCTTGCATGGGTAATTTGGCCTTAGACCTCTATTTTCGTCCCCACATTGTTTATGGGGTACTTTGTTAATTTGTAGGACTTTTCAGCCTTTAAACTGTGTATTATGCTGCCTGTAAACTGCTTGGTTTGTCCTGGGTGTGCACTGGTCATTTCCAGAGCCCAGAGGGTTTGAGAATAAGAGCCGTGGGTTTGAGCTCACTGGCGCGTGCATGTCTTGTAGTGGCGCGAGCAGGTGTAAACAGCATGCAATGACTTGTTCGGTGCATGCTGGTTTCCACCTGCGTACGTCACTCCAAAATAGTAGCCTTCTAGTCTGTTTAAACTCCCACAGGTGTCATCCTATTCTAACTGCTTTCACATCCATGCTATCAATCACATCTTGCAAATTGTTACAGTCTTAATCCCCAGTAAATTGTTCCCCTGCCCTAAATGGCTAAAGAATTGATTAATCAAATAGAATCGCAAACGTTTTTGTAAATGCCTAAGTAGAGACCGATCTCCGGATTGGGCGAGAGGGGTGCCTTAAAACCCTTCCCCTCTCGTAACCCCGATATGGTTATGATGGACTAGTGCTTTCACTTTTTCAAATCAAACAGCATGGCAAGTGCTTTAAAAATACGTTTCCTTGGGTGTCGGACCTTCAAACCCGAGTGGTGACTTTGTATTCCGAGCACTCGCCATCTGCGCTCACGCTCCCTCGATTATGGGCCCTGCTTTGGGAAGGAACGGAATCCTTTCTAAGGGCAGCACAGATTGACGCAATTGAAAACTCACGAGCGAAACTATCCTACCCATGAGTTGAAACTCGCAGCTATCGTTTTGCTTTAAAGAGTTGGCGTCATTATCTTTACAGTGAGAAATTTGAAGTTTTTTTCGATCATAAGAGCCTCAAGTACCTTTTTTCCCAGAAGGAGCTTTAACTTGCGTCAACGTTATTGGATGGAATATTTAGAAGATTATGAATTCGAATTGCAATATCATCCTCGTAGGACAAACATTGTGGCGGACGCGTTGAGTAGAAAATCGACACACTTAGCGAGCCTAGCCATACGTGAGTGGAAGATGGTGAACGATTTAGGCTGTTATGCTTCGCACTTCGAGGAAATTCAAGAAGGGATTACATTATGTAATCTCACCATCCAGTCGACCTTATCGGCACGAGTAGTGGAAGCTCAACAAAATGATAGAGAAGCAGAGGAACTTCGTACAAAATTCCTTAGCGGTAATGCTTGAGATGGGTGGATGATTCACGCCGATCGAAGTTTACGTTATCAAGGGAAAATGTTCATACCCGTTTCGTGTAGGGAGGAAATCCTACGAGAGTTTCACGATTCACTATTGGTCGTCCATCCAGGAGGAACGAAAATGTATCACGACTTGCGTGTGCAATTTTGGTGGCCTGGGATGAAGAAAGATGTTGTGATCTTTGTGTCCATGTGTCTTACGTGTCAACAAGTAAAAGCCAAACATCAACGACCCGCGGGAGAACTACAACCGTTACCGGTGGTCGAGTGGAAATGGGAAAATGTGACAATGGATTTTGTGACGGGTTTGTCGAAATCACCGAGGGGGCATGATGCTATTTGGGTTATCATGGACCGTTTGACCAAAACCTCTCACTTTCTATCTATCCATGTTACCAATTTCGTGGAAACGCTTAGTTGTTTATACAATCAGGAGATAATTCGATTTCATGAGATTCCTGTATCTATTGTGTCTGACCGAGATCCAAGGTTTACCGCACATTTTTGGCAAAATTTGCAGGCCACTTTGGGCACAAACCTCTTGTTTAGCACTGCCTATCACCCACAAATCGATAGCCAGTCCGAGCGAACAATTCAGATTTTGAAAGATATGCTTTGGGCTTGCATTATGGATTTCTGGGATAATTGGGAAGATTATCTATCGTTGGTTGAATTCGCGAACAACAATAGTTATCAATCAAGTATCGAGATGGCGCTGTATGAAGCCTTGTATGGGAGATCATATCGATCACCCGTGTGTTAGACCGAATTGGGAGAGGCTACATTAGTGGGGCCGGATATGATCAGAGAAACTACTGAGAGTATGAGATCGATTCGCCAACGACTTTTAGAAGCTCAAGAGAGGACAACCGAACAAGTCAAGGTGATTCGCTAAAGGTTACTAACCACTCAAAGTTGACAAAAGAGCTATGCCGATCGTCGTCGTTGTAGGGAGGTATTCCCGAACAGATGCAACTAATACCTAAACAGGTAGTATGTGAGAACATGGTTTGAATAAAGACATAACAGTCGCCGTGCAAGGCAGTCTATTCGGCGATATGGATCAGTGACTTAAGAAGCTATTGGACCAAGAGACTAATAAAGGAACAGTGACATGTGAAGTCACTGGTCCAAGTAACCTGTTTGGCAATAAAAAGGTCGAACAGGAAGAGAGCTCTTGAGAAGACATAGGCCCAAGTAAAACATAAAAGGACCAGTTGCATGTGAAGTGACTGGTCCGGACTGTTTGTTCGGCAATGACATTGCCGAGCAAGGGAAAAACACCAAATTAAGTATTGGAGCAGAGGGAAAGCTCCGGAAGAGTCCAGAGATAATGGTATTCCATTAAAAGAATAAAATCCTAAGAATGTACGATCTCGGAAAGATACCCAATGGGAATGGAATGTTCGGCCTATTTTGGAAAAGAGTCCTAAAAGGACTGATGTAATAAACTGATAATGGAACGAGAATCCAAGATGTCCTGGGTTTACTATACGAGATAGGAATCCTAGGGCGACAGGGATGCTTGGGCAGCAAGCATCTATGAATCTATAAATACAAGGTAAACCTAGAGGTAAAAGGTACGCAATTAATTGCATTCATACCATACTTCCTATTGATATTTAGGGTTTTCTGCTAGTACGTGATACTAACTGAGGCATTGGAGGGCCTTTGCCACGAGAGGCAAAGGTGCACTCACCCCTTGTCTGTTTTGCAGATTAGGGTTCCGGCAATGAACAAGGGCTCCGGTGAAGAGGCAAGAGAAATCGTCGTTGCAATCTGGTGCAATTCTAAGCACCAATTGTTTTCTCCCCCCCACAGTCGTCGCCCATTATCGTTTGAAATGGGAGATCACGTGTTTCTTAAAGTATCGCCACGTCGAGACTTGTCACGTTTCGGGAAGAAGGGAAAGCTTTCACTGCGTTATATCGGTCTGTTTGACATTATCGAGAAAATCGGGGAGGTTGCATACCGTCTGGCTATGCCACCGAGATTATCGAATGTGCACGATGTGTTTCACGTCTCTATGTTGAGAAAGTACGAACCGGATCCGTCACATGTGTTAGAATGGTCCGAATTGGAGTTAGAGGCCGATGCGTCTTATGAGGAAGAGCCGAAACGTATCCTAGATTCGCGCGATCAAGTGTTAAGGGGTAAGACGATACCATTGGTTCGAGTCTTGTGGAGTAATTAGGGTAGCGAGGAGTCCACATGGGAAAGAGAGGAAAAAGTTAGGGAGAAGTATCCGCACCTATTTCCGGACTAAGTTGAAGTGAGTACTATTTAATGTCGAAGTTTCATGTTATTTAATTTGTTGCATAATATTGATGGCTATAAGTGTCGTACACATATGTGAGATACATGTTAATTGGCATGACATAATAAATTTGAGGACGAAATTTCTTTAAGGAGGGTAGGGTGTAGAGACTCGTAAATTTGTAAAATTGATTTAAATGTTGTACAAGAAACAAAAGGAGGAAATTGGTTTAGAATATTGAGATTTGGGGTTAATGTGTTAAAGTGTTGCACTTGAGGGGTGAATATGTGATGTGTGCCTAGTGTATATACATAACATGTGTGTGTGTGTGTGTAGGGAATAAATTTCCCCTTTTTTTTTCTCTCCACCCACCATCCATCTCTCTCTCCTCTCGGCTCCCACTCTTTCTCTCTCCTCTCACTCAAAATTTCACCTATTCAACCTAAGAACCCACCAAAATAACCTTCAAATCCTTCTTTCCTTCGCGTAGTGGAGCTCGTTTCTCGTTGGATTGAGCTCGGTGGAGGTGTATCTCATCCGGTTCCAAGATTTGGGGCAAGGGCTTAGAGGATTCTTGATTTTGTTCTTCAATCTTTGAGGTAGAGAGTTCTACCTTTCAATATATGTTCATGACATGTTTCCTATGGCTTGAATCTTACCATTTGTTGTTGTTGTTGTTGAGGTTGATGTAGTTGAAAAACCCACGAAAATCTGCAGAAAATCTGCTTGAACAGCCTGGGATCGATACAATTTTCCTTGGGTATCGATACCCTTGCATTACCAAATCCAGAAAACACACTGGTATCGATACCATCCTCCATGGGTATTGATACCCTTGCATCTGGAACGCTTCTTGGTCCATTTGTATCGATACCATTTTGCTAGGTATTGATATACCTGTTGCTTATGGACAATTTTTGCTGTTTTGTTTCATACTTCACCGTTTCGGTTCCCAATCACTTCCAAACCTACTCAAACACCTCCTGAGTGACCCTTAACTTGATTACTCGTATTTAATGAATTCATTGAATGTTTCCATAACCTTAGCGCTTGTTTGGGCATGGTTTCACAAAAACACCTTATGTATCAAAGTTGGGTTTGAACGGTACGAACATGATGATAAAATGACTTTGAAACATTACGAACATGACGAGGAAATTCAGGACTCATCGATGGGTGAGTGTCTGGCAGAGGACATCGGGGTCTTTTAATTGGCCCGGTAGGAGCTATATGCTCGTATTGGATACTTCAAGACCTCCTCCTAATGGGTAAGGTGCCTGGCAGAGGACATCGGGGGTCCTTTAATTGGCCTGGCAGGAGCTACGGCTCAAGACACTTGTACGAGACATGGTTGTACACGTGGTACTTAAAAAGGTTACTCATTGAGTCATACGGTTGGTTTTGAAAACGAAATGTTGGATTATGGATTGTTGTTAAAGTCTATTCATCGAATCTTGTTGGCATTGTTCATCATGTGATCATCCCTACATTTCATGTATATACATTGTTAGATTATAGTTTCCTACTGGGCTAGTGAAGCTCAAACCTTACATCATTTTCAGGTACTAACTCGGGGCAGTAGTTGTGTAACACCCCTAAATTTTGGTCAATAAAAATTTCGTTAAATATTTAAATTTTATTTCTACTTTTTATATTACTTCTATATTTTCGATATTTTGTGATAATTAGATTTTCGTCCCTAAATTTTAACCATTGGCTAAGTAGTTTCCTGAGCACATAGAACTAGATTCTAAACCGATTAGTTAGAAACCAACTATCCAGTTCCTTGGATCCTTTACCCATTGAGTAATAACCGTTAGGAAAGTTAGTGACCCTTGGGTAATAGAGTCTTTTGACCAATAAAGTACCGATGTGACTAGGGAATCTTTCAATAAAGTTGATTTGACTAGTCATAATAAAGGAATCTTGTACCTTGTTTCTTAGAAGCCAACCTTGTCACTTCAAACTTTCTCATCAAACTTACTTTATTCTTTATCCATTGGTCCATAATGGTTAGGGTAATTTTTGTCCATTGGACAATAAGCTTTTCATTATAATATTTGACTAAAAGTACATGTAGTCTTTTCAAAATCTTATTTTAAAGATAAAAAGTACTTGTACTTCTTTTATTCATTGGTCTTTACCCGCTAGGAAAATTATTACCCATTGGTTAATACCATTAGTCATTCCTTTGATTGATTTGTACTTGAAAGACTTGAAGATTTGACTTGTACCCTAAGATTCTTTAGTACTTTATATTATTCTTTAAACTAGACATGTGCCTATTGATTAATCTTTGTCCTTAGGATTTATTAGCTTATATATAGTACCATAAGTACATATGTATACATATACATATATATATATATGTGCATAAGTGTACTAGCAAGAAAGAGAGAGAGAGAGTGAGAGAGAGAGAGAGGCCGTGGGAGAGAGGGAGGGAGAGAGAGAGAGGGCCGGTTGGAGAGGGAGAGAGAGAGAGTGATGTGTGATGTGTTGTGTAGTTGTACAAGCTACCTAATTAGGCCTAAGTCTATTTTGCCTAATGCCAACCCATTCTAGTCTCTTCCTAGCTTCCAAAGTACACCCTAGCCTTGCCTAGCTAGCTAGGTTTTAATTACCTAGACTCACCTAGAAAGGCTAAAGATCTTATTTGATTTCATAGCCTTACACCTAAGATTTGGCCTAAGATTGGAGAGAAGGCTATGACTTGATTGAAAGGTTTGATTTGACAAACTTAATGGAGCAAATCCATGGAGGATTTGGAGAGAGAGAGGGCCGGCCATGAGAGGGGAGGGAGAACCCAAGATTTTGGCTATAAATAGCACCCCATGTTTCTCATTCAACTCACACCTTCACCTAGCAACTTCTCTCTCTAGAAAAATCTTGTTCTTTCTTTGTTCTTGCTTAGTTCTTCTTTGTTCTTGAGTGTTCTTGAGTTCTTCAAGAAACTCATCCAAAGCCGCCACTAAACCGCCACCCGACCACCCTTCGATCCATAAAGTAGAGTAGTGTTAGTCAAGAAGAAGTTTCGAGAGAAACCATTCTCTTTCGAAGCTCCCAAAGGCATACCGTAGGAAGTTACTATGTCCGACCACCGACCAAAACCTACCTAATCTACCGCCAAGAAGTAAGGTAGGATTTCTCGACCCTTAATCCGATATACTTATATATCCTACCTTTTGTTTAAAAGCCTATACTTACTAGTTTATAGGATAATGCTTTAAAGATGAGTTTACTTCTCGTTCATGAGTTTGGATCGCAAGATAAGTTTGAATTTTGGCAACATGAGTTTTATGCATGAAGTGTTTGCACTACTTGTTTTTAGTAACATGAGCATGTTAGAGGATATAGAATTGGATGATCTTGCTTATTAGTTTCAAGATTTTGTTAAATGATTTATGCTTACGTATAACCGCGGAGACTATGCATGAAAATGAGACACAAGAACCGAGAAAGTAGAAACATGACACCTAGGGTGTGGTTAATGAAAGGGAATATATTCCGATGATGGAAATATTTTGAAACTACATAATGACCGGTTTTGGGTGGCATTATGTGAGTTGTGTGTGTGTATGCCAATGGGAACCCGGCGCGGCGGAACCACTGTGAGGATACTCGGGAGACCGGCACGGCGGAACCAAGGTTGGGTGTGTGGCTTGGTTATCCGCGGTACGGAGCCAATGCAATTGTGTGCCAATGGGAACCCGGCGCGGCGGAACCATTGTGAGGATACTCGGGAACCCGGCGCGGCGGAACCAAGGTTGGGTGTGTTGAACAAATGGTTTTTGAAAGGTTGAACGGTATATCAAAAGGATGACACGGTCTACGATGAGTCACGTAGGAGAAACACGTAAAGACATGGACACCAACGCCAACTAATGAATGTGGATGTGATATCATTACTAGTTGTTGTTCATTATTATGTCAGATCGTCGGTAAGTTTAAGGTTGGTGGGTAAGGTTTATCCTATTGAGCATTGTAGCTCACGGTGTTGCCTTTTTGGTAACCCTGACATATTATATTGGTGGTGACGCCGGTATAATGTGTCAGACCTCATAGACGAACAGGGTGAACTGTACACTCTGGAGGCTTACGGAGCAGAGGAGCTTGCTAGGATGGAAGAACAGGCGGAAGAGTAGTATTAGGAACCCTAGCTTCCTCTTTTGTTGAATAAATGTACCCTTTTTGATTTTGATGTAACAGACTCTCTTTATTTATGTAATAAAATGCCCTTTTAACGTACCCAAAATTTGGGGCGTTACAAGTTGCATGCTTGGAGTGCTTGGATTGGACATTATTTTGAAAGCTAACATAAAGGAGTTACTAAGTCATCCTTGTAAATCTCTTTAGGAAGATGTATTTGTAACTCTATTTGTAAAACTTTATTGTAAAATCTTAACTCTCTTTTGATATTCAGTACTTATGTTAATTTGGGCCTTGGAGCCAAAGATATAATCTTTTGGAAACTATTGGAGGTTGAAGTGTGACTATAGAAATGGAAATGTCTAACTCTTTTCGGTATTGTATGGATTAATGTGAGGTTTTATTTATGGAAACCTTTTATATTTATGTTAAAAATCGTGGGCGTGATAGAACTAGTAGTGGCACATTCATGCATATCTCATCTAAGCATAGGCGGCCACATATTAATGGTCACAAAACTACAAGACATGTATGGATAATTACATTAAAACGTAAAAAGACCGCCAATCCATGCTTCAAAAATTATACTGTCATTGAATATCACCTCATCCTTCTTAGGGATACATTCCAAAAAAAGATAATCTCCTACATGACAGTAGGGAAAGGTGGTTGATGGCTATCAGTGGTTAAAAAAAAATACCACAAGATCCGTAGTGAGTGTTGAAGATAGTGATAGTACTTCTTCCGAATTCTAACAGTTAGCTCGCATAAGAATACTCTAACCTCAATTCGAGACATCCACAATTGGCGCCATAAGTGCCATGGGACGAATGCAAACAACAATATAATTCAACAAAGAACAACAAAGGAGATCCCAACTCACTCGTTAGTTTTACTATGTATAACACTTGCTCATCCACAAAGGCATAGTAAGAACAACTTTCCCTGGCAATTGCACAACCTTTGCAATACTTAGGAAATTGGTACAACAATGATGGAACTCATTGGTGACACAAGAAAAGCATTGTTTTGACATGGCAACAATAATATGGGGTTGTTTGCATGTTACTTGTATATTGGACCATTTTTCAAATATGCTAATTTTGCTATTTTTTAAATTTCCCTCATCTGAAAATAAAAAACAATTACAGTAAGATAAATATCCAAAAAGCTCACAAAAGATGCTATTTTTCTCTCCAAAAAATTTAATAAATAAACAAGACAAACCATAAGGACATATTGACTGTGTTCTTATTGGAAACTTTTTTTTAATGAAATTGTGTTTAATAGGTGCCTCGCTAATATGGATGCTGTGATACGAAAAGATTAGGGCTTACTAAATCTAAGTGAATAGGTAGCCCTGAATAGAGAAAAATAGGATTCATGTAGCCTATCCCAATTGATGGGACACAAGGCTCGGTTTGGTTAGGTGATAAGCTAAGAATTTCAAGCGACACCACTTGTAATGCCCAAATTGCCGAATTAAAATCAGATAAACATAACTGAAGCTAGTATCTTTAAGGAAAACCATAGACTTTACCAAGTAAGTACGTAAATCAAAGATAAATACAATCCATACATATACATGATGATATCAACACATGCACATACCTCTCCGAGAACGTCTTCTTTGAGGAAGTTGAATTTGGTGCCCTTGCAGACGTAATTGTCGTAGGGGCACAACAGATGCTCATAGGAAGCATCATCCTGACTATCTGCTGGTTCTTGAGCATTTGAAATGATAAACCATATTTAGTAATAGATCAATCAAAATCTTTTGAATACTGAGAGATCATGGATGTTTTTTGGACAACCAAAGAGTAGTAGTGATTTTAGGAATAGAGATAGACATAATGAATCAGAAAGGAGGTTCAATGAATGAACTATGTTCTATAATTAACTTCCGAAAAACAAAATATGTCCAAGTTTTGTCCTAAGTTGGGGAAGACCAACTACACCAAGTACATGATATGCTAGCATGCCAATTTGGTCTTTTACCAGCCACATGTAAGAGAAATTATGCGAAGGTTCAAACACGAAACAGTTGTCCAAAGCTCTATATTTTGTTAATTACGAATTAGAAATCTCAGCAAGGTCATTAAATTGATTCGACCAAAAATTTTCTTCAGTCTTCTTTCCCTTATGAACTCAACTATTCTCTCAATAGTTCCAATAAAATAGGTCACATACAGAAGCAGAACGCAAAATATAACCCGTAGCTAAAGAAATCAAGTATGAGTAAACCTAAAAGCATAAAAGCAACACATGCAGCTGTTCTAGTCCATGGCATAAGCAATATAGTTTTAACTAACATAAATTGATTAATCTTAACACATATTACCAGTGGGATTTTCACTTTTCTAGGTATCTTCTCCAAGAGAGAGAGAGAGAGAGAGGAGACTGCACCTGGTCGAGTTAAAACATACCCAAAGCGATGGGGCCACAGACTCAGGGTTTCGATTTTGTGAGTGAGTTGAAGAACCCTATATCAATCAAAACAATAGAAGAGCATAATTAGAACCCTAAATAAAACAGAACCCTAACAGAATTAGAAAAATAAGCAGCAGAGATGTGAATTCAAAATGCTTAAAGCAAAGAAGGGGTATATTGGAGATCTCTCAAACGGATATTGAAAAATAAACCAGATTATGAAGACCTAATTGCGTCCGGATTCCCAATCGTTTTGCGTCATGAGGTCGTCTGCACTTTACTCCATGGGTCGAAAGCGACCATGGCAGAGGGTTATTCTTCTTCTCCAGCTAGAAGGCCGTCTGTGGTGCTTGGAGACGAAAGGTTTTGGTGAGTTGTGCCGGTGAGGTTCTTAGTGAAAGACAAGGGGAAGAAGAATGGGGCAGTGGTGTGTATTTCAGAGAGGGAGGAGAATGGCAATGGTGTGTAAAGTAGGGGTGAAATACTTGGACGCATGTGAACCACGTGTACTTTCAGGGAATGAAGGCAAGGCCACATTCTCTCAATTGCCCCTTAATGTACTTGTAACTACCAAAATAGAAGTGAGCGAATGGATGCAATTACCCTTAGCCTCTAGCCTTCTTGTTGTCCAATAGAGGGGCAAAATTGGCCGACGTGTTTCTTCTTTAGGAGGAGGAGGATAGTAGGAAGATTTAGGGGTATTTTCACTAAGAAATTTTTCCTGTTAAAAAGTTGTTAGTTGTTTTTGGTATTGAATAACTTGGTGAGAAATATTAAGTTATTTTCCTAGTGAATAAATTGTTAATGAGTATGTGAGTAAAATGTTATTGATAAAGAAATTGTTGCTAGCAAATTTTTTGTTAGTGTGAACGAGAGGGTAAAATGCTGAAACTTGTGTATTAGTGTGAATGAAATGCAAAAAACACCTAAGTTTATTTTGTTTTTTTGCTAGTGGAAACACGGCCCCTTTCCGCTATGTTCTTATTTTTTAAGGACATATTTTTCGTTTTATGAGACATGTCGTTTTCTCACAATACGTCGCCTTTAATTTAAAAAATAAGTACTTATTTAGACCTTGTTCTGCTCTGAATTTTATTTCTTAAGTACTTATTTTTTATTTTACAAGACAGGACATTCTCTCATAATACATCACTTTTAATTAAAAAATAAGTACTTATTTTAGTTATTAGATTATAAGTACTTGTAGTTGGTGGAACACACCCTATTATTTTAATGGTCCAAGTTTTTGAGTAACAATTTATTTGCAAATATAATTTTTGTTAGTTAGTTATACGAAAAATTATTTATGTTGTCACACAAAATTTTTATCCCGTAATCAATTATGTTCGTGCACGTATCCGGCTAAGTAGTTTCCTTAGTAGGTGCATGTGTGTGCACTAGATCATTTTTCCTACCAAACGCATCCTTCTTGTCGGCTCTTCTACCGACGTCCTCAAGAATTGGAGCGTCGGGAACCTCAATGAGGTTGACCTGGGATGTTTGTTTACTGCTTCGGACCGCGTTGACGTAGCACCTTTTGGCAGCGGTTTGGTCTCTGAGGAGATCTTCCTGACGTCCATAAGCACCAATAAACTAGAACACTTGGTGATAAGTGGAGGCAATAGCCTTCATCTTATGGAGCCAAGTGTGCCCGACAATGACGTTGTAAGGTCTGGGTACGTCCACCACAACAAATTTCATCTCTAGTGTTACCGATCTGGCGCGAACGAGGAGGGTGATCATGCCAAGAGGCCAAACCGGAGCCCCGTTGAAGCCGATTAGGGGGACCTCGGAAGGACGGAGGTTGGTATCAAAGTGCTTCAAGTCTTTAAAAAGAGAATAGTACATGACCTCTGCCGAGCTGCCCTGGTCGACGAGGACGTGCCGAACATTGAAGGTTCCGATGCAAAAGGTGACCACGAGGGCGTCAATATGCGGAAGCCGGACGCGGTCTAAATCCTTCTCAGTAAACGAGATAGTCCATTTGGAGCTGTCATCGGTACGGGTATGCTTAGGTTCGGGGCCAACCAACATGACTTGCTTGGAGGAGGAAGCATCATTAAGCTTGATGCGGACGGCTTTAGCATTTGATGTGGACGGCTTTAGCATTCAAAGGACCATGAATAACGTGGATCGTTTGGACTTCTTCTTCATTTTGGGCCTCAGCGCGCTGTGCTCGAGCCCTAGTTTTGTCATGGTCGATGAGATTACCGAGGTGACTGCCCGCAACAAGCTGCTCCAAGTAGGCCTGAAGGGCTTGCATGCAGTGGTAAAGTTGTAACGACTCTAATTTTTTAATGAATAAAATTTCATTTAAATTTCATCATTTCTTTTTAATTTCATAATATTGCTTTTAATATTTCTTTTTAATTCCTATAATTCGTCATAATTAGATTTTAGCCCTTTAAAATTCGTTTCTTGATTAAAAGCCCTACTTGGCAAGTATAGTTAGATTCTAACCAATTAGTTGGAGAAACCTAACCCTAGATGAACCTTTACCCATTGGACAATAAAAGTTAGGAAAACTTTTATCCATTGGACAATAGGAAACCTAGATTTCCCACCTAAGGTACCATTCTAGATTTATTAAAGTACTTATATAAGATTATATAGTCTTATGTACTTCATAGATTATTATAAGCATAGTCATCTCAAGTATTATTCTAGTATATAATACCTCACTCCTTTAACCATTGGTCAATACATGCCAGGGTAAACTTTACCCCTTGGATAATAAGGTTAGTTTACCAACAAGTACTAGGATTTTATTAAATAATCACTTCCTAGATTTCCCATGTGATTATATCTTTAAAAATATGTATATGTACCTTATAAATCTATTGCCCTAGATTTTCTAAAGACATTTATATATATAAATATGTGTACTAAAGTACTCTAATATAATAATATAATATGAACATGTGCTTATTAGATTAGTTTATTAGAAAATCTTGATCTTATAATTTTTTATTGGATACTTGAAAATCTTAAAGGATTATATAGTACCTTGTGTACTTATACTTGGATATATACACACACACACACGCTTCCATAGTACTAGTACTAGAGAGAGAGAGAGAGAGAGAGAGATTGGAGTGTACCTTGCCTTGATCTTCCATGATCTTCTTACATCCTTTCAATCTATAGTTATATACTTCACCAAGAAAAAATCTATCTCCCATTGTCCTTATATGTTCTTTTAATCACTAAATCTTTGTACAATCCTACTTCCTTCCACAAAATCTTCCAAACCAACCCTAGAAGTACTAAATCTAGCCATGCATGCCTAGAACTAGGTAAAAGATGTGCAAGCAACCCCATCACCTAACCTATCAAGCTTTCAATCAAGTTTAACAAGTGAAGAAAATCAAAGACAGAGAGAGAGATTTTAGGTGAGAGGGAGAAAGAGAAGGGCCTTGGCCTATAAATAGCAAGTCATTCCAAGCTTAAACTCACACTTTCACTTCTTGCTCCAACTTCTCTCTAGAAATTCTAAGCTTTCGAAGTGCCAAAGTTCAAAGTTCTTAAGTTTCTTGAAGTTCTTGAGAGATAACACCAAACCACCTCCAAAAACCACCCCTAGATCTTTAGAGTAGCCTAGTTTAGTTATCAAAGTTGTTTCTAGGAAGAGAAAATCCATCTCTCTTCCTTTCGAAGCACTTCGGAGCCGTTACGCAGCCAATTCGCAAAACCGACAATCAACTTTCAAAATCGACCAACCGCCAAGAAGTAAGGTAGAGTCCCTTGTCCCCTAACTCAACGTATAGCGTAGAACCGCATGTGGAAAAATAACATGTCTTTACTCTTTAGTTCAAATTATAACATGAAATATTTTTAAGTAGATAAGGTTATCTATCGCTTATAATATTTAGAATGCATGATGGTTAACAAACTCGTTTTGCTATTGGTGGTATGAACGTGTTGAATAATGAACTTTTACTTCAATAAACATGTGTTGTTTTGAACTTCCCACAAAGGAAGAAAGAACGATTTTCGAAAGATAAGACTTTATCGTTTGATAGAAGTATTCGTATTTTGATCTTTAGGATGGTTATGAGCATGCATACATGAATTGCTTGTATTACTTGTCTTGTTGTGAAGGATAAGTGATTATCACTCCAAGGGCATCCGTACATGTGGCGCTATGCTTTAAGTGATGATTTGAGCATGATTTGTAATATAGAGTTGGATAATCTTGCTAGTTTAGTTTCAAGATTACAATGAATGAATTATGAGTACGTATGTGAAATGTCCTACCACGGAGTCGTTGTACGAAAACAAGACACAAAAATCGAGAAGGTATAGAGACATGGCACCTAGGGTGTGGTTAATGAAAAGGCATGTTTTGAAAAGGTGAAATGTTTTGGAAACTGCAATGTGGCCGGACGTGGTAGCCCATTATGTGGTGTGTGTTTTGTGTGCCAATGGGAACCCGGTACGGCGGAACCATTGTGAGGATACTCGGGAGACCGGAATGGCGGAACCGAGGTTGGGTGTGTGGCTTGGTTATCCGCGGAGAGGAGCCAATGCAAAGTGTGCCAATGGAAACCCAGTGCGGCGGAACCATTGTGAGGATACTCGGGAGACCGGAACGGCGGAACCGAGGTTGGGTGTGTTAAAAACGATTTTGGAAATGTTGATATGGTTATGAAATGTGGAAAATGGTGACACGGTCTACGAGGAGTCGCGTAGGAGAAACTCGAAAAATCATGGACACCAACGTTAGTTTAGATAATGAATGTGGCTGTGTCGTTGTTAACTATTTTGTCGAATATGTATGAACTATGTGGAAATCATTGAATTTATGATCATTTGTTCGTAAGTTTGGGGTTAATGGGTATGGGTTACTTTATTGAGCTTTTGTAGCTCACGGTGTTACCTTTGGTGACCCTAACATATTATATTGGTGGCGACGCTGGTATAATGTGTTAGATCTTATAGATGAACATGGTGAACTCTACACCTTGGAAGCCTTTGGAGTTGAGGAGCTGGCCAGGATGGAGGAACAGGCGGAGCAGTAGATAGGAACTCTAGTTCTTTCCCTTATTTGAATAAAAGTACTTTTGTAAAGTTTATGATGTAATATTCAGCCAGACTCTATTTAGTTTTCAATGAAAATTTGGTTAAATAACGTTCCAAAATTAGGGGCATTACAACTTGGTATCAAAGCCTTAGGTTCAAAACCTCGGCCATGGGTAGAATGGGTAGAACCATAAGATAGTTTAACCGTTGCATAAACATGAATTGAGTTTAAGTTTACCGTCCCAAATTGGGTGGAATTCTGACAAAACAATCTTTGGATTGAAGCAAGGTGTAGGAAATTGGCAGTACCACCGAGTTGGGAATTCCCAAACAATTGGATGATGACTTAAATCAAGGTTCGAGTGTGGGACGTAGAAACTCGAAAGCATTTTTGGTATTAGTAAACCTTTGTCTAAAAATGTTACTAATTGAGGTTTAAAACTTTCCTTGTAGATGAATCACATGAGTCCCTACCAAGTCAATTTATTAGCTGAAGCTCACCAACTTGCAAGCACCCTAAAGTCAATGACGAACCAACTAGTGGGGGACCCTTATTTCCCCTACTCCTTCCCCTACACTCGTGGCTATTTCCAAGAGCATGGCACCATCCTACTCCCTATCAATGAGGAGGAGGAAGATGATGCCAAAGCAGCACCCGTTCTAGTCCAAATAGCACCCCCTAATGGTGGAATTGAGGAAGGCAATGCTGAAGTAGCACCTACTCCAGCCCCAATAGCACCCCCCGACAACGTGGTCGCGGGAGTTGAGGAGGAACCCGAGGAAGACCCCGAGGAGAAGGAGTTTCCCGAAGAAGAACCAATAGAAATTTAGGGAAATGAGAACTGGGACTCAAACGATGAGGAGATATTTTTTGGAGCAGAACCAGCAGAGTGGGTTATGCCCAACTTCATGGACATACCCGCTGACTCAGGAGATGTACCCCCACCACTTTTCGAGACTGACATAGGCGCGTATAGGGTCGAATTCCCGAATATCTTTTAGACCAGTTAGGAAAGCTTAGCAAGTGGTTGGATCTTTTGTTGTCATTGGAATGCAGTAGGAAGCTTAGGCTAGTAAGCTATCTATGTGGTACTTGTTATTTGGCAATGAAAGAATTATATTTTCCTTTTTGCATATGATCACTGTTTATGTGTACTTGGATTTATTTATGTTCAGTCTACTCCGTACACCGTTAAGTCTAATATATAATTTTTCTTTATTGTAGATATGGATAGCCGCACCTTTGCTGCCCCGATCACAGTAGCAAATCTGTTATATTACAAGACCTTGCTAGCACTCGAGACCCTTATTCCCATACCCCACCTGGGAGTCCGCGACCCCGAGACCGGTGATCAGCTATACGAGCTAGTTGTGATGACACCCTTTACCAATGAGGATCAGCACATGGCAGTCGACCCTCTGGACCCACAGCTTAGGGAGCTAGCCGAGAAGATTCGCCAAGAGGGGGAGCGTTGGCTCAAAATAAGAGAGAAGGAATGGATGGAGTAGTTGAGAGAGTTTTTCGGACTCATTCCACCTCGTCAGAAGAGTAGTAGTATTAAAATAAGATTCTGATAGCTTGAGTTACCCTTGAGAGCACTAAGGCTAGAAGGACCATGTAGTAGGAATGTGTAGGATCGTTTCAACTTGTACTAGGAATCTTATCTTATTTGTCTTATAGTAGAACTCTATGCTTATGATTGTAATATCCTGTTTATCTATGAGAAGCTTGCCTTGTTTTAAGAGTACTGTTGCATATATATGATAAATTGCGTTTAACTTCTAGAAAGATATACCTTTTACAAAAGAAAAATTGTTAAATAGACTAAAACTCCCCCTTTTAATTCGTAGATGGTGAACCGATGCAGTGGACTAGGGTATGAAAGTGGTGAATCCTCTAACACAAACCCCGATCTAACCCAAGTCATGCAAGCATTTGTAGCTACTCTGAATGCCAACCGCCGAAACCAAAACCGCGATGATGAGCCTATGACCCGAACCAGAGCGATGAACGAATTTTGCAAACGCCGACCTCCGACCTTCAACGAAGATACCAACCCCACTGTGGCTGAAACATGGCTGAAAGAAGTCAAGGTGATCCTGGACACCTTGGAGATTACTCAAAATGGAGATCGTGTAGCATTAGCCATATATACTAGCTGAAAGGAGAAGCCCGCTACTGGTGGGATCTGATGGAGGCAACCCAAGCCATAGCCACCATGACATTTGCCGAGTTTGAAACTCTGTTTCTCGACAAGTACTTTCCCACGCCTCTTCATTTGGCTAGGGAACAAGAGTTCCTAAACCTGAAACAAGGAATGATGATCATTACCCAATATGCGGCCAAATTCAAGGAACTGTCTCGTTACGCCCAAACTGCCATTGCAACGGAGGACAAGAAGGCGATAAGGTTTGAGTGGGGGTTGACCACTGCTAGAAGGGCTGTGGTAGCTCAGGCTTTTCCCACCTATACTGGCGTTGTGAAGTGTGCTCTTCGACTGGAGAGTGAGGAAATTGACTTCAAAACCCGATGGAGGAAGGCAACAGGCAACACTGGCGGACCGATCCGAACTCAACCTTCCAACAACAACCGCGGACCATACCCTACCAAACCCTTCACCCCGACCTAAGGCAATCAACCACGGAAAACTGCAGCATCAGGGCATGGTGGACCCCAGAGGGCGACATGCAATAGTTCCGTGCTCCCGCCGCCGAACCTGCAACAAGTCACTAGGGTAGTGGTTGCCTAATGACCCTCAGATGATCAAGTTAGATCTCAGGAGAAGTATGTAGGTCTAGGGTTAGGGTAGAATGACATACATCTCTAGGTTAGAATCCCTTCGTATTTATAAACCTTGGCTTGCTTGGCCTCCAAGCTAGCGCGTGGAGGGTCCGCTCGGGTAACCGCCTCGGGTGATGTCATAAAGGATTTAGGGGATAAGACAGTTATGGAGCACATGGCCAGGTCAGACCCCAATAATTATCCTTATGGCATAACCACGTGGGCTCCTCCTAGAGTAACCGTTCTCCTTCAAGTGTCCTTGGGGGGTCGGGGTTGCAAACGTACCAATCCAATAGTCAACAGCAGGATCCCGACTGGACCTCCACTTACCGAGCAACACACCGAGGGAAACACCATGATCCTCTAGATTCTTCTGTCATTGCGGGTAGGGATCCTCATGACAGCTCGGTGCTGTACGACTCAGGGGGACTATCGAGCCTCGGTCAAAGCCACTACACTGAAGCTGAAATAGAGGTGAAGTGGAGCTGTTTTCACAGCTTATTGGGTGTGTGAGGTGGCTCCGGTGGTGGTGGTCAGGGCCGGCTTTGAGATTCTTGGGGTCTAAGACAAACTTATAAGGGGAAAAAAATATTCATATGGGGAAGAAAAAAAGAGGCTCCTAATACTTGAACAATGTACCTTTTGGGTAGAAGAACTTAGTTTTTCCACTAGACTAGCTAGCTTATTTGTTATATAAGAGCTAGATTAAATATATATTACATATCTGGTTATACCTATCTGGGGCCCTAATTTTGATCCAAAATTCGATGGCTTAAGTCCGCCGCCTTGCTCGTCTCAGCTCAGAGCTAGCCCTACTAGAGTGGTGATATCCAGTGGTGGTGGGAGGTGGTGTGGGGCTCGGTTTCCTCCTCCTCTCTCTACCTCTCACGCTACATCTCTCTCTCTTTCTCTCTTTCTCTGGTGAAAAAAAAAGAAAGAAAGAAAGGAGACAACTTACCTGGGAAGGAAATAAGGTTGGTGAGATAAATGGCCTAAAGAGAAGGCCACGTAGGAAGAAGATTTTTGGCTGGGAAGCATTCAAGCATAAGTGTAGAACTTGAGCATCTAGTACACAGTGGTTGGGCATTCGAAAAGCTTCGAGCATTCAAAGTGTTAGACTTTGAGCATTCAAGCTTAGAGCTTGAGAACAGATGATATCTTGTTGATGTTATGGCATAAAGCCAGTTGAGATAGTGGGCGTAGAGCCGCTGAGATAGCGAGCATAGAGCTGCTGAGATGGCTTGACGATAGTGAGCATGAAGTGAGTGCAGAGTTGTGAACAGGTACAGACATAGAGCCGCTGCTGAGTGATGGTGAGCTTAGAGCTGTTGAACATAGTGAACACGGGTATGGAGCCTAGGGCGGTTATGGGAGTAGAGCCTTTGAGATGGTGAGGTAGTGAGCATAGGGCCGCTGAGATGGTGAATATAGAGATGCTGAGAGGTAGTGAAGCTGCTAAGATGGTGGAATGAAACTGCTGAGATGATAAGCTGGGGGTTGTTGAGCTTAGAGCTACCGATAGTGATTTGAGCTCAGTGCTACCAGATGAATGAATACGGAGCTATTGAGCACATGGCTGTTGAATGATAGCAAGCTTAGAGCTGTTGAGGTAAGGGAGCCATTGACTGGCTTTGATGGGCACGCGGTGCTGCTGCATAGTGAGTGCAGGGTCATTTGAGGTAACGAGCGCAGAGCTGTTGAGGTAGTTATAGGCATAGAGTCGCTGAGGTAAGTGCAGAGTTATTCGAGAGACTTGGGCACAGGGCTGTTGAGTGACTTGAGCAACTTGGGTACAGGGCTGCTGAGCTTGTGCTATCGTAGTTTGGTGGTAGTGAGCATGGAGCCATTGAGATAATAAACACGTGGTGCTGTTCAGCTTGGTGAACATGGAACTATTGTTAAGACAGTGGAGCCTTTTGAGTAGCTTTGATAGCAGTGGGCATGAGCATCGAGCTGCTAAATGATGGCGAGCTTAGAGCTGTTTGAATGATAAAGCCTTTGGAACTACTGAAATGATGAGCTCGAGGCTTGTTGGGTGGCTGTGATGGGGGGGCACAGGGCCTCTGAGAGTGAGCTTGGTGAAGTTACCGAGATGGTTTGAATATGGAACTTCGTTGGTAAATGAATGCAGGGTTGCTGAATGAATGAGGTAGTACGCACGGGGCTGCTGAGTGAGCTTTAGAGCCGATAATAGGAATGGTTGAGTAGCTTGACTATTGTAGGCGAGCACGGAGCAAGAGCTTGGGTTTGATAATCCTTGGTGATCAAGTGAACGGTAGTTATGAACTTACTATTATGGAAAGAGAGCTTCCTTATGTTCAGGCATGCCCCCAAGGTTGATTCAATCAATGTTGATTAATGGTTTTGTTGGTCGAGGACCCAAAACCTCATTTTTGCTTGAATTTGGTGCACCGAGCAGGATCTACTGTAGGAAATAGATTAGGAGGCCAGGAGATCGATCCAGCGGCCACATAGCCGAAGGATCAAAGTCTCGGCCGCGTAATCACTTGATTTCCAGAGTTCTATAAAAGCCGAGACTTCGGCGTTTTTATTTTCACTTTTCTCCTTCTCTCTTCGTTCCATTCTATCGGAGACCTCCACCGAGGATCTCTTCACTTCTTTTCTCCTTCATTCCCGTCGGGTCCGGGCCATGGGTGGCGTGCGATCAACGATCGTGGAGGGAGTCTGCGATGTCTTGATGCTTGATTAGGGATCCTCGCATGGGGGGCTTGCTTCCGTGACGCGGAACTCCTGGGGTGGCGCTTGTACGCGGTATGATGATTTTTCTGGGCCACGTGGTGATTCTTTTGAGCCTTGAGATGTCTTTTCTGCACCACAGTACTTCTTTGGTAAAGGTCACCCCGGGGGTGTCCCCATCTTTTTTCAGCTGGTCTCTAGTGTTCAGACCACCAGAGGATTCGGCATCCTCTTCTCCTTCTTTCTTGTTTTATTCTATTCTTCATGCATAGGTTAGTCCGACAGGAAACCTATGTATAGTTTGTTTAAGGAAATGTGGGATGATTCACCTTGTGATGTAAAAAGCTTTTGTTATACGAAACAAAATCTTTTGCTCTGATATGTGATTGTGTATGCTGCATTTGCGCTGTTTTGTTTAGTATAAAAATTGTATCTCGACAAATTGAGCAGAACCGTGGAACTTCTCTGTAAGACAGTCATTCTGGCGGCCGAGGGATCGATTCGTCTTCCTGGGGTTGACTTTGAGTCAGCCTTGATTTTCATGGGCCGGGGAATCGATCCTACGGCCGTTATATCGAAGTGTCGGCTGAGAGACCGACTTGGTTAATGTGGATTTTAGAATCCGATTCCGATTCGAACTAGGACTCAGCCTAGCCTATAAGTACGCATTCTACGAACCCGATGGTTTGCTAGCAGCAGTTTCTTACTTATGGCACAACCGGTTCTTGATTAGTGGTTGGATTCCTTCAACAGTTTTGACCGTCTACACTTTAAGTGCTTTGGTATACACTTTGTCTTCTCTCTTCGCCAAGTTCCTGTGAATTTTGCTTTTCTTCATGCAACCACTAGCTTGTGGGATCCTATTCTTCAGGTTTTTCGATTTGGAAGAGAAGAATTGTGCCCTACCATTGAGTAGTTCACAACTATTATGGGGCATTCGGATAAAGAAGGTCTCATTTCCCCTAACCCTTTGTTTAACCGTGGTAACCTTTTGAAGGCCTTACTCCAAGTTCAGAAACACAAATTCAAATTTTTCATGGTGAATGGAAGGTTGGAAACCCTGCAGCTTATTCAGCGTTTTGGTGTAGCTGAAGCTCATCGCCAAATTCCTCAACAGAAGGCGTGCTTTCATGCGCCGTGTGTCTGTCTTC
The DNA here is from genome assembly GCF_030253575.1 of Rhododendron vialii. NCBI lineage: Eukaryota > Viridiplantae > Streptophyta > Magnoliopsida > Ericales > Ericaceae > Rhododendron > Rhododendron vialii. Next base: position 23,448,441 of record NC_080557.1, on the reverse strand, counting down.
TCCACTATCACTTGTTGGCCCATCCTCTGGCCATGCTGAGTCTATGCTACTTGATTTCGCCCAAGAAATTGGAAACCGTGTAGGTTTTGCTAGTGTAGTGTTGGCAGAGACCTTGATAGGTCTTGATGCAGTGAAGGGTAATCCAACAGCCCAGTTCTCATGCAGTCCTTTGTTACTACAGGTTCGCTCTTGTTTATTGTCAAGTTATCTTTCCGCTCATCACTCTTTTGTTTTGACTCACATGTTCTCACAACTCGCAATTTTCCCTTGTTTTCTATAGGCATGGCTTTATGAGAAGCTGAGGGTATGGGATGTGCCAAAGCAACTTCCCTATAGTTCAGACAAATACACGGAGCGTCATGTGACCAGACGGCTTCCAACTGAGGCTGCTTGGAAGGTGTGGATGGAGACTCGCAAGGGCGATCAGATCCAATGGGTTTGCCCCTGGTATGGCATTGGAAGCATGACTATGAGTACCATGAGCCATTTTGGTGTTGTGGTGATTTGTATAACTCGAGTTACCTTCTACTTTCCTGCTTGCTTTCAATGACAGTTCGGGGCTGAACAAGCTAAGGTGCTGGGTGTAGACACCTCCCAAACGGGGCATTGCCATATAGATTGATCGTTGCTGTTTGTTTGGTTGTTTGCTTCATAAACCAAAATCGTGGACATTCCCATGGCTAGGAACATCGCCACACGATAACGGTTATCGTCAAAACAGAGTCGCCACCTAGTTTATGAAAACTAGGAAAATAAGATAGAGATTCTGGGTACGGGAGCCAAAAGTACAATAAGGGGAAGGTGTTAGGCACCCATCTTTGCCCAGCAATGAGACTAGCCCATAATTGTTCAACATACAATTAACACATGCCTTATTTAATCCTAACACATAGATTTGATTAATTAGCCTTTACACAGTTAATGGTGAGCCGAGACGATAATTGAAACATGCATCAGAAAGACAGAATAAAACAAGATGTCCCAGGGAGATGGATCTCGCGGCTAGTGAATGGATGTCACGGTCGAGAGATCCTCTTGGTTCAATGTACCGACAGATGGATCGAAGATCTAGCCGATGTTCTTCCTCACACCAGACTAAATAATTAATAGAGAATCAAAATGTTACAGTTAGTATGCATACACTGAAAATAAAATGAACCAAAGGCCCCTGGGCCTCACCACCTTGATCCCTCAGTGGCTTGATTGCTTCGGATTTGGGGGTGATTGACTGATTTGCTTCTCGAAAACCCTAAGGTTAGGGTTTGTACTTCGGGACTTGATCGTCGGATCGCGATTGCCTTCGGGTGGTTAGGGCTTTTGTAGATAGGATATGACAGAGTATATTGGCAGGGTTTCATGGGTAGAGGGGGTGTATTGGCATATTAATTTCGGAACCCTAAGGGCTCTTTATATAGGCAATTGGTGACTCACTCTGGCCAATCAAATGGCGTGAATCAATAAGGAATTCTAGGGCAATAAGATCTCTAGATGATTATGCTTTCATAGCTCGAACGCATCAGATCAAACGTATGACAGAACATTCTAGAATTTGAAAAATAAACGATCTGGCGGCCGGTTAAAGGATCCGGCGGCCGAAGGATAGTTTTGGCGATCGATTCTAGCTGCCGAAGAATCGATCTCTTAGGGAGATTTTCAAGCAACATGTTTCACGGGTGAAAGAATGATGTTGAGGTCGTGAGATCAATATTTCATGGCTAGAGAGAGTGTATGAACATGTTAATTTCGGAACCCTAAAGGCCCTTTATATAGGCAATTGGTGACTCACTCCGGCCAATTAAAACGCACGATTAAATCGGAAGTATATATGCAAAAGACCTCTTTTTGCAATCTCCTTACGTAGCCTGAACGCATCGGGATTTGGCTACTGGGGTTTTGTGAACGGATCAAACGTATGACAGAATATTCCAGAATCTGGAAAATAAACGATCTGGCGGCCGAGCAAATGATCTAGCGACCGAAGGATTGATGTTGCGGCTGAGGGATAGGCCTAGCGGCCGAGTGCTCGACCTCTCAGGGAGATTTTCATGCTACATGTTTCACGGGTGAAAGAATGATGCTGAGGCTGTGAGATCAATGCTATGGCCGACAGATGGATTCTCCTAAGATACTGTACTTCTGTCTGAAAGGCTATTTGGCTCTAGATTGGGTCCTCTAAGTGGCTAAAAGTACTTACCAAAAGTCCATGGGTTCGCGAGAAGTCAATCAGCAATCACTGTATCCATTAATCATCGGGATGGTCCCCAAGGTGGGACTTGAAATAATTGTTAGGCCAAATTGGGGTGTCTACAGATGCCCCTCTTTGACTAAACTTAGACGGATCGCGAGGCATGTTTATGTAAGAGTCAAAGCCGTAAAACAACTTCAATTTGGTCGAACCACTATTCCAAGGGTTTTCGAAAAAGGTTTTAGTTATGGTCGGGCCGGGAGGCTGCCTACGTATTCCACAAGGGAAATTCAGACCAACCGTAGTTCGGGGCAATAAAGAAAAATAAAAAGTTTGGAGGGTTGAGAGCAGAAGATGTACCTTCGGGTTTTAAAAGCCGTAGTGCAACGTACCTGGCCAATGCTAGGATTTTGGCGGAGAGTAGTTGAAAGAGCGCAGAGCTGCTAGAGAAATTTTTGCGGAGAGCTTCTTCAGAATTTTGGGGTAGATCAATACACAGCGGGTGACTCGTTTGCTTTTCTTGATCATCTTTGTCACGCCCTCGATTTTTAACATAAATTAACAATACCATTTGAAATACAAAGTCCTCACAATCGTACGTACATAACCCCAAAATACAATACAGTTTCCAAATATCCACAAACTGGCCTACAATTACAACTTTTCGAAATAGGAGTTTCATAACAAGCGGTTTGTTTTACAAGGAATATAAAGTACTCTCCAAAAAATAGCTTTACTTGATAACGCCAGCATGCACTTCAAGCATTCCATGACCATGACCTGCAATGAACCTGAAATGGTAGGTTGAGCAAACACGTGCCCAGTAGAGAATTCTATACTCAAACTATATGTAAATTTGATGAATCATGCACCATGAATGAGTGAATAATGACAGATATGCCCATAGTATGAGTGACTACCAACAAGCTGCAAGCTATAGTCTAAGGGTCCTAAACTCCACATAAATGTCACTAACCGTTTACTCATCGGACTAGATACATCAGTGAACCCACGTCCATCCACCTTAGTCTACAACCCATTTAAATCATTTTATTATTCTTCGTACGATATTACAATCTTTCTCGTGTCTACAGTCATCATCAAATCCCTTCACTACATAATCTTTCCTTTCAATCAAATATTTCCATCAATAGTTACTAGGGTCACCTCGGGTCTAGTTCCCTCGAGCGCAGGGTCACCCAGAGTCTATTCCCTTAATAGCAATAATCAGTTGGGTCACCTCGGGTCTAGTTCCCTCGAGCGCAGGGTCACCCCGAGTCTTTTCCCTCAATAGCAATAATCAATTGGGTCACCTCGGGTCTAGTTCCCTCGAGCGTAGGGTCACCCCGAGTCTTTTCCCTCAATAACGACCACTTGGGTCACCGTTCACATTTTTCATAATCGTCATCGTTTCATAATCAATTTCATCATCACTCTGCCAAGTGTATCACAAAACTTTAATCAACCCTTGCATAGCTCCACAAATGTGCAGGTTCATACATTTTCATTAGTTTCTACACTTGAACCTCGTAGGACGGGTGCCAAAAGAATTGAAAGACTTGACGATTCGTGAGGACACCAGCTATTATATCATCTCAACAGTTGTTTCACAACATCGATTTTCACTTCAAGCATTCTAAACAATTTACCAATCCACCACACATCCTCACCGTACGTTTAAGTACACCCCCGTACCTTCACATACCACATATCAGCCCACGTCTAGACTCTGCGATGCCCCGGTCTTCTAGTTTCTATACTTGGAGTCCGTAAAGCATATACTAAAGGAATCTAAAGAATCCCATGAGTCGAGAGAAAATGGATTGCAAGACTACTCATCGGGTCCCTAGACATGTTCAAGTGTATCGTTTGGGTATTTCAATGTGTAATAACGCCCATTTCTTATTTCTTAACACAACGAGTTTATTTATGACCATCGGACACCACTCTAGTGTGAAACAAGTAACACTCTTCAAAACACTAGAAAGAATGCATAACCAAACCCATTAGAGTCGACGAGAAGTTTCAAAATATGATTTGGAAGAAATAGGGAAGCATCTGAAAGATATTGCAGCAGCTCAATCTCCTACCGGTAGGTGAACGAGTCCTGCCGGTAGAACTTGACCTACCAGTAGGTTAAAGCTCCTACCGGTAGAAACTGGAAACAGGAAGGCCAACATTTGAACGAAAACTTGACCTACCGAGGATGGCAACTCAATACATCATCTGCGGCGGAAATCTATATCGAAGGTCACCCTATGGCATGCACAAGTTATGCATCCATGGCACAGAGGCAAAAAGGGTAATGGAGGAGATTCATGAAGGTGTGTGCAGCACTCACATGAATGACATAATACTTGCCAAGAAGGTCCTCAGGCAGGGATATTTCTGGTCTACCATGGAGATAGAATGTGTGGAACACGTACGACGATGTCACAAATGCTAGATCCATGCCAACCTCACGCATGTCCCGCCATCTGAACTACATCAAATGACCTCGCCATGGCCTTTCTCGGTAAAGGGAATTGATGTCATCGAGAGAATTATGCCAGCAGCATCTAATGGCCACAAATTCATCTTGGTGGTTGTCGATTACTTCACGAAATGGGTAGAATCTGCTCCTTATGCCACGTTGACCGCAGTTCAAGTTGCGCACTTTATCAAACAAAACATCATCTACCGATACAGAGTCCCTCAGGCATTTGTATCTGACAATGGGGTTCATTTCAAGGGAAGAGCCAGGAAAGTTTTGGATGAGTTTCAAATTCAAGTACACAAGTTAACCACCTATCGGCTGCAAACCAACGGAGCCGTAGAATCGGCTAATAAAACAATCAAGGCCATCCTGGAAAAGACCATTCAATCCTCAAGAGATTGGCATGAGCAGTTGCCGCTAGCTTTATGGGGATATCACACATTTGTAAGTACACCAACAGGGGTAACCCCGTTACTCTTTGGTTTACGGTATGGAGGTTGTACTTCCCATTGAGTTGGAAGTTCCATCTCTTCGAACTATGATCGAGTGTGAGGTCCAGAAGGTAGAGTGGTTAAGCAATCGATTTGAAGAGCTCATGTTGTTCGATGAACGCCAGTTGAGGGCTCTCTATCATATTCAAAGGTATCAAGGGAGAATTGCATGCTCGTTCAATAAAAAGGTGAAGCCTAGGGACTTGTCAGAAGGTGATATGGTTTTAAAGGAAATCCAAGCACCAATTTACGATCCGCGTGGAAAGTTCCGACTGAAGTGGTTCGAGCCATACATTATCAAGACCATCCTATTCGGAGGAGCTGCGCAGCTTATTGACTTGGACAGAAACGAATTTTCAACTTTGGTCAACCTGGTTTAACTCAAGCGCTATTACCCTTAAGAGAGGCTCGCTGGGCTGAAAACCGCAAGGGCGGGCAGACCCAGGCAAAAGTTAGAGCAAAGGCCTGCTAGGATTGAAAATCCGCAAGGGCATCCTAGGCAAAAATTAAGCCATGCAATAAATGAGATCGCTAAACCAAAAACCCGAAAGGGCGGTACTAGGCAAAATTTAGAGCACAAAAGAAAAGTGTTAAGACTAGAGCGAACCCTAACCTGAACTATGTTATGACCTGATTCCTTTGCCATAAGGATACGTACGCAGCCTTACTCTGAGGTCCGGTCACGATCAATCAAAATAAAAATCCAGGTTGCGAGAATTCAAAGCACTGAATCAAAAAGAGGGAAGCCCTCCACGACTCATTTTATTACAATAACTGCTTCTAATACATAAGGCTGAGCATGATTTTCAAGAACAAAAAGCACAACATGATGAAGATAAGGTCCACAATTTATTCCATGGTCAGGGTAGTAGGATTGAGTCAGTTTCCTTGAGCTCCAGCTCTTGTGGCAATATCTCTCCTAAGCCACTTTCGGTAGCTCACGCGAACCATCACAGACGGATAAGGGTGTGCATCGGTCACTCCACGAGTTCTCCAAAACCGCTGATAGTTGCAAAGAACAGAATGGCGAAACAAGGGCAGAACAACATCGACCATAACCTCTGCAGGGGCCTCCTATCTAAGGCCGAGCTGACTTTGAATCCGGTATGGGATATAGAAAGTAAAGGCCTCTAAACCAGCAAGGACGACCCATTGGGGGCCCATGAAGTGCACAATCATAGGAGGGAGATCTAGCCACAAACACCTCCACGAAACGGTCTCAGCTCGCAGACACCTAAAGAAGTTGACCCACTCAAAAACTCGTCTGTCCGCAAACTCAAAGCATCGGAGGGACAACAACCTAGCCTCATATGCCCAATTGCCAGGAGGAATGGTCTGCACATTCACCTTATCACAAAGCCAGATCTACAAAAGAGAGAAAAACAAGTAAGAAACCATAGGAAGCCGAACCGAGTGGTGAGGTAAAACGAGAACGTGAGAAAAACTCGAAAAAGGAGAGCCGAGTGAGAAGCCAACCTGTAGGAGGAGAGGACTACCCCCAAAAGCCTTAGTTTCTCCAGAACGAACCTTATCCAAACCTATCAATGTCTCAGCCAAAACCATCGGAATCACGTTCTTTCGAGCCTCAATTTGAATGGCAATGCTGACCAGAGCTGAGCCAACATGACCAGTGGAGAGTACCAAAAGGTAGGCTGCAAGCAGGCACATGCAGAGGGGAGTCATGCACCGAGTTTGATAAGTTATGTCCGCAAGATCATCAGGGGGAGAAAATATCTCAATAAGTCGCATCACGTTGAGGCGACCATCGCTAACTAAGTAACAGGCAGCGCCGCTACTCAATCCAAGGGCTGCGGATAAAACCTTATGGATGCTCTCACGAACAGGAGGGATAATGACTTCTCCCGAGCCAAAACCGCCAAGGTACGCACGGAACTCCTCCACGATCGGACAAAGTTCTTGCTCGCCAAAATGGAACACATGGACCTCGGGGTCCCAAAGACTCGCGGCTGCCCTCAAAAACTTGGGGCAAAGACGGATGTTGTGAAGGTACCTCATGGAGTAGAGGCCATGAGCCCGGAAGTTGAGCCAACAACGCCCTCCATCGAAACCAACCATGGGCGGAGTGAACCGGTGAGCGAAAGGGCCATTGGGTGGAAGAGTGAGCTTTAGAAGAATGAGACTTGAGTGGGGTGGAAAGAATTTGGAGTTAAAGGCATGAATTTATAGGAAGGATGGAGGGAACAACTTCAACTTTTAAGGAGCCTTAGGTTTCAAAAGTGCAAATTTTCCATGAGTCTTGCATAGGAAAAGGCTTGGTCATAGCATGAAAGTACAATGCAGACATGCATTGGCTTTGAAATGCCTTTGCATAGGTCAAACTTCAACCTCCGTGCAAAATGCCTTGGGAAACAACAAAATGCAAAGTGTCAGGAAGATAACCTCGCGTGGCATAGTAGAGCCACACACAGCGTATTAGATATAGGAAAATCAGCATGGTATAGCTTTGGTACCCCGTGAAACCTTGAGGAGTAACGCACGACGTTTTGAAAGAATGCACGGCATACTGCATCTGCATTTCTGTAGTTTTTGACAGCAAGAGCATGGAATGGATTTGAGGCATCTTAGGGCACCACCAACCACCAGAACACACTCCAACAAGTATTTGGGACTTCAAGGATGTTTCATTTTGAGTCAACAAATTCAAGGTCGTGGTGCAAAAAGTCAACATAATCCCATTCTTAAGCCGTGTCAAGATGTCAAATCACATCTCGGATCGTTTCAAGTTATTTTCTCGAGTCTCACAAGTCACATAGGTCAAATGTAACTTGGTCCAAGTTTTGGTTCGGGTCCCAAGTCGAAATTTGAAGTTGTCACCTTCCAGAGTCAATAGTTTTCAAGCTTATTCCAAGCATAAGTTCAAACTTTTAGGTTACATATCAAGTTTCGAAGTCTGTCATAGTCGTATTCAAACCCGTGGCAAGGGCATTTATGTAAATTCTTAGGTAAAGCATCAATTTTTCCAAGTTCGTTTAATTACTTCTTCGATTTCTACTTCTATGTCAATCATTGCAAACCATGCATTGGACTCAGTTTTATGATCTATGGCTACTCATACATTTTGGTGAGTGTCTTAGTTATTCCATTCTCGTTGAACAGCAGCAATAAAAGAGATTGAATGATAAGGACATTGAAAGAACAATTTCTATGCATAAATTCCCGGGCATCCATCAGTCGAAGTACATAAATAAAATAAGGCTTGCAAGCCTAATGCACAAAATCCTATCTTCCAAGGGTAAACAGGCACCCTACAAAAGGAAGCACGAAGGCTCCGTCAAAAGACAAAAAGCAAAAAAAGAGAAAACTCAGTCCTCATCCTCGTCTCTGTCCTCACCCACCTCCTCGTCCTCCTCAAAGACCTCCTCATTTTCCTCGGAGCTGACAACTTCCTGAGTGCGAGTCACCCTGGGCACGGCACTACCGGAGGTGTCCTCCAGATCAATGTCTGTAGGCTCCTCAGTCTCCTCTGAAACGACAATAGGCTCTTCCTTGGTGCCGCCAGAGTGTCGTTGTCTCTTTGACGGACGTTCCTCCCGAGAGCCAGCAGAAGAAGCCTGTTGCATAGGCATATGAACAGACTTCTTGCGTAGCCCCCGAGCAACTCCTCCTCTAGCTTGCAATAGCACAGCATTCATATAGCATTCGCATCGTAATCATGTGTTAGGGTAATCGAGAACGACTAAGATTTAAGGGTTTACCATCATCCCTCCAGCACGAGTCAATACCGGTGGGGAGTGGCCCATGGCATATTGCCGCACAAGTTGCTCCAGGCCTGTCATGGCCACTGCCATCTCCCTAGCATACTCCGGAGTCACCTGCGCAATAAAAGGCATGATTAGAATGGGCAGCAATAATAATACATTCACAAATGGAAACATGTCATACCTGAGCAATGAACTCTGAAGGCTCGACCGTGGGACGTGGAATCTCCACTAGGCTAGGAACTCCCTGAGCAGTCACCACATCTACTGTCCAGGAGAGTGTAGGCAACCTGGCTCCACTCAGACTTGCACTGCCGTCGCGAGAACCCTCACCTCATCTACCTCCATCTCCTCTTCTTCCTCCCTTACTACCTTTACCACCTTATGCCTACCGTTGCGCCTCCCAGGCAGCACGAATCCCAAAACCTTGCATCAGGTACTGAGCCTGGTACTCCGCATAGTCAGCACCGGCCTGAAACAACGGCTCAAGCTGAGGGTCCGGCTACGTGAACCGCTCAACCTCCTCCAACATATACTGGCTTATCCTCTGCACAAAGGGAGGAAGTGGCCCAGGGACTCGAAAAGTGTCCAGCCTTAATGACTGACGTGATACCCGATCACCCAGGTACCACTCCCAGCCGTAAGGGGACTCAAGCAGCACTTTCCCCCTCGCCACCGCTCTGCTCTGAGCCACCTATGGGATGTCGAATCCATCCCAGATGCGCCAGTACACCTGCAGTCAAGAGTGTGAGATATTATTATGCTGATGAAATGTGTGAATCAAGCATTTAAAGGAAGTATAGATACCTGATCAAGGCGCAGCTCATCCAAGTACAGTCGGTAGGCATTTAAGTCGCCTTTCCCTTTCTTCACACCCCGATACTCCTTTGACCAACGGAGAGCCCGAAGAAGTATCATGTCGTCAAGACACGATGTCATGGGAGGGTACATGTCTAGTACCTCGTACGTCCAAAGCTGCAAATCAAAGCATTAAGAGTTAGCACAAGGCATGCAATGAATGAATGGAAAGCTAACAAATGTTAAAAGGCAGAGTTTCAAGCTATACCTCTCAGACTCTCCAATAGTCGCCGAGGCTCTTCCCTGCTCCTCAGGAAAGAGACCCCATGAAGGCATAGCACGCCCCCAAAGCCGCACTGCCCCAGCCGAAACGGGCAATCTCCCCGATATTCCTCAACGCATGCAGGAAAGAAAGGTGTACTAGGTTGCGCCTGTTGGGAAACAGGGACGTACCAAGTACGTACAAAAGGAAGCACCTCATCATCTGCTCCTCCGAGACACTACCCACCGGAGGCTCTGTCCAAAAGTCTAAAAGCTGGGCGTATGGTGCATCCCCCTTCTTTGCCCTCAACCTGTACCCCAGGAGATGCCTCTAAAGCTCAGGGTGTAACGACCCGGATTTTTTTCCTATTTTTTTTTCGAATAAAGAAATTATTTTTTTAATCAAATAGTCTATAGTAATCGATTAATTATTTAAAAGTGTAATTAGATTAAACTAGAACCTAGATTAATTTTTGGTGATTAAAATTAGTTTAGCTTATACATTATTAATTAGCTTGTAACTATGTATAAGTGTGTCTATATATCTATAAAATAGATATTAGTAACCATCCCACAATTTATGGGATTTGGATACCCATCCCTCACCTATCTCTCCCTCTATCTCTATCTTTTCACTTATCCACTCCCTTTCAAACTCTTCCTAAACTATATCTCTCTCTAATCTCTATAACATCCCACTCTCCTACCTTCCTCCAGTACTCCCTCTATATTATTCCATGTCTACTACAAAACCAAACCCATCTTTCCCATTCCATTTTATTCGGCTATGAGAGAGAGAGAGAGAGAGAGAGAGAGAAGAAATCTGGAAAAAGAAGAAGAGAAGAAAAAGAAAAGATCGATTCACACAATTTCATTTTTCGTCCATATCACGTACCTCTGTTCATGGCCTTTTTCTTCCCTGTTGATATCATTTTTAGGCTTGAGTTTCTTCAAAAATGTTGTAGAGGGGGTCGAGAGCTTCGATTTCAACCAAAGAATCGCCCAAAACGGTCAAGAATTGATAGAGTTATCACCATTCAAAGTTTGGTTAAATTCTCGAATTCTGATTTCCAGGCAGATTCAGCGACCCTTCTAAACTTTCATTTTTCTCCTACTTAGAGTGGTTTCGGGCTTAGACTTCTTCACAAAAGTTGTAGAGTGTTTCAAGATCTTCGCTTTAGACGCAAGAATCATCCAAAACGGCAGATGTTTGGTCAAATTATTCCAGCCCTACGTTGCTGCTAGAATACTCATCTTTCGCCGCCAAACGAAAACCCACCGGACTCCACCAAATCATTTTATCCGGATTAAAGGTAGTATAATCGCTTCCCTACTCTCTCCTAAGTATATTATGTCTTTACATATTAGTTTTTAACATTTCAGAGTAGAAGAAATCGATTCCGACGTCGCACGACCGAATTCGGTGCTCCCCTGTTTTGTTCGGCTATAAACAGTGAATGTGAAAGTATGTGATGGATTTTGATTTGTTTTGATTAAATCACACTTTAGGCCATTATAATTACACTGTATAGTATTCTGTTCCGGCCCAAATCAATATATTAAACTACAATCGGCCTCCGAGTTTCTTAAATTTGTAGTTTTGGCCTATAACATGTTTTGTCCTTTTCTTATTGCTGTGTGTATTACCTAGAACTAACAAATAGGTTCTTATCATATTGCTTTTGTTTTAGTACCAATGTTAGTATGATGTTCATAATAAATATATAAGCTCTAATTTTTAATGAAAGAAACAATGTATATGACTACATTAGATAGTATTAGACTACCCTAAAGAAATTTAATATAACAAAGTACATAGAAGAATAAAATGACTATATTACCCTTACATTTGAGTAACGACTAAACCTACCTTCTAGTTTTTAAGAAAATTTCTTGACCGATAAACAAATTTAAGGGCATTGGCCGCTCATAAAATACTACGTGCTTTACTTTCTCGCACCATATTAAATGTTATATTGTTGTCTCATTGAAATGTATCATATTTGAGCTGTTGTTGTTTGTATCATGTTGTACTTGCTAGAATGGACCTAGATGCACTGGGTGGTTACGAGTAGTGAATCATGTAGACGATGATAAGTAAATGGAAAATGGTAAAGTGTTGAAAGTGTGAGTACTGTGTGGATTTTGAATTGAGCCATGACGATGGCAAGGGTAACCAATGGGGCCCTGTGTTGAAATGGGTTACCTGCGGGGCCTGGTGATGAGATATGTTGTGACACTAATGTATGATACGTCATGGGAAGTTTCTCTTTGAGGAAGGGAATAGGTCCCATGAGATGATTATAGTTAGTGAGACGTTAATGTGTGATACGTCATGGGAAGTTTCTCTTTGAGGAAGGGAATAGGTCCCATGAGACGATTATAGTTAGCGTGGGGTAGTGGATGTCCGACCCTAATGTACGATACGTCATGGAATGACTCGATCCTCTTGTTATGGTCTTAAGTGAGAACATGCTAGATACATAATTTAGGTGCGCTCAACTAGGACCCTGGTAAGGATAAATAAGAGGAAGGGTGGACCCATGAGACGATTGTAGTTAGTGGATGTGGGAGGAAAGGATCTCGTGGAGAGGATCCTTAGATTTCATGTAAGATGATGGATAGTAAAGAAAAAGACGATGTGCTATTATGTTGTACCTTATGTGTACTAGCATTTGTTATATTGTTGAACTGCTAACTGTAGAGTAAGGGGTTAGTAGGGTTGGGATTATCTACTGAGTTTCAAAACTCATTATAGTGCCGTTGGGCTGGCATTTCATGCCAGGTAATCAGAAGATCGAAGAACACAATCCTCTTGAAGATGATCAAGATCAGGGAGGACCTCCCAGCTAAGGAAGGGGAGTTTATCGAACCTTGGATGCCTTACCCTTAGAAGCTCTGTTAATTTAAAGTATTGCTATTTAAATTTCCAAAAGTGTTATCACATTCGTCAAACTCTATTTTTATTTCGTTGGGTTGTAAGATAGTTAAGTAGTTTTGAATAAGGTATTTGAGATTTTCACTGCTAAACTCTGTTTAATAAAATTTCATTTCTTAAATTAGTTTTATGAATTATTAAATCAATTAGAAATGATTTAATTAACGTGTCCAAAAATCGGGGCGTAACATAGGGTCTCTCCCCGCCACAACGTCGTAATGGATAGGGTCACCTCCGACCCTCAGACCAATGATCGCCGCAAAGTCCAATGGTGTCACCATCATCTCACCGAAAGAGAAATGGAACGAGTTTGTCGTGTCCCACCACCTTTCGGCGAGTGCCCTCACTACCTAGCGATCGTTGCTCGCCCGTGTCAACATCCTAACAAATTCTCCGAAGCCTGCCTCCCTCACCATCTCCCTTGCTGCCTCAGGGAGCCTCTCCCAGAACTTCGGCACGTCGGCCGCACCCCCGTAACACGAGATCGTGATCGCCTGTTACGACAAATGGATAATATTCAGTAAACAGGCATAATACTCAGAATAGGCATAATATTCTAAAGGATGGAATTGAGAGGCATAGTGAATTGTATTGAAATACGAGTATTAAAGCAAACCTCGTCTCGTCCCAAGGACAGGTGCTGCTGGGAGTCCCTCAGAACTAGGGCCTCGTCATAGGCGGTCCTCTCAGGCCTGTAGGCATCCTGCCGCGCAGGCACCACCACGTGCCGAAGTGGCACGTAAGACTCCTCGGTAAAAGGCCGATCCCTTCCAAGGATCACAGTCGCCTCGTCCACCACAGTCCTCTGTGGAACCAAAACCTCCTCCTCCTCAACCCGTGGCCCCTCGGCCGCTCTAGTCTCAAGCTCGGTCTGCAACTCCCTCTCGCGGGACTCAAGCAAAGCCTTTGCCGGCCCGGGTACCCCTCATACTATCTCCACCAGGTCCTCTAAGGACGCCGTCTCCAAGTAATTGCCCATACCAATGTGCCGCGATGACCTCGCACCTGCTCCACTACCTACGAACATGGCCGGTATCTCCTACTTCTCCGCCAGCTCCTCAGCAACAACGGGGTCCTTCCCTAAGTCGGCCCGAGGCTCCCTCACGGGAGAGGCCTCCGTCTCCTCTGCTGCTCCCTCCGAACTACCACCACCGCGAGCCTCCACGGCCCTCTCCTCTAAACCACCCGCAACCTCCAATTGGCCCGCGGCCTCGTCCCCACTCTTTGGCTCCATTGCACCCGAGCCCTCCGCAACCAAGACCATCACCGGCCACTTTTCCACTGTCGCCACTGTCGCTGCCTACCACGACAGCCGAGGTCGCAGCCTCTTCGGCCATGGCTGCCGGAACCGAGTCCCCCATGGACACCGGAACATCCCCAATCACCGCATCACTCTCCAGAGGGACCGGGGGCAGTGTAACCTCGACCCTTGGTGTTTGATCACCACCGGGCATGTCAATGTCGTCCATGATTGAATGTGAGAGAAAGAGAAAGCCGAGAGAGAGAGAAAGCCGAAAGAGAGATAGAGTTGAGAGAGAGAAATGACCAAAAGAGAGTGATGAGAGAGAAAGATGAACGAGAGAGAGAGAGTGCAGAGAGAGACGAGAGAGAGGGAAATTTTCAAACGATGGGGCGTACTGTGTACGCCTCACCCGTATATATCCCCCTCTCGAACCGAATCGCCTGGAATTAAAAATGGACCGAGTTCACAGCCTATAGCGCTGTACAGCATTCTGACTACAACGCGCGGCATAATGCTTTGTTGAGCCGTACATCCCTCTGTAAGCTACGCGCGGCGTTATGGGTTTTTTCGACAATTGTTCTGAGAATAGTTCTGGCATCCGAAGGCGTTATGTTTGGTTTGCTCGAGTCTATTCAGAGGCAGAGAAAATAGACAGATATAAGGAAAAGGGACTTTCATTCCATTGATCAAACCGAGGTAACCCCCAGAATTCTCATTACATTCGAAAAAGAAGAAGAAGAAGAAACGAAAACAACAACAAAAATGAGAAAAATCCTACTTCTCCTTTTCCTTTTCTTCATTGCCTTCAATCGCTTGCCTCGCCAGATGCATCGTTCGCACCATCCGAACGGTCATTGGAACCGTTTGGATTCCCCTCTGAGTCCTCAGCCCTGGTGCGTACTTGGGGTCCTGCTTGTCATCCAGTTGGTCAAAGGTAAAGTCCTGCAAATTCGACACCGCCCGACGAAGGGTGCGAATAGTAGAGATAAGCCTCGCGATTTGCATAGTAAGTTGCTCGATCTTTTCCTGGTACGAGGCCACTTCGGCCTCCAAGGCAGTGACTCGCGCGACAAGGCTGTTGTCTGCCATTCTTGTGCTCGTAAATCTTCTGTAGTACGGAAGGGATGTGAAGGAACTAAAGAGTTTTGATGGTGGTGCATAGAATGAGGCACCACCATCCTTATAAAAACACGGAAGATGACGAACGGGCACGCCTGCATTAATGGGCATCCTTAAACAAGCCGACTGTTCTCGAAAATCGAAAAGTTGCATGGAAAATTGAAATGCTGCGCGTTGGAATGCTAAGCCGCACGGCATTTTGGCTTTGTAGGATTAAATCCCTTTTCTTAGAAACTGTTCAACCAAGCCACCAAAATCCTCTTGGGATTCAAATATCCCAGCTGTTTTGCAGAAAAATCTTTTAGAAAGTTGTGCTTTGATTGTCCTCCCCCGAGGACTCGCCATATTCGCATTTCTTCGCTATGTTCGTTCTCTGGAACTTGTCATAATTTTCGTCCTTCGGGACTTCTAATAATTTTCCAACCTTCGGGGTTTGCCAAAATATTAGCGTCCCTGTGGACTCACAGTATTCTTGTCTCGTTTCGAATTTTGCCCCCCGAGGGCTCATCTCGACTTTTCGCCCTTCAAGGGCTCGTCTCGTCTCGTATTTTGCCCCCCGAGGGCTTGTCTCGACTTTTTGCCCTTCAGAGGCTCGTCTCGGCTCGAATTTTTGCCCCCCAAGGGCTCGTCTCGACTTTTTGCCCTTCAAGGGCTCGTCTCATCTCAAATTTTGCCCCTCGAGGGCTTGTCTCGACTTTTCGCCATTCAAGGGCTCGTCTCATCTTGAATTTTGTCCCCCGAGGGCTCGTCTCGACTTTTTGCCCTTCAAGGGCTCGTTTCGTCTCGAATTTTCGCTCTTCAAGGGCTCGTCGTGCACACACAGTTATTTGCATTTGTTTTTCGACACATGATACTACAAGCACTCAATCTTCTCAAGGATTGCATTGTCCCGATTGAACTACGTCAGTTTGATCCCTGCACACAGGGTACATAGGCAGCTCCACAAGTGCGACCACCTTCGTCATTTGCTTGCATTTCAGTTTTCATGCGTTTTTTATCTCCATTCAAAGACCTTGGAGCAACGGATTGGGATGCCTATTCTTTAAGCGTCACTCGCACCAACTAATGGTGTCCGAGTTACGTTAAAGAAGGACTACTATAGACACCCCAATCCGGACCTTAAAGGGGCTTTTGATGTCCCGATGATGAAATAAAGGAAACGATACCTTTGCGAGCTTGAATAAAGGACTCCCTCAACCTGAGAGCCCAAGAGCCTAAAATAAGCCCAAAAGCCTTGGACTGGATTCTTAGTACCGCACGACACAACTCTACACCATGTGGTGTAATGAATTTCATTACGCCGTACGAGGTCATGAGGTAAACCGCACAGCATTTTGGATAAAGTTCTGACTGGCTCAGCTAACTGTTGGCCACGCCCGCTTGAGCCACAGCTACAAGCTGACTTAGCTGAAAAAGCACTTCTGGCCCGCCCAGGAAATACCTTCCCCATTTGAATTCAAAATCCTTGGCTCTTGCCTATAAATACAGCCCTCCACTCAAGGGCAAGGGGCCTTGAACCCTCTTTCTCTCCCATCATGCTTTCACACCCACTCTTCACTTCCAAGTCTTGAGAAAGTTTGCTCTAAAAATATTCTCTGGGCTTCTTCTTTCCAAAAGTCCTCTATTTTTCTCCTCACCATTAAAGTGAGTCTTTTTACTCACTTTAAGGTCCCAATATACCCATCTACCACGCACATCCACGCCTTTCTTTTCTCAACCGACCATACCAACGTCTATCTGTCGTCATCCGTCCTCATCCAAGCTCAAGGTCAAAGGTAAAAACCAAGTTTCCTTGGGTTAGGCTTAGTCCTGACCCTGAGGGAACTTTTCTATAGTCAGGCTCACCCTTTTGGTTAAATAATGATTTAAAAAACCATTTTTTGAAAACAAAAGTAGTCACTATGCAGGGTATACCACGTCGTGCGGCGTTTTGGTGTGTCGCACGGAGTGGTATGTTAAAACACACGGTCTTTCATTAATCTCTGGCAGACTGTCCGGATCATAGTCGTTCTTCATCGGGCTTATTTATATTGCTGAAATATTGTCATCAGTAGCTTCGGAATAAGACTATATCTACAAGCCATGTTTTATTCCCTAAATAAGACCTATTTGCTTTCTCAAATGATCCAAATACATCAAAACTTATTTTATGTTCGTGGCTTGAAGAAAGAGGTATTATTCTGAAATAAAGTAGTGGCTAGATACTTTTTGATATCTTTACAAAGTCACGCACGGGATATCGGAAGTATTGTGCGCTGTTATAAGCACTGATGAAAATCTGATAGTACCATAAATAGACCGCACGGCATATCATAAGGCCGTGCGCGATCTTATGATATACCATGTCGTGTGGTTCTGATCCAGATGGCCTACAGATCATCTATTTCATTCTGTATCGTATCATTTGCTCACCATTTCTGTACAAACAGCACCACGTACACGTTAATGTGATATATCTCCCATGTCCCTTCCCCTTTTATTTGTTTATTAAAGAGTTCCATTTTCCAAAAGATGTATAAAACTCCCCCCCTTTGAAAATGTCTAGTAGAGACCGGTTTTACCGGGTGAGTGGGGTGCTTTTCAACAAAACCTTCCCTATTCGTAACGTGGCTCCCGAACCCAAAGTCGCAACGGTTTTCGCTGGACCAAAAGCCTTTTTCAAATGAGTTCTCGATTTCTTGGATCATCCATCTCAAAAATCCGGGTGGTGACTCTTCGAGCGCGCACCGGTCGGGGAGCCCACACCTTCCCCTCCCGTAACCTGGCTCCCGAACCCAGATATGGTTATGACGGACTGGTGCCTTCACTTTTTCAAATCAAACAGTGCGATAGGTACTTCGAAATGCGGTTCCTTGGGTGTCGGAGATTCAAACTCGAGTGGCGACTCTATATTCCGAGCGCTTGCTTCACCGCTTGCGCTCCCTCGATTATGGGCCCTACTTTGGGAAGGAACGGAATCCTTTCTGAAGGCATGCTGCCCACACCGTTTCGGACCCAATACCGGTTCTTACAACTTGGTACCGGTCATCTTGAAAAATACTAGCCGAGATGAGCTTACTAGTAATTTCGTCCAGAATTTTGCGGATCTGGGTAATTTCGTAATAATCTCCAAATGACGTCCTGAAACCGTAATTTCACCTCAAAACTGTGTATCTAATAACCATAAAGCCTAAACGATATTTTCACGAATCACACCTCAATCCTCATCGATCTAGAATCAGGGCTACGGGCGACCCTTTTCACCTCATTGGCTCATTGATCAATGAATCTCACCCCTGGCTCATTGATCAAGTGCCCCTCTCTCTCTCTCTCTCTCTCTCTCTCTCTTGATTGTAGGATGTTGATTATGAGAAAATGGGACTGTTATGCTGTATATAATTTGGTGTATATGGTGCAGACTGGTGGATATGTAGGTGTACATATTTTGTGGCTTTAGATGAATTAGGATATCCCTTTGTTTGTGGGATTGTTCTGTTGATTCATTAACTTTACTCTTGATAGCTAATATTAGCTATGACAACCTTCGAATTTTGCAATTGTTTTCATTAGCGTTTTGGGACTTTTTTGTCATACTCGTATAGATTCTCAAATTATATGGGCGCGGATTTCAGATTACTTTAGGTTAGAACTTGGATCTGATGTTACAAGCTTTATTTTTTTTATAATGTCTGTTAAGTAGTTTAGTAACTTGGTATTATAGGAACAATGTCTTCTGGTCCATCAATGACAAGCGATCATGCTTCTAGTCATGCTCCATCAATGACTTCAGCTCCAGCAAAATCTGATGACCCTGCTTGGGCTTATGCTAAATTGGTTTTGGGTAAAAAGAATAATACCATTTGCCTCTTTTGTAATAAGCATCTTAAAGGTGGTGGAATTACACGATTGAAACAACATCTTGCCGGAGTGAAGGGAGAGGTGGAAGCTTGTAAAAATGTGTCGATGGATGTAAAATGGCAAATGAATCAAATGCTTGAAGGGTATAAGCAAGACAAAGAAAGGAGGGAGAGAATTAGCAAAGTGGTTGGAGAAGGAGCTTCCTATCAAGCTTTGGATCAAGAGGAGGAGGAGTCTTTACTTGATAGAACAACGTCTGGAGATGGGACCAAAAAAAAAAAAAGAAGTAAGACAATTGGTGGTATTTTTGCCCCAAGAACAACGCTGGGTGCCCAACCTTCTATACAAAGTGCATTGTCATCTAAACAAACCATTGATGAAGCAAGAATAGCGGTTGCTCGATGGTGGTATGATGCTAACATTCCATTTAATGCGACTTTATCTTCGTATTATCAACTGGCGATTGATGCAATGGTAGCCGTTGGACCGGGCTTCATGGGTCCTTCATATCATGACCTAAGATGCCCTCTCTTGAATAATAGTGTTCATGAAATTAGAGAGTATCTTCTTGAACTTAGAGAGGTATGGGCAAATAATAGATGTTCAATTATGTCTGATGGATGGACAAGCCAAAATCAAACTCCAATTATAAATTTTCTTGTTTATTGTCCTAAAGGAACTATGTTTTTGAAGTCAATTGACACATCGGGGCTTGTTAAAGACGCAGATACGTTGTTTGGTATTTTTTGTGAAATTGTTGAACTAGTGGGGCCAAGTAATGTTGTCCAGTTTGTTACGGATAATGAGGCTGCCTACAAAGCAGTGGGAAAGAGGTTACAAGCACATTATGGATCCTTCTATTGGTCTCCTTGTGCGGCTCATTGCTTGGACTTGATGTTGGAGAATTTTGCAAAGCCTCAACATTTTCCGCACATAGATGCTACCATCCAAAAGGCTAAAAAAGTAACATTTAAGATGTTATGCATATTGTATAGTTGATATGCTATAAATATGAATCTTATCAATTGTGATTATTACTTTGTAGGTAACTCGATACATTTACAGTCATGCATGGGTTCTTAACACAATGAGGAAAGACTTCACAAATGGTAGAGACTTGTGTTGTCCTAGCATCATAAGGTTTGCTACAAACTTTTTAAGTCTTCAATGCCTTCTAAATTTCAAGAAAGAGCTTAGACAAATGTTCACTAGTGACAAATGGCTTGGATCTTGATATGCTAAATATAATGTTGTGAAAGAAGTTGCTACAATTCTTTTAGAGGATAGAGAATTTTGGTCTAATTGTCAACTTGTGATGAAAGTTAGTGAACCTTTGGTGAGGTTTCTTTGTCTAAGTGATGATGATGAAATGCCTGTAATGGGATACTTGTATGACGCAATGGATAAGGCAAAAAAGGCAATTAAAGTGAGGTTCAACAATAGGCTCTCTTTGTATGGCCCATACATTCAAGTGATTGATCCTAGATGGGATAGGCAACTTCACAGCCCTCTTCATGTTACTGGTTGCTTTCTCAATCCCGCAATATATTTTAAGCCTTCTTTCAAGAAGAAAAAGGAAGTTGATCGAGGAATGATTTAAGCTCTTACAGTCTTGGTGCCGGATGAGCATTTGCAAGACCAAATAAGTGCACAAATTGAGGAATACAAGCAGGCAACAGGTGACTTCAATATGCCCCTTGCTATTCGTCAACGAGAGAAACTATCTCCAGGTAATCTTCTATTTTTTAGTATGCCTATTTTATCTTGTAAGTTGCCAAATTTTTATCTAGTAAATTGTTAAGTTTTCAATCTTTTAGTTTCATGGTGGAGGCAATTCGGAGGTTTAGTTCAAGATTTACAAAAGTTTGCTATTCAAGAACTTAGCCAATGTTGCAGTGCAACTGGATGCGAAAGAAATTGGAGTATGTTTGAGGTTATCTATTCTAAGAAGCGGAATAGACTAGAGCACAAAAGACTCAATGATTTAGTCTATGTACGTTATAATTTGAAGCTTCGAGAAAGGTAATTGTTTCAAAAGTTGTTACTCAATTTTTATTTAATATGCTTTCAAAATGGATCTTATAAATTGTGATAATTACTTTTGAAGGATTATAAACAAAAGATGCACTTGACCCAATTAGTCTTGAAAACATAGATATGTTGGATGATTGGGTGAGTGAAGAGCCTAGTCTACTTGACGAAGAGGATATTGCATGGGAGATTATTGAACCACCATCTTTAGAGGCGTTGACGTTAGATGATCAGGAGCCTAACTTTGATGATGCCGCTGATGATTTTCCAAATGAGAACGAGAGCCAGTATGATCATTGGGACATTGGATGACACAATGATCCTTATGTTTATGTTGAATAACAACCTATGTTTTTTTTAGATATACTTCTTAAGTCCCTTTTGGTGAACTTTGCGTGTGTTTTGAGATGATGGATATGTACTTGACATTGCGTATGTTTTGCGGATGCTCTTGGAAGTTGGAACTTTTTCTTGTTAATTTGAAGTCACTTATGTGAATTTTGTTGTCTTAATATAGGTATTTTATGATGAATTGCATGGTATGGGGGAATTTTTTGAATTTTAATTATATATTTTGTAGTTGCGGTAAATTCGAAACGGTACCCAGTATTTGACCGGTACCGGTACATACCGTACCAGTAGGAAAACCAGTACCCTAGCCTCAGTTGCTTGATTGCTTCGAATTGAGGGTGATTGACTGATTTTGCTTCTCCAAACCCTAGGGTTAGGGTTTGTACTTCGGGGTTTGATTGTTGGATCGCGGCTGCCTTCAGAAGGTTAGGACTTTTGTAGAGGGGATATGAGATAGTATATTTGCAGAGTTTCGTGGCTAGAGAGAGTGTATGAACATGTTAATTTCGGAACCCTAAGGGCCCTTTATATAGGCAATTGGTGACTCACTCCGGCCAATCAAAATGCACAATTAAATCGGAAGTATATATATGCAAAAGATCTCTTTTTGCAATCTCCTTACGTAGCCCGAATGCATCGGGTTTTGAGTGCTAGGGTTTTGTGAACGGATCAAACGTATGATAGAACATTCCAGAATCTGGAAAATAGACGATCTGGCAGCCGAGCAAATGATCTGGTGGCCGAAGGATTGATGTTGCGGCTGAGGGATAGGCTTGGCGACCGAGTGCTCGACCTCTTAAGGAGATTTTCATGCTACATGTTTCACAGGTGAAAGAATGATGCTAAGACCGTGAGATCAATGTTAAGGCCGACAGATGGATTCTCCTAAGATACTGTACTTCTGTCTGAAAGGTTATTTGGCTCTGGATTAGGTCCTCTAGGTGGCTAAAAGTACTCACCATAAGTCCATAGGTTCACGAGAAGTCAATTAGCAATCACTATATCCATTCATCATTGGGATGCTCCCCAAGGTGGGAATTGAAATAATCGTTAGGCCAAATTGGGGTGTCTACAGTTGCTATTTTTGTTGGTGAATCTGTAACACCCACTGGCTGCCATGACTGCTTCGGTTTTAGAGAGAGAATGGAGGCACAAGTGGTTAATTTGCAAACAGGACCATATATACACTCAAACGGGGTATTTTGGTCCAAAATATAAAAACTAAGAGACTTTTTAGAGGGAAAACGTAAATTAGGTCACAAACTATTAACTGAAGGGTAGTATGTGATAACGACGAATAGATGAAGGTAATTAGGAAAAATGTTTTATAGATGGATGGGGTTATGTGATAAAAGGTGACAATTTAGAGGGTCTTTATAATATTTACCCTATTGTAAAATGCGTTTGTCTGACCATTGAAACTTTGGCAGGAAACATAGTCTTTACTTCAATAGTATCATAGATAGCATAGTAGTTGTAATAGTACTTATATTTATTAGATTGTCTCATTTCATTATCTATATAAAGCTGTATATGGACAGTCGGAATTGTAACTGAGAAAGAAAAGAAAAGAGTAGAAATATGAGAAACTCTCGTATAATATAATAGGTCCAGAAGACCTACTTTGCTCTCGATATTTCTTCAAGTAATTATCTTATTATTATATTTGTGTCCACTTTTAATTTAGTTTCTGCATCTTTATTTATATTGCACTAATTTATAACATGTTATCCGCACGAGTCTCTAACCCACTGAGAAAGAT
The DNA here is from genome assembly GCF_030253575.1 of Rhododendron vialii. Lineage (NCBI taxonomy): Eukaryota > Viridiplantae > Streptophyta > Magnoliopsida > Ericales > Ericaceae > Rhododendron > Rhododendron vialii. The sequence continues at coordinate 23,425,230 of NC_080557.1, read as the reverse complement.
AGATGGCTTACACTTCATATCACTCACTTGTTCATATGCTCTGCTCCATATATCTTTCTTTTGCAATATATATATATATAAGCAGTATATGCTAAGGAAAAAAAAGGAGTACCTGAAGTACTTATCAATTATGAATACTCGAAGTATTCTACTTGTAATAAAATAAAAAGAAATACTTGAAGTATTCTATTAATAAATACTCTTATACACACACATCTCGCGGGTAAAATTGTTCCAGTGTTACCACACATGGGTCATAACACAATCCCCAATCTTCCACTGTACGCCTCATTTTGAACCGAACGAAGAGAGATAGAAGATGAACAGAGAGAGAGAGTGAGAGAGAGAGAGAGAGAGAGAGAGAGAGAGAGAGAGAGAGCAGATTGAACGAAGACCCTTAATGAACAAGGTATCTCTTTCTCTCTTCCTTTCTTACTCTCTGAGGTGAAACCCAAAAATAATGAAAATTTTGATTTTTTTTTTTTTTGTTTGAATGATACCAACGAGGACAACGAAAATTAGAAATTTTTGTATTGAAAGCGAAATTAGGGTTGTGGGTGTATGAATCTGCTTATGATTCTGATTTGGGGCAACAAAGATGGGTAGTTTTTTTTTTCAATGAGCGCTATTCGTGAAAAATACTAAGGAGTAAGAGTAGTTTTTTATTCTAGTTTCACTCAGTTGATCCTGGTTGTAAGAGTAGTTTCGCATTTTTTTCCATAGGATGTCATTGTTGTTGGTTGTTTGTTTTGCTGGGTACTGGTCCTGTGCTCCTGTAAATTTTTTTTTCTGGAAAGTACTCCTGTAATGGTTGCTTATTAAGTTACCGGGGGGGAGGGGGGGGAGCTCTAAGTTGTCCATCATTTCAGAGAAATTGATTACCTAAATATGAAAAATTATCAAAAGTAGGGTTAACACCAAAATCAGTTTGAATAGAAGGTTCATTTCTATTATTTTTTTCCCGACCAGATATGAAGATAAATCAACAAGAAAATGTTATGCCACCACCAACTAACCACCAACTAAGGTCTGTCTCTCTCCCTCTCTCTTTGGGTTAAAAAAATTAGGGTTAAAAATTAGGGGAAAATGGAATTGTGTGATTGAATGCGAAGTTGATCAACTGTTATTATTTTGTCTTTTGGGTTGTAGTATGCCGGGTGAATCATCTGCTAATTCTTCACAAGTACTTTACACTTTCCAAGTTAAGAATGACCTCATATTGAAAATTAACCAAGAGTTTGACAATTTAGAAGACGTTCAAAACTTTTACAACAATTATGGTAAATAGTCAGGATTTGGTATGTGATCGAGTTCTAGCAGAAAGAATAAAGATAATGTAATTGCTAGAAAGGAGTATTGTTGATGCAAAGAAGGGGTGGGGGTCCAAAAAATTACTCAACCAACTACACGGCGTCGGGGGATAACTAGAGAGGGTTGTTGTGCAAAATTGGTTGATGTGAAGAAGGCTGAAAAGTATGTTGTCTCCCAATTTTTCAAGGGTCATAATCACCCCCTTGCATCTCTGAGAAGGGTGCATTTGATCCGATCCCAACATAAGGTGTCATCTGCCAAAAAAGTTTTAGTAGAACAACTAGCAGCAGCAAATGTGCCAACTTGTCAACAAATGAGTCTTTTTGAGTTGCAATCCGGAGGTCTTGAACATGTTAGATTTGTACAACAAGATCTATATAATTTTCAAATGGATAGGAGGAAATTGTTAGCCGGATATGACACCAATATGTTGTACGAGCATTTTGAGATTGAACAAGAAAGAATACCGATTTTATTTTTACAATCGAGACAGATGATGAGGGGATGATCACACATTATTTTTGGGCGAATGCAACCGCTAGAAAGTCATACCAGTATTTTGGGAATGTGATGGTGTTTGATACTACTTACAATACAAACCGTTATTCTATGATTTTTGCACTTATTTTAGGGGTTAATCGCCATAGGTAGACTACTATTTTGGGTGTGAATTCTTATGTGATGAAATAGCTGAATTTTTTGAGTGGCTTTTCAAGGAATGGTTGAAAGCAATGCTCGCAGGCCCTCCCAAAAGATCATAACTGATTAGGATCCGGCAATGAGAAAAGCAATCGGTATTGCTCTTTCGAATACGCATCACAGGTATTGCATGTGGCACATTACGAATAAGTTTTCCGAAAAATTAAGTGTATTGTCCTACAAAGAATATTATGAGGAGTTCAAGAATTGAATATGGAATTCCGAGACCCCTGAACAGTTCGAGGCTGGATGGGTAGAAGTGGTAAAAAAAAAACCTTACTTATCGGGCAATGATTGGTTACAAAAATTATACAAAATTTGTGAGAGATGGGTTCCTGCATACGCGAGACACATTTTTCTACCCACATGACTAGTAGTCAAAGAGCCGAAATTACTCATTTATTCTTCAAGAGGTGTGTGTCTCAAAATAATTCTTTGTTGGACTTTGTGACTCGGTTTGACTCGTTTGAGAGGGCACTTTCACGTATACGGCATAATGAGTTGGATATGGATCATAAAGACGTCAATGAGAGGCCACACTTGAAAACTATGTACCCCATGGAGTCGACAATGAGTGAATTGTATACATTTGAGATATTTTACATATTTCAAGAGGAGCTCTTTCAAAATGCGGCTTATAAGGCGACAGTAACAAATGAGGACGAATATCATTGTGTGTACACCATTCATAGGGTAAAGGAGAATGGTTCGAGAGTTCGTGAGGTTGTGATAGATAAGTCATCAAACCATGTCTCTTGTAGTTCTAAGATGTTTGAGTGTGACGGAATTCGTTGTCGGCACATGTTTGTGTACTTTTCTAGAATGCAAATGGAAGATTTGCCTAATGAGTACATATTGCGGAGGTGGACAAAATCAGTAAAGGCTATGTGAATTAGAGATGACTTACGTATGGGCATGAAAGAAATATGTGACACTTCTTTTTTAGAGCGGCGAAATAGACTCTTCCAACTTCTAATTTAATTGATAAGGACGTAGTAACTGAAGACGGAAGTCAATTTGTGGAAGAACTTTTGAGTTCAGGTCAAAAGAAGCTATGTGACATGAAAAAAGTAAGCGAAGATGGTTAAGGGAGTGCTATCCAAGTGTCGATTATTTGTGACCATAGTTTCAAAGAACCGCTTTAAGTGAGGGCAAAGGGTTGTGGTAAACGACTCAAAGGAGGGAAAGAGAAGGTTGCCAAGAAGGCTAGGCGTTGTAACGGTTGTGGGTTAAACTCCTCTGGATCCTAACTGTTTTTTAGCACACCCAAAACAGGGGAGGAGAGAGGGACTCTATTGGATCCTAACTGTTTTTTAGTACTCACATCAGAAGGAAAATAGCCAAGCATGGTAAACTCCACAAATTCTTGTACAATCAGCTTAAGCTCAATACACGCAAAGGTTACCTCTTGATTTACTCTACCTACAATATATCCAGAAAAGTCCACATTTTGACACAAACTTTCAAGTGTATATTTTGACACAATATTGCCCAATTTTCACTCAAGCTCTGTATTCACCATTCAGAGAGCAAATCTAGAATGAGGACTCCACTAAAGGCGTGATATACATCAACTACTAAAGCTTCACACATAACCCAAAAAAAAAGTTCTTAACAACCATGTACATACTTCAAATACTAGGTTCTTAACAACCATCTACATACTTGAATTTTTCTGCAGCCCAAAACATGTCAATTAGCTCGAGAAAATTACATACTTCAATACAAGATTCTACCAAATTTGATACTAATGCCTCGTCCACACTAAATTACATAGATTCAACACAAGAAATTAAAAGACTACAATAAGTTTGAATACTTTGAGTACACGAATTACGATCCCAAGAACATAGAACACAAACTGCCTTTTCTATAGCTAACATGTGTTCTTTTAAGGTGTGTAAGTCCTCTTTGAAAGCATTGAATGGCCCAATCAACTGGCGTGACCTATCATCTCCCGAACGTGCGACATTGTCACACTCTTGTCACACCAACCTTTCCATTCAGTGCAGAGCAAGTCACAACATAACAAATGAGATTTTGTTACATAGTTAATTGTACATGCAAAATTGCCAGAATGGCCAAATCAACTGGCGTGACCTATCATCTCCCGAACGTGCGACATTGTCACACTCCTGTCACACCAACCTTTCCATTCCGTGCAGAGCAAGTCACAACATAACAAATGAGATTTTGTTACATAGTTAATTGTACATGCAAAATTGCCGAAAGAGAGAGTGGAAAGGCTTACAGTCCCACTAGAGCATTTATAGTAGTACCGGCCGGGGTTTTTGGATTTGGGGCCAGCTTTGGTGGGGATGCGTTCATCACTTTCGCAAGCACAAGGCCTCCTTGCCCATCCAGATGTGGCATTTGAAGAAGCGGAAGCCATGTCTTGCAAAAATAATACAATGGTAACACAAAAGAACTACAAAAGTAAAATAACACAATGGTAATTATCATCAATTTTATGCATTCGTAAGACTACAAGTAAATGCAACAACCTAGTGTGACTACAAGTACATGCAACAACCTAGTGACACTACAAGTACCTGCAACAACCTAGAAAAATGTTGAAATACTTGTTCAAACACCACTGTCATAAGGGGAAAGTCCTATAGTTTCTTATACCAGTTAACTCAGTCTGATGTAGCACTTAATGGTATGGTCCAATGAGTTCCCTATTGAAGACTCATAATTAAATTGTGAGTGATTAGGATGGGCACAGTTGCGCCTTTTGCCACCAACAAATCTGAACTACCTAATAGTCTTCCGATTTTCTTACAATTGTGCAAAATTAAAGTTTTTTCTAAACTTGGTCAAGTAGGAAGATCTTATCAATGGTATAAAAGCTAAAACATTTTCTATTTTAAGGAAATGTACAAAGGACATGTTAGCATGGAAATTTAAAATCAAAAGTAGGGATTTCATATTGAATAGATTCGAGATTACAAAAATCATAATTTCTGAATCAACAATCGAAATCAACAATGCTAACAAAATAAAATAAAATAAAAAAATCCTAATTTCTCAATCGAACCGAAGATTACGAAAAAAAAAAAAAGAGCCTGTCCAAATAAAGTAAAACTAACTCGTGGCTCAGAACCCTATTTCGAAAACCATAGTTTTTTGGATGTCCTACTAATTCGAAAATTAGGGTTTTTCAAAATAAGGAATTTCAAAAATTAGGGTTTTCAAAAACAACTCATTTTCAGAGAGAGAGAGAGAGAGAGAGAACTCACGTTCAGAGAAAGGCGTGTCCTCCTTCTTCGTGGATCTGAAGGAGTTAACAGGAAAAAACCCTAATATTAGATCCCACAAAGAAGACAGAGATAGATTCAAATCGAGAGAGAGAGAGAGAGATACGTATCTCATTTCGTCGTCGATGGTCGATCATGTCGTCTTCTTCTCTCTAAATGTATCGCGAGGAGTTTTGGGTCTGGTCGATGTGTTCACGAAGTACATCTCTCTCTCTCTCTCTCTCTCTCTCTCTCTCTCTCTCTCTCTCTCTTTGTTCGTCATCTCTCTTCTCTCTCTTTGTTTTTTTTTTTTTGATCCGCCTCTTCTCTCTCTTTGTTCGGTTCAAAATGAGGCGTACAGCGAAAGACTGGGGATTGTGTTATGACCCACGTGTGATAACCCGGGAACAATTTTACCCGACCAACTTGGCTTCTTACCCGTGAAATGCATTTTAAAATCACAACCTTTGGATAAAATCAAATGGCTGAAAAGCAATGTCTGCATTTTAGGAATTTGAGGATGTCCTTAGGTGAAGCTGAGCATGTGTGTGTACACAATATAAAAAAATTGAGAATACCCGAAGTATTTTGTGCAACAAAGTAGATGGGTCTTCAGTATTGAATCCACCATACCGTTTCAAACCCGTGACTTCCTTGAGGGAAACCATGCTAACCCTAATGGTTAAGCATATACCAGCAAGTTTATTTATTTAATTGATGACATCTCTTTAGTTATTTTTCTAGATTAATGTGTAAATTTGTCTTTTACGTTAACCTTATCAACTTGTTATGGGAAGGACAGAGCATTTATTTTGTTATTGAAAAATAAGTGTAAGAATTGTTTAGTCCTCGCTTTAGAAGAGTACATATACATGAAGAGCTAAAGATTCATGCATATAATATAAGTTAAAAAAAATTCCATATTGGTAGGAAATCGAAGCCCTTCCACTTTTAGAAAAAAAGAACTTTAAAAAAAAGAAGGTAATTTCAGGTCAAAAATCATGTATTTACGCAAATAATTTTTCTACCAATATGGATCTTGTTTGATAGATCTCATTGAGATATTTTAAACGGTGCAAAAAAAAATTAAAAAATCATTTTTTATTTTCGTTATATTTGAGTTTTAAATTACCTTCTTTTTGAAAAAAAAAATTTTGGGAGAAATCGGAACAAGGCCTCAATCTACTATACGAATTTACTACATTTTCTATTTAATTTTGACTTTGAGCTTCATGCTGTCTTTTCTAACTTTAACAAGTTATAGGATTGACAAGGAAAAAAAGAATGTGGGGTACTTATAACTTCTTTTTTGAAAGGAGGTACTTATAACTTCAGTAGGGTAACTAGATCCCATCTTTTTGCCTTTTAATAAATGACTAGTAAACTGTTTTAACAAAAAAAAGGGGAGTAGAATAAATATATATAATCAATTTATAAGAAATGTTTTATGTTTTCATCTCGTTGAGTTTCAAAGTTGGTTAGGAGAATTACAATTCGTACCTGTATGCTTTATTAAATATTACCTAACTTGCATAGTTAATGTTACATATCTTTTTATTCGATGAGATTTATTACTGCAAAATATTAATCTCTGCTAGTTAAAATTGTATAGTTAGTTTGACTCTTCATAATTTGAATTAGGCCTGTGCAAAAAACATGCTAGTCCGTGAACCCAACCCGACCCGAAGGGTCTCGGGCGGGGTCGAACATGTGGTTCGGACAGGTGCGGATTTACTTTCTGTTAAAAATTAGATTTCGGTTCGGAGTTCGGGTTGGTGCGTTACTTACCCGTTGGTCAGACCCGACCCAACCCGACCTTATCTTTTAATATATAATATATATATTATTACATATAATAATCAACCCTAGGCTGGCCCTTCATATTAAAGGAAAAAGGTTTCCCACTTTCCCCTCATTCCCCAGATGCCCCAAACCAAAACCCTACCCTACCCTAAACAAAAATGCCGCACCCCACTGAGCCCACTCCCTCGCCTCCACCGTGACCCTTCGCCGATCACCGTCGTCTCTCTCGTCCAGCGTCTCGCTGTTCAACTTCGTGTGGGCAGCATGCCCTTTGGAAATTTCCGGATTTCCAAACGCGAGAGCCCGAAATGGTGGGAGCGCGAGCGCAGGTGGCACGCGCTCAAAAAATACAGAATCGCCACTCGGGTTTTGAAGGTCCGACACCCAAGGAACCGTATTTCGAAGCACCGGCCGCGCTTTTTGATTTGAAAAAGTGAAGGAACCAGTCCGTCATAACCATATCTGGGTTCGGGAGCCAGGTTACGAGAGAGGAATGGTTTTAAGGCACCCCTCTCGCCTAATCCGGAGATCGGTCTTTACTTAAGCATTTTTTGAAAATATTTGCGATTCTTCTTTTATTAACCAATTTTTAGCCAATTAGGGCGGGGAAACAGTTAATCGGGGATTAAAACTGTAACATCTTGCAGAATGTGATCGAAAATAGCATGGATGGATGATACGCTAGAAAATAAATGAGATAAAACCCCACACTGTGACCGGATATCAAAATAGTGCGTTGGTGTGAGTTTGACACGAACAGTGGCCAACTTGCATGCATGGAACTTCCAACATGCAAATACACCATCGCGCGAGGGTCGATATCCTTTCAACAGGTTAAGTTTTGTCTCCTTCTGGGCTCTGGAAGGACCAGTGCTCACCCGAGGACAAACCAAGTAGTTTATATATATTGAACAGGAATAAGATGCGACCCCTAAACAGTGGGGGTACTAAAACAGAGGCCATGGATCAAGTTGCCCATGCAAAGGCAACCACTGGAAATAAGCTGACCATCGCGCGACAGAGTCAGATCACCGCGCGTTGGTCATGACTGGACTTTCAGGAATTGCTTTGCATGCCTGGGCTCTGAGACATATTCAAAAACAACCCAGGGGCATTCCAAAGTGAACAAGCAAATAATCTAAGTTAACCTACAAATTTTAACATTCAAGGCAATGGATTAAGATTAATCATGCTTCATGGTGATTTATGATACTATAAAACAGGAAATGACTAGCATCCCATCCCCACGAGGACCATCGCGTGCTGACCCGGACAATCGCGCGTGATAATGGGTCCGTCATGTGCAGGAGTGCCAGAAACACAGCTCTTGTAGCCCTGCTGACTTTAGGACCAGGACTGGTATTGATTACCAACCTTGGCCCTGCCAGCCCCCCTCAGGGATCAAAACAGTACGTAGGCAGTAAAGTTATACCTTTACGTGAGTGATATGGAAATAACTTGAAGAAGGTGGTAGAGCTTGTGAAATAAGTGAATGAAGATGGGTTGAGTGAGGAAATATCAAGAGTATTAGGGGTTATATAGCCTTTCTTGCTTGATTTCTTATAACCTTGATCTTGGAAGACCAAAGGGGTATATATAGGAGATGGGAGAGTGCTTAGTGGGTGGAGGACTTGGCCTAGCAACCAGCCAACAAGGCTAGCCAGCTTCCCTTGGTGGAGAAAGAGGCCAACAAGGTGGGGAGTGGTTGTGAGGGTGGTGCAACCCATGCACCTGCAAACTCTGTTCAGTCGACGAAAATGGGGTTCCACAGGTCAGTAGCCCCCTGACCATTACGAAATCCAGCTGGAAAACGGTGAAAGTGACAGGTGTTGACCATCGTGTGAGAGAGTGACTTTATCACGCAACGGTTGTACCAACCCACACGATGGTCAACAGTCAAGGCTTTGACTTTGACCAACACCTGGCAGATGGATCATCGCGTATAAGATCCACTTCAATGTGCGATGGTCAAACCTGAGGTCAGGGTTTTGACTTAGGGTTTTGGGGTTTAGGATAGGTTTCACTTACTCCAAGCTTAAACCATTTCACTCTCAAGACTGTTTTTGATCTGATTTATCATCGGGGAAACAAGAAACCGAAAAACAAAGTAAAACAATTGGGAAACCAGATTGAGGTGTCTACACTTTGCCATCATCCACAGTCCAAACTCCAGAGACTTCAGACCTTCCTAATCGATAAATTTCTCTCTCTCTCTCTCTCTCTCTCTCTCTCTCTCTCTCTCTCTCTCTCTCTCTCTCTCTCTCTCTCTCAATAAAACTAATTTTTAATAGGCGTTTTAATTTTGGGGGGGTTTTGATTCTAACAGACATTTAATTTTGGGGGGTTTTGATTTCTTCGGGTCATGGGTTTTCAGTTGAGTTTTGATTTATGTGTTCTGCATGTTTGTGCAACGTGTGTAGATTTTTGAGTTTTGATTTATTTTGTGATCACTGTTCAGGTTATGGATTCTGCTTCGGGTGATGAAGTTGAAGCTATTATCCATGGTGGTGATACTCCTACTATTCCAAGAAAATCTACTAAGAGAAAGGCTAAGGCTAAGGCTAAGCCCCCCAAGGCACAAAAACAAGGAACTGGCAAACCAAAATCAGCAGCATGGGATCACTTCGATAAAATTGAGGCTAAAAACTTTGCGGATGGGATACAACGAGGTATTTGTAAGTATTGTCGTAACGAGTATATGGCTGATCCTAAAATGCATGGAACAAGTAGCATGTTGGCTCATATTACAGTCTGCAAGAAGTGCCCTTACAATAGAGAACCAAAGGGTGGTCAACAAACTTTAAGTTTTGAACCTAAAGAAGATGGAAAAGAAGGTTTTGAACTTGTTGCCACAAGTTTTTCTGCAGAATCTGCTAGAACTGCTTTTGTTGAGATGGATATGCTTGATGAATTATCATTTGCGTTCATAGAAGCAGTTGGTGTTTGAAAGTTTTGCTAGGCTTTGCAACCAAAGTTTGAACCTATATCTCGTATACTGTTGCTAGAGATGTCGTCAAGATTGTCAATAGAGAGAAGGCAAAGTTGATGAATGTACTACGAGGTCATAGGTTTCTCTCACTACAGACACATGGACATCGATTCAAAAGCTAAATTACATGTGTCTAACTGCACACTTTATTGATGACGATTGGAAACTTCATAAGAGGATTTTGAACATTTGTATTGTTGATGATCATAAGGGTGATACAATTGGTAAAAAGATTGAGGCGTGTTTGCTTGAATGGAACATTGGAGGTGTCTTTACTATAACAGCCGACAATGCTAGTTCAAATGCCATAGCTATCAGGTATTTGGTAAAGAAAACAAAGGATTGGGAGGGAACCGTCTTAGGTCATGACTATTTACATGTTCATTGTTGTGCACATATTCTCAATCTCATTGTTAGTGATGGTTTGGAAGAGCGTGCTCCATCTATTGCTTGCATACGTGACTACGTGAGGTTGTGAGGTATGTAAGGTCCTCCCCTACTAGGCTTGATTCTTTTAAGAAATGTGTCTTGAAAGAGAAAATTGAATACAAGTAGTATTTGTGCCTCGACATTCCGACTAGGTGGAACTCCACTTATTTAATGCTTGATGCTGCTCAAAAGTTTGAGAAAGCTTTTAACCAGTTACATGAAGAGGACTCCAATTTCAAGGCAATTTTTAGGATGATGAGTTTAGCAAGGGAGAAGAGGAAAATGAGAATAATGGGGTATTTAGGGGAAATAGAGGGAGTGGGGAAAAGAGGAAGTCAACCAAGAAGGATAGGGGCAATTGTAGAACGTTTGTCCATTTCTTAAGGCTTTTCTATATTGCAACAAAGAGGTTTTCAGGTTCCCTTTATGTCACTTCCGATGTTTTCTTTAAAGACATGTATGTGATTCAATTGGAAGTAGAGAAATTGCTTAAGAGTAGTGATATTCTTTTGTCTTCAATGGCATTGAGTATGAAAGAAAAGCTTGATAAGTATTGGGGATAGGGAGACAAAATGAATTTGTTGTTGTATGTTGCTGCGGTTCTTGATCCTAGAAAGAAGCTAGACTATGTGGAGTTTTGCTTCATAAGATTGTATGGTGAAGATATTGCCAAAGCAATGAAGGAAAAGGTGAAGAATTTTTTGATACAGTTGTTTGAGAACTATGCTAAGCATGATAAGAATAGTGTGGAAGTGCCTAATGTGTGTGAGGCTTTGGCTGTCACGACCCTAGCCCGCCCCTAAAGGCTCTAGTCACAACAAAGCGCCAGTGATCACATCACTAAGGCCATATCAAAGTTAAACACCTCATTAGCAAATGACTAAAGGGACTCAATTAACGACAAGCGGAAGCAAATTCCATTTTATTACATATGCTAAAAGCCAAAAGTCTATACAAGGATCTCTACATTGCAACCATCCAGAGCTGTGCATACTTACATGTCAAAAGTGTTCACCAAGAGCAACTCCCTATCTACAAGTCCATATCTACATAGCACGTCCAAAAGAAGGCTATACGCCACCCCTCTACGTCCCGATGCCTGAAAGGTGGGAAAATTCATAAGCCAAAGCTCGTATGAATGATTAATACGCAATTCACATGCTTTCCATGGACAATGATAAAACCATTTAAAAACGAATCACAACTTATAGCAACATAGCATAGTAATGCACATCCTCTATTCATTTCATGTCTACCAGGCGTCCCCGGTAGTGGATAAATTAAGACGTCTATCGTTATCCGAGATAATAGCCATGCCTTGCTAGCCTTTTAGCACGTGTCCCCTAGCAAGCTGGGACGTGGGAGGATGCCATTAATAGATATAAAACATGTCCACCTTCCATTGATATTCCATGGAGTTCATATCAAAATATATAACATCATTGAAGTGAAAAGCTCATAACAAACCATGTGTTTTGGGTATTAATCCCTCACCTCATATCCACGTGTCACCTGAACCTTCTAGATAATTTAGCAATAAAAACATGATTGGAGAATGTCAAACAAGCCTATTTTTAATGAACATAAGGTCCTAGAGTGAAAGATATGAAGTTAGACAACCAATCTCAAGAAATAATTTCAGAATCTGTAATTTCATCAACTTCAACTTAAAATCTGACTTTGCACAGAAATAACTAAGATACAAACTCCACATACTTTTTAAGGTCTATGAATCTAGTTTCAAAATCAGAAAACGGATCGCGATTTCATCGCTCGAGCTGAAAAATATGACTGTTTCCGTAAAGTGCGACAATGCTGTCAGCACTGCTAATACACAACAGCAGGTTGGTTAACGATTTTTAACTCCTTCCACATTTTGAGTTAGGTTCTGAAAATTTTACACAATAAAATAGATACATACAGGCATCTTCAATAAAAATATCAAAAAATATCAAGGTTGGGAAGTTGGTGAGAAAAATTCCTTAAAAACATGGCAGATTCAATCCTGTGGAAGCTCTAAATTGCCTACCCACAAGCTGTATGAATTTCTGAAGGAAAACCCTAAAATTCACATCAAAACTCATATGGAAACTTCTCAAAACATAAGCAAACTTGAACATACTCATGGGCTACCTCAAATATACCAAATTCATGAAGTACACAAACTTTAAACATGTCAATTTTTCAGGAATTTAAAGGAGGTTCATGGGTTTCCAACACAAACTTCAATCTCTACCCTAAACCCACTTAGATTCAGCACTTCTAGCAAAAACTGAACATCAAGAACAAGAAATCTTACTCCTCTAGGCATGTACTTACCAAATTAGGCTTCAATCCAAGTCTAGGAAGAAATCTCCAAGATTTTCTTCTTCTTCTTCTTCTTTTCCTCTCTCTCTCTCTCTCTCTCTCTCTCTCTCTCTCTCTCTCTCTCTCTCTCTCTCTCTACGTGTGATGAGGATGAGGGGAAATGTTACACGTTTCCTTCATTTTAACAGATTACAAGAAAAATTATCATGTGTGAGTGAGACCTATAACCACCTATGTTCCATTTCCTAATTACTAGCAAAACAAAGCCAAAATCACATAATTAACATCAAGTTCAACACATATTTAAATTCTAAACACAATTAAAAGTCGGGGTATTACATTGGCTTCGGCTATGACTATTGATGATGATTTCGATGATCCCCATAAAGCTTTAGCCAGTCAATTTTCTTCCTACATGGAGCAGTAATATTCCATTTCGTCCAAGTTTGAGGTGGATAAGTACTTAGCTGAAAGTTGTGAAGCAGAAGATGATGATTCAAAGTTTGACATTTTGATGTTGTCGCAAGTGGCTCGTGATGTGTTAGCATTTCCTGTCTCTACAGTTGCATCCGAGTCGGCTTTTAGCACCGGAGGATGGATACTTGATCCTTTTCGCAGCTGACTTTCTCCCATGATGGTAGAGTAGAGATGCTTGTATGTGGACAAAATTGGCTTCGAAAGGATGTCCCCATTTCTCTTCGTAAGGCAATGGATGACATTGAGCAATATGAATCCTACGAGTTAGTAATTACTTTAAAATGTAGGCTGTTGTTTTGTTAATTTACTTTAATTACATTCACCAATATTACTTACTTTTTCAAACTTCTAGTTATCTTAATTTTTTTTCTTGTTAGTTTTACCAGATCAAGATCAACCTCAAACTCAAGCCTCGAATCAGGTTGATTAACTATCATCAGCAATGGATTTTGGTATAAAATTTCTACCTCAAACCTCATTTGCATTGCTTCACTACATTCTCTTTATCTTTTTAACCTTCTAATCGAACTTGCTTTATTTTTTTGCAAGCATAGTGCTTTTTGTGGATATTTTGCAGCCAACACTCTAATTTTATGGCTATTTTTTGTGGGTTTGAAGTGGTATAGTATGAATGGGTATAGTTTTTAAAGTGGTACAAAATCAACATGGGGTATAGTCTTGTTGAAGTTTGAATGAGGTATAGTTTTTGAAGTGGACTTAATTTACTTTGAATGGGGTATACTCTGGATGGGGTATATTTTTTGTGGATGTGCAAAGCTTGACTTTTGATACTCTTTGCTATTGGTTGACATTAGACAGAAGTAACTAAGTAAGTGTATTTAACTTGAAGTGGACTTGATTTCTTTGAAGTTTGAATGAGGTAAAGTGTTTGCTCCTTTTGTGGTATTGTGGACGAAAACTGCATTTAAATTGTAGTTGGTGTACTATTTTTTTTTTATGTTTGATGGTTGTATTTGTATCTATCATGTGAAACTTGTGAACTTGTTGCTAAGGTTCGGTTGATTCTCCTGTGGTATCTACTGCCTTTGTTTCGTTCGGCTGAGACTTTCGCGTTTGCGGATTCACGAGTTGCTGCCCTAGCGTCTGCTTCATTGGGTCCTGAAGCATCCTGAATGTTGTTGGGCTAGATCTACTATTTAAAACTAGTGGAAGCCCAAACAAGAATGGGCTACATGTGATTATGTGGTCATTGGGCTCAGAATATTAAAAAAAAAGAAAAGGAAAATGACGGTCAAGGACGTGTTTTGATAATTAATACCCGTTAGGGACATTTTCAGCATTAACAAATGTTCTTAGCATGTCCTTTGCGGGTACTAATTATCAAAACACATCCTGGGCTGTCATTTTCTCCCAAAAAAAAAAGGATTCAAATAATAAAATTCTAATAACAGAAGCCCAATCCAAAAAGCCCAATTCTGTTTTCGTGCAACTCGTCAGACCCGCCCGACCCGAAGTAAAGAATCAGGCTCGCAGACGGTTCTTACCACCTGTGCGGTTCAGTTGTGGGCCTAAATATTCTTACCCGACATGGTTGGGTCGGTTCGGTTTGGGTTCGGGTCAAAACCGCCCCACCCCGCCCCGTCCCGTGCCCACCCTTAATTTGAATGTTTATCTAAACTAGAATCTCTTGTTTTATAGACAATGTTGAACTATACGAAACTGGAATTCACGGCACTTGATATTTTTGGAAGAAATTATTTATCAATAGGGTCGTAAACGAGCCGAATCGAGCTGAATATTAGAATGTTCAAATTCGTTCATTAAGTTTTTTCGCGAACTCGAACTCTAGCCGAACTCAATAAAAATTATGACGAGCCGAACTTGAACCGAGCTTGCCTAGGTTTGGGTCGAACTTGTGCTTGTTCACGAGCCTTAACGACCCAATAATATCATATATTTATGCTCTCATACAGGTCTAAAACTACAAATAAATTTTTTAATATGTACATAAATACGTTCATATACATATAAAATGATAATCATAAGTAAATTTTTAGTAATTGTAAACATTTAGACTTGTACAAGTTTCAAAAAATTTCATTATGTAATTATATAAAATCCCCATGAGACACTAATACTCCAGGTTCGCAAACCTAATCGAGCCGAATACTACTATGTTCATGTTCGGCTCATTTATGAAACGAGTCTAAAATTGAGGTTCAGGTTTAGTTCATTTAGTAGACGAATCAAATTCGAACAAGCCTTTACCGAGTTGAACCTCGAACAGTTCATGAACGGCTCAGTTTATTTATAGCCCTATTTATCATGGATCCTTGATATTGAGATCCACCTAGATGCTATAGAAATTGGAGACATATTACAACTAGTAATAATGCCTCCCCGAAGGATCAAGCCAAAGCAACGATCTTTATCCGCCATCACCTCCACGAAGACCCGAAGTCTAAGTACCTTACGATTAAGGACCCACTAACCCTATGGAATAATTTGAAAGAAAGGTACAGGCACCAAAAAGCAGTGCTACTGCCAAGAGCTCGTTATCAATAGTTAAATTTAAGGGTGCAAGATTATAAATCTGTTAGCGAGTATAACTCTACTCTGTTCAAGATTGTTTCGATCTTGAAATTATGTGGTGAAACTATCATTGAAAAGATATGTTAGAAAAAAAAATTCTATTTTTCAAGCCAACAATTTGCTCATGCAGCAGCAATACAGAAAGCGTGGGTTTGAGAAATACTCAGATTTAATTTCCTATCACCTACTCACTGAACAAAATAATAAAGATAGGAAGACTACCATTTTAAATCACAAGTTCTTGCATGTGAAATGTTCGGCACATATCTTAAATCTAATCATACGTGAGGGATTGCAAGAAATTGATGTCCCAATTGGAAGGATGCGAAATATTGTTAGATATGTGAGGTCTTCCCCTTCTAGAATGGCAGAGTTTTGGTCATGTGTTGAAAAGGAGGGCATTACATGTAGGCTTAAACCTTTTTTGAATGTGTCTACTCGTTAGAACTATATGTATTTTATGTTGGAAAGGGCTATAACTTATTAAAAGACTTTTGATCGATTATGTGATGACCCTCCTTCAAATTAAATGTAAGAGAGAAGGAGATTGATGAGGAATTTGATGATGTTGATAGTTTTGAGGGTATGGGTAGGATAATTGAAATTGAGAAGAGAAAGAAAAGGAAAGGAAAGGGACATAGCGGATGGAAAATGTTGAGCCTCCAACTTCAAGTGATTGGGAAAAGTTCAAGTTGTACGTAAAGTTTTTTCGAGTGTTTTACCTTACAACTTTGAAATTTTCGGGTTCTTTGTATGTCACTTGCAATGCTTTTTTTGATGAAATGGTATTGATTCAACAAGATATTGTGAAGTTGTGTGCAACCAATGATAATAATTAGCATGATTTGGCACGTGATATGAGTGATAAGTTTGACAAGTATTGGGGAGATTTTGATAAGATTAATCAAATATTGATGTTTACGGTTGTTCTTGACCCTTGATGCAAAATTGGATTCCTTGAATATTGCTTTCGAAATACTTTGGGCTATGATAAGACGTTGGTTGGTAAGTTGACGAATAAGATAACACATGAAATTACCCGTTTATTTGGATAGTATGTGAAGAATAATGCGAGCTTGAATGTGCGTAGCCAAGAGGTTGAGGGATCATCGGACAAAGTAGATTTGGATGGAGTTGAAATGGACATTGGTAATCATAAATCTTTGAAATCTCAATTTAAGATGCACATGCGAAAGGAAACCAACATGGCAAGCAAATCGGAATTGGAAAAGTATCTTGCGGAAGCTAGTGAGAATGATAGTGGCAACTATGATGTATTGCGTTGGTAGAAGTTAAACCCCTCTAAGTATCCAATTGTCTCTCAAATGGCACGAGATGTGCTAGCTATCCCTGTGTCCATGGTCACCTCCGAAATCGCTTTTAGCACGAGCGGACGTGTAACTGATCCCTATCGAAGTTCTCTCTCTCCGAAGACCGTGGAGGCTCTTATTTGCACACAACAATGGATAAGAAAACCAACAAAAATCAGTATTAGAGAACAACTTGATGAGTTGGAGAAATTAGATTCGGGTACTACTCTTACTTTTTAGTTTTTGTTTTCTTTATTTTATGGTTCTTAAATTCCTTTCATGTTGAATGTCTTACTTGTATGTTTTTCTTTATTTTTTTCCTTCTATGTTTTTAGTTGTCATGGAATCAACTGATAAAGACTAAGGAGTTAGGGGTTTCAACTTGGACTGAGGAGTTTTATGATGGATACACAATCTGTTTTTGTTTTCTGTAATTTTTCTTGTGAAATTAGATAATCTGTTTTCGTTTTCTGAAAATTTTAAGTTGTTTTGCCTATCGATTTTAGGTCTTGTACAAGTGCGGTGTTGGATGGATGCTACTGAAGCTGGTGGAGGCTGGGTTGATATTGAGACATTGTGTTGGCTTTGTGATGGTTGTAAACTCTCTTAGATGGTTCTGGTTCTTTAATTTGACAATTTGTTATTCGGGTATTTTGTGTAATCTGAGTGTAATTCGGGTATTTTGTGTTTTTGTGATGGCTGCTAGCTTGCTACTATTTTTTGAAATTTGGTTTCAAGAAGATGGGTGTGATCTGGGATTCTTGGTGTAACTTTTGTGTTTTTCATGCTAGTATGCTACCGTTACTATATTGTGATTGTGATTGTAATTTAGATGTTACTGGTATTTGGTAAAGCAGTTGACGTTATACTTTTGTGATGTTTGTTGTAAATTAAAATTTGGTTTCAAGAAGATTTTTTTTTTAAATTCTGGGTGTGGTTGTGACTGTGACATGTGAACAAAGAGATTGGGTGCGGATAAAAAAAACACAAAGAGATTAGGCCAATAATCTACTGAAATGAAGGCTTTTTTGTATTTGTGGATGACTGCTCAATAGATTGGGCCATGTGGGCCAAAAATCTTCTTTTGCCGTTAAAAAAAATAGGTGAAATTGGGCCACTATCAAAGAAATGCATTTATAAAAAATAAAAAAAAACAGGTGGAATGGGCCAATTTTCGGCCCAATATCAAGTTTTTTTTTCATTGGCCCATTTTCAATTTTGTTTATCTTGGGCCCAACTAGGCCCAATTCGGTCAGACTAAATTCCTCGACTGGACCGAATCCACCCTGAACCAAATTGGGCCGATCGTAATTCCGGTTGGGATCGGTCCTGGCATTTTCCTCCCCGAACCCTATTGGTCTTCAACACCATTAGACCAAACCGATCGACCTCGAACAGATAACACCCCTACTAGCGGTTATGCACCAGAAGTGCTCTAATCCAGAACTTTTAATGCTCTAGCATGATCGCCTTGGGCATCTAGGTTCAATAATGATGCGTCGTATTATTGAAAATTCACATGGGCATCTGTTAAAGAAGCAGAAGATTCTTTTGCCAAATAATTATCCCTGTATTTCTTGTTCACAAGGGAAATTGATAACTAGACCATCTCTCTCCAAAGTTATTGTTGAGTCTCCATCATTTTTACAAAGAGTTCAAGGGGATACTTGTGGTCCAATACACCCACCATGTGGACCATTTCGCTATTTCATGATTTTAGTTAATGCCTCAACCAGATGGTCACATACTTGTTTATTGTCTACACGAAATATTGCATTAGCAAAATTTCTTACCCAAATAATTAGATTACGATCACAGTTTTCAGACCACCCAATCAAGACAATTTGTCTTGACAATGCTAGAGAATTCACGTCACAGGCATTCAATGATTATTGTATGTCAATTGATATTGATGTTGAGCATCCTATTGCACATACTCATACCCAGAATAGTTTAGTTGAATCTTTTATTAAAAGACTTCAACTGATTGCTCATCCATTACTCATGAAAATAAAATTACCGGTTTCTGCTTGGGGTCATGCTATTTTACATGCTGCATATCTACTTCATGTTAGGCCAAACGCATATCATAAATACTCACCAACACAACTTGTACTTGGTCGACAATTGAATATCTCTCATTTAAGGATTTTTGATGGTCCTGTGTATGTACCCATTGCGCCTCCACAATGCACTAACATGGGTTCTCAATGTATACTTGGTATCTATGTAAGTTTTGACTCTCCATCTATCTTTAGATATCTTGAACCTTTAACATGTGATGTTTTTAAGGCACGTTTTGATGATTGTCATTTTGATGAATCAGTATTCTCAGCATTAGGGTGAGATAAATCATAGCCAGAAGCTCAAGGTGAAATTACTTGGAATGCTTCGACGTTATCACATCTTGATCCGTGTACTAATTGATGTGAACTAAAAGTTTAGAGGAATATTCATTTGCAAGGTATTGCAAATCAACTACCAGATGCATTCACTGACACAAAGAAGGTAACTAAGTCTCATATACCAGCTGCTAACATTCCAGCGCGGATTGAAGTTCTTGCAGAATAAACCACTAGCATAACAGGTGATGAGTCTAAGACACACCAGAAGTGTGGAAGACCTATGGGTGCAAGAGTGTGGGCACATGCCCCGAAAATCGTATCGCAATAATGCAGGTGCACCCCTTTTTAAAGCACAGTGAAATGCTCAATTCAGAGTCGTCACTTGGGTTTTGAAGGATGACACCCAAGGAATCGAACTTGAAACGTTTGCTATGTTGTTTGATTTTGAAAAAGGCGTAGACTGGTACATCGCCACCTCGAAATCTGAGGTTCGGAAGCCAGGTTACGAGAGGAGAAGGATTTTAAGACACACCTCTCGCTCAATCCGGAGATCGATCTCTACTCGGGCATTTGTAAATCCTTCGTGTTTCCTTCTCATTAATCAATTTTTAGCTAGTTAGGGCGGGGGAATAGTTTAAAGGTATTTAAAACTGTAATATGTTGGCAGGATGTGATAGATGACATGCTCGCTTATTGAAACAATTAATATATGATGAAAACAGACTCCTGTGGGAGTTTAAACAGACTGGAAATCAACTATTTTGAAGATAACGTGCACAGGAAGAAATCAGCATGCACTGACCAAGTCACTGCATGCTAATCAAACCTGTGTGCGCCACCCCCAAACATGCGCGAGCCAATAAGCTTAAAGCCCACAATCCTTTGGGCTTTGGAAGCGACTAGTGCACACTCAGGACAAACCAAGCAATTTATAGACAGTTTAAATACAGTTATAAGCAGTTTAAATGGGCAACAAAAGCCATAAAATGAAAGGAACACCCCATAAACAGTGTGGGAATAAAATAGAAACCAAGGCCTAGTTACTTATGCAAAGGCCAGCCACTGGTCAGAATGGGACCTGCGTACGCGGGTAAACCACTGTAGTACGCAGGTTTGAGTCATCTGACCAGTGCTTGGTTTTACATGTTTCTGGGTTCTGAGACATGTTCAGAAAGACCCCAGGGGTATTCCAAATCAACAGATACACATATTGAAATAAAATTAGCAGTTTTAACTAAGGAAAGCAATAGACTAGTTATTAACATGCTTGCAGTGATGAATATGAAAAAGAGAGCATAAAACAAGTAAGACACCAGTCCCTACGTGAAGCTGCGCACGCAGCCACAGAGTGGCGCATGCATACTGTCGATCAGCGTGCGCCAGTTCTTACCACAACGATTTTGAAACCTTGCCAGCTTTAAGGCCAGGACTGGTATTGATTACCAGCCTTGACCCTGCCAGCTCTCCTCAGGGATCAGAACAAAAAATAATACAAAGGTGTTATACCTTTGGTTTTTTAGGTTTGAAAGGATGTTTGAGCTTGAGCTTGAGGTTTGTTGGATGGATGATGAAAGCTTGTTGAGTGGTTGTGTGTTTTTGAGTGAAGAAACAAAATGACTAGGATTTTGTAGCTAGGAAACCTTGAAAGTTGTTGAGTTTTGTAAGTTTTTTGGAAGATAAAACTTGGTAACCCCTTGGAAGAGTAATGGTGGGGGTATTTATAGGAGGAGGTGGAGTGAAGGAGGGGTGTAACCAACCAAGTAATGGCTGGTTGGCTTGGAGGGAAAGTCTTCCTCTCATTAAATAAGAGGGAAAGGTGATGGGAGGTGCGTGAGAGAGGGAGGGAACATCCCCCTATCCGAGGATCTCTCTCAGATGAATAAATAGAGCCTGGGAATGCCCCAAAAGTCCTATGATCATGGCTGAATAAAGGTGACGAGACGAGGTTTGACCAGCGCGCGCAAGTAGTTGACCTGCGTGCGCTTGTCCAAATTGCCCTATCAACGTCAACGGTCAAAGCTGGCCGATGACTGACACGTGGCAAATGGACTAGCGCAAGCTGGTTTTGGAGGGGCATGCGCAGATAGGGTTTTGGCTGAGGCTTTTAGGGTTAGGTTAAAACGCTCGAAGCTTAAACACACTAACATTCCCGGGGGCTCTTGATCTTTTTTATCATATTGGGGAATCAAATATCGTAAGTAAACTAATTTGGGAAGCCCAGATTGGGGTGTCTACAAAGAGATAAATTTCCTCGGAAGAGGAAAAATCTAGGCAAAAAGGTTGAAGTAGTTGTAACTCTCGAAGAGACCAAGCTAACAAATTCAAGCGCTCTTGAAGAGGCTACTAAACCCACAGAATAGCCTAATGAAAGAATGAATCTATCAATATTCTCCCGTAAGTATGAATCTGTTGAAGAGAAGTCTCCCAAAGAGTTATTTCCTGAAAAGGAACAGGTACCTGAAAGTAATGAGATCTCAATACATTATATGAATACGGGTGAAATATTAAATAGAAACAAAATCATTGTTGACAACGTATTTTCGTTTAAAGTTGCTCTTGACATTACCAAAAGTAATGAGAAAATTATTGAAAGTAATGAAGAAAGTAAACCACAAACTATCAAAAGAATGTCGATATAGGAATGATTGGCCAATGTGGAAATGAGCAATTCAAGCAGAACTAAATTCTCTAGCAAAAAAAAAAGTATTTGGACCTGTAGTCCTAACCCCTGAAGGGATACAACATGTAGGATACAAGTGGGTATTTGTGCAAAAGCGCAATGAGAAGAATGAAGTTGTACGCTATAAAGCACAACTTATTGTACAAAGTTTTTCGCAGAGACCTGAAAATGATTATGAGGAGACATACTCTCTTGTAATGGATGGAATCACATTCAAATTTTTGATTAGCTTAGTAGTCATGGAATGTCTAAATATGCACCTGACGGATCATTGGATGCTGACATGTACATGAAGGTCCCTGAAGGATATACTATGCCTGAAACACACAAATCAAAACCTCGAAGTGTTTATTCTCTTAAGCGACAAAAATCTTTATATAGTTTGAAACAATCTGGTCGTATGTGGTATAAATGGCTTTGTGATTATTTGCTAAAGGAATGATATGAAAATGATCCTATTTGTCCATGTATTTTTACTAAGAAATCAAACTCTGGATTTGCAATTACTGCGGTTTATGTTGATGATTTAAATCTCATTAGAACTTCTAAAGAGCTTATAAAAACCGCAAAATATTTAAAGAAAGAGTTTGAAATGAAAGACATTGGCAAAACAAAGTTTTGTCTCGCCCTGCAGATCGAGCATTTGCCAAATGGTATTCTAGTAAATCAGTGACATACACTAAAAAAGTCATGAAATAATTTTACATGGATATGACACATCTTTTAAGTATGCCTATGATTGTTAGATCACTTGATGTGAACAAAGATCCATTTCGTCCTCTAGAAGAGGGAGAAGATATACTTGGTCCCGAAGTATCATATATGAGTGCAATCGATGCACTTATGTACCTAGCAAATTGTATGAGACCAGATATTGCATCCTTGGTCCATTTATTGGCTCAATATAGTTCTGCTCCAACTTTGAATCATTGGAAAGGAGTTAAACACAAATTACATTATCTTCAAGAAATGACTAACTTGGGCTTATTCTATTCAAATGAATCAACATCACAATTAATCGGATATGCAGATGCTGGTTATTTATCAAATCCACATAAAGCCCGATCACAAACAAGATATGTGTTCACTTGTGGTGGTACTTCTATTTTGTGGCGTTCTATAAAAAAAATATTGACTGCTACTTCTTCTAATCATTCTGAGATTATCGCGATTCATGAAACAAGTCGCGAATGTATTTGGTTGAGATCTATAATTTAGCACATTCGGAAAAAAATGTGGTTTGTTGTCGATCAAAGATCATTGGACAATATTATATGAAGATAAAGCCACATGTATCACTTAGATCAAAGGAGGTTATATCAAAGGAGACAGAACTAAGCACATATCACCAAATTTTCTTTTGCACTCATGACCTCCAAAAAAATGATGACATTAATGTTCAGCAGATACAGTCTAGTGACAGTCTGGCAGACTTATTCACCAAGGCGTTACCAACCACAACATTCAAGAAGTTCGTTAACGATATTGGAATGCGTCAACTCAAAGATTTATTTTGCAGTGTTGAGGGGGAGTCAACAACTTGAAGATGATTGCACTCTTTTTCTTTAGTCTAAGATTTTGTCCCACTGGGTTTTTCTTAGCAAGGTTTTAATGAGGCAATCTGAAGACTGAAGCCATATTACAAGAGACACAAGAATACTGCATTCTGTTTCCTTCGTCAAAGGTTTTTCCCACAGGGTTTTCTTTGGCAAGCTTCTAACGAGGTATATTCTTCATCGATGGTCATTCAAAGGAGAGTATTGAAAATTTAGCAGGAAACAGTGTTTACTTCAATAGTATTACAGATAACATAGTAGTTGTAAGAGTATTTTTATTTATTAGGTTGTCTCATTTCATTGTCTATATAAGGCTGTATATAGACAATCGAAATTGTAACTGAGAAAGAGAGAAAGAAAAGAAAAGAGCAGAAAGGTGAGAAACGCTCATATAATATAATAGGTCCAGAAGACCTATTTTGCTCTTGATGGTTCTTGAAGTAACTATCTTTCTATATAGTTGTGTCCACTTTTAATTTAGTTTATGCAATCTTTATTTATATTGCATTAGTTTTATAACATACCCTTAGTTTTACAATAGTCATAGTTATGATCAATTTATCATATAAAGCCGTATATACGTATATATGGAGACAAATTTCCATACGATAAATTTATCATATTTATCACGATTAAAATTTAGAAATTTTAATTTACATTTTTTGAAAATTAAATTAATATTTTTTGCATTTATTTTAAATTTTGATTTGAGTTTTTAGGATATGAAATATCGCAGAAAGAAGATTAAGATATAGAAGAATTTGAATAATAAGTGACCTAAAATTTTAAGAGTGACCTAAAATTTTAAGAAAGAGAATATTAGGGATGGAAGGTTGGAATAGAGAAAAATTAGGAAGATTAGGAGAGAGAAGCAAAATTTTGGACTTATTTAATTATTGGAATGAAAACTTAACCACCAAAAGTGACCAGGATGAAAACATGAGTGCCTCTATGACGGAACTAATTAATATAAAAATATAGTTTTCAGTGCTAGATTATCAGTTTTGATTTGAACATATTATCTTTAAAAGTATTCTTTGAAAAGATATTATATGTGAGTGTTTACTCTTTGTGTAAATTACCCTTTTTAGCTATAAATAATTTTTAGAATTATTAATTTAATTTTTTTTATTGATGCTTTGACCTCACTAATTTGTTAGCATATTTTTTATTTAGAAAAATACGTAAGATAAATGCTTCTTTCATTAGTCGCACATAGAGCGGTCCATATAGTATGAAGGAGATAAGAAATAGAATCGTAAATGTTGATGTCGAGAATATTGCACTGAAAAAAATTCTTAAAAAAAGTAGAGAAAAGAAGAACCGCTTTCTTGCGCATGTTTGCCTGACAAACAATTTCGTAGAAAAAGAAAAAAAAACAAACTATTGCATGAAAGTGTTTTTTAATGAAAAATCAAAACTAAGTCCTAAAACTTCTTGATAAATGAACACAAACAAAATTACAAAAAATTAATTTTCCTATTCTTTGTCATCTATTCTGCAAGGATCCGGTTATGTTGTCCCTGTAGAGTCCCATTTGCTCCCAGCCCTTGGATCTATCTGTTAACATCTTCAAAAGTTAATAAAAAAAAATTTCGCCGTTAAAAAAATAAAAAAATACGGGGCACATAACATAGGCGGTGGTAATCGAATATTTTTGTTGTGACGATTTACGACAGGTGGTTTGCAGTCGGACAAGGTCCTTTGCCAAACCCGAACCAACCGTGGCACATCGCTTCCAAACACCTCTCTCTCTCTCTCTCTCTCTCTCTGCCGTAGCTGCATCAGAAATTTTCTCCCGGACAGACCCACGCAACAAATCAGAATTCGAATCCAAACCTTTTTTTTGTTTGGGGTAATTGGATTCCTAACTTTCTTCTGGATCCAACTGTGTTCCAAAAACTTCTATACTTTTGATACATCTACACACCCCATTCCAGAGCGCGAGAGAGCTGTGGATAGATAGATAGATGGCTTCAAATCAGGAAATACCAGAAGGGACGGTACAGAACGTGCTGGATCAGGAGACTCTCAAGTGGGTCTTCGTCGGTGGGAAAGGCGGCGTGGGAAAGACCACGTGCAGCTCAATCCTCTCCATCCTCCTCGCTAGGGTTCGATCCTCCGTCCTCATCATCTCCACCGACCCCGCCCACAATCTCAGCGACGCCTTCCAACAGCGATTCACCAAAACCCCCACTCTCGTTAATGGCTTCAACAATTTGTACGCCATGGTATTGCTCTCTGTTGCTTTTTCACTCTTACTTTATTTGCTTTGTTGGCTTATTTTTCTTTCCAATAGCTCATGAATTTTGAGGGTCTTCTACAGGGCTGCTAAACGTACCAAGCTATGCGAGTCTGAGCTCCTGTTCGTTCGATGAAAGCTTGTTCAAGATTGGTTTGTTACATAAATAAACCAAGCTTGAACATATATGGACTGACCTCATTTTAGGAGTTTTTTAACATGAGACCTAGAAGCGAGCAAAATCCCAACGTCCACTAGCAGGGTATTAATTAAAAGGGGAAGCCCCGTATGGACTAACCTCATTGTTGGAGGTTTTTAACCTTGACTACCAGGTCAACCCCTCTGGGTTGTTGTGGTTCATTTTCTTGGTCCATTTGCAGTCCTGGTTTTGATGAATTTTAAGGGTGATAAGTATATTTCTCTTTTTTGGAGCAAATTGTGGGCCTTGGGTAACTTAAGGTATTACCAAATAGGCCAATACCCGGTTCATGATTATAGGTTTATACATCATTGTCGCGTGGACATATGGAAATTTTTGGGGCCATTTGTTGATTTGGTGGTTGTTACTTTGTGCATGCGTGTTGGATCGATTAACTTTGAGGACCTTCAATGTTTCATACCCTCATTTTTGGAGCAAATTTTGTATGGTGTTCGGGTTTGATCGGTAGGGTTAGGCTTGTCCTTTGGTTTGGTCTCTGGTCCTCCGTTCGCCTTCCGCGTGACCTGCAAGAAGTTGAGTGGCTGTGGACAGCTGGTCGACCTTCCGACAATCAAGTCAGTATGGGAAGGAGAAAGTAAGTCTGAGTTAGAGTGAAATGGCATACCTCTTTAGGTTTACTTCCCTTTCCTTATATAGGCCTCACTTGACTTGCTCACCAAGTAAGCGCGTGGAGGCCTCACATGTGCACACCTGATAAGGCATTTACAGAGCACTTGACCGCAATGATGACACACGTGCTGTAACCACCTCGGCCTGCGTCATGATGACACACATGGCTAAGTGGTTAGGTGCACATGGACAAGGCATCCCCGTTGTTATGGGATCCGAGCCGATTCGTAGTGACACCGAGCTATGTGTACTCGAAGAGTCTTGAACATGCCACTGGGCAAACCTACCGGCCGAGTGAAGTGACCCCGAGCTGCAAGACCCATCCTAGCGGAGCAACATGGTCACACTTGAGGAGTGTGGTTCGGGCGTGGTCCGAGCCACATAATTCGGGCCACTACATTTTGGGCCTTCAGTAACTTAAGATGACATCAGGTCATGATTATCGTTTTTCATATCATTGTCATGTGTTCATGTAGAAATTTGGGGCTTTTGTTGATTTGATTAGTAGCACATTACTC
This sequence comes from Rhododendron vialii, assembly GCF_030253575.1. Taxonomy (NCBI): domain Eukaryota; kingdom Viridiplantae; phylum Streptophyta; class Magnoliopsida; order Ericales; family Ericaceae; genus Rhododendron; species Rhododendron vialii. The sequence continues at coordinate 23,397,943 of NC_080557.1, read as the reverse complement.
ATGCATGTGTAATTTTGGGGTGGAGCAACGTGGTTTTCTTGTGTATTTTTCGGTGCACGCAGTTTAGTGCTTCAAACACAGTTACGGTGCCCTGTTTGCTCTCTCTCTGTCTCTCGTTCACAATATTGGTTTTGTTAATGTTCAGGTAGTACATTTCTGTGTGCAGATAATAATGGCCCAAGGTTCAGTGACCTGGTTTCCATTGTCAACGAAAGGGTTGGCCCTTAGTTGGGAATTTGTGGCTTTTCTCATTTACTAGAAGTGTAGAACGATAAAGTTGCATGGGTGTTAGGACTTTTTTTCATCAGTTTCATCTGCAAGTACTTGACAATGCTCCAGTTATTTGGTTTTTCCTGTGCAACGTGATCTTTTTGTTGTCGCACTTCTGTTTCATATTATTTAGTTTCAAGTTTCTATGGTTTGGTTTGGGACTTATAGGAGGTGGATCCAAATGTGGAGCATGAAGAGGCACCTGGTTCAGATGGAATGGATGGTTTTTTGTCTGATCTAGCAAATGCAATTCCCGGCATTGATGAGGCTATGAGCTTTGCTGAAATGCTTAAGTAAGCTTCATGTTGGATGTTAAGATATGACACGGTAGTTATATAAACATACAATATCTTGATTCTTGAGTCACGAGCATTTGATTGATATTGTATGTTGGATTGAGATAGGAAATGCTCAACCAATTTGTACTCCACAAGCTAAGTTAAATGATTCTCTTTATCTAGTTATAACGTATTAAACAATTCTGTGTCCAGAGGAAAAGAAAATATAATGTGAAGGGCAGAAGTTCCAATGGAAAGCAATTCTGCCTCCGTAAAGAAAGCAAAAATTAAAAATAAAAATTAACCACTTGTTTTGTCCCACCAAGCTGATTAATGACTGAAATTCTAACTGGTGGCTCTTAAATGATTGGATATGTGCAGTGTATAAAACAGCCTTTTGCTGCTTTAGTTGCTCTCTCTCTCCCTCTCTCTCTCTCTCTCGATTCGGCTACCGTATCCCAGTTATGGCAAGTTTTCTTAACAATTCGTAATGGTGGCACTCACATATCCAATGATATCTCCAGTTTCGAAGTTTTGGTGCTGTGAGCCTGTTGGTGTATCCGCTTGAATGTGTTGCTTTATTCAATCAGTCTGAATTTATAACTATCTATTCCCTACATGATACTGAGACATTTGGTGTATGTGTGTGCGTGTGCGTGTGCGTGTCATGCATGCGTGTCATGCATGCATCCTTTGAGTCTGTGGATTGTCCTGTGCTTGGCATGTTAGTTGTCAATCCTTTTCTTTCTTTGTTTTTACAAATGCTTTCATTTTGTTGCTGCAGATTGGTCCAAACAATGGATTATTCTGTAATTGTATTTGATACAGCTCCCACTGGCCATACTTTGCGGCTCTTGCAATTTCCATCAACATTGGAGAAGGGGCTTGCCAAAGTGATGACCTTAAAGAACAAATTTGGTGGCTTGTTAAGTCAGGTAAATTTATTTTTTTTAATGGCGAAGTCGGGTATTGTTTCCCTTGTTTTGAAACCCAAAGACATAATTGTGTATGTATCCAATCAATTTTTATCTGTTTTACCTTAATGAAGTCACATTTTTTGTTCACTGGAATGAAGATTCTCTCAGAGGGAGGGTAAAAGAACTTCACATGCAAAAATGATACATGCGTGATTCACTTGCTGACCTGTGCATTGACTAGACCCTTTTTTTCCATTGGAAAACAATTTCGCATGCCTTCTCCGGTTCCAGTCAGTTAAAAATGCATGATGCTGAAATTTATTTGTATTAGGTAATAGTGATGTTAGACATGGACCTGTAGTCTTTTTCCTATATGATTTGACATTTCTTGATTTCTGCATCTTTTTTGGTAGATAATGCTCAATTTTTTTATGAACTTAAACTCTTAAGCTAAGGCTTGTATTTTTGTTTTAAATGTTGTTGGTAACTTGATTATGTGGCTGATTAGATTTGGTAATAATCATAATATTATGTCAGATGACAAGCCTTTTTGGTGTTGGTGATGAATTCGGTGAGGATGCAATCTTGGGAAAGCTTGAGGGCATGAAAGATGTGATTGAACAAGTCAACAAACAGTTCAAGGATCCAGTAAGATCTTACATTCAAGTTTTCCTTTAATTAGAATGCGTTGTATATGTGTTGCCGTTTGTTGTAGGACATAACAGAAGAAAGACTGAACAATAAACAGAGAAATGCACTTAATATAGAAAAATGAACTCAACAAGAGAGAAACAGAGAGTCAAACTCCTGAAAGAACTCATTATTATCCAGCCTTTACAGTCACACAAATGTTGTGGGGTAGTTAGTGGCTATTTTAAAAGGTAGGCTTTATCACAACCTATGTTAAGATAATGCTAGGAAATTTGATTTGAAATGAATTTGGTTTAGTTTTTAGGTAAAAAACCATGCTTAATAGACGGCTTGGCCTTTATGTTGCCCTTGACGTTGCAGTAGGATCTGAACGTGTGGTCGTAGAAAAGCATAGCAAGTATATCATGTGTTTGGTGCAGCTTTTCTAGGACTTGGAAAGGCTTCTTTCCCTAGGATGAACCCATAACTCTTAAGCTCTGTTTGGATGCCAAGGTGGCATAGTTAGGGTTCTAATAGGAAATTCCTTACCACTATTGAGATGTCCTCTTTCGAGCTTCCCATTTCTTTTATGTTAATATATATGAATGAGTTCGGTTTTAAAAAGAAAACTGTATGGATGAGGGAAGGATTTGGTGTGGGCACAGTATCCTATCCACCATCTGTGTGAAGGTATACAAAAGCTTTCTGTTTCTTCTGGTTGTTTGTTTTTGGAACTTTTTTTTGGTTTTGGATTTCATTTTTTGTTTTTGTTTTTTTTTTTTGGGGGGGGGGGGGGGGGGGGGGGGTTGTTGGGGAAGGGGTGTATGCAAATCTAAATTTTTGGGAAATAATACTGAAGATCTGTCTACTTTTTACTATGGGTTAAATACCTAGACACCCCTCGAAGTTAACCTCTGTCTCGCTCACCCCCTCTTAGAATTTCGCCTATGGAGAGACCCCCTCATTAAAGTTTTATTATCCCGTACACCCCTTCCGTTGGGGTTCTGTCTAGAACCGTTAAAAATTTCACCTAAATTCTGTTAAAAGTGAGAAAATATTCCAATATTGCCCTTATCTATTTCCTTCAACATCTCCGAAATTACCACCACCAGCCACCCCAATCACCACCACACATAATTTTCTGCAAAAAAAAAAAGCATTTGATACGCTCAATCCAGATCCCAACAAAAACGAACTACAATTCGATCAACACTAATCAACACTGTAACACCTAATGAGGTGAATTTACCACAGATCTTTGATTTGGACTTGATGAATGGATTTAGCAAATAAAGGCAAACTATTTACCTCAAATCTGGTAAAGTAAAACGGTAAATCAAACTGGAATACACTACCGCATAATCAATCGCCAGCAGCGGCAGCAAGGGATGAACATGTAGAGAGAGAGAGAGAGAGAGAGAGAGAGAGAGTTTTACTGCGGTCTGGTAGCGGTGATGTGAGGTGTTCGTGAACAAATGGGGTTGTGCGGCAGGGGCGATTTAAGGAGTACTTGAGGGCAGCAGCAGTTTTGCTGCGTTTGAGGGGCTGAGATGGGGTTCAGAACAGAGGTGGGTTTCTTCGGTGTCGGCGGCTAAGGCTTTCTGAATAGGGTATCGATAGCGGCGGCGGTGGCATCTGGCTAGGTTTTGATTCTTACGATGGTGGATGTGGTGGTTCTGGGTGGCTAAGGCGATGGAGAACGTGGTGGTGGTGATGGGCGGCAGTGGAGGACATGGTGGTGGTGATGGGTGGCAGTGGAGGACGTGGTGGTGATTCTTAGGTTAATTAGTGTTAGGGTTAGGAAGAGAGAGGAGTAGGAAAGGAGATGGAGAGTGTGGGTAGGTATATATACATAAGGGCAAAATAGTCTTTTTATGCATTCCGTCCAACGGAGTTAGGTCCTCCAAATGAAAGAAGGGGTGAGCGAGACAAAGAGGTAAACTTCAAGGGGTGTCTAGGTATTTAACCCTTTTACTATTGTCTTGTTAGTCTCAATAAAAAGCAATGATTGTTTTAAGTTTATTATATTAAAATCATTTACATAAATTTCATAAATTTGATTCTCTAAATTTAATTTGAGTTCCCAAATATGGTCAAAACCGTGGAAATTGGGAGTAGAAGAAAGAAAATGAAATCGTAAATGGTACTACCACTCCTCCAGGTTCGGAATCATGCATTTGAGATTGGGAGCATCATATGGAATAGTATAAGTTTCTCAAGAAATTGGAATTGTAATAGGTGCTTTGTTTTCTCACGAGGGCGTGATACATGAGTCAATTTTTTGGTGATTTGAGATAGACATCTAATGTTCCTTGATGTTTAGCTTTTTCTTTTTTTCCTCTTTCTCCAGTTTTCAAAGTTCAGTTTAAAAAACTGAAATAGGCTGCTTCCTGGAAAACAATATTGTTGTTTCCTTTTCTTTTTGTCTTGTTTTCATATGAGCATTACTAAGAGTTGTCAAGTAACTTAAGTAATGCTGGTTCTGGTGAATTTTCCGGTATTTTTACTTTGTGACTTGTTCTGTACTGTGGAATACAGTGCCATAATAAGTTATATAATGTCCTTCTTCTTTTTAGAATGACCACTATTCTATTTTTTACTAGTGTAGCCGGAGGGTTTGTTAGGATGGCTTGGTGAGCAAGCAAAATTCCCAGATCTTTCTTTGTCCTTTTCTCCTGTTACCTACATTACAATTTCCTTCATAAAGTCAAGAAAAGCAAGACGGGGAAGAGATACCTGTAAATTAGTCTGACTAATGCGTGGTAATAGTAGATCAAGGACTTCTGCTTAGATTCTTAATAAGAATAAGACTCGGATAAGGGTATGAGATCTGTGTCTACAGTTGGACAATAGCATAGCATCACAAGATACGCATAATTCTCCTATAATATGCATGAAAGGTTTAAGACAACTAGCAAACACCATTCAAGTTAAAGAATAGAAATTATATTGGACGGATTTTAAATATTCTGGCCTCGGCCCGTATCCATGAAATAGAAATTAGATATACTTGATACTTAGACACATGTCCACACACGATATCTGTACCCAGGTCCATGTAACATAGCCGCTATTATATAGAAGAGTGCAATCTTTCTTATTCTCGGCATGTTAGAGACATTTTTCTAATGCTTCACATTTCTGTTGACAGGACTTGACAACCTTTGTCTGTGTTTGCATCCCAGAGTTCCTCTCTTTATACGAAACGGAGAGACTAGTGCAGGAACTCACAAAATTTGAGATAGACACTCACAACATCATTATTAACCAAGTGCTTTTTGAAGAAGACGGTACACTTTTTAATACAGCTGTTCTGTTCACCTATATACTGTTTTAAATGGAAAAGCAAACTATTTATTGGTCTTTCTGTTATTGTAGCTGTTGAATCTAAGTTACTCAAAGCTAGAATGCGTATGCAACAGAAGTACCTTGATCAGTTTTATATGCTCTATGATGATTTTAACATCACTAAGCTGCCATTGCTGCCAGAAGAGGTAAAATCACAATGTCCAGATTTTTTACATTTTAAGTTTATGAAATCTGTTCTTACCATTTACAATTTGGTAATTTATGTGTTCTTTATGAGCAAAAGTAACACGATAATTACAAGTTGCTTTTTATAGTGTGGATATATTATCCAAGATCCCGCGATGTCTGGGATTTCAAATTTTCTTACTCTGCTGAACATATGAATTTTAGTGTTAATCCCTAACCAAACCAAACCAAGCCCTGTGTCCCGATCAATTTGGGATCGGCTGAATGAATCCCATTTTTTCATTGAGCTTTGTCCAGGGGGCTACCTGTTCACTTAGATTCTTAGATTTAGTAAGCCCAAATCCTTCTGTACCACGACATCCAGAGTCAGTTTAGGTCTTCCTCTCCCCCTAGCCTTACTATCAACTACTATCATGTCACTCTTCCTTTTTTTTCTTGACTACTGCGTCTGCAGGTCTGTGGTAAATATGTCCAAACCACCTTAATCTATTTTCTTTGAACTTATCATGTATAGGTACCACTCCTCACTGTCTCATGAATAGTTTCGTTTCTAATTCTCTCTCCTAGTCTTACCACACATCTACCTCAACATCCTCATTTCAGCAACATTCATCTTACTCACTTGTTGCTTTTTGATAGGCCAACACTCCGCCCGTATAGCATTGTTGGTCGTATAACAGTTCTTAAAAATTTTCCCTTTCAATTTTAGTGTTCTCCCTAACAAAAAAAATCTGGATTAAATCAATATGCTTTAGTTATACCTTAGCTGTCTACTTTATTCTTATGGAATCCCTCCTTATCATTTACATTGTCTAATAGAGTAATTAGTGAAGTCGTCATAAGCACACATAGAAAAGTTATTCTGTCATAGACTCATAGTATCAACAAATTATAATTCAGCGTATCCAAGATCTTGATTATGTTTGGGATCCTGAATTTTCTTACTATGTACAGTTGAAGGGATTTCACTGCTTTGTCAACCCTCTGACAAAAAGATCTGGATTTTACAGGTTTGTGGTGTAGAATCGCTCAAATCATTTTCCCGAAATTTTGTATCACCATATCAACCTTCAACACATGAAGGTACGGTGGAAGAGCTGGAGAAGAGAGTATCAACACTTAGGGAACAGTTGAAAGATGCAGAAGCAGAGCTAGAAAGACTCAGAAAAGGAAAGCAAAAGGCCTAATACGAGTGAAAGTACAGGTCCAACCATACTCTCAGTAGCTGCTTTGGTTTAGCTACATTTCATACTCTGTTCCATGGGATTGTATTTGGATCGTGCATTGGTGAAGGGATTTATGAAGGAAAAGATAAATGGTAGGGTAAACCTAGCTTTTTTACTCCCCATTGTTATCTTTCCTTCATTTTGTACTTCCCTCCTAAAATCCCTGTGCAAATCAACCGTCCTACAAAGCTTAATGGTTGGAAACCTCATTCATTATTTTGTTTTATAGTTTCTCCCCGTTGTGCTTCTTTTCTTTTCTTTTTGGGCGGAAGGGTGGTGAGATAAATGGCGTAATTTGACATTGGTTTGTGTTATTAGGAAGTGATAGTAATTCTTGAATAATGTGTTAAATGATTGTACACTTGAAACATTCACTGCTTCAACCATGAACGAGCTCATTCTTGGAAATTAAATAATAATTTAGTTGGCTTTGGTTTCGACTCCAGGGGCATTGCAATTTCTTGTAACTTTGTCATTTAGGGAACTGAAGCATTTCGATGGATGTCTGTTTCTGTAAGGTAGCAGTGCAAATTACCTTTCATATTATGTTAAATTCATTCAGAAGCAATGATTCAAGCCTTGCTGGAATTGTGCCCAACTTCAGCTGGAGAATTGGCTGGTTCAGTTTCTGTTCATATATTTCCTTGCATGCTGGTGCGGATCAGGAAAAAATAAATAAAAATCTGTGCATGCTAGTTGATCAGTTTTTCCCATTTGGTTCTTCAGAAAGCAGATCCTGGAAGAGAACTCCGTGCCAATGAGTTTGTGGCACAAGATTCCTTCGGGGATATGACCTTTACCACAACGATGCTATCCATAGGTCATATTATTTCATGGATTGGATTTCACAACTGTTTATTTACGAAGAAAATGTCACGGTAATAAAAGCTAAAAGTGCATGGAAGGGAATGGGGATTAAGTCACCATGGGGTGTACCTTTGAGTCATGTTTGATCATAAATATTCAATCTCCTTCAGAATTGGTTGTTACCAAATATTCTCTTTTATCGTGTTAGTTTTTCGGGTTAATTTACAGAAGTTCTATAAGATTGGCCCTTGAAGAAAAAAAATTCTTAAATTAAGTACATATTTGTGGAAACACTCCATAGAATTCCAAGTTATCAACAATTTTTTAGTTTCGCGTGTATAAATACACAAACTTAGATCAACCAAGTAGCAATATTTAACCATTAAATGTATTTTTTTGTTACTTCTATAGACATACACTTGTTCGAGTCCTTACTATGTATGAATTATATGAATTATGTGTCCGCCACTGGTGATATTATTAATCGCTCACGAATAGTCCAATGGCAGTAGATATCCTGTCTAACTTAAGTTACTTTAGTAATAAAATCCCGCCAAACTAACATGCCCAGTGTAGTGAAGGAACATATCATGATTCATGCATGGTTGCAAGTAGCAAAAACAGCCCAAAATCACTTGTCCGACTCCCTAATAATACACCCTAGAATATTTCCAGGATTTAGTGATTACCATCTTTACTGTCCCTTCCTTTTGTATGATTGCTGCAACATATCAGAAGTTTACACCTACTCCTACTTTACGAAAGCTACATGCCAAACATTAAATTTGAGCAATGCTACGGTGATCATATTTGTTCATCACATTTTGGCAATCACATGTCACCATTATATAGGTAGAATGTGCTCCATTACATATGGCAAATGAGACAAATTCTACCAATACATTGATAATACATCACATGGTATCCAAAATGATCGCCGAATGTGATTACCAAATACTAATGTTTAACTTTTCTAGTCCATGCTAATCCTTTCCACAAATTTTTTTGAGAGGATTTTGAATAGTACACAAATCCCTTAAATCATGCCTATCGTATTTGACTTTAACATTTAATTGAAATAAACAATATTGTAACGCCCCTAATTTTGGGAACGTTAAATAAATATTTTTATTAAAAACTTAAATAGGGTCTGGCTCATTATTACATCATAACTCCCATGAGAGTACTTTTATTACACAAGGGAAGGGAAACTAAGGTTTCTAACTACAGCTCTGTCTGCTCCTCTATTCTTGCCAGCTCTTCGGCTCCGAAAGCCTCCAAGGTGTATAGCTCACCCTGATCATCTACAAAGTCTGATACATTATACCAGCGTCGCCCCCAGTATAATATATCAGGGTCACCAAAGGTAACACCATGAGCTATAAGAGCTCAATAGAATAATCCATACCCATTAACCCTTAACTTACAAACAATATATCATAAAATTAACGATTTCCACATAGTACATGCATATTTAACAAAACAGTTAACAATGACACATCCATATTCACTATTCTAACGTTGGTGTCCATGATTTTCTGAGTTTCTTCTACGCGACTTGTCGTAGACCGTGTCTCCATTTTTCATATACCAAATCAACATTTCCAAAATCGTTTTTACACACCCAACCTCGGTTCCGCCGCTACGGGTTCCCGAGTATCCTCACAATGGTTTCGCCGCTCCGGGTTTCCATTCAGGGGCGGAGGGATTAAGAATCAAGGGGGGGCAGCTGACCCCGTTGCCTCCCAAATTTTTTTAGAGATCGGTATAATTTTCACCCAATTTTTACTCATTTGACCCCCCTTTAAAATTTATTTTTGCCCCAACCCATATATAAGGGTTTTGTATTTAGGAAAAAGAGGAGATAAAATAGAATTTCCACTCACAAAAATCCCCAAAACGTGAATAGCGTTTCATTGTTATTGTTATTAATATATATCTACTTTTTGATTAACTTGTTAATTTGATTGTTCCTTTCAAATAGCAACTTAGAAAAAGTGAATCATACATAGTTCAAATTTTCGACCCCACTTATCGAAAATCCTGGCTCCGCCCCCGTTCCCATTGGCACACAAATCATAGAATTTGGCATTGGCTCCTCTCCACAGATAACCAATCCGCAATTCAAAACTCTCGGTTCCGCCGCTCCGCATTCCAGAGTATCCCACAATGGTTCCACCGATCCGGGTTCCCATTTGGGCTTTTCGAAAATCATTAAAACAATTGCGTTGGCTCCTCTCCACGGATAACCAAACCACAATTCATCCCTCGGTTCCGCCGCTCCGGGTTCCCGAGTATACCACAATGGTTTCACCGCTCCGGGTTCTCATTGGGTTTTCGAAAACACACACACACACACCACACAATGGGCAAGTCTGGCCACATTGGGGTTTCAAAACCACACCTTGTCTTTAACACACCCTAGGTGTCATGTTTCTACTTTCTCAATTTTTGTGTCTCGTTACATGCATAGACTCCGCGGTAGGACTTTTTACGTATGTACACATAAAATCATTCATTGTAATCTTGAAACTAAACTAGCAAGATCATTCAACTCTATATTACTTATCATGCTCATATTATCATGTAGTCATGTTCAAATATTTAGCACACAATATAAAGCATAGTGTCACATGGACGGACACCTTTTGAGTAGATACCACTTATGCTTTATCACACATCAAACAAGTAATCCAAGTAATCACATTTACATGCTCATAACCATCCTTAAGATCAAAATACAAATACTTTCATTCAAGTCTATGTTTCCAAAATCCGTTCTATCTTCCTTTTTGGGAAGTTCAAAACAACATATGTTTTTTCGGAAAAATAAAGTCGAGTCATTCAAAATAGTCGCATCTCTTTTCAAGCTTTTAGAAAAAACACTTCTCAAATTCTCATGCATTTCAAACATACAAGCGATATACACTTTTCTATTTATACTTAGAGATAGGGGATAAGAAGATTCTACCGTTCTTCTTGGCGGTAGGGCGGCTACGGAAAAGTAAGTCGGCTATCGGACTGAGTGACTTCCTATGGTAAACTTCCGGTAGTTTCGAAAGAGAAAAGGTTTCTCTCGAAACTAGTTCTTGACTAAACCACTAAACTTTTTTTTGGATCGAGGGGGTGGTCGAGTGATGGTTTAGTGGCGACCTTGGATGAGTTTCTTGAAGAACTCAGAACAAAGGAAGAACAAGTAAGAACAAAGCAAGAACACAAGGATTTCTAGAGAGAGAAGTTGAAAGGCTTGAAGATGTGAGTTGAATGCTTGGACAAGGGTCCTATTTATAGGAAAATGAAGCTCCTCTCTCTCTCTCTCTCTCTCTCTCTCTCTCTCTCTCTCTTGATTTTTTTGTTTCATGTGTTGTCTAATCTCACCTTTTATCAAGCCATAGCCTTCCCTCACTTGTCAATCCAATTCTAGGTTCAAAATCTAGGTTATCATGAAGGGTTTTGGTCTTGTCTTGTCTTGTCCTTGGAGGGTTTACTTGCAAGGAAAGAGAAAATGATTAGCTAGGTTTATGATTATGGTAAGGCTTGCATGCATGTCAAGTCTAGGTCTTGTCAAATCTATGTATTCATTAGCAAGTCTTATTCATTTTACTCGAAGGATAAAAATTACCCTACAAACTATTGCCCAATGGTTAAAGAGGAAATGATGAGAAGGAATATTCTTTGAAAAAAATATCTTTTTGAAAGTGACATTTCAATGGAGAGAAAGAGCAATGCACTTTCTAGGAAAGTGATTTGATTAAGAAAACACAATGATGAGTGGGGAAAATGACAAGTGAATGGAAAAGAATGAATAAAGCTTCCAAGTAGCCTTTCTAGGAAATTTTTAGGGTGATATACATACATATATGTATATATGTATATGTATCTCAAGGTTACTTGTAGGAAGGAGAAATGAAGTAATGATGAATTATGGGCTACTTGATGTTACAATATATAATCATAGTTGTTTGGAAGAATAAACTTGGTCTTGGTCTTGATTAGACAAGTCCATGGTAGCACTATTTTCTAGATAATAGGAAGTCTTATTTCGATTACTCAAAGGATAAAAATTACCCCAAGAACTATTATCCAATGGGTAGAAGGTAATGATAATAAGTAAGGTCTTGAAATGACTAGTCATGAAGTATAATGATTACTTTAATTAGGGTTTGAAAAGGTTCATAAGATTCAAGGATGGTAAAAAGGTTCATCTAGGATTAGGGAAATGTAACTAGGTTGAATTGGTACTTAGGTTTCTCTAACTAATCGGTTGGAAGCTAATTCTACTTGCCAAGTAGGATTTCTAGCCAATAAATATAATTTAAAGATTTTATTTTACTCATTAGAAAAATATACAAGTGCTTCTATAAGCATACTTGTCTTTATGAAAAGGACTAAATTATCCGATGCGAAAAGATATAATTTTATAAATCTCAAATCTAATTATGACGGATTATTAGAAATTAAAAGAAATCTTAAAAAGCAAATTCTAAGTAATTAAAATAAAATTAAAATATTTAATAAAATTTTTATTTACCAAAAATCAGGGTCGTTACAAATATACTGTCATGGGCGTACTTGTCTTCTAATACCTAATTATGACCTAATTGTATCTTCATCTTTTGAAAGGGATATGTACCATAGATTCAACCTCCAATTCAACGCTACTATGTAATTGACTCAACAATAAACAAAGGAAAACTTGTATGTTTCGTTAGTTTACTTTTATTTCCTGGGAATTGAATGGGGGATAAAATACAAGAGAAATGTTTCTAAGGTGTGTTACATTACGGTAAAACAAGAGCAATGCTATGATGTCCGCATTTATAATCTTACCACTTACATTTTGGGTCTTTTTTTTAATCATTCACATCGGATAAGATAATGTTCCTATTTCACCTCAAATTGTTCAAAAGATGTTGAATGGAAGCAACCTTCCACCTCCAAGAGTGCATATGCTTGCCAGTTTCATCTTACACCAAAATACCAAACCAATCACATATACTCTTATCACTGGTACAAGATATGTAAGTATGTACATATATAATTCTTTTCCTGCTGGGGGTACCACCAGAATATTTGTTTTGACACTGTAGTTATAGACATAGCAGTACAAACAACAAAACATCACATTATCTCACAAAACTGGGTCAGGTTCAGGTAATTCTATAATGTTACAATAATCTTGTACATGTGGAAATTAGTCCCACTTTCAAAGGGGGTGGCAACCCAGAAACCAGAAAAAGCATAAAAGAAGAAAGTGGAACAACACTAATCTTCCTGCTCCTGATTCTGTTTGCATTCATCTCCATTTCAATCACTATCAACTTCACATTAGTTTACAAGAGGAATATGAACTGATGAGTAGAGATCAAATAGTTAAATTTTCTTGAATGGCAAGAAACGATCCAACGATGCGCCCACCCACATCTGGAAAATTTTCACATCCAGGAAGGGGGCTCACCTTGCCCTTATGATCAACGTCAACTGGGTACTTTAGGAGGTGGGCCCTCATCTCTGTCACCTCATCAGCCGCAAATTGTTGCCAGTTCATCTCACCCATTGATCTAACCTTTCTCACACACTCAAGACTCTCGGGTTGCATAAAGCAGTTCTCTATTGTTCCAAGATGCTCTGCCCACAGTGACATCCTGTATCCATATATCTGCAAAACATACATTCCCACACGAAAAAAAAATTGAAGGTAGGTTCCATAGGAATCTGAAATGAGTTCATGCCACCCGTCATAATGAAGATGGATTTCTGAATCTGTTGCTTTTCAGAAGTCCAAGAAGTGATCAATTACGCATTCCATTCATTTATCACAATTGTGCTCAATACTTAATCGTGTAATTCGTCCATTTTCAATTATCACAAACATAATGCAAATGCCATTCTCATGTCAAACTCATTCAGATAGCACTTAGTGCTTTCTAGAGTTGATCATTTGTGGAAAGGTTGATCAAAAGATTCAAAACCAAAAGATGAACATCAAAGAAGTAAGTATTCTTCCAATACAAATGCTAACCTGTCCCTGTGGACTACGTAGTTTTTTTGCCCAAGTATGATGAGGTTGGTACGCTCCCATTGCAATCTCAGTGTCTCTGGTGCCCTCCATTGATCGCTGATTGATGTTTGCAGACCCCAAGATTACATACTCATCGTCCACTATCATTCCTTTCGAATGAACATAAATCATGAACCTTCGGCTCTTCTGGCTCAGTGCCTGAAATCACCTTACAGAATTTACACCATAGACAAGGAGCGGAACCACTGAGATATAGATGACCATAAAAATTAAGTCACCAATTTGGACCCAGCGACTAACACTGTGTTTGGAAATTGTGGAAAGAAAGAGAAAAGAAGAGAAAGGAAAGGAACTACAGTGAAGGAGAAATCATTAACAAAATACTACTTTATTTTGTTTGATTTTGCAAAAAAAAGGGAAAGGGAAGATGAGAAAATTTAACTTTCCCTTGTTTGGTTCTGAAGAAAAGAGGAAAGAAAATAATAACTGAACAAAGAAAATGGAGGAAAAGAAAGTGAGAAGGAACATTAGTATTATTGCTTTTTCTTTGAAATTTCCCTCATTTCTAAATCAGAAACTGAACACAGAAGAAGGAAAATTACTATTCTTTCTTTCGTTTTTGTTCTCTCCCCGGGTTCCAAACACATTCATAAATATCTGAACTCACTAAACTAAAGCATCACAGACAAAATTTCTAAGACATTGTTCAATTTGAAAGAGCTCACTGTTACCGACCTGGCATCTTCTAATACTAGAACAAGAGATCAAAATCATATGCTACACAATATGTTGTTTGGAGAATAAAGAAAAGGAGACCTGAGGGGTGTTTGCCGGAGCAGAATTTTCCACAAATGAATTATCTCTGCCTGCGACTTCACGGTTGCCAAGACAGAAGAAGTTCAAATAATCTAGAGGGGTGAACGCATCCTCCAGCCCAACCTCCGCTAAAGCCTTGTAAATGGTTTCGTACATCATTTGCATTGTTTTGTTCTGTACATGATACTCCATGTTAATGCCAAATAAGGGCAAAATGGCCCTTCTTAAGTGCAATACTGGAGAAATGAATTTCATCTCTTCATCTAAATTTTCCATCTCTTTTCATTTGAATTTCCCTCCTTTCTAAATAAAAATCCATTCTTCCTTCTCTCCTTCTTTCACTAGGTTCCGAATACATTTATTAAAATCTGAACTCAATAAATCAAAGCATCACGAACATAAAGGCTGTGTCTGGATCGCGGATTTGTGAAGGAATTTCCAGGGAAAAGGAAAATGATAGGGGCCCAAAGAAATGAATTCAGATTCTTTTGATTACCAAATCCATAATCCAAACACAACCTTACTTTTGCACTGCAACGTGAACAAAACCAATGAAAACAGAAGTAGCAATTATTCTAGCACCCAAAAAAAGTCATCCATCTCCATAGCTTCCCTTAAGAAGAAAAAAAAAGTGTCACAAACTATGATATATGAGTTGAGGTCATAAGTGCTCCCTACCTGCCAAAATAAAATCCTTTGTGTAGCAGCACCTGTTGGATTGCCTTCTGGCCACATTGGGATAATAATGTAAACTGCAAACCTCTCATGTGCTCTGATTTTACTAGCAATTTTAAGGGCAATTTCCATGGGAATCAAATTGTTTGCACCTGTAGCAATGCGATATGCTCAGAATCTGTATCGGTAACAAAATTTTGACCATAAAGCTCAGGAAAGAAACTATTATTGTCATATCACCCTTTCACTACAAACATATGTACCACAGAAAAAAGAGAACATATAGACCACACCATGAACACATGACTAACAATTTCAAGGACGGTTGATTTGTCATTTCTTCATATGCTTGTTTATTTCTGCCTAATAGTAAGTGGCCAGGAGGGACTAGTTTCGTCATTTCTGGCTGTTTTCCTGCCCATTGGTTACTGAAGTATGTGTTTGTACTCAACCAAAATATAAACAAACTCACATAGACAATGAAGAGTCAACCCCTCAATGAGATCAAATAAGGAGCTTCCATAGTCATATGAAGCAGAACAGTGTAAAAAGAAGAGACATGTTGAGAGGATAACTTCTATGTTCATAATCCAAATCACCACAGATAAGATCGACTAACTCTGGTAAACCAAATTAGAGAAATCATCATTTGAGCATTTCCCTAACATCTACCGCACATCAACCACTCTCAAGTACACAAATGGTGCTTAAATTGCATCAATTTGTGGCACCTAACGAGTAGTGCCAGAATATTGTCTACGAATCACTGTGGAAAAACCAGGTACCCTGTTTAAGTTGGTCAACTCATATTCCATCGATACAGCGAAAAACAGGTAAATCAAACAGTTTAATCTGGTGTAGGTTAGCTTCAGGACTGAGAAATGATTTTTACATGTAAAGAATAGCTCCTTACCCAAATCTTTGGAGGAGTTCCAGTTGAAAGAAGACCCTATGAAATACTGATTTTCAATATAGATAAACTGCTGAGCAGCACGAATAGCCTTAACATACGCTGTATGTATGCTCATATCAATAAGTACATTCTTCCCACATATCAGGTTCTGGAGAGAAAGCAACCAATTAAATTCCAAAAAAATCAAGGCAATAATAAAACAATTATGAAACACAGTTAACGCCCACCTTGTGGATAGCTTCTTTTGGATCCTTTGGAAACCCTTTAACAGAATTTGAATCAATGGATCGAAAAATCTGCTTTTACGGAAGTCACAAAATGAGAGGAATGTAAGTACATCGTCACCACTAAACCATTTCAATTCTGACTCGTTCACTCTGAATACAATGTGGCATTGTTTGTTTGATTGGACTAATAGTGAAAAGATATGCTCCCTCCAACTCAAATTGCTGGCTGCCTGCCCCCCTACGACAAGTCGTGCAATTTTAGGATAAGATAAAGTACTTTCCTATGTAATATTTTATATTTCTTTTAGCATTAAATTAAAGAACTCGTGAAGAATTTTATTTTGGTTTTTTTTGCATGAAAGTTCTTTAATTTTTTATCTCAAAATCGCTCTACTTTTCGTAGGGGGCAAGCACTTTGGGACGGAGGGAGGAAAATCTAGGTAACTGATCTCAGATCAACAATCAGGGGCCAATAATATCCCATCCCAGGTTACATGTATCGACGTTTTGTGCGATGTAATATGTGATGGATATTTAATCCCAGCAGCAAAAGTCAAACTGGACAGGCATGTGGCCCCCTTTGATTTATAGTCCAATCCTATGCTTCAATTTAAACATACAAACTGGCCATTCCATTAGTTATATGTGAATAATCTACCTGAACATGCCAACCCTCAGGATCACTCTCACTACAGCAAGGAGCATCAGCGACCCCGATTATGTCAGGAATCCTTTCTATTCTTAGTAAAGCATCATCGTCAGACATCTTAAGTTTCTTGATACCGGAGGGTTTAGAAGCCCTACACCAGCGCTCCTCAAAGTTGGTCAGAACATCATACGCTGCTGGACCATCAATCTTAGAGTGCAAGTCATGCCATGGTTCTCTTGGACAACCAGCAACACTCCCCTGTTCCGTAACAACACACAAATGCTTACACAGAAAAAGTTTTAAAACAAGAAAGCCGCTGTTTAACTGAGAAGTGCAAGTTGTTCTTTTTTGTTGAAAAGTGGCTAGTACTATGAAACCTATGTAGCGAAGGCTAACAACCAGGACATTGCTCCTTAAGGTTGTGTCAAAATCACATAAAGAAAGAAAACTTGAAAAAAAGTAAAAATTTTAACTGTTTAGCTACTGCAAATCTGCAATGGCAAATATAAAAAGTGCAAAAGTACCGTGTAGGTAGGGTTGTGAAAGTCATCTTTATGCACAGATTGTAGGGTCCTAAGTATAGGATGCTGTGGAGTATCATATCGCCCGTTGCACAAATCAAGTCCCCCAACAAAAGCTGTGATTCTTCTTCTATTATTGCCAGCGTCAGCATCCACAATAACAGTTTTCTGATGATGTGTATAGATTGTTTCAACTTCCTGATAATAAAAAAGAGAAAATGTAATTCAATTGTCCTCATACTCACCAGATACTACAGACTGAAGAAGCATACAGGCAAAGCAAACCTCCAGCAGTCTTATTATGAGGATAATTAGCAGTTCAGGAGTTCTAGATCAAAAGGAGTTTATAGATCAGGGTAAGGATGGGAAAAGCTACAGACATTGTTCACATCATGTGGTACTTCTGGTCCAGCAGGAGAATAACTAACAAGTACCAAGCTACCACAGAACAATAAGCAAAGTAGTAGAAAAATAATAATTAAGTGATGTAAGGGGATCCTCCTGAATGCTAAGTCAGGAGAGAAACTAATTCAGAATTGAAGTTAAACCCATTATATCCATTTTCGGTAACTACACAGCACCAGTGTCCTTCTGACCTAATGGCGGCTGCAAAATGCAACCACCATGTCCTCCTCTGATCGAGATTGGACTAAGAATTAAGCTCCACTAAGTCCAGGCCTGTTATTAGCAGGAAAGAAAAGAAAAGAAAACGTCCAGGCCTGTTCTTTCCAATTATTTTCAGCTTATGCGGCTGAAAATTTTCATGCACATGCTATGGTTGACTTCAAAAGGGTAAGCTATTTGGTTTACTTCTAAGGTCACTAGTTTATTGCTTTGTGAGTTAAAAATTCTCCAAATACGCACGAAAAGATAACTTTTAGAAAGTTTACTTTTTCAAGTGGAAACAAACATGGCTAAGTTATGCTTTCTCATTGTTAGTGTCTGGTTTCCCACTGTCATAAGACTCATAGCTCATAACATAAAACAATCGCTTAGGCGGGAAAGTGTAAAGCAATAGGCATAAAAAAGAAGATTACTTATTCTATCATACCCGCTGCTTGACCCAGCTGTGCTTCTTTCCAGCAGTGCGGGGACAAAGTAGCACCTGAACTGAAGAATGCTTGAAAAATCGGCGAGTTTCTTCGTCATGTGTTTGCATGATTCCATCCTGCATTTTTCAAGAATTAGTGTCTGAAGAAAAGATAAATCTCCGAACACTTTTGGACCATAGACACGAAACCCATTATTTTGACAGGATATGTTGGGAAAAGGTTTAACTTGAGCAAATCTCAATTGTTCTTATATAAGACACAAATATGAGGATCCACATGTAGATACAGGAACATAATGCATATGCAGTCAAAGTCAACATCTTTAAATAAAGAATAATCATGTGGACAAGAATGAATATTGACAAGACATGCTATGTATGTAATGGAAACTCAAACTATCAACACATGTCTGAGGCTGGTAAACTGATCAATTTCCAAATTTAGCTGCTGCGAATACCAGTCCCATTATCTTGTGTGATCGTAAAATAAGACAACTAGTGATGCTTGTAAGTGTAACTTTGGTTCCACATGGATAAGATCACACCACAACATGGAGATTTTTTCATGAGATTTTGCACAAAGACATCTAATAATGGAGATTACTTTAATGTCAGCAAGTGGGGAAATGTACTTGATTGTCATAATGTGGCGATTAAGCGTTACTGAGTTTGCACAATGTCAAAAAGTGGAGACATTCAGTGTGCGTGTTTGCAGTTCAGGGATCAAAAGTAAACTCCATGCATATGGAGCCCTAGCAGTGAACTAGATACAAAGAACAGATCACACATCACTCCTAAAAGACACTCAAATATGTAATTGCAATCAAAGTATCTCATTATGTCATACAGGGTAGATTACTCACTGTTTTGTAACCTAAGATGCTCCTTGAAGTTGGATCATCCCAAACAAGCAACAACACTCTCACTCCTTCCTGTGACTTTGACTTCAAAAGATCTCCCAATGTGAAATCTGATGCATGACCACCATCCCTGACCAGTTTAACTTTGTGCCATACAGACCACCCAGTAATATAAATCAAACGTTGCGCTTGACGAATTGCAACAAAGATGTCATGCCAGCACTTCCCTTGCACATATTGCATCCCATTATCAAGCTTCAAATTAGGAAGGAAATCATCAGGTACGTGGGCGTCTTGATAAAGAGTCACTATTCCACCTCTCCGAAGAGGAAAATAAGGCCCAGGAACCCCAAAATAATTGGGACCCGCTCCAACTCCATGGTGATAAATACTCAATCTCTCCATCGGTGTGTATTGAATCGAGAGGCTCAAAACAGCTCCCGGTTTGCAGGGTTTTCCATTAGTGCCCAGAATTGGATAGACACCCTGGACTTTTTGCCCCGAGTATATTTGTTCTACTGGAATTGCCACAACTCCCATGAGTTGGGATCCCACAACATCACTGTCCTTAACAAGAAAGTGCACTTCAGCAGCATAATGTGCTACAGGAACATAAAACCGTTGCATCCAAATAGGGTTTTCGCTGTTACTAATGACGTAAGTCCTCCCAATCACTGCACTCGTCACCGAAATGGAGACATATGGATCACTGGTGATTTTATGAACACTGCCTTCAATCTTGGTACTCATATTCCCGGGTAGCTTGTTAAAGACATCTCCTAATGTTTTATGAAACATGTCCATGTTTGGAAGGTTTTCGGCCTTGTCAACCAAAATATCTAAGTTCCCATGTAAGAGCAAAACTTTCAAGGACCCTTTAGAAGTTGGAAACGGCACAATTTGCAAACTCTGACTATGGGGGGAGTCAAGAAATGAGGTTGAATGGGTTAAAGCAGGATGAGCAGACGAATCAATTGAACCCGAATGAGAAAACGACAAATCACCCGAATGAGAAAACGACGAATTAGAGTACCCATAAATGTCCCCTTGGGTGTCATACTTTGTACTAGAAGCGTGCAATGTAAGGGGAGAACTTGACACCGGTGGTGCTGAAGGCGCTGGTGGGGACGCAGAATTATCGGATATGCGAGCCTTAGATAAGAGATCATCTATGGGTGGATAAGGTGGTGGGTAAATGGGGCTATTATCGGAAAAACTACCAACCCAAGATGGGGCATTGGAGTAAGTTTCTGGAGGCGGATAGGACAAGGGCGCGGAGGGTTGATAATGGTGATGAGATGAACCATATGGGAAACTACTCTGGTGAGTTAGGGTTGGCTGAGGTGGGGGAGTGGAAATGGGCGGGGTTGTGTATGTTTGGTTTGATGGATAGTGAAGGGGGCCGGAATGCGAGGGAGGAGGGTACGGGTATTCCGGAGGGAAGGGATTGGAAACCGGACGGGGGTAGAGATAGGGAAGAGGGCCAGCATGAGGGTAATAAGGAGCAGGGGGATAGGCAGGAGGAGGGTATGGGCCAGAATTGAGAGGAGGGTATGGACCAGAATTGGGAGGTGGGTATGAAGGTGGAACATGAGAGTATCCAGGGGCAGGATTATTGTAAGGGTATGAAGAAGAAGGATTGTTGTAATTGTCCATTTGATGTATATGTATGGTGTTCTATTGAGGTTTTCTGTACATGTGTGAGAACAAACTTGAAAAGTGAACAATTAACACAAATACCACAAGGATAGTATATCAAAAGGGTTTGATTCTTTACACCTATTTAAGATTCTTGTTGGATTCAATTCTATAAAGATCCACAACAAAACCCAGAGAGAGAGAACAAGAAGAAGAAGAAGAAATGTTTTTGTTAATCAGTTGATCCAATATCACAAATAATACAACTCATTCTTGAGTTTCAAAAACCAAGCTAACAAGATAGAGATTTACACAGAAAGGCCAGCAGACAGAAAGAGAAAATTGGAGGCAAAGAAAAAGTACCTTCACATGGATGTTTAAATGGAACAGATGTGAAATTCCGAATCGACAAAAAGACAAAGAAGAAAGCGAGAGAGAGAGAGAGAGAGAGGGAGGGAGGAGAGAAAACGGTTGAGTGAAATTTCCCATTGGTGAAAATATTAAAACGTTATATCATTTCGGTCCCTAGTATTTTAAGCTCATCATCATCAATGCCTCACCCACTTCCACTTTTTTCAATGCAGTCCCTCTATTAAAATTCTAGAAACACGTCTCCTACAAAACCTAGGTATAGGATAATATGTAAACTCACATGCTCAATCTACACACACGTAAGATATCACAATTTTCTTTTATGCATAAATATATGAATATATACATGAATCGCATGAGAGGTAGTATATTTTATTCTCTCTTGTACATTCATCAATAGTACGACAATAGGGAGTATAAAAAGATATAACCTTTTGAGGATGGAACAAATTCATATCGGATGGTGATTAGAAATATTGTTTGTGATGGAAAACACCTCTATTTCATATTCAAAGCTACTCACATATAGCCGAACAACGTACAAGTAACAACGACAACCAAGGCCAATGCCAATATGTAAATATGTGGGGTAAGTTGATCCCATTCCAGACAGAGTAATAATGTTGTTGTATGAGTTTTGAATCAGCCTTTGGTTGACACCATCAAAATGCTCTTTGATTCCAAAAATGAGGCAAGAGCACAAAATAATGTTATTTGTATAGTGTCCAAACTTTTGACGGTTTATGTCGATGAGCTTTCCTCCCTCTCCCTCCAAAAATCATTTCAACTTCAAAACCTTTTTAGTAGAATACTTATTTAGGATTTCATTCAATTAAAAACTAAGATGTTATACTTTCACTATGGTAGTAATGCTGGCCAGCAATTGAGGGGCACAATTGTCCCAAATTAAAAAATGACTAGCGATTCAATCAGCCAAAGTGGTTCTTCTGTAAAAGGAGTAGGATATTTTGTAGAAATATTTATATGGTTGGAATTAGTTTCTTTTTATAGATTGGTAGTGTTATATATTGTTACTATTATAAAACCTTCCAGCATGTAAAGTTACTCTTGTTTCAAAATAAAGACAATTAAAGCTTGTAAATTAATGACCCTAGTGAGAATTTTTAGAGTCACGATCGACAAAAAAAATATGAGAATGTCAACTGGGGGAAGAAATTAAGAGTTTGTAACAGGATGGAGGGGAGTAAGGGCATCTCCAAAATTTTTGTAACGTACGGTCCAAATTTTAGAATTACATTTCTATTAAAAAATAAATAAAGTTTTATTTTGTGTGGTTGTGCAATTATTTATATAACATGTTGTAATGTGTGTACATATATAAGAGGGTTTGGATACATTACATATATATATATATGTATGTGCACGTTACATACATATGTATATATAGTAACCTATCGTATTATTTTCTTAAGTCAACAAGCTAGATATATCTAAAATCTATGAACAAAACATAATACTTAATATAATTCCTAAGCCACGTACCCTAGTACGTACCTGCACTTCCCCGGAAACCCTCTCTTTCAATTGCTTTGTCTCCCGCACGTGGCTACCCTTATCACCAACCCAAAACTCCTTTGAAACCCAAAGCAACTCCATCCCATTGCATTCCACTTTTCGGCTTAGAAGGAGAGAGAGAAAAGGCTAAAACACTCTTAAATGCATGCTCACACATATATATATATATATATATATATATATATATATATATATATATATATATATATATATATATATATATATATACTTTCTTCTTCATCTCCTACACTACAAACTCCACCACCAGCATTTCCCCTTTCCTTTCCATTTCTATCTGGCACCTCCGTCGCACTCCACCATTTAAACCTCCACAAACCACCGCTAGACCAGCTGCTAAACAGCTCCGAAAAACAGTCGTTCCCGCCACACAACACCCCCGAAAAACAGGTCCAAATTAACCAGCCCCGAAAACTATTTCGAAAGCAGCCTAGCTAGTAAACTAGTTCCAAACATGCACCATTCCGCCCCGTTTTAGCTCCGAAACAATCTGAAGAATCACCTGCAAACCAGCCCTGTTTCCACCTCATAACAGCCCCGAACCGGCCACCAACGGAGTCCTGTCACTGTACGTTCAACCCACCAACTTCACAGCCATATCCGTCGCTTGCCGATAGAACTATCCGACCGAGGTACGTAGTTAAAACTTATCTCCCTAAATATATTTATAGTAGGTTAATGTAGATTTTAAGTGCTCTATGTATGTGATTTTACTGGATTAAATGACTTAGAACAGCGCGGGAGTATAGTTCGGCATTTGTAACTTAAAATGTCAAGTGTTTAAGTTAATGTTACATGTACACTAATTAATTAAGTTTCCTAGAAAAGTGGGAATATATATGCCTGTAAGGAAATGTGATATTAAAAAGAAGAGGATTGCATAATATTTATATGGATAAGGTCAAGCAGAATGGCGTTTATTTTATAAATGAGAATTTCTTACAAGCTGTAGTAAACCTTCTCTTCCTAAATGCATGAATATTTTTACTTGTTTAAGGTAGTGATTCGAGGATTTATGATGAATGTTGACATTTTACTGAGATATGTTTTTATATGTTAGCTTAATTTAACCTTGCATAGATGTGATTTCAATTCTCTGAAAAGACAATTAATGGCTTATTGTTAGTTTACATTATTCCGAGAACCAATTATGATCGAACATCAGGACACGGGTTGGTTCCAAGTTGTGAGGAATTCACCATAGATACGATGATTAGATCGAGAATAATGAAAAAAGAAAATTAATGTGTGAATTGATGATGAGATGAAATATGATGTGCATGCCCCATAGTCAGGTTGAGTCTGGGCTCTAGAGGATAGTCCCGGTAGATATCTGGATGGGTGATCATGGTGATTGATTTGGATTTGGTTACTGAGATTACGGAATCCTGGGTATGGCATGGTTATATGATTAACTTTTGAGAAACGGGATTGAAGCGCAAGGGGTGGAATTTACCGTGTTTGTTCTCCTTGTGTTAGTCGTGGATGAATATTTCTACTAAGCAAATAGCTTAGGGTCTTTCATCCGGGCTCCTGGACGGTCAAGTAAGGAGGGAGTTTAATCATGCCATGGCCATAGCTTGGTGGTTAAGGGTAGGACGGATCTCAAGGTAGAGATCCTAGATTTCACATAGGTTGAAGAATAGTAACAGGAACCCAGCGTTGTCATTTATATTGCATTTTATTCTATTATTTGTAAGTTATGGGTTTTGAGTAGGTTTTAGCTATTGAGCGTCAATCGCTCACGGTACTACGTTGCTCTACTATTCAAACGCTAGGTACGGAAGACGAAACAGAAGAACCGTACGACCAGACCGAGTTCAACCCTGCTGTGGACGAAGGTGAAGAACCTTGGTTGTCATACGTTTAGTCGCTCTAACTAATTTAAGTTGACTTTATTTTGGAAGCTTCAAAGTTTATTTTTTAATTGTAATATTTTGACAAATTTGAGAACTTAAATTAAATTTGATATAGTCGTAATATGGTGACATATGCTTTTGGAAGGATGATGTAGTAAATCTATGAAATTCCTTTTGGGAAAATTGTCTTTTAAATGTTTTGAAAATCGGGGCGTTAAAATTTTAGTTCAGAGATGACAAAAATATACTCCCTATGTCCCCATTCTTTCGGCCCTTTTGGGAGTTCGTGCCACTTTTCAATTGATTATATCTTGCAATCTATAATTTTTTAGGTGATTTTGAAAACATCTCATTGAGATCTATCAAACAAGATCAATATTGAATATAAGTAGTATTACCAATTAAAAGTCATAACTAGTTTTTTATCCGGTTGGAATAGGACGAGGGACAAAAGAATGGGGACGGATGGAGTATCAAAATTTTGTTTAGAACAAGCACTATATATAAACTAAAGATATTTATTTTGGTCGAAATTTTGTAGGGCCTGAGATTTATTTATTTATTTGTTGAATTGGATTATCTACTTATTTACAAATTTAGGTAAATTATCATTTACTTTGGCTTCACATCAATGATTCAATGGAAACAATGTTACAAAAAAAAAAAAAAATTGAAATTATGTGTAAAAAATAAAGAATTAGTACATTTTTTGAATCAAGGGGATTCGAATACCTGTGGAGTAGTCCCTGGAGGGGAGGGAGGAAAAGCTATTATGGGGTTATTTGGGTAATTAGTTAAATTGGCCAGTAAATTATTTGGTTATTAGCTCATATCGTTTGGCTATTCAATTAGATAGGTTGGCGTTCCAATGTCTAGAAAAAAAAAGCCCTCAAAACTTAAAAATGTTAGCTAAAATCTGTGTTATTTGGTTCGATTTCGTAGAAGAATAATGATGTAAATGGAAGTAATACCACATCAAACCAAATAGGAACTGTAAGATCAAATTAACGAAGTTGGAACTATAGGAACCTAAAGTATAAAACCAGTTAAGCTAGAGGACCGACGGCGCGATTTTCCTTTTCAAATCCTACTTTTCGTCTTTTCCTTGCTTTTGGAATGAGCGAACGAGTAAAAAAGATGTCTTTATTGCAACCAACGTTCCAAACTGAAGTGGACAATTCAACTCATTTCTTTTATAAAACTTTTACCAATTCAACTCAAGTGATAGCATCTAATTCGTAGCAAAAAAATTGAGGTGTTCCACAAAATTGATTTCCCAAGTTTTTAAATGGATAAAATATGCTTCCGGATATATGTCACTTGGATGAGGGTGTTGATATGATATTGCTTATAGTAAGTTAACTCGCTTACCTGCTTAGCACACAACTTATGGCAAGAAAAGGAAAAAAAAAATTAGACGTATGAATGAAATAGGTTTCTGAAATAAAAAAGTTGCATAGGGTTGCACATTTTTTGTCTTTAGACAATATTTTTTTTTAAAAAAAGAAGTTAATTTTTAAGTGTGTTCAGATGTGTTTTAATTTAGCATCTCCCTCCAAATTCTCACCCTCAAATCCTCTAAGTTTTTTAATTTTAAAAAGTTTCTCAAATGTCTCATCCTCTTCCCTCTTTTCACATGTCCCAAAAAAACCTCCCCATGTCTCTCTTTTTTATTCTTCCACTTGTCTTACTCTTACCCTTTCCCATCATCGATCTAACCACATCATCCCCTAACATAAAGCTAAAAAATATATCGGAAAGTCTACCAGTATAGATTTCAAAGAATAGACAGCATGCACAGATGGGATTTGAACCTATCTCAGGTCCCACAAAAATGATCGGAGCCCCCCATTTTATTAAAATTGTCTTGTTTAAGATTTCTGTAAAAAATCAGTTCATTTGGATATCGCTAAGGGGGTTTATGAAATACCCAAACTTTGCTTAAAAAATAGGCCTTTTCTGAACTAATTTTTTATAGAGACCTTAAACGAGACGTTTTGAACAAAATGAGCGGCTCCGATCATCTTTATGAGACCCGAGACAGGTCCAAATCCCATCTGTGCACGCTGTCTGTTTCTAGAATCTTGTACGTATAGCAACTTTCAAAAAATATAACGGAGTTTGCACGCTCTCATGCACATGGCCCGTGGACAAGCTTTGTTCGGTTTGGATTTTGAGAGAGATTTACAAGATTATGAGTAGAGAGAAATAAAAGAGAAATGAGAGTAATAACTAGGAAGAACACTTATTGGGGACCGCGATCAGAGAGACCCAAAGCGGACATTGTAAGGCCACGAAGAAACTAACTAAAATAGTATTTAAAAATTCATCATCGCCCGCAAGATCATTATTTGGTTCATGATTGAACGTTTTCATTGGGCGGAGCTACCTTGGGGGTGGGAGGGGCCCCGATTTTAAAATATTCTTGAAAATTAGATCTAATTTTAGACTATTATAAATATTATTAATGTAACAACTTCTTATAATATGAGGCTGTGTTTCGCTAAGGTTTTTATTTTGTAAGTACTTATTCCAGTTTACGAGACAGACCATTCTCTCACAATACACCACCTTTAATTTAAAAATTAAGCACTTATTTAAAAAATAAGAATTTATTGTAGTTAGTGGAACACACCTGTAAAGCCCCGAATTTTGGAAACGTTAAATAGACAATTTTCATTGAAAACGTAAATAGAGTCTGGCTCATTATTACATCATAACTCTCACAAGAGTACTTTTATTAAATAAGGGAGGAAAACTAAGGTTCCTAACTACAGCTCCGCCTGTTCCTCCATCCTTGCCAGCTCTTCGGCTCCAAAAGCCTCCAAAGTGTACCGCTCTCCCTGGTCATCTACAAGGTCTGACACATTATACCAGCGTCGCCACTAGTATAATATGTCAGGGTCACCAAAGATAACACCATGAGCTACAAGAGCTCAGCAGAATAATCTCATACCCACTAGCCCTTAGCTTACAAACAACAGGTCATAGAAATAGTATACTAACTCATGATTTTCAAATAGTACAAGCATATTTAACAAAACAGTTAACAATGACACATCCATATTCACTATTCAACTAACGTTGGTGTCTGTGATATCTGAGTTTCTCCTATGCGACTCGTCGTGAACCTTGTCTCCATTTATCATTTACCAAATCAACATTTCCAAAATTATTTTTAACACACCCAACCTCGGTTCTGCCGTTCCGATCTCCCGAGTATCCTCACAATGGTTCAGTTGTCCCAGGTTTCCATTGGCACACAAAATCTGCATTGGCTCCTCTCCGCGGATAACCAAGCCATATTACCAATGAGGCTACCACGTCCGGCCCCATTGGCAACCTTCACAATGCGCTACCAAGTCCGGCCACATTGCGATTTTCGCAATCCACACGATGGGCTACCAAGTCTGGCCACATCGCGGTTTCCATACACACAATGGGCTACCAAGTCCGACCACATTGCGGTTTCAAAACATGTCTTGTCATTAACACACCCTAGGTGTCATGTCTCTAACTTTCTCAATTTTTATGTTTCGTTTTCACGCATAGACTCCGCAGTAGGACTTTTCACGTAAGTGATCATAAATTATTCATTATAATCTTGAAACTAAACTAGCAAGATCATCCAACTCTATATGATCTATCAAGTTCAAATTTACCACTTAAAGCATAACGTCACATGTACGGGATGCCTTTGGAGTGGAGACCACTTACGCTTTATCACACCTTAAGACAAACAATCCAAGTAATCACATATACATGCGCATAACCATCATTAAGATCAAAATACGAATGCTTCCAATCAAGTTCACACTTTCGAAATCCGTTCTTTCTTTCTTTTAGAGAAGTTCAAAACAACATATGTTTTTCCGGAAAATAAAGTCGATATATTCAACATACTCCCCTTCCTTTTCAAAACTTAATAAACACCTTTCAAGTTCTCATGCATTTTCACATACAAACTATATGCACATGTCTATATTTAGGATTAATAAGTAAGGGAAAATCTACCGTTCTTCTTGGCGGTAGGGCGACTACGGAAAAATAAGTCGGCTATCGGACGGAGTGACTTCCTACGGTAAGCTTCCGGTAGTTTCGAAAGAGAAAGGTTTCTCTCGAAACTAGATCTTGACTATACTACTAAACTTTTTGGATCGAAAGGGTGGTTTACGATGAGTTTCTTGAAGATCTTAAGATCAAGAAGAACAAAGTAAGAACACTAGAATTTCTTAAGAAATAAGTTGGAGAATGGAAGGTGTGAGTTGAATTGGGGGGGGGGGGGGGGTACTATTTATAGCAAAAATCTTGGCTTTCATTGGCAAGACTAACTTCTATTACCCAAGGAATAAAATTTTTCCTAACAATTATTGTCCAATGGGTAAAGGGGCAATTATGATAGGTATGGCCTTGTCTTGTCCTAGAAGGGATTGCTTACAAGAAAGAACAAAATAAAAGGCTACGATTGTGTTTAAAGTAGACTAGAAATGGGTTGTCATGTTAGGCTTGAGTGTGAAGTTGGCTATGAGATAGCTTATGGGAGTGACCAAACACATGCACACACTCACTCTCTCTCTCTCTCCCCCCCCCCTTCCCTCTCCCTCTCTCTCTCTTTCTCTCTCTCTCTCTCTCTCTCTCTCTCTCTCTCTCTCTCTCTCGTACTAGAGAAAATCTAGGAAAGTAAGTCTTGGAGGGTAATTATTAGGTTTAGGGCTATTAGTCTTATGGCTGAATGCATGACAAGGCTAAGTTTGCTTTTTTTGGAAGCAAAATGATGGCTTCCTATAGTCCATGATTTGTCTTTGTCAAATCACATATTCATTGGCAAATTCTAATGTCCATTATCTAAGGGATAAAAATTTCCCTAACAATTATTATCCAATGGGTAGAGAAATAATGAAGATAAGTAAGGTTGAAATGACTAGTCATGAGGTATAATGATTACCTCACTAGGTCTAAAAGGTTCAAGCAGGGTTGGAAAGGTTTATAAGGTTCACCTAAGGTTAAGGGAAAGTAACTAAGTGAAATTGTAGTTAAGTTTTCCTAACTAATCGGCTGGAAGCTAATCCTACTTGCCATATAGGATTTATAGCCAAGAAATATAATTTTAGGATTTTATTTAACTTGCTAAGAAAATATACAAGTGCTTCTACAAGCATACTTGTCTTTAGAAAATAACTAAATTATCCGGGACGAAAATATATAATTTTATAAATCTCAAATCTAATTATGACAGATTATCAGAAATAAAAATGGAATTTTAAAAGAAATCCAAGTAATTAAAATAAAATTTAAATATTTAACAAAAATTTTATTTACCGAAAATCAGGGTCATTACAACACCTAATAATTTTAATTTGATTGAGGAAAAAATAGATTATTTTACATTCTCATTTCTTAATTTCTTTTATAAACATACAACCAGACATGTGAGTATATAGACAAAAAGAGTACAAGTACGAAATCAGCCCACAAAACTAGAGAATATACCAAAATCAAAAAAGCAAAATCAATTGTAAAATTAGTAACTTGTCCAGAAAACACAAAAAAATAAATTATAACATAGAAAACATATTTATATGAAAAAAGATGACTAAAATCATCAGAACGTGATAACATTATTCTTGATCTCCTTATGCGAGAAAGAAGTCCATTTAACGAATGGTGAAGCAAAACAGGAGATTATTTATTTTATAACTCATTTGAAATCAAAATAGTATTTGTATAATCAATGACTTATATACACAAAAAAGGGTACAAGTACAAAATTATATAGAAGATCAAAAAAGCAAAAACAATTGTAAAATCACTAAATATTTAAAAAATAAAAAATATACAAAATAAAAAATATATTTATTTAAAAGAAAAGGGCTAAAGTTATCTGCACATGATAACTTTATTCTTGATAGAGATATGCGCGAGAGAAGTCCGTTTAACGAATGGTGAAGGAAAATATTTATTATGTCTTCTTTGAAAAATCAAAATAGCAGAGAAAGCTATATAATCAATGACTTTTTATATACACAAAAAGAGTACAAGTACGAAATTAGCTCACATGATTGAGAAAATTAAAAAAGCAAAAGCAATTGTAAAATCACTAAATTGTCAAGAAACAACAAAATAAATTTGTAAAATTGAAAATATATTATATCAAATAAGAGGCTTAAAATCATCGGCATGTGATAACGTTATTCGTGATAGAAATATGCAAGAGAGAAGTCCGTTTACCGAATATATAAAAAATCAAAGAAACAAAAGCAATTGTAATATAGCTAAATTGTTAAGAAATATTTAAAAAAAATTATACTAAAAATATTTTTATATCAAAAAAAATAGCAAAGACCATCAAAAAGTCATAACGTTATTCTCGATAAATAAATGCGAGAGAGGCATTTTTTTTAGGAATGATAAAGCCCAGAACAAGAGAACTTATTTTATATATCCCCTCTGTTACCAAATTCTTGGTTCGGGAGTGCGTGCCATTTTTTAATTGATTATATTTTATAAAAAGAACTCATTTATGGGGTTCTTTTTGAGCTAATTTTAATGATCCTATCCACTCACATACTAGAGCTCGTTTCATCAGTACTATATCAAAGATCACGTCACCAGTTGATATGATTTCAACGTTCTGCTCACAAAATTAATAACACAACAATTGACACTCAATCTCAACCCTTGCTTTGGACGACTGAGACTAGATCCCCCAACACAAGTATCTCCTCTCATCTCAGCTCACGTGCTCTCTTCCTCCACAAACAGAACGACGCCTCTCTCTCTCTCTCTGGCGAGAAATTGAAGCCCTAAACACCTACGACCAATCACCGCCCTCACTTTGCACCGGTGAACGAACGAAGCTACCGTGTTCAAGATCCTTTTTAAGATTTTCTGGTTACCTAAGGGCTTCGATTTATTTTTTTCTTGTTAATTAATACTTTGACAGTTCTAGAGCTATTAATTTTGTAACTCAAATTATTGGTTAATTTTTAATACAGTGACATACCTTTGAATTTCTGGGGATTTGCTCGAGGAATATGGTGATGTTCCACAATACCAGTTTTGGGGGAAAATATTTTGCACGGTATGGATTGCAAACTAGAGAAAGAAGAAGCACACTATGGGTTGGAAATTGGACAACACCAGGAAAGGTTTTGCTTGGGTAGAGAGAGAGGGGGAGGGGGGGGAGTAGAGGCGTCGTTCTATTTGTAGAGGGAGTGAGCACGTGAGCTGAGATGAGATACTTGTGTTGTGAGATCTAATCTCAGCCGTCCAAAGCAAGGGCTGAGATTGAGTGTCAATTGTTGTATTATTTGTTTTTATGAGCGGAACGCTCCCCATATATAAATATATATATAAGAAAGAAAAAGAAAGATAACCCATCAATTCTCTGCCAACGCAAGATAGTTTCCTGAAAGAAAGAAAAAAAGAAAGATCAATTATGAAACTAAGAGAAAAGCAAGTAGCACAATACGAAATAAAAGCTGCTACAAAGCTGGTAAATGCTCAAGCAATTCTGGAGTGTCCAAATCTTTACTTTTCTGCACCACAATTTTCACTTGTAATCATCTACTAATTAACGTTTGATCTCCCAACTTAGTCACTTAACAGCATGGTCAATTTACATCCCACATGCATATATTCCAAGGGCAGCACTGAATCGGCTAAGAAAAAGCATTAAGCAACAAAGATAAAACTTAAAGACAGATTTTCATTGCTACAGATTTTGTGTATGCGAAGGTGTCAGAGTGCTTGATGAACATCTTATGATAGTTAGGCAAGTGAATTATGAACTCAAGTAGACTACAAAAAGTACTGTTAGTACTTTTATCGATCAAAAAATGCTAGAATCAAAAGAAAGTATCAACCTACAAAAATTTGACAATTTCAAAATGTAATGCTGCGAGCATTCATGCCATACTTTTCCGGCTGCAACACAAACACAACCCCTTAAAACATATTGTCCTTTTCTAAATTGCAAAGGTGACATAGCTCAGTAAAAATACTAAATACAGATTCACAGCATGTTTTGCCAGAGATAATTTAAATACAATAAAACAGCCAAATGAATAGAAAAGCTTCCTTACAGGCGGTCGATCTCGACATCATACTTCAATACACGAAAACATTCCAACCTCTCCACTAAAAATAAGGCATATGTGGAGACCTAAGCAATGTAATCCCATGCTGAACAACACAAAATAATTGTAATCAACAAACGAATTGCTTTTCTGTAAGTTCGAATGTGGATACTAATAACTACATAACTGTAAGAAGGGAAAAATTAAATAAAGAGAAGAAGGAACATACCATTTGGATTGGAATCATCTTTGAGATGGGCCATATTGTGCACATATGGGTTCTTCTTCTTCCATAATGGATTAGCTCTTCTTGAAAAAGTGGGGTCCACTTCCCTCAGAGCATGATGAATAATAATTAAGGTTTTCAGTGCAACCTAAACATAGAGAAGTCGTCAGTTACAGAAAGCTTGAGCATGACAAGAGTAACCATCTAGGATAATGGAATTATTAGTTATTTTAAAGCAAATAACAACCATCACAAATTTGGACCATTGTTGTTCAAACATCTGCCATGACAGCATGTCACATAGAAATATTGAGCAACCAAGCAAACAGTAAATGAAGTAAAAAAATGAAATGGAAGCTGAGAGTAGACCTTACGGGCTACGGTGAACATACAACCATACAATATAAGGTTTTTCTTCTTGAATGAAGAAAGCACGATCTTACTAAATAAAGAACGGAGTTTGATTTCACATAGGGCCTCCAGAGAAAATATCAATTAGCCACTTAATGAGGAGTGAGGACTAAGAAGACCCACAATTGCCAATAGAAAACAATAGCTCTAAAAGGATGGATACTTTTGGGCCTTTGGCAGATTAAAATTAAAAAGATTCAGTACAATGAGAAAACATACCAGATTGTTACTTAATTAGTAAAACATCTAATAAAATTTTCAAAGGCTAACAAAATGGGCAGAAAAAGAAAGAATACTCAGGATTGCATGATCCACATAAATATCTTATGATAAGTCTATACACTTCTCAAGTTAAATGATTGAACTTCTTTTAAATCCTAGTTTTGGTCTTTAGCAAATAAAAGAGTGGACCTTAGGATAATTGCTTCCCTAATGGCATATGATTTGATTACACACATACCACTCAATTGTGTGTCTTTGACAATCGTCTAGCCAAAGCATGAATGCAATTGGCAACATCAGCTCGAGGGCTTGTAGCTGAAGCACAAAGTGGGCAGCTATCAAAAGAACAAGCCATCTCCATCTTGAGAGAACACTCCCATTTATGTGCTTTTGTTGCACTGGGCGCTCAACATGATATGTGGCCCTAACAATTGCAATATCAAGCTCCTAGAATTCCAAAAGCCATTCAGTAAAAGATCAAAACCATACATCATTCCAAAAAACCATCATGGTAGTCCTCAAAAAATCATACCTTGTACTTCATTATTTACTTTTGCCAAGTTGACAGTGGTGCTATCCTTAATAGCTCCAAGTGCTTTTCTCAATTTCTTCAGCGTACCTCCCCCGTCATACCTTGATAAGATTAACTGAATCTCAATTCGCATGAACAAAAACACTCATCTTTAACACACAACAAATTCTCCAAACAAACACAAGTAAAATTGTAATTCGAATTATAAGTAGTTTTGATATTTAAGCCTTACATGGAATTTCTTTTAACAGAAGATACACCCTGGAATTGGCAAAAAGACAAGGGCTGACGAAGGGGGGAAAAACGAAATCTAAAGCCCTTTTCTTCTATTTTTCCCAACTGAACCAAAGAAGAGAAGATTTCATCATCTTTTCCTATCTCACATCCCTTCCCATATCCTTTCCCTCCGAAATCCATGAACTAAAAGGATTTATCAGCTGAAAAGTAACTACTATCTCATGATGACACGCAGTGAATGATTCAGAAGTTCTCAGGGTATGCTTCTACAACTCATGGTTCAAAAATCAAGATTCTACCCACAAGTCAATATCAAAAAAAATGACATGATGCATCTTTTGGACATTTTAAAAGTTTATTAGAAAAACTGGCAAGGTCTTGTTTTAAATCTAATATTTCATATTTGTCACTCAACTTTTGTAGTGGCCATCAATTTACCTAAAAAAAATGGGTAAACATGTGGTAAAAGAAGAAGATGAACAAAAGGATCCTTGGAATCTGAAAGCATCAGAAACTTGTAAGTTACCAACTAACCAAACAGAATAGAAGCAAAGGAACAATCATGTATAAACCACAAGCTATATCAGTTGTGTTTAATGAATTCAACCACATAATCAATGCACTACAAGCTTCCAGCTGAATGAAAAATCACTATTTGAAGTTGAAACTTGTTGCAGTTGGTTCAAAAATATGCGACAAACAACAAACATTCTTCATTAGGACAACCAAAATCCTAAAGAGTCTAGCATGTATCCTCTTTCCTATCTAACGTATCGCAGTTTTCGAAAACATGCCCGAAACTATGAACAGTCTTTGTTAGCATGAAATGTCTTTCTTATTACACCTATCCTCTTTCCAACTGTTACTAATTTCATACACATAAAATTTCTACAAATATAATTACAAAAGGGGTTCAAAGTAGCCACTTAAATAAGCTAACATGACTACAAACATTCAACACAAAAGTAACACCAAACCCAATAACACAGAAACCACACACACAAAGTCATAAACCGAAAAACACACAGATCGCCACTAAAACTGCGAATCATAACAAAAAGAAACAGAATCAATTATGGCTGTGGAAGATCAAACCTTGATCACAATAGTAGACTCCATATCCAGCATTCCAGGTAAACCATCAAAGAGTTTTGTGTACTCCAACCGAACAAATAACCGAAACCCAAACCCTAAAATCAATGAACGAGAAATAGTTCAATAATTAGGGATAAGAGAGACATGCATGCTCAGGGCACAAAATCCAAAGCACCCAAAACGCAGAGAAGTCTGATCCCATTACAACACAGAGATGTTCTTTCTGAAAATTTTCCTAATCTGAATCAACTCAAAACCCCACATGCAACACGCAAATCTTTCCAATTACCAAAAAAAAATCCACTTACTCCAAAAAAAATAAATCAATCCACACGTATTTTGGTAGTGAGATCAAGAGGCGGGGCCCAAACGATGGCATTGTGCATTGTGGCACGCTTTCTGGTAGATCTCTTATCGGCTTCGAGGAGCACATATCTCATCTTCATCGCTCGCTCAATCATATCGTTTTGGTCTGAATCACAAGGCCCAGACTCGAGTAGGCGGTCGAAGGAGAGATCTAAAGAGAGCATCGATGTTGAATCGGCTAGACCTAGAAATGGTTCTAGAAGCCAATCCTTTGGATACCGTTTGGAAATCGAAACCTTGGGCCTCACAGTTACGACGAGCAAATCGGACGGTGGCTGTCACGCCCTCGATTTTCAACATAAATATATAATCCATTTCAATTAAAGATCCTCACATAACATTAATAATACCCAAAGGAGTTCCTATCTGTTCAATTTATAAAATAAGTCTCCAAGTCAAAAGTTGTACAACTTTGGCACTCCGGCCCAAATTAAGCTTAAGTTCTGGTACAATAAAGTTATCAAGTTACAGATGATTTAGTCAAAAGAAATTTCAAAGTAATTAATTACAAACTCATCTTTATCAAAAGAAACTCTTTAGAAAGATGATAAGTTAACCAAACAATATTTAGCTTCCAAAAGTCTTCAGTGTCCAAGCACAAGATGCATGCAGCTACTGTCCAGTATTTGAACCTGAAAAGAATGATTAGGTTGAGCTACACTAGCCCAGTAGGAAAATCTTTATCAATACAATGTGTAAATATAATGACAAGTGCATAAGGATTAAGACAAGAGATACAACTCAATCAATGGATAGCAATCAATTCATGAGTATGCCAACATTCAATACGATCATTCTAAGACTTGCCATTATCACAATATGCCGACCAGCTCACAAGACATTGACAACTCTAGTAATCTCGACACAACTCACTATCGCCAATCTCCACCATCTATATTTCCACCCCTTACATTACAGTATAACACCATGAGGGTTACCGCATTAATAGACTTACATTCCGGGTCTTGAGAACCCCATACATCTCCCAGAGATCTCTGACATGTGTCCAAGTAGCTCATTGTTCATTGACTCATCAAATCGTGAACTTAAGGAACTTTCAGGGTCTTAGGGCCCCATATACCCACAATATATTCCGGGTACTCGTGACCCCGTACATCCATTTTGCATTCCGGGTCTTGGGGCCCCATATACCCACAATACATTCCAGGTACTCGTGACCCCGTACATCCATTTCACATTTCATACCACGTATTTCCAAGACTCTAATTTCAAGAATATTGATAGGAGAGAGATATTGATATTAAGTAGGTAGTTCACATATTAACTCGTATTTCTGTTTTGTTCCCGAACTCTTTATCTCAACTCACCCCTCGTATAATATGACACCAATTATCAAGTTGTCACATTGTACATTAATAAATACCGTATGATCACATTAATCTTCTGAGTCTATCACGACGCCCTCTGTCACGTGCCGTACCCACAAATGACTCCACGACACACCATCCGCTAGGTTCTAAACGAGAATCTTACCGAAAGAGTGCCAAAGGACCTAGGAAGATCAACAAGACGATGCACGAGGATACGAGTCATAATCCTATCCATCGAATCACTAATACTATACTCTAACGATTGCCAAGAGACAAGATCAAACAAGTCAATAGGACACAAGTAATCATACTCAAGAGTGACTTAAACATGTTCTAATTATATAGGGAGTCATAACACGGAACGAGAACAACTTTAGGAATAGCCATAGACACCGGCAGACTGACACACCTCTACTCAAATGATCATAACTTTTTGTGTACTTAGAGTCTTAAGGTGATTCTAGTGGCAATGGAAAGCTGACTTCAAGACCTTCGAATTGATATAAAGTTTGCATGAATTAAATATTGGACGAAGAAGTTATGGCCGTTTGAAGTTAAACTGAAACCCAAAAAGACGGAGGCAGAATTTCCAGAGAGGGGAGAGATCGATCCCTCCTCTCATGGGGATCGATCCCCATAGGGAAAAATCTAGTTTTGAAGTGAGGGATCGATCCCTCATGCTTGGGAATCGATCCCTGGGTGATTTCTGCAATTTTCGACACACTTCAAAGAGAGTGAAGAAGGATGATCAAGGTTCGATTTCCACACCAAATCAATATACAAACACATGAAAGAAGTAAAGAAGTCTCTACCTCGCGACAAAAACCAAGATTTATGAGATTTGAGCAAGCCCTAGCCTCCTTGAACTCCAAAGCTTCGTTCCAAGCTTCACCCGGCGAAACCCAAGTTCAAAAGCGCGAATGGAAGGTCGAATGGAGGTTGATTCTTGAGGATTTTGTGAGATGGAGTGAAGTTTTGTGAGAGAGCAAGAGAGAGAGATTTTCGGCTAGAGAGAGAGAGGGGGACGATAGAGAGAGAGATACAAGGAGATAAAATGATCTCCTACACCACATACACATCCCTTTTATACCCCTATATCTTTATATCACACTCACACTCCCTCTAGTTTCTATTCTTTCACTTCAATCCTTAATTCAAACAATCACTTAATAAACAATATTCTCCCAATAGGCATTTAATATACATTTCAAAAATTAAAAAAATATATATATATTCTCGGGTCTCTACAGTGTGGCAAGCAACAGGGGCATTTGGCCGTGGAGAGAGAGAGAGAGAGAATGGGTGTGTTTTGAGAGATTTAGAGAGAGGATCGATGGGTGTGTTATGCGTGGTGGGGAGATGATGTACATGTGAGTGAGGCACCTGTTCGCGCCACGTGGGTAAGAGTCAAATTACAATTCTGGACAGCAGAGACAATACACAAGCCCAGCAATCCTAGGGTAAAATCGTCCAAATCAGCCAAACTTGGCTAGTGATTCCAATTCCCCAACTGGTTCTTATTATAGAGGGTTAGGATAATCCTTGCTTTTATTTTTTTCCTTGTTTAGAGAAAGGGAAACCATTTTAAGGAAACAAAAGGGGAACCATCCACAAGCACTACTCATCCTGCAATAGTGGAACCATCCCAAGCACTACTCGTCCTGCAATCCAGAGGAAAATGGATCATGCACTCACCTCACATATTGATCCACACACACACACACACAAAAACATCATTGCACATATATCAACGAAACACTCATTGAATTTATGCTATGCATCTTCCCCCTCCTAGTGGACTTTGGGATTAGTCCTCCAAAGATTAGTTAGTGCTCGTAAACTTGCCCGGACACCCTAAGTTAAAAAAAAAAAAAATCAAAAAACGAGTCAGCGAATTCACTTGATTTTTGTCTACTTTCTGTCTTTAACCTTTCATCTGGCGTGGGATCTTTAACCTTTCGCCAGATGCCGCCGATTCAACAAAAAATATATACCTTTCTCCAGATACAATAGAAAGTGTTTTAATTTAGAACAATAACCCAACCATTGGAGTGCAGAACAAGGCCACAATGCATTTGTTCTCAACAGGCTTTTCCCAATACAAAAGGGCAAAAGAAATAGAAAGCACTTGGATTCAGTCATTTGCTCCTCAAAATTACTTGAGCTTCATCACAGTTTCATATTTTTCACTATTGCAGACGATTTCTGACATTCCCTCTGAAAATAATGCAATTCTCTGTAGTGGCAGCTACAGAGAGTTGGAATCGCTGCTTTCAATTTGGTGATTTTTAAGTGCTCCATAATATCAACACTAGAGAGTTGTAAATCTTTCAAGTGAACTTTCTGGGAGAAAATATCACCAGAAAATTCCAAGCCATTCATCAGAAGGAAACATTACTACTGCCACTTGAGAGTCAAAGGAGAGAAGGTACATAGTGTGCAACATATTTTTACCTATTTTTGCCATGACGTTGGTAGTAGCTGAACATGATGAACTAAGTAATTAAGACCACTACACAAGGATAAACGTTTCCGAAAGATTTCAAAGGAGAAAAAGCTGAAATAAAAAATACAAGAAATGTTCAGGAGGTCACATAAAACTTAACTATAAGAGCCTACTATGATTAATAACATATTTAGATTTACAGATTGGTTTACTAATTCGTTAAAAGTAACAAAGTATAAAATCAAAAAGTAAAGGCTGTTACAGAACGAAAATTGACATGTACTACCAAATAACTTTCAAATCCATGGTGACAACTTTGATGTGTTCTGCTATATCATGCCGTCTTTCGTGGAAACACTCAAATTTCGTTATCCCGCTAGTGTTTCAATTCAGTCCCTTTGGAAACGGAAAGAACTTGGCCGTTTCTATGGAATCAAATGGAAACTTTGTTCCTTGCCGCTGCAATTTACAGACTGAACGAAGGAGATCATCAGAAACTTCAAAGTTCATCGTGCATGGGCTGTTCTAATGGAATTTCCATCCTAGGAACTGCATTTCCATGGCCCCGAGCAAGGTTTATTACATCTCCGGCAGTCCTGAGTCCAATATCCTTTTTTCCAGCCATACCTGCTTTTATGGCAGCAGTAACTGTCCTCTGCAACTTGAGTATCCCCATACGCTTTGAAACAACGTAAAGAACAGCACAGGAGAATAACAGAAATCCGACGACAAGTATCACCCTGTCCAGATAAAACTCAGCCTTTTGAAACTTGCTTATTGACTTTTCGAAGGTAAAATTGCTTGGCCATGTAAACTCCATATACTAATAAAGCTGGAAAGACATGGAAACTAATGAAGCCTATGGATCGGTGTACTGTATCTAAATATATACCTGTCCAGTACATCTTGACGCTGCATTGTTGAAAGTAGGTTTCGGGTTCGGCTTAGCAATGAGCGGTGGCCTTTGTATTCACCTTCAGCTTTCCTTAAAACTCCTGTGGATTCCTCTGCAAAATTTCAAGCATACATTGTTGTCTTGAGCAATTCACTTAACAACCACACATTATGCAGCATAGTACGGACACGCTCACAATCATGGTGGCGGGGTAATCACAATCATGATGGCGCGGTAATCACAATCATTTATTACAACCGAGGCTTTAGGATTCCTCAGAAACATGTGGGGTATAACACGCTTAAAAAAATATCGTAACCAACACATATGAAAACAGACACACAATGGACAAAAAGAAACCCGCGAAGCGAACATGGATGGTTATGTCATCATTAACTTGATCAGAAAATAACTTGATCAGAAAAACAATTTGTGCTCTTTAGTTTGCTCTACAATAGTCCCTCTAGCCAAATTTGGACAATAGTTGATCAAGGAGCAATCGAGTTTGTAAAGAACTGAACCAAAGTGGTTTATTTGAGTCAATGATCACAAGAAGGCAGGTTTCAGGCTTCTCATGTTGTTCTAAAGTACCTTTACTCACCCAAAAATTAAAACATATAGCATCAAATCAATTCATCACAACAAATTGCAGAAGAATCCTAAATGGTTCCCACTAAAAGTGAAAGAGAAACCATTAAAAAATGCAGCAAAGTCCCATTATAACAAGTAATAAGCACTAGAGCAATGAAAGAACGTACCAAAAGCCATAAGTGTGCTTGAACTTCTTTCAACCTCCTACAAGAGATACCGAACCAACAGTAAGAATTCCAACCATAACATCAATAAATAGTAATAAGATTTGCACAAGTCATATAAACTCATCCCACCCCTTCTTAACATGTGGAGGAAGGAGGTTGCTTTGATGGAGTTTCATAACATGAAGAGATCCTTGCTATTGATAATTTTATTTGGATGGAAAAAGATATACTCATGTTGTATATAGCTAACTTGTTTTGTTTAAAAAGCACACTTGTTATTACATTGTTCTGTTGGGGTGGGAGTTCTAGAGCTCTATCCTCTCTTGGTTCGGTATCAGTTGATAGCAACCTGCAGGGGTGAGGGAGCTTCTTTGCGGTTGGGAAGGGATACAGATAGCAAAAGGAGGAACTTCAGCTTGATGGGGCTATATTGAAGGAAAGAAATCAGCGGCACCTCAACATCAAAGAGAGAGAGCTCATTCTATGGGCTCAAAAGTGCATTTGGTATTATTTTGTATGCTGGAATTCTAAAGATGGTTCTCCCTCTTAAGTATAAATTTCTCGAGTTTGTAGAGTTTTTTGACACTCGAGGTCAGTTTAGGTATACAAGTGGCATTCCATTACTGCCCTTCTTTTCCATTTACCAAAACAACCAAACACGCACATGCAAGTAATAACCTGAACCATCAGCTGACGAGTTCGCCGAAGGCTCTCTGTGATGCTTTCTGCAGCAGATGTCATTCCGGCTTTTGTCCTAGCAGTCCATTAGAAATCATACATTTCTCTTAACACATAAATGTTGATTAACCCCATCGATATTCCATTGTAGCACCACTATCATATGCCACAATAAAAACAAGAAGTATCCATGGTATATTGCTTAAGACAACCAAGTAATACATACTGTAAATTGCGCCTGCGAATTGTGGACTCTTCTCCTCCTCCCAAAAGAAGTTCTCTCTACAATTAATACAACCATATAAAAATGCAAAACATCATTAGAAGATGCATCATGTAGTGATAAGGATATCATATACAGTAGAGAAACTTTAACAAGTGTCATATGGAGTAAAACTTCACCCCATTCTTCCTTCTCTAATCAGTCCAGGGCAGTCTGCTTTTATAA
Source organism: Rhododendron vialii (assembly GCF_030253575.1). Lineage (NCBI taxonomy): Eukaryota > Viridiplantae > Streptophyta > Magnoliopsida > Ericales > Ericaceae > Rhododendron > Rhododendron vialii. The sequence continues at coordinate 23,355,440 of NC_080557.1, read as the reverse complement.
AAGGAAAATCCATTGTGGACAACTTCTTACTAATGCAAGACTTCGTGAAGGATTACCATAAGGATCACGGGTCGCCTAGGTGTGCCATGAAACTAGATCTCATGAAAGCACGTTCGATTCGGTGGCTTGGCAATTTTTGTTTGATGCAATGGGTGTGATGAACTTCCCTGTGACTTTCATTTATTGGGTTAAGCAATGTGTGACTTCTACAAAACACTCAGTAGTTACCAATGTTGAGTTGAAAGGTTACTTCTCAGGTGAATGGGGGCTTAGGCAAGGAGACCCTCTCTCTCCTTACCTTTTTTCTTATTATAATGGAGGGGTTTTCAGCTCTGCTTCAGCATAGAATTAACAGGGGAAACTTGACTCTCCACCCCTAAGTGTGCTGACCTCTAGATGTCACATCTGATTTTTGCAGACGATTTGTTTATTCTTTGTGGGGCTGACAGGCAGTCTTTGGTTAATAGTTTGTTAGATGATTTTTTCCTATATTCCAAGGCTTAGGCCTAACCTAGAGAAGAGTACTATCTTTTTTGTTGGGGTGGTAAGATAAGTCTATCTTCATGTGAGTTCATGATATTTTGGCCATTCCAGATGGAGTTAGTTTTGCCAGTAAGGTGTCTAGGCGTTCCCTTGATCACTACTAGATTACAATCTGCTGATTGCATGATGCAAACCAAATCAAGGGATAGATTCATAAAAGTGATAAATCCCAAAATGAGATAAAAGGAGCAAAAGCACTCTATATTCTTTTATCAATACATCAAAAAAACTCACTGATGAGGGCACAAGACACCTATTTATAGACTCAAACCCTACGCACACTAAAATGACAACACAATACCCCTAAATCCTACTGCATCATACACCCCCTCTAAAGAAAACAACTTGTCCTCAAGTTGGACACAAGACAACTAAATAAAGAAAACATAGAACTACAGAACTATTTATTATGCAGCTCAGAAGTAGCATGTGACTGCATTTCCTTAATTCACGTCACCCTCATGCAATAACCCATTTTCAATACGAGCTTTTGTTTGTGTACTTACACCGCGTCCTTGCTTATGTGCCAAGAAATCACCCATTTGCCATACCTCTTAAGGCTCAACAGTTCCTCAACATAGGTGACTACACTTGGTTCCAAAACATCAAAAGAATCATCAACCTTCGCATAGAGAAAATTCAACTTCACCACATGTCCAAGATCATACCCAAGACTTTCTCGAGTGAACACCATTCCCAAAGGATCTTCAAGATGTCCCAAGTCGTTTCTTCTCTCTCTCAGCCACTTTAGAAGTTGTCCGGTCACCACATCACCACAAACTTGCACATCTAGGACAAAAGACAATCCGAGAGACATGTTTGGAGAACAATCATCAAATTTTGGCTCTATGAAGTCCTCTAGATCCGCTGGGACTTCGAAAGCAATCTCATTTGTCTTGGGTAGCACACACAATGCAACATTCGCTCCATGCCCTTCTTCTTGAACTGATTTGCTATCGTCCCATTGCAAGAAGAGAGGTTCATCGCTAATAAGAATGGGCATTTCTTGTTCTTCATTGGAGCTTCCAACGTTCTCAAGTCCATCTTCATAACCATCAATATCCTCACTTGGATACTCATCATAGATGGGAACGTCTTCCACATCAATATCCCCCCTTTGAAGACTCGTCAAACATGAGAACTCTTTCAAATTCACCTCCAACATCTTCATTTGGAGGCTCATCAAAGATGGAGAAATCTTCAATCTCAAAGGCGCAATCATCTTGAAGAACACCTTCAAGGTCCTCACTAGGATATTGATCAAAGATAGGAAAATCATCGAAATAACCGAGTTCCATCCCCCCTTCAAACTCATCCGAATTGAGGCTCACATCCTCCTCAATCTTGTTTGGATTAAACTTTCCATAAGATTCAACAAGGCCAACATCAATGTTGCTCTCCTCCTTGTAGTTAAAACTAGACTTAAATTGACTATGAGAATTATCCATACCTCCATGAGGTAGTAAACGATGCACCTTCGTAATCAAGGTAGCAACTTGTCTTTTCAACATGAACAATTGCACCTTATCGTTTACAGTAGCAATTTGTGTACTCAACTCTTCAATCTCATTCCTATAACGATTTTGGTTGCCAAAGTTATCAATTCCATCACCATTATTCACCACCAAGCCTGTACCTCTTCTACCTCTAGCCTGATAAGCCATTACAATACCCAAATTCAACTCCAAACAAGTAAATCCACCCCAAATAATGAAAACTCAGCCAAATCAGTACACGAACAGCCTCAAATCACAATCAATCGACACAAATAGTGACAACCCAACAACAAACCGCAAGAAATTGAAGCAAATAGCAACAAACAAGACAAACCAAGCTGAAATCGACCCTAAAAACACAGATTCGAGTGCCAAAGAGCAGATTGAAGACTCTTACCACTGTTTCGAAGGCTGAAAGAGAGCTAATCAGCTGATTCGAGCCCAAACGAAGGCTGCTCAAGCCTTAATCAACTGTTGAGTGTCAAAAGACTCAAAACAGTGAAAATGAGCCTGAAATCACTGTTTCAAGTGCCGAAAATGGTAGATCTGGGTCCGAATCACTGTTTCGAGCAGAAAAAATGGACGGGTCAAGCTCAAAAACACAAAACGAGTGCAGTATGGTGCTCGAAATGCTCTGAATCAAGTCGAAAATGCCTGGGTCTTGCTCGAAATACCAAAATGAGTGCTTGAGTGCTCAAACAGGTCCGAAAAGGGTGAGAGGTCGTGTGAACTGCTTCCAAATGGCTTGAAATGGGGAAAACAGCTCTTATCGGAGCTTGAACAGAGCCGAAATGGTTGATTTAGGTTCCAACAGGTCAGATCTGAAGGGTTTCGAGGTTGGACCGGCGCCGTTTTAGGTTTCCGGTGAAGTTTCTGACGAGATGGAGGGCTAGGATCGAGCTTAGAAGCTCTAATACCAAATGATGCAAACCAAATCAAGGGATAGATTCATAAAAGCGATAAATCCCAAAATGGGATACAAGGAGCAAAAGCTCACTATATTCTTTTATCAATACATCAAAAAAAACTCACTAATGAGGGCACAAGACACCTATTTATAGACTCAAAACCCTACACACACTAAAGACACTAAAATGACAACAATACCTACCCCTAAATCCTACTGCATCATTGTAAACTGCTCACTAATAAAATTCGGGCCCGGGGGGGGGGGGGGGGGGGGGGGGGGGGGGAGGATTTTCAAAACACTAATAAAATTCGGGGGGGGGGGGCGGGATTTTCAAAACACCCTCTCCAAACTTTTACCTCAATGTCGAACATCTAAAATATTAAGCCGTTAATCAATTACGCCCCTAACATCTAAATTCCTCCAATTGACAGTGTTCTAAAATAAGGAATTAATCGGCGATTAGTTGGCGATTAATCGCGGGCGGGGCCCATCCGATTAGGTCTGACTAACCATTAATCGCCGATTACTAATGAATATGCACCGATTAATTGCCCGATTAATCCAATTAATAGCTCGAAGGTGGCCGACCACCCGACTAGCGCCTAGCGACTTTTAGAACATTGCAGTGCCTCTCTCTCTCTCTCTCTCTCTCTCTCTCTCACACACACACACACACAGTAAACATAATCTCAAACCCTCAACACCAGAACCTCAAATACTTCAATTTAAGCATATTTACACGCACTGAAGTTGAATCGTCAATCGCGAGGAGATTAATCAGTAGATCGACCTTCTACTTCTGTTGATCGAACGTCAACGTTAAAACTACCGCCAGGACTTGAGATTGAATCAAAAGTTGAAGTGCTCTCTCCTACCAGACACGATGGAGTTGCTTGGAGCAAAGTTGAAATAACCGGCCAGTTCAAGTGCCCCGTGAACGGTTCGAAGGTTGAACCGCTGGGTTGATCCCGTTTTTTGTTTTTAGAGCGATTTTGAAAATAGAACGGTTTTAGGGGTTGGCCGGACCGTTGCCTTGATAGGTTCCCGGCTAAACCGGCCGGTCTGGTCCGGGTTTCAAAACATTGTTAAAAGTTTGACTTTCAAAGGTGGACGCATAAAAAGGGACAGAGGGAGTACATACAAATCAGTGTTTTGGAAACCAGAAAAATAGGATGTAAGTTGTGTCTGACGTTTTGTGGGTTCGGACTTGATTTGTGTTTGATTCTTGTGGGCATGGTTCAACATGAATAAAATTGTGTGAAAAAATTAGCACCAAAGTGAACTAATTGTGGCCTTGTGGGTTTGGGGAGTGTGGTGGGAGAAGAGAGGAGCTTTTGACTATGAAGGCAATGGATTAAAGTGTCCGTATGTGTGTGTGTGTGTGTGTGCGCGCGTGTGAGAGAGAGAGAGAGAGACTGGACTTGAAAGAGGGGTCGTGGGAGTGGAGGGGCTTGGTGGAGGTGTGTGGTGGTTGCTACAAACAAAATAACAAGGAGGAGGAGAACAGGACCATAAGTTTGATTTAGCAGCGCTGTTAGTCCAAGTCCGTCACCAATTTGGCAGATTTAGATGGAGGGGCCAAATTGATTAACAGCTCAATAGTTTAGGTGTTCAATTGAAGTTTAACAAAGTTTAGGTGTCTATTAGACATTGAGCTCAAAGTTTGGGGGGTATTTTTAAAATTTCCCAAGTTTTGGAGAATCCAGTCTTGGACGAACAGGTCACTTTCCTATGGGGTAGGCCTCAATTGATAAATTCTATTCTGTTTGGTACTCAAGTATACTGGAGTTCCTTTTTATTCTCCCTCAGAAAGCATTGAGGCTATGTTGAGATCCTTTTTTTGGGCAGGGCCTGAGTTGAAGAAGTTCGGTGCTAAGGTAAAATGGAGTTCTGAGGGCATGCCTAAAAAGGAAGGAGGTCTTGGCTTCAGGGGTCTTAAAGACTGGAATAAAAGGCTGCAATGGCTAGGCTTTTACGGGCCATTGCTAAAAAAGGCGAATACCTTATGGATCAGGTGGATTCATATTTGAGTTATCAAAGAGCAATGCATGTGGCCCATTTCTGTTCCTACCTCTGGTTCTTGGACAATCAGTAAGGTTTTCAGTTTGAGGAAGCAGGTTCATCCTTGAATTAGATCTATTATTGGGGATGGTCAAGACACTTTTTTGTGGCTTGACAACTGGCATCCCTTGGGTCCTCTTAAGGACAGGTTTGAGGGAAGATTGGATGATAATTTGGTAAGGAGTTTTCAGTCTAAGGTTGCTTCTATTATATGGGATGGTTCTTAGTATTGGGCTCAAAGGAGGAATGTGATGGTTAATGAGATTATTAATAGTATACCTAGTTCACTCATTACTAATGTTGCTCAAAGAGATTCTTTTATTTGGACCTTGACTTCTCATGGTGTTTTTTCTGCAAGTCAGCCAGGCATCCTCATTCTGAAGTCCTGTGGTGGAAGTCAATGTGTTTCGAACATCAGGTGCCCAGGTAGGCCATAATTCAGTTGATAGCAGTGTGGGGAAGACTGTCCACCAAAGATAGATAGATAGCTAGCTTGGGGGGTTGTTGCAGATAACTGATGTGTGCTTTGTGAAGGTGGCTTCGAGAGCCATGACCATATCTTTTTTGCCTGTCCTTTCTCTCTCAATGTGGGAAAGCGGTTGATGAGTAGGAATAATGAGTGTAGAGTTCCTGGTTGTCTACTTCGGGAGGTGGAATGGATTGCCCGGAATAAGGGGGTGATGGTCTGCAACACTCTCTGTACAAGTCTCTTGCTGCCAATGTGTCGTGTGGAGGGAACGAAATCGCAGAGTTTTTCCAGAATAAGTAGGTAGATTCAGAAGGGGTTGGGCAGAACATCATCTCTGATCTAAGATGGTGCATTAGTGCTTGGAAGAAGGTGAAGAGATCTCCCGCCAATCTGAGTATATCAGTATATGTCTGGCCTGGAACATATCTTCTAATATTCTCTCTTATTTGGTCTCTGCTGTTTTTGAGGGAGGCCATGTTTTTTGCCTTTGTTTGCGTTGCTAGTTTTTTTTTTTTTTTTTTTGGAACAAATTATATTTTTGACAAAACAAACACTCAAGGGGATGGCCCTGAAATACAATCAAACCAGAACAAAACCAACAGTGCACAGCCTACCAGACCAAAACAAGATACAAAAAACTGTAGAACAACAACAGAAACCAGAAAGAAACAAGCAACAGCATGACTTTACAAATATGAGGAAGGCCGAAAAACACTCAAAGGAATACCCCAAACCCTTCCCAAAGCCACATTTTCTGCAGTTCCTGGGACATTTCTCCAAGAGCATACACATGCTAGGTTGTCTGTTGTGTTGAGTTTTTGCCAGTGTATGGTGGTAGGTTAGATTAGGTGTTTGCTTGTATCTTGTTCTCAGAGGTATGCCCCAGTGGTCATGTGTCTCTGGTTTGGTCAATTTTTAACTTACCAAAACAAACGTAAAAGTCTCGAGATCTAAACAAATAAATATAAATTATAATATATCACATGCTTATTGCTTTAAATAAACACAACCTGTTTACAACAGAAGATAACTGTCAGAATACAACTTCAGAACATCAACTTGGGTGCAATGAACTTCAGAACAACCGACTTAAGCATCTAAACTAGCAAATATTCAAACATAAACGATTACCTCTTCTTGAGCTGCTTTTCTCATGTTAGCCTTCGCTTGCAAATTAGCACTTCTCAAACTTGACCGTAAACTGAACAAAAGCGAAATAATAACGAAGAAAAAGCAGTGTTATGGACAAAATGCAGACACGAGAATTGAGCCAAAAGCTGTATCATGTACTTAATCTAGATACACAATTGAGTTAGTTATGACTTGATAAATCGTAATCAAGAGAACCATCAAAGTCCACTCCATTAGGTCTGGCAAAGTTGCAGTCCCCAAAATCTCATGAGTTCCTCTTTCAACATTTTCTGAACGACCAATACATGAAAAAATCACACACAAACAGTGTTGGACACTGGAATTTAACCCAGTGGGGGCACCTTATTAATCACAACCGTGAAAACTTATTGAGTGTAAAATCTTATATAAATTCCTACAGCATCTCTAATAGACAAATCGTTTATAACAACAATAATCATAAATCAACCATACAACGAAAGTTGAAGCATAATCAGAGCTCATCTTCAAGAGATATAAGTTTGTACGCCACAATATAGTAGGACACCTACATAAATATGCCAAAAATCTTAAATTTTAATATCTACGTCCCCCTCCACACACTCACATATATACGGATACAAAAAACTCAAGGAACACGACTCTCAACACAGCTGTGTGTCCGGAACATCGAACAACTCTCCAAATGCAGTTTTGTCGGGAGTTGTATTATAAAGTTGCGTTCCTAACATTGGTATACATGAGAGAGAGAGAGAGAGAGAGAGAGAGAGAGAGAGAGAGTGCCTTTGGATTTGTTGTTTCCATGAATCGAGCAACGACTGGGCGGCCAGAACATCATCATCCATGGGTAGTTGAGGGGCAAGGAGGTCGAGATTGAACTGCAACGACGAGAGCAGAGCCAAGCCGTCTTGCGCAATTCCGTTCAATCGGGGCAACGAATTGTTAACCTGATCTGCGCCGGTAGATTTTTTAACACCGTATCGTTGGATTGAGTCGATGGTGTGTTTGGTTCGTTTGTACGCTTCGTCCCACTCCTTCTTTGCCTTGTCGACTGCCTCCACAACCTTGTCCTCCATTTCACAACGAATCTACTGTTTACACCAAAACCACGGCACCAGTTTAGAGGTAGGTTCTAGTAAGTAGTAAAAATCATCCGCACCAGTTTGATCAAATTGCTTACTGTAAAGGCTGTAATGTACAGTAATCTGATAGTGGAAGATGGGAAAGCTCCAGAGAAACCCTCCTGATGTTGGACTGTGGATTCGATTCGGACGAGATCCAATTGGATGGGACTCAAGTAGTATACACTATGGGGGTGTTTTTTTTTCTAACAGCGAAGGGACTTGGATCAGGGGACCCTGTATTATGCGTTTCTATTTGTTCGGGAGAGAGAAAATGCAGGGGTAAATGAGAAATGCAAAAATAAATGGACCTTCCTAGGGACACCAACCAAGGGTGTCCAGATTTTGCACCGACGGCCGTGGGCCCACATTAGATCTCGTACGGATGATCCGAGTCGTTTAATAATTTTATAAAAAATATCAAAATGTTTTGTAAGTAAAATTCAGGTCAATTCGATATGTGTAGATACTCGATCCAATCTTCTCATTTTTTTGATCTTCTCATTTTTTTATAAAAATCAAAAAAATGAGAAAATTGGATGAAAAATAGGAAGATTGGATCGAGCGCCTACACATATTAGATTGAGCTGATTTTTCACAAACCCACTCGTTTTTTTGTTTTAAAATTATCAAATGGCTCGGATCATCCATAGAGAACCCAATATGGACCACACAGTGGTCGGTGCAAAATCTGCACACTCTTTGATCGGTGTCCTTAGCTTTACCCATGAGAAATGGAGGGGGAAATAAAATTTTGGGGGTTCGGCCAGGAGATTTGCTACCAAGAGAATAACTTTGGGCATGTTCAGTTTGGTTCTCTAGACCCAAACCTTCTTTCCGCACACGGTCTCCAAAAACTTTTCTATCTAATTATTACTCTCATTTCTCTTTCTATCTCTCTCCTCCCAAATCCAAAATTCTCAACAGAACAAGCCCTTTATTTATGGCTGTTCCAGAAAGATTTATTTACAACACTCAATCTTCCCGTTCAAAAGTGTTTTGGATGGTCTAGATGTTAATAAAACTATTTTGGGAAAAATTACGGATCGTCCAAAACACTTGTTTAACACTGTTCCGTAAATAAGTACAGTATATCTCTTGCTACCAATCTTCAACATCTTGAAGTTATTTATTTTTTGTTTTTTTTTAGCAGTATACCTCAGTCGGGTTAGTTAGTAAGTTAGTCTACAAGGGGGTTCAAAAACTGTCCATAACCCTAAACCACAAACGTCCTGACGGGACTCGAACCCTGACCTCTCAGGGAAGTACCAGGAACTACTATTGGATTACAAGCCCTTTGGTACCAAACTTCAATATTTGAAAAGTCGATTTATTGGAGTGTTACTTTTTATATCTTTAGATCACTGTAGAAGTTAATCACCAGCGTTTGGATGGTGTTTTTCATTGGGTGTATTCCACAATACACCTGGATGAGGGGTTGATGGGACTGGTTTTGCTGGGTTTGGCATCCCTATATCCACCTGTATTAGATTATCCCCTTCTTTGCGTATACAGGCCAAATGGTGGAAGATGTGTTAAACGATTGCTACCTTTGGAGCGAGCAATAGCTAATCCGATATAATACATGTGCGATTTTGACCTTTTCTGCCCTCCCTAATCCCCCCCTTTTCATCTCCTCTTCACTTTATCTCCTCTTCACTTTACAAAAAGGCAAAAAACCCTGGGTTTTGTGGTGCAGTTCTGGTGCATTTTTTGTGCGATATGTTGCACGAATCCTTGTGCAATTCTAGTATGATTTACACATAGTCTTGATTTCGATTTACACTAGCATCTAGTGCGATATGTTATTTGTGATTTCTAGTTAGGGTTTTGATTTCGATTACGATTTGTGGTTAGGGTTTCATTTTGAGTTTGATTTCTATCTTATGGATTGGATTATGGTTTTGTTTTAGTTGATTTGAGTTCAATTTTTTGGTAAACTTCTGTCAAACCCAGAAAAGAGCAACTGTAACCCAGAAAATAACATGCAAACTAGAAAACAGAAGATTAATGCCATTTTTTTTGTTAGGATTTCCCGATATATGGTTAGGGTTTCAATATTATGCTTATGGACTGTATTTGTAAAAGAAACGGTGAAATTGTCCTCAAGAAATTATTTTGATTACAATATTGATTCGATGGGTTGTTAGAAATGGAAAAAAATTGATAATGTAGTTGAATGTAGAGTAAATTTATAACATAGTATTAACATATTTGAATGCTGAGTAATTTTCTAACAAAGTAGCAATTGAAGACTTGAAATTTAATTTTTGTAGGGTTGATAGGATGGCAAGATTAAACAAAACCCAAATAAGGAGAAGAAGAAATAAAGAGGCAGTCGTGGCATTATACGCCTTTGTTACTTCTGCATTGACTGTGTTTTGCATCTCCTTCTTCTTCACCTCCACAATACGATGTCCTTGTCCACACTTGTCTCCGAATCCGATCTTTTACCAGACTCAAGTAGATAGGATCAATAGGCTTATGAGGGGTAATGAAGTTGATTGCCACGATCAGTTGAGGGTGAACAGACATACATTCTTGAGGTTGTTTTTTTAGTCTGAGGTGTTGGATTAGGGGATTCATGGTACGTATGTCTTGAGGAGAGGGTTGCCATTTTCTTGTGGATCATTGCACACCATACAAAGTAGAGGCGTACGAAATTTGAGCTTTGGAGATCGAGTGAAATAGTAAGCAGCCATTTCAATGACGTGCTCCAAGCCATCTTGCGGCTTTACAACATGCTCCTAGAAAAGCCCAAGCCTATTCCTCCTAACTACCCCGACAGTAAATGGAGTTAGTTTCAGGTACACTCGAGTTCAATTAATGCTATTTCTTCCATTTCCTATCATAGACTCTCCCCCATAAGTACTTACTCCACTTGTTTCATAAATTTTTCTCGAATTGTCTTGGAGCTTTGGATGGGACATACGTGCCAGTTAATCCCCCGGCAGCTGACAAGCCACGATATATATATCAAGGAAGGATGAGATCTTTACTAATGTGTCAGGTGTTTGTACTCGAAATCTAAAATTTTCCTACGTTTTGTCTGGATGAGAAGGGTGGGCCACAGACTCTAGAATTCTTCACAATGCCATTGCAAGACCCAATGGCTTGAAAGTCCCCCATGGTACATTTCAAATCCTAAGTTCAAGTTTCCTTTGAGTCCATTACATTTTCCGTAGTCAATGTCGTAACTTCTATTGGTTATAGGACATTACTACCTTGTGGATGCTAGTTACACAAATGGGGATGATTTTCTAGCACCGTACCGCGGCCAACGGTACTATCATATTAACATTTGGAGGTAAGGTGGCGTTCTTGCTACCAAAGAGGAGTACTTCAACATGAAGCAATCCTAAGCTAGGAATGTCATTGAGAGAAGTTTTGGTGTTCTTAAGATACGATTCGCAATCTTGAAGTGTGCCTCCTATTACCCTATAAGGACTCAATGTCGTATTGTCATAGCTTGTTGTCTTCTCCATAACCTCATTAAGAGAGAGATGTCTAACGATGCTATTGAGGCCGAATATACGCAATGGGAACAAGACAACCTACATAATGTGGAAGTTGATGACAACATTGATATTGTCGAGCCTTCCAATGAATGGACCACAGGGAGGGATGCATTGGCTACTGCCATGTTTAACCATTGGTTAGGCAATGGTGGGGGACTAGTGGGAAATATTTGAGAAATTTGTATTAATAAGTGTTCGAAGTACTTGTAATTAAACTTAGTAATTATTGTGTGATTGAACTTGTAATTCTAAGTTATCAAACACTGTATAACTTTCAATGCTTTGGTATTGCTACATCCCGCTTTCCTAGTTAATCGAAGACATTATTCAATGTGAGATCTCGTTCATGATAATATTAGACGTACTCCTTTTATATACCTTGTACTACTTCAAAGTAGTTGCAGCAATGACTATCAAAGAATTTGAACTGTCACGCCCTTGATTTTCAACATAATTATAAATGATTTCCATAATAAAAACCTCACAATAATCCATACGATACCCTAAGTAACTTTAACATTTCCATTTCCATAATTATACTTTCACGTCCACTAGTTCCCAAAAAGATTACATCATTGGCTTAATGGCCCAAATGTTTCATAAACATAGAGTATCAGGGGAGTTAAATGTTACAATATTCCATAGTCAACAGAAATGTAGTTAAAGATACAAACATAGCTTCCAAAGGGATTTTATAAAGATGGTTGGGTAACTCCTCCAGTTAGCTTTCAAAAGTTTTTTTTTTTTCACATCCAAGCACTCTGAGCATGCAAGCTATTATCTTGAATTCATACCTGAAAATGATGATAGGTTGAGCTATACTAGTCCAGTAGAAAAATCTCAACTCAATCTACATGTGAATGAGGTGATAAGAGTGGTGGCAGTGAATCATGCTAAATGGGGGAAAATCATATAACAAGAAGTGAATCTACAACTATTTCAAACCATTAGAGTACAAGGAATCAACATGCCAGTATAAATTCAGGAACCACACGCACTAGCACCATTTACAACAGTTAAAGCATTCTCTCACACACCTCCTATGATATTTCCACCCCCTGCGACTCTGTATTTCCACCATTTGCGTTACAATAAGCTCCATCCCTTTGCAACTCTGTATTCTCACCCCTTGCGTTACAGCAAACCCCACACTTATACTTCTTAACAACAACCACAAATCATCATGATCGACACCGAAACTTTTTATTTAGTCCACTCATCCCATCCTTAACTAACACATCACAAAACAACTCGTGGATCACAAAAATCACGAGGAAATATGCAACTTAATTTCAAAGAAATACATAATCCTTAAGCCCTAAGGTTTTCCACCCAAACCAAATATAGTAATCAAACACTAACATCACACGAAGTCACCACATAATGTAACGCCCCGATTTTTGGGAATGTTAATTTAATAAATTTTCCACATTTATTAAATAGAAAGAAACATAAAGTCATTACAAGCCAAATTATCCCCAAATTCGTGTTACACTTATTTAAATAGATAAGGGAGGGGTACTAGGGTAACTTCCACTCCTCTGGACGTCCGTCTTCTTCTGCATTATTCTACTCAGCACCGAACTCTTCCTAATTATAAATTCCTCCTGTTCGTCTCTAAACTCTAGCATAAGATGCCAGGGTCACAAAGTAATACCGTGAGCAATTAAGCCCAATAGCTAACTCTTACCCCTATATCCCATACACTAACAAAAATAACATATAGCAATTTATCAAAAATAAAATTTAGCATCACAAAACTAATCAAAGGTATCGGTGTCTTTCAGAGTTATCGTAGCATATCCTAAACTGTGTCATCATTTTCCAAGTACTTTCCATTTTATTTTCTCGAGCACTGGTTCCGCTGACCATCTTTCAGGACCTACCAGGCTCCCAGGCTAAGTTCAGATTTTGCCACCTAAAAGCACTGATTCCGCTGACCGTCTCTTTTAGGACCTGCCGAGTTCTCAATCTTTAATCATTTCCCGTTTCACAACGCATACACGGCACTAGTTCCACTGACCATCCTTTTAGGACCTACCGGGCTCCTAGGCCACACACGCACACCCGAGCCATGATTCCGCCAACCATTCTTTCAGGACCTATCGGGCTCTCATGCTCACACACGCACACTTGAGCCATGATTCCGCTGACCATCTTCGATGGACCTACCGGGTTCTCATGCTCACACAATCATCGACTTTTACATTTCATTTTCTCATTTCTTTTTGTATTCCATTTCTCGTTTCTCGTGTTTCGTACACATGCATCATTTCGCGCATTCACATTATTCTTTCAAAGCTTGCTAAGTTATGCGGTAAAATAGATTTCTAATTTCATGCGATTCTAATTTCATTAACATCAAATACTATAACGACACATAATAAAGGAGCAGCACATTGTTGGTAAACACACTTGATATTTTACAACTAAAGTTAATCACGTACACCAGTTGGTTTTTCAAATTTCCATTACCTATTTTTTAAGTCATGCTTTTCTTAGTAAAAATCAATAAATGACAGTAAACCAACTGTTCTAGACACATAATACCATTTCTAAGTTTCCAGGGAACTTTTCATTTTTTTGTATGCATAACAACCGATTTCTTTATAATTAACAAAGATCATAATTATCATACTCTAACTCCAGCATTTTGAATTCCAATCATCCGAACATTTATGTCACGCCACGCCCCGCAAACGGCACCCAAAGTGGGCCCGAGTCGGCGCGATCACGTGGCATTCCACACAGAAGACCAAATCACACCTCACAACCTGTCAGAATTAAACACCCAGCGGAAGACTTATCACCTTAACATAAAAATGAGTCAACGTATTGACCAACCAACTTTAACCTCGCACAACCAAGAAACAATATCTGCATTATAGCACTTTAAAAATTCTATACTTCAAGACATCCACCGACGACTTACTTGAAACTTGAACAAACCAATTTCATCATCAACCACCTAAAACAACTCGACCATTCACAACATCCAAGGCTAACCTCAAATAGAACACCAACCATCGACCAAAAATAATTACAACCCATACAATTTAAAAACTTTAACTATCCTTAGCTACAACTCCTTACAAGTAAAGTTCTGTATCAGCTAAGGCATTCCACAACAACGCAACCAAAACCCCACCTGACGCTAGCAAAACACCTCAACACGATCGGTAGTGGACCCCCTCTAAGCAACCTGCTACCTGGCAGACCAAAAAGGAAAGCCAGAGGATGTGAGATATAGAAATGCTCAACATAATACCACAATACCATAAGGAATGTCGACATAAATACACCTCACCAATGTAACTGAAATACTAAAATGTATACAACAGTTATAACCTAACATATTCACCCAACTGAGCAATAATAATCAATGCATAACAATATGAATGTAATCACATCACATGCAGTGGCACGTCTGCCACATCCCATGAACCCCAAGACAATGTGTCCCACATATCATGCTCCCATCCATCGACAATAAGCTGGCATGGCATACGACATGGTATGCCTCACACGCTAACCTTCGGCAGTTCAATCAACACCCATCAGCATGCATTTTCATCAAACACATATATCACAACCAAATCTTGTGTCCCACACACCATGCTCCCAACCATCGTCCATTGAACAATATGGCTTACGACATGGTGTGCCTCACACCTAAACATTCACAACATATCAAAAGCTAAACAACAATAGCATGATATACACCCCTCACTACAATATCTCAGCAAAAATAATCATATCAAAAGCTAATCACAAATAACAAGATATACACTCACCACCGCAGCAATATTATATGGAGAAGAACCATATCAAACATACTCACCTTTGTATCGACCGAGATACGCTAAACTTACGGTTTTGGCACCTCCCAATTGACCGGCTTGACACCTAACCACAAGTTAACCATATCAATTTATTGAACGCTTAAACGTCAAAACCAACTCCTAACAACAATCTATAACATCAAAAATAGATTAAAGATGCTTAACGCATACTAGCATGTCCATCTCAAAGGTTTAGAAGTGTCCCTAAACAAACGTAGCACTCAAACACCATATAACCTCTACATTTGGTTTAAAATCTACGAACAGCCTGTTGTATTCTGCCTATAACTTATTATAGGTTTAAAACCAGATCACGAGAACACCACCATTAGAAAGTAGACTTTCGGTACATTAATTTTGATATAAAATTTGTTAAAAACGGAGTCCGAACGACAAAGTTATGTCCGTCCAAAGTTATACACAATAACTTGTCCAAAATCATAGATTCTGCACGTCTATCAATTTCAAATCAAAAACTGATTTAACCTACTACAAACTAAGCCACAACCCTCACATATTCCGAAAGACATACAAGTCTAGTTTTAGAATCAAAAACCCGTGCTCAGACCCGATACTCGAGTTAAAAGATATGACCATTTTCCCAAAATGTGTCAGTGCAGCAAATACAAAATTCAGCAGGGACACACCAAATTGTAAAATCCGTCAAACTTAGACCATAAAACAAAATGACCTAAAATTTGGTAGAGATCATAACAATATCTCAAAGTTTATTTCTAATTTTTCTCAGATTTTTCACAATAAAGGAACCTAGTCAAAATCACCTCCAAACTCAGAAATTCTGTGCAGCGAAGCACAATTTCCAGCAGAATAGTCTGTGTTCGAAAATTCATTAAAAATCGAATACTTAATACTTTTCAGTAATTCCAACGCCAAAATATCAAAAATTTATCAATCTTTCAGACTCATAAGGACCCATAACCAAGAGGATAGTTTAATTATAAAAAAATTGATGAAAGACACAGCTCTGTAAGCTGTCTGCTAAAAAATAAGATCTTGAGCAAAGTTAGGCTTATGATTTTTATCTTTTTCTAAACTTTTCAGAAAATTCTGAAAATTTAACACAATACAATAGACGCATTAATGAACCTTCAGTAAAAATACCAGAAATTAACAAGATTTCTAGGTACCTTGAATAATTTCGTGAAGAACAGCCCCGCACCTAGGTTTTTTTTCCTTCTTCTCCTTCCCTCTACCGGCTTCTCTCTCTCTCTCTCTCTCTCTCTCTCTCTCTCTCTCTCTCTCTCTACGTACAAGGGATACGAATGGGGAGAAATATCTCCCCCACGATATTTGTAAACCTATAAAATAATTATCGTGTGCAAGCGAAACCAATTGCTAACTTATATTCCAACCACAAATCACACACAGGACCCTCGCAAGTTCTATTGTTTACGATTTAAATCATAATTCAATTAAAAGTAATTAAAATACCGAAATATCCGGGACGGGTATTACAATTTAGCTATGATAACTTAGATTAACATTTTCAATTTTTCCAACAAACTAATATGCTGGTAATTAGAAAAATCTCTATTTTTTTTATAGAACAATACTTTTTAAAATCAAATGAACACGTAGCACTACTATATTTAGGGGAGAAGGTAAGAGGGTTCTACCATTCTTCTTGGCGGTAGAGCGGCTACGGAGTACGTCGGGTGAAAATGGGGGCGGAGTAATGTCGTTTCGGCTCGACCGAAGAATAAAAAGAAAGTAGTTTTCTTTTTCCGGAACACAAATATTTCTAGAAATTTTTTGAAAATCGGGATCAAAGGGAGATTTGAATGGTGTAGGAAAGGTGGCAAGGTGATGGTGGAATTGAACTAATTTCTTCCTCTCTTTTTTTTTTTCTAGTCAAAACCTCTCGCTTTTTTGCTCTCCAAACTCACACTAGTGAAGCATGTGAGAAGTGGATGATTGGTGGTGTGTGTGTGCTTGTGAATGTGGGAAGAATGTGAAAAGGGGTTATGCCTATTTATACTAATGAAGGAAGGATCTAGATCCTATCTAGAATATCTTAATCATATCTATTAATATCTTGCATTATCTAATAAAATCAAAAATAATCTTACCATATCTAACAAGATTTAGTGTATCTCATAGATTCTAGGAGGAACTTGCATAATCTTTCATTATCTAACAAAATCTAAGTATTTCCATGTGATTTTATGGGAGAGGAATATCCATCTAGAATGATCTTTTGGAATCTAGAATTATCTTATATAATCTAACAATATCTAGCAAAATCTAATAAAATCTAATTCAATCTTAGTATATCTTATAAAATCTAGGAAAATCTAGAAAAATCTATATCAAATCTCTCTCTCAATCTTCTACAATTAACTCCTTCGATTTGAGGGAATCAAAATCTTAAATTGAATATCATATCTAGATTTTCTAGGATCCTAACTACATCTTGGATATCCTAGCTAGATTTTTCTAGGATTCTTTAAGACAAAAATTATGACTCTTTCCTTATTTATATTTATACACTATGATTATGCTTGGATATTTATCTCTCCCACTTGCTACGATTTGTAAAAAATATACATATATATATCGAGGTTAGGGTTGCATGTATATATATATCCATATAGCTTTACATATTTACTCAATAGGGTTTTAGTATATTCTTTTAAATAATAAATAAACAAAAATTGAGTTATTTATTAAAAGAATACTAAACTAGCATCTAAATGAAAGAATTTCAATTAAAATATTTAATTTTATTATAAAAATTTAGGGTTGTTACACATAACATGTAGAGAAAGAGAGAAATCCCTACCCGAATGAGTTTTAAGCAAAACCATAGGTGTACCGCGTGAAGATCCATTAAGAACAAGCTTTCCCGAAGCAACACCTCAAGATAGATAACCTAGGTTACCCAAAAACGTGATCAATGAGTGAATCTAAGCTTGGGTTTGAGAAGAGAGAGAAAAGAAAGCCAAAAACCATGGATCTTACCACCAAGAGTGAGAAACTCAAAACCCAGTTGATACTTGAAAGATTAACACATAGATCTTGAAGTTTTGAGGTAGACTTGCGTGGAAATCCAAGGATTTGAGTGAGATTTGAAGAGAGATGTGAGGAAAGGTATTTTAGGGCCTGTTTCGTGGGTTTAGAAGTGAAAAAGAGTAAAGGGTTCTATTTATAAAGGTCCGGGTCACGTGCTGAATTTTTAGAAATTTCTCAGTGGGTGCTGGTACTGGGCGAGTTGCAGTACTGGTACCGGTACTAGCACCCCAAAATGTTAGCGTTGCACAGCCTCTGGTCAATGGGTACCGGTACTAGGAAAAATGCAATACCGGTACCGCCTGGTAAATCTTAGAATTTTACCAATGTACATCGAATCGAACCCCTATCGCTATCGGCACCTCCAAACATCATTTTAACACCGAAACTCATAGCTTAACTATCTACCGAATGCCCCACACATGACGACATGTTCATCCATACAACTATGTTAATGAAATACGCATCAAATACGATACTCTACATTAACCATTAATTAGAGAAAAATGAAAATAATACACGGGTCTTTACATGAACCCGAACTTCCTGAAACGAAAGGTCCTTCCAAAAAGCCCCGTAAGTCATGGAGGCAAGTGGGCCAGCGAAAATGGGTTTAGACCCGGGTACTTCACACACTGTGAGGCCGACTTAGCGAAGGTGTTGCCAAATGCTAATATTAAGGCCAACCCCCACATCGACTCAAAAGTAAGGTATTAAAAACAAACGTACTGTAAGATAATTGACATAACAAGTTTTAGTGGGATGAGTTGGGACCATACCAACAAACACATTGTGGTCGATGACCCATCGATGTGGGCAGAGTACGAAAAGGTAACTTTCAATGCTTTAATTGAAAGTTAATGCACGAGATTTCGTACTAATAACTTTCAATGTTTGTGTAGGCCCACCCTCGTAAGGCTAAAGGCATGAACATGAAGCCATTCCCAATGTTTGATGATTGAGTTGTCCTATTTGGAAAGGATAGGGCAATGGGAGAGGGTGTGGAGGATCAGGCCCAAATGGCTATGCTGGATGTGGTTGCTGTAGAGACCTGTATTTTCGAAAATCATTTAAAGGATTTATTAATGTTAGAATGTGGAATAAATGAGAAATTTATTGAATTATTTGATTTGGGGTCAATGTGAGAAGATTATTTGTAGAGGGGTGCTTATGCAATTTGTGATTGTGTAAGTATATATAAGTGTGGGTGTGGGTGTGGGTGTAGGGGAGAGAATTTTCCCAAATGCTCTCTCTCCTCCCGATCTCTCCCCCCCCCCTCTCTCTCTCTCTCTCGCTTTTCTCCCTCTCACTCCCTTTATCACCAAAAATCTCCACCAAGACTCAAAACCCATGAAAAACAACCATCATTCCACCTTCCTCACGTGTTCTCAAGCTCGTTATTCGTTGGGTTCGGCTCGAAAAGGAGTGTGCTTGGCGTATTTCGAGATTTGAGTTCTAGGGCTTGCGTGGCCCGATCTCTCTTCGTGTTTGCTCTCCATCTTTGAGGTAGGGATTTCTTACTCTTATTATGAGTTTATGTGATGATTGTGTGACTAAATCATGCCTTAGTTCGTTGCATTTCAACTTTGTGCTCATTCTTGATTTTCTGCAAAATCGCCCATTGTAATGCATTAGTACTGAAACCTACTTTTTAAGGTACCGATACCTTGATCTCTGATTGCTCTCTGGATTGGTTTGGTACCGATACCAATGTTTTGTGGTATCGGTACCCAGTGCTCAGAAAACAGTTTTAAGGATGTTGAATCCCCTTCGATTGTATTGACTCTCGATCACTTCTAACGCATTCTAAACCTAAACATAGTTAAACCATCCTTAAACTTGATTACTCAAGTTCCAATGATTTGTTGATCATCCCAATGCCTTCAATACTCGTTGAACGTAATCTTGGTGTCGTTATAAATGGAATACGTGCCGTAAGATTGTTTAGGAGTACGGTATGTGTGTAGGGGAGAGAATTTTCCCAAATGCTCTCTCTCCTCCCGATCTCTCCCCCCTCTCTCTCTCTCGATTTCTCCCTCTCACTCCCTTTATCACCAAAAATCTCCACCAAGACTCAAAACCCATGAAAAACAACCATCATTCCACCTTCCTCACGTGTTCTCAAGCTCGTTATTCGTTGGGTTCGGCTCGAAAAGGAGTGTGCTTGGCGTATTTCGAGATTTGAGTTCTAGGGCTTGCGTGGCCCGATCTCTCTTCGTGTTTGCTCTCCATCTTTGAGGTAGGGATTTCTTACTCTTATTATGAGTTTATGTGATGATTGTGTGCCTAAATCATGCCTTAGTTCGTTGCATTTCAACTTTGTGCTCATTCTTGATTTTCTGCAAAATCGCCCATTGTAATGCATTAGTACTGAAACCTACTTTTTAAGGTACCGATACCTTGATCTCTGATTGCTCTCTGGATTGGTTTGGTACCGATACCAATGTTTTGTGGTATCGGTACCCAGTGCTCAGAAAACAGTTTTAAGGATGTTGAATCCCCTTCGATTGTATTGACTCTCGATCACTTCTAACGCATTCTAAACCTAAACATAGTTAAACCATCCCTAAACTTGATTACTCAGGTTCCAATGATTTGTTGATCATCCCAATGCCTTTAATACTCGTTGAACGTAATCTTGGTGTCGTTATAAATGGAATACGTGCCGTAAGATTGTTTAGGAGTACGGTATGCTATGTGGGGCTTTAAGGTGAGTATAATAGGTAGACATGAGCTTGCTTAGTGATCCAAATGGTATCGTAGAAATTCGAGTCCTCATGATTTGTATGGTTGATCTTTCTAAATTCCTTTGGTGATCGTCCTATAAGATCCTCATTTAGAACTTAGCAGGTGGTGTGTTGTGGAGTCATTGTGGGTTCTGTCACGCCCTCGATTTTAAAATAAATATAAAGACTTTCCATAAATAAATCCTCTCAATATTTCATATGATACCCAAAGGATTACTGTATTTCCATTCTCATAAGAATACTTCCGAGTCCATAAGATTTTGAAATATTACAACACTGGCTCAACGACCCAAATTAACATAAGTAATCAAGTGTCATGAGAGTTTAGAGTTACAAATATTCCGTAGTCAAAAGAATTAAACTTAAGTTACAAATACATCATTTAAAAGAAATTTGCAAAGATGAAATAGTAACTCCTTTGGTTAGCTTTCAAATGGGTATGTCCACACTCCAAGCATTCCAATCATGCAAGCTACTGTTCCGGATTAGCACCTGAAAATGATATAAGGCTTGAGCTACACCAGCCAAGTAGAAAAATCTACACAAACTCTATATGCAAAAGAGCAATACGGACGAACAAATGAAAGAAACCAAATGACAACAGAAATAAGCATAACTATCATGATCAAGTATCCAACTATCACCAATCTATCTTCTCGTGCGGTATCACATTCTTCCTCATTTCCCCTTCGTTCGTCGTCGAAACCTTCATCAAGAAACTTTTTATTTTGATATCAAACAATTTAGACAAAATTCAAGACCATTGTAGGTCGAGTTCCGTTGATTCGGGCCGAATACCGGAGTCCGTTGATTTGTGCCCAAATACCAGAAACCGTTGATTCGCTCAAGAATAGTCGGATGGTCCTTTAGAAAATAAAAAAAAATTATTTTTCCTTTCAAAAAATCCGATTTGGTAAAAGTCAATCTTTCTTTCTTTTTCTCAAGATTTCATATTTCTTCAATCAAGGTTTTCACATGTATTACATGTACCACGGGACACATCACATATAAGCGATGCCCATTTATCTACTCCGGGACACATCAAATATAAGCGATGCCCATTTATCTACTCCGGGACACATCACATATAAGTGATGCCCATTTATCTACTCCCGGACACATCACATATAAGCAATGCCCATTTATCTACTCCGGGACACATCACATATAAGCGATGCCCATTTATCTACTCCGGAACACATCACATATAAGCGATACATCACATATAAGCAATGCCCATTTATCTACTCCAGGACACATCACATATAAGCGATGCCCATTTATCTACTCCAGGACACATCACATATAAGCGATGCCCATTTGTCTACTCCGGGACACATCACATATCACATATAAGTGATGCCCATTTATCTACTCTGGGACACATCACATATAAGTGATGCCCATTTAAATGCTTTGTAGCATTACTCCTCTTTTAACCTCACCGAGTGTCCATAGCGGAATCAACAATGTCCATGCGTTCCTGTCAAGTTCTCATTAACAACATATGACGAGTTCTCGTGGTGTCCGTTTGTTATTCACATTTACTCCATGTTCCCATTTCACAACATAAAATCATTCAATCGAATCCAAAAGCTATTTAATCAATCACACGATATTACAAAACCAACAATCTACTGCAACGCGTATAAGCAAATTCACACATTCTCACTGTACCTCTAAGTACACCCTCGTACCTTCACATATCACATATAAACCCACGACTAGACTCTGCGATGTCCAGTGATCTAGTTTCTATACTTGGAGTCAGTAAGTCATACGCTAAAGGAGTCTAAAAGATTCGACGAGTCAGGAGAACACGAAGTGCAATTCTCCATTTGATCACTAGACATGCTCATGTGTATCATTCGTGTTTCAACGTACAATAACTCACATTCCTCACTTCTTAACTCAACGAGCTCATACAAATCCGCCGGATATCATACTAAGTACGAAACAAGTAATATTCTCCAAAACACTTGGAAGAATGCATAAATAAACCCATTAGAGTTAATGAGAAGCTTCAAAATGTGATTTGAAAGATGTAGGAAATGCAGCTCATAGACCCTGCAGCAGCTCAATCACCTACCGGTAGGTGAATGAATCCTACCGGTAGCAGAGGGGAATTCTGCACTTGTCCTACCGGTAGGTAGAAGTTCCAACTGGTAGAAATTGGGAATAGAAAGACCAACATTTTTCACGAAATAACTCTGTACTTATCCTACCGGTAGAACTGGGAACAGAAAGACCAATATTTTTCACGAAACAACTATGTACTTATCCTACCGGTAGGTGGGTGAGCTGCTTTTGAGCTGCTGCAGAACGTTTGAGCTGGTTATAGAAGAATTTCTCATTTGTCCTACCGGTAGGTGAAAAGTTCCTACCGGTAGGATGAGTATCATTCAGACGATTTTTGACAAAAATTTCAGATTTTGATCCAATCCCAATAACGACCAATACAAGCTCAAATGAGGCACAAGAACACTCAAATAACATATAAAGAGAGGTATAATTCCCCACCTCGAGAGTCGAATCCGAAATCAAGAGATCACCCGAGCCCTAGGACTTCAAAAGCAAAACCAAGCGGAATTCACCTCCTCCGAGCTCAACCCACGCGACCCAAGGCTTCTACCATGTGAAGATGATTGGAGGTCGAGACTTGAAGACTTCAAGGTTGATTGGTGAGTTTTTGGTGTGTGAGAGAGAGAGAGAGACGCCGAGAGAGAAAAAGAGAGAGAGATTGGGTGATAGAGAGAGAGTGGGAGGAGTATTTTACTCCTCTACGCCCACACCCACACATATATATACTAACACAAATTTTAAATTGCACTTACACCCCTCCACTAGCAATCTTATTACGTTGACCCCAAATCAAATATACTCAACAATTCTCACATTTTTCCTCATTTCTTTCAATAATAAACATTTAAACCAGTTTTCCAAAAATACGGGTCTCTACATCCTACCCTCCTTAAAAAAAAATTTGTCCCTGAAATTTGGAAACCCAAATCCAACCGAGTCACCCATCCTATTGCCAAACCTCACTTCATAACTTCACCCTCTCTTTTCCACATAGACTTTTTCCTTATCTCAATTGCTCCACAAAACCCTCTCTAACGGTATGATCCTTCCACTCAATACTCAGTCACGAACCTCTATCATTCGTATCAATTCCTCAAGTCCAAACTTTTGTATAAGAATCCTAGTTCTCACATACCTACATGACAATCCCACCGAAATCCAACTAATAGTACCGTCACGTTCTCCAAACTCCGAATTCCACTTTTTCACTCCTTGCATTTCATTCTACCATGTACCCCTCAAACTTTCTAGAAAGACTTGTTGAATTGCTTATAAAACTCAAATTCTAAACTCCAAGCTTCACCTTTCCCAATCTACATCAACCCACGAATCAATCCTTTACTCACCAACCTCAAGAACCTCAAATAACCTCCACTGGAACAAAACTAAAAGCCTAGGATCCTTAAACCATGTAATGACTCATCACCCGTTGCTCAGCTATACCCATTCACTCATCATAGTCAACTCCTCATGCTTCAAGCCATTGGTATCTCTCTCGACTTTAAGTATAAACACATCTCACAACTAATTCATTCTATTGATACCTCTATTAATAGACATTAACACCATTCCACTTTCCTTAGTCCACTCAGAATCATTACTGGTTTCTATTTCCGGAAATCTAAACTCACTTCTATGGACATACATCATTTCCGGAAATCCAAACTCACTTCTATGGACATACATCATTTCTACACAACTCAATACAACGCGACATTAAAAGACCGTTCAAGCGAACTCCCAAATTCACTATTCTCCTTATCACAAGCCATTAACTACTCTCAATTAAGGGTTGATATACTGCTGATACCTTCCGTATCTAACTTTCTAATCATACCATAAAAAAGAGTAATAAGGACACACGCCAGATTCTAACCAAATATCGTCTCCCTATAACAGATACCCACTCACACATCAGTGTCTACCATGCACCGCATACTACGAGCAAATTACACACATTGAAATTGCACATCAAGTCAAGCATGCATGTTAACGCTAAACAATAAATTTCGTGCGCGATATATATATATATCACCAAACCATCCATACAAATTGATGACTTACACAATATCAGATTCATCCACGTATTAACAAACTCACTCGGTATCGAGTATATCATAACTCTTGGCTCTAACAAGCCCCACGGTAATCCCATTCATCTCATTTCAATCTCGCGATGCATCTCATGTTTTATGTACTCCCATCAATCTTAAATACTCTCATTCGGTAACTCTAGTCAAGCTAGGTACTCCACATACTCACAACTTTAAACATTACCGTAAATATAATATTCACACCAAACATATGTACTCTTGATGCTTAATCATCTCTATGACTTGACAGCATTAGAACCTGACAAGATTTCATCACCCAAGTACCTACACATCATAAGTGCCATGGCTGCACCAACCTGCATCCAATACTCTCAAATATCTCTATGCTAAAATCTAGTCACCGATACAATCCAATTGACAGACTTCTCCCTAAATACCAACAAAACCTCGAGGTTTTAAACAACATATCTACACTTCTCCATATATTCTAAGATTCTTACCACCTCATCACTTAAGAATCAGTTCACTCACACCAATAACTTCTAACAGTTCCGCTCACCACAAGTTTCACAGCTCACCAATTTCTTTCTCTCAGCTATGTAATCATAAAGACATCAATATTCCTCAAAGACACTCACCATTTTTTATAACTCAGCCTCGAGAACAACCATCATTCCCATCACCATCACTGCTATCACTATCATACCTTAGTCAAACCTGTCACCTCAATGGCATACCTCAACATACCCCCTCTACTATCACCAGTCTAGTCTACATCTTCGAATACACATCATACACGATTCCTACATTCAAATCTTTCAACTCACAACACACTATTTCTCCACATACGTATTGCCTTCAAAATTTCTACCATTTCAACTTAGGACATCGACTACACCCCACTTCATCATTAATCACAACAGTTCTCATTCATTCGTAAATCCTTACATACTTCAAATTGGTTCCTCACCACATAACTCACATCAATCACTCGACTCAAGTCACATCGATATAGTTCACCTCAAGTCTTGTCTTCCCTCTCACCAAGCAACGCCATCACTATTTTCCACCAAACCTGTCATAATGACACCTTTATAACATTACTTCAACAATGACAACAACACCATGACACTTCTCTTTTCTATGAAATTTCTATACATAGCCATCTATCTCAAGCCTAGAAATTTAACGCCTATACACAACCCTAGTGTCCAATTGACTTTCCGAGACGTCCATCTAGAAGGGGCGGTGATCAAGCGCCTCTTCCAACTGAATCTCATTGGCAGTCGCCTGGGTGTCCAGAAGACACGTACTGTATCCCGACACCCTACCTATAACCCTCATTTTCCTAAGTCAACCGTAGCTACGTATAGTTTCTATGTGGGCTCAGCTTACCCTACCTATGCTCACAGTCAATGCCTTCATAACTATCACTACAATGACCAATCACAAATATTACCTCAATAAGTCATTACCTCTCTAAACACCTCAAGATACTTTCTAACTCAACTCATAACATATACGTTATTCTCCTTGTTCTCATACTCAACACAACTCATATCTCACAGGATTTACTCAATGTACGTAAAACTAATTCAAGTAGGAATAAATCAAACATTCATCTCGTATGTCATATCAATATTCTACCTCTTTTATCACATGCTATCACATATCCTGTTTCACACGTCAACATCGCCATAATTTACGACCACTACAATGAGGTCAAAGCCTCCAACATTCCAACACGGGTCAACAACTTTATGGTTCTATTGCGATATATATGCAATGTCATATCGATGTATTGACTCATTCATGCAAGCACACGCGAGGTTTTATAAAAAGTGCACCGATTCTTTGAACCCTTGAGACTAAAAAGCCTCCCCACGATCTCTAGGTATTCTAGACCTATGCTCTAATATCAAGCTATCACGCTCTCGATTTTTAAAATAACTATAAAGACTTTCCATAAATAAATCCTCTCAATATTTCATATGATACCCAAAAGATTACAGTATTTCCATTCTCATAATAATACTTCCAAGTCCATAAGATTTCAAAATATTACATCACTGGCTCAACGATCCAAATTAAGATAAGTAGTCAAGTGTCATGAGAGTTTAGAGTTACAAATATTCCGTAGTCAAAAGAATTAAACTTAAGTTACAAATACATCTTTTAAAAGAAATTTTGAAAGATGAAATAGTAACTCCAATGGTTATCTTTCAAATGGGTATGTCCACACTCCAAGCATTCCAATCATGCAAGCTACTATTCCAGATTAGCACCTGAAAATGATATAAAGCTTGAGCTACACTAGTCAAGTAGAAAAATCTACACAAACTCTATATGCAAAACAGCAATACGGATGAACAAATGATAGAAACCAAATGACAACAGAAATAACCATAACTATCATGATCAAGTATCCAACTATCGCCAATCTATCTTCCCGTGCGGTATCACATTCTTCCTCATTTCCCCTTCGTTCGTCGTCGAACCCTCATCAAGAAACTTTTCCTTTTGATATCAAACAATTTAGAGAAAATTCAAGACCATTGTAGGCCGAGCTCCGTTGATTCGGGTCGAATACCGGAGTCCAACCGTTGATTCACTCAAGAATAGCCGGAGGGTCTTTTATAAAAACAATCATTTTTCCTTTTAAACAATCCGATTTGGTAAAAGTCAATCTTTCTTTCTTTTTCTCAAGATTTCATATTTCTTCAATCAAGGTTTTCACATGTATTACATGTACCACATGACATATCACATATAAGTGGTACCTATTTATCTACTCCGGGACACATCACATATAAGCGATGCCCATTTATCTACTCCGGGACACATCACATATAAGCAATGCCCATTTTATCTACTCCGGGACACATCACATATCACATATAAGCGATGCCCATTTATCTACTCCGGGACACATCACATATAAAGTGATGCCCATTTAAATGCTTTGTAGCATTACTCCTCTTTTAACCTCATCGAGTGTCCATAGCGGAATCAACAATGTCCATGCGTTCGTGTCAAGTTCTCATTAACAACGTATGACAAGTTCTCGTGGTGTCCATTTGTTATTCACATTTACTCCATGTTCCCATTTCACAACATAAAATCATTCAATCGAATCCAAAAGCTATTTAATCAATCACACGATATTACAATACCAACAATCTACTGCAACGCGTATAAGCAAATTCACACATTCTCACTGTACCTCTAAGTGCACTCTCGTACCTTCACATATCACATATAAACCCACGACTAGACTCTGCGATGTCCAGTCTTCTAGTTTCTATACTTGGATTCCGTAAGTCATACGCTAAAGGAGTCTAAAAGATTCGACGAGTCAGGAGAACACGAAGTGTAATTCTCCATTTGATCACTAGACATGCTCATGTGTATCATTCGTGTTTCAACGTACAATAACTCACATTCCTCACTTCTTAACTCAACGAGCTCATACAAATTCGCCATATATCATACTAAGTATGAAACAAGTAATATTCTCCAAAACACTTGGAAGAATGCATAAACAAACCCATTAGAGTTGATGAGAAGCTTCAAAATGTGATTTGGAAAATGTAGGAAATGCAACTCATAGACACTGTAGCAGCTCAATCACCAACCAGTAGGTGAATGAATCCTACCGGTAGCAGAGGGGAATTCTGCACTTGTCCTACCAGTAGGTGGAAGTTCCTACCGGTAGAAATTGGGAACAAAAGGACCAACATTTTTTGCGAAATAACTTTGTACTTGTCCTACCGGTAGGTGGGTGAATACGTTTGAGCAGACTACCGGTAGGTGGAAGTTCCTACCGGTAGAAACTGGGAACAGAAAGACCAACATTTTTTACGAAACAACTTTGTACTCATCCTACTGGTAGGTGGGTGAATACGTTTGAGCTACTTTGGAGCTGCTACAGTAAGTTTGAGCTAGTTATAGAAGAATTTCTCACTTGTCCTACCGGTAGGTGAAAAGTTCCTACCGGTAGGAAGAGTATCATTCAGGCGATTTTTGACAAAAATTTCAGATTTTGATCCAATCCCAATAATGACCAATACAAGCTCAAATGAGGCACAAGAACACTCAAATAACATATAAAGAGAGGTATAATTCCCTACCTCGAGAGTCGAATCCGAAATCAAGAGATCACCCGAGCCCTAGGACTTCAAAAGCAAAACCCAGCGGAATTGATCTCTTCCGAGCTCAACCCACGCGACCCAAGGCTCGTACCATGCGAAGATGATTGGAGGTCGAGACTTAAAGACTTCAAGGTTGATTGGTGAGTTTTTGGTGTGAGAGAGAGAGAGAGACGCCGAGAGAGAAAAAAAGAGAGAGATCGGGAGATAGAGAGAGAGTGGGAGGAGTATTTTACTCCTCTACACCCACACCCACACCCACACCCACACATATATATACTAACACAAATTTTAAATTGCACTTACACCCCTCCATTAACAATCTTATTATGTTGATCCCAAATCAAATAAACTCAACAATTCTCACATTTTTCCTCATTTCTTTCAATAATAAACCTTTAAACAAGTTTTTTGAAAATACGGGTCTCTACAGGTTCGGTGCGTGACGAAGGATGTCACGATTGACTTTGAGAAATAACATGAACTTATAGTATTTACCCATGTACAATGGAACGTGTTTATGAGATTGTAATACATTATGTGATGATGAATGAAAGAATGTGACATGGGAAATGTTGTCTTCTTGTATAAAAATTGATAATGCATGTGTGCATGTGTGAGTTGATAATTTAAGTTGAGGGTCCTGCAATGCAAGGTGTGGTAATGCGGAGACTCTAGAGGGCCCACAACGCAAGGTGTGGAAATGTGGAAACTCAAGTGGAGAGAATTCAATGTGATGCAAGGGGTGGTAACACAGTTGAATGTCTCACATGGTGAAGAGAATTTTGATTGACTTTAGAAGTCTATGTTGATGATTGGATTGTTTGTTGCTTGGGATTGTGGTTGTTAAAAAAAAAGAGAGAGAATGAAAGGTTGGTCATATCAAGATATTATTAAAGAAATAAATTTGAGTTTTGAAAAGAGGATTTCTATCAAAAATCCTCTGGTATTCTTGAGCGAATCAACGGATCCGGTATTTGGGCACAAATCAATGGACTCCGGCATTCAAGCTCGAATCAACGGAGCTTGACTCGTGGAAGTCTTGAGTTTTCTCTAAATTATTTTGGAAATCAAAAAGAAAAGTTTTATGAAATAAGGCTCTATGGTTGATGGTATGAAATGAGGAAGTGGTTTGTGGCATTCATTCAAAAAGTTATTAGACGGTTGAACTATTATTGTTTTTTGTTTCATTGATGTGAGTTTTAATGATGCTTCTAGTCAACGTGTGGATGGTTAGGGTTATCTCTAAGATGTTCGGAAATTTCAAAGTCTAAATTCGTTAGTTCATTTTGGTAACCCATCTTGTATCTCATGTTTGCATGTTGAGTCTCATTCGCATTTGGTGCATACTTCATCGCGTTTTCATATAACTTGAGTATAGATTTCTCTACTGGACTAGTGTAGCTCAACTTATCATTTTCAGGTACAAAGCATGGAAGTGGCATGATGTGCATGTTGTGCTTGTTGATCATATCTTTCGAAGGTATAAAAGGGGCAGTCGTCTGCATCTGATTTTGAAAGTAGTATTTGGAAGAATGATTATTGTAAACTATATTACTATTTTGATATTTTGATAACTTGGGGCCTCGAGCCAGGATTGTAACCTTTGAATTTAACTTTGAGAATAAGGAAAGACATGTCATTTGGGTATTATTAGTACTTCAACAATGATTTATTTATTGAAAATGATGATTATTTATGTTGAAAATCGAGGATGTGACAAATTGGTATCAGAGCATTAGGTTTAGAATACCTAGAGACCGTGGGGAGACTTTTGAGTCTCATGGGTTCAAAATCCACTGCATGCCTTTTACAAAATACATGTGTGCTTGCATGAATGATTCAGTACATCATTGAGGTGTCGCATTTTATATTATGGCAAAGTGACATTGAGTTGTGGACCCGTGTTTGGAAGTTGGAGGCTTTGACCTCATTGTAGTGATTGCAATTGCGATTGTTGTTATTGATATCGTTACAGTTGGTGGTCTTGGTCTTGTACCTATTGTGGTAAGATGTATTTTATATGAGATGTTAGATGGATAAGAGTAGTGATGATATTGATGGGTGAAAGAAGATATTCATTAGCATGTGATAAAAGGGATAGAATGTTGATATGACTTACGAGATAAGTGTTAGATATGTTTTAATTGAATTGCTCGGATTATATATTAAGTTTCAAATGTGTTAAGTTAAACCTGTATGAGATGAGCTGTATATGGTATAAGTATAAGGTGAGTAATATATATGCGTGGGGAATTGAGTTAATGCGTGTTTTGAATGTGTTTGGAAAGGTAAAGGCCTGTGGTGGTGATAATTGTGGTTGGTTGTTATAGTGGCAGTTATTAAGACAACTATTGTAAGCATAGGTAGGGCAAGTCAAGCCTACATAGGGAGATATATGTATCTAAGGTTGACACAGGAAGATGAGGGTTATAGATAGGGTGTCGAGATACTGTATGTGTCTTCTGGACACTCAGGCGACTACCGATGAGATCCATATGGAAGAGGCGCTTGATCATCGCACCTTCTGGATGGAAGTCTTGAAAAGTCAATTGGACACTAGGGTTTTATACATAGGGGCCAAATCTCTAGGCTTGAGGTAGATGACTATATATAGGAATTATGTGGAATAAGAGAAGTGTCATGGTGTTGTTATTGTCATTGCTAAGGTGATTGTTCTAGTGGTGTCATTATGATAGGTTGGTAGAAAATAGTGATGGCATTGTTTGGTAAGAGGGAAAATAGGACTTGAGGTGAAATATATTAATGTGACATAAGTCGAGTGATTGATGTAAGTATGCGATGAGAAAATTGCTTGAAGTGAGGACGGTATAAATATGAATTGTTGTGATTGATGACGAAGTGGAGTGTGATAGGTGTCCCGAGTTGAAATGGTAAGAACCTTGAAGTGATAGGTATGTGAAAAAATAATATGTTGTGAGTTGAAAGGTTGAAGTGTAGAGATTGCGTACGATGTGTGATTGGGGATGTAGACTAAACTAATGACAGTAGAAGATAGGTTGAGGTATGCTATTGAGATAATAGGTTGGTTTGAGAGAGATTAAGGGACAATAGTGATAGTGATAGTGGTGATGGTGGTGGGAATGATGTGGTTGTTATTATTGAGGTTGAGTGCAATCGTGGTGAATGTCTTTGAGGAATGTTAATGTCGTTATGATTAATTAGTCGAACAAAAAAAAATGTGAGCTGTGAAATTTGTGGTGAGCGGGACCATTAGAAGTTATCGATGCGAGTAAAATTGATTCTTAAATGATGAGGTAGTAGGGGTCTTAGGGTATAATGAGAAGTATAGATATGTTGTTTGAAAACCTCGGAGTCTTGTGGGTATTTGGGGGGGAAGTCTGTCAATTGGTTTGTATCGGTGTCTAAAGTTTATGATAGAGATATTTCGGAGTATTGGATGTTTGTTGGGGCAATTATGACACCTAATATGTGTAGCTATTTGAGTAATGAGATGTTGTCAAGTTGTATTGCTATCGAGTCATAGAAATAGTTAAGTATTGGGGTTAAATGTGTTTGGTACGTGTATTATATTTGCCGTAATGTGTAGGATTATAAGTATATTGAATACCTAGCTTGACTAAAGCAACTGAATGTGAGTATTCGAGATTGATGGGCGAATGAAAAACATAAAATGTATAGTGGGATTGAGATGAATGTTATTACTGTGGGGCTTGTTAGAGCCAAGAGTTATGATATACTCAATACCGAGCGGGTTTGTTAATACGTGTATGAATCTGATGTTGTGTAAGTCATAATTTGTAGGCATGGTTTGTTGATATATATTTCATGTACAAAATTTATTGTTGTTTAGCGTTAACTTGCATGTTTGACTTGATGTGCAATTTCAATGTGTGTAATTTGCTCGTAGTATGTGGTGCAAGGTAGACACTGATGTGTGCGTGGGTATTTGTTACGGGGAGACTATCTTTGGTTAGCATTTGGCGTGTGTCCTTAATAATTTTATTGTATAATATGATTAGAAGGTTAGATATGGAAGGTATCTGCGGTATGTCAACCTTTAGTTAATTGGCTTGTGATAAGGAGAATAGTGAATTTTGGAGTTTTCCTGAACGGTCTTGATATTGCGTTGTATTAAGTTGTGTAGAGGGGATGCATTCCCATAGAAGTGAGTTTGGGTTAGACACTAATAATGATTCGGAGTGGACTAGAAAAAGTGGAGTAGCGTTCGACCCTTAGTTATGTTTGAATATTAGATAGATGAAAAGGCATTTGAGGTTCTTTGGATTGGTGAGTGAAATGATTCGTTGATTGATGTTGGTTGGGAAAGATAGAACTTGGGGTTTAGAATTTGAGTTTCTATGAGCAGTTCAAATTGTCCTTCTAGGTAGTTTGAGGAGTACTTGGTAGAATAAGGCGCATCGAACGAAAATGTAGAATTCAGAATTTGAGAAATGTGAGGTTATTAATTGTCGAGTTGCGGTCTGACTGTCATGTTGGTGTGTGGGGACTAGGATTCTTGTATAGATGTTGGGGTTTGAGGATGTGATAAAGATGATGGATGTTCGTGAAGGAGTGTTGAGTGGTAAGACCAAACCGTTAGTGAGGTTTTGTGGAGCAAACAAGGTAAGGAAAAGTCTACATAGGGAAGACAGGAAGAAGTTATGGTTATGGAGTTACAATACGAGGTTTGGTGTTGCGATTGATGACTCGATTGGATTTGGTTTAGCAAATTTCGAGGATGAAATTCTTTTAAGGAGGGTAGGATGTAGAGACCCGTATTTTCGGAAATCGTTTAAAGGATTTATTAATGTTAGAATGTGGAATAAATGAGGGATATATTGAATTATTTGATTTGGGGTCAATGTGAGAAGGTTATTTGTAAAAGGGTGCTTGTGCAATTTGTGATTGTGTGAGTATATATATGTGTGGGTGTGTGTAGGGGAGAGAATTTTCCCAAATTCTCTCTCTCTCCTCCCGATCTCTCCCCGCTCTCTCTCTCTCTCTCTCTCTCTCTCTCTCTCTCCACCAAGACTCAAAACCCATGAAAAACAACCATCATTCCACTTCTTCACGAGTTCTCGAGCTCGTTATTCGTTGGGTTCGGCTCGGAAAGGAGTGTGCTTGGGGTATTCCGAGATTTGAGTTCTAGGGCTTGCGTGGCTCGATCTCTCTTCGTGTTTGCTCTCCAACTTCGAGGTAGGGATTTCTTACTCTTGTTATGTGTTTATATGATGATTGTGTGCCTAAATCGTGCCTTAGTTCGTTGGATTTCAACTTTGTGCTCATTCTTGATTTTCTGCAAAGTCGCCCGCTGTAATACATTGGTACCGATACCTACTTTTTGAGGTACCGACACCTTGATCTGTGATTGCTCTCTGGATTGGTTTGGTACCGATACTTATGTTTTGTGGTATCGGTACCCAGTGCTCAGAAAATAGTTTTAAGGATGTTGAATCCCCTTCGATTGTATTGACTCTCGATCACTTCTAACGCATTCTAAACCTAAACATAGTTAAACCATCCCTAAACTTGATTACTCAGGTTCCAATGATTTTTTGATCATCCCAATCCCTTCGATACTTGTTGAACGTAATCTTGGTGTCATTATAAATGGAATACGTGCCGTAAGGTTGTTTAGGAGTACGGTATGCTATGTGGGGCTTTGAGGTGAGTATAATTGGTAGACATAAGCTTGCTTAGTGATCCAAATGGTATCGTAGAAATTCGTGTCCTCATGATTGTATCGTTGATCTTTCTAAATTCCTTTGACGATCGTTCTATAAGATCCTCATTTAGAACTTAGCAAGTGGTGTGTTGTGGAGTCATTGTGGGCTCGGTGCATGACGAAGGACGTCACAATTGACTTTGAGGAATCGTGTGAACTTATAGTATTTACCCATGTACAATGGAACATGTTTATAAGATTGTAATACATTATGTGATGATGAATGAAAGAATGTGACATTGGGAAATGTTGTCTTCTTGTATAAAAATTGATAATGCATGTGTGAATGTGAGAGTTGATAATTTAAATTGAGGGTCCTACAATGCAAGGTGTGGTAATGAGGAGACTTTAGAGGGCCCGCAACGCAAGGTGTGGTAATACGGAATTCCAAGTGGAGAAAATTCAATGTGACGCAAGGGGTGGTAACACAGTTGAATGTCTCGCATGGTGAAGAGAATTTTGATTGACTTTAGAAGTCTATGTTGATGTTTGGATTGTTTGTTGCTTGGGATTGTGGTTGTTAAAAAAAAGAGAGAGAATGAAAGGTTGGTCTTATCAAGGTTTTATTAAAGAAATAAATTTGAGTTTTGAAAACATAATTTTTATCAAAAATCCTTCGGTATTCTTGAGCGAATCAACGGATTCAGTATTTGGGCACAAATCAACGGACTCCGGCATTTAGGCTTGAATCAACGGAGCTTGACTCGTGAAGGACTTAAGTTTTTTCTAAATTATTTTGGAAATCAAAAAGGAAAGTTTTATGAAATAAGGCTTTATGGGGGATGGTATGAAACGAGGAATTGGTTTGTGGCATTCATTCAAAAAGTTATTGGACAGTTGAACTATTGTTGTTTGTTTGATTGATGTGAGTTTTAATGATGCTTCTAGTCAACGTGCGGATGGTTAGGGTTATCTCTAAAATGTCCAAAAATTTCAAAGTCTAAATTCGTTAGTTCATTTTGGTAACCCCTCTTGTATCTCATGTTCGCTTGTTGAGTCTCATTCGCATTTGGTGCATACTTCATTGCGTTTTCATATAACTTGAGTATAGATTTCTCTACTGGGCTAGTGTAGCTCAACCTATTATTTTCTGGTACAAAGCATGAAAGTGGCATGCTGTGCATGTTGTGCTTGTTGATCATATCTTTCGAAGGTATAAAAGGGGCAGTCATCTGCATCTGATTTTGAAAGTAGTATTTGGAAGAATGATTATTGTAAACTATATTACTATTTTGATATTTTGATAACTTGGGGCCTCGAGCCAGGATTATAACCTTTGAATTTAACTTTGAGAATAAGGAAAGACATGTCATTTGGGTATTATAGGTACTTCAGTAATGATTTATTTATTGAAAATGATGATTATTTATGTTAAAAATCGAGGGTGTGACAGTTGCACCGGAGGCTGTTTACATGCCCTACTTCGGTGAAGATTTTTATGGTTCCTAAACCACTCTCACTCCCATTCCCACCCCTACTCCCATACATCCACCCCCCCCCCCCCCCCCCCCCCCCCCCCCCCCCCTTACACACACACACACACACCTTCGACCTCCATACCGCCAGGGATGGACCGAAGCGGGGGCACGTGCCCCCACTCGAATGCGTGCCCCCGCTCAAAATTAAAATATATTTTTCTGTATAAATTAACATAATTATAAAAGTGTGCTAATATATAAACATACACACTTGATATATCTCAAAAAAACACATACAAAATTAGTTTTATGTTTGAATTTCATCAAATGGTGTATTTTATACTTGTTACTTTACGAGCCGTTTGTCTATTTGGAGCTATTCTTTTTTTTTATTCTCTTTATTTTTAACCATTTGAGAGAAATATTGTAAAACAAAGTCATTAACAAAACTAGCTCGGACATTCTAAAACTTGTCGATGTGCATTTAAAACATATTTTAAAAATTTGTATGAGATTTTGTGCTCATTTTTACCTAATTTAACTTAAAATACACGTTATAAACTTTTGTAGTTAGTAATACACGCCTTAATTTTGTACGATCTTATTGTGGTTGACTATAAAAATAAATTTTTACCATTATGATTAACAAGTGCCCCCACTACACTACATTGCTGAATCCGTCCCTGCATACCGCATAGGTCACTCTCGATGTCCACTCCTCGGCCTTGGCCAATGTTGCACCAAAGAAAGGGAGGAAGAGGACAAGAATGGGTGAGGAGGACGAATCCATTCATGCCAGCATGAACAATTTTATGAAGGATACCTTGAGCCATATATGGGAAATTGCAAACTCAATAAGGTATGACAAAGACCTATCCAAACACCACCAGAACCTTAAAACCAAGCTAGCAATGCTTAATATTACAATGACACGAAAATTTAAGTTAAGTGCTATTATTTGCCAAGAGGAATAGAGGTAGACAACTTCTATGGGTGTAAAGAGCAGGAGAGACAAGAATATGTTGAGGCCATCCTCAATGGTAAGATCTACAGACCGATTTGAAATAGGCAAAAGTGGAAATATTGGTACCTATTTTTTGAAGTGGCCGATATTGGACATGATATAAATTTGGTACCAATTTTTTGTGTAACTAAGAAGTTTGTAATGTTTGAGCTCTAAGAACTGTGGGGTAATGTTTGTGTAACTAAGAGGTATGGGCCAATGTTTGTGTAACTGACAACTATGGAGTAATGTTGTAAGTAAGAACTTTGTAATTGTTGATGATGACATTGCCATGTATTCATACTTTTGTTCACACCAATTTATGGCAAATATGGTTAACTAATTGCAATTATATTCAATGACAGGTTATGGGTGATTCGGTACCCCTAATTGGGCGATGATGAAACAATTGCAATGTTAATGAAGGTAGTGCCTTGGCAAGGTAATTTTTGTTGCAGCCATGAGTATCCTTGTGTTTATCCTAATACGTTTCTAAGCCCACTATGATGGTCATATGGACTAAAGTGCATGCGTGTGTGTGTGTGTTTTGGACTTTTGGTTGTAAACTGCAGTTTTTGACTTGGTTCTATGTGCAACTTTACTACAATTTGAATGAATGGACTGTGGCTGTATTTGTGTGTGTTCAAGTGCAGCCTACTACTCCAAACTACAATTTTAGTGCAATGTGGGTAGCCTGCTGTATTTGGTGCAGTTTTAGTGCAGTGTGTGCTATTGATGTGTGTCCAAATTGTATTTTTTGTGCAGTGTGTGCTGCTGTGTTCCCTTAATCTGTGTGTGGTTAAGTTACAAAGGTTTTGCTGTCCACTGGACAGCATGCTAAACTACATAAAACAACAAATTTCATAGGTTTTGGTGTTTGGTGGTATAGAAAAGCATGAACATGTGTTATCTTATTTGTGGGCAATAATGAATCAATTCAATTCATAATTAAGGTGGATACCTTGGCGGGTAATCATTAGTTGTAGCCATGAGTACCCTTCTGATTCCCAAAATATATTTTATGATCCTAATCATGTTTCCATTACTACCTTGATGCCATGCCTATGTTCGATTTAGCATACTGTTTTCTGGGTTTGCAAGCTATTTTTTTGCAGTTTTGATGCTATTTCTGGGTTTGCATGTTGTTTTCTAAGTTTAGAAGGCTATTTTTTGGGTCTGCATGCTGTTTTCTACAATTTAGAAGGCTATTTTATGGGTTTGGCTATGATGATATTTGATCTGACCCTAAGGACAGGTTGCTTTGACATATATTGGTGGATATGGTCTGGCTCTGATAATCTGTGCAAGTGTGCCACTGCTTCTAGTGTTTCAAATTACTGAGTGTGTGCAACAGCAGCAGTGTGCAAATGTGTGTGTGTGTGTTCATTTGGCAGAAATATTATACCTTCTGTTTATATTGCATCCAATCAGGCTCTTAGCATTTTGTTTATATTCGTAATACTTTTTTGACCCCACTATGATGGTCATATGGAGAGGGATGGAGTGTGTGTGTGTGCATCTTATCCAATCGAGGCCTTATTACGTTCTAGTAGTTTTGATTGGCAATGATGATAAATTTTTAAAACAAACTTATGGGACTTAGGCGGGGCAACATTAGACGGTCAACTAGCAACTAATGTTGCCGCCTTAGCACCTTAAAAACAAATGATATATTTTTATCTGAGCGAAAACTACATTCAACTGTTTCCATATATTATTGGAGTGCTATGTGTGTGTTGTGTATTGCTGCTGCTGTTTGAACAACTCTGTGTGTGTGTGTTGAACTCAGTCAAGTTTGCTTTTTATGATTGCAGTTTTTAGTAAAGTTTGAATGTAGTTTTCATGCAGGTTATGAATAAGTTATATTGTTGGCTATGATGTTAACTAATGTGAGCCAAAAGGCACAAAAAAAAAACTTAGTTAGGACTAGTTTCCAGTTGCATTGGCTAATTTATGTGAGCCATATTGTGGCTGTCCCTTCGATGTGTGTTGTTGTGAGTTAGTGTGTGCAGGTGTAGATGTGTGCAAGTGCAATCTTGTGTAGTAGCAGTCTTGTGCAGCAACAGTCTTGCGTAGGTGTGAAACTACAGGTGTGTCCCCTAGGTGTCCAAGATCGAAGTAGCTAAAAAGCTTGCGGAGATGGGTAAATCGAATAATTACACTCAATACAAAGTAAAAGTACCTTCATTGGATTAGGTCCTCCGTCTGTTGTAGACACCTCCCAAACGGGCATCGCCATATAGATATCCTTTTTCCTCAATTCTACTTCATAAACCAGATTCGCGGATATTCCCATGGCAAGGAATATCTCCACACGATAGCGGTTATCATCAAAATAGAATCGCCACCTAATTTATAAAAACTCGAAAAAATAGGCAAAGATTCGAGGTACGGGAGCCAAAAGTACAATAAGGGGAAGGTGTTGGCACCCCTCTTTGCCCGATCGTGAGACCGACCAATAATCATTTAACATAGACTTAACGCTTGCTTTATTTAACCCCAAACAACTAATCTGATTATTAGCCTTTAAAACAATTGGTAAAGTGAGCCACGATGGTAAGTAAAGGATGTATCAAAGACAAACAAGAAACGACAGGCTATTCGAGAAGATGGATTCCATGGCTGGTGAATGGATGTCACGGCCGTGAGATCCCACTAGATCTATGTACCGACCGCAGGAACAATGTCCCAGCCAATATTCCTCCTCACACCAAAACGAGCAGTTTAACAGAAAATCAGAGAATTAAACCATGCATTGAATTAAAATTACAGATGAACCACAAACCCCTAGGCCTCACCACCTTGATCCCTCAGTGCTTGATTGCTTCGGATTGAGGGTGATTGATTGATTTGCTTCTCGAGGTTTTGATCGCTCGGACCGCGGCTACCTATGAATGATTAGGGCTTTTATAGGGAGGGTTTATGAGATAGTTTCTACAGAGTATCATGGCTAGAGAGGATGAATTGTGTTTTTAATTTCGGAAACCTAAGGTCCCTTTATATAGGCACCAAGTGACATCACTCTAAACAATCACAATGCACGGTTTAAATGGGAAGTATATGATCACAAGATCTCTTCTCAAAATCCCTTTTCGTAGCCCTGAAGAATCGGAGTTTGGCTGCTAGGGTTTTGAGTACGGAGCAAACGAATGACAGAACATTCCAGAATTTTGGAAAAAGACGATCTGGTGGCCGCCAGAAGGATTTGGCAGCTGAGGAATGCATCTCACGGGCGAGGAATCGATCTCTCTAGGAGAATTTCAAACACCATATTCCACGGGTGAAAGAAAGAAGTGGGGCCGTGAGATAGATCTTGCGGCTGACAGATGTATTTTCCTAGGATGCTGTATTTATATTTGAAAGGCTGTTTGGCTCTGAATTGGGTCCTCTAAATTGCTAAAAATACTCACCAATGTGGGATTTGAAATAATCGTTAGGGCAAATTGGGGTGTCTATATCTGCTGTGTTTTTTTGTTGATCTTGTATTTTGCTATGCACCTCCTTCTAATTAAGACAAATGTGTTTTCTTGTCAAGAGACTAGAGTTTTTACTAAGCTGTGGGTCTATATTCAATGGAATTTGGATCAATACTTTTCGTATCTCCCTTTTTGCACTGGATTGTAAATTCGGCTGTACTTTCATGTACAATTAGAATTCCTCATTCAATTGCCAATGCATTGTTCACAATGCATATTTTTTGAATAAAGTCGTGAAGGGATATAATTTGTGATTTCCCATGGAGAATGAATAAAAATAGAAGAAGGAAATGGACTACCTATGCAATTGTTGGCTTTTTCAGTAGAAACAGGGGAGGAGAGTGGTAAGCAACTAGAAAGCAAAAAAGGGGCAGTTCTCTTGCCCTTCTTTCATTGCATCATCCTTTAAATAGTAGGGTACCTTATACAAAAGATTTGGGCCTAATTTAATTGAATCGCAATGCAATTAAACCAAAATATACCAAAAGCTCTACAAAGTTCATGAGCGAATTTAACATCAAACGTACTACATTTTCCAAAACACATAGAATGAACATGAAAAAATAAATCATAGAAAATCGGTTGCTTAAACAAAGGAGTTTGCTTAAGTTACACTTGTCTACCATCTTGACTTACTCCTCGGTAGGGGTGAGCATGGTCCGGATTGGTTCGGTTTTATAATAAACCAATAACCAAACCAATATATACGGAATATGAATTTGAAGAACCTAACCAACCCACAAAAATAGAGAACCAAACCAATCCAAACTATTAAAATATGGTTCGATTTCGGTTTTAAACCATGGTTTGCTTTGAACTAAGCTATCATCTTCAAAAATATTTAAAGTACTTAAAATTACGGAATAAGTTCAAAAAAAATTATATTAAAACCAATTCCATTCACATTACCAAAACACACTAACATCAACCAACTAATTAATTATTGCGGTGGATTTATAGAAGTTTAGTCTAAATTATCTTGGCATAGAAGAAAAACTAAATATTGCGGTGGATTTAATATGAACAATAAATTTGGAAAGTTGTGACTAAGGCTCCCATATTTATTTGGTGAATCATAATTAAATTATATATGTATTGTCACACCATTGATTTTCAACATAGATAAATAAACCATTTCAATAAAAGATCATCGCATATCATATATAATACCCAAAAGAATTTTTCACCTGTTCTATTTACAAATTCAGTCCCCAAGTTTAGAGAATTACAACTTTGGCACCATGGCCCAAATTAGCTTAGACACAAGTATGAACATGTTTAGAATATTACAAACCTTAGTCAAAAGATAATTCAAGAGTAATTAGTTACAAGGTCATCTTTATCAAAAGAAAGTCAATTACAAAAGACGATTGAGTAACTAATATTGATAGCTTCAAAAAAATCTTTCACTTCAAAGCACACAAAGCATGCGAGCTATTGACCTTTATTTGAACCTGAAAAGAAAGATTAGGTTGAGCTACACTAGCCCAGTAGAAGAAATCTTTACCAATTCTATATACTAATATGATGATAAGTGCAACGGGAAGAAGACAAGAGATACAGCTCATTCAATGGATGATAATTGATTCATGAGTATACCAACGTTTCAAAATAATCATTCTAAGACATGCCAATTATCACAATATACCACCAAGTTCACTAGACATTGACAACTCCAGTAACCTCGACATGACTCAATATCATCAATCTTTACCATCGGTATTTTCACCCCTTGTGTTACTGTATAACACCACGAGGGTTATCGTATTGCCACCCCTTGCGTTACAGTGAACCCTAACAACTTGGGACACCGTATTACCACCCCTTGCGTTACGAGACCTACTTGAGTCCTCGTATTACCACACATTGCGTTACGAGACTCCCTATCCCAACTTCCGACACAAACCACTACTTTCTTATTTGATATGCAAGCCAAGACTCCCCCATGTTCACATTCACACATGAGACATCATACAATATACCAACATTGCCACAAATGCACAATAAGCATTCATAAGTAACCTTCTATCAACAAGATGTTATCAAACGAAGTCTTAACTAAGTAAACCCTTATTCGATCCTTACTAACGGAAGATCAACGGAGCAATGATATCATCAATAATTCAAAGGAAGTCAATAGGACACAAGTAATCATGTTCGAGGGTGACTTAAACATGTTCTAATTATATAGGGAGTCATAACACGGAACGAGAACAACCTTAGGAATAGCCACAGACATCGGCAGACTGACACACCTCTACTCAAATGATCATAACGTTCTGTGTACTTAGAGTTTTAAGGCGATTCTGGTGGAAAATGAAAGCTAACTTCAAGACCTTCGAATCGATATAAAGTTTGCATGAATCGGACATTAGACGAGGAAGTTATGGCCGTTTGAAGTTGGGCTGAAACCTAGAAAAGCGAGCAGAACTTCCAGAGAGGGGAGGGATCGATCCCCCCTCTCTTGGGGATCGATCCCAAGGTGAAAAAGTCTAGTTTTGAAGTGAGGGATCGATCTCTCATGCTTAGGGATCGATCCCTAGGCGATTTTGGGCGAATTCTTTAGATTTTGACAGCTTTCAAAATGAACAAAGGGAGATGATCAAGGCTCGATTCTTACACCAAATCAACATATAAACACATAAAAGAAGTAAAGAAGTCCCTACCTTGCGATGAAAACTAAGATCTATGAGATTTGAGCAAGCCCTAGCCTCCTTGAACTTCAAATCTTCGATTCAAGCTTCACCCAAGGATTTTTTAGCTCAAGAACGCGAATGGAAGGTCGGAGGGAGGTTGATTCTTCAAGTTCTTGAGAGATTGGGTGGAGTTTTGAGTGAAAGGAGGAGAGAGAGAGAGAGAACTCGGCTAGGCGAGAGAGTTGGGAGGTGGAAAAATGATCCCCTACACCCCTTATACACACCTTA
Organism: Rhododendron vialii; assembly: GCF_030253575.1. NCBI lineage: Eukaryota > Viridiplantae > Streptophyta > Magnoliopsida > Ericales > Ericaceae > Rhododendron > Rhododendron vialii. The sequence continues at coordinate 23,311,757 of NC_080557.1, read as the reverse complement.
TATACCCTTATATCTTTTTGTCACACCTATACTCCCTCAACTCTCAATTCATTCATTTCAATCCCCAATCTAATTAGCCATCAATTAAACCACAATTTCCCAATTAGACATTTAATAAACATTTTAATAATTAAGATTTTCCGAGTCTCTACATGTATTATACGGTTTCGATTGGTTTGGAACTATAACCTTGATCGTGAATCCGCAAACCAAACCATATAATACGGTTTCTAATTTTTTTAAACCATGACCAAACCATACTATTAAAAAACCGAACAAAATCTTTCAATTTGGATTGGTTTGGATTGGATTCGCGGTTTGATGGATTTTTTGCTCACCCTACTCCTTGGGACTGGGGTAAGCGAAGCATAGGCACCAATCGTTGAACTGTGAAAATTGAACACCCCTTGCAATCCTAGCTTTAAGATGATCCCAACAAGTACAATGCAAACAAAGAGAAATTATATTTTGACCTTAATTTTAATATAGTAAGTAGATTTGAAAAAATATTCAACATAATAATTCAGGATTTGTAACAACCTTGATTTTTAGTAAGTAAAAATTTCGTTAAAAATTTGAATTTTATTTTAATACTTGGATTCACTTCCAAAAATTCCTTTTGTATTTCTAATAACCCGTCATAATTAGATTTTAGTCTTTTAAAATTATATTTCTTGGCTAGAGATTCTATTTGGCAAGTATAGTTAGATTCTAACCAATTAGTTAGAGGAACCTAACTACCAATTCATCTAGTTACTTTCTCCTAACCTTAGATGAGTCTTTTGAACCTCTTTGAACCTTTTGAACCTTCCAAACTCTAGTGGAACCCTTTAGACCTTTAACCTTTACCCATTGGACGATAAAAATTAGAGAAATTTTTATTCATTGGACGATAGATCTTTCATCCAAAATCTTTTACTCCCTCCGTCCCAATTTGTTGCGCCCTTATTCCTTTTTGGGATGTCCCAAAATGATTTGTATGTTTCAAAACTTTCCATTTTTAGATATCTAAATTACCATTTTGCCCCTCCTTTTCTTTTATACATTTAAAAGAGGGTATGTTTTCAAGAAACCAAAGAGAGCAATTATGATGGACAAATCAGTTTCTGTGCATGACAAGGAAACTTCCCGCCTCATTCAAAAAAAATTAGAATTTCACTTTTTGCCTAATTTAAATATTCTGTCAAGGGGTAAAATAGTAAAATTGATGAAAAGTCAATATAATTATGAAGTTTTCTTAAATTACGTGAAAGTCAATATGGGCGTAACAAATTGGGACGGAGGGAGTAATAGATTTGTTAAAGTACAAGGATATAGTTATATATAGGTATATATACACATGCCTAAAGGATACATGGTATTATTTTAGTGTATATAGTACCTCACCCTTTTATCTATTGGTCAATAACCGCTTGGAAAATTATTACCCATTGGATAATAGAGTTAATCTTCCAATAAGTACAAAGGTTATTTAATAATCATTTCCTAGATTTCCCATGTGATAATATATTTATATAAATATATGTGTGTGTACTTTACAATATATACCCTAGATTTCCCTAAGATATCCTAAGTACAAAATCTAGTATTTTAATAAGAAGCATGTGCCTATTTGATTATTTTAATAGGAAATTTAGATCTTATAATTTTTTATTAGATATTGGAAATCTACGTAGATTACATAGTACATACTTACACACACACACACACACACACACACACACATATATATATATATATATATATATATATATATATATATATATATAAACCTACAAGTACACATGTGCATATTAGGGTCCTGATCTATTTTTATGACCCTTATGCACCTATCGATGACTACTGGCCAATAAACGAGGTGGACAACCTCGAAGTTGAAGGAGAAGAGTCTATCGACAATGAACCACTAGACGAAGTATCGTTAAACCTACTATTTGATGAGGGGGTTACCAATGATGAAATAAGGGTAATCCACCCCACCACGGATAGGTTCGGCAACTGGTGGGAATTTGTTGGCACACGGAAAGCTGACAACAGCGATGAAACATAAATTGAGGCTCAACTAGAAGGAGCAATGGCAGTGGCAAACTAAATGGCCCTTTGAGAGTTGCATGGTGACCATAATGAAAGTGCGAATCAAAATGACAATGAAGTGTTGATGTTCAACTTTGGTGAGGAAAAAGATTGCTCTGAGCTGATTGTGGATGCTGAAAAAGGGGCTTACCTGAACTGGACTGTGGAATACACTCTAAAATACAAAATACAAAATACTGACTCCGATCTTAGTTCCGATTCTGATTCCGACTCCGAGTCAACTCAATCCGAGTCTAGTTTTTTATATTTTCAAACTACTGAGTCTAGTGAGGAAGGCCCGGTCAAAACACCAAGGCATGATATTTATTTTGAATTTGACTCTGACATGTCTTTTTACAATTTTAGCAATAAGAAGGAAGATTTAAAGTATTTCACTTTGCCTATGATTAACTATGTGGATTCTGATAATTCAATTTTTGAAGAAGAAATTCCAAAGGAAATTCTAGAATTCATCGAGAGAGAAGAAGAGATGCACGCCAAACCTTTTTTTTAGGAAATAATCACAGCAAACATAGGTTCTAAAAATGAGCTTAAATTGGTTAAAATTTGTGTAACACTATCTTCTCAAGAAAGTGAAAAATTAATCATTTTTCTAAAAGAATACAAAGATGTTTTTGCCTGGTCATATGAGGACATGCTTGGTATAGACCCTGAAATTATTCAGTACAGAATTCCTCTTTATCCTGATGCAGAGCATGTTAAACAAAAGTTAAGACGTATGCGCCCTGACGGGGTCTTCAAGAAAAAAGAAGAAGTCACTAAATAAATCAACGTAGGCTTTCTCATGATCACCGAATATCTACAGTGGGTAGCCAACATCGTTCCGGTACCAAAGAAGACCGATGGAATTAGGGTCTGTGTGGATTTCTGAGATCTTAACAAGGCCAGTCCAAAGGATGACTTTCCGTTACCGCATATAGATGAACTAGTGAATAATACCACAGGACATGCACTGTAATCTTTCATGGATATGGGTTTTCTGGGTATAATCAAATACTGATGTCTCCTGAGGATTGGGAGAAAACCAACTTCACCACACCATGGGGAACCTACTGCAACCAAGTGATGCCATTTGGGTTGAAGAACACTGGAGCCACTTACCAAAAGATGGCAACAACACTACTGCATGACATGATGCACAAAGAAGTAGAGCTATACGTCGATGATATGATAGTTAAATCGAAGGAAAGGGAAGGACACTACGAAGTACTTCGAAAGTTCTTTGAGAGGATTAAGCAATACAAGTTGCATCTTAATGCTCAAAAATGTACTTTTGGAGTAACCACTGGAAAAATGCTTGGATTCCTTATCACTCAGAGAGGAATCGAAGTGGACCCTTCCAAGATACAAGCTATCATGGAGATACCACCACCAAAGACAGAGAAGGAACTAAGGAGCTTTCTCGGAATGGTGTAGTTCATCAACAGGTTCATTTCCAAACTCACAGCCACATGCAAACCTCTCTTCAAAGTTTTGAAGGAAGACACAAATTTTGAGTGGAGGCAAGACTGTCAACAAGCATTCGAGGCAGTGAAGTAGTACCTTCAGAACCCGCTTGTGTTTTCATCACCCATCCCTAGAAAACCATTCAATCTGTATCTCTCTGTAACGGACACGTCCATGGGATGTATGCTAGCACAAGAAAATGATGCTAAAATAGAGTGCGCCATATACTACCTCAGCAAAAAGATGATGAACTATGAAATGAGATACACTCCTTTGGAGAAAACCTACTAGGGGCTAGCATGTGCCACGAAGAAACTAAGGCATTACCTATTAGTGCATCCGGTAGTTCTGGTTTCTCGTTTAGACCTAATCAAATATCTTTTCGAGAAACGAGCACTTATTGGGAAGCTGGCTAGATGGTCATTACTGCTAGCAGAGTTCGACCTCAAATACATGACAAGGAAATCAGTGAAAGAAAGGGCTGTAGCCAAATTTTTGGCAGATCATCCTGTAACAAAGGCCAAGGCAAAAGACTTCATGTTCCCAAACGAAGATATTTTATTTCTCCTAGACGAAACTTGGCAGCTTTACTTCGATGGAGCATCAAACCAATGTGGGTATGGCATAGGGGTATTCCTAGTTTCCCCAAACGACTCTTATATCCCTCTGTCATATAAACTACGGTTTGAAGTCACCAACAACCAAGCTGAGTATGAAGCTTGCATTGCTGGAATGGAGGCAGCCCTGGAACTAGGGTCAAAAAGATACAGGTCATTGGAGATTCAAACCTAGCGGCATCTTGAGCAAGAGGAGATTGGAAGGTTAAAGAAGACACACTGAAACTATACCATTCTATGTTGGAAACTCTAATCCCATAATTCGACTCTGTTATCTTCACACACACTCCACGAGTGAATAACAGGTTTGCAGATGCACTAGCAACATTGGCCTCTATGGTCGAGATACCCCTAGGATTCACAATGCGGCCGCAAATGATCGAGCAAAAGGTCAAGCCAGCATGTGAGTGCACTTTCACTGAGGAATGTGAGGACGATGGAAAACCATGGTATGAGGACGTGAAGAAGTTCCTAAAAAAGGGAGAATATCCCTCCGAAGCCACCTCAAAGGACAAGATGGCTCTACGAAAGTGTGTCGTCCGATTTGTAGTTTGTGGTGGAGCATTGTATTGAAAAGCACATATGGGCCCCAATCAACTTTGTGTCACAATAGAAGAAAGTCAAAAGATGATGGAGGAAATACACGAAGGAATTTGTGGGCCACACATGAGTAGGGCAACAATGGCAAAGAAGATCCTACATCAAGGATACTATTGGACTACAATGAAAGCCAACTGTGCTAGGCATGTCTGTAGGTGCTACAAATGTCAAACTCACACTAATCGCTTGCGTATTCCCCCTACGGAATTATACAACATGACATCTCCTTGGGGGATTGATGTCATTGGGAGTGTTAATCCAAAAGGGAAATACAAGTATCAGTTTATCCTGGTAGCCATTGATTACTTCACCAAGTGGGTAGAAGCAGCTTCTTACACTACCCTCAAAGCCACTTATGTGGCCAAGTTTATCCGCACCAATATCATCTATCAATATGGTGTACCTCATGAGTTCATTTGTGACAATGGATTGCACTTCAAGGGGGCATCAAAGAAGCTTTTTGTTGAGTTTGGGATACAGAACCATCGGTCATCTACTTATCGGCCTCAAACCAATGGAGCAGTTGAAGCTGCAAACAAAAACATCAAAAGGATTCTACGAAAGACTATTAACATCTACAAGAACTGGCCAAAAATGCTACCTCTAGCACTGTAGGGGTATTGAATGACTGGAAGGACTTCAACTGGGACTACTCCCTATTCTCTAGTCTATTGGATGGAAGTTGTTTTACCTGTTGAACTTGAACTACCCTCACTAAGGGTTTTGGCTGAGATTGACATGATTGAAGAGGATTGGGTTCAAAACCGCCACGATGAGTTAGCACTACTAGATAAAGAAGGCTGAGAGCATTATACCACGTACAAGGGTATCAATGTCGCATTGCGCGAGCATTCAATAAAAAGGTGAGGCCAAGAGACATCAAGGTGGGAGATATGGTGCTCAAAGCAATCCATCGCCAGGTTTCATACACGAGAGGCAAGTTTAGACCTAACTGGGAAGGACCCTACTTTGTCAAATGTATACTATCTGGAGGAGCAGCATACATTACAGATTTAGATGGGATGGAATTCGCAACACTGGTCAACATCGACAAGCCGAGGAGGTATTACCCTTGAGAGACGATTTTTGGGCCAAAAACCACAAGGGTGGGCGGACCCAATCAAAAATTAGAGCAGCCTGCTAGGTCGAAAACCCATAAATGCGGCTTAGGCAAAAACTAAGGCATAAATAAAGAGCTTGCTAGACTGAAAACCCGCAAAGGCAGTTTAGGTAAAATCGAGAGCTAGCATAAAAGAGAAAAATATCCGAGTGAACCCTAGCTAAAAAAAACACACACACAAACATATCTTTTTGGAACTATGTTTATGGCCTGATTCCCTCCATGGGATACGTAGGCAATCTCTAGATTGAGATTTAACCACTACTATCACTACTACTTCCAAATTTCTGGTCTATCCTAAGCATACTCAATATCAAACCATGGCAAAGGCATTTTTTAATAAAAACAACCAATGTTTTATTATTTTCAAAGAAAAAGGAAAAGCAAGCTTAAACAAATTATTGATCTATAAAAGCTAGAATCAAACATGGAAAAGAACATCTTTTAAAGCATAAGCAAAATGTCAATCTCTAGGCCTTTCTTTTCTTTGCACTTTTGTCTTCCAAAAGGTTTTTCTTCAACCAGCACTTGTACGAACCATATAGTGTATCAGCAAAGTTCTCAGCAACATCTTGCATCACCCAATTCGGCCATAGACGAAGCACATTGCGACGAAGGTTGGTATCATGGGCCTTGGAAGTAGCATACTCAGGATCACCCAAGACTTTGGCTTGTTCAGCCCCAAACTGTCTTTGAAAGCGAGTAAGGAAATAGAAGGTAACTTGAGTAATACCAATCACCGCAACACCAAAATGGCTCATTGTGCTTACAGTCATGCTTTCAATGCCATACCAAGGGCAAACCCATTGAATCTGATCGACCTTGCGAGTCTCCATCCATGCCTTCCAAGCAGCCTCAGTTGGAAACTATCTGATCACACGGCGCTCCATGCAGTGGTCTGGGCTATAGGGAAGCCACTCTGGCATATCTCATACCTTCAGTTTCTCGAAAAGCCACACCTATAGAAAGCAAGGGAAAATTGCGAGTTGTGAGAACATGTGAGTCAATACAAAAGAGTGATAAGTGGAAAGATAACTTGAATAATAAATAAACTAATAAAGAGTGAACCTGTAGCAACAAAGGACTACCTGAGAACTGAGCTGTTGGGTTACCCTTTACTATATCAAGACCCATCAAAGTCTTTGCCAGCACCAAACCATCAAAACCCACACGTTTACCAATCTGTTGAGCAAAGTCAAGCAGCATAGAATCAGCATGGCTGGAGGAAGGACCCATCAGATAGTAATGGAGAAGGCAAACACACAAGGCATGGAAGCATGATTTCTGTTGAGGAATTTGGCGATGAGTTTCGGCTGTACCAAGGCGCTGAATAAACTGCAAGGTTTCTAACCTTTCGTTCATCATAAAAAACCTGGTTTTGTGTTTCTGAACATGAAACAAGGCTTTCAAGAGATCGCCGCGATTGAACAAAGGGTTAAGAATAATGAAACCTTCTCTATCCAAGTGGCCCATGATAGCTGCAAACTCCTCAAAAGAAGGGCACATATCCTCTCTTTTGAATAGAAAGACATGAAGAATAGGATCCCACAAGCTAGTGGCTACACGGAGGAAAGCAAAATTCACAGGAATTTGGCAGAGTGAGAAAAGGAAGTCCATACCAAAGGACTTAAAGTGAAGACGGTCTAGGACATTGAAAGAACTCATCCACTGATCAAGAACCGGTTGTGCCATGTGTTAAGATTAGTTGCTGACAAACTATCGAGTTCGTAGAACGCGTACTTATAGGCTAGGTTGAGTCCTAGTTTGAATCGGAATCGGATTCTAAATCCACATTATGTTGGTCGATCTCTCAGCCGATACATCGATATTGCGGCAGCGGGATCAATTCCTTGGCCCGTGGAAATTAGAGCTAACTCAAATCGACTTTCAAAAAGGGGAATTGATTTCCTAGCCACCTAATCGATTATTCAGCCGCCAGAACGGCTTATTTATAAAGGAATTCCACGACTTCTGGTCAGTTCACCAAATTACCAAACAGTACAAATACAGCATACGCAATCAGATATCAGAGCGAAAAGATTTGTTTTATATAATCAAAAGCTTTTTACATCACAAGGTGGATCATCCCACATTTCCTAAACAAACTATACATCAGTTTTCTGCCGGACTAACCCATGCCAGAAGAAAAACAAAAAAACAGGGGAAGAAGAGATGAGGATGCTGAATCCTCTGGTGGTCCGAACACCAGAGACCAGCTGTAAAAAGAAGAGGACACCCCTGGGGTGGCGTATACCAAAGAAGTACTACGGCGCAGAAGAGTCATCACATGGCTCAAAAGGATTACCACATGGCCCAAAAAATCATCATACCACGTACAAGCACCACCCCAAGAGCTCCAGATCACGGAAGCAAGCCCCCTATGGGGAAGTCTCTAATCAAACTTCAAGACAGGACCAGAGTCGATGCAGTCTCCCTCCGAGCGCACAAGCCATGCTTGCGCATTGCCCATTGCCAAGGCCCGACGGAAATGAGAAAGGAGGAAAGCGAACAAGTCTTCGATGGAAGAAAGGAACGGAGGAAAAAGAGAAGAAAATGAAATGAAATGCCGAAATTGAGCCTTTAAATAGGGCTCTAGAATGAAGACATCTCACGGCCAAGTCATCAATTCTTCGGCCACATAATCAATCTGTTGGCCTCCTAATCTATTTCTTGTAGCAGCATCAAATCTTGCCCAATGCACCAATTCAAGCAAATATGAAGTTTTAGGTCCACGACCAATAAAACCAATGATGAACATTGATTGAATCAAGCCTTAGGGGCATTCCCAAGCAAATGCAATGTAATCAGAACAAGCCTTGAAGGTATCCCCGAGCACAAGGAATGTCAAGCATTGAACCCACTTTGGATTCTCCACAAGCTCTCCCCATAGCAACGAACTCACCAGTTACCAGTCACTTGACCGACTATGAACCCTAAGCTCTTGATTACAAAACCCAAGGATCCTCGATACCTCATACTCATGCTCTATCCCCTAATCGTTGTACTCCGAAAGTGCGACAACCTTCACATCCTATGCAAAAGCTCCATCTCTCAGCGGCTCCATGTCCATAGACTCACTCCAACAGCCCCACAGCTCTATGCTCTCTCAGCAACTCCACGATCACTATCGGCAGCTCCATGCTTACCATCGACAGCTCCATATTCACTAACATCAAGCTACTTAGTGGCCCTGTGCCTGTTGACTCATTATTCCAAGCTCTGCGGCTCTACGACCGCTCTCTCAGTCACTCGACAGCCCCGCAGCTCTACACCAAACTCAGTCGCTCACGGCCATCACCCAGCGGCTCTATGCCCACAAAACTCAACGACTCTACGCCCACTACTCAACGGCTCTACACCCACAAACTCAGTGGCCCTACGCCCACAAAATCCAGCGGCTTTACGCCCACTACTCAGTGGCTCTACGCCCACAAACTCAACGGCTTTACACCCACTCTCTCAGCGGCTCTATGCCCACTACTCAGCAGCTCTATGCCCACTACTTAACGGCTCTATGCCTATTATCTCAACAGGCTCCACACCAACACCAACAAGATATCATCTATTCTCAAGCTCTATGCTTGAATGCTCAAAGTCCAACACTTTGAATACTTAAAGCTCTTCGAATGCCCAACCACTATGTACTGGATGCTCGAGTTCTACACTCAAATGCTCAAACTCTACGCTTGAATGCCCAACCACCGTGTACTAGATGCTCAAAGCCTGTACTTTGAATGCTCGAATTCTACCCTCCGAGCTCTACGTTCTGAATGCTCAAGTCTAGAACTTGAAAGAAGCTCTACGCTTAAAAAACAACACACACGCATGGGCCCGTGCACATATTGCATCACCATTATCATCATTGAGTCTGCATCACCATCACCATTATCATATCTAACAATTATCATACCAAATACTATGTTTTGCATCTATCTCTCTCATGAAACAGGTCAACCTTACGCCCAACCAGCTCCGCACCTCAATTTTATTGACCGGTTCCGTGCCTCGATCCTCTGGGTCTACGCCAAAATTTGTAGAAGATGGAAAAGCTCTATACTCAGACCCTCGCCTCAAGCTCCATGACTGCAACCGGCTTTGTGCCTCATTTCCATCACTTCAAGCTCAAAAGCTCTGGTCTTGCCTCATGATTGATACCAGCTCTACGCCTCGATTCCATCAAGCTTCGTGCTCCGACTTCTCCGGCTCTTGCCTTTTAACTACAACCAGCTCCACGCCTCGGTTCTCTCATCTCAAGCTCCGTGCTCCAATTACTGGCCATGTGCCCCCATATCTCAAAAATTGGCATCCGATCCAGAAGATGGCTTGGATTCCATCCCAATTACATCAATTCCATCAAGCTCATTCGTAAGGGTAGGCTACTCAACTGAGCTCCCCTCAATTAAAGTAAGGATGATCATGAAAAGCAATCGACTCACCCGCCGTGTATTGATCTACCCATAAATATTAAGAATGCTCTCCGCAAAATTTTCCCAGCAGCCTCGCACTCCTTCAACTACTCTCCGCCAAAATCCTGGCATAGCCCAGGTATGTTGCACTAGGGCTTTTAAAGCCCGAAGGTACATCTTCTATTCTTAACCCTCTCAACTTTTTTCTTTTATTGCCCCGACCTACAATTGGTCTAAATTTCCCTTCTGGAATACGTAGGCAGCTTCCCGGCTTGACCATAACTAAAACCTTTTTCAAAAAAACCCTTGGAATAGTGGTTCGACCAAATTGAATTGTTTTACGGCTTTGACTCTTTCTTAAACATGTCTCGCGATCCATCTAAGTTCAGTCAAAGAGGGGCATCTGTAGACACCTTAATTTGGCCTAACGATTATTTCAAGTCCCACCTTGGGGACCATCCCGATGATGAATGGATAGAGTGATTGCTAACTGACTTCTCGTAAATCCATAGACTTTTGGTGAGTACTTTTAGCCACTTAGAGGACCCAATTCAGAGCCAAATAGCCTTTCAGACAAAAATACAGTATCCTAGGAAAATCAATCAATCAGCCGCAAGATCTATCTTATGGCTTCCACTTCATTCTTTCACCCGTGCAACGTGTTGTTTGAAAATCTCCCTGAGAGATTGATCCCTTGCCAACTAGAACCATTCCTCGGCCGCCAGATCGATCTTTCGGTAGCCAGATCGTCCCTTTTCCAGATTCTGAAATGTTCTATCAATCGTTTGATCTGATGCTCAAAACCCTAGCAGCCTTTTTCTGATTTGTTCGGGCCACGAAAGGAGATTCCAATAGAGATCTTTTATGTCACGCCCTCGATTTTCAACATAAATATAAATCATTTTCATAAATAAAACCACGCCATAATCCGTACGATAACCAAAATAATGTAGCATTCCCATTTCCATAATCACACATCCATCGTTCAGTAGTTCCCAAAATATTACATCTTTGGCTCCGAGGCCCAAATTAACACAAGTACTGAATATTCAAGAGTTAAGAATTACAATATTCCATAGTCAAAAGATTTACAAATAAAGTTACAAATACATCTTCAAAAGAGATTTAAAGATGCCTAAGTAACTCTTTAATGTTAACTTTCAAAATAATGATCACATCCAAGCACTCCAAGCATGCATGCTATTGCCCTATGTTGGTACCTGAAAATGATAATAGGCCTGAGCTACACTAGCCCAGTAAGAAATTCTACGCTAACATTATATGCAAGAGAGATGCAAGGATGATCACAAGGCAAGAACAAGATGTAGACCATATGATAGGCAATAACTAAGGCTTAACAACCCAACAAACTCGATACGAAATTTGGTATGCACCCCAACCTTTAACCGTTTCAACTTTCCATGTGTCCCATGTCATTTTGCGTTATGTGTCATGAGCCGAAGCTCTTGCCGGGCTAATTAAGGGATTCCGATACCCCCTACCAGGCACCATACCCATCGGTAGGTCCTGAATGTAACCAATATGAGCTTTTGCTCCTATCGGGCCAATTAAAGGATCCCGATACCCCCTGCCAGGCACCCACTCGTCGATGGGTCCTGAATTTTCATCGTTGTGTCAACAAAGGTTCAAGCGTCTCATATTCTCATAACGTGTCATTTCAATTCAATCGAAGTCTATATAGAATTCAACGTCAAATTATACCAAACAAGGGGCGAGGGATGCAAAGATACTTAACGAACTCTACGGATATGATTAATCATGTTGTGGGATAATTTGGAGATGTTTAGAACAAGTTAGAAATGATCGGGAGTCAAAACAATGAAGTTTGAGACAAGACAACAAATTGGCCTTAAGCACTGTTGTATAGATACTAGCCAAATTAGTATCGATACAACAAATTAGTATCGATACAACAATGCCTAAAAATGTTCCAGAGATTCTAGTATCGATACAAATGGGTGTTCGAGCAGATTTTCTGCAGATTTCGACGATTTCAACTACAACAACAACAACAACAACAACCAATGACAAGATTTAAGGCTAGAAAACACTTCTATCACATATATTGAGAGGTAGAATCCCTACCTCGAGGCCGAAGAATGAAACCCACAAAAATACGAGCCCTAGCTTTTTGAAAATCAAAACCGATTGCAATACACCTCCTCTGAGCCTACACCGACAGAATACGACCCACAATACACGGAGATGGTGAAGGATTGAAGGTTGTTTTGAGTGAATTTGGAGTTGTTAGGGTGAAATTTTGAGAGAGAGGGAGAGAGCCGAGAGAGGAGAGAAAGAGGTGTGAGAGATAGAGAGGAGAAAAATGATTCTCTACTCTCTCACCCTCCTACATATACCCACAATTTCACAAATCACACTAGCACCCTTCAACTAACCATCTTATCACATTAGTCCCAAATCCTTTAAACACATTATATTTCCCATTTTCCTCAATTATAAACATTAAAATTAATTAAATTAAATACGGGTCTCTACATTCTACCCTCCTTGAAGAAATCTCGTCCTCGAAATTTTCCATGCCAAGACTAGCTATCATATACGTCACATATGCATGCAACAATCACAACCATTAATCTTATGCAATAAATCAATTATTATGATACTTAAATCTTAAACACTCACATTGGTTTATTTCGGAAATAGGTGCGGATACTTCTCTCTAATTTCGTCCTCCCTTTCCCATGTCGACTCTTCTCTACGCTGAATAATCCACAAGACTCGCACTAACGGTATTGTCTTACCCCTTGGCACGTGGTCACACGAGTCTAGGATACGTATCGGTTCCTCCCCATAAGACACGTCGGCCTTCAACTCAAGTTCGGACCTCTCTAGCACGTGCGACGGGTCCGCTTCGTATTTTCTCAACATAGACACGTGGAACACGTCATGTACACCTGATAGTTTCGGTGGCAAAGCCAAACGATACGCGACTTCCCCAATTTTCTCAATGATATCAAACGGCCCAATATAACGTGGCGAGAGCTTCCCCTTCTTCCCAAAACGAGATAAACCCCTTCGAGACAATACTTTAAGGAATACGTGATCCCCTTCTTCAAATGACAATGGGCGACGACGATGATCGGCATAGTTCTTTTGCCTACTTTGAGCGGTCAACAATCTTTGGCGAATTACTTTTGTTGGAATATTTAAGTAGTTGTTATGAGTCTTGTCCCACATTGGTTAAACAAGTCTTGTAACAAGTTATCTCTTAATATAAATAATAGTTATTTGTGTTAGGGTTCATTAACACCCTATACACTTTTTCTCATCTCTGACAACATGGTATCAGAGCTTAATCTTAACCTACCACCATAGCCAATCTTAACCTACCACCATAGCCACTGCCGCCCTACGCCACCCACCATCACCGCTACCTCCGCTATCATCTTGACGCAAAAAAAAAAAAAAAAACCCTAAAACGACCTACCCAAACCCTTTGGAATCCTAAAACAACCTACCCACACTCATCAAAACCATAAAACGACACTGTTCATCGCAGCACTGTTCACGTCACTGTTCATCGGTGCTGTTCACGCCCTGTTCATCGGTACTGTTCATGGATACTGTTCATCAGATACTGTTCACACGCACTGTTCATCGGATACTGTTCATTGTGGCATCTGTTCACGTCGATCTTTCCATTTTCGATCAGAAACCCCTATTCAATCTGCTTGTCTCTTGGCGATATGATTCAAGGTGATTTTCTGAGATACAATCTGTTCCTCCTTCGTCCTTGGTTGTGCCAAGTTGTTCTCGACGCGGGTTGGTGTTCATGGATGGTCTGCGGTACCGTTTAGTTGTGTTGGTTTAGTGTTTGGTTCAGTATTTATTTGGTGTTACTGTTGGTATTAGCCTTGAGTTTTTTGCACTGGCAGCATAGTAGTTCTTGTTGCGGTCTTTCTTGAGTTGATGATTATTTCGTTCGTATTGGAGATTGGTTACTGATTCGTTGTTGGGTGGTTGTTTCTCTCGACTTTAATGCTATCGGATCCTGTTTATTTGGGCCGTCATCTTGTCTTGTGAGTTGATGATTGTCATTGCTTGGTGATCTATTTTATTGCTTATTAGTTGTTCAGTGGTTCTTCGTCGGTTGCTAGATTGGTGGGTTGATTATTTATTGGTCGGTAGTTGGTGACATATTTGGTTGGTTGATCTATCGATAGTTGACTAGTTGCCTCTCATTGTATGAGATATTTTTGCAATGAAACCTGATTCTACTTCCGCTGTTTTTGGTGCTTTTAGTTCTTCATTCAGTCGTGGCCGTAGTTGCGGTCGTGATTCTGGGTACAGTGATCGGGTTTTTGATCATGTTTTTGGTGGTCGTGATTCTAGTCATGGTGGTTGTGGCTTTCGTCCTAGGGGCCGCATGTCAAGGGGAGGTGGCCATAGTCGAGGCCATGTTTTCAGACTGTGTACTCATTGTGGGGGAACAAATCATACAGTGGAGTACTGCTATGACCTACATGGTTTTCCTCAGGCTCATCGGGTTACTCATTTCAAAAATGTTCGGCAGGTTACTCACTCTACTGCTATGGTGACTGTTTCTGTGGAGGAGTACCAACGCCTTGTGTCACATCAAACAAGTTCCTCCATTGCTACGCTATCTCAGACAGGTTCTTCTAGTGCTTGTATTGCATCTTCCCGTTTTTCTATTCCTTGGGTTATTGATTCTGGTGCATCTGATCATATGACAGGTACTTCCACTATTTTTTCTGACCATCAATCTATTGATAAACCATCTCATGTTACTTTAGCCGATGGGTCTACCATTGATATTATTGGTTTGGGTTCTGTTTCTATTACTTCCTCTCTAACTTTGAATTCCGTATTGCATGTTCCTTGTTTTCCATTAAATCTTATGTCTGTCAGTAAACTTACCAAATCTTTAAATTGCTCTGTCACATTCCTTCCCAATGGTTGTGTGTTTCAGGATCTCAAAACGGGGCGAAAAATTGGTAGTGGTATTGAACGTGGTGGCCTGTATTACTTTACCGACGATGTTCACCCTAGCTCTGTTGCCCTACAGTCTTCGGTGTCACCCTATCAACATCATTGTCGTCTTGGTCATCCATCCCTTCAAAACCTTAAACGGCTAGTACCTTCATGTAGCCGTGTTGATGTTTTGCCCTGTGAAATCTGTGAGTATAGTAAACATCATAGAGTGTCTTTTTATCCTAGGGTTGAGAATCGTGTGTCCCGTCCTTTTCAATTAGTTCATTCTGATATTTGGGGCCCAATGCGTGTCCCTAATGTTTTTGGCTTCCAATATTATGTTATCTTTGTCGATGATTACTCTCGTGTCACGTATCTTTATCTCATGAAAGAAAGGTCAGAGTTGTCTTCTATTTTTAAATCATTTTATACGGAGATCAAAACTCAGTTTGATACTTGCATTCGCATATTTCGTTCTGACAATGCGGGTGAATATTTTCATAATTCTCTTTCTAAGTTTTTTGATGATCATGGTATAATTCACCAATCTTCTTGTGCTCGGACTCCACAACAAAATGGAGTTGCCGAACGCAAGATTAGGCATTTATCAGAGGTTATGCGTGCTCTGCTATTCCAAATGCAAGTTCCTAAGTCTTATTGGAGTTATGCTGTTCTTACAGCATGTTATTTGATCAATCGTATGCCATCTAGAGTCCTAGGCGGTCAGATACCCCATACGGTTTTATTTCCTGGTCGCCCTCTCCACTCATTACCCCTACGAGTGTTCGGGTGCACCTGTTATGTTCATACTCTTGATCCTAACTAGGACAAACTTGATCCACGGTCAATTCGGTGTATTTTCCTGGGATACTCGCGCACTCAGAAAGGGTATAAGTGTTACTCACCGTCTCTACGTCGTCATTTTGTTTGTGCTGATGTCACGTTTAATGAGTCATTACCAGCAGTCTCCTCGGGCCTGGTTTGGCAAGTTCAGTGATGCAGTTTTGAAATTTGGGATGAGTCGCTGTCAGTCTGATCATTCGGTTTTCTCTCTCTCATCTGACCGAGGGAAAGTATTATTGATTGTTTATGTGGATGATATTATTATTACGGGCGATGATCAAAAAGGTATTGATGAGTTGAACGTATTTTTGCAGAGTCAGTTTCATACCAAAGATCTGGGAAGGTTGCGATATTTTTTGGGTATTGAGGTTGCACGATCTAAAGATGGCATTAGTTTATCACAGAGAAAATACGTGCTAGATATTCTAGATGAGACTGGTTTATTGGGGTCAAAGCCTGTCGATACTCCTATGGATCCTAATGTCAAACTGTGTGTTGATCAGGGGGAGCAGTTTTCTAGCCCTGACCAATATCGTCGCTTGGTTGGTAAATTGAACTATCTTACTATTACACGTCCAGATATCTCGTTTGCAGTTAGTATTGTGAGTTAGTTTATGTCTGCTCCTCGTTTTCCACATTGGGAGGCCGTTCTTAGAATTGTAAAGTATCTCAAGGCTCATCCAGGACGTGGTTTGTTTTATCGAGCTAATAGTCACTTACGTATTGAGGCTTTTACCGACTCTGATTGGGCAGGAGGACCTTCTGACAGGAGATCCACTACAGGATATTGTGTTTTTCTCGGTGGAAACCTTGTCAACTGGAAGAGTAAAAAAACAAACAGTGGTTGCACGGTCTAGTGCAAAGGCAGAGTATAGAGCTATGGCCCACACGACATGTGAGATTGTATGGGTGCGATCTTTTCTTGAGGAGATAGGATTTAGCGTACAATTGCCAATGAATATGTATTGTGATAATCAGGTAGCAATTCACATTGCATCCAATCCGGTATTTCATGAGAGGACTAAGCATATTGAAGTTGATTGTCATCTGGTGCGTGAGAAGTTAGTTGGTGGTGTGATAGCTACTCCCTTCGTGTCTATAAGTGCTCAGTTAGCTGACATATTTACTAAGTCATTGTTCAAGCCCCGGTTAGAGTTGTTATGTAGCAAGCTGGGACTTTGTGATATCTATTCTCCAGCTTGAGGGGGAGTGTTGGAATATTTAAGTAGTTGTTATGAGTCTTGTCCCACATTGGTTAAACAAGTCTTGTAACAAGTTATCTCTTAATATAAATAATAGTTATTTGTGTTAGGGTTCATTAACACCCTATACACTTTTTCTCATCTCTGACAACAACTTTAACTTGTTCGGTTGTTCTCTCTTGAGCTTTCTTAAGGCGTTGACGAATTGCTTTCATGCTTTCGGAAGTCTCTTTGATCATATCCGGCCCCACTAACGTAGCCTCACCCAATTCGGTCCAACACATAGGCGATCGACACGGTCTCCCATACAAGGCCTCATACGGTGCCATTTCGATACTAGATTGATAGCTATTGTTGTACGCGAATTCTACCAATGACAAATGGTCCTCCCAACTACCCCGGAAATCCATCACACAAGCCCGAAGCATGTCTTTCAAAATCTGAATCGTTCTCTCGGATTGCCCATCTGTTTAAGGATGATATGCGATACTAAATAAAAGATTCGTGCCCAAAGCGGCTTGCAAGCTCTGCCAAAAACGTGCGATAAATCTCGAATCTCGATCAGACACGATAGATACGGGAATCCCATGGAGTCGGATAATCTCCCGAATATACAAACGGCTAAGCGCATCTATGGAATCGGTAACCTGAATAGGCAAGAAATGAGTGGTTTTGGTCAAACAATCCACGATTACCCAAATAGCGTCATGCCCCTTTGGCATCCTCGATAAACCCATAACAAAATCCATGGTCACGTTCTCCCACTTCCACTCAGCCACAGGCAAAGGTTGTAACTCCCTCGCAGGTCGTTGATGTTCGGCTTTAACTTGTTGGCACATAAAACACTTGGATACGAAAATCACAACGTCCCTCTTCATTCCGGACCACCAAAATTGCCTATGTAAGTCATGATACATTTTCGTCCCCCCCGGATGGACAGCTAACGGTGAATGGTGAAACTCTCTCAAGATTTCTTCCCGGCACAAAACGGGTACAAACAATTTTCCTTAATAGCGCAAGCTTCGATCGGCGTGAATCATCCACCCCTCTTGAGCATTTCCACTAAGGAATTTAGCATGAAGTTCCCCTGCTTCTTCGTCATGTTGTTGAGCCTCAATCACTAGAGTCGATAAGGTCAATTGCACAGTCAAGTTGCATAACGTAACCCCTTCCCGAACTTCCTCAAAATACGAAGCACAAAAGCCCAAATCATTCATCATTTTCCACTCGTGGATAGCTAGACTCGCTAAGTGTATCGGTTTTCTACTCAACGCATTCGCCACGACGTTCGCTTTCCCCAGGTGGTATTGCAACTCAAAATCATAATCCTCCAAATGCTCCATCCAACGGCATTGTCGAAGATTAAGTTCTTTTTGAGAAAACAAATATTTCAAGCTTTTGTGGTTGGAAAAGACTTTAAATTTTTCACCGTACAAATAATGGCACCAAGTTTTCAAAGCAAAAACGACGGCTGTAAGTTCCAGATCGTGGGTAGGATAGTTTTGCTCGTGAGTTTTCAACTGCCGTGGCCCATATGCTACTACTCGCCCCGCTTGCATCAACACGCACCCCAATCCCTCCTTAGACGCATCACAATATACGGAGTAACCAACTCCACGTTCGGGCACAATCAAAACTGGCGCAATAGTCAACCTTTCAAAGGCCATCTCACACGCGTCACTCCAAACAAAATGAGTCCCCTTACGAGTTAATCTAGTCATTGGTGCCGCTAAACGCGATAAGTCAAGAACAAAACGGCGGTAGTACCCGGCCAAACCCAAGAAACTATGGATTTCAAACACGTTCTTTGGTCGTTGCCAATTCATAACCGACTCGATCTTTCCCGGATCAATAGACACTCCACCTTTCGAAACTACGTGACCCAAAAATTTGAATTCGGATAACCAAAACTCACACTTTCTAAGTTTGGCATATAATTGGTGCTCTCTCAAGAGTTCAAGAACAATGGTAAGATGAGATTGGTGTTCCTCCTCCGTTGGCGAATAAATAAGAATATCATCGATGAATACAACCACAAAACGATCAAGATATGCACGAAAGATAGGATTCATTAGGTTCATGAAAGTGGCTGGGGCATTCATCAACCCAAAAGGCATAACAACAAATTCATAATAACCATAGCGAGTATAGAATGCGGTCTTAGGAATATCCTCTCTCCGAACCCTCAACTAGTGATAACTGGACCTCAAATCAATTTTGGAAAAGCAGGTCGCACCCCGAAGTTGATCAAACAAATCATCGATTCTAGGCATGAGATACTTGTTCTTAATGGTGACTCGGTTTGGCTTATGATAATCGATACACAAGTCGAGTGGACCATCCTTCTTTTGCATGAAAAGAGCTGGTGCTCCCCACGGTGACGTACTTGGACGAATGAATCCTAAATTCTCCAATTCCTATAACTGAGTCTTTAACTCTCTCAATTCGGCGGGAGCGAAACGATATGGAGGTATGGAGATAGGAACAGTACCGGGAAGTAAGTCAATAGTGAACTCAATCTCTCTCTCAGGAGGTAAACCAAGTAACTCTTTCGGAAACACGTCCGGAAAAATCGCAAACCACTAAGGGTAACTCCCCACGCACGGAGGCATCCTCATCTAATGTCAAACTCGCCAACAGGAATAAATTGACTCGCGCTATCGAGACCCACATAGGTACGGTTTCCGACGCTTCTCAAAGAATTCGAAACAATGACCCTCAGGAGGACAAATACGAACTCAATGCTTGAAACAATCAATGGTAGCATAAAAGGTAGATAACCAATCCATTCCCAAGATAAGATCAAACCCCGACATTCCCAAAATAATGAAGTCAAATACAAAACGACGGTTACAAATGACCAACTCACAATCTCGACAAATACGATCAAGAGGCGTTCTACCCCCTAAAGGTGTCTCAACGAACAAAGGAGGACTAACATTTTCCACTTCCAATTGCAAGGCACACACAAATGATGTAGCAATGAATGAATGCGATGCTCCAGAGTCAAATAGTACTTTAGCAAAGGAGTTGAACAAAAGAAATGTACCCCTCACAACAGATGTCTCCGGAGCCTAAGAAGTGGTAGATGGAATAGCAGAAGTGATGTTGTAGACTCGCCCCTGACCCTGCACAAGACCTCCCTTCTGACCAGAACCTTGAGTAGGCGCGGAAGAACTCGTTCCCTTATCAACCCCAGAATTTTGAACTGACGTAGTCTGGCGGAAGTGAAG
Organism: Rhododendron vialii; assembly: GCF_030253575.1. Classification (NCBI taxonomy): domain Eukaryota; kingdom Viridiplantae; phylum Streptophyta; class Magnoliopsida; order Ericales; family Ericaceae; genus Rhododendron; species Rhododendron vialii. Next base: position 23,291,222 of record NC_080557.1, on the reverse strand, counting down.
CTACTGCTGCCTTTGAATGCCTCTAAACTGCTGGCCCACGTTATACCTCGTTCCCGGTTGCTGTATGGAACCTGACTCACTTTGCACTCCCGACCCCTGAGGACAATTCCTAGCGGGATGATCAGTCTTACCACATACATAACAACCCTTTAGAAGATGTGGATACTGAGCACGAACGTGTCCAGGTTGATTGCACTTATAGCACACATGCGGAGGTCTAGATAATGCACCCTGAGTCCCTGAAGAAGAAGCGGTGGCCTAAAGTTCAACGAACTACCCTGCGGTGTCTGAGACGGTTCCTTCTGTCTTTTCCTCCCCTGACTCCTAAAGCTTCCTGACGACGAACTCACACTCACAATTGGTTGTCTCGGTTCCCAAACTCCCCTATTCCTCTACGCTTCCTTTGGTATCTCAATACTCCTCGCACACTCAACAACCTCGGCGTATTTTGTCTTGCGTTGAACCATTACCATCCTCCTCACGGTGTTATGAAGCCCCTTCTCAAAACATCTATATTTCCTCTCTTCCATCGCCACCAACTCTGGCGCAAATCGAGATAAAAGACTGAAACTTCTGAGCGTACTCTGACACAGTCATACTCCCTTGCTCCAATCTCTCAAACTGGTCTTTCAACAACTCACGACTAGTCTCTAGAAAAAATTGTTCCTCAAATAATCTCTTAAACTTGGCCCACGTCAGATTCTCAAAATCCGGTTCATTTACTTGAGTCGCCGTCCTTGCCGCTCTCCTCGCATCCTTTCTAGATTCTAGGACAGATTCCCACCACCAATTTGCTTCCCCGGTTAGTTGGACAGCCACAATATTCACTCGTAAGTCATCTTCGGTAATCTTGAGAGCATTGAAGAGTTTACACATTTGGGCTAACCAGTGGTCGGCCACAAGAGGGTCACTACTCGTCCCATCAAATGTTGGAGGATTCCTACAGCTACACTCTCGCATTGCCGATAAGGCTCGATTGTTTGCATTTTCTCTAGGAGCTTAGTTTAACAAATTTGCAGCTGTAGGTGCTACGACAAAAAAATCCCTAGCAAATTGAGTCTTAATGTGAGATACTCCTGCACCTCGACCAACCCCTGCCTCTGGGTTCCCACCTGGGTTCTACCCATGCTGACTAACCTCATCCTCCGGTGGCACCCTACGGCCATGACCTCCCCGGTTTCCGGCTGCACCCCGTCTAACACGCGTTCTCGGAGGCATCTTACTACATGATATAAGAAAGAAAACTATCAACCATAGCATACTTATTATGAGGTAAAAGCCCCCAACTTCCCAACACGGGTTAATAACAACTCTACACCACTTTATTATATTGAAAAAATAATGCCAAATGGTCATATGAATATTAGGCACACAAGCATGCACAAGTCATGTCAAAAGATGCGACATTTTGAACTCATGAGACGAAACGTCTCCCCACGGTCTCTAGGTGTTCTAAACCTATGCTTTGATACCAAGTTGTCACGCCCTCGATTTTTAACATAAATATAAATGATTTTCATAAATAAAACCTCGCCATAATCCGTACGATAACCAAAATAATGTAGCATTCCCATTTCCATAATCACACATCCATCGTTCAGTAGTTTCCAAAATATTACATCTTCGGCTCCGAGACCCAAATTAACACAAGTACTGAATATTCAAGAGTTTAGAATTACAATATTCCATAGTCAAAAGATTTACAAATAAAGTTACAAATACATCTTCAAAAGAGATTTACAAAGATGCCTAAGTAACTCTTCAATGTTAACTTTCAAAATAATGATCACATCCAAGCATGCATGCTATTGCCCGGTGTTGGTACCTGAAAATGATAATAGGCTTGAGCTACACTAGCCCAGTAAAAAATTCTACGCTAACATTATATGCAAGAGAGATGCAAGGATGATCACAAGGCAAGAACAAGATGTAGACCATATGATAGGCAATAACCAAGGCTTAACAACCCAACAAACTCGATACGAAATTTGGTATGCACCCCAACCTTTACAGTTTCAACTTTCCATGTGTCCCATGTCACTTCGCGTTATGTGTCATGAGCCGAAGCCAATTAAGGGATCCAGCTACCCCTGCCAGGCACCATACCCATCGGTAGGTCCTGAATGTAACCAATATGAGCTTTTGCTCCTACCAGGCCAATTAAGGGATCCCGATACCCCCTGCCAGGTACCCACCCGTCGATGGGTCCTGAATGTTCATCGTTGTGTCAACAAAGGTTCAAGCGTCTCATATTCTCATAACGTGTCATTTCAATTCAATCGAAGTCTATATGGAAGTCAACGTCAAATTATACCAAACAAGGGGCGAGGGATGCAAAGATACTCAACGAACTCAATGGATATGATTAATCATGTTGTGGGATGATTTGGTGATGTTTAGAACAAGTTAGAAATGATCGGGAGTCAAAACAATGAAGTTTGAGACAAGACAGCAAAACTGGCCTTAAGCATTGTTGTATAGATACTAGCCAAATTAGTATCGATACAATAATGCCTAAAAACGTTCTAGAGATTCTGGTATCGATACTAAACAGAGCAATATCGATACAAATGGATGTTCGAGCAGATTTTCTGCAGATTTCGACGATTTCAACAACAACAACAACAACAACCAACCAATGACACGATTTAAGGCTAGAAAACACTTCTATCACATATATTGAGAGGTAGAATCCCTACCTCGAGGCCGCAGAATGAAACCCACAAAAATACGAGCCCTAACTTTCCGAAAATCGAAACCGAGTGCAATACACCTCCTCCGAGCCTACACCGACGGAATACGACCCAGAATACATAGAAAGGGTGGAGGATTGAAGGTTATTTTGAGTTGTTAGGGTGAAATTTGGAGAGAGAGCAAGAGAGAGGGAGAGGCCGAGAGAGGGAGAGAGCTGAGAGAGGAGAGAAAGAGGTGTGAGAGATAGAGAGGAAAAAATGATTCTCTACTCTCTCACCCTCCTATATATACCCACAATTTCACAAATCACACTAGCACCCTTCAACTAACCATCTTATCACATTAGTCCCAAATTCTTTAAACACATTATATTTCCCATTTTCCTCAATTATAAACATTAAAATTAATTAAATTAAATACGGGTCTCTACATTCTAACCCTAAACTACCTTTTTGATTCACGCCATTTGATTGGCCGGAGTGAGTCACCAATTGCCTATATAAAGTGGCACTTAGGGTTTGAAATAAATAACACAATTCACCCTCTCTAGCCACAAAATTCTGCAGAAACATTCTCTCATACTCCCTCTACAAAAGCCCCAACACCTCGAAGGCAGCCATAATCTGACGATTAAACCCCTGAAGTATAAACCCTAGCCCTAGGATTTTCAAGAAAGAAGCCAGTCAATCACCCTCAATGAGAAGTAATCAAGTAACTGAGGGATCAAAGTGGTGAGACCCAGGAGCCTATGATTTGATCTTTTTTATAATTTTATACTATAATCGTAGCATTTTGATTTCCTGTTAATTATTTGTTCTGGTGTGAGGAAAAACATCGGCTAGGTCATCGATCCTTCGGTCGATACATCAATCTAGAAAGATCCCTCGGTCGTAACATCCATTCATCGACTGTGGGATCCATTCCCTGGGACAGTCTACTTTTTATCATGATGCATGTTTTCAATTGTTGTTCTAGCTCACTTTATCATTTGTTAAAGGCATAAAAACAGATTACGTGTTAGAATTAAATAAAGCAAGTATATATCCTGTGTTGAACAATTATAGACCAGTCTCACGACTGGGTAAAGAGGGGTGCCTAACACCTTCCCCTTATTATACTTTTGGCTCCCGTATTCGGAATCTCTATTTGATTTTTCTAGTTTTTATAAACTAGGTGCGACTCTATTTTGATGATAACCGTTATCATGTGGCGATGTTCCTAACCATGGAAATATCCACGATCTTGGTTTATGAAGTGGGATCAAACAAACATGATCAATCTGTATGGCGATACCCCATTTGGAAGGTGTCTACAATTAAGCCCTAAAACTCCAAAGTTGAAACCGAGCAAGAAAACTCATCTCTGAGCTTGCTCCAACGAAACCCAAGGTCGAGAGCCCACAAGGATGATGATTTGGTGAAGGATCTTGGTGGGTTTTGAACTTGGAGTGGAATTTTTGAATGAGAGGGTGAGAGAGAGAGAGAGAGAGGCATGGGGTGTGTGTGTGTTCGGGAAATTGTTTCTCTATACCACACACTTCTCTATATATACACCCATACATATACACATCACACTAGCACCCCTTCCCCTTATAATCTTAACACATAAGCCCCAAATTCAAATAAACTCAACATTTCCCTCTTATCATTTTATTTATTGAATCCTTTTTTAATAAATTTTGAAATTTACAAGTCTCTACAAATTGTCCCTTCTATTTATAGACGATAAGTCTATTTTTAACCTGCATTCTTCACGTTTTCTTTTGATGCCCACTTCTTCGTTCAAATTTGATTCAAAACATTCTTCATTCCCTCAAAAAATGGTTGCTAATGTCTTCGAACTGTCGCTTGACTGGGTATTCTCAGAAAACTCTTCTCCTTCCATGTTTGTTGATGTTAATCGTGGCTAACTTCTAGGTAGTGAATTCCTGTTTTTGTGCAACATGGATTCGTTCTTCGAGATAAATTTTTCAGATGATTCACTACAAGCATAACTGATTTCTCCCATGAAACAGGGTGCTAATGACACCGTTCGATAGTTTTAAGTATTAATCGGTGGTTGTGCTTAATTATCGTTTTAATTCCTATCTATCGATGACCAAACGTGGTCGTTTCCAATCTAAACGATACCGTATATAGTACTAAAATAACATCATCATTAAACCCTTTGATCTTTTCTATCTCAGGCTTAATTACGACGTGTTTTGATTGGGTGATACTGTAACGACCCGGATTTTCGACCAAATTTTTTTTAATACAAATTTATATTGTTAAATTTCTAATTCAATAATTAATTAGATTGAATAATTAAAATATATTATTATGTGTACAATTGATATTATTTGCACTGTTGAATAAGATATGTATTTAAACTTTAGATATACAAGGAATCAGTGATTCATATTCATCTCTTATCTTTCCTATCTAAACTCTAAGTAGAACTCTATTCGAACTAACTCTCCACTTCTCTCTCTCATCCTATACATAAAAGCGTCCAGATACATTATCACCATGTACATACATGCGTCCACATACATTAGAATTGAACCCCCCCCCCCCCCCCCCCAAATGTGGCACTTGTCCCCTATCTTTTTATCGTTATCAGTATCACTCTCCTTCCTCATTCCACCACTTTTACACTTATCCTTTCACCTTCTTGCTATCTTATTCTCTCTTATTATACATACCCACATAAATCCGAAAATTGAACACCAGTATATTATTTCACTTTCAATTCTATTGTTGAGGCTAGAATAGAGAGAGAGAGAGAGAGAGAGAGAGAGAGAGAGAGAGAGAGTTGTGGCCATAGGTGTGTGCACATCGTGAGTTTCGTGGGCACACCGCTGCTGCGGGCCCTGTCGGAGTGCCGCCGGACGCTGCCTCGAGATTTCAAAACCACCACGGCGATCTACGGACACCGTACAACACTTATCTGGACTTAGAATCGCGTTTGAGGTAGTTTTTCGGAAACGCGAAACCTTTTGTCTGCATTTTAATGGAGTTACTTAGATTTAAAGTTTATTGAAGATGATGACCTGCTGTTAAATTGTCAATTTATTTTTAGCTCTATTTATATTAAAATTTAGTCCGGTTGTGCTAGAATGATTAGTGTTATACCCTGTGAAAATTTATGATCGTTTAACAAGTGTTTGATTGTGAAATTATTATTGATGATGCATTGTTGATTTGTATTTAAGTGGACGTTTATGTGTTTAATAAATTATTGGGGTAGAGAAATGTTTATGAAATATTCACAAGAATATTTTACTAGTAAAAATTTATTTAGATTGTAAACAAGAAATATTTTAGATTATATATTAGTTAATCTTTAACTCTAATAAATATTAACTAGAATAGCCTCTCATAATTTTGTTGTTATAAAAATCTCATATTAATATTTAATATAGTTAGTAAATACTAAATTTAGCAATAAGTATTTTTCAATAAAAAAATTAGTTTGTAAAATCTATAAATAATATGAGAGTTAAAGAAAATGTTTAAATAGTAAAAATGTTTTATAAAATTTCTAAACGAGAAAAATAGACTTAATTTTAAGTGTAGTAATTAATTATTTGACTGAATATTGTTTTGTTACTCGCATGATTAATTTTATGACATGATTAATTTTATCGCATGGTTATGTGTTGTTAGTACTTTTAGTTGAAATGTTGAACCGTGTGATATTTTGTTGTGGCTGTAGATTGGACAAATAGGTTCCTCGGGTGGTTACGAGTAGTGAAACATGTAGACGATGATAAGTAAATGGAAAATGGTAAAGTGTTGAAAGTGTGAGTACTGTGTGGATTGTGAATTGAGCCATGGCGATGGCAAGGGTAACCTATGGGGCCCTGTGTTGAAGTGGGTTACCTGCGGGGCCCAGTGTTGTGACACTAACGTATGATACGTCATGGAAAGTTTCTCTTTGAAGAAGAGAATGGGTCCCATGAGGCGGTTATTGTTAGTGAGACACTAACGTATGATACGTCATGGGAAGTTTCTCTTCGAGAAAGAGAATGGGTCCCATGAGACGGTTATAGTTAGTAAGACGTTAATGTATGATACGTCATGGGAAGTTTCTCTTTGAGGAAGAGAATGGGTTCCATGAGACGGTTATAGTTAGCGTGGGGTAGTGGATGTCCGACCCTAATGTACGATACGTCATGGGATGACTCGATCCTCCTGTTATGGTCTTAAGTGATAACATACTCGGTACATAACTTAGGTGCGCTCACCTAGGACCCTGGTGCAGGATAAGCAAGAGGAAGGGTGGACCCATGAGACGATTGTAGTTAGTGGATGTGGGAGGAAAGTGTAACGACCCTGATTTTTGGTAAATAAAAATTTCGTTAAATATTTAAATTTTATTTTAATTACTTAGATTTGCTACTAAAAATTTCTTTTTAATTTTTATAATCCGTCATAATTAGATTTGAGACTTATAAAATTATATCTTTGCCGAGCAATCTAGTCATTTTCTAAAAACAAGTATGCTTATAAAAGCACTTGTATAATTTCCTAACGAGTTAGATAAAATATTTAAATTATATTTCTTGGCTAGAAATCCTACTTGGCGAATAAGGTTAGTTTCCAACCGACTTGTTGGTCAAACCAAACTACCATTTCTCCTAGTTACACTTCCCGAACCCTAATTGGACCTTTTTGACCGTCTTGGAGCCTTTTGAACCCCCGAACCCTAATTGAACCCTTAGACTTTTAGGGGTAATCATTATACCCCATGACAAGTCATTTCAAACCCTAATTATGACCAATATTCTTTTACCCCTTGGACCATAATTGTTAGGGGAATTTTTATCCCTTGGATATTAGACCATTGACTTGCCAATAAGCATGACAAGACAAGTCATACATAGAATCCCATCATTTTGCTTCTAAAAGAAGCAAGACTAGCCATGCATGCATGCACACGTATGTCCTAACCTTAAGCCTAACTATTTTAGGTTTTACTTTCCTAGATGAATATATACATGTACTTATATACCTATATATGTCTATACATAGAACAAGAGAGAGAGAGAGAGAGAGAGAGAGAGAGAGAGAGAGAGAGAGAGAAAGGCCGAATGGGCGAGGGAGGTGGAGTGTGTGATTGTGTTTTGGACACTTACACAAGCAACCTTAATTGCCCTATGCCTATTTACTACATGCCAACCCATTCTAGTCTTCCAAAGTACAAAACTAGCCCATGATTATATTCTTTATTGCAAGCAACCTCCCCATAGACTTGACAAGCCATAAAACCCTTCATGATGGCCTAAGATTTGGCCTAAATTGGAAAAGACAAGTCATGGAAGACATGGCATGATTGAAAGGCATGAAATGACAACTCAATGGAGCAAAATCCATGGGAAAAGGGAGAGGGAGGGGGGCCGGCCATATGGAGGGAGAAGGAGCTCAAGTGTTGGTTATAAATAGCACCCCATGCCTTCCATTCAACTCACACCTTCACTCATTTGCCATTTCCATTTTCCAGACAGCTTACTGCCCTTCACAAATCTTTATTTTTCTCCTGCTTAAAGTAGTTTTTAGAACCAACTCCCTTCGGGAAAGTTGTAGAACACTTCGAGACCTTCAAGTTAGACCTAAGAACCACCCCAATCGGTGAAGAAATGACAAAGATATTGGCATCCGAAGTTCAGTAAAAATCTCGGATTTTCATTTCCAGACAGCATACTGTCTCCTCCTTTATCACCATTTTTCTCCTACCTAAAGTAGTTTCTAGGATCAACTTCCTTCACGAAAGTTGTAGAGCACTTCGAGAGCTTCAATTTCGACCCAAGAACGATCATATTCGGCCAAATATTGACCGAGTTACTGCCATCCAAAGTTTGGTCCAAATTTGCGAGTTTTACCGCCCGTAGAAAACTTCCAACTAGCTTATTCGGCCCCGACTAGTTTCGGATCAAGGTAGATTAATCTTACTCACTATCTCTATGTATAACATAGGATAATCTTAACTCCTATCTCTAAGTATACATAAACGTTCTCTTAGCCGTTAAACTCTAAATGTAAATGTATGATGCTTGTATGTTGAGAAATGCATAAGAAACTTGAAAGGTGTTTTTCCTAAAAAGATGAAAAGGAAGGGGAGTACGTTAAACATATCGACTTTATTTTTCCGGAAAAGCATATGTTGTTTAGAACTTCACAAAAAGGAAGAAAGAACGATTTTCAAAAGTCAAGACTTTATAGTTTGAATAGAAGTATTCGTATTTTGATCTTTAGGATGGTTATGAGCATGATTATTAATATAGAATTGGATGATCTTGCTAGTTTAGTTTCAAGATTACAATGAATGATTTATGTTTGTAAAAAGTCCTACCGCGGAGTTTTTGCATGTAACGAGACACGAGAATCGAGAAAGTAGAAACATGACACTTAGGGTGTGATTAATGAAAGGAAATGTTTTTCGAGGAAGGAAATATTTTGAAACTTCATAATGACCGGATTTGGGTGGCATTATGTGAGTTGTGTGCGTGTGCAAAAGTAAGATTTGTGAAAAACCCAATGAGAACCCGGAGCGGCGGAATCATTGTGAGGATACTCAGGAACCCAGAGCGGTGGAACCGAGGGTTTAGATTTCGAAAACCCCAAATGGGAACCCGGAGCGGCGAAACCATTGTGGGATACTCGGGAACCCGGAGCGGCGGAGCTGAGGGTTTTGAATTGTGTGCGTTCCCATGGGAACCAGGAGCGGTGGAACCATGGTGAGGTATGGCTTGGTTATCCACGGTACGGAGCCAATGCAATCGTGTGCCAATAGGAACCCGGTGCAGCGGAACCATTGTGAGGATACTCGGGAACCCGGAACGGCGGAACCGAGGTTGGGTGTGTTAAAAACGAATTTTGAAAATGTTGATTTGGTTATGAAAAGTGAAAATGGAGACACAGTCTACGATGAGTCGCGTAGGAGAAACACAGAAAAACATGGACACCAACGATACTTGAATAGTGAATATGGATGTGCTATCGTTAATCGTTTTTGTTAAACCTGCTTGTACTCTGTTGATTTTATGACCTATTGTTTGTAAGTTAAGGGTTAGTGGGTTTGGATATTCTATTGAGCTTTTGTAAGCTCACGGTGTTACCTTTGGTGACCCTGACATATTATATCGGTGGCGACGCTGGTATAATGTGTCAGACCTTGTAGATTATCAAGATGAACAGTACACCTTGGAGGCTTTTGGAGCTGGCTAGGATGGAGGAGCAGGTGGAGTTGTAGATAGGAACCCTAGTCTACCCTCCTTTTGTTGAATAAGATTACTCTTTTGAGAATATTCTGTAATATTGAGCCAGACTCCATTTGGTTTTATCAATAAAATAGTTATTTAACGTACCCAAAATTGGGGGCGTTACAGAAAGGATCTCGTGGAGATGATCCTTAGATTTCATGTAAGATGATGGATAGTAAAGAAAAAGACGATGTGTTATTATTCTGTACCTTTTGTGTATTATGAATTATTATATTGTTGATCTGCATATTGTGGTATTGGGTTTTAGGATTTCTACCTGGTGAATTATCACTCATGATACGTTTGTATCCAGGCAAATCGTTTGCTTCGGCGTTCAATTTGCCAGAGTGTGCAGGATTTCACAGTGGAGCAGTTGATACAGGTGTGACCCCTGAAACGGAGTCTGGGCCAACATTGCTTGGAATTTCGTGTCAAAACTAGAGTCGCTCTGGAGTTGCTTTTGTTCAACAAATGTACATAGATTTTTGTATTATTTTGAAATTGTAATTTTTGTATAAGGATAAAAAAAAAAAGGGCCTAATAGTTTGTAAAATTCAGTGTATTTTAGGGTTAATGTTTCCGAAATCCCTTGAGAAAACGGGGCGTTACAGAATGGTATCAGAGCATAGGTTTAACTCTCGGCCTTGGGTAGATTGGGTAGATCACTTTCCGAGAGCGTAAACCTGAGTTACTAGTTGTGGTTATTACTTATTTTAAATCTAAACTATAAGTATTATTTAGCCGTCGTTTAACTTAGACTTCGAGAGCGTACTGTGAGAAAACATAGGTCTTACTTGCTTGACTTTTATGTGATACGTTAACTTTTTTTTTTTTTTTGATAAGATTACTTATATAGTTAAAAATTAATATGATCCTATATATTTAATCAACTACTTTGTACTATAAGTGAGAGTACGATGTCAAACAAACAAAAAAAAAATTGTTAAACCACTCGTTAAAATAGACCTTATTATGTTAGCCACATTGGATTAATTTTGCATAAAAATCCACCAAGCGAATACAAATTTTGTTACTTTATAATATTAAAAAATTTAACATTTCAGGAATTTTTCTAATGAAATGAGTGCAATGTTGTCGTTTGACTCCAATGGTTTTAAGATCAAAAAAATAATAATTTGAAAACTATAATTTCATGTTTGTTATCAAAATTAATTTTCATTAAAAACTTTTATTTAACATACAGTTACTCATCATCCTTAATCTTTTTGAACAAATATCTTTTTAGAATCTAAATATGTCTTTCAGGGATTCTTAAAATGGATTTTTTTTCAAAAACTTTAAAAAAAAATTTTTGAAAATATCTTTTATCAACGTAAATGAGTTATAAAAAAAAAATTATTGTTTTAGTTTGAAATTTCTAAACACACAATTTCGAGGACGAAATTTTTTTAAGGAGGATAGGTTGTAACGACCCGGATTTTCTACCCAATTTTTTTTAATACAAATTTATATTGTTAAATTTCTAATTCAATAATTAATTAGATTGAATTTAAAATATATTATTATGTGTACAATTGATATTATTTGCACTGTTGAATAAGATATGTATTTAAACTTTAGATATACAAGGAATCAGTGATTCATATTCATCTCTTATCTTTCCTATCTAAACTCTAAGTAGAACTCTATTCAAACTAACTCTCCACTTCTCTCTCTCATTCTATACATAAAAGCGTCCAGATACATTCTCACCATGTACATACATGCGTCCACATACATTAGAATTGAGCCCCCCCCCCCCCCCCCCCCCCAAATGTGGCACTTGTCCCCTATCTTTTTATCGTTATCAGTATCACTCTCCTTCCTCATTCCACCACTTTTACACTTATCCTCTCACCTTCTTGCTATCTTATTCTCTCTTATTATACATACCCACATAAATTCGAAAATTGAACACCAGTATATTATTTCAGTTTCAATTCTATTGTTGAGGCTAGAATAGAGAGAGAGAGAGAGAGAGAGAGAGAGAGTTGTGGCCATAGGTGTGTGCACACCTTGAGTTTCGTGGGCACACCGCTGCTGCGGGCCCTGTCGGAGTGTCGCCGGACGCTGCCTCGAGATTTCAAAACCACCACGGCGATCTACGGACACCGTACAACACTTATCTGGACTTAGAATCGCGTTTGAGGTAGTTTTCCGAAAACCCGAAACCTTTTGTCTGCATTTTAATGGAGTTACTTAGATTTAAAGTTTATTGAAGATGATGACCTGCTGTTAAATTGTCAATTTATTTTTAGCCCTATTTATATTAAAATTTAGTCCGGTTGTACTGGAATGATTAGTGTTATACCCTGTGAAAATTTATGATCGTTTAACAAGTGTTTGATTGTGAAATTATTATTGATGATGCATTGTTGATTTGTATTTAAGTGGACGTTTATGTGTTTAATAAATTATTGGGGTAGAGAAATATTTTTGAAATATTCACAAGAATATTTTACTAGTAAAAATTTATTTAGATTGTAAACAAGAAATATTTTAGATTATATATTAGTTAATCTTTAACTCTAATAAATATTAACTAGAATAGCCTCTCATAATTTTGTTGTTATAAAAATCTCATATTAATATTTAATATAGTTAGTAAATACTAAATTTAGCAATAAGTATTTTTCAATAAAAAAATTAGTTTGTAAAATCTATAAATAATATGAGAGTTAAAGAAAATGTTTAAATAGTAAAAATGTTTTATAAAATTTCTAAACGAGAGAAATAGACTTAATTTTAAGTGTAGTAATTAATTGTTTGACTGAATATTGTTTTGTTACTCGCATGATTAATTCTATGACATGATTAATTTTATCGCATGGTTATGTGTTGTTAGTACTTTTAGTTGAAATGTTGAACCGTGTGATATTTTGTTGTAGCTGTAGATTGGACAAATAGGTTCCCCGGGTGGTTACGAGTAGTGAAACATGTAGACGATGATAAGTAAATGGAAAATGGTAAAGTGTTGAAAGTGTGAGTACTGTGTGGATTGTGAATTGAGCCATGGCGATGGCAAGGGTAACCTATGGGGCCCTGTGTTGAAGTGGGTTACCTGCGGGGCCCAGTGTTGTGATACGTCATGGAAAGTTTCTCTTTGAAGAAGAGAATGGGTCCCATGAGACGGTTATAATTAGTGAGACGCTAACGTATGATACGTCATGGGAAGTTTCTCTTCGAGAAAGAGAATGGGTCCTATGAGACGGTTATAGTTAGTGAGACGTTAATGTATGATACGTCATGGGAAGTTTCTCTTTGAGGAAGAGGATGGGTTCCATGAGATGGTTATAGTTAGCGTGGGGTAGTGGATGTCCGACCCTAATGTACGATACGACATGGGATGACTCGATCCTCCTGTTATGGTCTTAAGTGATAACATACTCGGTACATAACTTAGGTGCGCTCACCTAGGATCCTGGTGCAGGATAAGCAAGAGGAAGGGTGGACCCATGAGACGATTGTAGTTAGTGGATGTGGGAGGAAAGGATCTCGTGGAAATGATCCTTAGATTTCATGTAAGATGATGGATAGTAAAGAAAAAGATGATGTGTTATTATTCTGTACCTTTTGTATATTATGAATTATTATATTGTTGATCTGCATATTGTGGTATTGGGTTTTAGGATTTCTACTTGGTGAATTATCACTCAGGATACGTTTGTATCCTGACAAATCGTTTGATTCGGCGTTCAATTTGGCAGAGTGTGCAGGATTTCACAGTGGAGCTGTTAATACAGGTGCGACCCCTGAAACGGAGTCTGGGCCAACATTGCTTGGAATTTCGTGTCAAAACTAGAGTTGCTCTGGAGTTGCTTTTGTTAAACAAATGTACATAGATTTTTGTATTATTTTGAAATTGTAATTTTTGTATAAGGATAAATAAGGGCCTAATAGTTTGTAAAATTCAGTGTATTTTAGGGTTAATGTTTCCGAAATCCCTTGAGAAAATGGGGCGTTACAGATACAATGTTTGGTGCAACGTGTAATTTTCTAGTTGGGTGGCATATTTTAGGATGTAAACAGAGAGGAGCCGATTCCTATTTAATGTAATAATGCTATACAATAGTGCTCTTTCCATATTGATTATTGTTTTAAAAGTTTGTGCTATTTTTTTCTTAAAAAATTGGAGTTTTTTTTTTTTTCACAAAGTAAAACATTCTGACTAGTTTTTTTAACAGAAAGTCTGTGGACACAGCAAATCTATGCACAGATTGCTATGTGGGGCCTACTACGGTTCCTACACAAGTGATCTGAGCCGTTTATTATGTTTAAAATATTTTTTCAAGAGCTCTCGCAAAAAATCAGCTCAATCCGATACCTATAAGTACTTGATCTAATCGTCTAACTTTTCATTCTCTAAAAACCTAAATGAAAAGTTAGATGATTAGATCAAGCACTTAAAGCATCCACAGTAGAATAATCAAAAGTTGCCACATCATCTTTTGGTTATGCATTTAAGAAGTTGTTAAGGTTAATAATGTAGAGGTCTACAATGGTACAATCAAAATTAAATAACTAACATTTGCCACATCATCTTTTCAGCTTATAAAAATTTAAAAATTTTGACATAGGAAATAATTTTTTAAAAATAGGTTTCAAACTAATAAAAGCAGGTTATTACAAAAAGAGAAAATAGTAGTTTTTTGAAAGCTTTGATTTAAGAAAATTAGTTTTCAGGAAATTTAAAAAAAAAAAAAGGTTTTCATAAAAAAATTGTTTTCAAATAAATTGTTTTTTGCAAAAAAAAAAAAAAATTTTGGGCAAAACAATTTTAATAAAAAAAAAGTTTTCACAAAAAAAAAGTAACGGTTTTGAAAATAAAACAGTTTTTGCAACAAGAAAAAAAACTTTTTTTAAAAGTATTTTTCTTATAAACATGTTGAAAATGGAAAAGAGAAGATTTTTGTGTAATGATGGTTTACTTGATTGAGGAAATGTTTGTACAACTAAATTTGGTTATTGACAAAAAGTTGCTAGTTTTGATTGTACAATGGCCAAAATTTGATGAGTTGCTAAGAGATTGTTAAGTTTAGTTATTCCAATGTGAGCTCTTTTTTTAGCAAACGTTATTAACTTTAGCATCTTTTGGTTTTGATTATACCATTGTGGATGCTCTTATAGGTATTGGATTGAGCTAATTTTTCACGGAGGCCCTTGAAAAATATTTTAAACATAATTAACGAATCAGATTATTTGTATGTGACCCTTAGTGGGCCCTACAATGCAATTTATGCACGATCTATGCAAAGAATTGCTATGTCGGTTGCAATGTTGTTTTTTTAATTGGTGCAAAAGAAATCGAAAACAATAACAAAAGATCCATTATTTTACTATTTCAATCAATACCATAAGTTTCAAAAACAATAATTCTATAATCACACCTACTTTATCCACTCAAATACACACCTACACACACAAATGTGCTGGCTCCACATACACTGCACACTCTAGTGTGTGTGGAGCCTACACACTTATGTGTATGAATATATATTTGGTTATGTATTTGAATGTAGTCCTAGAATTTCTCTTTCAAAAAACGAACAAATAATATGTACCAGATGTACCGGCATTTATTATGTCGCGGAGTTCACCAACATTAAGTATAAATTAAGCAACTCTACGATCTTCCCCTGGAACATTAAAAATTATTCATAGAGTGAATTGTGTACCTATTGTAGTTGGTGAAATTAATTCCTTAAAAATGAACTCTGCTACACGTACAGCAAATGTTGTATAGCAGCTGCGCACAAATAGCTTTTGCGCCCGTCTTGAGTCCCGCAAAGATGATCGGAATCGCTCATTTTGTTTAAAATACTTCGTTTATTTAAATTTAAAATTTTGAAGCAAAATTGGATGATTCGTAAATACCCTTCCTGATATCGGATTGAGGTAAATTTTGAAGCAAAATTGGATGATTCGTAAACACCCTTCTCGATATCGGATTGAAGTAATTTTTTTACAGGGACCCTAAACGAAGTATTTTGAACAAAATGAGCGACTCCGATTATCTTTGTGGGACCCAAGACTGGTGCAAAAGCAATCCGTGCACGACTGCTGTACAACACTTGCTGTACGTGTAGCTTTACTGCTTAAAAATTGATTAAAGCTCATGTATACAATTTTCTACTACAGTACTACTCCTACTTTAAAATTGTTGACAGCCTTCGGCAAATTTTTTATTTTTTTTGAGACCACAAATAACATGGACCTGATTTCTCCACCATGCAACGCACGTGGCCCTAATTTTTTATGGTCATTAATTAGCTATGCAACAAATCCATCCGACTATCCATCCCAAGCACACCACAAATGCAGACAACCCGCAAATGTTTCGGACCCACAGTACAATAGTAATATTCCTCCCATAAATCCACTTCCCCCCCTCCTGTCCAACTTTCGGCTTCAAAGCTTCCGCAGCTTCTCCCTCCTTTTCCACCCAAATCTTTCCAACAATGGCGGACCACGATGTTATCACCCCTCTACTATCCAACCACGGCCTCTCCCAGCCGTCCGATGAACCCCAACTAATTATAACCGTCGACGGCGATGGCTGCTCCGATCAACGATTCCCAGATCGACCCACTAACCAAAATGGCCAAACGAACAATATCCAGTTAGGGATAGAGAACCCGTTTGAGTTTCTTGGTGCGAGTAGGATCCACGTGCCGCCCACGTGCACAATTGACCCGTTCCGCAACCACACGCCGAGGATTGAAGGGGTTTACGAGTGGTTGAAGATCTTGGTTTGCGTCCCCATTGCTATACTGAGGCTTTTGTTGTTTGGGTTGTCTTTGTTGGTTGGGTATTTGGCTACAAAGTTTGCTTTATATGGTTGGAAGCTATGAAGCACGGGTACTTCGAAAATGTCGCCGTACCCGTACCGGGTACGGGTACGGGTACGGGTACGGCGTGGGTACGGCAAAAACGTACCCGGTACGGCAAAATTATGTTGGGTACTTTTGGTAATTTTGGGTACGGCACGGGTACGGCAAGGGTACGGCAAGGGTACGGGACGGGTACGGCAAGGGTACGGGACGGGTACGTTTTAGCCCAAAATGAAATTTTTTCAAAATTTCTGGGATTTTTTTGTAAATAATTATAAAATGTGGGTTTATTATGTAATTTATTTGTCATTTATAAACACCTCTCTCTCTTTGTCCCTGTCTCTCTCCATCTCTCTTCTCTTCGTCTCTCTCTGTATATTTTTTTTATCGATCGAAATAATCTCTCTTTGTATATATGTACGAATGTATGCATGTGTAATGTATATGTATATATGTATCGGAAATTCTGAATACTAATAGATATGCATATTTTGAACTGATTTTGCTTTTGTTTGGTAAAATGGGTTTATATTTCATTTTATGCAATAAAAAATAGAAAAACATTATATATATATATATATATGCCGTACCCCCGCCGTACCCGTACCCTACTTTTTTGGGGTTTTGCCGTTTCCCGTACCCGTACCCGTACCGTACCCGTACCGCGTACCGGTACCCGTGCTCCATAGGTTGGAAGGATAAGCAGAATCCAATGCCTAAGTGGAGGTGTAGGCTCATGTGGGTCACCCGGATTAGTGCTCGGTGCATCCTCTTTTCATTTGGGTAAGTCAACAACTAACATTCTACTTACTACTTACGTTTCCTGGTAGAGAAGATTTACATCATCATGAATGAATTACTAAGTACAAAGGGACACTACGTCAATTATGGAAGTCCACGTGATAACCAAGGCCAACAACTCAACCAATACAAGAAATAAGCACACCAAAGAGAAAAAACAAAGAGAGAAACGAAAAGCCTATCTAAGCGAATAACCCCCACACTTAGGTCGGGAGACTTGAACTCTTAATCACTAGATGCAAGAGTCATGGCCAACTAAGCTATCTCTAGTTGGTTGATACAATAAATGATTAACTTATAGTAAGTTATTTGACCGGAATTTTAATTTTAATTATTCAAGAAAGAAGAATTCAATACATCTGAATGGGGCCAAACGCATGCTAGAACTAAAATTCTCTGTATGTTGGTCATAACACGTAGGCAATTAGATGCAAGAGTAAATAGAACTAAATTACTGTCATTCAAAATTCTAGGAGAGAAGGGGAAGGCCTGGGATGAGATAGGATTTTGTGGGCCAAGATGTGGATAAGTCAATTGGGTGTACGAGCGATTACAGCTAAAAAAGACAGTTCAATGTGAATATTTGGATTTAAATTTAAGTAAAAAATACATAAATGCCAGAGTGGTAAATTGGACAATGGTGAAAGAAGCATTGACTAATTCTGAGTAATGGAAAGAGTGAGGTTGTCTAGTCAAAGAGTGGGGGGTCTTGGGTTTTTTTGTAATCATTCCAATTCAAGTTTGAGCCAGGACACTTCCCAAAAAAAAATTAATGTTCGGGCAAGGACTTGAATAACTGGTGGAGATGCCCTTAACGAAGCTTATTCCTTCAAAACCGTACTTCAAGTCTCCAACATAACGAATGGAACCTATCCAATCATAATTCATTTTGACTCTTCAAAATGAATATTCCATTTTGGTTCTTCATATGTGAAGACCCCTTCAAATTATGATAATTGTTCTCCATAATTTGATTAAACTGTCATAAAAGCAGCACCATTAAGAAGGTATCAACGATACCTGTAAAATCTATATTTGACATATTTGATAAGTATCTGAAAATTTTATAATCTAAATTTTATAGGGAAGGTGAGAGAGGCAGTTGAGTTTTGGTTATCATTTGTGGTTGGAGTTTGAATGGATAGTAAGAATCTCTAAATGTGCTTTTTGAGTAAACAATGATATTTTCATCCTTCAAGACTAAGATCTGGGTTTTGGAGATGCTCCCCAAAATAAAAGGCCATATCAGAAGATTCTTATTCACAATCCAATCAGAAGATTCTCATTCATTAGTTTAGTAGTATCTTTTTGTGGTGTGGGGAGAAACGAAATTGTTGAGTATGGTAGGTGGACAGTCTTGATGGTGACAGAAATTTTGCACTGTTCTTCGCATGTAATGTTTTCTAGTGCCGAGAACCATAGCTTTTAGAATGGTTAACTTCGATGGAGGTGATGTTGGAAGACTGCATAGGAATGGTATTTTGTGCTCTGAACACAAAGTAATGCACAAATGCACAGTAATGTGTAGGTTTCGATAGGAGATGAAAGGTTGAAGGGCTTATGATTGGAAAAAGGGTCACAATTGGCTGCATGTAAGAAGTTGGTTGTCCTCAATTCGAGAAAATGCTCTTTGAATTCCATGTATCAACTACTAAAGAGGTTTAGGTTGTTGGAATAACAGGTTATGCATTGGGAACTAATATATGGAACGGATATTTCTTACTGTAGTTTTCGGTAAGGTTTAACACTTGATGAAGTGTTATCTAGTCAGCTATAATTATTACTATTATTTCCAAATGACCAAATCGGTGGTGGAAGAGTTTTAGTTGGGCATTAAACGAAACCAAACCAAAGTGAGCCTAGTGTACTGTTCAACGTGGGTTGGCTGTTTTGTGACCGTTGTTCTTTTCCTTTTCTTTGAGTATGGGAGATGTATTAGTGAATGCTTCCTTGTGCTATTCCTCACTGTACTAGTGCCACCACAAGTGATGGATGCATCCATGGCTTTAGCTTATTGAAGCATTGGGTTTAATGGAAAAGAAGATGTTTACCAGTCTGGAATGGTAATATCCCTTGCTTTGAAGGTATATATGATTTCAAATGATACTCTTTAGCAGTGTTTATTTCTTTCTTTCGCAACCTGGGAACTTGCCCTGGGCATCGCCACGTTGAACCTAACCGGAATGGTAAACATGTGGTCAGGATATTATTTGGTTGCGGTTGGTAGGAAGCATTGTATACTTATCCGTACTGGAATGATGCCTCATTATCATTTTGTCTTGTTAATTGTAATCTTCCCCTCTTTATAGTCGGTTGTATATACTCTGTTTTTCCAACTGGGTCCCTTCTTTCTTTCTTTCTTTCTTTTTTTCAAATTGGAGGCTGTTTCATTGATACTTTGGTTCCTGTACTACTTTTGTTGTTTTTGATCAACTTCATCATTGGATGTTGCAGCTACCATTGGATAAAACGTAGAGGAAGACCTGCTCCGAGGGAGACTGCTCCTATTGTTGTATCTAATCATGTATCTTATATTGAACCTATTTTCTTCTTCTACGAATTGTTTCCCACCATTGTTGCATCTGAGTCCCATGATTCCATACCTGTTGTTGGGACCATTATTAGAGCAATGCAGGTAATCTTGTTAAGATTCTGCATAATAAGATCATTTATTTTGTTGTTGATGCTTAATGACATCGCTTGGTGAATTTAGTGCCGTTGGTTTTCAGATTTAGTTATGTGCATTTGATTTAACAATCTCATTTATCTATCTTTCCTTTTCTCATTGTTCTGTGTTCTTAGGTTATATACGTTAATAGGTTCTCCCCATCATCAAGGAAGCATGCTGTTAGTGAAATAAAGGTAATGAAGTTCTGTTTCTTCACTATCAATTCATTCTATTTCTTTTTCACTTGCTGAACTCCAACACTAGTTCTTCTAGTCATTCTGGGTAATAACCTGATTTAACAAGCAATTGTCGTTTCGGTCCTTGCTTCGTTGTAGCGGTTGACTGTTATTAATCACTTTAATCATGATGACAAAATCATCTGTCTTTGGTTGCTTAACTTTGCATTCTGCTTGCGTGGTAAAATTCAAGCGTCTAATTTCTGTTCTATTGTGAACTGCAATTTTTAGTTTAATTTAAGCCAGTTGACCACCAAATATGCAATACTTAATCAAATGAATGAATATCATACATTCATGTCAAAAGCTAGTGTTTTGTGCTGTCTGCACAAATCCTCAATGAATCGAACTGTATAGTTTCAAAGCTGGCCTGTATTTTCACGGATAGATTAGAAAGTGATATCGGAACTTTATCTACATCTGGTTTTGCTAGATATCTCCGTTTCCATGGTTATAATTCTTGTTAGTGAGGAAATTTTGGGTGGCTAAATGAAGGAACCATAACATGTGCAGCACCGCCAACTGCCAGAAATCAACCATCCACATGTAATGTGTCAACTATGATAGTTTTGTGCCAAAGTCAGAAGCTAAGAATATGTAAGGGGGGCATGGAATACATATGGTCGGTGAGAAATTCAGAAAATTCTAACATAGCTCATTCACAAGATAAGTGGGTGAAATCTGTAACTGAAATAATGGTTACAATTTGTAAATGTCTAGAAGAAATTGATCGTGTATTCTTTGCTGTAAGAGCTGACTCCAAAATCAGAAATTGATTTACACCGATATTATTGTGTACATGTATCTGTAGACAGTAGACAAAAAATGAGAATTTATTTGCACATGCACATGGTCTTGTATGTGGGTATATGTTGCAACAACGGTGTGTGGGGCTGCAAACAAGCCAAATTGAGCAGGGCTTTAGACTGTTCAGGTTGGCTTGTTAAGTTATTAGCGAACTTGAGCTCACTGAAAATTAGACGAACTGAGTTCGAGCAGAATTGGCCTAGGCTTGAGTCGAGTTCGAGCTTGTTCACAAGCCTTAAAGAGCAAGAGAAATCATATATTTATGCATGCATATAGGTCTAGAGCTGCAAATAAATTTTTTGATGTGCATAAATAAGTTCATACATATTGTAAATTATTAAAATTATCCATATAGACAAGTTATAATTTTTTTTTATTTACCTTGTACATGTATAAGTTTATACATGAATTTTCATTATATGCATATACTCTATGTTCGTGATCCTAATCGAGCCAAATGCTGTTAGGCTTAGGCTTGGCTCATTTATGAAGGAGCCTCAATTTGAGGCTCAGGTTCGGTTTGTTTAATAGATGAATCTAGCCTGAACAAGCCTTTACTGGGTCAAGCCTCAAGCAGTTCGCGAATAGCTCGGTTCATTTGCAGCCCTATGCATGTGGATGCATAGTGGCTGAATCATGCACTGGATGAGGCTTGTCTTTTGAGTTGTTTTGTGGTGGCGACATTTGATTCCTGCTTTTTTACCCCAAACTGCTGGAGCATGACATTGTCGAATTCATTGACCGAGTGTATAGCTATGGTTGCTAGTTTTTTTTTTTTTTGTCGCATGGCTAGTATTACGACTTCAATCTATAAGCAATTTGATACAGATATGTGCTTTCGAGGATCTGAATACAGAGAAAGGCTTCTTCTGGAAGATTTCCTCGTTTGCTTCTATTTCCTGAGGGAACGACAACAAATGGAAGACTCCTTATGTCTTTCCAACTTGGAGCATTTATCCCTGGTTACCCAATCCAGCCGGTGGTTGTTCGTTATCCTTATGTACACTTTGATCAATCCTGGTAGGAATTTCCTTTATCTGAAACATTGCTGTTGTGTTTTGAAATGTCTTATCTAACTTGATTCAGCTGGCCTGCTATTTTGTTCAGGGGAAATATTGCTTTGGCGAAGCTCATGTTTAGAATGTTCACCCAGTTTCACAATTTCATGGAGGTATGCCATGGCCAAAGTAGTTCCCCCAGCTCCAGTCACTCTAGCTGGTCAATTACTTATTTATTGATTGCATAGTTTGCATATTATG
Source organism: Rhododendron vialii (assembly GCF_030253575.1). Classification (NCBI taxonomy): domain Eukaryota; kingdom Viridiplantae; phylum Streptophyta; class Magnoliopsida; order Ericales; family Ericaceae; genus Rhododendron; species Rhododendron vialii. Next base: position 23,268,681 of record NC_080557.1, on the reverse strand, counting down.
GGAATCTAGTTTAGCAGCTTTAGCTTGTCTTCTTTTCTTTTTCTTTTTTTCTTTTTTTTTTTCTGGGGATATCTGAGAAAAAGGTGTGATGGAAAATATATCAAGGTTGTTTAGCAATGCCCAATTACTATATGGTTTCTGATTTAGATGGCCATATGAAAGGTTAGTTGTAGAAGTGCAGATATGACTCTTCCGCTTCTTTCCAGTCATGTTAATTACTAGCGACATTTTTTTTTTCAAAGGCACCATCAACACAAAGCCATCGATCCAACCTATCTCAACAATTCCAGCAAAATTTCTTTGCATGGAGACAACATCGTTGTGATTTGCGATATAGAATAAAAGTGGCTTAGTACTTTCATAACCTTTCTTGAGTTCTCCATCCACGTCGTTGTCATTTTTCTTTTCTTTTCTACCCGGGGTGCGTGGGTTCAGTTCCTAGAAAGAACTACGCTGGTTTTCAGGAGAGTATTTTCTCTATCCTGATATTTTGTTCATTCCGTAAACCTTTCCTTGGAAAAAACTATGAGACAAAGTTGTCATTGTAAACTAGGTTTGCTTCTGATATTCTCTTTTCAGTAAACAGGCTGATAGATCTAGTCTTTGTATTAGCCATTGTAACTTTCCCTTAGTTTTTGCACTTCGAGACCAATGTGTCAAATCTGGTAGGTTGGTGGTTCATACCTTGCCGTAAATGTAATATGTTTTAACATAGAAGATTTTAATTCTTAGATGCTGAAAGTCAGTGTGCTGTTTCTTTCAGTACATAAGTATCTACAACACCACTTAGAGGAAAAAAATTTGAGTGTAGTTAACTTTTGGTTATATCTTATTTCTGCACTGAGTAAGTTTTGCGAAGATAAGTGAGGTCCACTTAAATCTTAAATCGAAATGAACCGCAAAGCTCCGGAAATGCCCAGACAATATTAGAGTGTCAGGCTATCTGAAAGATGGTGAGGCATAAAGTGAAACAACAGATAAAATGCACCTTTGCGAGACACATTCTAACTCATCGCCTTCGAAATCTTATGCACCTATGGTTCTTCAATATTGAAAGAGAAATATAACAAAGAGTCAAAGAGGGCTTTGTTCGCAAAATTAATTACTTTGTAAATTATTTTTTCTTTCTTATTACGGTACCTAGAGTTGCAGTTGCCCACGCACATTCATGTCACAAATTATCTTTCTCCATACGACATCATTCCGTGTGACGGAGTTGAATAATTTTGAAATGGGAGAGGTAGGTTTCTTTGATTATGGGAGCCATCCTATTGACTTTGCTAATTGGAGCCGATCTATTTACTTTGGTAACTTTTTTGACAAGTCAAAGTAACTTATGAATGGTACAATAAACACCTACTTTGACTCTTAATAGCTACTTTGCCTTTTCAGTCTATGGTAGATTGACCGACGCGGTAGTTAAGAGGACTGATATGGTTACCTTAGAGGCGGTAGTTCGAAACTGAGCGGAGGGGTAGACCAAAATTGAGAGGCGGTAGTTTGAAAGTATATGGGTTTTCTTTGAATATTATGGTTACATGATGCCTCGATAGAGCTCAATGGAGAATATGGATTCATGTAACCGACCCCAATTGGTTGTTACTTAAAGGCTCGATTTGGTTTTGTTAGGTTAGGTATGGCTGCCAAAGATCATGGAAAATGCTGTAGTTGGTTCTATCTATCCTGCAGATATTATCCTAGGGCTAGAATCTGAATCTGGACCTTATGCGTTTGTCTGTATTGCATAGATCGTGGCAGACTTCACTTATGATATGTCAGCTACGTATGCATAATGAATGAGAACAACCACATATATAATTTGAATTTTGGTTTCTGCCCGTTTCTGGGCAGGGGCAGACCATTTTAGGGGCCTGTGGGGGCACGACCCCCACTCAATTTTGTAGAATTACGTTAACACCTTATAAATTTTAATTATACCTACTCTAAATTCCCTTTATCTGCATATATGTCAGACTATTTCTTAGAGTGCTAAATTTTCACACCCTCTTTTTGTGCAAACACAACCCCTTCTGCTAATTATAAGGTGAAGTCACAGATGTAGTCACCAGTATGTATTATTCTAATTTTACCGACAAAACATATGCATTAATTTAAGGAGTTATAAACGTATGGGTTAAGTTTACTTAAACAAGACAAGAATAACAACTCGAAATGATGAGTGAATTAACTACTGTTCTTCTTATGAAAATGATTTCATTGTTGTAACTAATATGTGCCCCCACTAATGCAAATTTCTGGGCCCGCCACTGCTTGTATGTTTGTACAAAGTTGATTGAGTCTGTTTATGAAATCGTGCAGGTTGAGTATCTTCCTGTTATTTCAACCCTCAAAAATCAGAAGGAAAATGCAGTCCGTTTTGCTGAGAAGGTGAGTTCACAATGTTTGATTTATTTTTGCTGCCTTTTGGTTTAAATTTATATTGGACATTAAGCTTGTCCCTGCACTCAATGTTTCCTTCCTGTGCTAGATGTTATACACAAGCTTGGTTCACTCACTATCTTATTTCCTAGGCTTCGTCTCATATGGAATGCAGAGGCATTTGACCTTTAAGAGATTATGTAATTGTGTTTCCGTGGTGGCAATTCTCCTTTTTTACTGCATCTGTCTACAAACACCAGTCAATCTCATCCTTGTCTATGGATAGTCAGTATATATGTTTATGCTCTTGAACTATCATTCTATGTCAAAAGCTTTGCGTTCATGGTTTGTTTGCTCTTGGTTCCAAAAGAATGCCACATGGTACCAAATCTAATTCGGTTCAAAGCTTCAACTGCATGAGCACCAGCTTTTATGATTTATATGTGAGTTGCACAGTGTTGGTAAAAGCACCCTTAGTGCAGAATAACATTAGAGCTTTTCGGAGTTAAAGGAAAGCACATTCAGAAAAGCGCAATTAATGCACGTTTTTGGCGCTTTTGTTTTTAATAATCTTACGGGCTATAGTTGGATATAGAAGGACAAATAACTACAATGGATTAGATCGTAATTATATTGCCGGGCCCTTGATATCGTTGTACAAACACCTATGTCGTGGTTTCATACACGAGTAACACGACATACATGGAAACGCTAATTCGGAGTGAAAAAGCTTTAGAAGGAGAAATAGAAGTTAATGAATGTAATTAAAGGAATCTGGCGCAGCTTGGTAGCTTGTTTGTTCACTCTAGGCTTGCATGCATTTCTTATGTTAGGCATAGATGCCAATAATTACCATTCTAGTGCTTTTTGGTCTTTGCTGGTTGAGTATATTTTTATTTAAACCACGTACATCATTATTACCAGGTCTATAAAAAAATCATTAGTTGTGACTGTTTTTGTAAAAGCACAAGAGGGATTAGATGCAAACTATATTTGAATATAGTATGATTAGTTGGTAAGTTGATGGTCGTATGATCCATCGGTAATTATTTGCAGATCACTTCATTATAGTTTTAGTAACAGAATAAGCCTTTGGTAAATTTGCACCCTACAACCTTCTTACAGTTTCCTCAAGAGTAACTATTTTTATTTTAGGCACACACTTAGCTTTGGACCTAGGCTGTATTCAGCCTTTTTGCACAAGTACACTTAACGCTTTCACCATCACGGTATTATGTAACTTCAAAAAATCTTTGCTGCTTGGCTCTTCTTAGCCTTTGCACTTTTTTCAATTTTCCATGCTTTTTGTGGCAGCTTTCTTTGTCTTGCTTTTTTACTTTAGGTGTTTCTTTTTAAGGTGGTATATGTAGCGGATTGCTATTTTGTTATCGTGTTGATCCTGTAACAGATGCACTTCATGTGGAATCTTTCTTGATTTTCCTTGTGAGCTGCCTTGTATATATACCATGCTCGTCAAGTTGTTTTTCTAGATTATTGGACTAAAAGTTATCACTTCAACCTGACTGAAATGTGCAGACTGGCCATGCTATTGCTACTTCTCTTAATGTCATGAAAACATCTTATTCCTATGGAGACTTTATGCTGCTTGCAAAAGCTTCCGAGTCCAAACAGGTAAACTTTTCTTGCCCCATTCGTAGCGCCTTTTACTATTCTTGTTGCTAGTAGGTATGCATTAGTTGCCCTGTACTATATCCATGTAGTAATGTGCTTGTGGAGTGAGTTTGTTTCGTATTTTTTCTGAATTGTATCCGATTGACAACTCACAGATATCATTTTATCTTTTGACCTGGTTCTCTATCGTAGGTTTCTTTTATCTAAAGAGTTATTTGAGGGCTCTAGGCTTTTCCAATGAGAGTTATTGGACATCCTAAATCATTGTATTCTCTGCTTATAGTAGTGAGATTCCTCTGCTAATCTTTGAAGTTTAGACATTGGGTTTTAGCAGAACCACTTAAATTTCTTATGTTCTTTTTGGGATTGTTTTGCTACTATTCTATTCTATGTTCTTTGCATGATTGCTCTGTTTCTGTTGGCGATTTCTGGTTCTGTCACGGCAACTTGATTTCAGCCCTGAAACAAAGTTTGAGGGCTTTTGGCCAATGAACTGTTAATGTTACCTGAGGGTGCAATGATGCATGTAACTTATTTTCCTTGAACGCACCATTTCGTCAAAATTTTGAATGAACTTGTATGTATGCCATTTTCTAATAATCAATAAAGCTATATTCTTTTGAATATCCGGAGCATTTTCTTTATTCTACAGTCTACTGTTGCATAATTCTTTGGGTCTCATAGGGTATTGTTCTACCTTTTGGTATTGACAATCATCCTTTTTATGCAGGAAAACCCCAGACTTTATATGGTCGAAATGGCAATGGTGGAATCGGTGAGCTTTTTGTTGAATGATTATTCAACTAACATACTAAATTTGTTGTGATGTGCATAAACTACTTTAGATTCATATCTCCGCATTGTTAAATGTTACTGTTCAAAATTCTTCGCAATTTTGGATATTCAACTATTCTCATGAATATGAATCTTGCTTTTTTGTATGTTTGTTTGCCATCGAATTATAGCCATATCTAAGATGCAATGCCACCATTACATAGCCTACTGCTCATTCTGCTCAAGATGAGAGGCATGCTGTAATTGTTGAATCCTTAATGGAACACATGGGTATGCATAGTCTCTTTCCGGATAAAAATTAATGTATTGTTTGTATGTCACAGTCCTAACCATTCTATTTTGAAGTTGTATTTTACAACATTTAGTTGTTCTCTGGGCTGACCAAATTGTTTATGAGGCTGAAATTATCTCTGCTCTCTGCGATGAATTTTATTTTAACATTAAAGAAAACTTTGTCATATACTATTGCACTATACTTAATAACATAAATTGAGAATCTTTTTCGTCCTTTTCGTTATTTTGAGGTGAAACTAGTGTGTAGTTCTATTATGCGTGCAATACACATTCGGAGAAAAAGAAATATGCTGGTATATCTTTGCGTAGGAACTATGAAAACAAGCTTTATATACTCCTATTACACAATTCCCTCTCAAGATTCAAGAAGAAATGAAGTGCTCTTGTAACACGGGATTGTGTGATGAGTGGTTCTACACTTTCAGCTTCTCTTTTGAAAAGCCAGAGAAGTGCTGTCGAGATCTATTTAAAATAAGGTTCTATGGGTTTAAACAGATGTTATTAATCCTACTGGGCTGTAAATTCCATAATCGTCACAAAAACTGTAGACTCAACACTCAGTTCTGTACCTTGTAAATTACCATGTTGTCTTGGACTGTTCCGGTAATACCAACTGTTTCTTGCCTGTTCCGGCAATTTTCTGGACAAAACTGGTATGAAAGAAAAACCACGTACAACTTTTCCATACAGGTAAACCCATTGGACACAAATGTATTACCTTTCCCCTGTGTGTATGTGCATGTGTGCGTGCATGTGTATTCCAATACCAAAAAGAAGACGCAAATTTTTGGGGTGGGATTGTACTGTGGACACCATTTTACTATCAACATTAAAAAAATAAAATCCGTATTTACTTTCTATTCATAGCTAATATCATTCTAAAACCTCAACTGCATTTGTGATGTGAACATGTTACTTGGCAAAAGGAAAAGCTACTAACTAATTTTACGTACTGTATTAATGTCAGTACATGTGAATATATATTTTTTTGTTTGAACAGTGAAGCAAAAAGTTTTATTGATAAGAAAAAAAAAAGATTACAAAGCAAAGCTCAAGTTGGCAAGAAACCAACAGAGCACCCAATGGGCCAAGCCCAGATCGCCAAAAGGGTCTAAATAGGTAAAAAACAGCAATAAAGCCCACAAGAAACCCAAAACTCAAATACAACAATTAAGCCCAAAACACCGAAACCCTAACCCAAAAACTAAAAGGCATAACCCAGAGACAACATGGGCTAGCCTAAACAGCAACCCTACCCACCACCAACCGCGGCCACCTGGAGTGAGACGGGCCGTTGCCACCACCGTCCCCGGAGCCCGGGGAACAAGCCCCTGTTGCTACCTCGGAGAACGGCCTGGCCACCCCACCACAGGCCGCCCCACCACAACCCACCCACAGCCACCAACACCACACTTCACCAGCAACCACCACTGCCAGCTGCCAAAAAAGCAGCCATCCACAGCGCCAATCACCACCACCATCCACAGATCCTGATTAACCAATACTATTTAATACTTTACTCAAAAAGACTTACTTGCTTAGAATACTATTTAAATATTTAATAGACGGTGTGACGAAATATACCGCTTCTAGTCTGCACCACTCCAATAACAATACCCTGACCTGTATGAGATCGGCAACTTTGGCTTAAACCTCTTCTTCCATCATCATCAGTTAAGGAGGGGCACAAAGTCTACTGTTTGTGTTTTGGGTTTAGGAAAAGATTTTTGTCCACGCGGTCTCTGTCAAAATAAATGCAGAAGACCTAGCATTTTTTCGTATTTCAGAGATACAGCTTGTTATTACAAAGAAACACTTTAAACGCTGAGTTGATGCATCATACTTGCCTTGGAGTGGGGGGTTGCTTACCTCAGCAGAGTAGTACTACGCCCATTAGTATTGCGTGTGATGTAAACAATGGGACAAAAAGTGGCAAAAGTTAAACTGTGTTGGGATGTCACTATGCACAATCCCACATCTATCACCCCAAACCTGAGTCTTTTCTTCTCTTGAAATTCATATGGATTGAAGCTTCTTCTCAAACAAAGCATTATGGTTGCAGCTGCATCATTGCAGCTAGCAACAGGCTACAGGTTTCATTCGATTTCTTGTGGATGATGGAAAAACCAGCAAGCTACGGCTTCCCCTTTTTATTAAAAGAAAAAAGAGATTCCATATTGCACAAATTGCAGTTTCAATAAATTTGTATGCCAACACTGTATCTGGTGTGGGTTATTCCGTGTGACCGATCTTGATTTCATAACTGTGGCAGTGTAAAAATGGTTGAATGTGGAATTCATTTTGAAGTTGCGAATTTACTTTTCCATTCATGAATACAACATATTTACTTACTGGCACTCTAGCGAGCTGTCTCCCACCTGTTATGGCAAACAAAGTGTCTTAGGCAATGCCTCTTCCCTCTTTTGGTCACTTGGTTTGTGTTGAATGTGTTTTATTGACGGGATAATTCACACAATTTCTGCATTTGTTAAATGCTTTTGAAATAGGAATTCCATAATTTGTATGCGATCTTATGAGATAAAAGCCATCCATTGATCCTTATCTGAACTAATGGTCACTTTTTATTTGTTTTGCGGTAGTATCGTGTATGTATTATCTGAATTTTATACTAGTTAATATTAAGTATGTTACTACATCTCATGTGCCAGATGTTCCATTTAAGCAGTATGGAGGCTGTGGACTTTCTGGATACATTTCTTTCCATGAATCCAGATACCAGGTATGGTCTGGGCATTAATTTTAGCAAATGTTCTATATATGCCCTGATTTCTTTGGTAAGGAACCATTTATGAACTGGTTCGGAACTGCTTGAATTTCGCATTTGGTGATTAAATCTCTAAACACGCTTTGTGCGTCCCGGTTAAAGTATATTGACATTGACATGCTTTCTTTCTTATGGCTGTCCAAATGCATCTAATTCATAAGTGCTTAAGTTAGTGGCAATGCAACTTATCTCACGTTTTTTTACTTGTTCACAGTGGACATGTTAAAATAGATGACTTCTTCAGGGTTCTGAGATTGAAGACTTGCAGCTTTACTGAAAGGGTCAGTTGCGAAGTATTGTGTAATAATTTTTCATGTAACATACTGATCAAAAATATGAATGCTAGTTTCATTTTTGGCCTCACCGTGCCTGAAAGACCTTTTCTATTTTTCCTTCTTTGCCCTTCTTTTCCTTTAACACCTTTGACTGGCAACTCAATTTGTTCTTTTTTTCTTACTTTTGTTATGGAACTGGAGAAACATGTTCAACTATAGTTATGCTTGCTAGATTTATAGTTTGCCTGATTTAATCGGAAAATTGTGTTATGCAGGATTAAATTGTTATGTCAAATTTCGTATTCTAATCAGTTTTTGGTAGATTTTTTGGAGTGTGCAGTCGTACCATTTGTCTTTGGGTCAATGTGTGGATCTCTGGTTAATAGATAATCCATGCTTCCTTCTTCTGAAGTTACTGCTCCGTAAACATTGCCATCAGATAGGCAGATGATGTAGTAACAATTTGGAAATGCTAATACATTTCTTATGCATCTGGACATGTGTAGTGAGAATCAAATTGAGGTTCGTGAAATTTTGGACACTAGTTATTTCACGATTCGACATTTTCTACTAGTGCGGGGAAAATCTTTAATCGTAAATTTGACGAATTCATGGTTTATCTACATTTCAGTTTGACCAATATCTAAAAAGTAAATTATAAGTTGCCAAAGGTATAATGGGAGGAGACAAGTCGAGTTGGGTGTCACTGTGTGTGCTTGTCCTGAGTACATAAATCAAATTATTTTAGGTTTTGTTGGATTTCCGTACTCATAATGTACTGTACCCACATGCCATACCAGTGCTCGTGCTTCATAGCTGTTGACACATTTTTGTGAAGGAATGATCAGAATTTGTAACTATAGATGTGCAGCAAGGCCTTGTGTCTAGATGGACAGACACAAAACATTTTTCATTGAAAAAAAGCAGATATATATATATATATATATATATATGTTAGGAAATTGATTGTTTATGCCTTATTGTATAGAATCTAAGGCTTATGGGAGTCTGTTTGATTGCTGCTTGTGGCATACTGTTTAAAGCAATTGTAATTTTCATCTACTTGATTTGGAAAGTTTTCATATTTTTGAAGTTATTGATCACTTCATTTTAACGGCCATCTAATAGAGATTATGCTATTTTGTAGATATTTGGGCTCCTTGATGTCGAGAAAAGGGGTGAAATAACATTCAAACAGGTAACCATCTCTCTCTCTCTCTCTCTCTCTCTCTCTCTCTAAGAGTGTGTGAGAGTGTGTGCGCAAGCAGCACGCAACATACAACATGCATAATATGTAACTGCTCTTTTTGGATTCACACAATGGACAGACCAGCATGCAATACATTTGCCCAGCTTGAGATCAGCTTCTTCCATGTTGGTATTCAAGTTGTAGAAACTTTATTTACTGTCTTTGGGAAAATATATGGGTAAATCATAATCCTTAGGTTTTACGATTGCTTAAATTAGAGCACTCGCTTCTTCATGACAGCACAAGAGCTGAAGCTGGTCCATTGGCTTAGGAAAGGCAGATGTATAAAATCGGTTGACTTGAGTTCTCAAATGCATGTTTCTGAGGGTTATGAATTTGATAGTGGTGAACTGACTCATCGAATTGTTCCTTTGGCAATTACAAAAAATTAGTTTTCCTAAAGTAGAAATGAAACACAATGTGCTCAAATTGCCACCTTGACACATGCTTAATTGGCAACGGCTTTTGCTTTTTCTTGCTTTGCATTTGTCATATGTAGTTCAGATATTGGAGTTGGGAAGCCATGTGGATGAATTGGAGCAAATGGTCCACTTTCTAAAATTTATTGTCTTCGTTATTGTTATTTGAAGTTACTTGTGTATGTCATTTTTGCTATTTTATCTCGCCTAGGTGCACCTCGCTTCTATAAGCCCGCAGCTTGTGCCTTGACCCCAACAGGCCATTGCACCTCTCGCCCTAAATAACCATGGATAAAAGTCATGATGATGTTATAATTGCTTCTTGCCGGGGGAGAAGAAAAGGAAAGTGAAAAGATAGCACATGAAACTCAAAAGAAAGACGCTAATTTTCCCCCACTTTTTTTGGTATGTAAGTACAATGAACAAATATCTTTTGACAAATTCCATGTTTGATTACCCACTCAAGGTGAAGCTATGGAAAATGTGTCAACATTTTTAGGTGGACAATTGGGCGTACACCTAGGAAACATATAAAGAAGAAACGTATATAATTATTGAAGTTTACGGTAGAACATGTGCATTATTTCTAATACCATACATGAATGGTGTATGACATCTTGTCGACATAGTTTGTCTTACATCATGAAAGAATATTGAGAAACATGAACATTTTGCTGTGTTTCCGCATCGTTGTCATGGAAATTAGATGGCATCTTGTCGACACAGTTACTCTTACATCATGGAAGAATATTGAGAAACATGACCATTTTGCAGTGTTTCTGCGTCGTTGTCATGGAAATTAGATGAACCCTAGTCCATGTAACATGCGCAGATGAATCATTGTCTTTTTTCCCCTGGTAACTGAGCAATTTATTAGAAAGTACAAAGTCATGAGGGAAACACCTTTCAATCGACAGAAACCTAACAAAACCAGCTTATTGATGCCAATTTTGTCTACTAGGCCAATATAAGGCATTGCTTTCTAATGGATGGAAAAACTATTTGTTGCAGTTCCTATTTTGGTCAGCTCATGTCCTAAAGAAACCATTATTTAGACAAGCCTGTGAGTTTGCCTTCAACGAGTGTCACACTGATGGAAATCAATACATTTCAGAGCAAGAAGTATGTCTCTTTCTTTAATTTTTTGATTACCCCTAGTATTGTTTATACTTGGATAAGCTTTTAAGTTGTATAATATTGGTTGGCGAATGCATTTGGCACAGTTAGGAGATTCCATTAAGCTGTCGATTCCAAACTTGGAGCAATATGAGGTGAGTGAACGACAGTCTTCCTGGTTCAATGGCAATATCGTGGTAATACTTAACTAGTGTAGAATAATAGATGAATGTTACATTTGCAGATTCATGACCTTGCCAACTTATTTGACAACGACCATGACGGAAGGATCAGCAGGGAAGATTTCTTTGCCTGTTTAAGGAGAAATCCGCTGCTCATTGCACTCTTCTCGCTGCTGTTAATACACAAGAACTTTCAGCCCTCACTAAAGGAGGTGGTGTGATGTGGTAACCAAGCTGGGTTAGTTTTTGTTGCAAGTTTTGGTTCTTTGGAACAGTTTGGCTCTTTCACATAGGAGCGGAATGAGGCACATCGTAACGATTTGTGGCTGTGTTTTGAATTTTGCAGCATTGTTATAAATGGGCTGACATGTTAAATATTTTACTCCATATAATATCTTTGCTTCTTATGTGGCTCCTCGCGTAGTATTTTTGGATCTCATTATATTTTGAAAGAATTCATGTAATGTTGGTCGTCATATTGTATTTTTAATGTTTTAGGTTTTGTTGAAAATCTTATCCCACAGAGATTTTATTTTGGCAAGAGTCTTTTCAGAATTTGGACCAATAATTGCTGGAATGGACGATTGATTGAATTACAGAGGCTTTTATATGATTCAACTACGGAGAAGCAGGTCCTTGTCGATATGAAGTTTGTTTACATGCGGTTATGGTGGGCCATACTAGAGTAAACCAAGTATTATCTTTGGGTCTGGGTGATTATTATCCTAAAGAGCGAAAAGGGTGGAAAATGGAGTAAAAGAAAAACGAAAATATATATGTTTCTACATACTCATATATTTCTTGTAGGTGCTAACGGAAATGATAACAGAGGGGAATGTATTATTATTATTATTATTACTACTACTACTACTGTGGTTATTGTTATTCTTCTTATTATCACTATAAGACGTGAATTTAGACTCATTAAAAATTTCTATTTAAACTTCCAAGATCACACAAGTCAAGTTATTGTGAGAGGGACTTCAATAAAAGGTCTTCAAATATTTAGAGAAAACCTTAAATTATTGGCTACTTAAGCAAATTATTTTGTAGTAAACTTGGTATGGCTAGACTAGTGCATCTATTACAAGTGAGTTATTTATTGAGTCCTGCTACATACACAGCAGATCTATGCACATATTTCGTTGTGGGGCCCACCACGGGTCCCACACAAATCATCCGAGCCGTTCATTAAATGTAAAACATTTTTTCAAGGGTCCCCGTAGAAAATAAGCTCAATCCGATACCAATAGGTGCTTCATCCAACCATTTAACTTTTCATTCAGATTTTCGGATAATGAAAAGTTATATGGTTGGATCGAGCACCTATAGGTATTGGATTGAGCTTATTTTTTACGGGAACATTTGAAAAAATGTTTTACATTTAATGAACGGCTCGGATGATTTGTATGGGACCCGTGGTGGGCCCCACAACAAAATCTGTGCACAATCTGTGCACAGATTTGCTGTGTGTGTAGACTTTCTGTTATTTATACCCATAATTCTTCTTATGACTAGATCCAGTTTTTCAATCCGTGCGGAAGGAAAATGAATTTCACTTTTTTGGGGTGGGGGCACCAAAAGATTCATTCTTTTTGAATCAAGTACCGAAATAACCATAAATCGCGCAAATAAACTCAAACCAGGGTTTTTCTTGTGGCTTTGATATTATCATAAACCATTTAATCAATGAAATGTTATGTTATGTTGGAACCAACATTTCACTAGACACTTAAAAAAATATTTCATAGTTTCCGATCAAATTTTAATAATCCGAGTTGTTCAATGTGATCAGACCGTAATTTTAAGAGTACTCGCAAGAAATCAGCAAAACAAAAGACTGAAAAGGGCTTGATCTGAGCAGTTTTTAGCTTAGATTTGATGAACTGTTCAATTAAAAACTACTCAAAACAAGCACTTTCTGATCATATCTTTTGCTAATTTCTTGCGGGCACCCTTAAAATCATATTCTGCACACATTGAACGGTTCGGATCATAAAAATTTGATTGGGAACTATGTGATTGAAATTTGGGGTATTTTTTTTAGGTGTTTAATGGGGAAATTTTATAAATGGTCCCTCTAATTTGCACGAATTCTCATTTTCGTCCCTCTAATATTAATTGTATCAATTTTAACCCTATAATTTTCATTCCATCTCAATTTCGTCCCTCTCCCTGACGCCGTCAATTAAACAAACAGAATTGAAGGGCAAAATTGTCATTTTCTCTCATAGAGGGACTAAATTGAGATTTTATGTAAACCAAAGGGACTATTTTTAAAATTATACATTTTACTTTCGTTTTTTGTAAATAAAATAAAATAAAACCATAAGTAATGTATTTGATAACTAAATTATTTTTTATTGGGTAATTGAACTATATTGAAAAAATTTACTCCCTCCGTCCCATAATATTTGTCCGGTCCGCGAAATGAGGACTACAAAATAATGCATTTCTTTCGAGAAAAAATTTAAATTTTTTTCATAAGTTAAAAGAACTTGTCGAGATCTAGTAAATTGTTGAATTTTTTTTCAACTTTTCTCACAAAAATAGTATTATTTTTACGTCTCCGTTTTGCGGACCGAACAAATATTATGGGACGGAGGGAGTATATTTCATTACACATTACAAAAATATTAAAAAATGCACAAATCAACCCCTTAGCTAATGTCTTTGGATCATCTTATAATCTCTTTATTTTTTCACCCGATAAAAAAAATGTTCGAAATCCATGTTTATTTGTTATTTGAGTGATCTTATGAGTAAGTCCCAAAATAAATACACTTGTACCCATATTTTAATTTATTTGATCTCTTAATATTCAATAGTGTTTCATTGCCTAATTAAACACAATTACAAGATTTTTAAATACTACTGAACAACTTTTTCTTTTTAATCATGTGACAAAGAAAATAACGGGAGTGAAAATTCAATTGAAAAAAAAAAATACAATACCAAGACATTTAACATAGGGGTTGCTTTTCGAATTTTCTCATATTTTTTGTGATATATACAAGAAAAACTTTAAAAAAATTCAACATATTTTGATTATTCTATATGAAATGAGATGAGAAATATATTACATATGATGTATTTTAATTTATTTGCAAAAACAAAAGTAAAAAATAAAATTGTAGAAATAGTCCCTCTAGTTTGCATGAAATCTCAATTTAGTCCCTCTGTGAGGAGAAATGACAATTTTGTCCTCCAATTCCGTTTGTTTCATTAACGCCGTAAGCGAGAGGGATGAAATTGAGACAGAATGCAAATTATAGGGCTAAAAGTAACATAATTAATACTAGAGGGATGAAAATGAGAATTCATGCAAACTAGAGGGACCATTTATAAAATTTACCCGTGTTTAATTGGTTGTTCGTGAAACCACCCCGTATATATATACAGTCATTTTCAAATGACGAGGTCGTTATTTTAACTAAAATAAGAACCTCCCCATTTCTCCCATTTTTCGTTCTAATTTTGATGATCTGAGCCACTCAATGTGTTCAAAATATGATTTTAAAGATACTTGCGTGAAATCAGCAAAAAAAAATGATCGGGAAGAGCTTCATCCAAGCAATTTTTATTTGAACCATTTGATAAAAAATAAACAAAAACTGCTTGAATGAAACCATTTCCGGACATTTTTTTTGCTGATTTTTCATGGGTACCCTTAAAATCACGTTCTGAAAATATTGAGCAGCTCGGATCATCGAAATTCTATCGGGAAAGGGAGGTCACATTTTATTAAGTTAAGGTAGTCTTTACGGGAAGTAAACTGATATACAGTCATTTTCAAATGAATATATGTCCACTTCTTATAAGGGCGCCCTTATTTTAGTTAAGTAAGGACATACCCTTTTCTCCATTTTTCCGACCAAATTTCAATGATCTGAAGCGCTCAATGTGTTCAGAACGTGATTCGTGTTTTTATCAAAAATTGATCCGATCAAGCCCATTCCCGGTCATTTTTTTTGCCGATTTTCTGGCGAGTGCCCTTAAAATCACTTTCTAAACACATTGAACAGCTCGGATCATCGAAATTTAATCGAAAAATGGGAGGTCCTTACCTTAATAAGTTAAGGGCGCCCTTATAAGAAGTTTTGTGTGTGTGTGTATATGTGTGTGTATATATATATGGGGCGGTTCCGGGGACCCTTAAAAAAAACCTCTAAAAAAATCTTCCAAATCTTAACCTCATAGTTTCCGATCGAATTTTGATGATCCGATCTGCTCAATGTGTTCAGAACGTGATTTAAGGGTGCCCGTGAGAAATTGGCAAAAAAAAAATAACCGGGAAGGACTTAATTTGAGCAGTTTTTTATTGAACCATTCACTAAAGTTCACTAAAAAACTGTTCGGATGAAGTCCTTTCCGGTCATTTTTTTTACTGATTTCTCACGGGTATCCTTAAAATCACGTTCTGATTATATTGAGCGGTTCGGATCATCGAAATTCAATCAAGAAAGGGAGGTCCGCATTTTATTAAAATGAGGTGGTGCTTACGGGAAGTGAATTGATATATAATAAGCAATTGGTAGCAATTGTGCTATGTCGTTCAAACGGGAATATGGTTTCTAATATAATAATCAAATTGGAAACATGAATAATTACAAAGTATAGTATTCTATTGTTAGTATTATATGTATAAACATATATGTATATATAGTTTACTAAAATGGGCAACCATTTACATCAACAAATCGAATGCTAAATCATGAAAGCATTCAAAATAAGGATAGAATGATTAAAGTTTACAAGGCACTTACTAAAACTGTCTGGATTCAATTGTTGAATCAGAAACAGTTCATGACTTGAAGGGTTACAAGTGGTTTAGTGGGTAGGAAAGCTGGAGTATATTCAAACTCAGCTATTGACTAGGTTGTTTTCAAAAGAAGCAGAGCTTCTAATTGACTCTAATACTGAACTTCACTATCTAACTTCACTTAACTTGACTTGTTTACTACATCATTCTCGGTTCCTTTTATAGAGTAAGGACCTAAGATTTACAAATGCTAGATGACTCAGCCATGTGACTAAAGTTGGTAACTTTTCTCTTTCGGTGGAGATGTGACTAAAGCAGGTGCTTGTTGTCATCTGAAGATGCTGACTGTCTCCACATTCGATGCTGAAATGACCAAAAGTAGAATTTTACTATTCTTCAAAAGCAGAAAGAACTTGCTTTTAGTAGTGCTTGTTGTCATGATGACTGGAAATAATTCTTCAGGCTATTGGCCAAATGAGTCCTGAGCATCCTGGAAAGGTGATCCATATGGATTTTTGTGGGATGTTGTTGTGGCTGATTCTTCTGAGGAATCATCATCCTCTTCTTGACTGGCTTGAGTTATTAGCTGCTGAGCTAACATTAATAATTGTGAGCACTTGATTTTTGACTTGGATTTTGAAGGTTTAGAAGAACTAGGTGTTGGGCTTCCAAGCTTGATAGTGGAAAATGTAGGTGAGCTTGGTTGTGGAAGAGATGCTACCTGCTTACTTGGTTGAATTTGTGCAACTTGAATTGGAACCTTGACTGGAGTTGGAACCTTGACTGGGAACTCTTCTTTGACTTGGTCAATGATTTGTTGATACTTATATGCATCCCACCATTTAACCAGATATTGGCGAGTAACTGTTTTGTTGACGATATTGTATCACCATTTGAAAATCCATGGAACTTTGTATTTTGCCATAAACAGTAAGAGAGCAGGAAATTGACTAGTGTGACTATTTACATGATACATGGAGGAAAAGTAATTGACTTGATCTATAAGCTCAAGTGGCAAGAGATCAGGAATGGCGCCATTTTGATTCCACTATCAAAAGAATCAGGATGGTATTACAGATTTGAACTTATGGTCAAATGAAAAGAATCAAGAATGGGTAAAAGATTCATTTTCATTAAGGATGACCTTAAACCAGGAATCAATATAGTCGTAATAACTATACTGAATCAGATGATTAGGAAGATCTCTGAGTAGAAATGGTGTCCCCATTCATCCAAGCTAACAACGTTGTGAATATACGGAGAATGGTAAATGACTTTATTTGGATTGACTCTGTTTGTAATGGGTTTTATTACAATAGATTTGTGATGTAGAAGAATATCCTTGTAAAACAAAAGTGTCTTGTCTGCATGAGCAAGAATGAAATGCCATTCAGGAGGGAAAAACACTTTTACTAGTTCAATTGGTTGTGAATATTTTTGTGGACTGGTTCAATGAAAAATAAGTTTGTGCTGACTGGTTTAAGAACATATTATGTGGTTCTTGCAGGGTAAGGGGACTTTAGTTGACTGGTTTGAATAGACAATGTTGAACAAAAAGGATCAACTGAAATATTTTGGCTGGATGCTACAACACTTTGACTGGATGATGGAGTATATGTTAATGCAGAATTGTACCTAGTTTTGAGAATTTGCCCAACAACTTGATACATGTTTGCTAAATCAGCTGGAAGAAGAACAAGCTGGTTTTTGTTGTTTTGAACTGGTTTCTTACTTTTTTCTACCATGGTTGAACTGCAAATATAATAATAATTATTGTTTACCAAATAAAAATTCTCTAGTAAGGAAATCAGGAATAGAATTTTGATCTCCTTTAATATATTCAATATCAAAATAAAAAATACTCAAAATGGACTACCATATGGCAAAGATTTGTTTACTGGCTATATTTTTAACATCTTTTTTTAAAACGTATTTTGTGCTTTTGCAATCAACTCTGACTAAAAACTTTTGATTTAATATATCATCTTGAAATTTAGAAATACATAACACCATTGCTAAAATTTCTTTTTTAATAGTACTATAATTGCTTTGTGCTTTATTCCAAAGACCAAAAGGGAAACGATCAATCCGTTCAGAATAAGTAGGAGACTTTTTGGAGAAGAATGCCACCATATCTAATATCGGAGGCATCTGTTTTAATGATCTTAAAGGAATTAACTGTAAGAATACATAGGCATGGCAATGTCTTAACATATTTTTTGATTTTCTGAACTACACAAGTATGTATGGATGACCAAGGAGGGGGGGTTGTCTCTTAGTCTCTCAAATAAGGGTTGACATGTTTTCCTAAGGTCTTTGTAGAATTATGCTATATAATTTAAGGATCCTAAAAATCTTTGTAATTGATTTTTATCAATAATTTCATCAGAGAATTTGTCAGCAAATTGAATCGCTCTACTGATTGGTACTATGGTTGATTGGTGAATATCATATCCTAAAAATCTTATTTTTGTCTGAAACAATTTAATCTTGAGAGCAGAGATGACTAATCCATTATGCTTAATAATATCAAGGAATGAATTTAGATGTTTTCAATGTTCATCAATTGAGTTTGAAAAGATGAAAACATCATCTATGTAGACTATAATGAAATGACTAAATGGGTTGAATATCTTATTCATTAGGTTTTGGAATTCACTTGGGGCATTTTTTAATCTGAAAGGCATTACATTTCATTCGTAATGTCCGAAGGGTGTAGTAAAAGCTGTTTTATACCTATCATTGGGGTGTAGTTGGATTTGCCAGAATCCACTTTTTAAGTCAAATTTTAAAAAGATTACTGCTTTACTTAATCTATTGATTAGATCTTTTTTATTAGGAATTGGATATCTGATCCATTCTAATATTGTGTTTAATGGTTTGTAATTTATGAATAATCGAGGTACACCTCTTTCTTTTTCTGCATTTTTGTTGACATAAAAAGTTGGACATGACCATGGTGATTTACTTTTTCGAATAATGTTATTATCAAGCAAATTATTAATTTCTTTTTTACAAGTTTCTATTATTTCAAGGTTCATTTGAATAGATCTAGATTTTGTGGGAATCTGTTATTCATTAAATTTTTTTATACATGGTAAAGTCACTATATATTTTTTCCGGTGCCAAAAGACACTGGGAAGGTTAGAACAAATCTCTTTTTCTAGTTTATTTTTAAAATTTTCAATTTGTTGACTAAGAAATTTATTAGTAAGTTGCTCTTCAATTCTTTTATATCTAATTTCTTCTTGTAGGAATTTTAATTGGTTTCTTTTTTGACTTAATATGTTAATAGATGGAAATATAGAGTGGTTTTTTAATTGTTTTAGTTCTCTTTGTTCTGATTTTGTTAATAACTTAAATATTACTTATTTAACAAAGGGCTTAGTAGTAATTTCTTCTTCACTGGTTGTAAAAGGATAAAGTAAGCAGATAAAAGGTGTTCGTAAAATTACTCTATCAATGAGGTCTTGAACTAAGACAAAAGAAGTTCTGAAACAAATTTTATCTTGACAGATATGTACTTTGGGTAACTTATATCTAATTCGCATCTTGCTACCATTTGAGGAGCTTAGTTATTCAGTTGTTTTGTGATAATATTTAGTAGGTACCAAACCTTTTTAGATACAATTTAAGTCTGCACCAGTGTCAATAAGAGCGCTAACTTCTATTTCATAATCATTTATTATTAACCTGACTTTAGCATACCATTTTTGGTAATCTTGATAGTCAATATCTTCATCTTGATGATCAGACAACTGATTAATTTTATGGATTTTGACAAAACTTTTATCTAATTCTAATTTTTTATTAGATTCTTTTAATTTGGTAATATCCTTTTTAATTTGATTCATTTCTTATTTTAGGTCTTGTAAAGTAATTTCTTTATTTATTTGATCTATAGTATCATTAAGTTTTACTACTAGTTTAATATATTGTGATTTTTGCAACAAGAGTTGCTTAAGTCTTACAATATATTTTTATTTTAATTTAGAATCATCCATTTTACTAATTAAGTCAATTAACAATTCTTCTTCTGGTGAGTCTTTAGTAATTACATTTATTTTTTAAAATTCTTCTATTTTTAGTTTGCAAATGTTTTCATTGGTGAAGGATGTGATACTATTTAGAGGAATGGGACAAGAATTCTTTTCCCATTTTACTTTTGTAATAGTGCTAGCATTTTTATAATATTTTTCTAGGTAATCGAAAAAATAGACTTCAGCTCTTGTGTCTTCCATAAATCTTTCCAAATGAGCTATTATTTTTTCTTGTTGACAAATGTATATTTACTAGCATATTCTTTTCTTTTTTACTTATTTTCTTTTGACTTAAATTCAAGAAATAATTTGTCAATATAAATATTAAAATCTTTATTTATAGCACATAAAGACGGATCAATACAAGGTGGTGTTTCTTTTGCAAAATCAGTTTGAGTTGGAGACCCTTGGGATGTGTCTTCTTCTTCAAATTTTGACTGTGTAGAATAACAAGGTTTACTGATTTGTGAACTTGATTCAACACCTTTTAGCTTAACTCTAGGATCAAGTAAATTTCTATCTTGCCTAGATATAGCAATTGAACTATTTGACCTATTTAGTTCTTTAATTCTAAGAGGAGGATTTACTCTTTATTGATCAAAACTTATCCTAACTATACCATCTAGGTATTGTTAAATATAGTCTAGATCAATAGTATTATTTTGCATTTTTTATAGGTAACTTTCAGTTTCAGTAAGCCAATTAGCTGGTAACTGGATATCACTTGAGGAGATGGTAATGGATACTTGTATATTAGCATTAGTGTTACTTTGTATGAGTACAGTTTTATCCTTTGGACTTTTAACTAAGACATGAATATTGAAATTAGTTTTCATACATTTATAATAAATACGGTAAATTAAGGCAATTGATTGACTTTCTTCGAGCATTTGATTAATTGTTCCGGCAGTTTAATATTTAAAGTTAAGACTTTCAAAATATTCTTGTCTTTTAGACTAAGAAGTAAATCATGGTAACAGTTAAAATAAATTGGACCATTATGTAAGCTTGATTCTATTAATCCTAATAGACTATCACTGTAGACTGTGAATCTACTATCTCTTAAGGATAATAAAACTGAAGAGTTTAGTCCTTTTCTTGTAAGAGGTTTAATAGCTACTTGTACTAATCCTACATGAATATAGCTATATCTTCTTTCGAAGTGTTGTTTGACTGATTCTTTACTAAGAAGTGTGCATCTTTCTTCTTGTTTAGTAATAGCATAAACCCGTTCTACAGTTTTTGATACTTGATCAGTTCTAAAAGTATATTCTAAAAAACTTGTTTTGTAAATTTCTTTTACTGGGATTTTGGGTATATTCCAATTTCCTAATTCTGTATTTAAATCTTGGTACTCATGTTCTTCTTGATTGACTATGTTTGAAAATTCAGATAAAGAAGCTATTGAGGAGCTGGCTGAAGAACTACACTTGAATAATCTATTCATTGTGCTTAATCCTAGAGATTCTTCTTTCAATATTTTAATCCTAGATTACCATGTTTAAGACCTATTCTGTATACACGCATACTCTAGTTTTAATCCTATCCTTCTCGACTGCCTCACACTAGGACTTACACATACTGATAGATAACAACTTGGGTGGCCATTGACAGAATGCTCAAACGATGATAGCAGAATGAAAATACTAATTGAAAATTTAATAGGAATAAAAACAACTTACAGATTATTTAGTGTTTATTTCTTCAACTATATCTTACTTGGCTCTGCTACCATGAGGGGGCGGAAGCACAAACACAGTATAGAAGAACATGGAAGACAGAGTATGGATTCTAGAATAGGAAAGAATTCGAAAAGCAAAGCACTGGTATAGAATTAAATAGGAAAAGTAAAGCTAGAATAAGAAAATGGGAGCACTAGTCATTATAATCAAATATAATAATCAATTGGTAGCAATCGTGGTATGTCGTTCAAATGGGAATATGGTTTCTAATATAATAATCAAATTGGAAATATGAATGATTACAAAGTATAGTATTTTATTGTTAGTATTATATGTATAAACATATATGTATATATAGTTTACTAAAATGGGCAATCATTTACATCAACAAATATTTGAATGCTAAATCAAGAAAGCATTTAACATAAGGATAGAATGATTAAAGTTTACAAGGCACTTACTAAAACTGTTTGGTTTCAATTGCTGAATCAAAAACAGTTCATGACTTGAAGGGTTACAAGTGGTTTAGTGGGTAGGAAAGTTGGAGTATATTCAAACTCAGCTATTGACTAGGCTATTTGCTTCTAACTGACTCTAATACTGAACTTCACTTAACTTGACTTCTTTACTACATCACTTTCGGTTCCTTTTATAGAGTAAGGACCTGAGATTTACAAATGCTAGATGACTCAGCCATGTGACTAAAGTTGGTAACTGTTCTCTTTCGGTGGAGAAATGACTAAAGTATGTGCTTGCTGTCATCTGAAAATACTGACTGTCTTCACTTTCGATGCTAAAATGACCGAAAGTAAAATTTTACTGTTCTTCAAAAGCATAAAGAACTTGCTTTCAGTAGTGCTGGCTATCATGATGACTTTGTGACCAAAGGATTCAGCCTTCCATCATAGTGTCGATGTTGTGTAATTCCTCACACGTTAGATTATCCCAATAATTATGCCCATTATCTTCACCGGTGATCTCTTGGTCAGACTCCTGGTCCTCTCAGTCTTCAAGTTGGTGACTTTGGTATTCTGTGACTAGGTTTTGAAACTTGGTATAAAAAATGAATGGAACTTCTTGAATATGCTCAGTGGACATGATTTTTTGGATGGGGTCTTCACAAATTAATTTGTAAATACTCTCAAGGAAATAATCATTATCCCCAAGATTACTTGCAATCGACTCAGCTCTGTGATGTCTAATCTGTGCTCTAATCATCTTGGAACACAGCCAGGGACATTCATCTTGGATAAGTTCATTTGGTGGATGGACCCTACTGAATGGCCAATTTGCTGAGAGATCCATGATGTGCTGTGCTAGTATCACATTTTCTGTATTTGTCCATTCTGGCATTTTACTTCTAATCAAGACTTGGCATCTTAGTGCACCGTATTTTGCAAAAAGATTGTTGACGCATACAGCCAATTTTCTGGTAACTCGGTCAGTTTGTTCCGGAGAAGTGAAGATTATCTGCCTAAGGAGCCCATAATCTAGTAGGGTCATTGGACTGACTTGGATAATCTTCCCCCTATATAAAAGAATAAGGTCTTGAAAATACTGCACGTCATTACAGGCTTTGGGAACGCTAAATATTAACTGACAAGGGCAATCCATTCTTTCTAATGGTATTTATTGGCATAATGGATTAGTTTTAGGGCAACTAACTCCGTCTTGGTCTTTATAATAGTGGGTTTCCCAAGTGATGGATAATCCTAGAGGTGGTTGATTGGCTATTTTGGTAAGAGTTTCAAATAAAAAATTTTGAAAATGGTGACCATCCTGTCTAGCTAGATGTTGAATATGGCTTACTATTTCTGATGGTAGTGAATCAGGAATGAGGGATAAGGATTTTGGTAAAGCTAGGGTTTTGGAGGCCTTCTTTTAAAAGGTTTCAAGCACACTCATGCTTTTACCATCATTCAGTAAGGATGGCTGTCTTTTCTCTACTTTTACCAGTTGGGCAAAAGATGACTTCTTTTTTACTCTTTTTGACTAGTGCTGTAATATATAGACTTCTGCTCTGAGCTGGTTATTCTCATTCATCTGATGGTGATACCTGTAATTTAAATCTATAAAATTGCGAGCCATTGTTTCACAATACTCACAAGAAGGAAAGTTAATATATGAACTACTGTTGGTGCTGGCTAGGGATGAGTTTAAGGAAACTCCACCCAAAGAATTAGGGAAAATAACTCCACTAGTCTGCTTATTCTTATTTTGCTGATTAAAATAAATACTCAAACTATTTAGGCTATCTAGAAATCTGCGATTATCCCCACGGGTGTTCCAGAGGTTATCTAGGAGACATTGCTGGGTTTCATCAATGTTGTCTAAGTAACTTAGCTTCCTAAACTTTATACTTGCTCTATCAGGAATCATTGACAAGATGGTTTTTCCAATGGGATGACTTTCTGTTAAATTTTGAGACATCTGTAAGACAATCAAATAAATCATTAGTAGCATAAATAGAACAATTTTTTAATTAAGTTAATTCACATTGTTCTGGTGTGGATAAAAATTCAAAATTTATTTGTTGACCAAAAAATGTAGTGGTAATTTTATCACTAGTGGCTGTGAACTGATAAAACAAGTAAATAAAGGGTATTTCTAGGATTACTTTGTTAGCTAAGTTTTGGACTAAAACAAATGAGGTTTTAAAACAAACTTTATTTTGACAAACACGAACTTTTGGTAATTTATATCTAATTCGCATTTTACTACCATTTGTAGAACTCAATCGTTCAATTATTTTTTGATACTATTGACTTGGTATTATTCCTTCTTGGATACATTTAGATCTGCTCCTGTATCGATAAGAGCAGTAACTTCAATTTTATAATTTTCTATTATTAATTTGACACTAGCATGCTATTTTTGTATATTTATCCGATTTATTATGTTTAATTTGTTACTTTTTGGATTACTATTTGGGTGATTAATATCTTTTTTTTGACCAAAATATTTTTTCTTGATTACTAATTCCATTATCTTCTAAGGATTCATCTGAAGATGGGTTGTCCATTTTAAATTTAACAAATCTTTTGCTTGGTTTTGGAACTTGGTCTTTGATTTTTGTGATTTCTTTTTTAATAAGATCTATCTCTTGCTGTAGATCTTGTAAAGTAATTTCTTTATAAATTTTACTAAATCGTTCTATAGTAGCAATAAGACTTACTATTGGTTTATTATATTGGGTTTTTTACCTTATTGTACTAGGAGTTGTTTGAGTTTTTTAACATATTGTTGTTTTAACTCGGAATCCTCTATCTTACTGATTAGATCAATTAATAATTCTTCTTCTGGTAATTCTTTGGTAAGTACATTTATTTTTTTGCAGTAGTTATCATACATCCAATCTCAATTTGATCATCACTTGAACTATCACTAAGATAATGGTATTCTGAAGATTTAATAATTTCTTCTCCATCGTCTGAATTATTTAGATTTTCTATCCTAAAAATTTCTAAAATGTGTTATTTATCAGTATCAGATATATTAAGTTGAGTGATTTTTGCTTTAACTTTACATTCATTTTTGTAATGTCATTTTTTACCACAGTTGTGACATGTAATATTACTTTTGTCATACTTTACATCACTGGTTGTATTTTTCTTTTTATTCTTGTGACTTTTAGATTTTTCATAATATTTATCTTTACAGGATTGTGGTTTACTATTTCTAGAATACTTGTGATTTTTACTTTTGTTCTCAATTTCTTATGATATTTTATGTTTTCTTCGTGATGGTCCTATTGGAGGTAGACCAGATTATTCACAAAAGTTTTCTAGCTCATACTTGGCTTTATTTTTATCTTTCTGGGCTTGTTTACTTGTAACAACTCCGATTTTTAATGAATAAAAATCTCGTTGTTTATTCAATTTCTTAAATTCTTCTTGATTGACTTATTAATTTTCTCGTTGATCTCTGTTAATCCGTCATACTTAGATTACATCTCTTGGCTAGTATAGTTATCTCTTAACCAAATTAGTTAGAGAGACCTAACTACCAATCCATTTAGTTACCTTTGGACCATTATCTATTGGTCAATCTATGTTAGGGTAATCTTTGTCCATTGGACAATAGGCCATTCATTAGAATATTTGATTAGTACAAAGATATAGTATTATATTGGTGTATTTTCTCATGTACAAAGGACAAATATGCATTCTTTATTATTTGATATCATTTTTCCCATTACCCATTAGGTAATAGCTCTAATTTTCCTACTAAGTACTAGAATCCTATTAAATATTCAAGTGTTGATTTTCCATGTGCTTTTATGCATTAGAATATGTGGGTAAATCTAAACCCTAGATTTTTAGTACCTTTTGTAATGAATTAGTACTAGTACCTATATTATATTTTAATGGAGAAATCTTAGGCCATATATTCTTGGTACATATGTATATATAGGCATGTGTACATATATACAATATTATATATAGACATAGATTTTCAAAAGTACAATATCTATTAGTTTAATAGAAACATGTGTCTAATTAGAATTCTTTATTGGGATTTTGATTTTGAAAATCTAGTACTTGTACCATTGGCCATTATTATTATTATATATATATATAGTGTACTTGAGAGAGGGAGAGAGAGATGCCGAGAGAGGGAGAGAGAGATGCCGAGAGAGAGAGAGAGGGAGGAAGAAAGAAAGATAGGGTTGTACCATCTTGATCTTCTTCATCTTTTCAAATCCTTGGGTGTATCTTCTTCCTAGCCAAAATCTATCCTCTCATTGTCCTTCTATGTTTGTTTAAAGACTAAATCTTGTACAAACTATCCTTCCCTCCACCAAATCTTCCATAATCCAACCCAAGGTACAAAAATCTAGCCATGCAAGCCTAGATAGCCCCATGGCCTAACCCATCAAGCTTTCAATCAAGCTTGACATGTGAAAGATTGAGCTATGAAGAGAGAGAGAGAGAGAGGGGCCGGCCTTTAGAGAGAGAGAGGGAGTCCAATTTTGGCTATAAATAGAGCCACCCTCGTGCCATTCAAACTCACACCTTCACTCCTTTGCTCTCACTTCTCTCTAAAAACCAATTCATTTTCCAGACAGCATACTGTCCCTTCGCAAAACCTCATTTTTCTCCTGCTTAGATTAGTTTTTAGAACCAACTCCCTTCGGAAAAGTTGTAGAACACTTCGAGACCTTCAAGTTAGACCCAAGAACCATTGTATTCGGCCAAAGATTGACCGAGTTACTGCCATCCAAAGTTCGGTCCAGATTTGCGAGTTTCATCACCCGTAGGATTTTTCAACTAGCTTAATCGGCCCCGACTAGTTTTGGATCAAGGTAGATTATCCTTATTCCCTATCTCTAAAGTATACGTAAAATGTCCCTAACCGTTTTCTTTAAGTGTATAAGGTTATCTTTCACCTATGACGTTTGAAATGTATGATAATTTACAAACTTGTTTTCGCTAAATGGAAGTTTGAGCATGTTGGAATAATCAACTTTTAACTTCTAATAAACATATTGTCGCACCCGTCTCGGATATTTGGTATTTTAATTCACGTATTTAATTAAATTATGCGTCACGGGGTTAAATTGCATACATTAGAAGCGTGAGGGCTTGTGTGTGATTTGAGAATTGGAGCATGATAGCATGTGGTCTTGTTGGCACACAATAATCTTCCTTAGAGTTTATCAAACTGGAGTACGTGTTCTATTTTCTTTTCTTCGTTGATACACGTAGAGAGAGAGAGAGAGAGAGGAACGGCATGAGGAAGAAGAGAAGAATAGGGGAAAACTTAGAGAAGATTTAACTAGCCTTGAATTGAAGTTTAATTAGGTGAGTTTCATCTTCTTAAGTTCTGAAATTCATGTTTCCATGCTAGATTTCATGTTTTGCATCTAATATGCTCTGAATTGAAGCCATGGGAGAGGGTTTTTGAGGTTGGAATTGAGTTTTTATTTCTGAGAATTCGTGTATATGATGAACATGCATAACTATGTTTGAACAAGTTCATAATCTGTCCTGTTTTGACGAATTTATTCAAGGTACCTAGAAATCTTCTAAATTCTTGAAAAACATCCTGAAGGTTCATCTGTGAGTCTATTGCATTGTGTTAAATTTTCAGAAAATAACTCGAAGTGTTCTGGCCTACAAAATTCGTGGACTGAACTGGTGTCTGATTCGCGTCTGTGCAGACAGCACAGACACGTGTTGGAAAAATGGGCATAACTTCTTGCTCGGGTGTCTGTTTTACGCACCGTTTCTTGATTCTAAAATTAGACTTACATACCTTTCTGAATATGTAAGGTTTGTGCCTTAGTTACTTCTAGGAAAACTCAGTTTCGGTTCTGAAGTTAATGGTTTGTTAACTCTGGAAATCTGGGCAGGTTTTGGAGCTATGTTATTCATCAATGTTGTCATAGTTAAATGTACTTACTGGCTATGGGTTCTCATGAGTCTTAAACACTGATCAATTGGTGATGTTTTGGTGTTAGAGTTAATGGAAAAGATTGAGTATGTGATTTTTAATGAGCATTCGATCACAGGCTGTTCTGCAGAAACTGCAGAGTTGTGTTTCTAAGTGTGCATCTTTGGACAGTCGTAACTTTGTCATCCGAAATCTATTTGGGACAAACTTTATATCGATATTGGTGTACTGAAAGTCTACTTTCAAATGGTGGTGGTTTCATGACCCAACTCTGATCCTATAAAATACTACAGCCATTTAAAGACAGGCTGGTTGTAGAATGTCTTGTCATTTTGGGAGTTTTGTTGTGTTTGAGCTTCATGTGTGTTTTGGTTTATTTCTAGGCCTATGAGATGGACAAACTTGCATTCTTCGGGCATTGTTTAGTTCCTTATTAGCTATATATTTTTGTGTTGATCGTTTGTTGAACTCATTACTAATACGATTAAGCATGTGGCTAGGTAACGAGCTGAGTAATCGGGAGGTGCCAAAACCGTGATTTGGCATACTTTGGTCGACTCACAGGTGAGTATGTTTGATATCTTATATCTTCAATAAGATATTAACATGTTGGTTGTGCATCATGCTATGGTTGGTTTAGTTACTGGCGTGCATGATTGGTGTATGTTGATTGTACCCGTATAAGGTTTGTGGAGTGAGTCACACCTTGTCGTGGGCCGTGCCATTCTATTTACGGTGAATGGGAGCTTGGTGTGCGGGACACAATACCTTGGGTACATGGGATGTGGCAGACGTGTCACTGCATGTGTTGTGAACATAAATTGTAGTTGTTCAGTTAGTTGTTTATGTTGAGTTTTATTGGATTTATTCTATATCTTACACACTCCTGATTTTCCTTTGGATTGTCAGATAGCAGGGGTTCGTAGGTTGGTCCACTACCGGTCGGCGTTTTGGAGTTGGCTTTGAGGATGTTGATTGTGTCGGTGGTAGTGAGTTGTCTTGTATATATAATCGACTCGTTTTGTAAAGGATGTTTTGCACTTTAGTTTGCCAAGTATGTAAAGTTATGGGTATAACGTCGACTCTTTTAATAATATTAATGTTAAGTCTTCCGCTGGTTTATTCTGAATTAATATCTCTTGTTAAGTGATTGTTTGGTTGGCGTTTGAGAATGCCACGTGGCCACGCCGACTCGGGCCCACAATGGGTGTCGTTTTGCGGGGCGGGGTGTGACACATATGTTGTTTTGAACTTCCCACAAAGGAAGAAAGAACGGTTTTTGAAAGGTAGAAACTTATGGTTTGTTTAGAAGTATTCGTATTTTGATCTTTAGGTTGGTTATGAGCATGCATACATGAATTGCTTGTGGTATAATATTGAGTTGGATGATCTTGTTAGATTAAAGATTATAATGAATGATGTCGTATGTGATAAGTCCTACCACGGAGTCAATGCATGAAAACGAGACACGAAAATCGAGAAAGTAGAAACATGACACCTAGGGTGTGGTTTATGAAAATGCGTGTTTTGAAAAGGGTGAAATATTTTGGAAACCGCAATGTGGCCGGACGTGGTAGCCCATTGTGTGGTGTGTGTGTTGTGTGCTAATGGAAACCCAGGACGGTGGAACCATTGTGAGGATACTCGGGAGACCGGAACGGCGGAACCGAGGTTGGGTGTGTGGCTTGGTTATCCGCGGAGAGGAGCCAATGCAAAGTGTGCCAATGGAAACCCAGGACGGTGGAACCATTGTGAGGATACTTGGGAACCCAGAACGGCGGAACCAAGATTGGGTGTGTTAAAAATGAATTTTGAAAATAATGAATGGGCTATGAAATGAGGAAAACGAGACACGACTTACGAGATGTCGCGTAGGAGAAACTCATAACTCTTGGACACCAACGTTGATTGAATATCGAATGCGGATTTGTCATTGTTAATTATTTTGGCTAGATTAGCATATGTTATGTGGAAATTGTTGACTTTATGATGTATTGTTTGTAAGTTAAGGGTTAGAGGGTTTGGATTATTCTATTGAGCGTTGTAGCTCACGGTGTTACATTTTTGGTGACCCTGATCTATTATATTGGTGGCGACGCCGGTATAATATGTCAGACCTCATAGAAGAACAGGGTGAACTCTACACCTTGGAGGCCTTTGGAGCCGAAGAACTAGTCCGGATGGAGGAAGAAGCAGAGCAGTAGTTAGGAACCCTAGTTCCCTCCTTGTTTGTTTTAAAGTACTCTTGTAAGACTTTGAGATGTAATAATGAGCCAGACTCACTTGTTTTGTAATAAAAAGTCTTATTAACGTACCCAGAATTTAGGGGCGTTACATTACTAATTTTCATATCAATACACATTCTTAATCCTTCTTTTTAAATTGTACTAATAATGTCACCATATGTTAACTTATCATATTCAATTACTCTGGTAGGTTGACTGAGGACATCTCTAATTTTGTGGGCAAATAAATTAGGGAGTCTGTTAATAAATTTTTCTTTCTAAAATGACTTTGTACAATCATCTCTAAGCATTACTTTAGATATAAAAACATCTTTTTACCATCTAAAATCGCTTAGTGTTGAACAATACAAATTACTTAGCTAATCATGTATTCTAGAAGTAATGTTACTAGGTTTTCCAATAAAATGCTTAATTATGGTATAGATAAGAGTGTTAATTCCATCCGGTGCTCCCCTGCCAATATCATTATCAAAAATTGGGAGACCATTCTCATCAATTTGGACAGCATATTTTGTCTCTTCACGTGACTCATTGGTGAGATATTTATTCCACCATGCTTTTAACATTCCAGTAAACCCAGAAGTTAATAAATCAACAATTTGTGATTGATTAAGGTTAGTGTTGCTCAAGTAACTATTGACAACCATTGATATGTGATTTAGCTTTTCTAATATTTGGTATTCACTTAGACCATCAATATTCTACTCATATAACTTATTTGAGGAAACAGAAAATTGATTAGTTAAATTATTTTCTTCATACTGTAGGTCAGGAAGGGTTGGCCTAGAGTACCAATTTTTGGTGAGACTGATAGGATTTATTGAGGGGTTAAAAAGACGATTTATCTCTTGGTCAAAGAATTATTTTTGTAATTGTGAAATTTCTTCATCAGAAGAAGTGGATGAATTTTGACTAGAAGTACTAGTATCATAATTTTTTGTAATTGTGGTAACTTGGGGTACGTCTGGTTTTGACTTAATAGCTAACTTTTTCAGTATTTCTTTAATTTTTTGAATATTTTGATTCTGGTTTATACTAATTCTTAATCTTTTTTCAGGAAGGTGTATAAGAGATTTTTCCATATTTTTACTAGATGAGAGATGCTGCTAGATAATCCTCCCTTAATTTTAGTTTCTATTTTATCTAATTGTATACTTATAGTCTTGAGACACTGATTAGTGTAATTAATTTATTTAACTATTTGTTTGCACTCAGCTCTCTCATTAGGTTGTTTGAATGGAGATGCTGTAATAGATGAACCTTTGTAATCAATAATTATTGAATCTAAAGGAGGATGGCTAGAGGTTATAATAGTATTATCTAACTTTTTCCATTTCATTTTTGTAAGAGTGTTGACTTTTTTATAGTAATTTTCTAGGTAATTGAAAAAATAAACTTGATTTCTAATTTCTTCCATAAACATTTCCAAATGAGCTATTATTTTTTCTTGTTGACAAGTGTATATTTACTAGAATATTCTTTTCTTTTTTGCTTATTTTTTTGACTTAAATTCAAGAAATAATTTATCAATATCAATATTAAAATCTTTATTTAAAACACATAAAGACAGATCAACAGGGGTTGTTGTTCCTTCTTCAAAATCAATTTGAGTTGGAGACTCTTGGGAGGTGTCTTTTTATTCAAATTTTGACTATATAGATAACAAGGTTTACTGATTTATGAACTTAATTCAATACATTTTAGCTTAACTCTAGGATCAAGTAAATTTCTATCTTGCCTAGGTATAGCAATTGAACTTTTTGACCTGTTTAGTTCTTTAATTCTAATAAGAGGATTTAGTCTTTGTTGATCAAAATTTATCCTAACTGTACCATCTAGGTATTGTTGAATATAGTCTAGATCAATTGTATCATTTTGCATTTTTTGTAGCTGACTTTCATTTTCACTAAGCCAACTGGCTGGTAACTGGATATCACTCTAGGAGATGGTTTTGAATACTTGTATATTAGCATTAATGCTACTTTGTATGAGTACAGTTTTATCCTTTGGACTTTTGACTAAGGCATGAATATTCAAATTAGTTTTCATACATTTATAATAAATACGGTAAATTAAGGCAATTGATTGACTTCCTTTGAGCATTTGAGTAATTGCTTCGATAGTTTAATATTTAAAGTTAAGACTTTCAAAATATTCTTGTAACGACCCGGATTTTTGCCCTATTTTTTTTTAATACAAATTTGAAATGTTAAAACTAATTCAATAATTAGTTAGATTTATTAATTAAATTACATTATTATGTGTATATTTGATATTAAAAAAAAAATCATATTCGAAACATATTATACTTTAGAGATATACATTCATCCCTTATCCTTCGTATCTAAACGCTAATTAGAATTATATTGAAACTATATCTCTCTCTCCTCTCGAATTCCACCACCTCTATACTTCTCCTCTATAAATACCTCTCTCCTCTCTCACAATACAACACTCCTAGTCCTCGACAAAAATAAAAAAAAAAAGAAAAAAGGGATTCGATTTTCGTCCATATCACGTCCCTCTATTCACGGCCTGTTTCCTCGTAGTTGCTGTCGTTTTTAGGCCTAAGTTTCTTCACGAAAGTTGTAGAGGGCGTCGAGAGCTTCAATTTCGACCCAAGAATCGCCCAAAACGGTCAAGAATTGATAGAGTTATCGCCATTCAAAATTAGGTAAAATTCTCGGATTCCTATTTCCAGGCAGATTTAGCGATCCTTCTAAACTTCCACTTTTCTACTACTTAGAGTAATTTTCGGGCTTAGACTTCTTCATGAAAGTCGTAGAGCGTTTCAAGATCTTCGCGAGAGACACAAGAATCATCCAAAACGGCAGATGTTTGGTCAAGTTATTCCAGCCCTAAGTTGCTGCTGGAATATCAATCTTTTGCCACCAAACAAAAATCCACCGGACTCCACCGAATCTCCTTGTCCGGATTAAAGGTATTATAATCCCTCCCCTGCCTTCCCTGAGTATATTAAGGTACTATGATGTTAGTTTTTATGATTAGAATCGAAAAGAATCGAAATTGGAATCGAACGAATAAAACCCAGTTTTTCCGAGAATGCACTGTTTACTGTTCATACCCACTGGAAGTAAAAAAAGGCAAAACAATTACAATTATCCCCCTGGACTTCTTGAATTTATAATTTTGGCCACAAGAGATGTGTTTGGGTGGTTTTAACTTACGTGTTATATATGAACGATAATGAAAATAAATGAGTTGCCTTGGTTTAGTGTTAATTGAATATGATTCTTATAATAAATAAATAGAATGATGAAGGATTACTAGTTAAATTATTTGTTTGATAAAATTTCTCATTTATTTAATAAATTAAAGGCATTGGCTCAATCATAAAACTCTACGTGCTTTACTTACTCGCACAGTACCAATTGCTATGTTTGCTTTCCCATTAAAATATATCATGTATACCGATTATGTTATTATGGATTCATGATTGTTGTATTGTTGAGTCGGACTTAGATTCGTTTGGTGATTTCAATGAGAAATTATGTAGACGTTGTTATGGTTAATGAAAAAGGAAAAATAGATGAAAGTTGTGGGCTTAGCAGGACCTCTTGGGTAGCCTAGCAGGACCTCAGGTATTGAGGGTAGCCTGGCAGGACGTTGAGGGTAGCCTGAAAGACCCGGTGTAGCTAGGGTGGCCAAGCAGGACCTTAGGGGTAGCCTGACAGAACCTCAGGTATTGAGGGTAGCCTAACAGGACCTTGAGGGCAGCCTGATGGACCTAGAATTGTGAGGGTGGCCAAGCAGGACCTTAGGGGTAGACTGACAGGACCTCAGGTATTGAGGGTAGCCTAGCAGGACCTTGAGGGCAGCCTGATGGACCTAAAATTGTGAGGGTGGCCAAGCAGGACCTCAGGGGTAGCCTGACAGGACCTCAGGTATTGAGGGTAGCCTAGCAGGACCTTGAGGGCAGCCTGATGGACCAAGAATTGTGTGGATAGTCTACTAATACCCCGTGATATTGAAGGTAGCAAAACGTTTGAAATATGTTCAACGGAATTTTGAGTTTGAAAAAGTGATGGATACTATGGTGCAGGTATGATTATGAAATGTGAGATTCAAAAAAAATTAAATTAAAGGCTTGCTAATGGATTTATTTATTTAATGCTTGTTGTTCTATTATGAAATTTTCATATGAATTGTGATAAAGCTGCTTAGCGGTAAAGTAAGGGGTTGGTAATGTTAGGCTTATTCTACTGAGTGAATTATCACTCACGGATACGTTTATATCCTGGTAAATCGGTTGTTTCGGCGATCAATTTGCCAGAGTATGCAGGATTCAATGATGGAGCAGTTCGACATAGGAAGAATACTAGGGGTGGAGACCGAGTATGCTTGGGATCTGTATCAAGACTAGAGTCGCTCTGAAGTTATTTCAATAAATTGCCAGATTTTATTAAGGTTAAATAAATATTTTTTTTTGAGTTAGTATCTTCCATGAGAAGTCGGCTCAATGCTTGTCAGACCAATGTTTACCTTTGAATAAACGTTTTGTATTTTCAATTTGAGTTGAAATAAAGAAACCCCTATGTTGATACTTCCGTGTTTATTTGGTTGACTAAAGAAATCTTTTTCGAAAAATAATAATTTATGCTGCCGATATTCGTTTAAAATATCGGGGCGTTACAAATCTTGTCTTTTAGACTAAGAGGTAAATCATGGTAATAGTTAAAATAAAATGGACCATTATGTAAGCTTGATTCCATTAATCTTAACAGACTATCACTGTAGACTGTGAATCTACTATCTCTTAAGGATAATAAGGCTGAAGGGTTTAGTCCTTTTCTTGTAAGAGGTTTAATAGCTACTTGTACTAATCCTACATGAATATAGCTATATCTTCTTTCAAAGTGTTGTTTGACTGATTCTTTACTAAGAAGTGTGCATCTTTCTTTTTGTTTAGTAATAGCATAAACATGTTCTACAGTTTTTGATACTTGATTAGTTCTAAAAGTATTTTCTAAAAAACTTGTTTTGCAAATTTCTTTTACTAGGATTTTGGGTATATTTCAATTTTCTAATTCTGTATTTAAATCTTGGTACTCATGTTCTTCTTGATTGACTATGTCTGAAAATTTAGATAAAGAAGCCATTGAAAGGCTGAAGAACTACACTTGAATAATCTATTCATTGTGCTTAATCCTAGAGATTCTTCTTTCACTATTTTAATCCTAGATTACCATGTTTAAGACCTTCTATATATGGGGCAGTTCCGGAATACCCAAAAAATACCTCATAGCTTTTTATCAAATTTTGATGATTCGAGCTGCACAATATGATCAGAACGTGATTTTAAGAGTACTTGCGAGAAATCAGCAAAAAAAAAGACCGGGAAGGGCTTGATCCGAACAGTTTCGAATAGTTTTTTATTGAATGGTTCAAATAAAAACTGCTCAAATCAAGCATTTTCTAATCATTTTTTTTGCTAATTTCTCACGGGCACCCTTAAAATCACGTTCTGCACACATTGAACGATTCGGATCATAAAAATTTGATCGGAAACTATGAGATTGAGATTTGGGATATTTTTTTAGGTACTTTTTTGCGTGTCCCATAAACCGTCCCAATATATATATATATAATGAGCTTCCATTAAGGGATCCCTTAACTTATTAAGTTAAGAACCTTATGAGTTTGACATTATTTTCGATCAAATTTTGATGATCCAAACTGTTCAATATGTTTAAAACGTAATTTTAAAAGTTTATGCGAGAAATCGGCAAAAAATATGACCAAAAAGGGTTTGATCCGAGCAGTTTTTTGTAAAATTGTTATAAATGCATTTTTATGAAATATTGTTCAGATCAAGCCCTTCCCAATCATATTTTTTGCCAATTTTCACGGGGACACTTAAAATCACGTTCTAATCACATTGAACAGTTCGGATCATAGAAATTAGATCGGAAAATGGAAGGTTCATAACTTAACTTAATAAGGGATCCCTTATTGGAAGGGGACTCCGTGTGTGTGTGTGTGTACATGGTTTGTTTCATATGAGGGAGTTCTCATTTTGGTTAAAATACAGACCACCCATTTCCCGATTGAATTTCGATGATCTGAACCGTTCAATGTGTTCAGAACGTAATTTTAAGGGTATTTGCGAAAAATTGGTAAAAAAGACCGGGAAAGGCTTTATCCGAACAGTTTTTTAATGAAGTGTTCATATAAAAACTGCTCAAATTAAGCTCTTCCCGATCTTTTTTTTTTTTTGCCAAGTTCTCGTGGGTGTTCTTAAAATCACGTTCTAATCACATTGAACGGCTCAGATCATCGAAATTCGATCAGAAATTGGGAGGTCCGCATTTTAACTAAAATGAGGACCCCCTCATGTGAAACGGACTAATACACATACAATGAGCTTCCATTAAGGGATCCCTTAACTTGTTAAGTTCAAGACCTTATGAGTTTGGCATTGTTCCCAATCAAATTTTGATGATCTGAACCGTTATATATACACACACACACACTCTTTGCTACTTTACTATCATTTTTGCTTTCAAGCTGTTTTTTAATGGAAATGGATCCTCCCCGTCCATGTTGTGATTGAAGAAGACAATCTTGAACGGGACCGTTTATCGATTGCAATCAACAGTTTGGATGTATTTTTACATTTTTACTATTAAGAGTATATGAGAAAATCCGAACAATTCAATCTACCAATGGACGATCCCAATCTAGACTGTCTCGTCTAGCCCAAACCGTAAGACTGGAAAGGAGCTGAACCCTTTTTGAATCTATATGTACGAGTACTATATCAATTTGTAAATGAAATGGTTCCCAACTATATTTGGGTCAAGAATTCATGGATGAAAAAGCAAAAAAAAAAACGGTATCAATGGAACCAAATACTGTGTTATCAAAAAAAACTTTTTGTTAATTTAATTACTTCAGTAGACCATTTCTTGAATTTTTAATTCAAACAGAATCTAAGGAAAAAAAAAGAATGTTAAAGTACATAAGGACCTTCTTAATTATCACTTTTTTTATAGAGACCTCCTCACATTTAAAATCGTTCATGCAGACCTCCTCAACTACTCCCTGTTACCCAAGTCATGTCAGTAATTTGGGTTTTTTTTGGACAATACTGCCCTTTGATAGTACCATATGCATCTTCTTCCCCAAATATGAATCCAGTCACTACTCTCTCTCTCTCTCTCTCTCTCTCTCTCTCTCTCTCTATGAAGCTGTCAACAATAGTAACAATAGCCGACATAGCCGTAGCAAGTTAGGGTCAATCTTAAGTGGGGTCACATTCCCACCAATATACATTTTTCTGGCCCCCTCAGATATATAACCACTATGGTAAAATAGAAGTGTTGCTGATGGACAAGCCATTTGTAAACTGGAAGGTATACAAAAAAACAAAAGACAAGGGTCAATAATTGCCTTTATTTGGACAAAGATAGACAAGGGAGACCAAAGGAGATGAGTAATGCATAATGGGGGAGACCAGTAGCAGAAAAAACCATTAAAAGGCTGAACCAAACGCAAAACAACA
Organism: Rhododendron vialii; assembly: GCF_030253575.1. Classification (NCBI taxonomy): domain Eukaryota; kingdom Viridiplantae; phylum Streptophyta; class Magnoliopsida; order Ericales; family Ericaceae; genus Rhododendron; species Rhododendron vialii. The sequence goes on along the minus strand of NC_080557.1, from coordinate 23,230,904 downwards.
AAAGCCCCAATATTTTATTTTTGTAACCAAGTCAAAAGCCCCAATTTTTAAGGGGAGTGATTTTGCCACTTCCCTTTGTGTCTTGATTAGATGATTTGTTTTGTGAGAGAATGGAAGTGACATTAACAAAAATGAGAGTGACAAAATCAATTTCCATTTTTAATTACGGTATACATTAAAACACTACTTCCAAGAACCATAATATTCCAATACAAAAATCCCTATATATCATATACTATGTAAAAATATATCAACATTCGCGCCATAGTCTCACAGACATCTAGGGATTTTTACATACAAAACGTACCTTGAATCTAGGGTTTGATTTTGTCTGGATTAGCCATGATCTAGAATTGTTCAGTTGCCACGATCAAAACCTTGTTCTTCTTCGAAACTACGGTTTTTGTCGATTCAGTATGGAGACTGAAGTGATGAGAGAGAGAGAGAGAGAGAGAGTCGCCATGGGTGTGTGTTGGAGAAAACTGATCGAGTGAAGTGCGGATCGTAAGGGTATCTTAGTCATTTCATCCATTATGTTAGCGGAGTTTGCATTTTTTTCTCGTTTCCAGTAATTGATGGGATTTGCATGTACAATTTTAAATATGAAAGGGTCTCCGTGAAAAAAAAAAAATATTGAATGGATCTTTATGTACTTCTCCAATAAAGTATTCAAGAAATTGAGGAGGGACCACCGCACGCGGAATGGTCCCCTAGCACACCAGAAACCACAGTTCCCAATTTTAGAACAAAACCCAAAAAGGCTCGGAGAAACCTAAGATTGCCCTAAAATAAAATCCTCATAAAATCCAACACCACTTGCTGACAACTGTCCCCCCCACCGGTAAATATGAAAAAAAATACTTTATTAATTTTTGCACCCGTCTTAAAAGTCACTCCATTTTTTAGCTGATGATAAAATTACAAGCAACACAATTTTTTAAGTACACAAAATTTAGAGTTCCTTAATAAGAAGTGGTCTGCATATATTATTTTTCTCCATTTAGAAAAAAGTAGTACCTAGTAGCACTATTTTTTATAGCTTGTAGTAACAAAAATTAAAGCACCATTTTATTATGCACGAACCCGACTACGAGTACCGACCCATGGGTATCGATAGTGTATCGATGGCTGTGTGGGGCCCACTTCAGAGCTCACACAAATGATCCAAGAAGTTCGTTAATTTTGAATTTTTTTCTAAGTTGTCGTTGCAATTAAAAATCAGTTCAATAGGAGAATTGCAAGTACTTAATCCAATCTTACAATTTTGCATTCAAATTTTAGATCCGTGAATTCTGAAGAAAAATTACGCAATCAAATCACATAACTACAATTATACGATTGAGTTAATTTTTTTTACAACAACTCAAAAAATTAGGATTTTTTATTTTTAACGGCTTGGATCATTATATGGGAGCTTGGAGTGAATCCACACCCCAGTTGGTACACTATCACCCCATAGTAGTTGCGTACCTACTAAGTCCGCTAAAGTTTTGAGCTTTTTCTTATTAAGTTCTTATTCAAAATTTTTTCGCATTTGTTAGTTTTATGCTTATCTTTTTTTAAATTATTGATTCGTCTCATCGAAAGGAATCGGATAATTAAAAAATTATGACTTTTACCCAAATATTTTTTAAAATGGATATTTCAAAAAAAAATCGGTAAAAGTCATAATATTTTACTTTCCGTTTCTTCTTGATGAGAGGAATCAATATTTCACAAAAATTAGGCGCAAAAGTACAAAACATGAAAAAAATTTAAACAAAGGAAAAAAAAGTCTAAAAATTCCGGAAAACCCTTGGTGGAACTTAGCTAGTTATCTATGCTAAGGGAGTGAATTAATGGAAGGAGTCATGCTACACACACAGCAGATCTGTGCACAGATTGTGCACAGATTTCATTGTGGGGCCCACCACGGGTCCCACACAAATCATCCAAGCCGTTCATTAAATGTAAAATATTTTTTCAAGGGTCCCCGTAAAAAATAACCTCAATCCGATACCTATAGGTGCTTCATCCAACTATCTAACTTTTCATTTAGATTTTCGGATAATGAAAAGTTATATGATTGGATCGAGCACCTATAGGTATCAGATTGAGCTTATTTTTTACAGGAACCCTTGAAAAATATTTTACATTTAATGAACGGGTCGGATGATTTGTGTGGGACCCGTGGTGGGACCATAACAAAATCTGTGCACAATCTGTGCACAGATCTACTGTGTGTGTAGACTTTCTGTAATGGAAGTGAGGGTGGGTAGTTCTACGGGTACTCGAGTAGTACTACACACGGTACAACCATTAATTGCACTACAACGGGAGTAAGACCCCGTTCCGGAACGTAAAAATAAGTCTTTATTTTTTAAGAAGGCAATTTTAAGCTAAAAAATAATGGGTTTATTGAAATCTAAAAATATGCAATATGGATCTTGTTTGAAATATCTCGATGAGATCTTTTATACCGTGCAAAAAAAATTTAAAAATTATTTTTTATTTATACTATTTTTTAGTTTAAAAATGTAAAATAAGTACTTATTTTTTAAGAAGGTGTTCTGGAACGGGGCCTGAGTACGTTTACTATTTCAGTTAGATATGTATGTACTATGTGGAAATCATTAATTTTGTGATCTACTGCTTGTAAGTTAAGGGTTAGTGGGTATGGATTATTCTATTGAGCTCTCATAGCTCATGGTATTACCTTTAGTGACCTTGACATATTATATTGGTGGCGACGCTCGTATAATGTGTCAGACTTCGTAGATGATCAAGGTGAGCTGTACACCTTGGAGGCCTTTGGAGCTGAAGAGCTGGCTAGGATGGAGGAGCAGGCGGAGCTATAGTTAGGAACCTTAGTTTCCCTCCCTTTTGTAATGAAAGTACTCTTATGGAGGTTATGATATAATAATGAGCCAGACTCTATTTAGATATTCAATAAAATTGTTTATTTAAACACTACGTATCCTAGGAATTTAACAACCTCTAGCCAGAACTCGAACTTACTAGCTTTTGCATAGAGTTGGTTGTCTCTAAGTACTTGCAGTACGATTCTAAGGTGTCCTTCGTGCTCCTCCTTCATGGCTGAGTATAAATCAGTATGTCATCAATGAACACTACCACAAATCTATCCAGGTAGGGTTGAAAAATTTTGTTCATGAGATACATGAATACTGCTGGTGCATTGGTGAGTCCAAACGGCATCACTACAAAATCATAGTGTCCATATCTGGTTCTAAATGCAATCTTGGTGATGTCTTCATCCCGAATTCTTAGTTGGTGGTACCCTGATCGAAGGTCAATCTTTGAGAAACAAGTTGCTCCTCTCAATTGATTGAACATGTCATCGATTCTAGGCAAAGGGTAGCGATTCTTGATCGTAACTCGATTCAACTGGCTATAGTCGATACAGAGACGTAGTGTCCCTTCCTTCTTCTTCACAAATAAGGCTAGTGCTCCCCATGGCGATGTATTTGGCCGGATATAACCTTTCTCTTACAGGTCCTGCAGTTGAATCTTGAGTTCCTTCAGTTCGACTGGTGCCATTCTGTATGGGACTATAGAAATTGGTGCAGTTCCAGGTTGGAGTTCAATGGTGAAGTCTAGCTCTTGTTATGGTGGCAACGCAGGAAGTTCTTCAGGAAATACGTCTGCATACTCGCAGACAATGTGGGGTAGTCCCAGCTCCATTTGATCAGCTTCTTCCAACTTAAGGCTAGCTAACCATCCAAAAAGTAGGTACTGCCACCTTGTTCGTCTTGTCGTTTAATTCGGAGTTTGTCTATTTCCCTTAAATTTGAAGCAGGTTCCATTAGGAGCAAAAGCCGTCACCAATTTCTATTGGCAGTCTATAACAGCTCGGTGGGATGACAACCAGTCCATTCCCAAAATTATACCAAAGTCAGCCATATTGATCACTCGTAAGTCATAGGTCAGACGCAGATCAGCTACCTCTATCTCACACCCTTTACAAATTAGATTAACAGCTAAATTCCCATCCAAAGGTGATGTTAACATCATGCTTGATTTTAGGGGTTCTGTTTCTAATCCTAGTGCAGATACGCATGCAGTAGATATAAACGAGTGTGATGCTCCTGAATCAAATAAAGCTTGTCGCAAGTACTGAATAATAGTAGCGTACCTTGGATCACAGAGGGATCCTGCTCTTCCTGCTTAGCCTATAGGGCAAAGACACGCCCTCCAGCATTCTGTTGAGTTTCCATCGGCTGCTTCCCTTTCCAATTGTGTTGCTGATGTTGGAACTATTTGTTGTTCTGATGTTGAAGCCCACCTAGATTCTGATTAGAAAAACTAGTCTGTCAGAATTGTTGAGGTGGTTGACTTCCATTCACTCGAGGCCTATCCTGCTGTGGTTTTGGGCAGTCACGGCTACAATGCCCCATTGCTTGGCAATTATAGCATTCAATTGTAGAAATATCGCGAATAAATCCCTGCAGTGGCCTTTGTGGTTGGTTTTGCACAGTCCTAGTGTTGTTCCAAGATTGGCCCCCTTGCTACAAGTTGAATGACCTTTTTGGATAAGATCCCTGATTGTTGTTAGTGTTGTAGGTTTGGTTGTTTCGAATTGGTCCTCCAGCAGTTGCACCTGTCTTCTTCCACTTGGCTTTGAAATCCATGTCCTCTCTTTCAAGCATCAAGGCACATTTCACCATTTGTGAATAAGTGGGAAACTCATGGCCGACCACTGCCTTGCGAGAGGAACTCAGTCCCCATTCAAACTTTCTTGCTTTGTCATCTTCAATCGGAATAGTATTTAGAGCATATCGTGACAATTCCTCGAACTTGGTGGCATACTGTGTCACCGTCATTGAACCTTGCTGCAGACTATGAAATTCCTATTCCTTCGCCTACTTGATTGGCGTAGGGAAGTACTTATCTAGGAATATACGTTGAAACTCAGCAAATGTCATTGTTGTGACATTGTGAGTTGTCTCCATCAGTTCCCACCAATAACGGGTCTCACCCTTCAGTTCATAAATGGCTAGAGCCACTCGATCCTCATCACGAGCGATATCCAGGGTGCTAAATATCACTTTAACTTCCTTAAGCCAGGCTTCGGCTAAGGTTGGCTCAAGTTCTCCGTGGAAAGCCAGTGGTCATTGGTTACAAAACTCGTTCAGGGCTTGAGCCCGAGTCATTAGTCCAGGTACTTGAGCGTGGGGCGGTGGACGGTTGGTGTTGTTGATAGCCGCTGTGAAGGCTTGCAAGAGTTGGGCGAAATCCACATTTTCGTTGGCTGGGTTAGGATGGCCGTTGGATGACTCTCCATTGCGGTCATTGTTTTCGTTACCTACCCCATTGTGTGTGAGCACCATCTACAATTTTATAGATTTTTGGGGATTCAACATGGTATCTTATATATCTATGTATATATACATATTAACCATTACACCAATTTTAATAATTTGAGACGGGTATGTAAACCAAACTTAAACTTTTTATTGATAAAAGCTTAGTACATGATGCTGATTAAGGAAAATAATCTACTACGTCCTATTACATGGACCTAATGTCCTCGATTCACTACAAGAGTTAACACAGTGTTTTGTTCCTTATTCTAACATTTCCATTCTACCTACTTCCTATGGAGTCCAAAGTCGTTCCTAAGTGCCTCCATGTGGCCCTTCTCGGCTTGGGCCAGCTCATATTCTTATTGTTGACGAAACTGCTCTAAAACTTCATCCGTTGTCGGAAGGGAAAGTTCCTCCAATGGCTCAGCATAGATGTAGGGAAAATCTACTAAAGTAGGGTTGAACTTGTATAACTCCGGCGAGAGGTCGGACGGTGGTGGCAGTGGTAGAGCCTCAGTCAAGGGAACATCATAGAGGTGAGACTTAGTGTCTTTGTCATACACTAGTGGTTGTAGAGGCAGAGAGGTGGCTGGACCAGTATAGACTGGTAGAAACTCAATGCAGCGGAGGAGCTAGGTGTAGCCATATCTTCATGTAAAAATTAAATATTAGACTTAAGAATACAAGGAAAATGTGCTGAAAGAGTAAACAATAAGGTAAAAACACCAATATTGTAGCAACAAATTTTTTTTTTTATTAACTTCCACTTGAGACAACAACATAACATATTAGTCACAATATTACCACACAGGTTCCTACGTCCTACAAATTCTTCTTAGCACAAGTTTTATTTAAATATGCCTAACTACTGCTAGGTCTTCATTACATCTCCTCTTCTCACTACAGAAAGAGTTCCGGGTAACAACTTTTCATGGTGCCAAATTTCTCTATGGTCACCTCGGTGATCCCATAACACCTCTAGGTAACTCTCACCCTTGGACCTTAATAGTTCCATCGGTTGGGCTAGACATGCTCCTCCACTTTTATCGACACCTCCATGTATGCGGTCATGTCCTCGAAATCTAGGCCCATGGGGATGATTCGGTCTTCAGTTGCTGGTCGCACAGTTGTGACTTTGGAGTAAAGCACTTGATTTGAAAAGTGATGCTCGAATTCTCTAGGTACGTCTAGCATGTAATAACCGTTAACGCATGGCCTTAAGATCACAAGTGGTCCAAGATAGAAAGGTGGGGGTTGAGGTTTCTAGCTAAAGGGGTATAGGGGTGCAATGCTCACGTAAACCCAACTGTTTTCTTTCAACTCGGCCATATGGCCATGCCATGGTCCCCACAGTGGTAAGTTCATGGTAGCAGGTGGGGGTTCAGGGTCCTCAACATCGCTCTTGGCGTCCGGCTCTTCTTTCAGTATTGCTTCAATTTTGTCTTGCACTTGTTTGCCCATCGCATGGTTGTTCAGCCAAGCATTCGCCTGTACCTCAGGCTCCTCCTCATTATCCCATTCTTCCGAGTTTTCTTCTTCGGGCTCCTCTTCCTCGGGATCTTTTTCCTCAGGTTTTTCTTCCGCATGCTCCTCTTCTTCAGGTACCAATAAGTCCATTGGTGGCCAAACTCCAAAGTTTCGATACTATTCGTCCAGCATGGGAAATTGATGGGCAAAGTATGGGTCGTTTATCAAATGGTCGAGTACAGTATGGTGGATGTCCTTAAAGTTCTAGATCTCGGCTACCAATGCTGGGTCCATCTACCAAACAAAATTTTTAATTATACTAACGGTTTAGTATTGCATAACTAAATATTTTAGGATTTCTGAATTCTAACTTTTAACCCTATTGAAAGTCTACCCTTTATACTTAAGGCCGATGTTTTGAACCTAGGGCTTTGATACCAAGTTGTAACACCCCAAATTTTTGGGAACATTAATAATAACTGTTTTATTCAAACTTAACATTTAATAAAAGTAGAATAATAAGTCAATACATCCCAAATTATTATTAAATCAAGATTACATTTATTTAAGGATAGGGAGGGGTACTATGGGAAATTTCTACTCTTCAGTGTGGTTGTCTTCTTCAGCGATTTTCTGCTCAGCTCCATACTGCTCCAGATTATAGTACGTCTCTTGTTCGCCTTCTAAGTCTGGCATAAAATGCCAGGGCCACAAAAGTAACACCGTGAGCTTTTAAGCTCAGTAGCTAACTCCTACCCCTATGTCCCATACTTTAGCAAAAAAATAACATCTACTTTACAAGTCATCAAACAAGACTTTAACAATCAATTATTACAGACATCATACGAAAAAAAATGTGTCAAATATCGGGTTCAGAATAGTGTATCGTACTTCATGTCAAAACGTCAATTTCACTTATTATCAATTCTTTTCCTTTAGCACTGGTTCCGTTTACTGCCTCTTTCAAAATGACGGTTGACCATGCAATTACAAACTCTGGTTCCGTCGTTCCGGTCTCCCAATTTTACTCACACATTCCCAAACTCCGGTTCCGCCGTTCCGGTCTCCCAGGTTTACACATGTCAAAATTTCGCTTTTGCTCTTTTCGTTTCGAATATCGTTTATCTCGTTTCGCGTGTCTCGTATACATGCATCATTTTCTCGCAAACACATTATTCTATCAAGGCTTGCTAAAATCATGTGATACTAAGTAAATCATATTCTTGGCCTTTCTTCTTTTAAATCCGGGTTCGTAACAACACTTAATTCCAATTCAATATTTCACTATTAAACATGCTTGAGCTATTCGCTACAAATTAATCTTACAAGAACAGTTAGAATTAATATATCCTAAGTCATGCTTTTCTAGGAGGAAAAACAGTAGCTTCGAAATGTAAGGGCAACATTTCTCTTATTCACTTAAAGTTTAGTATTTTCAATTTATTCCAGGAAGTGACGTTAACATGTCATTGTTTTCTTTACTTCGTGGGTTTCAAGATTTCCATGTATTACTCTAATTTCATGCTTTCCTAAGTCAGCAAAGAAAATAATAGCTCATCACTAACGTGGCATCATTCTCTAGATCAACCATGATCTCTTTTTATTTTATTTTTTCCATTGCCAAGTTTCCTGTTAACTTACTCTGACACATTTGTTTTTTTTTTTACTTGCAAATAACGTAGAAGCCGATTTCCAACATTTATCAACATTTATAATAGTGTTATACTTAGGTAAGTAGATAGGAGGTTTCTACCATGCTTTTTGGCGGTAGCGGGTTGACTACGATAGCGTCGAATCGGGTCACAAATGGTACGTCTCTTTTAAGCTTTGGTTTGACCGAACACCTAGCTTTTTCTTCTTGGAGAATGGAAGGCAAATAAAAAAAAAGAAAGTAGACTAACTGGAAAGTGGATCTCGGCTCTCTCTCTCTTTTTGTTCCTCACAGATTTTCCGAAAGAGGAAAGAAAGACGGGGTGGTTTGGTAGGTTGGAATTGGGAGTATTTATAGGCAGTACACTTTCTCTCTCTCCTTTATCTTCCAGTCTAACTCTCTCTCTTAGATGAAGTAAGCTTTCTATGATGAGATTTTCTAGGCTATCCATGTCTTTTCCCTTCTCTCTCTCTCTCTCATTTATCTTCCGGTCTAACTCTCTCTCTCTTAGACTTATGAGCCTATGCACTTGGATAAAGTAAGCCTTCTATGATGAGATTTTCTAGGCTATCCATGTCTTTTTCCTTCTATCTCTCTCTCTCTCTCTCTCTCTCTCTCTCTCTCTCAAGCTATATATATATATACATATATGTATTATAGGATTGTCATAGCATAGCCTAGTCTTTAGTCCTGACTGATGGAAGTTAGGATAAAAATCCCAACTTCTCTCTCTCTCTCTCTCTCTCTCTCTCTCTCTCTCTCTACGGCTCACACCCTTACTTTCTAAATTTTAAATTTCTAGCCTGCAAAGCTAATATAGGTTGACATGATGATACAAGTGGGAAGAAAATTTGATGGCAGTCTTATCTCTTCCTCCCTCTTTCCTTTCGACAATATCTCCCTCACTCACTCTCTCTCTCTCTCTACGAGACTCATAAGGCTAGATGTTGGGATGACATAGGGTGGAAAAGATGAGGTGATATGATAGGTTCTTTGTGATAGAAATCCCATTCGGCTCTCTCTCCATGTATGTGTATGTATATTTATTAAGGCCTCCCAAATCTAATTTTATAATTTAGGATTTATTTAATAATATCAATACTCAAATAAATAACAATCGAGTAAAAGAAATTTTATTGATAAAAAATAAGGTCGTTACAACCTATCCCCCTTAACAAATTTCGTCCTCGAAATTAAGTACATTCTACGATGGAAAAAGATGCGGTTAATTTTCTCGGATAGCATCTTCTCGTTCCCAGGTACATTCCTCAATTCCTTGATGTCTCCATAAAACTCGCACCAACTTGATTGTTTTGCCTCGAATATTCTTTTCGTTGTGATCTTGAATCTATATTGCTTGCTCCTCGAAAGTTGCGTCCTCGTTTAGGGTGATATCCCCCCAGTTGCTGACATGAGTGGGAAGAGCAATGTACTTGCGAAGCATCGACACGTGAAACACATTGTGGACTCAATCCAGCTGTGGTTGTAGTGCTAAACAGTAAGCCACATTCCCAATCTTTGCCAAAATGTCGAATGGCCAGATATATCGTGGAGACAATTTTCCCTTTTTCCCAAACCGAATAACTCCCCGACGCGGTCTGATTTTTAGGAACACATGATCGCTAACCTTGAAAGACAAGGGTCTACTCCTTTTGTTCGAGTAACTTTTCTGACGACTCTGGGCGGTAAGTAATTTTTGTCAAATCACCTTAATCTTTTCAATCGTATTTCGGACCAGATCTTGCCCAATCAATCCGGCTTCTCCAGCATCAGTCCAACAAACCGATTAGCGACAGGGTCTTCCGTGCAAAGCTTCAAAGGGTGCCATCTCAATGCTTGACTGATAGCTGTTGTTGTAAGCAAATTTGATAAGAGACAACTGTCGTTCCCAATTTTTGAAGAAATCAAGTGCACAAGCCCTCAGCATGTCCTCCAGAATCTGAATTGTCCTTTCTGTATGTCCATCCGTCTGTGGGTGATAAGCATTATTGAGTTGAATGTTCATTCTCAAAGCCTTCTGCAAACCTTTCCAGAAATTGGATATGAATCTTGGATCACAGTCAGATACGATAGATACAAGTACTCCATGTAAGCGTACAATTTCTTGGATGTAGAGTAAACTTAAAGCCTCCTTGTTCTTCGTCATCTTTACCAGTAAAAAGTGTGCAGATTTAGTGAGACGGTCGACTATTACCCAAATAGTAGTGTTAGACTTAGGCGTCTTGGGTAAGCCGGTCACAAAATCCATGGAAATATGCTCCCACTTCCACGTCAATATCGGTAAAGGTTAAAGATCCCCTCTGGGCTTCCAGTTTTCAGCTTTGACTTGTTGACAGACCAAACATGTTAACACAAAGCTAGCTACGTCTTTCTTCATTCCTTCCCACCAGTACGTCCTTCGCAAATCATGGTACATCTTAGTACCCCCAAGATGAACAGCAAAATTTGAGTGATGAAATTCTCGTAGTATGGCTTCTCGGAGGGTGCCGATGTTCGGTACGAAAGTCAAACATTTGAATCTGAGGCTGTTGTCAGTGTGAATCGTCCATCCAGTAAGTGCTTTACCGACAATAATCTGAGACCGTATAAACTCACAGTCCTGTTCAAATCCTTGAGCAAGTAAAATTTCTCAGTGAAGTGCAAATACAACAGTAAGAGTGGACAAGCGTGCTTGTCCGTTGACTGATGACGCTTGCAGGTTGAACTCGTTGAGTGTCTCTACCATCTCCCATTCTTTCAGGGCCACTTTAGCCTTCTGCTCTCTACTCTTTCGACTCAGAGCATCGGCTACAACGTTAGCTTTGCCTAGATGATAGGACATAGTGAATTTGTAATCCTCAAAATACTCCATCCACCTCCTCCGTCTCATATTCAGCTCCTTCTGTGTGAACAGATACTTGAGACTCTTGTGATCTGTGAAAACTTCAAATTGCTCGCCGTACAGATAATAATGCCATGACTTGAGAACGAAGACTACCGCTGCCAATTCTAGGTCGTGCGTAGGGTAATTCTTTTCATGCGGTCTCAGTTGACGTGATCCATAGGCAACAACCTTCCCATTTTGCATCAAGACGCAACCTAAACCATCTTTAGAGGCATCACAATAAACTATGTAACCTACATCCCGCTTTGGAATGATGAGTATGGGTGCATAGGTTAGTCTTTTCTTTAACTCCTAAAAGGTCTTCTCACAAGTTTCATTCCATTCAAACTTGACTACCTTTTGCGTCAATCTTGTCATTGATTTGGCAAGAATCGAGAAGTCCTGAATAAATCGTTGATAATAGCCAGCCAATCCTAGGAAGCTTCTGATTTCAAACACTATCGTAGGCCGCTTCCAATTCAGTATGGCTTCCACCTTGCTAACATCCACCGCAATTCCATCTTTAGACACTACGTGTTCTAGGAATTTAACGACCTCTAGCCAGAACTCGCACTTACTAGCTTTTGCATAGAGTTGGTTGTCTCTAAGTACTTGCAGTACGATTCTAAGGTGTCCTTCATGCTCCTCCTGCGTGCCTGAGTATATTAGTATGTCATCAAGTTCACTACCACAAATCTATCTAAATAGGGTTGAAAAATTTTGTTCGTGAGACACATGATTACTACTGGTGCATTGGTGAGTCCAAACAGCATTACTACAAATTCATAGTGTCCATATATGGTTCTGAATGCAGTCTTGGTGATATCTTCATCCCGAATTCTCAGTTGGTGGTACCCTGATCGAAGGTCAATTGTTGAGAAACGAGTAGCTCCTCTCAATTGATCGAACAAGTCATCGATTCTAGGCAAATGGTAGCGATTCTTGATCGTAACTCGATTCAACTGTCTATAGTCGATACAGAGACGTAGTGTCCCTTCCTTCTTCTTCTTCACAAATAAGGCTAGTGCTCCCCATGGCAATGTGCTTGGCCGTATATAACCTTTCTCTTGCAGGTCCTACAGTTGTGTGGGCTCCCCGCCTGGCGCAATCGAAGAGTCGCCACCCGAATTTTTGAGATGGATGATCTGAGAAACCGAGAGTTTGTTCGAGAGAAAAAAGGCTTTGGTCTAGCAAAAATGTCGAGATTTTGGATCTGGGAGCCACGTTACGAGCGGGGAAGGTTTTGTTGAAAAAGCACCCCGCTCGCCCGGTAAAAATCGGTCTCTACTAAGCATTTTAAATGGGGGATTTAATATCATTTGAAAAACCTAACTTTAAAACATGTACGGGAAATGGACACGGGATTAAATATAACACATTGGCGTGCTTGTGGTGCGAACTGTACAGTATGAAATGGATGAGCAATGTACAGAATGAAATAGCAATGCAACTGTGAAATTGCTGATGTTAGCCAAAATACCGCACCGTAAAAACAATACGCGGCACGGTGTATCGAATACGCCATGCTGTATTGTTTGCACATTCCAGGATAGCTCTTGTTTACATCACAAAGTGAGACTATGGTCAAGAGGGTGTATTTTGATGTTTTTGGAAAAGAGTTTATGAAACCTCTTGCTTCCAAACTTTGCTAAAAGCCATTTTGATATGTTTAAAGGACTTAATGAAGTCTACAAATGATTTTTAACATGAAAGTTCACCTCTGGAATATGCCTGCACGACATTTATATAACATTAGCTAAAATAAAAGGATTAAAATAATGAACAAATCGAACGTAACAACATAAGAAGAAATATGCATTGAACATATTATACCGCACAGTATACTACACTATGTCGTGTGGTGTATTAGAACACCTCACAGTATGGTGTATCCAGTGCAGTTTCTAGTTTTTAACCATTTTCTACTTTTAAGCCCATTTGAGACCCAAACTCAGTATAGAAAGACCGAGAAAGGCCTCGATCGGCTCCCCTCAAAGCTAAACGTGGTTTAGCCCAAGGAAATTGTTTATACCTTTTGATCGAAACTTGGATGTGCTTGAAGATGGAGGAATGAAAGTTGATTTGGACTTGAAATGCTTGAATGGGGATTGAAGGATGTGAGGTTGTTTGGATGTTTTGAGGTGGAGGTCCTCCTAAGTCAGTAGTTTACTGAACTTAAGAGGAGAAGAAGAATGGGGGTATTTTTAGAGAAAGTGTGTGAGAGTCTAGAAAATGGCAGAGTAACTTTATTTGGAGTTGAAGGGGTCCTTCTCAATTAGAGGGGGGGTGTATTTATACGCAAGAGGGCCAAGGATGATCAATACAAAGAGGGGAGGCGGCTTCTAGGCTGATTAAAACTTATTCTCTGCACCTGCAGGCGTGGCCGACAACTTTCTGCAACTATCAGGACTTTTCCCCGAAACGCCGCTCGACATAAAGAGAAATGCCGTGCTGTATATTAAAATCTCATGCGGTGGAGCAATTTTTTGAAATTTTCTAAAATGCCGTGCGGTTTTTTGAGACAGCTCAGCACACTAAACTTTGCGGGGGCGCCCCAGACACTCCCGAACTCGGATTTGGGCGTGGTTTGAAGCGTTGGAAAGCTTGTCGAGTCCTCTTTCTAACCCAATTAGTTTCACTCAAAGACGTTTTATACATTGAAATGTGTGCCTATTTTACCATCAGTGTGTCATGGAAAAAGTTATTTTTGACCAAGCAAACGCATTTTTCTCTTTGCAATTGAACCGGGGGCCACTCTACATGTTTGGAAAGGGGTTTTCTAGAGGTTTAGAGAAGGAGTAACAAAGGAGCAACAATCCAAGCCTTGGAGGTATATTTTTCCTTATTTCATCATCGGGCAACTTAAAGATTATTCGGAGGCCCAAATTGGGGTGTCTATAGTAGTCCCTCTTTAATGGAACTTAGGTACCATTGTTTGGTATAAGTGACGTTAAAAGATTAGACATCTCAATCTATTGCTCCAAAGTCTTTTAAGTAAAATGCAAGAATGCAATAAAGGTGGTCGCGCTCATGGAGCTGCCTACGTACCCCATTGTAGGGATCAGACCAACGTAGTTCAATTGGGACAATGCACGTAAAACGAGTCCCAGAGGACAAATTGCAAAAGCAAACAAACTTGAGAAGATTGAGTGTCTGTAGTGTCGAGTGTCATGAAATTTCTTGATACGAGTCCCGGGGGGCTAAAGCGAGACGAGTCCTCAGGGACTAAGAATTGAGATGAGTCCTCAGGGGACCAAAATTGAGACTAGTCCTCAGGGAACTAAAATTGAGACGAGTCCTCAGGGGACTAAAGTTGAGACGAGTCCTCGGGGGACTAAAATTGAATCGATTTCTTAGAGGGACTAAAATTGAACCGAGTCCTCAGGAGACTAAAATTTGAGTCGAGTCCTCAAGGGATTAAAATTGAGATGAGTCCTCGGGGGACTAAAATTGAGACGAGTCTTCAGGGGACTAAAATTGAATCGAGTCCTAGAGGACGAATATGCGACGAGTCCCGAAGGACGAGATGCTCGGACGGCGAAGTGACTTGATTTTTATTTTTTTTTGAAAAGCTTTAATTTGGAAAGAGATTAGAATTTTGAATAGCTCGAATTTTGAAGACTTCAAATTTTGAAAGAAGCTTGAATTTTAATTTTGAAAGAGACTTGAATTTGAATATTTTGAATTTTGAGGGAGACTGGAATTGAATAGCTTGAATTTTGAAAGAGACTTGAATTTGAGACTTGAATTTTGAAAAGCTTGAACTTTTGAAAGTGGTTTGAACTTGAAGAGCTTGAATTTGACGTTCGATTGAGACAACACGTGAATGATGATGCAAGTTGATATGTCATGGAATGTCATGTGAACATGTAAAATCAATGCAAATATGACAAAAGTGAGTCCTGGAGAACAAAGTGCAGATAGAGTGCGAGTCCTGGAGGATGAAAGTGCTAAACAAAGTGAAGTCCCAGAGGACAAAGTGCAAGACAAAGTGCTGTCCCAGAGGATGAACCACAGCTCGAGAGACTAAAAGGCTTCTAGGTCGGTTAGACCGTAGCTTGAGAGACGAAGAGACTTTAGGTCGGTTAGACCGTAGCCTGAGAGACAAAGAGATTTTAGGTCGGTCAGACCGTAGCTTGAAAGACTAAAAGGCTTCTAGATCGGTTAGACTAAAAGGCTTCTAGGTCGGTTAGACCGTAGCCCGAGAGACGAAGTGACTTTAGGTCGGTTAGACCGTAGCCCGAGAGGCTAAGAGGCTTTTAGGTTGGTTAGACCGTAGCCCAAGAGACAAACAGACTTTAGGTCGGTTAGACCGTAGCTCGAGAGACTAAGAGGCTTTTAGGTCTATCTCGAGAGACGAAGAGACTTTAGGTTGGTTAGACCGTAGCTCGAGAGACGAAGAGACTTTAGGTCGGTTAGACTGTCGTTCGATAGATAGAGAAGCTTAGGTCCTTTTGACTGTCGCTTAATGAATGAAGAAGCTTAGGTCCTTTTGACCGTTGCTGATTGAATGAGAAGCTTAAGTCCTTTTGACCCTCGCTTGAGAGATTAAGAAGCATTAGGTCAGTTAGACCGTTGCTTGGGAGACTACAAAGCGTTAGGTCTTTTGGACCGTAGCTTTGTTGAATGAGAAGCTTAGGTCTTTTGGACCGTCACTTGATAGATAATAGACAAACAAGACTAGGTCCTTTTGACCGTTGCTGATTGAATGAGAAGCTTAGGTCCTTTTGACCGTCGCCCGATAAATAGAGCAGCTTAGGCCCATCTGGTCGTCGCTGATTGAATGAAAAGCTTAGGTCCTTTTGACCGTCGCTTGAGAGACTAAGAAGCATTAGGTCAGTTAGACCGTTGCTTGGGAGACTACAAAGCGTTAGGTCTTTTGGACCGTAGCTTTGTTGAATAAGAAGCTTAGGTCTTTTGGAACGTCGCTAGCTTGATTAAATGAGTAACCTAGGTCTTTTGGACCGTCACTCGAGAGCGTTAAGTCTTTTAGATCGTAGCTTAGAAGACTAAGAAGTATTAGATCGGTTATGACTTTTGGACAACATTCGAGATTCGTGAGTTGGCACTTGATGACGATGTGTACAACATTTTTTTTTTTTTTTTTTTGAGAAAAACAGGGGACACATCTGAGTAGCCTTTTTGCATTACTCTCTTTGACCAGTGGACTGGTGATTTTGGGCTGAAATTCGCCTACGGTGAGGGCTTGAATTTGAGTTGGAGTTTGTTTTTTGTCGGAGCCTAAATTTGTGCTGGAGTTGTTTTTGGATTTTGAGCTGGATTTTGCCTTTGGTCAGGGCTTGGGCTTTGGGTTGGAACTTGCCTTTGGTTAAGGCTTGAGCTTTGGACTGAAGTTTGTGGCCGAGTCTTGAAGTTGGGCATACACTTGCCTCGATAGATGACATCGAGCTGTTGTGCCCAGTGAGTGACGAACCCCAGTTCTAATGGTTTTGGCAACCAGTTGACCATGTACGCAGTTCAAGTTATGGTTTCTCTCGGGTATTAACATTCTCCTTTTGCGCTCTAAATTTTGCCTAGTACCGCCCTTTTGGGTTTTCGGTCTAGCGAGCCCTTTTGATTAACTGCCTTAACTTTTGCCTAGACCGCCCTTGCGGGTTTTCGACCTAGCAGACTTTTGCTCTAATTTTTGCTTGGGTCTGCCCGCCCTTTCGGTTTTCAGCCCAACGAGCTTCTCTCAGATGTTGTATTCTTCCATGCATTGAGATGGCTTCCACGAGTTGAGAATTGACAAAACTGAGATGACTTTTTTTTTTTTTTTACTTTTGGCAAAAGGGGAGGATTTTGACAAGACTACTTTGACGCAAATGAGGAGGGAAAGACGACGTGACTTTCGAATGGTGCCCCTAATTGGGCAAAGGGTTTGACTCTTTGAAATAGCAGACATGCCCAGGTTCTTGGAATTCTCCTTTTGGAATTTCAAAAATTGTTTTACTCCATCAATGATTTTCATTCAAATCTTTCGATTTTATTTTGTCAAAACACGAGAGTTTTTATCATGAACCGTGCCCTAGGTTGCTGATGATGGCCTGTGGATCAAAAATGCCCCAATTTGGATTATTGCTTTGAGCAATGCTTTGACTTTTCTCCATGTATTGATTTTCGATCATGCTTCTTAACGCCTAGGGTTCTTGCTATCAAGTTGCGCCTTCCAATCTGAAAGGACTTTTTGGGTTGTATTGTGGGCCATGGTTTCGGCTTAACAAAGAAAAGACAACTGGCTCAAAAATTTCACTTTCTTTCGGGTTTTCAAAGCTAGCAGCTATCTTTGAAATTTTTGTGCCCTTTTGTTTCAATAGGTGCTCTCTCTTGATTTTTCATTTGCTTTCAACGCCTTTTGTTATTGCAATTGGCAATCTCACCATTTCGATGCTTTGAATTTCAATGTTTGTTCTGACACTTTTATTTCTCATTCCACCCCAATGCAGGGGATAGCTGGCTAGCTGGGGCTCCTTTTTAAAGAATTTGGTTGAGGCTCAAAGAGGCTATCAAAGGGTATATCTTTATGCATATGATGAAAGAAACGATGGCCTTTCTTCATTTTGGATTGCACAACCTAACAACTGAACCCTAGATGCTCATTGAAAGGCTTTTGTTTGCATGCTTTAACTTTTGCCAAGGTCAGATTTTGAGATTTTGACCTAGCAAGCCTTTTCAGAGTCACAACAGCACTTCTTAGAACATATATAGCATTGGGAATTGGTCCTTTGAATTTTTTCTTCTTGCCAAGGGTGATAGGTTCAATCAAAAATCATTTCGTATTTTGAAGTGATTATCATGATTTTCAACTAATGGTAGAAAACAATTTCGAAACCCTAAGTTTATTATAGAGACGCGACGTTTGAAAGACAGCGACCGAACCAGTAGGGGTTGACTCGAAAGAGCATGACCGAACCTTAGGATTGACTCAAATGCTCATGACCAGGCCTCAGGATGAGGCTGCCTACGTATCCTGTAAAGGAATCAGGTCACAACGTAGTTCAGGCATACGAAACTGACACATTTTTTTCTTTTATTTTTTTAACTCTTACAGACTTAAAATTGAGAACACACAGACACAACAGTGAAAGCATGAAAGACTCAAGGTAGAAACTAACTCGAACACAAAGATGGTCATTTATAGGACAAGGACTCGAAGCTTGAAAACTCCCAGACTCGTGGAAGGTCGGACCGCTGCATAGCTCTTGATGCTTTACCCTTCTCTGCTGAAAAAGGCGGAGTTGATACAAGGATTGCGCTTGGGCATGATGTCTAGCTGTGGTGGAGGATGATTTTGTCACCGATGAGGCTTTGAATCTCGTGGCGGAGACGATTGCATTCATCGATAACATGACCGGGTATTTGATGGAAGGTGCAGAAGGCATTTGGGTTGTGATTTGCTAAAGGCTTTTGAGGAAAAGGAGTTTGGGGGAGTGGCTTGATGAGGCCAGTTTTGAGGAGCTTTTCATAAACCATGGAATGAGACTCAGAGAAATGGGAGAAGGCCCTTGGTTTGGTTCCCCGATTGAGTTGAGGGTTCACAGTGCTGCCTGTGGTGCCTCTAACGGAAGCTTTACTTGCCTTGCAACTGTATAGCCTTTTGGGACAAACCCTTTCGCCCTTGGGATTGACCTCATGTATTTCTGCAGAGACAATATGCATGTCGGCACTGGTTTCGAACATGGGACCAGTATCTTCCTTCGAGTGAGCCCTAGCATCATGAATTTTAGCTAGATCCTTGAACATTTCTGAGAGCTTCACTTTTGAGCAAAGTTTGTCAGCCCCGTCGGCCCCTAAGTTCCCAACATCATTATTCAGTCCCAGATTTGTGTTTGGGATTTCGGATGTGAAAAGGTTTACCAGCCCTTGGACCAGAGTTAGCATCTTGTCCATTTTTTGACTCATTTCCTCCACAGTCTTTTTCAGCTCATTCAGTTCCGTTTGCCCTGCCATTAAGGTGGTCGGAGAAGGCTATGAGGTTTTGTGTAGGATGGGTGGCCAGGTACTGACAGTAAAGCAAAAAGTGAATTTTAGATGAGTCCCAGTCACGTTTTTGAAAAAGAACATGTCATGTATGTGTCGTCAATCTCGATGTTGTCCTAAGGTCGAGCCCGGCCAGGTCTCACTTAAGACACTACACAGATGGTTTCCAACAATCATAGGTAAATCTTTTACTCAGCAGGGATAGACCCAACGCCTTTATCATGACCATCCAAGACAAAGCAATAAGATTGCGGTAACCCAAATACTAGTGTTCTTAAGGCTAGCCAAGACCGAGGGCCGTTTGGGCACGACGAACGCCGTAGGTATCACAAACTCCATGGATTTAAAGTCTCCTAGACTGTCCTACGGACCTACCGTGGTTCAAATATCACTTAAGACGTGGCACAGATGATTTTTAACGATCCGGGTAGGTCGTGTCAGGTAGGTTAAATTCTGAATGCTTCGTAATCAGAGCCAATCTCCTTATCTTAACCATCCAAGACAGAGCAATATGACTGCCAGAATCTAGATACCAGTATTCATTAAGGCTAGATTGAACCAGGGGAGCCGTATGGGTACGGCAAATGCCGGAGGTATCGCAAACTCCATGGATTTAAGGTCTCCTAGACCGACAATGTGATCCCTAAAGATTGCCTTGATCCTCAGCATTTCTTTTAATAGTGTATCCTTTGATTAGGAATGACAAGACTTGGGAGATGGCAAAACAAATTAAGTCCCTAACATTTTTCATTCAAAGTTTCAATTTTGGTTTTAGAAACCGTTTGGCGTAAATGACGTGATATCGTTAACTGAGGCAGCATTAGCGACATGGTGCCATCAACCTGAGCGGTGTAAGTGACTTGGCATCGTAACCTGGGTGGTGTGAGCATCACGACATTGTAGCTTACTTGTTTCCTTAATCTCCATTGAATTCTTGATTGAAAAATGTACTGACGACTTAACAAATTTTGATATCCCCAAGGTTTTATTGTTCCAAGGATAATTGATTTAGACAACGTGCATGTAATCAGATGCACGACTCTTCATCGGGTCTTGGTAATCTTTTCAGACCACAGAGGGAAGGAGAGTAGGGCGGAGGACGAGGCGAGAGTGAGTGCGAGTCCCGGAAGACAAGTAGACAAGTGCCAAGTGGACGGACCGTACAAGTGTAGTGTAGTACAATGATATAATATGACACGTGAGCACGAAAATACATCAAGTAAGCAGGATATAACACATAGTTCAAACAAATGGGTCTATGTCTTAACCTTGGAAGGTTCTATGCTGTGATGTCATCGTTGTTGTTGTCACCGTCCTAACTTTCCTAATGACCTATCTCAACTCCAAATCTCACTTAGGATATGACTGTACCAAGGGTTTCAGCAGCCACGGGTAAGTCGTGTCAGGTAGGTTAAATTCTGAATGTTTCAGAATCAGAGCCAATCTCCTTATCTTGACCATCCGAGACAAAGCAATGAGGTTGCTGAAACCTAGATACAGGCACATCCTAAGGCTAGATCTAGACTAGAGGAGCCGTTCGGGCACGGCAAACACCGGAGGTATCTCAAACTCCATAGATTTAAGGTCTCCTAGATCGTCCGAGGAAAGAATTCTAAGGGAGTCCTATCTTCTAGCCTGTGGAATGCAATGACGTATAAATGATATACATGCACAGAAAAGAAATGCACATAAACATGATATATCACATAAGTCCTAGCCCCGGGTTCCTGTCCAAGTTGGGAAGGTTTTATGGCTATGTACAAGTGCAGAAGGCCAGTTTTGTTCTGAGAAGGGTTACCCAGACTAGAACCAAGATGTACTTCCCATGTCAAGTGTATTGCAAAACAGTGGTCGAACAGTACAATGGCTCATCATCGTCGAGGGTTACAAGGCATCCCAGGAGAGCTTGTCACCGGTAAACCGGGCAAGATTGCCGAAACAAACTGGCAAGGCTGTGTTGTGCAGAGTGTAAAAGAAAACAAGGTTAAATTTTTCAAATGATTTTAAATCCCCCAAAGAAAATGCCTTTCAAGTTTGGCTCACTCTATTAATCAATACTTTGGAGAAAACTACGCAAGCGAACAATAGTAAAATTCCCAATTCGAATTGGTTGGATGTGAAATCCTGTTATGTTACCATTCCGTTCTTCAGCAGCGTGGAGCGTACTGTTTTGACAGACTTTTGAAAGATTGTTCATTTATGTATTAATTTCCAAATTTTTGATCAACGCAACATCTTCCCTAGTAGAGTCGCAACTGTGGGCTCCCTGCCCGGCGCAATCGAAGCGTTGCCACCCGGATTTTTGAGATGGATGATCCGAGAAACCGAGAGTTTGTTTGAGAGAAAAAAGGCTTTGGTCTAGCGAAAATGTCAAGATTTTGGATCCGAGAGCCACGTTACGAGCGGGCCGGGGAAGGTTTTGTTGAAAAAGCACCCCGCTCGCCCGATAAAAACCGGTCTCTACTAAGCATTTTAAATGGGGGATTTAATATCATTTGAAAAACCTAACTTTAAAACATGTACGGGAAAGGGACACGGGATTAAATATAACACATTGGCGTGCTTGTGGTGTGAAATGTACAGTATGAAATAGATGAGCAATGTACAGAATGAAATAGCAATTCAACTATGAAATTGCTGATGTTAGCCAAAATACCGCACAGTAACAACAATACGTGGCACGGTGTATCGAATACGCTGTGCGATATTGTTTGCACATTCCAAGATAGCTCTTGTTTACATCACAAAGTGAGACTAAGATCAAGAGGGTGTATTTTGATGTTTTTGGAAAACAGTTTATGAAACCTCTTGCTTCCAAACTTTGCTAAAAGCCATTTTGATATGTTTAAAGGACTTAATGAAGTACACAAATGATTTTTAACATGAAAGTTCACCTTTGGAATATGCCTGCGCGACTTTTAGATAACATTAGCTAAAATAAAAGGATTAAAATAATGAACAAATCGAACGTAACAACATAAGAAGAAATATGCAGTGAACATATTATACCGCACAGTATACTACACTATGCCGTCTAGTGTATTAGAACACCGCACAGTATGGTGTATCCAGTGCAGTTTCTGGTTTTTAAATATTTTCAACTTTTAAGCCCATTTGAGACCCAAACTCAGTATAAAAAGACCGAGAAGGGCCTCGATCGGCTCCCTCAAAGCTAAACGTGGTTTAGCCCAAGGAAATTGTTTATAACTTTTGATCGAAACTTGGATGTGCTTGAAGATGGAGGAATGATAGTTGATTTGGACTTGAAATGCTTGAATGGGGATTGAAGGATGTGAGGTTGTTTGGACGTTTTGAGGTGGAGGTCCTCCTAAGTCAGTAGTTTACTGAACTTAAAAGGAGAAGAAGAATGGGGGTATTTTTAGAGAGAGAGTGAGAGTGAGAGTCTAGAAAATGGCACAGTAACTTTCTTTGGAGTTGAAGGGGTCCTTCTCAACTAGAAGGGGTGTATTTATAGGCAAGAGAGCCAAGGATGATCAATACAAAGAGGGGAGGTGGCTTCTAGGCCGGATAAAACTTATTATCTGCATCTGCAGGCGTGGATGACTACTTTCTGCAACTATCAGAATTTTTTCCTAAAACGTCGCGCGACATAAAGAGAAATGCCATGCTGTATATTAAAATCCGTGCGATGGAGCAATTTTTTGAAATTTTCTGAAATGCCGCACCGCGTTTTAAATGCGGCGCGGTTTTTCGAGACAGCTCAACACACTGAACTTCGCGGGGTCACCCCGGACACTCCCGAACTCGGATTTTGGCATGGTTCAAAGCGTTGGAAAGCTTGTCGAGTCCTATTTCTAACCCTATTGGTTTCACTCAAAGACATTTTATGCATTGAAATGTGTGCCCATTTTACTATCAGTGTGTCATGGAAAAAGTTATTTTTGACCAAGCAAACGCGTTTTTCTTTTTGCAATTAACCGGGGGCCACTATACATGTTTGGAAAGGGGTTTTCTAAAGGTTTAGAGAAGGAGTAACAAAGGAGCAACAATCCAAGCCTTGAAGGTATAATTTTCCTTATTTCATCATCGGGGAACTTAAGATTATTCAGAGGCCCAGATTGGGGTGTCTACAAGTTGAATCTTGAGTTCCTTCAGTTCGGCTGGTGCCATTCTGTATGGGGCTATAGAGATTGGTGCAGTTCCAGGTTGGAGTTCAATGGTGAAGTCTAGCTCTCACTGTGGTGGCAACCCAGGAAGTTCTTCAGGAAATACGTCTGCATACTCGTAGACAATGTGGGGTAGTCCCAGCTCCATTTGATCAGTTTTTTCCAACTTGAGGCTAGCGAGCCATCCAAAAAGTTGGTACTGCCACCTTGTTCGTCTTGTCGTGGATTTCGGAGTTTGTCTATTTCCCTTAAATTTGATGCAAGTTCCGTCAGGAGTGTAAGCCGTCACCATTTTCTGGTGGCAGTCTATGACAACTCGGTGGGATGACAACCAGTCCATTCCCAAAATTATATCGAAGTCAGCCATATCGATCCCTCGGAAGTCATAGGATAGACGCAGATCAGCTACCTCTATCTCACGCCCTTTACAAATTAGATTAACAGCTAACTTCCCACCCAAAGGTGATGCTACCATCATGCTTGATTTTAGGGGTTCTATTTCTAATCCTAGTGCAGATACGCAGGCGGTAGATATAAACGAGGGTGATGGTCCTGAATCAAATAAAGCTTGTACACAAGTACTGAATAATAGTAGTGTACCTTGGATCACAGAAGGATCCTGTAGGGAGGTATTCCCGAGCAGATACATTTAGTTACCAAACACGTGATGTTTGGGAACACGTGGTAAATACGACTGGACTTATCGCCGGGCAGTATGAAGAACAGCGATATGGAACAAAGACATGTGAAGTCCTTGGTCCATGCAATCTGTTCGGCTGAATAAAGGTCAATGACACGACAAGTCACTGGAGTAAACTATCTGTTCGGCAGATAGGAGATATTCTGTTTACATTTGAACCAAGTTACATGTGAAGTCCCTGGTCCAGGAAGTCTGTTCGGCTATGAGACAGCCGAACAAGGAAGGAGCTCTAAATCGAGAGTAGGAGCAGAGGGAATACTCTGGAAGATTCCAGAGTAGTCATGTCCCATAAAGGGATAAAGATCCCAAGAATATAGGATCTGAGAGAGATACCCAACGAATATGGGATGTTCGGCTCTTAAAGGAAAAGAATCCTAAAAGGACTCTTTTCCATAAACTGATAAAGGAAACGAGACTCCTTGATATCCTGGGTTTCCTATACGAGTTAGGAATCCTATGGCAACAGGAACGCTTGGGCAGCAAGCATCCATAAATCTATAAATATGAGATAAACCTAGAGGTGAAAGGTACGCAATACATTGCATTATTATTGCTTTCCTACTGATAATTAGGGTTGAGTTTTCTAGTACGTGATACTAACAAAGGCATCGGAGGGCCTTTGCCACGAGAGGCAAAGGTGCGCTCACCCCCTGTCTATTTTGCAGATTAGGGTTCAGACGTCGAGCTAGGGTTCCGGTGGAAAGGTACGAATAAGCCGTTGCAATCCAGTTGATCCGAAGTACCAATTGTTTTCATCCCCCTACAGATCCTGTTCTTCCTGCTCAGCCTGTAAGGCAAAGACACACCCTCTAGCATTCTGTTGAGTTTCCATCGGCTGCTTCCCTTTCCAATTGTGTTGCTGAGGTTGGAATTGTTTGTTGTTCTGATGTTCAGGCCCACCGTGATTTTGATTAGCAAAACCAGTCTGTCCGAATTGTTGAGGTGGTTGACTTCCATTCACTCGAGGCCTCTCCCACTGTGGTTTCGGGCAGTCGAGGCTATAATGCCCCATTGCTTGGCAATTGTAGCATTGAATCATAGAAATATCACGAATAAATCCCTGCGGTAGCCTTGGTGGTTGGTTTTGCATGGCCCTAGTGTTGTTCCAAGATTGGCCCCCTTACTGCAAGTTGAATGACCTTTTTGGATAAGGTCCCTGATTGTTGTTGGTGTTGTAGGTTTGGTTGCTTCGAATTGGTCCTCAAGCACTTGCTCATGTCTTCTTCCACTTGGCTTTGAAATCCATGTCCTCTCTTTCAAGCCTCAAGGCACATTTCACCACTTGTGAATAAGTGAGAAACTCATGGCCGACCACTACCTTGCGAGAGGAACTCAGTCCCCATTCAAACTTTCTTGCTCTGTTATCTTCAATCGGAATAGTATTTAGAGCATATCGTGACAATTCTTCGAACTTGGCGGCATACTGTGTCACCGTCATTGAACCTTGCTGCAGACTATGAAAATCCTGTGCCTTGCCTGCTTAATTGGCCTAGGGAAGTACTTATCGAGGAAGATACGTTCAAACTCAGCAAATGTCATTGTTGCGACATTGTGAGTAGTCTCCATCAGTTCCCAGCAATAACGTGTCTCGCCCTTCAGTTGATAAGTGGCTAGAGCCACTCAATCTTCATCACAAGCGATATCCAGGGTGCTGAATATCACTTTAACTTCCTTAAGCCAGGCTTCGGCTATGGTTGGCTCAGGTTCTCCGTGGAAAGCCAGTGGTCGTTGTTTACAAAACTCGTTCAGGGCTTGAGCCCGAGTCATTGGTCCAGGTACATGAGCGTGGGACGGTGGACGGTTGGTGTTTTTGATAGCCACAGTGAAGGCTTGCAAGAGTTGGGCGAAATCCACATTTTCGTTGGCTCGGTTAGGATGGCCGTTGGATGACTCTCCATTGCAGTCATTGTTTTCGTTACCTACCCCATTGCGTGTGAGCACCATCTACAATTTTACAGATTTTCGGGGATTCAACATGGTATCTTATATATCTATGTATATATACATATTAACCATTACACCAATTTTAATAATTTGAGATGGGTATGTAAACCAAACTGAAACTTTTTATTGATAAAAGCTTAGTACATGATGCTGATTAAGGAAAATAAACTACTATGTCCTATTACATGGACCTACTGTCCTCGATTCACTACAAGAGTTAACAGAGGATAGTTTTGTTCCTTATTCTAACATTTCCATTCTACCTACTTCCTATGGAGTCCAAAGTCGTCCCTAAGTGCCTCCATGTGACCCTTCTTAGCTTGGGCCAGCTCATATTCTTGTTGTTGACGAAACTGCTCTAAAACTTCATCCGTTGTCGGAAGGGAAAGTTCCTCCAATGGCTCAGCGTAGATGTAGGGAAAATCTACTAGAGTAGGGTCAAACTTGTATAACTCCGGCGAGAGGTCAGACGGTGGTGGCGGTGGTACAGCCTCAATCAAGGGAACGTCGTAAAGGTGAGACTTAGTGTCTTGGTCATACACAAGTGGTGGTAGAGGCAGAGAGGTGGCTGGGACCAGTATAGACTGGTAGAAACTCAATGCAACGGCGGAGCTAGGTGTAGCCATAGCTTCAAGTAAAAATTATATATTAGACTTAAGAATACACGAAAAACGTGTTGAAAGAGTAAACAATAAGGTAAAAACACCAATATTGTAGTAAGAATTTTTTTTTATTTATTAACTTCCACATGAGACAACAACATAACATACTAGTCGCAATATTACCACACAAGTTCCTATGTCCTACAAATTCATCTTAGCACAAGTTTTATTTAAATATGCTTAACTACTGCTAGGTCTTCATTACATCTCCTCTTCTCACTGCAGAAAGAGTTCTGGGTAACAACTTTTCATGGTCCTAAATTTCTCTATGGTCACCTCGGTGATCCCATAACACCTCTAGGTAACTCTCACCCTTGGACCTTCATAGTTCCATCGGTTAGGCTCGACATGCTCCTCCACTTTTATCGACACCTCCGTGTATGTGGTGGTGTCCTCGAAATCCAAGCCCATGGGGATGATTCGGTCTTCAGTTGCCAGTCGCACAGTTGTGACTCTGAAGTAAAGCACTTGATTTGAAAAGTGAAGCTCGAATCCTCTAGGTACGTCTAGCACGTAATAACCGTTGATGCATGGCCTTAAGATCATAAGTAATCCAAGATAGAAAGGTGAGGGTTGAGGTTTCCAGCTAAAGGGGTGTAGGGGTGCTATGCTCACGTAAACCCAAGTGTTTTCTTTCAACTCGGCTAGATGGCCGTGCCATGGTCCCCACAGTGGTAAGTTCATGGTAGCAGGTGGGGGTTCAGGGTCCTTAACATCGCTCTCGGCTTCCGACTCTTCTTCCGGTATTGCTTCAATTTCGTCTTGCACTTGTTCGCCCATCGCATGGTTGTTCTGCCAAGCGTTCGCCTGTACCTCAGGCTCCTCCTCATTCTCCCATTCTTCCGAGTCTTCTTCCTCAGGCTCCTTTTCCTCGGGATCTGCTTCCTCAGGTTTTTCTTCAGCATGCTCCTCTTTTTTAGGTACCAATACATCCATTGGTGGCCAAACTCCAAAGGTTCGATACTATTCGTCCAGCAGGGGAAATTGATGGGAAAAGTAGGGGTTGTTTATCAAATGGTCGAGTACAGTATGGTGGATGTCCTTAAAGTTCTAGATCTCGGCTACCAATGCTGGGTCCATCTACAAAACAAAATATTTAATTATACTAATGGTTTAGTATTGCATAACTAAATATTTTAGGATTTTTGAATTCTAACTTTTAACCCTATTGGAAGTCTACCCTTTCTACTTAAGGCCGATGTTTTGAACCTAGGGCTTTGATACCAAGTTGTAACACCCCAAATTTTTGGAAACATTAATAATAACTGTTTTATTCAAACTTAACATTTAATAAATAAAAGTAGAATAATAAGTCAATACATCCCAAATTATTATCAAATCAAGATTACATTTATTTAAGGATAGGGAGGGGTACTATGGGAAATTTCTACTCTTCAGTGTGGTTGTCTTCTTCAGCGATTTTCTGCTTAGCTCCATACTGCTCCAGATTATAGTACGTCTCTTGTTCGCCTTCTAAGTCTGGCATAAAATGCCAAGGTCACAAAAGTAACACTGTGAGCTTTTAAGCTCAGTAGCTAACTCCTACTCCTATGTCCCATACTTTAGCAAAAAATAACATCTACTTTACAAGGCATCAAATAGGACTTCAACAATCAACTATTATAGACATCGTACGCAAAAAAAAAATGTGTCAAGTGTCGGGTTCAGAATAGTGTATCGTACTTCGTGTCAAAACGTCAATTTCACTTATTATCAATTTTTTCCTTTAGCACTGGTTCCGTTTACTCCCTCTTTAAGAATGACAGTTGACCATGCAATTACAAACTTTGGTTCCGCCGTTCCGGTCTCCCAGGTTTACAAATGTCAAAATTTTGCTTTTGCTCTTTTCGTTTCGAATATCATTTTTCTCGTTTCTCGTGTCTCATATACATGCATCATTTTCTCGCGAACATATTATTCTTTCAAGGCTTACTAAAATCATGCGATACTAAGTAAATCATATTCTTGGGCCTTTCTTCTTTTAAATCCGGGTTCGTAACAACACTTAATTCCGATTCAATATTTCACTGTTAAACATGCTTGAGCTATTCGCTACAAATTAATCTTACAAGAACAATTAGAATTAAGGAAAAATTTCAAAATGGCACCTAAACTTTCATTCCAATATCACAGAAACACCTAAACTTCACTTTATATCAATTAAACACCTAGACTTCTAAATCCCCAAATTAAGACACCTGCCTTTATTTTCCGTCCAATTTGTCAACAAACATGGTGACATGGCATTTTTCTCCTGTTAATTGCCCCATTGGCACACAACACTCAGTCATTGCAAAGCACACGATCAAAATCCATTTTTTCTCTCTCTCCATGCCCCCATCCCTCTTTCACTAGAACTCATTTTTCTATACGCCTCCCTCACTCTGGTTAATCAATTCCATTTCAACAGCCAAACTTGTTTCTCTTCCACAAATAATTTTCTTCTTTTTCCCCAATTTGTTCCACAAAACACAAAACCCGCCAAAACCCAGGAATAGAAAAACCACAAAAAGTATCACAACTATCCAAATCAAAATCTTTCTCTAGTTATTACTGAAACTGGAAGGGCGTAAATCGACGGGTACACGGTGCAATCAGAGAAGTTCCCGATGAATCCTTCGGTCAGGTAGTACGCCGGAGGCTCGTGGTACACGACGCACACGGCACTGTTGTACAATGACTGGAATTTGGTAGTGATGTACAGAGAGTGAGAGAGACAATGGAGTTAACCGGTGCTGCGACAGCCTTGGAAGAGGAGTAGGAGTGGAAGGGAGTTGGGCGGTGGAGGGGAGGAGGTGTGGAGAGAGAGAGAGAGAGAGAGAGAGAATAGGGGTTTACCAAAAAAAAGAAGAGAGAGAAGAGGGGATTGTATGCAATGAGTTTACTTCCTAAAATGTCTAGTGGGCAACACCTGAAATGTGCCACATCAATAGATTTGTGAAGGAAATGGATGGAGGCTAACGGCAGGTGTCTTAATTTAGGGATTTTGAAAGTCTAGGTGTTTAATTGATATAAAGTGAAGTTTAGGTGTTTCTGTGACATTGGAGCAAAAGTTTAGGTGTCATTTTGAAATTTTTCCTAGAATTAATAAATCCTAAGAGCATCTACAATGTAATAATCAAAATTAAAAAATTGCTAAAGTTAGCAATGTGTGTTTAAAAAAATGCTCACATTGTAATAATCAAAGTTAGTAACCACCTAACCAATAATCAAATTTGAGCATTTGAATTAATCAAAAGTAACAATGCAAGACTTCACATGGCTTAATTTAGCAACCCTCTAAATGAATAATCAAAAGCTGACTTGACAAGTTTTGATTATTACATTGCTGATGCTCTAAGTCATGGTTTTCTAGGAAGAAAAACAATAGCTTCGAAAATGTAAGGGCAACATTTCTCTTATTCACTTAAAGTTTATTATTTTCAATTTATTTTCTGGAAGTGACGTTAACATGTCATCGTTTTCTTTACTTCGTGGGTTTCAAGATTTCCTTGTACTACTCTAATTTCATGCTTTCCTAAGTCAACAAAGAAAATAATAGCTCATCAATAACGTGGCATCATTCTCTAGATCAACCATGATCTCTCTTTCTTTCTTTTTTTCCATTGCCAAGTTTCCTGTTAACTTACTTTGACACATTTATTTTTTTTTTTACTTGCAAATAACATAGAAGTCGATTTCCAACATTTATCAACAATTATAACGGTGTTATACTTAGGTAAGTAGATAGGAGGTTTCTACCTTGCTTTTTGACGGTAGTGAGTTGACTACGATAGCATCAAATCGGGTCGCAAATGGTACGTCTCTTTTAAGCCTTGGTTTGACCGAACACCTGGCTTTTTCTTCTTAGAGAATGGAAAGCAAATAAAAAAAAAAGTAGACTAACTGGAAAGTGGATCTCGGCTCTCTCTCTCTTTCTGTTCCTCACAGGTTTTCCAAAAGAGGAAAGAAAGATGGGGTGGTTTGGTGGGTTGAAATTGTGAGTATTTATAAGCAGTACACTTTCTCTCTCTCATTTATCTTCCGGTCTCACTCTCTCTCTTAGACTTATGAGCCTATGCACTAGGATGAAGTAAGCCTTCTATGAAGAGATTTTCTATATATATATATATATATATATATATATATATATTATAGGATTGTCATAGCCTAGTCTTTTGTCCTAACTGATGGGAGTTAGGATAAAAATCCCAACTTCTCCCTCTCTCCCTCTTCGGCAATATATATATATATATCGGGGCGGTTCCGGGGACACCCAAAAAAACACCTAAAAAAACACCTCATAGTTTCCGATCAAATTTTGATGATCTGAGCCGCTCAATGTGATCAGAACGTGATTTTAAGGGTATCCGTGAGAAATCAACAAAAAAAATGACCGGGAAGGGCTTGATCGGAACAGTTTCGAACGGTTTTTTATTGAACGGTTCAAATAAAAACTGCTCAAATCAAACCTTTTCCGGTCATTTTTTTTGCTAATTTCTCGTGGGCACCCTTAAAATCACATTCTGCACACATTTAACGGTTCGGATCATAAAAATTTGATCGGGAACTATGAGAATGAGATTATGGGTGTTTTTTTGGGTGTTTTTTTAGGGTGTCCCTTGAACCGTTTCGATATATATATATATATATAGAGAGAGAGAGAGAGAGAGTGAGAGAGTTAGGTTCCAGTGAGGGATCCCTCATTTTATTAAAATGCGGGACTCCCCTTCCCGATTGAATTTTGATGATCCGAGCCGCTCAAAGTGATTAGAACGTGATTTTAAGGGTCCCAATGAGAAATCAGCAAAAAAAATGACTGGTAAGGGCTTCATCCGAGCAGTTTTCATTGAACGGTTCAAAAAAAGTGCTCGGATGACGCCCTTCCCGGTCATTTTTTTTGCTGATTTCTCGCGGGAAGCCTTAAAATTACGTTCTGCACACATTGAACGGTTCGGATTTTCAAATTTTGATCGGGAAATGAAAGTCCCTCATTTTAACAAAATGAGGGATCTCTCACTTGAAAATTCCTCTATATATATATATATATATATATATATATATATATACGGGGCAGTTCCGGGGACACTTAAAAAAACCCTCCAAATCTTAATCTTATAGTTTCCGATCAAATTTTGATGATCCGAGCCGCTCAATGTGTTTAAAACATGATTTTAAGGGTGCCCGTGAGAAAATGGCAAAAAAACTAACCGGAAAGGGTTTGATTTGAGCAGTTTTTGTTGAACCATTCAATAAAATTCAATAAAAAACTATTCGAATGAAGCCATTTCCGGTCTTTTTTTTTTGCTGATTTCTTATGGGCACCCTTAAAATCATGTTTTGATTATATTGAGCGGCTCGGATCATCAAAATTCGATCAGAAACTTGGGAGGGTTTTTTTAAGTGTCCCCAGAACTGCCCCGATATATATATATATATATATATATAGAGAGAGAGAGAGAGAGAGAGAGTCATTTTCAAATAAGGTGGTCCTTATTTTAGTTAAAATAAGGACCTCTCCATTTCTCCCATTTTCCATTTGAATTTTGATGATCCAAGCCGCTCAATGTGTTCAGAACGTGATTTAAAGGTATCCGCGAGGAATCGGCAAAAAAAAAGATAGGGAAGGTCTTCATCCGAGCAATTTTAATTTGAACCGTTTGATAAAAAATAAACAAAAACTACTCGGATGAAGCCCTTCTCGATGTTTTTTTTTGCTGATTTCTAGCGTGTATCCGTAAAATCACGCTCTGAACACATTGAGCGGCTCGGATCATCGAAATTCGATCGGGAAAGGGAGGTCCTTATTTTATTAAGTTAAGGTGGTCCTTAGGAGAAATGGATTTTATATATATATATATATATATATATATATATATATATATATATATATATATATAAGGAGGGATACAGTGGAAAAACATGGGGTTTAATCAGAGCAATGGGTGTGTCGGTGAAGGAGAGGGGGTTGGATTTACTGATTTACTTAAAGTAGGAGGGATGGAGCAAAGGGACGGAGTAAATACACAGTGTAGCAATTATTAGTAATTATAACAAATAGTAGTGAATAGGAAAAGCTACGTTAATCATGCGTGAATAGTATTTACGTGAATGAACAGTAATGAATAATACTATTTGAATAGTAAACGGAATTTACTAATGAATAGTAGAAATAACAGTAGGAACAGTTTACTGGAAATGAATAGGTAAGCTGAACAAACTCAGACTTACAGTGAGTACAGAAGTAGAACTTCTTTCTTGACTAAGTAAGGGTGAACAATTGTTGAAAACCCAAACTTGGTTTACTCTTTCTTACTAGAATTTGAGAACTTGAAAACTAAAACTAAAAATGAATGCTTCCTTACTTTCCTTCGCGGATCCTTTTATAGAATAAGGTCCGGAGGATTACAAATGCTGAATGACTCAGCCATGTGACTAAAAGTGACTAAAGTGGGTGACTGTTCCTGCTTTCGGCGCTAGTGGAGCAAAAAGCAAAAATGATTGCTGACTGTTTCTCCTTTCGGTGCAGATGGGGCCAAAAGGGGAAAATGATGACTATTGCTACTTTCGGTGTTGGTGGGACCAAAAGTAGTAATTTGCATTTGACTATTTCATCATGTGACTGACTTTTGACTGTCGTCCTTGGATGCTATTGTAGCAAAATTGACTATCTCAGGCAAATGGGTCCTGAGCATTTTGGAAAGCGGATCCATATGGATTCTTGTGTGATGTTGGTGTAGTTGATTCTGCAGATGAATTGTCATCTTCTTCTTGACTGGCTTGAGCAATGAGTTGTTGGGCTAACATTAGTAATTGAGAACATTTAGTCTTGGACTTTGAATGCTTGGAAGAACTTGGTGCTAGGCTTCCAAGTCTGATGGTGGAAAAAGTGGGCGAGCTGGGCTGGGGAAGTGCAGCTGCCATTTTACTTGTTTGATTCTGAGCTGGAATTTTGACTGGGGTTGGAACTTGAACTGGAAATTCTGCCTTGACTTGTTCGATGACGCGGTAATGCTTGTATGCATCCCACCATTTGACTAGATACTGGCGAGTGACTGCGTTGTGACTGATGTAATATTTCCATTTGAATATCCATGGAACTTTGTATTTTGCCATGAATAACAAAAGGGTTGGAAATTGACTGGTGTGACTGTTGACTGGATACAAAGTTGAAAAATAATTGACTTGATCCATGAGCTCTAATGGTAAGATATCAGGGATAGCACCATTTTGATGCCACCATCAAGAAAACCGGGATGGGATTACTAACTTGAATTTATGGTCAAATGAAAAAAACCAAGAGTGAGTAAATGACTCATTTTCATGAAGAATGACTTTGAACCATGTATCAATATAATCATAATAATTATATTGAATTTCATGGTTGGGGAGATCCCGGAATAAAGAAAGGTGTCCCCATTCATCCAGGCTGACTATATTGTGAATATATAAGGAATGGTAAATAATTTTGTTTGGGTTGACTCGGTCGGTTATAGGTTTTATTACAATTGAGTTGTGGTGGAGAAGAATATCTTTGTAGAAAGAGAGGGTTTTACTGGAGTGAGCAGGGATGAAATGTCATCCAGGAGGGAAAAAAGACTTGACTAGTTCAATTGGATTATGAATGTTTTTGTGGACTGGTTCAATGGAAAATAGGTTTGTGCTGACTGGTTTGAGGACATACTCTGTTGTTTTTGCTGGGTAAGGCATTCTTGGTTGACTAGGTTGAATTGATTGGGTTGAACAAAAGGGATCAATTGGTTGACTAGACGAAGGAGTGAATGCGAGTGCAGAACTGTAACTAGTCTTGGGGATTTGCCCAAGGACTTGATACCTGTTTCCACAGTTGGCTGGAGGAAGTGCAAGCTGGTTTTTTGGGGCTGGGGTTGATTTCTTACTTTTCTCTGTGCTTTTCTCTACCATTGCTGGGTTGTAGTTCTGCTTCTGTGAATGCTACTGTTTTAAATAGTTGGAAAGTACGTTGGATTCTATACTAGATGCTGCTGGAAAAAGTAATTTTAATAGCTGGAAAGTACTTTTGATGAATGAGAAATTATTATGACTTTTTAAATAAAAATTCTCTGGTAAGAAAATCAGGGATAGAATTTTGATTTCCTTTAATATATTCAATATCAAAATCAAAAATACTTAAAATTGACTGCCACCTGGCAAAGATCTGTTTACTAGCTATGTTCTTAACATCTTGTTCCAGAACATATTTTGCACTTTTACAATCAATTCTGACTAAAAACTTTTGGTTTAATACATCATCTTGAAATTTTGAAATACATAATACTAGTGCTAAAATTTCTTTTTTAATAGTACTATAATTGCTTTGTGCTTTATTCCAAAGACCAGAATGAAAGCGAACAATTTGTTCAGGGGAACTGGGATTGACTTTTTGGAGGAGTATGCCACCATAACCATTATCTGAGGCATCAGTTTGAATAATTTTAAAAGAATTGACTGTAGGAATACCTAGGCATGGTAATGTCTTGACATATTTTTTGACTTGCTGGACTATAGAAGTGTGTAGAGATGACCAAGGAGGGGGTTTGTCTTTTAATCTTTCAAATAGGGGCTGACATGTTTTCCTAAGATCTTTATAGAATTCTGCTATGTAATTTAAAGATCCTAAAAATCTTTGCAATTGATTCTTGTCAGTAATTCATCAGGAAATTTATTAGCAAATTGAATTGCTCTACTAATTGGTACTATGGTGGACTGGTGAATATCATATCCTAAGAATCTTACTTTGGTCTGAAATAATTTAATTTTGGGGGCTGAGATGACTAATCCATTATGTTTGATAATTTTAAGAAAAGAGTTTAAGTGTTTCCAATGTTCATCAATTGAATTTGAAAAGATTAGAACATCATCTATGTAGACGATGATAAAATGACTGAATTGATTAAATATTTCATTCATTATGTTTTGAAATTCGCTGGGAGCATTTTTTAGGCCAAAAGGCATTACATTCCATTCATAATGTCCAAATGGAGTAGTGAAAGCTGTTTTATATCTGTCAGTAGGGTGTAGTTGGATTTGCCAGAATCCGCTCTTTAAATCAAATTTTGAGAAGATAACTGCATTACTCAATCTATTAATTAGATTTTTTTTATTAGGAATTGGGTATCTAATCCATTCTAATACTGTGTTTAAGGGTTTGTAATTTATGACTAATCGTGGCACGCCTCTTTCTTTTTCTGCATTTTTATTGACATAAAAAGCTGGACATGACCATGGTGATTTACTTTTTCTAATGATATTATTATTGAGTAATTCATTAATTTCTTTTTTACAAGTTTCCATTACTTCAGGGTTCATTTGAATAGGTCTAGATTTTGTAGGGATCTGAGCTTCATTAAAATCTTTTATGTATGGCAGAGTTACTATATGTTTTTTCCTATGCCAAAAGGCACTGGGAAGACTAGAACAAACTTCTTTTACTAATTTTTCTTTAAATTTTTCAATTTGTTGACTAAGAGATTCATTAGTAAGTTGTTCTTCAATTATTTTATATCTAATTTCATTCTGCAGGAATTTTAGTTGATTGGCTTTCTGGTTTAACGGATATATAGGGTAGCTTTTAATTTGTTTTAATTCTCTAAATTCGGGTTTTGTTAAAAATTTAAATATTACTTGTTGACCAGAAGGTTTAGTGGTAATTCCTTCTTCATTAGTTGTAAACGGATAAAGTAAACAGATAAAAGGTGTTCTTAAAATTACTCTATCAGTTAGGTCTTGAACCAACACAAAAGAGGTTCTGAAGCAAACCTCATCCTGATAGACATGTACTTTGGGTAATTTATAATTAATTTGCATCTTGCTACCGTTTGCAGAACTCAATTGTTCAGTTGTTTTATGAAAATACATAGTGGGAACCAAACCTTCTTGAATGCAATTAAGGTCTGCACCTGTGTCAATAAGAGCACTGACTTCAATTTTGAAATCATGCACTACTAATTTAACTCTAGCATACCATTTTTGATAGCAATCCTGGTGGCTAGTATCTTCTTCATGCTGAGTCGTTAACTAATTGTCAGATTCCTTTAATTTGGTAATTTCTTTTTTAATAAGATTGACCTCTTGTCTGAGATTTTGTACAGTAGTTTGTTTAATAATTTGACTTGGTTCTGATTTAGTAGGGGATTGATAAGATATGTCATTGGGACTAGAATTCTTGTTCTTTTTTATTTTTGTAACTGTTGTAACTGTATTAACCTTTTTATAATATTTTTCTAGGTAATTGAAAAAATAGATTTCAGTTCTTATTTCGTTCATGAAATTTTCCCATTGAGCAATTATTTTGGCTTGTCTGGACTGTGAATACTTATTAGCATAGTCTTTTCTTTTTTGTTTATTTTTCTTTGACTTAAATTCTTTGTATAATTTTTCAAAATCAATTTCAAAATCTTTATGTAAAACTGTTAAACTTGGGTCAACTTCTTCAAAATCTGTTTGAGTTGGACACCCTTGGGAGGTGTCTTCATCTTCAAATTTTGACTGTGTAGAATAACAGGGTTTACTAATTTGTGAACTTGACTCAACACCTTTTAGTTTAATGCTAGGATCAAGCAAATTTTTGTCTTTCCTAGGCATGGTGACTGATCTGTCAATAGCAACTGAGCTATTTGACCTACTTAATTCTCTGATTTTCAAAGGAGGGTTTGTTCTTTGTTGATCAAAACTTATCCTAACTGTACCATCTAGATATTGTTGAATATAATCTAGATCAATCGTGTCATTCTGGAGTTTCTGTGGGAAACTCTCATTTTCATTAAGCCAACTAGCTGGTAACTGGATATCATTCCAGGAAATGGTTTTGGGTACTTGAATATTGGCATTTGTGCTACTTTGAACAAGGACAGTTTTGTCTTTTGGACTTTTGACTAATGCGTGAATGTTTAAATTAGTTTTCATACATTTGTAATAAAGACGGTAAATTAATGCAATTGATTGACTTCCTTCAAGCATTTGAGTGATTGCTCCAGCAGTTTGAATATTTAATGTTAATGCTTTTAGAATATTTCTGTCATTTAAACTAAGGGGTAAATCGGGGTAACAGTTGAAGTAGACTGGACCATTATGTAGGCTTGACTCCATTAATCCTAACAAACTATCACTATAGATTGTGAACCTGCCATCTCTTAGAGACACTAGTACTGAGGAATTTAATCCTTTTCTTGTAAGTGGTTTAACAGCCACTTGTATTAATCCTACGTGAATATATTTATATCCTCTTTCAAGGTGTCTTTTAATTGAATGTTGACTAAGAAGAGAACATCTTTCTTCTTGTTTAGTAATAGCATAAACATGTTCTGCAGTTTTTGCTACTTGATCCGTACGAAAAGTATTATCTAGGAAACTTGACTTGTAAATTTCTTTTACTGGGATTTTTGGAATGTTCCAATTAGTTAATCCTGCGTCTAAATCTTGGTACTCATGTTCTTCTTGATTGACTATATCCGCTAACTGAGATAAAGAAGCCATTGAAGAAGTGGCTGAAGAACTGCACTTAAATAATCTATTCATTGTGTTTAATCCTACAAATTTTTCGTTTAATATTTTAACCCTAAAGATACTTTAATTAATATTTTAATCCTAAATTGTCATGATAAACACATACCCTATCCGACACATACCCTCGATTTTTTCCCAACCCCTAACACTGCCCTACCCTGGGACTTACCTTCGGGGACCTTTTACGGATTATCTAAGGTGGTCAGATGAAAAGGTGGTCGACCGATGACAACCGAACTAAAATACTAACTAAAATTTCAACAGGAGTAAAATACTAGCTGAAAACTAAGCAGAAGTCAAAAACAACTTACAGATTACTTGAGTTTAATTCTTCAACAATTTCCTACTTGGCTTTGATATATATATATATATATATATATATATATATATGGCACACACCCTCACTTTCTAAATTTTAAATTTCTAGCCTGCAAAGCTAATATAGGTTGACATGATGATGCAAGTGAGAAGAAAATCTTATGGCGGTCTTATCTCTTCCTCCCTCTCTTCTCCCAGCAATCTCTCTCTCTCTCTCTCTCTCTCTCTCTCTCTCTCTCTCTCTCTCTCTCTCTCTCTCTCTCTCTCTCTCTCCTAAACTTATAAGGCTAGATGTTGGGATGACATAGGGTGGAAAAGATGAGGTGATATGATAGGTTCTTTGGGATAGAAATCCCATTCGGCTCTCTCTCCATGTATGTGTATGTATATTTATTAAGGCCTCCCAAATCTAAATTTAATAATTTAGGATTTGTTTAATAATATCAATACTCAAATAATTAAATAAAAAACAATCGAGTAAAAGAAATTTTATTGATAAAAATTAGGGTCGTTACACGATTCGTCTTGTCGAGACGAATCAGAAAGTCCAAAAAAATTGGCTCAAAACGAACAAGTGCGAAAAAAATTTAAATAAAGACAACATGTTAACTTTTAGAAAAAGTTAAGTGGAATGGGGTAAGTTTTTCCTTATATGGACATAAGTTGCCCCTTGTAGATCCAAATTCAATCATTCTCA
Source organism: Rhododendron vialii (assembly GCF_030253575.1). Taxonomy (NCBI): domain Eukaryota; kingdom Viridiplantae; phylum Streptophyta; class Magnoliopsida; order Ericales; family Ericaceae; genus Rhododendron; species Rhododendron vialii. The sequence continues at coordinate 23,191,690 of NC_080557.1, read as the reverse complement.
AGTGCTACTTCAAAAAAATAGGGTGCAATTTAGGTCCATTAAAGGGCAACTTAGGTCCATACAAGGGACAACTTAGTTCCGTACAAGGAGCAACTTAGGTCTAAACCCAGATTCTACTACAAACCGACTCCATGTATGGGGAATTAATTTTTGTCCGTTTCATGTATGGAGAATTTATTTTTGTCCATTTCATGTATGGAAAATTTCTTTTTTTCTATTTCTTTTTTATGCAATTTCATAAAAACTTGTCCACCACTTGAGAATTTTTTACCCCACCTCCGACTGAAACCCAATTCCCCCTTTTTTTAGTGGAAGTCTAGGATTAGAGTCCGTCATTTACAGTGACGTAAGTTCCTTGTCATCACATCACCATTTAAAATATATACTGTATTTTTTTTCTACATAACGTGCATCCAGAGTATCTTATGTATATCTCTATTATTTTCGAGTAATCATTTTTACCGTTCCCTAATGACAAATGAGGAGTTGAATTAAGGTACCCTCTGCCCCATATTTTTTCGGTCTTTTGACCAAGTCTCTTTTGATTGATTATCTTAGTATTTACTAGATTTGGATCAATTTTTATAGTTTATTTATTTGTCTCAGCGAGAAGAATTAAAACATATATAATTATATATGTAGTGAAGTTGAAAAAGTTCAATAAAGACGAAATCCTTCAAACACGGTCTATATTCTTGAACTTTTTTTGATGCAATATAAAATTATGGCAAAAAGCTAAAAAATAACTAAATATTAAATACTACACCTTCCGTCCCAAATTATTTGCATGATCCGATTACTAACGTCAAAGGAAAAAACTTGTAACTAGCCGTAAGTCAACCACTAGGATAACTCCTCAAGATAGTCACCATCATTAATTTAGGGTGATGGTCTGGTGTAGACACCCCAATTTGAACCTCTTAAAATTCCTTAATTTGTGGCTTTTCCCCCCCACCCCGATGATGAATTTGGATTAATACAAGCCTCGGTCGCAATTGGACTTTGCTTATTGGACTTTCAAAAAACAAAATTAATTTGATAAAATCAATCTCAAGCGCTCAGAACCATTCTCAAGTGCTCAGGACCTATTTTCAAAAGGCCAAATTCTACTCGCTCTTGTGCGCTCAGAAGTTATAATCCTACGCGCTCAGGACCACTCCTGAGCGCTCGGGTCAACTGTTTTGCTCTGAATTTTCAACTTTTTCAGCAGCACATGGGCATGTTTCATTCAAACTATTCGGTCTTGGTACAGTGACCTCCATCAGAGATTTCAGAAGACTAAATCATTTTGTTTTTCCCTCTCAAAATATTTTATTTTCATTTTAAATTTCAAAATTCAAAAAAACAATGCTTTCCCTTGCCCTATAAATAGCAGTCTCATGCTGCATTTGGGAGATCATGCGATACTGCACTCTTACTCTCTCATTTTCAAAAGAATATCTTCACCTTGCAAAGAAAATCATTGTCACGCCCTGAATTTTCAACATAGTAATAATAGCATTTCCAATAAAAGTCTAATGCAATAATACATCATATTACCCCAAAATGTTTCCCCTAATTCATCCAAGAGAAAAAGATCAAGTTTAGACGGAGTTACAATATTGGCACCTCGGCCAAATTTTTAGAATAAGTCAAAAGACGATAAGTTTGGCGATTACTGTAACAGCCCTGAATTTTGGTCAATAAAAATTTCGTTAAATATTTGAATTTTATTTTTACTTTTTATATTCCTTCTATATTTCCGATATTTCGTGATAATTAGATTTTCGTCTCTAAATTTTAACCATTGGCTAAGTAGTTTTCCGAGCACGTAGAACTAGATTCTAAACCGATTAGTTAGAAACCAACTACCTAGTTCCTTGGATCCTTTACCCATTGGGTAATAACCGTTAGGGAAGTTGGTGACCCTTGGGTAATAGAGTCTTATGACTAATAAAGTACCGATGTGACTAGGAAATCTTCCAATAAATTTGATTTGACTAGTCATAATAAAGGAATCTTGTACCTTGTTTCCTAGAAGCCAACCTTGTCACTTCAAACTTTCTCATCAAACTTACTTTATTCTTTATCCTTTGGTCCATAATATTAAGGTAACTTTTGTCCATTGGTTAATAACCTTTTCATTATTATATTTTGTTAGAGTACATATAGGACATGTAGTCTTTTAAGAAATCTTATTTTAAGTATAAAAGTACTTGTACTTCTTTTATCCATTGGTCTTTACCCGCTAGAAAAATTATTACCCATTGGTTAATACCATTAGTCATTCTTTAATTGACTTGTACTTGAAAGACTAGAAGATTTAACTTGTACCTTGAGATTATTTTGTACTTTAATATTATAGTTTAATAAAAACATGTGCTTATTTGATTTCTTTTATGAGGGAATCTTGTACTTGCAATCTAGAAAGATTCATGTAGTACTTAATTGTAGTTGTACTTGGTTATATACATATATATATACATATGTGTGTGTGTATACTAGCATGAGAGAGAGAGAGAGAGAGGGAGGCCGATTGGGAGAGGAAGAGAAAGTGAGGTGTGTGCTAGTGTGTAGTACACTCCAAGCTACTTAATAGCCCTAAGCCTATTTGCCTAATGACAACCTATTGATGGGCCATTATGACACAATCCTAGCCTTTGTTAGCCTAAGATTTGACTACAAGCTAGACCTAGGTTGTAATTACTTAGATTCACCTAAAAAGCCTAAGATCTTACTTGATTCTATAGCCTTGCACCTAAGATATGATTGGACAAGGCATGGCATGACATGTGATGTGATTTGACAACTTAATGGAGCAAATCGATGGAGGATTTGGAGAGAGAGAGGGCCAGCCATGAGAGGGGAGGGAGAGCCCAAGATTTTGGCTATAAATAGCACCCCAAGTTTCTCATTCAACTCACACCTTCACCTAGCAACTTCTCTCTCTAGAAAATCCTAGTGTTCTAGTTTGTTCTTACTTCGTTCTTGAGTGTTCTTGAGTTCTTCAAGAAACTCATCCAAAGCCGCCACTAAACCACCACCCGACCACCCTTCGATCCAAAAAGTTTAAGTAGTTTAGTCAAGATCAAGTTTCAAGAGAAACCTTCTCTTTCGAAGCTACCGGAAGACCACCGTAGGAAGTTACTCCGTCCGACCACCGATTGGCGTCTGTAAGCCGTTACTACCGCCAAGAAGTAAGGTAGGATCTTCTTATCTTCCATCCCAATTAGGAAGTAGGTTATCTTTATTTACTTTCCATCTCAAGTATAACGTATGTTGTTTTGATCTCCAAGAAAGAACGGTTTTTTCGAAAGCTAAAACTTTACTATTTGCATCGAAGTATTCGTATTTTGATATTTCGAGGAGTTTGAAATGGTATACATGAATTGATTGTATTACTTGTGGTATATTATGGAGTTGGATGATCTTGTTAGATTACAATGAATGATTCATGCTTACTTTTGTCCTACCGCGGAGTCTTTGCATGTAAACGAGACACGAGAACCGAGAAAGTAGAAACATGGCACCTAGGGTGTGATTAATGAAAGGAAATGTATTCCGAGGAAGGAAATATTTTGAAACTACATTATGACCGGTTTTGGTTGCATAATGTGAGTTGTGTGTGTGCGTGTGTAAAAGAAAGATTTGTGAAAAACCCAATGAGAACCCGGAGCGGCGGAACCGAGGGATGAATTTTTGAAAACCCAAATGGGAACCCGGAGCGGCGGAACCATTGTGGGATACTCGGGAACCTGGAGCGGCGGAACCGAGGGTTTTGAATTGTGTCTTGGTTATCCGCGGGGAGGAGCCAACGTAATTATGTGCCAATGGGAACCCGGTGCAGCGGAACCATTGTGAGGATACTCGGGAACCCGGAATGGCGGAACCGAGGTTGGGTGTGTTCAAAAATGATTTTGGAAATGTTGAACGGTATATGAAAATGATGACATGGTCTACGACGAGTCGCGTAGGAGAAACTCAAAAGATCATGACATCAACGCTAAGTAATGAATGTGGATGTGTGATTGTTATTGTCTATTGTATATAAACTTTTGTTTGTAAGTTATGGGTTAGCGGGTATGGGATTGTTCTGCTAAGCTTTTGTAGCTCATGGTGTTACCTTTGGTGACCCTGACATATTATACTGATGGCGACGTCGGTATAATGTGTCAGACTTTATAGATGAACAGGGTAAGCTGTGCACCTTGGAGGCTTTCGGAGCCGAAGAGCTGGCAAGGATGGAGGAGCAAGCGGAGCTATAGTTAGGAACCTTAGTTACCCACCCTTGTGTAATAAAAGTACTCTTATGGAGGTTGTTATGTAATAACGAGCCAGACTCCATTTGGTTTTATCAATAAAATGTTTTTTTTAACGTATCCAAAATTGGGGGCGTTACAATTACATGATTTCCCAAGTCAAAAGAGTCCAAATGAAGTTATAATTGCATCTTTTCAAAAGGGAGCATACAAAAGATGCTAGAACAACTCTTCGATGTCAGCTTTCAAAAGATATGATATCAAACGAGCACTCCATGCACTCCAAAATCAATGCCCTCGCGGTGTACCTGAAAATGATGATAGGTTGAGCAATACTAGCCTAGTAGAAATTACTATGCTCAAGGTATAAGCAAATGAGATGATCAATGCACCTAGAGGAACATAAGCAACAAGAAGATTTCCATATGATTGACAATAAGGACATGAGCCGTGAAAACCAACTCTATTCAACTACAAGCAGCATAATGACCTTCAAAGTTTATCATATTCGTTAAGTTATGTGTTTGGATCTCATTTTCGGGGCATTTGGGACCCCGTGCGTCTCATGTTCATTCGGCATCACACCCAATGGTGGATCCGTGGCTTTCTTGTGTACTTCCGGGCATTTGGGACCCCGTGCGTCCCATTTCTGGCATCACACCTTATGGTGGATCCGTGGCATTCTTCGTATTGTTCCTTCGTATTCTCATTCATGTTAACCATTTCTCAATCTTTAATAATTAACCTCAAGTTCCACATTTATCAACTCAAGTACGATCAAGTCAACATGCCAGATATGTTCTCTAAATCGATCTAAAGCAAGAACGACCAACGGATACCAAGTTCATTAAATCCAACACGTTATTGTCTTCCAACGAGAGCCAAAAGAATTTGAGAGATCAATGAACCATTCGAGATACCAACAAGCAAGTCCATAAGTGATTCAAAGGTGTTTAGAGAGTGCTAGAAGTGATCAGGGTTCCAACGAGCATGAAAAGAGTAAAGCATGTCTAAACTGTCCAGAAAATAAAGGGGTATCGATACCACAAAATGAGGTATCGATACCTGGACGGCTGCTATCCAGAGAAGGCTGGGGTATCCATACCCCTTTTTGGGGTATCCATACCACGAAATTTTTCAACGAATTTTCAAACTTCGAAAGGCAAAACCCTAACAACAATAACGAATTAAGGCACGATCTAAGTACACAATCAACTCATATACACATAGAGAGAGCAAGAAACCCCTACCTCAATGAACAAAAACGAAGATCCAAGCCCAATCGATCGAGCCCTAGAACTTGAAATTTGAATTTCTCCAAGGATGCTTCTTTCCGAGCTTCAACCAACGAACCCTGAGCTTATAATCGTGTCTAGAGTGTGGAATGAAGGTTAAACTTGATGGGTTTCGTGCCTTGAGTGGAGTTTTCAAGAGAGAGAGAGTAACAACTCCGATTTTTGAGTAAATAAAAATCTCGTTAAATATTTGAAAATCCTTATTTAAATCCTAGATTGCTTGATAAAATTTCACTTTAACATTAATAATCTGTCATAATTAGATTTGAGACTTATAAAATTATATCTTTTCGCACCGGATAATATAGTCCTTTTCTAAAGACAAGTATGCTTATAGAAGCACTTGTATATTTTCCTAGTGAGTAAAATAAAAATCTTAAAGTTATATTTCTTGACTAGAAATCCTACTTGGCAAGTAGAATTTGTTTCCAACCAATTAGTTAATGAAACCTAACTACCATTTCAACTTAGTTACATTCTCCTAACTCTAGATGAACCTTATGAACCTTTCCAACCCTACTTAAACCTTTTAGACCTAGGATAGTAATCATCATGCTTCCAAAAGTAGTATACTTCGACTTACCATGCATGCAAGCCTAAGAATAATAGCCTTGAACCTAATTACCCTCCAAACATCAATTTCCTAGATTTTCTCTAGGTATACATAAGTATATATACATAATAAGACTACCATAACCATACCTATAGATACATAGATATACTTTCTAGGAAAAATCTTACCCATTGGACAATGCCTTGCACTTGAAAGCCTTACAGTCATCATTACTCTTTCCTAGACTTATTAGGGCTACTTGGTACCTAAACTCACACATGTACATATACATATATACACACACACAGAGACACACTCATGATACAGAGAGAGAGAGAGAGAGAGAGAGAGAGAGAGAGAGAGAGAGAGGCCGAGAGTGAGAGTGAGAGAGAGAGAGAGAGAGTGAGTGAGTGAAGTGTGTGCATGTGTTTGTACACTTCCACAAGCTACCTCTTTAGCCTCAAGCCTAATTACTATTTTACATCCCATTTTTAGACTACTTTAAACATGAAATCTAGCCTTAATCATCCTAGAGATTGACTTACAACCTAGACCTAGGATTGACTAAACATGGAAGGCTACTTTTTTTAGCATCATTAGACTTGTAAGACTTGCAACCTAGATTATAATCACCTGGGATTTACTTACAAGCCTTAGAAAATCCCCATGATCACCTAGCCTTGCACCTACCAATGGATTGACAAGTGAGGGAAAGATTTGGCATGCTTAAAAGTGTGATTGGACAAAACAATGAGAGGGAGAGAGAGAGAGAGAGAGAGAGAGAGAGAGAAAGGGGTGGCCGGCCATGAGAGGGAGAGGGAGAGCCCAACATTTTGCCATAAATAGCACCCCATTCTTGCCATTCAACTCACACCTTTAACCCTTTCAACTTCTCTCTCTAAATTCTTGTATTTGTACTTTGTTCTTCCTTTGTTCTTAGTGTTCTAGAGTTCTTCAAGAAACTCATCCAAGGCCACCACTAAATCACCACTCGATCCAAAAAGTTTAATAGTTAGGTCAAGATTTAGTTTTAAGAGAAAAAGGAAGCTCCATCTTTTCTCTTTTGAAGCTACCGTAAGCTTACCGTAGGAGGCCGCCCGTTCGATAGCCGACTTACTTTTCCGTAGCCATCCCTACCGCCAAGAAGAACGGTAGAATATTTCTACTCACTATCTCTAAATATAAAAAGAAAATTATATTTATATTTTGTGTTTGGAAATGCATGTTAAGTTAACGTACTAAAAATATCTAGCAAACTTATTTTACTAAAATAATGAAATAAAGTATGATCATGTAGAATATTCTTACCCCCTATCTCTAAGTATAAATAAAAATGTGTATATTGTTTGTATTGTTTGAAATGCATGAGAACTTGAAAAGTGTTTTACTAAAGGCTTGAAAAGAAATATGACTATGTTGAATAACTCAACTTTATTTTTCAGAAAAACATATGTTGTTTTGAACTTTTCAAAAAGAAAAAGAGAACGGATTTTGGAAACATAAACTTGAATGAAAGTATTCGTATTTTGATCTTAAGGATGGTTATGAGCATGTATATGTGATTACTTGGATTACTTATTTAATGTGTGATAAAGCATAAGTGGTATCCACTCCAAAGGTTTCTGTCCATGTGACACTATGCTTTAAGTTGTGTGCTAGATGTTTGAGCATGATTGCGTGAACTTAAGGATAATATGAGCATGATAAGTGATATAGAGTTGGATGATCTTGCTAGTTTAGTTTCAAGATTATAATGAATGATTTATGTGTACTTACGTGAAAAGTCCTGCCGTGGAGTCTATGCATGCAAACGAGACACAGAAATCGAAAGTAGAAACATGACACCTAAGTTGCGGATAATGTTTTGAAACCGCAATGTGGCCGGACGTGGTAGCCAATTGTGTAGTGTGTGTTGCCAATGGGACCGGACGTGGTAGTCTCATTGGAGGTGTGACTTGGTTATCCGCAAAAAGGAGCCAAGAAAATCGCAATGTGGCAGGACTTGGGAGCCTATTGTGTGAATTATGAAAAGGGAAAATGACGGCCAATGACGTGTTTTGATAATTAATACCCGCTAAGGACATGCTAAGAACATTTGTTAATGCTGAAAATGTCTTTGGCGGGTATTAATTATCAAAACACGTCCTGGGCCGTCATTTTCCCTTATGAAAACCGCTATGTGGCTGGACGTGGTAGCCCATTGTGTGTATGGATTTGAAAACCGCAATGTGGCCGGACTTGGTAGTCCATTGTGTGTGTTGCCAATGGAGGTGGACGTGGTAGCTTCATTGGTAACGTGTTTAAAAAGTGCTTTTTCGAAATGTTGATTTTGTAAATGAAAATGAGACACGATCTACGATGAGTCGTGTAGGAGAAACACAAATATCACAAACACCAACATTAGAATAGAGAATGTGGATGTGTCATTGTAAATTGCTTATTGAATATGCATGTACTATTTGAAAATCATGAGTTTGTATACTATTTGTATGACTCGTTGTTTGTCAGTTATGGGTTAGTGGGTATAGGATTATTCTGTTAAGCTCTCGTAGCTCATGGTGTTATCTTTGGTGACACTGACATATTATACTGGTGGTGACGCTGGTATAATGTGTGAGACTTTATAGATGATCAGGGTGAGCTATACACCTTGGAAGCTTTCAGAGCCAAAGAGCTGGCTAGGATGGAGGAGCAGGCGGAACTGTAGTTAGGAACCTTAGTTTCCCCTCCCTTACGTAATGAAAATACTCTTATGGGAGTTATGATATAATAATGAGCCAGACTCTATTTAGATTTTCAATAAAAATTATCTATTTAACGTTTCCAAAATTCGGGGCGTTACAGAGAGAGAGCCGTGAGAGAGGGAGAGAGAGAGAGAGGCGTGAGTTTGAAGGGGGGGGGGGGGAATGTTATTCTCACACACACCCATACACATCTATATATACTAACATTTTTCATAAACCACACACACACCCCCTCATCTTATAATCTCAACACATAAGCCCTAAATTCAAATAAATCCAACATTTCCCTCTTATCCTTTCATTTATTGAATCCTTTTAATAATTTCTGAAATTTACGGGTCTCTAAAATCATCTTTTTCAAGTCTTGTCCAAAATCAAAACAATTTCAGATAACTCAAGAAAATTCAAGAAATTTAAGGATCATACTTAGTCCTGCTTTCTGGAATTTTCTCACTCCTTTCCATCCTCAAGAGTCCATTCAAGAAGCAAGACTCCACTTAAGAAGGTAGAATTCTTCCACTTTTCAAAGCAAAAGGTTGTCATCCTTCTGAGGGAGGCCATTCAGCCCATTTCAGTAACTCATACTGGATCTATGGTTGGATTGCTTTAGTATAAAAATAAGGGCAGAAGAATTACAAGAAAATTTTTCAAATGAATTTTATGGCACTCTCGAGCGCTCAAGAATGATCCCGAGTGTTCAGGAGTGATTTCATTCACATTTGGTATTTTTCTGTCGAATGTTCAAGGAAAATGAACGGTTTTATAGATCCAACGGATATTTCTTTTAAAAGTCATTGGGAATAATTCGGACTAAGGGACCATGCTGCGCAGCGTGCTGTGCAGGGCGAATCGCCGCCGCTCCGGTCTCAGTTTGATGGTCAGAAACGTTAACTTCGTAGAGCTCATCGAGTAGAACAAGTGTGACAAAAATCAGCTCATTCGGATATCATTAAGTGTCTCATCCAAACATTATTATCTTGAAACGAATGGATCTGAAACACTAAATTAAAATCCACTATTTTTTGGTACACTTAATAATTTCAAGATAATAATGTTCGGATGAGGCACTTAATGATGTCCGAATGATCTGATTTTTGGTACACTTGTTCTACTCAACGAGCTCTACGAAGTGAATGTTTCCGATCATCAAACCGAGACCGGAGCGGCAGCGATTCGCCCCGCACAGCACGCTGCGCAGCACGGGGCTGTGCAGCACGGTCCCTCCGTTCGAATAATTCAAGGTTTTTCAATTATTTCCAGAGGCTTTTTCATTTTCAGAAAATAAAGTGGAAACAACATCTTAATACTATCATTTTCCTTGGAAATTCATTTTTAATAACTTTTTTAGCACGAAAAATACCCTAGTACTTTCATGGTATGTTCAGTTTTAGTTTCAAATGCAATGGCCAATGAGGCAAGATTTGGATGGCCAAGACCAGTTCTTGGCTATTTAATTTCTTTGCTGAGTATTAAGTCACTAATATTTCTTTTATTTCAAATATAGCAATATATTTGTCTAACCAAAACTTGCAGGATGGGATATCAGAACTCCTGAGCGCTCAGGAGTGCAGTCCCGAGCGCTCGGGAGTGCTCACATCTCCATTTTATGCTTCATTCTAACATCTTGCATTATTTCATCAATACATATCTTGTACACTGGCACCAACATACACCTTTTACTTGATATATCTATAGATTTTTGCTAAGTGTTTGATGAAATAAAATGCTTTCGACAAACCCCGCAAATGTTTAGTAGAGACCGATTTCGTATCGGGCGAGGGGGTGCCGTAAAACCCTTCCCTCTTCGTAATGTGGCTTCCGAATCCTCAAATGAATCTCTGGTTTTCAAATTCGATAAATTATGCAAAATGGTTTCTCGGGTGGCAAACCATAAATCTGGGTGGCGACTCTTTAATTTTTCAATTCAAAACACTGTTTTTTCGGACCGCTCTGATCCACCCAGGGCTGTGGTAGCCCACACCTAGTTTTTCAACAAAAAAAAAAAAAAATCACTTGACTTTTTTGGCTTTTTTTTATTCAATAATTTATTTTTATTTTTTTTGCATATCTGTTAGTTTTGCGTCAAACTTATGTGAATTATTGATTCATCTTGAGAGGAATCGAAAATGTAAAAAAATTAGTGTGACTTTTACCCAAAATCCATCTTTTTGGGTTGGATGTTTCAAAAAAATGGCTAAATGTCATAATTTTTTGTTTTCCGATTACTATCGTCAAAGACCAACCAAATAATTCACAAAAGTTTGACACAAAATAACAAATGTGAATTTTTTTCAATAAAGACAAAAAAAATTCCAAGTTGTTTGTTTTAAAACTAGGCCATAAACTTGGCTTTTTTTTTGTAAACTAGGCCATAATTTTATCTAATTAATTTCAACAAGGGTCGTTCTTGTTAAGGATCTGTTTGACTAGCAAAATTTAATAAGTATTGAGATATGATGCAATAAGATGGATAACCGAATGAGCCCTAAGCTAGTTTGGTTTGCTAATTTGTTTTTTTATTTTGAATCACAAAATAACCAAACTTATTTTTAACTGTCAATTAAAATAAACAAACTACTAGCTTTTTCACCATTTGCTTTGCTTAGTTTTTTTTTTTTTTTTTGTTATGACAATACGAATATAGAAGAACAAACAAGAATGCACTCCACAGATGAGGGATGGCGAGGATTCATTATGAACAAAAGAGATTACAAAGAGCTAGCAGTATCTATAAATCTTGAGCGAGGTCACAATATTAAAGATATCCAAAAGAATAAAACCCCACACCTCTAAAGTGGCACTTATCTATGGGAGCATAAAATAGGATTCATAATCTTAAACAAACACTAATTAAAAGCCTCAACCATCTTACTTTCATTGTACGTCCTAACAAGACTTCAGAATTTAAGGCACCTCAACAGATTAACAGTTTTTGTCATTTTGGTTGGTTTTTATGCAAATGAGTAAATAACCAACCTGAAATATATATTATACACAAAATTTCAAGTAAGGGCGTCCTTACCGTATTAAGTTAAGGATATCCCTTTCCTAACCAATTTACGATGATCTGAGCCGCTCAATATGTCCACAACGTGATTTTAAGGATATTCGCTAGAAATTAGCAAAAAAAAAGACCGGAAAGTGCTTGATCCGAGCAGTTTTTGTTTATTTTTTATCGAACGGTTCAAATAAAAACTGCTCAAATCAAGCCATTCCTTGTCATTCTTTTTCTGCTGATTTCTCGCGAGTCCCCTTTAAATCACATTCTGAACACATTGAGCGGCTAGGATTATCGAAATTTGATCGGGAAAAATGAGAAAAGGGAACGTCCGCTTTTATTTAAAATGATGACACCCTTACCTGAAGGGAACTCTATATTATATATATATATATATATATATATATATATATATATATATATATACAGTTCTTTTCAGGTCCAGTCGCCCGGATTTTGTTGTGGTCCGGATTTCTGTCTGAGCCGTTGGATTGGATGGATTACATCCAACGGCTGGGGAAATAAAAGGAAAGAAAAGGGATTTCCACTCCACAGTCTCCACTCCAGCCCCATTCTGTCGTTCTGTTCCAGAGAAAGAGAGAGAAACAGAACGGATGCGACTGTATACGAATCACCCACGCTGAGATCGAAGACGACGAACTTCAGCGTTAAGGTCCCTCTCTCTCTCGTTCTCTCTCTCTCTCTCTCTCTCTCTCTCTCTCTCTCTCGTTCTCTCGTTCTCCCTCTCTGGTTTCTCTGATTTTCGAAACCCTAACTGTGATTTTAGGGGTTAATTTATGTGATTTTTTCATTCTAGACACAGAGAGGATATCGATATCCCTACATACACAGAGAGAGGAGGCGACGATATAGGAAGAACCAAAGCTGCGATCGAAGACGGCGAACACCAGAGCTACGATCAACCCCAAGGTCTGTCTTTCTTGTTCTCGTTTGTCGTGATTTTTTTGTGTGGTTTTCGTCGAGGGCAGACTGATTTCTACTGATTGACTGATATTCGAAACCCTAACAGTATATTGGGCTTGTATCTATGATATTTGATTTGGGGCTTGTATCTATGATATCCGATTTCGGGCGTTCTTGGGTGTCCAATTTGGGCCGTTTAATTCCATGTCTGCATAGATTTAGTGGGACTATTTACCCCTTATTTTGTTGAAGAAAGTTCGTTTAAGATGGAATAGAAAACAAAATGTTTGCCAAGTTGTATAGTTTTGTTGTTCCGAGTTGGGATGTGGGATTTTGCTTTATCTGTTTCCTTGGATGTCTAATTAATATCATCTGCAAATTTGTTAGTAGCTCCTGATAACAGTGCTGTAGTGTATGTGTTGAATACTTAAAATTGGTACTCTGGATATGTGATTGAAGTGCAACTATTGTATAAATGTTTCAGTTGCTTCTGAGATATTGCTTCTGAGATATTCACAATTAATACGGAGCTGAAGTATACTTATAAAAACCAGTTCTTTGTTATGGATTGGTTAGGAATGAATAAAATCAGCTTAATATTGTGTGACTTATGCTGTTTTTTTTTTTTTTTTGTAATCTCTGATTGAAAAGAACAAGTTGAGATAATGTCTGCCATTGGTAGGTTACCCATAAGTAGCTCACAATTTGATAAAATGGAAGAACAAGATCGATCGAACATTGATCCAACCCCTATGTTTCGAGCACCACCGTCGAGGTATCTCTCCTCCTTTCTAAAAAATTTGTTGCATATTATAGCAGTATCGCCTTAAATGTTTTGTCTTAAATGTTTTTTGCATGTTAGTAATTGTTTTCTATTTTGATTTTTAGAATGCAATCTTTGGAAGACATAGCAGTATCACCTTCACCATCCCAACCGTGTCAATCATCTGTGAATTCTTGTCAAGAAATTTACACTCCTCAAGTTAAAAATGACGTGATACCGAAAATTGACCAAGAATTTGTCAACTTAGACGACGTTCTGAAATTTTACAACGATTATGCTAGAGAAGCTGGATTTAGTGTGCGAATCAATTCTAGTAGGTTGGGTGAGAATGGTAAAGTAATGAGGAAGGAGTACGTTTGTTTTAAAGAAGGGGAGAGGAGAAATTCTAAGGCCACTTCACGACGTCGGGGTTTAACTAGAGAGCGTTGTGGTGCAAAACTAGCTGTCGTGAGAAAAGGTGAAGTGTTTGTTGTATCAAAATTTGTCGAGGGTCATAACCATGAGCTTACAACGCCAAGAAAGGTGCATTTGTTAAAATCTCATCGTCGAGTGTCAGCCGCACAAAAAGCTTTAACGCAACAATTATCTGCTGCTAATGTGCCAACTTACCAACAAATGAGTATTTTTGAGTTGCAAGCGGGGGGTATTGAAAATGTAGGATTTTTACCCCGAGATCTTTACAATGATAAAAGAGATACGAAGAATGTAGTACATGGTCATGACGCAAACATATTATATGAGCATTTCGAGATTGAACAACAAAAGAATCCAGGTTTCAGGTTCACATTCGAGAGAGATGACAAGGATAGAATGACTCATTGTTTTTGGGCGGATGCGACCTCTAGAAAGTCATATCAATATTTTGGGGATGTGGTAGTGTTTGATACTACGTACTATACAAACAAATATTCTTTGATATTTGCACCTATATTGGGGGTCAACCACCACAGGCAAACAACACTTCTTGGGTGTGCGTTCTTGAGTGACGAAAAAACTGATTCGTTTGTGTGGTTCTTCAATGAATGGTTAAAAGCGATGCCAGGTGGACCACCCAAAATGATCATAACTGATCAAGATCCAGCAATGACAAGAGCAATTGCTTCTGCTCTTCCGAATACGTTTCATCGATATTGTATTTGGCACATTGTGAGCAAATTTTCTGAAAAATTGGGTGGACTTTTATATAAGGAACATTATGATGAGTTGAAGAAATGTATATGGAATTCTGAAACACCTGGAGAGTTCGATGCAAGATGGGCAGCTATTGTAGGAAACTCTAAGTTGTCCAACAATAAATGGTTGCAGGACATGTATGAAATTCGTGATAGATGGGTTCCTGCATATACGAACCACATGTTTTCTGCCCACATGACTAGTAGTCAACGGGCTGAAATTTCTCATTCGTTTTTCAAGCGCTATGTCTCCAAAGAAAATTCAATGATGGATTTTGTGACGCGGTTCAATAGGGCACTTGCCAAAATTCGACATAATGAATTGGATTTCGATCATAAAGATGTAAATGAGAAACCTCTCTTGAAAACCTCGTGGGCAATGGAAAAGAAAATGAGCGAAATATATACACGAACCATATTTGAGAGGTTTCAAGAGGAAATCTTTCAAATTAATGCGTATGTGGTTACGTTAATACGCGAGAATGAACATTGGTGTTTGTGGAATGTTCAGAGAGAAGAAATGGAAGGTGCGAGAATTCGTGAGATTTCGGTAGACAAGTCATTGAACCGTGTGAGTTGTAGCTGTAAGATGTTTGAATTCGATGGAATTCCATGTCGGCACCTATTAGCGTACCTGTTTAGAATCCAAATTAGAGAACTCCCTACTAAATACATCTTGCAGAGGTGGACGAAAACAGCAAAAGCAGGCAGGGTGATGGATGACTTAGGTAGTGGTGTGAAAGAAATATGTAACAGTTCACTTCTTGTGAGACGACAAGGTCTTTTCCAACTTGCTTGTACAGTTATCGATGATGCTGTATTAGATGAAGAAGAAAGTGAAGTTGTGCGAGAAGCTTTGGAATCTAGTCAAAAAAAGATTGCATTGATGAGGAGTTCTCGCAAAGATGGTTCAACGAGTCGTATCCAAGTGCCTTCTTCTCTCGGAAGCCAACATTGTTTGAAAGAACCACTTCAAGTTAGGGCAAAGGGTTGTGGTAAACGTTTGAAAGGGGGAAAAGAGAAGGCTGTCAAGCAGAGAAGGAAATGTAATGGTTGTGGGTTAACCGGGCAGTTGCATGACAAAAGGAATTGTCCGAAACTTATGAACATGTAAGTGGATGTTAATTTGTACTATAAATTTCGTTGTTTATACACGGAATGCATCTTAATTATTGTCTTATTTTGTTAGGTCTTCCCAAGATGTCAGGTTGAGTGATGACGAGGACGATGACGAGGACGACGTTGACGATGAGTGTAAGTGTTTGTTTTTGAATTTTCTTTTATCCAAACCATTTTTTTTATCTACTTTTTGAGTTGTATCTACTTAAATATGCAGTGTGATGTAACGGGCAGTGAGGAACCACTTTGGATGGGTCTATGCATTAACAATTTAAATGGCCAACTTCAATACAAAGGAATCTAGTATGTTCTTTGATTCATGCTCTATTTCGCATAAATTATCTTTGTTGTTGAGATGAACTGCTAGCTGTTTCGTGTTTCTATTGTGTGAAGCTTACTGCTGCTGTTTAGAGGTCGTGAACTGTTGGCTGCTTTGAATGACTAGCTTGGTACCTTCCAGCTCGAATTTATGAGTTAGCTTGATGATTTGTTTTTGAGTTTTCAAAGTGTAAGACTGTTTTGGGTTATTTGTTTTGCTGTTTAGAATTACTAATTTTGGTGGTCATGTTGACCAAGTTTTGATCTGGGGCATGCCCCTTTGATTTGTATCCTAATCCGCTATTTGATTCTGGTTTGGAGCTAAGAAAAAAGAAAGGAGATGGTTTGAGTTATGTTTCCTATAATGGTGAGGGTGTTTTTTATGGTTTCTTACTGAAATGACTTCCTATAACACATCACCTCTATTGCTAATGTCAAACCTTCTTGCCATGGCCAGCACTAGCAACAAAATGTCCATCTGTTGAAAAATGGCAGCAGAGGACTGTTTTTATGCAAAATAGAGCATGAATGTTTTTATGCGAAATAGAGGCCTGGACCTTCGACAATTAGACTTCAATATTTTTTTGAACGGCAATTAGACTTCAATATTAGCATTACATTGTGGGTGTTTTGAGCAGAAGCAGAAAAATAGTAAAACAAAGCTTCTCAGGAATAATTTTTTCAGTCTTTTCTATTTATTTTGGGCCCATTTCATTTGCCCTTTGATCTGTTTCACCCACTCCTTGAGAGAGTAAAGTTCTTTTCTGTTAGACTCTGGAAAAGAAAAGAATGGCATGGTAGACAACATTGGGTCTACAATTAATTCAGTGTTTCTGAAAGAATGCATGTGGCCAGTGGCCGTGCGCGAGAAGTAAAACCAAAAACAAAGAAAAAAAGAAAAGAAAAAGCATAGCAGTACGTGTTTGTATCTATATCATTTCATCTTCTCCTAAGGACCCCTTGGAGTACAAAAAGAATATTGAAGTCTCAAGACCTCTAATGAACGTCATATTGGGGAAAAAAAAAAAAAACCTCTAATAGATTGATTGTACATACCATTTTCACCCATCCACAAATGTTATCCGAATACCCACAATTATAATGGAACTCCTGCAGAGTCCCAGACACCCAACCACCCCTCTAACAAATACAATATCCTCCATCACATTCAAAACGTACAATACATTTAGAGAGCTACAGTTTTAAACCACCGGTTACAACAAATACGAACGAACATAAATTACATTCATTTAAGAAGTGCAATGATAGCCACTAACAAGGCTAGCCCACTTAAGAATTGAAAGACAAGCAGCATTTGCTTTAAATTAGCAACAGTGACTTCCATGACTTCAACACGTACATCATCCTTTGCTACTTTCTCCTCTCGTGCAACCTGTGGCCTGGGTTCATGATACCCAATTTGATAGCACCACTCCCAGTACTCGCATTTTTGTTTATCCTTTGGACACTTATAGTAGAGCCTTCCAGGATTCTTTCCTGACTCTGAAATATGCACAGCAGCTCTCAACCCACACCAACATGTCTGGTTTTGAAATGTCGGGTGACGAGATTGAATGGTACTCCTGTTGCTTGAACTGGACATGACTGTTTTTTAACGATTACTACAGACACTCACACAATGTCTATACACACCCACACAAATGTCCAATACAGATAAAAGCTAGAAGTAATATAAAAAATTGAGGGAGGTAGTGTTTAAGCTAGAAGTAATATAAAAAATCGAGGAAGGTAGTGCTTGGCTCAGAAAATTTTCATCATAGCCAAATAAAGTGGCTCAAATAAATCAAATGTTCAAGACACCACTTTTTAAAGGCACTAAGGCGGCAACATTAGTTGCCAAGCTGACCATCTAATGTTTCCAAGCCTTATTACACATTATATATACAGTTCTTTTCAGGTCCAGTCGCCGGGATTTTCTTATGGTCCGGATTTGTGTCTTTGCCGTTGGATTGGATGAAGGAGATCCAACGGCTATGGAAATAAAAGGGATTTCTCACCCCTCCAGCCCCATTTCTGCGTTTCGTTCCACTACCAGAGAGTGAGGGAGCAAGAGAAAAGGAGGCGACTGTATACGAACGACCCAATCTCAGGCCGAGAACAAAGACAACGAACGATCAGAGCTATGATCAGCCCTAATGTCCAACACAGCTATAGCTACAAGTAACTCATATTTTTTCAATTTAGATAGGTGGTTTTGGCTCAGAAAATTTTCATCATAGCCAAATAGATGAAATGTTCACGACACCACAATTTTTAGGCACAAAGGCGGCAACATTAGTTGCCAATTGACTATCTAATGTTTCCATGCCTAAGTACACATTCCATGTTAATCTATCATCGTAGCCAACAAATAGGGACAATCAAATCTGAAAATAGGGGCAAACTCTCCCAATGGCTCAGAAAATTTTCATCATAGCCAAATAAAGTGGCTCAAATAAATGAAATGTTCACGATACCACATTTTTTAGGCACAAAGGCGGCAACATTAGTTGCCAATTGACCATCTAATGTTTCCAGGCCTAAGTATACATTCCATGTTAATCTATCATCGTAACCAACAAATAGGGACAATCAAATCTGAAAATAGGGGCAAACTCTCCCAATGGCTCAGAAAATTTTCATCATAGCCAAATAAAGTGGCTCAAATAAATGAAATGTTCACGATACCACATTTTTTAGGCACAAAGGCGGCAACATTAGTTGCCAATTGACCATCTAATGTTTCCAGGCCCAAGTATACCTTCCATGTTAATTTATCATCATAGCCAACAAATAGGGACAAACAAATCTGAAAATAGGGGCAAACTCATAGAAATCCGGACCACAACAAAATCCGGGCGACTGGACCTGAAAAGAACTGATATACAGATCACAGTTCTAAATGATACACTGATAACACCAACCAAACCCCACTTCAAAGTTCTCTGGCCAAAATCAACATAAGTCACACACGAAAACCGATCCAAACAGCAACTGATCATAAGAAAATCCAAAGGCTCAGACACAAATCCGTACCATAAATGCCCCAAATCGGATATCATACTGTTAGGGTTTCAAAAATCATTCAATCAGTAGAAATCAGCCATCCTAAGATCGAAAGAAATCACCACACAAACAAATCACAAAAATCAGAGCCGATTCTTCATTTAGGGTTTCCAAAATCGAAGATATACTGTTAGGGTTTCTAATACGAGAGAGAGAGAGAGAGAGAGAGAGAGAGAGAGAGAGAGAGAGAGAGAGAGAGAGTGAGAGACCTTAGGGCTTATCGTAGCTCCGATCGTAGCTCTGATCATTCATCGTCGGCCATACCAAGATCGATCGAAACCACAAAAAAATCACAAAAATCAGTTCGAAAATCACATGAGAAAGAGAGGGAGAACGAGAGAACGAGAGAGAGAGAGAGAGAGAGAGAGAGAGAGAGAACGAGAGAGAGAGGGACCTTAACGCTGAAGTTCGTCGTCTTCGATCTCAGCGTGGGTGATTCGTATACAGTCGCATCCGTTCTGTTTCTCTCTCTTTCTCTGGAACAGAACGACAGAATGGGGCTGGAGTGGAGACTGTGGAGTGGAAATCCCTTTTCTTTCCTTTTATTTCCCCAGCCGTTGGATGTAATCCATCCAATCCAACGGCTCAGACAGAAATCCGGACCACAACAAAATCCGGGCGACTGGACCTGAAAAGAACTGTATATATATATATATATATATATATATATATATATATATATATATATATATATATATATATATATATTGTTATAGTTTATACATCAGCATCAGGGTATGAGGGAGTTAATGAGTTAGTAAGTTAGTTCACATGGGGTCTAGAAGCTGTCTATGGTCCTAAACCTCACCCTCGCCTCTCGCGGGGCTCGAACTCCTATCTCCACTGATGGAGGCGGGTGAGCTTCCCTGTGGCTTGGTTTGCTCAACCAACCTGAATTTGAATCAGATTGTACTCTTGTTCATCTATTTGTTGCGTAAACATGAGCAAACAAACTGACGACAGATTTAACAAACCCACCCCCAGTCGCAGATCAGAAATCTCATGTAGATGGGTCACTTTGGAAGCACAACCTTAATAAAAATATTTAAATGAAGGATAGTGAATAAAATTAATGGAATATTAAGTGTTGGTGTATTTGTGGTTCATTATATATTACATTTTGTGTAATGCATACAAAGGTACTTTTGGTTTTCTGGTTCTACTACTAAGTATAAGTACTTAATTGGGCATGGTTCAACTCCCAATTATCTGAGAATTTGGAAGATTTTTTTGTTTTAAAACCATGTAAGCATCATAACCAAAAAAGAAAGTCAAATAACACTACAAAGACTCTAACACAACCCTCCTGCATCGAGGACCAAACACTTACCACTTCTACAATTTACAATCTCTACTATGTTTTGTATAGTTTAAGTATATATATACTTACACTAGTTTTTCAAAAAAAAAAAACTGAAAATTGTAGCTCAGGCTAGATCCCACCCCCCCCAAAAAAAAAAAAACAAAAAACAAAACGAGCCTTAAAAAGTTTTTGGTCGCCCTAGCTAGTAACACTTCCAAGTTTCTACCCTCTGTTTCCCCAACTCTAGGGCCGTGCACATATTCTAAGTTGTCCTATCAGGCCCAAGGCACCGTTCAATTGCAATGAAATAGAATGAAAGAACTCTGCTCCGGAAACACACAAGAGTCGCTGACGGGAGCCATCGATGGCCACGCGGGGCCCACTTCGGGCCCGCACGGATGATTCGATCTATTCAAAATTTAAAAAAAAAAACCGAGTGGATCTCGTGAAAAAATCAGCTAAATCCAATATGTATAGGTGTTCGATCCAATCTTTTATTTTTTCATTCAGAATCCGGATTTGTGAAAAAAAAATGAAAAATTGGATCGAATATCTACACATATTGGATTGAGCTAATTTTTCATAGACCCATTTGGGGGGTTTTTTTAAAAAACAAATAAATTTGAGCGGCTCAGATAATCTGTACGGGCCCGAAGTGGGCCCCGTGTGGCCGTCAATGGCTCCCGTTGGTTTCTCTAGAGTTTTCAAAAATGAAAATATAGAAATGTCTGGCTTTTTTATGTTTTAAATATTCAGATAGCGAAACTGCGAAAGTTGTGGGATCAACATCCCTAACTTTTTCACAAGAAAGTCTAGAATTAGCTAGTTTTTTTTCAAGAAGCCCATCTTGCAAAAAACAATTAAACGATTGCAGTGCCTTTGGCTGATGAAGGTTTTTAGGATAATGAGTCAAGAGGGATAGGTAGAGAATTGAGAGTAATAATTAAAGAAAACTTATTGAGGACCGTGCTAATTAAGTGAGAGAGTGGGTGGTTTTGAAAAACGAAAGCGAATTACAAAATCAAGATTTTGCACGAATCTTGCTTTTTACGACTAATTTACTATACAATTAAATGATTTTTTTTTATGAACACTTATATGAAAATATTTTTCCTTTTCCCTTTCTTTTGTATAAAACTGATTCATTTTCTTTTATTTCACTCCTCTAAAACTTTCTCGAAAATAAATTTTCTGCATCAACTACTTAACAAGTGAACAGAGCATGCATGGAGGGCTCCGTACTCGTTCCTTTTCCTTGTAGTAGCTTTCTGATCACCATTAATCGAACAAGAATGTTAAGATATATTACACTCAGAACATGAAAATATCCACAAATCAGGACCATTCGTTTCCTTTCATCAACATTTTAATGTTCCAAGTGTTATGTATTGTACTACTCCTCATAATCGAATTCCTTATGCTTAGAAAAACAGTCCTGACTATTGGAACCGAATTCCGTTGTACCGAAAATGTAAATAGCCATTTGGGCTCATTTTTTGGTCCCACACGAATAATTTGAACCGTTGATTACTTTTAAAATAATTTTTCAAGTTCATCCACAAAAATTATGCTCAATTGAATATGTGTAAATGATCCATCCAATCTTTTAAGTTTTATTCAGAGTTAACTTGTGAAACCGTTGGTACAGACACAGATAGTATTTTTTAAAAACCGTAACTCTCGAATTAGAATTAAATTCATGCAAATCTGAGGAGCCCTGAAAAAAACTACTGTACTACGGTAATAGAAATAGAAATCCTAAAAATGAAAAGATGGATGAGATCAGATGCTCTCAAATCGTGCATGGTACGCGCAGGGCATCGTAATAGAGTACTATTGCTTTCGAAAGGGGGAAAAAGATTGTCTCCGCTCTGAACCATCAACATCATCGCCTGTGCCCTTACGATTTCTAATTGGTCCGTTGTATTACGGATCGTACGGTCGATGTTGACGTGCTTCTAACGTTGTACGAATCCCCCATTTTCACTTATCATTCTACTTTGGAAAATCCTATGTGTACCGACCATTTTTGGACCGAAACCGTACCGACGGCCGCGCACGGCCGTCTCCGGCCACCGGACGGCCGATCCGAGCCGTCCAAAAATTTTAAAAAAAAAAACCGAGGGGCCCATCGCGGGAATCAACGTCATCCGATGTATGTAGGGTGCTTGATCTAAACACCCTATTTTTCGTGTATACATATATACACGAAAAATAGGGTGTTTAGATCAAGCACCCTACACACATCGGATGACGTTGATTCCCGCGATGGGCCCCTCGGTTTTTTTTTTTAAAATTTTTGGACGGCTCGGATCGGCCGTCCGGTGGCCGGAGACGGCCGCGCGCGGCCGTCGGTACGGTTTCGGTCCAAAAATGGTCGGTGTATATAGCAGTACTCTTCTACTTTACACGAATTCATTTACATTGGGCGTCCATACACGCTGTACTTTAAGTGGGTATAAGACTCATCGAAATATGTAAGTGTGTGCGACAGTGTGTAAAGTGTTAGGATATGTGTTTGTGGTTGTATAATACTTCCTCAATTTTCAATTTAATAATTTATCGTTCTATTTTAATCGGATAAAAAAAATAGGCTAATAAAATTTTTAAATCGGTAATGAATTTTGTATTCAATATAGGCCTTATTTGGTATATCTCAATTCGTTCTGTACGGTGCCTCTAATAGGTGCCCATGGGATAATACTTTAGATGCAATAAATGTACCTAAATTCATGAGTTGTGTTTACAGGTATTTACAAATAATCACTTTTCACCGGTATTTTCTAAACATGTTTGTAATACTTTTTTGGATTGACAATATTACCCTAATTTCTTTTTAAAACTAGATAGGTGAAAGGTTTTCCAATATAAATAAAAACAAGGTTGCTTACATGTAGAGGAATTAAATAACAGCGTTGCTAACCACACAGATAATTTATACACAGATTTTATTGTGGCGTCCACCACGAGTCTCACGCAAACGATTCAAGCCTTTCATTAAATGTATATCATTTTTTCAAGGGTCTAAGCGAAAAATTAGCTCAATCCAATACTTATAAGTGCTTAATCCAATCACTTAAATTTTCATTCAGATTTTCTAATAAAGAAATATTAGATGATTGGATCAAGCACTTATAGATATCGGATTGAGTTGATTTTTCGCGGGAACCCTTGAAAAAATATTTTATAGTACATTTAATGAACAGCTCGAATCATTTTAATGGAACCCGCGGTGAACCCTACAACAAAATCTGTGCACAAAATATATGTGTGGATAGCCTTATTGATTATCTTCCTCCTTTTTTCCCGTAACTTGTTTTGTTCCAAATAAAGCAATGCTTTGATGGCACCCTGCACCTATTTAACAATGTCTATTGGTTATAAAATAAAAAAGTCTATTTTCATAATTATCAAAGGCATTTTTCCTATGGCAAAAAAGTCTCACCTTTTAGCTTCTCCATTTTTTGTGATGAAGCGGCTTTTGTAGATGTCAAAAGCCATGTCTATTGGCATAATTTTTGTAAAACACGAAAGCCTCCTCTTTGCTGAGAAAATATTATTCGAGAAAAGGTTGAAAGTCATCCCACTAAATTGTTCCTCTCTTCAACACATTCACCAGATTTTATATATATTTTCGTCTTCTTGACAAATCTCACTCTAAGTCAAGTATTTCTTCTTTTCATTTGGCTTAACTTACAATCCAAACATTCATCATCCATTGTCTTGCAAATTAAAATACCAATTCTAGTAAAAATGGCAAAAAAAAAAAGAACTCTTTATTCAGTAAAATAGTACAAAAAAATTCTTTCCAAAAAAATATATGAAAATGAACATAAGAAAAAATTCCCACATTTGTAATGTCCTTAAGAAAAGGAATGTAACGAGAACACTTGAATATATATATTTTTTTGATGCATTTGGTTGAATATAAGAGTTTTTGGTCTCTTATGAGTTTAGTTGTTTTTCCCACCTTAAAAATAGAAGAATAGGAAGAGTCATATGGTCTTTTTTGTCATTCCAAAACATTGTTTGACTTCTTTTGATGGAGTTGTTTTTGTTCTCAATGTTATTATTAGTAGATTTTGGAATGAGTATAAAGAATGTAATTTATAGTCTATACTATATACTAAGCAAATGTAGTTTCCAAGAAAAAATTCAGCTCTCTCCTTAATTCTCTCTCCTATGTGGCATGCTCCTAATAAAATTCATTTTCTTTTTTTTTTCCTAAGCTTTTGAAAATGCCAAAAGTTAAATTTAAAAAGTCAGAAAAAAGCTTTCAGACTTTGTTTCATGCTCAAATATTCTCTCATTGGAATTTTTACTTTTAACGATAAATCATAAATAACAAGGGATATATTACATAACAACACTTTACGCCTAACTATAAATAACATTATACAGTATATAATAGTATTTTTTCTTGCTCCCGGGCATAGCACAGGTAGGACGCTTGTTGCATTTAAAGAATTGTAAACTTGTGCCACATGGGCACCTTATAGCATTTGGTTAGTTCTATAATGCAACGTTTTCAAAATTAGCTAGATTATAAAACATTATAAATTAAAAGATATAATCAATTGAAAAGGCTACAAACTCCACACACACAAAAAAAAAACCCTACTAAATTAGGACAGAGGGAGTAATTGTTTCACTTTTCACAGCTCCATTTTATTAGAATTATGTTCTTTCCCCTTTTTACAACTGAACTAAAAACTCATCCCTCTGTTCCCTACCAGTTACCACCCAAACTCAGAAACCCTAATGCCTGTTTATAGGAAAATTGTTCAATGCTCCTGGGCACCGCCAAGTGGTGCCTCAAATTCTTTCTACATTATATATTTGTGTGGTCTCCAGCACTAAGTGTACGAAACCCACACAAATGTGTGATGGATAAGAGTTCGGGCACCACCACATGGTGCCCCAATGGCATGGAATAATTATTGTAAAGATAGGACGAGAAAAGATATAGAAACTAGAATTTATTTTTTGCAATTTTCATAGGGGTGATTTGGCTTAATAATTCAATAATTATTTTTGTGTTTTTATTCAAATAATTTTTGCATTTTTTAATTTTGCATTAACTTTTTTAATAAATTATTAATTCATCTCGACGAGAATAATATTTACTTTGAACACTCACCGCCACTGCTAGTGCTCGCCGCCGCCGCCGCGGTCAGCCTACTTTGAGCCAGATGGAGAACAAACACTAGAAATCGCACAGAAAAATGGGGAAGAGAAATGGTGTGGAGAGAGAGAGAGGAAAAAGTAATTTGGCCAACTACCAGGTCAACCAAAAGTGTTCCCCCCCCCCCCCCCCCCCCCCCCCAATCAGCCTTATATAATCAACTTTTTACATATAATTAATTTTTTAAAAACATGTGTTTTAAGTGTAAGAGAAAGTAAAAAAAAAGTTTTTATAATTAGTAAATTATAAAAACATGTGTTCTCAGTTTTTTTATAATTAGTAAATTAATTTAGTCAGAGATGTGTTCTCAGTTTGAAATGGCCCCATCCTTAGTATAAAAAACAAAATAGCCCCATCGTTATATAAATTTATGTTATATAAGTAAAAAAAAAAAAACATTTTGGGTAAAATGTTTTAATAATTTCTTTTAAACAATTAAAAACATTTTTAAAATTTTATAAACATTGAATTAATTATTTTATTTGTAAACTAAATTATTATTCTTTAAATTGTGAAAAAGTAATTAATTTTATAGAATTTTGTAATTATATAATGAATAATCTAATTTCATATTGCACAAGGACAAATTAGTCATTTGATAGCTTTTTACATCGTACGACATTTTTTTATATGTGTGGGCTACTGCAGCCCCGAGGGACAGGGCGCTTCGGATGGCCCCAAAAAGAAGTGTTTTTTGAAAAATGGAAGAGTTGCCACCCGGATTTAAGGTCCGTCATTCGAGAAATTGTTTTTCTTTGAAAATGTTTATTTGAAATTGAAAACCAGAGATGTTTTTGGGGTTCGGGAGTCAGGTTATGAGAGGCGAGGGATTTTACGGCACCCCTCTTTCCCGACACGAGGTCGATCTTTACTCAATGTTTGTGGGATCTTATTGAAACATTTTATTTCATGACAACAGTTATCACATAATTATAGATTACAACAAATAATAGTGTATGCATGTGATTGTGTACAAAGTATGCATAGACATGAGAGATTAAAATGAAAAAGTACTTTAAAACAAAACAGCACCACTGAAAGTAGTCTAGGGCATCCGATAGTGGTCTCAAGCGCCCAGAAATGGTCTTGGGCTCCCACTCGGGCCCCAGGAGTGGTCTTGGGAACTTAGAAGTGTCATGGGCGCCCAGGAGTAGTTATGGGCCCCCTGAGATGGTCTTGGCCCCCCCTCCCCCAGAATGATCTTGGGCGCCCAAGAGTGGACCCAGAATGTTGAAAAACCGAAACCTCTTACTCTTATTGTTAAACTAAGATCAAATAAACTCACAACCAGTATGAGAAACTAGTGTGAGCCCTTGATCTCTCTTATAAGTAGGAAAAACATAAATAACTTGGAAAGAACCAAGTTTTATACCTTTTCTTTACTTGGATTATACTTCTCTATTGACTTTGCTGCTTGAAATGGACAGGAAATCACAAAAAAATGAGAGCTTGACTGTGTTTAAGTTCTAAGATTTTTTTGGGATTTTCTAGAGTGTGATTTTGAAAGAAACTTTGAAATATTCGAAGAGAATTTAGAGAGAAAAATAGGATCTTTTAGTGATTTTCAGAATGAAATTTCGTGGCCTTCTGTACTAAATGAGAAAGGGGTATTTATAGACAAGTGAAAATGTGACTTTGATTTTGAAAAATAAAAGTAAAAATAAAGAAAATATATTTTTTGGGAGGAAAAATGTGTTGATTGCTCTTTTTGCTGGCTCAGGCAGGCTTGACTGTATAATTATTACAAAAGAATACAGGTTTGAACGTTGAATGGAAAAATGTGGGGTGAGTGGAGGATCTCTTCACCCATTGGATATGATAGTGGTCTTGGACGTATAGGAGTGACTACCAAACTTTGCAAGGGCGCCTTGGACAATTCCAAACTCAGATTTTCTTGTTTTTTGAAGTGTTGGAAAGCTGGTTGAGTCTATTTTCTCACCAAAGTGGTTTGAAGTCAAGATGTTTTGTATATGAAAAATGTGACCATTTTACCCTTAGTGTGTAAAAAAAAAGTGATTTTGGTTTGTAAAAGTTCAAGAAGCATCATTCAAACTTTAGCCTAGTCCTGTTTTGATTCCATTTCATGAGCTCTACTATTTGCAAAGAAGATTTGCAGGGAACCACGCAAGGAAAATTGCGTTTGGGCCCATTCCGGGTCCCACAAAAATTTAGAAAAATATTCATAAATTTTTGAATATTATTTTTTGTGGCCCTAAAAAAAATCAGCTCGATCCAACGGACATCGATAAGTTTACTTTTGGATTCGTAGGGGCAAACTGAGTTGTTTCGCCTCTACGAATCCAAAAGTAATATTTACCGATGTCTGTTGGAGCTGATTTTTTATAGAGCCCCATAAAATAATATTCAAAAATTTATGGACATTTTTCTAGATTTTTGTGGGACCCCGAAATGAGCTCAAATGCGTTTTTTCTTGCGTGGTTCCCTGCAAATCTTCCTTGCGATTAGAATTAATAAGTCCAAATTGGGGTGTCTACAATACCCTAGTTTATCCTCCATCTAAACTAAGTATTATATTATCCCCCTCTCTAATACCTCATCCAAAGCATCTATTTTTTAATCTCCCCTCCATAAATGTCTCATCATGTAAGATCTTCCTTCTTAACTAATATTCCCTACTATCTTATTCCCTCCGTAAATAATATATCCAAAACTCATCAAATCGGTCCTAATTAAAAGACGTTCAATAACTAAGGGTAAAAGCTGAGGTGGGCTCTATATTTTCGGTATTTGAAGAGTAGTTATTCTTAATCTTCAATTTTAAAGAATGGGATAAAGTCTTCAAATTGGTGAAGATGCTTGGGTTGGAGACCAACTCTTGATTTGGGTCCGGCATCTCGCGGGAATCGCCGCGGCGTGTGTCGCTGGTGCTGTCGTCAAGAAGGGTTTGTTCGCAAACATGGCAGACGTCTTGGGCAGTGGTTGGTTGCTGATGGTGGTTGGGCTTTGAATGTGTGGCGCGCGGTGGCTATTGTTTGGCTATATTATTTAAGAAAAATGACAGTCTAAAACGTTTTTTTTTGATAATTAATACCCGTCAATGATATTCTAACAATATTTGTTAATGCTGAAAATGTCCTTGGCGGGTATTAATTATCAAAACACGTCATTGACCGTCATTTTCTAGGGTTAGGTATTGCCCCTTTTGGTTGGGCTTTGCCCCTTTTGTTTGGGCTTTGTCATTTGAGTTTGTTAGGCTTAGTCCTATTTAGGTGTTTTGGGCTTGGCCCTTTGACCGCTTTCATACCTTTGGTTAAATTTCTTATTCCCTTTTCTTTACTCGATATATCATTTGTCAAGTTTTTAATAAAATTATGTTGCCTATAAAAAAAGGGTAAAAAAAATAGCGGGTTGGAGGTGCTCTTTGTCGTCAGTTATATATATTAGTGATAAAAAAGTTAAACGACTCACAGTCTTCTCATTGAGAAATAGTAAATTAATACCACAAAATAAAGGAATTTTATTTTTTTTGCAAAATTCTTTTTCAACGGAAAACAAATAGGAAAGAAATTCTATTTTTCGTTACTTCACTTTGTGGAGTTGCTCTTTGTGTTCATTTATACAAAAATTGCAAGACCTGCAATTTAAAAATTCTCATTGAAATAATTTAATTTCTTGTAAAATTATTTTTTAACCGAACGTAAATAGAAAGATAAATCTTTCCTTCACTTCGCTTTTTTCCGAGAATAAATTTCCCACGCTGCTTTCACAAAAAGAAAACAAGAAAAAATCTGTGTAATTTTTAGACTAAGGAAGGCATGTTGGATTAATGATATTTCTTTCATTCTTTCTATTCTTTTAAGAAAAATATTTAGCCTAAAGAATTTCATGTTCAAACGAGACCAAATTAAGCTTATTTCGTATGAAGAAATTAGGGCCGATTACATGACTTTTTTTGGCAACTACGTACGTTAAGGATAACAAAAAATGTTGTTTGCACATATAAATTACACACAAATGAAGCACATATTTATTGCAGGGTACACTCCGGGTCTCATACAGATGATCTAAATCGCTCAATTTCTTAAAATTTTATTTAATGAATTCCTGCAAAACAATCATCCCAATTGAATATCGGTAGGAGCTTTTTCTGAATTCATAGGATGAAATTGATCGATTCACCATACAAATTTTATAAAGTCCTTAACGATATATGATAGAGATGATTTTTTTTAATAATTCATAAAAAAATATATTTTTAAAAAAATGAATGATTCAGATCATTTTTGCAGGACGCGGATGGACTTCGCTAAAAGTCTGTAATTTGTCTGTGCAACAGTTGAAGGATAACATAGCCAGACAACTTTGCTGATAAAAGTCGTTTTTCAACCACAATTTCATTTTTTAAGAAACGAAACCAAGAGGCCAATGAACTTACTTAAAATAGACTATACCTAACATAGCTACCTAAAAACCAAAACCTTTTCAGTTCTCATTCTTATTTGAAAAGCAAAAAGTAGAAAGCTTTTTAAACATTTTTTTTGGGTACTTTTTTTTTTTTTTTTTGGTACTTCGGAATAACATTTTTAAACATTTCGAACACCTGCTCGACCTAATTTTCTCTCTTTGGCTTTGTACTGTGTATTCACGTTTACCCAAACAAGCAACATAATTCCTTTTAGTAAAGAGAGATTCATTTAGCATTTCATTTTGAAATTGAGCAGAATCCTTATCAACACAGAATCCTTTTATCTGTGGTGGGTTGTTGGAGAGAGAGAGAGAGAGAGAGAGAGAGAGTAAATTAATTCTATCAAAAAGGAAAGTTGACTGTGATTGTGAAGTCTTTTGCCATTCAATCAAGCTCCAATTTGGTGATTCCTATATTTAGCCATACATCTTCCTCACTCAACCATCCCCAAAAGTCCTTCTGCTGTCTTTCCCTATTTCGCACGTAAGATTTTTATTTTATGTTTTTCTTTCACTCACAGTCACAGTACCCATCCCCAACATAAGTAAGAGGAGAAAACATCCGTGAATTGAATTCAGGATTTTGATTTTCTGGATTTTTCCCTATTTTGCTAAGATTCTATTATTTTCTTTCAGTTCTAAATACAATCCCATACCCACTTATATATACATACATATATTTTATATGTATTTACTCATTTTGATGTTTTTTTTTTTCTCGTCAAAACAAAATATTTTATTAAACTCGAAAATGGTACATGGAGTACTCATTTTGATGTCGTGGTGTTGAAAATAAATCTGAGGTTAATTTGTTTTCTGGATCTTTGCAAGATATATTTTCTTTACTTTCATTACACACATTACCATTTATAGTAAGTAATTTCCTTTTCTTGTAGTCCTGTCATGTATATATATACACACACACATACTTATTTGAGTATTATTTACTATTTACTCATTAATTTTTATGTTGTGTTGAAGATTGGAGCTTGATTTTCGTTCTGGGTTTGTGTTTCTTGAATTAGTTAAGGCTGTGTTTGGAAGAGATGGTGAGGGGGAAGACTCAGATGAGGAGAATAGAGAACCCCACAAGCAGGCAAATCACTTTCTCCAAACGGAGAAATGGGATTATGAAAAAGGCATTTGAGCTCTCCGTTCTTTGTGATGCCGAGGTTGCCCTAATCGTCTTCTCTCCTAGGGGAAAGCTCTATGAATTTTCCAGTTCAAGGTATTATTACTATTTTGTATCCATGTGTATATACAATATTGGTTTTGCGTTAGAGTTTTGATTTCATGTCTTATTGTGGTTGATATTTTTTTTAACGGCAAAAAAAAAAAAATATTAATCAAAAGTAAAGGTTATGAGAGATTAAAAGGACAAGAAAACACGGCATCTCAATATTTCGTGGTTTAATATTAGTTATTTAGTGAGCTCAAATACTCTGTACCACATTTCTCAGTATAAGTATTTAACTAAATTTTCGGTCATAAGATGACTTGAGAATTATTTTTTCTTTCTTTTAGAACTTTCACGTGATTCAATTGCTGAAAATTAATTCACCAAAACACACACAATAAATTTAGGTCCAGAATATTTGAGGAGTTAGTTTATTAGTTGTGGTTATGACTATATAGTTTAGAAATGAATAGCATGTTTTCCATCAAGGGTTTTATGACTATAAGACAAAAAACAAAAAACCCTCATCTGGAGTTACCAGCTTGAGCTTATCTGAGTTTGGACTCTCTCAATCTTTGATGTCGCGGTATTTTTTAAAGGGTACAATCAAGAATTTAGTTTCTTGATCTTCAATAGCAAAGGGGGAAAAGAAGGATATACCAAACTTAATTAATCTTAGGTTAGATTTTAGTTCCTTCTGCCAAATTGGTCCAATATTCTTCCTGGATTTAGAGTATATTTGTAGCTTTTCTTGAGCTTGACATGCAAAAGGGCAAAATCTTCTACCTCTACTTTAATTAATAGCTTCTATTTACCTAATTCATCACTCTGGATTAATTCATTTTTATGGGGTTTTAAAAGCAACAAGAGGTTGTTGATAACAACACGTTTTATGGACAATTTAATCGTTCTTAAAAAAACATAGGACTAAGTTATGTGATTTTGATAATCCCCCAATATCTAGCTATATGGTGAAATCATTCTTATTACGGAACCCTACATTCCTAATTGATAATCGGACTAATCAAATATGATCAACTTTTTTTAATTGCAAAAGAAAAAGTAACGACCAGTAAATTAGTAATAAAACATTACAATGAAAAAATCCTAGATATGCGGAGTATTAAACATAAGTTGACAAGATGGGAACAATCGAATAACGAACAAAAAACCCTAAAGATGTACAAACAAAAGAAAGTAAGTCCCAAAACCAACCAAATTGCCCAACACCGAACCTTAATTACAAACCTGTGAATTAACATGGTCATATCCATAATCCATAATTTATATATTTATAGTAAGACCAATGAACAAATCGTACAAATAAGACCATATTGTACTACCCAACATTTTATGCTCCAAAAGTCCAGACTCTTTTGTAGGAGAAAAATGGGTCCATTCCGATCAACGTACAATGTCAAACGCCCACAGGAAATGGGACGGAAAACCATTTTGGTCTCACTGCCTTGTGATTTTTGTTCTTTCAGTACTAAGGTAGAAATCATGTCCTTTCACTTGAATTACCCTTCCAAACAATTCCCAAAATGCCATGTGACGAATTCCTACTCACTGCATAGTTTATTGCCTCTGACACAGAGTGCATGACTGCATGAGTATTGTGCAAAGTTTAACTATGATACCAAACATTATTTTTTGAACAGCAAAAATAATTTTATTAATCTTTGGAAATGAATTACAAAGATTAAAAGGATCCCAAACATAAAGTATGAAAGCAGAGCAAGAGCGAACCTATAAAAGAAGGCATCCCCATACTCCGACAATCAAACGCCGCTGGGAACTAGAAGGGAAAATAATCGCCCTTGGATGGTGAGAAGCCAATCAAGGCCTAAAAACCCAAAAAGGAAACACCGCAGCCAAGACCCAACCAAGCCTAGAGGCACCTAAAAGAAACTCCGCTCCTAAGAAGACTAAGAATCAATTATTATCCTGAGAGCCTTGAACAAAGGCCCCTGCATCCTTTTCGGCTTCTGTACTCATGAATTTACTTATAGCTTCCTGCTTAGCCAATAACCTTGCCTTCAAATAAGGTTGAAAACCCCAAGCGTAGGGCTAGATCATTAAACGCATAATTAACCGGTAAGTCCGGGATTGTACCATAGGGAATCAGTAATAGCTTGTTCGGATTATAAGTTTTATGTAAGGATTGTGACGTTTAGCCGACTAACTGTTGGTTTTGCTTTGAAAGTAGAAATACTAAGGCGAAAAGACTAGAAATGAGTTTAATAAACTAAAAGAGGCAAGTCTAGGGATCATCCATCCTGTGACTTAGGCCAATATCGATTCTCGATTGTAACTCAAGTGAGAGTCACGATTGCACGCTCACACTCGGAAGATTTAGCTTTAAAGACTACGTTTATCAAAAGATGTGATTTATCGGAATTAAACCAACTTGTTTTACTAATGAATCGAACACGTAGGAGACCACGAGCTCTAGGCATACTTCGTGCCAAGACCGCTTGACTAAACGGCATGCCAAGAAGTTAACACCCGTAGTTTAGACAAAAAAATGGCTAGGTTAATTCAATTCCGAAAATCATTCTTTAATCCCGAGAGTTCAAAAACAAAGAACTACCTATCATTGGGATAGATTACCCCAGGACTTAGCCAAAAGACTACTCAACCATACTTAAAGAACAAAACATAATAGAAAAACGAGACATGATATTTAACCGTAGGAAACGAAAATAAACTTGATTTTATAGAAGATCCAATAAGTAGCTACAACTTTAATGCATGAGAAAACATCAAAACACTTAAACTTACTTGAGTTCTTGAAGAAAATGACTTGAAAAGCTTGAAAGACTACAAATGAAGAAACCTAGAGCAAAAACTAGAAAACTTAGGCCTAAAACTAACTAATGGCCATCATTTCCGTAAAAGGCATACAAGCTTATTTATATGGCTTGTAAATCAACTTTACAAAAAACCAAAAGGTCCCTAAAATATCTCAAAAACACTCCATAAGTGAAAACTTTCCATAAATGGAAGGTTGAAAAAGTTGCAAAAATTCTGCAGATTTTTCCCAGGCTTCCAATACCAGTACCAGGCTTCAACAGGCTTCAACGGGCTGGATTTTCTACTCTCTGGACAGTGGGTACAGATACTGAAAATTCCTCAGTATTGGTACCGGCTTTGCTTGACAGATTTTTGGACAACTTTGCGGGCTCTCTCCGGATACTCTTGAACTCGGATTTAGGTGTTCTTTA
Organism: Rhododendron vialii; assembly: GCF_030253575.1. NCBI lineage: Eukaryota > Viridiplantae > Streptophyta > Magnoliopsida > Ericales > Ericaceae > Rhododendron > Rhododendron vialii. The sequence goes on along the minus strand of NC_080557.1, from coordinate 23,157,162 downwards.
GACCGTTGGAAAGCTCGTCGAATCTACTTTCTAACTGAAGTGGTTTGGATCCAATATAATTTGTACATCAAAAGATATGATGATTCTACCCTCAGCTGGTTGGAAAATGAATAGCTTTGGGTAAAATCCTCACATGTCCTTCAATTCCCTTGACCCTTGGGCGTCTTGAACAACCTCCAAACCATCTCTTCATGCACCACAATGGGGTGGCACATGGCCTTAAGTACTTGGTTGCACCCGGAGCATTCCTTGGCGTTCAAACGCATCTTATTGATACGAACTACCTGAAATACACAAAAACCTACCTTATGTGCAATATCACTATAAAAGCTAAACAAACGCAAGATAAAATAACATAAAACGAGACTAGTCGCACCAAATATCTACAACATTGAGTGCTCATCACACCCCCTAACTTGAACATTTCTAATCCCTCGCAAACTAAAACAAATAGCATTTAACTAAGCTATGCAATCTTCCCAAAACGAAGATACGAAAACTATGCTCAATAACTACAACTAGGCAAGAGTCCAAAAACACCCCTTCAAATCCGATCATATGCAATCCATGCACAAACATGCCATGAACTAGGACGAACAAACTATGTCATATTAGAGTAGTCAAGCTTGCATGCACCACAACGAGTTTCAACTCCAAAACTGACAAGGATATGCTCTTATTCGACTTTTCACACAATGAGATACAAGATATATCCCATGACAAGGGCTAGCGAGTAAATGTAATAGTAAGAGACAAAAAGCTATGCATGCTATCAAAAGAGTGCTTTTAGAAGGAAAGAAAAGCTAATTATTGACAAGTATGGAAAGACTAGGAACAAATCTTACTTAAAAATCAATAAATATCAATCGTGCATCAAACGGAGTAAGAATAGCATACATTGGATCAATAGAGGACTTTATTAGCTTATAGCGACCTTGGATACAAAGGGAAAGGGACTACAAAAAGTGTAGTGGCCATATGCTAGCATAGTTCATCTACCCTTGGCCACTACTGACCCTAAACTACCCAAGGCATGGCCACATATCGGCCAAACACCAAACAAAGTTACAAAGAAGAAATAAAGGAAAACTACTAGATAAGTCCTACTAAAACAATACCACCGACTCCAACACGCCTAGTCGTCATCCTCATCCGGCTTCTCACGGTATTGAGCCTCGAACTCCCCTTTCCATCGGACTCTTTCTCATCCAGAATGTAAGCTAGCCCAAAGGTCACACCAATCCTCTCATCATAGTATTCAACCCTCTTTCGAATCCGATTTTTCTCTTTCGTATCATTTCTTTGATTTTCTTTTGAGGAATAGGGTCATTTGAGGTGAGATTTGTAGTGAAAGAGATTGAGGGGCCAATTTTGAGGACTTTGGAGAGAGAAGAAAATTTGGGGCTTTAGCTTTTGTAGTGGGAGAGGAGAGATAAGGAATCACATACTAATTCTTTGCCTTTTTGCATCCCAATCACTTCTATCAAATTCACACCTCTCCCAAACCTCCTTGAAACATTGAGAAATATTTTCAGGCAACCCTCCAAACATCCGGTTACCTAAGTTTGAACAACGGACTCGACTCGGACTATGGTTCAAAACATGGACGAGGAGACTTTTATGTGGTTTAATCAAACAAAAATGACTTGAATTATTTCCTTCGTACGCCAACAACTCCAACAAGATGCATGAACGATATATACACTACTCAAGTATGAACAAAAGATATTATTTACGCAAATACGAGAAATGAGAACGAAAAACATGTGATGCTTAAGAAACCAATCTCTACTCTAGCGATGCACAACACTTGACTTTTAGGCTTAACTTGTTCATAAATGTTCATGCATATGCATGTGACATGGATTCAAACACATAACCAAATTCGACGGGATACATGACTCGTCATTATTTACGCGATTGAGCATAATTAAAGTATCTAACATGCAAAAACATTACTAACGAGGGAGGATTGCAAGAAAAAGCGAAAAAATTTAAATTTTTAATGAAAACCATGAGAGTATGAGACACGTCTCAAAAAAAAAAACATATATATAGCGCGCACGCACGCGCACACACACACACACACACACACACACACACACACACATATATATATATATATATATATCCCTCCCCCCAACTTAAACGGTACTATGTCCTCATAGCACGAAAAATAACAGAATAGAGAGGGGAGAACAAAAAATTGTACCTTCGGGAGAATGTCAACCCCCGTATACCTTGACCAAGTTGGAGGCTTTATGTCATTCCCTCTATTCAATCCGAAGTTGTGTTGTGCTTCCAAGGCTTCACTCCTTCGGTTCATCATGACGGAACCACCAGCTAGTCACACAGGGCCATGGTCAAGGCTTTATCGAACTAACAACCGCGACACGTAATCGCACTTATGCTTAGGGCTTCTGAATGCCTCACTCACTCCAACGTTAGACCCAAACCACCAAGGTTGGTGTGGTAGCATGTTAACTCTGCAGAACCGGAGGACGGAACCTACTAACATGCAAATGACATTAGAATTGTCTGGCTTGTGTTATCTGGGCTAAAAGGTAACCGAAAGTAAAACACAACCAAATCTTCACGTGATTACACTGGTACTACTTTTCTCTCCATTTCTCACTCAAAGCGTCATAAAGCAAGTCATACAACAACTTCAAGCTCGAAACGGGTGGCTATACCAGACTATCAAGAGCAAAATAGAAAAAATAAAAATAAAAAATTGGAATGCCTAGTTCAAACGTCTTCAGCCAAATGCGGATTTCGAACATTAATTGTACCATTAAGAGCTATAACCATGAGCACATCACTCCACTCCAAAATCTTGGTTAAAAATTGAATTCGGCCATGCCACAAAAATAAATACTTTGAGTAAAGCAAGTCCCGAAGTCCTTTGAGAAATTTAATTTCAACCAAGTGCGCATTCCACAATAGATTGATTTTCAAAGAGTTGATAAAATCCACAATATAAGGATGGTAAACCAAATCAAATTCATCAACACCAACAAAATCAATCAATTTGAATTTTAAAAACTCTTGCGAAAGTGGATACTCAATAGGAGGGGTGGCATCGTCGAGAGCCAAGAATATTTGATTGTTCAGTGCAACTATTGGCAATGACTCCTCAAAAGGCATATAGCTTTCACTAACGACAAACGGCTCTATTTGCTCTTTTTCTCTCGCATCAGAATTGGTAACCTCAAAATTTTCAGTTAACTCACAAAATTAGAGTTTTTGGGTTAATTCATCAAGGTAATCCCAACCGTCTTCAGCGGTTTTATCCAGGAATTCGTCATTGGATATAAAATCAACCTGGCATGTCTTAGAATTTAAACCATTGCAAAAGATTGCCAGAAGACTGCCAAGCTCACAATAAAAACTCGACCAAGAGAATACAAAATATTTGAATCGCTCCCAACATTGTGGAAAAGACTCATCATCTTGTTGATAGAAATGTGATAGTTCTTGTAGAAACATATGAGTCTCATATGAGGGAGTGAAAGTTTAAAAAAATTATTTTGCAATCTCTTTCCATGTTGATTTTGGACTCAAAGAATAAAACCAATCTTGAGCACTATCACGCAAAGACGCTGGGAATACTTGTAAAATAGCCACTTCATCGCTAGCAAAAGCTTTCTCAAGGTTATCAACATGCGAAAATGGATTTTCTGAGTTCAAACCATAAAATATAGGAAGCGACACTGAACAATCAAATTGTTTTGCATAACCTCCATAGCCACCTTGGAAAATAGGCCATTTTTTGTTTGTTTCAACAAGAATAAACAAAAACAGGCTAGAGGGGCTATGCCGCCACCTCTCTCAAAACAGTTTCGAGGGATTATGCTACCACCTCGGCTATATAAACAATGAAAGAAAAGGCAAATGACGCTTACTGTAGCTTCGTTACACCTCAGTTTTGATAAGATAATCGGTTAGAGGTTTCCGCTAGAAGAAGTATTCATTGCTCAAAGTAAAATTAAACGAAATACTTACAGTGGTTTGTCGAACCTCCAAATAAGCTATAATAAGAAATTCCCCGGCAACGGTGCCAAAAATGCTTAGCCAATAACCTTGCCTTCAAATAAGGTTGAAAACCCCAAGCGTAGGGCTAGATCATCGAGAGCATAATAAATCGGTAAGTCCGGGATTGTACCACATGAAATTGGTAATAGCTTGTTCAGATTATAGGTTTTATGTAAGGATTGTGGCGTTTAGCCGGCCAACTGTTGGTTTTGCTTTGAAAGTGGAAATACTAAGGCGAAAAGTCTAGAAATGAGTTTAAAAAACTAAAAGAGGCAAGTCTAGGGATCATCCATCCCGTGACTTAAGCGATATCAACTCTCGATTATAACTCAAGTGAGAGTCACGACCGCCCGCTCACACTCGGAAGATTTAGCTTTAAAGACTACGTTTATCAAAATATTTGATTTATCGGAATTAAACCAACTTGATTTACTAATGAATTGAACACGTAGGAGGCCACGAGCTCTAGACATATTGCGTGCCAAGACCGCTTGACTAAACGGCATGCCAAGAAGTTAACACCCCTAGTTTAGACCATAAATGGCTAGGTTAATTCAATTCCGAAAATCATTCTTTAAGCCAGAGAGTTCGAAAACAAACAACAACCTAAATCATTGGGATAGATTAGCCAAAAGACTACTCAACCATACTTAAAGAACAAAGCATAACAGAAAAACAAGACATGATATTTAACCATAGGAAACGAAAATAAACTTGATTTTATAAAAGATCTAATAAGTAGCTACAACTTTAATACATGAGAAAACATCAAAACACTTAAATTTACTTAAGTTCTTGAAGAGAATGACTTGAAAGACTACAAATGAAGAAACCTAGAGCAAAAATTAAAAAACTCAGGCTTAAAACTAACTAATGGCCATCATTTCCGTAAAAGGCATACAAGCCTATTTATATGGCTTGTAAATCAACTTTAAAAAAGACCAAAAGGTCCCTAAATATCCCAAAAATGCTCCATAAATGGAAATTTTTCATAAATGAAAGGTTGAAAAAGTTACAAAAATGTGCAGATTTTTCCCAGGCAGTATCGGTACTGGAAATTCCTTAGTACTGGCACCAAGCTTCAACGGGCTGGATTTTCTGCTCTCTGGACAGTGGGTACCGGTACTGGAAATTCCTCAGTACCGGTACTGGCTTTGCTTGACAAATTTTTGGGCAATTTTGCGAGCTTGCTTCGAAAACTCCCAAACTCGAATTTGGGTGTTCTTTGGACCGTTGGAAAGCTCGTCGAGTCTACTTTCTAACCCAAGTGGTTTGGATCCATTATAATTTGTACATCAAAAGATATGATGATTCTACCCTCAGCTGGAAGGAAAATGAATAGTTTTGGTAAAATCCTCACGTCCTTCAATTCCCTTGACCCTTGGGCGTCTCGAACAACCTCCAAACCATCTCTTCATGCACGACAATGGGGTGGCACATGGCCTTAAGTACTTGGTTGCACCCGGAGTATTCCTTGGTGTTCTACACACCTTATTTATACGAATTACCTGAAACACATAAAAACCTACCTTACGTGCAATATCACTATAAAAGCTAAACAAACATAAAATAAAATAACATAAAACGGGACTAGTCGCACCAAATATCTACAATATTGGGTGTTCATCACTTCCTCATCATTACCCAAGTAGTCTTCGCCCAACATTTTCTCAATAGACCGAGCAGCCTTTACCTCATCTAGGTGAAAACTGTTAGTACCTCCAGAAAAACACATAAAATTGTGGCAACAATCGCAGATCTAAACACAATGCATTTTTCCTTCTTGCTTCCCCCTCTCTTCTTAGATTTAAGAATGCGCGACGTCTTTTCAATTGATTTCTGTTTCCATTTTGCTTTCCTAGTATCTTTGACCTCTGCCGCTGAATTAAGATCCACACATAACTGGATACCATTGATAGGATCAACCATATTGTTGTGTTCACGGGTCGGTTTGGTTCGGTTTTGCTATGAATGAAGGCCAAAATCGGTAGTTTCATTTAATTTAGAAATTTGAGAGTCACATAAGCTTCAATATTTGAAGCCGAACTAGAATTGATGAATCACAAGGGTTTTGTTCACAAGTCTTGGTTTCATGAAGAAACCAATCACTATATATATATACACACGCGCACACACACAGAGTCAGTCTCAAATAAGGGAGTCCGCATTTTAGTTAAAATGCGAACGTCCTCATTTCTTCTATTTCCCGATCGAATTTCGATGATCCGAGCCGCTCAATGTGTTCAGAACGTGATTTTAAGGGTACCCGCGAGAAATCGGCAAAAAAAAAAAGATCGAAAAGGGCTTCATCCGAGCAGTTTTTGTTTGAACCGTTCGATAATTCTTTCAAAAACCTGGAAACGAAATGTTGGGAATCAATTCTTTTTGCAAGTCTATGGTCAATTTGAATCGCTAGAAATGAGGTTATCTTCAGTAACAAGCATATGGATGTAGCTGAAGTTGTGGACTTAATCAAAACTAGAGTTTCGTTTTGGATCAAGGCAAAGTTTAATATCACAGACTACACAGTGGAAGACTTCAAAAGGGGCATAGAGGTGATCAGGCGCATTAGAATATAACTGAGAATGTAGAAGTTTGGGAGTTTTGTGGTTTCTGAGCTTTGCACTTCCAATCTACTTGTTGGATGTGCCCCCACTGTTTTTCTCTAGTTTGTTTTCCTCTTGCCATTTGGTCTTTTGGGATGGGATCTAAGTGGCCTCTTTTCTTTCCTCTTTTCTCGATGTACCCTTGTCGAGTTCAATAAAATTCTCTTTTGCCGAGGAAAAAAAAAAAAAGGCACGCGCACGTACTTGGAGAACAAGGATGGATCCTCTATAAAAGGAAAGCAAGGCTAACCAATAGAAGGTACATTGTGTTCCACACTAAAACCCTAGCTCACTCCTCCTTGCTTTGCACTTTTCTTATCCACGCGCTGGAGGACCATCCCGAAGTCCATCCGGTGTGGTTCTTTAGTCATGCTTTATTGTGCCGGTTAGGTGACGGAGCTAGGCTCAAACCCATCCTAACCAGACAACTTCAGACGTGTCCTATCTGAAGATCGAGAATCCCACAGTAACCATGCATTAAGCATATCTCTTGGTTTACTTGTTAAGTGTATTAACTGCTGTGATTTATTTTCTCTCATTCTATCTTGATCAGTAGGTGATATACTTGTTAATTTGTTTATCTACAGTCGTGTTTTTTGTTGGGTTTGCCACACTTCCTTCTTAGCATTCTCTTGTTGGCTAAACTCACTTTGTGAACATGTCATTCCTTGATTATGCAACATTCTATGATCATCATATATAAAAGCATCATGTCAAGGGAGCATAACTTGATTTAGAGATAGACATTAGTTTGCTAACGAAAGAAGCTAATAAATGCTCTAGTTTTTTTTTTTTTTTTTTCTTTTAATTGATCGGCAAATAAAATTTTATTAAAACTTGACGAGGGTACATCGAGAAAGGAAAAAGATTTGAAAATTAAGGTATCAAAGCTTACCAGATCCCAGATGGGATATACTCCTACAACCTAATCATATACCGAACAACAGAAAAAACATCCAACACTCAAGTTGAATAAGGAAAAGAAACTAAAAAGCTGACCCGGCCCATCCTTAGACACAGACCATTCACAATCTGATTTTCCTTGTACCACCCAAGCATCTTTGATGTTGAATTTGCCTTTGGTCCAGATGGCTATTCTTGCTTTTATCACCTCTACGCATTGATTGATCCATATCAGTCATTTTATTGTTGACAATTCTGTTATTTCTTTCCTTCCAAAGGGACCAAACCACCACAAAGAAGCTAATTTCTCACACAGCTTTTTCCAGATTTGAGAAAGTGTTTCCAAACCAAACTCTATCTCATGTGATCTAACAGAGTGGATGGGCAGACCCATTTGAGATCCCACCAGTCCATAATGTATGACCAAACTTTCCATGAAAACCTGCAATGTAGCATCAATGTAGCTTTAGTTGCACAAACTAAGGGAGCTTAATGAGGATTAGGTTCTATCACCTGCTATATATAATACAAGATATTTTATGAGAGTACTTGATCGAGCAGATAGAAAATGAAATATAACATGAATGGTCTGTTTAATTTTCCCCTAGTTCTTGTAATTCTTCGATCGCGCGAGTTAATAGATTTATTCCATTTTCGTTGATTCCTGCATGCCCAGACTTAATTAATTAACTACTAGTACAACAGATTTTCAAAAGAGTCGATGGCGGGAGAGGGCTGTATGTAATGTAGTTAGTCAAAAGATGGTTATCTAGCTATTCAAGAACGTAATTAAGGTGAAATCCTTTGAGGTATCCCAAGTATAGAAACGCCAGATTTCGAAACTTAGTATAAAAACTCCAAATTAAATGTTATTCCTCAGCCCTGTCAGTGCTTTTTGAAATGTATATATGGGGCCTTAAACCCTTTTAAGTGATTTCTTCAAACTTTAGTTAATTTTTTTTTTCTTCGAGATTCTCGTGGTTGTAATCAAATATTTTTTTTTTATCATCACATTTGTGTTCTTTTAGTTTTTGCCTTGATCAATTAGATGTCAAAGGGGTACAATGCAATGACTAGTTTTTGTACAAATTTTGAAAACCTCAGCGTGCTGCAGACGATGAAGCGGTACCGGGAGTGCAAGAAAGATGTTCCAGTTGATCACTCATTAGAGGGAAAAGACCCACAGGTTATACCCCTCTTTGGTCATACTACTATATAATTAATTTGAGATTATTCACATATTGTGTGTCAATTACACTTTTGCACTCTAGATCGAGTTAATTATTTCTCAATTTTAGCGCTTACTTTACAGTTTCTATTCAATTTGAGCCATCGACTACTGATTTTTATCGGAAGACTAGTTAGCGGAATGACATCCAAATTCCCAGGGAACGAAAAAATGCGACATGGCTCTACCGGATTTGGGGTGAATAACAAGGTGGGATCGATTTTCTGTGATACCCCCACTGGTGTAGGAGATCAAAGGAGGCAAAGTAGGTTAGAGAGAGAGAGAGAGAGAGAGAGAGAGAGAGAGAGAGAGAGAGAGAGAGAGAGAGAGAGAGAGAGAGAGAGTAGATTAAAAAAAAAAGGAAGGACTGTTTTTTGTTTTTCTCTTGCTTCAGGAATACAAGTGGTACTGCCTTATGCAAGGCTACACCTTAATTAGCCCTATATGCTCATCAGTTATTACACAACACAATGGTGCACCATACTTATTACAAGTTATCTTGAGGCCACATTATTTCACTTAGATAGAGCTAGATGCATGCATTGACCTGCCATTCACGGGCAGACTATTCAAGACACAATTTTATTCGTTAGAAATTATTTATTCTAATACCCCCACTTAATTTGTAATGCGGAAGTTAGTTTTAAATTGCTCCAGCTTCTTGGATGAAACGGCTCTGGTAAAACTGTCTGCAAGTTGCTCGTTTATGTTCAAGAACTTCAATTGAATTTCTTCAGATCTGACCAAGTTTCTTATAAAGTGATGGCGAATTAAGTTCGATATGTTTGATTCTAGCATAAAATACGGGATTTTTCGTCATGGCAATGTGATGCAGGGAGGCGTGTTGAAAAAGATCAAGAAATGCGTAACAAGAACAATCCCGAACAAGCATAAACTAGAGATCGATACTCCCTCTACGAACACACGATAATGAGAAAGCTCTCATCAATTTTTGTTAATCAAATTATAAACAACCTACTAGCCCTAAGGCTTACATCCTTATTTATAATGATAGCCTAGAAATACTAAAAACGAAATAAAATAAAGAAAAGCTAAAAATTTAAACATTGGAAAATAAGAAATAACAAGGAAAATAGAATCAACCTAATTAAGAAACCTAATATTCTAGGCAATTTATGGCTATAAATGGAACGATTCCTTTTAAAATACTACATTCAAAATAATAAACTAAAATTTTAATATTTTTAGATTAATTAAAATGGTGGCCTGCATCATCCTCCACTCCTTGAGATAATTGAATTTGGCGAAATTTGTTTGCATCAATCTTGTACTTCAAATTGATTTTTTCAAACAAGAACTTTCGTCGTCCATTGCTTTTTTCCATACTTCATTGCATCTTCATAGTTTTGAGGCTCACAAGATAAACATGCAAAATTACATGCATCATAAACTTCTCGTAGTGGGCGTACCTTCTTGGTGATTCTCAGTCACTTACTTCAACTACTGGACTTTGTTGCAAATTCGGTGAATCCGCTGGTGAAATTGGACCGGTAGGGGAATTTGGCTCACTTTCATCTAGTTCTTCAAAAGCTTGGTTGTATAAAATTTTCGGCTTCGTGGGAGTTTTCGCTTTCCCACTCTCAAGCTTTCATTTCATCAAAGTGCACATCTCTGGAAGCTAGTCACCAACTTGTTAAGTTTTGGATCAAAAAGCCGGAAGCCTTTTGATTCATCACTATAGCCGATGAAAATGTACTTTTCTCCCTTTTCATCAAATTTGTTCCTGTTTTGAGGAGGAACATGAGAATAGGCAATGCATCCAAAAACTTTTAAAAAGTTTACCATCGGCTTGCGATTGTGCCAAGCTTCATAAGGAGTTTTGATGATAGCTGCTTTGTTGGGGACCAGTTGAGGATGAAAACTGCTATGTTTATGGCTTCGGCCCAAAAAGTGTTTGGAAGTCCTTTCGGTTTGTGAGCACGTGTGGGCTCGCAGCCCCTCGGAAAAATCAATTTCTTTTCATTTGGAAAAGGCCTTAATTTTTCCTTTTATTATTGCTCTTTTTGTATTTTTAGTTTACAAAAAGAAAAATGTTTGTTTGAGAGTCACCACCCAGATTTTGAGAAGGATTGTCACCTGAGAAATCGTTATTTAGAAAAATGTGACTCTTTTGCTCTTGATTTGGAAAAAGGTTTTGGTCTATCGAAAACAGTTAGGTTCGGGAGCCAGGTTACGAGAGGGGAATTTTACGGCACCCCTCTCGCCCGATAAAAATCGGTCTCTACTAATACTTGTTGGATTTGAAAAATTATTTTATTGATTAACCTTTATGCCACATAAACAATTTATAGCATGTAAACAATATATATTTCACCTAAGAAGCAAATATCAATAGGCATGCTTGAATATAAACATTTAATTGCAAGAAAGCAAAGGAAATGACTTTTTATTTTACTCTGCGTGAACCATTGCCGTGCGGCATAGGGTATGCCGTACAGCACTGGAACCTTTGGATCAGTCTCTTAAAATAGTTTCCAGAACACTGTTTTTGTAGTGAATGTGTGCTTCTTGATATGTGTGCCTTGCACGGTTCGTTATTGGAAATAGATTTTTTTGAAAGGGTTTTTAACTGACAAGGCATAAATCACTTCTAAACAGAGCACCATCAATGTATAGTAGAAAACATCACTCTCCTCCTTCATGGTATTGATTAGGGCTGTTACTCGAAACCGGAAAATCGATCGAAACCGGAAAAATCAGACCGGACCGAATTTTTTAAACCGGTTGAATAATTTCGATTCGGTTTCGGTTTATAAAATTTTATAAACCGGAAAAATAATTTCGATCCGGTTTATGTGTTTTAAAAACCGGTTGAAACCGGACCGGTTATATAAATGTATAATATATACATACATATATATATATAGATATATATACATACATATATATAAAAACATAGGGGAGGGGTTGAATTATGGGTTTTTGGTTGATATTTTGTGGTGTATATTGGTCTAATAAATATTTTTATGTATTTGGCTCAAAATTGATCCTTTTTTGTTGGGCCAAAAAAAAATGGTTGAATTATAGATTTTTGGTTGATATTTTATGGGTTGAATTGTGAATTTTTTGATGTGTTGGGCTAAAAATATGGCCCATGAATGAAAACCGGATAAACCGGACCGAAACCGGTTGAACCGGTCGAAACCGGTTGAACCGGTCGAAACCAGACCGATTTATCTCAACCGGTTTCGGTTTCTAAAAATCTCAAACCGGATAACCGGTTTCGACCGAAAAATACACCCAAACCGGTCGAAACTGGACCGGTATCACCCCTAGTATTGATGAACCAGAAGAAAAAGAAGTGTCAAAAGGATTTTACCCCTGGGACGCCTCTGTCGTATGAAACAATGGATATGCCGTACGGTATTGGCTTTAGGGCTTCAATGCTGATTTTTGTATCGAGAACCAGCCTAGGCTTAATGGCTCCCCTCAGAATACAGGAACTGAACTTGGAAAGGAATTTTACCTTTTGGAATAAAACCTCTTTTGGAAAGTTGTGGCTATATGTTGTAATGTCTTTTGGTATGAGTTTGAACGAATACTTAGGCTTTGATGTACTGCAGTGACAAGATATGGGACTTGTCTTTGGATTTTAGGTTGCTTTTGAAATGGTTTTGGTCTTGGTTTTGGAAGAAGGTGGTGTTTTTGGAAGGTTGAGAGTGAGTATTGCCTTTGGTAAACTGTTTCTTGCCTGAAGAATTCGTCCTTCTTCTTTTTTCACTTGTTTCTCTTTTTTTGATCGAAAACATCCTTGAGGTATTTATAGAGTGATTTTCACAGCCTTTGAGTGGTCTCCAAGACTAGAACCGACCTTCTGCAAGGCTATGGTAGGCTAGGCCATACCTGAAAAAGCTTGGCCGTTATTTTTGAAATCGAAAAAGGTGGTGGCACAAGTAACACAGTGCCGTATGGCAATTGGGTGTACCGTACGGGGATTATACTTCTGCCACACGGTAGAGTTGTTAACCGCCCTAACTGTAAGTCGGTTGGGATGACATTGGTTTGTCGTACGGTGGAAAGGTCCGCCGTACGGTAGAGTTGACTTAGGGTTGACTTTTGGGTTTTTGAAGGAATTGAAGGATTTGTTCCAAAATGGTTAAACTCTCATCCAATGATTAAAAATTGAACTCCATTTATCATCATCAGGGACTTAAAAGATATCTAAGGCATCCAAATTGGGGTGTCTACAGCATGCTCATGCCATCTCGACAATTGTACAATTCTTTTGTTCGGCCACACCATTTTGTTGAGCAGTGTAACGGATTGTGAGCTGACATCTGATTCCTTCATTGTTGCAGTGGTTATGAATTCTTTGGATATGAATTCTCGTCCGCAATCGGTTCTGAGGACTTTCAAGAGATGACCACTTTGTCTGTCCCACCATCTTCTTGAACTGGATAAAGTGTGAAAACGCTTCCAACTTTTGCTCCAGGAAGTATACCCACGTACATCATCCTGCTAGAATCATCAACAAACAAAAGAAAATATCTTTTGCTTCCAAATGATTGAGTCCTTGTTGGTCCAAAAATGTCAGCATGCGTCGGTTCAAGTGGAGATGTTGCTCACCATGCAGTTTTTGGAAATGGCAATTAATCTGTGCACTTTTCCATATATACATCCTTCACAAGTTATGTCTTTTCGTTCAATTGTAGGAAGTCCAACCACCATGCATATTCTTTTGCCTCAATAGTCTCAGTCCTTTATAGTTCAAATGTACGTCCATATCTCCAATGCCAAAGCAAGGAGTCATCGGTCTTTTCAATTTTTAGGGTAGAATTCTCATCCAAAGGCATAGTGAGTAGAAATATTTTGTTGTTTGCCAGTTTTACATTATCCACCAACAAATTATTTTGTAGTTGGCACTTCGATTAAGTGCAACGTGATGTCTTCTGTTAGAGATTGACGGAAGTTGTTACCAAGGCCACATTGAAGAAAATGTGATAGGTTGACTAAATTGAAAAAATATATACTTTTAAGAGCCAAAATGAAATGTGAGCTATACTTTAGGGTAGTAAAGTGCTGTTTACATGAACTAATTAGTCGTTGTTCAAGGCGTGTTGTGTGGTATGGTTTTTGTGTTTATACTTATAATTCAGAGTTTCCTATTATCCATCCTCATGGTAAGGCGTGTTGTGTGGTATGGTTTTTGTGTTTATACTTATAATTTAGAGTTTCCTATTATCCATCCTCATGGTAACACATTAAAATCCATGTTTTTGCAAAGAAACTCGTATAAGACCTATGTAAAAGATAAGGTACGTACGCAGACTTACATGTACAAATCGATCCAGACATAGATGTATCCCGGATCGTCTGATGCCCTTGAGCCAGTCATTATTTTTTATATAGAGCCCACTTGCATCCAATGGTTTCAACCTATTTATGTCTGGATTTGTGCACACCGACTTTCGCCCCATATTATGTGAACTTGTAGAACTCAATTTCCTCTGACAGTTATTCATTCTCAAATGGCAGCACTTGAAGGAGGATGTAGCAGAAACTGCAAAGAAGATAGAGGCTGCTGAAGTTGCCAAACGGTTTGGGACTAAAGGACTAATTGTTTGGCACTAAACATGAATGTATTGAAGTCATATTTGAAAAACTTCCATGCATTGATTCTAATGCCTTGAATTGGAACATCCATTATAGTAAACTCTTGGGAGAAGGTCTAGGGTTATGCACCATTGAAGAACTGCAACAAATTGAACAACAGTTAGAGTGGAGCGTGAGCAAAGTTCGGGCCAGAAAGGTTCCTTTCATCTATCTCATGACAATTTTTTCGTTCCTTCATAATCAGCTTCTCAGAACACTTTTTCAAAATCATATTTGGGACAATAGAAAACTGTTGTGGACTGTTTTAGTGTCATGTTTGTTTGTTATTGTTAGCTAAAAGCGATTTTTTAATTATTATATATTATCGGCTACAAATTTATAAAGGAAAACTTGACAAATGGTACATCAAGTTGGGGGGGTGGAATCCATAGTTAAAATTGGTTTTTGAACATATAATTAAAGACATCAGTCAAATGTTCCTAAAAAATGTGTTGTGCCAAACCCAAAAAAAGAATTCTACAAATCGGTTTTTGAAAACGTTAAATGAACATATTTGTGTTTTGCAGGAGATGAAACAGAAGAACAAAAACGAAATCAAACAAGAATTAGATATGGAAATATTAGCTTATTCCTATACTTCCTTTCATTCATGTTTATGATTCAGATGCAGGTTTTGAAGGAACAAGTTGATCAATTCAAAGAAAAGGTAAAACTATCACAACTATTAATTCATCAGGTCCTTACTCCTTAGTGACACATTATTTTAGTGAGGCTTTTGTTTAATTCATGAAAATTCGGCGAAAATTTTATCCTTTATGGACGGAAAAGAGAATGAAAAGGAAAAGTAAGGAATATAGTACTTCCTTCGTCCCTTTTTTTAGAGTCCAGTATTCCATTTTGGACTGTCCCTTAATAAATGTCTATCTTGTAAAGTTAATGGGTAAAAGTTGGTGCATTTCCTATTTTGCCCCTAAAAGTAGATTTCATTTTGAAAAGTTAATGAGTAAAAGTGTAATGATGATGTCTCCATAGAAGGTAAGTAGAGAAAGTGGAGATAAAAGTTGATATGAAATGTTTAATGATGATGTCTCCTTAATAAATTGGAGTTATGAAGTTAGACACCTAAAAAGAGGGACGGAGGAAGTATATAATAAAGTTAAAAGGTGAATTCATATTATTTGGCACCTGTCATTTTATTTTCCATCTGAAAAATCCACAAGTTAATATAATATGATATTGAGTCCTGACTTTTGACGACTCTATAGAGAAATTCGAGTTCCAGAGTTTTTAATGGCCAATAAACTTATTGTTTTGGTTGAGATTAACTGAGACTCATTGGCAGTTTCATATTTGTTTATTTGTTTTTTTTTCTGCATTTATTTTAGGAGAAAACCCTAGAAGCTGAAAATGCCATGCTGTGTGAGAAGGTGATTCTCTTTTTTCCCTTATACAGCCTTTATTTTCTTCTCATTTTTGTGATGTAAATCTAAGGGAATGTTTCGTCGAGGGAAAGAAATAGCAGTGAATAGAAAGAAAAGGGATTGAGTGAAAATTTTGGAAGAAAGTTTTGATAGTCTTGATTTTATACTAGTATCAATGACATGGATCAAGTCAGAAGAAAATATTTTCAAATATTTTCCATTAGCCTTGCTCAATTTGACCAAACAAGTTGCTTGGGAGTTAATGGTACTTAAAATTAAGATCCAATTATATTAAATGTTTTTTTTTTATCTATAAAATGATGCAGTTAGGCATAAGAGGACCAGGGGAAGAAGCAAGTGAAGAAAGAGAAAGGGTTGCATCCACAAAAATAAGTGAATATTCATCAGATGTTGAGACTGGATTGTTCATTGGATCAGCACCAATTAAGGAGCTAGGGAGAATATTCAAGCATGCTCAGCCTCAGCCTCAGCCTCACATGTGCGCGCAACTGAATATATAATTGATTTTTAATGACATATATAGCTTGGGAATATTACTATTTGATGTGGCAGTACTGGATGATGGATTGCCAATCACCTTCATTCTATGTGGCACATTATATTATAGATAGATAACGTGTCAGTAGCATTTGTAATACCATGCACGTCGCATACGGATCATCGAAATTTGATCGATCGAAAAAGATGAGAAAATGGGACGTCCGTATTTTATTTTAAATAAGGATGCCATTACCTGAAGGGGACTCTATATATCTATATGTGTGTGTGTGTGTGAACAAATAAATGTGTAGGTGCATACATGCTTACTTGATCAGTATCCTTGATGGATCCATGAAACGATTAGTAAGCGTGGAATGTTAACCTAGTTGGGATCATGTCTCTCATTGTCCATGTCTTTGGTCGGTGGTTGTGATGCCATTATGCTCGCTCTCTCCTTTATTCTTTGTAATTGTTTTTGAAAGATTAATAAAATCTTTCCTCTGCTAAGGAATTTTTTTTTAAAAAAAAAGTATGAAATGTTGATTGGCCTTTCTATAAAAATGCATCAAGCTAGCATGCTAATTACAAGCTAAATTTGGGAAACTGCTTGTGTAAAGTAACTTTGGACAACCTTCTAGTCGGCTAATTGTGGACCCACCTAATTGCAATGTACTACCATTAATCTGAATTGTCAAAGGTTCTGGTGGCATGGTCCAAGCTGAATATTTTGAGACAAACAATTTAAAGTGTTTTAGCCTGCCCAATAAATCTCTTATGCATATATGAGAAGAAACACAATGAGTAGTGTTTAACAGACTTCATCAGTTGAAATCTTCATTGTCTTCCTTGTCACTTCTGTTTTTTATTACACGCTGTGGAAGAATACAAGTACCTCAAATGAAACATGAGCCCCAATCATACTAAGCCTAACTGAGTAAACCGTAGTTGAACACTTAGCAAGGTAAACTAGTCTATGTGTGGTAAATGAATTGGTCCCAAATAATTAGCTGATGCGTGCATAAATTGGCCCGGACATCCTTAGTTATACGAAAAGAGAAAAATGTTGTAGATGCTCTTATATACAAGAGGTGCTACATGTTGTAACGAACGCTATGAATGCAAGCTAAGAACGAGAAATTGAAAAACTAAACAAGAAATCACAAAGACACAAGATATACGTGGTTCCCCAAGATGGATACGTCCACGGGCGAGGAGAGAGAGGATTCACTAACCAATGTAAAGAAGAGATACAAAGAGCCGGATATAATCCATAACTCTAGAAAAGTCACAATATGAGAGTCCAAAAGATACTTTAGAAGTTCCCCAAAAGTCTTATTTATAATAGGCTACAAAAAACGAGAACAACATAATTAACCAATGTGGGACTAAGAATACAAGGCATTCCCAACAATTCTCCACCTTGACTTGAATTCCACTGAACCAAATCACCAAATATAGCACTCCCCTTCTAACCTCTCACTCGCCAAATGCCCCCGAGGGGCGATCAACTGCAAATACCAAGCAAGCCTAAGCAATGCTTGAACTTAGCAATCGGAACCAGTTTAGTCAACATATCCGCTGGGTTATCTGCCGTACCCACTTTCTTCACCTCAACTTGTTTATGTGAGATGATATGCCGAACGAAGTGTACCTGACATCGATATGCTTGGTCCTCTCATGATATATAAGATTTTTAGTCAAATGTATAGCACTCTGCGAATCACAAAATACTGAACTCACACCCTGTGCAAGACCAAGCTCACAAAGCAAACCTCTCATCCACAATGCCTCCTTCACAGCTTCAGCAATGGCCGTATACTCCGCTTCTGTTGTAGACAGCGCGACTGTAGCCTGTAAAGTAGCTTTTCAACTAATGGCACTTCCGGATAGAGTAAAAACATAACCTGTCAGAGACCTCCTCTTACCGTGGTCATCGGCAAAATCCAAATCAACATAACCAACAGCATGATCACCAGAATTGGCAACCCCAAACAATAGACCAACACCTGCAGTTCCGCACAAATACCGTAGTATCCATTTCACAGCCTCCCAATGTGCCTTTCCTGGACACCCCATATAACGACTAACGACACTAACTGCATGTGAAATATCAGGACGAGTACATACCATGGCATACATAAGGCTCCCAACTACGCACGAATATGGAACCTGAGACATATACTTCTCCTCATCCTTCGACTGTGGTGACAATTCAGCTGAAAGTCGAAAGTGTGCTGCCAAAGGGGTACTGACTAGCTTCGAGTTATTCATGGCAAAGCGCTCAAGCACTTTAAGAACATAAGACTTCTGATTCAAAAATAATTTGCCAGCTACTCGATCTCTGCAAATCTCCATACCCAAAATACATTTTGCTGCACCCAAATCTTTCATCTCAAATTCACCACCTAACTGTTGTTTCAACCTGTTGATTTCTGATACACTCTTGGCAGCAATAAGCATATCATCAACATACAATAGTAGATAAACAAATGAATCATCTGGAAGTTTTTGAAAATACACACAACTGTCATACTCACGTCTTGAATATGACTGGCTTATTATAAAAGTATCAAATCGCTTATACCACTGCCTAGGAGATTGTTTGAGGCCATACAGAGATTTACGAAGTAAACAAACGTGATCCTCCTTACTAGAAATAACAAATCTCTCAGGCTGACGCATATAAATCTGTTCCTCAAGCTCGCCATGCAAAAACGCAGTTTTGACATCAAGTTGCTCTAACTCAAGATCATAACAAGCAACAATAGCAAGTAAAGTGCGAATGAAACTATGTTTTACAACTGGTGAAAATACCTTATTGTAGTCAAAACCCTCCTTTTGGCTGTATCCTTTCACCACTAGCCGAGCTTTGAACCGAGCGTCTTCTACCCCTGGAATACCTAGTTTGCGCTTGAAGACCCACTTGCACCCAACAATCCTCTTCCCTTTCAGCGGTTCTACTAACTCCCATGTTTGATTCTTCTAAAGAGACTCAATCTCCTCATTCATATCAACAAACCACTGTGCAGACTCATTGCTCAAAATAGCTTCTGTATAGCTTGAAGGCTCATCATACTCAACTAATAAAGCATAGGCCACCATCTCAAAATAAGCCAAATACCTTTCAGGAGGTCGAATCTCCCTCATTGGCCTATCTTTAGCAATAGTGCGTGGTTGCTCAACTAATGCATCAATCTCTGTGTCTGAACTCTTGAACTCCTCTTTAATTGGCTTCTCAATGTGTTTTTCCCCTGAGTCGGAAGATTCACTCAAAAACTCCACCTGCTTTCGAACACTCTGTTCTTGAACTGTATCATCAACCTGCTTGGACCCCTTAATTAGATATTTTTCATCAAAAGTCACATCCCTACTGATCAAAAACTTCAAATCATCAGAGCACCATAACCTGTACCCTTTGACACCTGCTGCATAACCCAAGAAAATACACTTATTGGCCCGTGGCTCCAATTTACCCTCATTCACATGAGCGTAAGCTGGACACCCAAAAACACGCAACACAGAATAATCAGTTGGATGACCTGACCATACATCAAACGGAGTCTTACACTCAATAGCAGTCGGCGGAGACCTGTTCACCAAATAGCATGTTGCGGAAACGGCTTCAGCCCAAAATTCTTTGCCCAAACCGGAATTGGACAACATACAACATGCCTTCTCCAAAAGAGTCCTGTTCATTCATTCAGCTACACCATTCTGCTAAGGGGTTTTTCTCACTATGTGATGCCTCACAATGCTCTCATCACTGCAGAACCTATCAAACTCGCCAAGACAAAACTCCATACCATTGTCAATTCTCAAACATTTTATTTTCTTACCAGTTTAATTCTCAATCAAAGTTTTAAACTGTTTGAATGTATTAAAGGCGTCACTCTTATGTTTCAACATATACACCCAAACCTTACGAGAGAAATCATCTATAATACACATAAAATAGCGAAAACCACCTTTAGAAGTTACCTCTGCGGGACCCCAAAGATCCGAGTGAAAATAATCCATCGTGCCTTTGGTGCGATGAATAGCTGTACTAAATTTACCCTGCACTGCTTGCCGTAGACACAATGCTCACAGAAATCCAGCTTCTCAATTTTCTGGCCACGCAGCAAACCCTGTTTGCTCAAAACTGTCATCCCTCTCTCGCTCATATGCCTAAGGCGCATATGCCATAAACAAGTCAAGTCTGAATCTGAAACCTTGGATCGATGAAGCAACCGTTGAGTAACACCTATAACTGTACTGCCCTGGAGTGTATAGAGGTTACCACGCTTCTAACCCTTCATCAGTTCTAATGCACCCCTGAAGACTTTCAAAACTCCACCTTCATCGAAGAATTTGCAACCATGAGAATCAAGAGCACCCAGGGAGATAAGAATTTTCTTCAAATCCGAAACATGTCAAACCTCAGATAAAGTCCTAACAATACCGTCATGCATTCTAAGCTGAATCATTCCTGAACCAACAGTCTTACAAGCCATGTTGTTGCCCATCAAAACTATACCACCATTGACCCCCTTATAAGTAGAAAACCACTCTCTATGCGGACACATGTGGTAAGAACATCCTGAATCTAGAGCCCACTCGGTCTTAGAGCGAGAATCGCCCTCTGTAACTGATAACACGTTATTTGACTCATCTGTTGCCCATCAAAACTATACCACCATTGACCGCCTCATAAGTGAAAACCACTCTTTATGCGGACACATGTGGTATAAACATCCAGAATCTAGAACCCACTCGGTCTTAGAGCGAGAATCGCCCTCTGTAACTGATAACACGTTATCTGACTCATCTGAACTTTCAGCAATTCCCTCAATTACTTTACCCCCTTTCTGGTCTTCTTTTTCCTTCTCTTTGAGTTTTAAACAGTCACTTTTCTAGTGCCCGGGTTTCTTGCAATAATTGCATTTTCCCTTCTTTTTTCCCGATGACCTGGATCTTCCCCTATTACTTGACTCCTCCCTTTCTGTTGTTCTTCCTCTAACAAACAAACCCTCCGCATGTGCATCACTCTCACCTGACACTTTTTTCCTCAATTCTTTCGAATATAGGCTGGCCTTAACATCCTCCATGGATATCGTGTCTTTGCCATACAATAGGGTTGTAACAAAGTGCTCATACGAAAGTGGTAAAGAACATAACAAAATTAGGGCTTGGTCCTCATCCTCAATTTTACTATCAATATTTTTCAGATCCATAATAATACGATTGAACTCGTCTGAATGATCCTTAACAGGTATACCTTCTCGCATACGAAACGTATAAAGACGTTGTTTGAGATATAACCTGTTGGTGAGTGACTTCATCAAATATATGCCTTCCAACTTCAGCCAAATTCCTGCTGCTAAAGTTTCTTCTTCCACCTCGCGAAGAACATCATCTGCCAGACTCAACTGAATAGAACTCAGAGCTTTGGCATCCGTATCATCCCAATCTTCCTCTTTGATTCCAGAACTAGTCTTGCCTAACAAAGCCTTGTGCAATCCTTGTTTGGTTAACAGAGCCTTCATCTTTACTCTCCAAAGACTGAAATTACTGCTCTGCCCATCAAACTTCGCAATCTCAAATTTAGCCGCCATAGCCACAATCGGAAACGAAACCCTAGTTTTTGCAACCTAAGGCTCTGATACCAATTTGTTGTAACGAACGCTATGAATGCAAGCTAAGAACGAGAAATTGAAAAACTAAACAAGAAATCACAAAGACACAAGATATACGTGGTTCCCCAAGATGGGTACGTCCACGGGCGAGAAGAGAGAGGATTCACTAACCAACGTGAAGAAGAGATACAAAGAGCCGGCTATAATCTATAACTCTAGAAAGGTCACAATATGAGAGCCCAAAAGATACTTTAGAAGTTCCCCAAAAGTCCTATTTATAATAGGCTACAAAAATGGGAACAACATAATTAACCAATGTAGGACTAAGAATACAAGGCATTCCCAACACTACATTACTCAAGTAAATTTCCATTGCAGAGTTGCTACTACTGAAGTAAGTTTGGCCTAGAGCAAGCAATGATACTTAAAGTACAACATGTTAAATTCCACAGGAATGCAAAAATGAGCAGGAAGGCAAGAAATATTCGCCGATCAAACAGAAAATGGGAGGGAAAAGAATCATGTCGTCAGGCAGTGGCTCATTTCAAAAATTGGACAACCTTTCCTTTTGCGGGCAATGCTGGAATAGCTCCTTTCTCCATCACGGTGAGAGCACCACAACCATTTGCAAAGACGAGAGTTTCCCTCAATTTCTCTTCCTCCTGCACGAAAATATGAACATGCTCTTCAAGCATTTCTCCATATGCTAAAATTTTGCATTGATGTTGCATCTTTTTGTACGAGTGCCCCAAATACCCATGTGGCGCACTCAACATTTTGCTTTAGTGCATCGTATACGAGTGTGAATATTGAACCACAGTAAAAATTGTGCGCCTAAAAATTCATACATGAGACTGTGTGAACATGAAGTATTGCTATCAACGGAAAAATTGAGTATATGGATTGAAAGAACTCGACTTAAGGAGGAAACTAGTGGGAAAGAGAAAGAAATATCCTTCCCCTCTATAATAGTATATGGATTGAAAGAACTCGACTTAAGAAGGAAACTAGTTGGAAAGAGAAAGAAATATCCTTCCCCTCTATAATAAGAACTAGTTGGGGGTTTGGTTTCGCTAGCCAATTTTGGCTGATTTGGACAGTTTTACCCTTCAATTGGAGGGCATCTAATGTTGGTCAAGTGGGTGGTATGGTAATTTTACTTCTTCTCTTTTTTGAGTTACGTGGCACCATGGGTGGAGGGAATATCATAGGTGTCTTTGATTTGGGTGGGACGGTCATGCACCCATTATCTCTCAAAGGCTTCTCATTCTACCTTTACTCCTCTCTCTCTCTCTCTCTCTCTCTCTCTCTTTCTCTCTCCCTCTCCCTCTCTCTTTTTCTCTTGAAATTTCACGCAGACACGACTCCATGGCCGCTCTTTCTCTCTCTCTCTCTCTCTCTCTTGAGATTTCACGCAGACACGACTCCATGGCCGCTCTCTCTCTCTCTCTTTCTCTTTCTCTCTCTATCTCTCTCCTGCAATCCTTGTTAACAACTCCATGGCAGCTCTTTCTCCCTCTCTCTCCTGCAATCGCTGTTAACGACTCCATGGCATCTCTCTCTCTCTCTTATTTTTTAAAGATCGGAAGAACAGCCTTCATCGCCGGTCTGCTGTCGTCCATCATCCATTGCCTCTTCATCACTGACGCTGATCATCTCGGTCACTAGCCATAAGCTCCTCAGATACAGTGAGAGAGTATGAGCAAATTAAGGAAACCAGTCATATCATGCTCACTGGACGATCCCACCATCAAATCTTAAACCCTAGGCCATGGAACTCGACTATCAAAAATCACACAAGGTATACATATTTTCTGTGGGTGTTAATCCTTTCTGGTTGTAGATCTAGGGTTTTCTTTGAATTTTATTTTGATATATCTGATTTTCCAGCTTTGCATGTGTTTGTTAGTGCTAATTTCTCTGGGTATTGATTGTGATTGTGATTGATGGTATTGATTTTGCAGAGAGGTAAAATTGGTTATATGATTCTTTAGTTAGTGTGTGTGAGGGGGGAGGGGGGGGGGAGGGGGGGGGGGGGGGGGGGGGGGGGGGTCAAGCAGAGAAGAAGAATTGAAGGAACGAATGGGTTATCAAATCTTGATTTGCTTCTCTTGGTAAGATGTTACTCTACATGTAACGCCCCTGAATTTTGGTCCATAAAAATTTCGTTCAGTATTTGAATTTTATTTGAATTACTTATTTATTCTTGAGTGGCTATATGATTCTTGTTAATTTTCGTCGTAGTTAAATTTTGCTCTCGACTAGAAACCCTACTTGACCAATTTAGTTAGTTTCCAACCAATTACTTGGAGGAACCGAGCAACCAACTTACCTAGTTACTAGATAAACCTTTTGAACTTTTGCCTTTACCCTTTGGTCCATAGTGGTTAGGGTAAAATTTTGTCCATTGGACAATAAATTTTTAAAAAAAAAAAGTACATGTAGTCTTTTCAAAATCTTATTTTAAGTATAAAGTACTTGTACTTTTATTATCCTTTGGTTATTAACCGCAAGGGAAATTATTATCCATTGGGTAATAGCCCAAATCTTCCTACCAAGTACAAAGTTTCATTTTAATAATCAAGATTTGGATTCCCATGTACTTTTGTGCATTAAACTATTGGGGTATATCTAAACCCTAGATTTCCTAGTACTTGTACTCTATTATAAACTAATGGGGAGAATCCTAGCCTTTTTATTTAATTGGGGTACTTGGTACCACACCTATATTTAGTATAGGGTTTTTGTCACATGCTTAAAAGTACTCCTTGATTATTTTACTATAAAAGTTTCCTTTTAACCTTTGTCCAATGGACAATAAAAGTTAGGAGAATTATTGTCCATTGGGTAAAAGAGTTATTCTTTCACGAAGTACATGGGTTCATTAAAATAATATTTTTTCTTAAACCCCATGTGATAAAGTACATGTTATTTTATTATTAAAGTATTTGTAGCCTTTAAAGCCTAAGATTTCCTAAGTACTTTGTTATTAGTTTATATTGGGGCTTTGTACCCAATTGGATTAATTTATTGGGGAGTTGATCTTCCTAGAGTACATTAGTACACTAGTTTATTTATTTAGTGGGACATGTACCTAATTGGATTTTGTTTATTGGTTTTTGGATTTGGAAGAATCTTGTACTTTGTACCTTTCTTATTCTTTCTTGCATTTATATATATATATATATATGTGTGTGTGTGTGTGTGTGTGTGTGTGTGTGTGTGTGTAGTGAGAGAGAGAGAGAGAGAGAGAGAGAGAGAGAGAGAGAGAAACCCGAGAGAGAGGGAGAAGAGAGAGAGGGCCGAGAGGGAGAGAGAGAGGGAGAGAGAGTGAGAGGAAGGAGGAAAGTGAGAGGAAGATTGGTTGTACCATGCTTGATCTTCCATTGTCCTTTCAAGTCCATGGGAGAATCTTTCCCCTAACCAAACTTAACTCCCCATTTGTACTTCCATGCTTTGTTTAAAACCAAATCTTGTACTCTTGTCTCCTTTCCTTGCATCAAATCTTCCATAAATCCCATCCAAGGACAAATCCTAGCCATGCAAACCTACCATTTAGCCTAACCTAGCCATGCAAACCTAGGGCTTAGACTTTGACCATCCATAAGTGCTTGACAAGTGTCAAAATTGTGAGCCATGGAGAGAGGGGGGCCGGCCTTGAGAGGAGAGGGAGAGCCCAAAGTTTTGCCTATAAATAGAACCATTCCCATGTCATTTCAACTCACACCTTCACCTAGCAACTTCTCTCTCTAGAAAAATTATGTTCTTTCTTTGTTCTTTCTTTTGTTCTTCCTTTGTTCTTGAGTTCTTCTTGAGTTCTTCAAGAAACTCAACCTAAGCCATCACTAAACCGCCACCCGACCACCCTTCGATCCATAAAGTAGAGTAGTGTTAGTCAAGTAGAAGTTTCGAGAGAAACCTTTCTCTTTCGAAGCTCCCGAAGGCATACCGTAGGAAGTTACTCCGCCCGACCACCGAAGTACTTTCCGTAGCCGACTAACCTTCCGTAAGCCGTTACTACCGCCTAGAAGAACGGTAAGGAAATCCTTACTTACTTCCTATTTACTTACTCAAAGTATAACGTTGTTATTTTGAACCGCTAATTATATGTAGTTCATCCTTACGTACTTAACGTTTGATAAGAAGTATTCGTATTTTGATCTTTAAGATAGTTATGAGTATGCGTATATGAGTTGTTTGTATTACTTGTGGTATGTGATAAAGCATAAGTGATTTCACTCCAAAGACGTCCGTACATGTGGCGTTGTGCTTTGAATAAAGCATAAGTGATACACTCCAAAGGCGTCCGTACATGTGGCGTTATGCTATAAGTAGTAATTGAGCGTGATGAGTAATATAGAATTGGATGATCTTGTTAGGATGATTCTTGCTTACGTTTGTCCTACCGCGGAGTCTTTGTATGTAAACGAGACACGAGAACCGAGAAAGTAGAAACATGACACCTAGGGTGTGGTTAATTAAAAGAAATGTTTTCCGAGGAAGGAAATATTTTGAAACAATATAATGACCGGTTTTGGGTGGCATTATGTGAGTTGTGTGCATGTGTAAAAGAAACATTTGAAAAGGTTGAAATATTTTGGAAACCGCGATGTGGCCGGACGTGGTAGCCCATCGTGTGGATTGTAAAAACCGCAACGTGGCCGGACTTGGTAGCCCGTTGTGTGTATGAAAACTCGTAATGTGGCCGGACTTGGTAGCCCATTGTGAAGATTGCCAATGCGGCCGGACGTGGTAGCCTCATTGGTAATAGGGCTTGGTTATCCGCGGAGAGGAGGCAATGCAAGTTTTGTGTGCCAATGGGAACCCGACGCGGCGGAACCATTGTGAGGATACTCGGGAACCCGGCACGGCGGAACCGAGGTTGGGTGTGTAGCTTGGTTATCCGCGGTACGGAGCCAATGCAAGTTTTGTGTGCCAATGGGAACCCGGCGCGGCGGAACCGAGGTTGGGTGTGTGGCTTGGTTATCCGCGGTACGGAGCCAATGCAAATGTTTTTGTGTGCCAATGGGAACCCGGCGCGGCGGAACCGAGGTTGGGTGTGTAGCTTGGTTATCCGCGGTACGGAGCCAATGCAAATGATTTTGAAAGGTTGGGTGTGTAGCTTGGTTATCCGCGGTACGGAGCCAATGCAAATGATTTTGAAAGGTTGGGTGTGTTAAACAAATGTCTTTTGAAAGATTGTTTTGTAAATGAAAATGTTGACACGGTCTACAATGAGTCGCGTAGGAGAAACCCGGAAATTTTGGACACCAACGATAGATGATTAATGAATGTGGATGTGTCATTGATTAAACGGTGTATATACTTATCATGTGGAAATTGATGTTGTATTATAGCTTTGTTTGTAAGTTAAGGTTGGTGGGTAAGGTTTACCCTATTGAGCGTTGTAGCTCACGGTGTTGCCTTTTTGGTGACCCTGACATATTATATGGGTGGCGACGCCGGTATAATGTGTCAGACCTCATAGATGAACAGGGTATGATGTACACCTTTGAGGCTTTTGGAGCTGAGGAGCTGGCTAGGATGGAGGAGCAGGAGGAGCTGTAGTTAGGAACCCTAGAACCCCCTTTATTTGTGTAAATATTGAACTCTTGTGGGAGTTTGTTGTAATAAGAGCCAGACTCTATTTTGAGGTTTTCAATAAAATTGTCTTTTTAACGTACCCAAAATTCGGGGCGTTACACTACATGCCATTTTGATACCAACTGTTAGTTTAAGTGGTTTGTTTTTCTAGGATCTATAATTAAACCACCATAACTTGGGTTAAGAAATTATGTACTTAGATATGGTGGAAATTGCTCTAACTTAACTTGAAAGTGCAGAAACTATGGATTTTAACTAAAAATATGTTGGGAGTAGTAGTTACCCACTGAATTGGTTGTTCAAGAGCTCAAACTATACTTTAGTAGTGCTGAAACTTGAGACTTGGAGCTGAAATCAGTTGACTAATTAATGCAATTATGTTGTATATTCCGGAAAATTTGTTTTTATATGCTGAAAGTGATTATTAAGCTACAATTTAGTGCCTAAATTGCTGAAATTGATGTTTCAGAGTGCTGAAATTGTATTGTGCACGCTGAAAGGGCTGAACTATTCATGATTAATAGTTTCATAAATGTGGATTGTGTTTAGGCATTAGCAAGGTTGGAGATTCTAATGTGTTCAAAAAGTGAACATGGGACTTGGCTTACTGGGTCATGTAACAGGTGAGTACCCTTGACACAACTTATATCTTTATAAATTGCAATATTTTTATGCACTCTAGAATGTACAATGTTTTTTGCTAGCAATGGTAGCAT
Organism: Rhododendron vialii; assembly: GCF_030253575.1. Classification (NCBI taxonomy): domain Eukaryota; kingdom Viridiplantae; phylum Streptophyta; class Magnoliopsida; order Ericales; family Ericaceae; genus Rhododendron; species Rhododendron vialii. The sequence continues at coordinate 23,128,959 of NC_080557.1, read as the reverse complement.
GCCAATCAGCCAATGAGGTTGATTTATATATGGTTTTGGGTAATTACTTGGTTTGGTGGTTACGTGACATGGAAGTGTTGCCATGGAAATCTTCAAAGTATAGCATGGAAGTGATGCTATATTTTCTTGAACTGACAGTGGTTTCCTTAATAGACAATGCGGCTTCTTCCACTTTCAGTGGGACCAGCTTTACTTGAGGAAATCCCATATTTTGGACATCAATTACTCTTAACAAGCTCTTTCAAAAGTGGTATGACTATAGCTCACCCCAACATCGTTTATTGTTTTGGCAGGTGTTATGAGATGAGAAGTTGAAAGAAGCGGTCCACTGTGTACATAGAACAACTACGCTGTAAGTATGTTTGACTCGTGTGAAAAGAATTGTTGGATAGTTTAAACTTTTGGTGAGTGTTTGCAATGCTTAATAATGGGGTTGTTTGTACCCAACAAGTATAAATATTTCTTGAAAGCAAATGCTTATGGAATATTCAAACTCATTCTCTCTTCAAAGAATAGCTCATTATTCTGTTGCATCAATTCAATTTGTTGATTTTGAAGGTACAATGTTCGTTATCCGGCAATGTATGCCTCAGAGTTTGTAAGAAAGGATGCGAAGCTCTTCAACTGCAGCCAAGTTTTTACCTCTTTTTTTTCCTCCATTCCATTTATTTCGTTTTTGTACTTATTCCTCGGACCAACCTATATATTTGTCAATTGCTTCGTATAATAATATGTTCAACAATGAAATTGAAATATTCTGGGCCTTCTCGATCGGGAGTTCGCCCATATTATATGTTCAAAATCTGGAATATATAATTGAGGCCTTAAATTACTAAAATCGTTTGCTGAAATTGATTTCTGACTGCTGGAAATCAATGATTAAAAGCTCAAATATCTTCTCCTGGAGCTTTTTGATGTTTAGTTGCTGAAATTGCTGAAACCAACATTTCAGCAAGGCACCAAAATGAGAAGGAATTATGTGCATAGTGAAAGGGGAAATACTCTAGCAGTCCCTATTATGATTTTTATTTTCTTAGATCCAATCATGATGCTCCTATTGCAATCACTGTATTCACCCAAGTTATGGACAAAGGAACACAGATCATGTTATCCTTTTGTATGTACTTTGTGCATATTACAGATATTTTCTTTTGTTTACTGGTCATTATTTGCATTGCTCGGGCAAAGTACACTGATCTTTGGTTCTGAGTTATTGATTATGATCTTGAGTTCTGAGATGTTTTTCGGCCTCTCATTTACTATTGAGTTATGCATTTGGGACAGTGAGACGGAGAGAAGCTAATTTTTTCCTCAAGACCATTTTCAATCAACCGCAAAAGTACAGGTACCAATTAGGCCCGAGTGGTTTTTGTGCCATGGTGAGGAAGCATACAAAGGGATAGACCCATGGGAGCTTAAATTATTGAGATAAGAGGAGAGTTACTTTACTTTGTTAGAACTTGTACATGATCAAGCTGCAACAATTTGATATTTTGTTATCAGTATGGTCGTTGGTGATTATAATGATCAAGTATGGACATAAAGTTACAATCAAATTTGTCTTCCTTTTTAAAGTTGGCTTCCAATGTGATTTGCCTTCAAATCCAGTAACTTTAAAGTTCTCTCTTTTTATTTTTGCAGGTTCAACAAGAGACCAACTGGACAAAAGGCAAAATTTCAATCACCTATGAGGCAAAGCTGACTACCATCTTGAGGATTCCCCCCTTAGCTTGGTGGATTAAACCTATAGCTTGGCTTCAATCTTTCTCCTTTACAGTTGAGCACTACATACGTTCAGTCTTTGACTACTTTGGTCTATTATTTGGTTAGAGATATGGCAAAAAAAGGAGTGTATGCGGGAAAGTATTTTCTGCAAAATTCACAATGGGCACTGATTTATTGTTTACATATTGTGGAATTTATGAAGAATGGGTACCAAACGGGGAGTAGAAAATGAAACTTTTTCTAGACAATTTGCTTAGGATTTGCTTGAGGCTGTTGGCATGAGGCGTGAGGCTGTTGGCACAGGCTGCAGACAGCTACTTATGATCAAACTTATGCATACGACTTTTGCTGCACTTATCCGCATTTATAATTTCAAAAACAATCAAAATCGATCTCCACAATGGGCATGACAGACGTGCCTTGCACGTCACGATGCATCTAGTACCTTATACAAAGTAGGGTGTGAAGCCAAGCTATTTAGTAATCCCGCAACAAGTGCATCACCAGCACCTGTTGTGTCAACGGCATCAACTTTCTGAGCACCAATCCTACCCTTAAATTCATGTAACGACCATGACTTTAGGTAAATAAAAATTTCGTTAAATATTTGAATTTTATTTGAATTACTTGGATTTGCTTTTAAAATTTCTTTTTAATTTTTAATAATCCGTCATAATTAGATTTGAGACGTTTAAATTAAAACTCTTAACTTCGAACAATCTAGACATTTTCCAAAGATAAGTATGCCAATAGAAGCACTTGTATATTTTCCTAGCAAGTTAAATAAAATCTTTACATTTCATTTCTTGGCTAGAAATCCTATTTGGCAAGTCTAGTTAAATCCTAACTAACTAGTTTGGCCAGTCCAGTTACTTTTCTAGGCTAATTTCATCTAGTTGAACCTTATGACCCTTAAGAATTCTCCTAATTTCTAGGTGAACATTTTCACCCACCCTTGAACCTTGTGAACCTTTCCACACCCTAATTGAATCTCTTCAACCCTAAACTAGGAAATCATTTCACTTTCATGACTAGTCATTTCAAGACTTTATTACTCATCATTACTTCTTCCAAAGAATATCTTTTCTCATCATTACCTCTTTACCCATTGAATAATAATTCATAGGGTAATTTTTATCCTTCAAGTAATAGAAATAAGACTTGCCATAATCCAATAAATACATAGATTTGACAAGACAAATCATTAGAACCCTTCATCATGACCTAGACTTGTCTTGCATGCAAGCCTAAGATTAATAGCCTTGAACCTAATTACCCACCAAGGATTACTTTTCTAGATTTTCTCTAGGTATATATATACATATATACATCATAGCCTACTATAGTCAAGCCTATGTATTCATACATGCACTTTCTAGGAAAATATTACCCATGGGACAATGTTCTTGTCATTGAAAGCCTTAACCTTCAATCATTACTTTCTCTAGACTTAGTAAGCTACTTAAACTTAAATATACTTAGCCTTATATATATATATATATATATATATATATATATATAAGCACATGGGATATAGGAAGGAAGAGAGAGAGAGAGAGAGAGAGAGAGAGGCCGAGAGAGAGAGAGATAGAGGGGGGGTGAGTGTGTGCATGTGTTTGGTCACTCAAGCAAGCTACCTTTAGCCCTTAAGCCTAATAACTACTTGACACCTCACTTTTAGGCTACTTTAAACATAATCCTAACCAATTATTTCCTTGCAAGCAAACCCTTCTAGACAAGATAAGGCCAAAACCCTTCATGATAACCTAGATTTTGACCTAAAAATGGAAATGACAAGTGAGGCAAAGCTAAGCCATGATAAAAGATGAGATGTGACAATTCAATGGAGCAAATACATGAGAGAAAAAGAGAGAGGGATGGGGGGGGGGGGCGGCCAAATGAGGGAGAGGGAGAGGGAGAGCCAAAATTTTGCTATAAATAGGACCCTTGTCCAAGCATCCAACTCACACCTTCATCCTTCAACTTCTCTCTCTAGAAATCCTTGTGTTTGTTCTTTGTTCTTTCTTGTTCTTGAGTTCTTCAAGAAACTCATCTAAGACCGCCACTTGACCACCCCTTCGATCCAAAAAGTTTAAAAGTTTAGTCAAGAACTAGTTTTGAGAGAAACCTTTTCTCTTTCGAAGCTACCGAAGCTTTCCGTAGGAAGTTACTCCGTTCGATCGCCAACTTACTTGTTTGTAGCCGCCCTACCGCCAAGAAGAACGGTAGAGTCCCTTGTCCACTATCCCAAAGTATAAGTATATCGTATGTTTGAAATGAAGTAGAATACCTCTACTTACTTACTCTAAGTATACGTAGATTGTCCTTACTCCCTAATTCTAAGTATAATAGAAATGTGTATATTGTTGGTATGTTGAAATGCATGATAACTTGAAAAGTGTTTTACTAAAGGCTTGAAAAGAATTATGACTATGTTGAATATATCGACTTTATTTTCTGGAAAAACATATGTTGTTTTGAACTTCCCTAAAAGGAGGAAAGAACGAATTTTTGAAAAATAAACTTGATCGAAAGTATTCGTATTTTGATCTTAGGATGGTTATGAGCATGTATACGTGATTACTTCGATTACTTGTTTGATAAGTGATAAAACATAAGTGGTTTTCCACTCCAAAGGTGTCCATCCATGTGACACTATGCTTTATAATGTGTGCTAAATGTTTGAGCATGATTACGTGATAATATAAGCATGATAAAGTAATATAGAGTTGGATGATCTTACTAGTTTAGTTTCAAGATCTCAATCAATGATTTATGTTTACTTATGTGAAAAGTCCTGCCGCGGAGTCTTTGCATGAAAACGAGACACGGAAATCAAGAAAGTAGAAACATGACACTTAGGGTGTAACGCCCCGAATTTTGGGAATGTTAAATAAACAATTTTATTGAATATCTAAATAAAGTCTGGCTCATTATTACATCTTAACCTCCATAAGAGTACTTTCATTACAAAAGGGAGGGAAACTAAGGTTCCTAACTACGGCTCCATCTGCTCCTCCATCCTAGCCAGCTCTTCAGCTTCAAAAGCCTCCAAGGTGTACAGCTCACCTTGATCATCTACAAAGTCTGACACAATATACCAGCGTCGCCACCAATATAATATGTCAGGGTCACCAAAGGTAACACCATGAGCTACGAGAGCTCAATAGAATAATCCATACCCATTAACCCTTAACTTACAAGCAGTAGATCACAAAATTAACAATTTCCACATAGTACATACATATCTAACTGAAACAGTTAACAATGAAACAACCACGTTCGCTATTCAATAGTCGTTGGTGTCCATGATTTCTGAGTTTTTCCTACGCGTCATTTCGTAGACCGTGTCACTGGTTTCACCTTTGATTTACCAAATCAACATTTTCAAATTCGTTTTAACACACCCAACCTCGGTTCCACCACTTCGGTCTCCCGAGTATCCTCACAATGGTTCTGCCGCACCGGGTTCCCATTGTCACACAAAACTTTGCATTGGCTCCTCTCCGCGGATAACCAAGCCATATTACCAATGAGGCTACCACGTCCGGCTCCATTGGCAATCTTCACAATGGGCTATCAAGTCCGGCCACATTGTGGTTTTTACAATCCACGCAATGGGCTATCAAGTCCGGCCACATTGCGAGTTTTCATTCACACAACGGGCTACCAAGTCCGGCCACGTTTGTAGAGACCCGTAATTTATTTAATTACTGAAAATGATTAATTAATGTCTAAATGTGAAAGGTGGTTTATTAGGTGATTGTTTGATTTGGGGACTTAAGTGAATGAATTGAAGTTTGAAGGAGTTTTGATGTAATAAAAAAGATATATGAGTATATAAGGTGTGTGTGTGCATTGTAGGAGATATTTTATCTCCCATTCACTTTCTCTCATCCGTCCCCCTCCCTCTCTCATCCGGCCATCTCTCTCCCTCCTCTTCTCTCACTCAAAACTCCACCTCATCTCCTAAAATCTTCAAGAATCAACCTCCCTCAAGCCTTCCATTCGCGTTCTTGAGCTCGGAGATCCGTGGGTCAAGCTTGAATCGAAGTTTCGGAGTTTGAAAGGCTAGGGCTCATTCAAAAATGCTTGAATCTTGGCCACTGTTCCAAGGTAGGGACTTAATTACCTCTTCTATGTGTTTATGTGTTGATTTGGTGTAGATTCGTGCCTTGGGTTGTTGGATTTTGGTTATTGAGCATGTCTCGAAAATCTGCTGGAATCGCTACCCGAATCCCCGTGGTATCGATACGGATTATGTGGCATATCGATACAGTAAGCTTATCTTTTTGGACAGTTAATGTTGTATCGATACGGATTATGTGCGTATCGATACCAGGAGCTTAACTCCAGTTTTGCTCCTATTGCTTCTCTGTCGATTATTTTGACCCCGATCACTTCTAAATTCCCTTGGACACCTCCTAACCTATCATAAGCTTGTCTAATCGACTCCCTTTGACCTCTCGATGTGATCCTTGTTCCGTTGGTCTTCCCGTTAATAAGAACCGAATGAGGAATTATTTAGTTAAAACATCGTTAAAGTGTATTTTGTACATTGTTGGCATTTGTGATCGTTCTTGGTGCATTTATGATAATGTTAGTATAACGTAAGATGTTTTATCTATGAATGTGTTCATGGGGAAGTCCTAACTTGCATATTGTATTGGAATATAGCCGATTGGGGTCGGAAGTAGATTTAGGGAGACCCGTAACGCAAGGGGTGGTAACACGGAGACTTAGAGGGGTTTCGTAACTCAAGGGGTGGTAATACGGTAACCCAAGTTGTTAGGGATCACCGTGATGCACGGGGTGGTAACACGGTAATCCTTGTGGAGTGATACGGTAATGCATGGGGTGGAAATACCGATGGTGGGAGTTTGGATTAGCGAGTTGAGTTGGGATTGTCGGAGTCATTGTGTCATGTGGCTTACGAACTTAATCTGCATAGAAGTTCATGTACAAGTCGATTGATTACTATATATATATATATATATATATATATATATATATATATATATATATATCAAGCTGAGTTTTCTTATCCTCTTCGTTTGCACTTATCAACATGTTTGTATTTAGCATTGGTAAAGACTTTCCTACTGGGCTAGTGTAGCTCAACAAAATCCTTCTTTTCAGATTCTAATGCTGGGCAATAGACTGCATGCAATGGTGTGCTTGGACATGAAGATTTTTGGAAGCTAATTTCATTTAGTTACTTATTCATTTGTATAATAGACTTACTTTTGGCCAAAGATGGCTTCGTAACTAATTTGCTCGTGAACTATCTATTGACTAAAGTTTGTAACATCCTGAATATGTCGTATTGTATATAAGTTAATTTGGGCCGTAGTGCCAAGGTTGTATTTCTTAAATCATGGGGACTTGTTTGTAAATTAAACAGGTGGGAAACTCTTTTGGGTAATATGTACGATGCGCGAGGTTCTTTTATTAAAATGCATTACTTATTTATGTTAAAAATCAAGGACGTGACAAATTGGTATCAGAGCGTCTAGGTTTGAATACTTTGAGACCGTGGGGAGACTTCCAGTCTCATGGGTTCAAAATGTCATGCCTTTTGCATAACATATGTGTGCTTGTGTGCATTGATATTGCATGACTTACTTGGCTTTACGTTTCAATACAGTAGAGTGGTGTAGAGTCGCTTTAACCCATGTTGAGATAGTTGGAGGTTTTGACCTCATTTGATAATGTTGCGATTGATGAACCTTCTCTTTCTTATAACTTGTAGCTAGATGCCTCCGAGAACGCGTGCTAGGGCAGGTAAGGCCGAAAGTAGGGGTGGTCGTGGTCGTGGCTGAGAAGCGCCGATTGAGGATGAGGTTAGCCATCATGTGGAGAATCCGAGTGGGAATCCGGGGGAAGGGACCGAACACAGTCAGGGAGAGGAGGTACCAATTGTTCAAAATCTTTTTGCTAGGGATTTCGTTGCGGCTCTTGCGGCTGCAAACCTTTTAAATCCTGCTCCTAGGGAAAGCGCGGATAGTCGTGCTATGATAGCAATGAGGGAGTTCAGCCGTAGAAATCCACCTACGTTTGATGGGTCGAGCAGTGACCCTCTTGTGGTCGATCATTGGCTGGCTCTGATTCGAAAACTTTTCAGGGCTCTTCATATAATGGAGGATGACTTGCGGGTGAATATAGTGGCCGTTCAACTTACCGGAGAAGCAAATGAGTGGTGGGAGTCAGTCTTAGAATCGAGGAAAGACGCAAGGAGAGCGGCAAGGACCGCAGCTCAGGCACATGAGCCAGATGTTGAGAACTTAACTTGGGCGGAGTTTGAGGTGCTCTTCGAGGAGCAATACTTTCCGGAAACGAGTCGTGAACAAATGAGGGAAAAGTTTGAGAAGTTGGAACAAGGGGATACGACGGTGTCGAAGTATGCTTTGAAGTTTCAATCCTTGTCCCGTTTTGCGCCGGAGTTAGTGGCAACTGAAGAGAGGAAGTGTTGGCAATTTGAAAGGGGGTTGCATGAGACCTTGAAGAAGTTTGTTGTGGCGCAACGCAAAGGGGAGTTTTCTGAAGTCGTTGAGTGTGCACGGAGCATTGAGACACCTAAGGAGGCACCCAAAAATCCTAAGGTTTGGGAACCAAGACAACCAACGGGAGGTGTAAGTTCTTCGTCGAGAAGTTTCGGTAGTCAAGAGAAGAAGAGACAACGAGATCAATCGTCGACTTCACAGGGTCCGTCAAATTTTAGGCCTCCACCTTCTTCTTCGTTCGGGACTCGGGGAGTTTTGAATAGACCTTCGATCATATGCCACGAGTGTGGTCATACGGGGCACATTCGCGCCCAATGCCCGCGACTTTTGAACACGTGCTTTACTTGTGGGAAGCCCGGTCACTTTGCTAGAAATTGCCCGCGTGGAGAAGGGGCACGTAGTGAGTCGGGTTCGGTGCAGCAGCCGAGGGGTAGACAAGGTTCTGGCCGGCAGTCGTTTTGGGGTACTCAGAGACAGCAATAGTCTCACTTTCGTTAGACCACTTCAGTTCAGGGATCTTAGGCTGAGAGATGAGCTAGTTCGTCTACACCTACCCAGGGTTCTGGTCATCGGGGTGGACATGCTTAGGGTCAGACTACTCAGGGGAGGGCTTTTGCTATCACATCTGTCATTCCGCCTCCACCACCTCCTGTCATTTCTCAGGCCCCAAAAACATCGGTTGTGAGGGGTACATTTCTCTTGTTTAACTCCTTCGCTAAAGTATTATTCGATTCTGGAGCATCACATTCTTTTATCGCTGCATCTTTTGCTTGTGCTTTGAAATTGGAAATCGAGAGTATTAGTCCTCCATTGTTTGGTGACACACCTATAGGTGGTAAGTCGCCGTTAGATCACATTTGCTGAGATTGTGAGCTTACTATTCAAGATCGTCGTTTTACTTTTGACTTTATCGTGCTGAATATGTTGGGGTTCGACCTTATTTTGGGAATGGATTAGCTGTCGACGTTCCATGCTACTATAGATTGCTTCAAGCGTCGGGTTCGTATTTGTCCGCCTGGGGGTTCTTGTTTCCAGTTCTTCGGGGAGCGTCGGGAACTGATAGAACCATATCTGTGTGAGTCTCGGGAGTGTGAATCAATGTATGCCGTATCGTTTCGCGCCCACCGAGTTGAGAGAGTAAAAAACTCAGTTGCAGGAATTGGAGAACTTGGGATTCATACGTCCGAGTACGTCACCGTGGGGAGCACCGGCACTTTTTGCGCAAAAGAAGGATTGTTCACTCCGTTTGTGTATCGATTATCATAAGCTAAATCGAGTCACCATTAAGAACAAGTATCCCATGCCTAGAATCGATGATTTGTTTGATCAACTTCGGGGTGCGACCTGTTTTTCCAAAATTGACTTGAGGTCTGATTATCACCAGTTGAGGGTTCGGAGGGAGGATATTCCAAGACCGCTTTTCGTACCCGGTATGGCCACTACGAGTTCGTTGTTATGCCCTTTGGATTGACGAATGCACCGGCAACCTTCATGGATTTGATGAACCGCATCTTTCGTGCTTATCTCGATCGTTTTACAGTTGTTTTCGTGGACGATATCCTTATCTACTCGCCTTCGGAGGAAGAGCACCAAACTCATCTTTCTATCGTTCTTGAACTCTTGAGAGAACATCATTTGTATGCCAAGCTTAGTAAGTGCGAGTTTTGGTTGTCCGAAGTTAAGTTTTTGGGTCATGTTGTATCGAAGGATGGGGTGTCCGTTGATCCGGGAAAGATAGAGTCCGTAATGAATTGGCAACGACCAAAGAATGTGTTCGAGATTCGTAGTTTCTTAGGCTTGGCCGGGTATTATCGTTGTTTCGTACTTGATTTCTCTCAGCAGCTCTGTTAACTAAATTGACTCGTAAGGGGACTCGTTTCGTTTGGAGTGATGTGTGTGAGAAAGCCTTTGAAGAATTGAAGAGAAGATTGACTACCGTGCCGGTGTTGATCGTGCCCAAACGGGGAGTTGGCTACTCCGTGTATTGTGATGCTTCGAAAGAGGGGTTGGGGTGTGTTTTGATGCAGTTGGGGCGAGTGGTAGCATATGGATCGCGGTAATTAAAAACTCACGAGCGGAACTACCCTACCCATGACTTAGAACTTGCGGCCGTCGTCTTTGCATTATAGAGTTGGCGTCACTATCTTTACGGTGAGAGGTTCGAAGTCTTTTCCGATCATAAGAGTCTAAAATACTTGTTCTCTCAAAAGGAGCTTAACTTGCGACAACGTCGATGGATGGAACACTTAGAGGACTACGATTTTGAATTACAATATCATCCGAGAAAGGCGAACGTAGTAGTGGACGCACTAAGTAGAAAGTCAACACACCTTGCGAGTTTAGCTATCCATGAGTGGAAAACGATGAATGACTTAGGTTCGTATGCGCTACATTTTGAAGAGGTCCGTGATGGAGTCACTTTGTGCAACTTGACCGTTCAATCGACTTTGTCAAATCGGGTAATTGAGGCTCAATGGTAGGATGAAGAAGCGGGAGAGTTTCGTACCAAATTCCTTAGCGGCAACGCTCAAGAAGGGTGGATGATTCATGCCGATCAAGGTTTACGATACCAAGGAAAATTGTTCGTACCCATTTCGTGTCGGGAGGAAATTTTGAGGGAATTTCACCATTCATCGTTAGCCGTGCATCCGGGAGGAACGAAAATGTACCATGACTTACGTAGACAGTTTTGGTGGTCGGGAATGAAGAGAGATGTTGTCATCTTCGTGTCTAAATGTCTCACGTGCCAACAAGTCAAAGCCGAGTATCAACGACCCGCGGGGGAGTTGCAACCATTGCCAGTAGCCGAATGGAAGTGGGAGAATGTGACAATGGATTTTGTTACCGGTTTACCGAGGTCACCGAGGGGGCACGATACCATTTGGGTGATAGTCGATCGATTGACCAAGTCAGCGCATTTCTTACCAATTCAAGTTACGGATTCGATTGATACACTTAGCCATTTGTACATCCGCGAGATTATCCGTCTTCATGGGATACCCGTTTCTATCGTGTCGGATCGAGATCCAAGGTTTACCGCGCGCTTTTGGCAAAGCCTGCAGGCTGCTCTTGGCACCAACTTATTGTTTAGCACCGCGTATCACACTCAAACAGATGGACAATCTGAGAGAACGATCCAAATTCTGGAAGATATGCTTCGGGCTTGCATCATGGACTTTCGGGGTAGTTGGGAAAATCACCTACCCTTAGTCGAATTCGCATACAATAATAGTTTCCAGTCTAGTATCGAGATGGCGCCGTATGAAGCCTTGTATGGGAGACCGTGTCGATCACCCGTTTGTTGGACCGAGTTGGGCGAGGCTACGTTGGTCGGGCCAGAATTGATCCAAGAAACTTCCGAGAGCATGAAAACGATACGTCGACGTCTTCTTGAAGCACAAAGGAGAACCACTGAGCAAGTTAAATTGATTCGCCAACGGTTGATAACCGCGCAAAGTAGACAAAAGAGTTATGCCGATCGTCGTCGCCGATCGTTGTCGCCGACCGTTATCATTCGAAGTGGGGGATCACGTGTTTCTTGAGGTGTCGCCGCGTCAGGGACTATCTCGTTTTGGGCAAAAGGGAAAACTTTCACCGCGTTATAGCGGGCCGTTTGATATTATCGAGAAGATTGGGGAAGTTGCATATCGGTTGGCTTTACCACCGAGATTATCAAACGTTCATGATGTGTTCCACATGTCGATGTTACAAAAGTATGAGCCCGATCAATCACACATTCTAGAGTGGTCCGAGTTAGAGTTGGAAGCCGATGCATCTTATAGGGAGGAACCGATACGTATCCTAGATTCGTGTGAGCAAGTTTTGAGGGGTAAATCCAACCAAGGGAGGGAGAAGTATCCGCATTTGTTTCCGAGTTAATCAATGTGAGTCTCGAGATTTCAACCTTATGATTGTTAGCTTATTGTTTGGTAATATGTGTTGTTGCATGAGCATGATTACTTGATGCATGACCTTAGTTGGCTTGTGTTGTAAATTTCGGGACCAAATTTCTTTAAGGAGGATAGACTGTAGAGACCCGTAATTTATTTAATTACTAAAAATGATTAATTAAAGTCTAAATGTGAAAGGTGGTGTATTAGGTGATTGTTTGATTTGAGGACTTAAGTGAATGAATTGAAGTTTGAAGGAGTTTTGATGTAATAAAAAAGATATATGAGTATATAAGGTGTGTGTGTGTGCATTGTAGGAGATATTTTATCTCCCATTCACTCTCTCTCATCCGTCCCCCTCCCTCTCTCATCTAGCCATCTCTCTCCCTCCTCTCCTCTCACTCAAAACTCCACCTCATCTCTCAAAATCTTCAAGAATCAACCTCCCTCAAGCCTTCCATTCGCGTTCTTGAGCTCGGAGATCCGTGGGTCAAGCTTAAATCGAAGTTTCGAAGTTCGAAAGACTAGGGCTCATTCAAAAACGCTTGAATCTCGGCCATTGTTGCGAGGTAGGGACTTCTTTACCTCTTCTATGTGTTTATGTGTTGATTTGGTGTAGATTCGTGCCTTGGGTTGTTGGATTTTGGTTATTGAGCATGCCTTGAAAATCTGCTGGAATCGCTACCCGAATCCCGTGGTATCGATACGGATTATGTGGCATATCGATACAGTAAGCTTATCTTTTTGGACAGTTAATGTTGTATCGATACGGATTATGTGCGTATCGATACCAGGAGCTTAACTCTAGTTTTGCTCCTATTGCTTATCCGTCGATTGTTTTGACCCCCGATCACTTCTGAATCCTCTTGGACACCTCCTAACCTATCATAAGCTTGTCTAATCGACTCCCTTTGACTTCTCGATGTGATCCTTATTCAGTTGGTCTTCCCGTTAATAAGAACCGAATGAGGAATTATTTAGTTAGAACATCGTTAAAGTGTATTTCGTACATTGTTGGCATTTGTGATCGTTCTTGGAGCATTTATGATGACGTTAATATAACGTAAGATGTTTTATCTATGAATGTGTTCATGGGGAAGTCCTAGCTTGCATATTGTATTGGAATATAGCCGATTGGGGTCGGAAGTAGATTTAGGGAGACCCGTAACGCAAGGGGTGGTAACACGGAGACTTAGAGGGGTTTCGTAACTCAAGGGGTGGTAATATGGTAACCCGAGTTGTTAGGGATCACCGTGATGCACGGGGTGGTAACACGGTAATCCTTGTGGAATGATACGGTAATGCATGGGGTGGAAATACCGATGGTGGGAGTTTGGATTAGCGAGTTGAGTTGGGATTGTCGGAGTCATTGTGTCATGTGGCTTACGAACTTAATCTGGATAGAAGTTCATGTACGAGTCGATTGATTACTATATATATATATAAAGCTGAGTTTTCTTATCCTCTTCGTTTGCACTTATCAACATGTTTGCATTTAGCATTGGTAAAGACTTTCCTACTGGGCTAGTGTAGCTCAACAAAATCCTTCTTTTCAGATTCTAATGCTGGGCAATAGACTGCATGCAATGGTGTGCTTGAACATGAAGATTTTTGGAAGCTAATTTCATTTAGTTACTTATTCATTTATATAATAGACTTACTTTTGGCCAAAGATGGCTTCGTAACTAATTTGCTCGTGAACTATCTATTGACTAAAGTTTGTAACATCCTGAATATGTCGTATTGTATCTAAGTTAATTTGGGCCGTAGTGCCACAGTTGTATTTCTTAAATCATGGGGACTTGTTTGTAAATTAAACAGATGGGAAACTCTTTTGGGTAATATGTACGATGCGCGAGGTTCTTTTATTAAAATGCATTAGTTATTTATGTTAAAAATCAAGGACGTGACAACGTTGCGGTTTCCGCAAATCCACACAATGGGCTACCAAGTTCGGCCACATTGCAGGTTTTCTTACACACAATGAGCTACCACGTCCGGCCACATTGCGGTTTCAAAACATACCTTGCCATTAACACACCCTAGGTGTCATGTTTCTACTTTTTCAATATCCGTGTCTCATTTTCATGCAAAGACTCCACGGCAGGATTTTTCACATTCGACATCATAAATCGTTCATTGTAATCTTGAAACTAAACTAGCAAGATCATCCAATTCTATATTATTCTATCATGCTCATATCACAACTTAAAGCATAACGCCACATGTACGGACGCCCTTGGAGTGGATACCACTTATGCTTTATCACACATCAAACAGGTAATCCAAGTAATCATATATACATACTCATAACCATCCTTAAGATCAAAATACGAATACTTCCATGCATTTCGATATACAAACAACATACAATATACGTAAAGTAGGTAAGTAAGGGTATTCTACCATTCTTCTTCGCGGTAGGTACGGCTACGGAAAAAGTAAGTATGTCGGGCGGAATAACTTCCTACGGTGAGCTTCCGGTAGCTTCAAAAGAGAAAGGTTTCTCTCGAAACTAGTTCTTGACCAAACTACTTAAACTTTTTGGATCGAAAGGGTGGTCGAATGCTGGTTTAATGGCGGCCTAGGATGAGTTTCTTGAAGAACTTAAGAAGAACCTTAAGAACACTATGAACAAAGTAAGAACAAGGCAAGAATACAAGACTTTCTAGAGAGAGAAGTTGAAGAATAGAAGGTGTGAGTTGAATGGTGAGAATGGGGTGCTATTTATAGCAAAATTCTTGGCTATTACCCAAGGAATAAAATTTTTCATAGGAATTATTGTACAATGAGTAAAGGGGCAATTACGAAAGGTATGACCTTGAAAGACTAGATTTTGTACTTGGGTTAGATTTTTAGGAAGATTTGATGGATGAAGGTAAGGATGGTTCAAGATTTGGTTGGTAGGTGTGTGTGTGTGTGTGTGTCTATATATATATATATATATAGATATATTTATATATCCATGTATAAGTACACTTTAAGTACTATATGATCTAGTCTAGGAAAGAGTAAGGCTTTCAAGTGTCAATCTAGAGAAGATATGGTCAAGATTCTTAGAAATATAATAAGCTAAGAAGTACATATATCTATATATAAACATATATGTGTACCTAAAAATCTTAGGACAATATCTTTGGAGGTCAATGGAAAGTCTAGGTTTTCTATTATCCATGGGGTAAAAATTTTCCTAATATTTATTATCCAAGGGGCAAAAGTTAGGAGTATGGTCTAGAATTCCTTAGAAATATAATAATGGCTATGAGGTTCATATACCTATATATAAATATATAGATGTATTTAGCAAATCTAGGAAAAATAACTTTATAAGGTACATGTACTTATATATAAGGTTATTTATGTACCTAGAAAATCTAGTAAAATACTTTATAAGGTACATATATCTATATATAACCATATATGTGTACTTGAGAAATCATATATGTGTACTTGAGAAATCCAGGAAATTGACTTTGGTGAAAAACCTAGATTTAGGGCTACAAGTCTAGGTTTGTCCAAGGGATAAAAGTTTCACTAACATTTATTATCCAATGGGTAGGAAATAATAATGTTGAATAAGGTTTGAAAAGACTAGTCATGAAATATAATATGATTACTTCTTAGGGTCCAAGGGTTCAATTAGGGTTTGGAGGGGTTCACAAGACTCAAAGATGGTCAAAAAGATCCATTTATGGTTAGGAGATTGTAACAAGGTGAATTGGTAGTCCGGTTCTTCCAACTAATCGGTTGGAAGCTAATCCTATTTGCTAAGTAGGATTTCTAACCAAGAAATATAATTTTAAAGGACTGAAATCTAATTATGACGGATTATTAGAATTTAAAAAAAGAATTTAAAAAGAAACCAAGTAATTAAAAATAAAAATTTAAATATTTAACAAAATTTTTATTTCCCAAAAATCAAAATTATTACATAGGGTGTTGTTAACGAAAGGTGTGTTTTGAAAGGAAAATGTTTTGAAACCGCAATGTAGCCAGACGTGGTAGCCCATTGTGTGGTGTGTGTGTGTGCGTGCATCAATGGGAACCCAGGGCGGCGGAACCATTGTGAGGATACTCGGGAAATCGGAACGGCGGAACCGAGGTTGGGTGTGTAGCTTGGTTATCCGTGGAGAGGAGCCAATGCAGAGTTTTGTGTGCCAGTGAGAACCCGGGACGGCAGAACCATTGTGAGGATACTCAGAAGACCGGAACAGCGGAACTGAGGTTGAGTGTGTAAAAATGATTTTGGAAATGTTGATTTGGCATATGAAAAATGGTGACACAGTCTACGACAAAACGCGTAGGAGAAACTCAGAAATCATGACACCAACGTTAGTTAAATAGTGAATGTGGATGTGTCATTGTTAACTGTTTGTTAAATATGCATGTGGGAATTGTTAATTTTATGATCTATTGTTTGTAAGTTATGGATTAGCAAGTGTGGGATTATTCTATTGAGCTTTTGTAGAGAGTAGTTTTGTTCACCCTCTACTTAAGAGGGTGAACATTACCCTCCTTCCTATTGGTTGAAATGATGTGAATCCTAATATAAAGTGATGTCATGCTTACAAAAAAGTGTATTGTATGATAAGCATGACATCACTTTGTGGTGGGGTCCACACCATTTCAACCAATGAGAGAGATAATGTTCACCCTCTTTTAAGGAGGGTTTTAAGGAGGGTGAACAAAATTGCACTCTCTTTTGTAGCTCATGGTGTTACCTTTGGTGACTCTGACATATTATATTGGTGGCGACGCTAGTATAATGTGTCAGACCTAGTAGACGAACAGGGTGAACTCTATACCTTGGAGGCTTTCGGAGCCGAAGAGCTGGCTAGGATGGAGGAGTTGGCGGAGCAGTAGATAGAAACCCTAGTTTCCCCTTCCATGTTTAATAAAAGTACTATTGTGAGAGTTATGATGTAATAATGAGCCAGACTCTATTTAAGTTTTCAATAAAAAATGTCTATTTAACGTTTCTAAAATTAGGGGCGTTACAAATATCTTACATGCAATATCGAATAAAAACGACAACTTAAATGCATAAACGCTATAAACTAGAGGACTTAAGCGCCAAGATTATACAATCTTGGATGCTTATCAAAGATGGATGAAGCAAATTAGTCAATCTTTATAGTTTGTACCCTTTTACGATGACGCTGAGAAATTGTCTCTTGAACTTCATTGAACGAGCTCTCTTGAGTTGATGAACTAGATGACGTAGAGTCAGTTTTAGAAGATAATTGTGATGATGATGCCATTGCCTATTTTTTGCAAGGTCTCTATTTCGTATATCCCTAAAACCAAAAGTATATATTTAGCTAAACAAATCTAATCAAGCAATTAAAATAGGAGAGAATTAACAAAATATTATACCAATTACTTTTCAAAACAGAGTGCATGGAAAGGAAACGGTTTCATAGACTTCATATCATTTTCTTATGGCCGTTGGCAAGGGGCAGATTATCAAAGTGTCGTTGGAAGAAGTAGACATTGGGTACAAGATTCGTGGGTTCTATTACATTAAAAAAATACTATTATCTTCGTCTTATTTTTATTGTTCATTATTTCTTTTGTCTCTTTTGTGTCTATTGTCTATATCTTTCAATCGATAATGTTTTTCATGATTTTGATAACTTTGTATTTTAGAACAAATTAAAATCTATCAAATAAGATTCATATTACATATTTTTTTAGATTTATATTGGAAGATATAAGCGATTAAAAACTGACACGAACATCAAAAAAAGACAAGCAAAATGGGACGGCTGGAGTACTATTATCTCTTTTTAAGTTAATCAACATAGATGTAAGTTAGCTCATTAAAAATGCACTCTTCTTTACTTACTAAGTTTTTAACACATAAAATAGGGTCCCACATGTTCTTAGGTGTACACTTTAACAAACAAATTTTAACTCTACCACTAGAGATGCTCTAATTCCCACTCTTGAATATCCACTCTTTTTTCAGCTACAACTGTCAGTGGGACAGTCAATGTGCTTATATTCTTAGTAGAAGTGTATAAACATGTTTACTATAGCTTTGAAATTATAATTAAACTGCAATAAAAGCTAATATTCTTTCTGTTTCTTTTTAAGTGTTCAGCTTCATAACTCCAACTTATTAAGGAGACATCATCACTACACTTTTTACATCAACTTTTACCTCCATCTTCCCGACTTATCCTTTATAAAGATATCGTCATTACACTTTTACTCACTAACTTTTTGAAATGGAATCTACTTTAAGAGGCAAAATGTAAAATGTATCAATTTTTACTTATTAAGGAACAACCCAAAATGGAGTAATGAACTCTAACAAAATGACGGAGGGAGTACTATTTATTGCAAAAAGCTAGAAAATTGGCTTGTATAAAACTTAGGCTCCGTTCCAAAAACTTTCTTATAAAATAAGTACTTATTTTGGAACTTCTTAAAGAAAAATAAGAAGGATTGTTCCACAAAATCTAAATAAACAGTTTATTTCACATTTTTAAACTCAAAAATAACGAAAATGAAAAATAATTTTTCAATTTTTTTTGCACCGTATTAAAGATCTCAATGAGATCTATCAAATAAGATCCATATTGATAGGAAAATTATTTGCGTAAGCACATAATTTTTGAACTTGAAATTATCTTCTTAAAAAATAAGTAATTGTTCACCCTTTTGTGGAACAACCCTTCTTATTAGACAAAAAATAAGAATTTAAACCCGTTCTGGAACGGGCCTTAAAACCTTATATATATGATCCAAAAAGCTCTAGAAGGCTATTTAAACCCAGCTTTGAAATTTTCAAAATTCTATTCCTTTTTCTAGGTTTTTGAAATATTTTGAATTCGAGAATATGTTACCTAAAATTTTTTATAACACTCCATACTGATTTTAAAAAGTTAAGAATCTCAAAATTTTGGAAAAATAATTTCTGGTAACAGCAATGCTACGTACTCAACAAAATTATTATATCGAAAATGGCCAGAAAAGAGAGAAATCAACGGCTTAGATTCAGTGCTTTTCGAAACATTTTCGGGGTAATTGTTCATTCAGAATTATTGATCGTAGATAGTGAGACAGACCCAAGACAAACATACTCTCAATCACAAATGGCACAACAACTACTACAAGAACCAGAACAAGGCCAGCCAATCAAAGATCACCACCACCTCCCGCCACTACTCCTAGTCCTCCGTCCGCCACCAGTTTTCACCGCTTTCCACCACCACTTCTCCACCAATTTCCAACTCCTCAAACCCTACGAATCCCCACTCCCCACAGACCTGTTCCTCTCCACCTACGCCGGCTCCGTCGAGGCCGTCCTCTGCTCCGGCGCCAGTCCCATCACCGCCGGCGTCCTCCGCCTCCTTCCGTCGCTCCGACTCGTCGTCACCGCCAGCGCCGGAGTCAACCACATCGACCTGGCGGAGTGCCGGCGGCGGGGGATCGCTATCGCCAACGCCGGTGGCGTGTTCTCCGAAGACGTTGCTGATGTGGCAGTCGGGCTCTTGATTGACGTGATGAGGAGAGTAACTGCCGCTGATCGGTTTGTTCGTGGCTGGATGTGGCCCACTCACGGGGACTATCCTCTTGGTTCCAAGGTACTGTGTTCCTCTAATAGTGCTTTTGTTCTTTTTCGTTTTGGCGAAACGAATAAATGGTTTACAGGAATTTTACACAAAACTAACAAAAAAAAAGCTTACAAAACTAACAAAAAAAAAAAGCTTACAAAAGACAAAAATAAGTCACTTCCCTTAGCACTTTGTACTAACACCCATTCCAAGGCTTCAAAAGGAGGAAATGTGGTTGGTTTGGCCAGATGGACATGAGAAAATAAAAATAATAACCGCCGATTTAGCGGAAGAGACAATAAGGGAAGAGACAATAAGGGATGGATATGGATAAGTGGATTAGTTAAGGAGGTGATGGACCCGGGGAGGGGTTTGTAGTGCATCGCACGGTCGTTGATCTCATCAATCAACAGTCCAGATCAAAAATCAATTATGACCAGTAATAAATGATTTTTACTGATCATAATTAAAAATCATATCTCAACCATTCATTGTCAAGATCGATGGCCCGTGTGCGCCCTACAGGGTGTCTTGCACGGTTTTGCACTACAAGATTTCCCAATCCAAGAGTGGATAGTGTGAGAAATTACTTAGTTGCCCTCATTAAATCATTAAATCATTGCTTTCAGAATACATAAAAGGTTTGAGGGTAATTTGGTTTTCCCCCAATACATTCCATTAGTTGAGACCTTTCGAACAGTCACATTCGAACAGTCACATTTTGTGTTTTGTTAGCATGTTGGGTTCTTATTACTCATCTCATAAACTAATAAGAAAGAACAATGTGTACAATCTCTCAAACAGTTAGGAGGCCTGCATCTTGGAAGCTTCAAAAAAAGTTCCCCAACTAAGAGGATCACTATGAACAAAGGCATGAATGTGATGCTTTAGCTTTATGTTTACTTTAGGAATTTTCTCTCAACAGCGCCAACTGAGCCGAGTCTTATACGGAAAAAATCTGCTTGGTGTCGCAAAATCTTAATCCCTCACTCAACAATAGCTTAAGGGCGACGCCAGTTTAGCTGAGATTCTCATATTGCAAGACCTCAGAATTCATGGGCCTTGAAGCGTCATATTTAAGACTTTCCTTCATATCCATGTGAAACACCATTCTTTAAACACAAATGTGTGCATGTACTTGTTTGAGTCAGTCCATGAAGGCTAGGCTGTGATTCTTGTCAAATAAGCAATTTGTAAAATTAAGGACTGTCTTAACAAACTAAATACTTCCGCATAGCCTAATTGCAAGAATAAATGAGGTATATGAGGGCATGAATTGTAACATAACCACTGGATGGATTCTATTGTATTTGGACTTTGATAATTGTACTTCCTGTTGTCAACTATGTTCTGGTGGCTAGAGTCTTCAACTTCCATGATAGTTGATCTAGTTTCTCAAATCCTGAGGGGGTGGTGTTTTAGACTTCATGCTTGAATTAGGGTCTAGGCTCGCTCAGTTTCTTTCTCTAGAAAAGTGTTCGATCATAAGCTCATGTAATCCGGCCAATATCTCAAGAAGCAATCCTAAGCTTATTTGAAGGTTTTTCTTATTCACCATGATGATAAGATCGCATAAGCATCTCTAGACTAGGAATCGAAGCTTCTTTTCAATGAGAATCCTCTCAGTAACTAAGTGTTAGACAGTGGAAGAGCAATAAACATATTTTTTGGTTTTCAGTATGGGTACGTAAATATACTATGGTGGTGCTATGCTGTTACTTTTTTTCTTGTAACATCGTATGATTGTAATTGTTGAAACACTACCCCTAACTGGACAACTGATGGTTTCAGTTGGGAGGCAAACGAGTTGGGATTGTTGGATTAGGGAGCATCGGCTCAGAAGTTGCAAAAAGGCTTGAATCCTTCGGCTGCATTATCTCATACAACTCGAGGATGACGAAACCGTCTGTTCCATACACTTACTACCCAACTGTTTATCAACTCGCTTCTAATTGCGATGTGCTTATCATTTGCTGTGCATTAACGGACGAAACTCGGCACATTATTAACAAACTAGTCATGTCAGCATTAGGAAAAGAAGGGATCATCATCAACATTGCGCGGGGGGCTATCATCAATGAGAAGGAATTAGTCGGGTGTTTGGCGCGAGGAGAAATTGCTGGTGCTGGTTTGGATGTGTTTGAGAATGAGCCTAATGTGCCTAAAGAACTCTCTGCGATGGACAATGTCGTGTTGTTGCCACACAGAGCTGCCTTCACAGAGGAAGCTTTTTTCGATGCTTTTCGACTGGTGGTGGATAATTTAGAAGCTTTCTTCTCAAATAGACCTCTGCTTTCTCCAGTCATTGATGAGTGAGTTAATGAATTCGATCTTCTATTGGCTAATTCGTCGTCGTGTTATTATCAGAGATACCATACTTGAATGTAAGGTTGACTCGCACCTCAGCTGTTGATCAAGCAACAGTGAGTTGGGATGTCCTCATGCCCAAGTAGATACAAAATGGTGGAAGTAGATTGTCTAGGGGTGGGGAATCCAGTTTAATCGGCATGTAAATACCTGTGTAAATCCAGACTTGGATAATAGCCAAAATACATTATTATAGGGGCCCGGATTTTGTGCCTCTACCAAGTATGAGATTATTTCAAAGACTACATCTAATTTTCTTTTCATGTCAAGCTTTCTTCGCAACCAGTCAGAGGCAAGTCAGCCGGTGAGGTTTCGCTGGAATGCCCTTCGATGGATAAGTTAGGAACAGACAATAAACTTCGGTACTCCCAAGTCTGAGAGTAGAGAAAGAGAGAGTCTATGCTCACAGAGTGTAAGCCAGATCACATTCCCTCCCCCTTTTGCATGTTGCCACTATTTATAGACTCTGTTGTACCTTTACCCACGGTTAGTTATGATTTGGCCAACCATGATTGTCGTTCATGAAACTATGATGCTATCCTTTATGGAGATCTGTGAGTTGCTTTGGTTTCTCTCTCTAATGTCCGTCTGCCACAAAAGCCTTTCACCTGATTGGATGATGTGACCCGGAGTGATAATTTCGGAGGTACACGTCATGCTGGTTGGTTACTGTCACTGTGTTGTATTGTATGTACTCTGCTTTCTTGCCCAAGAAGTCTGACTCCTTCTCGGCCAAGAGCTCTGTTGTTTCTTTCCTTAAATATCGGACACTGTGCCGATCGGTTTATTTTCTTTGAAACATCCCCTATGTTGAGCATACTCCTACTCGGTATGTGCCGAGAACCCGTCTCTTTGGATGGTCCATGCTTTCAACCGTTTGTATAGTATAGGTCATTTATTATAAGTCGCAATATGTTTTGTGCATTATTTTTGCCTTAACTTTGCTCTTCGCTCATATAGTCATCATTTATCTCAGCAGAGCTTATAAGCCATGTCTAATTTGACCAATTAAACAGGCCCTTATTATGTTGATTCGTTTTTTTTTCCTCCCGTCACAGTTACTCCTATATTATATGAAAACAAAGTACAACTAAAGCAACCAAATAAATACAACAAAATACAAAGAAAAACCGCGTGAAATCAATGCCGGAGCCAAACCCATTAATCACATTCGTGAAGGCGGATGGAGTGACTGAGATTGGTGGAGTGACAAGGATTTGCAGTCAACTGAAACTCGTTTCCACCGCAGACTCAAGGATCATCGCTACATCCGCTACAGACACCACTACTGTCACCATCAAACTGCTCAAAATCAGTTGACAAGGCCACCACCGTCGCCGTCAAACCGCTCAAAATCGGTTGACAAGGCCAATTGGATTCATTGACCATTGAGTTGTCATCAAACTCGAAATTCCCAGAAGGTAAAGGGGAGATACATTAGATGTGAGTGACCAAGCAGCAAAGAGTGAAGCAAAATAGTGTGCAGGTTTTAGGCTTGTTTATCGTAATACAGTGATGATTATTCGGGCAACCTCTCCTCGACTGGCCTCCGCTTTCCAGGCTCAAAAGCTGCCGCTAAAAACTTCGATTACCAACCAATGTGCACATGTATATGCGTGTACTGCGCACAAAAACATTACCACAAAGAAACCGCAAACAGGGAAAACAACCATTCATGTATTGCTATTCGCTGGAGGGGATCACTGGTGGGGAACACGGCCCATTGGGCGGGAGAGGGAGAGAGAAAATTTGGAACCAAAACAAAGGAAAACACAATCTTCTGTTCCTGAAAATTGCAAAAACTGCTACCAAATTCTAGGAAACAAGGATGGCCAGTGACGCTTGTTTTCCTCTATGCACTTTGTTTAAACCCAAAAATAAAAATAAAAATAAAAAATACCCTTTCAAATGTCATGATGTTACATAATCAGACAAGGCGGAGGAAAAACTGAAACATAAAACTTTGATTTGGGATGATGGTACATGTCCAGCTAATACCGACAACAACAAAATATTTACTCAGCTAATACCCTGATTGACACCACCACTTGCTAGAGTGGCTTTGCGCCTCCGTTTTCTTGAGTGGAGTTCACTGGTGTGGAGGTGCCACTCCTCTTGGAGCTGCCGCCGGCGTGCCCGTGCCCTCCCGTGATGGTCCTCCCCATGAATTTCCCGGCTTTGCTCAGTCCGCTTCCGACGGCTCCGAAGCCGCTCCCCACGATCCCAACTCCGGCTCCGATTCCGGTACCAACAAGCCCCACCCCCGACCCAACCAGCCCTACAGCTCCATCGAGGGCATCCATCGTGCTCCCTATGACTCCAGCCTCTTTCAGCCTCTTTCTTGCTTCTAGGATCTGCTTTTCATGTTCAAGCGCGGCCAATTGTTCTTCCTTGTTGAATTCATGATACTGGACCTGAAATTTGATGGTATCCCTGGTTAAGCAACAAACATGGCGTACTAACAGCAAACAGTCTAATTGCAAAGCCCAACCAAATTTACGGCAAGTAGTATCAGAGAGAAGCAAGCAATGACAGGAAACTTCACATTAGCTGTTTACTGTTATCTGCCATTTCTTAAACTATTTAAGCTTAATACATGCATCGAGAAATGAAAGACCCAACTCATTTCAACACCCTTTTTTCCCGCAAGACCTAGCTCCTCTGAAGTTGCTACCATACGATCTGGCCTGTGAGCCCACCACAGGTCCCTTTTTGATGATCCGAGCAATTCACTTTCTAAATTTCAGTGCGTACATTATTTCTGAAAACAATCCGGTTAAGTGAAAATCAGTTGGGCCTGTTAAGTTTGGGATTTTGGATTTGGATTTGTAGGTAATGAGTGTAGAGAGAAATAGAGTAATGATTGGAAATAGGGATAATGATTGGAGAGAGATAAAGAGAAAAATGAGAGTAATGATTGAAGATAGGGGTAAAAAGTGGAGAGAGAATCCAAAATCCAAATCCTAAATCCCACAACCGAACAAGGTCTAAGGGCCTAAACGAATCTCATTTTTCCGTGGAAAAAAAGGACGGTAAAAAACTGACTGTATTTTTGTTTTTAAGACGAATGTCAAATGTGAATAGGGCCACGTATGTCTAACTACGCTTGACTTTTTTCATGGACAAACTACACAACATGACCACACACAAAATGTCCAATTAAGCCAAATTTTTCTATGGATGGTCGACACATCTTGACTGACACAATAAACGATTTGGACATCTTAATGGAACCCGTCGTGGGCCAAACTGGTCGGTCCAGAGAAGCCAGCTCCTTTCCCTAATATGCCTCCAGTCTTTTTCTCTCTTTTTGTTTTTAATTCTTTCTCTCATCCTATTTCTTTGATAGTTGTAACATGGGGACATGCAATTTCTCCACATAACCACCAACCATTGAGCGACAAAACATCAAAAGTAAAGAGACATACGAAACCATGACAGTTCATTACATGTGAAGAAGAATTTCTAGAATATTAAGTAGTAATGTTTACCTTTATTGTAAGGGTGCCTCTATCCTTTTTGTCTTTAATTTTCAGCATATCAAGTGATGGCTGGAGTCTCACTTCAAGCTCTTTTTCAGTTTCAGATTCCAGCTCAATCAGCGGAACTTTTGCTATGCCCAATCGCTTATCTTGCCCAATGTCCTTGTCGAAAACCTGTTCCAGATGGATGGGATAATAAGCACTCCTATTAAGGTCAAAATATATTCTATACACGTACATTAGAAATTTAGGGGAAAAGCCGCCGAGAAGTATGACTAGAACTGGAATATAGGGAAGGTGGCTTTAGTAACAAAAGAAGTACAATTACCTCTGAATATTGAATTTATTATCAAGATATGGTTATTGACAGGGATGGAGAGGTTGCAATCAAAGGATTACTTTAGGCACATTGTGCGATCGACAGATACCAACAAAATTGCTCAAAATTCTTACAGACACTACAAGGCACAATGGTGCTTTCCAAGGCAGCAGAAGGGTGAGTAAATAAGAAACAACCCATTACAAGAAATGAGTGTGGCTACCGGATACGATTGGATGGTAAGATGGATGTATGGTAAGACTGGCTGTGTTGAATGTGGCTAAGACTCATAAAAGTAGAATTAAAATTGATCATATTCGAGTAGCACCGACGAAGACAGGTTGAGATAGGACATTCAAGAACAACCAATACCAGTATATACAACGGTAAAGGAAGAGTGGTACCAAAAGTTGGTCACTATTACCGGACTATCGAGAACAGAAGACATGAATTTGGTATGCGTTGTTGTTGAAAAAAAACAAGATAAGAATTTCATCATTTTACCAAGCATTCCCCCTTTTTTTTTTGAAAATGAGCATTCACCTTGATCAAACAAAAAGGCAAGAAAGGATTCCTGTACCGAACTGATTGGGACATAAGGCTTAGTTTAATCCGGTAGATATGAGTTCTCTTTAATCAACACGAGTAAAACTACCAATTGTTCTCACAATGGCTCAGTACCGAACACGTGGTACCCCACCCCATACTGTGATTTCACAAAATAGCACCACAGTGAAAAAGAGAGAAAAGGTGTATAGATCAAAACCTCGAGAATTAGCGACTGTGTTTCCTTGTCTTCTGCAATCAGCTCAAATGTTTGATTCCAAACAGGGTTTAGGTTATTTTCAATCACTTTTGTTTTGACCTTGAATAATATCTGAATATGTACAACAACATAAGGATCAGATTTTCCAATCATTTCCATGTTCTTCAGATCATTTGCCTTCACTACTGTTAATGTAAGCTTTCCCTGCGGTTTCAGCTCTAGTTCACTGTATAATTGGCAGAAACAAGAGTCAGCTCCAAAATGGAATAGAACTTACAAATGGAATCATGAGATGGACTCAACATGCTAAAATGGGCCATTCATTTTCATTAGCTTCCTCACATTCATTCAACCAGCTAACCCCTCATGGGCAAAAAATGCAAGAGATCCAAACCAACACAGGTTAGAAGGAAGCAACAAGCCTACTAACATGCCAGCTCCTAGCGAAGAGCATACCATCTATGTAAAACATTGTGCTCATGTCCGTTTAGTTAGGAGAAAGCTTACAGATTTGTCTCTAAGTTTTCTATCTCATACAATCATCGGAGTAGAACAATTGGCTGAAGACAATGCCAGGCCACTGGAAAAATGTGCACGAGCCCTCACAGTGATAGTTGTAGTTTATGCCGCTGCTTATTACGAGGGAGTTTTTCTTTACAGAATAATATAGTATTATTGATGATCAGCTAAGTTTTTGTCGCAAGGATAAGGCACATTGCAGGACTTCATGGAGCCAAAAAGATTGTTTAACCAGACAACCACTATGCTAATTTTGGGTAATGCATAGTAGAGTCCGATACTGAAATGGGGCTTACAGTCAGGTGCCATTATTTGGTTGAGCAGATTTAAGAGGCCTGATGGGTCCAAACAAATCTGAAGCATTTAGTCTAGGCCTTCAAGATCAGTTGGCCACCAACTTTGCTTTAAGATTCCTTGTCCACCATGCTAGTCCCCCATACTATGTAGCACAAACACTTTGTCTGAGGTCACGTACAGATGTAGGACACCGACACTCTCCAGACAGGTGTCCAACACTCATGATCACCTGTTTTTTCTCAATGTTTTCTGTTTGGACACTCCGAGGACACTTTAAAAAGTGCTCCAAACACTCTCAGCACTTAGAAAACAAGTCGGGATGACAAACGCAATAGTAGGATTCAATTAAAACCGAGGGAAGTCATATTTTCGTGTGCCGGATGATGGTTTATTTGTTAGAAAGACACACAAAGGATGAAATGCATTTAGTTTAAAAAAATTTCAATGATATAATGATGAATATAATTTAAGTTACAGAAATGATAAAGGTATAGATCATCATGTACAGATCAGTTTTGGGCTGGGCCCATTTGGGTCCCAAAAAAATAATCCGATCCTCTCATTTTGTTTAAAATACTTTATTTAGGGTCCATGCAAAAAATCGGCTAAACCGGATATCATTACAGGTGTTTGCGACACATCCAACTTTGCTTCAAAATTCTAGCCTGAATTATGGGACAAAGTTGGATGCATCATAAAAGCCTTTACCGATATCCGATTTAGCTTTTTTTTGCAAGGACCTTGAATAAAATACTTTAAACAAAATGAGTGGCTTTGATCATTTTTTTGGGACCCAAAACGGGCTCGAAACTGGTTTGTACGCAGGGTATGTACTACTATATATGTACCAATAGCATCTCTCTTTTTGAAACATATCCTCCAATGTGTCGTGTCCTCCAATTTTTTTAAATTTCCGTATCGTGTCACGTCTGTGATGGTGCTACATAACCCCCATAGAGTGGCGCATTTGGCATAATTTTGAATTGGCGCATGAAGATTTGAGTCTAGAGAATTGTACATATTTGGCATTAGTTCCAAGTAGTGTATGAAAATATACGTCTAGAGAATTGGTGATTGTGCTCGGAACCTTAACTCTCAAAAGGTTAAAAGCCAAAGAATAATCAGTATCCCACATTATTCTTCCTTTCCTATTTCATTCTTTCATTTCCGTGATTTCTTTGATACGCCCACAACTTAACCACTGTTTCCAACCAAGAATCCTATCGCCAAACCGTAACAAGTTTTCACTTTTCATTTGTTATCCAAAACGTACAAAGAGCCCAAGCCAAAAGAAAGTTAGTGTTCCAGGCACTGTTGATATCCCTAAAGTAGCACCAGCATGCCTTTTTCCTATTGCCTAGTTAAGCCCCTTATGCACGTATGACCCTTAAAAGTCCAATCCTTTATTAAACTTCTACCCTTCTAGCCACATAACACACAAAAGGCAACCATGCCTTACATTCTATTGCTGAATTTCATAAACATCCTGCAGTAAAACAAAGATAAAAACTGGCCAAACCCCTATAACAATAGCCATACTTTGTTTTCCCACTCCTTGGCCGTGCATAACATTGAAGTCAAAACTAGGTGATGATTATGAGGATTTAAGGGGAAGTATGTCTGCCAGTTTCTTAAGGAGCACATATAATACATGGAAGGCAGGAAAGGAAAACCATAGAAGTGATAAAATCAATGTCTGTCCTCAGTATACACCCAGAACTGATACTTGGACCATAATAGTCCTATCTCAGCTTCAGTAAACATTTTTGAACACCCCTATTCAAGACGGCCCATCATCCCACATCACAAATCATGACTATTCTTATCATCGACCCTTCCATCTGGTCTAAATGGTCTTGAAAGTGCTACCTTTATTACCCAACCCCGTATTATTAAGCCACAACTACCATCTTATTACACAGAGAGAAAGGTCTTCCTCAAAAGCACTTGAATTTACTGAATCTACATTCATGCACCAGCCATTACTAAGTCTGTTGGAAGCATATAACAGTGTAATTGGTAAGCTTCCTGAGAGTCACAATTACCCAATGGTTCACCACTACTTTCACCAGGTTCTTGAACAATTTTGTTGGCTTCATCTTCGAGTTGTGCCCAGCACTAAGGCCCTGTTTCCACTAACAAAAAACACTAAAAACTTAATGCATTTTACCATTTCGTTTCCACTAACAAAAAAGTTTCAGCATTTTACTACTCCCTCCATCCCAATTTAAGTGTCCACTACGGTTTTTTGCGTGTCATTTTCAATTGCTTATATCTCTCAATGTATATTGCTAAAAATATGTAATATGGATCTTATTTGATAGATCTCAATTATTTCCATAAGACAATGATTTTAAAAACATAAAACATATTATATGTTGAGAGATATAAGCTATTGAAAATGGCACACAAAACCGTAGTGGACACTTAAATTGGGACG
Source organism: Rhododendron vialii (assembly GCF_030253575.1). Classification (NCBI taxonomy): domain Eukaryota; kingdom Viridiplantae; phylum Streptophyta; class Magnoliopsida; order Ericales; family Ericaceae; genus Rhododendron; species Rhododendron vialii. Next base: position 23,099,086 of record NC_080557.1, on the reverse strand, counting down.
GAGGGAGTATCTCGTTTCCACTAACAAAAAAGTTGTCAACAAACACTGTTTTTGCTACAGTAAGTCAGTAACTCTACTCACAAACCATCAACAACTTATTTACTACCGGAAACAACTTGACATTTCTCAAAAACTTATTCACTACTGGAAACACCTAACAACTTTTCGACCATAAATAAAATCTACAAATTTTTCACTACCGGAAACACCCCCTAAGTGCCTCGATCTACATTTCTCTCCGGAGTTGGAACAATATGGAACTCTCTCTTCTTCTCTTATTTGTTGATAAGTGGTCATGAAACTCTATACCCTAGTAAACAAAGAAAAGATCAGCTCCCCAACTATCATTCTCCCAAACCCCATTTGAACACTCGAATTCACCCGGCACTCCTACAATTCACAAAGTTCCTACAAGTAAAAGTGTCCTCATACCATTGGAGTTGATCTTTTTATTAAGAAACTTGAATTGATGTAATTTGGAAATAGTCTGAAGCCGACTCTGGGCGTTCAACGAGTTGTTTCCAATCATACTTTTCTTTTTTTCTCCTACTGATAAGGGAAAGGACCCATGGAGGATGGAAGGGAGGTTTTTTAGTTTCCCAATTTAGAAGAATATTGTTAATGAAAATTAATGAAAATTCTAGGGGGAAGGAAAAAGTTAAATTGTCATGGAACGTTTTCGTAACAAACGACATGAACATATGAAATTTGACAGTGTAACAGTGGTAGAAATCCGGGATTAAAATACTTGAAAGTGCTGGAGAGGGATGAGATTAATAGATGATTAACAAAGGATTAGGGGAGAATCTGGATTGGTAAAAGGAACAATAATGCTAAGAAGGGATCCTTGGCAGGAATTCGTTACCTGGTACCCCAATTAGAGCGGACTGAAGCGTGACTATCTCTCTAGAGAGGGTTTCTCCCTCTAGAATCACCTTGGAATTCGTCTAACCATCCCCCAAAATGTCGGGGGAATGTCCTATTTATAGGCACATGACCTCTCTGTGTCGAGTGGGCCACTAAAGTTTGGACACGTGTCGCACAGATTGTGTGCATCTTATCCTTTCCGTACTATTAGGCCGTGACCGCCTGCTGGTCTCACGGGTGCTACTCCACAAGCACTGTTCCACAGCAAATCCCTTGTCCTTTAGTCACCGCGCCACTAGATCTCCAGTAATCCCGTCTAAACGATATGATCAGCTTTGCCTCCCCTGGTGTCGAGCAGGGTGAAAACCCGGTTCTGCGTTGCCATCATCGTATGAGCGGTATGGTCATGATCTCGCTTCGGTGATGCCAACACCTCGACTGAGTCTCTAATGACTCTTCCTCTGGTTCTGCCAAGTCGACTGGGAGCAAAACCTCATTCAAGTCAAGTTATATAGAAGGCCAACGTCTTTCTCGTCATGCCCGAACCTTCGTAAGCCGTGATCGGCATCCTCTTGGTACCTCTTATCTACATCCAACATTATTGATCTTAGAACGAATACCAATCTTATTTTACTTTGTATTAAAGGTCGCTCTAGAGTCTGGGTTTCAGAGACGAGACGTGGTCTTCAAAACATGTGGCCTTGACCCGCGGATAGGACTTATACGGACCGTGGCCAAGTCTTTTTTGACTGTTCGCTATGTAGTCAGTCAAAGCCTAAGTAATCCATAACCGGTTAAGGCTCACACGGCCCAATCCGGGCGGTCTCGCCTGTGTGGTGACACCCGCGGCCCAGCCCAGGCGGTTAAGGGGTAACGTGGTCGTGGAGGGAACCTCGGCCCAGCCCAGGCGGTTAGGGGGTCTGGAGATTTTGGGCTCTCGCAGGTGGGTAGGGCCCGCAGCCAAGTGAGACCCATGGTCCAGTGGGACCCACGGTCGAGTGGAGCCCGCAGCCGTGTGGGCTCGGGTCTTTTCTTTTCGAGCATTTTTCTTTCCACGTGTCCGTTAATTTTTACCCATCTACAGACAGAACACATAACCCTAGACATGGTGGAAGAATGAAAGAGGATTCATGTAGCTGACCCTACTTCATGGGGATACGTAGCTTGGTTTGGTTTGACTGTAGTTTCCTCGTAGAAACACGCACCATACGAGAATTGTAGTCCCCCCCCCCAAAGAAAAAAAAAAGGCAATTCAGTCACTTGACGATATAACTATAGCAGTGGTTGAAGATTTAGCTCATCATACCACAATGTATTTTACTAACAAAGGCTTTATTTAAATGTCAGAAAAGAAGAGTGATGAAAAGCTTAAGAGTACCTTCCTTTCTAAGACATTTTTAAACACTTCTCATTCCCTGTACTAGTTCTTCCTGTAACCTAGAAAAAGCCTAAAGTTCCAATGTGAATATTCTGACAAACTACCCACATTGAAAATTTAAGAAGTTAGCAGAGTGTTATTATCCAACAATCCAACAAGAAAAAATTCCTATTTGTTGCATTACATCACTCAACTACGGAAGATTACTAATAATAAGCCAGAGTTCCCAAGTAACTCCAAACAAGAACCCTGGGAAAATACAGGTTAGAAGACAAACAAATATTAAAATAAAGTAAGATAACCTTGTATCCACAGGTATACCGCCAATCGGAATAACCATCCTGTGGGGCCATTGAAGCATGTCCGTTACAATGGAATTCACAGTATCCTAACCCATTTAACAGAGAGAAACACAATGAGTCTAAAGAAAAATAACAACCAATCATAGAAATGATGGAAGTGAAAACCCTGAAATGATATTCAAAACTTACATCAATCATATCTGAAAGCCCAGGAATGGCAGTTAGGCTTCCACCAACAGCCTTCAGCGTATAGTCAATTCTAGGCTTTGGCTGAAGGAACATGCAAGCATCATCACATCATCACAAAACTAATTACCAAGGAGGCTTTATGTAACGCATCAATCATTTTCTTATGAAAATATAGTTAACAGGATACTCCCTAGCTGACAAGTCACCAAAAAGTAGAGTACAATCTTTACTTCCAAGTTCCACCATGGATGCATAGCATGCAATCCAACAACCAATAAACATTTTACAACTTTGAACCTCAAAGGATCAAACTGAAACTTCAACCAGCAAGGACAAGACTCAAAGCTCTCAAGTTTCAACTCACGTAACTGTCCCACTCTTAATCAGGCAATTAATCTCTTCAAAACGTATCTTGCTTCCCTCCATCACTAGGAATTAGACATCCATAGAAGAATAATTTACTTTTCTTCGTTTCATCACGTAGCACCACCATTCTACGAGCATTGCGGGCCATTGCATTGTATTATTTTGTCCTTCCAAAGCTTCTTTCTCTCCGGATGTTAATTCTTATTATCTCTCTTTTCTTATCCTCCAAAGAAGGAATTTAAAAAATGGGAGAAAATGTTGGGACCACTTTGAATCGCTCAATTTTTACCATTTTGGAACAGAAGAATTTCTGCTTAAAAATGTGCCTCCAAAATGTAAACTGCTAGGGTGCAAAGCCTTTCTGGTAACACTAGTTTGAGAAGCTTCAAGTCATATCTAGACAGCTTTCTGCACAACTCTAGGCTCACAGAAACGAATTGCATCTAGTCTTGGTTATTGAGTTGAGAACATAGTTGCCAATATCAAAACATAAGCGGAAACAGGACTATGAAATCGAGTCTTATAATATTCCATGAAATGAGACATGAAAGGTAATAAGAGATTGAATACAGGGCTTTTGTATGAAAATATATGAAGAACAAAAAATAGCAATACGAAGAATCAGAAAACAGTCATGACTCATGATCACTCAAAAAACTCAAGGACTGTTCGCTTTGGGTCTCTAAAACCAACCCCTCTCTACGCACGGTCTCCAATAAATTCTCTCTCCAATTATTACTCTCATTTCTCTATCTCTCTCTCCACTCATTACCCCGAAAACCTCCCTCAAAACCCAAGCCAAACAAAGTTGTAAACCTGGAGCTTACTAGCGCAATTGCATAGTGCTATTGAAAACTCCAAAGTGTGAGAATCATGCTCCCCAGGGAGCTTTTAAAACTTTTTCAAGAATTTCTGACAAGCTTCTTAAATTGTGTGAAAAGTTTCTACTCGTCTCAGGCAAGTCTATTAGAAATTTCCCAAATTCGATGATAAAGTTACCTTCTTTCTCGCAATGTGTTTAGAAGAATCTAGTTTTCCACCTTGAAGAGGGTTCCCGGGTAACTATGCGTGAGACCCGAACCATGCATTTCATCCATTGTAATGCACATTTGTGGTCAATGAAAAAATATCTAAATACTTGCAAGGATTTAGTTGCATGAGTTAGTTATTGCTTGGGTCCTATTCCTAAGCATAGTTTTTAGAGGAGTTAATAAAATTTCATGAAATATACGAGTACAACAATGAAAATATTTAACCCCTCACATGTAAATGCCATATGTCACTTTGCTTTAATGGCTTGGTGGCCATGTCTATGAATTTAATAGGACGCACATTTATATTACTCCCTCAGTCCCCGATTGTTGGTCCATTTTTCATAGTCTTTGTTATCCCACAAAGAATGTCCCTCTTGAAAAGTCAATGGCAAAAGTTGGTGATTTTACTCTTTTACCCTTTCCTTTTCAAATTCTTTATAGTAAAAAAGAAAAATAAGGGAAAGTTAAAAATATACCCTTTCCTTTTCAAGGGCAATAAGGGAAAGTTAAAAATATAAAAAGCACAAGGATGATGTCCTCTTAATAAGTTGAAATTCCCAAAATGACCAACAATTGGAGACGAGGGAGTAATATACATGTTGATGTATAATGATTGCTATTACTTAAGGGGGTTTTTCTTTTTCTTTTTTTTCTTTTTTTGGAGTAAATATTGCTATTACATAAGTTGGAAAGTACATGTAATCCAAAATAGAAAAAAAAAAAAAAAGGTACTCCAATAGGAAGGTAGTACGCATGTCCACTTAATTGGAATTCTTTCAGATGATTAATTATGCTTTCTAAAGATAAAGGGATAATGTGAGAGAGAGAGAGAGAGAGAGAGAGAGAGAGAGAGAGAGAGAGAGAGAGAGAGAGCGCAGAGAGAGAGGAGAGAACAGAGAAAAAGAGAAGGGGAGTACTCAGTTTAGGGAATTTGGCTTAAAGCTTTGTTCTCTTGAAAGGGTTGATCTCTTAAAGTTGTTGAGTAACTGGGTGATGCAGGAGTTTATGGAACTATAATATGGACTCTCAAATTTTGCGTGCTGAAATTACATGTTCAAAGCCGGAATTCCAATTTAATTGTTGAAATGTATGGTTAGGTGCAGAGAATTATTACAATAAGAGAATCATTTGCTTACAATATGTCTACTTGCTGAATTTTCATTATTCTAAATGAAGAAAATTACGATTGAAGTGCATTAGATCATGAGGCTCATTTGGGTTATGGTTCGAAACAAAATTATGAATCAAATTTGATCTTTAGCATGTGTGTTCATGCAGAGAATGTAAAATTTCAACTACTCATGTGCATCATAATGTGGCCAAGGCTAGGTTTGGAGAGGTTCACGCCAAGTTGCGCACTTTAGCTCCGCCTCCGCCTAGAAGTCAGGTTGAGGTCACTCTTAATTTGTGGTTGCGAAAAGTGATTATGAATTATATGGATTCGAAGGACAATATTGTTATATAGTTACTAAACGCTTGTACTCATTTAAATAACTGTGATTAAATTGGTTAGAATATTATGGACCGAGATAAATGCATTTTGTAATTAGCCTTGCTTGCTCTGCTCCTGGGCTAACACAGAGTGTACGCCCTAGTTGTAGGCTTATATATTAGCTCGCATATGACCCTTGACTCTGCCACAGTGTTTGAAAGCTTTAGGCGTGCCAAGGCGCCATGGTTCCCTGGAGCCTAGGCTCGAGGCGTAGCTCAAGTTACAGAAAACATGTAGAATACTAACATAATCAAATCCTTCTAACGTTCCAAATCATTCAACATAACAGAATCAAAAAAGGAAAAACAGCCAACAATCTAGAAAAATCTGGCTCGAAAATAAAAAATCATAGTGTAAGAGGAAAAAGATGGAGAAGAAGAAGATAGCAGATGTAAAGTTGAGGTTCATGAACCCAACTTTTCTGGCATAAAAAAGCCCATTATCGACTTTTCTTTGTTCAATTATGCAAAATCAAATATATCATACAACTTTTTGGATGCTACACTTATTAATATTCCTTGTAGTAAGCAAGCAGAATAGGAACACGATAGGTAAAGAAATAGGGATGTTATCTATGACGTTAAGTTCAAACTCAACATGTGCATGAAATATCTACTCCCCAAGAGAAACTTATCCACCCTTCCATAACTTCAAATAAGAAAAAACTCGTTAAGATAATAACCCACCTGAAAGTTTATCTAAACATATCTTGTGCAATGATGTTACAGATGTGTAGCAAATTTGAAATTTCTGTCCTGCTTTATAATACTTGTTCCTCTTGTTAGGACAGAGATTTAGAATCAACAAAATAACACATAATACATAGATCATCTGCAATAATTTACCAAGATATGTAAACGCCAATTTCTTTCCAAAACAAAAGGCAACAAGAAGTAAAATGGACCACAATCCTAATGTAAATGATAAGCACATCCAAATATCCTATTCGCATACCTCAGCGAGTAGAGCAACAACAACAGCAGATATGCAGGGAATCTCTTCAGCTAGTTGAAAGATAACACGAATAACTGTGAAAACTTGAAGATCCTTCAACTAAAACCAAAACAAAAAGGACAACACTCGATCAATTTCTCCACTATAATGTTATAAGAGAATAATACTAATCAAAAAGTACTCAACACTCACTAACTCCAATAAGACAGGTTTATACACCAACCTGAATGGGTATTGAAGCAACCATTGCAGCTTCAACACCTAAAATGATGCTTGGTTCACCACCCCATCGGAAGTCAATGTCCATTGTGATTTGACCTTTCTTAAGGCTTTGCACACGGATACCTGCATTTATAGATTTATTAACCACATTGCCTCTCATTGGCCTGAGAGTGAATAGATATAACCTATAGGGTTGGTTTCTTATCCTTTATTCTTTGAAATTATCACACATGGTCATGGTCTCACTAACTCCAGAGAACAGTTAATCATTCTTGGCATATGTTATTGTTTGCCTAAATGTTGACTTGATATAACCTCGTTTTCTTAAAAGCAAAAGGGAAAACGGGCTATATGCAGCTCAACCAAGAACTAAACTGATGGAATCAACCAAGTACATGTCATGGAAAGGGGGGGGGGGGGGAAGGCAGCTACAGGGGTCACACCAATGCTTCTAATAATTTGAACCATAATGGGAAGATATAGACCTCTGGTTTTGGACGAAAATGGTTCTGATAGCTTGGCTAGGAGTTGTATAGTTGGCAGGGTGGCAGGGGTCAAAACAGAGGCTCAAGGCTTGGTCGTTAGCCCCTTTTTGCTTGATGTGGATACTTTGGGGAGCACAATAAGAGCACTCTCACGGAGAGGAGGAGCCATTTATAGGCTCAAAAGTAGGTTTTGATTGTTTTGCTAAGTTGGCTTCTGGGAAGGTGATGTGTAATCATGATTCCTTCATAGATTTTGTAGATTCTCTTCATTTAGTAAGAAGCCTTGGCCTTTTACTCCCTTCGTCCTAAATTGCTCAACCTTTTTGGGTAACCATGTGTTTTGGGTAACCATGTGTTTTGCATGCAAAAAATAATGTACTAGCATGATTTTTTTTTTCAAAAAAGTTTACACCAATTTAAAGAATTTATTGAAAAGAAAAAATTGGTGTAAAACTCTCAACAATACATTATTTTTTCCATGCAAAATGCGCAATTACCCAAAAAGGTCGAGCAATTTGGGACTGAGGGAGTATATGTTATAGGTCGTAACCTTTTCGTATACCAGCAGCATCCCATTCTATGCTCCATAATGCAAGTTCACTCAGCAAACCAAAGAAAATGTGCATCAAAGGAGAGTTACAAGTAGACTTGTAAACAATGAAGAACTGTTTGCCACAGTACTCTGTAGGCATTATATGCAGACGAAACAAAAATGGCGCCCAATTCTCTCTGCAAATAAGTTGAGAGAAGCATTATACAGACCAACCTTGATACTCTACGCGCCTTGTATGTAGATCCAATAACTAACAGAACGTTTATTAGATATTTCAAAGGTGGTTACTCCACCACATTCAATTGTATCTAAATTGTTGGGTAAGATATCTTCAGCATCATGGAATTCATGCAAAAACTCCACAAGGATAACAGCCTATAGTTTCCAACATATGACTTCTCTAAGAACACTTCACATGGCTAGATTCTAATACCAAATTAAATTCTATCCAACCCCAACATTAGAAAAAGAGAGCCTAAGGTAAACAAGCAGAATTGATGACCGTTCTTGGACCAAATACCAAAAATAAAATAACAAGTGCAAAATTAAGCTCTAACTAGGGATCATACCTTCAATTTTAGGTGCCACATTTCCAAGAGACAATTTGCTAAACTTCAGCTTAGTAATTCCAGGAGGTCGATATTGTTCTAATAGAGGTTCAACAGATTCTTTTATTACCAACGTTGCTGCCTGAAAATAAATGCAACCATCAAAATTAGGATGAGAAGAAGCAGCAGCACAGCTGCCAGTAAAAACAGACATCGCAATTAGCATCATGAAGCAAGCATTACAATGAAATAATCAGATAACATGATTTAAGTCTTCCATGCATTCCTGTACTTTCCAGACCGATGGGGCTCAAATCTCGACAGATATGGTGTTGACACCAGGGCAAGCTCTGAAAGATCAACACACTACTGAGCTCTTTAATAACGTCATTCAGCGCCTAAAACTGAATGTAATCGGTGAAAACAAATAATGTTCAATCTATATTACCAATACTATAAAATACAAAACCAGTTAATGTGAAATATTCATAATATGTTGGATTTCAAACCGTTATTGCCCGTTCAACTGTTACAGTGTCTTGGTGTCACCCCAGTGACCCCACTACATGCCACCAATGTCACCCCAACCGAAGTCACTCCACTATGCTGCCACCACTACACCTCCATCTAACTGTTGCTAAAGGCCTAGAGGAAATGAACAACAGCTTTTACCTTCATGATGATAGCACAGGAGACAAAAGAACAATACTGAGGCACTTATATCTTAGTCGTAAATACCAGTGTGCGTGTGGGACAGTGGGGAAGCAGTGCAGTAACAAAGGTAATAAAGCTAATCAAACTTCACAAGGAGCCCATTGTCTTGTATGTCTCTAGAGCAACAGAAAACAGTATGCAGCTAATTATTCACCAATATAGAGAGATGATGCAGAAAACAAGTTAGGAAGCTTACATCTGCAACAAATGGCCACAGTTTGTTCAATTGTTTGTTCAGCCATTTCACCTGAAAGAGGAAGTTGAGTGAAAAACATCGAAAATCACAATGTCAAGGAACCAATAATTCCATGAGTGAGTAGTTAATATTTTTCACTTGCATGTTATCAACTACTCAACAATATAAAACAAAACAAGAAAAAGATTAAACAAGCTGTCATCTTGACTTGCTCTTCTTGAAACCAATTTTGAATCTCACCATATTTTCTTCAGGTGATGATATGGCCATTGAGATAGTTATTTGTAGTAAGATATCTCAGACGGATATGAACATTACAATCTCAATTCTCAAAATATAAAATATATATAAAAGATGTCAACCGTTTTGGTGTGGTATGGCACCGTATGGATGTTGTGGTACGGTATTGCATGCCAGCCACTCCAATTATGTCGTTCGCTTCCCTTCTTTTTTTAGAATCATGACAGTATTCATCAAGAACTTGTAAGAGTGTGCTTACCTCAAGAGTTATTAGAAACAAAGTTTAATCTCCTCCCACAAGAAGATATAAGTACACACATGCACACAGACTCTCAGACAAAAGAATTCTTTTTACTTAGCAGGAATGCTGCGAGGAAAGTCCATCCATAATAAGGAGATAAAACCAAAGTCAAAGAAGGGTTGGAAACAATGTAACCACAATCTTCGATAAATAAAATGGAAACCTTGAAGATGACCACCTAGCAATGGATACATAGTTGCCAAGGGAAGATTAAGTGTCCCTTATTTTATGATAAGACAGGAACTCCATCTTGCTACTCGCCTACTCCAGTCTGCCTCTGCTAGTTGTGTCTATAGCAAACTAATATAACAGGATTGTATGTCCTTTATTCCAGCTTCTTTTGTTTTTGTCTTTGCTACTGCTCACAAAAACAGCAATACTCTTACTATTTCTCTAGTACTTCTGACAGAGGTATTATCTAAATCCTAAAACTCGTTATTTTCGGCAAATTATTAACTTTTAGCCTTCAAGTTCCAAAATACTACGAGTTGGCTGCATTTCAGATGCAATCTAAACACTATTAAAAGCAGGCTAAACTAGAAATTTTTTACTTTGACCAGTAATATCCCAATTATTAAAGCATAACACTAATGGTGGCCAAACCAAAATGCGGCCACATGTTGCACAAAAAAATGTTAGAACAAAGGGAAAAGCAGTAATTTATAAGTAGAGAGCACCCCAACCTGTTCATAAACAGGAAAAGAAATCCACTCGGGAAAATTGTCTCCGCAAATTTTCTTCAAATCATCTCTGCCAAGGGACCCAAGAAGTTTAATGTCGACAGCCTGTTAGACAAACGAAAAAACCAGTGGGGTTCAAGGATAAGCATAATATTTGAACAGTAGCATTATTCACCAATTAAGCACTAATTAAAATGGTGGGGGTGGGGGTGGGGGTGGGGGGGAGGGGGAAAGAGCATTAATCCCAGCTTAGTTACACCCAAACCTTCCTGTATAAAAATTATCACCTACATTTAATCAAGTATTCACAAAAGTAACTGAGTAACCTAATTCTGATGAAGTTTATGTAGGAAGATAAACCTATATAACCTCTCTTGTATTTCATTATTCTGATGCAGGAAATTCTTCTTTGCTATTTGCATACCCACTGAACTTGTATACTGACTCACATTGGATATTCCAGTCAATGAGTATGGAGTCGGACCTTTTCCAAGATAGGGCCAAAACCCTTTAACAGTTAAGGGAAAACTTCCACCATCCGTAAAAATAGAGATTTTTTTACAGAATCTAATCCTTTAAGCCTCTTGTATTTCTATGCCTCTCTTGATTTGATATGCCTTTCAGTGGGTTACTCTTTCTCTTCTTGTAAGCCTGGTGAATCTGTCTTGAGCTTTAATGTACCCTTGTTTCCCAAAAATTAACAGGCGGCCATTGGTTCGTTTAAAATCAGCTTAATAACCTTTTAGGGTTATGGGTTTGAGCAAGACCATTGTTATTTCGTGCATACTAAGCCAAAAAGTATGCATGCATTAGTGTACTGTTTAGAGATTAGTCCCACACTTCTTCGGTATGGAATGGGAGATTACTTAATAACATGAGGGACCTCTCTGCTCATAGCCAATAGGTTTTGAGTTGGATATAAAGTTTCCACATGGTATCAAAGGGGGCCCATTCCATCCTAAATTAAGATTTGAGAAAGCCCACACTCCACGAAGACCGACCCCAAAAAGGCTGCACGAAGATAGACCCAAAAAAGTGGCTACACATGGTAGACCTAAATGTGGCTGCACTTGAAACGGGCTGTTAGAGATCAGTCCCACATTGCTTGGGTATGGAATGGGAGATCACTTACTAATAACATGAGGGACCTCTCCAATCATTGCCAATTGATTTTGAGTTGGATATAAAGCTTCCACAGTACCAAACTACTCCTCCACCGCCAATGGATGCTAAACTTGGTGAAGTTAAATTAACTCGCGGAAACTAGCAATTGTCACAATTTCAAAACCTTCTAATTGGATTTGCTCATGCTTCCCACAAACATTGCCAATTCAAACTGGCTGAACAACTATGATAACAATCACAACAACAACGCTTGTTACCCATAAGACTGACAGTAAATACAGCCATGTTAACCCGACTTTCGAGTAGATAGTGAACCTACAATCAAAACTGGAACAAAATTTGACAAGTGCAGGATCATTTCTCACTACGCATAAAGACTGACAGCAAGTAAGGCCCTAGTCCCCTCAAAATTTTAATCAGCTAGCCAAACCTAGAATCACAAATGCAACAAAATTCCACAATCAAATGACCAAAGCCACACTGAATGAACACTTATCTATCTACCTTTGCGATGCGTTTGTTGCTTCTGTATCTCATCATGTGATGCCAACCCGCCATTAACGCGATCCCGACCACCGTCCCCATTAGAATCCCCGAAATCAACCCCATTCTGTTTGATTTCGGACCGATTTTTCCTAATCAACACAGAAATGAAAAACCCAATTCAACGTGAAAATAATCAAGACATACAGACGGAGACAAAAACCTACACTGATTTCTTAGAACAAAAAGAGACTTCCGATCCACGGGAATACCTCACACGTCTCTCTTAACTCTTTCTGCCTCAATATGTAATGTATGATAGTCTTATGTTTATGTATATTCCCCTCTAAACGTTATTCAAGCGTTTCTATTTTGTAATAATAAAAATAAAAATAAAAACACAGGTAGAGAGAGAGAGAACTTACAGTGAGATTTTGAAGAACAAGAGGAGAGAGAGAATACAGTGAAGCCAAGAAAATCAAACGGATTTCAGATCTACGAGTCCTCTCACTCTTGTTTCTCTCACACTTTCCCTCGCTCAACTGTCGTTCTTCGAGTATACAGATAGATAACGGAAATCTCTTTCTGTATGACTGTATCTATCTGTACATCTTTCCCTTGTCTCTCTCTCTCTCTCTCTCTCTCTCTCTCTCTAAGCGTAACTCATGCGTTTTCTCTGTCTAAACGTCTCCATCGTCGACGTGTTATTGGCATTCCCTCCCTCCACAGGATGGTTATTAAAGACGGCAATTTAAAGACATGTAGGCCATAACACTATTGATTATACAACAACAACAACAACAAATACATTGAATTGAATTTCCATATTTAAATGGAATGGATCACTTTTTCATCTGTCCGTTTCTCAATTCGAAAAAGTGGTTTTGCAGTAGAGAGAAACTTACTCGGGAGTCCAGTAAAAAGAATTTTTAGAAAAAGAAGATTTTTTAAGTTTAAATATAATGAAAATAAAAAATATTTTTTAAATTTTTTTACACCCGTTTAAAAGATCTCGATGAGATCTATCAAATAAGATTCATATTAGTAGAAAAATTATTTGCGTAAACACATAATTTTTGAACTTGAAAAACCTTCTTTTTCAAAAAAGAACTTTAACAAAGAAACTGGAACACCCTCTGAATAACTTATTTAGGCTCCGTTTCAGAAACCTTCTTAAAAAATAAGCAGTTTATTTTACATTTTCAAACGCAAAAATAATATAAATGAAAAATAATTTTTAATTTTTTTTGCACCGTGTTAAAGATCTTGATGAGATCTATTAAACAAGATCCATATTGGTAGGAAAATTATTTGCGTAAACATATTATTTTTGAGCTTGAAATTGCCTTCTTAAAAAATAGGAAAAATTTCAAAAAAGCCCTTGAACTTTCTGACAACTTGCAAAAAAACACCTGAACTTAGCATTCCGTTAGCAATTAAGCCCCTGCCGTCAAATTCCGTCTAGTCCTAACGGATGGAGCTAACGGAAGACATTAACTTTTTATTTTTTTTTACTTTTTACATTCAAAAATTACTTTTAACTCTTTCTTTTTTTATTGGTAAATAAATATGCAATAAAGTTCTTTTTTTCTTATTATTTATCAAAAATTACTTTAACCCTATTTTTTATTTTCAAATTTTACCTCCCCCCTCCCCCCCCCATTTTTTCCTTATTAGAATCGACTCAACACCTCCAATTAACCCCACAACCAACCGCCAAAGCCTTAGCCACAATTTCAAAAATTCAAAAGTTCTTTTAACCTCCTCTTTGTAACATTTTCTTTTTTTTACTACTTTTACTTCCAACAATTACTTTTAATTCATTCTTTTTTTAGTCATAAATAAATATGCAATAAAGTTCTTTTTTTCTTACTCTTTTTCAAAAATTGTTCACCCCCATTTTTTAACTATTTACGAAAATTATTTTAACACCCCCCTGCTTCCCCGCACCCCGCCCCGTTTTTTTATTGTAACTTTCAAATTTAACCCCACAACCAACTGATAGAGGAATTTTGGGTTTCTCCAAACTGATCAGTGGAGAGAAGAGGGGGAGGATTTTCATCAGTGGAGAGAGAGAGAGAGAGAGAGAGAGAGAGAGTATTTGAAAGTAAAAATGGGTCTTAAAGTTATTATTATAAATTGTAAAGATTAGAGTTAAAGTAATTTTTGATAAATAGTAAGAAAAAAACTTTATATCATATTTATTTACTACAAAAAATAAAGAGTAAAAACAAGAATGCTAAAAAAAATGAGGTTAAAAGAAATTTTGAATTTCTGAAATTAGAGCTAGAACTTTGGCAGTTGATTGGTGAAGTGGGGTCAAAGTTCTAAAAAAAAAGAGGGAGAGAGAGAGAGAAGGGAAAAGGTAAAATTTGAAAGTAACAAAAAAAATGGTGGTTAAATTTATTTTTGTAATTAAATAGTAAAAAATAGAGTTAAAGTAATTTTTGATAAATAGTAAGAAAAAAAAACTTTATTGCATATTTATTTAGCAATAAAAAAGAAAGAGTTAAAAGTAATTTTTGAATGTAAAAAGTAAAAAAAAATAAAAAGTTAATGTCTTCCGTTAGCTCCATCCGTTAGGACTAGACGGAATTGGACGGCAGGGGCCTAATTGCTAACGGAATGCTAAGTTTAGGTGTTTTTTTTGTCAATAATGAAAGTCCAGGTGTTTTTTTGCAAGTTGTCAGAAAGTTCAGAGGTTTTTTTGAAATTTTTTCTAAAAAATAAGTACTTATTTTACGTTTCGGAACGGGGTCATTGCTCTACACAATCTCAACTGTCAAAAGTGTATTGAAATATTCAGATTAAAAAAATCTATTAACAGTAATAGAATAGATTGTTTTTAATCTGAATCGTCCAAAACGCTTTTGAATGGCCGAAATTAAACGCCGTAAACTTTATTCACAGCTCCTCTGTGAATAAGATTTTTTCTTTGCCGTAATACCCCTCATCTTGAGCATAATGGTATTGAGGCCCCATTTCACTTTCCAAAAAAAGTACTTAAAAAAACAAGAATTTATTTTCAAGCTTAAAAATAATAGACTCACGAAAATAATTTTTTGCAGGGTTTGATATATCTCATCGAAATCTATCAAATAAGATCCATATTACATTTTTTTTTCTTCAGTTAGCCTATTATTTTTAAACTTGAAAATTGTAAATAAATAGTTATTTTTTAAAGAAGGAAACTGGAACGGGGCCTGATTCTCGGTTTTGAAAGTTTTTCATATGTGGATAACTTCCTTTCGGGGACGGCTCAAGTGACAGAGGCGGCTCTATGTACACTCTTCCATGGTCAACTGAACACCCAAACAATTTTTTTTTGCTTAGGGTACATGTAAGAATTATGAGTTAGTCTTTCTTTGAACACACAACGTAAACATCAATGAACACCGAATTTTAAAAGTCTTAAACTCCTAACCCAAAAAGAATTGAACACCTAATCCAAAATTAATTGAACACTCAATCACAACCCAATTATAGTCCATTTATCTAGATAATTCATATTTGAACACCTAACACATTACCTCAAATAAAACTCATAATCATAATTAAAAAAATCATAAAAAGAAAGTGAAAAGAATAATTTATTGGTGTAAGTATTATGTTGTGCAATTTCTCTCCATCTTTATTGTCGATGGTCTAAATAAATTAATTTTGCATTCATGACAATAACTACTTTATTTTTTTAATTAGCTTATGAAAATACTGACAAAGCTTTAAAAAAATCCAACTACATCGCAAATCATGTTAACTTGAATAAATATTCTTTCGAATTTAAGACTACGATAGAAAATTTCATCATGTTATTCTAAAGAACAACATATTTTTTAGAAGATTAACCCTGTAACGCCTCTAATTTTGGAAACGTTAAATAAGAAATTTCATTGAAAAACTAAATAGGAAATTTTACATCATAATCCCCATGATTACACAAAAGGAGGGAAACTAAGTTTCCTATCTATAGCTCCGCTTGTTCTTCCATCCTAGCCAGCTCCTCGGCTCTGAAAGCTTCCAAAGTGTAGAGTTCTCCATGTTCGTCTATAAGGTCTAACACATTATACCAGCATTGCCCCTAGTATAATATGTTAGGGTCACCAAAAGGTAACACCATGAGCTACAGGAGCTCAATAGAATAATCCTACCCACTAACCCTTAACTTACCAATGGTAAGTCAAAAGTTAACGATTTCCACATAGTACATGCATATTTGACAAAACAGTTAACAATGACACATTCACATTCACTATTCACTATCGTTGGTGTCCATGATTTTCGAGTTTCTTCTACACGTCATTTCGTAGACCGTGTCATTGGTTTCACCTTTCATTAATCAACATTTTCAAAATCGTCATTTTACACACCCAACCTCGGTTCCGTCATTCCGGTCTCCCGAGTATCCTCACAATGGTCCTGCAGCACCGGGTTTCCATTGGCACACAAAACTTTGCATTGGCTCCTCTCCGCGAATAACCAAGCCATACACCCAACCTCGATTCCGCCGTTCCGGTCTTTCGAGTATCCTCACAATGATTTCGTCGCACCGAATTCCCATTGGCGCACACACACACCACACAATGGGCTACCACATCCGGCCACATTGCGGTTTTCAAAACATTTCTCGTTTTCAAAATACGTTTTTTCATTAACCACACCCTAGGTGTCACATTTCTACTTTCTCAATTTTCTGTGTCTCGTTCTCATGCAATGACTCCGCAGTAGGACTTTTCATATACGTAATCATAAATCATTCATCGAAATCTTGAAACTAAACTAGCAAGATCATCCAACTGTATATTACAAATCATGCTCAAATTATCACTTAAAGCATAACGCCACATGTACGGAAGCCTTTGGAGTAAAAATTACTTATGCTTTACAACAAGACAAGTAATACAAGCAATTCATGTATACATGCTCATAACCATCCTAAAGATCAAAATACGAATACTTCTATTCAACGATAAAGTCTTATCTTTTAAAAGTCATTCTTTCTTTCCTTGTGAGAAGT
Organism: Rhododendron vialii; assembly: GCF_030253575.1. NCBI lineage: Eukaryota > Viridiplantae > Streptophyta > Magnoliopsida > Ericales > Ericaceae > Rhododendron > Rhododendron vialii. The sequence continues at coordinate 23,081,943 of NC_080557.1, read as the reverse complement.
TCAAAACAACATATGTTTATTAGAGTAAAAGTCAATTATTCCAACATACTCATACTTCCATTAGCGAAAATAAGTTATTAATTGTCATGCATTTCAAACCTTATAGGTGATAGATAACCTTATATACTTAAAGAAAATGATTAGGGATATTATAGTTAGAGATAATGAGGACGGAAAATCTACCTTTTTTCTTGGCGATAGAGCGGCTACGGAAGGTAAGTTGGCTATCGGACGGAGTAACTTCCTACGGTGATCTTACGATAGCTTCGAAAGAGAAAAGTTTCTCTCGAAACTAGTTCTTGACAAAAACTACTAACTTTCGGAATCGAAAGGGTGCTAGAGTGGCGGCTTAGGATGTGTTTCTTGAAGAAATACAAGAAGAACCCAAGAACAAAGAAGAACAAGTAAGAACACAAGGATTTCTTAGAGAGAGAAGTTGAAGGATGAAAGGGTGAGTTGAATGGTGAGAATGTGGTGCTATTTATAGCCAAAATTTGGCTCCCTCTCTTCCCCCCATGGCCGGCCTCCCTCTCTCTCTTTTTCCCTCATTTTTTTGCTCTAATGAATTGTCAAATCAAGCATGTCATGCCTTCCTCACTTGTCTTTTCCATTTTAGGCCATACCTTAGGTCATCATGAAGGGTTTTATGGCTTGTCATGTCCTAGGATGTGTTAACTTGTAAGAAAGAACAAAATAATAGGCTAGGGTCATGCTTAAAGTAGTCTAAAATGGGTTGTCGAATAGTATATAGGCTTAAGGCTAAATGGTAGCTTGTGAAAGTGAACAAAACACATGCACACACTCCACCTCTCCCTCTCCCTCTCGGCCTCTCTCTCTCTCCCCCTCTCGGCCATTCTCTCTTTCTCTCTCTCTCTCTTGCATTATGTACACACACACACACACACACACACACACACACACATATATATATATATATATATATATATATATATATATATACACCTATGTATAAGTACACTAAAGCACTAAATAGTCCTATTAGGTCTATGGAAGAGGAGGTGATGAGTGGTAAAGCTTTTAATGACAAGAACATTGTCCAATGGTTAACACTTTTCCTAGAAAGTGTATATATGTACATATAAACATATATAGGCATGCTTATAATAGGCTATGAGGTGTATATAAGCACATATATGTACTTAGAGAATCTAGAAAAGTAACTTTGGTGAGCAATTTAGGTTTAAGGCTATGAGGTGTATATAAAGTTGCTTCTTTTTGAAGCAAAATGATGACTTCCTTTGGTATGACTTGTCTTGTCAAGTCAATGCATTCATTGGCAATTTCTAATATCTATTATCCAAGAGGTAAAATTTTCCCTAACATTTATTTTCCAATGAACAAAGGGGAAAATGATGATAGGTATGGCTTTGATATGACTAATCATGAAGTATAATGATTACTTCATAGGATCCAAGGGTTCAATTAGGGTTTGTATAGGTTCACAAGGCTTAAAGATGGTCAAAAAGGTTCATCTAAGGTTAGGAAATCGTAACTAGGTGAATTGGTAGTTCGGTTCCTCCAACTAATCGGTTGAAAACTAATTCTACTTGTCATGTAGGATTTTTAGTCACGAAATATAATTTTAAAGGGCTTAAATCTAATTATAACGGATTATAGGGATTAAAAGAAATTTTTAAAAGTAATACCAAGTAATTAAAAAAAATTCCAATATATAACGAAATTTTTATTCATTAAAATTCCGAGTCGTTACAAACCCTAACATACTCGCTACAATTTCTTTCAAAAGGATTTTAGTAGATTAATACGCTAGTCAGACGTTGACACAAAATATAAAACTCATCTAAGACAACTATAAAATTTTACGCCCTCTATTCTCAAAACATTGTCTACTACGGAATACAATAACTTTCAAAAAATTTAAATTTTTGTTAAAAAAATAGTATATATTTTTAATTTCTCATTTCGCCGCGTAGTTAATTTTTTTAGAGTAGAAGTTATGTCTTTTGACCGTACTATTTATATAACTATACGAGATCTTGTATATATATTATTGGTTAATATATCAACTAGTAGAGTTAAGGTAATTTCTGAACACCCTACCATAAATTCCTGGAGTAGCCACTGTCAAGTGACAAAATATTTACCCACAGCTTTTGGCACAAAAGGTAAAAAATTTGTGTGCGAGCGATTTTAGAGTCCCACGCAAATAATCAAAATCGTTGAATAGCTGTGTCAACAGTTGTTCCAAATATTGTGTCCCAAAACTGCCCATTCTCTATTCTTGCACAAAGGTGACCATTTGCAAAAAAAGAATTGAGGTAGTTGACCCTCCCACACCGGTTTCCAATCCATCTGTTAAACAAAAGTTGAGAAAATAACAAAATAAGCCCTTCGTTCTACTATTTGAGTATTTGTCTATTTATATAATTGTATCATTAATTAGATTAAAAAGTAAAATGAAATTACACATTATTATCATTGTTATAAGAACCTTTGACCAAAATAGCTTCGTTGGAATGGAATTTAAAATTTGATTTTTTTTTATCGACAAAAGTAACATTTTAATAAGAAAAAGAGGAAAGAAAAATCCAACCAAGGGTTGGAAATTACAAACACCATAGGGGCCAAGTCCGAGACACCTAAAAGCCTAAAAAACCCAGATATTACAAATAAAGCCCAACACCCGAAGGTCTGAGAGCCCAAATATTACAATTAAGCACAAAAAAAAAACCTAACCTGTAACACCCCGATTTTTGGAAATAAAATCGGAGGCATTAAAACTTGATATCAGAGCCTTAGGTTCAACCCCTCGGCCATGGGTAGATTGCCTTCTGAGAGCGTAAACCTGAGTTGTTGATTATTACTTATGTTATTCTATAATATGTCACTTTAAGTCTAACCTATATACTGCTTGATTGTCGTCCTACCCAAACTTCGAGAACGTACCGTGAGATAACATAGGCTTTACGTGTTTGACTCATATGTGACATGTTTCTTGTTTCATTATTGGTATAGTGTAATATTTGTAGAAAACCCCCCCTAAAATTTATTATTTTATATACCCAAGATGGTGGAAACACGTGAGGAATCTGGAAGCAACGGCCAACAGAATGAGCAATCATAAGAACCACTCATCACCAACGCCCTTGACAATGTTGCACAAATCCTCCAAACCCTAGCCACTAACCCACCCGTGTAGCAACCAAGGACCCAAAATCGCGCTTACTTCCTTTCTGAATTTAGGAAGCAAAGACCCCCAACCTTCCAAGGGACACTTGACCCTCTTGTCGCCAACCACTGGATCCAACAAATTAAGAAGATGTTGGATGCTCTGGGAGTCTAGCAAAGTGCTGACCAGATAGCTCTGGCCACTTACCAATTTGAAAGAGAGGCGGATTATTGGTGGGAAGCCACCAAAACTACTATCAACCTTGCCACACTTACGTGGGCTTAATTCGAGGCTATCTTTTTGAAAAAGTACTTTCCAGCCCCTATGAAAGATGAAATGACACAAAAATTCATGTCCTTGCGTAAGGGGAACATGATAGTGACTCAATACATGTCCCGATTCGACGAACTGTCACGCTTCGCCATAGAGTACATACCAACCGAATCGCTAAGGCTAGAAAATTCGAATGGGGAATGGACCATGCACTCAGAGAAAAAGGTAGTTGGATTGCGACTCCCAACTTATGCACAGGTGGTGCAGGCCACTTTGATTAACGAAAGAGAACTCAACAACTATTATAAGACTAGGAATGCAAAAAGGGCCACTCCACAACAAGGAGGACCTATTTGAAATAACAACCAAGGGTATGTTGCTCCAAAACCCTATTCTTAGAACAACCCTCGTCCACAACAACACAGCCAACCCTGGAGAAACCCTAATCCCAATCCCAACTCTAACCCAAACCAAGGGCAATTTCAGTTACAGAATCAGTACCAACCTCAAACCCAAAACCTTAGATGCTTCCATTGCAACTAGGAGGGTCACTTTCGGAGTAAATGCCCTCAACTTGTTGCATCTGGAAGCTCTGGATATGGAGGACGGAATTAGTACCAAAACAAACCAACTGGGTTTAGCAACCAATTCAAAGGTCAGAATCAACCCCGTATTGGCTGGAACCAACAACAGTCTCGCCCACCTCAGAGCACGAATCAAAGGGACAGATCTAGTCCAATGCAAGAAGGGTGTTTGCACTACAGGAAACGGAAGAGGAGATGGACCCTTCAGTAATTCAAGGTACCCTCATTTTTTATACCACATGCGTATAAACATTATTTAATTCCAGAGTTTCGCACTCATTCATATCTGCCACATGTGTATCTGCACTAGGATTAGAAACTGAACCCCTAAAGACGACTATGCATGTGACCTCACCATTAGGGGGTAAGATTTTAGTTGTACTAATCTGTAAAGGGTGCGAACTGGAAGTATCGGATTTGCGGTTAACATGCAACTTACGAGTAATCGAAATGACGGACTTTGACATCATACTCGGGATGGACTGGCTGACTGCACATCGAGCTATCATAGACTGTCATCGAAAGATGGTGACAGCTTTTTCGCCAGATGGAACGTGTTTCAAGTTTAAGGGAGATAAATAAGACCCATCTACACCCAACGCGCACAAAACGAAGTGGCATAGAAAGCTTTTCGGATGGTTAGCGAGCCTTATGTTGGAAGAAATGGATTGATTGGAGTTGGGCCTTCCTCACATCATTTGCGAATACGAGGACGTGTTTCCCGAGGAATTACCAGGATTACCGCCGCCAAGGGAAATGGATTTCACCATCAAGTTACAGCCCGGTATGGCCCCAATTTCTATGGCCCTGTATCGGATGGCTCCAGCAGAGTTACAAGAGTTGAAAACACAGCTTCAAGAACTCTTAGAAAAGGGTTTTATCCGACCCAGTACTTCACCATGAGGAGCCCTTGCCCTATTTGTCAAGAAGAAAGAGGGAACACTCCGACTTTGTATCAACTACCATCAACTCAACAAGGTCACAATCAAGAACCGATACCCACTAGCGAGAATAGATGACTTGTTCGACCAACTGAGAGGGTCGACTTGTTTCTCGAAGATTGATCTAAGGTCTAGATATCACCAATTGCGAATTCGAGATTGTGATATACCTAAGACGGCGTTCCGCACACGTTACGGACATTACGAGTTCGTAGTCATGCCGTTCGGTCTAACCAATGCTCTTGCAGTTTTCATGTGTCTGATGAACTAGATTTTCACGTTGTACTTGGACAAATTTGTGGTAGTGTTCATCAATTACATCCTTGTATACTCTCCAACGGAGAAAGAACACAAAGACCACTTGAGAATTGTCCTGCAAGTACTTAGAGACAATTATTTGTATGCAAAGGCCAGCAATTGCGAATTTTGGATGAAAGAAGTCAAATTCCTTGGACACGTGGTGTCAGATAAAGGAATTTCAGTCAACAACATGAAGGTAGAAGCGATCATGGACTGGAAAAGACTTTCTACGGTGTGTTCGTGATTAGAAGTTTCTTAGGATTAGCCGGTTATTACAGAAGATTCATTCAAGATTTCTCCATCTTGGTAAAACCATTGACGCGACTAACCCAAAAAAGGGTTAAGTTCGAATGGAACGAAGCATGTGAGAAGTCGTTCTAAGAACTTAAGAGGAGATTAACCAGCGCACCTATATTGATCATTCCCGAACGAGACGTAGGGTATACAGTGTATTGCGACGCATCCAAAGATGGATTGGGAGTTGTACTCATGTAAAATGAAAAATTCGTTGCTTACGGATCTCGACAATTGAGGCCGCATGAAAGGAACTATCCAACTCACGATTTGGATCCGGCAGCAGTAGTATTCGCCCTAAAGTTTTGGCGACATTATCTATACGGAGAGCAGTTCAAGGTGTTCACAGACCACAAGAGTTTGAAATACTTGTTTACTCAAAAGGAGCTAAACATGAGGCAAAGGAGATGGATGGAATACTTGGAGGATTACAACTTCACGATGTCCTATCATCCAGGAAAGGCGAACGTAGTCACTGATGCGCCGAGTCGCAAGAACCAAGGACAAGTGACTAGTTTAGCTATGAGAAAATGGAAGATGATGGAAGACCTTAACGGATTTAAGCTGCAGCCAACCGTAGAAGGCGCCAACGCTTGTCTTTTCGCCATGGTCGCAACCTCAGCCTTACACCGAGAAATTCTTTTAGCCCAAACCTTTGAACAAGAATGTGATTTCATCAGATACCAACTCTCAATTGGAAAAGCAACAGCCAGGTGGGAAATCCACGCTGACAAGAGCTTTCGTTTCCAAGGAAGAATTTTTGTACCAAACATCAGTACCCTCCGGGAAGCAGTACTTAAGGAATTCCACCATTCCAATTTCGCCGTCCACCCAGAGAGCACCAAGATATACCAAGACCTCCGCCGATAATACTAGTGGGCTGGAATCAAGAAGGACGTGGCCAAATACGTTTCAACATGCCTCACCTGCCAACAAGTAAAAGCGGAACATCAGAAGCCCGGTGGGACCCTACAACCCTTGCCTATACCTGGATGGAAGTGGGAACATATCACCATGGATTTTGTGATAGGACTGCCTAAGTCTCCGCAATCAAACACCGCCATTTGGGTGATAGTCGACCATTTGACTAAATCCGCCCACTTCTTACCAATCTGGATGACGGACTCAATGGACACTCTCAGCAGACTCTTCATTCGAGAAATCGTGCGGTTACACGGTGTACTCGTATCCATCGTATGTGATCGTGATTCACGATTCTATCGAACTTTTAAAATAGCCTACAGAAGGCATTAGGAACCGATCTTCGTCTCAGCACTGCATTCCACCCACAAACGAACGGACAATCCCAAAGAACGATCCAAATCTTAGAAGACATGCTCCGTGCCTATGTACTGGACTTTAAGGGCGTGTTTGATAACCCTCTTGGAGGGAGGGATTGGGATTGAGAAGGTGATACGATTGTTAATTCTTTGTTTGGTTGGCATTTGTGGATGGGGATTAGTTATCCCATGGGATTGTTAATCCCCCAAAATGGGGGTATTAGCAATACCATGGGGGGGGGGGGGGTGGGTGGTGTTACTACGAATCCCATCCCCATGGGATTGTGCAAGACTAGTTTAAAAACCCATCTCAATCCCAATCCCAATCCTAATCCTAGCCAAAACAAACATGTTATTTACAATCTCACCTCATTCTCAATTTCAATCCCAATCCTAATCCTATGCAAAACAAACATGAATGAATGATTCATCCCCTCATTAATAATCCGACCTCATTCTTAATCCCAATCCTAATCCCACCTCATTACGAATCCCTCCAAAACGAAATCTGCAATCAAACACGCCATAAGGGAAGTTGGGAACGACGTCTACCTCTAGTCGAGTTTGCCTACAACATCTATCAATCCAGCATAGAGATGGCACCATACGAAACCTTGTACGGACGACCCTGCCGATTGCCAGTTTGTTGGACTGAATTGGAAGAAGCAAGCTTACTAGGACCAGAGTTAGTCCGAGAGACAACAGAGAAGATCCAAACCATTCGCCAATGACTTCTGGCCGCACAGAGCCGACAAAAGAGTTTTGCTAACAAAAGGACTAGACTGTTGACCTTTCAAGTGGGAGAACATGTGTTTTTAAAGATCAGACTACGAAAAGGAGTTATCCAGTTTGGGAAGAAAGGGAAACTGTCACCACGTTACATTGGACCCTTTGAAATCCTTGAGAAGATTGGAGAAGTGGTATACCGCCTGGCACTGCCGCCACAGCTGGACCGAATTCACACATGTCTATGCTCCGGAAGTACATATCGCATCCTTCCCACATCATCAACTGGGAAAACGTCGAACTTAACGGGGACGTCACTCTTGAGGAACAGCTCGTAGAGATCCAGGACTATAGTAAGAAGTGCATTCGAGGCAAAACCATTCAACTTGTTCAAAACCTTTGGCGACATCGAGGAATTGAGAAATCAACTTGGGAATGAGTGGATACTATGCGCGCCAACTATCCGAATTTGTTTCCACCTAAAGGTACACCCTAATTTCGAGGACGAAATTTTGTTAAGGGGGATAGGTTGTAACAACCCGTATTTTTTTTTATCATTGATAATATTATTAACAAGTATCATTAATAATAATAATAATATTCTTTTCCTTAATATATGTACAAATATATTTATTTTTCAATTTTGCATGCTGTTATATACATGCATGCAATATTTTCTTTTTCCTACACACTTGCATGCATGCATACACCACTCCACCTCCCTTACCTCACTCTCCTGCAGTCTCTCTCCCTCCCCTCACTCTCCTACAGTCTCTCTCCCTCCCACAACTCACTCTCTCTCCAGCCATTACTCCCTCCATTCCTTCTCTTCCAAGAAAATCAAAATTCATCCCCTATTGCCCAAAACAAAAAAATTTCATCACCACCAAGCCAATCCGAATTCAATCCGTTCATATATATTCCATGCCTCCTCTCTAATCCCAAATTCGGCCCCAATTCATCCATTCCAAATCCCATGAACCCAATTCTATTAGATTTGATCTTATTCTCCTCCATCAAAATTCTCCTATAAATACCCACCACTTCGACCCACGAGCACACCCCTACACCCTCCACACTCCTCTGAGAAAGAACCAAGAGAAAAACAGAAGGAAACGAAGCTCCAATCCATGGAGTTTTAGAGAGAGAAAGAAAGAGAGAAATAAGTGGATTTCATAGTTACGACCCACCGAAACCCAAATCGACCATCCCAATAACTTTCTACAACTCCTAGAATCACCAAACATCATTCAATTCGGTCCCAAGATCCCCCATCCATCAAAACCGAAGTCTTCTTCCTCAAGGATCAAAGTTCGATTTTGAACCAATTCGATCAAACCAAGGTATTATAATCCTATCCAACTTTTCTCTAAGTATAGTTAAGTGTTTTTAAGCTTAACGCCAAGCCCCAAATAGACCCATGCATCAAAACCATGACAAAAAATGAAAAAAATGAAAACTGGACGCGACCTTGCGACCGCAACCTTCGGGCCGCAACAACCAGAGTCGAGTTCGCGGCTAACTGCTTCACCGCAAGGTTGACAAAGTCAAACCTGGCGGCCAGGGCTCCCATTGCAAACTTGATTCGATTTTATTAAAGATCGTACGAAACGATTTTGCAACCTTTCGAACAACGTTTTTGACACCCGAACTATTTTTCTTAGACTTCTCACACCTCAAAGATCATACCTTGTTAATATCATATTTTTTTATTTTTTTAATCTATTTATTAATTATTTACTTGTTTTCATTCAAAAGTTTACATACGAAAAATCTTTACGATCTTATAAATCATGTTATTGATGTCCGAGTAAATTTTTTTATACTCTTTACATTCCGAAGACGAAACCTTGTTAACCTCAACATATTTTATTAAATAATTTATTATCCATTTATTCTACTTTCGATAACTTTTGTTAATATCGTTACTTAAAATAATCTCGCGACCCTCCGAACCCAACTTTTTATACTCAAACATATTGTGTAGGACCTTTAGGACTCCTATTAAGGTCATGTTAATTTTTCTAACACTTTTAGTTATTTAACGTATATAATTAGTTATTAACCAATCCAATTTCTTAAAAATAATTAATGCGAGCCTAAATTTTTTTTTACTTTATTAAAACTTTTATTAAGATAAAAGTTTCTTCCTTCATTAAACATCTTGGCCATACAAGACTAAGGACAACGGCCCATTCATAAAAAGTTTGTGATTGCATTGCTTGTTATTGTTTTAATTATTATATTGCACTGATACTTGATTTGAATGCTAGATTGGACTCTAGAGACATGGGGTGATATGCAAATAGAACTCACATAGACGATGCTAAGTTAAAGGAAAAATGGTAAAGTTTTGGAGTTGTGAGATTGATGATTTGATTTGGACTATTGCAATGGTACGCCATGAGAAGTTTCAAAGGGTAATCGTGCCCCTTGCTATGGTTTTAAATGAATTCATGCTAAGTACATAACTTAGGTGTACTCATTTAGGACCCCGTGTGCAAGACAAGAAAGGGGGGATTTTCCCATGACATGGTCATAGTTAGTGGATATGGGAGGAAAAGATCTTGTGGAGAAGATCTTAGATTTCACTTAGGTTAAAGGGGAATTTTTATGCCGGCCCAAAAACTTAGGCTCGGTCTTCATTTAGTCCTGTACAATTATTTGTATTTTTTATTCCAATCTTGCCCCTTCACGCGCATCAGCGCACAGAACTAGAGAGCATCTAGTATAGAAAAATTATCCAATGCTCCATGAGCACTGGTGCACCATTAAAACATTGTTTAAATTTCAAAAAGTCATATCTTTTGTTGTAGATATTCATTTTTTAAAAAAAATTATATTTTTGGAACCTACTCGACGATATCTACTAAACAAGATCCATATTGAATATGAAATTATGAAAGATTAAAAAAATACCATTTGCTATGAGAAAATTCTATGAGAACTATTTCTATGAGAATTGTCTATGAGAATTATTTCTATGAGAATTGTCCCTATGAAAGCTGTTTCGGACAAAAATACTCTTAGTTATATGAACTGGCTATGAGAACTGTCAATTCTCATAGTCAGTTCTATGAGAACTGCCAATTTTCATAGTCACTTCTATGAGAATTGGCTATGAGAAGTGACTGTTCTCATAGAGAACTAGCTTTGTGAACTGGTTATGAGAACTGGACTATGTGAACTGGCTATGTGAACTGAAAAATACACAGTTCACATAGTCTTACCACACACTAAAATACACTGTTTTCATAAAATATATATAGTTTCGCTTAATGGTGCAATATGCATCATGCTGCAACCTTTTGATGATCCCATGTGCTTTTCAATTGTTCTTACAAGTAAGTATTTTTGCCGATTTGACTTTTAAAACTTTAACATGTGTTCCTTCATCTTTTATTTGACATGAATTACCAAAACAAGGCCAAAAATCATCCAAAAAGTCTTCATTGGATGCTAGAGGTTGTCAAAGGTTTGGAGCCTTACGCTACTGGCATTCCCATTTGAAGCTACTAGTTAGCTGGGTCACACTCCTCATTTTCGTGAAAATTAGTTATTCATCCAATGGGCCTGATGTCGAAGGTACAGTCAAATTCTCATAGTCAGTTCTATGAGAACTGCTAGTTTTCATAGTTACTTCTATGAGAATTGGCTATGAGAAGTGACTGTTCTCATAGAGAATTAGCTTTGTGAACTGGTTATGAGAACTAGACTATGTGAACTGAAAAATACATAGTTCACATAGTCTTACCACACACTAAAATACATAGTTTTTATAAAATATATATAGTTCTCATAGAAAATATATGGTTCTAATAGACAGTTCTCATAGATAATACACAGTTCTCATAGAAAAATACACAATTCTCATAGACAGTTCTCATGAATAACACACAGTTCTCATAGAAAAATACACAATTTTCATAAAAAATACACACACGAAAAAAAATTGAACAAAAACAAAAAGGTAATCAAAATCAAATATATAGTTATAAATGATCTAAGGGGAACTGTGTATACAGTTCTCATGAAAAATATACAGTTCTCATAGAAAATAGACAATTCTCATAAACAGTTCTCATAGAAAAATACACAATTCTCATAGAAAATACACTATTCTCATAAACAGTTATCATGAAAAATATACAGTTCTTATAGAAAATAGACAATTCTTATAGAAAAATACACAATTCTCATAGAAAATACACAATTCTTATAGAAAAATATACAGTTCTCATAGAAAATACATAGTTCTCAAAGACAGTTTTCATGAACAATACACAGTTCTCATAGAAAATACACACGCGAACAAAAATTGAACAAAAAAAAAAAATCAAAATCAAACGTGTGTAATCATTTTTTGCGTACTAGAGATAACTTGTCCATGCGATAACAAGTGCAGAGACTAATACCCCAAATTGGAAATAAATTTCCCTCTGAATTACAAGCATTCACCAAATTGGCATGCTTTAAAATGCTCGTGATCAAGTACCTGTGCATTCACGAAAGTCATCTTTACAGAGCAACCTGTTCTTGGCCAAACGACTCGAGCCGCGAGTTCTTCCAAATCTCGTATGCGTCCGTCACTTTGCTGATGAATCCGAGCCCTTTGAGAGCACCCTGAGTGCTAGAACTCGTCAGTCGTCCGACTGAGTTTCGCTTTTATTCTTCGAGCGTCATGGGCGAAACCGGCGGCGGCTGACGGATATTCACGCCACAATAATTTCCTCTGAATTCTGCATGAGGCCAAGAGACTCCTCGCTACCAAGCCGCCACCGCCGGCAACCATTTCTTCTCAGGTGGGTGGAGTAATAGGATTTGAATTTACGGCTGTAATTTGATCTACTTGAGCTGCTTCCGAATGACGATAGAAGATGGAGGATCGAAGAAGGTGAAGATGAGGTGCCGCGTTCTCGACGACAGGAAGGAAGCCGTGGTGGTTGGAGTTGTTGCAGGGGATTTCGCTGAGGCGAATGGTGGAGGAGAGAGTGAGAGCGCTTTGGTTCAGTAACTGGAAGAAATATGCGAGTTTAGGAGGTTTTCAGATTGGGGTCGGGGCATAAAAGACATTCAGCAACATAACCGAACCTAGATTGGTTCAGTAATAATATTCAGGGTTGGGATAAAACCAAACCTAAAAACTAGGGTTGGCATCTAATTTTCTATAGGTTAAATGATAGTAACAAACCGGTTTATGTGTAAAATCTCTGCTTGACTTCTTCGATTCAATATTATCTTGTTACCTGCTCGTTGTAAAATAAGAGGGGTAGTTGGGTTGGATTATTCTACTGGTCGGGTGAACTCTATCACTCAGGTACGGATTGCCTGACATCTGTGCCAGATTTTGCAGAAAATCAAGAAGAGTCACAGAACGTTGAAGGAGAGCAGTACTATGCAGAGGAGAATCCAGAGGTGAGAGTCGAGCTAGAGTATGCTTGGAACCCGTATCAAGCCTAGAAGTCAGCTCTGTGTTTTGTCTATTTCATTACCACAAAAACTATTTTTTTTTTGTATTTTCACATTGGTTTGTAATAAATGAATCTTTATGTTGAATTATCTGTTTTGGATTTCGAACCTTAATTTAGCAAATTTTACAGAAATTAATATTTAATGCCTTCGATTTTATTTTCAAAAATCAAGGCGTTAGATAACCCACCAAAGTGGACTATGCTCAGCCAAAAGCTAGCCCAAAGAAGACCCAAAACCAACACACTACACAGCTGGAACCCTATCGAACTGCCGTCAGCCACCGCCTCCAACCTGAATTAGACAACAACAACCACCAAACAAGGCCGGAACACATCCTCCAAGCATCACCAAGTTACCGCAGACCCACCCCCTAGAGGAAACGAACCGGCGTCCATCACCCACTGTCACAGAAGCTCACCTTAGCCGTTAGGCGAGAACCGCGACCACCCAGCAGCGATCACAGCGGCAGGCCAACGCCATCCAGTCACCCACCACCACACGACCCCCAGTAGACAAGCGATGGTGGTTGTTCAAACCTTAAGGTTGGAAAAAAACAGTAGAATACTAATAAAATTGGGAGAACTCAAATAAAAAACAAGTAGTGGAGTGATTAAAGAATAAAGCAATATATCTGTTGGGGGAATGCCAAGAGAAACCCAAGCCAAGCTTTGTACACAGTTTCTCCCAGTTGAAGCTTTGATCGATTTAGAGTAGGAGGATAAAAAAGAATGACAACTAATCCTATGAAATTTCAAGGGGCATTTTCATAAAGCAAGTGGTGTAGTAGAAGGCAATTAAGTCATGCAATAAAAGGTACACCTTAAGTTTTGGCAAAAACAAAAAGGGCTTTGACATTATCAACTCCCTTCTTTTAACAACTTAAGGGCTAATTTGGTCTAACTTTGATGTTATTCTTTTTCATTGTCTCTTGCTTCATCTTATTTTGTGTTGTTGGACTTCTAATCATTTTGTTAGATTTATTATTCATCTTGACGACCTGAATTTAAGAGATAAAAGTAGTATGACAAAAAAAAATCACTTAGAAATTGTGTCTTTATAGTGTTCTTGTGGTGAATTTAAGTGAAGTTTTTTTAACTTTTTTTTTTATCGTCGAACTTTTTTTTTAAACTTGGGGCCATATTTTTATACCTTTCGGATTCTTCCTATCGGAATGAAAGATCAATGGGACAAAGATAAGAAGCTTAAAAAAAACCCCAGTAAAGATCTATGTATAATCAAAGATTCTACTCACATAACAATTCAAACACAATAATTTACACAACCTCTCACATATATGTGGGGTCCACACATAATAGTGTGTGTAGAGCCCACATGCATGTGAGAGGTTGTGTAAGTTGTTACGTGAGTATCACCCTTGTCTTTGGGGAAAAAAATTACTAATAATTTACGTCAAACTCACCCTTTAAAGTGTCTTTGTCACCCGATTTTGGGGCAGAAAAAGGTGTCCACCTCTCATTCTTCGCTTCACTATATATGTACTACCTATTAGGTTGACTTGCCTTGAGTTGAGTACTTTCCAAGGTGATCACTTCACTTGTCCATATCCATATTTAAATGCTAGCTAGCTAGCTCTATATGGGTACGTAGTTTGATTCTTGAGCGATCGACTCGATTGGTGCACATGTGCTGTACTCTCACGAAACCCAGCGAATCGAAGAAATATGCATGATGTCAATGAGAAAAGGTGGAGTACTTGGTGGCTTTGTTTGGTTAATTGGAGAAATAGGATAATGATTGGAAAAAGAAATAAGGTAATGATTGAAAAACTAAACTAAAACTAAACTACAATGTGAACCGAACACAACCCATATATTTTTATCTTTCCAACAAAACACAAGAAGTTTCAAAATTGTTCTCATAAATATTATACGTGTACGTCAATTGTGTTTTTTACTACGGAATATAATGTAACACAAATTGCAAATTATTATTGTCTTTACTTTAAACACCAACGCGACAAATCGTTAACTAATGCGGAAATGATATGAATAAGTTCTCCATGTGCCATAGCGCTATGCAAATGAAATGAGGACATGTAGTACATCCACGTATTGACATACCGACATGCTTCCATTTATTAAAAGAAGGAAAAATATAGTTGACGGTGAGTTTGGTGCTATCATTTCTAGTTTTGTGTTTTTGGTAGCGTTGTTTCATCCATTTCTGAAAATTTGAAAACTTAATCTATGTTTTTGATGAATATGAAAACAAAAAAGATGTTTGCATGTTTTTTTGTTTCGATACATTGGAAAAGCGAAGAGGGAGAGGGGGGAACAATTTTTCATCCATGGGACTTGATTAAATGACTATTATGTCCTTCTAGGGTTAATTCTCTTTGTTATTTCCATGGAGGTAGTAGTAGTACATACATGTCTTTTGGCAGAAGTCAAACCACCCTCACCGGCTTGGCAATGATAAGAGTCCGAATTGGATGAATAATATTGCCCCTCACTCTAATTGCTTTTGTCATCTTATGGCCCTGACACTAACCCACTCTAACCTTAACCATGGTTACCGTTACCCTTTAAAAAATAGGAATAAAGAGAGTGGGTTTAATAGATCGATCAAGTAGAGAATTTGACTAAAATTATTTCTCATCTCCACTATAATTTACCAAGTTCCACCGGATTTTTCTCCATTTTTTGTTTGCCGAGTTCAATCGAAAAGTGGTCAGATTTCTCTTTTCCCTTGGATAGGCAATAATCACTCATTTTTTAATTGGGTTTAACAGGTTTTCAAAAAAGACACAACAATTTTTATTTCTACCCTGGAAAACAGAACATAAAATCAATTCTACATTCGAAAACATAGAACAAAAAGTACCATAAAATAAATTATAAATTTTAAGTTTCGGACAGTAAAAAAAAAAAAACAGTCCTTTGTATTTGTTTTCCAAGGCAGTAGTAATCCGGTGGTGCATGTTACCGGGTCATATTTTGTTTGGGAAGATGAATACAGTACTTGTTTTGGAGTACAGTTTTGTGGGTTTTTCCTCCTGGAATGATAAAGTTAGTTCTGCCGTTTGGCTTTCAGAGGTAGTGCACGTTGGGTAAATTAACTGAAACTGCTAAAGTTTGGTTTCTACAACAGTTTAATGTTGGAAAAAAAAAAAGTAAGAAAAAGAATTACCAACCATAATAGTGGAACTAACCACCCGTAGAGTTAGAGGTAGTTCGGCAAAATAAGCCAAATGTTTTTTTTTGTACTTATTCACAAAAATTTTGCCTTTATTAGTTTTTCGTTGATTTTTTTGCGAATTATTGTTTCTTCATAACGAGAGGAATCTAAAAAGTAAAAAATTATGATCATAACCCAATTGTTTTGAATAAAGACGATAAAATTAGCTTATTGGCTTATTTTTATCTTTATTCAAAAATATTTGGGTTGTAATCTTAATTTTTTATTTGTTAGATTCGTCTTGTCATGAAAAAGCAATAATCCTTAACAAATTAACAAAAAACTAACAATGCATTTTTTTTTTGAATAGGAATATAAAAAATAAAAAAAAAGCCATTTGACTTATTTTGCCAAATGACCCCTTAAGCGATCATCGTCCATTCAACTTGAAACAGATCGGACCCAATTATGTTCATTTTAGGGAAAATGACGGCCCATGACATGTTTTGATAATTAATACAGTACCTGCCAAGGATATGCTGAGAATATTTGTTAATACTGAAAATGTCCTTGGCGGGCATTAATTATCAAAACACGTCCTGACCGTCATTTTAATTAGGGTGATTTACAGGCCGGTCCATATTTTGGACCCAATACACGGAGAACTCCTGCCCATTTTCAAAATGCATGCATAAGGATTGACGAAGAATTACTTCCGAGATTACCCCGCCTCCTCTACCATTCGGTCCATTCCATTCCTCCCGCGTCAGCGCCATCATTAAGCAACTCCAGCACGATCGCGGACCTCGCGTACTCGTCCATCATCCTCCTCACCCCTTCCGACACCATCTCCACCAGCGCTGACAGCG
Organism: Rhododendron vialii; assembly: GCF_030253575.1. Classification (NCBI taxonomy): domain Eukaryota; kingdom Viridiplantae; phylum Streptophyta; class Magnoliopsida; order Ericales; family Ericaceae; genus Rhododendron; species Rhododendron vialii. The sequence goes on along the minus strand of NC_080557.1, from coordinate 23,064,915 downwards.
GTAGCTCCTCGAGCTCCCTGCAGGTGGCGGTTGCATACGCGGTCAGCACCACGTTCCTGGTGTATGATTTGGGCAGCAGTGGATCCTGATGAGCACATAATATTGACACTTACAGGCCCCAATATCATATGTTGCTAGTTATTAAATGTGCTTAGTTGAGTACTTCTATTATCTTTCTGATAATTATGTTATATTGTTTAATTTGCAGGAAAATATGAGAATAATAACTTTTACAGCCGTTAAAATTACAAGTATTGAACGGTCCGGAAATAGAGTACATTGTTGGCATTGGAGCTTGACATATATAATTTCAAGGCAAATGATGGTCGAAATAGTTCCAAGTCATGGGGCCGGCCAGCTTACCCGTTGCCTTTATTCACTATGGCCAATTGGATTTTATAATGCCGCGCCAGCAGCCTCACCGGATTTTGCGTTTTCTTTGAGAAGAGAAATGTTCGCGGAGGTCAGGCGGAAGATCTTGAAGTCGAGGTAGTGGTCCTGGGCGAAGTCGAAGACCAGGGGAGGGGTTTGGTCGTGGCTGGGGGTGAGGAACTGGAGCTTGAGGAGCTCGGTGTGGGGGAAGGTGACCTGAGGCGGAGATCGGGCGGCCAAGAGACGGCGGTTGTTGCACAGGGCAATGGCCAGGTAGGGTTCGTTGGATGCTTGGGAGGCTAGGTTTTCTAGGAAGATTTTGAAGCTTATGTCGTCGATTGTTGCGTGGTTGGTTGATATCCCCAGTGCAAAGCCACCACACTTGAACGATGTCACTTGTAAAAAACAGGCCGGAAAAGCAATGCGAATTTGTCTCTGGCCAGAAAAAGTTGCCGAAAGAAACACTGCAAATTTGTGAAAGTCGCTGGAAAGCACTGTGAATTTGTAAAAGTCGCCGAAAAAAGCATTGCGAATTTGTTGAAGTCGCCGGAAAAAGTACTGTGAATTTGTGAAAAGTCGCCAGAAAAGCACTGCGAATTTGTCTTCGGCCGGTGAAAGTAGCCGGAAAAAGTAATGCGAATTTGTGAAAGTCACCGGAAAAGCACTACGAATTTGTGAATGTCGCCGGAAAAAGCGCTACGAATTTGTTGAAGTCGCCGGAAAAAGCATTGCGAATTTGTGGTTGCTGGCTGATGAGCACCTAATATTGTAGATGTTTGGTGCGCCTAATCCCGTTTTATGTCATTTGTTCTATGTTTATTTGCCGTTTTTAGTGATTTTGCGCGTAAGGTTTTTCGTTGAACTTTTCAGGTAATACGCGAATAAGAGGGTTTGTTTGGTGTTTTGAACAACCCTTGAGGGCAAGCGAGTAGGCGAGGCCTTGAAGAACTCAGTCGACGGGGCTTAAGGATGAAGAACCGGAGAAGCCAGCACGCTATGAGCCGTCGGGTGGCAAAAAAGAGGCTTGAGGAACTTGACCTGCCAGGAAGCATAATCGTATCGATACGGTTCCTGGAGTATCGATACGGTTTCAAAACAGAGAGAAATCCAGCCTTCAGCGTATTGATACGGATTTCAGCGTATCGATACGGTTCTGCGTGTATCGATACGGGCCGTCTACGGGGAATCCTGGGTTTCAGAGAGACAGCTCAGTATCGATACGGCTCTGGAGTATCGATACAAGAGGCTTACCGACTTACTTTTTGACAGCTTTTAACTTTCCATAAGTGGCAAGTTTCCACTTTTGGCTGTATTTTGAATATTTTGGAGGAGATAGAGAGTCTCGTTGTATAAATAGGACCACCTCTCTCCCTCCTTTACTACCTAGTCCATTAATTTCTTAGTTTGTACTCCATTAATGTCTCTTTAAGTTTTCAAGTTTAATTTCCAAAGAACTCAAGTAAGTCATTCTTGTGTGTTAATTTCCTGTTTATTAAAGTTGTAGCTACGAATCAGATCTTTCCTAATATCAAGTTTGTTCCTGTTTTCATCGGTGATAAATCATGTCTTGTTTTTATGCTTTGGTTTATTCTTTAGCTATGAGTGAGTAGTTACTTGGTTAAGTCTCGGGGTAATCTTTCCCGAGAACTTAGGTGGTTATTTGGTTCTCAAACCTTTAGGCTGAAAAGCATGATTTTTCAGAATAGAGTTTAACTTGCATTTTTGGTCTAAACAAAGGGGTGTTAACTCCTTGGTAAGGTGCTTAGTCAAGCGGTCTTGGCAAGCGGCTCGCCGAGGGCTCGTGGCCTCCTATGTGTTCGATAAATTTTAAAAACAAGTTGGCTCACCTCCGTTTAATCACATCTTTCAATAAACGTAGTCATTAAAGCTAAATCCTCCGGGCTAGAGCGCGCAGTCGTGATTCTCGCCTGAGTTATAATCGAGAACCGGTAACGGCCTTAGTCAAGGGTTAGACGATCCCTAGACTTGCCTCTTTTAAGTTCATTAAGAAAATTTCTAGTCTTGTTTCTTTTTAACATTTCCATCGTTTAAAGAAAAACCAAGTTGGCCGTTTTAAACGCCACAATCCGTCATAAAACCTTCAATCCGAATTAAGCTATATTCGATTCTTTATGGGAAAGATCCCGGACTTCCGGATATTATGCTATCGACGACCTAGCCTTACGCTTGGAGTTTCCAACCTTATATTTGAAGGCAAGGTCGGGAGTTAAGCATTTTTGCCGGAGGTGGTTGTGGGGTGGAGGTGGGAGATGATGGTTCTATTTAGTAAATGGTGAAAGGGTAATCTTCATCATGAGATTGTACTTGGAGGTAAATAAAAATTTAATCATTCTTAATGGAAATTAAGTCTTGGTTTTCTAGTCCCACAGGTAATTTGTTACATGTTTTGATAATTAATACTCGCTAAGGATATGCTGAAAATGCTCTTGACGGATATTAATTATCAAAATACGTCATGACCGTCATTTTCTCTTAAAATTACTACAAGCCCAATCATATTTCTCATGACTTGATTCACAGGCCTATTTAAGACCCAAACCATCTCTATGTAGACCAAAAACCTTCATAACTCATTACCATCCCAACCCATGGGTTCTTCTACATGTATACACCTGTAAAAGCACCATACCCACTCTTATACACACCACCTGCACCCACTTACAAAAAGAAGGGAAATGCTACGGTGTCCATCCGCCGTTTGGGGACACCGTAACTTTTGACATAACCGATCATTAAAAGCATAACAAAAACCAGGGATGTGTATAACCAAAACCTTACAAAGGCATAACCGCCAAAATCCCCAAAATTTCTGGGGATTTTGAGGGTTATGCCTCTGTAAGGTTTTGGTTATGCATATCACTGGTTTTTGTTATGCTTTTAATGGTCAATTATGCCAAAAGTTACGGTGTCCTCAAAATGACCGGGGACACCGTAGCATCATCCGTAATCCTATGGGGACGGATGAGATTGATATTGATGGGTACCGACGGGCACATAGGGTCCACTCCGGATTTTGCATGGATGATCCGAATCGTTCAATAAATTTAAGAAAAAAATTAGTGGGCCCTTGAAAAATTAGCTCAATTTGATATGTGTAGGTGCTCGTCTAATCTTCCATTTTTTCATTCAAATTTTTGATCAATCGAGCACCTACACACAGCGGATTGATCTAATTTTTCATGAGACACTCAATTTTTTTTTTAAATTATTGAGTGGCTTAAATCATCTGTGTGCTACCTGTAGAGGACCTCGCGTGCTCGTCAGTATCCTATCGGTATCAATCTTATCGGTATCAATTTTATCGGTACCAATAGCAGGGTAAAAAAAAACGTGGATGTGTTTTTCCCTCTCCCCATCAAAGACCCACTCGACAGTCGACTCCACCACCTTAATTCAACAATCATCCTCTTCACACCACTCCACCTTTTCCACTCTACACTCCATCTCCCTCGAATGACTACCGAAACCACCCTACCTCCCCATTTTTGCTCTTGACACCACCCCTCACCACCAATTCTTCCTAGATCTGAAATCGAAGCCCTTCTTACCTTAAACAGTATCCAATCAACTTCATTTTTGGCAAGATACATATGCTCTCAGTATATTCTAAAAAGTCAACGATTTGGATCATTAAAACAGCCCCAAAAAGGGCCGAAATTGAATCGTTCATCCATTATAGGACTAAAGAGGATCCAATCTCTTTTGACAAATCACAATAATTTCTGATTTCACTGTGCACGTGTATGGAATCATCCTTCCGTATGACCAAATTTACGTCATAAGTTTTGATCGGCAATTACGTCATAAGTTAACAGATAAATATGACCAGGCCCGTTTTGTTGAGGTTATTATTTTTTATTATAAGTACTTATTTTTCGCTTTATGAGACATGTCATTTTCTTATAATATATCATCTTTAATTCAAAAAATAAGTACTTATTTCCCTTAACGGAACGGGGCCTCTCCGTCCCTACAAAAGTGTCCAGCCTGCAAACCTAGGCATTTAAAACAATGCATTTTTTCGTAAAAATAATTTTTCACAAATCAATAAATTCTTTTAAATTGTGAATTTTTTTGAGGATGGAGTTTATCTTCTGCAATGTTTAAACACAAAGCAGTTGTTTGGGGGAAAGGTTTTGATGATAATGTTAGGAGTAATATAAGTGGAGAGAGCTATAGAAAAATCAAAATAATGATTTGAGTGAAAATTTATTTAAAACCGTACTGAAGATTGAGGAAATGGTGGTTATGCCACAATAAGTCAATACTAACTTATTTTTCATGCAAAAGAGGAACGTGGAAATAATGTTTCCAAGTGAAAATCACTCCCCTCATTTATTCTCAATTACGATTAGGGAGTAAAATGTGGAGAAAAGAAAATACGGGTGAATTATACTGAGAGAAACTAGCAGACGAATAAAGAATCGTTTTCAAAGTTGGAAGTAGTAGTAATAAACAAAATGAACCAATGGTGGTTATGCCACACTTCCCATCTTAGAGAAATCCAGTAGAAGCAATAGAACCAAGATGAACTGCATATAGCAGGCATAATAGTTGCAGCAGCCAGAGCAGCACCAAAATTTCTTTAAAAAGATTGAGGTACAAGGACACGTACAAAAACACAGACCGACTTGACACCAAGAGACCCAGGCCAAAGACCCTTGAAGTACATGATCAAACTCAATGACCACCCTAAAACCTACTACCAACACAAAGATGACACCCCTGACTCAAAATAAAAATAAACAAAAGACACCAAAGCTGTACACCCTCTCACCGAAGACACCTCAGGCTAAACACTCAAACAAACAAGAAAACTAAACCTAAAAATGACAAGACAACCCAGAGACAAACAGACAAAGAGATGGACCGGCCTCTTGACCAAAATTAACTAGACCAACTTTGAAGCTCAATACACACACACACACAATGCTCATAATCCACACTAACATGTTTACAGTTTGACTTTTTTGATACCTCCCAAACATCTCTTGAAGTCTTCCACTGAGTAATCCTTATCAAATTTCCTTTTAATCGAAACTGTCATTCTAGTCTTTGCTAGTTCAATAACTTCACCCTTCCACTATGAATTCAGCCAAATAAATAGGTGCAAGTACACCCCAAAGTTGTACACCCTCTCAAATGTTGAGCTCAAGGAAAATTGGGTTTACTACTTAAGAACAATTAATCAACAAATAATGAAGTGCAAAAAAAAAAAAAGGAAACAACAAACAAAAATACCAAGCTTTGGCAGAATCATCAAAATCTGCCTAAAAAATGCCCCAATTAAGACATGTTTCCATCTAAACCCATAGAAACCAGATCAAGAGTAAACTGAAAATGCATGTATGAATGTGTAATATATGTGTAGAAATTGAAGGAGATAAAGGGAAAAGGCTCAGATCTGTGTACGATCAAACGAGAATCCGACTCGCCATGGCTGCAACAATAGTTGCCCATAAGAGCTTCTATGTGCCCCCAAAGAAACGGGTCAGATCCTGGTCTCTGAAATTCTCCTCAGAAACTGCTCCTCATAGCTATCGCGACAAAACTCAAAAGGGATCGGCCTTGCGATCAATGCCTCATACTTTGGGTTTGCTTCTTCTTCTTCTTTTTCTTCTTAGGTCTCGGTTCAAAAACCTCCCAAAGTATAATGAAGTGCCCAAAAATCAACAAATCAAAGCTTTGGCAGACAAAAAACAAAATGCAAAAAAGAAGTGCAAAAAACAAAAAATAAACACCAAATAAGAATACGGGTCGGACCCTAGTCTCTAAAATTCTGCTCCGAAATTGAGCCTCACAGCCTTTAGCTATCATGGCAAAACCCAAAAGGGATTTGCCACACGATCAATGCATCAATGCCTTCATACTTTGGGTTTGCTGCTTTTTCTTCTTCTTCCTAGGTCTAGGTTCAGAAACCTCCCAAAGAATAATGAAGTGCCCAAAAATCAACAAATACAAAGGTTTGGCAGACTTGAAAGAAAAATACAAAAATAAGTGTGAAAAATGAAAATCAAAAAAGAAACAGCAAACAAATATACGAAAATTTGGCAAAATCATCAAAATCCCCCTAAGAGATGCCCCATTTAGCACTTGTTTCCATCTACAACCATAGAAATCAGATCAAGAAATATGTAAACTGTAAATGCATGTATGTAACTATGTATCATGTGTGTATGTGTAATATATGAATAGAAATTGAAGGGAATAAAGCGTGAAGGCTCAGATCTGTGTATGATCAAACAAGAATCCGACTCCGCCATGGCTGCAACAACAGTTGCCCATAAGAGCCTTCTACAGACCCTCTGTGTGCCCCCCAAGGAAATGGGTCAGATCATGGTCTTTGAAATTCTGCTCAACTGATCTTCATAGCCTTATAGCTGTCGCGGCAAAACCCGAAAGAATCGTTGTTGCGTATCAGAACAGCTTATTGCATAGAAGGTTAGCCCATTCAAGTGTATTGGTATCACCATAATCACATAGCAAAGTTCACAATCAGGCGACTTCAGTTTAAGAAACTGTTCTCTCCTGCCACTCCCAACCATCAATTAAAGATATGCCTTTGGGCATGCAAATAAGAGTTAATGCCAAGCATAAATACCCTTCAGTTGTGTAAAAGTTACAAAGCGGTTCATGCAGAAAATGAGTATAAGAGATTTTTGAGAAACCAAATGATCAAGTAATTACAAAAGAAATATGTAGAGGTGAGTGTACATCTCTAAAAGAATTACCCAGCTTTCACAAACTCGCCCATGAAGTGTAGAATTCTATTTGGATTTACTTGGTGAATGCTCAAAAAACTAACCTTGAGAAAAATAGTTGGAAGAACCATACTCGTTGACATTTTTGTACTTCTTCCCCAACACTTTTTTACTACTGAACAAACACAAATCATGAACTTCAAGGAACTATAATCAGAATATTTCGAACTCTAATCACAAACTTCCGAACGAACAAAAATAATAAACACCTAGGACAGCATTTTGTCAAGGACCTAATAGGCATTTTCTTCTCCACTCTCTTCTTTCCTAATCCTAACAATAGGGCTAAGGTTAGCAACATATCTCGGTATAAGAATTAAGACAACAATGAAATATTGAAGAGTTGTATTCAAATTCTGAAAATGGTCCATCTTCAAAGGTCTGAAATCTAAAGAGCGCAACTGTGTCAGTGCTTGAAGACACTCATTCAAAAGCATTGACATAAAATAATGAAAAACTTTGACATAAAATAATGAAAAACTTTCATGCACCTTCAACACTAAAACTGCTTAATCTCAATAGACAATATTACCCGAGGAATCAAAGTAAATGCAAAATTATTTTTTAAAAAAAATTAGGGAGCTATTATTCAAGATTACATCAACAAAATCGCTATTTTTTCCCATAAACGTGTCCTTAAATTTGTACATGCAAGGAAACACAATAAGAACACAAACAGTGATCAAAACAAACACCAACCGTATAATGAAGCTTCCTCCTTCATCTTAAAAGCACCAAATTAATCACTTCTGTAGCCGAAACAACTATTTTCCTTGCAACAACCTGAAGCCAAAATAAAAATCCAATTGACTGAAATCAAAGATAAATTAAAAAGACGTAAAGCTACATCAAAGAGCAGCAAGTGATAAACTAACTTATAAATAAATCCCAAAGGAGCAAATAACTACTCAATAGGCAAAAAAGAAGAAGAAGAAGCAATAACTTGATATGGAACAAAATCTTCCACTTTTACTTATCGATTGCTGCCTAGGCCTAAAGGCATGGTCGCAATGCATTCAACCGCAATCCAAAATTGAGGAAGTCGATTCAACTCTCTATTAGGATTATATCATACCCATCGGTAAGTAAACCACAATAGCTAGAGATTAGGCATGCAACGAAGATAATAAACATGAAAAATGCAATCAAATACAAAATCGCTATAGTATAAAAAAATCGAGAGTTCGAGAGTTCGAGAGAGAGAGAGAGAGAGAGAGAGAGAGAGAGAGAGAGAGAGAGACCATAAAAATAGCTCCAGTGAGGCTCTCGTCTTCAACTCACCGAACCATGGAAATTACAACTACAAAATCACACGTCCCATGAAATTTGTCATTTTCTCATTCTTAAGTTTAGTCGGGTCACATTTCAGTATTCTAAAATCTAAAACAAGGAATTAATTGGCAATTAATCGCTGGCGGGGTCTATTTGATTAGGTCAAACTAACGATTAATCGCCGATTACTAATTAATATGCACTGATTAATGGCTCGAAGGTGACCGACCGTCCAACTAGCGACTTTTAGAACATTGTCATGTTTCGAATCATACTCCTAGATGTAGCCTCAAATCATAAAGAAATAGCAAAAGGGGAATCTAGTGTGTTTCGAAACATTCTCATAAATGTAACCTAAGTGTATGCCATTGGGTGTGTCTTATACGTGTCACGTGTTCCCATAGTGATAGAGCCATCTCCAAGAGTGTCACAATAGAAGGCATTAAAGCAAATTAGCAATCAGAAAACAATCATAGTTCTAATCAAATGGAAATGACTAACGAAGCACAAAATGGTACCAAATTTGGTAAATGTCCTACCTAATTCAATTTTATATAAGGTTGGTTCAAAAGAATAAACAAAACTAATACACACAAAGCCTCTACCCTTTTTGGCAATATTTATAATCAAACGTTGAAAATGTCCAAAGAGCCCTAGCCTTGCATTCCCCTTGTATTTGCTTTTGCTACTTATAGGAAGTTTCAAGAAAGATAGAATTAGTATAAATAAATAAACATATTTAGCGCCTTGACTGAGCCAGGCAAGGCGTTTTCAATGAAGCGCAGCCATGGCGCGCCTAGGCAAGAAAGGCACAAAGGCACGCCTCTTCAATTTTAATCACAACCATAGGATCAAAGCTATGTTAATTCAAAAGAATTCAAGAAAGGAAACAAGTTAATTCAAAAGCCCAAAAAGAGAGTAGGAGGATAGTAGAGTAGCAACACTACCTAGCTAGATAAGATACTGATAATTCAAAAGCCCAACAAGCCCATGTTCAAAAAGTGACTTAAAAATCATAGGAAGAAATGGAAAGGAAAACACTACCTAGATAAGATACTGATAATTTAAAAACAAAAATTCAAAGCACGCCACTTTTTTTTTTTTTTTTTGGTAAGTAAGTACGCCACATGTTACTTGCTCCTAACTCAATATTGAAATCAAAATGTTGTTCTATTTCATAGGACACATGATGATTGCAGTCACAGAACCTTTTGAGCCAATAATACTCCAACCTCCTCTTGCTTTTACCTAAAATTATTTTCGTCTTTAGTCCACCACCTACTCCCTAAAGCCGGTCATGGTTGTTGGCCTCTCAATTAATGCCTATCAAGAAACATGAAAATGAGCCCATCGACCCATTCAGTTTTATTTACAAAATAGGTTAGGATTTTGTAAACAAAATCCAAGCCAAAAAAATAAAAGATCAAAATAGACATAGAAGAAAGTTTCTCACCTTCAAGTAGGGTTTTGCACTTTTTGTTTCAGAAAACAGATCTGCAAAAATATCGGGCAAATGGGGGAAAAGCATAGGTTAGGGTTTCTTAGGAGAAAATAGATCTACACTACTTTCTTCGATTATTTCACAATTTGAAAATTAGGGAAAACCTATTTGTATACCTGAGAGCCAATTGGGGGGTTGAAATCAGCAGAGAAGAGGAACTAGTGGAAATCCTCGAGAGTGAGAGTGCGTCTGGAAAACTTGGCGATGTAGGGTTGTTTTCGGAGGATCTGCAGTATGCGCTTGGTGTCGGCAACAGTAGCGCCGACCTCCCCCTAGACCACCACCAGGAATTGCCACAGATGCTCTGCCGTCATTTGGGCCCCACCCTCCGAGTTGTGCGGGAACGCCTCTTTGACGTCCGACAGAGGGGATAGAGAGATTGCTAGCGGCCAGACCCCGGAGAGGAGACTCAGGAGAGGTCGGCAAGACATAGGATTCGGGGGCAGTATTTGAGTTTGAGAAAGAGAGGGAGAGCGTAGGATTTAGGAGATAAATCCCTCCCACACGGTTTATGTATTGATTTTTAAAATTCAACGCCAATCTCAATTCCAAGACTTAACCAAAACTGCATTTGGAATTCATTAAGAATAAATCATTAGCAAAATCGAAAAATAATTATCAAAACTGAAAAAATCATTACTCAATCATTTATTCCAAAAAATGCAAAATATTTACCAAAATGTCAGGGTTGAATAAAGGGTGGAGATTTATGCAGCGGAATGTGTATTAAATCCAACAGTCAAAATTTATGTAGGAATTTTATGTGGACCCCTACACCATCGCAATTTGTATTATAGATATCAGTGGATATTTTTTAAGAGTTTTTAAATATTCATCCTCATGAGTTATGCCACGTAAGTTTTCATCCCACTCACTTTTTGGGATTATGTTTTAATCCTTTTAAAAGATAAATTATCTATCTTACCCTTTTAATATGATATTCATGTGTATCTGTATATTTCCTTCCTAAATTTGTGGGATTGTAGTAATTAGTTACCTAAAATCATGGGACCATTAATGGATAGGAATGGGGAGAATTTTAAATTCTCAATTTTTCAAATCCTTAATGGATATATTCTAAATCATTCTCTCCTTAATTTCGTGCATTTTACAAATATTTAATTTCATGAATTTTCATAAAATGTATTATATTCTAATCTTACGTAAATAAGATTCAACCAATTTCACGAAAATTCATTTTTTCATAAATTATTTCTGCAAAATATCCATGAAACATATTTTTCGAAATATGGTAGATAGTCAAATCGATCATGTTTTTCATGAATACACAATGATTTATTTCAAGTTTATTGAACCAAAATAATTACGACCAAATGAATACACCATGATTTATTTCAAGTTTACAAATCTGAGCCATGATTTTATGAACTAAATAGCATAGACCGTGATTTTTTAGGAATGCACAATGATTTAATCGAAAAAAAACATGAATAAACCATTCATATACATACCATGAATAAAATAAACCATGAAATCGTAAACAAATAAACCATGAAATACAATTGAGATCATAAAATAAATCATGTTCTCAAATGTCTCAAACCGACCATGTTTTTCCTAGTTAATTCTCCAATATCACAATAAATGTATAATAAATAAATAAAAACCTTTCAACTACCTATGTAATCACAATAAAAAAAACAGAGCCTAAGAGCATCCACATTGTAATAAGCAAATTGGTATGGATAAGCAAACTTAACAACAATGCTAAAAAAACTCTTCGCATTGTAATAAGCAAAGTTACAAGTCTTTTAGCAAATAATCAAATTTTATCCATTCCATAACCAAACTTAACAACTTTTACCAATAACCAAAACTCAATAATCAAACCCAATAACCAAACTCAAAACTAAAAAACTAAAAAACACCCCACATTAGAATCGTCTCATCGAGACGAAAAATTTAGTGTGATCGGGTGCTTGATTAAAACTCGTTTGCAATTGGACATAGGTGCATTGCGTATTGTGGGATTTTTTTTTTATAGGGATGCAAAAATAACCAATGTGGAGGTAAAGTTTGTTAAGTTTGATTATGAACTAAATGGATAATCAAATGCTGACGTAACACATTTTGGTTATTGAATTTGATTATTCCCATTGCGGATGCTCTAAGCATAAAACAAAAAGAACCAATTTCTACATCTGCCGAAAACAAGAAAACAAGCTTGGTCTAGATGAGTTTCGCCACCTGGTCAAATTCATGGTGGTGGGGCTGAAAACAAGCTCCGGTAGATTGGATTTTTGAACGAGCCGATGCAATCGCCGGTGAAAACATTGAAGGAACAACCGCGGCGGCCTAGATCCGGTCGAGCAAACCAACCGAACCCTCTCAAAACGCTGGTTCTCACCGCTGCTAGCCACTCTTATCGACGGTGGGTCGGATGAGTTAGGGGCGGCTGTGGTCGGCGGCAAAATCCTTGGATTTGCAGAAGAGGGGGAGTGTGGACGACGCCTGAGTTGGCTCAGTGGTACGACCCGGCTTTAGGATGGGCGGGGCGACGACGATGTCATGGCCGACGGGATGAGTCGTGGAGATCGAGGGGGCGTCTGAATTTGAGATGACGGAAGACGTGGATTATGGAAGCAGTGGATACAAATACTATTAATACTAGGCGAGCGGCTCGTGCCAGCACGAGGTATCTTATGCCTGTTATTTTTTTGTCTAGAGTATTGGAGTAGTTTACAGTGGAATATGTCGCGGAAGTAGTTTACAAATATTTACATCTACTTTTAAGTTATAGTTGAGTTAATTATACAAAACGGAGAGTGCAAAAGTTCCAAAAGCAAATCTTACAAGCCAAAAGATTTGCCTATAGACACAAAAGATAAGACACCATAAACACAAGATTAGTGCTGGAAAGTATTGAAGCTAGAATAATAGACATGGCTGCAATATTAGTATAAGCAGGCAGAGTGCTATGGCCCACTTAGGTTAGGGGGCATGCCCGTCAGTTTTTACCAACCTCCGGTGTGTAATTGATATGTTGCTAGCTTCAACTCAGTCAAATAAGAATCATTGATTACCCCTGCTGTCCATTTATTATTCATTCAGGGCGCACAACAGGTGCTCCTTTCTCAAACCAGAACAGAACTATGAACGTTCGACCGAGGGGACTTGACTTATCCGAACTGAACCATAGCGGCTTAAAGTAAGGCTAAGCCTATCACGAGCAGCGTCGATCGACTCCGAGGTGAGTGTCGGCTTAGGAGTTGTTACAAACTTCTAAATGGAGAAGAAACTAAAGTAGAGTAGGACCATTAACACATATTGGTGCCTTCGGGCCACCATAAAATAGGAATGAGACAATCTGGAGATGTGCCTAGTTAAATAAGGGATCACTGGAAATTATATAATTAGATGAAGGCGTTATATACAAACTAAAAGATTTGCTACGATATCTACTTTGTAACATACAATGCTTGTATTGTCAGTGAATTCTGCTGCCGTAATGGTATAGAGCTCTTCTGTCTTTTCTGCAAATACAGTTGCAACAATGGATCCAGTTGCATCCTTGATTTTTACATTAAATTTGATCCTGCAGTAGAAAAGATGATGTTAGGTTTTGTTTTTGGATGAATGCAGGGCAGCTATAGTTTAGAAGCAAGTAACATAAATTTATTAATGTCTATAATTTACAGTGATTCGAAGGCTAAAATTCGGACAGCCATGAGTTTTTGGAAGTGAGTGATGCAAATCAAAAGATTTGCTTTGAAATTCAAAGGGCAGCAGTGCAAGGGAAATAGACAAATTTGCACATTTTGCATAACAAGCTTTAAGAAAAATGTAGATTAATCAGTTATAGAAAGCATTGTTTTTATTAAAGAGATATATGCTAACAAAAATGGAGACTATGTCATAGAACGAATCTTAAAGCATTGGGACAAAATAATGAATTTTAAAGACACCTCCCTGAGGGATTTATTCTTCCATAAATGTGAAACAAAATAATGAAGAGAAATAGTGGATGACTTACATAAGGTACAGAATTGGATGATTTGCTTGGGTTGAAATTTTCAATTCGCCTTTTTAACTCCTCCAGTTTAGCAAACTCAGTGTTGTTACTTTATTGAACCTGAAAAGTTCGTTTCATCACACAAAATTCAAAGAATGTGACTTCAGCTTCCAGATTTTCTAACTGCATACCAGATTGTTCAAATCTTCGCATAGCTTCTACTTAATCGCTTCGTCATCCTTTATAGCGTACAATGCTGCCTCCCACACCTGAGACAAAAACCAATCATCAAGAGCATAAAAGAAGGAAAATATTGGCCAAGTACATAGGAACTCTCATTGCCTCTCCATACATTATGATTTATGATACTTATGACTCCAAAAACTGATTACTAGTACTCTCTCATGCAGCCGCTACTCATCTGATAGCAAGTCATTTCACATCCTAATAGTTGATCACTCCACCATGCTATTTAGAAGGATTGTTTAGGGCCAAGAACATTCCTTGCATTGTAATCTTGCTAATAGTAAAGGCATATGCAATGTCATTAGATGTAACTTGAGAAATAAAACCATTTAAAGTTACCATCAAGGAGGAGGAAAGAGAAGCATCATGAACGCTGCTGGCTTCAGCCATGCTTGGCTGGACATAGCATCAAATGCCAATTTATTTTCAAACAAACTTGCAAAAGTCATTATGAGTAAGATTCATCAAGAAAGGTGGATAGTATTTGAATCAAATGTATAGTTCAAGTAACTGGTTTGTTTCCTACGTAAACAATGACAACATTCATAATTGTATTTGTTTGCAGATATAAAAAAGCTTTCAGGAGTAGAACCCTCAACATATATCTACAGAAGGTATTCACAGCTTGAACGTAAAGGAGGAGGAGCTAAACACATACTATACACATGTTCTATGATGATAAAAGAAGAACCATTTTCATATTTTCAAGGACTGAAGCACGTAAGTCATAAGGTTAATCAATTTGTTAGAACTTAAAAGCGACAAACCTTTCTTGCTTGTTCTTCCTTCATCTTTGCAACTCGAATGCTCTCAGTTGACTAATCAATTTTCTTCCTCATGTGTTCAAGAGCTTAGAGCATTCACAGTGGTATAATCAAAACAAAAAGGTTTATAAAGTTAGCAACATTTACTCAAAAAGAGCTCACATTGGAATAACTAAACTTAGAAACATCTTAGCAACTCATCAAATTTTGGCCTTTGGATAATCAAAACTATCAACCTTTTGCCAATAATCAAATTTAATTGTCTTCACATTTTCTCAATCAAGTATACCATCATTACACAAAAACTTTCTTTCTTCCATTTTCAACATGTTTATAACATAAATACTTTTAAAAACAGTTTTTATTTTTTTGCAAAAACAGTTTTTTTACACTTTTTTTATTCAAACTGTTTTTCAGCATTTTTTTTAAACTGTTTTTTTATTAAAACTTTTTTTCAAAAACTGTTCTTTTGAAAGAAATAACTTTTCCTATTCAAAAATTGTTTTTTTAACTTTTTCCAGAAAACTATTTTTTTTTTAATCAAAGTTTTCAAAAAAGTATTTTCTCTTTTTCTAATAACCTATTTTTATTAGTTTGAAAACTATTTTAAAAAAATTGTTTTCTATGTCACAATTTCTAGATTTTTATAAGTTAAAAAGGTGACGTGGCAAGTTTTGATTATTCAATTTTGATTGTACCACTGTGAACCTCTACATTGCTAACCTTAGCAACCTCTTGAATGAATAATCAAAAGATGATGTGGCACCTTTTGATTATCCACTTTTGATTATTCCACTGTGGATGCTCTTAGGCCATACAATAGAGCAACAATCATAAACGTCATAATTGTACCCATAAGAAGAAAAGAAGAGGAATTTAACAATTTTCTAAAAACAAGTTATGACAATGACCCAACCTCTTCATCTATTAGCTTCATCTCCAAGGAAAGTTTTTCCAGCTCTCATTCAACATCATGAATTTTCTAATTGTTTTCTTCAATGTATCCAATCAGAAGTATTACCAAAAAGTGAGCTAAATATTACACGTGGACTTCTTGATTCAAGGAAAAACGAATATGTGAAACTTCAGTTGATTTCTCTGTTATGTCGCAAATGGAACCTATTCATTTTTTCCCCAATCCGTAAGAGAATGCTTAGAAGTGTTATGACAAGCAAATCAAACTGGGCTGTAGATCATATGAGAAAGTTCAACTACACAGATCCATTGTCAATTTACTGGCTATCGTTGCTATATTTTTTCTGAACTTTGATTTTGGTGGGTTGAATTGAAATGCCTGTTCAAGAAACTTGGTTAGCCCAACAGGCCACGCTTTCATTCCTTCTTACGGAATTATGGCTGCTTTTTTTTTTAGTTCATACGTACATCAATTCGACTGACATCTACATTAATCAGTACATAAAACAAAACAAATCTACCTTCTAGGAGCCGTCCCGAATGTGAAAGGAAAGTGCAAGACATCGCACAATAACTGTAAAAAGCGACAAAAAACAGCCAAATCATGGTTAGTGGCTCTATGAGCATATCTTGGCAAGATATTGGATAAACCCTACCCAAAAAGACAAATACATTAATAAATTTCACCTTTCATTCTTGAGAGAGGGTTCCAGACCTCTGAATGAGACCGTTGATAATCCGAGACGACCAAGAGAGACTGTTCTACGAAAGAGAAACGGTGGGAAAAAAAAGAGAGGAAAAAAAGGCATAGTAGGAAAATAATAATAGTTGGTACTCCGCAAAATCAGAAACCCTAACAATATATATCAGGAATCGAGTACAAACCAGCAAAATCTTGTTGATGGTTTAGTTTTTGGACGAAGATCAGTTAGTGTTTGAATCATCAAGAGATGACGACGTCTTATCAGTTGTGTAGCCGCGGACATGGTCTACAGAGGGAGGCGGTAGAAGTGGGCGACAGGAGCACCTTCCGGCTCGTCAAAAAAAAGCGTGAACCTTAACGGGGAAGAATCTCACCTCGCGCGACCAGTCTCAGCCGCCAACACCACCGGAATACCCAATCGTCTTGCTCTGCCAAGACCCACGAGCCTCGGCACTGGCCTCAAGGCCCACAATACTTGCTTCTGAAAAAGGGGAAAATAATACCGGTTTATTTTTCAAAAGCGAAGAACAAAACCCTAAATTTCCGATTTACCCAAAAAAAAACCCCTAACCTGGTACCGCCATGCTTCTCCGGATACAGAGGAGGAAAATTTACCTCTGGACTTCGGAGAGAGAGGAGAGAAACTGGCGCAGTACAAAGAAAAAGGGGAAGTTGCTCTTTTACCAAAGTCACACGTGGGTCTCCTGTGTCCAAGACAGAAGGTGTGGCTGGGAGCACCCAATTCTTTTATTGCAGAAAGACGAAATCACCCTTGACATGATAACCAGCAGCTGCCCAATCGGGGGCACAATTGGAAAAATTAGCTAAAAAATGGCAAGCGGTGCAAATTGGCAAGCGTTTCAATTTTGCAAGCGGTGGGTTTTTGCCAAGCGTCCCACTTGGCTGTTGTTCCTTTAGTTTAAAGCTTTAGATATTAGTATTTGTAGGAGTAATAGATAATGGAGCCGTAGATTATGGAAGGCGATAATTTGGGGATTCAAAAGATATGTGATTATCCACAAAATTATGCTAGGACGTCGGGATAAGTTTTTAGTCTCAAAAATTGTATGTATATCCCTAAAATGATGGAAAGGACTTTCAAATTTATATTTTAGTCTCAAAATTCTTTGCCTATATATCTGGAAAAAAATAAGTAAATGTATATAATATATAAAAGGGTAATATTGGGTTTATTTAAAAGTGGGGATGAAAACATAACAGTTCAAAATGACCGGGATGGATACTTAATTACGTGAGATGAGGTTTGATGATGAATCTTTAAGTCTTATTTAATCACGTGCATCTTTATGTTATCGGCAAATTTGAGGTGTGCGTAAACTGGCTCGGTGATCTAGTTCCATATAAGAAAAATGTGAGTCAATGCATGACATGATGGCAATTATATGGACGCTCATTAGTTATTAAAGGCTTCATTCTCTGTAATTTTTTTGTCTTTTCGATTTTGTGTGTTTTGTTCATATACATGAACACCCTAAATTATTTTTCATATACATGATAATTTAGGTATTTCAAATTCAACGCTTTATTTGAACACTTTATTAATTCAATCAATTTTGAACACCCAACTCCGTTAACTTTAAACACCTTATAGTGTATTGTCCAACCCAATGTCATTGTTGTTAAAACAAAAGATGATTTTTCAATTTAAAGATGCGAGTAAATGATTAAAAACTAAATTTACAGCAAAAATGCAAAAAAAAAAAAAACCAAAAATTATATTTGTTGTGTCAAAATTGTAGACCAATTTATTAGTTTTCTAATATTTAATTTTACATAAAGCTAATTGTTTAAGTTACTCAATTATGACAGCCCTAGCAAAAAATTCTAGAGAAGTTTAAAAAAAAAAAATCTATGACCAAAAGCAAAAAATATTCACAATAGGCGAAAAAAATTCCAAATAGATGTTTGATTTTTTTTTAAATGTCGTCTTATATAAAAAAATTTCAATATCTTTCTACATTTTTACACTTGTTGAGAAGAATAATTAACCTTAGAAATTATGATGAAAACTCAACAAAAAATTAAATAATACCGAAAAAAAAGTTTTAGACAAAAAAAATTGGGGAAAATGGAGCCTTAAGTCTAATTAAATTTTGAACACCCCTTAAGAGCTAAATTTTGTTATTCCTCATAATATATTAAGACTTATAATGGTTCTTAATGGCTAAATTTCGTTATACCACGGCTTCTACAGCCAACCTGTCAACCTCTTCTCCGCCGCCACAACCCTCCTCTCCTCCTTCACCCAAATCGAGTTCAAACCAGATCAAAGAGAGAGAAAGAGAAACAAGTCAACGAGAGATGTAGGGAAACGATTCCCAAAATCCAGTAATGACGCGTATAGATTAGACAACAAAAAAATTTGTAAAACCTTATAAGGTGGAACTAGGGTTTTACCTCAACTCCCGCGACATGAACGCGAATTGAACTTGTTACAACACACCTTGCTGTATGCCATGAATTCTGCTCGATCGTACCGTACGATCTTCTAGCGTATTCCCCTACGTCTCGATTGCATTACTTAGCGTGGACTCCAAACGCAACATCTATGTTCTTTTTCTCACAACTTAATTTCGTATGTATTGAAATTATGTTCGAAACTAGAGAAAATAATCACACACACACACACATATATATGGGGCTACACTAGGGACCTAAGGAGTAATAAGTTTGGGCTCCCAGTGCAAATAAGAAACTTTAATCCCACCAGGATTCTTTTTCTTATTTCACTAATTATAATTAACCCCACTATGGAATTATAATTGCACTTCCGTCCTTATCTCAATTATATTTCGAGCTTCAAGTTATTAAAATACTTATTAATCTCCCAACGTTAAGATTACAGATGCCTGTTGATAAAAATAAATTACTGACAATCTCCCACTTAATCAACATCTTATAAAGACCTTGAGACTATTTGCTTAACTTATCCGACACCTTGAGACTACATGCTTAACTTATTCGATATGTCAGATAAAAATACCCACCTGCAGGGTTTAACATAATTGACACTTATAAGCTTACTCAAGGGGTTTCATCAATCCCTACTGGAATGTGGATTTCATCAATAATTAATAATTGTCATATACATAATGTTGCGACCCAACTCACTAAAACTATTGACTGTTTAAAAGATCTCACCCTTTAATGTATCAATAATTATCTTTAGATTAAGAGCATAAGTATTCATAATAACCATGAGGTCCTAATCATCTTTTGAAGTCAGTACAAAGACACTCAAAACAGTATCCTTTAATACACACAAAGTGTACTAGCACAATGAGTTGGAACTAGTACCATTCCTTGTATTCAAGATAGATCTACTAAAACATTGTGCTACAGTCCTACCGATGGTGTGTCAAATTTCATTTAAGACTGTGAACCATAACTTATATTTCACAAGAATCAATGATCCAATTTTCTATGTGTAAGCCGTACTCTACACACTGGATTATCTACTATGTAGAATAAAAGACACACATGCACAACATACAATAACATCATGCAAATATTGCCCATAAAAATTCTTATCAAAAAGGGATGAATCTAATTAGTAATTAAATATTAATCCATCACATAAAACCATGACTTTTAATATAATTTCTAACAATCTCCCACTTAGACCCAAAACCATATTGCCACGCATCTCACTCTCATTCCCTCTGCGTGACTATCAAAAGTCTTAGCATGTAAGCTGTTCAAAAACGGATCTGCTAGGTTGTTTACTGATGCAATCTTGGTCACAGCCACATCACCTCCCTATACAATCTCTCGAATTAGGTGATACTTACACTTGATGCGTTTTCGCTTCTTAGGAGTCATTGGCTCTTTAGAGTTAGCAACTGCACCACTATTGTTATAATATAGTGTAATAGCTGATTGCATTGAAGGAACCACTTCTAGATCTATCAAGAAGTTTTTGAGCCAAACGGCCACCTTAGCTGCTTTAGAAGCTGCCACAAGCTCGACCACCATGATGGAATCAACAATGCATGATTGTTTGATAGTCTTCCAACTTATGGCTCCACCTTCTAGGGTAAACACATATCTCGAGGTAGACTTCTGGAATCCTTATTTGACATAAAGTTTAAGTCGTGTACCAAACTATCTATCTGACTGGTAAACCAACATATAATCTTTAGTTCTTTTCAGATACTTGAAAATATGTTTCACTGCAGTCCAACGCTCCTGCCCTAATTAGACTGAAATTTGATGACCATGCTGACGGCAAAGCAAATATCAGATCTAGTACACAACACAGTATACATGAGGCTTCTTATTGCTGAAGCATAAGGAACTGCCTTCATTTTTCTATCTCAGGAGACTGATCCTTGGATAGATCGATTCCATGTCTGAAAAGAAGAAACCGTTTTCTTGGAATTCTGTACGCTAAAATGAGCAAGGATCTCATCGATATAAGTAGCTTGTGATAAGCCAAACATCCTATGCTTTTGATCTCGTGTAAGCTTAACCCCAAGGATGTGACCGGCTTCTCCCAAGTCCTTCATTTTGAATTGGCTGGATAACCGCACTACACTGAGGACAGCACTTCCACATTGTTTCCGATGAGCAGGATATCATCGACATATAGCACTAGAAACACCACCACTTTCCGTTGCGCTTCTTGTACACACACGACTCATTCGGACATTGATCAAAAGCAAAAGACTAGATTGCTTGATCAAAACGAACGTTCCAAGACCTAGATGCCTGCTTAAGCCCATATATGGACTTCTTGAGCTTGCACAACATGTGCTCTTGACTTTTTGCCATGAATCCATCTGGTTGCACCATTATGTGAATGTTTTCATGCAGATTTCACAGCCTTTTGCTAAAATTTCGCATCTTTATCTTCTAGTGCCTCATTGTAGTTGCAAGGTTCGGCATGTTATTTTTTAGGGATTATATCATAAGCTTCTCCCAATAACGTATACCGATTGGGTGGGACAACAACCCTCCCACTATGACGAGGTACCGGTGTGTTAACAACTCTTTCTTGCAGTGTAACCTCCTGTTTTATTGGTGTTGAAGAAGTCTTTGTCGGTCTCTCTCCTCTCAATTTCTCTAGAACAATCTTGCTTCTGGGTTTGTGGTTTATTACATAGTCTTTAACTAAGTATCGGGCATTGGTGCTAACAATGACCTTATGATTCTTAGGACTATAAAATAATCCACATTTCGTTCCTCTAAGGTACCCCACAAAAAATAGGTAAATCTGAATAACTCATCATTGATCTCACCATATCCATAAGAGTCCTATTCCTTCTCTCGGCTACACCATTTTGTTGTGGCATACTTGGTGTTGACAACTAGGATGTAATCCCTTTAGCTAACAAGTACTCCCAAAACTCTCCCAAGAGGAATTTGCCACCATGATCAAATCGCAGTGTCTTGAAACATTTACTCTAATGCTTCTCCGTTTTCACCCTATACTCCCTGAATTTTTCAAAATATTCAAACTTATGGTGAATCAAATGAATGTATCCATACCTTGAGTATTAATCAATAAAAATGATGAAATACTCAAAATCACCTCTTGCTTGGATATTCATAGGTCCACACAAATTAAAGTGAACCAATTCCAACAGCTCGTTGGCTCTATATCCTTTAGCTGAAAAAAGGCCTCTTTGTCATTTTACCTTCTAAATAGGATTCACAGACTGGAAGTTTCTCAACTTCCAATGAACCTAAAGGTTCATTCCTGACCAGTGTAGAAATCCTATTCAGATTAATATGACCAAGGCGTAAGTGCCAAAGATACGTTTGGTTCCATTTAGAAGGCTCATTTCTCTTACATGGCAAATTATTAGTGTTATTCAATTCATGCAGTTGCACTGTAGGAAATATAGGATTAATGATGTAGAGATCATCCACCAATGAACCAGAATAGATAAAACGTTTATTCAACATAATAACCACTAAGTTACTAAAATAAACCAAATATTCATCTTTAATCAACTTAGAAACTGAAACCGAGTTTCTTCTCAGAGTGAGAACATAAAAACAATCTCTTAAAATTAAACTCCTATTGTTACTCAAATTTAAAATAAGATTTCCTACTGCAACTGCTACCACTCTCGTAGCATTACCCACGTGCAGATAAATCTCTTCATCACTGAGTCATTTGATTTCCTGAAACCCAAGCAATAAATTGCAAACATGATTAGTGGCTCCTGTATCTACACACCAGGTACTGGTAGATAGCACCATTAAACGTGATTCAACAACTAGTGAAAAGATCTATCTTGATTGTTCACTTTATTGAGATAGAACAGACATTCTTTCTTCCAGTGTTCTTGCTGCTTCCAGTGAAAATACTTGCCCTTAGACTTTTTCACTCCACCTTAAGGCACTGTGACTGGTTCCACAACCTTCTTTTGAGACTTGTTCTGCTTCTTCTTGCCTTTCGACTTAGAAGTAGAATCATTTTATGTCACTAATACAAATGGTTTCTTCACACCCACAAGACCTTTAACTGCTTGGAGTTCTTTAAGAAGTTTCGGCAAAGTTAAATGCATTTTGTTTATAGAATAATTCAGGCAAAACTGCTTAAAACTCTCAGACTGCAGTGAGTCAAGAACGAAATCGATCTGGATTTTCCCATCGATTTCAGCTTCAAAGATCTCTAGTTCATTCAAAAGAGCTATTATCTTCAGAACATGATCCCTAATTGGGGTCCTTACAACATGGGTCATGCTCACCAATTCTTTCATCGCAACTAGCCTTCCAGCATGATTCTGCTCCCCAAATATTTTTCTGAGGTTTAGCATCATATTTTAAGCAGTTTCCATAGACTGATGTTGATGTTGCAATATGCTCGACAAAGAAGCCAGAATATAACACCGTGCCATCTCATCAGCCTTAACCCAATTTTTATAAGGCTTTGCTTTTTGTTCTGTGGCATTCTCATTAGATCCAGGAGGGCATACCTCAGACAACACAAATTTGTGCCACTCAGCAGTTAACACAATATCCAAATTCCTTTTCCAGTCAATATAATTCGATCCAGCAAGTTTATTTTCTTTGAGAATAATTGCAAGTGGATTGAAAGAACCCATTTTTGAATCTGAGAATCACATAACAACAATTATGAAGGGTAATAAAAACTTGAATTTCATTTTAATATTGGTTCCCTCAACTACATGTTAAAAGAAAAACATTAGCAACCCTACACACCGTGAGCATGCCTCGATGGGAAGGTCGTCTACTCTTCATTATTCGTGTAGATAGGCACAACCTTTTAATTTTACTATCTAGACACAAGACCATGCCAAGCAAAATTAAATAGTCAATATTGTTTCGATCCTATAAATAATAACAGTGACTCAGATGGAGAGGATATTATTATTTATAGCTAAGTGTATACCATTACCTTGCTTTTAGACCTATTGTTCCGTTATGAACCACGTCAGATGGAGAAGTGACCCACACAATAATTATCTTAGAGCTATCCCTTTAGGAAGTTTGTACTGATGATTGCACAATTAATTTTGTCCGATAGGGAGGCAGGTTCTAAAACCAACACACAAAATTAATTATATCATCTACAAACTAGGAATGGAGACCATGGAATTTATCCAAAATAAATTCCCACTCCCACTTAGTTATTTAAAAAATTTGAAAGGGTTATCAAAATTTTCATTTTGCAAATAAATTGTGATCTAGATCAAAGGCCAAATATTACCATGTTGTCTCAATATGGTAAACTATCACATATGCAAACAATATGGAAACACAAGATAAAAAATTAGAAAATTAGAAGTCGCCCTCGTTTTTTAGCCTCGGTTTGAAACCAACCCTAAAATATTTTTCCGAACCTAAATAGGTTCGGGTATGTTGATTCATGACTTTTGTGCCCCTCGCCCTCACACTCTCACTTTCTCTCTCAAACTACACCCATCAGTTCTCGACGAAGCCTCCAATGGCGAGGTCAACGATGACTAGTTGGAAGAGGATGACAAAGAAGACTTCCGCCGCCGCCGCCTTTGCCGTTGCGCCACCACCACTGCTCTCTCCGATGCCGACTATTTCTCCTTCGCTGCTCTCAGCGAGATCATGATCGCCAACCAGAAAAGGGGACATCGTGAAGTTAAACTCCTCTTCTTGATCAAACCAAACAGAAAAATTAAGGAACAAATTTATGCAACAAATCGTCCAACGGCAACTGTAAAATCTGAAATCCTCCTTTCCCTCCTGAGCTCTGCCTCCGTCACCAAAGACGTCGACTCCGACGAGGTCCCCTTAGAACCAACGATCCTTTCTTTAACAAATCCTCTCTCCTCCATCGGCTCAAGATCGCTGGGACCCCGAACCCCATTGCCAGCTTCTAGCTCTCACATCTCCCATAGACGACGTTGTTGGTGATGGGGACTCCGACGCTGTCTTCGGTACTAGAAAATGCAAGAAACTAGTGATTTATGTAGGAATTATTAGGTGTTATCAGATCATAAAAGGGACGGATCCATGTGATACTCCATATTCTAAATTAAGGTGAATTTTTTGCTTTTTGTTTTAGACCCCAAATTGTAGCATGTGAATTGTTTTGTGAGGGTATGTGAATTGTGTATTTATTGTCTATGTGAATTGCATATTGAATTATGTGAACTGTGTGTGTTAAGGCTATGTGCATTTCTGCAGTGGGTTATGAGAATTGCATATGTGAATTATTTATTTTAATATGTCGTGAGTCTTTGTGAATTGTACGGTAGGTTATGAGAACAACATATGCGAACTGTTTATTTTAATGTGTGGTGAGGTTATGTGAACTGTGCAGTAGGCTATGAGAACTGTATATGAGAATTGTTTATTTTAGTGTGTGGTGAAACTATGTGAACTGTGTTGTGTGCTATGAGAACTCCATATGTGAACTGTTTAATTTAGTGTATGGTATGACTATGTAAACTGTGTGGGGGCTAGGAGAACTGCATGTGTGAATTGTGTATTTTAGTGTGTCGTGAGGCTATGTGAACTGTGCGGTAGGCTATGAGAACTGCATATGCGAATTATTTATTTTAGTATCGTGAGACTATGTGAACTTTGCGGTGGGCTATGAGAACTGCATATGGGAAACTGTTTATTTTAGTGTGTCGTGAGGCTATGTGAACTGTGCGGTGAGCTATGAGAACTCCATATGCGAATTATTTATTTTAGTATGTGGTAAGACTATGTGAATTGTGTTGTGGGCTATGAGAACTGCATGTACGAATTATTTATTTTATTGTGTCGTGAGACTTTGTGGATTTTATTAGGTAGGTACAGAGAAATGGCGGTGGAGGATTTTCTCTATTTTCTTTTTCTTTTAACTATTTTATTTTTTAGCCTTACTTTTTTATTACTACTGCTACACTTGGTTGGATTTTAGCTGGGTGCTACAAATTTGTTTAATTTTTTGCTACTTCGAAAATTTGTTCAATTTTTGTTTGTGTGTGTATTTTCTCTGAGAACTGTATTTTTTCTTTTGAGAAATGTGTATTTTCTATGAGATTTATGTATTCGTCCATGAGAACTGTCTATAAGAACTATGAATTTTTCATGAGAACTGTTATTTTCTATAAGAATTGTTATTTTTTATGAGAACTGTCTATGAGAATTGTATATTTTATATGAGAACTGTGCATTTTCTATGAAAACTGTATATTATACAAGAGAACTGTCTATAAGAACTGTGTATTTTCTACGGAAACAGTGTATTTTTCTATAAACACTGTGTATTTTTCTAAGAGAACGGTATATTTTTTATGAGAACTGTGTATTGTCCATGACAATTATCTATGAGAACTGTGTATTTTCTATGAGAATTGAGTATTGTCCATGAGAACTATGTATTTCTATGACAACTACATATTTTCTATGAGAACTGTGTATTTTAGTGAGTGTTGAGGCTATTTGAACTGTGTATTTTCCAATTCACATAGCCATTTCAAATAATTCTCATAGAACTGACTATGAGAATTGGCAGTTCTCATAACCAGCTCACATAGCTAAGGGTATTTTTGTTTGAAATAATTCGTATAGGGACAGTTCTCATAGAAATAGTTCTCATAGACAATTTTCATAGAAATAGTTCTCATAGAATTTTCTCATAGCAAATGGTATTTTTTTAATCTTTCATAATTTCATATTCAATATAGATCTTGTTTAGTAGATATCGTCGAGTAGGTTCCAAAAATATAATTTTTTTTTTAAAAATGAATATCTACAACAAAAGATATGACTTTTTGAAATTTAAACAATATTTTAATGGTTCACCAGTGCTCATAGAGCATTGGATAATTTTTCTATACTAGATGCTCTCTAGTTCTATACGCTGATGCACGTGAAGGGGCATGGTTGAAATAAAAAATACAAATAATTATACATGACTAAATTAAGACCAAATCTAATTTTTGGAGCCGGCCTAAAAATTCCTCATAAAAAATCCAGCTATTACGGTCAAGGATGCAATCTTTGAACGGCAAGAAATTCTTCCATAACTTGAAATCCTTGAAAGAGAAGGAATCTTTCAATAGCTTGAAATCCTTAAGCAATAAATAATCATTCCATAACTTGAACTCCTTCAGCCATACTTGTGTGGAAGGCCTAGATACTTTGAATCAATCAAGGAAACCAAAATCCAACTGTGCTTAGGCAAGAAAATTCGGATTTGATATATTTCCGCGTAAACTGCACAACCTTTAGTATTTTGGCCATATCTTCCTCATCCTACCTCTGATTGAAGTGATTTAAATTGGGTTGGATTCAAAATTCAATTATCTACAACTTCCGTAGGAGCAGATTTTCTAATTCTAACGTTTACTGAGTTGAAATAGCCCTGCAATTAGACTCTACAAATCTAAAAAAAATCTTTGCAAGCCAAACAACTTGTATCTTCTGTATCTACCATCTTCAATCTCCAAATAACCGTCGAATGCTATTACAATCAAAGAAACATACATACATCGATGTTATGCCTCCATTGGAGTTCACATGCTACGTTAATTATTATAATCACATAAAATAATCGTGGTAACCAATAAATAACAATAACCATGAAAAAAATTATCGTGGGATCCAATTACATAAAATCAACAAAAAATCATGTGATCATAATAGATGGATAAGAATGCTGCAAAACAAGGGTTAGCACAGTTCTACGTTTTACCCTCTATAACCTACAGACAACATGGACTGTTTAATCTATACGCGTGATTACAGCGTGCTTTGATACCACTATTGGGAAACAATTCACAGAACCCAGTAATGACGCGTACAAATTAGATAACAAAAAAATTCGCAAAACTCTACAAGACGGAACTAGGGTTTTATCTCAACTCCCGCGACACGAACGCTAGTTGAACTAGTTACAGCATACCTTGCTGTATACCATGAATTTTGCTCGATCGTACCTTACAATCTTCTAGCGTATTCCCCTACGTCTCGACTGCATTACTGAGCGTGGACTCCAAACGCAACCTCTGTGTTCTCTTTCTCACAGCTTAATTTCGTATGTATTGAAATTATGTTCGAAACTAGAGAACGTAATGACATATATATAGGGCTACACTAGGGAGCTAAGGAGTAATAAGTTCGGGCTCTCAGTGCAAATAAGAAACTTTAATCCCACTAGGATTCATTTCTTATTTCACTAATTATAATTCACCCCACTACAGAATTATAATTGCACATCATCCTTATCTCAATTATATTTCGAGCTCCATATTATTAAATACTTATTAATCTCACCACGTTAAGATTACAGATACCTTTTGATTAAAATAAATTACTGACAAGAGGGGGGGGGGGGGGATTTTGAAATTGGGAACAAACCTCTCCAGAACAAAACGTGTATGAGAAAGAAAATGCCTAATTTAATACTGTGTTTGGGAGCCCTACTTGTTGGCTTTTACTTATTGACTTTTTGTCTTTTCGTATTATGGTCAAAATGTGTTTTGAAATCGGGAGATATGTGCAGAATGCATTTTTGAACAGGAGTAGTATTTGAAAGATATGTGCAGAATATATATTTTATACGTCTTTATGTTAACCAAAATTAAAAAGTCAAAAAGCTCCTCCTGCCCTCACTCTCACTTCTCTTCTCTTCTCTAAACATGAAATTGGAAAAACCATTCTAGCAAAATGAGTTTTGCTTGCCCATGCTGAACAATCAAAATGCCAAAATGAGATAATGAGAAGTGAATAAGTAGGGTGCCAAACACCCTCGACGTATACTGTGCACATAATTTTGTCACAGTACCGGATAGAAAAGTAGTTGGACTTGTTCGATGCATATGGATCTCACAAAACAATGAGATAAAATTTTCGGGACGATAAATTCCAGACAAATCTGTTTTCGAATCTGTGCACGAAAATCTTTGTGTATAGACTTTCCTAATTTTTTATTGCTTAGAAAGAGACCACACTATGTTTCTTTGAGAAAGTAACAAACTTAATTTATTCGCTATAAAATTTTCATATATTTGTTCATGGCTAGTTAGGGGGACTTCTACTTTTTTTCAGTTTTTTCATACCTAAAACGGGGGGGGGGGGGGGGGGGGGGGTTGGTCTCTCTTATACTCTCATGCATATGAGAAGGGTTCCTTTTCTGTAAGCACTCATCCCCCTCCCAAGTCCTTAGGATAGAGTAGATTAGAATTAAGGAATGTCAAAAAAAATTAAATAAATAAAGAAAGGGGTTTTGTTAACGTATGCCCCCATAGGCTTATGATAGAGACTACATATATATTCTCCTTCATTTATGTTTGTTTGTATAAGAAATCTAAGTTTGAAACACTAGCTATAAACTCTTCATTAATTGTTTTTGAAATGATCAACTTTTTTTATTTTGGACAAAAATACCAATAATCAAACATACACCTATCACTCCCAAAAACTTCTGGCATATAAGTAATACAATTAATTGATTCCTTTTGTCCTCCTCGATTCGTTTGACTCCGTCCATATAGACCATATCAAAAGTGTTTGCCATCTTCATTTTTTGGCCTTTTCACTTTCCATGGACTCATGAGCAGTATTGCTTGGGTTGTGGTTAAATGTGTAATATAATGTGGAAGGGTGTTTTTTTTTTTGGGCGACAATCTTTATTTGTTTGAAATGTTGTGTCAAAAGATACAGAATCCCCAAAAACTCCATAATCAGTAATCATTTCATAGTCAGCCCAAAAAATGTTAGTAATATGCTCATCGACATCCAATTGAGTGCGATAGAAAAAATAAGGATTTTCAGCAGCCTTAGTTTGAAAATATCCCAACAAAGCTCCTGCTTCACCATATTGTAAGCTCCTTTGTCTTCTTGAACGCAAGAAACTTTTGTGGTCTTCTTGTGTGAATCCTACATTTCCCTTCCCCCGACTTGAGCACTAATAAGATCATGTGATGCCTTGAGCGATAAACCGCTATCAACAGCTATAGCGATATTTAAAGCTTGTGCCTCATGTATCTTTCTTTGAGATCGCATCCTATAAACAGTCTCGGAAATATGTAAAATGTGGCTTTTCTTCAAAATTCTTCACACTCCATTTTGAAAGTTGGATAACTAAATGATATATACATGAACGCGCCGCAATTGGTTCTCGTCTCTTTTCGAGGTTGTTCAACTACCAGGCTCCGTTTGTCTATTCCCCTTTTACCTTGTTTACTACAAACAAACTTTCGATTTATCAAAATACCATCTTTCTTGCTTCGTGTAAAATAACTTTTCCTAATGCTAAATCCCATAACCCTTCCGTGATAATTATAAAAATCATACGCAGCAGTCTCTGTATCAAACTCCATTCCAAATCCAAGAGAGTAATCTTTGGACCAATCATTTTCTCGCTCTTCAAGTCCACCATCGTCCATTCTAAAATTATGTTGAGAACATTAAGGTTAATAAGAAAGAAACAGTAAAGCTTAACTTTATACAATGGTGAATAGAATATTATGCATAGGGCGTATTAAACAATGATTGTTAAAAATTGGAGTACTAAACAATGTCTTGATTGCATTAAACAATGTGAATAAGTGATTCTTACCGTTTTGGAGACGCCAGTTGGGATGAATCGATGGCAATTTTGGGTGACGAAGGAGGGGATGAAGCCGTGGAGATGGGAGACACCGGAGGGAAAGGATCGACGGTGGACGACGCCCGTGGTGGCGAGGAAGTGGGTGTCGGCGACAGGGGAGCCATTATACGCAGGAGGAGTGAATCGATCAGGAGCGGGAAAACTGTCTTTTTTAGGGCTCGTATTTGATTTTCATCAGTATTTAGGAATTATTATCCCCTACTTGGCAGAGCATATGTTAGAGTTTGAGGGGTGTGGCTTATTAATCAAAACGACGTAGTTTTGAACTCACTACAACCCTGTGGTGAGGGAGCTCACCACAGGCTCCCCGAGTCCCTTAATGTATGAGAGGTGTAACTGTGTAAGGAGTAATTAAACTTGTATAGACACACTTGTATGTCGGAAAGAAAAAAATCACTTGACCATTTTCTTTTCCACCAAACTCACATCTCCCTCTACACGCAGTGGGTAAAAACACGAAGTAGGTTAGGATCAAGAGAGTACAAATACAAGAGATATAAACACAACAGATTTATTGCTTAAGTCTGCCTTTATATCGGTGGAGGCCTCCTCCTTTTATAGGAGTAAGGAGGAGAATACGAACAATACACATATAATTGAATATTACTGTTCTTAGTCTTTTACTGACAACATTTCTTGACTACAAACAAACATATCTTGACTACAAGGACGATTACATTTATTACACCAATTATTGACTATGACACTTCAATACATACGTACATACAACTCACCCTTGCTTGAAAGGAAGGACATGTACTTTATATTACTGTATATTACATTACTCCTATTACAGACCAATAATACCATTAATACAAATAGTACATAACAGTAAACACCAATTATTTTTTCACCACCATTTGGAAATGGAAAGAGAAACAGGTGGCATGAGCACATGATTGTCACTCTGGATTATCTGAACCACTACTTCCAGAATAGTCTTCAGTTATGTCAGTCAAGTAATACTGTTCCAAAAGATACCGGATATTTTGGTATCATTCTTCAGGATAAGTATCATTGAATTTCCAGTTTGCAAATTCATAATGGAGGAGAGATGAGGAAACTTCTGCAGGTGTCAATCCATTGAGTGAACACAGTGTTTGAGTCATGACAAGATAATTTCCACTGTCGTTTTGGATGCTCTGAGACTCTTGATATGTAGAGAGAAGTATAGTGTGATACTTCTTCTGCCAAGTGATAGAACCATTTGGATTGGGATGACTCCTGTTGTTGTGACTTGTCCAAAAAGCAAATTGGAGATCTCCGCCTACACTGTTGGGGATTTGTCTGATCTTCTGTTGCCAGTAGGTTATGCTTTCGAAGAGTAAGAGAAATTTCAAAAAGAAATATTCTGGAGGATGGACCTGATTGAACGCCGCATGAGCCAGATAAACCAAGACTGCTGATTTATTGAAACAGACACTTATAGTATACACATCAACTAAATACCATAAGAGGAGATAGGCTTTTTTTTTGAAATAAAAGACATTGTGGTAAGACACTTCAAACTGGGTGAGAAAGGGATAGATAGGATGGAAATGTAAACCTTTTATGGGACCTTCATCAAGACTATACTTGAAAATACAGAGATGTTAAAGGTTTTGACACATTTGGACACACCTGGAAAGAAGGGTTAACTCTAGAATTTGACACTGAAGGTGGACAGGAAGATTAACTGGGTGGAAAAAGGAAATCATTGGAAAACAACCAAGAACAAAGGGATGTGGTTTTGTTTTTGAAAATTGATTGATTTCTTTTTTGAGCCTTGACAGAAAATCAGGGAGGACATTTGTTTTTCCTTTTATATGAACAGCATCAAAACTCCAATTGGAAAACCAATTTGCCCATCTGAGCAACTGTGCCTTTGGAAGGTATTTCTGTTTGAACTTGAGCATGCTGGGGAAACTCATCATATCAGTCTCAATAAAAAAATGATGATCGATTAGATGAAATTCAAACTTCTCAATGCTCCATTTAATTGCTAGAATTTCTTTGTAAGTAGAGTGGTAATGAAGTTCTGCTGGAAAGAAAGCACCACTCCTGTATCCACAAATTCTGTGCTTTTGTTCAGAATTTTCTTCCAAAAGAACTGCTCCCCAATATAGATCAGAAGCATCTGTCTGAAGGACTCTCTTTCCATCGGAAGGTATGGTTAATAGCAGAAGAGTTTTGGCTATGGCTTTGAGGTCTTTTACAGCTTTGGTACAATGGACTGACCAATGAGGAGGGATTTTCTTTAGTAGAGCTGAGAGAGAAGTTTGGTATTGGGCAAGGTTGGGAATGAAATCAGCCATATAGTTAACAATTCCAAGGAACTGTTGAACTTGTTTGACTGTGAGATTTTCATCTCGAAAATGGTCAAGTTGGGAGGCTATATGAGGTTAGAGGACATATTGACCTTTAGAGATATGTATCCCTAAAAAATCAATTTCTGGTTGAGCAAGAAACATTTTTTTCTCTGAGAGCATGATACCATGGGTTTGAACCAGGGAATGGAAACTTTGTAGTAGAATAGCATGAGACTCAATATCTGGGAAAAAGAGTAGGATGTTATCAATGTAGACGAGAGCTGAGGATAGAATGTGAGCAAATACTCGAATCATGGCCTTTTGAAATAAAGATGGAACTGTTTTCAATCCAAAAGGCATGACTGACCACTGGAAATGGTGGTCTGGAATGCAAAAACCAATTTTGGGACGATCATCTGGATGGATGCCCAGCTGCCAAAAACCTGCTTTTAAGTCAAATTTTGAAAAAATTT
This sequence comes from Rhododendron vialii, assembly GCF_030253575.1. NCBI lineage: Eukaryota > Viridiplantae > Streptophyta > Magnoliopsida > Ericales > Ericaceae > Rhododendron > Rhododendron vialii. The sequence continues at coordinate 23,031,546 of NC_080557.1, read as the reverse complement.
GAGCTTTAGGCAAGTTTGCAAAAAGAACACTTCTCCGAGGAAGAGGGAATTTGTTATCCTGTAAAAAATGATTAAGAGGCTGGTAGTTAATAACTAGGCGAAGCTTTCCTCTTATTTGCTCGGTCCTTTTGTTCACATAAAATGCTTCACATGCCCACTGAAAGGTTGTGGGCTCAATCAGACCTTCTGACTGGAGTTGCTGGAGCTCTTGAAGAGCAAGCTGGTAATGTTTTGGGTTCATTCCATGATGGGTGGCTTTGGTGGGATTGATGTCTTCATTTCTCTTAAAAATGAAGAAATCTGGGTTTTTTCAGAGTGGGTTGGAGTATTTGGTGAGGAACTGAGAATGAGAATCAGCACAAGAAGTTTGGATTATGGTTCTTTGATGGAGGAGAAATTTTTTATGGAAAAGAGATTTGGTTGGGTGGTCCAGGGTAACGGTAGTTTTTGTATTTCAAACCTTTTTTGAGCCAGGAAACTTTGCTGAGATTTTGGAGAATATCAAAGGCTAACAATAAATCTTTTCCTGTGAGATCAGAACCATAGACTTGGTGTTTTATGGTGTATCCTAGGAAAAGTTGGATGGTAATAGGCTTACTGATCAGAGTGATAACAAAAGTTTTTCCATTGGCTGCTGTAAAGGGTCTAAAACATGATTGCCAGTAGGACTTGGGGAGGATTGTTGGGTTGAGAATGGAGGCTGTTGCACCAGTATCAAAGAAAGCAATAACTGGTATAGGTTTCTCATATTTTCCAACCAAGATTTTGACCTTGGCTAAAGGTTGAGCCAGCATGATGTTGGAGAATCCTATTGTTTGGAATTCATAAGAGAATGAGTCAGAAGAGTCAGAAGAGTCATCTGATTCTGATGAATCACCTGAATCAGAAAAGGTGAATGCTAGGACTGCTTCAGCTGTTGCTTCATCATCAATGAAAAATAATGATTCAACATCGGCATCTTCAAGATTATCATCAATGAGAGCCAGAGAGCTCACCATCTTGTCTCTTGCTGCTTTATTTGGACACTATTTTGCATAGTGCCCATTCTTTCTGCATATGTAGCAGCGATCGGACTTTCGCTGCCCTCTGAACTTTTTCTTCTTGAAAAATTTCCATTTTTTCCGGCGTGAGAACTTGCCAGATTTTGAAAACTTTGAAAACTTGCCAGGAGACTGGAACTTCCATTTCTGAAAGTGTTTGGACTTCCGATATGAAGGACGGCAAGTGCACTTCTTGTCTTTGCACTTTATAGAGAGATCTGGTCGGTCACATGCTTTGCCAAGAAGTTTTCCAGGTTCTTCAAGAGTTCTGAGGAATTTCTGGTGATTGCATAGTTTTTCCAAGGCAATCAAAGAGTGCTGGTAAATACCGCCAAGAGATGTTGCATTCAACGTCAATCCTTCTGTTTGAAGTAACCTTGTTGTCTCATTTCCCAATGGTTCAAGAAGAGAATTGAGAAAAGCTTGCTTGAGGTTGACATCATCCATGCCGTTGAGAAGATAAAATCTCTGAGACATACGGTCATAATGAGTCTCTAGATCTTTTCTTTTGAATGAACAACACTTCATGTCGAGATATTCTTCTCGAACAAACTCTTTTGTGTTATTGTGGTTGCCAAGAAACTCAGTATGCAAGACTGAGATGAATTGATCAAGGGTTGGCAATTGTTTAAGCTGCAACTGTCGGTATTCACCAAGAGCCAAGTACCATTGACGAAGACGACCAAGGAATTTTGCTGTACACTTAGTAATAACAATACTCAGTGTAGCATTTAGGGAACGCATAGCAACAGTGCACCAAGCATGAATCTCATAAAGCTTATCCAGCCACTTTGATGGGGGAATGTTATCAAAGGAGAAACCTTGGGTATGGATATTGGAATGTGAGAAGGAATCAAAGGTTGGGATTTCTGGAGGTGTATCAAACTCAGGACCTTCTTCAATAATAGGATCTTCAACATGTTCTTCAGGAAGATCTGGATTCATCATGAAAACATGAGGAATTGGAATAGAGTGAGTAGATTCAGAATCCGAATCAAACTCAATAATTGGTTCAGGTGAGGGGGTTTCTGGTATAGTGGCTAAGGTATGTAGGAGAGTGAAAATTGGATTTTTGGAAGGGTTAGAAGTTGACTGAACCATTAACTGAGGTGACTTTGAATTTGGATCAGCTGATTTAGAAAGAGTGCAGGTAGTAGGAATTGAGGTTGAGGTAGAGGTAGAGGTAGTTGGTGGAGACGGAACTGTTGGAGGTTGGATAGGCTTTATCTGGGGCTTTGGGAAAGGAAGTTTTGGTGGAGATGGTCTTTTTGGTGGAAGAAGGAAAGTTGATGAGCTTCCAAAGATGGAGCTTGACTCACCAAATTCTGAGGTAGGGTTTATAGGTAAGGGTTGAGACATTTGAGGATACCCAAACAAACTTTGTTGAGAGGAAGATGTGAACATATCAAAAGGGCTTTTTTGCTGAGAATACTGCTGAGCTTGAAGTGAATGAAGCTGATTTTTTAGATGCTTCATTTCAGCATCCTTTTGGTAAAAAGCTGCTGAAAATGCTTGGTTAGCATATGCCATCTGGAGAAGTTCCTGGTGAACATTTTGAATTTTCTGCTGCAAATCTCTGATAAAAAGTTCTAAAGATGATAACTTCTTATGGACAACATTCTCCAAATTTTGCTGAGAGTTAGCAATTCTCTGAAGAATTTTGTTTTGAGCCAAAGAATTTGCTGACTGCCAATTTATTACTGCTTCTGCTGCTGATACTGCTTTTGTGCTACCAAAGGGAGAATGGTAGTAGGATCTGGAATTTTATGACGATGGGTCGTTCTTTCTTGTGAACTATGAAATTTCAGAGGAGGAAAATCTGCTTCAGTCCAGGAAGGAGATGAGGTGAACATAAAACACCCACTTGGTTGACTCGAAGAGCCATCATCAGATGGAGGTCGAGGAGGAGGTGTAGATTTACAAGGAGTGAGAGGTGACGAAGGACATAAGGAACATGGTTCTTCAAAGTCTTCTTCATCTTCTAGAAGACTGTCTTCTAGACACTCATTACAGTCATAGGCATCAAAATAACAATGCCCTGTTTCTGAATTTTTGAAATAGAAGACTGGAAAGCCACTGGGTTGGAAATATTTTATTGGAGGGCTAGGTCAAGAACCATCTACAAACATGTCAATTCTTGAGGGAAAAATGACAGGATGGGTGGAGGATGAGGCAGAGACTTCTTTTGGGAATGAAATCTCTACTGTACCATCAGGTTTTGGGATGAAAGTTGGATTTGAGGATTGAACTGGGATGGGCTTTTGTTGGTTTTTCTCATAAGTTGTAACCCAAGACTCTGGGAAAAGCTTGAGAAGCTCAGGACGGGAAATCTGACGTGGAACATGGATACAAGAAGCTTGGTGAGGTGCGTTGACAGTTAGGAAAAAGGCTTCATCTGCGGAGGAAGGTAATGACATGTCAAAGGCATGATTTTGAAGGCGATAAGCCATTTGGTAGTGAAGGGTTGCTGCATATGTGGTAGAAATTTGGGAAGTACCACCAATTTGAACTTGCACTTTCAAGGCTCATAGCAAATGAGGATCTGCTAGTGGCATGTTGAAATTGGGATAAAAGGTAAAGATCACAATTCCAACATTTAACGTGGTTTGGACAGTAGCAATGCATGCGTGCTGATACTGTATGAACCTGGTATCTACCAGAGCAAGTCTGGAAGTAACAGGTAAACCTTTTCTGCCATGGAAAGTGACAGCAAGTCTGATTGCTCCAAAGTGAAGATGGGTAAATCCTTGTTGTTGCCAAAGGCGAGGCAAATCAATCGGGATTTCCAAAGGTAAAAATTGTTCAGCTTCTGTAGCTGTTATGAAACATTGATCAAACTTGGAGGCTTGGACATACTCTTTTAAGGAGGTTGGACGTTTCGTGGAGAAGAGTTGGGTGACAGTCTTTTTCACAGAGGTTTGTGGTCTAACAAAGGCATTATATGGGTTTAGGAAAGGAAGATCAGTAAGGGGAACCTTACTATCATCAGGTAGTTATTCAAACTCATACAAGTACTCAAGATTAGAAGAAGAAGTGGAGGAATTTCTACTGGTGGACGATCTTGAAGGGACTAAAGACGAGGTAGCAGAGGAATAGATGGAAAACAAGTGATTCATTTTTTATGGATTAAAGTCTGAGTTCTTCGTTTCCTCATACAACAAATCTTTTCTTTTCAATGTAAAATCTTTTAACTAATTTTGATTAATAAAATTCTGTATACTAGGGTAGATAAACCAAGACACACCGCTCAAAAGCCAAAAGTCTCAAGGTACTTTTAATCCACTGATACAAAATTCTTTAACCAAAATAGTTAATGAAGTTTCTGATGTGGAAGATCCTTAAAAGGCAACCACAAAGCATACGCTTCAATTTTTCCTTTTAGAAAAGATTTGAAGTAGTTTTGGAAAAGAAGTTCCCAGAAGGGTTTACGCTAGAATAATCATTGGCTCTAATACCAAGTTAGCAGACACGAAGTGGGTACAAACACAAAGTAGGTTAGGATCAACAAAGTACAAACACAACAGATATAAACACAACAGATATATTGCTTAAGTCTGCCTTTATATCGGTGGAGGCCTCCTCCTTTTATAGGAGTAAGGAGGAGAATACGAATAATACACATATAATTGAACATTACTATTCTTAGTCTTCTACTGACAACATTTCTTCTCTCACAAGCTCTCCCACTGTCACTCACTCATACACCTCTAAAATACTTAGATCCACCTCGAATCCACCACCTTTTTGCAATCAAGAGCTTGGGTATTGCATGCCTTTGCTTGGAGAGAACATTTTTTGGTTGATTTCAACATTTGGAGCTAGGGCTTGCTTTAAATCGCTTGGGTTTTGCTCTCAAGCTTGAGGTAGGGAATTCTCACCACGTGTTTATGAGCGGATTTGGTGTTTGAATATGCTATTGAACATTGTTTGGCTTGCTATCTCGTTTTCTGCTGATCTGTTCATTTTCTAGGTTAGCTCTAGGTAGCAATGTTACGGGGAGGGGTAGACCTAAATTGACATTAGATGCTGTAGTGTGCAAAGATATGAGTATAATGGGTCTGTGTGAACAAGTGGCACTTGACAGAGTCCAATGGAGAAAACAGATTCATGGAGTCGATCCTAAGTGATTGGGACGTAAGGCTCGGTTTGATTTGCCCAACTTCAAATGGTCATAACTTCCTCGTCTGATGTCCAATTCACGTAAATTATATATCGATTTCGAGGTTTTGAAGTCATCTTTACATTACCACCAAAATTACGTTAAAATTCTAAGTACACAAAAAGTTATGACTATAGGAGTGGAGGTGTGTCAGTCTACCAAAACATGGTGGTTACTTCTAACTTCGAACGGTTGTACCTTCTTCTTCCGGTAATGAAATCTTGCATATTATATATCGATTTTGAGGATGTGAAGTTAGCTTTCCAATACTACTAAAATCACATTAGAGTTTGTAGTACCCAGGAAGATATGATTAAAAGAGTGAGGGGTGGTAGCTGTCAAAACACAGGAATAAGATCTATGGGCATAAAACATTTCCCAAGGGTTGAGTGATGATACGTTTGACTTGAACTGTTGATTTTTGTCATATTATGGACGTGGAATATTTGAATTAGAACTTGTTGACACATGAATGATGCAAACACATGAACTAGGCCCACCTTTGGGGTCTGGTGCTAGGGCAGGGGTTGCGGGACCAATAATGCTTGGTAGGAGCATTCGCTCAGGATTCTCGTCTTTTGGCGAGGAGCTAGGCAGGGATAGTGGGACCCAAAATGCCCAGTTGGTAGCACTACTGTTAGCATTAGTTGATTAGTTAGTTTAGTTAATCAAGTAGTTAAGCTTTGTATAAATAGCTAAGAGATGCTATTATTTTTGTCACACATGAAATGAAAGATTCCTTCTCTCTGTAACACCCCCAATTTTGGGTACGTTAAATTGACAATTTTATTGCAACTTTAAAATGGAGTCTGGCTCATTATTACATCACAACCTCCATAAGAGTATTTTCATTACAAAAGGGAGGGAAACTAGGGTTCCTAACTATAGCTCTGTCTGCTCCTCCATTCTAGCCGGCTCCTTAGCACCAAAGGCCTCCAAGGTGTACAGTTCACTTTGATCATCTACAAAGTCTGACATATTATACCAGCATCGCCACGAGTATAATATGTCAGGGTCACCAAAGGTAACACCATGAGCTACGAGAGCTCAATAGAATAATCTATATCCACTAACCCTTAACTTACAAACAGTAGATCGTAATACTAACGATTTCCACATAATACATGCATATTTAACAAAACAGTTCACAATGACACATCCACATTCGCTAATCAACTATCGTTTGTGTCCATGGTTTTCTAAGTTTCTCCTACGCAACTCGTCGTGGACCGTGTCTCCATTTATCACTTACCAAATCAATATTTTCAAAATCATTTTTAACACACCCAACCTTAGTTCTATCGTTTCGGTCTTCCGAGTATCCTCACAATGGTTTTGCCGCACCGGGTTCCCATTGGCACACAAAATTTGCATTGGCTCCTCTCCGTGGATAACCAAACCAAATTACCAATGAAGCTACCACGTCCGACCCTATTGGCAATCTTCACAATGAGCTACCATGTCCGGCCACATTGCTGTTTTCACAAACATTAAATTACCTCCAATGAGACTACCACGTCCGGTCCCATGGCAACACACACCACACAATGGGCTACCAAGTCCGGCCACATTGCGGTTTTCAAAATCCTTACACACAATGGGCTACCACTTTCGGGGTATCAAAACACATCTTTTCATTAACCACACCCTAGGTGTCATGTTTCTACTTTCTCGATTTTCGTGTCTCATTTTCATGCATTGACTCCGCGGTTGGACTTTTCACATATAATCATAAACCATTCATTGAAACCTTAAAACTAAACTAACAAGATCATCCAACTCAATATTATACCACAAGTAATACAAGCAATTCATGTAAGCATGTTCCTAACCATTATAAGATCAAAATACGAATACTTCTATCAACGATAAATCTTATCTTTGGAAAAAAAACGTTCTTTCTTCCTTTGTGGAAAATTCAAAACAACACATGTTTATTAGAGTAAAGGTTGTGTATTCAACATGCTCACACTTCCATTAGCAAAATAAACTTGTTGACAAACATGCATTTCCAACTATTATGAACGATAGATAACCTTATCTATTTAGAGAAAACGGTTAAGGATATTCATACTTTGAACTACAGACATTCTACTTTCCAACATACGGTTCTATGCTATACGTAAAGTTAGGGGACAAGGGATTCTACATATACTTAGAGATAGCGTATATGGGACTCTACGTATACTTAGAGATAGCGTATATGGGACTCTACATATACTTAGAGATAGGGGATAAGGATAATCTACCGTTCTTCTTGGCGGTAGGGCGGCTACGGAAAAGTAAGTCGGCTATCGGACGGAGTGACTTCCTACAGTAAGCTTCCGGTAGCTTCGAAAGAGAAAGGTTTATCTCAAAACTAGTTCTTGACTAAAAACTACTAACTTTTGGATCGAGAGGTTGGTCGGGTGGCGGTTTAGTGGCGGCTTAGGATGAGTTTCAAGAAGAACTTCAAGAAAAACTCAAGAACACCAAGAACAAGAAAGAACAAAGTAAGAACTCAAAAATTTCTAGAGAGAGAAGTTGAAAGGTGTGAGTTAAATGACAAGAATGGGGTATTATTTATAGCAAAAGTCTTTGCTATTACCCAAGGAATAAAATTTTCCCTAGCAATTATTGTCCAATGGGTAAAGATTTTCCTAGAAAAGTAAAAGGCCAAAAGGTACATGTACCCATACATAAATATATTTGTGTACTTAGAAAATCTAGTAAAATACTTTATAAGGTCCTATATAATCTTGTAAGATTTTCAAGTCATTATTTCTTATTAAAATAATCTAATATGCACATGTATACTTTGTAATATTTAAGTGTGTGTGTGTGTGTGTGTGTGTGTATATATATATATATATATATGTATGTATGTATGTATAAATAAGTACTATGCAATCTAGGTAGATTTCCTAGTATCTAATAAAAAATTATAAGATCAAAATCCTTTATCAAAATAGTCCAAATTGGCACATGTTCTTATTATAAAATTAGATTATGTACTTAGGAAATCTAGGGTATTAAATCTACTAGGTACATGTGTGTGTGTGTGTGTGTGTGTGTGTGTGTGTGTATATATATATATCATCACATGGATAATCTAGGAAATGATTTATTTAGTAAATCTTAGTACTTGTTGGAAGATTGACTCTATTATCCAAGGGATAATATTTTCCCTAGTATTTATTGACCAATGGTTAATGGGGTGAAGTAATATCTACTTCAATAATGTTTATATATCCTTTTAGGCATGTGTATATATACCTATATATAACTATATATTTGTACTGAATAATCTAGCATAGATATCTTTTTAATGGAAAGTCTATTGTCTAATAGATAAAAAATTTCCTAACTTTTATCGTCCAATGGGTAAAGATCCAAGATGACAAGTATGACTTGATTGACAAGTCATATATATATATATATATATATATGTGTGTGTGTGTGTGTGTGTGTGTGTATAATAATAACCTAGGTCCAAAGGGTTTCATTAGGATTTGAAAGGTTCAAAATATTCAAAGAGGTTCAAAAGGCTCATCTAGGGTTAGGAGAAAGTAACTAGATGAATTGGTAGTTAGGTTTCTTCAACTAATTAGTTAGAAGCTAACTATACTTGCCAAGTAGGGCTTTTAATCAAGAAACGAATTTTAAAGGCCAAAATCTAATTATGACGGATTTTTAGAAATTAAAAGGGATTTCAAAAGCAATCCAAGTAATTAAAAATAAAAATTCAAATTTTTAACGAAATTTTTATTTACCAAAAATCAGGGTCGTTACAATCTATCCCCCTTAAAACAATTTCGTCCCCGAAATTGGCGCGTGACTATGGATTAGACATAGTTGCAATGCCGGTTAGCGATCTAAATAGGATTCTAATATTCTGGCGACCTACAAAAATGGTTTGACACTACACGGTCATTTTCTAAAGGCTCTGGCAGGTCTTAGAGGTATGACGGCACTTAAGGCACCCTTCACAATCCTCTACACGTTTTGTTAATCGAATTAAGCCTCATCACTTGTTTAACGAGACGGGGTTGAAGTTGCTTCTGCTGTCGCACAATTTTCCTCGTCGTACGCCTTTAGTAAGGTTTCTACCGTAAACACCAACATCAAATGCAAAACCTTTACCAAATCATCATGCGGACCCGTATCCTACAAACGTTCCATATCACGTCCCTATCGAATCAGTATGCTTCCCCACTTAACGATATTAAACCCATTTCCAAAACTAGGAAACAACGGATCGTTTGGGCAGATTCACTCCTTCATCGTAAAGCGTAAGTACTCTATCCTTATCCGGAAAAATCGAACATTAGCAAGTAAGCCCTACGATACAAACTCGGATAATATCCGCAAAGGCACTGAAAGAACCTATGCAGTTATGGAAAAATAAGCCTTTGGCAGCGTCGACTTGTAATAGCCCTGAATTTTGGTCAATAAAAATTTCGTTAAATATTTGAATTTTATTTTTACTTTTTATATTCCTTCTATATTTCCGATATTTCGTGATAATTAGATTTTCGTCCCTAAATTTTAACCATTGGCTAAGTGGTTTCCCGAGTACATAGAACTAGATTCTAAACCGATTAGTTAGAAACCAACTACCTAGTTCCTTGGATCCTTTACCCATTGGGTAATAACCGTTAGGAAAGTTAGTGACCCTTGGGTAATGGAGTCTTATGACCAATAAAGTACCGATGTGACTAGAAAATCTTTCAATAAATTTGATTTGACTAGTCATAATAAAGGAATCTTGTACCTTGTTTTCTAAAAGTCAACCTTGTCACTTCAAATTTTCTCATCAAACTTACTTTATTCTTTATCCTTTGGTCCATAATGTTAGGATAACTTTTGTCCATTGGTTAATAAATTTTTCATTATTATATTTTGTTTAAAATACATATAGGACATGTAGTATTTTAAGAAATCTTATTTTAAGTATAAAAGTACTTGTACTTCTTTTATCCATTGGTCTTTACCCGCTAGAGGAATTATTACCCATTGGATAATAGCCTTAATATTCCAACAAAGTACAAGACTTTGTTTTAATAATCAAGATTTGGATTCCCATGTGATTTTATGCATTAAAATATTGGGGTATATCTAAACCCTAGATTTTTAGTACCTTGATTAGTAGATTAGTACTAGTACCTATATTATATTTTGATGGAGAAATCTTAAGCTATTGATTCTTGGTACCTATGTATATATAGGCATGTGTACATATATACAATATTATATATAGATATAGATTTCCAAGGGTATAATATCTATTAGTTTAAGGGAGACATGTGCCTAATTGAATTTCTTTAATGAGATTTTGGATTTAGAAAATCTAGTACTCTTGTACTTGGCCATTATATATATATATAGTATACTTGAGAGAGAGAGAGAGAGAAAGAGAGTGAGCCGAGAGAGAGAGAGAGAGAGATTTTGTTGTACATGCTTGGATCACCATGATCTTCTTACATCCTTTCAAATCCTTAGGTGTATCTTCTTTCTAGCCAAAAATCTATCTCTCAATTGTCCTTCTATGATTGTTTAACACCAAATCTTCCATAATCTAATCCAAAGTACAATCCTAGCCATGCAAGCCTAGGGTTAGGCCTTGATCTTTCTAAGATTTCATGACAAGTTGTTAAAGATTGAGATATGGAGAGAGAGGGGGGGGCCGGCCTTGAGAGAGAGAGGGAGAGCCAAAGTTTTGGCTATAAATAGAGCCACCCTCATGCCATTCAACTCACACCTTCACTCCTTTGCTCTCACTTCTCTCTAGAAACCATTCCATTTTTCAGACAGCCTACTGCCCTTCACAAATCTTCATTTTTCTCCTGCTTAATCTAGTTTTTAGAGCCAACTCCCTTCAAAAAAGTTGTAGAGCACTTCGAGACCTACAAGTTAGACCCAAGAACCACCCCAATCGGTGAAGAAATGACAAAGATATTGGCATCCGAAGTTCAGTAAAAATCTCGGATTTCCATTTTCAGACAGCACACTGTCTCTTCCTTTATCACCATTTTTCTCCTACCTAAATTAGTTTCTAGGATCAACTTTCTTCACAAAAGTTGTAGAGCGCTTCTAGAGCTTCGATTTCGACCCAAGAACGATCATATTCGGCTAAAGATTGACCAAGTTACTGCCATCCAAAGTTCGGTCCAGATTTGCGAGTTTCACCACCCGTAGGATTTTCCAACTAGCTTATTCGGCCTCGACTAGTTTCGGATCAAGGTAGATAAATCTCTACTCATTCTCCCTAGTATAACTTTAGTTATTTTTGTCTATGATAAGGCAAGTTGAAGTATTAGGAGTAATTAGCAAGCTCGTTTTACTAATATGTTGAAATGCATGATAATTAGTAAATTTGCTTGATAAAAGTAATAAGGGCATGTTGAATGTTTGATTTATGTTTACGTATGTGATATGTCCTACCGCGGAATCGTTGCATGAAAACGAGACAGAAAAATCAAGGAAGATAGAAACATGACACCTAGGGAACCATTGTGAGGATACTCGGGAACCCAGAACGGCGGAACCGAGGTTGGGTGTGTTGAAAAATGATTTTGAAAATGTTGATCGGTATATGAAAAATGGTGACACGGTCTACGATGAGTCGCATAAGAGAAACCAAGAGAATCATAGACACATACGATAGTTTGAATAGCGAATGTGGATGTGTTATTGTTACTGTCTGTTGTATATGATCTATTGTTTGTAAGTTATGGGTTAGCGGGTATGGGATTGTTCTACTGAGCTTTTATAGCTCATGGTGTTACCTTTGGTGACCCTAACATATTATATCGGTGGCGACGCTGGTATAATGTGTCAGACTTTGTAGATGATCGAGGTGAGCTGTACACCTTGGAGGCCTTTGGAGCTGAAGAGCTGGCTCAGATGGAGGAACAGGCAGAGCTGTAGTTAGGAACCTTAGTTCCCTACCCTTGTGTAATAAAGGTGCTCTCATGAGAGTTATGATGTAATAATGAGCCAGACTCCATTTAAGTTTTCAATAAAATTGTCTATTTAACGTACCCAAAATTCGGGGCGTTACACGACTTCTGGCGGTAATTTCAGAGGTACGGCTGCTTCCAATCCAATACTGCTTCAACCTTACTTTCGTTCACCTCGATTCCGTCCCTGGATACCACGTACCCCAAGAACTTAACCACTTCTAGCCAGGACTCCAATTTACTGGCCTTGGCATAAAGTTGGCTATTTCGGAGTACTTGTAGTACTATTCGAAGGTGTCCTTCGTGCTCTCCTTAATTGATCAAATAAGTCATTGATCTTTGGCAATGGATACCGGTTCTTAATGGTGACTTGATTTAGCTCTAGCTCCCTATAGTCGATGCATAGTTCAAGTGTCCCTTCTTTCTTCTTCGCGAACAGTGCAGGTGCTCCCCATGGTGACATACTTGGCCTGATAAGCCCTTTGTCCAATAGCTCTTGTAGTTGGGTCTTGAGCTCCTTTGGCTCAGCTGGGGCCATTTGGTACAGCGCCATAGATATTGGTGCATTTCCCGGTTGGAGTTCTATAGAGAAGTCTATCTCTCTCTTGGGTGGTAAGCCAGGAAGTTCTTCAGGGAAAACATTGGCGTACTCGCACACAATGTGTGGTAATCCCACTTCCATCCGTTCGGCTTCTCCCAACTGGAGGCTAGCTAGCCATCCAAACAGTTGATTCTGCCACCTGGATCTTCTCGTCGTCGGGCTCACCGTTTGTCTATCCCTTTAAATTGAAAACGAGTCCCTTCGGGAGTATACGCAGTTACCATCTTCTGATGGCAGTCTATGACCGCTCGATGTGCTGATATCCAGTCTATCCCTGGGATTACGTTGAAATCCGCCATGTTGATTACTTAAAGATCGCAGGTTAGGCGCAAGTTGGCTACTTCTAGTTCGCACCCTCTACACACTAGACTAACAGCTATACTCCCCCCAAACGGTGATGTTACTTTCATACACGTACTTAGGGGTTCTGTTTCTAGTGCTAGTGCAGTTACACAGACAGTAGAGATAAATGAATGCGATGCCCCAGAATCAAACAAAGCTTGTACGCAGGTACTGTACAATAATAGCGTACCTTGAATCACATAGGGATCCTGCTCTTGTTCCTCAGTCTGTAGCGCGAAGATACGCCCTCCAGTGCCTTACTGGGTTCCTATGGGCTGTTTTCCCTTATTTTGCCCATTCTGCTGCTGTGATGAGCCTCTAGGGTTTTGCTTCACAAAACCTGTCTGTCCAAAGCTCCCATTACCCTCCTTCTGAGGTTGCGGGCATTGGCGGCTGTAGTGGTCTATAGCCTGACAGTTGTAGCACCGAACTGTCGTTAAGTCTCGACCACTTCTCTGTGGTTCGCCACGCCCTGGTGTAGTAGTCTTCCAGAGTTGGTCGCCTTGAAGCAGGTTAGAGGGTTTGGTGGGGTAGGGTCCACGGTTGTTGCTGGGTGAATGGGTTCGAATTGGTCCACCGGTGCTGTTATTCGCGTTCCTCCATCGGGTTTTGAAGTCAGTCTCCTCACTCTCTAGCCGAAGAGCACACTTCACAACACCGGTATAGGTGGGAAAGGCCTGAGCTACCATAGCCCTTTTAGCAGTTGTCAGTCCCCACTCAAACCTTCTCGCCTTCTTATCCTCAGTTGCAACGGCCGTTTGGGCATAACGAGACAATTCCTCGAATTTGGCCACATATTGGGTAACGATCATCGTTTCCTGTTTCAGATTTAGGAACTCTTGTTCCTTGGCCAGACGAAGGGGTGTGGGGAAGTACTTGTCGAGAAATAGGGTCTCGAACTCGGCAAAGGTCATGGTGACTAGGACATGGGTTGCCTCCATCAGATCCCACCAATAGCGGGCTTCTCCTTTCAGCTGGTGGGTGGTCAAGGCCACACGATCTCCATCTTGGGTGATCTCTAAGGTTCTAAGGATCATCTTGACCTCGTTCAGCCATGTCTCGGCCACGACGGGGTTGGTGTCTCCGTGAAAGGTCGGGGGTCGGCGTTTGCAGAATTCGTTCATTGCTCGAGTTCTGGTCATGGGTCCATCGTTATGGTTTTGATTTTGGCGGTTGGCGTTCAAAGCTATTATGAGCGCTTGCATGATTTGGGCTAAGTCGGGGTTTGCGTTTGAGGGTCCTCTGTTATCGTGTCCTACCCCGTTGCATCGGTTCACCATCTACGAGTGGAATTTTAAGGGGGTTTTAGTCTACTTAAACAATTTTTTTTTTGCAAATGATGTATAAGGAGTTTATCAAATAGTATGCAACATTACTTTTTCAATAAGCAAGATTTCCATAGATAAGCAGAAAAATACAATCATAAGCATAGAGTTCTACTATAATGGCAAGTAGGGACACAAGGATGAGCATGTATGTGAATAGTGACTAAATACAAAAAGTATCATATAAGGACAAGTCGTAAACGAAATAAGGCTTTTATTAATAACATAGGAAGAGTACAGCTTAGGAGATTCTTAAACAGACAGAAGTGATCCTAGTTTCCAACATCCTACATCTCGAAGGATTACAATTGCTCCTAGGTCGGCCTAAGGTATGCCTAATTGGCGTCCTCGGCTTTTGGGATCTCGTCCTCTTCGAGATTCTCTTCACCTAACCAGTTTTATTCCCTTCACCTAACCAGTTTTCCTCCTCGGTCACCTTATTGGCGTCCTTATCGCCATCATCTTCTTCTTCCTTAACTCTAACCTCAAAGTTCTCCATCGGGGGTAAGGCACCAAAGAACCCATAGAAGGCGCACAGGATTGTGAACATTTCAGGAAACCAAGGGTCCTCCTCCACAGGAATAGGGGTATTTTGCTACGCCCTCGTGAGATCTCGTTTTTCTGCGAGTACAGCAACAACGAAGTCGGGGTCCTCCACTAGTTGAGTTGTCATGGCTTCTATGGCGTTTTTGAGTTGGCGAGCTCCGGCTAATAAGTCGACTAGATGGTTCAGGTGGTTCATCTACAAGAAAGAGTTTAACCTCAATTAGAAATGTTTTAAGACAGGGATTAACTAACTCCTAAGGAAAACTTTCGAGTTTTTAGTTCCACATTCAATCCTTGACTTAAGTCATCATCCAATTGTTCGGGAATTCCCAGCTCGGTGGTACTACCAATTTCCTACACCTTGCTTCAATCCGAAGATTGTTTTGTCAGAATTCCACCCAATTTGGGATAGTAAACTTAAACTCAATTCTTGTTTGTGCAACGGTCAAACTATCTTATGATCTACCCATTCTACTCATGGCCGAGGTTTTGAACCTAAAGCTCTGATACCAAATTGTAACGCCCCCAATTTTGGGTACGTTAAATAGACAATTTTATTGCAACTTCAAAATGGAGTCTGGCTCATTATTACATCACAACCTCCATAAGAGTATTTTCATTACAAAAGGGAGGGAAACTAGGGTTCCTCACTACAGTTCTGCCTGCTCCTCCATCCTAGCCAACTCCTCAGCACCAAAGGCCTCCAAGGTGTACAGCTCACTTTGATCATCTACAAAGTCTGACACATTATACTAGCGTCACCACCAGTATAATATGTCAGGGTCACCAAAGGTAACACCATGAGCTACGAGAGCTCAATAGAACAATTCATACCCACTAACCCTTAACTTACAAACAGTAGATCGTAATATTAACGATTTCCACATAATACATGCATAATTAACAAAACAGTTCACAATGACACATTCACATTAGCTAATCAACTATCGTTTGTGTCCATGGTTTTCTGAGTTTCTCCTATGCGACTCGTCGTGGACCGTGTCTCCATTTATCACTTACCAAATCAATATTTTCAAAATCATTTTTAACACACCCAACCTCGGTTCTGCCGTTCCGGTCTCCCGAGTATCCTCACAATGGTTCTGCCGCACCGGGTTCCCATTGGCACACAAAACTTGCATTGGCTCCTCTCCGCGGATAACCAAGCCACATTACCAATGAAGCTACCACGTCCGGCCCCATTGGCAATCTTCACAATGGGCTACCATGTCCGGCCACATTGCGGTTTTCACAAACATTAAATTACCTCCAATGAGACTACCACGTCCGGTCCCATGGCAACACACACCACACAATGGGCTACCAAGTCCGGCCACATTGCGGTTTTCAAAATCCTTACACACAATGGGCTACCACTTTCGGGGTATCAAAACACATCTTTTCATTAACCACACCCTAGGTGTCATGTTTCTACTTTCTCAATTTTCATGTCTCGTTTTCAAGCATTGACTCCGCTGTTGGACTTTTCACATATAATCATAAACCATTCATTGAAACCTTGAAACTAAACTAACAAGATCATCCAACTCAACATTATACCACAAGTAATACAAGCAATTCATGTAAGCATGTTCCTAACCATTATAAGATCAAAATACGAATACTTCTATCAACGATAAATCTTATCTTTGGAAAAAAAACGTTCTTTCTTCCTTTGTGAAAAATTCAAAACAACACATGTTTATTAGAGTAAAGGTTGTGTATTCAACATGCTCACACTTCCATTAGCAAAATAAACTTGTTGACAAACATGCATTTTCAATTATTATGAACGATAGATAACCTTATCTATTTAGAGAAAACGGTTAAGGATATTCATACTTTGAACTACAGACATTCTACTTTCCAACATACAGTTCTATGCTATACGTAGAGTTAGGGGACAAGGGATTCTACATATACTTAGAGAGAGCGTATATGGGACTCTACGTATACTTAGAGATAGCGTATATGGGACTCTACATATACTTAGAGATAGGGGATAAGGAAAATCTACCGTTCTTCTTGGCAGTAGGGCGGCTACGGAAAAGTAAGTCGGCTATCGGACGGAGTGACTTCCTACGATAAGCTTCCGGTAGCTTCAAAAGAGAAAGGTTTATCTCAAAACTAGTTCTTGACTAAAAACTACTAAATTTTGGATCGAGAGGGTGGTTGGGTGGCGGTTTAGTGGCGGCTTAGGATGAGTTTCAAGAAGAACTTCAAGAAAAACTCAAGAACACCAAGAACAAGAAAGAACAAAGTAAGAACTCAAGAATTTCTAGAGATAGAAGTTGAAAGGTGTGAGTTAAATGGCAAGAATTGGGTGTTATTTATAGCAAAAGTCTTGGCTATTACCCAAGGAATAAAATTTTTCCTAGCAATTATTGTCCAATGGGTAAAGATTTTCCTAGAAAAATAATATGCCAAAAGGTACATGTACCCATATATAAATATATTTGTGCATTTAGAAAATCTAGTAAAATACTTTACAAGGTAATGTATAATCTTTTAAGATTTTCAAGTCATAATTTCCTATTAAAATAATCTAATATGCACATGTATACTTTGTAATATTTAAGTGTGTGTGTGTGTGTGTGTGTATATATATATATATATATATATGTATGTATAAATAAGTACTATGCAATCTAGGTAGCACATGTTCTTATTATAAAATTAGATTATGTACTTAGGAAATCTAGGGTATTAAATCTACTAGGTACATATGTGTGTGTGTGTATATATATATATATATATATATATACACACACACACACACACATATATCATCACATGGATAATCTAGGAAATGATTTATTTAATAAATCCTAGTACTTGTTGGAAGATTGACTCTATTATCCAAGGGATAATATTTTCCCTAGTAGTTATTGACCAATAGTTAATGGGGTGAAGTAATATCTACTTAAATAATGTTTATATATCATTTTAGGCATGTGTATATATAACTATATATTTGTACTTAACAATCTAGCATAGATATCTTTTTAATGGAAAGTCTATTGTCTAATGGATAAAAGTTTCCCTAACTTTTATCATCCAATGAGTAAAGATCCAAGATGACAAGTATGACTTGATTGACAAGTCATATATATATATATATATATATATATATATATATATATATATATATGTGTGTGTGTGTGTGTGTGTGTGTGTGTGTGTGTGTGTGTGTGTGTATATATATAATAATAACCTAGGTCCAAAAGGTTTCATTAGGGTTTGAAAGGTTCATAATGTTCAAGGAGATTCAAAAGACTCATTTAGGGTTAGGAGAAAATAATTAGATGTAACGACTCTAATTTTTATTAAATAAAAATTTCATTTAAATTTTGTTATTTCTTTTAATTACTTGATATTACTTTAAATATTTCTTTTAATTCCGTTAATTCGTCATAATTAAGTTTTAGTCCTTTTAAAATTCTTTTTTTGATTAAAAGCCCATACTTGTCATCTTTAATCCTTTACTCTTTGGTCCATAAATGCTAGGGAAATTTTTGACCATTGGTCATTGATTATTAAGTTGCCAATAAAGCTTTGATTTGACCATACAAAATCATAGGCCAAAGAATCTCATCATTTTGCTTTCAAAACTAGTTAACCTAGCCATGCATGCATGCAACCCTAGGATTTTAGCCTTAAACCTAATAATCCTAGACTTACTTTCCTAGACACACATATATATACTCTTTTATATATATATATATATATACACACACACACACATATATATATATATATATATACACATATATATATATGTACCAAGGAGAGAGAGAGAGAGAGAGAGAGAGAGAGAGAGAGAGAGAGAGGGGGGGGGGAGGGAGAGTGTGTGTGTGTGTGTGTGTGCAAACTTTGGACACTTACACAAGCTACCTTATAGCCTTAAGCCTATTTATGACCATTTCTAGTCTTCCAAAGTACAAAGTTAGCCAATGATTTTGTGTTTCCTTGCAAGCAACCTCCCCATAGACTTGACAAGCCTTAAAACCCTTCATAATTACCTAAGTCATGGCCTAAGATGGATGTGACATTGCTTGGCATGCTTGGAAGGCTTGCCATGCTTGAAATGACAAGTCCATGGAGCAAAATCCACGGGGTAAAGAGAGGAGAGAGAGGCCGGCCATGGGGGTGAAGGAGGAGCCCAAGTTTTGCTATAAATAGCACCCCCCATTCACCATTTCAACTCACACCTTCATCCTCCAACTTCTCTCTAGAAAAATCTTGTGTTCTTACTTTGTTTTCTTAAGTTCTTGAAGTTCTTGAGAGCTACCACCAAACCACCTCCAAAACCGTCCATAGATCTTTAAAGTAGTCTAGTTTTAGTAACAAGTTGTTCTAGGAAGAGAAAAGCCGTCTCTCTTCCTTTCGAAGCACTTCGGAGCCGTTACGCCGCCAATTCGCAAAACCGACAACCAAATCTCAAAAACCGACCTACCGCCAAGAAGAAAGGTAGAATCCCTAGTCTACTAACTCTACGTATAGTATAAAATCATATGTTAGAAGGTAGAATATCTGTGAGTTCAAAGTATAATTTCTTGATCGTTTTCTTTAGAATAGATAAGGTTATCTTTCGTTTATATTGTTTGAAATGCATGATAGTTAACGAATTTATTTTCGCTAATGGAGGTATAAGCACGTTAGAACAATCAATTGGTAACTCCGAATAAACATATGTTGTTTAGAATTTTTCAAAAAGTAAGATAGAACGATTTTCGAAAAAGAAGATTTTAACGCTTGATTTGAAGTATTCATATTTTGATCTTTTCAAGCATGCTTAGTAATATTGAGTTGGATGATCTTGTTGGTTTAGCTTCATGATTTCAAAGAATGATTTATGTTTACCTTTGTGAATGTGTACTTTTGTGATAAGTCCTACCGCGGAGTCTATACATGAAAACGAGACACGAAAATCGAAAAAGTTAGAAACATGACACCTAGGGTGTGGTAAATAAAAAGGCGTGTTTTTGAAAGGGAGAAATGTTTTGGAAACCACAACATGGCCGGACATGGTAGCCCATTGTGTGGTGTGTGTTTTGTGTGCCAATGGAAACTCGGTGCGGCGGAACCATTGTGAGGATACTCGGGAGAAAGGCGGAACCGAGGTTGCGTGTGTGGCTTGGTTATCCGCAGAGAGGAGCCAATGCAATGTGTGCCAATGGGAACCCGGTGCGGCGGAACCATTGTGAGGATACTCGGGAATCCGGAACGGCGTAACCGAGGTTGGGTGTGTTAAAAAAACGGATTTTGAAAATGTTGATTTGGTAAACGAAAAGTGAAACGGTGACACGGTTTACGAGATGTCGCGTAGGAGGAACTCATAAAATTTGGACACCAACATTAGTTCGGATAATGAATGCGGATGTGTCATTATTTACTAGCTTGCTAGATATGCATGTTCTAAGTAGAAATTGTTGAATTTTATGGTATATTGTAGGGGTGGCAAATTGAACCCAGACCCATTAACAAACCCAGACCCATCAACTAGAAAATAGACCCAACCCAACCCATTTATTAGTTGGGTAAGAATGGGTTCAAATCCAGCTAACCCATTATTAGTTGGGTCATAATTGGGCATTAATTGGATCAACTTAAATAACCCAATGGGCAATGAAAGTAACCCACCAAATTCCATCTCTTAATTGGTCTCTTTTGCAATTGGGAAGTGGAGGAGTATGGCCCCCCCCTCTCTCTCTCTCTCTCTCTCTCTCTCTCTCTCTCTCTCCCTCCCCAGGAGCATGGCCTTCTCTCTTTTAATCAATTGTTTTGTGTTAAATCACACGCGTCCAAAAATATTTTGAATGGTCCGAATTAAAAATCAATTGTGACCGGTAACAATTATTTTGACCAGTCAAAATTGAAAATACATCTCATCCATTAATTGCGCGAATGAACCCGTAAAATTGTGCTCCGCCGTGAATAAATTTTCTCATGTTAGTCCCGCAAAGGGTTTGGATTAAAAAATTGACTTATTTTTTTGTCCTTATTCAATTTTGTTTTGCATTTTTTTTGTTTTGTGTTATATTTTTGTGACTTATTAATTTGTTTTGATGAGAGGAATCAGAAAAGTAAAAAAATTTGATCGAAACTTATAATTTTTTGAATAAAGACAAAAAAAAAATCAATAAGACAAAAAAAATTACTTATTCTCGTCTTTTTGAAAAAAATTATGAGTTTCGATCATAATTTTTTTTTACTTTTCTAATTTTTCGATCATAATTTTTAGTATATATGTAATTGGGTTAATGGGCGGGTCGGGTTTGCTTTAAAATAAATGGGTCGGGTTGGGTATGGGTAATTAGACTCATAGTTAATGGGTCTAAATGGGTCATTGACCCATTAAAGACCCAACCCACTAACAACTTACCCAATTTGACCCAAACCCGCCCGTTTGCCACCCCTAGTATATTATTGTTAAGTTAAGGTTAGAGGGTTAGGTTTTCTATTGAGCCTTCGTAGCTCACGGTGTTACCTTTGGGTGACCCTAGCATATTATATTGGTGGCGACGCCGGTATAATGTGTCAGATTTTATAGATGAACAGGGTGAACTTTACACCTTGAAAGCGTTTGGAGCCGAAGAGCTGGCCAGAATGGAAGAAGAAGCGGAGCAGTAGATAGAAACCCTAGTCTACCCTCCTTTTGTTTAATAAAGTAGTCTTGGGAGAATTATGTTGTAATATTGAGCCAGACTCTATTTAGATTTTCAATGAAAATGTCTTTTTTAATGTACCTAAAATTGGGGGCGTTACACTAGATGAATTGGTAGTTAAGTTTCCTCAACTAGTTGGTTAGAAGCTAATTATACTTGCCAAGTAGAGCTTTTAATCAAGAAATGAATTTTAAAGGCCAAAATCTAATTATGACGGATTTTTATAAATTAAAAGGGATTTCAAAAGTAATCCAAGTAATTAAAAATAAAAATTCAAATTTTTAACGAAATTTTTATTTATCAAAAATCAGAATCGTTACACTCTCTCTAAAAGTTAGTATTTGGTATTGGCATTTCGATTAGTTTGGAAAGATTTGTCCTGGATGGATTTTTTCTACCTTTTTTGGGAATGAAAATGTGGTTAAACTGGGGAGAAACATGATTAGGTATGCTTGATTTGCAAAATACTGAATCAGTATGGTTGTATCCCATTAACTTTTGGATTATTTATTTAAACATCCCTTCATGTTCACCCGTTTTTTACGGTCACCCATTTTACGAATTTTTGATACGGCAAGACTCTCTCATTAAAGTTTTCATTTGAAGGACCTAATTCCGTTGGACGAAATAAATGAAAAGACCATTTTACCCCATAGATATACCCACAACAAACCAAACACACCAAATCATTCTCCAACTCTCTCTGTGCAAATGGAAGCCCCAAATCCCATTCACATTCCAACCACCACCAACGCCGGCACCGGCCACCATGGAAGCCATCTCTCTCTCTCTCTCTCTCTCTCTCTCTCTCTCTCTCTCTCGCGCGCGCGCGCGCGGTGATGTTCGATCCCCAAATAGGAGCAGGTGGGTGGAGGTGTATGGCGATTAGTTGCGTCTCCAGTGGCCGGCAGTTGATGGTGGCGGTGGGTGCTTGTGCGTGGTAATGGTCGGCAGTCAGCTGCGACGTCGTTGGGGGAGGAGGGGAGGGGGGTTAGGAAGAGGAGGGGGAGGAGCGGAGGTCAAAGGGGGTGAGGGCGTTGATTGAGGGAGGGGGAGCGGAGGACGGCGAGGAGGCGGCGGGTGTGGTGGTCGACTAGGACTCCGAGGAAGGAGAAGTTGGGGGTAGGGAGGGGTGGTCGCCGGGGGGGAGGAGGGTGGCGGCAACGGAGGCGTCGGAGATGGAGAGGAGGGTGGGCCGGCGGAGGGAGATTTCCGTAGATTGGGTTGATATCTGCTTGATTTCTCTTGATCTCAAACACAAAATTGCTGAGTGGATGGCAGAGGACGTGGGGACGAATAAAGCTGGTTCACCGTAGGTCAGGAGGTGGTCGCCGGTTGTCGACGACGGTCAAGGAGTTGTCAGTGGTGGTCTGTGGTGCTGCTATGGTTTGCTGGGAGGAAGAGAGGAAACATGGTTGAGGGTAATATTGGAACATTTTATTATTTTTGAAATAATTTCAGTAAAAAAATTAGTAGAACTTGACAGAACTCTAACGGAAGGGGTGTACGGGACAAAAAAACTTTAATGAGGAGGTCTCGCCGTAGCGAAAATTCGCGAAGAGGGTGTCCGCGAAAAACGGTTAAACATGCTAGGTAAATAACCCTTAACTTTTTGGTGAAAGAGAGGACAATACTCGAAAAATGGAGAATAGGATCGCTGAAACTATGTGAAATGTTAACTGATACTAATTGGTATTCAGGATTTCCAAAATCTTGAGGAAATTCCTCCCAAAAAATCAACATATCCCTCCCAGAGAGCTTCCACTTGGTGCTCTATGTGTTTAATAGTAACATAGATGAGAGCTTCCACTTTATTTCAATTCATTGCACTTCACTTTGGGACAAGCAATGCTCAGATATGCGATAAATAAACTTCTTGCATTGGAATGAGCGTCGAGCTGTTTATCTCGTTGTTGTTCTTTTGTAGTCATGACTATGTAGGAGTAGAAAAAAGAGCAAAAAGCTACTGCATCAACTAACCGTCCATTATGCCTCTTCCTAATCAGCAATTACTTAAGTGAGTTGGTATGTAGAATTACCTTCTTGCCCTCTTTCAAAACTAACAGTCCAGTTGTTTAATCACTAACAGTCCAGTTGTTTAATCAACTACAAATCAGCAAAAAAATCCACAACTTTGTATTCTAAAGTTTCAATTCACAGCAATAGACTCAAAGTAAGGCAAAAATCTGGTGAAAAGTACGCTCGAGACACCATCGCCTACACTTCGATCTGGGCCCAATAATGCTCGGATCTGTCACTGTTACCTTCTAGATATCGTCAAGAAAAAAAAAAAGAACAGATTACGCGAGAGAGAGAGAGAGAGAGAGGATGAAGTTTTTCGTCAGTGCAGATGAAACAGAAAGGTTTTTTTTTTTTCTTTGGAAATGGAAGAGAGAGAATGGGTTTGGTTGGAGAGGAAAAAAGAGGAAAGAGAAAAAGCTTTTATTGGGATTGGGAACAAGATGTTTGGATGGAGAATTTTTCTAATGTCGGGTGGGTACCACGTCACCCGACTTACATAGTGGCCAAGCGGGTACATTCAAACTGTTCAAAAGTGCATTAGACGGTCCATATTAAAATACTCTCTCTCCTCTCATCCTCACACTCTCTCATCTCTCTCTTTTTTTTCTCTCTCCAAATTCAAGCAGTCCAAAACCGAAATAGACAGCCCAGATGCACCGAACGGACACCACAAGATACTTGCTCGGCACTAAAAAATTTCTCGTTTGGATGACGTCGGGATTTCAGGCGGGAGTTAATCGTGAGCCCAGGCCACATCAACATCGTGTTTTGGCGCCTGGGTTGGTTTCGTACATGGTAGACTTATTGATTGTTGACCCAACTCGGCTATGGGTTGCACAAGGAATCCACTAAAAGAAGAACGGAAAAGGCAAACCAAATACGTAGGTGGTAATTGCGTTAGATGTAATAGGAGAAATCTCACATCAACTAGATAGAACATTTCAATCAACAAATCATTTTCAGGTTCACATCCATCTGTAACCGACATTTGAAGGTATATAAGAGGCTGATTTCAAATTGCAGAAATACGGAAATTCCAAAAAATTCATGCCCATGGTTCTCCAATTAGCGACGAACAGGGACAGATTCAGAAATGTTTAGTGGGAACACCTTGTTAATCATAGTGGCGAAAATTTACTTTTCTAGTTAACCACAATAAGATCGTTATATAATTAAGGTATGCAATGCAAACTACAAAAATATATAACACATACTTTCACTTAAATTATGTAAAAATAAGCACAAAATTTCAGACAAAATTTGAGAGTATATTTTACATGTGCATCGACAAGTTTTAAAATGATCGATATAGTTTTATTAATGATATTATTTTAAAATATTACTCTTAAACGGTTAAAAATAAGTACAATTAAGAAAGAATCAATCTAAGTAGACAAGTAGTTCGAAAATCAATAAGTATAAATGCACCGTATGACGAAATTGAAACATAAAACTAGTTTTATATGTATATTTTCAAGATATATGGACTTGTTTATGTGTAATAGCACACTTAATTTCATAATTATGCAAAATATATGAAAATATAACAAAATTATTTTAATTTCAAGCGGGGGCACGTGCCTCCCTTTCCCTCCGTCCCTGGCGACGAACTCAGTAAACATAAGTAGGTTAGCATGTTTAAAAGTAGAGGGAGCAATTAAGTAAACATAAGTAGAGGAAGCAATTAGACTGTTTAAAAGTTGTTGCTGGAGTCAAGGATTCACCCGATACTCTATGTTCTACTGAATTCTGCTACAAACAATTTTGCAGGTGATAGCAATATGTTTTTCCTTTTGTATTTTTTACTTCTGTTTAAGTCTATAACTGCAAATAAAAAAGGGCCACCGGTGAAAAAGTTAAATTTTTTACAACACTTATCAATCAGAAAAAAGCCTAGCCAGCGAGCGGGTTTGCATGTATTGTCACACGATTGATCCTGATTTCAGCAAGAGGTCGATCCCCTGGTCCTATTGGAGTCTGCATAAAAAACATAAACCCGTAAATGAAGAAAATATCTACAAGCACCATAGGAAGTAGCATGGCACATTCCCAGTGAAAATTAATAATAAACCTCGTCAAAGAAATCAACTTTAACAATTCTTTTTTTCTTCGTGAAAGTCAACATTGTTGGTTTCAGTTACTCAGGTTTGAATCCATGTCAAATGCATGGGAATACATGATGCCTACCACTTCACTTGCAATATTGTTATAAACCGACAGGATATAGTGGTGATGAATTGATACTTGTTACCAGCCTAACAGGACTAGGGATTATATACTCAGTCAGCAACAAGACAAAAAGTACCTTTTCCATGAGATCCAGAACTTCAAACCCATGAATCACTTTGCCAAACACGGTATACAACCCATTGAGATGTGGTTGTTTCGCATATGATATGAAGAATTGGCTTCCATTTGTGTTGGGACCACTATTGGCCATTGACATCACACCCCTTGCATTGTGCTGGAAGAAGAGCCAAAGAAGACAGGTTTACCTTGAGATGAAAAACCAATCAATAAACATGTTATCCTATATCCAGCAACTCAACACATGAACACACTGCAACATTCAAGACATAAAAGGGAAGAATGGGTTGGCTAAGAGGCTAAGGAACAAGAGAAGATTTCCTTAGGTGAGGAAGCCAAGCATCATTTAGCTCACAAATCATGCAATTTACTAAGACCTGTGCCCAATTAATATCAAGTTTTGGCTGCATCTCACCATTTTGTTATAATTTGTGAAGATGACTACCAGTTTTTGTTCAGTAAAAGATAATGAATCAAGAACCATTAAAGTAAATAAACAAAGAAAGTACAAGACAAAGATCGGCAGCCTGAGAACTTAATGTGGATTTACCTTGAGAGCCTCTCTTATCTCATCACCGAACTTTTTGCCCCATATACTGTTCCCTCCTTTGCCTGTGCCTGTCGGGTCTCCACCTTGAATCATAAAACCCTTTATATTTCGGTGGAATATCGTCCCATCGTAATAGCCACTGGCACAGAGTGCCAAAAAATTCTGAATCCAAATAAATTAAAAGTTAACAACGGCGCACGGCAAGCAAAACCAATGGTCAAATCAAAATCCTGCAGTATGATTGCAGCTCTAGCATATATTTCCGCTGCATCATCACATTCAACAGACTCCAAAAATGCATTAGAAACCACTTAGAAAGAATCATCAGTGCAAATTCATTACATTCTCATAGCAAGAACAAAATGGTGACTATTAATATGATGATCGCATAAAAAATTAGTTTAGGACATGATTTTTATAAAAAAGCAACACAAATTTGCTGATATCAGATGTTAAGCAGAAACCATGGGAGAAAATATCAAAGCTGCAAAATGATTATAGACAAATTTAAAAATACAGTGGCAATAATTACTTGACTACCCAACAACAACTAAAGAATTACATTACATTCACTTTAGTAAACATCACATGACACCCCTCCCCTTCCAACCCCCTTTTATTCCAACTGCGTGCACGTGAGTGGTGATGGTGGTGGTGGGGTGCAGTGGGGGTGGGGGTGGGGAACTACTTATGTGGAAAATGTGGGAGGATCACTTAAAGAAAAGCCTTCAACGTCTTGTAGATATGTGATTGGTGGCACTGCAATCAAACGACTACTCATTAAGGGACTACAAGGATATAAACATTAAGGGACTACAAGGATATGAAGTGGCAAGCAAAGGTACCAAACTACTCAGTAACGAGCCTCGAGATATTCAAAACACATGTTACTGTGTGCCAGCAAAGTTCTCAAGCTTTATTTTAAGGATCTTAGACAGGATAAACCATAGGCTACTTCTGATGAACAATAAAACAGATTTATCATCTGTTTAGTTACAAAAGAATGGCATAGAACATAAACCAACATCAAAGGAGGATTGAATCGATGTGACCTAAGATTAAGACGTCTTAAACTGTTGAGGCTATTGCATCCAGCTTACCCATTTTATAAATAACTGAGATTCTGGAAATAGAGGGCCCTCACTAGCATATAAAATCTATCTTGCCTCCCAGCAAGATTTTATTTCTATAGTGACTTCAGCCCACTTATCACTGCCCAAAGCAGTAGGACTAAATGCATCATCTGTGCGATACAGAAATCTTTTGTATTTTGCCCTTAACTGGAGACGTGTAGCTCTTAATCATTCGGTCCAGCTTATCTCTGCCATCATTGAGAGTGAGTGAACCTTCTTCACAGTGAGACAATTGGAAAATGACATCACATGGTGACAACCAAATTGCTGTGCCCATTCACACTAGAGCGGGTTAAACCACTGGTGCGGACATGGTTTAGGTCCAAACCGACCCAAAACCATCAGTTTCTATCTTGAGAGTGCTTGTGTCATGATTTAAGTAAAACGTTTCCTGCAAGACTGTTCGCTTTACCCCCGATTATCTTTCATAGAATTTCCCAACTCTAGAGGTATTTGTCTTCTTAAAAACACTATATTTACTCTCTTTTTTATAAGTAAAAATAATATATTTACTTCAAAACCCAAAGCTGGGTTTACAATGGAAATGAACAAGTCTCATAAACAAGTAACAATGAAGCTTGGCCAAACACTCCTTTGCATGACAACATTCTTAGGCAACACCACTTGAGTTACATCCACCCACCCAAAAGCATTGCAATACAGTCGCCAATTTAGAGAAGACAAATTTCATATCAATTGCTTCTCCATATCTAATGAGCAGGAAATTATCAACAGCAAAAAAGATCAATACAGATCAACTGTCCCAAGTTAAGAGGGTATCTAAAAGAGTATCGAACAATTGTTTCATCATACATTAACACCAAGGTTCTAAAGATAAACCTCACTGCCTCCCAATTCCAATTTTTCTTCTTTTCAAAGAACTTCATCACCTCCTGTTGTCATAAAGGCCTAGATTTCTGAGGGAAGGCATGCAAAAACCCAATAGCTCCACCTTTGGAAAGCATACGCATTTGTGAATTCAACACCACGAAAAAGAAACTATAAATCTCCTTGCCCCAAACTATTTTTCACAAGTTCTGGCATGTCCGCCCCCTAATTTCCGTCGAAAATGTCACTTAACAATTATATACCTCATCCAGATGCTACAGTTAACTTCTCAACACTCTTGGCTAGCAAACTAGACCAATTTAGCCCAGCATACACCTTATGTACCTTCAATATCGATATGCTGGCTTCAAATAGTAATTAAGCGCACTTAAGGTATCCAGTATCCACTGTAGACAAACCCTGGTAAGAGAACAAAGTCTATAACAAAGAATATCACGATTACAACCCCTCTCCTCATAAACATCCTATCAGGTTAGTTACCATATTGTTGGGATTAATGCCCTTATAACCAATAATTTTTTTAGTTTTGGTTAATAATAAGAGCTTTACTTTCTTGTTCTTAAAATATATTCTTTCATACATCAGATATAATTAATGAGATGAATATAAAAGTCCTCAATCACATTGAATATGATTTATGTATGTAAATTTGATTTACTTACGGGAGATATAAATCATTAATGCTTGTAATTTAAACTATCCAGCGTTGCTGATAGAAATGGACTATCTATCAGGTCAATTGCAACATGATTAACTTCTATTAGATAGAATGATTCATCTCGATCATTGAAGTGAAAGACTTCAGGTTAATATGTTGGTGTATTTGGTATACATTGAAGGATCATCATAAGAGACGCACTATTTTAACGATTGTCAACCTAAGTGTGAATCTTATAATGCTAATTGTAATTCACTCTTAATCCTGAGAAAGCTAATGAACTCAAGTTTCTATCCTACGTTACTTTGAGTCACGAATTAGTGAGGTCTTACGTAATCAACACCTCGGTGGGTTGGGTGATTTATGTTAGCACTGTGACAACATTATTTTTAAGATGGAATTCACTAGATTAGTCTTTGGAATCTAGTACTAGTCATTCTTATGAAAAGTTCGTTAGAATGTAGACTAAAAGTGAGTGAAGTAGTATTCAATGGAATCAAAACATAAGCATGCTTTGGTGTGACAGTAATTTATTATGACCAATTGCTACTTATGGACAATGCATAGTGAAGTGGTTTGATATTATGGTATTAGCATTCACCTAGGTAATAATATATTAATCTTCTTGCGGTCTAGAGTTCAACCATAATTACATAGTGGAATCAATTTTAGTTTAATTGGGCTACCACTCAAAGAGATGAGAGAGAGGAAGTCCAATTTTCGCTAATCCTCAAGAAGCCCATAGGTCCCAGCCCTAGCCTAGTAATAAGTGAGGAATTAAATTTTACTTGAAATGGCCAAATGGATTGGGTTATGAGTCTTCACAAACTCTATCCCATTTTTCCCTCTATATATCTGTCTCTATGTCTCTCTTGGAAAAGGTAGATGTAACTTTTTCTCCTCAAAAGATTATAGAGAGAGCTGAGAGAAGAAAGGAGGAAAAATCGAAGGGTTCCCACAAACTCTTTTTGGCTATTGATTCTGTTCGGTCATAGGGGTTGAAGATCTTTGTTGTGCAAGTTGCAAGAAGGGGTCAACTTGTTCTTAACAAAAAGTAGTATTTTTGTTTTTTGAACTCCAAAAGGTAAAAAAACCCTAACCCTTCCTCATGAAACTTTATGTACACATAAGTACATCCGAAACAATATTTTTTGAAATCATATTCTTCCACAATGGTTTATTTGAAGACAAAAATATATCAGTTCATCAATTTCCCTAAATGGCACAAATCATGGACATAAAACACAGGAAAAAGATCTCTACTTGACTTGCTATTCATGATAGATTCCAATTTCATCAAAAAGAACAAGGTGAATGATGTATAAAAAACAACTCCAACCCAGTCTTCCACTTGATGCTGAGAGAATGCAAGTACTAAAAGCGAAACATTCAACCAGGGACAGATTCGTATGTCCAACTTTGGGGTTGGCACGAGCCCTAATAATCTCGTAATTATCTTGCAAATTGTTAGCATCGTACAAGAGTAACAAAAACTTTTTGGGGGTGCGAATGTGATTGCCTCCCTCTCACCGTAATCCATTACTCCATTCAACCCCTAACTTATTCCACTTTTGCGCCCAAACGGAAAAAAAAAAAAAAAAACAAGATTCACTAAACTAAACCTAAATCAGCTAATTAACCCTAGTGAGTTGAACTTAAACGGAAACAGCACGGTTCAAAGTAAAACAAACGGCGGGATAAACAACCACGATATTGCGAACGTAGAATTAAAACCTCGGCGGCTTTGGCGGCCTCGTCGCAAGCGATCTCGCACTTGATGTCTCCGAGGTTGGTGTGAAGCGTCACTGCCTATAAAACACCACACGTATGCATACAACAATGTTTGGGTTCGTCATCCAAGTAGTCGACAGATTGAAGTGAAACTGTTTGATAAATTGCCGCAGGTAAATGAAACGTACCATTTGTTCGTCAAATCCCCCTTCTCTTGTTGGCCGCCCGAGTTGCAAGTTTATTTGTTTACTTGTGTCAGTTGTGCGTTTTGAACGTCTGGAATGAGAAAGAGAAAGGGAATCCCTGTTTCTTTTAACAGCCCCTTTGGTCTCAAAAAGTTTCTCTTGGATGGAATGGTGAAAAAAGAAAAGAAATGGGCGTGTCCTTCCTTATTAATGAGAGAAAAAGAAAAGAAAGAAGTATGATTTCTCACACTCTCATCCAAATAACAGTGAGAAATCAAATTCTTACAGGCGAATAGTAGAGTTTCGGCGACTCTCTGATGAGCTGAAATTCTCTCCCTCTCGTCTTTGGCAAACCTGGAACTCTCTCTCTCTTCTTCAGCGACGCACAACCACTCGTCCGACAACAATCCAACGAGGGGGTAGATCACATGCTCCCCTTTCTCACGAAATCTCGCCACTTTTGGCGAGAAACAGAACTAGGCTTGGGAGGGACGCACAGTCACTCGTCCGACGACAATCCAACGAGGGGGTGGATCACATGCTCCCCTTTCTCACGAAATCTCGCCACTTTTGACGAGAAACGGAACTAGGCTTGGGAGGAGTTCTGGTCTCCCTCCGTCTCTCGCCCTTCCTCACCTTCTTCCCCTGCCAAATAAGGGAGAGATCTCCCCGTTTCTTTTCTTCTCTCGCAAACTCTCGCGTACCAAACGAGCTGTAACTATAGAGAATAAATTTTGGGCAACTGATTTTACCACTCCCCTATTTGTTAATGTCACTTTCTTTTTTTTATTAGGATGAATTTACTAAAACACTCTTGCATTTGAAAAGTGAGAAAAACTAGTATTATAAAGTGCAAAAGTGTTTTAATAAACTTACCCTGATAAAAACGAATGGGAGTGGTGTTAACAAATATGAAAGTGGCAAAATCATTAGTTTAAATTCTACACAGACTCTAAAGTGTCCGCCATCTTTGTAGTATAGTTAAGGATTTTTTGTCAGCAAAATAATTTATTATTAAATATATATACATGATTTTGCATAGGTGAGCGTACAATGAATTTCGTCCACAAATAATTTTGTTCAAATTTAATTAAGTAAAAAGATATTCATTGAAACTTAAGTAATTTTTTAAGTCAAATAAGTTGAAAAGGTTAAATAAAAAACTATCAAAAATTAGGGCAACGTATATATTACCTGCTTATGGTTTAGGTCTTTGGCACATCATTTCCTTCACATTTGAAAATGATCAATTCACCTCCTCATGGTTTTCAAAACTTCTATGATGCTCCCAAGTGGTATGAGAGCATCATACTCTCAATGAATGTGGACCATTGGATTGAAAATAGATTAATCGCAGCCCTTGAATCAAAATAAAAAACCAATAGTAGAGTGATTTTGTTAAAAATGAGATGGTTTTGTGAACTTTTGACCAAAAAAATAGAGAATTACTTACCATGAAAACAAGCAACACTTACCATCGTATAAGGCTAATCTTACTATAGGTTATAACAATACTTACTACAACCGG
The DNA here is from genome assembly GCF_030253575.1 of Rhododendron vialii. NCBI lineage: Eukaryota > Viridiplantae > Streptophyta > Magnoliopsida > Ericales > Ericaceae > Rhododendron > Rhododendron vialii. The sequence goes on along the minus strand of NC_080557.1, from coordinate 22,998,961 downwards.
TTGGTGAGATAACAAGTTACCATTAATTAAAAAAGAATACCCTATTTTTTGGCGGGAAAATTTGGAGATTTTAGGAATTTATATATTCACACAACTTTAAGCTATATATACCATATTTTTTGCCTTTTTGCTAACAATTGGGTAGTGAAAAACCTAAAAAATGGTGCTCGATTATAAATCTAGTTTAAGATTTTAATTTGTTCTGAAAATATAATTAGAAGAATTATCTAAAAATAATAAATTTGTCAATTTTTTTTCATAATTTCCAAATAACATTATAAAGTATTTAATTGATTTATTTTTAAATAAACATTTATTATAAATATATTTTAAGTAACTTACTTTTAAATATTATGGAGAAAACAAGATATTCATTTAATATTTTGATAGCTTACAAATTTAGTTAATATATATTATAAAATAACACTATAAGTTGATTATTACAACAAAATTGAACAATAAATATATTTTTGCTTAATAGATATTGAATAATTTTGTAGGATTCTCAATTGAATTTATGATAGTATTTAATGAAATTAGGCTTTTCAATTTCATTAATATATTTTATAGTGTACAGTATGACACAAAGTACAAATCTAACAACCAATAGTGTTGATACTAATATACTCGACAGTGACCAGTCAACGAAGATTGGTTTATTTGTAATTGATTGATCTGGTTATATATTCAACCAATTGATCAAACGATTTGAATCGATTAAGATCACATTTGGTAGATGTGGTAGTTAACAATGATGTTGATTGATAGTGATTAGTGAAGATTAATACAATGGGCTAAAGTAGGTTGACTAATTTTTTTTGCTTAACTATTGATTTATCTATTTCAATCATTCAAATTACACAATTAGCAAATTTCAAAAAAGGTTATTTGGTGGTTAACATTGATCATTTGGCAAATGAATGAGTAACAGTCTTTGTGATTAACATTGATCACTTGGCAAATGTAGGAGTAACCACTAATAAACCGGTAAATTGAAATATCTCATTTATTTGATCATTTTTAAAAGTAATTTTACTAATATAAATACTTTTATTTAATTTATTATAAAACTAATACAAGTAGATCCAAATAAAATTTAATGTGGTGGGTACTATGACATTATTTATGATACATAAATATATACTTACCCGTCATTAATGTCATAATTACCATAGAATAAAGTTTACTTACCATAATACTGTATAAGGCTACAGATATCACAAAAGCCGAATTTTTTACGATAGACTAATATTTGGTGATAACACTTACCACATGATTGACAATACTTACCATGAAATAAGGGGAAAAAAACTATATGCTGAAACCAATCTTACCACGCAAACTGATCACGTTTTGACAATTACTTTGTTTATCTACCACCAATTATGGCATTAATGGTAATAGATTTTTTCATACATACCTTAATCTAATTTATACAATTCAAAGTCAATATAAGTTAAAGAATCACAACTAAGTTTTCCACAATAAGCTAACCTAGCAAATTAATCATGTTTTTACATTATGTTCTAGTAACACTTATCATTAGGGGTGTTACAAAACCCGATGGACTGAAAAAAAATTCAAAAAACCCGACCGATCGGTTCAATTTTCGGTCGGGGTAATGACGGAATTTTTCCGGACCGAACTGAACCGAATTGAAATCGGTTCGATCTCGATTTCCTGAAATTTTTTCCAGACCAAACTGAACCAGTTGACTATACATATTTTATATATATTTTACATTAAAAAATATAAAATATTAACATAAATATATTTATATGCACCAGTTCTCCTATCAGGGATCCCTGATTTTGATTACCGTCTGTACCTCGCCTTTTTCGATCGAATTGCGACGATTCGAGCCGCTCAATATATTCAGAACGTGATTTTAAGGGTAACTGTGAGAAATCGGTAAAAAAAATGACCGGAAAGGGCTTGATCCGATGCATTTTATGTAAAAATGCTATAAATGCATTTTTATGAAAAACTGTTCGGATCAAGCCTTTTCCGGTCATTTTTTTTGCTGATTTCTCATAAATACCCTTAAAATCAAGTTCTGAACATGTTGAGCGGCTCGGATTATCGAAATTCGATTGGGAAATGGGAAGTGCAGACGGTAATAAAATCCGGAATCCCTGATAGGAGCCAGACTGTATTTATATATATATATATACACACACAGAGTCAGGTTCCGGTGAGAGATCCCGCATTTTATTAAAATGCAGGACTTTCCTTTCCGATTGAATTTCGATGATCCGAGCTGCTCAAAGTGATCAGAACGTGATTTTAAGGGTTCCCACGAGAAATTAGAAATTAGCAAAAAAAATGACCAGGAAGAGCTTCATCCGAGCAATTTTCATTGAACGGTTCAAAAAAAACTGCTCGGATGAAGCCTTTTCCGGTCATTTTTTTTGCTAATTTCTCGCGGAGACCCTTAAAATCACGTTCTGCACACATTGAACGGTTCAGATTTTTAAAATTTGATCGGGAAATGAAAGTCCCGCATTTTAACAAAGTGAGGGATCCCTCACTTGATCCGTGGTGTGTATATATATATTATATCGGGGCAGTTTCGGGGACACCTATAAAAACATCTAAAAAAATATCTCATAGTTCTTAATCAAATTTTGATGATCCGAGCCGCTTAATGTGATCAAAACATGATTTTAAAGGTACACGAGAGAAATCAGCAAAAAAAAAAAAGACCGGGAAGGGCTTGTTCTGACTAGTTTTTAGCTCAGATTTGATAAACAGTTTAATTAAAAACTGCTCAAAACAAGCACTTTCCAGTCATTTTTGCTAATTTTCTAGCGGACACACTTAAAATTACATTTTGCATACATTGAACGGTTCGGATCATAAAAATTTGATCGGAAATTATGAGATTGAGATTTGTAGTGTTTTTTAGATATTTTTATAGATGTCCCTGGAACCGCCCTGATTTTACATATATATACTTTAAATTAAATGAAAATTTTGTATTTCGGGCGGACCGAAATTCCCGACCAAACCGAACCGAACTCAAATCTAGTCAGGATCAGTCCTGAAAATATTTGGACTGAACCAAATCGGTCTTTTGAAATTTCACCCCGAACCGAATCGAGCCGAAATCACCCCTACTTACCATGTTGTATGACAATATATACCACAAAATTTGATCATATTTACCACTATTATTTTTTATGCAAAGTTGCAAACTTACCATGTTTTTATTAGTAATTACTTTTGTGAATGGAAACAATGAACATGCATCAAGACATTTTTTTTGACCATTTCATAGGTTTCGTAGATTTGTTGTAGAGTTTTTTTTTATCCCCTAAACTATGTATTTTTTCTCTACTTAGTCCCTAAACTATCAACTTGATGATTTCATCCCCTCAACTATCATACCATTACCTACTTAGTAAAATAGATAACGGAAATTAGAAATTTGGATTGAAAATGTTATGTAAGGCCCTGTTTTGGACCCTGAAAATTAGATATTTGATTTTAAGAGCCTTAGAGATAAAAATTAATTATGACCCTTGGGATAAAATGATTAGAAAAATAAGATCTTCGCACCGGTTCAAACAAATTGAAAATTGAAGCACTTAATTTTTTTACAAAGTTCATATATTGAAATCTTACGTGGCATTTTATAAAGACTAACACATACATATATTTTTTTAAAAGACTGAATTTTGTATATAGAATTTAGACTGTTTCTATATTAAAAATATGGTTAAAAGTTAAGCGATCCAATTTTCAATCAGTGTAAACCGGTGCGAAGATCTTATTTTTCTGATCATTTTATGCTAAAAGGTTGTAGTTATTTTTTTAGAGCTCTCATAATCAAGTATCTACTCTAAAAGGTCTCAAATAAAAAATAGATATTTAATTATGATAACCCTAGAGATAAAAATTAATCATGACTCTTTAGAATAGTATGATCAGAAAAATAACATCTTCGTACCGTTCCAAATGGATTGAAAATTCGAACACTTTCTTAGAAGGTCTATATACTAAAAAATATGGTTAAAAATTAAGTGCTCAAATTTTCAATCTGTTGAAACCGATGCAAATGTCTTATTTTTCTGATCATTTTATCCTAAAGGGTCATAATTAATTTTTATCTCTAAGGCTCTCATAATTAAGTATCTGCTCTACAGGGTCTCAAACATGCATTACATGGCACTTTCCGTCCAAATTTCTAACTTCCGTTATCCATTGGACCAAGTAGGTAACGGTATGATATTTGAGGGGATGAAATCATCAAATTGATAGTTTAGGAACTAAGTAGAAAAAATGAGCATAATTTGGGGGATAAAAATAAAAAAAACTAAAAAAACTCTTTGTTGTATTACTTATCTACCACAAACCGTGACATTGACGTTTTTTGCCGCTTCCTAAGACTAGCAAACTCAATAAATGGAATGGATCACTATTATTCTGTCTAAATGTTGTGATTCTAAACTCTTTTGTAATGGTAATAATTAATGCATAAAATGTTCACCATATTTTCAGTTATTGACAAAATTCTTTTGATATGTACGTAATTGTGTTATCTAGTTGGCTCAAATGTATAAACTAAAACTACCAATTAAAAAAATTATAACTGAAAAAAAAATGTAATGGAAGCCCGTGCCTCTAGTGGACCTAGAGTGGCTCCGCCACTAGTTCCAATAATTTTAGAGGCAACGACATTGAACAACAACCAACAAATTACAATTATATATAACTTAATAATGCAAAGCCCCAAGGGTGAAGGGTTAGTTGGTGGATTTGTTCCTCACATAATTGAACGGGATTCGATTCTTGGAGTTAGGCCGCAAGCAAATATATAATTTAGACCGAATAATTTATTGTGAATTTTTTTGAAATTAGTTGAAGTGCACATAAACTACCCTGAACATCCCTGACCATCTAGCAAAAAAAATTAATAATGCAAACTTATACATTTCTTCTCGTCAAAATAAATTATAGAACACTACAATCAAGAAGAGCCGTATTTTTGGAAGCAGGAGCATTGAATAATTTGTCCAAAGATGAAAGGCAAGTTAAGTTTACCGGCTATACTTGTTAACACAACTAAAAAACAACGGTGCAGATTCTCATTCTTAGATCCAATGGTGAGTAGTGTGTTAGTACAATTTGGGAGTACAATGCTCCCAAACCATTTGGGAGCATCATAGTTGGAGCCCATGGTTTCGGACTAAAGTGTGACATTGTCACTGTTAGCGGAAAATGTTAAAGGACTGTGATATCATCTGTCCCCAAACCCACCTCCACCCCTGTCCCCCCATCGGCCAACAACCCACCATTCATCCTTATACAAAATTTAGAGGCGGTAATCTCAACCCATATTTTTTAACCCGCCCACTTTTAGCCCAATCCAACCCACCCATACATGTAGCTGCATGCAGAGGAGTACTTGAACTTCCATTTAATTCTACACTACCTTCTTTTTTTTTTCTTTTTCTAGAAACACAAACATAAATTCTATACTACCTTCCGTTTTTTTTCGCAGATTTTTACACTCCATCTATTTTATTTGTATCTCCAATATATATCTACAGGGTCTTGTTAGTATTTTCCATGTGCTCATAAAAAAAAAAAAATTTCCATGTCTACAAAAATATACCAAGAATACTAATCTATATCAAGATATTTTCTCGTACTTATTATAGTTTTATCATGCAATTTTTATTTTTTTTGGTAAACTTAGGCCCCGTAGCAGAATAAGTTGGTTTTGTCCTTATTTAATTTTTTTCGCATTTGTTAATTTTACGTCAAATTTTTGTGGATTATTGATTTATCTCGACAAGAGAAATCGGAAAGTAAATAAAAAGTAATCCTTTTTTTTTTTCTAAAAGGTGATTATATCCCAAAATATTTGGATAAAAGTAAAAAAAAAATTACTTTTCCGATTCTTCTCGTTGAGACGAATCAATAATCTACAAAAGTTTGGCGTAAAACTAACAAACAAGAAAAAATTCAAATAAAGACAAAAACAAAAAAAGTCCAAAAGGTTGAAAAAGTTCTTAGAGGAACGGGAACTAAATACTTATTTTTAAATTAAAGGTGATGTATTATGATAGAATGATTTGTCTCATAACGCAAAAAATAAATACTTAGAAATAAGAACCTTGGCGGAATGAAAATCATGCGTCAATTTGCTCATAAAATGTCTACAGCATGGCAGAAAAAATAATGAAATGTCTACATCATGACAGAAAAAATAACATCACGGATCAAACTAGCACATTGCATCCAAAAGATATTCTCCCGTAATTATCTAAAACAAGAAGTTAATTTTGATCCAACAGTATGAATAAAAAAAGTCATTTTTTTAATCAAAAGAATAAAAAAAAGTCTACGCATGCGCACTGTACTCTTTTGCAGGAGTTGATTTGAGTTATATACATATAATTATTTTTTTTTTAAACATACAATCTCTTGCTCATATAGAACAAAAAAGTGTCCGGAGGTAACGAATGCCCAAATCCCGAAGCCCTCCTTTGGGCACGAAGACCTTAACATTTGGGTTATCCATGTGGGTTCGGTAGGCACTTACCAAGTACATTAAAAGTTCCACACACAAAAGAGACGCAAAGAGAGTTGAACATGACATCGTTAATTTGATCAGCCTCACCGTTTTCCCCTCCAAGCACCTCATTGAGGGAGCGGAAATACACACATAGCCCCTAGCTACACCACGGCACCCGATCAAACCCCACCCTTTTCTGCGGAGAAGGAGGCTAAGGAAGGGAGAAGGGTTTGAGAGGGGAAGGCGGAAGAAAACCCAATCGATGGTGGAGGAAGGGGATAAGTAAGGAGCAGCGGTGGAGGAGCGGCGGAGGGCTCCGAGAGTGGAGGGCGACAGAGAGCAAATCTGGGTTAGAGGAGAAGAGATGGGCAAAGTAGAGGAGGCGGCATGGTGTAGGAGGGTGGTTGGCTGGAGGAGCAAGGAGGAGGTGCAGGTGGGAGGCGGTAGCTCCACCCCAGCACAAACCCTAGTTGGAGAAATGATAAAGAGAGAAAGAAGAGAGAAGGCGGAAAAATGTAGTTAACACCTTTGAGCTATATTTGAAAAGGGGAAAAAATGAAGGAAGCGCTTTCGGTTAGGTTTAGGTATGGCTTGACCCATATTTAACCTGGCCCGTTTCAGCACGTCTACAATTGATCCGTATTCAACCCGCCTAGAGCCATCCAAACCCGTCCAATTTGCAACCTCTAATTTCTTTCCCCCTTCCCTGCTAACCCTAACTACTACTACCTCCGTCCCAATTTAATTGTCACTTTTGGGAGTTCGTGCTACTTTTCAATTGATTATATCTTGTAATTTATAATATTTTAGGTGATTTTGAAAACATTGTATTATAGAACAAATCTAGATTTATCAAACAAGATCTATATTAGATATAAAATTCATTACCAATTTAAAGATATAACTAGTTTTTTTATTTAGTTAGAATAGAACTGAGACAAGTAAATTGAGACGAAGGGAGTACTTAGTTGGCCAACAAATCAACGGCTAAACAAATCAATATCTAATGAACGGCTAAATACTTATACACATTTTGAATTTCCCCTTGTCTTTCCTCTCCAGCGCACAACTCACAACAGAGAAACATAACTCCATTCTCCCTCTTATGTCGGCTCCTCCCTCCCTTGTCGGTTCCAACGGTTCTCTCTCTCTCTCTCTCTCTCTCTCTCTCTCTCTCTCTCTCTCTTCAATGAGCGTCATAAATAATCTGTTCCAATCTAGCGTTTCGGTTCCAACTCGCTCTCTCTCCCTGCGAGTTTATTCTCATCTGAATCGAGCTTCAAATCCTGAACTCAAACCTTAAGTTCGTTCTCTCTTCCTCTACCGATTGATCCCTTTTTCAACCTCATCCGTTAATTTTTCGCAATTCTAGGGTTAGGGTTTCAGTCCCCACCGTATAAGCATCTAGCCCACGATTTCTCAATCCTCTGTTTCATTAGCTGCGAATATAGGAACGTTTCCCTCTATTGATTGGTCCTGATTTTGTAGATTATTATTTTCATCCCTTTTGTTCTTAGGGTTTCAAGGTGTTCGATTTTTTTGGGCTTTCTTGGATCTTTAATTTCTTGAGGGGTTTGGTAAGTGTGGTAGTTAATTATCCTTCTGTTTATTTTGATGATAAATTTTGATTCCTTTACTTGAGGATTTGAGAATTTAGGGCAAAGCTTTGTTCTTCTATTAACTCAATTTGTTTGGGAAAATCAGTAGCTCAATTTGTTTGGGAAACTCAGTTTCTACATTAAACACGATACATTCACAACAAGAATATTATGTGTGTTTATTTACAAATCACTGCATGTACTCTTATGTGTGTGCGTTCATATTTTCTGCTTGTTTCGTTGATCTTGACTGTGAAGGACCAAATATATGTATTGCAGGCCTTTCGTGTACGATCCCTTGAAACCCTACAACTCTGCCATCAGAAGAAGCTAGGATTTTCTGCATTCATCTCCCGCAGCCCCTCTCCGCTCGATACAACTCGACTTTCGACTTCCTGCACACAATGAACACATTTGAGTCATGTTCTCTCCTCTCTCTCTCTCTCATGCACTTTCACGGTATTATTTTTTGTTATGTGATTAGTTTTTGTTGTATGAATTTGCCCTAATATCTAAGCCTGCTGGAAAAATTCAAATCAAGAGGACAAAGTTGTGAATTTACAAGCAAGAGGAATAGTGGAACTTTTAGTTTTTGGAGGCATTGCAAGTCTGCAATGCTTATCCATGCTGACCCAACCACAAATGCAGGTCTACAGCCCCCCTGCCAACATCGGCTGCGATGTGTACCCGTTGCATCACCTCTCGATCATAGCACCCACTCCCTCCCCTGTAGTCGCAAACCATTACAATCAAGTTTGTAGTATCCTACTGTTAACTTATGTGATGGTTCTAAGTTTTGATTTTATCGCTAATTTTTTATTTTTTTCAGCAAGTCTGACTCTGAACCATTAAGACCATTCCAATGAGTACCACACATCAGAAGGTAGTGTCGTTCAATTCATTCTCATTATAGTACATTTTGCAAGTTGGGGTGTTTGGATGTTTTGTGTTCTAAATTGCCCTAACACAAATCTAAATTAATTGTGATGAGGTTTGAAACTGATTTTTATGCTTACTATTGTTGCTGTTGTTACTATATATTCTTTTGTTGTAGGCAATGAGGTGCACAAAAGCAGTCGTAAGAGAAGGTCGCGTCAGTTACTTCTGGCAACATGCCAAAAGTAACAAATGGGCAACTGCAATTTTGCTTCCTTGAAGCCTTTTTTGGTCTTTCGAAAGGTAAATACCCTCCTTATACATGTAGATAGACACTTTTTTTTTTTTTAGACAAATGCTTCATTTTTAGTGATTGTGGTTGATGCAGCATTAATTATGGAGGTCACTGACTCAAGCTGTTGTTGGCTTATTGGTACTTTTTTTGTGGCAGATTTTGAGTAGCTCCCTCTTAAAACTTACCAATTTTTTGGCAGCCAACCAAAAAATATGACGCCACTAAGTCTCCTATTTCTGTTTCCGTTTATCGTTTATGTTCATTGTAGACCACTACTCATAACACAAGCTTTTGTGAGTCCGGGGTTAGAAACATGTATGTTGCCAATTATTTAAGCCTTTGGTATAAAACAAGATCACTTTCTGTTAGCTACTGTCAAAATATCCTACTTTCTGATGCTTTGGGGATTTAAAGTCCACTACTCTAATGTAAAGTTCTTTTGTTGGAACTTTGATTGCCACCTTTCCCTATTTTCCCAATCTATTTGGTTAATGATTAATGATATTTAATGACTGTTATGTTTGGCCCCATTGTGGGATTTGGAGGTTATCATATTTGTTCTTTCTTTGTTGGTCTCCATTGTGCAGGAAGATAACCCCACACAACCGGTTTTGTAAGAAGCTCAGCTTTCGTCATTTGGAAAAAAATGTTAGGCTGATGGTTCCAAGTTTATGCACGAACTCTGTCCTTCATTACATTATGCGCGTGGTGTAGATTACTTCTATATAGTGCATCAAAGCATTCTCTATGAAGACTTCCCATTTTACTCTTGACTAGCTTTGTTAAATTTTCATAATCTCTACTCGAGTGAAGATTTGTTTACCCTTGAGGTAGACTACTATGATGAGAAATTGATATTTTCGCTGGATCTTGGTGAGGTACGATTGCAGTATCATTTTTTGCCCAAGTACCACTGGTAGCTAGCAGCCTGATAGTCATCTAAAAAGTACAAACACAAACACATATTCATGCCCAAACACGAATACACACACGTCCATGACAATTTCAATTAGTAGGGACACGGACAAGGCTATGGGTGTGGTAAATGTGAATATCAGGTCTGCAAATACCAAAATTATTTGAAACAAATCCTAACTTAGTGTACGCATTTCCCCTGCGTCTAACTAATTTAAGTTCATTAGTGTAATGTCCAACTCTGCCCATTATTCCAGGTCCTTTTGTTTACTGTGTCTGGATATTGTCAATTGGTGATAGATTAATGTCAAACTGGACGTCTACCAAGTACTTGTAAAACCCTCATATTTTGGTATTTTGTTTTATGCCCTGGTAGTAAAGGCTGTGGTTCAGACTACTCAAGGCCCAACATGGTAGGTAGTTGCTTTTTCAAAACGTGATGGAAATAGTTTGTGTGGTGTGATGATACAAATCCCTTTAGATAATTTGATTGAAAAGACACTGAATTAAGGACCCTTCAAGTATATTTTTGTTCCCTGTGTGTTTTTATTTATTTGTGCATTGAAATATGACTGTGACTTTTTTTGTACCTAAGGTACTAGAACCATCTCCATTTTGCTTTCTAAATCACCAAGTACTTCAAATCACCTTGCTGCAGTTTGCAAAATTCAAATTAAAAAATCTCTATTTGCGGGTGTCATTTTTAAATCCTGGAATCATCCTATGGCATGACAATATGGAAGCCCATATAGCTTTGTGGCATGGAAGGCTAGAACAATTATGTAGTGGACCAAATGGTAGTCTCCCTGAAAAGTATGTCAGTTGTCAGCTTCACAATAAGGTGTTTGGCTAGGTGTATTACCTTTAACTAGCCTCCTAGTTATGGGGGAATCAATATTGTTAGTTGAACTAAATAGGTTTGGTGGTGTCCCTTTATGACTATTTTTTTTTTTTGAATCTCATTGTACTTATGGGAAGGGACGTGCCGTCACGACTAGACAATATGCTAAATATTTGGTGTTTGTTAGTCCGTTCGTGGTCTAGGCTTTTTGTTGTTCGATTATGGGGTTTCTTATTAAAAGGCGTAGATGTTGAGTTCGAAGAGAGAATGAACACTTCCCTCCACTCAACATGGGGACAAATTTTTGCCACATTTGTCATGTGGAATAGGATAGTCAACTTCATGTTGAGGCTGAATAATTGCATAGGCATTCTCTAGTTACACTTTATGTATCGTCTCAGTATCATATTTTTTCCACAAAATTTAGATCTCTGGCAATATGATGCAAACCAAAATATCCATAGATAATATAGAGAGAGAAACTCCCAAAAGGGATACAAAAGAGTCTTAAGATCTTGATAATATTTCTTCAAAATGATAAAAACTACTAAGTGAAGGACTCAACCAACTATTTATAAACCCATTACTACTAAGAACACAGAATGACATTAGTACACTAATTTTACTGCATCACTATAGGTTTTTGGACTCTTATATTGAAATTAAAATGTCACACACATTTGTTCTTTCTTTTCTCTTGGGCTTTGGTATAGTACATAACTTGATTGTGTTCCACTCTTACAGTTTCACATCTTGCATTCGCTACTTCTTTAAATGGATGGCTTACTTCATTCTGGTTTGCTAAGAAATCTTCATTGTTTTGTTGAATGTACCTAGAACATCTTATGTGATGCTTTAATGATTAATATATAAAATAAACCCAATTTTTGCGAGGTTTTGATGTGTTTTGCTTTTGGTCTTTGGTTGGAAATTTGTCTCTTTTGTTTCTGTGACATCACTGTTTTGAGTCTATAATACTTGTATTTATTAGGGTAATTGACTACTTAAACAACTAGTTTGCTCTACATCACTGTTTTGAGTCTATAATACTTGTATTTATTAGGGTAATTGACTACTTAAACAACTAGTTTGCTCTACATATCCGGCAAGGAATATTGTGTTAAAATAATTTTTGAAGAATGGAGATAAAGTGCACCCATACACCCTAACAGGTAGCAGATTACCCTACAAGCTCCTTAAAACTCCACTGTGACAATGACTTCGAACTCATGTTTGTCATTTTTTTTGCCTGATTGGAAATGGTATACATTTCCCCCCTTTATGATTGTGTTCAAGGACTCATTTGTCCTTTGAGCCATACTTTTGAACTTGGGTTGAGAAAATGTTGACTACGTTGGGTTGAGTTTCTAAGTAGGGTATAAAAATTTGGTTACCTCTGTTTTTATTTGAGAATCTTGCTAGCTTCACCAATATGTTGTGGTCCCGTATGATCATCCCATCCATGGATTGTATCGCCATTGTAACTTCCTCCTCCTTATCGAACCTCACAAATCCAAATCTGTCATTATAAAAGAACGATCTTTTGTTTGGTATGAAGGTATCCACTACATTACCTGAGCATCTAAAGAGTTGCATGAGCCATTTTGCATCCATCTCCTCTGGTAGATTTCTGAATAAAGTAACCACTATGTGTTGGCGTTGATTCCATCCCTTGAGATTGGTTTGAAATTCTGATCTTCTGCCATCCCTCCATCTCTCTCTCTAACCACTTTGTGTTGGAAATGATATGATTAGTTCTTCAGGAAAATGACAGGCATGTACTACTGAGCGATGGTATTTTTAGAGCCTCACCTCTTTGTCTTCCGGAAGCAGAAGAGAGATGGTCCTGAAAAAGTCACACCAGTGTTGTCTTATTATACCTGCAACTGCAATGATTCTATTCCCCAATCACCCCAACTTTGTAATGTTTTTGTTGCTCGAGTTGTAAGTCCTGTTTTTCTCTTAGGGTCCGTTTGATTAGAAAAAAATCTATATTGGAAAGTGTGAATGAGAGAAAGTGAAGTGAAAGAAAAGATTGTGAATAGAAAATTTATTTTCTTCTATGGGTTTGATTAAAATGATTTTTTTTTAAGAATCTTGTTAGAAAATGTTCATAGTTATTAACTTACCCTTAATATACAATATGTATCCTGGTAGGAAAGGAAGAAAATCATATGCATAATGGTAAAGTGTTATAAGAGGTGGCATCTTTCACAAGAAAATAAAATCTTGCTTGTGTTTTTAGCAAGAAAGTGGAAGCAATGTAATGATGCTTAAACGAGTTGTACAAGAAAATTTACTTTCTAACACTCAACCATTTTCATGCTAATCAAACATCAAAAAAGTGTTAATTTTTTTTTTCTCTTTGTTGCATTTTCTTTCATTTTCACTCTAATCAAACAGACCCTTAGTATGTTTTTCATTTTCTTCTTTATTGTCCACCCCACCTTTAAATAATATTGCTTAACTTTGAGCCATATGTTATCTCTTCCTTTTGACAGTCACCATTGGAATGTCAACATAATTCGGTTCAGTTTGTCTGTAAAGGTGATGTTAGGCAACTGCAATTCGTAGCTGCGGCTTTGATGCATAGATTTTGAAGACTGGCTTCCTCAAGGTACAATGGTATTTTCTATTTTGTTTGTTTCTGCAATTTTTTCCCTTGTATAGTATGACTTGTGTACATGTTCACAAATTTACTTGGGAAAGGCTCAATTGTTTTGTCTTTCAAGTGATATAAAGGTCTTGTCATTTGGCAATTGGCATATATTCCTTTCCAACTTGTTCCAAGTAATATAAAAGGTCTATTCATTGGACAATTGGCTTATGGAGCTCTCCTAGGAAGTGGCATTGGATATTCCTTTCCAACTAGAGATGTTTGAGAACAGGATCATTTTTTGCCTAAACGATATTTTAGAAGCGCATAAATGTCCATTTATAGGCCAGGTTTTGTTTTTATGCAGAATCATGTTCCCTTTGCTTTTATTTCCTCGTTGTAGACTTGAAGAACTGGACCAACTTTTAGGTTTCCAATGTTGAGCAAAGGCGTTTTTGGTTTGATAGGTCTTCAAAAGTTAAAATCATCTTTGCTCTTCATTTTCGAGGCCTGAAGTGTTGCAGTTGATCAAAATTAAACATTGAATGTTAACTCTCTTTTTTTTTTTTCCACTCGAATCAGTGAGAAACTAGATGAAGTCATGGTCTCTTGGAGTTTCTACTCTGCTCTCATTTTGAGTATGTGTTTTAAAATAGAATCAGTAATATGAAACCTTCTATTACTTATAACCAATTGTTTAGTCTTTGCCTGCTGAACTAATTTAGATAATATGTAGTGATTGCAAGAAGAAGAAGCTATGAAAAAGCATGTTGGGAATTCTTAAACTTGTCAATAGCCTAGTTGGTGGGTAGTACCCTTAAATGAAAGATGGAAAAAAAATTGCATCAAAATGTGAAAGGCAGGTAAAGCTGGCTTGATTTGGTTCTTAATTTTGTTTTTGTTTAAATGAAGTGCTTTGGTGAAGTGACGAGAATGACATGTAACATGTATCTTTTAAGTTTTGAATGCGAAGCTTAAAAGATTAATAGATTGAATAGGGTCTAAGCTAATGTACTTGGTCAGTCTGGTTTTTTATTAGAGAAAACATCGAAGGTATGAGGGACCTTGGGAGCATTTGGAACCAATAACAAAGCACCAGTCAAACATTGCCGAGCCAAAAAAAAATGGCACCAGTCAAACATTTGCATGAAGAGTTTGAGACACTACTACAAGCTTTGGTGGCAAAAATGGTACGTATTTTTCACATGCATATTTGGTATCTTATCTTTTTTGGGGGGTAAAGTCCACTCTACCCTGTTGTGGTTTGAGGCTTGTGAATCACCTCATTGACTGTAAGGACCCATATTTAAATTGTCATTTTAAATTGATCAAGTGTATATTTTCGATTTAAATGACGTGGATTCGTAGTGTATTGACCCGGGAGTTATGGGGTTTGATCTGTGGAGACCCATATTTAAATTTTATAAATTTTAATATTTAGTATGTGTTTGAGTCATTTAAATGTGAAAATATGTTGGAGTTGTAGTGCAATAGCTTATTTGTTAATGGAGTTGGAGTGATATTCTAGTACTTTGTGGGGTGTGTAGTGTAAATTGCCCTACATAAGTCAAGAGTCAAGAGTAGGGAATTACTTTCCCTTTTTCCTCCTCTCTCTTATCGTCGTTCTCTCTCTCTTCTCCCGTGCGTCTCTCTCTCACGGTTCTCTCTTGGGTCTTGCATCCATAGCTCAATCCCATGGAAACCCAGCCTCTCTATGCCGTGTTCCAACTTCCCCGATGTGTGAGTCGCGTTGATTAAGCTTGGAAGGGGTGTATCTCGGTGGATTTTGAGTTTGAAGCCCTAGAGTTCGATTGAGCTTGAGCTTGTGCTTTCGATCTTTGAGGTAGGGAAATCTAACTACTTTTATGTGTTTTTGAGTTTGTGTGATGTGTTATTGGGATTTGTCCCACATCGGTTATTTATCTCCTCCAAAACTAGTACATGAGTCTAGGCGGCCTCTCCACTTTTTGCCAATTGGTTTAGAGTTGGATGCTTTAACATGGATATTGTGGTTGATCTTACTCTAGTTGATTGTTTGAAGTTTGGCCTTGAAAATCCCTTATTTTCGTCACTTTTCTGCACCTAGCCAGACTGGTTCAAGTTTTTTACAAATCTTGCAGAAATTCCCTAGGACTCTACAAAACTCGATTTTGGTTGATTCTTGTGCCAAAAGTTCCGTGTTTGAGTCTACTATCTAGGAAAAATATGAACAGAAATTCATACTCATAAATTATACCCAGAAACGTCTATTCTCCAATCTGTATTCCAGATCTGGATGTCCTGTTTTTGTTCCCAGACAGCAGTTCGTATTTTGGGCATAACTCTTTCATGTGATGTCGGGTAAGACTCGATTCAAATTGCATTGGACAGCTGATTCGATCTTCTACAACTTTGTTTGAATAATTGCTTTCGAATTCTGAGGTTTGGTGGACCAAAATCGGCTTGCAATTAGAGTTGAGAAACTCGAAACACTTGGTTTTTGTGCAATCTGTTAAAATGATAGCGTTAGTGGACTTGTATTGGTTATTATGTGAACTAGTAACACTTTATAAACGATGAGTGGTTAATAGTGAGAATTACGAATGAGATGGGTGATGGCTTGGGATAATTAGTCCTTCAGGTTTCATTTCTTGAACTTTTATTACATGTTTAGTACTTATTGGTATAAGCTAGTGGTGCGAGGTCGATAGGCCTAAACATGAGATTGTGTATGATGAAATGGGGATAGTGCTGTTGGGTAAAAAACTAGATCACTCGCACAACAGAAGCGTAACGAAAAACAATCACACACAAAAGAGACACAAGATTACGTGGTTCCTCAAACTCGGGTACGTCCATGGAGAGAGAACAATTTCCACTAATATTGAATGAGTACAATGAGATACAAAATACCATACTCTAGCTCTCGGTATTTTTATCTCTCCCACACTCACCAATATTCTCACACAATTTTGCTCTTTCTCACACACTATGCTCTCTGCCTTTTTTCTTTCACACACACACAGCACAATTCACGGCACACCACCACCTTAAATACATGACTAGCTCTAGCACAAAATGATTCTTGAATTGCCCAGAAGAATCTGGAGCTAACCACAGATTCTCCTCCTTGGAACAAAACACAACTGACTTACTCTCTTAATTCCCTTGGTCATTAATTATCTCGGCCAACACCAAACAAACCACTATGGCCTTTTCGTTTTCCAAACAGCATTAACACCACATGGGCAAAACCTAACAAACACCCCCTTTTGCTCATGTGATATCGCACCCCCTCGCTTGGGTGCCCTGCACCCTTTCACCAGGGTGACTAATTGAAAATATCGGAAATCAAATTTGGTGCGAAAGAGACCCTCTTCCTTGCGCACAATTTTTCTTCATCAACTTTTTCCAAAACCAACAGTTGAGGCACTTCGTTCTCAATGTTGCTCTCCACACATAAGGACTCGTTTGTTTGCGCCTTCACACGCCATACTCGTGTAACCCGATGCCCATCATTTTTTCTTGCTCGGTATCCACCATTTGCACGCCACACTTCAACTCGACTTTGAAGCTTGTACAAATTGTCCGTCATTTTTCCTTGTAACATCACTTTATCATTCTTGAAAACCTCAAGAACATCGTCCCTTGTTGCAAAGCTACAACCCTTTGAATGTAACATTCCCAAAGAAATTAAATTTTTCCTTAGTCCCGGCACATGTCGAACTCCGGTCAACCTCACAAATCTTCCATCGGCCATTCGAAAACGTATCGTTCCTATGCCAACAACCTTATTCACCATGTTGTTTGCCATCCTAACGGTACTTCCATCACAAGGCTCATACGAACAAAAATATTTTCTATTTGAACACATGAAATGAGATAAGAAGCACAGATACGGATACGATACGATACGATACGGATACGTGGATACGTGATTTTTCCAAAATTAGGATATGATACGGTAAGGGATACATTGAATATAAAATAAAATTAAAAATATATTATATACATATAATTTTGAAAAGTCTCAGACTGACTTTTTAAAAAAATAGAGTATATATATGTAATATATGAGGGTTTCAGTCTCAGAGAGAGAGAGACGAGATATATATGTAATATATATTTATATATATATATATATATATATATATATATATATATATACTGTATACTGTATATAGTATATACACACAGCGAGAGAGAGGAGAGAGACGAGAGAGAGAGAGAGACAAGCAGGTCAGAGATAGATGAGAGGAAATCACCTTCTTTCTTCCAGGCTTTTCTTCGTTTCATCGTTTCTGATTCTGATCGATAGGCTAGAAGAAACATCATATATGTAGCCCTAATTGCACTTTAACCCATATGTTTTAAGAAATAACATATTTACCCCGAGCGTATCCAAAACGTATCCCAGCGTATCCAAAACGTATCCGAACGTATCCGAATACCAAAAAATAAAATAAAAAACCAGATACTCTAAAAAACGTATCGGATATGTATCCGGAGCGTATCCGATACGCGTATGGTACGTGATACAGAGGCCAAAATAGAGTATCCGTGCTTCATAGGAAATGAGCAACCGGAATCCATAACCCAATCAAAATTCTCCATACCTTCCGAAGTCACCGTGAGCAAATCACCTTCATTTTCGACGAAGCTCTCGACAACCGCCGCTTTGGGTTTTTCCTTCTCTTCATCTATCTTCGCTTCGAGCTTTGGGCAAAACTTCAATATATGGCCTTCTTCATTACAAAAATAGCATTTCCTTTTGTCAACGGCCCGCGACTCGCCACCTTGCGAGGATGAGCGCCCCCTTGGCTTGGACCAATTTTGCCTTTCGGTCGTCCGCCCTCTAGCTTGACTACCGGAAGATGCAATCATGACACGCTCCTCGGATATCTTCTCACTCTCCTTCCTCCGCATCGACTCGTGAGATAGGAGTGTAGCAATAACCTCATCAAGTCCAAGAGTGTCTTTCCCAAACAACAATGTAGTCTGGAGATGCTCATACGATATTGGCAAGGAAACCAACAAAATGATTGCCTTATCTTCCTCTTCAATCTTTGCGCCAATGGCTTCCAACTCCGTTATTAGCCGATTGAACTCATCCAAGTGCTCATTAATATTTCCTCCCTCGGACATACTTAACGCATACAATTGCTTCTTTAACGACAACCTATTCGTCAAAGACTTGGACTTGTACCTACTCTCCATCTTCACCTAAAGATCCGTTGGATCCGTTTCATTGATGACTTCTCGGAGAGTGCTATTCCCGAGATCCAATTGGATGGTGCTATTTGCAAGCTCTCTCATCTCCTCCCATTTATCTTCCTTCATTTCTTCTGGCTTTTCGGATTTTGGCTTGAGTGCTTTCACTAAACCTTCTCTCACCAAAATATTCCTCACCCTTTGTTGCCAAAGAGTAAAATCATTGTGCCCATTGAAAAGCTCAACCATGAACCCGGTGCTTTTCCTGCCATACCGTAGCTCTGATACCACTGTTAGGTAAAAAACCCAATCACTCGCTCAGCAGAAGCGTAACGAAAAACAATCACACACAAAAGAGACACAAGATTACGTGGTTCCCCAAACTTGGGTACGTCCACGGAGAGAGAACAACTTTCACTAATATTGAATGAGTACTGTAGGGGGATGAAAACAATTGAGGCTTCGGATCACCTTGGATTGCAACGGCTGTTTCGTGCCTTTTCACCGAAATCCTAATTCGTCGTTGGAACCCTAATCTGCAAAATAGACAGGGGGTGAGTGCACCTTTGCCTCTCGTGGCAAAGGCCCTCCGATGTCAAAGTTAGTATCACGTACTAGAGAAATCCTAATTATCAGTAGGAAATATCGAATAATGCAATGTATTGCGTACCTTTCACCTCTAGGTTTACCTCATATTTATAGATTTGCGTATGCTTGCTGCCCAAGCATTCCTGTTGCCCTAGGATTCCTATTTCGTATAGGAAATCCTGGATATCAAGGATTCTCGGTTTCCTTATCAATTCATTATAAAAGAGTCCTTTTAGGATTCTTTTCCATTAAAAGCCGAACATCCCATTCTCATTGGGTATCTTTCTCAGATCCTATATTCTTGGGATCTTATCCACGACTACTCTGGAATCTTCTAGAGTATTTCCTCTGCTCTTGCTCTTGATTAGAGCTCTTTCCTTGTTTGGCTGTATCGTAGCCGAACAGTCTTCCTGGACCAGCTACTTCACATGTAATTTGGTCCAAATGTAATCAGAATGTCTTTATCTGCCGAACAGTTAGTTTACACCAATGACTTCTCATGTTATTGGCCTTTATCGCCATTCAACGCACTGATCGACAATCAGTCCTGTTCAATTTTTCACGTGTTCTTATATACCACGTGTTCGGCAACTAGATGTATCTGTTCGGGAATACCTCCCTACAATTGCTCCCCAACTTTACCTATTTTCCACTGTTCGGGGGTAATGGGTGAAGCTTTTAGAGACAAACGTTTAGACTTGAATTTCCTTTGAAACCGAGCAGTTATAGTATTTAATACTTATTGATGCTTTTTGGCACCTTTGTCATTATACCATTTCGGGGTAGTGACTCCACGTGGCATGTTTCGTATGCAATTCATTAATTTCAAACTGACGTTTTATCAAACGGCGTCAGAACGGCATTTGCTTTACGTTACTTTAACTTGTAACGGCGT
This sequence comes from Rhododendron vialii, assembly GCF_030253575.1. Lineage (NCBI taxonomy): Eukaryota > Viridiplantae > Streptophyta > Magnoliopsida > Ericales > Ericaceae > Rhododendron > Rhododendron vialii. The sequence continues at coordinate 22,978,641 of NC_080557.1, read as the reverse complement.
GGGAGGAGACGTTTCGTTTTCGTTCCTTGCCCTTAAACCCCTGAAAGGGCTTCTTTTGGGTTTTCACCCAAAAACTCGAATCTCAATTTTTTTCTCCCTAAGTTTTGAACGAAAATTCTTCCACCCTTTCCGCCATAACCGCTGCCTCGAAGCTTTCGATTGCACTTCCTACCATTGCCGCTGCAAACATCGTAAGACTCTTATTCCTTTCTTGCATCTCATTCTAGGATTTCTTCGCTTGATTTGTCCATTCCTTAGGGCTCCAATCTTACCCTTTTCCAGATTTCTCTTTTTAAATCGGGTATATCTATGGCGGAAGATGGTGAGAATCCCTTGAAACCCAGCAAATTTAGGAAATTATGTGAAACCCCTACTGCCATGGCGTCATTTAGGACGGAATACAATATTCCAGACAATGTTGGTCTTGAACTCGCCCCCCTGGGTGCAGATAGAGACGGAGGTTCATGGGATAGAATGTGTATCCCAATAATAGCCATTGTTGAGGGAGGAGTTCGATTTCCCCTTCACCCATTACTTCGTCAATCCTGAACTGGTATCGACTCACACCAATGCAGGTTTCGACCAATTTCTTTAGGTTAGTGATGGGGGTAGTGGCCTTGAATAGGATCTTGGGGACCCAACTGGGGATTTGGGACATCCAGTGGTGGTATAGCATCGTGCTAAACCCCGAATACAACACGTATTATTTCAAGGTTAGGAAAGCAGACAAGCGTCTCGTGCTCAACTTGCCAGACTCTGCTCGTGACCACGAGATTGATTCCTCTACGTAACGGGAGCGTTCGAGCCAATAGGGGAGGACGGCCAAGTGGTGGGTTTGCATTGCCCCCACATATGGGGTTACCCACGTATGCTCCTAATTTTGCTTTGTGATTCTCGTTTACTGTTTTCCTAAAGCCTCTATTGTTTAATTTTCACTTTGAATTTCGATCTTTGCAGCTGAAAACGCTAACAGGCGTCCTAGACGAGAGCCGAGCTACGTCCGAACAGAGGACATCAATAGGATCTTAAAGTACACAGGCGAACCTGGTACCCGAACAACAGGTCGGGGTCGTAACGCTGACGTACTGCTGGGATACGATCCTTCGTACAGAGGGGTTATTGACAGAAGGCTTGCTCATCCAAGCACCAGTACTGCTTCTACCTCCACTGCTCCCCAACAACGTAATTCAAGACTGCAAGCTGGTGTTACCCTTGCCGGACAGCCGGGTGAAGTTGCTATCCCTGAAGGCGTTCCTCAGACACGTGTGGTACTCAGAAGATCTGACCGAAGGCAAGTAATCTCCGAACAACAATCCGTTCCCCTCTGCATTACCAGCCAGTCGTCTTCCTTCAGGTACTCTCGATCTCCCCCAACCCCAGGTACAATGACTCGCCAACCTGTTGACCTTAGCACTCTTCTCACTGTCTCCACACGGGGACGTGGTGCTTCCAGTAGGGTGGCATCAACTGGCGCCCCCCCCCCCCCCCCCCGATCACGTCGCAATAGGGGGGATCAACACGATCGTCTTCTTCTCCTCGGGAACACGATAGTTCCCTTGAGGCTGTTGGTGCTCATAGGGACAAACATCCCAGGAGCGAAGAAGCTGGAGATGCTGGTGCTCCAGTTACTTCAACTCCACTAGAAACCCCAGCGCCGAGCATCCAAGTTCATCCGGATGTCTGGGCCCCTCAACTCATGAGGGGGGACCAACCCATAAACATTGGGGACAGTGCCAGCTCCTCGGAAATTGCACTGGCTTTGGCACAGGGCCTATTGTTGCCTGTTGACATGCAGAAGGAGTCCTCGTCTCTCCCTGATCGGCTTGTGTCCACTGGTCTCGTCAGTGGAATCAAGGTAACAAAAATTTCTTCTTTTAAGCCGCATCTTTGTTGTAGCAGTTAAATTTTTTTTACTTATGTTTGGTATTTCTACAGTTCATCCAAAAAATGGTCTACTGGGCCAGAAATTCCTAAAAAGCTAAGGTCGAAAGAATTAGGCTTTTGAACGACAACACGAGGCTGCTCCGAACAGTCTCGAAATTAGAGAGGGAGAGAGATAAGGCCAAAACAGATCTTTCTGAAGCTAAAGGCTAGCTTGAGACTACTGAAGACAGTCTTAACTAAGCTTTGGCAGAGATTGACAGCATGAAAAAGGCTGCATATGAAGACGGCTATCAAAAGGGCTTTGACGCCACAACGGCCAGCTATGTGGAGCAGATGCTAGCCATTCAAGACCAGATCTGGGCTGCTTGCTGGGAGGCTTGTCTAACGAAGGTGGGGGTCGCCGAGGATTCCCCCCTCTGGGTGGAGAATGATCTTCCAAGCCGCCAAGCAGCAGCCCCTCAAGAGCATGATGGTTCTCCTACGGATGATGTCGATCAGCAGATTGACGATGTTGCAGATGCCGATGAAGAGATACAAGTAGAATCGCAAGATGTTGTCGAGCATTCATCTGTTCGGGAAGTGACCGTTGAGACTGTTGTTCCAGTGGAGAATGCTGCTGCTGCTGGTGGTTCGATTGGAACTGATATTCACCCAGAGATTCAGAACCTAGACTGAAAGGCAGGCAAGTAGTTATATGTTTTGTTTTTTGACTCAAACAATTTGGCCGGTCCTGCGTGACCATAGCATTTCAACCCTGCGTGGTACCAGTACTTTCTCTTCTTTGGTAATACAGGTATTCAGCCCTTTGTGGCATAACTATACTATTTGCTCGGCTCCTCTCGTTTTATTTGCATGTGTTCGGATGCAAATAGGTTTACCTAAAGTATTTCGTACTTTGATCTTTTAATCACTTGTTTGCTTGTGTATGAGTTGTTCAAATCCTGTGAACATTCTTTTAAACTGATTTTAAGTCTCACATACTTAAAAATATTCTAGGTTTCTCGTACGTTTAAACCATACAAGTTTTGTCATACCTGTACTTTGTTAAGTTTCACGTACTTAAAAAAACCATACAAGTGTTTCATACTTGTGTTTAACTTTTAAGTTTCACGTACTTAAAAACCATACAAGTTTGTTCATATTTGTTACAAGTTTTTTCATACTTGTACTTTGTTAAGTTTCATGTACTTAAAAACCATACAAGTTTGTTCATACTTGTTACAAGTTTTTTCATACTTGTACTTTGGTTAAGTTTCACGTACTTAAAAACCATACAAGTTTGTTCATACTTGTTACAAGTTTGTTCATACTTGTGTATATAGGTGCCTGTTCCCCTGCTCCCCAATACGAATGAGGGAAACCAAGCCCGTCGTTCGTATTTTGAAGACAAATACCAAGAACGCAATATTTATACTGTAAAAAGTGATTTTATTCATAATTTGTGAAACTCAAGAGGGCGTTATTCGTACCCCTTGCAACTAAAATAACAAAACTAGAACAAGAGAATTATATTCGTAATTTCCACACAAGTACGTAGTGCAATCTAAATAAGAACTTAATGCTTCTAAACAAAGAATTTTCGTAGATTATGGACATTCCAAGGCTTCGGAATTGTATTACCATCCAAATCTGCCAATTTATAGGCCCCTATGCCTACAATCTCGGTTCCTCGATACGGGCCTTCCCATTTGGCCCCCAGCTTGCCTTCGTTGGCCACCTTGGTATTGTCGAGCACCTTCAGTAGTACTAGGTCCCCAACACCAAATTCTCGAGGATGAACATGCTTATAATAGCTCTTCATCAACTATTCCTGGTAGGAAGCCAGATGGACCAAGGCCCTTTCCCTCCTTTCCTCGGCGAGATCAAGCTCAATTTCAAGGGCCCTGTCATTGCCCCCACTTTCGACTAGTGCGGTCCTATTGGTCGGAAGACCAACTTCCAATGGTATGACAGCTTTTGTTTCATATGCCAATGAATAGGGGGTCTCTTCCGTAGACTTCCTAGGCGTTGTTCGGTGAGCCCACAGCACTAATGGTAACTCGTCAGGCCACTTTCCTTTGGCTTTGTCCAGCCTTTTCTTGATCCCGTCAAAGATAGTTTTATTAGACGCCTCTGCCTGCCCATTACTCTGAGGGTAGGCTAGGGTTGAATAATAATTTCGTATTCCATACTGGACACAAAAAGCTTTGAATTTCTTCTGAAATTGGGATCCATTATCTGTAATCAATGAGCAAGGGACCCCAAAGCGTGTAATGATGCTCTTCCACACGAACCTTTCTATCATGGGTTCAGTGATTTTGGCCAGTGGTTCTGCCTCAATCCACTTAGTAAAATAGTCTGTTGCAACTAACAGAAATTTTCGATTCTCAGTTGCTTTGTGTAGTGGACCCACGATGTCCATTCCCCATTGAGCAAATGGCCAAGGACTTGTCAAAGGCACCAGATCCTCGGCTGGTATTCGAATCATTGGTGAGAATTTTTCACATTTCTCACAAATCTTCACATACACCTTTGCATCTTCCTACATGTGTGGCCACCAGTAGCCTTGGGTAATTGCTCGGTGGGCAATGGATCTGCCTCCAGCATGGCTCCCACATGTTCCCTCGTGGATTTCATGAAGAAATTTCTGCACCATCTCAGGATGTACGCATAGCAAATACGGACCTGTAAAGGATTTTCTGTATAACTTACCCTCTGGGGACAGCCAAAACCTAGCAGATTTGATCCTTATCTTATGAGCCTCCTTTTTGTCAGAAGGGAGTATCTCGTCTCGTAAAAACTCCACGATTGGGTCCATCCAACTTGGTCTTTGGTTCACGTCCAAGACCAAGTCCATATTTCTCCAAATGCTCGGCTCACTCAGATATTCTACTGCCACCTTCCTTTTGAACTCAGTTGGTACAGCTGCAGCCAACCAAGCTAATAAATCTGCATGAGCATTCTGTCCAGAACTTATCTGTTCAACGTATACCCTTTTGAAGGTATCAAGCAGGTCTTTGGCTGCCTATGCGTAGGCTACCATCTTTTCACTTCGGGTTTCATATTCTCCGGACAGTTGATTGACCACAAGCTGTGAATCACAATACACCCTTACCCGTTCTGCTCTTAGATTTTTTGCACTTCTTAATCCAGCCAAGAGTGCCTCATACTCAGCCACATTATTCGACACACTAAAACTAAGCCGAATGGATAGTTCGATCAATACTCCGTTAGGGGGAAAAAGGACAACCCCAATTCCTGAACCAGTATTACATGCTGATCCATCAACGAATAACTTTCATTCCATAGGATCCTGTTCGGCTAAGGGTTGATTCTTCTTGGGTGATGTCTTAGTTACCTGTTCCTTTCTCGTAGGAGGTAGGGGAGCCACCGTAGGAGAAAACTCTACCATAAAATCAGCCAACACTTGGCCTTTGATTGCCGTGCGTGGCTGATAATCGATATCGTACTAGCTAACTCGACGGACCATGTCGAGATCCTTCCCGAGAAGTCTGCTTTTTGTAGCAGTGATTTTAGTGGAAACTCAGTATAAACCACAACCTTGTGGCTTTGGAAGTAGTGTGGTAATTTCCTTGTGGCTGTCCTAAGTGCCAGAACAAGTTTTTCTAAGGGCAGATATCTCGTCTCTGCATCCAGCAGTGTCTTGCTAACATAATAAATAGGGATTTGTTCGATTCCCAAATCCCTCAACAGGACTGCACTTACTGCATGTTCAGAAACAACTAAGTACAAAATTAAAGACTCACCTGGCTGTGAAGTTGACAAAAGTGGGGGCTCGGTCAGATACTTCTTCAGGTCCTGGAAGGCCTGTTCGCACTCTGCTCCCCATTCGAATCCCTCCCTCTTTTTCAATAATTGAAAAAAGGGTCTGCACTTGTCACTTGACCTGCTGATAAATCTATTAAGTGCTGCAGCCATTCCAGTCAACCTCTGGACTTCCTTAGTGGTTTTGGGACTTTGTAGCCTTTGTAAGGCTGCAATTTGATCGGGGTTGGCCTCAATCCCTCTCATGGTCACCAAATGGCCCAGGAACTTTCCTAAACCAACTCCAAACGCACATTTCGAGGCGTTGAGTTTCAGTTTGTACTCCCTCAGGATTTCGAAAGGTTCTTTTAAATCAGCTATATGCCCCCGTTTATCTTGACTTTTCACCACCATATCATCTATGTAAACTTCCATAGTCTTTCCAAGGAGCTTCTTGAACATAATGGTTGCGAGTCTTTGGTATGTTGCCCCAGCATTCTTTAGCCCAAACGGCATAAAACTATAATAGTACAAACCTCGTGGTGTGATAAACGAAGTCTTCTCTTGATCAGGCCCAAACATAGCAATCTGATGATATCCTCGATATGCGTCGAGAAAACTCATTCGCTCGTAACCAGCGGTTGCGTCAACCAACTAGTCAATCCTAGGAAGAGGAAAACTATCTTTTGGACACGCCTTGTTTAGGTCTGTGAAGTCTACGCAGACACGCCACTTTCCATTCTTTTTCTTCACCACAATGGTGTTGGATAACCATTATGGGTAGTAAACTTCACGTATTGCTTTGGCCTCCAGTAGACGATCGACCTCTTCAATTACTGCATCCACATGCTGCACGGCTGCCCTCCGTTTTTTCTGAATGATCGGCTTATGCTGAGGATCAACGTTTAAATGGTGACAGATCACACCTGCATCCACTCCGGGCATTTCCTCTGGCACCCATGTAAATACATCAACATATTCCTTCAGAAATCTTATCGACTCAGCCTTTTCGTCTGTTGGTAATGATTCCCCGATTAAGAAATATCTTTCAGGATCAGTCTCATTGATCTGGATCTTCTCCAAGCCTTCAACCACCTTTTCAGCCGGACTTCTTCCAACATCCTCGATAGTTGGTTGATTTGGTATTTCTAATGTCTGAACGTGGTGGGCTTTTGGAGCTTTTTTAATGATGGAAATCAAACATTGTTGTGCCACTTTCTGCTTGCCTCTAAGTACCTCAACCCCATTCGATCCTGGGAATTTCACCATCTGGTGATAAGTCGAGGAGACTGCTCTCATCTTGTGCAGCCATGTCCTCCCTATAATCGCGTTATAGGAAGAAGGAACATCAACAACTAGAAAATCTGTCCTCAACACCACTGATCCTGCCCGAACATGTAGTGTTACCTTTCCAAGAGGCCAGAGACTGCTCTTGCACCGAACCCAATCAGAGGTGTTGTAGATTGCTCTAAGTCTGTTTGGGCCAGACCCAGTACATCACCTCTGTACAACTCCCTGAGTCCACTAGAATCCTCTCAACGTCGTATTCCCCAACTCGTAGGGTTATGACCAAAGCATCGTTGTGGGGTATTTGGACTTCTCCCAGGTCATCATCTGTGAATGCTATGCTTTCATTACACACATCGTTTCCTCGCCCTCTCTTGTTTCCCAGTCGCATTACATGCTGATCGTGCTTGACTTGCCTTTGTAATAGCCTAACCTCATTTCTCGTATAAGGTGTGGCCAACCCATGTATCATGTGGATAACTCCTTTAGGATTTTGCTCGTAACCTAGTTCCATGGCTTTCCCTTTCTCCTTTGGATCCTCCTGGATAAATTCCTTGAGATAGCCCTAAGAGAATAAATCATCAAGGTGTCTTTTGTACATCTCACAATCCTCAGTCATATGGCCCCAATCTTTATGGTAGCTGCAGTGCTGATTCGTAGCACGTTTGCGTCCTTGTCCCCACCTAGACTTGGGGGCCATTTAAAATATGGCTGATTCTTTATTCGATAAAGAATCTTATAAATTGGTTCCTTCCAAACCGTAGTGATAGAAAAGGAAGATTTGGGGTCAGGAGCTTGCTTATCCTTGTACGGCTCTTTCTTAGCCTGCCCATACTCTCTTCTCTCTCTATAAGTTTTGGGCTCTGGCTTATCCACCTTTTTGACAGGTGCCTTTGGCTGTTCGGCAACAATCTTGCCATCCTCACGGAGTATGTCATCTTCCATTCTGGCGTGTTGCTCTTTCCGTTCCATTAATTTAGCCAACGTGGCTACTAGATGTTTATTCAATGAGCGACGCAGCTCTCCTTGAACAGGCAAACCAGTCTTAAAGGTGGCAATTGCATACTCCTCACTGCAGCTTTCAATCTCGTTGAAAGTTTCCCAGTACTTCTTTGCATAATCCCTGATCTGCTCGTTCTCCTCTTGTTTCATGGTGGAAAGACTTTCAAAGGTCTTTGGGGCTTTTCTGCTTGTCAAGAACCGAGCAGGGAATTCCTCAGCCAACTGCCTCCATCCTCGTATGGATTGTGGGACCAGTTTATGAAACCAAGCCAAAGCCACCCTGCCAAGACTAGAGGGGAACATCTTGCATAAGATGGCATCATCCCCCTCATGCATGAACATAGCCTATTGATAATGCTGTATGTGAGCTACGGGATCCGTATTTGTCTCGTAAAGTATGAACGTACCGTGCTTCACTCTGCTCGGCAACCTAGCCTCTTGTAGCCTCTATGCGAAGGGGGAGGCTGCAATATTACTTAGGGCCTTACGTGCCGCTTCTCGTGCAGTCACTGTCCCATCCTCGAGCTCCTTCAATTTGTGAGCCGTAGCTTTGACCCAATCAGCATCAGGCCTCTCGTACCTGTCCCGATGATGCTTCCTTGTTTCCTCCTCTTCTGGGGTGGAACTTCGGTCTCTACTCTTCCTTTTTCGTGAAGAAGCATTTCTTTCCGGTGTTCGGCTTTTACTTCTGCTTCTCCTTTTTCGTGGAGAAGCTTCGTATCGCCCTGTGATAGGACTCCTGCTCCTTCTCCCTCGTGAATGAGCCTGCTTATGGACTGCCAGAGTCCGTCTGTCCTTGTGGGAATTCCTTCGAGAAAGTCCAGAGTCTTTTGGGTGCTCTCGTACCCGCTGCAACTCTTGTATCTCGTACTCTCATTTTCTAATCAAACGAGCGTACTCCTCGATTTCCCTTCTCTTTTTATCGAGGACATCATTATCATTGTGCATACTTCTTGAATGGATGACTGACTCTTCTCTTCGATGAGACTTACTCCTTCTTGTGGAGCCAGTAGCAGTTTTATCTCCTTTTTCTTTGGAGTTATCTCTGTCATGTCTACCAGTGGGCTTTCTCGGAGCACCTGGTGGGGATTTATCTCTTCCCCCACCCAACTGGTCCTTTGGACTAAATGGCGTAACTGGACCTTCTTCCATCATGATTATTTTTCTGAAAAATTATTCGTTTCCCACAGACGGCGCCAATTGTAGGGGGATGAAAACAATTGAGGCTTCGGATCACCTTGGATTGCAACGGCTTTTTCGTGCCTTTTCACCGAAATCCTAATTCGTCGTTGGAACCCTAATCTCCAAAATAGACAGGGGGTGGGTGCACCTTTGCCTCTCGTGGCAAAGGCCCTCCGATGTCAAAGTTAGTATCACGTACTAGAGAAACCCTAATTATCAGTAGGAAATATCGAATAATGCAATGTATTGCGTACCTTTCACCTTTAGGTTTACCTCATATTTATAGATTTGCGTATGCTTGCTGCCCAAGCATTCCTGTTGCCCTAGGATTCCTATTTCGTATAGGAAACCCTGGATATCAAGGATTCTCGGTTTCCTTATCAATTCATTATAAAAGAGTCCTTTTAGGATTCTTTTCCATTAAAAGCCGAACATCCCATTCTCATTGGGTATCTTTCTCAGATCCTATATTCTTGGGATCTTATCCATGACTACTCTGGAATCTTCCAGAGTATTTCCTCTGCTCTTGCTCTTGATTAGAGCTCTTTCCTTGTTTGGCTGTATCGTAGCCGAACAGTCTTCCTGGACCGGCTACTTCACATGTAATTTGGTCCAAATGTAATCAGAATGTCACTATCTGCCGAACAGTTAGTTTACACCAATGACTTCTCATGTTATTGGCCTTTATCGCCATTCAACGCACTGATCGGCGATCAGTCCTGTTCAATTTTTCACGTGTTCTTATACACCACATGTTCGGCAACTAGATGTATCTGTTCGGGAATACCTCCCTACAAGTACAATGAGATACAAAATACCCTACTCTAGCTCTCGGTATTTTTATCCCTCCCACACTCACCAATATTCTCACACAATTTTGCTCTTTCTCACAAACTATGCTCTCTGCCTTTTTTCTTTCACACACACACAACACAATTCACGGCACACCACCACCTTAAATACATGACTAGCTCTAGCACAAAATGATTCTTGAATTGCCCAAGAAGAATCTGGAGCTAACCACAGATTCTCCTCCTTCGAACAAAACACAACTGACTTACTCTCTTAATTCCTTTGGTCATTAATTATCTCGGCCAACACCAAACAAACCACTATGGCCTTTTCTTTTTCCAAACAGCATTAACACCACATGGGCAAAACCCAACAAGTGCAAGGTCCCAAATGCTCAGTAGGGGATAGTGCGAGGTCCCAAATGCTTGGATTAAAATCGTATGACAAGGATATGGAAATGAGATGTATGATACATTTAAAATGCTTGGTGTAGTGGTACTTCGATAGAAGTAGAAACAGACAAGTAGCGAAGCCATGTGTTGGGTTGTTTTGTTAAGTTCGTGAAGTCATAAGTAAAAGATGGAACGTGGGTAGAAATGGTATCGATTGGGTGTTAAACTCCTTATTTGGTTTAAACCTTCTTGTTGGTGACTTAGCGAGTTGTGTCCTCATTCATTCATTACACTTTACTCAATTCATATAAACGAAGCACCAATTTCTCTACTGGGCTGGTGTAGCTCACCCTATCATTTTTCAGGTGTCTCACTGGAGTAGTTAATTGGAAAGCTTGCATACATGTGGATTTACATTTTGAAAGCTTAAACGAAGAGTTACCCAACATCTTTCGTATAAGCATTTAAGGGATGTAATGTGAGTTAAATTTACTTCTTTTGACTAAGAAATGATTTTAAACTTTTAACTATCTTCTTTGGCTATACTTATGATGATTTGGACTGTGGAACCAAATGATGTAACTTTTTTTTTGGAAATATGGAATTTGAAATGGCATCATGAACTCTCTCTTGGGGTATTATCTATATTATTGTGAGGATTTGGTTCATGAAATGTAATGTTATTTATGTTGAAAATCAAGGGCGTGACAACTTGGTATCAGAGCTATAGGTTAGAATACCTAGAGACCGTGGGGAGACTTCTAGTCTCATGGGTTCAAAAAATCACTGCATTTTTTTCATAAATTATGTGTGCTTGTGTGAAAGGCATTCGTTCATTTCTGTGTGTGTTGCATCTACACTTATCGAGAGTGGTGTAATGTGGTTGACCCATATTGGGGAGAATTGGAGGCCTGACCTCATAGTAATGTGGTGGTTTTTTAATAGTTTCACTTCCTTGGCTCTTTTGGTAACTTGAAGTTGCATACCTTTTGAATGTATACCTCTATAAAAAAAAAAATTATGCATTAATGTGTGTTTCTGTGAGCAAGTAGTAATCATTAGGGGTATTGAGATGTTGTACTTAATACAAAGGCATAAACATGGTATTTTCAGTCCCGGTGTTGGTAGAGTGGAGAGGGAAGTGGTTGTTATCGGTATGGGCGGTGAGCGATTTAATTTTGACATGGTTTGTTTTGTTCTATGAGTTAAATATATAGAATAGCGGCGGTGGATATAGGAATGATTAAATTGGTATCTTGGTGTTAAGAGGTGTACGTGGGATTAATTCAGGGCAAGTATGCATACTCTACTTAAGTAGTTACCTGGTAGGTAGAAACTTGTGTGTTCCTTGTATATGTTACTACTTCCATTTACCTCTTAATCAAACTACTTGAACCCTCTAATTATCCAATTTCCATATGTGTTGTATTTTAGGAACATTTGATGTGGAAATAGGAAAGTAGAGTGTGATGATTAGTTTTTATTGTGTCTTCTTAAATGATCAAGCTTGAGTTTATTGTGCATCTAGTATGTGCATGGTAAGTGATATGTTGATTACTAAAGGTGATTGTATTTGATATATGTGAAACTCTTTTTTTTTTTTCTTTCCAAGACTTTGAGAATCTATCCCCGGATATTCAATTTGAGGTATGGCTAGCCATGGCGACTTCATGATTGAACATCTAGAATAGAAGCTCTTCAAAAAAAAAGAAAAGAAAAAAGAAGGATTTGCCTTTTTTTTAATGAAACTGAATGCAGAAAGGTCATGTGGTGTCATAGTCAGGATTTTTTTTTATTTGCTTGTTGATTTCATGCTTTTGAATATGGAACTACTTTAATATAAAGATTTGGTTGCAAAAGAAAGAAAAGAGGAAGACATACTACTTTGGACTTTTTTGCTATATAAGTGTGTGACAAGGGCAGGATGTTACTCAGCTTCCCTGCAACAAAGAGGTGGGTTTAATTATAACAATTTATCTGGGAGGGATAGTTTATTAATTTGTTGAGGAAAATTGTGAGAAGTATGTATGCTTGAAGATCTAGTGTTGTTTGGTAAGTTATTGGGTATATGTGTTTTTATACGTCAAAGATATGTTTTTTTTCATGTCTTGATGAGAAACTGCTATGTTTATAAATGATATAGGCTGTATGTGGCTCATTTAGACATGAATGAGAACATGATGTGTGTATATTGTATTGACGCCAAACTAAATTAGCGACTAATGTACTAGATCAAAGATTCTTAACAAGCTTGGGATGTTTGCTTACGTTCCAGTAAATCTGATTCATCTTGAAAAAGGGGCACACTTTTATCACACAATGCCTGGAAGTCACTCTAGTAAGATTGTCGATTTAATATGCATGCTCGAGGTAATCAAGTATGATAGATTTCCAAATCATTTTTATTTTTTTGGAAAGGGTTCTTACGTTCAAAGGGGGAATCGGAACTGAATTTTATTGTGAATATAGATTGTACTTCTCATGATGAAAATTCTGTTTGATTGTGATGAAAGTTGTTAAGCTCATTCACTTCAGCAAAGAAGGTCACTTCAATTAGTTCGATACATGATTTGAACCGCACTTTGCATAATGTCGTGGGAGGTTTGATTGACTTCTTAGAGGCTTAATTCCTATCATTTTGAATTGAAATCCTATGTGTATTTTAAATTTTTGAAAATAAAACGCATGAGGCTAAAGGCACCAGATTTTGAATTATTATGACCTATCAATCCATAAACCCTTGGGGTCAAGGCACGCGTCTCATACCATATTGCAAGTTGTCGTGAACTTATAAGGTTATGTTGTGATTACTTATGCATACTTGAGATGCTTGATTGTTGAATGATTGTCGTTATAAGAGTGTGTGATCTCTTTTAATATTGAACATCATTGTGGAGATATTTAGGTGAACTTGCTTAATACGGAGTAAATCTTAAGAGATGTACCGACTAGACTAGCAGAATGAGAATACTTGAGATTGATAAAATGGATAGAGATCGAGTGAAGACTTGGGAGGTTGAAATGAACTTGATTACCATTGGGCTTCTTAGAGCCATGAGTTGTGGTTATATTGGGTATTGTGTGAGCCTGTGATGGTATAGGGTACTGTGTGAACCCGTGGATACATAGGGTATTGTGTGAACCCATGTTGGTATTGGCATTGTGTAAGCCGAAGTATCTTGGGCACTGTGTGAGCCCGTGGTTGCATTGGGTACTGTGTGAGCCCGATGATGTGCTGGGTACTGTGTGAGCCCGTAGATGTGTTGATGAGTCGAATGTCGTATGGACAGGTTGATTTATTAAAGTGCCTTGCTTGTATCTAGTGTGTTGCTATTTAGCCTATATGCTTGAACTGTTAGGTGATCTTGATGTGCGAAACTTGTTCTTAGAATAACGTGCTAGATAAATAACAATGTGATGGGTAGGTACTTGCTACATGTTAAATAGATGATTGAGTGTTTGAGTGAGGTGACTCAAATCTCTTAGGTAGATGTAACGCTACGTGAGATTGAACCGTCTTATTTTAATTCTTTACTCTTTAGCAACTTATGATTTGATGATAATTCTGCAAGGTCCTTCAACGTATAGATTGTGGGTTTAATGAGAATAGTGTTAACTTGGCCAACACCTTGTAAGATTTTGAGTGAGCAAGACTAGTCGGGACATTGTAGTCTTATGCCGAGTATAAATTGGTTTCCTTACTTCGGACGTTAGATAGTTTTATGGAGACACGTGGGGTATTGGATTTAGGTTCCAAGGGTTGTTACGGATGTGCGGATTTTGAGGGCTAAATTTTTCAAAATGTGGTCATATCTTGTCAGAATTGAGTCTTTGCTAATTCATTTTGGAAATGGAAATGATACAATCTGGTGTCCACTCGATCACGAGTCCCGTGTTATGTTATCTAAAATGTCATTTTTTTTGAAAAAAAAAATCAGGTGATGTGATCGAGATTGGTTGTTGATAAAGCCTTTCAAAACAAACTTTCCCTTTCAAATTTTTTATAAAATTTTCACCACAGATGGACATGTTTCAAAAAGTTTTGAACCATTCAAGTGTGACTTTTCAATAGGGTTAAATATTCATCATACTTATTTAGTAATTCGTGACTTACACACTTGTTTTGAAATTGCAAGTTGGAAATCATGATTGTTGTTTTAGTTTAACTTCATCATGTTGGACACTTTAACATTGAGCTAGCGTTTGTCCTTTCGAGGGAGCTCATCTTGACTTAGAAAGGGAGCGTAAAGAACCAATAGCACCTTACATGTATGAGCCGTAGGCATGGGAAATCTATTAAGGGGCGAGAACATGGGATAAATGAGAAATATTCGGAATTGTTTTCCTTGCAAATGTACGTAAAGGACCTTGTAAACCGTGAGACGGATGTGGATATTAGAACTTCTTGTTGTTCATCGTATCTTCTTTGGGGAAAGGTTATTTGAGTTGCAATGTTATGAAGTCCTCCTATGTGTTTGGACACGGCATTTAGAACCGGAATTGGTTAGTAGGAAGTAATGTGAGTGGATATGGTTCAGAGGATCGGAATTGGTTGATAGTATGATTACGACCCTTGTGAATACTATAACTTTGTGATTGGATACATGTTGACACTGGAACTTGATGATATGGCCGATGGGGAACTATGCTAATTAACTGCGACATAATGAATTTTCTTGCTTTTGACACAGTTTAGAGACTGGAGTTGGTAGGTATGTGAAGCGTTGTGTGGTAGACGCGGTTCTTGGAACTGAAATTCATTGATGAAGTATCTTCGATTGTTTTACTTAAATTTTGGTATGAAATTTCTTTAAGGAGGGTATAATGTAAGGACCCATATTTAAATTGTCATTTTAAATTGATCAAGTGTATATTTTCGGTTTAAATGACGTGGGCTCGTAGTGTATTGACCCAGGAGTTGTGGGGCTTGATCTGTAGAGACCCGTATTTAAATTTCATAAATTTTAATATTTAGTATGTGTTTGAGTCATTTAAATGTAAAAATATGTTGGAGTTGTAGTGCAATAGCTTATTTGTTATTGGAGATGGTGTGAAATTCTAGTACTTTGAGGGGTGTGTAGTATAAATTGCCCTATATAAGTCAAGAGTCAAGAGCAGGGAATTACTTTCCCTTTTTCCTCCTCTTTCTTATTGTCATTCTCTATCTCTTCCCTCGTGCGTCTCTCTCTCACGGTTCTCTCTTGGGTCTTGCATCAATAGCTCAAACCCATGGAAACGCAGCCTCTCTATGCCGTGTTCAAACTTCCCCGATATGGGAGTCGCGTTGATTAAGCTTGGTAGGGGTGTATCTCGATGGATTTCGAGTTTGAAGCCCTAGAGTTCGATTGGGCTTGAGCTTGTGCTTTCGATCTTTGAGGTAGGGAAATCTAACTACTTTTATGTGTTTGTGTGATGTGTGGATATTGTGGTTGATCTTACTCTTGTTGATTGTTTGAAGTTTGGCCTTCAAAATCCCTTATTTTCGTCACTTTTCTGCACCTAGCCAGACTGGTTCAAGTTTTTTACAAATCTTGCAGAAATTCCCTAGGACGCTACAGAACTCTGTTTTGGTTGATACTTGTACTTCTCATGATGAAATTTCTATTTGATTGTGATGAAAGTTGTTAAGCTCATTCACTTCAGCAGAGAAGGTCACTTCAATTAGTTCGATACATGATTTGAACCGCACTTTGCATAATGTCGTGGGAGGTTTGATTGACTTCTTAGAGGCTTAATTCCTATCATTTTGAATTGAAATCCTATGTGTATTTTAAATTTTTGAAAATAAAACGCATGAGGCTAAAGGCACCAGATTTTGAATTATTATGACCTATCAATCCATAAACCCTTGGGGTCAAAGCGCGCGTCTCATACCATATTGCAAGTTGTCGTGAACTTATAAGGTTATGTTGTGATTACTTATGCATACTTGAGATGCTTGATTGTTGAATGATTGTCGTTATAAGAGTGTGTGATCTCTTTTAATATTGAACATCATTGTGGAGATATTTAGGTGAACTTGCTTAATACGGAGTAAATCTTAAGAGATGTACCGACTAGACTAGCAGAATAAGAATACTTGAGATTGATAAAATGGATTGAGATCGAGTGAAGACTTAGGAGGTTGAAATGAACTTGATTAGCATTGGGCTTCTTAGAGCCATGAGTTGTGGTTATATTAGGTACTGTGTGAGCTTGTGATGGTATAGGGTATTGTGTGAACCCGTGGATACATAGGGCATTGTGTGAACCCGTGTTGGTATTGGCATTGGCATTGGCATTGTGTGAGCCGTAGTATCTTGGGCACTGTGTGAGCCCGTGGTTGCATTGGGTACTGTGTGAGCCCAATGTTGTATTGGGTACTGTGTGAGCCCGATGATGTGCTGGGTACTATGTGAGCCCGTAGATGTGTTGATGAGTCGAATGTCGTATGGACAGGTTGATTTATTAAAGTGCCTTGCATGTATCTAGTGTGTTGCTATTTAGCTTTAGCCTATATGCTTGAACTGTTAGGTGATCTTGATGTGCGAAACTTGTTCTTAAAATACGGTGCTAGATAAATAACAATGTGATGGGTAGGTACTTGCTACATGTTAAATAGATGATTGAGTGTTTGAGTGAGGTGACTCAAATCTCTTAGGTAGATGTAACGCTATGTGATGATTGAACTGTCTTATTTTAATTCTTTACTCTTTAGCAACTTATTGAACCATTCAATAAAAAATTGTTCGGATCAAGTCCTTCCCGATCATTTTTTTAGGTGATTTCTCATAAGTACCCTGAAAGTCACGTTCTGATCACTTTGAGCGGCTTGGATCGTAGCAATTCAATCGAGAAAGGGGAGTTCCGCACGGTAAGGCCGTGCGGGATCCCTTATGGGAACCGGACTCATATATATATATATATATATATATATATATATATATATATATATATATATATATATATATATATATATTAGTAAATAATTTGGGATGAAATCTTAAAGCTAGGGTCTTAACCGTTATTAGAGATACCATTCCCAAAAATCAAATCTCGTAATTGACATCATATCCCATAATTAATGGAATTTGTTTGCCCCATAAACCAAATCCGTAATTATGGAATCAAAGCCTACCAAATTTGAAACACCATTTCCATTTTGTCCATTTTTGTACGAGATCATTGAAATGACAGCTGTCATGGGATCAAAGTCTACCGCTGGTTCTTCAATAATAGCTTCAAGAGCTTTGAATAGATCCCCTTCTCCCCCCGTCGACCTCCTTTCGTCGCCCTCCGTGCCGACAAACGGCACTCCATTGTCGTTGCCATTCAACTTCGCCTCTGCGCGAATTGGCGGGTTCAGAAACGATGAGTTTGGGATAAAGAAAAATGGGTTTAGGTAGCATCGCAAACAAAGCGGCTCAAGATCTGGAGTGGTGTTCGACATCTTTGCTGGTTAGCTCCGTTTAGTTTTGTACATTTTTCGTTTCATGGTGTTTTTTGTTTCAAACGTGATGTATTTTTCATATTGTTGAGTTTTCATGAATAAAATATTGTATATTCATATTTTTCCGTGGTGTATATTCATGAATAAAACATTTTATATTCATGTTTTTTATGCTATTTTCCCGAAATGTTATGGGTTTTCAAGTTTCGCCCAGAAATCATGATTTTGGTTTATTATTTTTCATAACCATGAAAAACATGGTCAAATTGAATATTGTGTATGTTTCAAAATATTTCTTAAGATCATTTTGCAAAAAATAAAAACATGGTCAATCCACTATGTTTCAAAAAAGGGCTATTTTCCCGGAATGTTATGGGTTTTCAAGTTCCGTCGAGAAATCATGATTTTAGTTTATTGTTTTCATGACAAATTAATCATGAAAATTATGGTCAGTACGAATATTGTATATGTTCTGAATATATTTTATGAGAATTTTGCAAAAAAAAAAAAATGGTCAATCCATCATGTTCCAAAATGTTTCATGATAATACGTGGTATAAATGAAAAAATGAATATGGTTTTCGAATGTAAATAGGTGAAATTTGGTTATTATGAATCTTTTAAGTTTTGAAATCATCTTTCATAATTATCTCTTGTAATTATTGAGATTGAATCCCACTAAATTAGGAAATTGTTGAATTCTACTAAAATAAAAACTGGTTGAATCCCACTAATTTAGGATGTCAATTTAATAAAATATATATGAATATATTATTAAAAGGGTAAGATAGGTAATTCACCATCTGAAAGGATGAAAACATAACTGTTCAAAATGAACAGGATGAATTCTTAAGTGGAATGAGATATGAGGATGAAGATTTAAGTCTCCCAAAAAAAATCCCATTTTCTTGCTTCTACTGGGTTTCGAACTCGAGTCTCCTAGATTTTGCACGCAAGTTTTAATCAACTACACCACACACACTTTTCAACATATATTTGAAATATTTAATATATAACACATACATTTAACATTAAAATATATTTTGAACGGAATTTTGAACCATGAAGCATTAAAATTAGCAATTTTGATAAACATGAAAGTCGTAGCTCTTTATGTTATTGTTCAAACCCAATTTAAATTATCTCAATCGGAGTTCTGAGCAAAAGTTATGCACGAAATATGTTTGGTGACAAAGCATAATTCATAAATTTCGTCACCAAAGGTATCCATTTGGCGATGAAATAAATTTTAAAAAATTGGTTTAGTGTCCACTATAGAGAACTTGTAATCCAATTAGTTCATTTCTAATGTTTGTAACCTCTCTAGTCCATTAATATAGTTTAGTAAGGCCATAAGTTCACTTTTTTCAAAAAAGAAATGAAACCATGACAAAAATATCCTCCTATATAAGCTGTCATATAAAGAGAAACCCTAGACCAAAAATAAATCTGGAGCACAACGTCATCTCTCTCTCTCTCTCTTTCTGTAGACACCCCAATCTGGGCTTTCAGATTAGTTTACTTACAGTTTTTGATTCCCCAATGATGAAATGGATTAAGAACACCCCGAGAATGATAGCGTGTTTGAGTTTTGAGTGTTTGCAAAGCCCTTGAACCTAACCTAGCCTAAGCCACTTCAAAAGAGCCAAAAACCCTATTGGCACGCGTTGGTTGAGAGCCCACGCGCGTAGATCAACTTGACAAGTGTTGGTCAATGGTCAAAGCTTGATCGTTGACCAATGCGTGAGTAGGTGGTACACCCATGCCAGGGCGCAACCATCCCGCGCCAGAGCGCAACCATCGCGTGTCAGGGCGCACCATCGCGCGACGGACTGAAACCATCGCGCGATGGTCAAACTGCCAGGTGGTGGTCAACAATCAAAGCTTGATCGTTGACCATCGCGCACCAGGGCGCACCATCGCGTGCCAGACCGACTCCATCGCGTGATGGTCCAAGATGTCCCCATCACCTTTATCAGCTGGGAAGCTTAGCCACCAAGCAAACTTCAGCTAGTCTCGTGGACTGGCTGAGCTCCTAACCAGATTCACCTCCCTCTCTCCCTATAAATACCCCATTTGTTCATCCATTTAAAGGGTTTAAGAATTTCAAAGGCTTACACCTTGGGTTACCAAATTTTAAGTCCAAAGAAGGATTACACTCACCATCCTTCATTTTCACACTTCAACCATCCAAGAACAAAGTTTGTTCTTCCTCCTCCAATCATTCAACTACTCAAACAACCTCTCACTCAAAGCTCAATCTCTTTCAAACTTAATCTAGGTATAGCTTACCTACTGTTTTCTGTTCTGATCCCTGAGGGGGGCTGGCAGGCAAGGACGGAACCAGGATTTTACCCTAGCAGTGGCGAAATGTATATTAAAAAAATTTAGTGGTGGCGAGACTATATAAGTTGGGCATAATTTTTTTTTTACATATAATAATTGCATTTTCTAAAATTCTTGTCGTGGCGGTCGCCGCTACTAGACCCCCCCTGATCCCATCCTTGCTGGCAGGGCCAAGGCTAGTAATCAATACCAGTCCTGGTCCTAAAGCTGGCAAGGTTTCAAAAATCGTAGAGGCAAGAACCAGCGCGCGACACTCTCACTTCATTGCGCGATGGACCACGTGGGGATTGGTTTCTTGCTGTTTTTGTTTATTTATTTATATATAGATCATTGTTAAGCATGTTAAAAACCAGTTTACTGCTTTCCTTTGTTAGAAACTGCTAGTTTGTTTGTAGTTAATTTGTGTTTCTGCTGTTTTGGAGTACCCCTGGGATCATTCTGGACATGTACCATAACCCAGAAACGTGTAAACCAAACATTGGTTAAAAGGGTCAGACCATCGCGCGCCAGGGCGCGAGCATCGCTCGCCACGGCGCACCCTCGCGCGACAGACTGGCTCCATCGCGCGCCAGACTGCCTCCGACCAATGAGTGGCCTTACACGGGTAGCTCGGCCTTAGGCCATTATTTTGTCCCCACACTGTTTATGGGGTGTTTTATTAATTTGTAGGGCTTTACAGCCTTTAAATTGTATATTATGCTGCTTATAACTGCGTGGTTTGTCCTGGGTGTACACTGGTCCTTCTAGAGCCCAGAGGGTTTGAGAATAAGAGCTGTAGGTTTGAGCTCACCCACGTGCGTGTGTCTTGGAGTTGTGCGCGCAGGAGTAAACAACATGCAGTGACTTGTTCAGTGCATGCTGGTTTCTTCCTGCGTACGTCATTCCAAAACAAGGGCCTCCCAGTTTGTTTAAACTCTCACAGGAGTCTGTTCTCATCCTATATTAACTGTCATCCATGCTATTCTATCACATTCTGCAAACATGTTACAGTTTTAATCCCATTAAACTGTTCTCCCGTCCTGATTGGCTAAAAAATTGATTAATCAAACAGAATCGAAAACAAACAGCGTTTTTGCAAATGCCTAAGTAGAGACCGATCTCCGGATTGGGCGAGAGGGTGCCATAAAACCCTTCCCCTCTCGTAACTTAGCTTCCGAATCCAGATATGGTTATGACAGACTGGTGCCTTCACCTTATACAAAGATCAAACAGTGCAGCGAGCATTTCAAGTGCGGTTCCTTAAGTGCCGGACCTTCAAACCCAAGTGGCGATTCTGCATTGAGCGGTCGTCTGCCAAAAAGCGCGCTCATCGATCTGGGCCCTTCGCATTTGGAAATCCGAAAATTTCCAAGGGCACGCTGCCCACACTTTCCCCAATAACCTTATACGTCAAAGAATCCCCCTGTAAACCACATCCATCCCATTACGTCAAATGGGTTGATAGCTCTACCACCACCACTTCCGTTGAGGTTGCCACCGTGAGCGGTGGGCGAACGCACGAGTGCTCGATATGCCACAAGTGTTTTCCGACAGGGCAGACATTGGGAGGGCACTACGAGGGCCTCATTGGCGGAGAAAACAGCGGGGTGACGATGGCGACGGCGATGTCGTTGGAAGGTGCGGGGTCCATGATCAACCACCGTGATTTCGACAACAACATATACTACTGATGCAATCGGAAGGGTTTTTGTCTTCTTCTTCTAACAACAACAACATCAACAACCCCGACTCCGATCGCTTCCTCTCCAATTTCATCCTCCTTTTGGTAAAAATCATTCATCTTTCAACAAAACTTAATGCTTCATCTGTTCAATTTTTCAAATATGTGAAAATAGGATTTTGAAAAACGTGTTTAAACAAGTTGAGAAATGCTTAGTGTAACTTTAAGGTTATATGTGTGCTTTTCGTGTCACATAAAAAATATATTTTTGTGTGTTTTTGTTGTTATTTAATGTCATTTTTTAAAAATATTCCCAGTTAAAGAGAGACATAATAATATATAACGTTATATTGTAATATATAACATTCTAGATTAAAAATATTCTATGTTATTTAATAAAGAGATCATATAACATTATATATGACCTTTTGTACCATGTAACGTTATATATGAGCTTCTGTCATATATAACGGTATATGCTCCGTTGTCGATCACTTATTGAATTGGTTCATGTAGCGGCCTCTCTAACTTATACGTGAAAATATGTGATTTGAAGCAGTTAGTGATGTGGTTTGTTTATAGATAATCTTCTCTACTGAGACATATATGTTATATGTGACAATTTGCCCTTGGTACCTAATTTTGCCTGTAAAACTCCAAAACAAAGAAACTAATAACGTTATATGTTCTCTTATTGAATTGGTGTGCACAGCGGCTTCTCAAAAACACATATGAATATATCAATATATGATTATGTATAGTTATATGAGAATATTTGTGACCATATATACATTTACATGGTTATAACGTTTTATATATATATATATATATATATATATATATATATATGAGCTTGTATTGACAAAAAAAATATTTCAATTTGCATAGAGAACATAGAACATATAACGTTGTATATGAGATTTTGACTTCTAAAACTAAAAAAAAAAAAAAAGAGGAACTAATAACGTTTTATGTTCTCTTATTAAATAGGTCCGCGCAACGGCCTCTAAAAAGCACATATGGATATATCCAAATATTATCAGAAGTAAGTCAAAGAGGCCGCTGAGCAGACCAATTCAATAAGTGATGGACAACGGAGTATATAACGTTATATGTGAACTTTTGTCATGTGTGATATGTGTTTTTCCTAGGGTTAGACATATAATATTATATATCGTTTTTGAGATATGTTAATGTTGTTTATGTTATTTTGAATATGTATATATGTAGATATAGAGGTTATGGGAATGTTATTCGAGGCAGAAAATCAAAATTTTGAAGGATCCGATAAAGGTTTTGATGAAGTAACGGTGAAAAAATAAAGCTCGATCCCCTGTGGCCTCATCAACATTCAACTTGGGATTCAAGGCACGACTGAAAACAAGAAAAATGGTAGCATGATATGTGAACATATAATGTTATTTTTTGAGATATATAATATTGTTGAAAAGATATGATATTGTTTTGAGAACATATAATTTACGTCATGTTTTGTGAGACTTAGAGCTAAAAAAGCTCAGATATAATGTTATATATTCTTTTTTTTTGGGTGAGATTTAGAACTACAAAAGCTCACATATAATGTTATATGTTCTGTTCTATTTTTTTTTTGTGAGATTCAGAGCTGCAGAAGCTCAAATATAATGTTATATGTTCTATTTTTTTATTGCGATATTTAGATATTCAAAAACTCACATATAATGCTATATGTTTTGTATGGACCAACATATAACGTTAAAGACTAAAAATAAGAAAAATAAAAAAGAAATGTTGCATGTTAGAAATTTTTTGCCACATATAATGTTGCACGTTAGGAAATGTTTATTACTCATATAACGTTAAAAAATCAATACAAAAAAAATAGGAAAAAACAAAAAGAGAAATTTGTCACATATATAACATTAAATGTTAAGTGTAGTGGGTTCAATAAAAAAATCGAGAAAAATGAAAAAATACATTTTTTTGTTACACATATAACGTTATATGTGGCGTGATGGCAGCGGCGATGGTGGTGGTGGTGGTGGCAGTGGTGGTGGCAACGACGGCTTGATTGCAACAAAAACGAAAAAAAAATGGAAAAAAAATATTTTCGTGTTAGCCAAACAAAACCCTTATTTCTTAGGTGGGGTATTTTTGTCATTAAAATTATTAGTGGACTTAGTGGGTTATGAAACTTATAAGTCGACTAGATGGGTTTGGAAACTGCTATAGTGGACTTATGCAAAATTCTCTCGTCGCTGAAAACGTTAAAAAGAAGACAAAAATATTTTTCGTCGCCAAATTGGTTTATTTGGCGATGAAATATTTTTTTCGTCACCAAATAGTTATCTTTGGCGACAAAAAATAATTTTGTCTCCTTTTTTACTATTTTGGCAACAAAAATTTTATTTCGCCGCCAAATAGGTAGCTTTGGTGACGAAAATATCTTTTTCGTCGCTAAATAGTTATAATTGGTGACGAAATAATTTCGTCGCGGAAGTTGTCAAAACAGTGACGAATTTATTTTTTCGTCGCCAAATATACTCATTTAGCGATGGAATTAAATTTTGTCGCCACTTTTTCGTCACTGAACATACCTTTTCTTGTAGTGAACAGATTAACAATAGTTCAATAGCATTTGATTAAATGACAAAATTAATCCATTACTTACTCTTTCATTTTTTTAGCCCATAGCTTTACATAATTATTTTTGGTATCATTATTTTGTTTCGAAGGACTGTAAATAAACCTCAGTAAGACCAATTTTTGTACAAAGTCAGTTCACAACTCGAAAAACATTAAACCTGTTACTATGCCAAAAAAATGGAGTGCGATTGGACTATATATCTCTGATTGTGCCCAAGGGAGACATCCTCTTGGTGTATCAGGGCTCGCGCCCTTCTTGGCTCTCACAAGGGTTCTGCGTGGGTCATGGCCCCCCGCAGGTGCCACATTACCCTGCTTATGTAGCCTGGGCCCACATTGCTTTCACGTGTCATGACTTGTGTATGCCAAAGTAGATATCGCATGGTAGGCTCAGATTGGAGGGTCAAAGTCAACTTAGTCAATCTTTATTAGACGCTGACCTTCTCCACACCCGTCATAAAACTGTTTAAAGAAAATAAGCAAAATAAACTCAGTTAATAAGTGCTAACAAATGAGCCATTGTATAAATTTGATTTCTTGGGTAACAACTTTTACAAGTAAATGTGCTGCTTAAGTTTGTTTAGTTAGTAGTAAAACAACTAATTTGGTGTGAAAAGACATCTAATTTCATTATCATCTATATATATGATAAAATGAGGTAGCTAAAAATTTTAATTAAAAAAAGGGTAGTAGCTAAAAGATTATTTATCACCCGAGGGGTAAAAGATTATGTTATCAGGTGGGGACATTTTGAAGATAAAAAAGGCTTAATTTTAAGAACACTCCCTCAACTAACACATTTTGTCAACATCACCCCCTTAACTAAAAAAATCATCAACATGACCCCCTAAACTATCAAAACCAAGCAAATCACCCCCTCCGTCCAACTTTGTTAACAAATATTAACACTTTGGACGGAAAATGAAAAGGTTGAACAAAAAATGAAATTCTAAGCCTAACATGCCCTTCACATTCTCTTTCCTCTCTCTCTACACAACCCAACCCTTCCCCCTCAACTCCACCATCCATCAGATCTGCCGACTGCCATTCCCCATTCTCCCCCATTTTTGTCATCTCCTCTCCTCCCCCACATACCTAGTTCTTCTTTCTCTTCTCTCCTTTCCTCTACTCCACACAGCACCCACATCTCTAACCCGAACCCAGAAATTTGAATTCCCCACAGACACTATGTAAGGATAGAAAGTACTGACGATAGAGAAATCATTGTCGCCGAGCACGCTCTATAGGACTTGTGCAGTCCTTGAGCGCCTTCATACCCCAACGCCCATACATACAGTATACACACATATATGTGTACATATATATGTGTATATATATGGAGAGAGAGGTGGTGTAAAATTAGGGGGCGGAGAGGCTGAGCCTGGGATGCCCCATGCTAACAAGGACAAGATTGAAAGCAAGTTCTTCTCCATCGCTTATGTAACCCACCTTCCAATGGGGGCTTTAATGGAGTTGGCTTTTTGAATGGAAATCTTCGATTTGGAGTGTAGACTAAGTGATGTTGTGTCACGCCCTCGATTTACAACATAATTAATAATGACTTCTAATAAACAAAATCTCTCAAATACGCGCTACTATACCCCAAAAGATACTTCATTCCCAAAATAAGCAAATTGAGTTCAAAGGTTACATCCTCGACTCGACGGCTCAAAGTAACATAATACTTATACTAAAGGAAGGAGTTATGAGTTTACAGTCATCCATAGTCAAAACGAAAATGATAATTGAAATTACAATTACATCTCGAAAGGGGTTTTACAAAAAGATGCTAAAGTAATTTTCCATATTAGTTTTCAAAAGAATGATCAACCATGCACGTCATGTCAATGCCCCTGCGGTGTACCTGAAAATAATAATGAGGTTGAGCAAACACGGGCCCAGTAGAGAATTCTATACTCATGCTATATGTCAATGAGATGATCATGCACCAATAGGAAGACATATGGATAAGAGATCAAGAATTCATTGAATCAACGAGAATACGAAACAACAAACTGAAAATGAAACAATCAAATAGTTCTCTGTCACATTCAAGGTGTCCCGTGTGTCATGGTTAATAAGTCTTTTGTTACAAGTGCACATTCCGGGTATTTGGGACCCTGTTCGTCCCCTGCCGGTCATCGCACCAATAGGTGGATCCGTTCACCCATTATCGGTCATCACACCAACAGGTGGACCCGTTCATTCCAATAGGTGGACCCGTTCATTCCGGGTATTTAGGACCCCGTTCATCCCCTGCCGGTCACCACGCCAATTGACGGGCCCGCTCAAGTTTTCTTAAGCCGTTTCATTACTCATGTCGTTGATTATTATTACATCACTAAGTCACGAAGTTCACAACTTACATTCGGTGTTTGTGTGCTCCGTTTCAATCATATACCTCACATAAAGTGGCTTTAGTTCTCTTTTCGGCATTCGGCAATCGTATACATCAAGCTATCGTCATACTTCCCGTTAAGTGTAAATTAACGTCCTTGAACTCATAAAGATACATACCATCACTTATGGAAATGAACCACGACATTAGAATATGAGAACAAGAGTTTTTACAAAAATCTGTAGTGGCTACGGGTAGGACCAAAAACGGACTACAGGTAGTGGAACAAATGTTCAGTTTCTGATCAGTGGCTACGGGTAGGACCAAAAACGGACTACGGGTAGCGCCTGGAAATTTCAGCGCGATACACAGTTTTCAAGGACTAACAATACACTTCAAAATAATGATCAAACCTGAGATTTAGGCACAGATTCAACTCATCAACGCATAGAACAAGTAAGAAATCCTTACCTTTTGTCAAAGATTGAAACCCAAAAAGATTGATCAAGCCCTAGAACTCTAAAGTCGAAACCGAGCAAGAAAACTCCCTCTCCGAGCTAAACCCAACGAGATACAAGCTCAATAACGCGAATAAATGAAAGATTGAAGGTCATTTGTCATGGGTTTTGAGTGATTGAATGAAATTTTGGGTTTTGGAGGAGAGAGAGAGAGATAGCCGAGAGAGATAGAGAGATCGGGAGGTAGAGAGAGAGTGAGTGACGAGTATTTTTACTCCCCTACCCACACACCCACACATATAGGAGTATATACTATCTACACTCAAATTGCACATGCACCATCCTACAAACAATTCCATGACATTCACCCCAATTCATTTAAACTCAATAAATCACATATTTTCTTCCATTATGATAACCAATAAACCTTTTTATTAATTTCCGAAAATACGGGTCCTTACATGTTGTTTGGAATTTCAATGTCTGAAAATTTGATAAGCTTATAGATTGGATCTATAGATTTGCGGTTCGAAAGGTAATCTGATAGGAGTAAATGAGTGTCTTGTTGTTTGATTTTTAAGTTTGAGAATTTAGGGTTTCATGTATCCCTCATAAACTTAATAATAGACATTAAGTTGTTAAAAATGTAAAGTATTCTTCATCTTCTCTACGTTTTTGCAAATTGAAAATATATTTTTATATATTGGGTGGACCGATTGTTGTTAAGGAGGAAGAAGCAAAAAAGTGATAGATCTGATTTTAACATAAGAAGGGTATGTTTTTCCCCTCATTTCTGTCCAAAATTTTAACTGATTTGTATAGAGGGGGTGATGTTGATTGATTTTGATAGTTGAGAGGGTCATGTTGATGGGTTTTTTAGTTAAGGGGTGATGTTGACAAAACGTGATAGTTGAGAGGATATCCTTGAAATTAAGCCTCAAAAAATAAAATAAAAGGTGAGACACTTTTGCCTTGTTTTTTTGGAAGAGAAAGAGTAAATGTAGATATGTATAGAAGAACTGGGATAATTTGAATTTGGTGAAAGGAGAGTACTAAAGGAGTGCTTATAATTCAACTACCGACACATTTGGCAAATGAATTCATTAGCTAAATACTCTATTCTAATTTTTCAAAATGGGAACTTGAATTTGAGTCTTCAAATTTGAAAACCCATGGGACATTTGTAGACTTTAAATTGTAGACACCCCAATCTGGGCTTATAGATTAGTTTACTTACGGTTTTTGATTCCCCGATGATGAATTGGATCAAGAACACCCCGAGAATGATATGTGTTTGAGCTTTGAGTGTTTGACACCCTTTTGAACATAACCAAACCTAAGCCACTTCAAAAGAGCCAAAAACCCTACTAGCGCGAGCTGATTTGAAGCCTGCGCGCGTAGATCAACTTGACAGGTGTTGGTCAATGGTCAAAGCTTGACCGTGGACCAACGTGTGAGTAGGTGATACACGCGTGCTAGGGCGCAACTATCCCGTGCCGGGGCGCACCATCGCACGCCGAACTGACTCCCTCGCGCGATGGTCAAACTGCCAGGTGGTGGTCAACAGTCAAAGTTTGACTGTTGACCATCGCGTGCCAGGGCGCAACCATTGCGCGCCAGGGCGCACCATTGTGCGACTAACTGACTCCATCGCGCGACGGTCCAACCTGCCACCAACTTTTCTCGAGAAGGAAACTTGGCCACCAATGCATCCTCAGTCAGCCTCATGGATTGGCTGAGCTCCTCTCCTGGCACCAACCAGATTCACCTCTCTCTCCCTATTTATACCCCCATGGTCATTCTTCCAAAGGGTTACCAAAAATCAAGTAAAAAGGCCACACAAGCCCTAATACTCTTGATATTCTCTCATTCAATCCACTTCCATACACTCATTTTGCCACCACTACCTACTTGTCCAAGCCATTTTTAAACACTCGAGCAAAGGTATAACATACATATTGCTCACTGTTCTGATCCCTGAGGGGGGCTGGCAGAGCCAAGATTGGTAATCAATACCAGTTCTGGTCCTAAAGCTAGTAAGGTTTCAAAAACCGTAGAGGCAAGAACCAGCGCACGACGGTCCCATATACGCGCGCGACACTCTCACTTCATCGCGTGATGGACCGCGTGGGGATTGTTGTCTTGCTATTTTTGTGTATTTATTTATATATAGATCACTGTTAAGCATGTTAAAAACCAGTTTACTGCTTTCCTTTGTTAGAAACAGCTAGTTTGTTTGTAGTTAATTTGTATTTTTGCTGTTTTGGAGTACCCCTGGGATCATTCTGGATATGTACCAGAATCCAGAAACGTATAAACCAACACTGGTTAAAAGGCTCAGACCATCGCGCGCCAGGGCGCGCCCTCGCGCGACAGATTGGCTCCATCGCGCGCCAGACTACTTCCGACCATTGAGTGACCTTGCACGGGTAGTTCGGCCTTAGGCTATTATTTTGTCCACACACTGTTTATGGGGTGTTTTATTAATTTGTAGGGCTTTACAGCCTTTAAACTGTATATTATGATGCTTATAACTGTGTGGTTTGTCCTGGGTGTACACTAGTCCTTCCAGAGCCCAGAGGGTTTGAGAATAAGAGCTGTGGGTTTGAGCTCACCGGCGTGCGCGTGTCTTGGAGTCATGCGCGCAGGAGTGAACAACATGCAGTGACTTGTTCAGTGCATGCTGGTTTCTTTCTGCACACGTCATTCCAAAGCAGGGGCCTCCCAGTTTGTTTAAGCTCCCACAGCAGTCTGTTCTCATCCTATAGTAACTGCTCATGCATGCTATTTATGACATCCTACAGACATGTTACAGCTTTAATCCCCATTAAACTGTTCCCCCGCCCCTAATTAGCTAAAGAATTGATTAATCAAACAGAATCGCAAATGTTTTCAAATGTCTAAGTAGAGACTGATCTCCGAATTGGGCGAGAGGGGTGCCTTAAAACCATTCCCCTCTCGTAACTTGGCTCCCGAACCTAGATATGGTTATGACGGACTGGTGCCTTCACCTTTTTCAAAATCAAACAGCGCAGCGAGAGTTTTAAATTCGGTTCCTTGGGTGTTGGACCTTCAAACCCAAGTGGCGACTTTGTATTGAGCGCTCGTCTGCCAAAAAAATGCGCGCTCATCGATCCGCCCTTTTTTTCCGGGCACGCTGCCCACATAAATCCTACTTTACCCTCTTTTGTCTTTTGACTTTAAATTTTCATACCAACTGTAATCTTTACACTTTTTGATTATTTTTATAAAACAGGTATAACGTTTATTTAATAGTTACTATAATGTTTGTCAAATTTATGTCATTGGCAACATCTTTCCAATTGGATCACTATTGACCATGCTTAAAATTTAGAATATAGAGAATTGAAGGAAAATTTTGAAGAGAAATTCAGAGATGAAAACCGAGATTGTGAATTGGAATTGGTGTGAATAACCACATTCTGTAAACTTATTTTTTTATATAGAAAATATATTACTTTGAGTCTCAAAAATATTATAAAAAAAAATTGTGGGAGATGGATCGGAGGTGCTCTCATAATCAGTGTTTATCGCTGACACTTGGTCAAGTTTGGCTAAATAATCTCTCAAGTTTATCTTTTTGTCTGTATCCAGATTCTTTTTACCTTTGTCAATTTTTTTCAAAATTGTTGGGTTGTCTCAACGAAAGAAATGTAGAAAGTGCAACAAAATTATTATCAAAACTTAACTTAAGGAAAAAATTAATAACTCAATAAAAACAAGCTTTTTTTTATTATTATTTTTGTCTTTATTGAAAAAGAGATTTAGTTTAGTTTTTTATTTTTTTGATTCCTTTTGTTAAGACAAATCAATACAATAAATTAATAACGCAAAATTAACAAATACAAAAAACTTTAAATAATAAAAAAATAATTCGACTTAATTAGTAACCCAAAACATTCATTACCATCTCCTGATCTCCAAAGTAGAGATGCTCTGAAACCTCCATCTTTCATGGATAAATTTCACCCCACTTTTGTTCCTTTCTTTTTCGTTCATGTTTGCAATGTGAAATTTTATGTAAACATGAACCAAAGGTACAAAAGTGGTGCAAACATTAATCACCACGTCTCCGTTTGATAAACGGATTGGAGGTTGGGATTGGATTGCTAAGGTGATGGTATTAGTAATACTTTGTTTGGTTTTTAAAATTGGTATGGATTGATAGTCCCATGAAATTAACAATCCGGCCCATAGGAGTATTAGCAATATCCCTTGGGACTTGGTATTCATAGTCCAATCTCAACTCCTTCTCATTAGCAATTTCTTCTATCAATTCGATCCCATCATCGAATTTTATCTCAAACAAACATACACTAGTTGTCGCCTAACCGGTCTACTGGTTTAACTATTCAAATTAAATAACCATTATAAACCCACGACATTCCCCACACTTCCTGAGACAGAAGAGTCTTAAAGCACTGTGAATTTACCTTATTGGCTAAATGATTTTTTGGCAACCTTTTTTTTTTTTACTATTCAAGATAATTCATTTCCTCTAACTAAATGGACTGAATGGTATTTTTTTAAAAGAAACAAGTGATATTTTGGCATTGGCCTGGAGAAGAAAAATATAGCATAAACTCATCCCAGTTCACATGTAATTTTTTATTAATAGTATAGAAAAGTCTTCTCTTCTACACTCAGTTCTCGTTTTACATTTTCCGCTATCAACCAAAGAGTAAATTTTAGTGGTTTGATTGTTTTAACAGATGCGTATACATACATGATCCCTCTGCTCTGACTAATAAGGTGAAATGCAAAGAAAATGTTTGTCTTTTTGACGCAGTGAAATTAACAAAGAGATTAGTTGCGTATTAATTGAACGAATGATAAACTCGAGTCCACGCGAGAAAAAGACAAAGTCTAAATATTATTGATAAAACGCTGTTTAAACATTAGGTTACAACCTCTTTTATAGGAAAAAGACGTAACCCTAGCAAAACCCTAACTCAAAAACGAAAATTTCCAAAATTTGGGGAAATTAATAAAATTAAAAAAAGGAAAGAAAAACATGACTTTTCAAAAAAGAATCAACTTCTACGGAATTATATGCTAAAAGTTATTAACAAAACAAATATTTTCTAAAACAACAAAAATGTCCAATTGGATGCCTAATTAAAGAAATTAGGCCAAAAAACATCATTGATCATCAACTAGGATTAATGAGTATTGACCGCAGCGCAAAAATAAGTCAGCTCATAAAGTTTGGGCCTGATCCGAACTCATCCGAAAGTTGTCAAATTAGGTAATTTGCAATTAAACAACGTTTGAGCTTCCGAGGTTTCGACCGGTCTAATTGATCATGAAATTGAACCTCTATGTGTTCTACATCACTTTTAAGTATCGGAAAAGAAAATAAAAAGAAAGAAAATGGAGTACACCAGAAAAGAGAGAGAAAAACAAGTGAGGACATTTCTGTCATTTAGCCCAAAAAGATTGGCATTATACCAACAACCACCACTGCTACTTTAATTTCCAGCTGTGAGACTGACCCAAAAATTGGATGAAGATTTCTCTCCCTGTCCTCACATTGTCCGTTAGTCACATGGCATGGCATCCGCTGATCAAAAAAAACATGGCATGGCATCCATCACTAACCACGGTTAACCCCCACCCCACCCCAACCCCATCCATGCCTTAACCCTAGTCAAACTCCCTAACCCCTGTCCAGCATCACTACTGCCACGTCTATTCCCCTTTCTCTCTCTCTCTCTCTCAAACATTATGGCAGTATAATTCACCTCCTGCCAGTCTGCCACTCACTCTCGCCTGAACATCAACATTGCCCACAACATAACCGACATAGCATGCTTTTTTCTTTTTCCTTTTATAATAAGTGTTCATGTTAGTTTACATGCACTTTAAGTAATAATTCTAGGGGCTCAATTTCAATATTTACTTGCGAAGAATTCAATTAAAATCAAAACAAAATTTTATATGAACTAACTCCAAATAAATTTATAATACCGGAGGAGTTTCAATTCTAAAACTAGAGCAAATTCTTAAATCCCAAACCTCAACCACTAATTAGAGCGTACCCCTTGAGATTCACTGACATGACTTGTTCGGATTGTGTCCGGAATTTTCACCCCAACATAGCATCCAACCCTAACCATGGTTATGGTTAGTGATCCCCCAACCCACTTCACGCCTTAACCCAAGTTAAAACCCACCCCCTCTATCCAGTATCCACTACTTCTCTCTCTCTCTCTCTCTCTCTCTCTCAAAAAGTACACAACAATGGGAGTACTTCATCTCCTGCTACTCACACTCTCTCTCACTACCCTCACCAACGCCCACAACATCACCGACATCCTCTCACACTTCCCAGAATACAGCCTCTTCAACAGCTACCTAACCCAGACGAAGCTCGACGGCGAGATCAACAGCCGCGAGACCCTCACCGTCCTCGTCCTCACCAACGCCGCCATGTCCGCTCTCGCAGCCAAACACCCCCTCTCCGTCATAAAAAACGCGCTCAGCCTCCACGTCCTCCTCGACTACTTTGACGCCAAGAAGCTCCACCAGATCTCCGACGGCACCACCCTCTCCACCACCCTATACCAGACCACCGGCAACGCGCCCGGCCAAATCGGCTCCGTCAACATCACCGACTTGAAGGGCGGCAAGGTCGGGTTCGGCTCGGCCGCTGCGGCGCCCGGGTCGGCCCTCGACGCGACGTACACCAAGGAAGTGAAGCAGATTCCGTATAATATCTCGGTTCTGGAGATAAGCCAGCCGATTATCGCGCCCGGTGTTTTGACGGCGCCGGCTCCGTCTGCTTCGGATATGAATTTGACGGCTGTGCTGGAGAAGGCCGGGTGTAAGAAGTTTGCGTCCTTGATTTTGTCCACCGGTGTGTTAAAGGTGGTATTATTGAACCAAATCTTCCATACCTTCTATATCACGTGTAGTTATATCGCTTTATCAGTTTTTAATACTCCTTAACAAAACAATACTAATTAATACTATTAGCCGGGTCGGTGGACGGTGAATTTTCTGCCCACACAAAGATTTGATTTGGATCCGTCCAGAAGAAAGTAATTTCTCGTGAATTTTTTTATTCTAATGTGAATGATATACCTTTGATCCAGATAAAAGATCAGTTAAAATGCACGTAAGTTGGTTCATTCCGGCATTCGAACAAAAGAAATAATAATAAAGCTCAAGTTCAAATTTTTAGGAAAGTATTTAAATACGCCTTGTTATTTTGTTTGAGAAAGTCTACAAATACAATCATGTTCAACATTTCGCACGGTATGCTTATATTGCAGTGGTTCATTGGTAACTGGATAGATTGCTTATTTCCAACTACTAATGACATACTCTCTCACGTAATTAATCACGTTCTATATAAGATTGTACATGTTGTATTTTGAGACCTCGATCGTGTGGGATTTGCATCAAAAATCCCACTTTCCATCCCGATAATCAGAAACCGTTTCCGCATTTCCTAAAAAATCATCTCCAATCCTCGTTCAAATTTTGAAACTAGAAACTGAATATTTAAATCAAACAGGTGGGAAGACAAGTTTATTTGATGTTGACAAAGTGGGTATCACATTGAAATTGCATTTCGAACCTAATGCTTTTAATTAACACCACCTAGAATTTGATGTAACGTTTTTCCTTGAACAGGTGTATCAGACGGCGGCGGGTAAAGGCTTGACGGTGTTCGCACCTTCAGACGAGGCGTTCAAGGCGCCCGACGTGCCAGATCTGAGCAAGCTCACCAACGCCGAGCTGGTCTCCTTACTACAGTACCACGCCCTCGCCAGCTACGCCCCCTTCGGAGCTCTGAAGACTACCAAGGCTCCGATGAGCACCTTGGCCACCAACAGCGCTGGAAAGTACGACCTGACCGTATCGACCTCCGGCGACCAGGTCACTCTAAAGACCGGCCTCGACTCGTCGCGCGTTGCCACCACCGCGATCGACGCGCCGCCGCTCTGCATCTTCACCGTCGACAGCGTGCTCCTTCCGCCGGAGCTTTTCTCGACGTCTCCGGCGCCGGCGCCGGGGCCTGCGACGTCGCCATCGCCAGCGCCGGCTGGTTCTGCTCCGAGTCCGGCTCCGGTGTCCGCGAAGGCTCCGTCGCCGTTTTTGTCTCCTCCGGCGCCGCCTACGGAGTTGCCGGCGGAGGGGCCTGGAGAAGCCGAGAAAAGCACGTCGGATAATGCCGGCGGCAGGGTGGATGCTCCGGCGTTGTTCGAAGCTGTAGTTACAGTATCAGCCTCTGTTATTATCTCAATTTTCTTGTCCTACTAGACCAGATCGGAGTAATTTCAACATCTCTCTGTTTTTTGTTTTTTGGGTTGCTTTGCTGGAGGACTCCATTTACCAGTACTATTTTTTAATTAAATTAAATTTGGGGGATATTTCCGTTAGCAAGCTGGCGATGTTTCTGTGTGTGTATGGCATTTGGGGGGCTCCACCGTTTTAATGGTGCTTGTGTCGGTGTGGTTGGATGAATCTACTCGTCTCTACTTTAACAAGAAGAAAAACAATAGTACTACTGTAGTACAATATGCTATGTTCACGACTTAGGGCTGTCCATGGGTCGGAGTCAGGTTCGGGGTCAGGTTGGACCCTATCCGACCTTTTGTCGGATTTTGAAATATGCACCCGAAACCAACCGAACCATTGGTTAGGTTCTGACCGAAATGTTGTCGGGTTGAAATTGTCGAGTTCGATCTGTTCGTCGGACTAGAACAAAAAAAAAAAAAGACTTCATACAGAAAGCAAGAGAGAGATCAAGGAACATATCAGTAACATTACTTTCTATTTCAAAACATAAATACTATAGATCCTAATGATCAAGAACACCAAACTTCAAAAATTGCAGGTTGAACAAGTGCACTTCGTGAACACCATCGTCGTCAACAGAGCACCATCGTCATCATCGTCGATCAAAGAAAACCAAAATGGCGGATGAATCCCAAGAATCCATGCGCAGATCGAGTGAATTTTGAAGCAAATGGAGAAATCTTTGTGTGGGAATTTGGAAACCCTAGGTTTCAGTCAGAGTGGAAATTGAAAGTGTGGGAGTCGATTGGGGTTGGGGGTGGGTGTTTCCGTATGGAGAGAGAGATGCAGTGGAAGTGCTGCAATGGAAATGGAAGATAGGGGTCATAGGGTTTTTTCGCGTTATACAGTAGATAAGTTGGTCGGATCAAGACAGATGAAAAAAAATTTCATGCATCGGACACAGATCTGGACCTGAATCTGACCGATACACTCAATCAGAACTGTCCGTTACCTCCGTTTTCGGGCAGGGCGGGTGGTCGGGCGGGTCGGGTCCGTGAACAGCCCTAGTTCACGTGCAACCTCATTTCTAGTGTTAAATTTTTGCTAATGTTGTCTATTAGTACGTATACGTAGGAGTATGCTGATATCGTAACTACGGCGTACAATTCACTTTATACGACGTACAATCATCAAATCACTTTATACGATGTACAACATCATTTGTGTTTGCTGATTAATGCTCCGGTGCCTTGAGAGGAAAGTGAAGCACATTTTTCGGGAAGAAAACCACTGTGCCGATTTACTATTAGCTAGTCTTAATTTTTAGCAACTTTCTTTAGTTGTATTCCCTAATAGCATCCGTACCAGCATCTTTATATTTTGGATCAATTTACATCTTAAAAGATCAATTTATTACTTAAGCTACTTATTTTTAAAATGTTTACTGCATCAGACTCTCTATATTAATATTATCCCATTAAAAAAATTATTTCTTTATTCTAAAAAAAACAAATACAGTAACAACAAAAAAAAAAAAAAAACCAAACCAGCCAAACCAACAGCAGCAGCGCAAAACCACTAAAACCTGCAAACCTCTCTCTCTCTAACTTTACTCATCTTGTTCTCAACCCCAGCCCCAAAATTGATCACAGTCTATACCGGCAAAATCACCCCTCTCCGATTAACCCCCTTCTCTCTCCAAAATCGTCTCAAACGGCAAGCAACCAACTTCCTCCCAATCCACCACGACTTCTTTGCCCAAGCCCACCAGCACTTCCGCCAGGATTTCAGGCTTGGCAGAATTCACTCCTGGTGTGGCTCAAAGAAAATTTCCAAATACACCAGGACTTGGGACAAGATCCACCACGACCAAGCTTCGGTGACGAACCAGATTCACTAATTGTGTGATCGGCCACACGACAACGTTTGGTCCAGAGCCCCACCTGCTCCGGCTTCAATTGCTTGAATATTGGAGTATATTGTGTTTACCGCATGAACAGTTGCTCGCTTGGCTAGACGAGGCAGTGTTGCAAAGTTACATATTTTGTAAAGTAACCAGGGAGGAAGCGAGGCTGATACTGGGGTGTTTTGGATTGTTTTTCCAATTTTCACTTGCTACTTTAGTTTGAAGAGGGACGAGGCGACACTAATGCGGATGCTCTAATATACTTCGTTCTTTGGGGTGAGCTTTGTATGACGATGCTTCTAGGAAGAAATTCCCTCGAAGTCGTAAGTAGAGGTGATACTGATACCGGTACGGTTTCGACTGGTTTTGGCATATTTATCGGTTGAAACCGGTTATCCGGTTTGAGAATTTTAGAAATCAAAACCGGTT
Organism: Rhododendron vialii; assembly: GCF_030253575.1. Lineage (NCBI taxonomy): Eukaryota > Viridiplantae > Streptophyta > Magnoliopsida > Ericales > Ericaceae > Rhododendron > Rhododendron vialii. The sequence goes on along the minus strand of NC_080557.1, from coordinate 22,940,896 downwards.
GAGATAATACGGTCCGGTTTTGACCGGCTCAACCGATTTCGGTCTGGCTTATCTGATTTATTCGGTTTTCATTCATGGGCCACATTTTGAATCCAACACATCAAAATCAACAATTCAACCCACAAAAATATCAACCAAAATCAACCGCCAGCAGCATCAACCATCGGCGTCGTCACCGAGCTCCATCTTAGACCAAATCTAAGCTTGGGAGTTTCAAACAAAACTAAAAATCAACAAAGACATAGATAGAAAAAGGAAAAAGAATAAGAAAAGGGGAGGGAGGGAGAGAGAGAGAGAGAGAGAGAGAGAGTCATCGTATAACAGTCGCCGGCCGCCGGCAAAGAGAGAGAGACTCATCGTATAACAGTGGCCGGCCGCCGCACTTTGCCATCGCCACAGAAGAAGAAGAAAAAGGAGAGAGAGAGGGAGAGGGAGAGGGAGATTGGAGAGAGAGAGAGAGTGTCGTGCAAATCGCCATCGCCTAGAGTGAAGTCGGCATGGTGTGAGGAAAAGAGGATGAAATCTGGATAAGTAATTAAGGTTTGTATTTATATATCTAGCATATTTATGTTATAGCCATACCTCTTGCATTATTTCATATATACGCATAATCTGGTCCGGTCCGGTCCGGTTTAGACCGGTTTGAAAGTCTCTCAGACTGGAACCGAAAATAATGAAATATTTTAAATCGGACCGGACCGGTTTGAAATGAAAACTGGAAAATTGGTCTGGTTTTCCGGTTTTTTAAATCACCCCTAGTCGTAAGTTCGTAACTCTATTTAATTTTAATGCAGTACTTTTTTCACCAAAAAAAATGAAAAAGTGAGTAAGAGGTTATTTCATTACTTTTAAGACTGTTTGATTTAATATTTTTTTAATTTTTAGAAAAATAAATTGGGACGTTAATGCAATACTCAAAAATTCATGAGAACACGACCTCAGCATCAGCGCCGCTAGTGATCTTGTGCTATACTTCCTCCGTTCTTATTTAAGTGTCCACTACAGTGCGTGTAATTTTTAATGGCTTATATCTTTCGATGTATGTTATGTTTTAAGTTTTTAAAATCATTATCTTATAGAAATAATTGAAATCTATTAAACAATATATATTGCATATTTTTAACATTATACATTGAGAGCTATAATCAATTGAAAATAATACGTAGAATCGTAATGAAGACTTAAATAGGGACAGATGAAGTATTATTTATTACGAATTTACGATGCGGCTTACTTCATTGCACTTGAAGCCTCATCGTGGGTGTGGCAAAGTATTTTGGCCAGACGTGCAGTCAGAAGTAGAGGGTGGCAGTGGTGAGTAGCGAATAGAGCTCAAATTAATTAACATCTGGCCATGGCGAGACCCATGGCTTTTGGATCCTATCTATCCAAAAGTGCTTACCCCCAATCCAAACACAGAGAGAAGGACCAAAGTTCGCGATCTCATTGATGAGGATAGAATGTTATGGAGGAAAGAGGTAATAAAGGAGTTGTTCATTGAGAGGGATGTGGAATAGATCCTCAAGATCCCAGTGAGCTGCACTGGTCTCACAGACAAAATAATTTGGAGAGGTACTTCCCACTGCAAGTTCTCTATGAAATCAGCATAAGTTGTTGCAAAGGAAGTGGTGAACCAACAAAAGAGTCAAGCTTCAATACAAGGTCAAACAAGTGGAGTGCATGAGGATGAATGACAATGGAAGAGGATTTGGCAAATTAAGGCTCCAATGAAGGTAAGGTCTTTTATGTGGAAATGCTTGCATAACATCTTACCAATGAGGCAACGAATAATAATCTCTATCATAGGAATATCCTCGTGGATAATATATGCCTTCTCTATGGTTTGGAACCGAAAACAGTGGATCACATGTGAAAAGGTTTTGCGTGTGCGGTTATTATCATCTTTTTGGTTTAAACCTAAAGTGGTGAAGGAAAGTAGACTAATTGAAATCTGGAACTGAATGGGTGGGTTAGATGCTAAAGCTGATAAATGGGATGTGTTGGGTATGCTTGCTAGCGTGTGTTGGAGTATATGTCAAGCCAGGAATGATTGGGTCTTTAAGAAATTAAGAATGCATGGAAAAAGTTCGTATAAGTGATAGAGCGGCTACAATTTATAATGAATATTGCCAATCTGTTGATGTAGTTATAAATGGAGAAGAGGATCAGATGGAAGGAGATACACAGGGATGGATGCCTTCTTCACGAAACGAGATTAGAGTCAATATAGAGGAGGCATATGATAGGAATTTGGGGAAAGGAGGAGTGGGTTTCGTGATGCAGAATAATCAAAGGAATGCTCTGAGAATGCACTCTATCCCAATTGTCCGAGCTCAATCGGTATAGTTGGTAGAGGCGATGGGTTTCAGAATGGCAACAGAGGTGCTACGTAGTTGTTAAAGGTTGTCTTTCATCCTGGAAGGGGATGCACAAAGGATTGTAAGGATGTTACAAGGATCGTTATCTTACCGTGCCAACCCGAAAGTGATCACCCATAACTCTACTGTTTTACTTAGTTGTTTTCATTCTGTTTCTTTCAATTTCATTCCTCGTAAGTATGATAGGGTGATGCATTACCCAAGTACGCCCTTTCCGCTGGCTCTCTCCTCCCTTAGCTTGGGGATTTTCCAACCTGGGCTCAAAGGGGAGTTAGCACGAATATTTCATTATGACAATGATTAATAAAGTTTATCGATTGACAAAAAAAAAAAAAAAACCCACAAGATTCTGAAGCGTAATTTGTTAGTATAATAGAATTCCACCTATATTAATTATTTGGAGAAGTCTATGATGCAATTTTGACTATTATTTGGCTAACTTAACTAGACTAATTTGAATAGACCAAAATGATACGTAGCACATATACCAAAAAATGTCATAAACCAGTGTACCAAAAATAAAATAATTCGTAACTGACCAAAATAGTACGTATCACATACCAAAAAACGTTGTAACTAATGTACCAATAATACGTAACAAATCGAACCATAAAGCATTCTCTGTAGATAAAAATAAATAAACCATAAAGATGAACTATAAAATTTGTAACTAACTATAAAAATTGTAATGAAGCATAGCTTTATTTTGATACGCATCTATTCGTAATTACACCAAAAAGTATGCAAATAAAAAAATACATAACATTACTATGGTAAACACCTCGTGCACCATAACCTTTTTCCTAATTATATTCATTGTTAACTTCCGTAGAAACTTAAGAGAGATTTTTCTTAAAATTACATAGCATTTATGTGTATATATTTGTATGAATGTACTGATAAGCATGAGTTTTGCTCCGGATCCGGATCGTAAACTTGCATCGTTATCGTGATTGGGAATCTTAGGCTCCGTTCCAGAAACCTTTTTAAAAAATAAGCAGCTTATTTCACATTTTCAAACTCAAAAATAATGTAAATAAAAAATATTTTTTAAATTTTTTTTGCATCGTATAAAAGATCTCGATGAGATCTTTTAAACAAGATTCATATTGCATATTTTTAGATTTCAATAAAATCATAATTTTTTAGCTTAAAATTGCCTTTTTAAAAAATAAGAGCTTTTTTTACGTTCCGGAACGGGGCCTTAATTTGATATATCAAGGGAATTTTGAAGTTGAATAGAAGTAAGAGAATGATTGGCCGAACATTGACGATGGGATTTGGGCAAATATTGTGAGGGCATTTTAGGTAGTCTGCCATTAGGTTTCCAATATTTGAAAGGGGGTGTTTGCTTAGTTTCTTAGTTTAGGGGGTTAAGTGGCACAAGCTCATAGTTGAGGAGGTGTCAGAGAAAACTAATCCTAACCTTTTCTCTGTGTTGGCCAGGTGGGTTGGTTGGCACTGCTTGTCAGTGACCGAGACGGGGGGGGGGGGGGGCGGGGGGGGGTGAAGATGTTCTGCTCATTTCAGGCTTTGCTTTTAAAAGTGGGCCCTTAAAAGTTCATCACCTCCTTTGCCTCAAATTGCGCTCTCTCTCTCTCTCCCTCTCTCTCTCTCTCTCTCTCTCTCACCAATGGAGTCCAAACTGTTAGGATCTTTGTTCACAAATATTTATTTATCACCAGAATTACATGTACACATAAACATAAAAAACACAATAAGTGTATACGAAAGAATATACAAGTAATGAAAGTAGGAAAAATGTTGTATGTGAGAATGAGAATCGTGTAGTCACTGTCTTAAGGCTAATATTCCTCCCCTCGTGAAGGTTCCACCGGAGTGTACTAACTCCAAGATTAAACCCAAAAGCTCACAAGCATTCCTCATCCGATGTTCACGACCACAGAGAAGTTTGAACGAGTCATGAACTGAGCTGCCCAACTCTATGGAAAATAGCAGTGTTCTAAATGGCAGCCTCTCAGGCGCTTGGAGGTATCCCGCCACCGCGACTATACCCCTAGGCGTTTTATTTGGAGCTCTGGGAGGTTTGGCGGCATTTGGCAGCCGCCTTGGCAGTTCTTGGTGGGCCCCTCCCTCTCTCTCTCTCTCTCTCTCTCTCTCTCTCTCTCTCTCTATATATATATATATATATATATATATATATATATATATATATGAGGGCGGTTCAAGAGACACCTAAAAATACACCTAAAATCTCAGTCTCATAGTTCCTGATCGAATTTTTATGATCCGAACCGTTCAATGTATACAGAATGTGATTTTAAGAGTGCATGTGAGAAATTAGCAAAAAATGGCTGGGAAAAGCTTGATTTGAGAAGTTTTTATTTGAATCATTCAATAAAAAACTATTCGAAACTATTCGGATTAAGCCCTTCCTGGTCATTTTTTTTGCTGATTTCTTGCGGGTACCCTTAAAATCACGTTCTGATCACATTGAGTGGCTCAGATCATCAAAACTTGATTGGAAACTATGCGGTGTTTTTTTGGGGGTTCCCGGAACCGCCCTATATATATATATATATATATATATATATATAGTGTTAGCCCGTGCCTATGATACTACGCATCCCGGTTGGAAGGGGAAGACAGTTGTGTGATTTAGGTGACAACCATGGGTACTTAACTGGGAAGTGGAAGGATGCACTACAGCTTTTGGATCAAATGAATCTAAGCCGTTTCAACAACTTGTCCCCACACACTTCTGTTTTATAATAGATAAATATATATATATATATATATATATATATATATATGTATAGATTATATATATAGCTTATGTAATCTAGACTCTTGGATCCCCTATATAGCTTATGTAAGGACTTGTAATCTAGACCCTTGGATCTCATCCTGTAAAATAAAGCTTCTGTTTTATAATAGCTTATGTAAGGACAATGATATGATGTAAAATAAAGGAATGCAGAAAATGAAAAAAATGTCACTGGAAGCACTCCCGAGCGCTCGAAACCACTCCCGAGCGCTCGGAACCACTCCCGAGCGCTTAAGAGTGAGCACAGTAAAATAATTTTTATTTTATTTTTGCATTTTTCTTGCTCTTGTTGTTAAACTAAGATCAAAAGTACTCACAACCAGTATGGAAAACTGGTGTGAGCCCCTAATCTCCCTCAAAAGGAGAAAAACAGTGGCTTAATGGAGGTGTTTATACCTTTTGTTTGCTTGAACTTGACTTCTTGGATGGATTTGAAGGTTGAAAATGAGCTGAAAATCACAGAAAGATGAGAGTTTGATTATGGTTAAGCTCTTACATTTTCTAAGATTTCCTTGAAATTGCTTTGATTTTTGAAAAAGACTTTGAAGTAATTTAGAGACAGAGAGAGTGTGTGTGTGTGTTTTCAAAAAATAAAGGAGTTTTTTAGAGAGAAATTTCATCCCCCTTGGAAGGTGGAACATTGGGGTATTTATACGGGAGTGAAAAATATGTTTGAATTTTGAAAATTAAATGAAAAAAATGGTCTTTTGGGGGAAAAATGGCATCATTGCCCTGCTGGTCTTCTGAATACTCAGGCAGGATCAGGTTTGAACGTTGAATGGACTGAAAAAGCCATGGTCAATGGTCAAACTCATCATAGGCTGTGACAGTGGTCCCGAGCGCTCAAGAGTGGTCCCGAGCGCTCAGGAGTGGTCTCGAGCGCTCAGGAGTGTCTACCCAACTTTAGAAGGGCGCCACAGACACTCCTGAACTTGGTTTTGGGTGTTTTTTAAAGTGTTGGAAAGCTAGTTGAGTCCTCTTTCTAACCCAATTGGTTTCATTCAAAGATAATTTATATGCTAAAATGTGTGCCCATTTTACACTCAGGGTGTCAGGAAAAATGATGGTTTTGGTTTGTAAAAATCCAAGAGGCATCGTTCAAGCTTTAGCCAAATCCTGTTTTGATTTCGTTTCATCATTGGGGAGCCTCAAGGCCACAAATTAAGAATAAATAATAGGTCCAAATTGGGGTGTCTACAGTTGCCCCTCTTTGGATGGCGCTCGGCATCATGTCTGGATACTAGTGACATCCAAAGATTGAGACAGCCCAATTCGAGCCCTACTAAATCCTTAATCCAAAATCAAATGCAAGTAAAGATGTACGAGCATTCGAAACATGAGGTCGTACTCTTTCGAGTTGCCTACGTACCCTTTTCTGCAAGGATCAGACCAGCGTAGCTGTTACGACCTAGAATTTTTATTTATTGAATTAATTACATTGCCATTTATTAATTGGGTGTTATGGTTGGATCCTAATTAATTATTATTTTGTGCGCGGTATGGGTATAATTGGTACGATTGTAATTTTTGGAGTATAGGAATTCATTTAGTTAAGTAAATTTTATTAGTTTGATAATACAGTTGGTATTAGACTAGACTTCATAATTAGTATTTAGTTTCTGTTAATATTACGGGGTCTATTATAGGGTAGCTTATTATTTGGGTCAAGAGAGAACGTGGGTCAGAGAAAGTCATTATATTAGACTAGGGTTGTTTATTTTGAGAGAGAGAAGTCGCAGCAGTCTTAAGGGTTTTGTCTGGTTCGGAGTTGCCGCAAGTAAGTGATTCCTCTTCTCGTCATGTCTATTTCTTTTTCCCTTTCTTTTTACCTTCTCATGCTAGGGCTGAAAATTGTGAACATGGCGGTGTGGCTTGTAATATTGGCCAAGGGTGGGATTGTACGTGGATTTGATAATAACAGTGGTATAAGAAATCAAATGGCCTTGTGCTTTGATTTTGTGTTGTGTGTACATGTGGCATATACATAGTTTAGGTGTAGACAATTGATTTTTGGAAGGGAAACAGGTGGTATCATGGTCTTGCTCTTGGAGTTCGTGGGTAGATTTTTGGTGTTAGAAATTAGGATTAGGTTAGGTTTATTTAAATAGTAGGTGGTATCTGTACATATTTTCGTAGTGTATATTTGGATAGTTAGTCATTTCGTGCTTTGTTATTTTGTACAGGTTAGTCTCTTTTTGCGTTATTTGATTGCATTGGTACTTTTGGACCCAGGTGAGTGGTTAAGCATGTTATGTACTTGCGAACTTCTCTGTATCCCTTAAATTATTGTTTTGGAAAATTTATGATTGAAATTGGAAACACATTGTTATATTTGATTATATTAAATTGGCATGCGGTATCGGTGAAACCATTTGTTGTTCGAATAACTTTTGGTGAGAACTTTGTGGATATCGATGGGAACATATTTTGGAAGTCCAGGGAAATTAATCCTCTGTATGCGGGTGACTCTGGCCATTAGGGAAGAGACCGGATTAGACCAGTGACCCTAATGCTCAACGGTTGTTATTGACAGGATCATTCTTAGGGAAAAGTTCTATGGGCTGCCTACTCGTGGTGACTCTAAGTTTTGATATTGGATCCAATTTAGAGATATTTATTCACTAGCACTTGGTACTATTGATTTTGGTTGTGGTTGTGGTTCCCCATTGTTATTGGAGATTGGATTGAGATCACCATTGGGACTTATTTCAGATGAATCGTTAATTGGATTAAATGATTATTTTGTTGTTCACCTGTATGCCAAATTTATATTGACATTGTAAATTATTTTTATCCCTGTTTCAGAACTTTATTCTAATATACATGCTTTGCCATTCACTGAGCGCGTCAGCTGACGGATTTATTCCAACTTCTTTTTCAGGCAAGTTGGAGAGTTAGGAAATGACTCTGGCGGCATCTCAAGGACTTCTTTTAGTTTGATCTCCTTAGGGTGTCTCATCATATTTTTATTTTATTAATCGCTTCCGCATTTGAAACATTTGTCAGTTATTGAATTCTTTTTATTATTGGTGGATCACTTGGTATTATTTGGTTCGTGGGATGTTTGTGCCCCATATTTTTGTCTGAACCTTTATGGCTGATACTGTTTTGAATAAAATTTACTCAGTGATTCAGAGCTTTGGCATTTAATTTATTTTCTTTTTAGGCTGCATGTTCCATGGGTTAGTCTCATGTTTCATTGCCAGTCACTTACCATTTTGGGGTGTGACAGTAGCTCTTTGGGGCAAATGCAAGCACGCATGCTGTAGAAAGCATGAAAACATGCAAGCAAATAATTTGACAAGAATAATTTGATTGAAAAGCGCCCACCGATTGCTCCGTCTCAGTGGGTGAAACAAATAAACAAGCGAAAAGGTTGTAAACGTAACATAAAATACACCGTGAGGGATGCCATCCAACGGGACAAGTTAGTTTGTCTCGAAAGGGTAAAAAGCAAATACACCACGAGGGGTGCCGTCCAACGAGACAAGTTAGTTTGTCTCGAAGGAATAAAAGGTGAATACACCGTGAGGGGTGCCATCGAATGGGACAAGTTAGTTTGTCTCGAAGAGATAAAAGGTGAATACACCGCGAAGGGTGCTATCCAACGGGACAAGTTAGTTTGTCTCGAAGGGATACAACCAAATCTATGGCGAAAGGTGCTTGATAGGTGTCTCTCAGAATGGTGCCAAATCTATGGCTGAAGTCAATTTGAAAAATGTCCCTCAGGATAATGCCAAATCTATGGCACCAAATGATTGAAAGATGTCTCTCAGGACAATGCCAAATCTATGGCGGAAGATGATTGAAAGACGTCTATCAGGACAATGCCAAATCTATGGTAGAAGTCGATTGAAAGAAGCCAAATCTATGGCGGAAGATGATTGAAAGATGTCCCTCAGGACAATGCCAAATCTATGGCGGAAGTCGATTGAAAGAAACTAAATCTATGGTGGAAGATGATTGAAAGATGTCCCTCAGGACAATGCCAAATCTTTGGCAGAATTCGATTGAAAGAAGCCAAATCTATGGCGGAATATGATTGAAAGATATCCCTCAGGATGATGCCAAATCTATGGCGAAAGTGTTGAAAGATGTCCCAGAGGACAATGCCAAATCTATGGCGGACAATGATTGAATGATGTCCCTCAGGACGATGCCAAATCTATGGCGAAAGTGTTGAAAGATGTCCCAGAGGGCAATGCCAAATCTATGGCAGTAAATGATTGAATGATGTCCCAGAGGATAATGAATGATGTCCCAGAGGATAATGCCTAATCAATGGCAGCAAATGATTGAATGATGTCCTAGAGGATAATGCCAAATCAATGGCAGCATGTCAAGCAATCGTGCTAACAAATATGACAAATGAAGTTGACCATAAGAGGTCAAGGCTAGAAAGTGAGACTTGCGTTTTGACATTCGACGACAACAATATTTTTTTTCATTTTTATTTATTGAAAAACAGGGGACATGTCCGAGTACCCTTTCTGCTTTACTATTTTTTTGGCCAGTGGGCTGGTATCTTCAGGACTTTGAGATTTGGGCTGGAGTTTGTCTTTGGATGGAAATTGGGTTTGAGTTAGAGCCAGGGCTTGAGTTGGAGTTGGTTTGAGTTTGACTTTGATCGGGGCTTGGATTTTGAGCATTCATGCCCCAGTCTTGATGTTGGCTGTACGCTTGCTATGACTAATGACATTGAGCTGATGTGCCCAGTGAGTGACAGATCTCAGTTCTGATTCTTTTCCTTGATTCCACTGATAGTTTCATCAACCAGTTTTATCATGAGCACAAGTGCGGGTTCTTCCATGTATTGGAGTTTCTCTCACAAGTTGGGGCTTCAAGATCAATATGACTTTGACTAGACGGATGACCTTGTGTGAATTTGGACAAGGCCTAGACAACTCAAAAGACAAGAATGACCTTTTATCAGAGGACTGACTCTTAATGATGATCTTGACTGGATGAGGAGTTTGATTTGACTGGACGAGGAGCTTGATTACTTGAGGGTTCAAAAAAAAATGGCAGGCATGCCCCACAGTTGATGTTTGAAATTGTCATGATAAAATCAAATTTCGATGATTTTCCCAATTGGGGTTTAGAAATTGTTTTCGCTCCATCAAGTGATGCTCATTCGGGATTTTCTTTGATCTTGTTTTGTCAAAACACGAGGATTTTTACCACGAACCGTGCCCCAGGTTGCTAATGACAATCCATGAATTTTGAAAATGCCCCAGTTTGGATTTTCGCCTTTTGCAGGATTCACAAAATGTCTGGCCGCTCCTTCTTGTTTTCTCCTATTGTCTAGGATTTTTGTTATCAAGTTGCGTTTTCCAATCTGAAAGGACTTTATCCGGGTTGTAACGTGGCCAAGGTTTAGCTTAACAAAGAAAGAATAATAGGCTCAAGAATTTTCATTTTCTTTGGGTTTCAAGAGCTAACAGCCATCTTGAATATTTTTGTACCCTTTTTGCTTTTGATGGGCACCTTCTTTCTGTTGATTTGCTTTGCCCTTTGTTGTGCCGATGCGTTTGGCACTTTCATTGATTTTGAGCTTTCTCTGATTTTTCTTCGATGTTTGCATCTCATTGTGCCTATGTATTTGGCACTTTCACGCTTTGAATTCTGATGCTCCAATGATAGTCATGTATTTGGCACCTTTGTCTTCCTCATTTCACCCCGGTGTGGGGGATAGCTGCTTAGGTAGGTTCTTTTCAAAGAAATCAATTTAGGCTCAAAGGGTGTATCATTGGATATATATCTTTAAGCGTTTGATAAAAGAAAAGAATGTCTTTCTTCATTTTGAATTGCACAACTTGATAACTGGATCCTAGAAGCAAGTTAAGAGATTTGTGTGCTCTAACTTTCGCCTAGATCACATTTTGAGGTTTTGATCTAGCGAGCTTTTCTCGGGCCAAGGTATTCCTTCTTGACGGCGCCAGGGAGTGATCCCATGAAATTCTCCTTCTTGTAAGGGCGAAGTATCTCGTTTTTTGATTCCTCAATTGATGGTGAAAAACAATTCCAAGTTAAGGGATTATCATAAAACGCGAGTTTATTATCATAATTTTGACACAAGAAGCTTGAGATTGACGACGAAGGATTGACTCGAAAGATCGTGACCGAATTTTGGGATCGACTCGAATGAACATGATCGAGTCTTAGGATGAGGCTGCCTACGTATCCTTCTTGCAAAGGAATCATGTCATAACGTAGTTCGGGAGTACGAAACTAACTTTCTTTTTGGTTTTTCTTCTTTGACTACGAACTTAAATTTCGAAGACATACAGATATGAAAGCATGAAAGAGACGAAGTACAAACTGACTTGAAATTGAAAGACGAAGATTCGACTTGAAACTTAGAAACTTCCGCAACTTGTGATAGATTCCATTCATGGATTGGCTTCATTGCATTCATCATTCTTCTCCAGTTCTAAGGCCTGGCATTGGGATGGTTCCAGTCCTTTCTCACTATCTCAGGCATCATTCGGATTTTGATCCACCCTCAAATCTATGTTGGCTTGGAGCTTATTATTGAAGTATCGAGCTTGTTAGGAGTTGAAACAATGGGTTCTGGCGGCCAATTGTCGATAATGCACTGGTGGGGATGGATTTTTATGCCATTGAAGATCCTGTTGATGGTTTGGTTGCTCAGAAGTTGTCCAAACGAGTCATGTCCCATCGATTCACTAACCGGTCCAGCCTTGAACTCCTCAAAGATCAGAGGATAGTTTTCCCCAAGCAATCGCCACCCATCAGGTGTTGACTCCCATACCAGGTCTATGTTCTCAAGTGTGCAAATCCCGACTTCCTTAGGTATATTGACAGTGGGTTTTGGCTCGGTTGTGGGTATGATGTATCGATTAGGGTCGAATGAGGTTGGGTTGAAATGGATGAGGTTGACACGAGAGTTTTGCGGGTGCTTTGGGAGAGGGTTTATGATAGTGTTTGGGTTTGAAAGTGGAGGTGAGATGGTTCCATTATCGATGAGATCTTGGATTTTGTGGTGGAGACGGAAGCAGTTATTGGTGGAATGGTTGGTATATTTGTGGAAAGCATAGTAGGCATTTGGGTTGTGGGATGCGGGGAGCTTTTGAGGTGGAGGAGTTGGAGGGAGTGGCTCGATGAGGTTGGCTTCAAGGAGCTTCTCAAAAACTGAGGACAAAGATATGGGAAAGCGGGAGAAGGTCCTTGGTTGGGTTTTGCAACTGGGTTGAGGGTTCATGGTGGTGCCGAGTGGGCCTCTGATGAAAGTTTTGCTTGCTTCGCAACTGCATAACACTCTTTTGCTTTCAGGGTTGATCTCATCAATGTGCGTGTCTCGCCTTTTAGCACTAGTTTTAGACAAGGATCCAACATTCTCCTTTGAGTGAGTTCTGGCATCATGGAATTCAACCAAGTCTTTGAACATGTCAGAAAGCTTCCCTTTTGAGCGTGGTTTGATTCCGACTGTAGAAGGGTGGTAGATTTTTGGAGTTTCTTTGATCCTGGTATTATCAGTATTTAGTCCCAAATCTGGATTCGACGTGGCAGAGATGAAAATGTCAACCAGCCCTTGCAATAGAATCATCTGCTTATCCATTTTTTGACTCATTTCCTATATAGCCTTTTTCAGCTTAACCAGCTCTGTTTGCACCGTCATTTGAGGTGGTCGAAGAAGGTAGTATGGCTTTGTGTAGGGTGGGTGGCCCAGTGCTAATAGTAAAGCAAAAAAGTGGGCTCAGAATGTGCCTATGTTGTGATTTATTGAAAAAAATGTGTATGAATAAAAGAATTGTTATTCACGTGTTGTCATCGTCGACTCAAGGGATCAAACTTTACGGATAGTTCCAACAGTCACAAGTAGGTCGCTGTCAGGCAGGTTAAATTCCGTATGTTGGGAATCAGAGCCAATCTCCTTATCTAAGACCATCCGAGATAGAGCAATAAGACTGCTGGAAGATGCACTTAAAGCTAGACTGAATTAGAGGGAGCCGTTCGGGCACGGTGAACACCAGAGTCATTCCAAACTCCAAGGATTTATGGTCTCCTAAACCTTAACTCAAAAAATGACAACTTATGAAGGATTGCCTTAGTCCTCAGAGATTCTTTTGAGTGTATCCTTTGATTAGGAGTGACAAGACTTGGGAGATATCAAGACAAATTAAGTCCTTAATATTTTTCATCCGAAGTTTCTGTTTTGGTTTTAAAAATTGTTTGGCGTAAATGACATGATACCGTAACCAGAGCGGCGGAAGTGACGTGGCCCCATTAGACTAAGCGGTGTAAGTGACTTCGCACTATAACCTGAGTGGTGTGGGTATCACGTCATTGTAGCCTAACTGTTTCATTAATTTTCATTGAATCATTGATTGAAAATTGTATTAAAGACTTAATGAATTTTGATATCCCAAAAACCTCATCATTCCAAGGACTAATTAATTTCAACAACGTGCCCTTTAAAAGCACGACTCTTCATCGGTCCAGGCAATCCAAGCCTGCGCGAGCGAGTTTAAGAGTTTTATACATGACACGAAAGCAAACAACATAAGATGCAAGGTGCGATGTGCAAGCGAGATAAGATTACGGTCTTTCGAAGGTTGCCTCATTCCTCAGAATTTCTTTTAAGGTGTATCCTTTGTTTAGAACGACAAGTTCCAAGAGATGTCAAAATGAACTAAGTATTTGACTAATCCCTTTCGGAGTTTCAATTTTGAACTCGGAATAGCTTAGAATGGACGACGTGATATCATAACCAAAGTGATGTCAGTGGCATGGCGCCATTAGCCAAAATGGTGTAAGTAACGTGGTGTCACGACATCGTTTCCACGTTATTGCTTATTCTCCATTGAATCTTCGATTAGGCGTTAGTCAAGGACTTAGTATGTTTTAATTTTCCAAAGTCTCATTGTTCTAAGGACTCATGTGGTTTAGACAACGTACACCGAGGTGCACGACTCTTCATCGGGTCTCGGCAACCTTCTACAGACCGCACGAGCGAGTTTAAGAAAACATGGCTTTAAATGGACCGCCTAACAGCACGACATGGATGATATGCAAGGTGTGATGCAGAAAGCAGTTACATGTAAGTAGAATATATCACATAGTCTTACCCTGCGGGCCCGTGTCCTAGTTTGGAAGGTTCTACGGCTTACTAAACACGTATAGAGGCCGGGTTTTGGTTTAAAGAGGGTTCCCTATACTAGAGTCAAGGTTTGCCTCTCATTGCTGAGCGTACACCCAACAATAGTACAGACGGCAGGGATGACTCATCACGGTCAAGGGTTGCTAAGCATTTCAGGATTCTCTGTCACCGGCAAGCCGGGCAGGATTGCCAGAACACAATAGCGAGGTTGAACAAGATATATATACAAAAAATAGACAATGAAACAAAATATTTTGAAAATCCCACAAATATTTTTCAAGCTTGGCTCTCTTGATTAGTTAATACTTAGAGAAAAATACACAAGTAACCAATCAGAAAGTCCCAGGTCAGAACGGCCGGATAGAAATCCAGTTAGAATCGCCATTTTTTTCCTTTAACGAGCATAAAGCGTTGTTGTTTTGGACAGACTTTGCAAAGACTGTTCACAAGTGTATATAAACTCTAAGTATTGATTAAGCTGTCCCCAGCGGAGTCGCCACTGTGGGCTACCACAGCCCTGGGTGGATCGGGGCGGCCCTAAAAAATATGTTTTGATTTGAAAAATTGAAGAGTCGCCACCCGGATTTATGGTTCGCCACCCGAGAAACCGTTTCGATTGAAAACCAGATATTCGTTAAGGGTTCGGAAGCCATGTTACGAGAGGGGAAGGGTTTTACGGCGCCCCTCTCGCCCGATATGCAATCGGTCTCTACTCAACATTTGTGGGACTTATTAAAAATATTTTGTTTCGAGAAAACACTTAGCACATATCGGCAGATATATCAATTAAGAGGTATATTGTCACGCCATTGATTTTCAACATAAGTATAAATGATTTTCAAAATAAGACCCTCACATTATTCCGTACAAGACCCAAAAGATTACAGTAATTCCATTCCCAACATAATACTTCCAAGTCCATGAGATTTCCAAATAGTATATCATCGGCTCAACGGCCCAAATTTACCTAGGTAACAAGTGTTATGGGAGTTAAGGGTTTACAAATATTCCTTAATCGAAAGAATTACAATCTAAGTTACAAATACATCTTTCAAAATAAATTTACAAAGATGAATGGGTGGCTCCTTCGGTTAGCTTTCAAAAAGATATGTCCACACTCCAAGCATTCCAGTCATACAAGTTACTGATCCGGGTTAGCACCTGAAAATGATGTAAGGTCTGACCTACACTAGCCTAAAAGAAAAGTCTACGCAAACTCTATATGCAAATGAGATGGAGGATGCCGATGAAACATAAGCTTTCGGATAACAAAGGAGCATAGATAAGACACAAGCACTATATTAGAAATTTAGAACTTAAACTGTTAATCAACCTATCGTTGTCTTTTGAATTCCTTTTAATAAGATATTTCCATCAATAGTCACTAGGGTCACCTTGGGTCTATTTCCCTCGATAATAATAATAAGTTGGGTCACCTCGGGTCTAGTTCCCTCGAGCGCAGGGTCACCCCGAGTCTATTCCCTCAATAATAATAATCAGTTGGGTCACCTTGGGTCTAGTTCCCTCAAGCGCAGGGTCACCCCGAGTCTATTCCCTCAATAATAGTAATCAGTTGGGTCACCTCGGGTCTAGTTTCCTCGAGCGCAGGGTCACCCCGAGTCTATTCCCTCAATAACGATCACTTGGGTCACTTCTCACACCTTTCATAATCATCATCATCATCATTTCATAATCAATTTCATCATGCCTCTGTCGGTTGTACCACATAATTTCAATTAACCATTACATGACTCCACAAATGTATAGTGCCTTCTCATTTGTTTACATACCTGCATCCTACATTACGTAGTAAGCCCATATATGTAATCCTACAATGCTCTGTCCATTAGTTATCCACACTCATTCCGCTTCTCATTTCACAAACATCCATTCATTCAACCGAGTCCAAAAGCCATTTAATCAATCGCATCGTATTTCAAGACCAACAATCTACCATATTGCATATAATCAAATACACTCGTCCTCACCATACCTCTAAGTACACCCCCGTATCTTCACATACCATATATCGACCCTCAACTAGACTCTGCAATGACCGTTCTTCTAGCTTCTATACTTGGAGTCTGCAAGTCACACACTAGAGGAGTCTAAAAGATTCCACGAATTGAGAGAACACGAATTGCAATTCTACCCATTGGATCACTAGACATGCTCATGTGTATCATTCGTGTTTCAATGTGCAATAACTTACATTTCTTATTTCTTAACTCAACGAGTTCATTCTAGTCCGTTAGATACCATTCCAAGTGAGAAACTAGTAATACTATCTAAAACACTTGAAAGAATGCGTAAACAAACCCATTAAAGTCGATGAGAAGCTTCAGAAGGTGATTTGGAAGACGTAGGTAAAGTATCTTAAAGACACTATAGCAGCTCAATCACCTACCGGTAGGTGAATGAATCCTACTAGTAGAAGAGATGGATTCGGCACTTAACCTACCGGTAGGCAAACAAGTCCTACCGATAGAAACTGCAAACAGAAGAGCCAACATTTTGAACGAAACGACTTTATACTTGACCTACCAGTAGGCAAACAAGTCCTACCGGTAGGTGGATGAATACATTTGAGCAGCTTTTGAGATGCTGTAGTATGTTTGAGCTGGTTGGAGGAGAATTTCTCACTTGCCCTACCGGTAGGTGAAAAGTTCCTACCGGTAAGGAGTGTTTTTCAGGCGATTTTTGACAGAATTTTGAGATTTCGATCCAATCTCAATTACAAACAATACAAACTCAAAGATGACACAAGAACACTCAAATAACATATAAAGAGAGGTAGAATTCCCTACCTCAAGTCAGAAGGCGAAACCCGAGCGATTCGAACTAGCCCTAGCTTCTGGAACCTCAAAATCAATTGAATACTCCTCTCCGAGCCAAACCCAACTGAATACGAGCTTAAGATCATGTACGAAGAGGGGGGGGGGGGGAATGAAGGTCAATCTTCATAGGTTTTGAGATTGGAGGTAAAATTTGAGAGTGGGAGGGAGAGAAATGGAGAGAGCCGAGAAAGGGAGAGAGAGAACGGGAGGGAGAGAAAGATGATGAAATGGGGAAAATTATTCCCCTGCCTCACGCACCACACACTTATATACACACATGCACCATATTACATTAACACCCCTATCTTCCAAACTTTTGCACATATAACCTCCACATTCATATCCACGTCATTCTCACCATTTTTCCTCAATTACGAACTTTAAAATTAAATAAAGAAATTTACGGGTCTCTACATATATGCTGGTGCAGGAGTAGAACAATGACATGATGTAAAATAAAGGAATGCAGAAAATGAAAAAAATGTCACTGGAAGCACTCCCGAGCGCTCAAGAGTGAGCACAGTTAAATTTTTTTTTTTTTTTTTTTGCATTTTTCTTGCTCTTGTTAAACTAAGATCAAACGTACTCACAACCAGTATGGGAAACTGGTGTGAGCCCCCTGATCTCCCTCAGAAGGAGAAAAACAGTGGTTTAATGGAGGTGTTTATACCTTTTGTTTGCTTGAACTTGACTTCTTGGATAGATTTGAAGGTTGAAAATGAGCTGAAAATCACAGAAAGATGAGAGCTTGATTATGGTTAAGCTCTTACATTTTCTAAGATTTCCTTGAAATTGCTTTGATTTTTGAAAGGGACTTTGAAGTAATTTAGAGAGAGAGAGTGTGTGTGTGTGTGTGTGTGCGTATTTTCAGAAAATAGGGGAGTTTTTGAGAGAGAAATTTTGTCCCCCTTGGAAGGTGGAACATTGGGGTATTTATAGGGGAGTGAAAAATATGTTTAAATTTTGAAAATTAAATGAAAAAAATGGTTTTTTTTTTTTTGGGGGGGGGGGGGGGGGGGGGGGGGGTGGCATCATTGCCCTACTGGTCTTCTGAATACTCAGGCAGGACCAGATTTGAATGTTGAATGGACTGAAAAAGCCATGGTCAATGGTCAAGCTCATCATAGGCTGTGACAGAGCTCCCAAGCGCTTAGGAGTGTCTACTCAACTTCAGAAGGGCGCCGCGGACACTCCTAAACTCAATTTTGGGTGTTTTTCAAAGCGTTGGAAAGCTCGTTGAGTCCTCTTTCTAACCCAATTGGTTTCATTCAAAGGTATTTTATATGCCAAAATGTGTGCCCATTTTGCACTCAGGGTTTCAGTAAAAATGATAGGTTTTGGTTTGTAAAAATCGAAGAGGCATCGTTCAAGCTTTAGCCAAGTCCTGTTTTGATTTTGTTTCATCATTGGGGAGCCTCAAGGCCACAAATTAAAGATAAATAATAGGTCCAAATTGGGGTGTCTACACATCCAAGGGCTGAGAAAAAAGAAGCCAACTCGCGGGTAAAAACCCCTCATGGGTCGTTGGTCACGGGTAAAAACCCACACGCAGGTTAAAACCCCTTTTGCTCATGCTCTTTACTCGTTCAAAACACACACAGTGAGAGAGCGAGAAAGAGAAGAGAAGAACGATGAAGAAGAAGATTGAACGACTGAAGGTATATATCTATCTCTCTCTCTCAAAAACCCTAATTTTTTCGACAGATCTTGGACTGGAGAGCAATCCAGAGTGACAAACGACGATCAAACGACCAACATCCGCATGACCTGCGTACGACTGGTATCTCTTTCTATCTCTCTCTTTGATTCTCCATCTGTAAACCCCAAAACTAAGGTTCAATAAATTGGGGAAATTTTCAGATTTTGGGTGTTCATTTCCCCTCTTTTGATTTGCTTAGGAATTTGTAATTTTGTTTTTGGAATCTCCGGTTCAATTTGCTTAGGAAGTCAAGTTAGGGTTAGGCTTTGGATTTGTGTAATTTTTTGGATTTATGTAACAAATTGGAGAAATTGCAGTGTACATGGACGACCTATGAGAAGGAGCCAACGATATTCCACCACTGACCAAGCACCCACCAAGGTCTCTCTCTCTCTCTCTCTCTCTCTCTCTCTCTCTCTCAGAAATTAGTATTAGAATGCCGATTTTTTTTACTGTATGTTAAATTAGGGTTAAAAAAAATTTCCCATTGGCGTTGCAATGTTGGATGATTTTTGAACAAAAGCTATACATCATTTGTGGGAGAGATTGTTATTTCATGCATTGTTTTTGCTTTCCAGTACTATGATTGAACTGCAAAATGGTAGTAGCAGCTGGCCATCAAGTCTCAATTCACCAAATAATTTTCGCACATGTCACTGGTATAGTGCCTATACAGTGGTATTTTTGCCAAGATTCATACTAAAGCAAACCAGCACAACATATTTAATATATTCCATTTGACTAATCCATATGTTCGTGGATAGAGTTTTCTACTTTTTGTGCAGATTCTCTCTAAGCTGTTTCGATTCTAGACTCCATGGTTTCATTGCGTACAATAAAACTGAATTGAGTCAGGTTCAACTCATGTTTCAAGTCAAGAACGATCTGGGAGGTGTGAGTTCAAGATGTTTAAGAATGATTACCGCAACGGGTTTCCGAGGCAGTTTACCACAAAGGCCCCACACCCCATAGGAGTGATCGATAATCAAGCTAGTGTAACAATAGAGGAATGAGAAAGGCTAAAGTCAAAGAGCAAGCACGAAAGCCTGCTAAAACCATAAAAGAAAGACGGATAGAGAAGATGAGCTGGCTTAACAGGGAGCCAGTGGTGGCTAGCACGTCTTGTCACTTTTAGGAGTTTCTTTAGTTGTTTTAGAATGTTGCCGAGACAAGAGCCTGTGGCAACAATGCTACATTTTTTTTACATGTAATTGCAGTTTTTTTTTTCTTGGAATGTAGATTCCAATCTCATGTATTTGTCCCATTCTTTGGTTCATTCCACAAGTTTAGTCAGTATCTGTGTCGTGTCCTATTGAGTTTTTGGTACATAATGAAAGCTTTTATTGCCATATGGTTTTTATGAGATGCGTTTGCTAAAATATTGCAGGACCACCACCATAAATTGTCGTGTTCTCATGCTCAGAACACTCTACTGCTATTTTCAAAACAATACTCCAATAAATTTGTAATCAAAATACAAGCTGGAAGAAAATGCAATGTAGTTATTCACATTTGAGTTATACTCGAGTTTACTTGTTCTTCTCCTCTATTTTGAAAATCAGTTTTGAACACCTTTTCAACCCAAAGATGAAAGACCCCACTTGGAAACTCTCAAGCCAACATAAATGTTTTCTGTTATAATATAGCAAATACACAAGTCCCACAAAAAAAAAAAAAAACATACATCCCCAAAAGACAAGAATTACAATTCAAACACTAAAGAATTAATTTAAATGAACATCCCACCTGGATTCCCCCTGTTTTCTAGAGTCAATAGTTTGGATTTTTTCCTGTTCTCATTCCATAAAACAAGTATCCAGTTACAAAAAAAATAAACTCAATGATGAAAGCTATGGTTAAAAACCCGGAATCAAATGACAAAAGAACCTAGTGACGAAAGCTAATACTCATAAATGCAGTTTCACAAACAAAAGCCAAAGTTACACCCAAAATACAAGTCTCTCCCAAGTTACATTGATCAAAACCCTCCATAAATATTGCATTTCCATCCAGCAAGTTTCTCCAAAATAAGACTCCATTTTGATCATACTCCTAACAATCAGCAAAACAAAAATACTATTTCAGCAGACTCAATTCTCCCATCCTGAAACTCGAATATATAATAATATCAATACAAGAAACAAAAGACAAGAATTACAATTCAAACAACTAAAGAATTAATTGAAATGAACACTTACAATCATTGACAAAGTCCATGTTGTCGTCGTCGTCATTCAACCTAACATCTTGAGAAGATCTAAGAAAAAAATGACAACAATTAAAATTTCAAACAATTAAAGAATTAAATTTAGGATAACTAAAGAATTAAATTGACCATACACATACATATTCTGAAGTTTTGGACAGTTCCTTTTGTCATGCGACTGTCCTGTTAACCCACAACAGTTACAACGCTTACTCTTCTTGACCGCCTTCTCTTTTCTCCCTTCAATCTCTTACTACAACCTTTTGCCTTAACTTTAAGCGGTTCTTTGAAACTTTGTTCATGAGGAACAGACACTTGGATAGCACTCGCTTTGCCATCTTTGCTCTAGCTTCTTTTGACTGAACACAAAGCTTCTTCCAAAATTTGAGTTCCATCTTCAGTTAATACGGCGTCATCAATTACGTTAGAAGCAAGTTGGAAGAGATTATTTCGCCTCTCTAACAAAGAAGTGTCGCATATTTCTTTGACGGACCCACCCAAGTCATCTACAACTCTCATAGCTTTCGCCGATTTAGTCCACCTTCACAAAATGTACTCATTAGGTAGATCTATAATCTACATTCTACTGAAGAACGCCAACAAGTGTCGACATGGGATTCCGTCACTTTCAAACATCTTGCAACTGCAACTTGCATGTTTTGATGACTTCTCTACCAAAATTTAACGAACCCTTGAACCATTCACCTTTGCCCTCTCAACATTGTACAAACAACAGTGTTCATCCTCATGTGTCATCGTAACAACATACGCCAAAATTTGATGTAGTTCATCTTGAAACTTGTGAAATATGGCCCGTGTATACAACTCACTTATTGTCAACACCATGGGTGCTACTGTTTTCAATGGAGGCTTCTCATTAAGATCTTTATGATCCAAATCCAACTAATTATGACGTAGCTTTGAAAGTGCCCTATCAAACTGCGTCACAAAATCCCAACAATGAATTATTTTCAGACACATGTCTCTTGAAGAATGCATGCAAATCTCAACTCTTTGACTATTTGTCATGTGGGCGGAAAACATGTGTTTCATATATGCAGGAATCCATCTCTCACATATTTCGTACAACCCTTTCAACCATTCATTGCTGGATAAGTTAGCTTTATGTACAACATCCATCCATTTAGCTTCAAACTCTTCAGGGGTCTCGGAATTCCATATACATTTTTGGAACTCATCGTAATGTTCTTTATAGGATAATGCACTTATTTTTTTAGAAAATTTACTCACAATGTGCCAACTGCAATACCTATTATGCAAATTCGGAAGAACATTAGCAAATGCTTTTGCCAATGCCAGATCTTGATCAGTTATGATCATTTTGGGCGGGCCTGCTGGCATCGCTTTCAAAAATTCCTCGAAAAGCCACTCAAAAGAATCACTAGGTTCATCACTTAAGAATCCACACCCAAAAAGAGTAGTCTGCCCGTGGTGATTAACCCCTAATATGGGTGTAAAGATCATGGCATATCGGTTTGTGTTGTACATTGTATCAAACACCACAACGTCCCCAAAATATTGGTACGATTTTTTAGAGGTGGCATCCGCCCAAAAACAATGAGTCATCCTCCCCTCAACATCTTTCTCCATTGTAAACGTAAAACCTGCATTCTTTTGTTGTTCAATTTGGAAATGCTCATACAACATATTGGCGTCTTGTTCGGCTAACATTTTACTCATATCCCTTTTAAAATTATCAAGATCTTCTTGTAAAAAATCCAATATTTTGTAGACCTCCGGATTGTAACTCGAAAATACTCATTTGTTGGCAGGTTCGCACATTTGCAGCTGATAGTTGTTCTACTAAAGCCTTTTTGGTAGCTGACACTTTACAATGAGATCGAAATAAATGTACCCTCTTTGGAGACACAAGAGCGCGGTTATGACCCTCGATAAATTGGGAGACAACAAATTTTCCACTTGACTGGTTTCTCACAACAGAGAATTTCGCCCCACAATTCTCTCTACTGTCCCCCCAACGCCGTGTAATGGGTTCACTAGTTTTTTGGACCCTCTTCACCCCTTCTTTGCAACAAACGTACTCCTTCCTAATGACTTCATAATCCCTATTCCTCTTGCTAGAACTCGCTCGTGTACCAAATCCACTTTCTTTACCATAATGGTTGTAAAATTTCCAAACATCATCTAAATTGTCAAACTCTTGGTTGATTTTCTGTATTAAATCATTCTTAACTTGAGGAATGTAAAGTATTTGAGAAGAATTAGCAGATGATTCACATGGGATCGATGCTAATGGTGAGAATACGTTTATATCATCCAAACACTACATTCTAGAACCCAAAAGAGAAAACAATTAAAAATCAAAAATTTCACATACAGTTAAAAAAAATCAGCATTAAAAAAAAATCAGCATTTTTTTGCGAATCCTAATATCTGATCGTAATTTGTGAGAGAGAGACCTTGGTTGTTCAAAAATCATCCCAACATTGCAACAACCAGCGGGAAATTTTTTTAACCCTAATTTAACATACAGTAAAAAAAAAAAAATCAGCATTCTAACACTAATTTTTGAGAGAGAGAGAGACCTTGGTGGGTGCTCGGTCAGTGGTGGAATATCGTCAGCTCCTTCTCATAGGTTGTCTATGTACACTGCAATTTCTCCAATTTGTTACATAAATTCAAAAAATTACACAAATCCAAAGCCTAACCCTAACTCGACTTCCTAAGCAAATTGAACCAGAGATTCCAAAAACAAAATTACAGATTCCTAAGCAAATCGAAAGAGGGGAAATGAACACCCAAAATTTGAAAATTTCCCCAATATATTAAACCTTAGTTTTTGGGTTTACAGATGGAGAATCACAGAGAGAGATACCAGTCGTACGCGGTTCATGCGGATGTTGGTCATTCGATCGTCGTTCGTCACTCTAGATTGCTCTCCAGTCCAAGATCTGTCCAAAAAATTAGGATTTTTGAGAGAGAGAGAGAGAGACCTTCAGTCGTTCAATCTTCTTCTTCGTCGTTCTTCTCTTCTCTTTCTCGCTCTCTCACTGTGTGTGTTTTGAACGAGTAAAGAGAATGAGCAAAAGGGGTTTTAACCCGTGACCAGCAACCCGTGAAGAGTTTTTACCCGCGAGTTGGCTTCTTTTTTCTCAGCCCTTGGATGAGATCCAAGGGTCTAGATTACAAGTCCTTACATAAGCTATATAGGGGATCCCCTATAAGAAGCCCACTGTGTGTGTGTGTGTGTGTGTATATATATATATACACCACGGATCAAGTGAGGGATCCCTCACTTTGTTAAAATGCGGAACTTTCATTTCCGATCAAATTTTGAAAATCCGAACCGTTCAATGTGTGCAGAACGTGATTTTAAGGGTCTCCTCTAGAAATCAACAAAAAAAATGACCGGGAAGGGCTTCATCCAAGCAGTTTTTTTTGAACCGCTCAATGAAAATTGCTCGGATGAAGCCGTTCCCGGTCATTTTTTTTGCTGATTTCTCGCAGGGACCCTTAAAATCACGTTCTGATCACTTTGAGCATCTTGGATCATCGAAATTCAATCGGGAAGGGGAGTCTCGCATTTTTAATAAAATGCGGGATCCCTCACCGGAACCTGACTCTGTGTGTGCATATATATATATATGCACACACATACATACTATAATAATTACACATTAGTCCACATCAGTTCCAATCGGCCTCCATGATCGAAGCCCTAACTCCAACTCCAAGCGTAACTCCAGGCTTAACTTCGCTGGACTTCACCGAACTCCTCTCTCCTTCACGTCGCCTGACTTCGCCGGTATGTCTCTCTCTTGCCTCTCTCCCTCTCGTCTCTTTCTCTCTCTTTCTCTCTCTTTCTCTCTCACCTCTCTCACATCTCTATTTTCTCTGCTATGGCGTCTCTTTGGTATCTACTCTGCTCTCTCGTCTGCCTCTCCTCTCTCTCACTTGGAAGTTGAAAGTTGGAACACTAATTATGGTTTGGAAAAAAAGAAAAAAAAAACCGTCGAATTGCTTGGCGCGGCCTAGGCGACTTGGTGCTTGGAGGTGAGTCTCCGCCCGACTACAACCAAGCACCATTTAGAACACTGGAAAAATAGTATAAGAAAAGAGAATAAATTATATCCATCGCCGGTGGAAAAGTGTATAACCCCACTTTTCCACCACAGCCCATTATGGGCCCCACTGAGTATCTATTATTGTGATCTGAACCGTTCATATTTTAAGACCCGCAGTATAGTATTGCCATGCAAAAAATCAGTTAAATTGGAAGTTGACAAATATATCAAAATTTAAATTTTGGTTTATAAAATGGACAATATGATTGTTTTCAATAAAATAATAAAGATAAACTACCCATTTTACAAAGAAAATTCAATTTTTGATACACCTATTGATGTTCAATTAAGTTTATTTTTTGCATGGATACACTACTATGTGATATCTACAAGATGAACGGTTCAGATTAAAAATAAACACACGGTAGGACTGAAAAAGGTGGTGGTGGAAAAGTAAAATTTTCTACCGTCGGTGGAAATAATTTAATCTCATAAGAATATTCTAAAACTTTTTTTCATTATTTATGTGTACTCTCCAAATACTTTCTTCACTTCCTCTATTTTTTATCATACTTTCTCTCTTGTCAAAAACTCATATATATAAAGGTCATAATATTTAAGTCTCATTTATTATCATGTATAATGATAGGAATTAATTACTTTTATGCTTTTGTAACCGATAACATTTATGCACTAAAATTGTAACGGAAAAATAATGATAAGTAATAAGTATTTTTATTTATTTTTATTAAAATATTCCAACAGAAATAACTTATTAATGTGTCAATATATCTATACAGTTATACACGTCATATATACATAACATTTAGTTAATTCGGAGTTAGGCTAGTGGTTTTGGACTATGACATGAGGGTTTGTTCCATAAGCTCTTATCTTTATTGTTTTTGCAAGCAACTCTTTGGGGTCATCTTATTCTCACACTTTTATGTACACCCGCAAGAGTGTAAATTGACTATGGGACTATAGGGATTAGAATACAGTGAGCGCAAGCTAGCTCGAAGGAACCTTGCATTACTAGTAATATACTATATATATATATATATATACATATATTATATAGTACGGAGTATTATATACTTGGACACACTATTTATGTAAAATATTTGGTTATAAATTGGGAGGTTAATTTGAGCTTGAATCTGGGGCGAGGGGAAATGGAAAAATCCACGGCGGATAAAAGTGGAAGAAGACAAGGGTGGAATCAGGGAGGGATCCCTGCCGTCGATCAGGCTTTGCCTCGGGATCAGTTGTTCTTGGTATGAAAAAGCGAGCCACGTGATTAAAGAGGAGGGAAGTCTGTTTTCACCGCTGCACATCTGCAGGAGCTTCGTCATCAATAACTCATACTCAGGTGTATTCAACAACTGGAGTTAGTACATATAGTCTCTGGCCTCCCTCTTCCAATTCTCCTCATTCGCCCCATTTGGAAGAGTTTTGCTACCCTCCCTTGGCCCCCCTGATAATGGAGGATGTCCATCTTGTAAGTGGGTTTTGTTTCTTTTATTGCATTTTTTTAACCGAAGGTGTACCGGGTCAGTTGGGCGCGCACTTTGATTTATTCCTTCAGCCCCTCTTTAACGTGTTGGGTAAGGTGGCTCCAAGGGTTCACAAGGAGAATCGAATCGAATCTGATACCTTAAGTCTCAGCCTAAGACCACAAGACCACGTGGCCAACCTTTTGCGGTTTTTGATGCATATTTTGATTCTTTGTTTTCGGACTCTGTTTTATTTTGGGATTTAAGACTAAATTTCATTGCAGGTTAACTTTACTTCTTCTTCTTCTTCTTCTTCTTTTTTTTTTTTTGTTGACGTTGTAAAAATGTGCTATTTATTCTTTGAGAGAGTTGATTTTGAAAGCGCTTAAAAAATTGAGATGGGAATACGTTGAACTCAGGATTGAATTGAGTTGGAATTGCTTTAGGATTTATACTTGAGATTTCTGTTTTTTGTTTTTATATTTTAAGATAAATCTGAGAAACTGGGTATTTTTCTTGGAGCATCTCCAGCCCGTACTCATACATTTAGTAAAATTTGAATAAATTTTTTTAGTAAAAGCTTCATTTGGTGTGGAACAGTCCAATGGACAAAGACAAATCTAAGCACAAAATTGATCAAAAGTTTCATTAATGGCATTGCTGTAATTTTGGGAGGGGAGAAATAGCCTTGAAAAATTTCAGTAAAGTTTTTTTTGTTGGACATAATTTGAGTCTCCATTAATTTGAGTAAAACTCAATTTGGTATAGGTTTGGAAAGGAGCGAAGAGGATTTTCATCAAATTTTGAGTTTGAGTAAAAAAGAGAGAGTTACGAGTGGAGATGCTCGGATTGGGTCTTGTATTGGCACAAGATTGTTCTTAGCTTTGTTTAGGGATATGATGCCGTCTAATACTTACTCCATTTAGTCTTTGTAACAATTTCAAACATAAATAAAACTTTATTTTGCCGTTCAAAAAAAAAAGGGAGTGGAGATGCTCTTATTAGGCATGTAATTTTGGATCTGTATATGCCGAAGCAAAGATGGCTAGGTTGCTTTAGGTATTTTAGACTTGATATTTCAGGTTTGCTTCAATATTGCTGCTTTTGCAGATTATTTTAAGAGATTGTGCCTTTATCTATAGGTGACTTTATGCTTGAAAATTTGACATGGGGGTATGCCAAACTGAAGAAAGAATTTAGATAGTGCCTTCGTATGGTTTCATCTAAGTATGGAAGTTGTGATCTATGAGGTTTTCTACTTTGTGTTTACTGGTCTAAAATTAACATCTTCTGGCCTTAAGTTAATCAGGCCAGTATAGTGTACCGATTTGCATAAAGAGTAAGTAGCGGCATTTTGATATACAGTTTTGCCCGTCTCATAATAGATTTAGCTTTTGGGATGTGATGTATGAAAGTTTAGCTTGGGGAGTTGTGTTTGAAGTCTCTCTGATTAGTTCCCAGTGGGCATTCTTTGTATTTGTTGGTTTCTATAGAGAATATTTGCATCTCTTTGTGTGAAACAGTGTTGCAACTAGCACCTTTGTACGTGAGGGAGGGGCAATGACTTACTTGCTCGATATACATTGTTGGGTTCATTTGCCGTTTTGCTTACAGTTTAAGCTTTGTGGAGAAGTGTTGATCTAACATCTACTTATCTCATTGTTTTCGGATTTTTTCATTCCAATCTGGGTTTTGGTTTTCTTGAGTTGGCTTTTATGGATACTCTATATTTGAGATAGCTTTGTGTTTTGTCAATATGATTTCCCGCAGTTTCTCTTGATGTAAATGAGAAATATTGAACTGGGCTGTTATTGCTGGAAATTCGTGATGGACCAAATACACTTAAACAAGTAGGAGAGATGTGAGGGAGGAGATAACACACAATTTGTGATAAAATACTACAACAATCTTTTATCACACCCGACAACTTCTAGCAGTTCATCACTCTACTCAACCCCACTCTTTCTAATCACTCTCTCTCTACTTTTCCATCACACCTTGACCACACCTTAGAATCACTAGAGTACATAGTTTATATAGACTCCAAGTTATATGAAGCCAAGTACATGAATCTCTACATTCATGACCCTTCATCTACATATATGAATACTTCTTATGGCTATTCAACTACATACATGAACCACACCATTCATGTATCATGTGTCTACACAACTCCCTAGAATTCATTGTTTCCTTAAATCATCTTTACTTTTCCAGCAGTTATTCCCTCCTTTTATTTTCCCTCATACTATGATTTAATTGAATTTGACATTTGAGTTGGTTTCATGCTAGTTAGATCACCTCTCTGTCATGCCAATTGTTTACTTGGTAATATTTGATCTTATTGCTCTTTTATATGTGTTTTTGCATATTTGACTTGCTTGGATGATGTTGAGCAGAACTCTAGGGTTGCCCAAGCCTTGGCCTAAGACCTCTAATTAAGTAGGTCTAACATTTTAGTCCATATGCATGTATACAGTTGTATAAATAATTAAATATATGTGTGTGTATACAAGAGCTTGACTTAATAAAAAAAAAAAAAAAGAGGAGACAGTGAAGAGGACTGCTGCATTTTACTTTGGGGGAGCATTAATTGCTATTCTGTTACCTCTTTATTTCCTTTTCATTTTAGAGTTTGTTATTATTTTATGTCTATAGGAACCCAAAAGTCTCCCGAATTATCTCTTAGAATTCTTCTATTAATAAAGAAGCACTATAATCTCCTATAACCATATAGAGGAAGACTGGGAGGCTTGAATAGTGAATACTAACTGTTATTAAGGGATTCTAGTGGATTAGCCACAAAATTAGATTTTTGAAACTTTGATTAGTAATTTTGCATAAAAATCAAGAATATAAATTTTCAATAGTTAAATTTGAATTATGATTTTGGATTCTAAAAAGGCTTCATATTCATATTTCGCCAAAGGCCAGTCTTGGGCCTAGTTCTTTACTTCTCATCTGAATTGAAAGCTGGTTTACATTTGTTAGATTGATTTGCTTTGTTTTGCAAACTCTGTTTTTACGGTTCTCTTTTGGGAAGAGTAGAGAGATTGATATGGGGTTTTTTCTGTTTCTTTTCCTGTTTGGTTTCAGTCATAGGATTCAGTCCTTTGGGGTTTGAGTATAGGAGCATTATGGATCCTGAACCGGGGAGGTGTAGAAGAACTGATGGGAAGAAATGGAGATGTGGCAAAGATGTCATTCCTGATCAAAAGTACTGTGAGCGGCACATGCACAGAGGTCGCGGGCGTTCAAGAAAGCTTGTGGAAGCTTCTGAAATCACTTCAGAGTCTGGTAATATGATCACAACTCGTAAAAATAATAGTGGAACAACGATAAGTTTCAGTGGTATATCTAATACTATCAACTATTTCAGTTCCTGTAAATCTTCAGCTAGCAACTCCCTCTCCGAAAAGCAGTAGCAACAATTCTATTGGCAAGGATTCTACCACATCCGCTATTAGTAGTATCAGTGGGAGCGAAAACAGAATTTATGCCAAGAAAGACTCAACCTCTGCCGCCGCTACTGCCACTGCCACCCCAACTACTAATGGTATAGACAAGGAAAGCAACAAAAATGTCTATCACAGCAAAGACACCACCAGGTCCATGACCACCACTGGTCTATGGAGTGCTGTTTCTGAAAAGATCAATAAATGCACAAGCGATAGCGAACTTCTTCATGGGAAGGATGCCGGGTACAAGCATCTTAATAACAGGATCAACATCAACAGGATCAACATCAGAGGAAGCAACAACAATAGACATGCTGGCGATGCTGGAAGTTTAGTGGCTTCACGACTTGGCTTCTCTCCTGATAGCGTTCTTCAAGGTTATGCCGTAAGACTACAATCTATTTGGTTGACTTTCCTTTTTGATCTTATTTGCTCATATTTCTTTCTTAGAAGGCGGTTTTCTTTAACTCTGTGAGGTATGAATTGTAATTTTTTTCCTTTTGTTAGAGAACTTGTTTTGGTGATTTCGATTAGAACAATGGAAATGATGAGAGCCCTCGTCTACAGGATATAGGAAAATCCGGAATTTTAAAGAGGATCACTCTGGGTTACATACTTAGGATTGGAACATTGTTTGATGAAGGCTCCCACCAGCTATGATTATATAGAACTTGTGATTTCTTCTTTTATGACTACGTTAAACAATTATGTTTGGGTTTCATGGTTACTGAATGGGCTGATATGATATGGAACACAAGAGCTGAGAATTAGTTTGGAGTTGGGTTCTGATTAAATGACAAGCATCCTTCTTCAATAAAGTTTCTGAGTAAGATTTGGACTTCCAGGCCCCATGATTGTTTGATGGAGGCATGTAGTTCATACTCACATGTTTACATCGGATATTGTGTTGTCAATTTTTCATTAGAGACTAGGCTTCATTGCATGGGGATCAGAAAGATTCCCCAACTATATATCTTTAAATCCAATAATGCTAAGAACAGAAGAAAACAGGTAAAAGATTGGCAACTGGACTGGTTACAAGGGTTCTGATAGGTAAAAGATTGTATGGGGAATTTGACTGGGTAGTAAATGTCTTAACGAATACTTCACTTACCGTGTCGTGAATTGCAACTTTGATAGTTGCGACCCATTCTCGGACACTTGCTCTTGCTCGTTTCTCTAATTTCTTCCCATATATATTGTGAATTGCAACTTTGATAGTGGCGACCCATTCTCGGACACTTGCTCTTGCTCGTTTCTCTAATTTCTTCCCATATATATTGCTTGGTACAGATTTTTTCAGTATGCTTTCGTCCTGCATAATATTGATTTCTATGTTGACCAATGAAATGATCTGTTGCTTCTTTTGTGTTGCTAATGTAATGGGATCTTTCAATTCCTTCTCCATAACTTTGTTCTGTAGAAATGCTCATTTCTTAGCTAGGACAGTATATCCTATGTTCCTCTTCAGACTTATTGAAAAATATGAAACGATGTTTGTTTGACGTTCTACTATTCTTAGCAGTTGTAGGCTGCAGTAGCTCCTGCCTCAACTACAGAAATGACGTAGAAACTGAATTGCAGAGATGCAGAAGAACTGATGGCAAGAAATGGCGTTGTGGCGCGGACGTTGTACCCGATCAAAAGTACTGTGAGCGGCACTTGCACAGAGGCTCAAAGAAACTCGCTGTGGTGGCTGAGCCAGTAAGAGTCACCTCGGCTCTTCTTCCTCTTGGTATTTACCATGCTACTTCCCTTGCAATACCCCAAAAGGAAAGTGGTTACATAAACTTGAACACCGATCTCTCCATATCAATCACAGCAAGTCCTCAGCAAATGGCCAACGAGGAAAAAAGTAATACTAGTAGCAGCAGCGATGCCAACAACATCAGTGATGAAAATGGTAGTGTTTCTCACCTGTTGGCTCTATCTCCATAAAACTATCTTGAGCTTATTGGCAGTGACTGGAAAATTCTTTATCTGCATGCTTTAACAAATTGACTGGAATTTGTGGGTGTCACGTTGTGAATTGAGTTAGGCTCCAGGTAAGTATTCTGTAATTGTTGG
Source organism: Rhododendron vialii (assembly GCF_030253575.1). NCBI lineage: Eukaryota > Viridiplantae > Streptophyta > Magnoliopsida > Ericales > Ericaceae > Rhododendron > Rhododendron vialii. Next base: position 22,908,797 of record NC_080557.1, on the reverse strand, counting down.
TAGTTTAGTCCATTCCATGGTTCAACTGTTTGAAAATGTTGTCTGGGATTTTACTGAAGTTCTGGTGTTTCTTTCTCTCGTTTGCCTTTTTTAGTTTTGAAGTATCTTTCTTATAGTCGATGGTTGTACCGTTGAATTTTTGATTTGTGGAGTGATTGAGAAGTGATGGAAATAAATCTACTTACCGTCACGTAATATTTTAATCCCTTCCAAAATCACACATTCATTCATATAACTAAAGCGTATGGATTTTATACGAATGAATGTTTAAGCAAGGTGGCCTACTCAATAACCGCTCATTTTGAGTGAGATTAATTGAGGTTGTCAACCAACCAGCGTGTCCTTCATCCGCAAGATGGGTAAAGTAAGCAGTGATCATTCAATGTTGTTGAACATCGTCAAGTGGTGTTTTAGGACCTTACACCACCATATATTTACACGAATTTCATACAACTCAACTGATCTTGTGAATTTTGCATGAATGTCTGTTGGTACAGGACCCTAAAGCACAACATTGACAGTGCTCTCGTAACCCACTAGAATTCACGTATCTTTAACTTTGTCAATACGGCAAATGATTCGGCTTTTAAACAGAGAAGGCATAGGCAGTGCTGCAATGGCACGCATGGTTAGGACATAAGAGAGAGAGAGACAGAGAGAGAGAGAGAGATGTGAGAGGCCCACTTATGTAGTTAGTTCGGACCCGACGCCCGATTGGTGCCCGGCCCAATTTTTTATACCCTCATTTTTCTTTTTTCTTTGTTTCATATTTTCTTAATAATCTAATCCATCTATCTATCAATATCCAATGCAAATGTGTGTGCGCCTTCAAACTCTCAATCCTAATTTCTTAGATTTTGGAATTTTTTGGTTTATAAAAATAGAGAGAGAGAGAGAGAGAGAGAGGGATGTGATATGGAGATAAAATTATTTTACACTCATGGAGCACCGTCACGTGATGTTTTAAACTCATTATCCACCACAAGTATGTATTTAGTACATAGAACAGGAACACTGCTAGAATGCATCGAACGTAACCGGAAAAAAAAATCTATTTTTTAATCAATTAACGTTGTGCCCATTCAATACACATGACCGAAAAAACACTAATGGCATGAATGACAATGTGATCAGAAATTATTTTTGCCTAGAATTAATTATTTAAGGGTAATTCAGATAATTTCATGTTAATTCTCTTCGCTCCATTATCAGTATTCTTAGATCAATATATACTCTGAATAATTAAAATCTAATTACCATCAGTAAAAGAGTTACATTGATATTTTTCATGCTACTCACCCCACGTACTCTGAATAAAGAAATATTACCATGAAGTCAGCTGCAGTAACTACCCACAATCATTAGTGGATTTTCTATCAATATTCTTTTTTGGGATAACTCAAGTGTTCGGTCAGCTTACGCATACTTCGACTAGTTTTAGGGAACCAATCCCACAGCCCACTTACCGAGGGTCACACTTAAGCTCGATATAGATTGATTCCAAAAAATTTATAGCACCTAAGAGGTTTTGAATCTGAGAAATGGATTAAACCCCCAAATCATAAATCTTAGACCACTAGACAAATGCCTTTGGATTCTGTTTTATTATTGATTTAGCTGGTATTACATTTTAGCAAATGCTTGGGAGTGCCCCAGGGGCACTTGCTCAAGTACAAAGAATTAAAATTGTTTTTAAGTGTTAAAAGTTAATAAGTTCATGTCTAGGGGTCCACTACAAGAAATTTAGGATCTCCCAATGGTTTTTTTAGCAACGGTTATAAAAACCGTTGGTATAGATGGTGTATAGTAACGGTTTACAAAACGTTACTAGAAACAAGATTATAGCAACGGTTTTCATTAACCGTTGCTGAAAACTAGACTATAGCAACGGTTTTCATTAACCGTTGCTAAAAACTGACCTTTAGCAACGGTTTTCAATAACCGTTACTATAAACTGGTCTATAACATCGGTTTTCATTAACCGTTAGTAGAAACCGGATTTTAAAAAAAAGAATTTAAAAAAACCGGTTAGTATAGTATAAATATTAAAAGGTGTATGATTTTTCACAAGTTATAGGCTAGCACAGTTGGTTCGCGCATGCGCGCGCACACACGAGGTCGGAGGTTCGTTCTCAGGAGGAGCAAGAATATTTCGCCCGCCACGCGGGCGCCACGTAGGCAGCCACACGGGTGCCACGTCAGCGCCACGTGGAGGCTTACGTCACACAGTGGTTGGTTTTTAAAAAAATGAAAATTGCCTTTAGCAACGGTTTAACCGTTGCTAATGAAACTGTTGGTAAAAAAAAATCTGTACCAACGCCGTCAAAACCGTTGTTATACCTCTATAGCAACTGATATATTGCAATGGTTTGGCCGAACCGTTGGTATAGCCTAAACGGGTCTCTACCAACAGTTTTTGGGTTTTTTGGCAACCCTTTCGACCGTTGATATAGAACGATTTTCTTGTAGTGGTCTTATTCCCATTTGATGAGTAATTATTACCACCTATTTCTAGAGATGGCAACGGTGTAGTTTGTTTTAATAAGCATTGATAAAATCGAAACATATGCCTAATTAGCAGACACGAAGTGGGTACAAACACAAAATAGGTTAGGATCAAGAGAGTACAAACAAGAGATATAAACACAACAGATATATTGCTTAAGTCTACCCTTCCATCGGTGGAGGCCTCCTCCTTTTATAGGAGTAATGAGGAGAATATGAACAATACACATATAATTGAACATTACTGTTCTTAGTCTTCTACTGACAACATTTCTTGACTACAAACAAACATATCTTGACTACAAGGACGATTACACTTATAACACCAGTTATTGACTATGACACTTCATAGAACTCACCCCTACTTAAAAGGAAGGACATGTACTTTATTATTGTATATTACATTACTCCTATTACAGACCAATAATACTATTAATACAAACAGTACATAGCAGTAAACACCAATTATTTTTTCACCATCATCCGAAAATGAAAAGAGAAACAGGTGGCATGAGCACATGATTGTCACTCTGGATTATCTGAACCACTGCTTCCAGGATAGTCTTCAGTTCTGTTAGTCAAGTAATATTGTTCCAAAAGATAGCGGATATTTTGGCGCCATTCTTCCGGGTAAGTATCATTGAATTTCCAATTTGCAGATTCACAATGGAAAAGAGATGAGGGAACACAGTGTTTGAGTCATGACAAGATAATTTCCACTATCGTTCTGGATGCTCTGAGACTCTGGATATGCAGAGAGGAATATGGTGTGATACTTCTTTCTCCATGTAATAGAACCATCTGGATTGGGATGACTTCTGTTGGTGCGACTTGTCCAAAAAGTAAATTGGAGATCTCCGCCTGCACTATTGGGGATTCGTCTGATCTTCTGTTGCCAATAGGATATGCTTCTGAAGAGCAAGAGAAATTTCAAAAAGAAATTCTCTGGAAGATGGACCTGATTGAACGCCGCATGTGCCAGATACACCAATACTACTGATTTATTAAAACAGATACTTATAGTATACACATCGACTAAATACCATAAGAGGAGATAGGCTTCTTTTTTGAAATAAAAGATATTATGGTAAGATACTTCAAACTGGGTGAGAAATGGATAGACAGGATGGAAAGGTAAACCTTTTATGGGACCTTCATCAAGACCATACTTGAAAATACAGAGATGTTGAAGGTTTTGACACATTTGGACACACCTGGAAAGAAGGGTTAACTCCAAAATTTGACACTGAAGATAGACAGGAAATAGGAAATCATTGGGAAACAACCAGAAACAAAGGAGTGGTTTTGTTTTTGAAAATCGGTTGATTTCTTTTTTGAGCCTTGACAGAAAATCAGGAAGGACATTTGTTTTTCCTTTTACGTGAACAGCATCAAAACTCCAATTAGAAAACCAATTTGCCCATCTGAGTAACTGTTTCTTTGGAAGGTGCTTCTGTTTGAACTTGAGCATGCTGGGGAAACTCATCATATCAGTCTCAATTAGAAAATGATGACCAATTAGATGAAATTCAAACTTCTCAATGCTCCTTTTGATTGCCAGAATTTCTTTGTAAGTAGAGTAGTAATGAAGTTCTGCTGTAGAGAAAGCACCACTCTTGTATCCACAAATTCTGCGCTTTTGATCTAAATTTTCTTCCAAAAGAACTGCTACTCATTATAGATCAGAGGCATCTGTCTGAGGGACTCTTTTCCCATCTGAAGGTATGGTTAATGGAGGAAGAGTTTTGGCTCTGGCTTTGAGGTCTTTGATAGCTTTAGTACAAAAGGCTGACCAAGGAGGAGGGGTTTTCTTTAGTAGAGCTGAGAGAGGAGTTCGGTATTGGGCAAGATTGGGAATGAAATCAGCCATATAGTTAACAATTCCAAGGAACTGTTGAACTTGTTTGACTGTGAGATTTTCATCTAGAAAATGGTCAAGTTGGGGGGCTATATGAGGTTGGAGGACATATTGATCTTTAGAGATATGCATCCCTAAAAAATCAATTTCTGGTTGAGCAAGAAGCATTTTTTTCTTTGAGAGCATGATACCATGGGTTTGGACTAGGGAATGGAAAATTTGTAGTAGAACAGCATGAGACTCTATATCTGGGGAAAAGAGTAGGATATCATCAATGTAGACAAGTGCTGAGGACAGAATGGGGAAAAATACCCGAATCATGGCCTTTTCAAACAATGATGGAGCTGTTTTCAATCCAAAAGGCATGATTAACCACTGGAAATGGTGATCTGGAATGCAAAAATCAGTTTTGGGGCGATCATCTGGATGATGCCCAACTGCCAGAAACCTGCTTTCAAGTCAAACTTTGAGAAAATTTGAGTTTTAGGCAAGTTTGCGAAAAGAACACTTCTCCGAGGAAGAGGGAACTTGTTATCTTGTAGAAAATGATTAAGAGGCTGGTAATTGATAACCAAGCGCAGAAGTTTTCCTCTTATCTGCTCGGTCCTTTTGTTCACATAAAATGCTTCACATGCCCACTGAGAGGTTATGGGCTCAATCAAACCTTCTGACTGAAGTTGCTGGAGCTCTTGGAGAGCAAACTGGTAGTGTTCTGGGTTCATTTCATGATAGGTAGCTTTGGTGGGGTTGATGTCTTCATTTTACTTAAAGGTAATAGAAATGAAGAAATCTGGATTTTTCCAAAGTGGGTTGGAGCATTTGGTGAGGAATTGGGAATGAGATTCAGCATAGGAAGTTTGGATATGGCTTCTTTGATGGAGGAGAAATTTTCGATGGAAAAGAGATTTGGTTGGGTGGTCCAGGGTAACAGGTAATTTTTGTATTTCAAACATTTTTTGAGCCAGGAGACTTTGCTGAGATTTTGGAGAATATCAAAACCTAACAATAAATCTTTTCCTAGGAGATTAGAACCATAGACTTGGTGTTTTATGGTGTATCCTGGGAAAAGTTGGATGGTAATAGGTTTACTGATCAGAGTGATAACAAAAGTTTCTCCATTGGATACTGTAAAGGGTCTAAAACATGATTGCCAGTAGAATCTGGGGAGGATTGCTGGGTTAAGAATGGAGGCTGCTGCACCAGTATCAAAGAAAGCGATAACTGGTATAGGTTTCTCATATTTTCCAAGCAAAATTTTGACCTTGGCTAAGGGTTGAGCTACATGATGTTTGAGAACTCAAATATTTGGATTTCATAAGGGAATGAGTCAGAATCATCAGAAGAATCATCTGATTCTGATGAAGAGCCATCAAAGGTAAATGCAAGGGCTGCTTCAGCCGTTGCTTCATCATCAATAGAAAATAATGATTCAACATCGGCATTTGGTGAGAAATTGGGAATGAGATTCAGTACAGGAAGTTTGGATTATGGCTTCTTTGATGGAGGAGAAATTTTCAATGGACAAGAGATTTGGTTGGGTGGTCCAGGGTAACAGGTAGTTTTTGTATTTCAAACATTTTTTGAGCCAGGAGACTTTGCTGAGATTTTGGAGAATATCAAAACTTAACAATAAATCTTTTCCTAGGAGATCAGAACCATAGACTTGGTGTTTTATGGTGTATCCTGGGAAAAGTTGGATGGTAATAGACTTACTGATCAGAGTAATAACAAAAGTTTCTCCATTGGCTGCTGTAAAGGGTCTAAAACATGATTGTCAGTAGAATCTGGGGAGGATTGCTGGGTTAAGAATGGAGGCTGCTGCACCAGTATCAAAGAAAGCGATAACTGGTATAGGTTTCTCATATTTTCCAAGTAAGATTTTGACCTTGGCTAAGGGTTGAGCTATCATGATGTTTGAGAACTCAAATGTTTGGATTTTATAGGGGAATGAGTCAGAATCATCTGATTATGATGAAGAGTCATCAAAGGTAAATGCAAGGACTGCTTCAGCCGTTGCTTCATCATCAATAGAAAATAATGATTCAACATCGACATCTTCAAGATTATCATCAATGAGAGCCAAAGAGCTCACCATCTTGTTCCTTGCTGTTTTATTTGGACACTGTTTGGCATAGTGCCATTTCTTTCTGCATATGTAACAGCGATCAGACTTTCGCCGCTCTCTGAACTTTTTCTTCTTAAAAAATTTCCATTTTTTCCGGCGTGAGAACTTGCTAGGTTTTGAAAACTTGCCAGGAGACTAGAACTTCCATTTCTGAAAGTGTTTGGACTTCCGATAGGAAGGACGGCAAGTGCACTTCTTTTCTTTGCACTTTATAGATAGGTCTGGTCAGTCACATGCTTTGCCAAGAAGTTTTCGCTGTTCTTCAAGAGTTTTGAGAAATTTCTGGTGATTGCACAATTTTTCCAAGGCAATCAAAGAGTGCTGGTAAATACCACCAAGAGATGTTGCATTCAGCGTCAATCCTTTTGTTTGAAGTAACCTTGTTATCTCATTTCCCAATAGCTCAGGAAGGGAATTGAGAAAGGCTTACTTGAGGTTGACATCATCCATGCCGTTGAGAAGATAAAATCTTTGAGACATACGGTCATAATGAGTCTCCAGATCTTTTTCTTTTGAATAAACAACACTTCATACTGAGATATTCTTCTCGAACAAACTCTTTTATGTTGTTATGGTCTCCAAGAAACTCAATATGCAGGATTGAGATGAATTGATCAAGGGTTGGCAGTTGTTTAAGCTGCAGCTGTCAGTACTCACCAAGAGCTAAGTACCATTGACGAAGACGGCCAAAGAATTTTGTTGTACACTTAGTAATAATAATACTCAATGTAGCATTTGGGGACAGCATAGCAGCAGTGCACCAAACATGAATCTCGTAAAGCTTATCCAGTCACTTTGATGGGGGAATGTTATCAAAGGAGAAATCTAGGGTATGGATATTAGAATGTGAGAAGGAATCAAAGGTTAGGATTTATGGAGGTGTATCAAACTCAGGACTTTCTTCAAGAATAGGATCTTCAACATGTTCTTCAGGAAGATCTAGATTCATCATGAAAACATGAGGAATTGGAATAGAGTGAGTAGATTCAGAATCCGAATCAAATTCAATGGTTGGTTTAGGTGAGGGGGTTTCTAATATAGTGGCTAAGGTGTGTAGGAGAATGGAAATTGGATTTTTGGAAGGGTTAGAAGTTGACTGAACCATTAACTGAGGTGACTTTGAATTTGGATCAACTGGTGTAGAAGGAGTGGAGGTAGTAGGAATAGAGGTAGAGGTAGAGGTAGTTGGTGGAGACGGAACAGTTGGTGGTTGAATAGATTTTATCTGGGACTTTGGGAAATGAAGTTTTGGTGGAGATGGTCTTTTTGGTGGAGGAAGGAAAGTTGATGAGCTTCCAAAAATGGAGTTTGACTCACCAAATTCTGAGGTAGGGTTTATAGGTAAGGATTGAGACATTTGAGGATACCCAAATAAACTTTGTTGAGAAGAAGATGTGAACATGTCAAATGGGCTTTTTTGCTGAGAATATTGCTGAGCTTGAAGTGAATGAAGCTGATTCTTTAAATGCTTCATTTCAGCATTCTTTTGGGAAAAAGCTGCTGAAAATGCTTGATTTGCATATGCCATCTGGAGAAGTTCCTGGTGAACATTTTGAATTTTCTGCTGCAAATATCTGATAAGAAGTTCTAAAGATGATAACTTCTCATGGATAACATTCTCTAAATTTTGCTGAAAGTTAGCAATTCTCTGAAGAATTTTGTTTTGAGCTAGAGAATTTGCTGACTGCCAATTTATTGTTGCTTCTGCTGCTGACACTACTTTTTTTGTGCTACCATCAGGGAGAATGGTAGTAGGATCTGAAATTTTATAACGGTGGGTCGTTCTTTCTTGAGAACTATGAAATTCCAAAGGAGGAAAATCTGCTTCAGTCCAAGAAGGAGATGGGGTGAACATAAAACATCCACTTGGTTGACTCGAAGAGCCATCATCAAATGGAGGTTGAAAAGGAGGTGGAGATTTACAAGGAGTGGGAGGTGACGGAGGACATATGGGACATTGTTCTAGAAGACTGTCTTCTTCATCCTCTAGAAGACTGTCTTCTAGACACTCATCACAGTCACAGGCATCAAAATAACAATGACCTGTTTCTGGATTTTTGAAATAGAAGATTGGAAGGCCACTGGGTTGGAAATATTTTATTGGAGGACCAGGTCTAGAACCATCTACAAACATGTCAATTCTCGAGGGAAAAATAACAGAATGGGTGGAGGATGAGGCAGAGACTTCTTTTGGAAATGAAATCTCTACTGTACCATCAGGTTTTGGGATGAAGGTTGGAATTGATGATTGAACTGGTATGGGCTTTTGTTGGTTTTTCTCATAAACCGTAACTCAAGACTCTGGGAGAAGCTTAAGAAGCTCAAGATGAGAAATCTAACGTGGAACATGGAAATAAGAAGCTTGGTGAGGTGCGTTGATAGTTACAAAAAGGGCTTCATCTGTGGAGGAAGGTGACATGTCAAACGCATGGTTCTGAAGGAGATAGGCCATTTGGTAGTGAAGGATTGCTGCATATGTGGTAGAAATTTGGGAGGCACCACCAATTCGAACTTGCACTTTCAAGGCTGATAGCAAATGGGAATCTGCTAGTGGCATGTTGAAATTGGGGTAAAAGGTAAAGATCACAGTTCCAGCATTTAACGTGGTTTGGACTGTAGCAATGCATGCATGCTGATACTGTATGAATCTGGTATCTACCAGAGCAAGTCTGGAAGTAACAGGTAAACCTTTTCTGTCATGGAAAGTGATAGCAAGTCTGATTGCTCCAAAGTGAAGATGGGTAAATCCTTGTTGTTGCCAAAGACGAAGCAAGTCAACTAGGATTTCCAAGGGTAAAAGTTGTTCAACTTCTGTAGCTGCTATGAAACATTGATCAAACTTGGAGGCATGGACATACTCTTTTACGGAGGTTGGACGTTTTGTGGAGAAGAGTTGGGTGACAGACTTTTTTACAGAAGTTTGTGGTCTGACAAAGGCATTATACGGGTTTAAGAAAGGAAGATTAGTAAGGGGAACCTTACTATCATCAGGTAGATATTCAAACTCATACAAGTACTCAAGATTAGAAGAAGAAGATGGGAAATTTCTACTGGTGGATGATTGTAAAGGAACTAAAGAGGAGGTAGCAGAGGAATAGGTGGAAAACATGTGATACATTTTTTATGGATAAAAGTCTGGATTTTTCGTTTCCTCACACAACAAATCTTTTCTTTTTCAATGTAAAATCTTTTAACCAATTTTGATTAATAAAATTCTGTATACTAGGGTAGATAAACCGAGACACACTGCTCAAAAGCCAAAAGTCTCAAGGTACTTTTAACCCACTGATATAAAATTCTTTAATCAAAATAGTTAATGAAGTTTCTGATATAGAGGATCCTTTAAAAGGCAACCACAGAGCATACGCTTCAATTTTTTCCTTTTAGAAAAGATTTGAAGTAGTTTTGGAAAAGAAGTTCCCAGAAGGGGTTTAAGCTAGAATGAACAACATTGGCTCTGATACCAAATTAGCAGACACGAAGTGGATACAAACACAAAGTAGCTTAGGATCAAAAGAATACAAACAAGAGATATAAACACAACAGATATATTGCTTAAGTCTACCCTTACATCGGTGGAGGCCTCCTTCTTTTATAGGAATAAGGAGGAGAATACGAACAATACACATATAAATGAACATTACTGTTCTTAGTCTTCTTCTGACAACATTTCTTGACTACAAACAAACATATCTTGACTACAAGGACGATTACACTTATTACACCAATTAAAAACTGAAACCATAACCCACTATGATGATAGCTCCCATCAACAAAAAAAAAAAATTGTGTAGAAATTAAGGTAGCAAACATTCGTTTTGGTCCTAGTTGTGTGGAAATCAATATGGGAGATATTTTTTCTGGTCCTAGTTGTGTGGAAATCAATTTGGTAGACCTTCCTTCAGATCTTGAACTTTGACGATGTTAATTTCTGGGTGAGAATCTTTACTTGATGTTAAATTCTTTTTACAAAAGAAAGGAAATTCATATACCCTATATGCATGGATGATATGTTTGTAGCTCGAGGGCGAGGAAAGCGCAATGCTTCACAAATCACAAACTTATGTCATTATCACGTCGAGTTATTCTACACCATTATTAACATGCAACTTCAAGAATTAAATTCATGTTTTAGCGAGGCAGTCAGTGAGTTATTACTTTGTGTGGCATGTTTGAATCCTTGCAACTCCTTTTCTAGCTTTGACAAGAAGTTCTTTTTGGTACATTAATGAGGTACCTCTCCTCCTTGATCTGCATTTGATCTTTCTTCTAGGCTATTAACGGAAGCGTCGAGCCGGCTTTTAGATTCAAGAAAGTATGTGCGCACTAGTGATGAATTCTCAAGCCGAAATGGAGTTACTGATCTTTCTAGAAAAATGGTGGAGACTGGAAGAGAGAAACTATATCATTTTGTTTACTTGCTCTTGACTTTGGCATTTATCTTACCGGTTGCCACCACGATAGTTAAAAGGGTATTTTCAGCCATGAAGATTGTGAAAAATCTATTGCGTAAAAGAATGAGTGATCAATGGTTGAACAATAGTTTAATGGTATACATAGAGATATTTTTTTTGGAGTTCCGAATGAGGCGCAACACTTTCAAAAGATGAAAACTCGGCGGGGTCTACTGTGAGAGGATGCTTAGAAAAATTTAGTGACTTCAATTTTTGTGCTATTTTGAGAACTTTTAGAAGCATACATGTTTATGAACTTTTGGAAGCGTACATGTTTATGGACTTTGGGAAGTGTACATGTTTATGGACTTTTTAGCATAACGATCAATGTTTGATCCTAGAGTTATGTAATTGTGTTTGATGCCTTATTTTGGTTTAAGATTGTGAATAATAGATACCCCAAGTATATGAAATTCCTGTAGCCACTACTGCTACTAGCATGAATGACAATGTGACGGAAAGAGCAGTATTTTTAAAATTAGTTATTCTAAGGGTAATTGTGACTTTTTCAATGCTAATTATACTCACTCAATTATCTCATAATAAGAATTCCCCCCCCCCCCCCCCCCCCCCCCCCCCCCCCCCCCCCTTCCGTGATTACTAGTCCTGAACAAATAAAACACCAACAAATAAAATTATCATTATCTGAATAACTAGTACTCCCTCCGTCTCTTTTTAAATGTTCCGCTTCGTAATTCTAACTTATTAAAAAAATATCATTATTATACTTTTCACATCAATTTTTACCTTCACTTTTCCTATTTATCCTTTATAGAGACATCATCATTACATTTTCTCACTAACTTTTCAAAATAAAATCTACTTTTAGGAGCAAAATAGAAAATGTACCAACTTTTATCCACTAATTTTACAAAATGGACACTTATTAAGGGACAACCCAAAATGAAATACTGGACTTTAAAAAGGGGACGGAGGGAGTACAATTTCATAATGTAACCTCATGAAATAAACGAGCCTTTAAGGCATACTTTCTTGGTTTATGGGCCAAACAAAACCTACTAAAAAATTGATTCTGAGAGAAGCTATATTGATGCTTTTTTCGTTTTTCAAATACTCCCTCCGTCCCTGAATAAGTGTCCGGCGCGCAAAACTAGGCTTTACAAAATATGCATATTTTTTATTAAAAAATTCAATTTTTTTTCCACAATCTAATAAAACTCATTGCTATCTATTGATTTGTGAAATTTTTTTTAATTTTTTAATGAAACAAATGCATCTTTTTGAAGGCCTAGTTTTGCGCGCCGGACACTTATTTAGGAACAGAGGGAGTATAATTAATTCTGTCATAAATTCAGCTGTACTAAATTCAGTCATGGACTTGTGTCTATTCTATTATTCATTACTGCTAAATCTATTGTCCCTTCTTATTTCTTGTTTTCCTTCCATGTATATCCTTAGCCAAACGCACAGCCTCATACATTGTTATGGAGTCGCTTGAACCTGCTCAAAACTAAACTGGAGAGTTTTAGGGGTTTTACTGAGTTTTGATAGGATCCTCTCCAATCTCAGATGGAAACTTTGGAACATCCCTTTCCTAACTTTTCCTTTAATTTCCGATTGCAATGAAACAGAAATCTTTTGTTTCAATGGACACAACACTTCTATTTCTTGTGAATCTTGACATTCCCTTTTCATGCATGCTAACCAAAATTGACATGAAGTCCAACATGGGACGAAGTTAACCATAATCCAAGAATTGCACATACTAAAGTAACCAACCAAAATCCAGATAACAAGAAACTCAACATTGTACACTGACCTTGAATATCTTGGATCAAATGGAAACCAAGGACCCTTGTAGAATTGCACCCTTTGAAGATTAAGACTGAAGCCAAAAAAATTTACCATTTGAAGATCATGAAAGAAAGGTTTATGGGATATTGATAGATACATAGCGAATGAAAATCTGGTTGTTTCCAAATATTTTCAGTTCTCAAAAAGGAAGTTCTGTAGAGTGTGTAGTTGAAAAACATGACCATTCTCCCTTCATCTATCAATCTCCAGTTACATTCTGCTAACATTTGGAGTGCTCAGAATTAGGGGCTAGAAGCTGAACTCTAGTAAGTAGTCACACTTTTGCTGCCCTACTATGTTAAATAAACAATAATAAACTAAGCAGATTCCTCAGTCATTCAAGGTTCAAAGGTCATCTAAGGATTGAATTTAGAGCAGGTACCCGATGGATCAGCATTTTTAATTATCCAAGGGTGCTCCATGATCTTCTGAAGCGACAGCCTTTTGGATGAGTCCTTCACAAGAAGCTACGCAAAATCCAGGAAATGCTTTATAAACAGTTGAATCCTTGCCAGCAACAAGTCTTATAAACTCACATTACAACAAGTGGTGCTGATAAACATGCTTACCCGGCTAATGAGATTTTTAGCTTCCGATGAAACATGAGGGGTGGAAGGGAAGCTGAGGTCAACCTTCATAATCCTGCATTCGATTCAAAGTTGATTCGTTCATATGTTCATCTAATTTTCAAAATGTTAAAGAGTCTTAAGACATCAAAACAAGTGGAAAAAAACTAGAAGTCCATTCTCTACCTTCTGAATGTATCAGTTTGGCTCTCGGCCTCAAATGGAGGGACGCCAAATAAGAACTCATAACACAGGACGCTCAAAGTCCAATTATCAACTGCATAGTCATGGGCTTTGTTTTCCACCATTTCTGGTGCTAGATAGTCCAGAGTTCCACACATGGTGTGTCTCTTGCTTCTGGATTGAACAGACCACCCAAAGTCTGCAATCTTCAGACGACCCTACAGTCATTAAAGAAGGCACTTAAAATAGAACATCAATGTTGCTCCGGATTACTACAGGCCACACAATGACACAACACTTTAGGTTCTAATCACTTCACCCAATTTGATGAATTTACTCAAACCAATATGGGCAACTCCCAACCCCAATTACGCAAAATCCACAAGGGGATAAAGTGGATTTTGCCAAAATGTTGGATCATAAAATATTGTTGTCTTGCCAAGCTGATTGAAGGATTTACTTCTTTTCTCTTTTATAAGGATAAGTGGCTTGCGGAAAATGTTGGTTTAACTAGTTCTGCACCTCTTTAGTCATTACCCAAATATCAAACATTACAATATGCTAAGACAGTTCTCATGGCATAAGCATAAGATAGAAACTTTAGAAGAACTGAAGAACATCTCTTGCAACTTAGTGATAATGCAGGACTGATGTACACAAAGCCAATCAAGGTAGCAAAGCCACTTCATCTGATCTATGGAACAATTTGTCTGGATTCAGAGTTGGTTTCGACAATATAGCTATACAAACAAGTCGCTAAAAAAGAACATCCGGTTAGCATGAATAAGCTATCTAAAAATACACAGGAGTTTTTCTACTGAGTACTGATAAAGTTTGCCTATATTGGACTCAGGAAAACTATCGAAAGACATTAGTTGTAGTTCTCATTTCTCCATGAATGTGCAAAAAGGTCAAAATAATAAGCCACATTGTCAACTAAGTGAAGATACAGATTAATGAGGATTTTGTGCGAACATAAAAAGGCAGATTACATTGAAAAACATATACTAACGAGAAAAACTTGGGCTCTACTGTTTGTTTAAAAGCCAGCCGGAAATCTATCAATTGGGATTACATCATTTTCCTTCAATGAACTAAATCAGAAAATTCCCATTTGAAAAAATATGTGCAGTTAGGTTTTGAACAGTACCTCATGATCAAGCAACAAATTCTCTGGCTTGTTATCCCGGTGAATCACATCCTTCTCGTGACAATACGCCAACGCTTGTGTAAGGCTTGCAATGTACTACAAAATTCCAATAGAATTACATAAAAGTTAAGATTCTGAAATACAAACGAATTTAAAGTTGAAATCCATAATCAACAGCAAAACAATATCACAATTTTTGTTCTATAGGAAAAAAAAAAGTGGATCATTGACACATTCCATAGTAGAAACAATTGTAGGAAATCCTTTTACAACCCAGATTCTGTATCTTAATTACATTCCCTGCTGAAGACAGTCGGCTAAATCCCGTGAAATCATTTCTTAGAAGTTTCACTTCTTTTATAAGCATTTGTTTCTTGAATAATCCACATCAGTTCTCCTCCTATTGCTACAAAGATTCCCTTTCTATCTATATAGAAAAGGCCCATTTCAATGCTTGTGATATTACGAATAGACATATCAAAACACAAAAACAAGCTATTCTGATTCTGATATTGAAACACAAAAACAAACGTATCAAAGGAAAACCACCAAAACATAAACAAAAAGTACTCCCAAATTTCTGGTATGGAATCTACCCAAACCAACACACACAATCGCACAAAGAGAACGCAAATAGAAAAGCACAACTCAGATTTTACATGGTTCCCCATTAGGTAATTGGATACATCCACAAATTATACCAGTTTAACGTGATTCTCCAATTGGGTACATACACAGCTTACACCAGGTTCCACTATATACCTGATAAAGAAGAGCGTACCAGTTATATCAGCTGCATATATGTCCTATGATTTACATCACTAACTACTGTAATACAACAATACCCCTATTTAGGTTTGGCGGGCGCGCCTTGTGCACCACCCCCATCATAGTAACCGAATTGGCAAACTATGCCCCTGAAGACTTCACAAACCGAACAACGTCGCCATAAGCATAAACCCTACCATAATACGAAATAAACTGATGTATAAACAAATTAACGAGTGAGTATTCATAGCGAGAGGGGAGGGATTACCGTGGCGGCCTGTCTCTCGCCAAGATGGCCGGTCTTTCGGAGCTGGCGAAAGAGCTCACCTCCATGTGCGTACTCCAAGATCAAGTAGATCCGGTCGTCATCGTGGAACCATCCGTACAACCTGAGCACGTTAGGGTGTCGGAGATTGGTCTGGATCTCCATGTCTCTCTTCAGCTGGTGGTGCAGCTTGTACTTCTCTATCTGCTCCTTGAATATCACCTTCAACGCCACTATGAACTTGCTCTGCAACCAAAATTTTCAAAATCACCAGATCACAAAATTGAACAAACTGGGCCCAGATTAGTCGAGGTACCCTGGCTCGAACAACCTCCTCTTTTTAAAAAGAATTTTTCAAAAAATTCCCCCTAGATTTCTCCTAGATTCCCCCTACTTCCAACATTTCTCTCTCTATCTCTCTCAACTTATTATCCCTACTATTTTTCAAAAAAAATTTCAAACATCAATCCAAACAAACCATGAGTTATCAAAATTTTTTTTTGAACAAACTCACATGCACCGTTACACGCGATCTTAGTGAATCATTTTAGTTTCTCTCTCCATATAAAGACACATATGTATGTATATGTAACGTGGTATACACTTCGTCACATAATCCTTGACAAAGCTCTCTCTCCTCCACTCTCAATCCTCGCGAATTTGAACAGTTTGGAATATTTTTAAAAGATCTTTCGCGCGCTTGTGCTCAGGCACAGGCTGGATGATGTGAGTTAGGGTTTTACCTTGAGTTCGCGAGCGAGGTATACGCGGCCGAATTTGCCTTTGCCAAGGGGTTTTCCGATCTCGAAGTTTTGCAACGACCACTGTTTCTGAGCCTGTTTTTGGTGTTGTTGATTTTGTCGTCGAATTAGAGATGCCATTTTTGGCTGGGATTATCGACAAATCGGAACAGAACAATCGAGGATTTGGGAGAATGGGGGGAAGTTTTGGCATTCAAAACTTTCTGGGGTCTATTTACTTCCTCACATTTTCTTTTCTTTTTTTAAATTCAAATTAGAACAAAATTAAAAAAAGCCCTAAAATCCTAACAAAAGTGCTACACATTTGTTGTGTAAAACACAATACACAATCAATTTTTAGCCGTTCATTACTGTAATAAATAACTAAGATTCACTCAAACTTTTCCCTGAAAGAGTTTTTTTAAAATTTAAACCGTCCAAATACATTTGGGCAGTCAGAATTACGTAGACAACCAACACAACGGCTGTGCGCGTAAATCCTAAGTTTCTATTGAACCAAGTTCTTAAGCCGCAATAAATTGTCATAAGTCGTTCAGCTATAGACAAATTCTTTAAGTTCATGTCCAATGCGGCTAAGGTCCAGCTATAGACAAATTCTTTAGGGGTAAATCCAATTTTTTCTTTTTTTTATCAGAATTATTTATTTTGTATACCTTGTCAAGAAGGATATTCATGCCAAAAATCAGTTTGATTCGATTTCGTTTTATACAAAAATGAATGAGTTTGTGCGGAAAAAATTGGAAGCCAAATATGATTTGAAATCTCAACAATTTATTTATTTTTCGAAAAAAACTGGAAGCCAAATAAATTGTTTTGTATAAAAACAATTTATTCGATTTTGTTTTGTTATTTGTTATTTTTCAATGGAAAATTTGAGAGAAGGGGGCTACTGTGTCATGCAAATGACTAGGGGTGAGCAAAACAACCGTTAAACTGTGAATCAAGTCCAAACCAAACTAAATCGACTGGTTTGGTTCGATTTTTTAGTAATGTGGTTTGGTCTTGGTTTTCAAAATTTGGAAACTATGTTAAATAGTTTGGTTTGTGGATTTACGTTAACGATTTTGGTTCCAAACCATTTCAAACTGTATAACATACACACGTACTATAATTTGTTTAGATACATTAAATAAAATTATTTTTCTAATCTAATTCTCCATTCCACCACCCTATTCTTCTACTTCCAAGATTAATTCCCTAAACTTTTATACTCCGTATTTCTACAATTTCAATACACTGAACATACAACTTGCATTTAGTCAATTTATTTCTTACTCATTTCGCTCGGTAACTAATTTTCTAATCTAATATTCTACTCCATGGCTCTATTCCTTCGCTAATTACATGCATTCTACTCTTATTTAATTGGTTGGTGTTAGTGAGTTTTGGTGTAACGACCCGGATTTTCAACCCAATTTTTTTAATACAAATTTGTATTTTTAAATTTCTAATTCAATAACTAATTAGATTGAATAATTAAAATATATTATTATGTGTACAATTGATATTATTTGCACTATTATATAACATATATATTTAAACTTTAGATATACAGGGAATCAAGGATTTATATTCATCTCTTATCTTTCCTATCTAAACCCTAACTAGAACTCTATTCAAACTAACTATCCACTTCTCTCTCACATCCTATACATACACGCGTCCACATACATTCTCACCCTATACATACACGTGTCCACATACATTCTCACCCCATGCATACACGCATCTACATACATTAGAATTAAAGAAAATCCCACCAAATGTGACAGTTGTCCCATATCCCTTTTATCATTATCAGTATTCCTCTCCTTCAATCTCCTTCCCTATTCCACTACTTCCACACTTATCCTCTCACCTTCTCACTACATTATTCTCTCTCATTATACATACCCACATAAAATTCAAAAATTGAACACCAGTATATTATTTCACTCCCAATTCTATTGTTGAGTTTAGAATATATATATATATATATATATATATATATATATATATATATATATATATATAGAGAGAGAGAGAGAGAGAGAGAGAGAGAGAGAGAGAGAGAGAAACGAATTTCTACATAAAATTCCTCCGTACATCATATTCAGATTCTCAATCAATCACTACATCACCAAGCACCCACAAAACCACCTTCCAATCATTTCGAGTCAGCCCCAAGTCCCCTGCTGCTGCCGCCGTCTTTTTCATTTTATCGAAATCGTCTGCAAACTAGTACCCACTTTTTCGGCCGGATTTAAGGTAGATTAATCTCTATCCTACTCTCTCCTAAGTATATTAAGTCCTAGTATTGTGTAATAATGAGATATAATGTTAAAAATGGAGCTCATCCATCAAAATCCATTAAACTAAATTATACTCTGTTTCTCGGCAAAATGAATGTGAGTACTGGATGAAAACAGTTTGTATGTGGAGTGTTTTATCATAGATTGGTCCTTGTATCGTGTGAATATGTGAATTGAATCCCAATATCACTTACTGTCATAATAAAACAAATCGATCCATGCATCAAAATCCTTAAAACTACAACCTGCTCTTTTTTTTTCTTTTTCTGAAAACTAGAACAATGATCTCGTGCTTGATTTTAAATCATTGGGCATTAACTACACTAAGGTTCCTCTTGTATGAATAGCTTATGGTTTTAACCTATAACAATGTTTTTTTTTAATTAGTTTATAATTTCTACTGTGAGATTTTAGGTGCATAAAAATATTGAATGTACTTATTAAACTCCACTACTATTATTTAAATATATGTTGATATTATAACTAATAAACTAAGAAAATAATTTCAAGAAGTCAGTAACTAGTCCGTAGACATCGAAACTTATAATTATGTTAATTTCATATGATAGAAAAGGTACTCTCAAGTTTCTATTAAATTACAGTGCACTTAAATCTGATAAAATTTAATTTAATAAAAGCCTAACAGTAGTAAGTTACTAAAATTGCTCTAGGCTTACGAAATAATTAATTAAACCCTCAGGTGAATAAAAAGTTTGATGAACATAATTGTTCGATAAAAATCTTAAGCAATCCAAAAGGCATCGGCCCAACCCAAACCCTTTGTGTGTTCAATTATTCGTACATATCAATTGTTATATTTGTTATCTCATTGAAATGTATAATGTTATGAATTGAACTGTTGTTGATTGTATCATGTTGTACATACTAGAATGGACTTAGATTCACTGGGTGGTTACGAGTAGTGACTCACGTAGACGATGTTAAGTAAATGGAAATTGGTAAAGTGTTGAAAGTGTGATTGTGTGGATTGTGACTTGAGCCATGGTGATGGCAAGGGTAACCAATGGAGCCCTATGTTGATATGGGTTACCTGTGGGGCCCGGTGTTGTGACACTAACGTATGATACATCATGGGAAGTTTCTCTTCGAGGAAGGGAATAGGTCCCATGAGACGGTTATAGTTAGTAAGACGCTAACGTATGATACGTCATGGGAAGTTTCTCTTCAAGGAAGAGAATGGGTCCCATGAAACGGTTATAGTTAGTGAGACGTTAATGTATGATACGTCATGGGAAGTTTCTCTTTGGGGAAGAGAATGGGTCCCATGAGACGGTTATAGTTAGCGTGGGGTAGTAGATATCCGACCCTAATGTACAATACATCATGGGATGACTCGATCCTCCTGTTATGGTCTTAAGTGAGAACATGCTCGGTACATAACTTAGGTGCGCTCACCTAGGACTCTGGTGTAGGATAAGCAAGAGGAAGGGTGGACCCATGAGACGATTGTAGTTAGTGGATGTGGGAGGAAAGAATCTCGTGGAGATGATCCTTAGATTTCATGTAAGATGATGGATAGTAAAGAAAAAGACGATGTGCTATTATTCTATACCTCTCGTGTATTATCAATTGTGATATTATTGTTATTTTTTTGAATGCTAATTGTAGAGTAAAGGGTTGGTAGGATTGGGATTATTCTACTAGGTGAATTATCACTCACGGATACATTTGTATCTTGGTAAATCAGTTGCTTCGGCGATCAATTTGCCAGAGGGTGCAGGGTTCAATGGTGGAGCTATTTGACACAGGAGGAATATCAAGAGCGGAGACCGAGTATACTTGAGATCTGTATCAAGACTAGAGTTGCTATGAAGATGTTTAAAAAAAATGTTAGATTATTTTTTTTATTATTATTATTTTAATGTGCATTTTGTATAACGACAAATAGGGGCCTAGTAGTTTATAAAATTCAGTGTATTTTAGGGTTAATACTTCCGAAATTTCTTAGAAAATCGGGGCGTTACATTTGGTGATTTTAATATTACTAGCTAGTTTTAATACTCCATAAGTTTTGGACTCTCCCCTTCCCTTCTCTCTCTCTTTCCTCCTCGTTATCTCTTCTCTCATGTTTCAGAAGTGCTAAGAGTACAGATGAAAGAGTGCACATATGGTGTACATTGTCGCGTGGCCACGAATGATGACAGGACTATTGATAAATTTTAAAATATTTTTTTTGAGTGTCTTTGCAAAAAATCAGCTCCATTGAATATGTGTAAGTACTTGATTCAATCTTCTAGCTTTTCATTGTCTAACTTCTGAATGAAAAGTTAGAAGATTGGATCAAGTTTACACATATTCAATTGAGCTGATTTTTTGCATGGCCACTAGAAAAAATATTTTAAAATTTATCAATGGACCATATCATTCTTGTGGGACCCATAGTGGCCCCACATGGCGATGTACACCCTTTCGTTTGTACCAATAGCAGGACTCCTCATGTTTTCTTCTCTTTCTTCCTTTAGCAGCAGCCTCCACCACCATCGTCAACCACAATCACCACCTCCATCACATGCAGCACCACATCACCACCAGACCATTGTCTCCTTTATACTGAGCAACACCATCTCTTTCGGAAAAAAAATTTCTGACATGGTCAGATACACATTTGTAAAAACTTTAAAGAATTTCAGGTTTTAAAACTTTAAAATATTTACAAAATTCGAATTCTAATACCTAAAAATCTTAGACATATTCGGGTTTTGATATCCGAATGGGTTCAGAAATAGATTCATACTTAAAAATCCAAAAATATATGTCATTTTCGAGTTTTCAAACCCGAAAAAGCTTACGGGTTTCAGTTTTTGGATCCAAAACGATGGGGACAACAAATTGAAATGAAAAAGCTTACGAGTTTCAGGTTTGGAGCGGTTTGGAAATCGTATTCAGAACTACACACCAGAAAAGGGTATTGGGAGGTCCAAATTGCACATCAAGATGAGGTTGGCGGTTGAGGTGGACAAACTAGCCAAGCTGGAGGCGGTTGGAGAGGGTGAGGTCAGTGTCTAGGTGGAGTTGAGGGAGTCAGGGATCTGATCGTGGGTGGGCCAGAGGGAGGTGGACTGGATTTAGGGCGGTGATGGTGGGAGGTGGGAAGTGGAGGTTTTGGTTATGGGGGTGGTGGGAGGGAGGGAGGAAGATGACTAGTGCGAGTGGGTTGTGGTTGTATTTAGGTGGTTGTATGTAATAATTTTAGAGGTATTTTTGTCAATCAAGATAAGGGCATTTTGTTCGAACGTTTTTTAGTTTCAGATTGGTTGAATTTAACAAATACGTGGCTGCGAATAGCAGTACCCAAAATAAAACCAATTACAGGTTCATAGGGGCATTCCCCAGCTTAGCCATGCGAAGAACTACTTAGCAACTAAAAGAACCAAACACAAAAACCAAAGAGACTAGGCCAACAAAGAGCAACAACCAGAGAAACAAAGAGGCAACAAAACCTCTCAACAAACAGAAACTAAACCCCTGCTCGACAAAAACTCATGGTAGAATTCACCCTTGAAAACCGTTTTACACGGAGAGGGTGCCAAGAGCTTGTAAAAACTAGGCCAATCCCAGACTTAGTTGATGTGGGACATTAGAATCGCAACATAACACCACGCTCTACAAGCGACGTCCACAGCAGCCCACTCTATCGATACTAACCCGATGGTAGCGGTGCCCTTTCTCCTTTTGGCAGTTCCACCCACCTATTAGTATTCATTACTTTTTAAGTATTTTAATTTAGCCTATAGGGCGCCACTTCGCGGGTTGAATTGCAACGTCATGGCTAACTCTAATACCACTTGATTCGAACTTATTCTTAACAAAAATTAGAAATGGAATGAGAGGAGACAAGAGTCCCACTTGAGGGGGGAGGACCTCCAATTGGCTCTGATTAAGGACACAATAGCAGACTTCTTCTTCTTTTTTCAACAATCAACTCCCCGTCCCTCATTCATAGACGACCTATTTAGAGAAGAAAAGTTTACCTTCCACTGGTCCATCACCCTTCGAAATAGCTAGGAAAACTAACCTATTCCACTAACCATTTACTCATACCACTACCTCATCTCTACTATCTAGAGCATCTCCAGTGCACTTCTTTCTTAAAATTGGCTCCTAAAATGAGTCCAATTTTGTGTGTCAAGGATTTGCTAATTTAGGAGTGAAAAGGCACTCCAATGAACTCCCTAAAATTGGCTCCTAAAGTGTGTCCTAGAGTTTATTTGTGAAAAAATGTGAAAGTGTTCCCCATTTCCTGACCTCCCCTCCTCTCTTTCACTCTCTTCTCTTGACTCTTGACTCCCTCCCTAAACTTTGCACACCAACTCGGAGCCAACCTTAGGAGCCTACATTAGGAGCCATTGTGGAGAGTCCATTGGAGCACTAAAAGTTTAATTTGTAGGATTTGATTAAGTTACACAAGGAGAGACCCTGCATAAAAAAATCACTATCTTCAATGGTCAAGTTTTGAATTAAAAGGAAGAAGATTAAGGACAAATCTTCTTCTAATTTTTAATTGACTACAAGGGATTTTATGGAAAGCAAATGCTAATCAAGGAGGAAGATTGAAGATTACTTGGGAGCTTCATTATCTCTAACGGCTAGTTGATGAGCTAAGTAAGTGGAAGATTGATTTCTAGATTGAAGAAGCAAACAATTAGTCAAGTGGAAGAAATCATTGTCTGCCTTAAAGGTATGACTACCTAAATTGTTCCTACCGGCTAGTTGGAATTTGGATGGAAGAATTAATGGTGGAGATAAATTAGGAGGAAAGAAATCAAGTTTGGAGGTTGATTCTTTCCATCGGCTATTTTGGTTCTTGAAGGATAAATACAAGAAAAGAAGGAAGACAAGGGAGCAAAGAGAACTCTTGAAGAAAACTGCCGTGAGCCATCACTTGAAAATCTATCAGTCATACTTTGAGCTTTCATCTTGATATCTTTACATTTGTGTGAGAGAGTTCTTATTTTGATCTTTATTGTAAAAGGGATTGTACACCGTTATTCATACTCTTGAGAGTGATTTTGGACAAAAAAACACTTGGTGGTTAGGTGTTACAAGCACCGGAGTCAAAACTAGTTGGGTTAGGTGTGACTAACACCGGAGTCAAAAATAGTTGGAGTGATTGGGGATAGATCGCTCGTTGTAAAGGTTGTCTAGCACCCGCGAAGCTAGAAGGATTGTTACTATTGGAGATAGTGCAGCAAATCCCAAGTTGGACACTTGGGGAGTGGACTAGGCCGTGAAGTTGCGGACCGAACCACTATAAATCCTTGCCTTTGATCTCTCTTCCCTGCTCTCTTTAATTTCTGTTTTGCATATTTATATTGCTTGCGTAAACTCATAATTTTTGAATCTGACTTGGGGCAATTTAGCTTGCTTAATTATTTAATTTCGTCCATATATTAAAGCCCTAAAAATCTGCTAGTCAGTTTGCTATATCTGCTGTGTTTCTACTATTGAGTCAGCTCCATCTGCTTTGCTGACTATCTTGAGTCGACTCAATTGTGCTACAGTGTTGATTTATTTCTATCTTGCATTTAGTTTTTAATTCCGCGTTATTTTTGGATTCCCAATTCAACCCCCGGGTTGCTATTTGGACCAACATAGAGTAATCTTTTCTTATCAGATTCCTTGACATAATCACATTCATCCAAGAGCTTATACAAGCTCTAAGTTTGAGATTCCTCCTCAATATGGCAAAAAAACATATACATACATCATCTGGAACTATTCCCAACCTATGCAGCCTATCTTTTGTCTCTCCTGAAAGTTGGAAGTTGTTTGTACCTGTTGCAACTACATGTTAGAGCATCTCTATCAGGCTTGTTAAAAGCCCTTGTTAAAAGCCCAAGCAAACTAAAGTAGTAAGGGAAATCCAAAAAAACTCCAAAACCTACCTCTGCACCAGGCTTGCTATAATGACCCTGCAATATGAAAGAGGAACAGTTTCTCGTTTAGTCAGTCGAGGAACTATTCACTAGTCACTCTATATAATACTATTATTCTTAGCCCCACCTCTTATTATTATATTATTTTATCAAAAGCCCCCCAATTATTTGCACTAACAACCATTTTCTGGAGAAGTCCCACATTACTTTAATTAAAAAAAAGGCTCTATCTCCTATTATTATATTATTTTAATTGAGAAGAGAATGAGAGTAAATAGTCTAATTTTATGTAATTGTGAAAAAGTGACTAGTTAAAATAGAAAAGTGGCATTTGAAGATTAATTTGGTCCAAAATCAACTGAGATTGATGCGAATGCTCTTACGCTCCAAACAGAGAAGGCACCATAAAAAGGATAGGTTGGCTCGACTAATGCCGTGACTAGGACTGGAACTCTTACGAATCTGAGCTCTGAATCTACTATGTAATGACTTTGTTTATGCACGATTTGCTTCGACCAAAAAATTAGGGCGGTAGTGATGTGGATCGGTTAATTTCAAGAACAAAGAAAGAACCACATTAAGGATTTAGACTGATGTGCCGTTCAAAATAAAGTATTTAGACTGATGTATATCTCTAAAAAAAATACTAATGTCTTCGAGGCTGACTTAAGGCTTAAAGCTCGATAATATTAATTACCCAGTAACCATTTATATTTAACCCTCGTTGTAGCTTTGTCTAAAAGTTTTCAACTCATTTTGCTCTCTCCACCACCAGATGAAGAATAAGGTAAAACGCGTCATGGGATTCAGGTAACTATATTACTCCTTTCTAAATACCAACATTTTGATGAGTAACATTATGAAACCAAAGGGAAAATACATATTGCACGGACTTTGCTGGGGGAAAATTCTGCGGATACAAAACACGTTAAAACGCATGGGCAGAAAATGTTACCATAGTGTTTACAGGGTTCTACAATTCTGTATAGAAACCCTTGCAAAATCAAATCAACGCTTGAACGCAAGGTGAAACTTGAATGGTAAGAAATCTGATCAATGTTGAGTCTTTTTGAATAACTCAAGCTGCCATCAGTGACCATTGAATCAAAAAATCAACATATGTATGATACAAACTGCGCA
The DNA here is from genome assembly GCF_030253575.1 of Rhododendron vialii. Classification (NCBI taxonomy): domain Eukaryota; kingdom Viridiplantae; phylum Streptophyta; class Magnoliopsida; order Ericales; family Ericaceae; genus Rhododendron; species Rhododendron vialii. The sequence continues at coordinate 22,883,019 of NC_080557.1, read as the reverse complement.
TGTCTGAAGGCAACCAATGTTAAGCCGTAACAAAATGACAAAGTTCATTATGGGAGCAGCACCGCAATCGGCTATAAATCAATACATAAGCCAAAAGAAATGGCAACGGCAAGACCTAGAACTACGACAACTGATAATAATCATAATGTTGGTGACGTCATTATGGATGGAGGAAGGTCCTTCCCCGGCCTTGATGCCCATCCTTTCCGGTTCCTGTATGCCTCAACAGCCTTTAAACGAAGTCTTTCAGATGAAGCGTCCTGGGGAGCCTTTGATGCCTTCACGAAATGGGTTCTCGTCAATTGAAACTGAAGTGTCTAGTCCATTGGATAACACGAAAGAGTAAGAATTGTACCTTAGGAAATGCGACCAACTTTGGTGGAGCTTGAACAACTTCTCCAAATTTGATCTTTTCATGTCCGGGAAAGCCTTCATTCTCTTCGGGCCTGGCCTTTTTGCGCTTATTCTTCTTTGCTTCTAAACGCCTGCACGTCAATTAAAAATTCAAATCGTTGGAAGGTTTTAAACTTCAAGAACAAGAGCTGGCTTGGAAGAGGGCAAGATATAGCAAAATGGCAATTTTGTCATTCCTACTAGTTCCCCCACGACCATATGCTATCTAGGAATGCATACACCTACCTGGCTGCTATATGCGTATCGGACACGCTAGGGACACACCTAAAGATGTATGGGATAACCACTTCATTTGCTTGTTTCCTTATCCAAGTTTCACTTTAACTTTATTTCTGGCTGTTTAGCAAGTTGAAATCACCTGGTGTCCGTACATCACATTAGAGTATAGACACAGGTACGTAGTAGTGCAACTTGAGCAACAACTGGAACGACACTAACAACCAAGGTAAAGGCAAGGGGAAAGATTCCACACATGAACAGTTACAGGCAGAGAAAGGGCAACTAAGAAAGTTAAGGAACCCAGAGTTCATAAAAGTGGCAATACTCAAAGCAGACTTGAAAAGGATTGTTGTTTCATGGAGGCCCGAGCAGGTTTGAAAAGGAATGTTGTATGTCATTCTATATCCCGATCACTATGTAGTAAATTGTTACACAAAAAACGCCACTACTTAAGATATATAAACATAATTGAAAGTGAATCATATATGCTATTCACGGTAAAGACTTTTCACACATCAAGCAGCAAAATTTAACCAATAATTGGAATGAAATAAATGCTTACTTCTTCCTATGTTCTCGTCTTTTCAGACTGACACCACTTGACTCCAACATCTCAAACCGAAGGTCGGTAACCCGCTTCCTCTTTTTTGTTTTCTTTCTCTTTTCTTCTTTGATATTGTCATCATCATCCACCTGTTGTGCTGTCACTGCATTTCCTTTATTATCTTTCTCTCTGGTCCCACTAGGGTTAGAATCAAGCTTTCCCTTTGAATTATGTTTCTGTAAACAAACAACACTACGTAACCAGCTGAAATCCAATATGCTCTAAAAAATACAGAAACCTGTTAATGAACTTCTCTTAAATCACTAGAAAACTTTTAATCAACTTACTAAAGGAGTTTTTATTGAGAAATATATGACCAAAATGAAAGATGGTTCCTAAACAAAGCAATAGTTAGCGGTTCATATCTGAGAATATCTCAAGGCATTTGAACTGGAAGATGCCTGTAAGTAGGGGTGTCAAATGGGCGGGTTTGGGCCAAAATGGGCAAGTTGTAAGTGGGTTGGGTCTTTAATGGGTCATTGACCCATGACCAATTAATTATGAGTTCAATTACCCATACCCAACCCGACCAATTTATTTAAAATCAAACCCGACCCGTCCATTAACCCAATTACATACTATATACTAAAATTTTAAATGACTAAAATACCCATAGACACTGAAATGACCATATTACCCCTATACATTTAAATGACTAAAATACCCATGTACAAAAAAATTACCATATTATCCTGGTTTACTAGAATGACCAAATTAAACAAAAAGTCTACCGCCGCTCTGTTTCACTGCTCTCTCCATTGTTTTTTTTGGGTAAATTGCAGCACTGAGTTTTCCCAACATGTCTCGATTTTCCCAACACCAAAGCCTTTTTTCTGTCTTCGTCTTCCTTGTCTTCACTCCATAATCTCTCTCTGTCACTTCTAGGTGAGGAAACAGAGAAATCTTATTCCAACAGGAAAAAAAATGGTAGTAAATCATACTCGGAAGTCGGAACCTCTCTCCATGTGAAGGGATTGCATTATACTACATCAATACATTTGTGCGGGATATTCAAAATTTTCAAAAATTTGTACCATTGATTGCCGAGACAGACGGGAGATTGATTCCTGCGGTGGGGGAGGGACACCGCTGAAAGGGGAAAAAAAAAGTCAGAAAGAGAGAGAGAGAGAGAATTTGGTTCAGGAAATTTTTTTTATGCGAGATACGTACGGAGTCGTTCCACTGTTTTTTGTTAGCGGGTTATATGCATGCCTTGTTGGGTCATTTAAGTTGACCCAATTGAGACCCATTCTAACCCAACTTATAAATGGGTTGGATTGGGTCTATTTTTTAGTTGATGGATTTGAGTTTGTTAATGGATTTGGGTTCAATTTGCCACCCCTACCTATAAGTATACCCAAAATCCATACCCAAAAAGTGGTGAGCTAAACATTCTATGTGACTCTTGGCAATACCTCTCTCTCTCTCCAGTACCATGGCTGACTAAGCAGCCAGATGAAGGCAATAGCCTACCAAAGACTTTGTGGCATGCCAGCTGCCCAAACATATAGGCAAATCGCCTTTGGTAGGTGGGTTTTGAAGACACGTGCTAAGTCCTTTCCAAGCATTTTTTTTATTTTTTTATGGTCAGACATGACTTGTCGGGAAGGAGGAAGCAAATTAAGGGCATTCTGGTCAACCGCTGGTGCATAAACTTTTCTCACCTTCAAAAAGACACCTTAAAGGGGGAGAACCTTGGACAAAAGACTGGAAGCTATAAGCTACACATCGAGAGGAGTTTATAGTTAGTACAAATAGTGAACACAGATACACAAGAAAACGGTCACTCCACTCAAAACTAAGAAAGCATGGAAAGGAGCATAGATCCTTTAAAGATATCATTTGACACTCTATAGTCTATAGTCTACCCCCTCAAGTAACCTTTTGTTGCACTTCCTCCACAACGTCCACAAAAGGCATAACGTTGTCTGTCCTACTCCTACCATTCTCAAGGACCTGGTAACGTAGCTGCCTCCGAGCAATAAAGAGTTCACTCACTGACCTGGGCATGAGCATGTCCACAACAAAAACCAGACACAATAGCCTCCAAGCAATGGAGGAAAAGGTGGTTCAGAGACTACCGGTACTTCATTCGTTTGAAAGACCAATCAATGACTACTTTTTGATTCCTAAGTTTATACAGTAGCAGAGATAGCTTCAAGTGATGTTGTCCGTGTGCAAACAAAAAAGAAAAGAAAAGAAAGCAAACGACATCAGGATGGGCGTGGCACCTTCAAATGCCTTTCCATGCAAGAAAACAAGTCCCTCCACCAAGATCCCAATAACGGGACCTGAAAGAAAATGCTCCACGCTTAACAGGTTTCCAAATTAGAGTCCCAAGGTCCCCCTGCCGAACCCAGCAATATGTATAGCATACCAATAAAAGCCTCCGTTTATAGAATCTCTCAGATCCTACAAGGCCCCGCTGAATTGTGGATTTGACAACACTCCTATGTTTGTGGGCAAACGATTAAGATCTGTGAAGACTCCCTTGGTGGTCCAAAAACACACCATTAAAGAAGCCAAAATCTTTTTCTTCTAGCAATGCCCACTTTGAAAAAGATCCTCGTGCATTCCTCCTGCATACTCATAATCACTTCAACAATCCCATTCCATAAGGGATGACTATACCAGTTACTAATTCCCCTTTCAGGCAGCTTTCCACTTCTTATGCTCAGTCATGGACTGGCGACCAATTATGCTTATAGTGTTGCCTAATTTTACCTTAGGGGGCGAAGGTTTCGCATTCCACGTGCACAAAAGTAATTTGAAGTATATACAAGTGTGATGGTTTCCTCCCCCAATAGCTAGTGTTTGGGGTTCCACCACTGTGGAAGAGTAGGGTGCGTACCCCTAATCTCCACAAAAAAAAGTGCCAAGCATGTTGCACGTAAGGGATGGGATGAAGTGGAGTCAATAACTCGTTTTGGGGATTGAGTTCTGCACAACACCATGTAACATAGAATACCGTATAGAAGATGTGGTTATAGTCCATAGAGAGCGGAGGATCATGAATCTTTAACCCTACGGTTAAGTACGTAAAATAGACCAACCAAAAGGTAAAAGTAGGCAACACTATATAATGGATACCTATTAAACAATGTGTATTACTCATGGAAATTCAAACTACTTCTTTGAGGATAGCAATAGTCCCGAAATCTTCCACAAAGATAAGAAAAATTTATATACTTGTACAAAAATTAGCTTTAGCTAGTGGGAAATGACTTTGACGGATATTTCAAGCATCTGATTTCCTCCTAATGTCTAAAGTAAGCCTCAAGAAAGAACTGCAGTTGAATCCACCAAATTCAACAGGCAGAGTTACAAAGTACACTCTCAGTCTCTCCCAAAGTAAGGTTGTCATGAGCTACAAAAAGTCAGACGCAGATGTTCGAATGCACAGATATGTCCGAAACCATCTGATGCACTACAAATGAGCCCTCCCGATGTATGTGGAACTCAAACTTATCGAACAGCTCCGAACACATCTATGCCCAGATATATGTCCAGACCTCTATATCCGAAGAATCTAGGGTTTATCGTAAGATGCTCAAAGCCTCAAACAATTACTTCTATTCACAACTTGATAGCACAGAGTATGCTCACAGACCCGGATATACGGAAAAACCAAACAACAGAAAAGAATCAGAGCCAAAGTTTCTTCTGTATTCCAAAAAGTGCAACCCAAAAAAAAAAAAAAAACCTATGGTCAGAAAGCATATACACAGGATGACACAAACATTTAGGTTCCAAAAACGAAAAACTATTAACCAAAAGCACCAAACAACGCCGCGTGCGGTTACCTTCTCACTGCGATTGCCGCTGCCTCCATTCCTCTTTTCATTTGATACTGCAGATCCTATGACCACGTGAAATAATTCATTTACATATACCAAACTGGAAGAAACACACTCCTATCAAGCGATAAAAAGAGAGAGCAGCAGATCACAAAATATACGTGCTATTTCAATATCTAAGAGCGCAATAAGCAGGTGTAGCAGAATTTTACATACAGATGCACAAGCGTAAGGAGAACCTGGTTGGGAAGGATGGATGAAGGCCATAATAGCGCGAAGTTTAGAGGGGAGAGCGTCGACGGAGGAGGGTTTAGGAGGTGGTGGCAGGCGACTGTTACCTCCGTGTGCAGCTCTGTAGTTCTTCTCTCTCCTTTTCCGACCCTTCCCTCCCATCTCTCTCTCTCTCTCTCTCTCTCTAGCCGAGCAGAGACGATGCGACGGTGACTATGCTAAACCCTGCTATTTTCCTTTCGCGCAAATTAGATACTGTTTGGCCGCGTGGGGAGCCCTATTCTTGGAGAAGAAAAACTTCTCCACAGAGGTGCCGTAAATAAGTTTTATGATGTTCGATCTCGATCGTCCAAAAGTATTTTAGACAATTCAAATTAAAAATAATCTATTAATGGTAATGGATTATTTATTATCATTAATAGATTGTTTATTATCGTTAGGAAAATGATTTTCACACTCTATTTTTTTATTATTACACTCAATTTCTTATTTTTAGTAAAGTTTTTGTGTGTATTTTTTCATTAAAAGACAAAAACATGAGTTTCATAATAAAAAAAGGGAGTGTAGAAATTATTTTTCTATCGTTAATAGATTGTTTTTAATCTGATCGTCCAAAATACTTTTGAACGGCTGAGATTGCGTGGATTCACGGCTCCGTTTCTCTCTTCTTGGAGTATTGCTTAACTCACATAATTCTTCGGTAAGGCCTCTCGTTTCCATTCTCGATCTCCCTTCTAAACTCGTGTTTTCTATTCTTTCACTCACAAAAATTAGTAGTTTGTATTTCTGAAAGATGTTTTTATGCCCTCGCATGCACACATGAATTATGTGGCCGTTTAAACCCATTTTTACATTTTTTTTTTTTTAAAGATCATGATTTAGTGTCACCTTGCAAGCGGGTCTGAGCTCATGGTCACCTAAGGTTTAAAATCAAGTGTCCGTGCATTGTTGGTCCACGAGAAAGTAAAAGTCAATCAAGTCTAGGAAAAGATTCATAGTTGAGAAATTTAATTACAATATGACAAGGATGCACTAGATCTATTTTACCCTATCATTCAGCAACAAACTCCTACATTTCAGGGCTATTGAGATCTTTCACGGACTAGTTGCATTCACGAGTAGATCCTCAGGGCATATCCAGGGAATATTCCTCACATTTCTTGAATTTTAAGCATTATAAAAGTAAAATACACTAGGATCAGGTCATGAATGCCACATGACACTCAATGGATAAAGTTTCCGTTGAAGATGGTTAATGGGATGGAAAATTCAGGGAATATACCCAAAAAAAGTAGGGTGCACTTAAGTTTTTGACCGATTCAAAGGGCCATGAGGCATCCATTAGGGTGTTGGTGCCAGAAAATGAACAGACACTCCGAGCTCCTTCTTCAAAGGGTTCTTGTGCTTAGCCAATAACCTTGTCCTTCCAATAAGGTTGCAAACCCCAAGCGTAGGGCTAGATCGTCGATAGCATAATAACCGGAAAGTCCGAGATCGTACCCATAGAGAATCGAAAATAGCTTAATCGGATTGTAGGTTTAATATGGTGGATTTCAGCGTCTAAGACGGTCACCTTTGGTTTTGCTTTGAAAGTGGAAATACTAAGGAAAAAGACTAGAAATGAGTTTAATTAACTTAAAGAGGCAAGCCTAAGGATCATCCATCCCTTGACAAAGGCCATTATCGGTTCTCGATTATAACTCAAATGAGAGTCACGATCGCGTGCTCACGCTTGGAAGATTTAGCTTTAAAGACTACGTTTATCGAAAGATGTGATTTATCAAAGGTGCACTAACTTGTTTAACTAATTAATCGAACATGTAGGAGGCCACGTGCTTTAGGCATACTGCGTGCCAAGACCGCTTGACTAAACGGCATGCCAAGGAGTTAACACCCCTAGTTTAGACCAAAAATGGCTAAGCTAATCCAATTCTGAAAATCATGCTTTTAAGGCCCAGGGTTCGAGAACCAACAACAACCTAAGTCTTTGGGAAAGATTAACCCAAGACTTAGCCAATAAACTACTCAACCATACTAGAAAGATTAAGCATAAAGCTCGAAATGACAAACATATTTAACCGATGAAAATGAAAATAAACTTGATATTAAGGAAAATCTAGTCCGTAGCTACAACAATAACAAACGGGAAATTAACATACGAACTAAACTTACTTGAGTTCTAAAGAGAATTAACTTGGAACAAAGCTTGAAGAAGACAACAATGGAACTTAAAGCAAAAGACTAACCTAAACTAACTACTTACTACTTTTACGAAAGAGAGAGAGAGAGAGAGAGAGAGAGAGAGAGAGAGAGAGAGAGGTATTTATATAAGAGACCTTCTCTCTCCGCGCAAAATATCCAAAAAGGTACCTACTAATGGAAAGTTTCCACTAATGGAAAGTTTAAAACTATCAAAAAGCTATCGGTCGACCTCCCATATCGATACAAGAACTTCTGTATCGATACCGAGCAGTTTTGGCTGCATTCCAAAGTTCCCCGTAACGATCTGGTATCGATACGCACCATTTCCGTATCGATACGCTGAAGCCTGGCAAAAATCCTTGCTTTCTATTTCATTATGGTATCGATACAACTAATTTTGTATTGATACCGAGCAGCTTTCTGGGCAGATCCAGTCCTTCGTGCCGCGTCTTGACACTCGACGGCTCTTGGCACTCTTCGGCCCTCCAGTTCTTCATTACCAAAAATCGGCAGCTACGTTCCATATGGCCTCGGCCACTCAGATACCCTCAAGGGTTGTCCTCATCATTAAAACACGCGCTTCTATTGCGAATTACCTGAAAAGCTTAACGAAATACCTTACGTGCAAAATCACTATAAAAGACAAATAATCATAAGTTAAAGCGGTATAAACCAGGACTAGTCGCACCAAATATCTACAATATTGGGTGCTCATCATCTTGCAAACAAGCCCAATGACTGGGGATGTTCCCAGTCGTAGACCCTCCGACAATCAAGTTAAAAGTGGTGATAATGGCTAAAAACCCTAAATTGAGATGGAACAAATTGCGTACCTATGCATGTCCATTGTGCTCGTATTTATAAGCTCCACGTGGATGAACATGCCACCCTCTCAATCGTGGACCCAGATCATGGGTGATTGGAGCGATTTCCTTGAAGTGGGTGAGAATTGTGCTCTCACGGGCTGGAGATAATCTAATAGTAGGAGATCGTTGGGAGTTAGAACTTCCTCCCACGATGCCACTAACTAGGAATGAACCCATTACACAATCGTGGGACCAGGCCAACCAGATGAGATCATGTGTCGAGCAGTTCATCCTTAGCCAAGCAGATCTGTTGGTCCGAGCGATGATTCTTGACATGCGTCATGCCCCTACAACTCGGAGATATGTGTTCAAAAATATACTCATCAAGGGGAGTTCGGTTTGCTATTAACATCCACAACCAATTTGAGTTCCTATAGATAAAAGGAAGTGAGTTGGAGACATGAGACACGTGTCACACTTTTAGGGCCCAAGCACTTCCAATTCTAAGGACAAATAACATCTTCTCAGAAGGTATTTAGGAAAGAACATTCTTCTTCTATTATAGGATATTTCAACAGCAAAAAGAAGGTTATTGTTGTTTGGAGTTTGTGTGAGCAGTAGTTATAGCTAAAGCAATTCGAGAATACATGGAAGTGGAAATAGGCCCTAGAAAATAGGAGTTATGTCAGCTTTTGACGGATTCAGAGTGATTCTGTGGCAACAATCAAGGGAAATGCCACCATCATCATCAGTAGTACATAGTTCAAGTTTTTATCAATAAATGGGACGAGGTAGGCAAAAGGCTCCATGCCTCAACATTCAAATTCCAATACTTTCAGCTTCTTAGCTTTTATCAGCGTTCAAGTTCCTGCAACTTAGTTTGTTTCTTTTGTTCAAGCTTCTGATTTCGACATTAGCAAGTTTTTAGTTAGCTTGTTTTTCATTCCTTGCACCATTGTTACTTTATTTCGTCAATACAAGCAGCATTTGGATTATTTTCGTACTATTAAACGCTCGATTTTAAGTCCTTCACAAGTAAAACAACCTCAAATCACTTTTACAATCTTCTCAAGAGTGGTAACGCAATTGTTTGGTTAGTAGTCAGAGATAAGGCTTACGGTGCTATCGACATTTGGACCACAACACGATCTTAGCGCACTCTCCTCGCAATCACTCATCAATCACCCCTTTTGCCCCTTTGTTAAGAGGTATTGTTCCTGTTCTCCTGTTAGAATAATAAAAATATTGTGATTGATTATAGTTGATTAGAATTGATTAGGATCAATGATTTGATTACCTTTCCATAGTATAGGATTTGATTTTGTTTCTATAGTTTAGCATTCCACTCTCATATAAATACAATACCCTATGTATATGTTATTAATCGAATTCAATAAAATATTTCTTCTCTTATATTTAACATGGTATCAAAGCTATAAGATCTAAACCCTATGGATATTCGCTCATGGCGGGCGGCCTAAGTCTCGTTGCCGTCCACCGGGCACTTAGTTACTTTGTCAATCTCCTTCACGCTTCTTCGTTTTTTTTTTCTGGCTTTTCTTGGTTTCTCTTGGTTTTCTTCCAGGTTGTTCTCTAGGCTCCCGGCTTTTGGCTATCCTGACCATTTCTCTCTCTTGGCTTCTCTTGGCTTGGCTTGGATTGGCTTGGCTTGGCTTGGTTGTTCTTGGCTTCTCTGGTTTTCTTCCTGGCTATTCTTCTGGATCCTAGCTCCCGCCTTTTGGCTCTCCTAACCGTTTCTCTCTCCTAGTTTCTCTTGGCTTGGCTTGGTTGTTCTAGGTTTCTCTATTTTTTTTTCAAACTCAAGTTGCTAGACCTTATTTAAGTTTGAGGGGGGATGTTTGAATAATGAAAATATTGTGATTGATTATAGTTGATTATAATTGATTAGGATCAAGAATTTGATTATCTTTCCAAAGTATAGGATTTGATTTTGTTTCTATAGTTTAGCATTCCACTCTTGTATAAATACAAGACCATATGTACATGTTATTAATTGAATTCAATAAAATATTTATTCTCTCATATTTCTTCAGCCCAACTAGGAAACATGAATAATAGAACCTACAAAATGCGGTAACATAATATTTCTCAATATTATGTTAACATCCCCTCTCAAACTCAAGTGGGTCTATTAACTTGAGTTTGAAAAAAAGCAACAGAAACCAGGAACATCCAAGCAAAGAGAAACCAGTTTAGCCACGCCAAGCTAAGAGAAACTGGAAGAATAGCGAGAAGAAACAACCAAGAGCTAGGAGAAGTTAGGAACCAGGAACCAACACTGCCTCAACTTTAGTAGGTCTACCAACTTGAGTTTGAAAAGAGCAGCCAGTGAGTGAACCAATTACATGTTACTACATACAAGTGCCTGACAGACCGCAACGAAGTTTAGCCCACCCGCTGAGAGAGAAAATTCCACAGGGCCTAAATCTTATAGCTCTGATACCATATTAAGAAAGGCGAAAGATCGATGTATTATTGCTTGCGTATCAAACAAACCCTAGCATGCCTTTATATAGGTTACAATGTTCTCGGTCACTAAGAAATCTAAATCAAATAGGAAACATGCGTTATAAAGAAATCAGCCCAACTAGGAAACTTGAATAATAAAACCTACAAAACATGGTAACATAATATTCCTCAATATTATGTTAACAGTTCCCTTGTTGCTTTTGGGTGGAACATTGACTTAAGGTTTTAACCAATGAAAAAGAATTGAACGAAGCTTCTCTACTGTCCCAAAATGGAATTGAAGCATGCAGTTTGCCTATTAAGGGAGCATCCAGATAATTCTATATGATTCGAGCTGTTTACACACGGTAACAAGACATGTTGAATTGAATGCTTACTGTAACAACTCAAGTTGATTGGATACCCTCAATCTTTTTAGTTAAGCTGACCAATCAATTTTAATTTTTAAACGGATATTTTATTCGACAGGTTTCAATCTCACATCATTAAGGAGGGATCTCGATAATCCCGCAATAGGCAAATTGCATGTTACAATTGTAAAATGGGATTGTGTAGAATTAAGGGAAAATGACGGCCCATGATGTATTTTGATAATTAATACCCGCCAAGGACAAGCTAAGAACATTTGTTAATGCTGAAAATGTACTTGGCAGGTATAATTATCAAAACACGTCTTTGGCCGTCATTTTCCCTAGAATTAAGCTTGAGTTCAAAGAATTCTAAAGAAGTTTTTTGGATGTGGCGGATCAAGGAAAGTGCTATGCCTATGCCCATTCATATTCTCATCGCTCATGATTGATGCACTGTAACGCCCCGACCCAAAATGTGTATGTAGTTCAGTTTAATATAAAGATAACGTTGGGACCGGCATATTAAATTATTTAGTTTTATTTTCGAAACGAAAATTGAAAGTAGTTTTCTTGCAATAAACGAGCAACAAAAAAAAAAGGGGGGTGAAATACAAATGTTTTTCCTCTAAGTACGTAGCTTCTACTATTCTCTAGGAATTAAAAGGAAAAAATAGGAAAAAACTAGAATCTGCCACATTAGCCTATAGCTTAGCCAAATCATTCTCATAACTTGACTTACACTTACTTGAGAGAATGACACCTCACACTTGTAGTGACACTTGGTGGATTAGGTGTCAAGCTTAGGAAAAATAGGAAACTCTATAAATAGGAGTCTCCTATTTTTAGTACTTGGCCGAAAATGGAATCTGCAACCAAAACCACTTGTATGGGAAAAGAAAAGAACATGCTGTGTTGATAGTATCACGTACGACACAAGGAAAGGACAATGCTACTGTTAGTATTAGGTAATTAGAAGTCCAGTACTGTTAATACCACCAAAAGAAAAGGAAGGAAATAATCAAACCGTGTATCACTTTTCTAGCATCAAGATATCACTACGTCATCCGAAGTTTAGCAAGGGTACAAGTTAAGTCTTCACTACACTCACAAAGTTCCAAGGTGAGATACTTAAACTTTAGTTACATGATTTTTCTTTATAAAAGTAGCATGATTTTATATTGAGAAAAGATTACAATTTTATTTAAGATATGCCATGGAAAAAGATATGATAAATTTTTCATGTTAAAGATTAGAAGCTCGTCAGATAAAGGTAATGACGCCGTAAAGTTTAAGCTTAGAAAATGAAAGTGGTCAGACAAAGTAGATGACCTATTGATGCATCCAAACAGTTGTCCCGAGTTTGGGGGACGCTTAAAAAGATACCATAATACAGAAGGGAGTTATACGGACGAAAAGAAGAGGGCCCTAGTAGCCGGTGACTTGATCATTTCACACAGCAAGAGGGATCGCTCCCCTACAGAAAGATTAAGCTGTTGGATAAACATCATAAGATTATTATTTCAGATTATGCTAGCAATTATGTTTTAAATTGTTTCCATGGTAAAAACATGCAACTTTAGTATTTGTATCTCACACGAGCATTCGGCTTATGAAAATTAATATTTTTCACAGATAATGAAGAATAAAGATAGAGTTGTTGCTGCCCTAGGACATGCTTGTTGTACTTTTGTGTAGATATTATAAAAAATGTTCTCTTTTTAGAATACTTGGGTTTTGTAATAAAACTTAATTACATTTTTAAGTTTTTTGAAATAAAATAATTATGTCTTTCACAAGCCATCGTCTCCAAACTTATTTATGAAGAAGAGGCCTGGATGAGCGTTTAGACTCATCGGTCGGTCACGATAACTCGACAAAGTTCCTAGAGTTGGGGTCGTGACATGCACTCTCTGAAAAATTGACGTTATGGAAAGACAAGTTGGGTTGCTTTGAAATTGGATATGGCCAAGGCATTTGACCGTATTGAGTGAGCATATTTGGAGGCGGTTCTTCACAAGTTTGGATTCGATGAACAGTGGATTCATTAGGTTATGGCCTGTGTTACTACGGTGTCCTTTGCCACAGTTATTAATGGTGAAAAGGGTGACTTCTTGTCTCCATCAAGAGGCATTCGACAAGGGTGTCCGTTGTCCCCCTATTTCTTTATTCTCTATGCGGAAGGATTTCATTACCTCATACAGGAAGCAGTAAGGGGAGGTGCTTTGGCTGGTATTAAAGTGGGTAGACATTGCCCATCCATCTCTCATCTTTTCTTCGCCGACGACTCAATTCTTTTTTGGGAAGCCACAGCTTCAGGGCTGTAACAGCCCTGATTTTTGGTCAGTAAAAATTTCGTTAAATATTTGAAATTTATATGAATTACTTATTTTCTCTTGAGTGGCTATATGATTTCTTGTTAATTTTCGTCGTAGTTAGATTTTGGTCATTTGTTAACTCTCGACTAGAAATCCTACTTGACCAATTTAGTTAGTTTCTAACCAACTACTTGGAGGAACCGAGTAACCAACTTACCTAGTTACTAGATGAACCTTTTGAACCTTTTGCCTTTACTCATTGGTCCATAATGATTAGGATAATTTTTGTCCATTGAACAATAAGCTTTTCATTATAATATTTGACTAAAAGTACATATAGTCTTTTCAAAATTTTATTTTAAGTATAAAAGTACTTGTACTTCGTTTACCCATTGGTCATTAACCGCTAGGAAATTATTTACCCATTGGGTAATAGCTCAAATCTTCCAACAAGATACAAAGTTTTATTTAAATAATCAAGTATGGATTTTCCATGTGATTTTATGCATTAAAATATTGGGGTATATCTAAACCCTAGATTTCTAAAGTACTTTATTGATTAAACTAGTACTTGTACTCTATTATAATCTAATGGGGAGAATCCTAGCCTTTTTATTTAATTGGGGTATTTGGTACCACACCTATATTTAAATATAGGGCTTTTGTCACATGCTTTAAAGGACAACTTTAATTATTTTAATATAAAAGTTTCCTTTTAACTTTTGTCCATTGGACAATAAAAGTTAGGGGAACTATTATCCATTGGATAATAGAAACCCAATTTTTTATATTAAAAAAGATTCAATGAAAGATTTAAACAAAGTACGATTTATAGATTTTTATAATTACTTTAAAGTACTTTTTCATTATTTCATTATAAAAGTTCCCTAGTAACTATTGTCCATTGGACAATAAAAGTTAAAGGATTTATTACCCAATGGGTAAAAGAGTTAGTCTTTCATCTAGTACAAAGGATTGAATAAACTAGTCTTTTCTTAAACCCCATGTGATAAAGTACATATATTTTATTATTTAAAGTATTCGTCCTTTATTATCCCTTGGTTATTAACCGTTAGGGAATTTATTATCCATTGAGTAATAGGCCCATCTTTCAACTAAGTCCATGGGTTTATGAAATTAGTCTTTTTTTTGGGATGATGTACCAATATTATATTTGTATAAAGTACCTTGGTTATAAAGACCTAAGATTTCCTAGGTACCGTAATATTATTTTATATTGGGATTTTGTACCCAATTGGATTAATTTATTGAGGAGTTGATCTTCCTAGAGTACAATATCTATTAGTTTAATCAAAACATGTGCTTAATTAGAATTCTTTAATGAGATATTTGATTTGGAAATCTAGTACCTTGTACCTTTTAGCCTATTATTTTTCTAGGAAAATCTTTACCCATTGGATAATAATTGCTAGGAAAAATTTTATCCCTTGGGTAATAACCAAGACTTTTGCTATAAATAACACCTCATTCTTGCCATTCAACTCACACCTTCTTCTCTCTCTAGAAAAACTTGTGTTCTTCCTTTGTTCTTGCTTGTTCTTGGTGTTCTTGAGTTCTTGTTATGTTCTTCAAGAAACTCATCCAAGACCGCCACTAAACCGCCACCCGACCACCATTCGATCCATAAAGTAGAGTAGTGTTAGTCAAGAAGAAGTTTCGAGAGAAACCATTCTCTTTCGAAAGCTCCCGAAGGCATACCGTAGAAAGTTACTTCGCCCAACCACCGACGTACTTTCCGTAGCCGTTACTACCGCCTAGAAGAACGGTAAGGAAATCCTTACTTACTTCCTATTTACTTACTTACTCAAGTATAACGTTGTTATTTTGAATTGATAAGAAGAACGGTAGAATACCTTTACTCACTTCCCTAAGTTTAAGTAGATTCGAAAGATAGAACTTATCGTTTGTTTAGAAGTATTTGTATTTTGATCTTTAAAAATGATTAATGCATATATGAATTGCTTGTATTACTTGTGGTGTAATTAAGCATAAGTGATTTCACTCCAAAGGCGTCCTTACATGTGGCGTTGTGCTTTGAATAAGCATAAGTGATACACTCCAAGAGCGTCCGTACATGTGGCGTTATGCTATAAGTGGTGATTGAGCGTGATAAATTATATAGAATTGGATGATCTTGTTTGAATGATTCCTGCTTACTTTTGTCCTACCGCGGAGTCTTTGCATGTAACGAGACACGAGAATCGAGAAAGTAGAAACATGACACCTAGGGTGTGGATAATGATGAGATGTGTTTTGAAACCGCAATGTGGCCGGACTTGGTAGCCCATTGTGTGTATGGAAACCCGCGATGTGGCCGGACGTGGTAGCCCATCGTGTGGATTGTGAAAATCGCAACGTGGCCGGACTTGGTAGCCCGTTGTGTGTATGAAAACTCGTAATGTGGCCAGACTTGGTAGCCCATTGCGTGGATTGTGAAAACCACAATGTGGCCGGACTTGGTAGCCCATTGTGAAGATTGCCAATGCGGCCGGACGTGGTAGCCTCATTGGTAATATGGCTTGGTTATCCGCAGAGAGGAGCCAATGCAAGTTTTGTGTGCCAATGGGAACCCGGGACGGCGGAACCATTGTGAGGATACTCGGGAACCTGGAACGGCGGAACCGAGGTTAGGTGTGTTAAACAAATGATTTTGAAAAGATGGATTGGTAGGTGAAAATGTTGACACGGTCTACGATGAGTCGCGTAGGAGAAACTCAAAAAAATTTGGACACCAACGATAGTTGATTAACGAATATGGATGTGTCGTTGTTAGCTGTGTATACATGTATCTTATGGAAATCGATGACTATATAGCCTGTTGCTTGTAAGATATGGGTTAGCGGGTATGAGATTTTTCTGCTGAGCTTTTGTAGCTCACGGTGTTGCCTTTTTGGTGACCCTGACATATTATATCGGTGGCGACGCTGGTATAATGTGTCAGACCTTGTAGATTATCAAGATGAACAGTACACCTTGGAGGCTTTTGGAGCTGAAGAGCTGGCTAGGATGGAGGAGCAGGTGGAGCTGTAGTTAGGAGCCCTAGAACCCCCTTCATTTGTGTAAATATTGAACTCTTGTGGGAGTTTTGTTGTAATAACGAGCCAGACTCCATTTGGTTTTATCAATAAAATGTTTATTTAACGTACCCAAAATTCGGGGCGTTACAAGGGCTGCCATGCAATTGAAGAAATTCTATGAAAATATGAGGATGCCTCTGGGCAAATGGTGAATCGAGATAAATCTTCCTTATTCTTCAGTCCAAACACTCTGAATGATGTTAAGGAAGATATTGCTGGCTTTTTGCATATTCGTTGTGAGAATCGAGGTGGAAATTATTTGGGGATGCCTTCTATAATTGGCAGATCCAAAACTGAAGTGTTTAAATATGTGTACGACCGGGTTACAAAAAGTTTGCAGAGCTGGAGGGATTTGGTCTTGAATCTAGCAGGGAAAGTAGTATTATTGAGGTCTGTTGCACTCACCATGTCTAACTATGTTATGCATGCTTTCTTCTTCCGAAACGTGTTTGCAAAGACATTTGCAGAGTTGTGCAAAAATTCTAGTGGGGTTCTAAGGAGGGAGAGAGCAAGATTAATTGGGTGAGTTGGAGTAAACTTTGTGATCGTAAGGCTGAAGGAGGTCTTGGCTTTTGTGACTTACATGCCTTCAATCTTGCGTTTCTTGCGAAACAGGGATGGAGATTTCTTTAGGATCCCAATTCTTTGTTCCAGTGTATTTATAAAGGCAAGTATTTTCATAATAAATCTTTTCGGAGGCTTGCTGCCCTAGTTCGTCTTCTTCGGCTTGGTGGAGTATTGTTGCAAGTAGAGCTATTCTCAAGAAGGGTTGGCGGTGGAATGTGGGAAGTGGCTCTTCTATTAATATCTGAACTAATCCTTGGCTCCCCCGCACTCTCTCATTCAAGGTTTTTAGCCCCCACCGCCATCAGATTCTCCCCATGACCAAGTTCGTCTTGTCTCACATCTCATTGATGCCAACACTCATAATTAGAATATCTCTCTCTTATTAAATCACTCTTCTCGGAGATTGATGGTGAATCAATTGTTTCAATCCCTGTTAGCTCTCAAGGGATTGGTGATCACTATGTGTGGCACTTTTCTGGTAATGGAAAGTTCTCGGTTAAATCAGCATACCACCTAGCTCATATGAGTATTGCTCCTAATCACTCTCGCGAGCAAGGTGAACCAAGTTCAGGGACTTCATTA
Organism: Rhododendron vialii; assembly: GCF_030253575.1. Taxonomy (NCBI): domain Eukaryota; kingdom Viridiplantae; phylum Streptophyta; class Magnoliopsida; order Ericales; family Ericaceae; genus Rhododendron; species Rhododendron vialii. Next base: position 22,865,344 of record NC_080557.1, on the reverse strand, counting down.
GATTCTTATTGGACATCTCTATGGTCCGTGATGATTCCGAATAAAATTAAGATGTTTGTAACATCCCTAATTTCTGGGGGAAATTTTTCTTTTTTTAAGAAGAAAAATTAATAATTGATAAATTCTTTTATTTAACTCTTGGTTTTGCTCGGTAAATTTATTTTCTTTCCATCTGTCTTTACTTAATTCATCATTATAATAACTTTAATTTTTGGTAAATAAAAATTTCGTTAATTATTGAAAAATCCTTTTTTATTTACTTGGATTGCTTTTAAAATTCCTTTTTAATTTCTAATAATCCGTCATAATTAAATTCTAGACTTATAAATTAAGCTTTTTTCATATAAAATTAACTACTTATTTCCTAAGGACAAATGGACTTATTTATACCCTTGCATATTGATTTGTGTCTAGATTTAATTCATAAATTCATTTTCTTGGCTTGGAATCCTACCTTTTTCCTAGGATAATTTGATTCCGACCAATTAGTTAGCCAAACTAATTGGATTCTAAGCCTAGTTAAACCTCCCTAACCAATTTGAACCTTCCAAACTTTTTTACAACTCTAGTTTTTCCTAGAAAGACCTCACTCATTAAAAGGCTATTTCACACATTTAGGAAACCTTTAATCATATCTTTTTTCATTGAATGGTCTCTTCAATGTAAGCCATCATCACTGCCTTTCTCTTTTCTACGAGTAACCTTGGCATGCATATATATCATCCTAAAATTTCCTAGAAAGGCTACTTTGAAGTCTTATTCATTCTTTTTGCATTGACAAGTCATTTTCAAAAGCCAAAGCCAACCCTTTAATCATTTCACTTTCCATTGACTTGTCATTTTCCCCACTCATGTCAATCAAGCCCATCATTATGCTTTCTTAGTCAAACAAATTACTTTTGATGTAGGACAAAAATGGAGAGTTTTTGTATTTTATTTTTATTGTTTTAAAATAAGATTTTGGTTGGGAATATTTTCATTTAGGTTAGAATTATTAACTTTATGTATTCGGTTTGATTTTGATTTCTACCTTTATTAGGATTCTTGGTCTACAAGAATTAGGATTTTATTTTAATTAATTAGGAAATATCTTTTATTTAATGCCGCTTGTTTTGGCATGATTTATTATTTCTTTTACTATAGGATTTCTAGGGTTAGGGTCTTATAAAAGGGTTGTAACCTATTCAATTATTCAACTTTTAAAGCTTTTGATTAATAATATTGCAGAGATTCTCTCTTTCTTTCTTGTGCGCAAGAATTGCTCGTTGCGACGAGTTATTTATCTCGTTTGGACTAGTACGCTAACTAATCTCTCGTGAATTCCGTTGCGTCAAGTGGTATTAGAGCAAGGCTTTGCTTGGTTCGATGGCACCAAACAAAGTTGAAGACACATCCATTGACGTTGGTCGTGGTGAAGGATTTAACAGGACTCGCACCAAGGGATTTGCCCATGGTCAACCTATTAAATGGCAAAGTTGATAGGAACCGCATTGAGGGATTTGCCCACAACCAACCTATTAACCAAAACGTCTCCAGAGGATATTCTAATTATCACTATGATAGTAGGAATAAATTTGAAGGCGAGCTATTCAAAAATTGTGATGATTATTAGTTGACAAAGCGACAACCAAATTTCAGGTATTACGATAGTTTACCAAAATTTAGTGGTCTTGAATTTTTTGAAGATCGTTTGGATTGGATTCTAGACATCGAAGATTCCTTCGAGTATGCAAAAATTTCGACAGAACAAATGTGGAGGTATTTGTTAGTGAAGCTTATGGGTCCAGCGCTATGATGGTGGCTAGATATGCAATTTCTACAAGATCGATTGGGCAAGCGTCGAATTTCTGCATGGTACAGAATTAAAAAATGTATGATGGAGAGATTTTTACCAAGGAATTATGAGCAATTGTTGGAGGAAAAATATAGGCCAAAACAGTATCATGTAGAACAAATTATTGTAGAAGTCGTGAGAGAGGTCAAAATTGAAGTTGAAGACCAAGACGAAATTAACATCGATGCTTGTGTGCAAGAGGGTACTGAAATTGTTTCTGATGCGGTTGCAGAGGAACAAAAGAATATTGCATTAGAGGTTTGTGCGTTTGGGCTTGATAAATCACCCACAATGGAGTTGACTGCAACACTACAAGAAAATATGGTTGTTGCTGAAATCTGATTTTCTGACAAAGGAGTGCCAATCAACTCTATAATAAATCAAAGTCTAGAGAACTAGCAACTTCAGCATAAGGTTCTAGTTGTCGATTTTCTTGGAGTGCATTAATTTGATTGGGTTTCCAACATTCATCTAGTGAATTTTGTCAAAAAGTTAAAGCATGCTGAGAAACAATCTTTGCAAATACACTTTTTCTTGAAGTTTTATTTCAAGTTAAGAAAGGAGTTAAAGTATTCTAAGTATTTGTTTCTTTGGCATGGAAGATGGCAGATTCCCAATGAGAACTCGAGATCGAGTTCTTTTGAAGAAAATGAGACTGATATAGGACAAAAATGGAGAGTTTTTGTATTTTATTTTTATTGTTTTAAAATAAGATTTTGGTTAGGAATATTTTCATTTAGGTTAGAATTATTAACTTTCCGTATTCGGTTTGCTTTTGATTTCTACTTTTATTAGGATTCTTGGTCTACAAGAATTAGGATTTTATTTTAATTAATTAGGAAATATCTTTTATTTAATGCCGCTTGTTTTGGCATGATTTATTATTTCTTTTACTGTAAGATTTCTAGGGTTAGGGTCTTATAAAAAGGGTTGTAACATATTCAATTATTCAACTTTTAAAGCTTTTGATTAATAATATTGCAAAGATTCTCTCTTTCTTTCTTGTGCGCAAGAATTGCTCGTTGCGACGAGTTGTTTATCTTATTTGGACTAGTATGCTAACTAGTCTCTCGTAAATTCCATTGCGTCAACTTTTGTAGAAAGTGCATAGTTCTTTCTCTCCATTGAAAGGGTCACTTTCAAGGAGATATTTATTCCAAACCATCATTGCCCTCAAAATCTTCTTTTTAAGTTAACTTTTATACATATGTACACACACACACACACACACAGATATATATATATATATATATATATATATATATATATATATATATATATATAGACACATAAAACAAGAGAGAGAGGGAGAGAAAGAGAGAGAGGCCGAGAGAGAGAAAGGGAGAGAAAGAGAAATGCCGAGAGAGAGATAGGTAGGTGTGTGTGTGTGTGTGTGTGTGTGTGTGTGTTTGCAAATCCTTGTGTGATGATAGCCTAGAAGCCTTCCAACTTTTATCTTACTTGACCAACTAAGCTAACCTAAGCCTTCAAGCAACATTAGCCATGATTTCCTAGCCTTCATGTTTAAAGTTAATAAGTAGCATAGCCATCATTTTTTACTTTGTGTGCAAGACTAACCAATAAGGGTAATAAGAACCTAGAAAGTAACTTAAAGGCTACCTTTGAATGCCATGATTCTTACCTTGTGTGCAAGACTTGCCAAAGTGGGTCTTAATTACCTAAGTTTTAGCCTTAAACCCTGCATGAATGCCAAAGGTTGACCTAGAAAGCCAAAGGCAAGGCTATGCCATGATAAAATGTGAGATTAGACAACACATGTAGCAAACAAATCAAGAGAGAGAGAGAGAGAGGAGCTTCATTTTTCCTATAAATAAAACCCTTGACCAAACTTCCAACTCACACCTTCAATCTTCCAACTTCTCTCTCTAGAAACCTTGTGTTTGTTCTTTGTTCTTGGTGTTCTTGAGTTCTTCAAGAAACTCAACCCAAGGCTGCCACCAAACCACCACTCGACCACCCCTCGATCCAAAAAGTTTAGTTGATAGGTGGAAACTTTGTTTCTAAGAAAAAGAAAGTCTTTCCTTTCTCTTTCGAAGCTACCGTAAGCTTACCATAAGAAGTCACTTCGTTCGATAGCCACCTTCACCTTTCGTAATCTGTAAACACCCCAATTTGGCCTAACGATTATTTCAAGTCCCACTTTGGGGACCATTCCGATAATGATATGGTTACAATGATTGCTGATTGACTTCTCGTGAACCTTAGGACTTATGGTGAGAACTTCTAGCCACTTAGAGGACCCAATCCAAAGCCAAATAGCCTTTCAGACAGAAATACAGAATCCTATGAGAATCTTTCAATCGATCGTAACATTGATCTCACGGCCTCAATATCATTTCTTCACCCATGAAGCTTGTTGCTTGAAAATCTCTCTGAGAGATTGATTAATCGGCCACCAGATCCATTCCTTGGCCGCAACATCATTTCCTCGACCGCCAGATCTATTGCTCGGCCTCCAGATCGTCTATTTTCCAGATTCTGGAACGTTCTGTCAATCATTTGATCCGATCACAAAACCCTAGCAGACTTTTTTTGATGTGTTCGGGCCACCCAGCAGATTACATTTAGAGGTCTTTGAACCCTAGAATTCCTTTTTGATTCACGCCATTTGATTGGCCGAAGTGAGTCATCAATTGCCTATATAAAGGGGCCTTTGGGTTTCGAAATTATACACAGAATACACCCTCTCTAGCCACAAAATTCTGCCAATATACTCTCTCATACTTCCTCTACAAAAGCCCTAAACTTCCGAAGGCAGCTGCAATCCGACGATTAAACCCCAAAGTACAAACCCTAAACTTAGGGTTTCGAGAAGTAAAGTCAATCAATCATCCCAAATCCAAAGCAATCAAGCAACTGAGGGATCAAGGTGGTGAGGCCGAGGGGCCTATGGTTTGATCTCTTTTACGTTTTTGTACTTTAATCATAGTATTTTGATCTTCTGTTAATCGTTTAAGTCTGGTGTGAAGAAGAACATCGGCTGGGTCTTCGATCCTTCGGCCGGTACATCGATCCAGAAGGATTCCTCAGTCGTGACATCCATTCACTGGCCGAGGGATCCATTCTCTGGTATAGTTTGTTTTCTGTTTTGATGCATGTTTTTATTACTGTTTTTGCTCACCTTATCAACTGTTAAAAGCTAAATAACCAGATTATGTGTTTAAAATTAAATAAAGCAAATACTAATCATATGTCGAAGGATTATGGGCCAGTTTCACGACTGGGCAAAGAGGAGTGCCTAACACCTTCCCATTATTGTACTTTTGGCTCTCGTACCCAAAATCTCTATCTCTTTTCCTAGTTTTTATAAACTAGGTGGCGACTCTATTTTGATGATTGTAGGGGGATGAAAACAATTGGTACTTCGAATCAACTGGATCGCAACGGCTTATTCGTGCCTCTTCACCGGAACCCTAACTCGTCGTCTGAACCCTAATCTGCAAAATAGACAGGGGGTGAGTGCACCTCTGCCTCTCGTGGCAAAGGCCCTCCGATGCCTTTGTTAGTATCACGTACTAGCAATTAAACCCTAATTATCAGTAGGAAAGCAATAATAATGCAACGTATTGCGTACCTTTCACCTCTAGGTTTTCCTCATATTTATAGATTTATGGATGCTTGCTGTCCAAGCATCCTTATTGCCATAGGATTCCTAACTCGTATAGGAAACCCAGATTATCAAGGAATCTCGTTTCCTTTATCGGTTTATGGAAAAGAGTCCTTTTAGGATTCTTTTCCTTTAAGAGCCGAACATCCCATACTTGTTGGGTATCTTTCTCAGATCCTATATTCTTGGGATCTTTATCCCTATATGGGACATGACTATTCTGGAATCTTCCAGAGTATTCCCTTTGCTCCTACTCTCGATTGGAGCTCCATCTTTGTTCGGCCGTCTCATGGCCGAGCAGACGGCTTGGACCAGTTACTTCACATGTAACTGGTCCTTGAGCCCGTACAACCTTTCTGGACCATTGACTTCTCATGTCACTGGTCCATATTGCCGAACACTTGTTTAGCATGATGACTGTCCTGTCTATATTCAAACTATGGTCCCACGTACCATTTATTCGGATATCAATTGCATTGCTTTCAACCCGTGATCACTCGTATCACGTGCTAGGTTTTTTACTACATCTGTTCGGCTGTATCATAACCGAACAGTCTGCTTGGACCAACTACTTCACATGTAACTTGGTCCAATGTAATCAGAATGTCTCTAACTGCCAAACAGTCTATTTATAGCCCTGACTTCTCATATCACTGGTCCATATCGCTGTTTACCGAACTGCCCGGCGGTAGGTCCTATCGTACTTACCGCGTGCTTCCAGACATCACGTGTTCGGCAACTAAATATATGTGCTTGGGAATACCTCCCTACAATTGCTCCCCAGCTTCATGTATTTACCACTGTTCGGGGGCAATATATGATGCTTAGAAACAGAATTCTATCTAGACCAAACTCTTTTGATCCCGTGCAGTTATAATTTCAATATCTCATTGATGCCTTTTGGCGCCTCTGTCATTATACCATCTCGAGGTAATGACTCCACGTGGCATGTTTCATATGCCTAACATTAACTTCGAACTGACGTTCTATGAAACGGCGTCAGAACGGTTTCTGCTTTCCGTTACTTTTACCTGTAACGGCGTGAGAGGAGACGTTTCGTCTCCGTCTCTTACCCTTAAACCCCTGAAAGGGCTCTCTTTGGGTTTTTACCAAAAACTTACTCGCGCTCCTTCTCTCTCTAGAAACCAGGCGAAAGCATCCCGCTATCCGCCATTGCCGCCACCTGCAAATTCAATTGCATTCCAGGGAATCGTCACATTATTCTTGTAAGATTCTCGTTCTTACTCCATTTCGTCTACTTAGGCTTCCCTCTGAGATCTCACTCTCAGATTCGTGGGTCGTTTTTCTAGGGTTTCAATTACACCCTTTTTCAGTCTTTCTTCTTTCCTGAGTATACCCATGGCTGACGATGGTGAGAATCCTTTGAGACCCAGTAAATTTAGGAAATTATGTGAAACCCCTACTGCCATGGCGGCATTTAGGAGGGAATATAACGTTCCAGAGAACGTTGGTCTCGAACTCGCCCCCCTGGGCGCAGATAGAGACGGAGGTTCCTGGGATCGAATGTGTATCCCCATTGTTGCCATCGTCGAAGGTGGAGTTCGATTTCCCCTCCACCCATTACTTCGCTAGATCCTAAACTGGTATCGTCTCACCCCCATGCAAGTATCAACAAACGTCTTTAGGCTGATAATGGGTGTAATAGCTTTGAATAGGATTTTGGGGACCCAGTTAGGAATTTGGGATATTCAGTGGTGGTACAGTATTGTACTAAACCCTGACTATAATACCTACTATTTCAAAGTTAGGAGGGCAGAAAAGCGTTTCGTGCTCAATCTGCCTGATTCTGCTCGTGACCACGAGATCGACTTCCTCTATGTGACTGGAGCATTCGAGCCTTTAGGGGAAGATGGCCAAGTGCTAGGGCTCCATTGCCCCCACATATGGGGTTATCCACGTATGCTCTTGCTTTTCATCTTTTGTAATTTCTTCATTTTACTGCTTTCTCGTAGCTTTCATTGTGCCTAATTGTGGTTTTACAACTCCAATCTTGCAGCCGAGAACGTTAACAAACGACCAAGACGAGAGCCTAGTTACGTCCGAACAGAGGACATCAACAAAATCCTCAAATATAAAGGCGAACCTGGTACCCGAACAGCTGGTCGGGGTCGAGACGCCGATATACTGCTGGGATACGATCCTTCGTACAGAGGGGTCATTGATAGAAGACTTGCCCATCCCAGTACCAGTGCTGCATCCACCTCAACTGCTCCTCAAGAACGTATTTCAAGTCTTCAAACTGGGGTTACTGTTGCTGGCCAACCTGGTGAAGTTCCCATTTCAGAAGGCGTGCCACTTCCTCGTTTGAGACTAAGAAGATCTACTCGTGGATCAGTCTCTAATCAACAACAACCCGAGCAGTTAATTGCAAATCGTGATACCAGCCAGTCTTCTTCTTCTGGTTATTCTCGATCCCCTTGTAACCCAGGTACAATGACCCGTCAACCTCTTAATCTGAGCTCTTTACTTACTGTGTCCGCACGAGGACGTGGTGCTACCAACAGGGTAGCATCAACTGGCGCCCCGCCCCCACAATCACGTCGCAACAGGGGGGGATCAGCAAGATCGTCATCTTCTCCTCGGGGAGAGGAGGGTTCCCTTGATGCTGCTAACGCACATCGGGACAAACGGCCTAGGTCTGATGACCCAACTGGTTCTGTTCCACAGGCTGATACAGAAACCCATCTCCCCGTGTCACCAACTGCTCAAGTACTCCCCCAGACATGGACTCCTCTTTTTACTAGAGGAGACCGTCTTGTTCATGTTGGGGATAGTGCTAGTTCATCTGAGACTGCTCTAGCCTTGGCTCAAGGGTTAATGCTCCCTGTTGATTTGCAATAGGAGTCCCTGTCGTCACCTGATCGGCTGGTGTCTACTGGGCTCGTTAATGGAATTAAGGTAATGTGACTCAACCTTTTCATATAAGTCTTTATGTATATTTCGTATACCACATATCATATATTGCTACACGTGTCACTTACCACTCGCTGTTTTTGCCAGTTCATTCAAAAAATGGTAACCATAGGGCAAAAGTACCAAGAAGCTGAGGCCGAACAAATCAGATTGCTAAATGACAACACTCGACTCCTTCGGACAGTTGCTCGTCTTGAAAGAGAAAGAGACAAATCCAAGGCGGATTTCAACCAAACCAAAGAAAAACTTGAAGTTGCCGAAGAGAGTCTCAACCAGGCTCTATCAGAGATCGACAATGCCAAGAAAGCTGCATATGAAGAAGGGTACCAGAAGGGTTTCGACACCACAACTGCTAACTATGTTGAACAGATTCCTTCTATCCAAGATCAGATTTGGATTGCTTGCTGGGAAACGTGTTTAACGAAAGTTCGCGTTGCTGAGGACTCTCCTCTCTGGATTGACAATGAACTACCGAGCAGCCGTGCTGCAGCTTCCCAAGAGCAAGAAGTTCCTCTGGAAGATGATGTTGAACAACAAATTGAAGATTTTACTGGAATAGAAGAAGATATTCCCTCTGGATCTCAGACTGTCCAGTCTCCTGTTCGAGATTCAAATCCTGAACCTATCAACTTGGAGGAGAATGTGACTGTAGGGGATGTCACGACTGAAGGACCTGTCAGGGCAAACTCAGATGTCCAAAACCTGGACTAAACCTTTGGTAAGTTTTTGAAAAAAGACTTTTTTTTTTTTTAAAACAGTTTGAGCTGGTCCTGCGTGACCGTAGTTTTTAAACCTTGCGTGGTACCAGTACTTTCGTTTGGTAATGCTCTGGATAATACAGGTATTCGGCCCTTCGTGGCACTACTTTTATATTTTGCTCGGCTTCCATGTTTGATGCAGCTGTTCGTATGCAATTTTCAATCTAAGTATTTCGTACCGTTTATGTATCATTTGGTTGCATAAGTATGTCGTACTTTTAGCAAATCTTTCACGCCTGTTCTGAATTTTAAGTTTCACGTACTTAATGTTTGTTTAAGTTTCTCGTACTTACCAATAAACGTTTACAAGAGTCATGTACTTGCATTCGTTGAGTTTCACGTACTCACACCATAACTTCTAAGTATCACGTACTTAGAACTACTAGTGTATTGGATTCCTCAGTATCACGTACTTATAACACCATATAAGTATCTCGTACTTTGAACGTCCATACAAGTATTTCGTACTTGTATTTGTTAAAAACACACAAGTATTTTCATACTTGCTAAGTATCACGTATTTTAAGAAAATACATACAAGTGTGTTCATACTTGCATTCAAATGTATACCCAGGTTTCACATACTTGGGATTCTATACAAGTGTCTCGTACTTGTATTCGTTAAGTGCCACGTACTTAAAAATGTATAAAAACTTTTAAGTTTCACATACTCAAAAGGTATACCCTTCTTTTAAGTTTCACATACTCAAAAGGTATACCCTGCTCCCCAATACGAATAAGGAGAACCAAACTCGTAGTTCGTATTTAAATACCACAACAGTTATTTGAAAGAAGTGATTTTATTCATAATCTGTAAAACGCAAGAGGGCGTTACTCGTACCCTTTAAAAATAATCAAAACTAGAACAAAGGAATTATATTCGTAATTCCCACACAATCACGTAGTGTAAATCCAAAACAGGATTTAATACTTCTAAACAAAGAACTTTCGTAAATTATGAACATTCCAAGGCCTTGGAATTGGATCACCATCCAAATCTGCCAATCGATAGGCTCCTATGCCTATAATCTCAGTTACTCTATATGGGCCCTCCCAGTTGGCCCCCAGCTTGCCTTCGTTTGCCACCTTGGTGTTGCCGAGCACTTTTCGTAGCACAAGGTCCCCAACACCAAATTCTCTAGGATGAACATGTTTGTTGTAGCTTTTCATCAGCTGCTCTTGGTAAGAAGCAAGATGTACCAAGGCCTTTTCTCTCTTCTCCTCGGCAAGATCAAGCTCGATTTCAAGGGCCCTGTCATTGCCTCCACTCTCAACCAAAGCTGTCCTGTTGGTCGGCAGACCCACTTCCAGAGGTATGACAGCCTCTGTTCCAAATGCCAACGAATAGGGGGTCTCTCCCGTAGACCTCCTAGGCGTTGTTCGGTGAGCCCACAAAACTAACGGTAACTCATCAGGCCATTTTCCCTTTGCTTTGTCCAACCTCTTCTTTATCCCATCTAGGATAGTTTTATTGGATGCCTCTACTTGCCCATTACTCTGAGGGTAGGCTGGGGTGGAATAAAAATTTCTTATTCCATATTGGGCACAAAAAGTCTTGAATTTCTTCTGAAATTGGGATCCATTGTCTGTAATCAATGAATAAGGAACCCCAAAACGAGTGATGATGCTTTTCCACACGAACCTTTCTATCATTGGCTCAGTGATTTTGGCCAGTGGTTCTGCCTCAATCCACTTTGTAAAATAGTCAGTTGCAACAAGCAGGAATTTTCGATTCCCAGTTGCTTTGTGCAATGGACCCACGATATCCATCCCCCATTGAGCAAAAGGCCAGGGACTTGTTAATGGCACCAGATCTTCGGCGGGTGTTCGAATCATTGGTGAGAACTTTTGACACTTCTCACAAATCTTTACATACACCTTTGCATCTTCTTGCATGTGTGGCCACCAGTAGCCTTGAGTAATTGCTCGGTGGGCAATAGATCTGCCTCCAGCATGGCTCCCACATGTTCCCTCGTGGATTTCATGAAGGAACTTCTGTACCATCTCAGGATGTACGCATAGCAAATAGGGACCCGTAAAGGACTTCCTATACAACTTACCCTCTGGGGACAGCCAAAGCCTAGCAGATTTGACTCTTATCTTGTGGGCCTCCTTTTTATCAGAAGGGAGTATCTCGTCTCGTAAGAACTCCATTATTGGGTCCATCCAACTTGGTCCTTGGTTCACGTCCAAGACCAAGTCTACACTCCTCCCAATGCTCGGCTTATTGAGGTATTCTACTGCCACCCTTCTTTTAAACTCTGTTGGTACTGCTGCAGCCAACCAAGCTAAAGAATCTGCATGAGCATTCTGTCCAGAACTTATTTGCTCAATATATACCCTCTCGAAGGTATCAAGCAAGTCTTTTGCTGCCTGCACGTAGGCTGCCATCCTTTCATTCCGAGTCTCGTACTCGCCGGACAGTTGATTCACAACGAGCTGGGAATCACAATACACCCTGACCCGTTCTGCCTTAAGAGTCCTCGCACTTCTTAATCCGGCCAAGAGTGCTTCATATTCAGCCACATTATTCGATGCACTGAATCCAAGCCGAACAGAGAGTTCAATCAAAACTCCTTGAGGAGGAAAGAGGACAACTCCAATTCCAGAACCAGTGTTACATGCTGATCCATCAATGAATAACTTCCATTCTTTGGGATCCTGTTCGGCTACGGATTGATCCTTCAAGGATGATGTTTTAGCTGCCTGTTCCTTTCTCGTAGGAGGCAAGGGAGCAACAGTGGGGGAAAACTCTGCCACAAAATCAGCCAACACCTGGCCTTTAATTGCTGTGCGTGGCCGATACTCGAGATCATACTGACTTAACTCTACGGACCACGTCGAGATCCTTCCCGAGAAATCTGCCTTTCGAAGCAGTGATTTTAATGGATACTCAGTATAAACCACAACCTTATGGCTTTGGAAATAGTGTGGCAATTTCCTGGTTGCTGTCCTAAGTGCCAGGACAAGTTTTTCTAAAGGCAGATATCTCGTCTCTGCATCCAACAATGTCTTGCTAACATAATAAATGGGGATTTGTTCGATCCCCAAATCCCTCAACAAGACTGCACTTACTGCATGCTCGGAAACAGCTAAGTACAGAATTAAAGACTCACCAGGCTGTGGAGTTGACAACAGTGGGGGCTCGGCCAGGTACTTCTTCAGGTCCTGGAAACCTTGTTCACATTCTGCTCCCCATTCAAATCCCTCCCTTTTTTTCAATAACTGAAAGAAGGGTCTGCATTTGTCGCTTGACCTGCTGATGAATCTGTTAAGTGCTGCTGCCATTCCAGTCAGCCTCTGGACTTCCTTGGTAGTTTTGGGACTCTGTAATCTTTGTAAGGCATCAATCTGATCGGGATTTGCCTCTATCCCTCTCAAAGTTACCAAATGACCCAGGAATTTCCCTGAACCAACCCCAAACGCACACTTCGAGGCGTTGAGTTTCAGTTTATACTTCCTCAGGATTTCAAACACTTCCTTCAGATCAGAAATATGCCCTCCTTTTTCTCGACTCTTTACCACCATATCATCTATGTAAACTTCCAAAGTCTTCCCGATGAGCTTCTTGAACATAATGGTTGCAAGTCTCTGGTATGTAGCCCCAGCATTCCTTAGTCCAAAGGGCATAACACTGTAACAGTATAACCCTCGTGGTGTGATGAACGAAGTCTTCTCTTGATCAGGTTCAAACATTGCAATCTGATGATATCCTCGATATGCATCGAGAAAACTCATTCGCTCATAACCAGAGGTTGCATCAACCAATTGGTCAATCCTAGGCAAAGGAAAACTGTCCTTAGGACATGCTTTGTTCAGGTCTGTGAAGTCCACACAGACACGCCACTTCCCATTCTTCTTCTTTACCACAACAGTGTTGGATAACCATTCTGGGTAATAGACTTCACGTATTGCCTTGGCCTCCAATAAACGATCGACCTCTTCGATCACAGCATTTACATGCTGTACGGCTGCCCTTCGTTTCTTCTGAATGATCGGCTTATGCAGAGGATCAATGTTTAAATGGTGACAGATCACATCTGCATCCACCTCAGGCATTTCCTCAGGTACCCATGCAAAAACATCAATATATTCTTTCAGAAATCGTATCGACTCAGCCTTTTCGTTTGCTGGTAATGATTCCCCAATCAAAAAATATCTTTCAGGATCAGTCTCGTTGATCTGAATCTTCTCCAGGCCCTCAAGCACTTTTTCAGCCGGGCTTCTTCCAACATCCTCGATGGTTGGTTGGTCTGGTACTTCTAATGTGTGAACATGGTGGACCTTCGGGGCTGTTTTAATGATGGAAATCAAGCATTGCTGTGCCACCTTCTGGTTTCCTTTAAGGACTTCAATCCCATTTGATCCTGGGAACTTCACCATCTGGTGATAAGTCGAGGAGACTGCTCTCATTTTGTGCAACCAAGTCCTCCCTATAATCGCGTTATAGGAAGATGGGACATCGACCACCAAAAAGTCCGTTCTTAACACCACTGATCCGGCCCGAACAGGTAACGTTACCTTTCCGAGGGGCCAGACTGCTCCTGCACCGAACCCAATTAGAGGTGTTGTAGACTGTTCTAAGTCTGATTGGGCCAGCCCCATCTTTTTGAATGCATCATAGCACAATACCTCTGTACAACTGCCCGAGTCCACTAGAATTCTTTCGATGTCGTATTCCCCAACTCGCAGGGTTACGACCAATGCATCATTGTGGGGTATTTGGACCTCCCCCAAATCATCATCACTGAATGCCATGCTCTCTTTGCATACATCAGTCTCTCGCCCTCTCTTGTTTCCCAACCGCATCACGTGCTGATCATGCTTGATCTGTCTCTGCAACAGCCTCACCTCACTCCTCGTATAAGGTGCAGCCAACCCATGTATCATATGGATCACGCCTTTAGGGTGTTGCTCGTAACCCAGTTCCATGGCCTTAGCTTTCTCTTTTGGGTCCTCCTGGATAAACTCCTTGAGATAGCCCCGAGAGACCAAATCATCAAGGTGCCTTTTGTATACCTCACAATCCTCGGTCATATGGCCCCAATCCTTATGGTAACTGCAGTGCTGATTCGTCGCACGTTTTGCATCTTTGTCTCCGCCTAGACTTGGGGGCCATTTAAAATATGGCTGATTCTTTATTCGATAAAGAATCCTGTATATTGGCTCCTTCCAAACCGTAGTGATAGAGAAGAAGGACTTGGGGTCAGGAGCTTGCTTGTCCTTGTATGGCTCTTTCTTAGCCTGCCCGTACTCCCTTCTATCTTTGTAAGACTTGGGTTCTGGCTTATCCACTTTATTGGCAGGTGCCTTCGGCTGTTCGGCAACCGCCCTGCCATCCTCACGGAGTATGTCATCCTCCATTCTGGCGTGTTGCTCTATCCGTTCCATTAATTTAGCCAAGGTGGCTACTGGATGTTTATTCAACGAACGGCGTAGCTCTCCCCGAACAGGCAAGCCAGTTTTGAACGTAGCAATTGCATACTCTTCACTGCAACTTTCAATCTCGTTGAAAGTTTCCCAGTACTTCTTTGCATAATCCCTGATCTGCTCGTTCTCCTCCTGCTTCATGGTGGAAAGACTCTCAAAAGTCTTTGGGGCCTTTCTGCTTGTTAAAAACCGAGCAGTGAATTCCTCCGCCAACTGCCTCCATCCTCGTATGGATCGTGGGGCCAACTTATGAAACCAGGATAAAGCCACCTTGCCAAGACTGGAGGGGAACATCTTGCACAAGATGGAATCATCCCCCTCATGCATAAACATGGCCTGTTGATAATGTTGTATGTGAGCTACGGGATCCGTATTTGTCTCGTAAAGTACGAATGCACCGTGCTTCACTCTGCTCGGCAACCTTGCTTCTTGTAGCCTCCTTGTAAAGGGGGAGGCTGCAATATTACTCAGGGCCTTGCGTGCTGCTTCTCGTGCAGTCACTGTCCCATCCTCTTGCTCCTTTGACTTGTGGGCCGAAGTCTTGACCCAATCAGCATCAGGTCTCTCGTACCTGTCTCGATGATGCTTTCTCGTGTCCTCTTCCTCGGGGGTAGAACTCCGGTCTCTGCTCTTCCTTTTTCGTGAAGAAGTCCTTCTCTCCGGTGTTCGGCTTCTACTTTTTCTTCCCCTTTTTCGTGGAGAAGCTTCATGACGCCCTATAACAGGACTTCTGTTCCTGCTTCTGCTCCTTCTTCCTCGTGAAGGAGCTTTTCTGTATTGTACCACAGCATACCTACTGCCTCTAGAATTTCTTCGAGACAGTCCAGAATCCTCCGGATGCTCCCTAATCCTTTCCAATTCTCTGATCTCATGCTCTCGTTTTTTAATCAGACGAGCATACTCCTCGACTTCTTGCCTCTTCCTATCAAGAACGTCGTCGCTATGGTGCACACTCCTGGAGTGCGCGATCGATTCATCCCTTTGATGGGATTTACTCCTTCTCGTGGATCTCGAGGCCGTCTCTCCATCTCCTCTATTTTTGGAGTTATGATGCACGGTAAGGGGGCGGTCCTTACTCGTGTTCCTCTTGTGCCCACCCTGGGGCTTTCTCGGAGCCCCAGGTGGGGATTTGTCCCTTCCCTCATCTAACACATCTTTTGGTTCATGCGGTGTTGCTGGAGTTACTTCCACCATGGTCGTATTTCAAAAGGGAATTCCTTCGTTTCCCACAGACGGCGCCAATTGTAGGGGGATGAAAACAATTGGTACTTCGAATCAACTGGATCGCAACGGCTTATTCGTGCCTCTTCACCGGAACCCTAACTCGTCGTCTGAACCCTAATCTGCAAAATAGACAGGGGGTGAGTGCACCTCTGCCTCTCGTGGCAAAGGCCCTCCGATGCCTTTGTTAGTATCACGTACTAGCAATTAAACCCTAATTATCAGTAGGAAAGCAATAATAATGCAACGTATTGCGTACCTTTCACCTCTAGGTTTTCCTCATATTTATAGATTTATGGATGCTTGCTGTCCAAGCATCCTTATTGCCATAGGATTCCTAACTCGTATAGGAAACCCAGATTATCAAGGAATCTCGTTTCCTTTATCGGTTTATGGAAAAGAGTCCTTTTAGGATTCTTTTCCTTTAAGAGCCGAACATCCCATACTTGTTGGGTATCTTTCTCAGATCCTATATTCTTGGGATCTTTATCCCTATATGGGACATGACTATTCTGGAATCTTCCAGAGTATTCCCTTTGCTCCTACTCTCGATTGGAGCTCCATCTTTGTTCGGCCGTCTCATGGCCGAGCAGACGGCTTGGACCAGTTACTTCACATGTAACTGGTCCTTGAGCCCGTACAACCTTTCTGGACCATTGACTTCTCATGTCACTGGTCCATATTGCCGAACACTTGTTTAGCATGATGACTGTCCTGTCTATATTCAAACTATGGTCCCACGTACCATTTATTCGGATATCAATTGCATTGCTTTCAACCCGTGATCACTCGTATCACGTGCTAGGTTTTTTACTACATCTGTTCGGCTGTATCATAACCGAACAGTCTACTTGGACCAACTACTTCACATGTAACTTGGTCCAATGTAATCAGAATGTCTCTAACTGCCGAACAGTCTATTTATAGCCATGACTTCTCATATCACTGGTCCATATCGCTGTTTACCGAACTGCCCGGCGGTAGGTCCTATCGTACTTACCGCGTGCTTCCAAACATCACGTGTTCGGCAACTAAATATATGTGCTTGGGAATACCTCCCTACAATGATAACCGTTATTGTGTGGCGATGTTCCTAGGCATGGGAACATCCACAATTTTGGTTTATGAAGTGGAGCCAAACAAGCATGATCAATCTATATGGCGATGCCCCATTTGGGAGGTGTTTACAGTTTTTGGCGACTTTACTAGAGAATTGAGAGCCATAAAAAAAAAGTTCAACATAGGATTAATATTTGTTTTATCTAATTCTTGTATCATATGCATCGAGCGGGCAACCTCGTTGAGTTCACCTAATATTTCGGTATGTCACGGGCTATGTTAGGGATTCCAGCAAATGCCACAGTCACTTGTACCTAGTGGTATATCAAAAAGGGAATTACCCGATCACCGCCTATGATGGGTTGGTGAGAGAACCGGTACCCTTAGACAACGGAGCGCCCTTGAGACTACCTAAACCTTACATGTGTTAGAAAGCCATAGAACCTACCAAAATAAGACAGGATCCCGTAGGTTAGGAATCTATTTGCATCTTTTCTAGAAGTTCTTCCTCACACCTTGTATATGTTGTTGTAATATCGCTTTCTGTGCAGAAGGGTTAGGGCTTAAACTAAGAGCCATAACTCTAAGTCTTTATAGTTGAGCACTGAGGCATAGCATTGCCTGCAAGGTATGTTTTTGGTAAGTTAAAAGCACCACTGCTTATTTCTTACTCCCACTTTGCTTGAAGCACCGCGAAGCATGAATTTCTAGAACAAAATTAGACACCGAAAAAAGAGTCGCCCCGTCGGCGATTGAATTGGGGTTGCTCTAGCAATCTCTGCCTTGCAAGGCTAAAGAAAAGGGGGAGTGTGAGGTAGTAGAGCTGGTAATGGATGATGGTATGCAAAGTTAAGGATATTATAGAACTAGCAATACTTATTTCTCGATGGATGATTCAAGATGACAACTTTAAGACTTTGATTCCTATTTCCAAATCGGCATAGCAACCCATCTTTTTATTCAAAATTTTGAGCATGCTTACTGGAACTAGCTAGTAAGATTTAGGAGTTTGTCAATGTGCTGGCAGGTAATCATGTGGATCTCAATTAACTCAATCATATTTTGAGAAAGAGAAAGAAAAGGAAAAACTTGTTGAATGAGTTTCTGAAAGACCAACCCTGATGTGCTTTGGTAAAAATGAGTTTTGATAAACACTTGTTGAAAGAACAACCTAAAGCTAGTAGAAAACTACGTTAGCATTGTTTGAAGTGAATGAATTTTCTCTAACCAAGTATTGAAAGAAATAAGAACTTTCGAAACTTTTCTTAGTGAAAATGGCTAGTGATGATCAAACCCTCAAACAACAAGTTTTTCCTAAAAATTATGTAAGGTGGAACATTCAAATAGCCGTTAGCACAACGGTGGACTCCGAGTTTACTCTCTGTTGTGGTCATCTGCTCATCTTTTTTAGTCTATTTTATAGCGTGGATTGGTTTGGAAGTAGGTTCTTAAGTGGCATGCAGTATTTGTAAGTAACAAGTCTTAAGAATCATCCATATCAAAAATTGTTGGCTGTCTATGGTATCCAATAAACTCATGCGTGCACACAAATTTCTATGCATGACTCATCCATAATCTGTGAAAGTAGCTATGGTGCTATGTATATCATTTTGCTTGCCTTTCTCTAACCATGCAGGGGACTAAACCAAAAGAGGAGTGCATCACCCTTATTTCTTCTCATAGCACAATGCATGATCACATGTCAACATCGAATATCATTTGGTTAAGCCATCCCATCATGCTAGATTTGCATTTTAAGGGCAATAAGTGTGTTTGATGTGTGCATTGCATAGACACTTGATTTTGGACATCTCAACATGAGCATAACTAGGTTCTTGCTTTTCCTAAATTTTGGGTTTGGCCTTAGACGTGACAGCGATGGCTAACAAGAAGATTGAAGCTCTGGTTGCTAAAGTTAATGTATTGGCTGAATCAGTGGCTGCCCTAGCCACCATTGTTCATAGTTTGCAAAGCAGTCCTCCACAAGCTCCACCTCCATCTCCCCCTACTAGATGGATGAAAAGGGCAGCTTAGAGAGAAACTTATCCCGCAAAGGACAACCAAATTGAAATGGTGGAGGATGATCTACAACAGCAACATGAGAAACAACTTCTTCTCGATACCGTCAGTCTAAACTAGAAATCTCTCAAAGAGAAAAATAGCTATAAGATGAACATGAGCAATAGTAATGTTGAAATGGTAAAATCTCATCTCAACCACAAGCAAAAGAGAAAATTTGTTTCTCTTGGAATGACCTTGGAAAAGGTGTTCTGTATCTTGGAAGCAAAAGGGGTATTGAAGCCGTTGCAGCCAAAATTTTCTAACTTTATACAAAAAAGCAGAGGGTATTGCAAGTACCACCAAGTAAATGATCACTCTATTAGAGAATGCGGGGCTTTCAAGAATGCGATCCAAGACCTCATCGATCAAGAGAAGATTGATCCAGCTGAGTTTGATCATTGGGCAACAGCAACATCCATGCCTGTCACGTCTTAGGCTAAGAGTCAATCTTTTGAGGAGTCTTATCTAGTTAGTTTTGGCTACTATGTTGATCCATATCTGTTTCTTTTTTAAAGGATCTATGTCTTGAGTTTATTTTGGGTCGTAAGTTCGCTTGTTGCACCTAGCATGAAATGTGGACCTAAAATGAAAGTCTCCTCGAACCTGAACTACGAATGGCCTGATTCTCTGTTGAGATACGTAGGCACCTTTTGGTCGGTCACAATTTTGAAAATGTTTCCTCCTGTGCTAGTTTGTTGCCATAAAATACTCATGATAACATCAAACGTTGAAAACAATCCACAAGGGTTTCAAAGTAATCTTATGGCATCTTTTGGAACACATAATAATCACTTGAATTGTCGAAAGCACAAAATGAATTTTTCAAAACTATGACCCACGTCATTTCTGCTGAGCTAAGAAGTTGAAACATTTCTGCACCCTCACAGAGATCACTTGTAAGTAAATCATGTTGTTGAAGATGAAGAGTAGAAAAGAGAGGAAAAATGAGGAGAAAAAAATATGAGCTCGCTAGATTGAAAACCCGCAAAGGCGGTCTAAGCAAAAGTTAGAGCACGAACAAAGTGAGAAATCAGCTATGTCTCCATGCATCTGCTATGTGTCTCAAAGGATTGTCCTCAATCTTAGAAAATCCACTTGGTTAAACATCGAAGCCCTAATCTCTTGGTTAGGATCCTTGCCACTTTGTCGTATCTTTCAAGATGAAGAAAGGCATTCATTTCTCTATCCCAAACATTTATCCTTTGCTAACCACGTTGAACCTCTGGATAATTTCTTTGAAAAGCCTACTAGGCAGCCATCCCCTACACTGGGGCAAACAAAAAAATACAAGGAGAGATGAAAGAAAAATCAATGAAAAAATAACACCCCTATCATACAAGGGGCACTTTGAAGAAAACATTTCTTCCAATTCATACAAATGACATTTTTAAAGAAAACAACTCTTTCACACAAAGTGAGGCAAGAGACGATAAGAGTTGTTAAAAATGTTAAAGATGGCTGCTAGCTTTTAAAACCCAAGCGTGAGTAGAAATTAGGTTTGAGCCTTTACATCCGCTTCTTTCTCAAGCCAAAACCCCAAGCCTACATTATGGTTCATAACAAAGTCCTCTCGGATTGGGGAACACGACTTAGTAGCATGGTCCTGGACACTATGGGCATCACCAATGTGAAACTTAACACGAAGGGCAAGAATCTTGGAGTTTGCATCATCTTGGCAAATCACACAACATGGAGAGTTACGTGAGACAAGGGGCACAACTATGTCCCCCTTTATGCTTCTCTTGAAAGTATCCAACCTCTTATGTGGGTCTCAATAGGCGCTTATCAATCCAACTCAAGTCAACCAAATCAAACTCGAAGCAGCAACCTCACCTAATTGACTAAGGGCATGGGTTTGCAAAATAGTTCTGTGTCCTTTGATGATTTAATGATGTGAGTTTGGAACATATAGATGAAATGATATGATTTTGAAAAGTTTTCAAAGTTGATTTTATCCTAAACATTCTTAACACAACAAATACAAGCGCAATCACTTTTTGCAAATAACATGGGTCTTTCATTTCATGAGGAGTGCAGCAATATGGTCTCTTAGCCAAACAATATTTTTAGCGGCGCCGCTAGAGTATTGCGGTCTTTCAAATCACCTAGCTAGTGTAAGCAATAAGTCATTGTCAGCCTACCTAAGGCAAGGGGAAGCATTGGATCAAATACGCGAAAGTTAAGATGTCCAGAATACACTGCAGATTTACATGCATATCAGTATCACCCTGCCTTTTGTATTGATCTATTGATCCTAGTATTTCATGTGTATATCATTATGGCTGCTTAATGGAAGTAGTTGTCTTGGTTGCATGAGTTAACTCCAAATATGAGGTGTTCTTATGCTGCTAACATGGAGATGAAAGCGCGAAGCAATGAGCTATGGAGATGTGAAGTGCGAAGCCACTTTAATGTTGCTCACATGGTGCCAATTGTAGAGTTTGCTCAGGATTAGTTACGAGGCTATCTTCCACCTTCTTTGACTTGGCTTGTCGGTCATAGACACAAAGCTTGATGTGGTTGGTCCTAATAACGTCAAGGACCGAAATCCAGGAGAATCCAGCAATCCACATTTGAATAGTTTAGAAAACATCAAAGGATAGGAAAACAAAATGCAACAGGCTTGGAGTCGACCACGGGTCGAAGTCCTTTTATGCTGACTATTAAGGGCAGGACCACCACACTTAAAGAACCCTAGTTCAAGAGCTTGAACGATTGCAATGCAACACATATGCATATTAATCTGAGTATTTAAGAAGAAACGCAAGCCCCCTGTTTGGGCCATGAATGCTTGACCCTAGCCCAACCGTGCATGATGACAACGATCTAATTGCTCCTAGCATAGAAACATGCGATGTAAATAGCAATGAATATGAGTGCAATGTTTCTCTTTCTATTCGACAGAGATCTTGGCATGCTCTTGACAATGTTGTGTGACAGGATTCCACAAAAGAGTTGAGGTGTTCTCCCAGGATATGACACTCTTTAGGCTAAGCTTTCTTCTTTTGAAGGCTAAGTGTGTTGGCGGAGAGCTAGACTTTACAGTGCATCCCTTTGTTGCCCCTGCAAAATTGTTAGTAAACTCAGTAATGAAGGCGAGGCGGATTGGCTATCGCAGGGAGCTTGCCCAATTGGGTCCACGACTCACTTTACTCCATCTACGAGGATAATGTCATCTGCAAACATCATACACAATGGAATATCCTCTTGAAATTGTCTAGTCAATTCATCCATAACTAAGGCAAAGAGGTATGGGCTCAGGGCTGACCCTTGATGTAATCATACGGTCAGGGCCGGCCCCGGGGTAAGCCCCGCAAGCCTGTCGGCTTGGGCAACCCAAAAAAGAAAAATTCCATGTAAATATAAATACGTATATATTTTTATTTGGACGCAAACACAACATGAAGGATTTTGTTGGTTTATTGGTTAGTTGGGCATACTTAAGTTCCCTCATATTTAGGTGCGCCCATGTTCAATTCCTGTGCCTAACACTGAGATTTCATTTTTTTTCGTCTTTTCCTTTAAACTCTCTCTCTCTCTCTCTCTCTCTCTCTCTCTCTCTCTCCCTCCTCTTTTCATTGGCTGCAGTGCACCCACTTTTCGCTCTCTTTTTTTTTATTTGTCAAGAAGTGAAAGGGTTATTTTGGGAGATACTTCTTCTACATCACCAATTAAGGTGTGTTCCACTAACTAAAATAATTATTTATTTTTTGAATTAAAGATGTATTATGAGAGAATGATATTCTCGTAAAACAAAAAATAAGAACCTAGCTTAACCCGGCATGGCAAACTTCTCCAAAAAAAGAAAAAACAACTACTTGCATTCGCATTCACATAGTGATGTATGCAAGTATAAAAAATATACATGCATATGTATATAATGTATACACAGAACTTAACCATTTTTTAAGTCAGGTTTGTGTTTTTTCAAATTGGCCCATAATATTTCTTTTTTCAATTTATCTCATTAAATAAAGAACAATGATCAAAATAAAAAAAAATGAAAAAATGAAAGATAAAATAAATAGAAACCCATCAATTTTTTTTTTGAATCGAATAATGCTAAATCATAAAGCACTATAACCCAAATTTTATTTTATTTTTAATTTTTTGATAAAATTCAAACTAAAAACACATTGTGACCTTGATTTTTTTGCCTTGTATTTTTTTATGACTTAATAATAAGTGGGCAACCAAGCTTGAGGTTCGGCTTGGGCAACCCAAACGTCGGGGCCGGCACTACTTACGGTGATTGAAAATTCACTTGTTTCCCCTACTGGTGATCTAGTGGTAGTGACGGCACCTTCATACATGTCTCTAATCACCTCGATATACCCTCGTAATCATATTTGGATTCATGTCATAAAGATCTGAAGGGATTTTTTTGACGTGTTGGCTGTCAGCTACCTAACACACAACCCTCCTCCTTTATCCGGACTTGAGAGCGGCTGGGAAATAAAGGTAAGACTTTCTTCAAATGGTGGGGTGGGTGACTTTTAGCATGTCTTGTTTTTTTCTCTCAAGGGATAAGAGATTACACTCGTATAATTGCAACAACTAAATTATAAATTCCAAGAAATAATTTCATAAACGAGAAGAGAAATAGACAAACAAATAAAGTTAATGTACTAGTACTTCCCAAGATGGAGAAACAACAAATAATCTTTTCCTCATTTAACTACTTTTAGTGGTGTCTCCTAGTTCTCCCCATGTGGGAGGTCAGGGTTCGAGTCCTGTCGTGACTCGTGAGCATTTGAGATTCAGAGCTATGGATAGCCTACGATACCTCTTGTGAACTAACTTACTAACACCTCGCTAACCCCAGCTGATTTATTCATTATTGGCCACAAAAAAAAAAAACTACCATTGTCAGAGACGGATCCAAGAAGGGATCGGAGTCCGTGGCCCTGGGTTTTCTATATTTTCACAGTAACTCCTAATTTGTTTACTTCTTTTCAATTATCTACTTAAAAATTACATTTTTAATTTACTATTGACCCTAAATGTGTCTAAGTTTCCGAATAATCGTCAAAAATTATGCTTTCATCGCATTTTGCATGGCTGGATTGCCCATCCTCATATGTAGAATTAATATGTTAATCTTCATGCTCGTGTTTGGAAATAGTTGGCAAAAAGTGCACTCAAATTTTTTTTTTTTTTTGTGTGTGTAGTAAAGTACATTTAGCGTTATTTGGTTGTGCTCTACCCATGGGAATATTTTTGAAGATTATACTAATTGAAAAGTGCCTCATTTGCGTCAATTTTCTAGATCTACCACTATCCGTAGGTTTTTTTTTTTTTTGACTAACTGTTCTAGATGTTCGGGTCAACTTGCTCACATCTCGACTAATTCCTGAACCTGAAAGTTAATGACCGGAAAAACTCTCCAGTAGTCCGAATGTTTGGAAATTAACTAGCCTTAATTAGTTAGTTCAGAGATGCCTTTAGAAATTAATACTGTGATTTTGGCTTTGGGGTGGTTTGATGAGTGCATGCCTCAAGTTTGACCAAGTGTCTCATTCTAAGCATGCATTAGGTTGTGAACAATTAACTAGGTATTTTTTTATTACAACAATTAAGTAGGTAACAAATTACAAAGGTTAAGCACCTATGCCATGCTCAACCTGATCAGGACGTATGTGAGCGAAAAATGACCAAAGCAATTCAAGAGTCAAAGGAAAGGAAGCGATTTGGTTCTGTTTTTTGTAGACTTGGTGACGATAAAGAAATAGATTGACCAACAGAATAATATGTGGCCTTTTCATTTTTTTTTTTCCTCACCCTGCAAGGAGGCTTTCCGAATGCTAGCTCTCTGTTTTCTTTATACGTATAACTCAAATGTGTCTAGGCCAAATTACGCGCACTAAGTAATTTGTAGAAGATCAATCACACCATTAATTCACGAGGGAGAACCCATTTAAAGCTTCTGTGGGAGCTCAATTTAGACCATCTACTAGCAAGTGTTCATTAAACTGAGTTGAGTCGAAGCCCGCATTAAATGACCCTACAAGAATATAGCTTGAAAGTTTCAAACTTTCGAAACTAAAACCAAAATGCTAGCAAACCTCTAAGTTTTGACCAAGGGAACCAACCCATTTTTCCAACGCCCTCCTGCACTAGGATTTCTGAAGCAGTTTATCGACGAGACTATTGAATGGAACATATTAACACAATTAGCTAGTGGCAGGAAATTTCATATAGAGAGGTCACTTTTCTTGAGCATAATTTTGAAAAAATTTCTTGCGGTCCAATATAAAGAGAAGATAAAATGTTTAAACATTCTTCGTTAAGCACAAAACTTTGAAATTAAAATATACTAAAAGATTTCAAACATAAGCACACAAAATTATAGATTCCTCTTTATGAGTTTTAACCCTGATGGGATTGCCTCTTATAAAAGTTTTGCATGATCAATATATTCAATGGTGAGAGAAAGGACGAATGGCCAAAGTATGACTACGCAAGAAAAGTACTTCGAGTACTGGTTGATTAATCGCTAGAGATGGGTTAGACCCTAGAGATTTACGCAAAAACTAAGCAATCAAAAGTCTTAATACTACATTATCCATCTTCAAACACATGACAATTTGTCACACAAGCCCTCGCTTTCACTTGACTAAATCTTCACTTGGTTTAAACTATATATAAATATAAGAGTGAGAGAGAGGAATTACAGCGAGTCAAAGGAAGGGGGGAGAGGAAATCGCCTGGTGTCCGAAATTTGGCAACCGGAGTGGGTGATCGTTCCTTTCGATTTCTGTGGAGGAGACGGTTCTGTTTGGTTTAACTTTTGAGGGATGTTTTTTAGGTAATGAGTGAAGAGAAATAAATAGAGAAATGAGAGCAATAATTGAAAAAAAAACTTATCGTGAATCGATAGAGATAGGGGTTGGTTCTATAGCCCAAAGCGCACACAATCCTCTCAAAGAGTGTAAAACCCTTGTGGTGGACTGAATGGCATGATTGTAATAAATGGTATTATTCTAAATACCAACGAAATAATTCTAAAATTTTAGGGAGTCACGTGACCCTCTCGTGCCAATACTATAGACGGCTCTGAACAAAACCGTAGCATATTAATATTACCAAAACAATTGAAATAATTGAATGGAACATATTACTCGTACAGGAAATCATTATCTAGTACAGTTGTTAACTACAGTACTTGTGATGTTGTAAAGCTCCAGTGTTTGCAATGCCATGTTTGATAAAAAAATAAAATAAAGTGTACTAACAAAAGATGTTGAAAAAGAGTACTACTCCTAATTAACAAAAGCTCCAGCTTGGAATGTCAAGGTTGGCGAGAAGAAGTAGACGTGTTGAGATCTGGTATATTAACATTTCATTGATATGATATTTTACATTTTTAAAATTCTCCACGAATTTTTAAAAATAATTCAATGATTGAATTAGATCCGAAAAAATCCCAAAAAATATATCTCCAAAGGCTGTGTTTTCTAATGAAATTTGGGATATTCTTATCACTTATCTGCACAAACCTCAAAGGTTTTTTCACATTTCATTAATTTTTTTTCAAGTGTAAAATTATCCACAATATTTAATCAAGAGAATTGTCCAATGGTGAGCATTTCTTTAGTGAAAGTCATTATATGAAAAGAAGCCTTAAAAATAACCTTCAATGGTCGAATAATGACTTCGTCATTTCTCAAGCTAAATTTGGCACAAGAGATTGAGAAATAGCATTGGCTTGAGAAAAACAGCTCCGAAATCGACACCCAAGTTATCCAAAAAATAATAATAATAACATTAGAGATGCTTAAGCAGTGATGCAAAAGAGTAATACAAATTGGATAACTCGTAATATTTCTCAAATAAATAAAAGAGGTGAAGGAGAGCTATAAAATACTGCAAGAAAAATACTGTAATAAACATTGGCTTTGTCGTAACAAAACCATTTTTATTCATCTCATGGGTCTAATACTCCTGTCAACATTAGAGATCTATAGAATACTGCAGGAAATTTTTTTGTTTTGCTTCGTCTAGTGTAACGCGGAATGTTGAGCAATTCGTGAGAAGGCCTATAGCTAGCGCTGGATAGAAACATAATTAAGATTCGAGTGAGAATTGACTCTCTCGCGACCGCACAGCTGAGCGATCATGGATGATATATAGACTCGGTAACCATAAACTTTGCAAGTCAATGCTCCGGATGAATGGGAATGAAGTGAAAACACATTTTTCGGGAAGCTAAATATTTGTGCCACTGTAATTACCTTGTCTGATTTGCCAGCAAGATAGCCTAGTTTTTTTCAATTCTATTCCTAACTTGCCTTGGGAAGGCTTTGTATGTATGATATGAGGAGAGGGGAAGAAATTCCCTAGAACGTAACTCGTTTTAGCCATGTGACTTCCAGCGGAAACCAATTCGAAGAAATCCAGCCTAGTATTTATTAATTTGTATGTAACCAGTTGAAGAACTCGCTGCAGATCGAAGTCAAACCCAACCCCACCCCGCCTCGTATTTCAGATCAAAAGCTAGCCGTGGCAATAATGGCGGCCACCATGGCTTATCTAACGCTCATTGCTCTTTCTATCGCCGCCGCTGCCGCCACCCCTGCAGCTGCCACTACATACACCAACTACACCGTTGGTGGCGCCGCCGGCTGGTTGTTCAATGAATCCACCACCACCTGCTCCGCTAATTACTCTTCTTGGGCCGCCAATCAAACCTTCGATCTTGGAGACTACTTAAGTAAGTGCTATAAGTATATGCATCATTATCCCCTGAATTAATTTGGATACTCCCCCTCCATTAATTGTTTGTTCCTTTACCGGAGATCTCTGTACGTACGTTGTTCGTTAACCGATTCTTTTTTGTGATTCTCCAACGCTGCTACAGGTACAGCAGCCGCTGTACAGCAGCCCCGCACAGACCGCTTTTGTGCCCGTCTCGAATTCCACAAAGATGATCGGAGTCATTCATTTTGTTCAAAATATTTCTTTTAGGGTCCTTGTGAAAAATCACCTCAATCTGATATCGGGAAGGGTGTTTACGAATCATCCAACTTTGCTTCAAAATTTAGCCTGAAGCAAAGTTGTATAATTCGTAAACACCCTTCCCTATATCAGATTGAGGTGATTTTTTACAAGGATCCAAAACGAAATATTTTAAACAAAATGAACGACTCCGATCATCTTTGCGGGATCCGAAACGGGCGCAAAAGCGGTCTGTGCGCCCCTGCTGTACAGCAGCTACTGTATCAATAGCATTTCTGTATAAAATTACTAGCGACGTTCTAAGCACACACAATCTGCAATCTTCAGGAGTAAATTAATTAATTTCCTCAAGCTTAAAATGAAACCGAGAGAAGAAAAAGAAAAGCGAACAAAACAATTGAAAACTCTAAATGATAAATACAAATTTCACCCAAAATCCAATTGTAAGTGTTTATATATATATATATATATATATATATATATATATATATATATACACACACACACATACTTGCAAAGAAGGTTTCATTCACGACCAGGGGAGGAGGAGGATTTACCATGTAAGTATATACGTAACCGCGCTCTTGAGTCTTGATCGTGCGAGTGGTACATATGAAGACAAATGCCAGAGTGAAATACATATATATAATATATTATCGGCAACAATTCTATCAATTTACAGCCATTTGTGACATGTGAGCAGTTATATTTTTTTGGGTAGTTTTGAGAATCCAAAACGTGAGTCAGCCTCTAAAGGGAGTCCAAATCAAGTGGTGCTCTTCTTTTATAAAAAGATTTCAATCAGGCACTTAATGATATCCAATTAAGCTGATTTTTTGCATAATTGTTCTACTCAACGAGATCTACAAAGTGAACATTTCCGATCATCGGAGCGAGATCGGGGTGAGCCCGCAAACGGGTCACAGCAGCACGCTGCTGCCCCCAGCAGCCCCCGCCTATATTTCGTGAGACCTCCAATATGCCAATTTTGCCCCAGCCATTTGGGTTTGATAGGCACGTGAGTCGGTTTTGGTTCGAAATTTTGTTTTCTGTTATTGATTGGATCGATGACACAGGTAACGGACTGAAAGTTAAGGGGATGAAATCATTAAATTGGTAGTTTAGGGACGAAATAAAAAAAAATAAGGATATATGTAGCTGACCTCAATTAATTGGGACTTAAGGCTCTATTTGGTTTGGTTTAGGGACAAATTAAACAAAATTTGCATAATTTAGGAGATAAAAGCAAAAAAAAAACTCTTTTTGGTATGAATATTCATTTCCACGAGTTATGCAAAATAAACTATATTCCGATCATTTTTTTGGGTCTGGAATGGAACCAGATTTTTTTAGAACTAGACAGTTTAAAAACTGAACCATAACTCAGTCGCAGAATTTCTTCCCTTTTCTCCCTCAAACACAATTTCTCTCTCCCTCTCTCTGATGTGCAGTATTCTACACGAACTCGAACGTGACGGTGATCCAAACCTACAACTTAACAACCTACCAAAGTTGCAGCACCGATAACGCACTCGACACCGACACCTTCCAGTACGGAGGCGGCGATGAGAATTTCGGGGTGGCAGAGACGATAAGCGTGCCACTTACTATTGAAGGGCCAAACTACTTCTTCTCTGACGCCGACGATGGCGTCCAGTGCAAGCAAGGGATGGCGTTCGAGATAGTCGTTAACTACGGCCTCGGCCTCCCTCCAAGCCTTAACCAGCCGCCGCCGCCACCCTACACGGCCCCTCCGACACCACCGTCATCGGATGACAGTTCGCCAACTATAGCGGTGCAGCCGATTGGTGGCGGGTTTAGGGCTTGTGCTAACTTGCATTGGGTGGTTATCATTGCATTGTTGGGCGGTGGTTTTATTCTTGTGTGATGTGATTTGGGACAGGTTGATTGGGGATATCTATCTATACTGTATACTCCTACTAAGCAAATGTAGTTTTCAAAAATAAAATCAAGCTTTCTCTCCTTAATTCTCTCTCATATGTGGCATTCTCCTAATAAAATTTATTTTCTCTCTTTTCCCTACAGTTTTGAAATGTCAAAAGTTAAATATAAAATTTACAAACAAGCTTCCAAACTTTTATTTCATGCTCAAAAATTCTCTAATTAAATTTTTTACATGTAATGTTAAATCATAAATAAATTATGAGAGGTAAATAACAATAAAAAAACATTACCCACAACTAAAAATAACAAGATTTTTTCTTGCTCTCATGCATAGTACGGTTAGGATGCTTGTTTTTCGTAAATATGGGAAAGGATTGTTTGGTTGCAAGGAGAGGATTAACCTTTTTATAGAAACCAATGTGATTTGTTTGGTTACAATCTGCACGATGCATGAGAAGACATTTACGTCGATTTTTTGGAAAATATTTAATTTTCTTGATTTCTTCTTGTTCTTTTTATGAATTTTAATAACATAGCTTGAGGTATTAAAAAAAAAAACATTAGAGATGCTTAAGCGGTTATACAAAAGAGCAATAAAAATTTGTAACAAAAAAAATAGGAATAACAAAGTGGATGATTAATAATGAATTTGTCGAATAAGGCTGGATTTTTTTTATTGTCTAAACAAGTTAAACTCACAAAATATACAAATTTCGAGATAGGTCAAAGCTCACAAAACACAAAATAGCAATAACAAAGTGGATGAAACAGGATTTTTCTTATTGTCTAAACGGCCTGAACCTCACACAACATATGGATTTCGAGATAGGTCAAAGCTCACAAAAACACAAATGGTGAGACAGGTTGTTTTTCTCACATATATCAGCTAAAAATTCATTTAGCGGAAATAACTTGTAATAACCCGAATTCTTTTAATATATATATATATATATATATATATATATATATATATATATATATATATATTTAAGAGAATTATTTGATTAATAAGTTAAATAGTTATTTAAATGTTTCACCTCATTATTAGTTTAAATTACATAAATAGCAATATATATACATATTGTACACATCTTTTGTACCCTAGCTAGTATTTGCATCCCATGGTAGAACCTCCTCAGGGAATATAAGGTTTTCATGAGGCTGATCTTGAGCCACTATCCATGCACGAATACCCTCGTTTAAAAGAATATTTTTGATGTAGAAAGTCTCAAATTCAAGATCTTTCGTTGCGCGAATTTCCTGAGAAACAAAGTCATAGGCATGTAGGTTTAGGGCTAGACCTTGCAATAAAGAAAATAATTTGCCGTCTTATTTTGTTTGAAAAAAGGGATCCACGATATATATTTGTCTACAAATTTGGTTTATCTAAAAGAGTAGTTGATGTACTTTTTGATGAAGAAAGACTTATTTTTCTTAATAGATTAATAATAATGGTAATCTACACTCGCAAGTTTAGGCTGCTCCCATTTTGCTCACCGCTACTACGGGAATCGCTTTTGCTTTCTTTTCCTCCGGCTACTAAGATATTTTAGTTCGTCAGAGTGTCTCTTGTCTGCCAATGGATTTAGTAGCAGCTCGAAAGGTTGACTTATTCGGGAATTTCTGGATCCATGCTTATTTTCAACTCCCCGAAGTATTTCGTCGCTTACTACGCCATTTCTCATCTCTGGGTGCTTAGGTATCGACCGTAAGCCTTTCCTCGTTTGAACCTCGCCTTTCATTTTAAGGCTATGTCATCCTAAGGTGCAGCTAAATGGAAGGATTTTATCAACGTCCATGAATGATAAATCATAGATTGGACCGCCGAATCAAAAAAAATCGGTGCTATCATATAATTTTGTACTGACTAAGTTCACGAGTTAGAAATAAGCGGACTAACACCACGTGGTACCCGCTTGGCACTGAAAATTTTTCCTCGTGGTCCCCATTAAATTAAAGACTAACGGAGAGAAGACTTCGGTTCATGTTTTATCTCTCCTAGTTCTAATAACATTACTTCTCTTTTTGGGTTCGTTGAGCCTTGGACGATCTACCAGTAGAAGCTCTGTTTCATTTTGAAGTATCGTACCTTTTCTTTTCTTTTTTTCAAGTATCGTACTTTGTTTAAAGAAATGTAATCTTAAATGAACATTTTATAATTTGTAAAACTTAATTATGTCATTCAAGTATTAAGATTTCCGCGGCTAAATTCTGCATTGAAAGTTATTTAATTAAATTTTATTTTAAAATTATTAAATCATTTAAAAAAGATTTAACTAGCTTTTTCCTTAAAAACCGGAGTGTTACATAATTTTGTAAGATAAATAATACCAATACCATACCGATATACTTAACGGAAATTAGATCAAACTAACCTCTAGCCATTGTTGTTCAAGTTGAACACCAAATACACATGTATTAGATTTAGGTGTCTTCTAACCTATGCATGACTTGAGTGCCTTGAGTGATGGATGTCAAAGGCTTAAATAGATGCTAGGTTAGGGACCCTTTATCTTCTTTAGAAAACCTTAGAAAACCTTATAGTTTCCCTCCATCATGGAAACACACTTATGGAGATAGTGGAAAGCCAAAAGCTTTTGAAACCACCACTACATATAATGTAAGTGGACAACAAACTATAATCACACATGTGACTAGGTGGGCCCTAAAATATTTCTTACATTCTCCCACTGGCCCACGAGACACATGTATATTACGTTAGTGATAAATACTTTAATATGGCCATGTAACTGAAATTGCCCATAACCTTGAATTTAGAAAACCTCCTGCTCCATTGAAAAATATCAAACATGAATCATAGCGGTGTTGCCGTAACTAATAGGCATTCCCTTCCATGTATTACAATGTGTGACACTTTCCAACAAGTACCGGACAATACCGAATAAGATAAACTTGATAAATAACTAACTAGTAGTCATTTAGGGTCCTCTTTATTTATCCCAACGGATAAACTTTATACGTACTTCTTACCTTTTGTGCACATGTACGTCTCCGTTCTCTAAGAACACTCATAGTGTGACAAATCCCAATTGAGCAACAAATGAGAGAAAACGTTATAAAATGAGCTAACATGTCATATATCCACTACATGACATAAACTATTTTGCCGGCAAGAATTAGCTCAATACTTTATGCTCAGTGGTCACGAAAAGCATTTTTTTGAACAGTCTCTCTCCTTACGAGTTACTTTGCATCGATAGTCTTTGTTCGGCCTTTATCTTTATCTTAGAGAAGAAACTATAGCCGAAAAAACTTAGTAATGGTCTCAACATAATATCGACAACCTGAGACCCTTTATTACATGCTATCTAGTTTCATGCAAAGCTCCCACTAATTTCTACATTCATAGAAAATAGCAACTTAAGACATGATTGTGATGCATCTAAATCAACTTAAAAATTCTCGGTTCTTTATAAGTACCTTATAACCTTTATTTGTAGCCTTCTAGTACTTCATATCATGCTCACTTGGAAATTGATCTAGTAAACACTTGACCAATATCCATATAGCCTAGAAAAATGTATATACTCTCACTAACCTTACGGAGTATTCTTTTTTTTTTTTTTAATATAAGAAAGAGACTTTTTTTTTTTTCTTGGGCAAAACTCTTTTCCCGATGCTATCCAAGCCAAAACTATATTGGATCTTCAAATAGTCCTTAAATCACTAGTATAGAGAAAGAACTCCAAATGGATATATTACTTTGAACATTAATCCTATGGGGTTAAATCTCTCCCACTATTAATGTTCAACGTTTATTTTGCGCACTTGATCATGTGATTATAGACGCTTCATTCACATAATGCAAAATCATGACCCCTGCATCGAAGAAAAGTGAATTTCTAGATAGTCAATATAATTTCCGCAACTTTATAGCAGAATGCGAGAAGCAACTTTATAAGCAATACAAATGGCTACAACAATCAAGTAATAATGATTTTCAATTTATATGTAAATTCTAACCTTCCTGTGGATAGAGGTGCATCACGCATGAATTTACATCACTTTATGAATAAGATAAATGATCAAAATAATGAGAACGAATTCTCCGTACCTGTGGGCATAGGAAAAGTTTATTCTCGACTTTCAAATGATTATCTTACTCAACGTAAATCACAAAAATAACAACCTCCTCGCATGGGTTTTTATTTTCATGAATTAACTTCAACTTTTATGCTAATCTTTAACTCAAACAAAGTAAATTCAAACCTCCCTGTGGGCAAAGGCTGCAACACGCACTGAATCTACTTCACTGCAACAAGAAGACTAGCAAATTTCAAACATCAACATAAAACGCACAATAATGAGAGAATTTTCTGTTTTCATGTTGAATTTTTCACTTTGTCCCAAACAAACTAATAAAATTAATTATTCTCCTATGGGTAAAAATAATTAATCTTATTAATTCAAACTTAATGGTAGATGCCATATAACACAAACGCATATAGCCCAATGGCTATCCACATGACAATTCTTAATATGAACACCATAATATTTCAAGATGCTGTGGCTAATCTCGAAATGTTACGATGTCCAAGTCATCCTAAAAGGTATGAACCAAACTTTAATGGGACAAACCCCAATGACATCCACTCCTGAGTCCCGATACCGTGAGTCGATTTCATGATCAAAGTTCGAACACAAATCGCAATCATGCATAGTAAGCAAGATGGGCTTAAATGAAATCAAACTTTAGTGTACATAATCTGAATATGCAGAAAACATCAAGGCATATTGGTAGAAAAAGTGCCCAAATAATTCTGACCATAAGCAGAATCAACCAATACGTCCACGTAGAACCAAATAGGTTTGTACATGCTAAACTTGAATTTATCTTGATGCCTAGATCCCATAGTTGCGGTGTCTCGAAATATCACGCAATAGAAAATTGCTCTTTCTTATTGTTAATAGTCAAGCAAAACTAGGCTCTTAATTCCAAGCCCAATAAAGGAATACCAGTGATTTCAATCCAAACTATCCTTCACAATCAACAAATAGCAGCAAATTCATGAAATACATGTTGTGTGAGACCAAATTCTTCTATCACCAAGTAATTGTGAAAGATCTTGGAATGAAGTACTATATAAAAGTCAGAAAATTTGATCCACTGGATACATGAAATATAAAAAGCTTTATGACCACATTACTGCAAACTAGCATGTGAAGGAACAGGAATGATCATAACCACAAACCACCGACCGTATGCAATCATATTTTGTTTCACCATATCTGACCAAAGAGTGTAGAGCAAAACAGAAATCACTTTTCAAGTATTTAATTATGACTGTAGTCTGATCATGTCCTACCGCAAACGGGATAAATCAAACATGTGTACATCTGCAGGAACTTTAAGATCCGTATACTAAACAACATGGATTAGAGGTTGCTCTGATACCACATGTAAGATAAATAATACCAATACCATACCGGTATACTCAGCGGAAATTAGATCAAACTAACCTCTAGCCATTGTTGTTCAAGTTGAACACCGAATACACACGTATTAGATTTAGGTGTCTTCTAACCTATGCATGACTTGAGTGCCTTGAGTGATGGATGTCAAAGGCTTAAATATATGTTAGGTTAGGGACCATTTATCTTCTTTAGAAAACCTTATAGTTTCCCTCCATCATGGAAACACACTTATGGAGATAGTGGAAAGCCAAAAGCTTTTGAAACCACCACTACATATAATGTAAGTGGACAACAAACTACAGAAAGTCTATGTACACTACGTATTTCCACTACCTCCCCAAAATGACGTCGTTTTGGGAGGTACCCTTTAAAAAAAAAAACGAAAATCCAAAATCAAAATCAAAGAAACGCGCGCTCCCCAGGTCCCCAAATTAGTCATCGACCTACAGAACGAGAGAAGAAGAAGAAGAATAAAAGGAGGAGGAGGAGGAAGAAGGGGACACCACAGCCAATCCAACCCACCGCCGACCACCACGGGACGCTCCCTATCCACCTCTAGCGACCACCACTACCGGTAAGGAAAGGACCAGACTAATTTGAAATCTCGGGTTTTCACGACCACCACCACCATGGTCTCTCTCTCTCTCTCTCTCTCTCTCTCTCTCGCTGCTCGCTTTCTATCTCTGTCACGCTATATTGGAGAAAACAGATTAATTAAATGATATGCCCAGGCCTCCAAAACAGATTAATTAACGTACAGTCAGTTTTTCTTTTGATGTTTGCTCCTTGGAATAAGAGAAATAAGCGGATTGTTCTTAAACAAAAAATGGTGAAAATTATAGGATAGTCTTATTACTAATTTTTCGAATCGGATTATCTAGGCCTTATTTGTTCTCCATTTGGGTCTTCTTTGTAACTAAGTTGCATAGAACTTTTCTAGTTTTCAGCATTTAGCTTTATTTTGGGGCTGACAATGTGGCATGAAAATAATTAATCTTAATTAAATTTGCCATATAAAACTTAATCAACCCATAGTGTATATAGGAGTCCTATATACAAGCTTTGTATCTGTTTTGCTAATTATGTGGTGCTTATTGACTTCTTTTGGAGGGTTTTTTGAGATGCATACATTTGTAAAGGAACTATTTTTTTTGTAGTTATCGAGTGTTCGAGTTAGTTTATGCGCTCAGCGACTAATTATTTGTTTCCTTTGTTTCTGAACTACTAGATGATGTTGTCGGAGTCTGTTCCGTTGACTTTGCCTCCAAACAAAGAGTGTGGAGAACAAGAAAA
Organism: Rhododendron vialii; assembly: GCF_030253575.1. NCBI lineage: Eukaryota > Viridiplantae > Streptophyta > Magnoliopsida > Ericales > Ericaceae > Rhododendron > Rhododendron vialii. Next base: position 22,828,827 of record NC_080557.1, on the reverse strand, counting down.
GGTGTGGAGTGGAGACAGTGAACATGAAGAAGAGGTATGGTGTGGTCCTTCAAGCAAAGATTGTGATGAGATAGAAACTATTGAGGAAACAGAAAATTGTGAACATAAAGCTGAAGAACCGAAGGTGGGAATGACATTCGACACATCGGAGGACGCTTATTTGTATTACTTAAAATATGCAAAAGAAAATGGGTTTGCTATTGCGAAAAGATCATCGAGAAAGGGAAGAGATGGAAATGTGAGGCATGTATGGTTTGAATGTTGTCGTGCTGGAAAAGCAAGGGTGAGAACAAGCAACCCGGTCAAACCACGGCCACAAACAAAAATTGAGTGTCCAGCTCACAATAATGTTGTGATACACCCGGATGGAAAGTGGAGGTTAAGCCATGTTGTTTTGGAGCACAATCACGAACAGAGCCCGGCAAAGGCAAGGTATTTCAAGTGCAACAGGGTACTAGATGAACATGTAAAAAGAAAACTTGAATTAAATGATCAAGCCGGGATCAGAGTGTACAAGACTTATGATTCACTTCAGATTGAGGCTGGAGGTCCTGATAAGCTTCCATTTCTTAAGAATGATTGCCGAAATCATTTGGATAAAGTTCGACGTTTATGACTGGTGGAAGGAGATGCTGAAGCGATGCATCGTTATTTCATGAGAATGAAGGCCGACAATTCTGACTTCTTTTTTGCAATGGATTTGAATGAAAAGGGTCAACTAAGAAATGTATTTTGGGCTGATGCAAGGAGTATGGCAGCTTGTAAAGAGTTTGGTAATGTTGTGACCTTTGACACAACGTACTTGGTAAACAAGTATAACATGCCTTTTGCTCCATTTGTAGGTGTAAACCATCATGGTCAGTTGATTTTATTGGGATGCGGGCTCATTTCTCATGAAGACACAGAGTCATTTTCGTGGTTATTTGAGACTTGGAAGACATGCATATGGGGTTGTGCTCCGAAAGCAATGATTACGGACCAGTGTATGGGCATGAAGAATGCTGTAGAAAATGTATTCCCTGACACCCGACATCGGTGGTGCATATGACATATAATGAAAAAGTTGCCCGAAAAGTTGAATGGGTACAACGACTATGAGAAAATTAGTTCGTGTATGCGTAAGGCAGTATGGAATACATTGACGGTAGAACAATTTGAGAATGCTTGGAATAGGTTCATCACAAAGTATGAGCTTCAAACTAACACATGGTTAGAGGGGTTGTATCTGGAGAGGAAACGGTGGATTCTTGCCTATGTGAATGATTGTTTTTGGGTGGGAATGTCATCCACTCAAAGAAGCGAGAGTATGAATTCATATTTTGATGGTTACATAAATTCAAAGACGACCTTGAAACAATTTGTAGAGCAATATGAAAATGCAGTGGCGAACAAGGTAGAGAGTGAAAACCAAGAAGATGAGAAAAGTTGGCGAACTTACATCCCATTAATAACTCAAAGTGACTTGGAAAAACAATTTCAAAGTGTTTACACAAATGACAAAGTTAGAGAGTTTCATGAAGAATTTTTTGGAAGACTTGAGTGTTCTTGTAGTAAAATAAAAGAAAGTGTGTTTGAATATGAGGTAAAAGAATGGGTTACATATGGAGAAGGAGAAGGGAGAAAGAGAATTCAAGTGCCGTTTATTGTTGATTTCAATGTTGAAACCAATGAAGCATATTGTAATTGTCGATTGTTTGAGTTCAAAGGAATGGTTTGTAGGCATCAACTCATGGTGTGGAGTCAAATGGGAGTTGAAAGAGTGCCTGACAAGTATGTCTTCAAAAGATGGTGCAAAAATGTGAAAAGGGTCCACACTAAAATTCGGATAAGTTATGATAAGTCTTCAACGTCAATTGAAGCGCATCGGCATGACAACATATGCAATCTCTTTAATGAGGTTGTCGATTTAGTAGAAGATTCTCAAGAAAAGTATAACATGGTGATGACACGGGTACGCGAGCTAAAACGAGAGTTGATGGAAGTTTCGGTCGTTTGTGAAAGTAATGTGGTTTCACTTGGTGATGACACGGGTACTCGTATTGTGGACATTTCACTTGGAGATGGGGTTATACCTTCTGGAGATGGGGTTATACTTTCCAAACAGAGCACGAACATTCTTGACCCGGAAAGTCTTCGAAGAAAGGGGAGGCCGCCGTGCAAAAGGAAGCAAGGTGTTGTGGAAAAAGCAGTGAAGAAGAAAAGAGAAACAAAAAAAAAGACGTTATCCAATGAAAATGTCAAGGTATAAGTTCTTTATTATTTGTTGCTTACTATTTAATTTTTTTTGCCAACAGCAGCTTTCTAGTTAATATTGACATATAGATCTATTCGATGCATATGTAATACTAATATTATTGGCCAATTTCAGGAGGTTGAGAAAATTGCAGTTGGCCATGGGTTCGGGACACAAGACAGTGTAGTAAATGTATATATTATGAACTTTATTTTTAATTGCGCAATCTCATTCTTGATGTAGAAGATATTGATAATCGTTCTTTATTGTTGGGCAGGGTAACCCAAGCCATATGGAGCACTGCCATGGGTTCGGGACACAATAGAGTGTAATAAATGTATATATAAGGAACTTTATATTTAATTGCACAATCTCATTTTTTATGTAAAAGATATTGATAATTGTTCTTTATTGTTGGGCAGGGTAACCCAAGCTGTATGGGGCATTCAATGTGGCCAAACATGATGCCCCATAATATGCAAGCAAATATGGCACAAGGCGGAACTATCTTTCCATTTTCACCAACTTTTTGTCCAACCGGAACAAGCTTGAACCAATTTAGGCCTTCTTTTCCAAGTTCACAAAGCCTATTCAATGGTCAATTTTGGAGAGGTCAATCAACTATTACGGGCAGTCAAGTTTGGGGAGGAGGACAATCAAGTTTTTTGGAAGACCAAGGTCAATATTGGGGGGGACAAGAACCAAGTTTACTGCAAACTCAAGGGCATGGATGTGAAAGACGAGAAAGTTTCACAGATATGTTGAATGCAACGAATAATGATGGGGAATAGTTCACTTGTTTGTTTAATGAAAATGATGAATGTGTATTGTTATTTTTATTGGTCTTCACATTGATGAATTTGTATTAGTATTAGCATTACGACAACTTTTGTTGAACCTGTGAATGTTGCAAGGTTGCAATGTGTTATATTTGATAAATGCAATTTATGGTAATCAAATGTATCGTGTCGTGTCCATATCGTATCTTGAAAGATGTGTCTCAGGGTATTTTTTTAAAAATTCAACAGAGTTTCCTTTGCTTTCGGTCTAACCCGACGTCACAACATTTCAGTCAACAGGAGTCAGCAATAATAACAGAAAAAAGAGCAAAATACTGTGAATATTGCAAGTTTACTATGTGCTGGATTGTTTTTTTCTTTTTTTTGACATGCCGGATTATATTTGATGAATGGAATTTATGGTAGTCAAATGTATCATGTCGTGTCCGTATCGTATCTTGAAAGACTTCAAGGTATTTTCTCAAAAATTCGGCAAAGTTTCCTCTGTTTTCGGTCTAGCCTGATGTCACAGCGTCTCAGTCAACAATGGCCAGCAGTAGCAACAGAAAAAAGAGGCAATTCAATTGCAATTGAAATGGAAGTTTTAAATCTAGCCGACATGAATACATAATGTTTTACAAAAGAGGAATAAGCTTAACATCATCATCGTCGTCTACCCTAAGCTATATTACAATCAAAATGAAAAAGAAAAATCCTAAGTGCCGCTAGCATTTCTTCTTGGCTGGATGCTCCATCTCTTCAGGAAGTTCTCCAATTATCACATACAGTTATTGCACAGAAAGGAGCATCATTCAAAGTACTTTCAATAGCTGCATATTGGGTATTTCCATTCAACGTAACTCTAAGCTCTGGACTAGCAAAAACATGCATATTTTCATGATACATGTTTCATCTCCGCATTGTTGCTTCAGTTTTTAATTTTCCAGGTACTTGAGCACTCCATAAGTTACAGTTCTGGCACCAAACAAGAAGACAGTTGGAGTAAAAACTGGGTATAGATACTTGACCACGAAATTGTCCCACTCGTCTGGTAGAGAACCTGAGAATCAAAAGAAAGATGAAATTTAATTTTGAGCCAAGATAAACAACTAGATACTGAACATTATTATGCATCTTGTTTCCAGTCTTGCATCCGATCATTGTTTAGATAAACGGCACACAAAACGGGACTACATTTATCCAAATTGATGAGGAGTTACCAACTCTTAAACACAGATATAACATGGAAACTTCAAGGCAGAATTCTGTGCAGATATTCATTTTGAATTGTTTAGTGTTACAGTCTTTGTCATGTAAGAGTTTGCAAAACCACCACCAAAATTTTAAAAGAAAAAACATATTACTTGATGAATATGTCAAACACCTCAAACCACTTGGGTATTGGTGGCAATATAGAGAGGTGCTTAGCTTAGTTTTTTGCTGATAAGCAACGGCTCATATGCTTCCCATTTTCAAAATGGATTGAATCTGGTAGAAGTTGATTCTCTCCTTCCCAACGCTATCTGTCCACGAATACACCGTACTTCATCTTTTCCGTGAGCTATGGTTCTCTTCTTTGAAATAAGATCTTTCACTTCCTGTATTGTATCACTACTAAGGTAAGGGTAGCATCAGGAATCGGAAAAGGGCTGGCACAATCAAATCAGTACACGATTTCCTTCTTTATAGATTCAGTACGATTCCCTTTGCTTCTTTCCTGACTTTAATTCAATACGGATCTTCCCGCCCGCTCTAGAGCTTCAAACTTAATAATAGCGACTAGGATAGCTTACTAATAGCAGATAGGCATTCACATGACACTTCAAACTGCCTAATAGAAAGGGAAGAACTCTTGAGTCCTGCTCTTTGTGTCCGTGTTCAGGGAGATATGGGAGGGGGAAGGCTAGCTAATATTGTATTTCACTCTAAAAAAAGAATGAAAATGAACCACAAGGCTAGCTAATATAAAAAACTATTTCAAACAGTTTTTCATGATCACAAGAGATGTAATATGTAGACAGCTTATGCAAATAAAGTGATCTTCATGATTCAAACCTACTCGACAAACTATCACGTGCGCATAAGATGTAAATGGGCATGCCTTATCTAGCCAGTCATTCAAAACAATATCATGTTGCCCCCAATTATATCAATATAAGTAACAATGTAATAAATTCACAAATAGCAAGATCTTTCCTTGGGAAGAAAATTGTTTATAGCTAGCTATTACCTAGCCTCGGCAAGTTAGGCCAAAGCTGCTGGCATTATACCATCCAAATGACCCTTCCCAACTCTCCTAAGGGCAAAGAATAATGGTACTCCCACACCTTAAGCTAAGGGCGAACATTTTAACTTGCACTCCCAGGAGCCCAATAGAACGGGAACGAGTCAGCGCATTGAGTAGAACAACATTATAAAGAACGAATCATTTGACAAGCCATAATATCCCGGTAATTCTGTCATACATCAAGATTAAACTGTTTTTACCTTCCTTTACAAGTGAAAATGCAGCAAAAAGGTAATACGGCAACAACCTTACTAACACTAGAAAGTTGGTTGAGGAATTTTATCAAACACATGACGTGCCTACGTTAAATTTCTTAGTTTACTGTACAAGTTGGTGAGATTGTTAGAGGAAAGTCTCTGGGTGGGAGACGGTTTTGAGCATAAGGCAGTGAAGTTTCTTTGCTTGGATCTGGTTGTGGGTCAGAGTTTGAGTAACGAATAGTAGCAGTAGGCAGTAAATCCTAACTTTTTGTGCAAAAATCCTCAATATGTATAAATTGAAATTGGTACTCTAGTTCGATCGATACCAGCGTTCTAGATCAAGAGAGAGAGAGAGAGAGAGAGAGAGAGAGAGACCTTCGTCGGTGTTCTAGATCGATACCAGTGATTGTGGTTCGAAGCTCGTAGCCACACGACCATCGTGGAGGTGTTTTCGCTGTCGGAGTCGTCTGTGCGAGTGGTGGACAGTGGATTGGGTTGGGTTGGGTGTCGGCTATCGTTTTCTCCTTCGTCTGTAAAGAAGAGTAGGAAGGAACAGAAACGGAGAATTTGGGTTCTTTGATTTTGATTTTGGATTTTTGTTTTTTTTTTTTTAAAGGGTACCTCCCCAAACGACGTCGTTTTTGGGAGGTAGTGGATGAGGTAGTGGAAATACGTAGTGTACTTAGACTTTTCAACAAACTATAATCACATATGTGACTAGGTGGACCCTAAAATATTTCTTACAAATTTATCTAAAACACAAGAGCCCAATAGTACTAGTAGTATAAAACAGTAGTGAAGCCCAGCTCACCAATGTGACTCCCAACGGAAACGGAAACCAATTCGGCGAAATGCAGTATTCACTCTAAATCAACAACAGACCCCAGTTGAAGTTGAGGAAATATCCCGCTGCAGAAGTCAAAACACAACCCCACCTCAGATTTCCGATCAAGCCATGACAATGGCCGCCAACATGGCTTATCTAACGCTCCTTGCTCTCTCGATTGCCGCCGCCGTCGAATCTGCCACCACATACACCAACCACACCGTCGGTGGCGCCGCCGGCTGGTTTTTCAACGACAGCTCCAACACCTGCTCCGCTAATTACTCTTCTTGGGCCGCCAATCAAACCTTCGATCTCGGAGACTACTTAAGTAAGTGAGATGTACCATTACATTATTCCCCTAAATTTGGATACTCCGATCCATTGTTTGTTCCTTTACCTGATCTGTTGTTTGTTAGGCGATGCTTTTTTTGTGGGTTTTGGGTTTGGGATTAGGTCTGGTTCCTGAGTCAGTACCAATTAAATCGTTGTTCAAGGTCAAAACTGTTCTGTAATCTTGCTTGATTGCAGACGAAATTTGAGGCAAATGGAGATCCAATTTAATACGGGTACCTAAGCATGATGGTTTTGTTTTCACATAGAGTAGCTTATTTTGCCCATTCTGTCCCTTTCGCTTTTTAGTTTCTCTGCTTTCTCACCAACCAAACAGCAGGAGTCCATGTTCATGGATCTGGGTTGCTGCTGCTGCTGTAGAGCTGTAAGCCTTAATGGTCCAATCCTAATTTTGAATTTTTCAATTTATTTTTGAACACTTAAGTCACGACGAATTGGAAAAACAAATTAAGGTAAAACTAGCACAAATTCGGGAAAAAGAAAAAGAAAATACTTCGGAGGTGTTTATGAGCTTTTTTTTTTATTTATTTTTTTTAAGATTTTGAATTTTGTACATTTCAGATTTTTTTAATACAGTATAATTGTTTGTATGATATATGCATAATAGATTTTATAGAAAGATTTTGGGTATGAAAGTATAATTATAATTTGGAAAGCTCAATTAAAGGTGATTTTTTTTATTGTGTATTATTACATTCATGTTGAAAAATGTATCCTGATGTACTGAATATTTTGATTGGAAATAATGCAAAAATAATGAAAAGCGATGCTTCCGTAAGCCATAACCCCTTAATGAAAGGCCTAATGGCTTTTAGCTTTTGGGCACCTAAATTTTTACTAAAAGTTAAATAAAAATTGAGTTAAAACTTTCTTTGATATTATCCACTCTAATGACAAATTTAAATTAAGTATGAATTCGAATAAAAACTTTATTAATGCTATAATTATGAATTCGAATAAAAACTTTATTAATGCTATAATTAGTATTATTAAGATAAAATAAGTTTTCAAATATTTGAGCATCTAATTGAATAAAACTCAATTGGATACGAATTTGAACAAAACAAACTGAAGTGAATTTAGACGACTTTTATGCAAAATTTGGTTCGATTTAAAGTAAAATAAAATAAAATAAAATAAAATTATCGGCACTGAAGTTCAAGTCTTTTATTTATTTTTATTTGATCCTCTAAAATCAAGTTAGGTCTACGTTTTTAACGATTAATCAAAAACTCAAATCTGCAATTTCACTTTCCCTTCCATCATTTTCCCGCCATCCAAATAGAATTTCTTCCCTTCTCATCCAAACACATTATTATTTTTCCTTTTCTGATTTGCAGTATTCTACACAAACACGAACATGACGGTGATCCAAACCTACAACTTAACCACCTACCAAAGCTGCAGCACCGACGACGCACTCGACACCGACACCTTCCAGTACGGCGGAGGCAACAACCAGTTTGGCGTGGCGGAGACGATGGACGTGCCGCTGACCGTCGAGGGGCCCAACTACTTCTTCTCTGACGCCAACGACGGCTTCCAGTGCCAGCAAGGGATGGCTTTCGAGATTGTTGTTAACCACGGCCTCGGCCTCTCCCCGAGCCTCAACCAGCCGCCGCCGCCACCTTACACGGCACCTCCGTTGCCGTCGGTTGTTGGGTCGCCGCCTATCATGTTGCAGCCGACTAGTGGAGGATTTAGGGCTTGTGTTAACTTTGCCTGGGTGGTTAGTGTTGTGTTGCTGGCAGTGGGTGGTATTGTGTTTGGATGATTGTATACCTAAATTTTTTATTATTCTTTTGTTATCTGTGATGGGGTGTTCCAATTAAAGAAAAAGAAAGTTTTGAAAAAAAAAGGTAATTTCAAGCCCAAAAATTACGTATTTACGCAAATAATTTTTCAACCAATATGAATCTTGTTTGATAGATTTCATTGAAATCTTTTATACGGTGCAAGAAAAATCAAAAAATTATTTTTCATTTTCATTATATTTGAATTTGAAAATTGAAGAAAAAAAACTTTTAAAAAAAGAACCTTACTTGGAACACCACCTTCAAGGGTCTTTGGTCTGGGTCTCTTGGTGTCAAGTCGGTCTGTGTTTTTGTACGTGTCCTTGTACCTCAATCTTTTTAAAGAAATTTTGGTGCTGCTCTGGCTGCTGCAACTATTATGCCTGCTATATGCAGTTCATCTTGGTTCTATTGCTTCTACTGGATTTCTCTAAGATGGGAAGTGTGGTTTTGTGTTATTGCTGCTATTTCTGGATCAAATTAGCATTGCTGCTAATGCCAAGAGGGTATTTTTCTCATTTGAAAAAAACCTTTAAGGGTAATGTTGGTTGTGAAAATCATATTCATATGCACGTATGGCATTTGTATGATTGTTGTAGATTCATGTACATTGTTGTAATCATGCTTCACATGGTTACAAAGTTACCCTAGTAAAAAAAAAAAAAACTTTTGTCTGAAAATGAGCCTAAGACAGGCTCCCCAAACCCAAAAGTCTCTATCTGTTGGATGGTGGATTTAGGCATTCAAAGGGATGTGATGGCTAAAGTTACAAATGCCATTGATCTTCCAGGATGTCCAAGATTACTATTCACATCTCTCAATTTTTTTTGTATTTGTTAATGTGTTATATTTTTCATGTGTAACATGGATCTCATTTGTAGATCTCACTTAATTTTATTAAAAAAAAAATTTTAAATCATAAAAAGCATTATAAATTACAAGATATATAATATCCTTTAAGAGGTGTAAATAGTGATTTTGGACATCTTTTTCGGGACAGAGGGAGTAGCTAATTAGACTCATCGGTTGAGGGTGAAATTGATCTCTCAGAAATTAATCGAGGTGCCTGAAGTTGATTCGGACAACTTGAGGCTTGAGTTAGAGAAAAAAACCATGGTCATGTTTGTATCTATTCCACGATAATTCATTCCTACTCTGTGATAATTTATCCAAAATAGTGTTCAGGTTTCATTTGAATATTGGGCTGCGGACTTTTACAGTAGAACTAGTTTTCGGCCGAATGGGCACTATGGGAATAAGGCTCGCTGTTGGCATGGGCCGGGAAAGCCCATAAAACCATTAGCTGATTCTAGTAACGGGCTTTTATGGGTTAGGCAGGTCGACTGTATTCACAAAGTTAGGTCAACTTCATTGTAGACTAGAAAGTGGCAAGCGCAAGTCAAGCCCATGAGTTAGGCCCATATAAGGCAACGAATGGGGGAATTTTGGGGTGGCTTTTAAAACACTTTTTTATTTTAAAATTTTCGTTTGTTTCTTGTACAACATAAATAATAATAATAATAATATATAAAAATTATTTTCCTTTCTAGCCGTGATATGAGTACATATACCGTGTACATACGTCTTTAGGACCTGTTTTGGATCCCACAAAGACAATCTGAGCCGTTTATTTTCTTCAAAACGTGTTGAAGGCCCCTATAAAATATCAGCTGATTTGGATATCTATAGGAGCGTTTATGAAATATCCAACTTTGCTTTTGAATTCAAGCTTGAATTATGAAGTAAAATTGGATGTGGCCTGAATTGTAAAGCAAAGTTGGATGTTTTTTAAATGCTCTTACTAATATCCAAATGAGTTGATATTTTTTTCAAGGTTCTTAAACAACATTATTTTGAACAAAATGAGCAGCTCGAATCATCTTTGCGGGACTCAAAACAGATGCCAAAGATGTATGTACACGGAGGTATTTGCATGGTGTATATACTCATATTCTTTTCGTTTAGCAAATAAAAATAAGCAGTCTCATTTCTTTCTGGATTAAATGGTGTTGGGGTTAATCTTAAATGGGGTGTAAGAAATAATGTACCCCTTCAAAAAAAATGGTTTCTTACGAAACTACGTGTATTTTTAAATTTAAAAATAATATACATACATAAATAATTTTTTTTGCAATATGAATCTTTTCATAGATCATGACGTAAATACATTGCTTTAGTATATATTGTTTTTAAGATAAAAAATTGTACGTAGTCTCGTAAGGGAACAACTTTTATGAGACAAAAGGAGTAATAGAAATTATGGTGTTGAAACATGAGTAAATGACAATCCCAAAGGATTTGGCTAAGCGGGTATGAGAAAGTTAATAAATATTTATATTCAACGAGGTTGTATGTTTATCAGCCTTATTCTCTACTGGTTCTAAAATGATTGGATTACCGTCGGGGGAGGTGCCGCTTTCTCTCCTCCTCCCCTCCGGGCTCCTCCTTCCCCTTCTTTAACATTCTAGTCCGGGATCAACCTCTGCTCCTTCATGCCGGTTCATCTTTTGTCCTCTTCTTCCCTCTCCTCTCGACATACGTCCACCGGTTTTTCCTCTTGGGGCAATTGGTTTGGCTTAACGGCAAGGTCGTCCGTTGAAGGAGTTGGGGTTGAGGCTCGTGAGGGAACCCACTGTGTTTTCTACTCTTGTGTGGTCAAGGGTTGGGCTTAATGGCAAGCGGTGGAATCTCGGCAGGTGTATGGACCTGGACGAGGGTGACGACGATTGGCGACTATTGGTACCACTGTGGTCGGTTTTCTTAGGACGTTTGTGGGAGCCAAATCGACGATGTCTTGACGATCACTATTGGGGTTTTGGCTACGCACGGGGGCTTTTGGTGGTGTGGCTGGCTGGCGTCTAGTGGTGTTCGATCCTGATGGGTCTTCTTTGGTGGGGTACGGTGGTGCCTGGGAAGTTGGCCAGTGGCGGTTGGTTGCAGGGGTGGTCTGTTTTGGCTGGTTAGGGTTAGGTCAGGGCCTTCTTTCGTTTGTGTTGGGCTATCTTGGTCTAATCTTGGCTTGTAGGCTGTTTGGTGTTTCTTTAAGCTTATTTGTATGATCTGGACATTTTAGGTCCATAGGGTTGGACTTCGGTGTTTGGGCCTCGGTCCAGTAAGTGTTTTGTTTTATCCAACTTTTGGTTGGATTCTCTTCTCCTTCCTCCAACTTGATGAACCCTTTGTAAAGTTTCTATAATAAACTTTTTGCCTATCCAAAAAAAAAAAAGAGGCTGTATGTTTGAATTTCATGGAGGTTATTAGGAGGGTTTACTCGGTCGTTAACTTTAGATCCCGAGATTAGTCGAGTTATGTGCAAGCTGGCCCGAACATCCAATTGTAAAAAAGAAAAATATCAATCAATCAAATGACACGGTGATAATTTAAAACAATTCTTCTAAAACCACAAACAAACACACAAATAATCACACTCACAAATCACAATTGTGGTGAGCCTCACATGGGCAATTAAAATGGACGCTCATTACTGGTAGTTTACTTAAGTAGTGATGATAAAATCTACGTAAATTGTGCAGTTAATATGGGATTTCTAAGAGCATCCGCAAAGGGAATAATCAAAATCGATAACCAAAATATGCCACGTCAACATTTGATTATCTATTTAGTTCATAATCAAACTTAACAAACTTGACCTCCACATTGGTTATTTTTGTATCCCTATAAAAAAAAAACCCCACAATACGCAATGCACCTATGTCCAATTACAAACGAGTTCCAATCACGCACCCGACCACACCAAATTATTTGTCTCGATGAGACGATTCTAATGTAAGATGTTTTTTAATTTTTTAGTTTTGAATTTGGATATTGAGTTTTGGTTATTGGTAAAAGTTGTTAAGTTTGGTTATGGAATGGGTGGAATTTGGTTATTTGCTAAAAGATTTGTAACTTTACTTATTACAATGTGAGGTGTTTTTTTAGTATTATTGTTAAATTTATTTATCCATACTAATTTGCTTATTACAATGTGGATGCTCTAAGCTCACGCACAAATCCATCTCTCGTATCTTTAACCGCCTCATTTGATGTCTCTCTCTCTCCAAATCTAGCCGTTGTCTCTCTCTCTCTCTCTCTCTCTCTCTCTCTCTCTCTCTTGTTTGGTGTGAAAAATCAGCGTATCTTTAAACCGCACCTGAATCTCTTATAATCCTCCCTCACGCAGTTTCTTTTTCGAATTTCAAAACTCTCTCTCTCTTCGCCTCTCTGCGATTACTCTACGTAGAGCATCTCTAGTAGCCTCTGCTGTTGGAGATTTCCGGCAAAATGGCGACGAAAAGCTCCCAAAACTAAACCAACAGCCTCGCTCCGGCCTCGCTAGTTACTCTGCCGCCAAAACGCCTCGCCTGCTGTGGCGAGATTTCCTTGCCATCGCTTCCCCCTCTCTCTCTCTTGCCCTCGACGCATACCCAGCAACCTCCCTTGCCCTCGACAACGGCAGAAACAGAATCGACGACGGTGGATTCCAGAATCAAAACCTAAGCAACAGTGCCTCGCCCACGGATCGAATTCTGACTCCTCTCTCGCTTTGCTTCGAGTTCGACTTAGTTTGCTTCGAGTTCGACTTAGTTTGCTTCCACTCCCCAGCGAGTTTTCCGGTAGGTTCTTGGAATTTTTAATGGGGTGTGTGTGTATATTGGCGGATATTGTGGTTTTCAATTTATATTTTTTGACTGGATTTGATTTGTGGGTTTGATTTGTAACTTTTTTGAGGATTGATTTTGTATTTGTGGGTTTGAGTTGGTCGACTGAAACAGTGGTTCTAGGTTTGTAATTGGAAATATCCGTGTTGCAGCAATGGCCGACCACTTCTGCTTTACCTATTGGTTCTCGACTCCTTCATGGGATGTGTCTTGGGCCAACGCGATGATTCTGGTCAAAGAGAACAAGCTATCTACTACCTTAGCAAGTTCAATGACTGTGAGACTCGGTACTACCCTCTGGAACGGACTTGTTGCGCACTCACATGGGCAGCCCACAGACTACATGCTTGCTGCAACTACATTCCTCATAGCCAGAATGAATCCACTCAAGTACATCTTCGAAAAGTCCGCACTAACAGGACTAGCATAGCTCCCCTTCTAGGTAAGACCCTTTTCTTCTCATCCTCATTGGTAAGGACAATGAGAGGCTCAGAGTCCTCTCTTTTCTTTGTTTGAATTTCGTCTTGCTTCTTTACACACACTGAGACTTTGCTTGCCTTTGCCCATTCCCCGCCCAGCTCTATCAGCAGGCCCCTTATTTTGCATTTGTGGGTTTGAGGTTGTCGACTGAAATAGTGGTTCTGGCTTTGTAATCGGAAATATCTGTGTTACAGTGTTGCTGATTTCAGAGAGAGAGAGAGAGAGAGAGAGAGAGAGAGAGAGAGATGGCGTTTGGTTTTGCTTAGGCTATTAGGTACCCATATATTGAATGGCTAGCTAAAGGAGAGAAATTGCACTTTTCCTTGCTTAAATAGCTAAAAATTCGGTTAGGCCATTGGGAACCCATCTCTCTCGCGAGCGAGCGATGGGTGTATCTGTTGTATCTGCTTTCCTTGATTTCTCATTTCATTCATCTCACTTAGGTCACAGAATGTGTGTAATTATAATCTATATATTGGCTTCTTCTTCTTCATCTTTTTTTTTTTATTACTGTTTTTAACATTATGTTCAGGCGGCATTAACCTATCGGCTGTCATGCAACAATGTATTATGTTTTTGCTTAGTATATGTTTCTGTTTTTCGTCCTTTATTGAGGAACCTTTGCGTTTCTTTCTTTTATGGGTTTCATTTCTATTTCAGGTTGATGCAAACAGAGAGAGCAAGAAAGCCCCTTTGGAGTTCTCGACCAAGGCCCTTTGAAGCCCGAATGACTATTCTCATCAATACTCATCGGAATATGCTTGGACATTCTTTTCCAGCTTTATATTTTGGGTGATTAGTGTATAGATAGATTACAGGTAGTGTCAGGGAAATATGTTTTCATGGTTTAGTTTCCCTGCAATAATGGTCTGTGCCTTTGCTGGTTTTAGATGTAATATGAAAGCTTCTCTTGGGGGGTGATTGGTGGCATGTGGCGATTTCTAGTTCCTATGATTTGAAGTCATTACAAGAACATGATCCACATATGAACAGATATATAAAAGTACTTAGTACACTTGGTTCTGGCTGTTACATTGAGGAGAGTGACTTAGTGGGTAAACTCTTCGTTTGTGTCCTGACATTCTCTTACAAAGGTAGGGATATTTTCAACACCTGTAATCTCCTTTTTTGAAACGTGCACAACCTTTGGATGTGAACAATCTCAATTCTAACCTAATGACTTTTTGTGGGATCCACACAATTGTGATGTGTAATGTAAATTCGGCTTAGATTCCTTACTCTTATAGTTTAAATGGTGTGGGATGTATAACCACCATTTTGGCTGCATGGCTACTTGCACTACAGAATCTGATTGAGTGCTTTTGTCAGGAGGAACTTTTGCCAATGGTGCAATCCAAAAACTTTTGCCAATGGTACAGTCCAAAGGTAGAGCTTTTTGTGCGGATGGCCATTCAAGGGTGCATAACTTCCAAGTCGGTTCTGGTGAATAGAGGTATCCTAAATAGCAACCTTGGTCAATGCCTTTTCTGCAATGCAGCTGAAGAAACACCAAACCACTTGCTTCTATTATGTGATGTGGCTAGAAGGGTATTGGAAAGCGTAATTTCTTGGTGGAATATGGTTTGGGTATGCCCCCTAATTTGAAATCTCTCCTTGTTTTTGAGACAGCTTCAAGTTTAGTAATTTAGAGAAGCTTTGCTGGCAGGCTTCCTTTTACTCTGGGGTATGGACAATTTGGACATGTAGAAATGAACTAGTTTTCAGGAACGAAGTGTGGGAAGTGGAGGAAATATCTGATTTGGTTAAAATGAGAATGACCATTTGGATCAAAGGCAAGTATAATATCAGAGAATACTCTATTGAAGACTTCAAATGGAATCTAGCTGGGATAAGGTCAGTGAAGATTTGACGGTGTCTGTTCCTTTGGGTCTTTGTCTATGTGTATTTTTGGGTAGGTTCTTAGGTGGTCTTGGTCTCTTCTTGGCTTTGTGTCCTTTTGGTTTTGGGGTTGTTTGGGCTCTGTGTCTTTTTGGTTTTTTTTTTTTTTTGTCTGTTCTTGTGTTTGGCTTGTGGGTCTTTTTTGTCTCAGTCTTAGTCTGTTGGTCTGCTACTTAGTGTCTTGTGTTTGGTCTGGGTGTTTGTGAGTTTTTTGGTTTTCTTGGTCCTGTGTCTATTGTGTCAGTCCTTGTCTTATTGTGAGTCGTCTTTGTGTTCTCGTATTGTGGCAGTTTTATTGTAGCTGTTGCTCTTTGAACTCCTATCCTTTGGAGGGCTAAGAGCAGTTTATGATTCTTTTGCTACTGCTGAGTTTAAGATCTTCATGGTCTCTTTCCAACCCAATGTTTGGGGGGCTAAGAGGCTGAAATTGGATGGTTTTTCTTCCTCTTTCCAACTCCAACTCTTGGGGGGCTAAGAGAATTAAGGTTATATGCTGTCCACATTTGGACTGCTGGATGGTTTTTCTTCCTCTTTCCAACTCCAACTCTTGGGGGGCTAAGAGAATTAAGGTTGTTTGATGTCCACATTTGGAAACTGCTGCACTTTGTTCTCAAATTTGCTTCTGCTCATGTAATAGATGCTGTTTGGAGGGTGCTGTCAGTTTCTTGAAGTTTCCTGCTCATGAATTATATGCTGAATGGTTAGGTTGTCATGATCTCTTACCAACCCCATTGATTGGAGGGCTAAGAGGCAGCCATTGGATGCTTTCTCCTCCTTCCAACTCTAGTCTTGGGGGGCTAAGAGGTTAAGTCTAACTGCGATCTTAGAGTTATTCTTCCTTTTTGCCCTCTTTTGTGGGTTCTGGTTGCTGCTACTGAAGATTATGTGTGAAGCCTGTCTGTAAAATTGGACGCCAGAATTGAGACCCAAAAAGTTAGGGTTATTTTCTCATTACGTTGTACTTATACAAATGTAAATAGTAATTACACTGTAGTACTTTATCTTCTAATCTACTTACATAAGAGATTAAATGTAAATTACAACTAATTACATGCAAACCCATAACTTAACACTTCCCCTCAAGTTGGTGCGAAGATATCAATCAAACCCAACTTGAACACAATGGAGTGGAAACTCTTGCTGCCAAGCCCTTTTGTGAATATATCAGCTAGTTGATCTTCAGATCTCACAAAAGGCATACATATCAAACCCTTGCTCAGCTTCTCCTTGATGAAGTGCCTATCAATCTCTATATGCTTCGTTCTGTCATGTTGAACAGGATTATGAGCAATGTTGATGGCAGCTTTATTATCACAGTAGAGTTTCATAGGACCATTATCAATAATTCCCAAATCACATAACACAGTTTGGAGCCATAAGAGCTCACAAATGCCATGAGCCATAGCTCTATACTCAGCTTCTGCACTAGACCTGGCGACCACTGATTGCTTCTTACTTCGCCAAGTAACCAAATTTCCTCCAATGAAAGTACAATAATTAGAAGTAGAGCGTCTATCATCCACAGAACCGGCCCAGTCAGCATCAGTAAATGTCTCCAATCGCAGGTGACCATGATTAGAAAACAGAATTCCCTTTCCTGGAGCTGATTTGAGGTACCTTAAGATACGATAAACTGCATTTAGATGCGAAGCATGAGGATCATGCATAAACTGACTAACAACACTCACTGCATAAGTAACATTTGGTCGAGTGTGAGCTAAGTATATTAGTCGACCCACAAGTCGCTGATATCTCTCCTTGTCAGTGCACTCCCCCACATTGCCACTAAGATGGTGATTTGCCTCAATAGGAGAATTTTCAGGTCTACAGCCCAACATACCTGTTTCTTCCAAAAGATCAAGTATATACTTCCGTTAGGAGATAAAAATACCTCTATCAGACCTTGCCACTTCCATGCCAAGAAAGTATCTTAGTGATCCCAAATCCTTAATCTCGAATTCTTGAGCCAGACTAGATTTGAGATTAAGAATTTCATTCACATCATTGCCTGTCATTATTATATCATCAACATACACAATAAGGACAGCAATCATACCAGCACCTCCCTTGATGAACATAGTATGATCTGCATGGCTCTGTTTGTATCCAAACCCCAACATAGCTTTGGAAAATCTGCCAAACCACGCTCTAGGTGATTGCTTCAGCCCATATAAGGCCTTCTTCAATCTGCACACCTTCCCTTCGGCCTCAGAGGAAGAGAAACCTGGTGGTATGTCCATATACACCTCCTCTTCTAACTCGCCATGGAGGAATGCATTTTTCACATCAAACTGGTGAAGGGGCCAATTCAAATTGGCAGCACAAGAAAGCAGAGCTCGCACAGTGTTCATCTTTGCTACTGGTGCAAATGTCTCCTCATAGTCAATACCATAGGTTTGAGTAAAACCCTTGGCAACAAGTCTCGCCTTGTTTCTCTCAATTGTACCATCAGCATTCTGCTTAACAGTGAAAATCCACTTGCATCCTACTAATTTCTTTCCTCCTGGAAGTGATACTAGCTCCCAAGTGCCATTCTTTTTCAAAGCTGTCATCTCTTCTACCATAGCTCCTCTCCACTTAGGTATTATGAATGCATCCTGCCAATTCTGTGGAATACATATAGAAGAAAGAGACGAAACAAAGGCATGGTACGAAGGAGATAATCGATCATAAGAGACAAATTGAGAGATAGGATGTTGAGTACATGACCTAACACCTTTCCGAAGAGCAATAGGAAGATTATCAGACTCAACGAAATGAGGGTCAATAGGAGAAGATTCATTACCAGATAAGTCTGCTGAGGAATCCGGAACTGGAGCAGGAGATTGTAATTGACAAGGTGGTATTACACATGAGGACTTTCCTCTCTTCTGTCTAATGTAGGTCTTTAAGTTAGACCCTTTCAGCCGTTGTGGTAGTTCCTCAATGTTGTCACCAATGTCATGAGTTGCTCTTTCAGCAGATATTGGTTCATCTTTAAATTGTTTCCTCTCCCCCTCATTATGATTATAAAAAGAGGTAAACATCTCTTCCTCCCTCCTCTCTTCCTGTCGAGACTCCCCCTGAAGAGATGGAGTGGAAGGAGAGTAGAAGGACACGGTTTCCCAAAAAGTAACATCCATAGAGACATAAAACTTTCTAGAGTGAGGATCATAACATTTATAGCCCTTCTGGGTAGGAGAGTACCCAATAAAGACACACTTATGGGCTTTAGGACCGAGCTTGCCCCCAGAGGGATGAGGGGCATGAACAAAACACACACAACCAAACACCTGCGGTGGGAGAGTGGTGACACGAGAACTATGAGGAAGACCCTCAATAGGTGTTTTGAACTGGAGAACACTAGATGGCATACGGTTGATAAGATAAGTAGCAGTCAAAATTGCCTCTCCCCAAAAAAATTTGGGAACATTCATGGTGAATAAAAGAGAGCGAGCTACTTCAGCAAGATGACGATTTTTTCGTTCAGCAACTCCATTTTGTTGTGGAGTGTCAACACAAGTCGTCTGATAAAGAATGCCATTTTCTTCTAGGAATGCCCTAAAATTTTTATCTATATACTCAGTCGCATTGTCACTACGGAGAATTTTGATATTCTTATCAAATTGAGTGCGTACCATGGCATAAAAGGATTTAAAACAAGAAAAGACGTCACTTTTTGACTTAAGTAAATATACCCAAGTAACACGAGAATAACAATCAATAAAAGTGACAAACCATCGAAAACCTTTAAGAGAGGTAACAGGAGAAGGACCCCAGACATCAGAGTGGATAACAGTAAAAGGAGACGCACTCCGTTTATTAATAGGTGCATAAGAAGAATGTTTATGTTTGCCAAACTCACACACTTCACAAAAAAACTAACTCTTAGGACAATGCCTTATTAAATTAGGAAAAAGTTTCTCCAAAATTCCAAAGGAGGGATGACCCAATTTACGATGCCACTGATGTAACATATTAAGAGGTGCACCCGTATCTGCTTGTAGAGCAAGACCACATGACATGGGTGGACGAGGTGCAGAATCCAAAAAATAGAGGCCACCATATGATTTACCACTGCCAATCACCTTCCCCGTATCCAGTTCCTGAAAGACAATGAGTAGGAAAAAAGGTCACGGAACAATTTGCAGAACGAGTAAGGTTACTAACAGACATAAGATTAGTGGCAAAGTTGGGAATATGTAAAACTGAAGAGAAAGAAATAGAGGGAGAATAGCGAACGGAACCCTTCCCTGAGATAGCAGAGAATGACCCATCGGCTATTCGGACCTTATCTTTACCAGAACAAGTAAAGTAAGAATTAAACACAGAGGAACACCCAGTCATATGATGTGAGGCACCAGAATCTATAATTCAAGGAATAGTAGAAGAGGCAGTAAATGCACTAGCCGAGATACCTGTGTGAGCAAAATAGGATGAAGTAGGAGCTGCTGTAGAAGAGGAAGCTATAGTAGATGAAGAATTAGCCCGAGCCATAAGGTGCCTGAGAGTTTGTATCTCCCCCTGAGAGAAACCACCAATATGATTAGATGTAGACTCCGAAACACGGGCCTGGGCCCGAGAACGCACCGGACCACGACCATGGCCACCGCGTCCACCCCCGCGCCCACGAGAGGGCTTGCCATGTAGCTTCCAACAAAAATCCCTGGTATGACCTGTGTTGTGGCAATAATCACACTGGAGTGACGCACGATCAGGAGGCCCACTGCTAGTACCAGACTGAGACTTGCCACCCTGAAAAATAGGCTCACTATCAGAACCAAAATGACCTTGAGGAGTAGCAACCAGGGTAGAATGATCAGAAATAGGAGAGTGCAACATAGCACCCCTCCTACTCTCCTCCTGCTGAACAATAGAATAGGCCTCTCCCAAGGATGGAAACGGAACACGACCCAACACCTGCACTCTAATCGGATCAAGCTCCAAATCAAGACCAGCAAGGAAATCATAAACGCGCTCTTTTTCCATCCTTTTGAGCCAATTAGCAGCATCCACAGCACAAACAGCCTGAAAACCCTGATAGTAATCAAATTCCCCCCAAGCTCCATTTAAGTCAGCAAAATACACAGCAACAGAACGATGATTTTGCTCCAATGTACGGAGCCTCTTCCTCAACTCAAAACACTGTGCATCATTACCTTGTTGAGAATAGGTTTGGACGGCAGTAGTCCAAATCTGATGTGGAGTATCAAGCAGCAGGAAAGTATGACGAATATCAGCTCTCATAGAGTTAAACAACCAAGTCATGACTAATGATTTTCGAGATTTAAACTTCTTGAGTTCAACCGCCTCAACAGGTGGAGTAACAGGACTCTCAATGAACTCTGACATCCCTTTGGCCTCGATAGCCAAGGTAAAAGTACGAGACCAACTCAGATAGTTGGTACCATCCAACTTAATATGACAAATATCCAGAGAGAAATTATCTAGAGTTCCTGCATGACTCAACTCATCATTTGTACTAGCGGAAGCCTTTTGTTTATCCTCCGACATTGCAACAAACCCAAAAAAAAAAAAAAATCCTCCAACAGTAAGATCAATAGGGTAATGTCAAATAATACCGAAACAGTGCGCAACAGACGTTGTACGGTCAGAAAGAAGCCGGAATCACTATTCAAGTGCAGCAAATGCCCCGTAAATAGTGGGTTACAAGTAAACTAACCACAGGCTTCGAACCACACGGAAAAAAGGGACCTCGGATAACCAAGCCCAGTCACTTTATAGGGACCTCGGAGGTAGCGGAACCTTATAGAGATGATCAACAGCAACAAACATAAAAAACGAGCACATACCAGATCTTGGAAGTAATAGGCAGCAGAAAAATACCCAATCGGCACCAGAAAACACCCAAAAACGAGTCCAACCGGAGGCAGAAAAGGCCTCAAACGAGTACAACCTGGGTTCGCCGGAGGTTGCCTGTAGTCGGCGAACGTCCTGAGTGGGTCGCCGGTGACCGGCGAGAGTCCAGGTGGGGTCGTTGGTGATTCGTGACTACTGGGCTTTAAGCTTTGACATTGTCAGAGGCAAGAGGATGACTGACGATGACTGTTCCAGAGCCTTTCGTTGATTAACAAGGAGAAGATCAACGAACAAGGAAAAGAAGATCTGGTGCCCAGGTCGCGAGCTCTGATACCATGTAAAATTGGACGCCAGAATTGAGACCCAAAAAGTTAGGGTTATTTTCTCATTACGTTGTACTTATACAAATGTAAATAGTAATTACACCGTAGTACTTTATCTTCTAATCTACTTACATAAGAGATTAAATGTAAATTACAACTAATTACATGCAAACCCATAACTTAACACTGTCTCAGTGGGCTTTGCTACTGTGCTGATTATGCTGTTTTCTTTGATGCTGTTCTGTTACTTTTATGCTACTATGGGGGATGCTTCTTATTTTGCCGGTCATGATGCTAATCCCTTAGTCATAATGTTGTGGTCCTGATGCTGAGTTTCATTCTGTTTTACTGCTGTACCTGGGTCTTTATGCTTTGGTCATGGCTCCACCATGCCATGCCACACACCTTTGAACATGGTTATGCTGCTGCTGGTTCTGTGCTACTCTGCTGATGTTATTGCTGATGTGACGCTGGAATGTTTCTTTGCTTCTGATTCAATTACTCTCAAATTGGATCCATTTTGTTGGTTGGGGCTGATTACTCTGAAGATTTCGTGTGCAATTTTGATGTCTCTATGGACCTGCGTTTGAACACTGGTTTATGGGGATATTCTTTTGAGTGGAAGTTGCTTAACTGCTTAGCTTTTGGATGAATCAACTTCCCCTCGTGTGGCTTCATTCAATACTTAGTTGGATTTATTTTTCTTTCCTTTTTCCTTTTCTTTTGGCCTTCTCTATGTTTCAAGTGCTTCCTTGCAACTAGAGTTTTGGCCGCTCGATGTTTGTTTTGTCGAGTTCTAATAAAATCTTGTTGCCTATAAAAAAAAAACACTCGAGATCACCTTTATTCATTTCATTAGTCTACAACTATGTAGCACGGTCACAGACACGAGAGTGAGGGATATAGTGTCATGAAAGCTCCTTTCATACCTAGCCAATAATGCTGTTAAAGTTCCAGTTTCTCAAATGTTCTAGCAATACCCAGCTTAGGCATATTTTTTACAAGGGAGATCCCTCAACCCTTTGCAACTTGAACATAGGGCAGCAATGTAGGGAAAATGTGAAGTTTAAGTGTTATGTCCTCATAAGTTGTAATATTCTAGCTAACTGCTTTATAATATTCCTGTTTGCAGATAGAAGAATTCAAAATTTTGCCTCAGATAGCAATGCATGTTAGAATATATGCTCCAAGATTGCTCTATCAATTTTTGGCCACGATGATGTGAAAAAGGCTGTGGCTTGTCTTTTGTTTGGAGAATCGAGGAAGGTATATCATGAACTTTAGCATTCAAAATGACGCAGTATATCTAATAGCTCCATGAATTTTCCTGCCTGTACAGTTTTTGCCGGACGGCGTGAATCTAATAGGTGATATAAATGTTTTGCTTTTGGGAGATCTGTCAACTGCTAAATCACAGGTCTGATAAATATATCTTAGGCTTCTTGTCCGTCAGGTCTTTTCTATCACTATTTTCATGTAAAGATTGTTGTTTTGGTTGGAAGAACCATATTATTCTTTGTTTTTTTGGCTGGCACCATGTCATTTCCTTTGTTGAAAGAAAAAACTAGTGGCTCAACATGGTTCATGCTCTTGTTTTCAATCCATCACAAATAAGTAACTAAGTTCTTGTCATTTTGCTGTGAAGTTCCTCAAGTTCGTTGAAAAGACAGCTCCAATAGATGTATATACTTCAGGAAAGGGCTCATCAGCTGCGGGTCTTATTGCTTCTGTAATTCGAGACAACAGCTCTGTAAGTTCACGAACAAGTTTGGTACTTAAGCTGATATTGTACTCATTATTGGTGACCTATAATGTGGAGATAGTTTGTTGTTTCGTTGGAAACATTTTCCGTTCCTTAGATGCAAATAAATCTGACTTGCAAATGCATTTTCCCCTTACTCAACGTGAATTTTACTTGGATGGAGGAGCTATGGTTTTGGCAGATGGAGGTGTGCCTGCATTGATGAATTCGACAAAATGAGACCAAAGGACAGGTAATGTAACTAATATTTGGTGTTAATGAGCAACTTTTTCATCTCTTTATTTCTTAATTTTGATGGGTTTACATATGTGTAATCTAAAGTTGCTATTCATGAAGCCCTGGAGCAGCAAACCATTTCCATTGCCAAAGCAGGAATAACGACTGTTCTAAATTCTAGAACCTCTGTGCTGGCAGCAGCTAATCCTCCATCTAGACGTTATGATGATCTCAAGGTCAGTAACGTTCTTGTTTTATATTTATTTTTATTTCTTCATCTTTTCACATTTTTTATACAGTTAACTGAGCATCTAATGATTTGATTTACCTTCCAGACTGCTCAAGACAATATTGATTTGCAGACTACTATTCTTTTGAGATTTGATTTAATCTTCATTGTGAAAGATATCAGGCTGTATAGTCAAGACAAGGTACTGAAAAACTAGTTAACTGTGAACCTATGGTCAGGTCTTGTTTGTCTCTAAACAAAAACAGAAGTGTTGGTTGTGTTTGTGGTCTTTTATTAAGTAGTGTCGTTCCATACTAGGTAAACAATTTCCATTTTGTTACCTTTGGCCTAAGATAAAAGTCATGCTTTGGTTTGGAGTTTTGGTGAAAGAAAAATTTCTGCAAAAGAGGTAGTCAAATTAAGGTCAATTCTTTTTCTTTTACTTATTTTTGAACAGATACTCTTATGATATAGCTTTACTGAGAAAGCACATTTAAAATGCTATGCAAGGATATACCTAATGTGTAGCAACTAATTGGAATGGTTTCCCTTTTACAGAGTATAGCTAGCCATATAATCAAAGTTCATGCCTCTGCTGGTGCAACAACAGGTGACACTAGAGTTTCTAAAGAAGATAACTGGCTGAAAAGGTACAAACCTCTTCCAAATGTGGCTCTGTCAATCTATCGTATGACGCTATATAATTAATACTGCATGTTTGCAGGTACATAAAATACTGTCGAACTGAATGCAAACCCCCTGTCTCTCAGATTCTGCTGACACAAAGTTGAAGTTGAGTTATGTTAAAATTAGACAGGTATCCCTTCGATTGGCTCACTTGTCGTGAATCAGAAAATTTGACAGTCAAGAAGCTCCTAGGTTCAACCCTATGACATAGAGAACTTCTCAATTCTTCTGAAATAGTTTGCTATGAAAAACGGGTAAATATGAAGGCTAGCAATAAATCGTCAAACCACTAAACGGTCTCATATTTAGTCAGGTGTTGAGGTCCCAGTTTAAAATTTGTGGCTTCTTGCACTAAAATGGTTCTCTCTCTTATTATGACCGTAGCAATGTTTTTTTTTTTTGGGTAAGGTAGGGTTTTATATCAAAACAGAGGCGCTACCCCCTGAACACAGCATACTACCAAGAAAAGGGAAAAGGGCTAGGAACATGCTCCTACCCTAACAACAAGAGAACAAATAGACTCCAACTCCCCAAAACAGAGCAAAGACAATACTAAGATGAGAACAAACTAGCAGCACCACTAGCTGCCCAAGAACCTGTTGAGGAAGCCATCAAACAGTGGAGAAAATAGCCTGAGAGTTGTTCCATATAGCACATAGTCGCTGGTTCCTGGAACTTCTTTTCACCTTCCTCCAAAGACTCAAACAACTCCTGGTAGACTTCACCACAGATACAAGAGCAAGAGCATCCCTCTGAGAGCCTTGAAAAACTCTATTATTCCTTTCCAACCATATATGATAAAGAGAAGCAGCCAACACCATTTTGTACAAGGACTGCTGCAACCCATTACCAGTCATATGCTGACTAGCCCAACCTATGAAGCACGGATACAGATACGGGATACGGATACGACACGATACGGATACGGCGATATAGCAAAACCTAAAAAACTAGGATACGGATACGTCGGGGATACGGCTGTGCAAATTATATATTTTTATAATTATTAGTCTCATACTAGGCACAAGAAGTCAAAAAGTAGTTAAATTGCCAATACCAAGCATTAAGCACATGTATAAACAAAAGAGAACCTAACAAAAACTAATACGAAGCATCCAACATCCAATACATGCCAAAAGTCGCTAGTTTGCCATATTTTGTTTTTTGCTAGAGCAGGTTACAACTAGTAACTAGTTTGACCTGTTGTATTTTCTATATAAAAAGCAAAGTTAACCTGGCAATAAAAGAAAAACCAACCTTAAGTATGATACGATCAGGAGAGAGAGAGAGAGTACAATCAGGACTCAGGAGAGAGAGAGAGAGAGTGTGTGTGTGTACCTGCCTTCAATCGATCTAGGGAGAGAAGGAATCGATCGAGTTCTAGGGCATGGATGTCGATTGTCGAGTATGTCTGCCAACAGACGTAAGTACTTTATACTCCTTATAGTTCTACTACACTTTCCCCCTTCTAATTTATAATTTTATTACACTTTTCTCCTTATAGTTCTATTTTTTTCTACTTGAATCTTTAAAAAATTTCATTTTTGATCCCGCCGTATCCCGAAACATATCTGGCCGTATCCCTTGCGTATCGCTCGCGTATCCGAAAATAAAAACATTTAATTTAATTACAGGATACTTATTTGCCGTATCCGATACGTATCGGGGCGTATCGGGCGCGTATCCGTATCCGGGAAGTATCCGATACATGTACGTGACTAGTTTCGGAGTATCTGTGCTTCATAGAGCCCAACCAATCTCTTGATCCAACTAAATCAAGCCCTTACGATAACCACAGATTTGCAGGAGCTGCCCCACAATATAGGAAGAATACGGACACATGAAAAAAAAATGCAAATGACTTTCAGTAGCGGCATCACAGAGAGAACCTATGATGCACCGGCACGGATACTGACACCGACACGGGGACATGGGAATTCTAAAAAAATGGGGACGCGGACACGGCAGGGGACACGCCACGTGTATATTTATTTATTTATATATAAAAAAATAATTATAGTTTGACACCTAGAAATTTTTTAAAAATTACAATTTGACCCCAAATTTTTTTTAAAAATTTACAGTTTGACCCCCCAATTTTCTCAAAATTACAGTTTGGCCCCTCAAAATTACAGTTTGGCCCCTGCCGTGTCCTCATGAGTGTCCCCAGCCGTGTCCCCCTAAAAAATTTATATTAAATTATGGGACACCCCACGTGGCGTGTCCCATACGTGTCCCCGAGGTGTCCCCGTGTCCGACACTGCAATACTTCGACCTCTAGAGATGTCGGTGCTTCATAGCAGAGAACACAAAAAGCATTGGGCACCACACCCCATTTTTGCAGCCTATCCTTGGTTGCAAGCCTGCCATGAACAGCCAGCCACTGAATAATAGCCCATTGAGGAATATGAGCCTTAAACCAGACCACTTTCCGCCAAGCAACAACTGGCCTAACCTCTTGAATTTTGTTCCATGCAGATTTGATACCCTTGGCCATTTAGTAACCAAATTACAGAATCAGATTGACCAGAATTTGGAACCAAGGCAGTTGGAGTGTTCTCAATGATTTCCTTAGTGACTGCATTTCTACGTTTGGGCCAATTCCAAGAAGCATTACTGATAATAGAGGCCACTTTAGAAGACAAAGACCTTCCCAAATTAAAGACAACCCTCTCCCCATATCTAGAAAACAGAGGCCCAAGGGGATGCCAATTGTCTAGCCACGGAAAAGTTTCAAGCCCATCACCAACCACAGATTTTATCCAAGGTTGAACCAAGCTTCGCAGCTTAAAAATCTTCCTGATGGTCCACGAAGAATAAGGAGGAGTACACATATGCCAAAGACACTGCCCTTTAATCACATAGGAATGAATCCACCGTATCCACAGAGAGTCCGCTTTTTTAGATATGGCCCAAAGATGTCGAGACATTGCAGCTTTATTCCAGTCCTTAAGCGCCCTTATCCCCAACCCTCCTTTTGCTTTAGGAGAACAGACATCCCTCCATTTAACCTTAGCACCAGTAGATTTTAAAACAGTCCCAGACCAGAAAAAATCCCTGAGAACACCCTCTATTACTTTAAGAACTTTTTGAGGTAGGATGAAAATGGAACTTCAATAATTTTGCATACTAAACAGAACAGACCTGATTAGCTGCACTCTCCCCCCATAAGACAGCATTTTGTTGGTCCAAGCTTGAACCCTCTTGAGCATCTTATCAATAAGGCCCGACAATCACTAGCATGGAGCCTTGTGGTGATAAGAGGCTCTAAAAGGAATGAAGTTTGCAAATTAGGACGAAGCCCCTAAAAGGAATGAAAATCAGTCAACACAGAATTGACCAACTGAAAAGAGGGCTGATCAGCCCCACACAATATAAACAAATCATCTGCAAAGATAACTTGGGAAAGCTGCAGGGTAGAACATCTAGGATGGTAAGTAAATCTACTTTGACTAATTCTGTAGTGAAGCAGAGAGGAAAACCCTTCCCTGACAAGCAAGAAGAGGTAGGGGGAGATAGGATCGCCTTGTTGCAAACCCCTTTGGCCGGGGAAATAACCAACAAGCTCACCATTAATCACAATAGAAAACATGGCAGAGGTAACACACTTCTTGACCCAATTGATGAATATGGCAGGAAAACCCATCACAGTCATGATGTCAAAAAGAAAAGGCCAGGCAACTGAATCATAGGCTTTCATAAGGTCCAGCTTCATGGCACACCTAGCTGGGCCCTGATCTTTATGATAGTCCTTCACAAGTTCCTGCATGAGCAACACATTGTCGACAATACTCTTCTTTTCACAAAAGCAGACTGACAAGGGTTGATGAGGCTAGGTAGAAAAGGTTGCATTTTATTCACAAGGATCTTAGTAATGCATTTGTAGGGCACATTACAACAAGAGATACGTCTATAATCCTTAATGGTAGAAGGGACCTTAGGAACCAACAAAATAGCAGTAGAATTCCATTCTTTTAATAGGAAACCTGACTGAAAAACTGACTAATAGCTGCCTTTAGATCAGGTCCAACAGTTTCCCAGTTCTGATGATAAAAGGATGAATTGTAGCCATCTGGCCCTGGGGATTTATCCCCTTTAATAGATTTCAAAGCTACCTGAATTTCATCCACAGTCACAGGGGAAATCAGAAAATCCATCCACTCATCAGGAACTCTAGCTGTAACTGCGTGAGACAACTCATCTAAGGCACTAGAAGCCTTAAAAGAAGAGCCAAGAAGGCCTTTATAATAGTCCACAATCTCAGTCTTGATAGCATCTGGATCCTCCAATCTAACCCCATTACTATCCACCAAACTTAAAATCTTATTACGCAACCGGTGAGAAACCATTTTCTGATGAAAGAATCTTGTATTCTTATCCCCCAAAGTAAGCCATTGCACTCTAGATTTTTGTCTCAAAGGATTCTTCAGCCGCACTCAACTCCATGAAGGAACACATAGCTTCTTTCTCTTGCTCATGCAAAGCAACATCCTGAGGAGTAGCAAAACATAAACTCTGAAGCTGATTTAAGTTGGCTCTAGCCTCTTCAACTCTGGAACAAATATTAGAATAATGCTCCTTATTAAAATCTCTCAAAGGACCCTTCAACCTCCTCAACTTAAGACTCAGCTTTAACATAGCAGATTGACACAGCACAGGATCACACCAAGATGTAACCAAAAGCCCCCGGAATTCAGCATGCTTCATCCAAAAGTTAAAAAACTTAAAAGGGCCTCTTCCTTCTTATCTCAGGAACAATAGAAACCATAATGGGAGAATAATCAGAAACTCCAGGAGCCAAGAACCAATCCTCAGAATCCGGAAACACATTCATCCAAGTAGGGTTAACAAAAGCCCTATCAAGTTTACTCATATTAGCCCCTAGACCACCACGTTTATTAGTCCAAGTGTACCAAAATCCTTTAGCTAGCATGTCATCCATCTCAAGAGAAGCCAAACAGTCATTAAACTCAGTAGCTGCAGCCCTATCAAACCCCTCAAGCCTCTCATTAGTCTTCCGATCAAAATTAAAATCTCCCATTTGAAGCCAAGGGTCATTCCCAAATACACCACCAACCAGATTCATATCAGACCACAACTGCCTTCTTGCCACCACACAATTATGCCCATAGATAATAGACGCACAGAAATCCTAATGACATTCCAAACCAACAACCCTAACAACAAGAAGCTGAGGAGAGGAAAACAAAAGAGATACAATCATGACTTGAGGATTCCAAGCCACGACAATACGAGCAACAACATCAGTCCCACAATTATGAACATACATCCAAGTAGCAGGAACACAATGTCGAATGGCAGAATCCAAATTAGCACTACGAAGTTTAGTTTCCACCAAACCAATCAGGCCCAGATTCTGAGTATGAACCAAAGAAAGAACTTCTTTCTGCTTCAAAGGGTTATTAAGACCCCTAGTGTTCCATGCACAGACCTTAAGCATTGGAAAAAGAGAAAGAATCACTTACTTTTTCTTGGAGGTACCACGATTCCTCCCTTTCCCAGCCTTGGCAACCACAGGAACAGGGACAGGCTGAGTGGAACTACCCTCCTCATGCCCACTCACCACACCTGCCACACTCGTAGCTCCACATTCAGACAAAGTCACAGGAACAACACACTTTGACAATGAAGGAGCAACAGAATTTGGAACCAACTCAGCAGGAACATCTGGAAGATCCAAAGGCACTGTAGAATCCAATGTAGAAAATGTATTCTCCAACTTAACTGCCCCATTAGGACATGACCCCAGCCCCTTATTCCCCTCCTGCCCAGAATGCAGCCTAACCTTAGACCCAGGTAGAGCAAAAAGAGAATCCACCCTTTGAAGAGAACCAAAAGGTAAGGGAGAATTAGAAGCCATTTCCATAGTAGGAATAGATTGCTCGTCTTCAAACACAGTGGATTGCAGGATAGTAAAAGTATTGGAAAGTCCAAAAGAGACTTTGGGAGGGGAAAGACAACCAGGGGGAGGGGGAGTCTTAACTTCCAAGCCTTGGTGCTGACCTACCCAGCCAGAAGCAACCCCATCTGTCATGACGACGGAATTCCTTGGCAGAGAATCAACAGCAGGAGATGCCAGCTTAGGAGAGTGGCTATGCTGTCCCAGAGCTCCAGTTCTCTTCAACCCAAACCCCTCAAGGTTCACCATGGCTTGTTCCACAGATACTTCAGAAGGGAGCACAGCTACCTGTTCTTTAGGGGTAACAGGGAGGGGCACTTTAGAGCCACCAATCGCAGTAGGTTTCATTTTATGGCTGGTCTCAGAGTGCCCAAATACATGACATTCAGAGCAACATAAGGGTTTCCAGGGATACGTAACATTCACAAAAGTAGAATCACCATCAGCATATTCCACTTCAACTACATCCAAAAGGGGAGTATCAACATGAATTTCCACACAGATTTTGGCAAAGCTAAGCCGTTGCCTCTTTTCTGTCGTATCATCTGGATGCAGGGGTTTGCCTATGGCACTAGCAATGTAACTAAGCCCTTGTTCAGTCCAAAATTCCAATAGGATGTTAGCAAATCGCACCCATATAGGTACATTACTTAGTTTCTCCTTAGTCAGGACCATTTGAGGCTCCCATGGCTTGAGGATCAACAGTTTCCCAGCAATATGCCAGGGTCCAGCCTTCATAACAGTACAATTAGCATCTGCCTTAGAAAATTTAAAGAAGAAAAACCCTTGATCATTGGCTAAGACATCAAAAATGCCAAATTTCTCCCAGATCCGCACAATAATGTTCTTGACAAGAGGAAAGTGAACCCTCTTATCAAGGAAATAACCCACTACACTATTAGCCAAAATATTAGATCCAAGATCAATCACTTCTTAAGGGGGACATACCACCACTTTCGCATCACAACGCTGGAGGGGTGGGTAAGACAGAGTCATGCGAGTCGAACCAGAAGGATTCTAAGGCGAAGCCACAACTTTCGCCCATTTAGGTTTAGCAGACTCTTGACAAAGACGACGCGCAGGATTCAGAATTGGTACCACAGGGGAAGGGGGGGTAAGATAGAGTCATGCGAGTTGAACCAGAAGGATTCCAAGGCGAAGCCACAACCTCCGCCCATTTAGGGTTAGCGGACTCTTGACAAAGACGACCCGCAGGATTCAGAATTGGACCACAGGGGAAGACACTGCGTCCAGACAATCCAACAGTTTCACAGAATGAATTCTAGATACAGAGGGCAATCCATTCATCACAGCGGATGAGGTAGTGTTTTTAGGGTTTCCCAAATTTTTAGGGATCTTAGGGCTTTCTGAATTTTTAGGGCTTTTATCTAGGAAAGACGAACGTAAAGCAGGAAAGAGATCATCTAACTCCATTATACGAGAAGAAACAAACTCGAACACAAACTAAGAATCCAAAATCGCCATGGGAAACGAGAAAGAATTACGAAGGGAAACCTGTAAGCAGAGACGACGGTGACCACACCTGACTGACAACCACACCAGAAGACGACGGCCAGATGACGAAACAAACGGCGGCCAGTCGATCACAGAGGAGCGTTGGAACTCTCTCTAATGGCGGGAAAGTTACCGCAAGCTACTCGTAAGGGCTCTTAGCAGTTTCTCGGTAAAAGCACAACTTCCACATAATACAATTGAAAAGTACCGTAGCGATGTTCTTAGCACAATAGACAAACAATCGAAAATAGGACAAAAGAAAAGAGGAGGAACAAAGGATGGAATTTATTATAGTTAATGATTTTCTCCAACAATGCTCAGGATATGAGGTGGCAAGGAAATGAAACTAGGGAGGCAGCTGCAATACCTTTAACGGTGAGGCAGTTGGAAGCTATAGTAAGGCTGAGTGAAGCACTTGCAAAGATGGAACTCTAGGTCAACAGAGAGGATATTACAAGTAATTGTTTTCTTATTTATGTTTCATTTGCCATTGAATGTTACTTGGAACAGAACTTACAGTTATTACTACAATGGCCATTGGAACTCTTGTTGTATGGATTCTAGGTGGATTTAAACTTGAAATTCTCCGAAAAAAGTACTTGTAAATGAGACAAATTGGATCCAACCTAATATTAGTTAGCTACAGCTATTACTAGCATATTATCCAACCTAATATTAATTGTATACGGTTTGATGGTTGTTGTTGAACTGGTTTTCTTCTTCTTCTTACACTGTTCTATGTCTGTATCCGTATCTGTGGCCATGATCCATGCATTTTATTTGAAATGCATAATACAATTGAAAAGTTAACTTCCACGTAATACAATTGAAAAGTACCGTAGCAATGTTCTTAGCACAATAGACAAACAATCGAAAATAGGACAAAAGAAAAGAGGAGGAACAAAGGATGAAATTTATTATAGTTAATGATTTTCTCTAACAATGCTCAGGATATGAGGTGGCAAGGAAATGAAACTAGGGAGGCAGCTGCAATACCTTTAACGATGAGGCAGTTGGAAGCTATAGTAAGGCTGAGTGAAGCACTTGCAAAGATGGAACTCTAGGTCAAAAAAGAGGATATTACAAGTAATTGTTTTCTTATTTATGTTTCATTTGCCATTGAATGTTACTTGGAACAAAACTTACAGCTATTACTACAATGGCCATTGGAACTCTAGTTGTATGGATTCTAGGTGGATTTAAACTTGAAATTTTCCGAAAAAAGTACTTGTAAATGAGACAAATTGGATCCAACCTAATCTTAGTTATAGTTGTTACTAGTATATTATCCAACCTAATATTAATTGTGTACGGTTTGATGGCTGTTTTTGAACTGGTTTTCTTCTTCTTCTTACACTGTTCTATGTCTCTATCCGTATCTGTGGCCATGATCCATGCATTTTATTTGAAATCTCCTATTTAGATGCTAAAAATAGCACTATTTGGTTATGAAATCGATGCACAATTTGATAGGACATATACTAAAACTCTAGAATTCTATTTTGGAATATTTGATATACTGATTTTGTTTCTGCAATCTAATGGTTAGAAGCTGTGTAATGATGTACTCCCTCCATCCCAATTTAAGTGTACCCTACGGTTCTGCATGCCATTTTTAATTGCTTATATCTCTCAATGTATATTGCTAAAAATATGCAATATGGATCTTATTTGATAGATCTCAATTATTTCTATAAGACAATGATTTTAAAAATATAATATATAATATATGGTGAGAGATGTAAGCCATTGAAAATGGCCTGCAAAATCGTAACGGACACTTAAATTGGGACGGAGGGAGTAGTTTTTTTGCTATAATAGTAATCATACTACTAGATTAATGAAAATTTGGTTGCACGATGTGTTTACCAAATGTAAGTTACGGATGTTTGGGTTTGATTTTTGTCCGTACAACTTTAAGTGTGACATTTTCTTCTTAACTACTCTTCTGCTATAGTGCAGTTTTTTTTTTGCTCAACACTACTTGAGAGTTATTAGTATGAAGGTTGTGGTGTTCTTTTCATGTGCAATGATCCCTCATAGAGTTTTGTTGGAATCCGAATCAGGTATCCTAGCCAGTCTGAAGGGACCAACTTCCTACTCCCAAGAAACCCAAGCCCCCCAGAGTCTTCCCTTCTTCAAGCTGGGCTAGGTAACGACTGAACGAAGTGAAGGAGGGAAGCGATATATGCTCAAATGACCGTAGGGAATGAAGAGCATATTCGCTACCATCGTGCCGTGTTTTGCTAGTTTGACAAGCAAAACCAATTTAAACCAATTTGCTTGTCCTACAAGCAAATTTGGCCGTAGGCAGAGCTCGACCGATTGCAACGGATACTTCAATCGAAAGAACTTCGCTAGCTTATGACTTATGAGGAATAAGAATAGGAATCTTGTGAAGATAATGGTGACGTCTTAATGATTTTCACCCTCAAATGTAAGACTTCTAGACTTGATTCTGGCAAAGATCTTTGTTTTTTACTTAGACTCTTCATCCCCGAGATTTTGATTAAATTATTTTTATTGTTGTGTAGGCTTGTGTTGCAGGAGTGTTTTATTGGGTGTTTCAACAATATGTTCGTAAAACCACTATGCATCTTCAATTTTAAAAACGATAGAGGTATAGAAAAAGTTCTCATCTCAATTTCAATTCTCTCTCTGTGGATGGCCCATATACACAGAAAAAGGTAGAACCTTATTATCTGCCCATTTACTTTGCTTGCTTCAAACATATTACTTGATAACGAACTTAGGAGAACTGTCCACTTGCTCAGTGAAGGGATAGGTTATGGACCAACATAAACCAACCTTAGTAGAATAAGTTGCAATTTTGGATCTTAAGGACCTAGATCTTGGTATCTACTTCCTCTTCTTCAATTCTTATGAGGTCTCTTGTTTTTTGCCAAGTTTGATTGTGTACGGTTTGCTGGCTGTTTCTGGACTGGTCTTCTTCTTCTTCTTACACTATTTCTGTTAATCCATGGATTTTATTTGAAACCTCCTTTTTAGATGCTAAAAATAGCACAATTTGTTGCTGAAATGGATGCACAATTTGATAGGATGTATACTAAAATTCTAGAGTCCTATTTTGGATTATTTGATTACATGTTTGATATATTGTGTTTTAGAGACCTGTGACAGAATTATTATTTTTATTTTTATTATTTCAGTATGTGAATAAGTCCATTTTTGAGCCATTCTATATTTTTTTTATGTGTTTGTAAAGTCATATGTGCATTTTCTTTATTGAGAATAGGGTGCGTAAACCTTGGGACGAGTGTTGGGGCCCCACGTTGGGTAGTTATTTTTAAACTTAGTTGTTAATTATTTTTGGTACCACTTGGGGTTGTAATTTAACTACTTAGGAGTATTAAATAACAGGACGTGGGAGAGTGCCTAAGTAAGTGAATGGGTGTGTAGTGTAATTTTGAAACTTATTATCCAAATTTGGGATCAAGAGACCCGATCCCTTTTCTTTTTCTCCTGCTGCTGCGTTCTCTCTCTCTCTCTCTCTCTCTCTCTCTCTCTCTCTCTCTCTCTCTAACTACACAAACCCTAGGGCTTCAACCCCAAAATCAAAGGTCAAGACTCGCAAATCTCGGAAAAACGCGAAGAGGAAACATGATCTACAAGGAGAGGGCTATGTATCAATCCAAACAAAGTTGATAACCGGACAGTTTTGGTGGCCTGGTGGCGAATTGAAAACGTTAAAAGACTTGGAAGTGGATCACTATTTGCCATCCTTTTAATTTTGGTTAGACTTATAAAATGGAATGAAAGGAAATTGTTTTTATCTATTTGGTGATGATACTTTTTTTTATTGAGCTTAAAATGATATAATCTGTTTATAAAAATTGGATCGTGACAACATGGTATCAAAGCTATAGGTTTGAATACCTAGGAACCGTGGGAGGAGACTTAGTCTCATTTGGACACCTTTCTTTATTATATTTGATGTGATACGTGCTTATTGTTACTTCTGTTTTTTGGGCTATGTGCTTGAAGCTTTAGGTTAGAATACCTTAGGACCCTGGGAAGAAGCTGATCTCAATGGGGGCGTTAGATCATGTTTGGGCATAAAATATTTTATGTGATTATGTGTTTATGTGCTTATTATGTGCAAGTGAATAACATGTCTAAGTTAACTTTGTGCTCGTGTGAAAGTACCTGGATGCTACATGTTGACACGCTAGGTGATATGTTTGATAGATGGGTTTATCATCATTACTCTTACAATATGTTCGATAGATGGGTTCACTTGGTTCTTGCCTCAGTTTTGCGTCTTAATCTAGACCTTTGGATTCTTAGAACTTGGTATATTGAGTTCCTTGTTTAACCTCATCTGAGCTTCAACTTGTTAATTCTAATTGTTTTTTGTCTTGTATTCTCTCTGTACTTCTGCACCTTTTTTGTCAACAAAGCTTGGATGTTTAATTTGAGGTGTATCCGGCTGGCGCGCTTCAAGTTTAACATCTAGCTTAGTTCTCATTTCCGTTATTTCATTCGTTTTCTGAACCTTTGGATTCTTAGAACTTGGTATATTGAGTTCATTGTTTAACATCATTTGAGCTTCAACTTTTTCATTCTAATGGTTTGTTGTCTTGTAATCTCTCTGTACTTCCGTGCCTTTTCAGACAACAAAGCTTGGATGTTTAATTTGAGGTGTGTCCGGTCGGCGCACTTCAAGTTCAACATCTAGCTTTTTTGGATTCTTAGAACTTGGTATATTGAGTTCATTTTTTAACCTCATTTGAGCTTAGACTTGTTCATTCTAATGGTTTCTTGTCTTGAAATCTCTCTGTACTTCTGCGTCTTTTCAGACAACGAAGCTTGGATGTTTAATTTGAGGTGTGTCCGGCCGGCGCGCTTCAAGTTCAACATCTAGCTTAGTTCTCATTTCCGTTATTTCCTTGGTTTGATCTTTTCTAGCTTAGTTTTCATGTCCGTTATTTCCTTGGTTTGATCCTTTCTGATGGCCCAACCTCACCTGTGAAATCTCCTTTGAATGGTAATTTGCACATCATTTGAGTGTCATCGTAACGTCAAACCCTTAGTTTGAATTGTGGTGTTTGTTGTTGTGCTTTTGTGCTATGAGGTTGTGTATCAGATTTTTGAAGTTTTTGGGGGGATCTCTTGCACTTAGTGGAGTTCGTCTATAAATATAGTTATCAATCAAGTATTTGAATGACACCATGTGTGAGCTTTCAAGTAGATTACCGATTTGTTGGACGGCTTTGGAGGACGACAATTTAGGGCCAAGCTTAGTATGAGAGACCACCAAAAAGATTGCTACATTTCGGCAATGACTAATTACCGCCTAGGTTGCCAAAAGAATTATGCGAATCGAAGGAGACAACACTTGGAAGTTACATCATAGAAAGATTCGATGACATTTTGATTGGGGTGGAAAGTTACTACCGCTTGAGAGGAAGTATTACCATCACGACTGTCGAAGGTTTGCTATAGTTCATGTACCCGTGTTGTGAAAGCATCAAACTTGAGATTGAGGATGACATTTCTTATGAAGAGCGATGAATGAAAAATCTAGAGACTAACAAGTTTTGTGGGGGAAGAACGATCTTTTGGTCCAGGTACTTTGGCATCATCATGGAGCTGAAGAAGGCATTGGGGAGCGAGAATCCAAAGTCTGCTCAAAGTATCAAGACTTGTTTCCATCTTGTGGTACACATAGAATTTCGGGGGCGAAATTCTTTAAGAAGGGTAGATTATAGAGACCCGTAACAAAAATTTTATTTAATTATATTATTTCAATATGTGAATAAGTCCATTTTTGAGCCTCTCTATATTTTTTATGTGTTTGTAAAGTCATATGTGCATTTTCTTTATCGAGAATAGGGTGCGTGAACCTTGGGATGAGTGTTGGGGGTAGTGGCGGACCCAGAAATTCAACACACTGGAGGCACAATTGTTTTGTAATCTTGAGGAAAAAATTTGTAAACAAACACAAGACGTAAGCCCAAATATTCAGTAGTGAATAAAAGTTTATAATCTATATGTTTACATAAAGTCTCTAAAATGAATATATGTTTTTCATGTTTTTTCTCAAACAAAAAGATATTTCAACCCAAGGAATTTGGCCAAGTGTGTATGAGAAAGAAATTAAATGGTCTGTCCCTCCCAAGATCGCAAGTACGAATACCACAAAAGCGAAACATTTCAAATCTTAGGGTCAATGGAGGTTTGCCCAGTCATTAACTTCAGCACCCCGAAATTAGTCGAGGTGTGCCCAGACATCCGTTTACCAATTTCTCATGTCTTTTACACTAATTAAATAAATACTCCTACCTAGTTAGAGGAAAAGCCTTATTAATAATCAAGTAAGCATTTTACAAACGAGGGTACAAAAATACATTAAAAGCTTGAGTTACTAATATAAGGATAGCTATTACACATACAAAAAAAAAAGGTTTTTGGGTGGGGGTGGGGGCATGTGATCCCACATGCCCCATATTGGGTTCGCCCCTAGTTGGGGGCCCACATTGGGTAGTTATTTTTAAAGTTAGTTGCTAATTATTTTTGGTACCACTTGGGTTTGTAATTAACTACTTAGGAGTATTAAATAACAGGACTGGGGAGAGTGCCTAAGTAAGTCCTAAGTAAGTGCATGGGTGTGTAGTGTAATTTTGACACTTATAATTCAAATTTGGGATCAGGAGACCTGATCCCTTTTCTTTTTCTCCTGCTACTGTGTTCTCACTCTCGTCTCTCTCTTACCAACTACACAAACCCTAGGACTTCAACCCCAAAATCGAAGTCAAGACTTGCAAATCTCGGAAAAATGCCAAGAAGAAACATGATCTACACGGGAGAGGGCTGTGTATGCCCAACAAAGTCGATACTCACGCAATTTTTGGTTTTGGTGCCCTGGTGGCGAATTAAAAACTTTGAAAGATTTGGAAGTGGATCACTTGTTGCTATCCTTTTAGTTTTGGTTAGACTTATAAAATGGAATGGAAGGAAATTGTTTTTATATATTTGGTGGTGATACTTTTTTTTATTGAGCTTTAAATGATATAATCGATTTATATAAATTGGGTCGTGACAGTGTTTGTTGATGGAATCTAATGGTTAGAAGCTGTCTATTGATGTAGTTTGTTGTTATAATAGTAGTCATATTAGATTAATGGGAATTCTGTGGCACGATGTGTTTACCAAATGTAAATTCTCAATATTTGGGTTTGATTTTTGTCCATACGATTTTATGTGCGACAATTTCTTCTTTTTCACTACTCGCCTACTATGGAGGAGTTTTTTTTTATCCTCAGCCCTACTCGAGAGTAATGAGTATGAATATGAAGATAATGGTGACGCCTCAATGATTCTCACTCTAAAATGTAAGACTTCTAGACCTGATTCTGGCAATTAGAATTTAGATTTTTGCTTTGTACTTAGACTCTCCATTCTCGAGACGTTGATTAAATTATTTTTATTTTTGTGTAGGCTTGTGTAGCAAGAGTGATTTATTGGGTGTTTCAAGGATATGTTCGTAAAACTACTTTGCATCTTCAATTTCAAAAACGACACATATAGAAAAAGTCTTCTTCTCAATTGAAATTCTCTCTCTCTCTCTCTCTCTCTCTCTCTCTCTCTCTCTCTCTCTCTCTCTCTCTCTCTCTCTCTCTCTCTCTGTGGATGGTTCATATACACAGAAAAAGGTACAACCTTATCATCTGCCCATTTACGTTTTGCTCACTTCAAACATTTACATGGAATATTACCCGATAATGAACATAGGAGAACTGTCTAGTACCGTAGAAATGGGATAGGTTATGGATCAAATCTAAACCAACAATAAGTTGCAATTTTTCATCATAAAGACCTAGTTCTTGTAGCGGAAATACTTTTCTATGATTACAAGTCTTGTGATATGTGATACATGTACAAATAAACATAAAGAGACCGAGGAACAACACTGCAGGAGAACCACTCCTTTCCTACTGATGCTCATGTCGCCGGCAAAACTCCCCATCTCCAGATTCCCCTTGCATCACGTTGAATTTGTGATCTACATGCTGCCATTGAAGTTTTAACTGTGATACTATCTCGATGGGAGTACACAAGCATTGTGTACTGCGATTCTTCTAATTACATTGCATTTATAACCATTGTTTTTGTAAGCATATCTGTGCATGGATAGGTATTTGCCCTTCATGTAACACTTCCTCCCTCCTTCTCACCTCCCCAATATCATGCTTCTATCTTCACATATCCTTCATCTTTTTCAATAAATTTTTGTTTTTAAAAATTGGTTTTCTCCCATTTTTCATGCTTGATCTTAGAGTTTGATTTGAGTTAATTAGGCCGAGTTGCCGGTTCCCTGGTTCTGTACACTGGTTCAATAGCACTATTTTAGGCGTCACGTGAAAGAACTAACCTTTCCGGCTGTTAGGCGGTTCTGTTTTTTTTTCTTTGATACTCTGATGCTAAGAGATATGAGATTTGGGTTCAAGCAATGAACGGGGAAGCTTCAGGGATTACCAAGTTTGGGAGAGAGAGAGAGAGAGAGAGAGAGAGAGAGAGAGAGAGAGAGAGAGAGAGAGAGATTCCAAAATAAAACACTACATACAGAATAAAAAAAATACCAAGAAGATAAGATGTCGATTTTCTGGGTTTTCTACAGTGGAGGAAAGATGGTTCTCTACCTGGTGTTTTTGTACATGGACAATGATCTGAAGAAATACTTCAGAGCTTCCGTCAAACTGAAGAGAACCTCCCCATCAAAACAGTCAAGGTATAAATACATCAAAGCTTCCGTCAAACTGAAGAGAACCTTCCCATCAAAACAGTCAAGGTAGTTGACTATTTTATGAAGTACTTCTCATCTTTCTCAAGGAGTATGCAGTTGCTTATCAAGGTAGAAATATTTGTTTCTGTTTTTTTGCAGAGCTTGATGTACCAACTCTGCAAAAGCATTGCTTTCTGCCACAGTTATTGTGCGCTACACATGGTTATTTTTTAGCTAAAAGGAGGCGAAAATCAAATCTCGTTTGAGTGTCTTCTCTAGTCATATATGGAGACACAAAATGAGGTCTCCTTTTTGGAGGCCCAAAAACTGGTGCTTGGTTGGAGTGCTTTCTATATCCACTTTGTAGCTATGGAGAGTGGACAAATCTTAAAATCCCAAACTTTGTCAGTGATGCTGACTAACCACACATCGCTGTTTTGCAGTCCGGAGGAGGCAATCATGAATTCTCAGATTCTCAATTCGGTAGGTTGCTTAGAAACTTTCTAAGTTGGTTAAATAACTATGTTGATATTGATGCAGCTGGTTAAATGACTGTTGATATTGATGCAGCTCGATGAGAAATTAAAACTTGCTTGCCTCCGATCATGTCTTTGCATTGGGGAGTCTAGAGCCCTAGCAATAGCCAACATGGTTCTTGGGCTGTAGGAAATTCAAATTCGGGGAGAAACCCATGCAAATGTTGATTACACCATTGACCTAATACACGTAAGTTTTGTGGACTTTGACAACCTCTATGTTAGTTCTCTTCATATATAAGCCAACAGTGTATTGGTTTTCGCAGGCTTCAGATTACAGAGAAAATAACATACACACAGGCTGGTCCGGACAGTAGAATAGCGATGTGAGTTCGTTCAGACAGGCCACCTTGTTATCTATCCGTGGTTGGAGGTGGTTTTTATGTAAGTTTGCTTTATAGAGTAGTTTTAGGTGTCTAAACTCTGATGATTCTATAGTCTGGACTATGTTTCAGCTACCTTACTTAATAGTTAATACCACTGACTTTTCCTTCCCTTGTTTTCCAACTGTAGAAAGCATCTACTGGCAGTGCAGCTATGGTATCAGAGTATTTTGGTTATCTTGAAAAAGGGCAAATCCCTTGTAAGGTACTGTGCTGCAAATACATGTTTTAGTAGCTGATTTTAGGTTGTCTTTTTCTCTTGCTTCTTAGATTTTTTTATCGATCAATTATTGATATTGCCCCACATTTTGTAGCATATATTACTTGTCAACTCAGAAATTTCTTTGAACATCGAAGGGAGTGCTATCTACGGTATGTTTACTAAAGAGATACTATGCTACTTGATAATGCTGGATCCATGTTTTGTGTGCAGAGTTTGTCCATTAGTTTTTTTTTTGTTGGATTTCTGCTCCATGAGTCTGTTTAATAGGTCCCTAATATTGCGAATGGTTCTTGCTTAGATTGATATGGTGAGAGGAGGACCAAGAAGCTAGAGATTGAGAATGAATGGCTCAGAGATTGAGGCAGAGATACATACTCTACGTGCTAGGTACAAAGAAAATGTAGCCGGAAATTACCCCGAAAAGGCAAATCAACGGTACAGATGCACTGCAAAGAGAATCTGTACCATTGATTTGCCCTTTCGGGATAATTTCTGGGTACGTTTTCTTTGCACTTAGCATTTCCCATTTTTTATTAGATGGTACTAAACTTTGTAGGTTAATGATCTGGTCTTGCATTGTGGTCACAAATGAGTAACATCGATGATTAGGTTTGGAATTTTTATTCAATGCGGATTATTAAAGGTGCTTAGAATTTGGATTGTTCACTTATTTTTGCTGCAGTTGGATGGATATAGTCAAGTGATATATGCAGAGGAAGAAGTTGATGGAACTCGGCTTCTCCTTGTATCAAGTTAACTCCCCTTACGTTAATACTGTTAAGCTTTTAATGAGCCCGCTAAGGAAAAGTTGTAGAGCCGCCAGTGTCTAGAAATTTTAAGATTTCTATTACTGGCAATGATTAAGGTTTAGAAGCAATTCTTCCATAGGCCGGCGAGTTCATAGCGAGGCTTGATCTAGATGATCCATCAGCTGTAAGAAAAGCAGAACCTTTTTCATGGGAGCTTTCCAATTTTAGGGCCATCAACCACAATATTTGGAAAAGTTCATCAGAGGTGTGCTGCGAGTTTGAATGTAGCCCGGATGATTCTTGCAGGTTCTGAACATAACATTGATGAAGCAACTATCTCTTAGTAACTTTTAGAAGCTCACAATATGGAATTTTGGAGATAGACTAGGATTTGTGCTCATTTGGTCATGTTGGGCATAGAAGTTGAGTAAACATAATAAACAATTAAAAACTCCAGACACGTTCCTACTTTACCTCTTAGCAACCTCTAAGTCACACTCATCTCAAATTTGAATTTTTGGGGTGCTATATAATTTTTGCCTAAATCTGAAATATATAAGTGTACCAAATCTGGAATTGAAGTCACATCCATCTCAAATTCAAATTTTTGGGCATGTTATGGAATTCTTAAGTCTACAAATTACGGTTACAGAATGACACAATCACTGATGACAACTAAAATCAATTTTATTAGTTAGAAATTACACATATCTCAGTTCAATGGTAGGTGATGGAGACAAGGACAAAGAGATATACTCAAGGAAATGAATAGCTGAATAGGGTGGAAGGAGGAGAAGGTGAGAGAAAGGTGACGAAAAGGCAAGAGTAAGTTGCAGTCATTGAGGAGGCTTGATGGTAATCAAGAAAGAAGGAAGTAGCATAAAGAGGAAGAGCCGAAGGAAGGGGAAGCTACTGAGAGCAACCCGCTAGATGAAGTATCACTAAACCTACTCTTTGATGAAGGGGTCACCAACGTTGAAATAAGGGTGATCCACTCTATTACGGATATGTTTGGAAATTGGTGGGGATTTGTTAGCATGCGAAGAATCGACAATTGTGATGAAGCTCAGGTTGAGGCTCTATTGGCAGAAGCAATGGCAATGGCAGACCGAATGGCCCTCCAAGACCTATTACAATAATGAAAGTGTGAATCAAGGCGACAGTGAAGTGCTGATAATCAACCTTGATGAGAAAAAAGATTGCTCCAAGCTAATTGTGGATGCTGCAGATGGGGCTTACCCAAACTGGACTGGAATATGTTTTAAAATACAAAATAAAAAATGTTTACTCTTGTTCTAGTTTCGATTCTAATTCTGATTTTGATTCCGAGTCAACCCAATCTGAGTCAAGTACCTCATCTTTTCAAACCATTGAGTCTAGCAATGAGGGTGGCCCGGTCAGGTCACCGAGTCATAGCATCTATTTTGAGTTTGATTCTGCAATGTTTTCCAAAGATTTTAGCAATGAGGAAGAGGATTTGGAGTATTACACTTTACCTGTAATTAATTATGTGGACTCTGACAACCCTGTTTCTGAGGAAAAAATTCCTAAAGAAATTCTAGAGTTTGAGAGAGAAGAAGAGAGGCATGCCAAACCCTTTTTTTTTTTGAGGAAATAGTCACAGTAAACATAGGCTCTGAAAATGATCCTTAAATGGTTAAAATCGGTGCAACACTATCTCCTCAAGAAAGTGAAAAATTTTGGTTAAAATCGGTGCAACACTATCTCCTCAAGAAAGTGAAAAATTAACCCTTTTGATGGAAGAATACAAAGATGCTTTTGTCTGGTCTTATGAGGACGTACATATGCTAAAACATGAACAACAGTTGCCTCAATGACATACGTTTGGGCCGGCCCTGGACAGGAACTACTTTTTTGACAAAAAATGCATTGCGTCGGCAATCAAGTCACTGTTGGTGCATTTTTTTGGTAGTAAGTTAGCTTTAAACGGACGTATGTCATCTTTCCATTTTATTGATCAAAATAGAAACCTGGATTAATTTGTTTCATAGGTGCCTACAAAGGCCAAGGAAGGAAGACGCGCGAGTGTTAGCTAGGGTTTTGATTAGTTAAGCACATGCAGTATTTATGATTTACTGCAGTTATTATTAAAAAATAAAAAATAAATAGTCAGATTCCATGATTAACTAATCAATTTCGATCTCACAAACTCTATCATCTCTCTTATATATTTGGCGGTCTTCTTTAGATCTCAATGCGACAAATTTCCTCAACAAATGGTTATCATATGTACTTATTTTTTAGATGCTACCAATATTTCCTGC
Organism: Rhododendron vialii; assembly: GCF_030253575.1. Classification (NCBI taxonomy): domain Eukaryota; kingdom Viridiplantae; phylum Streptophyta; class Magnoliopsida; order Ericales; family Ericaceae; genus Rhododendron; species Rhododendron vialii. The sequence goes on along the minus strand of NC_080557.1, from coordinate 22,783,948 downwards.
TGCTATTTTAATTTATTAACTTAGTATAAGATAAGAATTTCAAACCTCATGTACGTATTGGCCGGCATTAGACTCTGCCCACGCGTTGCAGTATGCAGCCAACTCGATCGCTAGTGAATAAATTATATTGTCTTGCGCGCGCGTGGCATGCCTTGTCAAAAAGGAAAGTAAATAAATACTCCTAAATCTTTTCTATTACAAAATAAATCATGTACCATTTTATTCTAATAATGGGGCCGGTAGAGTTTGAAATCATGCACATGGTCTTATAAACCAACCAACCAACCATCACTCAAGTCCGTCATAGAATCAGTTAAAAAATAAATTAAAATTCGTTGAGGTAGGATTGGATTTGATGCCGGCAATGGACTGTGAGTATTTGTTTGGGAATATTCCCCAATCGTTTCTAAGAACCCATTCTCCCTAACTTTTTGATATTTTTGTTTCGGTATTTTTTTCGTCGTTTTTGAATATTTGTTAACTTTTATGTTATATTTTTTGGATTAATCATTCGTCTGGACGAGAGGAGTTTAAAAAATAAAATTTAATGACCAAAATCAAGAAAAACTTCACTAAAGACGAAAAATATCAAGTGGCTGGTAAATTATTTATTTGTCTAAAGTAGCATAGTGTCGTCTTACATAAACTTTTTTCAACATTCGATTCACATTTTTTTTTACTTCTTTGATTCTTCTCATGAAGACAAATGATTAATATTAAAAATTACGATGAAAGCTAAACTTAACATTATGAAAAATAAAAAATACCAAAAAAATATTGAACAAAAAAGTTAGGGAGAATGGGGCCTTACCGAGAATTTCTTTTTAGAAGAGATTCTTACGAAGATTAGTCTAGGAGTTTTCAGGGGAAAATTTCAAAATACCTTCATGAACTAATTCTTTTTCACTCCTAGGAGGGCCTTAATTTGTCTTTTGGCAAACTAATTCTTTTTTCTAATTTTCTGTAATTAGATCTAGATAGGTAATAGACAATTCTTGCCATCACTTGTATTCTAAATTAGTTATGCTTAAGTGGTTGTAGATGTTACTCAAAGTCAATATTCAAATTTTTTGCACACGATAAATGTTTTGATAAGTTTTTTTTCCTTTCATTTATTTTATTTGAAAATAAACCAAAATAATTAATTTTTACTCAACAAACTTCGATAAAAAAATGTTTAAAATAAATAATTCTCTCATTGCTAAAAATAGCATTCTTACGGTTCAAGTTAATAACATGATTTGTTAGAAAAAAAAACGCAGTATATGAGTGGCACTTCGTCATGTTTGATTTTTTTTTCTAATGGTATAAAACATTTTAAAAGTTTATTTTAGTTAAATTAGGAAACTAAAATACCATGTTTAATCTTTTTACCTTATATTAACCCCACACACACATATATATATATATATATATTTCTGTTAAAAAACCTAAGGCCCCAATTTTAAAAGTCGCTTTAAGCCTCTAAAATCTTAGTGCCGGCCCTATGTGATAATGTGATAATGGTGCAATTATTTGGTAAATCAACTACTATATCGTATTGTTTCCCACAAGTGATAATGAATTTTTTGCGTGGTATGCATAAAAGGAGCTTGATCAAATAAATGAGGGGATATTTAGGGTTTGTTTTTTTGGGAGATTTAGTGATAGATCCACTATAAATATTTCATAAGTCCACAAGTCCACCTAATAGTTTTATAAAGTTACAAGTCCACACAATCTAAATCCTAGAGTACCCTATGAAAGTGCCTAAAACCCTAAACCCTATGAAAGTGCCTAAACCACTAAAATCCTATAATAAGAAAGTGCACCCTAAAACTTTATAAAAGTGCCTAAACCCTAAGATACCCTACGTTAGGGTAATCTATCCTACCCTAGGGTACCCTACCATATAATTAAAAAGTTCATCCTAAAATCTTATGAAAGTGCCTAAACCCTAAGGTACCCTACCATACTCTAGGGTGCCCTAAAATGGACTTTAAACATTCCAAAATTAATAGGTGAACTTATGGGTTTATGAAATTCACATAATAGACCTAAGACTAATTTTCTATTGTTTTTTTTAGAGTACATTCGTCAAAATAAATCAAGGGATACAAGGAGCTTAGAGTACATTCGTCAAAATAAATCAAGGCATACAAGGAGCTTAGAGTACATTGTTGCACATACATTTCATATATACTCCCTTCATCCCAAAATGTTTGTCGGTCCGCAAAACGAGAACTAAAAAATAATGCATTTCTTTCAAGACAAAATTTTACTCCCTCCATCCCGATTTGTTTGTCCATTTTTTGACTTTGCATTGTCCCAATTTGTTTGTCCATTTGACTTTTAAATGGATAAAATTCCCTTTTTGCTCTTATTTTTTTTTAAATAAAGTAACTTTTCAAAAAATGTGAAGGGTAAATATTGGAAAGTTAACAACTTTTAGGTGTAATCATTATGCTTCTTAAATAAGTTGGATTCTCAATATTGGACAAACAAATTGGGATGGAGGGAGTAACTTTTTTCATAATTAAAAGAACTCGTCAAGATCTAGTAAATGATTGAAAAAATCTTAATTTTTTCTCGCAAAATTTTTACTCCTTTCGTCCTTTTTTAAGTGTCCAGCTTCGTAACTCTAACTTATTAAGATAACATTATCATTACATATTTTATATCAACTTTTATCTCCAATTTCTCTAGGTACCCTTTTTGGAGACATTATCATTATACTTTTAGTAACTAACTTTTCAAAATGGAATTTACTTTTAGGGACAAAATAGAAAATGGACCAACTTTTATCTGCTAATTTTACAAAATGGACACTTATTAAGGGACAACCAAAAATGTAATACTGGACTCTAATAAAGGGACGGAGGAAGTATTATTCTTACATTCTAATTTTGCGGACTACACAAGCATTATGGGACAGGAGGAGTATAATACATTTGTCAACATACATGTTTATACATAAAATACTTGCGCTTTTTTCAATTGCAAAAATATGAAGAGCAAGCAAGACATGGGACCTTCTACATCAATTTCCTAAACTACCTTTATGTGTAAACTAAGAGTATCTCCAACCCATGACTTCATATTGGAGATGTTAAATGTTTTTTGAAGGCTTACGTGGCAATTTGGCATCTCTAATTTGACATCAAAGCCTTCCTTTCCAACCCTTATGCCAAATTCTTTTTATTTGATATCAAGTTATCCCTCTCCAACCCTTAATGTCAATCCTTATGACAATCCAAACGGTCATTTTTTGAAATTTGGCATGGAGGAGGGTGGTTGTCAACTTTGACAACTTTCTCATTCCCTTCAAAGCCACGTAGATTTTGGCATCAAAGAAGGCTGTTAGGTTGGATTGAATTTTGGTGTCAATTGTTACCGTTAACATGTCCACGTACACAAAATTTTGGTACTTTTCCTAAACTACCCCTACTTTTGCGTAAAGACGTTGATTTTCACGGGACTACGAGAGAGCGATGACAATCTCGCCCGGGCGTTGGTTACCCCCATACCGAACCGATTGGTACGGTTTTTCACCTATTATCTAACCATGGTTTTGGTTTTGGTTGTTGATTTCGAAAAACCAACCGGTTCGCTTCCAGTTTTGGTTTTATGTGACAACCCCACCAAAAACCGAATCGTGCCATAACCGTAACTGAACCAGAAGATAATTATGCAAATACCCTTATATATATGTGTGCATACTTATTTATATTGATGTAGAGTCAGATGAATCATGCGTTGTCATATGTCTTACATTTTGTGGGGGTTCAGATTTGACAGGACCTTGGCCTGGGTTTTGGGTTCTCCTTCCGTTGGTTCGTTCCCATCCCTGGACCTGCAACAAGTCACTAGGGCTAGAAGAGCCCAGTGACCCTCCGATGATCAAGTCAGATCTCAGGGGAGAATATAGATCTAGGGTTAGGGTAGAGTGGCATACCTCTAAAAGGCCAATATCCCTTTGTATTTATAGACCTAGGTTTCCTTACCCTCCAAGTTAGCGCGTGGAGTATACACCCGGGTAACCGCCTCGGGCGACGTCATAGATGATGACAGGAGCAGAAACGGTTACGGAGCATATGATCAGATCTGACCACAATGATCACATCTGCCACGTATCTTCTTTTGATTCCCTCTGGCATAACAAACTCTCCTTGCATGAGTTCCGTGTGAACGTCTATGCAATTGTATTGCGTGTTGCTGGCAGTTTACCGGGGTTGGCGCTCTCAGATCTTTACCGAACGCTTAACCGAACCAATACATCACAGTTCGTTTGTACTGACCTATGAGCCGGACCCTCACGGGACCTCGGCTAACGGTATTTGGAACCATCACCTAGCTTGGTACCGAAGCCACCACAGTACCAAAGCCACCACAATAGCCCTTTAACTCCCTGATGCATCGACTCTTTGCTTCAAGGAGTTAATCTTTTCCATGAATCATTATGCTTTGACTTCCAATACATAAATCGCCGAAGAGAAAAGCGGCATCGGAAATTATCGGAACGCTAATCCCAGCTTTGGATGCCACGTGTTGATCATCGCCGAGGTACATGGAGTCAATAGCTGTCTCGGCACGTGCAATACCAGTTGATTGGTACAGACCGTCCTTTCAGTGACACGCGTCAAAAACCTAATGGCTCGGTGGTTCGGCGTTCTAACCTCGGTGCAGAACTTTCGATCTTGTCTGTCAAATGATGCCACGCGTCAGAGATCCGTCGACTCGGTGCGCGATGCTTCGTTTCCCGCGCGCCCCCTTAAATTGCCCGAGTATATAAAAGAAATGGGGAAGAGAGGACGATAAAACTCTCCAGATTTCGAAGTCGAACTGCTGCCGCCGTCGCCTTCCGCCTTGCGATCGAGATTTTGAGCGTTTTGGTTGGGGGATTTCGTACAAATTTGAGGTATATCGATCTCCTTGCTTTAATCTTCATGTTTTGACCATTTTTTCCAAGTTTCTCATCGTTTTCTATGTGCATTTCGGCTGAGCAACCACTCACCGCCGTCTGGCTTAGGGCGGCGCTGGGTTTTTTCGGCTTTGTTCATGTTTTTCCCGAGGCCTAAATTCATCCCGAGACCAAACTTCATCCTGATACCATAAGAATAGATTTCTGGACCCCAAGGATTCTTCCCGAAAGGGAAGTGCTCTTATAGGAACCGATACTCGAAGATCTCGAGGAGTGACGACCATTCCGTCCCGAGCATTAGACCTTGATTTTTCCCTGAGCATATAGCTAACGGGTTTTTGCATTCTTTTCCTTGGTTAGGTAGGAGCGAATGGTCATCGAGCTCTCATCGGACAGTTCCAGTAGTTCATGCTCTTCTCCTGTTGAAATTCCCGAGGATATTCGCCAAACACTTCGGATCCGAGCATTTTTTTCGGACTCCAATTGACTGTATTGAACCACTCGAAGCCTTGAGAGCTCCTCATGAGGTGACGACATTCGACCCCCAAGAGATGGAAGCCCCAAGTACCTCAAATCAAGGTCCGGGTCCATTCGCGGATATGCCCCTGAGGAAGTTCGAGGACGCAGGAGGGCGATGAGGCCATGCCCATATCGGAACCAATATTTTGACGGTTCCTTGGCTTCTTATGCTGAATTCAAGAGGGTTTACAGCATTCCTCATGATGTTGACGTCTGCCTTCTACCGAATAGCGACCCCAAGGATCTTCCTCATCGGGAGGGGGCACTGATTTTCCCTTTAATGGCTATCATCGAGGGGGGTGTCAGGTTCCCCCTCCATCAGTTCGTCCGAAGGGTTCTTCGAGCCCTCTCTCTCACCTCTTCTCAGCTCACGGTGAACTCCTACCGGATCATTACTAGCATCATAGAGCTGAGGAGGCAATACAACCTTACCTTTGGACTCGAGAAACTCTTCGGTGTGTATTTGGTTGGAGTTAACTGAGAGAGCGACCGATATTACCTTTCCTGTAGGACGGGATATGACACATTCCTTATTGACCATCTTCAAGAATCCGAAGAATGGGCGAGCATTTACGTATCGGTTATCGGGAATTTTATGTTTGGGCCCGGGGAGAGCGTGGACACCGCCACCACTGTTCAATTCGAGACCGGGGCTCCTAGTCGGTAGAAATCTCTTTTATTTTCAGTACATATGTTAACATGTTTTTTTTTTAAACCTCATCGTATACTGATTCTTCCATTGCTTCTCTTTTAGCCGAGGGTATTGTTGTAGAGCTTCGGGAGAGGGCTGTTCGAGCACGGATAACAGCTGCCTATGCCATTCCTATCACGAGTCGGAATGCTCTTGACCTGCTTGGGTACAAACCGACTTATACCGGCTATTTGAAGAAGAGGCCGAGGCAACAGGGTGTTCCTAGAGCGGGACGAGGACGTGGCCGAGGGAGAAGCCGAGGAAGAGGAGAAGGGAGGGGAGGCGGAGGAGCTGGGGCGCTAGAAGACGAAGTGAGTGATTTTGGTCCCCTAGGCACGATCCGAGAAGAAATCGACCTGGAGATCCCAGAGAGAACGGGACTTAGCGATGAGATGAGCGGTCTCGGAAGGGAGGTTCTCAACCTACGGCGTCAGAGGCCACGGGGACGGGGCGCAGGCGTCGCGATTGGATCGCCGGGGGCCGAAACCTCGAGGGTCGTCCCAGTTTCTCCACAAGAGCCTCCGGAGAAGAGGGTTCGGACTTAGGGAGAGGGCTTCGGCCAAGGGAGAAGCGGGGAGCCAATCTTGATAAAGGAAAGAGGAGTCCGAGGAGACGAGGGAGATGTGGAGAGTAGGGGGAAACCGACACGGGGACCTGTGTTCCGGCGATGGAGGTCCCGTGGGCCCCCGAGGTTCGTCACTACGCAGGGCGCCTAATTCATCATGCCGACAGTGCATCTGCCAACATTGGGACGACGTTTGGGCTGCTTCGGTCGTGTATTCTTCCGAAGGACGCCCGAGCTGTCGAGGGGTGTACCAAGGATCTGACAAGAGAGATAGCACAGGCACTTTTGAAAGTAAGCTACTTTTCTTCGACCTTTTGATTGAATGTTGGGAGCTTGATCATTTTTAATTATGTTGGTAGGCCGGCGCTCGAGCACTGGTGGTTTATGACCGATGCAAGGCACAGGAGCAGGAGATAGAAGAACTGAAGAAAGCCCTTGCTCAGAGAGAGGATGATCTGAAGGTGGCGAGGGAGACTTGTGACCTCCACCTGGCCGACTTTCAGAGGTGCGACAGGGAACGGGTAGCTGCTGAGGGGAGGGCCACAAAAGCCGAGGAGGACGCTAACACACTGAGGGTTGCTGGAGCCCGGGAGGTTGAATTTGCGAGGAATAAAGGCTACGATGAAGGCTGGGACACGGCCGGAGTGGAATATAAGAAATAAGTCTGGGAGATAGAAACTGAGCTCTTCAGAGATCGATTCCTGGATGGGCTTCGGTACGGCCACGAAGCCTTGGTAAATAAGCTTAATCTGCCAAAAGATTCCGAGCTTCGAACCGTGCCTGAGCCCCGAAGAGCTCGTGCTACCCGAGTAGGAGAATGAGCAGGTGCCGAACCAAGGGCTTTAAGCGTCCGAGAAGCAAGTTGACCCCAGTGCCCTTGCTCCTGATGATGCATAGGAAAACTCCATCCTTCGTATCTTTGGAAATACTTTAATCTTTTATTTGAATAGTCAATTGACTGGACGGCTCCGGACATTTGGAGTTTGCCGTTCCAGGGTTTGTAAATATTTGATACCGAAGCTGTACCTTTTTGTTTGTGGTTTGGCGCTATAACTCAATGCTTTGTGAATGAATGCTTTCTTTTCCTGAATGTTATCTTTGAAATGCTTGTATGATTGGTTTGCTGCTTGGGTGACGATGCCCCTGCTTCGGTGAGATTTCAAGAGTTGTAAAACAAGTTTAACCGAAGCATTAATTGAAGCATTTTGCTAAGCATAAAAAGATGTTTATTCAGGGAAAAGTGACCTGATCCGAAGCCCCTGCCTTTAGGAGGGTCGGCAGGAACCGAATTATGGAATCAGAAGCAAGTATTTATTGAATTTTAAATTTTCAAGCCCCTGCTTGTTAACGTAAACAAGCATAGCAAGGAGTAGACGCGTGAGATGGTGGTACTGCTTGGGGACGTAGGCTGAAGTCGTGAAGGGATATGGCTTCGGCCACAGGTTCGGGATGCAACGAGTTCGAGCGGTGAGAGACTTTGGTGGGTCGGTATAAGGGGCTCGGGAGGAAGCCGAGTATCCTTAAAGCGAGTGACCAGAAGTCCAAACGACCGAAGAGGGCGGGGCGACTTAGTGGGAATTTTGTCCGAGGGTATCACCTACGAGAGAACAATATTCCTGAAGTCGGTGTAAAACGGTCCGGGCAAGAACGGACCGAGTGTAAGTAATTTAAACAGCAAAAGGTACAAGTAGTGCCTAAGAAAAGAAAATTCTCATTCATACTTGTTGGGGTGCTGTCATTACTTAAGCAAGTTGCCTTTGAAACTTAAAAAGAAAATGCAACATAAAAGAAATGAATTGGGCTTCGGTAACTGAGTACTATCCATAGAACTTCTTCAGGTTGTTTGCGTTCCATGTTTTAGCAATGGGGGAACCATCCAGCTTCTCCAATTTGTAGTTTCCTGAGCCGAGGTGCTTGAGAACTCAGTAGGGGCCCTCCTAGTTGGGCATTAGCTTTCGCTTTTTGGACTTCTCCACCACTTTTTTCCAGACGAGATCGTCAGGCTTGAACGACCTAAGGCGGACGCTTCGGTTGTAGCCTTTTGCAACCTCCTGTTGGTACGACGCGAGCTTGATCCTTGCGTTGTCACGTTCCTCTTCGGCTAAGTCGAGGTCCGAAGCAATGCTGTCGTTGTTCACCGACTCATCAAAGTTTTTTGTACGCATTATCGGGAGTCCGACTTGGAGAGGGATGACCACCTCCATTCCAAATGCCAAGGAGAAAGGAATGCGACCAGTGGATCGCCGAGGCGTAGTACGGTAGCCCCAGAGTACCCTGGGTAGCTCTTCGGCCCACTTGCCTCGGCGTGACTCGAGTCGTCGCTTAAGTCCGGATGCAATTGCCTTGTTTGCAGCCTCGGCCTGTCCGTTGCCCTGGGGGTAAGCCGGAATGGATGTGTCCCGTTTGATGCCGTACTCGTCTAATAGGGCTCGGTATTTCTGTCCGATAAACTGCCGTCCGTTGTCTGTAATAATGGCGAAAGGGACACCGAAGCGCGAAATGATATTTCGCCAAACGAAACGAATGATGTCTGTTTCTTCAATAGTTACCAAGGGTTCGGCCTCGACCCACTTTGAGAAGTAATCTGTGGCGGTTAGGAGGAACTTAAATTCTCCTAGGGCAACGGGGAGCTTACCGACGATATCCATGCCCCATTGGGAAAAAGGCCAAGGGCTTGTGAGAGGGCTAAGATCTTAGGCTGGCTGGTGGATGATAGGGGCGAACATTTGACATTTCTTGCAGTGTTTGACGAACTCTTCGGAATCCTTCTTCATTGTCGGCCACCAATATCTTTAGGAAATGGCTCGGTGAGCGAGGGACTGCCCGCCGGAGTGGCAACCGCTGTCGCCGGAGTGGAGCTCTTCAATGATGCCCTGTACTTGGTGTGGGTGTGCAACCAGTAGATATGGGTCGGTAAATGATCTTCGATAGAGCTTCCCGTTTGGATTGAGCCAGAAGAGAGCAGCCTTGTTTCGGAGTCGGTGAGCCTCCTTTTTGTCAGTGGGAAAGGAGTCATCTTGCAGGTAAAGGACAATTTCGTTCATTCAGCTCGGGCCAAGCTCTATGTTGAGTACCTCCTTATCTAGCACTTCGAGCTCAAAATTGGGTTTGTCAATGAAATTGAAGGAGATGGAACGGTGTCCTGTAGATGAGCATGCCGAAGCGAGCCCTGGAAGGGCGTCGGTGTGGGCGTTTTATTCCCTGGAAATGTGCTCGACTCTGATTGCTTTGAAGCGTTTAATGAGCTGGACTGCAGCGCTGAGGTAGGTACGCATGCGATCATCCCGAGCTTCATTTTCCTCGGAGAGTTGGTTAACCACCAATTGGGAATCACTGTAAACCACGAGTTCTTCGATGCCAATGGCTTCGGCAGTCTTAAGTTCTGAGATTAGTGCTTCATATTCGGCCTGGTTGTTAGAGGCTGGGAAGTTGATGGATAGTGAGCTTTCGTGCAGGACACCGGAGGGTGAGAGGAGTACGATGCCTGCACCTGCGCCTCGGCTGTTGGAGGCGCCATCGACGTACATTTTCCAAACATCTCTGTGAAAAAGCTGCCAGGCTGTGCTAGGGTTGGCCTGGAGCACTGCCTCGGTGTTCGGGGTGGAAGCCGAAGTGGGTGTATTGGGCGGCGTAAGCTCGTCGATGAAGTCGGCGAGCACCTGGGCTTTTATTGCTGTCCGAGGCTGAAAATGGATTTCAAAGTTGGCAAGCTCAACGGCCCACTGTGAGATTCAGTTGGAGAGATCTGCCTTCCGGAGGAGAGACTTGAGAGGGTATTCGGTAAGGACGATGATGCGGTGTGACTGGAAGTAAGGAGCGAGCTTCCTGGAAGCTGAGACGAGGGCAAGAATGAGCTTTTCTAATGGTAGATAACGCGTCTCGGCGGGAGTCATTGTTTTGCTGGAGTAATAGATTGGCTGGTGCTCCCGACCCTCCTGGCAGACGAGCACCGAGCTTACAGCGTGCGGAGAGACAGCTAGGTAGAGGAACAAGTCTTCCTGGTTCCAAGGGGTGACGAGGAGTGGAGCGTTAGAAAGATACTCCTTTAGTCGTTGGAGGGCTCGGTCACAGTCTTCTGTCCAATTGAAGCTCCGTCGGCTGCCCTTTAAAAGTGCGAAGAATGGTTGGCATTTGTCCGAAGAACGGCTTATAAACCGATTCAGGGCTGCGGCCATGCCAGTCAAACGCTGAACATCGCGCTTGTTGTGGGGAGCCGAGAGTTGATCAATAGCGAGAATCTGGGAGGGGTTGGCCTCGATACTGCGTCGGGAGACGAGGTGGCCAAGAAATTTGCCGGAGCTAACACCGAAGACACATTTCTCGGCATTGAAGGCGGAGTTTGTGTTTCTTGAGTATCTCGAAGACTTTGGCGAGGTGAGTTAGGTGATTACTAGCGCGCAAGCTTTTGACCACCATGTCGTCGATGTAAGCCAGCATAGTGTCGCCTAGTAACCACTCGAATATCTTGGTTATCATTCGCTGAAAAGTGGCCCCGACATTCTTTAAACCGAACGACATAACAAGGTACCCGAAGATGCCGTGGGGGGTGATGAAGGCCGTGTTCTCGACATCGCCTTCGCTCATGGCGATCTGGTGATAGCCCCGGTAGGCATCTAAGAAGTTGAGTCGCTCGTGTCCAGAGGTGGCATCGACGAGCTGGTCAATACGAGGAAGGGGAAAAAAGTCCTTTGGGCAGGCGTCGTTGAGGTTTGAGTAATCACCGTAGACCCGCCATTTGCCATTCTTTTTCTTGACTACGACAGTGTTGGCCAGCCACTTGGGGTACTGGATTTCTCTAATTGCCCCTACGTTCAGGAGTCGGTTGACTTCTTCAATAACGGCCTCGGAATGAAGAGGAGAGGACTGTCGTGCCTTTTGTACGACCGGGCGTTTGGCTTGGTCGATGTTGAGTTCATGGCAAATGAAGGAGGGGTCAACCCCGGGCATCTCATATGGGGTCCAAGCGAACACTTCGACGTTCCGGTTGAGAAAAGCCATCGTCTCATTCCGATCAGTGTCACTAAGTGAGGAACTGACAAGGAAGAAGCGGGAATCGTCTTTGGTTATTGGGATGGTGGCCACATCTTCTATGGTCTTGTCGTCAGCGGGTCTACCGACGTCCTCCAAAACTGGGGCCTCGGGGACTTCAATGAGATTAACCCGGGAGGTCTGTTTATTACTTCGGACGGCGTTGACGTAGCACTTCTTTGCCGGAGTTTGATCTCCGTACAAGTCTTCCTGGTGCCCATGAGTACCAATGAAACGGATCACTTGGTGATAGGTGGAGGCAATCGCCTTAAGCTTATGCAGCCAGGTGCGTCCGACAATTGCGTTGTAAGGGCTAGGGACGTCAACTACCATGAATTCTGTTTCAAGGGTCACCGAGCCGGCATGGACTAGAAGAGTGATCATGCTGATGGGCCAGACCGGTGCTCCGTTGAAGCTGATAAGAGGAACTTCAGAGGGACGGAGGTCGGTGTCGGGAATCTTCAGATCCTTGAACAGAGAGTAGTACATGACTTCGGCCGAGCTGCCCTGGTCCACGAGGACGCGACGGACGTTAAAAGTTCCGATGCGTAGCGTGACTACGAGGGCGTCATTGTGGGGAAGCTGGATGCGGTCGAGATCCTTCTCGGTGAATGTTATCGTCCATTTGGAACCGTCATCGATTCTGGGGTGTTTCGGTTCGGGACCGACCAGCATGACCTGCTTGGAGGGGGAGGCCTCATTCAGCTCGTCCCGGATGATGCGAGCGGCCTCAGAGTTTAGAGGACCGTGTATGACGTGGATTGTCTGGACCTCTTCCTCGGTGTTGGTTTCGGTCCGTTGTGCCCAAGCCGTTGTCTTCTCTCGATCGATGAAGTTGCCGAGGTGGCCACCCACAACAAGCTACTCCAAGTAGGCTTTGAAGGTCTTGCATGCTGTGGTGAAGTGACCCTGCTCGTTGTGGTAACTGCATCGGACAATGTGATTCTTGATTTTCCCATTTTCGGTTCCAAGCTTTTGATTTGGGAAGGAGAAAAAAGGCTGATCCTTCACTTGATCGATGATCTGGTAGATAGGAATGGTGAAGACGGTTTTCTCGGCGTTGAAATCGCTTGGCTTCGGTCCCCTCCTCTGCGATTGCTTGATGGTGTTGACCTGTTTCTTTGGTGTTTGGACAGGTGCGGGAACCGATGTGGAGACCGAGGTGGTTAATGTCTTCAAACTTGTAGGCTTCCCGATGCCTCTCTCCGCCTTGGACTTGATGAGCTGACACCAACCCTTAACACGAGACATAAGGTCTTTCATAGAGTTTGGCTTATGGCGAGCGAGGTCATCATAAACTTGCTCGTCCTGGGAGGTGAGACCGAGTTTGAATCCTCGGGCTGAGATGATGCCATCGCAACCCTTTATCTCATTGAATAGTTCCCAGTAACGTCCAGTGTACTGCCGGAGCGTTTCGTCATTTTTCTTGCGGAGGGCCAAGAGGGAGTTGATCTCCTTCTCGTGCTTATTGCTAGTTACAAACCGGGCCATGAAGGCATTGCAGAGGGAATCGAACGAGGAAATTGACCAAGCCGGGAGTTGATTGAACCAGGTGAAGCCCAGGTTGCCGAGGCTTGCAGGAAACACTTTGCACAAGAAGGCATCGTCCGAGGGTTCGTTCCGAAGAAACAGAGACATGACGAGCTTGTACTGAACCAAATGAGTGTATGCCTCGGTCTTGCCATCGCATTTGGCAAACTTGGGTTGGGTGAATCCCTTGGGGGGGGGGGTAACCGAATCGATCTCTCTCGTGAAGGGGGAGGTCGTGAGTGGTGTAAGTCGCGCATCGCGATGAGGTCGGATTGAACGGTCGAGGCCGTCTGGACGCTCAGTCGCTGTACGCTTCTTGGGGACAAGTTTGTCCAATCGTTCATATTCCTTTCTCTTTGGAGCAATACTAACCGATCTCCTGGGGGAGCGTTCTTGGCGGTGATGGCGGTAGCTGTCCCGAGCGGAAGGCTCGAGGCGCTCAGTGACCAGGCTCCTGCTGTGTGCGCCGTCAAGGTGCGAAATGATGGGACTTCTGGCTCGGGGGCCCTTCAGGCGCTCGCGGTATCCCCTAGTCTGGAATTCCACAAGGCCGTCATCTCCTCTGGCCGCCTTTGTGAGACTAGGGGTAGATTCCCGGCCTGTCTTGGCCACTCGGACCGAGTGGGTGGAAAAGGCAGAGACGCTCCCAGCACCGAGCCTCTCGAAGGCCGATGGTCTCCTTCGAAGCTGCATAGGGGAGCGGGAACGGTCCCTATGCGATGTGTCTTTTGTGGCTTGAGCGTCCGCCGCTTTTGGTGGCTCGAGACGATCCTTGACTGAGGGGCGGGATCTGTGCTCCAGCAGGTGACCGACTTTGCGACTGCGAGGGGGGGAGTGACGGTCTTTCCTTCCGCTGCGACTCCTAGAGGAATGAGACGGGGAGATTTGGAGGAGGTGTTTGATCTCCACCAACTCGTCTCGGACGTGTCTATCGCGCTCCATCACCATTGTGAGGTCGTCGATTTTCCGCTCGAGATGGCGGATGTAGGAGTGGAGCTCGGAAGATGGGCATGCGTCTGGAACTGACGCTCCGGCGCCAACTCCGATGGATACATGGGTCTTTCCTAGGGCGGTTGCTCCGCCAGAAGCCAGGCTGTGGTCCACGAGGGAACCGAGCCCATGGGTGGTACCACCGTTATGTGCATCGTCGATCTCAACCATGTTTGATTCAGGAACGCTGAACAGAGCCGAAAGGAGGAAGTGGATACTGAAAGGGTGGCTAGTTCCCCAGCAGAGTCGCCAATTGTGGGGGTTCAGATTTGACAGGACCTTGGCCTGGGTTTTGGGTTCTCCTTCCGCTGGTTCGTTCCCGTCCCTGGACCTGCAACAAGTCAGATCTCAGGGGAGAATATAGATCTAGGGTTAGGGTAGAGTAGCATACCTCTAAAAGGCCAATATCCCTTTGTATTTATAGACCTAGGTTTCCTTGCCCTCCAAGTTAGCGCGTGGAGTATACACCTGGGTAACCGCCTCGGGCGACGTCATAGATGACGACAGGAGCAGAAATGGTTACGGAGCATATGATCAGATCTGACCACAATGATCACATTTGCCACATATCTTCTTTTGATTCCCTCTGGCATAACAAACTCTCCTTGCATGAGTTCCGTGTGATCGTCTATGCAATTGTATTGCGTGTTGCTGGCAGTTTACCGGGGTTGGCGCTCGAGGATCTTTATCGAACGCTTAACCGAACCAATACATCACAGTTCGTTTGTACTGACCTACGGGCCGGACCCTCACGGGACCTCGGCTAACGGTATTTGGAACCATCACCTAGCTTGGTACTGAAGCCACCACAATACCGAAGCCACCACACATTTATTAGAGTCTTCACATTATGTGTTGCTATAATATACCCCATTTGTACCACTTTAAATGTCTCTTACGGAAATTCATGCATTTTCAAACCCAAAAAATATATATTTCTATACATTATTTTTTATTTTCTTGAATACTTTAATTTGATGTAAGAAAATAAAAATAAAAATAAAAATATATAGAAATATGTTTTTTTTGGGATTTGAAATTTCACAGATCCCCGCAGGAGATATGTAAAGTGAGACGGATGGAGTAATTTAACTCTTTGCTTTCTGTTTGAGTTTGATAAATATTTTGTTTTTTAATCATAATTTCATGAATATGAAGATTGAGAATTGAAAAACTTGAATTTGATAGATATGGTGTATTAGTTCGTTGAAATTTTAAGTTTTTTTTTTTGCCAATTAGTGAAGATTTAATGTCTTTTAACCTGTGATGTATTAAGTTTGTTGGCTTTTTAGATACTTTGTTATTGGATATTTTGTGCCTTTTAACTCTATTAAAAATATTGATCACCGATTTTGGTGAAGAACCAAACCAGTAACCGTGATTTTGGTCATGGTTTAGATAAAATAAAGTTTAGATAAAATAAAAATCGCTGATTTTGGTTATAGGTATATGTTCTGGTTTTGGTTTTGATTTTGCTAACCGAATTGAACCGGACCGTTGTCAACCCTATTGGACATCTCAATTTGCTATCACTTCAAGTTGGGGCCTTTTGACACTTTCAGCTTAATATGCACCCAACAAAGTACACATATACACTTTTTAGTAAGTCAGAACTTTGAACCAGAGCTTCCTTGCACATTTATTTTGCACAAGTGCTTTCTCTCGCGGAGTGGACAATTTAAAGGATTTTGCTCTTAGTGCAAGTCGAACTAGAGATTTGTGCTTGTAAAATATTTACCTCCGCTCTCTTCACGACTTCTTTTCAAATTATTCCCTCTCTTTACCAATTGAACTGAACAAAAACAAAAACAAATCAGTAAACTCTTTTGACTACATTCTGCAATATCTTGGCCGAAATTGGATGCTGAGCTTAACTCGTTACCATTTTTGCCTCTTCCATTTTATTTATACAAACTTCCAAATACTTTACGCGTTAACTAAGACCTTCAAAAACAAGAAAATTACAAGTGAACCATCCACATTTACTTACTCCCCTCTCCAATTTTCACCAAATCTCCAATCAAGACCTCAAAAACAAGAAAATTAAGGAAAACTCAGCAATTTTTGGATATCCTCGTCTACAGGAGAAAACCAATACTCATCATCGATCGAAACTCATCGAAATCCACCAACCCATTACCATCCCTATCAACCCCTCTTATCATTTCTCTACACTCTCTAAGGCTGCAATTACCACATCCAAGGCTAACCAGAACCCTCTGCAATTCCTTGGCCGATATAAACCCATTCTTGTCCCTATCGAATATCATAAAAGCATCCATTAGTTCATCACCACCACCACCACCAAATTCTTTGCCAAAGCCCCCACCGCCGGCTTTGTCGTCAAGGTTCACAACATCCATAAACTCGTCTATGTCCACAAGCCCGTCCCCGTCTCTGTCCATTTCCATCACCATTCGTTCTGCCTCTTTTTCGGCCACCAACTTGTCCTGTCCCAATCTCAAGAGCACTTCCCTTACCTCCAGAGGTGATATCTTCCCGTCGCCGTTTGCGTCGAGGAATTTGAAGACTTGTTTGAGCTGGTTGGTTACTTCCATGGAGGAGAAAGACGAGGTTGGGGAAGTGAGATCGGACATCATCATCTTGGATTGTTGTTTTCTCCTGTTACCTCGGTGGTTGAGGTTGCTTCTCAAGGCGTTGAGTTTCCGAATGAATTTCCTACGTAACTTATGTATGAAGATCAAGCAAATTGCGAATGGATCAGACATGGTTGAGTATCCGACGATCCAAAGGCAACTTCTTCTTCTTCTAATTCTTTGAGTTCGTTTTCCTGTTCCTGGCAGTATAAGATGTCGCTGTCTCGTGATTTCTTGTTTGTCTGAGTGAGAGAGAGAGAGAGAGAGAGAGAGAGAGAGAGAGGATTGAGGAAGAAGTGTGGTGGAGTATGTAGCAATAATCGAGAGAGATTTTAATGATTAAATATGCTTTGACAAGGGAGAAAAGGAGAATAGAAAAATACGATTACGTGATTGGAATGACCAGTGCCGGCCCTGCATTTGAGAGCTGCTACTCCCCCCGACACACACACCCCCGGCCCCACCTCCCTTTTCCCAGTTTACCCCCGCCCCCCCCCCCTCTCTCTCTCTCTCTCTCTCTCTCTCTCTCTCTCTCTCTCTTCTTTTTTTCCACTTTCTGCTTCTTTTCTTCTTCTTTTTTTTCCTTTTCTTTTCCAGTTTTTTTTTCATTTTATTTCATTTTATTTCTTTCCGGTTTGAATTTTTTTTCTTTTTAATAATAGGTTCAAGTCTAATTCTAGGCTTTGTAAAGTAATTGAGAGAAAAAAAGTATTTCAATTGATCATGTTTATCCTACTATTTTCTTTTTCTTTTTTTGTCATTTATAGATTAAAAAATATAGTTACGAAAATAAGTGTTTCAATTTTCAATCCGTTTGAACCGGTGCAAAGTTGTTATTTTTCTGATCATTTCATCCTAAATGGTCATAATAAATTTTTGGCTCCAAGGCCTTTCAATGGACACCCTAAGAGAGTCTTAAAACTAAATAATGAGTCTTAGGAAGTTTGTTGAAAAGCCTTAAACCAAAAAATTCATTATGATCATTTAAAATAAAATAATAAAAAAACGATCTTTGCTCTGATTTAATTGAATTGAGAATTAAAGCATTTAATTCTTGAATTATATTTTTAAATATACAAAGGGTGTATTTATAGAAATTAAATAAATAAGATATAAGTAATTAAATAAAAAAATAAATTAAAAAGTATGGGGGACCCGGGGGCTCTGCTGCCCCCATTGACATAGTAGCCCCTAAAACGTTTCCGTTTTAGTAATAAAAAAAATAGAAACCATCCATTTGCAATCCTATGGAGTATAAACGTGATTTGAAGTAACATACTACTGAATCAGTTAAGAGAATTTATGCTAAATAATGGTTAACAAATTTATAAAATTGTACTATAGTTAAAAAAAAGTAATCCTAAATATAACATTTGTATTATGGATTAGTATGTCGTTTGCAAAATACATTTCGTAATTAGTTCCCGAACACTAATTGTAATCTTAATGAATTTTTTGTTTTACGGTCTTTCAACGAACAACCTAAGACTCATTATTTAGTTTCAGGACTCTCTTAGGGTGTTCATTGAAAGGCTTTGGAGCCAAAAATTTATTACGACTATTTAGGATGAAATGATCAGAAAAATAACATCTTTGCACTGGTTCAAACGGATTAAAAATTGAAACACTTATTTTCGTAACTATATTTTTAAATCTATAAAGGACAAAAAAAGAAAAGGAAAACAGTGGGATAAACATGATCAATTGAAACACTTTTTTTTCTCTCAATTACTCCCTCCGTCCCTAAATAAGTGTCCGGCGCACAAAACTAGACCTTCAAAAAAAAGCATTTGTTTCGTTAAAAAAATTAAATTTTTTTCACAAATCAATAGATAGCAATGAGTTCTATTATATTGTGAAAAAAAATTAATTTTTTTAATGAAAAATATGCATATTTTGTAAAGCCTAGTTTTGCGCGCCGGACACTTATTTAGGAACGGAGGGAGTACTTTACAAAGCCTAGAATTAGACTTGAACCTATTATTAAAAAGAAAAAAAAATCAAACCGGAAAGAAAGAAAAGGAAATAAAATGAAAAAAAAAACTGAAAAAGAAAAGGAAAAAAAAGAAGAAGAAAAGAAGCAGAAAGTGGAAAAAAAGAAAGGGAGGGGAGGTTAAACTGGGAAAAGGGAGGTGGGGCCGGGAGGTGTGTCAGGGGGAGTGGGGGGAGTAGCAATTTACCCTGCATTTTCCGCAGGATCAGTGCCGACTCTTCGATTTTGGGGCCGCAGCGAACTACTTAATGCAGGGCCCTCTATATGTTTTCATACAAGATCTTTAAAAAGACGAAACTAAAAAAATATTGCCAAAATTCAAACCAAACGGAAGTTCGCTTGAATTTTTTGATTTCTAACTTTTTGAAAAAGAATTAAAGTAATGGTGTGTCATTTATAGATTGCATTTTTGTTTTGTTAAGTATGAAAGTACGAGCTAAGTTATCAACTTATATAATTATTCTTGTCCTGCGAGAAAAGAAAATTTTAAGGAGAAAAGGGTAGTGATTTTCACTCTCATTTTTTTAAACCGCCCTCTTTTTTGTCTTCTTGTGTTGTAAATTTACAATGTTATCCTTTAAAGTGTGAAAGGATATAAAAAGAACCCTGTTATATGTACCGACCAAATCCCCACCAAAATCGTAACGGCCGCACCATCCGTCTTTGGTCACCAGATGGCCGATCCGAGCCGTCCAAAAATTCTAAAAAAAAAAAAATCGAGGGGGCTCATGCGGGAATCAACGGCATCCGATGTGTGTAGGGTGGGATTTGGTCGGTACGTATAGGATTTTTGATATACAAATGAAAGGTTAATTTTGTATATTTATATAACAAAAGAATAAAAAAGGAGTTTGGTTATAAACAAAGGGAGTCTGAAAATCAATTACCGGAGAAAATTGGCAAAGGAATGGGGATGCTGTGGGCATGAGAAAGCTAATAAGAGCTTCTCTCCCATGACGTCGCACGTTTGAATCCCAACAAGGCCAATATTTCAAACCCTGGGGTAGGGTTTGCCTTTTCGCTAATTTAATTTGAGGGCCTCATAATTAGTTGAGTGAGCGTGAACTGGTATGGCATTCAATTGTTACCACCGTATTGGATAGAAGTGAACCTCAGCCCAGAAGAAGTTCGGTAAGACTAGCTGAGAGAAAGAGCTTGTTCTGATTACGGATTTCTGGAGATATTGGAGCAAAAAATTTAGAGGAAAAGGAAACAATGAAAACGAAATGACATAGCTAAATACACCAAATGTACACCAGATTGCGTGGGACCAATTTCGGAGTCCTAAAGTGTTCGTGTCATAGGTACGCTGGCCGCTTAGTTATATCTGTGCTTCTTAGAATTAATGTAACGAAACAAGAGTAAGGTATTAGGTATAGAAGTAGAATAATCTATCCCAATCCTCAAAAATGAATATGAGAGAGATACTATATATACAGATCGAGAACCATTCATTACTAACAAAAAAAATTACCACGACAAAGCATTACCAATCGCAATCAATCACCCTTGGACTCCATGGCAATGCACCTTTTCAACCATTCCTAATCAGACAGGTAAAGAGGAGATCAAAAACCTAACAATCAATCCTTGTCTGCAAACAAGGAACAAATAAGACAATACCATCCTTCTTGTGTACAATACTTGCAACAATCAGTATATCTACTCAAAAAGGCCTTCCATCAAAAATACATTGTGAAATCAGTCACTGTATAGTTGCATACAACAATAAACTCATTCCCCTGAGTAATTATTCAATGCTCCTGGGCACTGGAACTTGGTGGCTCTGGCCACTCTATCACCACACATTGATGTGGGGTTCATACAACACATCAATGTGTAACGGTGGAGGGGTCTGGGGGCCAGGAGTACTGAATAACTTTTCCCTCTCCCACAAATTACATAAATAAATCAATGAACAACAAATAAACACACACACTACTACTAAAATGATCTTATGGGAGAGATTTCAAAGAAAACCCCAGAGGCTTCAATTTACTGTGAGGAGTACTTTTTACAAGAAATTGTTGTTAACTAGCATAAAGTGTGCCAATAATTAAACACACACACTACTACTAAAATGATCTTATGGGAGTGATTTCAAAGAAAACCCCAGAGGCTTCAATTTACTGTGAGCAGTACTTTTTACAAGAAATTGTTGTTAACTAGCATAAAGTGTGCCACAATAATTCCTTGTAACAACACTGCATTCCAAATAACTACGCCCCCTGAACTAACTACAGAAGGTTGAGAAGCACTTGGTAACTAACCTATATTTCAACACAAAAACACATATACAGAAGATGGTAAAGACAAAGAATACGGCAAAACTTGGATAACAATGTCATACAGTTCCCAATGTGAAGTCAAGTTGCACTAAGGTGAACACAATCGAAGCAAAACAGAACCCACTGATGACCTCGTCCTAATGGAAAATTTTGACAAGACACT
The DNA here is from genome assembly GCF_030253575.1 of Rhododendron vialii. NCBI lineage: Eukaryota > Viridiplantae > Streptophyta > Magnoliopsida > Ericales > Ericaceae > Rhododendron > Rhododendron vialii. The sequence goes on along the minus strand of NC_080557.1, from coordinate 22,762,684 downwards.
TACGAGTGGAGAGACATGCATTTGAGTAACGGGCGAGTGATTATTCAGTGCGCCGTTCAAAAAAATGAGTGATTATTCAGTGCATTGTGTGGCATTTGGAGCACGCGATAGTGAAGACCCCACCATCATCACATTGCAGGGACCACACAAATGCGTGGTGCAGGTGTGGTGTGGTGTGGCAATGCCACACATGGCACTGAATAGTTTTCCATAATGGAACCATTCTTTTATATCACTATCTGTTTTATGAGCATGTGATCTACAATATTTTCCATCCAGATCCCTATGTTCACAAAACTTCCTTGAATGTCAAACGTGGGAACAAGAATATCTCACTATGAAACGAAAACACTTCAATAAGTTCAATCGCACCTATAGTAGCTCATACAGCAGGCAGCTTCAAATTTTTAGGCCAGAGGTCTGAGATGGGGACCCAAATACTCAATATGGGCCACGAATAGCATTGCAATAGGTCAACTTCTTCTAAACGCATATTATTTTTCCTTTTCTCTTTGTAGAAGGAAAAGATATTGCCCCATCAAGTCTAAGCTCATGCAACAATGCTTTAATTGAACTCGGGATTTATAAAGCCTTCCAGAGGCCTTGGTAATGGTATCCAACCACACCAAATTCGCAGTTTAAACTGTCATCCGTACGAAAGGGGCTGCCGGCTGGGTGTGTACTGCTACACAATATTCGGCAAAGCTTCAATTTTCCATTTCAACTTCAACCAAATTTTCACAATTCAAACCATTGTAAAGTCTCTCAAACTGAGGATTGTCTGTTATGCACCAAATAAAACCTCAGCCAAGGAAGCATAAAAAGTAAGGAAACCCATCCTACACAGACCTACCAGATTTCAGATATTCTACTTACCAGATTTCAGAAATTCTTCAGACTAAAAAAACTGAAATATCAGTTTGCTTCTAACAGAACCTAGATTAGGACAAGAACTGAACACTTGAATGTGTTAATTTACTCGAGAAGTTTTATTTAGCCATCTACTTTTAACATTATAAAACGGTAGTACTCAAAGAGCATAGACATGCGGTAATGTTCACCATGATTTAGACTCTTAAAAATTTATGCCTGGAAGTAACAAAAGGCTCTCTGCCAAAAGGAGTATTCTGTGATACCAATTGGCTTCATACATACAATCCCCAGACACTCTATAGTCCATGCAAACTTTTTGACATGAGGTACAAATACACTCTAAGGACAACTTGGTCTTCGTCTTTGTTTTCTTACGGTAGTGGTAGGACTCCTAGGTTTTGAGATCAATACTTTCTTGGTTTTGGCAATGAGTAGTTTAGTGTCAAGATGACAACTTATATTGCTAGTGCTATTCTTTTCCAGTACAATAATAATTCCAGAACTCAAAGCCATGATACATAACTCACATAAAGGTGTCGGGTGCTGACATGCATTTAAGTCTTGGATTCAACTAATTGTCATACCGAAGAACACAAAAACATGGCTGAATTTCACGTTTGTTGGATACATCGATAGGTCACTGCAATTTTTTTTTTAATAAGGGACCAAGCCCAAAAACCTCAAGAAGATGACCTTGAGAAAGGGGAAAAAAAAAAGCAACTCACTGCACTAAGGCATCCCTCGCTACAACAGATGCACCAGAAACATAGCAGACACCAATACAAAACAAAAAACAAGACAAGGAATTACAGAAAACTTCATGAGGAATACCCCAGTTCAGAACCAAGCTAACGTTGGAAGCAGACCTGCCTACATTCCTCCTAGCACGAACACAGGGCTTTACCTAATCTAAAATTAGGCTCACCACAGAAGCAGAATCGTGCCCTATCTGCTTATGGATCCTACCATTTCTCTCCTTCCAAATATAGTACACTGAAGTAGCAAGACGGAGTTTGAAAATACTGGAGCAGATAGAGCTATCTTTACAGTGATTAGAGCCCCAATCAATCTCAGAACCTAAGTCCCAAGAATGGGGAGGAAGACCACACTTAGATATTACACTCATCCAAACAAGAGAGGCAAATTGACAATTAAAAAATAGATGAGAGTGTGACTCAAGACCTCCATGGCAAAGAACACAAGAGCTGTCATTCAAAAGCCCCCAAGACCTCAGTCTATCCTTTGTAGACAACCTGCCTAGTAGAGCCACCCATAGAATGAACAACCACCTTGGAACATGCCTTCTGTGCCATCCCGTATGGAACCAATCCACCTCAGGGGCTTTAGATCTTAAGACTTACTAGGCTGACTTAACTGTGAAACAACCATTAGAATTCAAAGTCCAGATAACATCATCCTCTCTATCCGCATATGGAACAAGGGCAGGTATTTGCCACCATCTCCCTTATAACAGGATTCCTTCCTCTCGGCCACCTCCAGGTACCGTCAATGAATAATAGAACTAACCTTGGCATTTAGGGATCTGCTGAGGTCGAAAGTCACACTCTCCCAATATTTTTGAAATAAAGGGCCAAGAGTGTGCCAATTATCCATCCAAAGGAAGGTATTTGCACCATTATCAATCCTGGACTATTTAATAACCTTCTGACCATCATTTCTCAGGCTAAAATTCTTTCTAAGAGTTCAAGAGGAATCACTGGGAAGCTTCGTAGACCATATGGATTGTGTTTTAATCACATACGAATGAATCCACTTCACCCATAAGGTGTCTTCCTTTTTACAGATTGCCCACAAGTGCCTTAACATAGCGGCCCCGTTGCATTCTTTGATTCTCTTAAAACCCAAACCGACTTCTTTCTTTGGGAGGCACACAGAAGGCCAAGCCACCTTCACTTCAGAAGATTTCAGTTCCAACCCTTTCCAAAGGAAAACACTGAGCATACTTTCAATATCTTTCATGATCTTTCAAGGTAGAATGAAGATAGATGACAAGTAAACCAGAATACCAAACAGAACTGAACTTCTCAATTGAGCTCTTCCCCCAAAAGAAAGAAATTTATTAGACCATGATTGGATTCTCCTTGGCATTCTCTCCTATAGGGAAAAAACTCTAGCGCTTATTGTGCATAGAGTGGGAATGGTATACATAAACCTATAGTGAAAAAACTCCTTTACATAATTATATTTTGTTAGATTCATGTCCAACTAGCCATATCGCACGCATATCTCCTTGGCATTCTCTCCTAAATCTCAAATACCCAATAGCCGTAACTGACTTTTCTTCTTTCATAATCTAATTAGCGATGTTGCTACTATTAAACAGGCAACCCCTTTGTATGCTGAATATTAGATCCCTACCAACAGCTCACAGACCTCCATTAATGTAACTAGAACTGGATGATTGTTAACAAGGCAAAGAAACAGAGAGGTTGTGGACTGCTGCATTGTTCGTAAAAGTACACACGGTTAGGACTTAGGTGTGCGTGGACTGACTACAAACCTAACCTTTGACATTACAAAACAACAACAATAGTACCCGTTTAATCCCTAATCAATGGAGGTATAGGCAGGGAAGGTCTGGAGAGTCAAGACATACCTAACCTTTGACAATATATGCACAAATTGGCTGCTCCTAGAAAGTTTTAGCTCTGAAATAAAGGCTCCCATATATCTCCAAAATCGAGGACCTCAAGGGACGTCAACCATGCCCCCAAATCAAAGTTGGAAGGCATTAGAGAGGGCAAACCTAAAGACCCGATTCAATTTATGTGCTCATTACTTGTTTCCTTCGTTTAAATCCAAAGCATAAGTAATGCACAAAGATCTAACCTTTGACCTTCAATGCACAAAAGTGACTGTTCTCATGTTCTCAAACTTGAACCCACAATTAAAGGTTAGCAGGTTGAGTTTTTGACCATTGAACCTAAAGAATTTACTCTGTCGGATCCACAACTCCAATGCAAATAATACATAACTGCAGTTATTAAAGATATACAGATTCAATATATATAAAAATATATATATTCCAGGATCTGACATGCTGATAGCACACATGCTTCTGGTACATCGAAATTGTATTAAGAGAGATAGTACAAGATAAAACATAACACTAATTTAAGTTTTAATCAACACATGTCTTTCACAACTTAAGCACCGATATGCCATACAATTCTATGAGAACTCATGCTTGAATAAACTATACTCACATCTTTTCAAACCCCCGGAAAACCTATATCTAATATCAAGAAGGGCCTGAAGAGAAGTAATTTTCTCAATCCATGCATTATAAATCACACACGTAATCTAACTTGATATTTTCATACGGAATTTGGCTACATGACAATGGAGTGTCCGATGAGTGTCGTGTTAGTGTCACAACGTACAACACGACATACCACTTTGTTTCAAGTGTCGGAGGTGTCTTAATCTTCTCCAAACTTCTCTATGGCACTTCAGTAACAGTTTAATTCAAGAGAAACACAAATCATCATCACAAGTCATTAGCCTAACAATCGACCAACCACTATTGAACAACGCCAAATCTCCTTAGCCACTTCTATCCATTGATATCTCACCTCCAACCATCAAGTCGAGAAAACAACATTTTTTTCAGCTACTCCTTTCTTTACTTGAATAGGAGCTTAGAGTTCCAGAGTTCACTTCCCTTTTCAATGCAGTTAGAGAGGAACACAAACTGTAATTTAAAATCTTGACAACACATGAAGTCATGAACTACTTTTCAAAATAAAAAATAAAAAAATCCAGGACACAACATGCCCGTGACACATTAAAGAAACAGTTTAACACCATTATATCATTAACGTAATTCCATGAAAATTAATCTGACAAGCCATACATCTGATAAGAATAAAACATGTCAGCAAATCATAGAGCATAAATCACACATCATCTAATGCAGGACTAAATGAGGAGGGCCTGAGAGGATCTACATGCCAACTTCTTACAAGTGTCTATGCTTCGTAGTGCATGTTTAAGAACAATTTTAGGGACAGATTTCAAAATTTTACCAAACCAAAACAAAACAAACCAAACCGAGCCTTGTGTCCCAATCGATTGGGGTCGGCTACAGATTTCAAAATTTTAGTTTTCTAAAAACCAGTTCCTAGTGATTGTAAAAAATCTATCAACGGGTTTTCAAATTCTTGGAACTCTTAGGCGCCATTCAGCTGCCTGGAAAGGAAAGGAAGAAAAAAAAAACAGAGGGGGGGGGGGGGGGGGGGGGGGGGGGGGGGGAATGTTTAACTTCCCTGCATTTTTAACGTGATCAGTCAGGAGGAAATTTATGGGAGGACCCACTTCCCTGACTTTTCCACTAGGACTTTCGTTATCCTCAAAACATGTCTCGAAATAATTTTCAGAATCTTGTTTCTACACTAATTTTTGCATAATTAAACGACTACTTCTCAGTTTTCTCTTAAACCTTAACTTCACTTCACTTAATTTTCTCGAGAATAGTTTTCCTGCACTAATTTCTTGACACAAGGGAACAGAGCCTTAGCGGATCAAAAAAAACAGAGCCTTAGAAGCTGAAAAGCAGTATAAACTCTATTTTTGGGAAAGATCAATTTGAGGTGCTTTTAGAACTACATTTCGGATGCCTAGTAATTTGTAAGGTGCTTTTTAGCTTTTTGAATCAACTGTCAGCTTTTGTCACTGATTAAATCCTAGAATTTCACCGTTTGTTTTTGATTAATTCTCGATTATCACCGATAATGTATTTCGATTATCAGCTTCTACTAAAATCCAGACTTTATAATCCAATATTTATAATGCAAAAACGGAATCTAAACCTTCAATTTAACTTTGTTCACAAAACAAAAAATCAGAAATCAGGCATAATTTAACAACATGGGAGTAAAATAAACATGCATCCAATATGTGCGTACCTTTCACTCGTCGTGAAGATGGCCCCCTTACATACTCCAAAACCTTCTCTGGCAGCCCAACACCACCATTGCATCAAGTACAACTAGATATATATAAATATAGTACATATTTACAGAGAGAGAGAGAGAGAGAGAGAGAGAGAGAGAGAGAGAGAGAGAGAGAGAGAGAGAGAGAGAGAGAGAAATTTAAGCGCCGCATCGTGACCGGGGTTGCCGCCTGCAATCTGTAGGGAGCCGAAATATCCGAAAGGTCACAGGGTCCACAAGGTCCAGACGGGGGATTGAAGGTTCAAACCTTGTTTGACCCGTCGTCTAAGGTGTCTCAATTCGCCTGTAGATATGTTTGGGATTTGGCCCGGTATGCCAATATTTACCCGACGGATATACGGAACCACGAGTACTTCACCGAACATCATAAGTCGTATCCGAACGAACGTACACTTGAGTTCGCTCGGGGTTCTCACCAAACACGCGGATAAGAACATACCGTTGTTCGGATAAGTTTCTCTTCGGTAAGGGCACCAAACATTCGGATAATTTCGTGTGGCCGAAGTGGGTCCCGCCGAGTACAGGCGATCATGGAACCTTCCATAAATATCTACTGATAAGTAGGTTGTCTTTTCTGATATTTGAAGTGACATCTCTGAATGATGTGACCTTTCTGACATCAACCCATGTGGCTCTGTAAGACTTGGGAAAGGGTGTTCATTAAATGGCCCGGCTGCAAGGCGCCAACCGAGCAGAATGCGACACGTGGAAAGTAGAGCCAACTTGCTCAGCACATTACCCCCTTGCCTATAAATAGGGAAGCACTACCACTGAGAGAGGGATCCCTAATTCTAAGATGAACAGCACCTTCTTCTCTCTATCAGCATATTCTTCTTACTAAACATTTTCTTCTCTCTCCACCTACTGACTTATTCGTCGGAGCTTCTTCCCGGAGGAACAGCCCCCTCCGGTTCTGCAGGTGCATCAAGACCGGTGTGAGCATTCACGGCTCCACACACGGAGGCGGCCACATCAAAAGGTTCACGAAGAAACCACGCCCCCACACAATCCAATGACATTTTCAATTTCCTTGACTGCTTCAATTCAAAGATGTAGTTCCTTTAAAGAAAAACTAATGCCTTGTTCTTCCCCTTTTAGAAAAAAAGATGGCGGCTGATTTGTCACTCCAATTTTTTTTTAACCCCAACCCCTGCGAGTGTATTTTGAGAGTGCAAAAATATACTTGCAGGGACGACTGGAGTTAAAAAAAAAAAAGAAGTGGCAAAATCATTTCCCAAAAAAATTCAACCCAAAAAATATTATTACATCTACCTCCAATCATTACTTTTCACTCATTATCTCTATCTCCAATCTATATTCTCAGTTCAATCTCTACCTCTTTTCATTCATTACCTCTACTTTCAATCATTACTCTCATAAAAAATTTCTCAAAAACTCATCCAAACAAGACATAAGGTTTTGTTTGGAATTTAAGAAAACGAAAGGAAAATTAAAAAAATTTCTTTCCATTGTTTGGTTGGAAGAGATTGTTACTCTTATAAAAAATTTCTCAAAAACTCATCCAAACACGACATAAGGTTCTGTTTGGAATTTAAGAAAACGAAAGGAAAATTAAAAAAAATTCCTTCCATTGTTTGGTTGGAAGAGAAAGAAAAAAAAAATTCAAGTTCAGTGAATAATAAATTGTTCCTCACATTTTTCACCCATTTTCTTTTTTGTTTTCTTTTTCTTAGATTCCAAATAGAGCTAAAGGCTAAAACATAAAACATTTTACGATATAAAATATTCTTTCGGTAAAATTGTTTTTATTTTTGGATATTTGGTTGATAATTAGAAAATCAATTAATCATTAATCAATCAATCAATCAATGTGTACATACTACTCCAAATCCTCAATCCTAATTTTATAAAAAAAAATTATTCTTTTTATAAAATAGATGGGGGAGTGGGAGGGGGAGGGGGAGGGAGGGAGAGAGAGACATAGGTTTTTTTTTTTTTTAATATTGTATACATTGGTAGGGATTAGCGGGGATGTTAGTGTCTTAGTTAATAGGAGTTCAGAGGCTGTCCATAATCTTGAACTCCAAATTCGCCTCCCATGAGGCTCTAACCCTACCAAAAATTCACTAGGAAGTGTTTCTTGATGTGGGGGTTGAATATGGAGAAAAAATCATTTTATGTTTTTGGGATTCGTCACGTGGTACCCCAAATTATTTTTCCATCTCAAATGATTTTTTTAATGCATAGAATGAGACCAATGCTAGCGTGCATCAAATATGAGATCGAAAAAATATTAGACTATCTTTTTATTAACTAATATTGTGCCCGTTCGACATACAAGGCCAAAAAACCAATGTCAATGCACGTTCGATACGCGGGGCCAAAAAACCAATGTGATTTTTTTATCTCGTGCATCGAACGAGCACAAACGCTAGTAGTTTCTATTGAAATGGATATCCAACCTTTTAAAAAGAAATTTGACTTGAGCTGTTGTGGTTCTGCATAAACATAACCACCACGAATACAACTGGGCTATCTCTTCTCTCTAGAAGCGATTTCTGGTGGCCTTTGTGAGGGGGGAGATGCCCTCTTCCTCCTCCTCCCCCGGGCTATCTCTTATCTCTGTTTTCTCTCCCTATCTTTTTTTCTCCTAACCTTTCCCCCTTTCCCATTTTCTCTCCGCCCCTTTTCCTGTCTGCTCTGGATCGGCATCCACATCTCTGTTGGGTGTGCGACGCCCCGCCCCTGGAAGTTCCAGGTAGTGGTCGACCAGCCTGAGGGCGGTTGATACTCGTGCGGGGGCTGTCTGACCAATGACTAGACAGGTCAACTTTGGGGTGGTCCCACATCGCTTGGTGAAGTGTAAGTCGTGTGCTATATATAATAGATCTTCATCCTACCTTGTACAAGGCCTTTTAAAGCCGTGAGAACGTCAAATCCCATTGGAAATTCACAGTTAAGCATGCTCGTCTTGGAGTAATCCAGGGATGGGTGACTTCACTAGTAGGTCTGATGGGATTTGGCATTCAAAACGGACAATATTATACAGGGCGAGAGCGGGTCGTTATAGGGTGCGCCGTGTTTTTGCTTAACGACTGTCGATTCGCTCTGTCTTGTCGGGCCCCCACCGGTTCTCATTGTTGGATGGTACCAAGTCCTGCTTAAGGGCGTGGCCGCGGAGGATGGCGTTGGGTTTCCGGACCCTCTCTATACTGCTTTTATTTGGTTCAACAATGGGAGTTGTGGAGGAGATTGAATTGTTGGTGGTAGAAAGTGGTCGAGGGGGAGACTAGGGTTCTATTTTGTTTTTGGATTTTTCTTTTTTCTTTTTGTTTTCAGGTGGAGGTTGCATCGGTGTTTGTTGGTGGTGGTTTAGCGTTGCTTTGGTGGCTACAAGGAGGCAATGGAGGTTGATGGCTGATAGTTTGGTGTTCAGCCAGCAGATGGAAGAAGCATGGTGATGGCTGTGATGCAAGGTTCATGGCAGCGGTGGTTGGGATGTGAGGGTTTACAGTAGCCTTTTCGGCGAAGGCTTTACTATCATTTTTGGGACAAGATGTATTTGTAACTCTATTTGTAAATCTTTTGACTATGGAATATTGTAATCCTTAACTCTTTCGATACTCTGTACTTATGTTAATTTGGGCCTGGGAGCCAATGATGTAATCATTTGAAAACTCTTGGATGTTGAAGTGCAATTATGGAAGTGAAAATGTTGAACTCTTTTGGGGTATTTGTGCGGATTATTGTGAGGTTTTATTTATGGAAATCCTTTATATTTATGTTGAAAAACGAGGGCGTGACACTAGTATCGAAAGCACTCAAGTCACAACTCACAAGCAGTCAAGGTCCAAGAAATGTGCAGTGCAAAGATGCTAAGAATGTATGCCAGGATAAATTCCTATTGCCAAGCTAGCAAAAAGAACTACCATGCAACATAAATATTCAAGGAATTCCCACAGATTCTCAGCACAAGCAACCAACAAGTAAACATCGCAATCTCCAAGTCTCAAGTAGAAAGGATCCAACAAGTATTTTTTAAACTTTTTAATTTAAAAAAAAATTCATTTTAAGGATTTTTAGAATTCTAACAAAAAGCAAAGTGATCCATCCCCAACTTAAAACGGCACTTTCCTCAGTGACAGCTCAAACATAGAAAAATAAAAGACAAGTTGGAGAAAGAGAGGAGAGATATCACCTCACATAGGAGCAACAAAAGGTAAGGCAAAGGAAAAGGTGGGAGTCATCCCCCAACTTGAAGTGTTGAACCTGCAGTTTGTTAGTCCCACAACACAAAATAAAAGACACTAGTACCGCCTGGCTCATGTTATCCAGGTTCCCACAGATAAAAATAAAAGAAAAACAAATACTCCAAATCTTCACGCGATCAACGTGACATACTTTTCTCCCCATCCCTCGCCGGTAGGGTAAGGAACGGGTGGCTATGTCACAGGGCTGAATTTCGCCTACAGATTCTGCCCGTGATGGCACCAAGTTACCAGCAAGACTTGGTCTCAGCCAACACAGTAAAACACACACACACGAGTTTGAATGAAGTCTAGCACGCACACCGTTTACAGGAACCCATCCCAACCTTTTATTGCACCGACAATACAAGGAAAACACTTAGAGTACTAGACAGAACATCCCTCTGCCTTAGACTCAAAAATGCAGTGCCTATATAAGGCTACAATCAATAAAACGTGGCCACTAAATAAATTGGGATCATGGGATGGCCCCATGATCTGCAGTTGACACCCCCAACTGCCCTAGGGTTGTGCTAGCACAGCCACAAGCTGCCAGCACATAGGAAAATAAAACTGCCTGGCAATAACTGCTAATAACTGCCCGATTCTGCTGGGGACACCTGTCCCTACCTGCCAGCAACATGTGCAGAATGCAGTAACCGTCAATAACCGTTTTGCCTTATCCCAATCAAGGCTGCCTGGCCAATTTCGTGATCCAACCCAGCTCCAAATACTTAGCCGTTTTCTGATTGCGTTGTCCCACAAGCTAGCTTCCCGTTTAGCATCCATGCCCCAATAATCATCGGGCCTTCACGTGCATCCCAGCTGCCACTTGCCTAATGGACCAGTGCCGACACCAACCGACACCATCGAGTCACCTTGGAAAGACATGCCTGCCTCATGCCTAAGTTTCCACCGGTTGGCTAGGGTGCAAGGTGCCACCGCTACCAAGCTTAGCAAGCCTTAGAAATCAAGGTGTTAACACAAGACCATTATGCTAATTTTTTCCTTTTTTCAATTTTCTTTTTTTTTTGAATTTCATTTTTTACAAGAAATAAAAGAACAAGTATACATAAATTGTGCCAAAACCCAAGTCAATGATGGGTACCCCTATTGCTAGGAGCCGGGTCCACTTCTCAGTGAAGAGAGTGGTATGCAAAAGCTACTCATCGGAACGTACCCCAAAGGCTACATAACAGGGTCGTCCAAATAAACAGGATCAACCAACACCTCATCTGGTTCACCTACTTCCACAAATTCCAGAAATAGTTTTAGACGCTGCCCATTAATAAAATATTATTGTTCTTAGGGTCAGAAACATCCACCAAACCATTTGGATATACCTTATGCACAATGTAGGGACCGTCCCAATGGGACCTGAACTTATTAGGAAATAAGTGAATGCGCGAGTTATACAGCAACACTTTTTGACTAACACTTTTTGACCAACACTAAAGGTTTTGCGCTGAATGTTCCTATATTGTACGCCTTAACCTTAGCCTTATATATGCTTGTACTCTCATACACGTCATTCCTAATCTCCTCAAGCTCACACAACTAGAACTTCCTATGGGCACCCGCCTCTAGCAAATGAGTGTTCACCGTCTTAATGGCCCAATAGGCCTTATGCTCCATCTCAATGGGCAGATGACAGGCCTTACCATAAACAAACCGGTAGGGTGAAGCACCCAACACGGTCTTGTAAGCAGTGCGGTGGGCCCACAAGGCATCGGTCAACCGAAGTGACCAATCCTTCCTATTCGGGTTCACGGGTTTCTCTAGGATGCCTTTAATCTCATGATTTTCTAGCTCAGCCTGACCGTTGGTTTGAGGGTGATAGGCAGTAGACACCTTGTGAGAGATGTCATACTTGCCCATCAACGTCCCAAAGGACCTATTGCAAAAATGCGTGCCTTGGTCAGAGATAATGGCACGTTGCATGCCAAACCTCAACAAAAAGTTGTTCCTTAAGAACTCAAGGATGACCTTGGAATCACTGGTCCTAGTAGGGACTGCCTCAACCCATTTTGACACATAATCCACCGCCAGAAGGATGTACTCATACCCATGTGACACCGGGAACGGCCCATGAAATCAATGCCCCAACAATCCAAAACCTCTATCACAAAAATGTTCTGAAGGGGCATCATATTCCACAGACCCACTTTTCCTAACTTCTAACATCAGTCACACGAATTGCAAAATGCATACACATCCTTAAACAAGTTTGGCCAAAAGAAGCCACACTGTAAGACCTTGGCGGTGGTCTTCTTTGTGGAAAAATGACCTCTGCACGCCTCGGTGTGACAAAACTCTAGAATCCCCTTTTGATCAGCTTCAAGGACACATCGGCGGACAATCTGGTCTACGCAATATTTGAACACATATGGATCATCGTAAATGTATTGTCGGGCGCCTCTCTTAAAAATCACTGCTTTTCAGATGTAGACCAATTGGATGGAATCTGCCAAGTCACCAAATAATTGGCAGTATCTGCAAACCATGGGCACGCATCAACAGCGAACAACTGCTTGTTAGGGAAGGTATCCACAATGGGGAGATGAGAAGTGAGGTCCTCAAACTCTAGACGAGACAGGTGGTCAGCCACGACATTCTTAACCCCTTTCTTATCCTTAATGATGAGGTGGAATTCTTGCAGCAAAAGAATCCACCGGATAAGGCCTTCGCATCCTACTTGGTCATCAAATACTTCAAGGCCGCATGATCAGTATACACCACTATCTGCGAACCCACCAAGTAGGACCGAAAGTTTTCTAAGGCAAACACCACCGCGAGCAATTTCTTCTCGGTAGTGGTGTAGGTCATATATGCCTCGTTCAACGTCTTGCTTGCATTATACATGACGCAGTGATCTTTCCCTTGCCTCTGCACTAAAACCACCCCGACAGCATTGTCGGAAGCGTCGCACATCAACTCAAAGGGCAAACTCCAATCCGGAGGCTAAACGATCGGCGGAGTAGTGAGACTCCGCTTCAACATTTAAAATGCCTCCTCACAAGCCTCAGACCACACAAAAGGTATGTCCTTCGATAACAAATGACACAATGGCAGGGAGATGGCATTGAAACCCTTAATGAAACGCTTGTAGAAACCGGTCTGACCTAGGAAAGATCGAATGTCTTTAATAGACTTTGGAGTGGGAAGATTCGCGATCAAGTCAATCTTTGCCTTGTCCACCTCAATACCCTTGGATGAGACAATGTGTCCCAAAGCAATTCCTTGGGTCACCATGAAGTGGCACTTCTCCCAGTTAAGCACAAGCTTCTTCTCCTTGCACCGTTGTAAAACTTTTCCTAACTTCTCGAGGCAATTGCCAAACGAATCCCCGAAAACTGAAAAGTCATCCATAAACACCTCCACAATCTTCTCTACCATGTCACTAAAAATTCCCATCATGCACCTTGAAAGGTTCCGAGAGCGTTGCGCAAGCCAAAAGACATGTGATGGTAGGCAAACGTACTGTAAGGACACGTGAGGGTGGTCTTCTCTTGATCTTCCATGGCTACCTCAATCTGATTGTAGCCAGAGAAACCATCTAGGAAGCAATAAAATGCCCGGCCAGCCACTCTCTCCAAAATTTGATCAATGAAAGGGAGAGGAAAGTGGTCTTTCTGGGTGCTCGTATTGAGCTTCTGATAGTCTATGCAAACTCGCCACCCAATCTGAACATGAGTCGCACTAACTCGCCCTCTTCGTTCCTCACGACTGTCACTCCCGCCTTCTTAGGCACTACCTGCACCAAGCTTACCCACTCACCATGGGCTATCGAGTAGATGATACCCGTATCGAGGAGCTTTAACACCTCAGCCTGAACCACCTCCTTCATATTGGGGTTCAGACAATGCTGAGGTTGCTTAGAAGGCTTCACGTCCTTCTCGAGAAAAATGTGGTGTGTACACATTGTAGGACTTATACCTTATAAATCTGCTAATGTCCATCCTATCGCACTTACGTGCTCTCTCAACAAGGCAAGCAACTTAGTCTTTTGATCTGCCCCAAGGAATGAGGAGATCACCACCGGAAAAGTATCATTGCCTTTAAGGAAGGCATACTTAAGAGTGTCCGGCAGAGGCTTTAACTCTAGTTTAGGCAGCTGAATCGACGACGGGAGAGTTTTAGGGAGTGAGGCACCCAGTGGCTCAAGAACTAGATTTCAAACGGCGCCACACACATCCTCTACTGTAAGCATCTCCATCAAACTCCCTACCTCTGGATAATCTAAGAAGTCCGCCTCTTCGGCGGTTAAAACTATCTCTAGAGGATCCTTGTACAGAATGCTATCGATATCCTCCTGCACCAGCGTGTCGATCAAAGTCACCTCGTACACTTCTTCATCATCCTTGACTCAGCTATCCACATTAAATACATTCACCTCCATTTTCAAGTCCCCAAAGGAAAATTGGACTTGTCCAGTTTTGTAGTTCATGACGGCACAGGAGGTGGCTAGGAAAAGACGGCCAAGGATGATAGGGGTCTTCTCAGAGACTAACAAGTGCCAAAATATACATATTTTGGCTCTCCAATCTACATTTATTAGTCCGTCATTTTCGTTAACTGGTTTTATTATGTGTTTTTATGTTTATAGGTTACTCGAGCCCATTGTCCGAGACTTTGGGTAAAAAGAAGAATTTATAGAAGTTCTGCATCAAAATGCAAAGTCCTTTGAAGTTAAATGGCTAATGTCTTATAATGTAAAGTCCAAGGGCCTTTTATGTTATTAGGGGATTAAAACCCTACTCCTATATAAGTCAGAGGAAGTATTGACGTTTAAAAAAAAGGCTGCTACCGTGAATATTGTTTTGTTTCGAGTTTTTCTTTCCACCAAGTTATTTGAAGTCTTGTTTAATTACCCGCACTCCGGTAATTCGTTTTAATTTTTGTTCTTTATAAAAGTTGTTCGTTGGTTCTTGTTTAACTTAGATCTTTTGTTTATTTTTCATCTTGTGTAATAGAAGCATATTCCAAACTTGGGTTTCTTTTGTTTCTTCCTTAATAATGAGTGAGTAGTCGTATAGGTAGGGTCACAGGGTGATTAGCACGCCGTGACCAATTCGGGCACTGCTCCTATTGTCAACAATAAAGAAAATGCAATTTTAGGTTAGTAAAGAACATCTGTTAAACGAACCCAGGTATTGTCAGAGCCCATGTGAATGGGAGAATGGGGGAACAAAACTCATTCTCCTCTGCGCATGGGTAAACGGCGACCATAAGGTTCGCATCTTTCAGGGTATCTTTGTCTCTCTAAAGTCGAACGTTTTTAAGAACATTGAATGGAACAGGTTAATCCGGACTGGCTACGAGTACTAAGAACCCTACGACTGTACCTCCTTTTTAATTATTTGAAAAACCAAACAATTTCTTAGGTTTTAGTTAATCTCAATCAATTGTCAATGAGTGGGCTACCTAAGAGCCAGTTTAATCAGTAACAACCTGAGTTTTTAGTCAGCACACATCACCGTCTTTGTGGATTCGACTCCAGTCTTACCGAATATTGTGCTACGTCGGTCTCCGCCCTACGCTTGGGGCAACCCATTAATTTAGAACTAGGAAATCGTCAAGCATTTTTTGCGCCGTTGCCGGGGTTGGTAACGTGTGTTAAGAATTCGGGTAGTTATTTTTTTATTTGTTTTCTTTTTAGTTTTGTTTTGAGTCATCATAGGTAGAGGTAGGCAATCCTCCATCGTTGGAAAGCAATTACCTCTAGCCTGTTTTTTTTTTTTTTTTATTATTATTGTTGAAAAGAAAAAAAATGGCCCATTTTGCAAAGTACTAGGGAGGTTATGCAAAACAATTTGATTATTCAGTGTCACTTCCTAGTACTCTTGGTTCTAGATGGTGCCACCCCTCGCATCAAATACTCTTGGCTCTAGATGGTGCCACCCCTCCTACTGAGTCTTCACTTTCACAAGAGTTTTTAAATGTGAAACTTATTGATTTTCTTGGTGTTGATGAATTTAATTTAGTTTATCATCCCTATCTTGTGGATTTTGTCAACAATTTGAAAATTGATCTAATTTGGGTTGTACACTTGGTGGTACTTAAATGTCTAAAACGAATTCGGCAAATGCGCTACTCGAAGAATCTTATCCTGTGGCATGGCCGAGTTCAATTCTTGATAAAAGGTGTAGAATGGAGTGCTATGTTCATTGTCTTAACTCTCGTTGGCATGATAAATGTTCGGTACCCCCGTTTGGCTGCTTGTACATAAATTTTTTTTTATTTTTTTAATTATTATTTTTTTGTTCTGGTATAACCACCTGTTTCTCGCTTGAGAAATAGGGAAAAAAATAGTACCCGTGTCTTTCGGGTGAAGAAAGTAGATGATTTTTTGTATTTCACTTTATTTCTTGCCTTGTTTTTTTCTTTTAGATATTTTTCTTGTTGTCTTGGAGGCTAACATTTTGTAGGTTGTTCGATCCAAGTTACGGGGTCTCCCTCTCTCTATAGTTTACTCTGCTTAGCATCTTCTTTTCGAGGTGATATCTTTCATCTCTTTTACGTTTATGTCCTATCTTTATTTTTCATGCTTTCAATGCAAACATTGAATAGTTCAAGTTAGGGGGAGGGATCACTTTGTTCACTTTTTTTTTTTTGACAAAAAAAAATGGTGGAATTCTTTTTGTATGAGACTTGAAGGCCGTTGAAATTGGCTCTTGGTTGATTGAGTTTGAGATATGCTAGTCATTCTTTTAATATTGTGGTGGCATTGTAGTTCTTTTTGCTAGCTTGTCGCAAAGAATTTGTCATGGCATTTATTTTTAGCACATTTGCACTTCACGTCTTTTTGGGCTTTGGTTACTTGTGAGCTGTGACTTGATTATTCTCGATGGCTAGTTTAGTGGAGACTTATGCCCATGTGAGTTTAGAGCCTTATCTTTTCTTGGAGTGGTGTCAAATAAACTCTTGTTTGTCACAAAAGAGCTAGGGATGGCAACGGGGCGGATCGGAGGCGGATATTGCAATATCCAAACCCTCCACCCGCCCTCCGAATCCGCCCCGAACTCCAAACGGATTATATTTTTGTCCTCCATCCCCGCTCCGAACGGGGAACGGATATCCGATCGAATATTCGAATCCGAATTTGGAAAGAAAAAAAAAACAGATTGGAACTTGATAAAAAAAAAACTCAAATTGAAAAAAAAAATTTAATAAAACTAACATGGGGAGGGAGTCTTGCTGCTTCATTCCTGAGGGGAGATTGTCGTATCTCTCCGTTGCCGGAGGGTTTTTTTTTTAGAGAGAGGGAGGGGGGTTGGGAGGAGAGAGAGAAGGGGAGAAATCATGGGCGAGGAGGGTTGTGTGAAGTGAAGTCGATTGGGTAGGAGATTGACTATTGACTAACCCTAAAAATAAGAGTTATTTATATAGTTGGATATTCGTAGGTGGATCGGATATCGGATTCGGGGCGGATCGGATCATAGGCAGACTTACCTCCGAATCCGATCCGATCTCCAAACTTTTTTTGAAAAATAAATCCGAATCCGCCCCGATATCCAAAAAATCCGATCCGTTCGAGACGGATTGTAACGACCCTAATTTTGGTCCTAAAATTTTCAAATAAAAACTCGTATTGTTACCCTAAAATTTTATTAGTTAACTACATTAGAAGTATTTTTATTCAGAAATTATCTCTTTGCAACAAATAAAATAATTAGTAGTCATATATCTTATTTCTATATTAGTCAAAATTTTAAAATCCAATTATATATATACATATATATGTACATGATAATTGTTCCCTAAAATTGTGGGATTGTGTTTCCCCAATCCTCATCTCTCCTAACTCCCTCTCACCTCTCTCTCTCTCTCTCTCTCTCTCTCTCTCTCTCCCCTTGTTTCCTGCGGAACCATTACTCCATATCCCTTATACTTCGGCTGCCATCCTTATCCCACGAAAATTGCAGTCACACCACCTCCTCCCTTACTCCTCCAAATAAACCATCCCTCTCCCTCCTCACTCACTCTTCCATATATACCACCACGTGAAACCCGAGATTTACACACAAAACCCCACACTCATACAACTGAATCCAGTAGCAAAAAGGAAAGAAAGATACATTTTCGGGCTCCAACAATGGTGGTTTAGAGTGAGAGAGTAAAAGTGGGTTTCGATCCTACACTTATCCGAGCACCCATTTCGACTGCCCATCTTCTAGAACGACCCCGAGCACCTCTAAACGAATCCTCAATCATCCGAAGTTAGCGCTCATGTCCTGTTGCTCCGTCGTCTTGCCCGATTTTTTCGAAGCCGTCCGAAACTGTTCAGAATACCGTTACCCGCTTTTTCTGTCGGGGCCGAGGTAGAATAATCGCTTCCCTACTCTCTCCTAAGCATATTATGTGATTACCTATTGATTTTACGATCCAGGAATGAAAGAAATCAATCATGACGTCACGTGGTCGAGACCGGCCATTTTTCTCTGCTTTTCGCGGCAATGAACAATAACCCACAAGTGGGTTTTCAATTATTGAGATCACTTAAGCACTCCTAATTATTTATCCCTAAATGTTAATTTAAACAAGTTGTAATGGAATGAATTGAATTGAAACCGCGGATCGGAGCCGAGGAAACAAGTTACTGCTCTGTTTTTGTTTTCTTTGCAGTTCACTGTAGCATGCACGATTTAATTTGTAAAGAGATGCACTGATATTACAGTTTGGCCCCTGTACTAAATGTAGTTCTAGATTTGACCCTAAACTATGTTCTTGACTTTTCAATTCAAACATTCCATGTCTGTATATAACAGAATGACGAACTGGAGGAATTGTCCAGTGATTTTTATTGTTCTTGCACATTAGCATATTCTATTAATTCAGAATTTCTAATTCTATCATTATCAGAACGAAATAGCCTGGAATTGAATGATAAGATAATTAATCTTATAGATCGCATTGATCTACTTGCACACATGCAAAATTATAGGTATGTTCATATAGGTTTAGTGCAAATTGCCCTTAAACCTTTAACATTACTAGGAATGGACACCTGTTTACAAGTCACTTTGCGTGATGGAAGGTGTAATAATTGGAGATCCTCAATTATTGAGGCAATTGAGACCAGCTTAAGTCATGGTCCTGTTTATTTTAATGCTTTCCCTGATTTATCTCTATCTCTTACTGATAGAAACATAGGAGAAGCTTTAAATTGTAGAATCCAGACTAGAGGTTATGATTTCTTGCCTGGATCCGAAGTTATTGCTGTAATTTATAGAATTTACTATAAAGTTATGAATACTATGAATCCCAAGGTACGAATGATGCGCCCTACAGATAGAACTGTTTTAATAGAATCTAATATGTTGACATCAAATGTTGCAACTAATAGGTTGATTAATTGGGAAGAAATTACCTTCCCTGATAGCTGGACTATGCCTAATGTGGTTCCTCCTAGACCCATTAGTAATACAATTGAACAAATAGTTCAAGATAATGATGGTACGGTTTTCTTAAATTTTAGAAACTCTCAGGCCGGTAGTTATGCGAGAAGTTTGAGTTCTCGAAATAATCAAACTCCATATAGAGTTAGCATACCAACTACTAGTCGACATTCGACATCGGAGATTCCAGAATCACACCATCCTGTGGAGGATGACAATTTGATTGGGATAAGATTGTCCCAAAACCAAATACCTCGTGGAGTTTATACTCACCAGAATAACACAGTAGAATCACCTACTGCTAGTGAGATGGCGTTTAGTCTTAATAATGATAATAGGGGCTGAACTTAGGAAGGAAATTAATGCAGAATTTCAACTCCCAAAATATCAAGAGTTTAGGAGTTGGTATTTCAATAAATATAATTCTGGTCAATTACAAAAATTCAAGAATGAATTTTATGATTGCCTTGAAAGCCAACAAAAAATTATACCTTTCACTCAATGGTTTTATGGAAGGTATTGGCTTGAATGCGATAGATCCATAAATGTTATACAGGATTATCATAGGAATTGGAGGTCTATGATGGGAACTGTGATTCACGTAGTTCATCCTCCAACTATACCTTTGTCTATTGAGGGCAATTCGGAGTCTGATCAACCTTTGGAAACTGCTGCTTTTGTTAGACCCACAAGCACAGATCCAAATGGAAAAGTTTATAAACAGAATAATCATACTAATGCTTGTCTTAATACCATTGGAGACCAATTGGTCAGAATGGAAGAGCAGATAGCTCAAACTAGAGAAGATATGAGACTAATAAGCCCTAAGACTGGAAACAAGGAGGATGAGATTTCACCATCTAATATCCGGCCACCATTACCAATAACTGGGTTTAATCTCACAAACCCTAATAAAAATTTTGATTTACTTAAAGAATTACAAACAAGATTTAAGGGATTAACCCTTAATGCTATCTCGGATGACCACGACCAGGAGATGTCTTCCCAGGATGTGGTAGAATTAGAAAATTCCTTTCTCCAGTCTCAGCATGAGACTATTAATAAAATTCAATATCCTAAAAATTTTCCTTATAGTGGAGCTGATAGGCATTATTATCCTAGACCTACTCCACAAGATATGCTTTATGAAGAATCTGGTTTTCAAAAACAGATGTCTTCTAGTGGCAGAACTATCTATGAATGGAACATAGATGGTATGACTGAATATCAAATTTTTGGTGTTGCACATCAAATGATGATGTATAGCACAATTTGTACTAATAATAAAAATGAAGATAAGGAAGTCGCCGGTTGGATCACAGTTGGATTCACTGGTATGCTTAAGGGTTGGTGGGATAATATTTTAACCACAGACCAAAGACAAGAAATTTTGAATGCAGTTAAAACAACTGAGACTGGCATAATAAAACAAGATGCAGTTTACACTCTTGTCCAGTCAATTATTTTACATTTTATTGGTCATTGGGATAACCAACGAGAAAGAAGTAGATAGCTACTTCAAAATTTAAAATGTCCAACGCTAACTCATTTTCGTTGGTATAAAGATGTGTTTCTTGCTAAAGTGATGCAGAGAATTGATGCTAATAGCGAGCATTGGAAGTCAAAATTTGTTGATGGTTTACCTTATTTCTTTGCTGAGAAAATCAGGAAGAAATTGCGTGACCAAAATAATGGTTTATCTATTGATTATAATAGGTACACTTATGGCCAGCTTATAGCCATAATTATTCAGGAAGGATTGACTTTATGTAATGACATAAAGTTGCATAATCAATTGAAAAAATAGAACCTAACCGGTAAGCAGGAGTTAGGGCAATTTTGTGACCAATTTGGTTACGATCTACCCCAGTATTCGAAACCTCATAAGAATAAGAGTAGTAATAAGATTACTCGAAAATATTCTAAGAAGAAATATGGGAAAACGAAACATAAGGATAGGGATGAGCCATCAAGCTCAAAAAATCCTAAGAATACTGCTAGAAAGCAGAAAAATGAAGGAAAAAAGAAGGTCTCTGCCAAATGTTTTAAATGTGGCAGAATAGGTCATTATGCAAATAAATGCAAGACCAAAAAGAAATTAGAAGAGCTTCAATTAGATGAAGGGTTAAAACAGACCCTTTACAAAATTTAAATTGATTCTAGTGATTCTGATTCGGAAGATCAAATTAATGATCTCTCTGAGAATGAAGATACCTCTTCTACTTCAGAAGAGGAGGAGATCACTAATGATTGCAATTGCAATGGCATTGAATGTTCGACTTTTGATGATTATTGGAAGGCAATAGTAGAAATGAATGGTCTCAGTGTGAATGTTCTAACTGAGAAACAGCAGGGTCTTTTAGAGGTTATTGATCAAATTGATGATCCCCAACTTAAGATGAAGGTAATAGAAACTTGTATATCTTCAATGAAAGAAGAAGAGGAAGAAAAACCCCAGCTTCCTAATGAAAATTATAGTTTAAAAATTATTCTTGATCGTTTAGAACAGGTAGATAATTTTAAACCTGTTACAATTCCTGATCTGAAGAGTGAAATTAACACTCTGAAAGCCGAGATTCGGACATTAAAGACTTTCCAGAGCAAAGCTGCTCAAGAATTTTATGATATGAAGACAAGATTAGTTGTCTTAGAAAATAGAGGCGAATCAAGTAAGGTTGATGATTTGGCCTATTTAAATTCCATAAACAAAGTGGTTTACCAAAAATGGCATATTAAGGTTAATTTGGTAATCCATAAGGAATACACTATCAACAATATTATTGCTTTAGTTGATAGTGGTGCGGATATGAATTGTATCCAAGAAGGGATTATTCCAACCCAATATTTTGAGAAAACTTCTCAAAGTCTCACTAATGCCAGTGGAGAGAAAATGATAATTAAATACAAACTCAATAATGTTTACATTTGTAATAAGGGAGTTTGTTTAGAAACAACTTTTCTATGTATTAGGAATCTTCAACAGGAGTTAATCCTTGGAACTCCTTTTTTATCTATGTTGCTTCCCATGAAGACCAGCACAGCAGGAATAACTGCTCAGATAGGTGATCATGAGATATTTTTTGAATTTGTCTCCCCACCTGTTTACAAGGAAATCAATGATATAATGAGAAAAATTTCTCATAAAGATAAACAAATAAATTTTCTCAAAAAGGAGATTCAAATAATGAATATTGAAGATCTCTTACAAAAACCTTTTTTAAAAGAGAAAATTTCTCAAATTGAAGAGAATTTTAAAAAGGAAATTTGTAGTGATATCCCAAACGCTTTTTGGGATAGAAAACAGCATGTTGTTTCATTACCTTATGAGAAGGATTTTAATGAAAAAAGAATTCCTACGAAAGCTAGACCTTCTCAAATGAAACAAGAATATTTGAAATTATGTCAAAATGAGATTGACAGTTTATTTCAAAAGCAATTGATTAGAAAAAGCTATTCTCCTTGGAGTTGCACAGCTTTTTATGCTAATAAAAATGCTGAAAAGGAACGAGGTGTTCCTAGATTGGTTATTAATTATAAACCATTAAATGAGGTTTTAATGTGGATAAGATATCCCATTCCAAATAAAAAAGATTTGTTGGATCGACTGAATAAGGCAGTCATTTTTTCCAAATTTGATTTAAAATTAGGATATTGGCAGATTCAAATACAGGAATCTGATCGGTATAAGACAGCTTTTGCTGTTCCATTTGGTCATTTCGAATGGAATGTTATGCCTTTTGGTCTGAAGAATGCATCTTCAGAATTTCAAAATATTATGAATGATATTTTTTACCCTCATTCTGATTTTGCAATCTGTTATATTGATGATGTTCTAATATTTTCTGAGAACATAGATCAACATGTTAAACATCTTAGAATTTTTAAAGATGTAATAAAAAGAAATGGTTTAGTTGTTTCTGCGCCTAAGATGAAATTGTTCCAGACTAAGGTCAGGTTCTTAGGACACAATATACACCAAGGGAAAATTATCCCTATTGATAGAAGTATAGAATTTGCTTCTAAATTCCCTGATGAAATAAGGGATAAAACTCAATTGCAAAGATTAAAAGGAAGTCTTAATTATATAGGAGACTATTATAAAGATTTGGCTCAGGATTCTGCACCATTATATGATAGACTTAAGAAGAATCCTCCTCTTTGGTCTGAACAGCATACTAGAGCTGTTCGAAAAATTAAATTGAAGGCTAAGCAATTACCTTGCCTAGCAATAGCCAATCCTAAATGGAAGAAGATTGTAGAGACAGATGCCTCAAATATAGGATATGGAGGTATTTTGAAACAATATAATATTAATTCTAATAGAGAAGAATTAGTAAGATTTACCTCTGGTTTGTTTAAAAATGCTCAAACCAATTATAGTACAATAAAGAAAGAAATTCTTTCTATTGTTAAATGCATAAATAAATTTCAAGATGATTTACTCAATCAACAATTTTTAATCAGAGTTGATTGCAATGCAGCTAAACAAGTATTGAAACAGGATATTAAAAATCTTGCTTCAAAACAAATTTTTGCTCGTTGGCAGTCTGAATTATCTGCCTTTGATTTTGAAATTGAATACATTAAGGAAGAAAATAATTCTCTACCTGATTTCCTTACCCGTGAATTTTTGCAGGGATGAATCATAATAATTTTGTTTTGCAAAGAACAATATTTTTGCAATATCTAAAATTACAAAGGGCTGTTTTCAACTCCCATGTTGAGATGACAGTTTTAAAATGGCCTCATAATCGTAGTAATGTTCTACGATGGGTTCATACCAGAGAAGCATTATTACGGCATTATCAAAAATATGGAACTGATGATGATGAAGACTGGGATATGGAATTTCTCCAGTTGACAATTGACAGGCTTCAATTGGAGCTAACATTATTATCTACTGCTTAATTTTGCAGAATGAACAGACCACCAGATAGAGGACGTGGTCGAGGAAATTCTTCTCGTGGCAGGGGTCGTCCAAAGGTGACCCAAGCAGAAGTAGAAGCCTACTTAAAGGCTCAGAGATTGCAATATCCGTCTCTGCAAGAGGCTAATTTCGCCTCACCATCATCACCCTCAATGGCGGAGGTCGTCCAAACTGAAGAAATCTTCAGAACCTCAGAAATAACTGAGACAATTATGATCCTGGAATCTCAGGATGAACAATTCAAAGATGATCCTTGGGAAATTAGGTCCCGATACATGGATATAATGGGATATCCAGTTCCTGAAGGAAAATATCGTTTTTGCTATGAGCAAATGCTAATTTAGACAGGATCAGTGGAATTTAGCCACACCTTCGAAAAAGTGGATCAAAAGAATGGTCCTATCAGTTATAGCAAAGCCATAATAAAGATGGTTATTCCAGTTCATAGATGGGGAATTCACCCACAAAAGTCAAGAATTTTGACTATGAAAAATGAGCACGGAACATCCACAGTCCAATATAATTATTGGGATTATATTGAGGCTTGGACCAAAGCTTTTTATTATCAAAATCCCAAGAAAAAGCACTCTTGGTTTTTTAAAATATGTCCAAAATCTGTTGGACAAAATGAATTTCTAAATTGGTTTATATCTTGGTGGAACAAATTTGGGCCCAACCGGATTATCTTCCACAAGATTTACAGGAGGAAATAGAGTCCTTTATGAAATTTCAGTCTCAATTATGGGGACCCAATATTCCGAAAGGAAAATTGTTCCTTCAAGCTATGGCATCTTGCGGAATCCCATGGATTTGGAGATGGGATATCCAAGTTGCCAAAGACAATTTTGGCTTCCCAATTCTGGAACGATTCTATCAGCACAAATGGTGGAAAGGGCTTCAAATTGAGGAGCAGCTATCAATAATAAAATTGAAAAATCAAGAGCTAGCCAAGCAGGTTCAGCAGAGGGAAAAACCCTCAATCAAGAATCCATTCTTGGAGATTTCGGCTCAAATAAGAACCAAAAATCCATCCCTTTCTGATGAGGAAATTGTTATTAAGACAATGGATTATATGAAGGACCAATTTTTACAATCGGTAAATCAAGCTTCAGATGATGCATCCATGACATCAGCCACCAGTAATGAAGCCGACAATAATCCTTTTGCTTGTCTTGCTGGTGAATCACAAGACCCCTATGAAGAAGATCAGCATGAGCCCACATTGGGTGACTTCTGGGATAGTATGGTTGAAATTGTGACAACCCAATCTAGGAAAGGAAAAGAAAAACGGGATCAATAATGGATGCTTAAGCTTCAAATCAAAGAAGACTGAATTATTGATGGTACTCAATAATAGAGTACATTTTAATTTTCGGTGAAAGGCTCAATAATGGAGTGTTTTCAAAGTTACTCAATAAAAGGGTAAGTTTCAGTGTTAGGTGGAAAGGTTGTGCATCAATTATTTCCACAGTTGTACAGTTGTATTGTAATAATTCCATTTCCTGTAGAGTCCTCTATATAAAGGATGCGTCTGCTTTTATTTGAGGCAGGTTTTTGGTTTTGCCCTCTCTCTCTGTAAAAACCAAGCTTTCGGTCTCTCTCTCTCCCTTGTAATATTTGCAGTCTCTTTCCCTTAATAAAAAGGTTAGTTCTTTTCCGATCCTTTGTACTGTTTTGATTCATTTTTCTTTAAAAAAAATGTTATTTAATCCAGTAGACATCTATAGACCATTAAAATTTCTAAAAGTATAAGATTCTATAACCCCATTTTCTTTAAACTACTAAAGTACTACATTAATTGAAGTATGACTAGTTTAGTATAAAATATGATACTTAGTAGGATAAGATAGTAAGATAATTACAGTCAGGAGTTAACCTAACTAATTAGTAGTAAGAACTATAGACTTTGACTATGGTACTAAATGAAAGTTAGGATTCCTTCTAGCTAGTCTAATAATAATGCTACGGGAAAAGAAATATACTCAGTACAGTTGGACAAAAGAATAAACAACTACTTGTACAATCCTAAAATTATAAATATTCTACGGATTTCGAAAATACTAATGGAAATCCTCAAAGTTAATAAAATTATATACTTGTTCAATAAAATTTAAATATTCAAAAGGCACTGGCCCAATCCAAAACTCTTATGTGTTTACTTACTCGCACAATATCAATTACCATGCTTGCAGCTTTTGCATTGAAATGTATCATATTATGAATTGAGCTGTTATTGATTGTATCATGTTGTACATGCTAGAATGGACCTAGGTTCACTGGGTGGTTACGAGTAGTGACTCATATAGACGATGTCAAGTAAATGGAAATTGATAAAGTGTTGGAAGTGTGATTATGTGGATTGTGATTTAAGCCATAGTGATGGCAAGGGTAACCAATGGGGCCCTGTGTTGAAATGGGTTACCTGCGGGGCCCGGTATTGTGACACTAACGTATGATACGTCATGGAAAGTTTCTCTTCGAGGAAGAGAATGGGTCCCATGAGACGATTATAGCTAGTGAAACGTTAATGTATGATACGTCATGGGAAGTTTCTCTTCGGGGAAGAGAATGGGTCCCATGAGACGGTTATAGTTAACGTGGGGTAATAGATATCTGACCCTAATGTACGATACGTCATGGGATGACTCGATCCTCCTGTTATGGTCTTAAGTGAGAACATGTTCGGTACATAACTTAGGTGCGCTCACCTAGGACCCTGGTGCAGGATAAGCAAGAGGAAGGGTGGACCCATGAGACAGTTGTAGTTAGTGGATGTGGGAGGAAAGGATCTCGTGGAGATGATCCTTAGATTTCATGTAAGATGATGGATAGTAAAGAAAAAGACGATGTGCTATTATTCTATACCTCTCGTGTATTATCAATTGTGATATTATTGTTATTTTTTTGAATGCTAATTGTAGAGTAAAGGGTTGGTAAGATTGGGATTATTCTACTGGGTGAATTATCACTCACGGATACGTTTGTATCCTAGTAAATCGGTTGCTTCGGCAATCAATTTGCCAGAGGGTGTAGGGTTCAATGGTGGAGTTGTTTGACACAGGAGGAATACCAAGAGCGGAGACCGAGTATGCTTGAGATATGTATCAAGACTAGAGTTGCTCTGAAGATTTTTAAATAAAATGTTAGACTCTTTTTTTTTGTTTTTTTTTTTTGTTTTTATGTACATTTTGTATAACGACAAATAAGGGCCTAGTAGTTTATAAAATTCAGTGTATTTTAGGGTTAATGCTTCCGAAATTTCTTAGAAAATCAGGGCATTATACGGATAACGGATCGGACGGATCGGCCGATATGGCCATCCTTAAAAAGACCAAATTCGTTGTTGAGTGTTGGGAATATTTTAAATTGTCTACTTATCTTTTGGGTTTGGAAAGTTGCACGGTTGTATTGCCGCTTGGAGAGGATTGCCATCTTTGCTATTTTGAGTCGGTTCGTTTCTTTCTTTCATACATTTATCTCTTGTGAGCCCATTTGAGCCTCTCGCATGATACACTTTTCTTGTTGAACTCCTCTATCTATATTGTGTCTTGAGAAGGCTTAGATAATTGTGTGAAGATATATTATTCAGAAGAGAGAGAGAGAGTAAATGTAGTGAGAATTGAGCTTTATTAATTGCTAATCTTTCCCATAGAAAAAAAAACAAACATCAAAAGAAAAAAGGTGAAAAAGGAAGACACCAAATCATTGTGGAAAGGAGAAATACTTGTTCTTATATGGGATTGTATTAAAGAGTTAGGAAGAGAGATGTGGCAAAATTGAAAAGAGAAAAAGGAAAAAAAAAAAAAAAAAAGGGCACACATTAATTTTTTTTGCCCTATTGTTGTAAGTCATTCTCGAATATTTGAATTTTTACCTAGCCTTTAAATATTTTCCTTTACCTGACGTTACAACTGGAATTGAAGTCATATTTGATCCTATGAACAATGGGCTGTGAATTGGTGGTTAGAGAGAGAGTTTCCAACACTTGATATTCCTTTCATGAGATTGTGTGTCCACTTTATAGAGCTTTTTTTTCGTGTCAATTTGTGCAAGATACTTTTGCAATGCCCCGAATTTTGGGTACGCTAAAAAGACATTTTATTCATAAAATCAATTGGAGTTTGGCTCGTTATTACAATAAAACTCTCATGAGAGCATTTTTATTACACAAGGGAAGGGAACTAAGGTTTCTATCTACAGCTCCGCCTGCTCCTCCATCTGAGCCAGCTCTTCAGCTCCAAAGGCCTTCAAGGTATACTGCTCACCTTGATCATCTACAAAGTCTGACACATTATACCAGCGTCGCCACCGATATAATATGTCAGGGTCACCAAAAAGGCAACACCGTGAGCTACGAAAGCTCAATAGAAAACTCCTTACCCGCTAACCCATAGCTTACAAATAACTGGATATCATAAAACATCTATTTCCACATGATACGTATATACACAGCTACAAAAGACAATATCAAAGACACATCCACATTCGTTAATCATCTATCGTTGGTGTCCAAGATTTCCGTGTTTCTCCTACGCGACTCGTCGTAGACCATGTCAACATTTTCATTTACAAATCAACCTTTCAAAAACCACTTGTTTAACACACCCAACCTCGGTTCTGCCGTTCCGGGTTCCCGAGTATCCTCACAATGGTTCCGCCGCACCGGGTTCCCATTGGCACACAAAATCTTGCATTGGCTCCTCTCCGCGGATAACCAAGCCATACCTCACCATGGTTCCGCCGGTCCGGGTTCCCATGGGAACGCACACAACCTCACAATGGTTCCGCTATTCCGGATCCCCATTGGAACACACACAACCTCACAATGGTTCCGCTTTTTCCGGATTTCCATTGAAACACACACAACCTCACAATGGTTCCGCTTTTCCGGATCTCCATTGGAATACACACAACCTCACAATGGTTCCGCTTTTCCCGGATTCCCATTGGAACACACACAACCTCACAATGGTTCACTACAACAAAAAAGGTATAAGACGACGAAAAAAATTCCTCGCCAATTGCATGCTTTTCATCGCCAAAGTTGTTGCCGACGAAAAAAATTTCTCACCCCATTCCTCGTTCTTTGTTTCACGCAGAAGACCCCTCGCGACGAAAAATACATTTTCCTCATCAATGACTGCCATGGCCGACGAATTAATTACTCGCTAATGTTTTCCATGGCCGACAAATTAATTATTTCCTCATTGTTTTATTCCCATGGCCGACGAAGAATTCCTCGCCATCAATTCCGTTTTCGTCGCAAAGTAATTAATGCTTTTTTTCAAAAAAGCAGCAGCGAGACAAGTATTCCTCGGCCAAAAGATTTTGGAGAGAATTTATTTCGTCGATAATTTACAATTGGTGTTGTTTCATTCACCCTGTCCAAAAGATTTTGGAGAGAATTTATTTCGTCGATAATTTACAATTGGTGTTGTTTCATTCACCCTGTCCATTTTAAACCACTCCCAAATCCAATCAACCAAATTTTACACAGAGGGAAAAAAATGGCTGAACATAAGAATACATCTTACATAAGTCACTAATAACCTTCATATTACCATAAACAGCTACACAAAGAAATAAAGATTTCAAGGTGTCCATTCACTGTCCAAAAAGACCCAAGTTAACTGAACATAGATAGTAACATAAGTGATGCACTAATTAGTGAGTAGCGGTCGAAGACACAAACAAAAAGGAAAAGTTGTTGGACGGCCCATCATAACAAAAGAAGTATCAACACAAAAAGATCTTGGCCTTATCATATATACCACCAACCTTCTGGACGGCCCATCATAACAAAAAGAAGTATCAACATCAACACAGAGATCTTGGCCTTGTCATATATACCACCAACTTTCTGGACGGCCCATCATAACAAAAAGAAGTATCAACACACAAAAATCGTGGCCTTGTCATATATACCACCAACCTTCAACATATCCAATCTGCAAATGCGAAATAAAAGAAAATCATTACTATGTTCAGATATCAACTACAGTACATATAATTACTTAAGCCTAAAGCCAATTAAAGATTCAATGCATGGTCATTAATAATTCAACCAGAACCCCCTTTGACATTATACTAGTCAAAAATAATTTCATCATATCCAAAACATAAGGTGCACATACAACTACCAAGAAAAAAAAAACATCTATTAGATAGACTTTCAACCGTGAGAGCACCGAACATGAAAGTCCTAATGGTAGCCATCAATATGGTTTGGAAGAAGAACCAGATCACGAAAAGCCACCAGTTCAAGAAAAGACAGTTGGTGAGAGTAGTAATGAGGAGAGATTTAACTCAATTCATGGACTCGATTCTATTGTTCAGGATTCCCAAAGCCCGTTGATTGAAGAATGTGTAGAGTCTGCTATTCAGTGTAGCCTGTTCCAAAACATAGAAACCCAACAATGTAAAAACCAGGAACAAGTAGAGGAAAAAGAGAGAGTAAATGACGTGGGTACTAATCCAGTGACGTGGGACTCCAATGTTATTCTGAGGCCCTCTCAGGTGCAGGGTATAGACCTTCTTGTAGACTTAAATCCTAGTGCTATTAGAAAGAACATCAGAAGCCAACAGTTTGAAGCATCAATGAGTACAGATGGGGAGGACATTGATAGTTACATTATGGACTCTTAGGAGCAAGAACAAAATGCCATGGACAAGGAGTTGCAGAATACCATCATAGCAGGTAACAATCTTGGAATTAAATTTAACAATGCTGGTGTACTGAGAATGAAAAAGATGATAGAAAATGAGCATAAAGCATTGGTAGCTTTGCTGAAAAACAATACTTATGCCCCTCTTATGAGGGACCAATAATCTTTCAATCAACAGAGTAGAATAAGTTAATAGGCCTCAAGGAAGATCACTTTATGGAATGTAAGGGGATTGGCTAGTTCAATTAAAAGAGGTTTGTCTCAAAGCTTGTTAAGGAGAGAAGTCTTGAGGTTATACTGAATTGTCTATTGTTCAATATTATGGGGATCCTCTGATGTAGATTATGATGAGGCTGAGTCTAGGGATGTTGGACTCTTAACTGTTTGGAATCCAGAAAATTCAAACCAAAGGAGGAAGCAGGCATTAAGTGTAGAACTAAAAGGCTTGGCGGCGTGGGCTGTTTGCTGTTGTATGGTGGTTTCGTTTCGTTCCAGTGCTGGTCTTGGGGGTTCGGTGATGCATGGGTGGATGGCCGGCGATGTCTCTCTGCGGCGGGGTAGCGGCTGATAGTGGCAGAAGTTTGGTGGCTTTGATCCGGGACTCGGCCGTGGGTGCTTGAGGTGTTAGTCGGCGATCTAGATCCAGGTGGGTTGGGGTTTGCTGTGTTGGCTTGCCCATATGTTGGAGCGGGGCCTATGTTTCCTATGGCCCTCGCCTTAAGAGGTGTTTTGGTGGCGGTGGTGGCTGGTGGAGGTGGCTTCTGGCAGTGGGTCTGCTGGTGGCAGTGTGTTGACTGGAGTGGATGGCGACATTGGATGTAGGCGGCGATTGATTTCTGCTGTAAGGTTTAGGTTGTGGCTGTGGGCAGACTACTTTGGGTTTAGTTTGTTTGGGTCAGGCCCATTTGTTGATTTGTGATTGTATCTCTTGGGGCCTGGCCCATATTGGGTGTGTTTAGACTTGTCCAAACAGTTTTTTTTTTCTCATCCAACCCTTGGTTGGATTCTCCTTCCCTTCCCCCATCTTGATGTACCCTTTGTCAAGATTTCTGAATAAATTTTTGCCTATCAAAAAAAAAACATGAAAGTCCTAAATTTTAAAGCATTTACTATTATACTTTAGACAAATATAGCCAAACAATAAATAAAAGCTCTGAACACTACGAAACATGAGAACAATGTCGTATTTTCGAGGAAAAGCCAGAACTTCAATCACCCCTAGGAATTCTCATTAAATCCAACAATGTATCTAATCAAACTATGAAAGTCAGGATTTCACGTTCAAACACATTTCTGTTTTTCATGGTTACTATCACTTTCACTTGCACATTCTAACATTCAAAACTTAACTCTTACTATGAGATTTTCACCCAACTTCTTACTGATATGAAAAAATTGAAGAGAACAGCCTTGGGAACCTTCACTTGCACATTCTAACATTCAAAACTTGACTCTTACTATGAGATTTTCACCCGACTTTTTACTGATATGAAAAAATTGAAGAGAACAACCCTGGGATGGAAGTCGGCGTTATTTGACCAACATAATTAGAGGTGCTAGTTCTGTTCTGCACTTTATAAGATGCAAAACAATTTCCAACTATATTGTAGTGCATGGTGTGGACTCTAGATATATTGCGTTTATCACTAGACTGCCATGTCCAACTTTAGCCGCCAACAGCTTAATTGCATGTCCGAAATCTACATGTACTAACAAGGGAATAATACAGAGAGGGAGGGGAGTTAAGGATACTTGCTGATGCAGTGATGAGGAATGTGGAGTTCGATCCTATCAATAATGGAAAGCAAAATTGCGAGCTAAATTACTAACCATCTAGCATGCTATTCATGTGCTCCTTGAATTCTCAATATATTCGCTGAATCCATTCCCTTGGTGCTTCAAATACTCCATGATCGTAGCTGTCGTCAACTCCATCTACTTGTTTGACTCTGAAAGCACATCTATCTTTTGCTGTTGTGCTTCCCTTTCCTTTTGATATTCTTCTACCAGCGACTCAAGATGCGATACGTATTGACTGTTGGCTGCAGATGCAATAGTGGTCCTAAGAGATGAGGAAGGCCTCATACCCAATCCTTTAATGTATCCTGATTTTGCCTTGAGCGACTTTATTGAAAGCTCCTCTTGTGTAATCGGTGTCACACCAGCCTCAGTACAATGTTCAGCCTCTACCTCTATGATCTTCCTCTTTTAAAATGTAAAACAACATAGAGTAATAAGATTTAAGCTTCAGATACTTTAGCAACTAAAGCAAATAACCAAATATACGTACATAGTTCTTTTCGGATTCTTCAGAGATCCACATTTTTTTATCTTCATTGAAGTGGGTAGATTTGTAAACTTCTTTCAAGTCTGGCACACGATTCCCATTGGTTTGCATCTGATCAATTAATATTTGAACCAGTAAGTAGATTAAGCATATTTGCATTCTAACAACTACAATATAAAAAAACTCACCATTGCAGCTACCCTCACTGGGATGGACTTTGAACCACATCTATGTTTGGACTTCATTTCGCTCCGGTTCTTTATGTTTTTAGTTGATTTGTTCTAAAAAAACAGCCAAAAAAAAAAGAGGAGAAACAAGAACTGCAATTGATTAATTGCCCCTAGCATTACAAGCTGAAAAGAAAAGTACCATGCAAAAAACATAACCAACCCAATCAAACTTGTTGAAACAATTTTTCCACATGTCCTATACAAAATGAAACCAAAATAAGCTCAGGTAAAAAGCAATATCATGAATCAGTGACTGAAAGTTTGTGCATGTGTTTCCACAGAAATGAAACTGCAACTTGTGCATTTTCATTTAAAAATGTTGAGGTAAAAAGGAAACTAAACATATGCACTTCACTGATCTGAAACTAAATTAGTTCGTGCACGCACTTCAGTGACCTGAAATTTGGTATCACTCCATTTCTTATCAATTAGACCGATCCACTGTTCGTGACCGACGCCAGATGGTGGGTGGCTTCTGGCATACTCTACCCCCTTAGTACTCTTAAGCTTCTTATACTTTCTGTAAAGCAGATGGGTGTAATCACTCAGTCTACGCCCAAATTGTCTTGCCACTGCCTTCTCAATATCAATGGGATCTCCCTCCAAGTTAAATCGATCCTGCCAAAGCCAATAGCAAAGGTATTGATTAATATGAATTGCGATTTACACTACAAGAAAATGCACTTTTGGCGACTAGATCTGCCAAGCAATGTATTTTTCGTAGGCAAATGTAGCCTTTTGGCGACGAGAAAATAGAGTCGTGGGCAAAACATCCAATTTGACTATCTTATTGGCAACGCAGTAAGATATCGTTGGCAAAAGTAATATAGTACTGCAAGGAACTTATCTGATTCTTTTTTTTTTTATCGGCATCAACATTATCTACTTTGGAGTTACAGAGGAGGTCAAATGCGTTGTTTTGATTTGAATCACGGATGGACAAGAACAACCTTAGGGAAAATGGGCAAGAAGAGTTGCGACAATGAGGAGAATCAACCGTTTGAGAGGGGTTAACAATCAAAGCCACGGAGAAGAGTGGGTGAGAAGTAATCATAATCTTCATATTAAACACTAATCAAAGCCACGGATGCATGGAGCAATTGATGAGCTAGAAGTAAGCAATGTAGATAACAAATTATCAATACAGTTTCTATGATTTAGAGGAGTTAACAATAGAGAAGAAAAAACGAGAAGATTCTATATGAAAACAGAATGTGAAATCAAATGTTTGTTGATTTTTTTTCCCCTTACGTATGCTTCTGTTCTTGTAAAGTTACGATCATTTATGGCTTCTTAGAATAAATGATGGTGTCTAATCAATGCTTATTTAACATTGCAGCCGTGCTAGCACTAACCTCGGTATTGTGCAAGAAGTGTGTACGGGGCCAATTCAGGAGAAGAGGATGCACAATGTCAAGAAATAGCTTAGTCAACCTATGCCTTTGATATTAACCACAGACTCTGTACCTAGACGGGAAAAACATCACACTGCAGCTTCATCGGCTCTTGGAAAAAAAATTACTTTGTCTTGTGATTTCAGGATATTCAATTATTGTAAAATATTTTTATTGCTCTTTCGATATGTGGATGCATTTTGTTCAAGTACAGTTTGTAAGTGTTCTGTTGTAATTTTACTTGTTGGATGAATTTCAATAACAATTGAGATGGATTTGGTTGGAATTACTTGATAAATGGATGCATTCTTATTTTGTAAATGATTTGGGATCTGATAGGTGTTAACTGAATTATAATCAAAATTATAAATTTGCAGAATGAAAAAACCTTTTTACCAACGCAATTAACTGTGGGCAAAAGTAAATAAGAAAATATTGTAATTACCTTAATGCGTTGAAGCATAGGTGCCTTCACACTTTCATTTGCAGCTTTCCATCTACGGATAGTAAGATCTTCCAAATTTGTTCGAACCTCTACACCAATCTGTGTGGCAAGTTTACAAGCAAACTTCCCGACAGGTGCACGAAAACACTGTGGGATGGGAACAAGAAGCTTTCCTTCTTTGTCGAATATTTGCTGAACCATTAAACCTTGTGTCGGGCCACGGATAGGTCTATTAGCAACTGTTGTTATAATGAAGCTATGTAGTAAGTGCCAAGCTTGAGCAAAAAAAATAAAGTGCCAAAAGTAGTGCTTAATTATACTGTCAAAAGAAAAATGTAAAAAACGTTTAAAGCTTACCGACAGGTGCTACAAAGGGGGCTGCCTGAATCTCCTGCTCAGCATCATGAGGTTGTGGAGGTTGGGTACGCACATCTGGATGTGGGGTCGATCGGGTCACCCTTTCACGGATGGGGCTCACGTCATGTTGGTTTCTGGTAGGTGCTTGTTGAAGATGTGATGTTCCAAGCTGCATTTGAGGTACCACTTGCATCCTTACAACCCAAAATACCAAGAGACAATGCAAAAGTATGGAGAATGAGTAGAAGAAACTTTGATGATAAAAAAAGTATAAGTAGAAACTGATAAAGGATGATAACATATGTCCATTGACTTGATAATATATGAAAACATAAGTATGATAACACATCCTGTCAAGTAATAAATGAAGTTGATTTTATTATTGATATATTATGTGCAGCCACAGAGTACCTCTTGCTGAAAAGAGTCATCAGACCGATCAGAGTCGTAATCACTATCATCCTCATTACCAGGTGAGCTGTCACCATCCGCCTCAGCCCTGATTAGTTTGCCATTCCTTTTCATAGGTACGTAATGAACGAAACCGCTTAAAGAAGCTGGTATATGCTTGAACCCCATAGCTTGCACCCTCTTTTCATTCTCTTTCACTTTGTTGTTTCTCATCCTCTCGTATTCGTTTTCATTCTCTTTGACTTTGTTGTTTCTCTTCCTCTTGTAACCATTTTGCTTCTGTTTTGCGAGGTCGCCTGGTTTCACCCATTGTTTATCGCTTTTGGACATGTTATGCACTATAAACAATAAAATGATAGATCATAATGTAGAGAAAGACAATGATCCCAACAAGACACGGATTAATATTTTCCTTAGATTAACAAAAAAGTACATAACATAAACATTTGCATAGACAGCTTCATGAGTTCCACACGATTACTAATTACCAACAGGAAGACAAGGACATTTATTCACATATTGATATCAATAACTTCATGAGTTCAAAACGATTACTAATCATCAACAAGAAGACACAAACGTTCATCCACATATAAAGCATCGCAGATAAGTTAAATATCATAATCCATATCAACATCCATATCATCCTCAAATATTTCTTGCTCTTCATTGTCTTCCAAAATTCCATCTGATGGCACTACCCCCGAAATTATCTCAGCATCAACATCATCCCTATGACATCGGATATCGCCATGAATGTCAATTGGCACAGCTGATCCCATGTTCTCTTGTTGGAACGCATCACCAGATTCTGGGGCATGAAATGTTTCACCACTACCCACCTCTGGTACATCAAACACACCCCTTTGTTGGACCCGTTCCACAACTTGCCAAGGTTCACCCCATTTTGTATCTTTTAGGTAAAACACTTGCTTTGCTTGACTTGGCAGAATAAATGGATCAGATTGATACCACCGACTTATAACATCAATGCTAGTGCAATATGTGTCAGTTCGTATTGTTCTATTTCTACCGGTATTGTTTGTATTATACCATTCACATTGAAACAATATTACACTATTCTGGCACATATAATCGAGTTCCCAAACTTTGCTCACGTGGCCATAAAAGTTATGCATTTTGCCATCATAGTTCCCTTCTGCAAGCAAACCACTATTCTGACTCGTTCGCCAATCATCTAGTTCTCTAGTATGAAACCTTACACCATTAATTATGCAACCTGAGTGCTCTTTCACTAGCAAATTTGGACCATTAGCTAGCGACCATAATTCATCAGTTGCCTCTGGTGACTCCTCAGCCCTCGGTGCATTTAACTACCACCACATGCAAGTTGAAAATAATAAGGTCAGCTATAATACAGCTTGATAGTATTTAGCACACAATGAAATCGGAAAATATCTTACTCTCTCTTTGAACCACTTAGGAAATTCTTCCTGTTGTGTACGTGTTATGTCATGCCCACTTGAAACTTGTAATTGATTCTTGTGCTCCCTACTCAAAAAAATGTTATTACTAGGTAAAATGCTATTAATATGCAACATCAATACTATTGAGAAGGGCAAGCATAAGTAAGAACACGTGAAAAACATACTCTAAATACTTCTCCACCTCAGGACTATTGTACAACAAGAACCAGTGAGCCTTATGACGAAGCTCCTGTGACATCTCACCATCCCTTGTGACTTGCCCAATAGGACGAGCTGTTTCCGTGAACACTGTCAAGCCTTTGCGCCTATCGCCCAAATCTTCATTCCTTTCATGTTGATTATGCACAGTTTCGATCCCATCAAGATACATTGCGCAAAAAGTTAAACACTCCTTGACAATATATGCCTCTACAATGGAACCTTCTGGTTGAGCTCGGTTTGAAACGAAGTTTTTTAAAGTTCCAAGAAACCTTTGGAGAAAATAAATTCAGAATAAGATTATATATGCCATTTGAATTTTCAACACAATTATAGATTCAACAAGATTACCGTTCAATCGGGTACATCCACCGATAGTGCACCGGTCCTTCAAGAATAGCCTCACGTGGCAAGTGAATGATTAAGTGGACCATCACATCAAAGAAGGCTGGAGGAAATATTTTCTCAAGCTTGCACAAGATATGGATCGCACGCTCCTCTAATTGTTCAAGTTTGCTTCGTGTCACTGTCCTAGAGCACAAATCTTGGAAAAAGGTACCTAATTCAAATAGTGCTATGCTAATTTCCTTATCCACAAATCCACACATTCCAATTGGAAGAATTCGTTGTATGAGTACATGGCAATCATGGCTTTTCAACCCAGTTAACTTTCCATTTGAAGTATTCACACATTTAGATATGTTTGCTGCGTAACCATCCGGATACTTGACAGATTTTAAGAATTCAAAGAAAGCCTCCTTCTCTTCTGAGGTCAAAGAAAAGCTTGCCCGAGGCTTGGCATATGATCCATTGGCACATTCTATAAGCCATAGCTCTTTTCGTATGCCCCTATCTTGCAAGTCCCTTCGTGCCTTGTCTGTGTCTTTGTTCTTTCCCTCAATGCCCAACATTGTTCCATAGATATTCTCACAAATATTTTTAATCACATGCATGACATCAATGTTGTGTCGGAGCTTTCTGTTTTTAAAGCCTAATAGCTTGTACAAGATGCTTAGTTTTGTCCAATTTGGTGCAAAACGAGGCCTTTTCTTCTTTCTTGGATCTTTTCCGAACTCGACCATTGGTAAAGAATCCAACTGTTGTTGTATTTTTTCCACCGGTATCTCCAAGGATCTCTTTCGCTTCTCTTGTTTACCATTGTAAGCCCCCCTCTTTCGGCGTTCGGGGTGGTTCTCAGGTAAGTAGGTTCGATGGTTAATGTATGCTGTCTTACTCCTCAAAGATTCAAAATATGGTTCATCGTTGCAAGAGTAGCATGAAAAATGACCCTTCGTTCTCCATCCTGACACGTCACCAAATGCTGGCCAATCGTGAATTGTGAAAAATAATGTTGCACGTAACTTAAAAGTCTCCCCACTTGAGGCGTTGTAAGTTAATGCACCATTTTTCTCCAACTCTTTCAACTCGTCCACCAAAGGCCGCAAATAAACATCAATATCAATTCCTGGTTGCTTATCCCCGGGAATAAGCAATGACAACATGAAAAATGGCTCCTTCATGGCTAACCAAGGTAGCAGATTATAAGGAATAAGAACGACATGCCACATGCTATAGGAGTTGCTCATATTCCCAAAAGGATTGAACCCATCAGTTGCAAACCCTAGCCTCACATTACGAGGGTCTTGCGCAAACTCAGGATGTTGCAAATCAAATTCCTTCCACTCATCAGCATCCGCAGGATGCCTCCATTTCTCCCCATCCACACGTTTCTCCTTGTGCCATTTCATGTCATTGGCTGTCTTCTCCTTCATGTACAGTCTTTTCAACCTAGGAGTTACAGGAAGATAACGCAACACCTTATGGGGAATCTTTTTACCCCTGCCACGATTGATTTTGTACCTAGACGTATTACACTTTGGACATTTATCTAGCTTTGCATTCTCCTTCCAAAAGAGTACACAATCTCTCTCGCACACATCAATGAGCTCATATGACAAACCCAACTCACTTAGTATCTTCTTGGCTTCATAAGTTGACTTAGGAACCAAGTTACCTTGTGGTAAAAGTCTAGAAAGGAATTTTAAGAGCCTATTAACAGAAGAATTGGTCCAACGGTTCATTACCTTCTCATTAAGCAACTCAATGACAAACTTTAGCAAAGTATAATCTGTACCACCCGGTGGGAACAACTCACGTTGGGCATCATTCAACAATTTATCAAAGTTTCGCACTTCCTCTCTTTGGGTCGTATCCATTGAGTCTGCTCTTATTCTGTCTTCCACCAAGGCATCGATGCCGTCGAGATTCCCCACCTCGTAGTTTCCCGTTTCACAAGGATGCACAGTATCTGATACACGTGGTTCCCCGTGTTCATGCCAAGTAGTATAACTTTGCACAATTCCATATTGAAACAAATGAAGGTGCACTTCTTGAAGATTTTGTCGGCGACAGTTCACACATTTCCGACACGGGCACAAAATATTACCTTGCCGATCACCAACAGCTGCTGCATATTCAAGAAATGAATTGACTCCATCGAAATAAAGCTGACTTGTTCTACCATGAGCGGTGCTGCCCAATTTCATCCAACTCTTGTCCATTACTAAATGCAAAAGCATGGTCAGAGTTGAGTTGTCAAAGTCATACTAACTGTGTCATGCATCAAATATTATCATTTCTATCATTTTTATTTTTATCAATAATTAAGGCTTCTCTATGGATACAAATTTGAACAACGCCTAACAACGTACTCTATGGTGCCAATAATTGCCAATTGAGCATACTTTTTGCATTTCCAATCACCTATGATTGGTGAAATAGACAAAGGAAGATGAACAAAAGAACAAGTGAGTGCATTGTATGTTGGAGCATTAAGATACAAATCCAACCTTTTCTCCTATTTTAATTTGCCTCAAGTATGAGCCAAAAGTGACTATAGTAAACAAAGCCAAATATAACAAAATGAAATTCGGTACAAGCCATTGAATCTTGACTAGTGCAATGGCAAT
Organism: Rhododendron vialii; assembly: GCF_030253575.1. Classification (NCBI taxonomy): domain Eukaryota; kingdom Viridiplantae; phylum Streptophyta; class Magnoliopsida; order Ericales; family Ericaceae; genus Rhododendron; species Rhododendron vialii. The sequence goes on along the minus strand of NC_080557.1, from coordinate 22,721,898 downwards.
ATAAGGTTAGAAAATATGTATTTAAAACCAGTAACCTGCATTTGAGTAGAATGTAAAGAAAGTCAAATATCACAATAAGAGACTTATTCATACACATATAGGTAGAATAAGACACCAAAACTCCACATGAAATCAATACTTTGTAAATGAATAAGCTATCAAGTAACAACACAAGGAGGTGTCAATTATTTTGCCCAATAGAACAAACACCAGAAGTAATTTCCTTTAATTAAACAAGTACAACATTTTTATTTTTACTCCCATACCTCACTTCTTGATCTTTTGAAGTCAACTTCTATTCAAGAACCGAAAACATAAAATACACATGACAACATAGGGACTGAATCCTATGAGCACAAGTCATAACCAAATCCCCATGTCAAATGAGAAATATAAGCATCAACCCACACCCCTATAGGATATTATTGAGTGTCACATGGCCATCTCCCCCTCTCCCACAACCTAAGTCACATAATGCACGGGACCTTGCGGGAATGCGATTGCCATTGTGAAAACATCTTTGAAAAACTTTTCAAACTATTATAAAATACAAGAGCGAGAATTAAGTATGCGAGCAAAGAACGAGAATTAATTCCGCAGCTATGGAGGGGGAATTTAGATCGCGAATGTAAAAACCTATTGGGGTAGGCTAGGCATATACTAATGGGCCACATGCAAAGTCTTTCTAAAATGGGATCTATCAATTGAAGGCCCACAGAGTTGAATAGATTGTGTTGGAAGTGTAAAGGACTGGTGGTCTAACTGCCTTAACTTTTACAAGCTTTCAACTTGTAAGCCACCGGAACCGAGAAAATCACTAACAAAAATTCATCGAATCAAATACTCCAATAGGCAACCCACATAATAAACTCTCAACCGTGTGGTCCGTCGATTCCTAGAAAGAACACCCTGCTCTAACTTTGTGAATTCACATTGCAGTAGGACAAAAATAGATTGCATGGTAGAAAAAAGGGGTGTGAAAAATATTCACTGAAGAAAGATTGTTTAGTGCCCAGCCAGATTAATGTCCAGAAGCTCTTTTAGCACTGATAAGTTTGATTTCCACCCTAATTTGTATGGACTCCATAGTACTGCTCCTATAATGTATTGAATATACTCTGTCATGCCCGTCTTACAAGTTTTGTACTTATTAAGGAATAGTGTTTACTTACTGGAAGGATGCTATTCATGCATATCTTGAGTAATAGTCTAATATACTTCTATTTAAGAATTCTTAACTTTATTTGATATTGTGAATAGCTCGCTCTTTCTCCATGAATTCACTTAGACTTCGGAACAGATGGAAGCGTGCATTAAAAAGTCACGTGTGCTATAGGATTTTGTAAACTTGATGACTTTCTAAGCCCTTTGCCTCATCTCTGTCTTTTTGTTTCAGAAACCTTCATGGGATAAAGCTGCAAGAATTATAAGAGAAAGGTCAATTTGCATCTTACTGCTGTTTTTCTTCCCTGAAATTGATCTTCATGAACAATGAACTTATTCATCTCTTTGTGCTTATTACCGGTGATTCCACTCACTAGTATTGTTTTGACTAGTTTCCATTGAAATCGGATGTCAAACTTATTTTCCAGATACGACCCAAAAGTGGATGGCCGCATTCTCTTGGGAAAGGTTGATTGCACAGAGGAAGTTGATTTGTGTAAAAGGTATTTTTAGATCCATTGTTATCCTGACTAGTACTTGAATTTAGAATACAATATATTGTTTGTTACTGTTCGTTACCCATTTTGCTAATCTTCATCAGGTTCTGTTTCCACATACAACTTTCAAGTATTCTTGTCTCTTATTTGTCTCCAGGCATGAGAAATGTATTTTTTTTTGGTACTTCTGTTGATAGGCAAACTAAGGCTAAACGGTGTTGAGTTAAATACTAATTGAAGGAAGATTCGGAGACTATGAACAAGTCAGATCCTACTACACAGTTAGGTAAATATTTCTAACAGTCATCAGACTTCAGATTTGGGAGAGAAAATTCAGGGGTACCCGCTTAATTTTTCTAATCTCTACTTTCACTTCAGTTTACATCTCTATTCGTAAATCTAACTCCTCATGTTCTAATGAGAAGCTTTTCAAAAAAAAGAGGAGGAAGATATGAGATCGATGGGTTTTTGGTGACTATCGATTGGAGAAATACTAACAAATAAGTCCATATATATACACCGATCCATGTACAAACATATACATACAAGATTATGAGACCTTTGCCCCAAATAATTACAACAAATCAACTGGGTTTAGGATCTTTGGAGGAAGATATGGAAAAGACAGAGAGAAACTTACCACCGTATCTCACGTACTTGAAATCTTAGACTCGAGCAATTAGAAAGACAAGTAGAACCCTGTTGTGCTTCTTGATGCTCCAATCAGAAAATACTTCAGCGTGGCGAGCTATGGCGGATTCGTCTAAGTTTTCTCTGCAATACTTCATCAGAGAAGAAGAGAGAGAGAAGCGGTGGGATCGTATGAGGAGAGAGAAGGAAATAAGTACGAGAATTCCATTTATTTATCCCTAAACAGTGCATTTCGGCCCTTTGTTTTTTTCTCTTTTCTTTTTCAGTCCCGCCAACGTGTATTTGTTGGGATGCTGCCAAAATATTTAAGGTATTTCGGGTCCCGCGAAATTAATTGAGGGAAACAGCGAGGAAAAAATTCTTTTGTCGCTAACAGTAAAATTGGAACTGATAAATGGCGAGGAAAAATAGAATTTTGTCGTCGAAGTTGTTCCAACCTAGACGAATAAAAATTTCCTCGCCTAAGTAGACCCGCTCCCTTCAAATAGCGACAAAAAAATTTTTTCCTCGCAAATCACATAATATTACCGACAAAATAATTTTTCGTCACCAATTTTCGTCATCTTAGACCACTTTTGTTGTAGTGGTTCCGCTTTTCCGGATCTCCATTGGAACACACACAACCTCACAATGGTTCCGCTTTTCCCGGACTCCCATTGGAACACGCACACACCTAACACAATGGGCAAGTCCGGCCACATTGCGGATTTCAAAACTTTTCACCCTTTTCAAATGTTTCTTTTACACACGCACACAACTCACATAATGCCACCCGAAACTGGTCATTATGTAGTTTCAAAATATTTCCTTCCTCGAAAAATATTTCCTTTCATTAGTCACACCCTAGGTGTCATGTTTCTACTTTCTCGGTTCTCGTGTCTCGTTTACATGCAAGACTTCGCGGTAGGACAAAAATAAGCATGAAACATTCTAACAAGATCATCCAATTCTATATTACTTATCACGCTCAATCACCACTTATAGCATAACGCCACATGTATGGACGCCCTTGGAGTGTATCACTTATGCTTTATTCAAAGCACAACGCCACATGTACGAACGCCCTTGGAGTGAAATCACTCATGCTTTATCACATCACAAGCAATTCATATATGCATACTCATAATCATCTTAAAGATCAAAATACAAATACTTCTAAACAAACGATAAGTTCTATCTTTCGAAATCCGTTAAGGATAATCTACTTTCTAACATACGGTTCTATATGTAGAGTTAGGGGACAAGGGGTTCTACCTTACTTCTTGGCGGTAGTAACGGCTTACGAACGGTAATCGGCGGTCGGACGGAGTAACTTTCTACGGTGGTCTCCGGTAGCTTCGAAAGAGAAAGGTTTCTCTCGAAACTTTTTCTTGACTAACACTACTCTACTTTATGGATCGAAGGGTGGTCGAGTGGCGGTTTAGTGGCGGCTTAGGTTGAGTTTCTTGAAGAACTCAAGAACACTCAAGAACAAAGTAAGAACAAAAGAAAGAACAAAGAAAGACCACAATTTTTCTAGAGAGAGAAGTTGCTAAGTGAAGGTGTGTGTTGAAATGCTTGGATTGCCTTGCTATTTATAGGCCAAGGCATGCCATCTTCCTCTCTCCCAAGGCCGGCCCCCCTCTCTCTCTCTCTACCTCAAATTTTGACACATGGCAAGCAATCTTGGAAGATCAAGGTCTAAATCCTAGGTTTGCATGGCTAAGATTTGTCCTTGGATGGATTATGGAAGATTTGTTGGAAGATTTGGAGACAATGGTACAAGATTTTGTTTTAAACAAAGCATAGAAGTACAATGGAGAGTTATGTTTGGTTAGGAAGAAGATTTACCCAAAGATTTGAAAGATGTAGGAAAGATCAAGGAAGGTACAACCAATCTTCTTCTTTCTCTCTCTCTCTCTCTCTCTCTCTCTCTCTCTCTCTCTCTCCCTCTCTCTCTCCCTCTCTCTCTCCCTAGTACACACACACACACACACACACACACACACACACACATATATATATATATATATATATATATATATAAACAAGAAGAATAAGAAAGTACTAAGGTACAAGATTTTTCAAATCAAAAATCCCATAAAGAAATCCAATAAGGCACATGTAAAATAAACTAGTGTACTAATGTACTCTAGGAAGATCAACTCCCCAATAAATTAATCCAATTGGGTACAAAACCCCAATATAAAATAATAAAAGAGTACTTAGGAGAATCTTAGGCCTTAAAGGTTACTAAGTACTTTACACAATAAAATATTATGTACTTTATCACATGGGTAATTAGAAAAGACTAGTTTATTAAAACCCTTGTACTTAGTTTGAAAGATGGACCAATTACCCAATGGACAATAAATCTCCTAACTTTTATTGTCCAATGGACAATAGTTACTAGGGAACTTTTATATTAAAATAATCAAAGGTTGTCCTTTAAAGCATGTGACAAAAGCCCTATATTTAAATATAAGTGTGGTACCAAGTACCCCAATTAACTAAAAAGGCTAGGATTCTCCCCATTAGATTATAATAGAGTACAAGTACTAGGAAATCTAGGATTTAGATATACCCTAATATTTTAATGCATAAAATCACATGGGAAATCCATACTTGATTATTTTAAACAAACTTTGTACTTTGTTGGAAGATTTGGGCTATTACCCAATGGATAATAATTTCCCTAGCATGTAAAGACCAATGGATAAAAGAAGTACAAGTACTTTTTATCTTAAAATAAGATTTTGGAAGACTACATGTACTTTTAGTCAAATATTATAATGAAAAGCTTATTGTCCAATGGACAAAAATTACCCTAACAATATGGACCAATGGGTAAAGGCAAAGGTTCAAAAGGTCCAAAAGGTTCATCTAGTAACTAGGTGAGTTGGTTGCTCGGTTCCTCCAAGTAGTCGGTTAGAAACTAACTCGATTGGTCAAGTAGGGTTTCTAGTCAAGAGTTAACCAATGACCAAAATCTAACTACGACGGAAAATAAGAAATCATATAGCCACTCAAGAGAAAATGAGTAATTTAAATAAAATTCAAATATTTAACGAAATTTTTATTGACCAAAATTCAGGGGCGTTACAACTTTGCTTTCATTTACATAGTTTTCGCCCGCACATATTGAGAGTAATATGCACCTTGTTTCGAGTGATTTCATTTGTTGAGTGCATGACACGGTGAGATTTGAAGTCAAGACTCGGTCCGGAGAGAACTTTTAGTTGTTTTTCACTTGTGACCGAAGCCCTTGTTCACACATGCTGATATAGGTGCCATGACTCATTTTTCTGACTTGATAGTATCTAGAACTGCTTATGCCCGTTATCTTTTTACGATAGCTTCATATTCTTTGCTTGAGATATTACTGAGTTGTCTTACAAGTTTTCGGGTTTTGTGTGAAAAGAATTCACAGTGTTTGTGGGTGTTTATTGCTGTAAACCCTCACGAGACTCCACTCATCCTCTGGAGATTGCCTAGGGGTTTAAAATGCTTGTTGCACGGGCTAAGTGCAATCGTGAATCCTATGAAAGTGGCATAGCTAGAATTCATCTTTTTTATTTTCTTTGCTCGATGACTAGCAAAGTGTAAGTTGTGGGGCGTGATAAGTGCAAAAATATACATATTTTGACTCTCCAATCTACATTTATTAGTCCTTTATTTTTGTTAACTGATTTTTATTATGTGTTTTTATGTTTATAGGTAGCTCGAGCCCATTGTCCGAGACTTTGGGTAAAAAGAAGAATTTATAGAAGTTCTGGATCAAAATGCAAAGTCCTTTGAAGTTAAATGGCTAATGTCTTATAATGTGAAGTCCAAGGGCCTTTTATGTTATTAGGGGATTAAAACCCTACTCCTATATAAGTCAGAGGAAGTACTGACGTTTAAAAAAAAAGGCTGCTGCCATGAATATTGTTTTGTTCCAAGTTTTTCTTTCCACCAAGTTATTTGAAGTCTTGTTTAATTACTCGCAATCCGGTAATTAATTTTAATTTTTGTTTTTTATAAAAGTTGTTCGTTGGTTCTTGTTTAACTTATTAGATCTTTTGTTTATTTTTCATCTTGTGTAATAGAAGTATGTTCCAAACTTGGGTTTCTTTTGTTTCTTCCTTAATAATGAGTGAGTAGTCATATAGGTAGGGTTGCGGGGTGATTAGCACACTGTGAACAATTCGGGCACTGCTCCTATTTTCAAACAATAAAGAAAAGGCAATTTTAGGTTAGTAAAGAACATCCGTTAAACGAACCCGGGCATTGTCGGAGCCCATGTGAATAGGAGAATGGGAGACGAAAACTCATTCTCCGCTACGCATGGGTAGACGGTGACCATAAGGTACGCATCTTTCGGGGTATCTTTTTCTCTTTAAAGTCGAACGTTTTTAAGAACATTGAATGGAGCAGGTTAATCTGGACTGGTTGCGAGTGCTAAGAACCCTACAATCATACCTCCTTTTTAATTATTTGAAAAACCAAACAATTTCTTAGGTTTTAGTTAATCTCAATCAATTCAAGGGGTGGCTACCTAAGAGCCAGTTTAATCAGTAACAACCCAAGTTTTGAGTCAGCACACATCACCGTCTTTGTGGATTCGACTCCGGTCTTACCGGATATTGTACTACATCAGTCTCCGCTCTACGCTTGGGGCAACCCATTAATTTAGGACCAGGAAATCGTCAAGCAAAGACCTTTGGTATTGGGCATGTATCCAAGACAATGAAGTTGACTGAAAAAAGGAACTCGTCCACCTAAATCAGAACATCCTCCACCACCCCCTTCGGAACTCTTACACTCTGGTCAGCCAACTATAGCGTGACCGGTCTAGCTCTCAAATCGCCAAGGCCAAGCCTCAAGTTTACCGAATATAGGAGCAAGTTGACATTTACTCCTAAATCCAACAAAGCCATATCGAACTTCTGGCCTACAATAGCTATAGGAATGAATGGTGGGATAACCAGGGTCCTTACACTTGGTTGGGATATTGAGCCTGGAGAATGGAGCTCACCTGCTCCTAACTGACTCTTAGTTCTCCATTTTGAAGTACATAGATCCTTCAAAACCTTCGCAAACTGAGGAATGGCGTCAATGGCTTCCATCAAAGAGATAGGAAACTGAACTTTCTTGAATAGCTCAAGCATCTGGAAGTTCATTTTGACTTTTGGGTTTCGCCATCAAGCGATTGGGATATGGAGCAACGGGTGGCAATGGAGTCGTGGGGGCTGCAAAAGCAAGCACCGCCACTTCAGAAGACTCCGACTGTTCCTCTTCCTTAGGAACACTTCCCAAGTCTGGAGAAACTACTAGTGCAGTCACCGGCTCCGGGGGTGGAACCGATTTTTGCTTTGGAGAAATTGTCTTGTCGATCTCCTTCCCACTTTTGAGAGTGGTGATCGCCCTAGCCTCTTCCAGACTGGGATTCAAATTACTTGGGCCAGAGGAATTGCCCACAAAATGAGTACCGGCGGGATTGACTTGAGGTTGAAAGGGAAACCTTACATTCTCCTACTAGACTTGTCCAACTGCTGCCGTCAACTGGGTCCTAATGTCACCAATTACCTGGTTGGTTTGCTCAATGAAGCTTATCTGAGACTGCATGAGAGCCTTCATCATATCATCAATCTGTTTATCCCGCGGGGGATGGTTTATGCCTAGGGGTGGTCCAAAAGACGAAGGACCAAACCCCTGCTAATTCTGAGGTGGGTAACGAAATTGGGTCATTTGGCTTTGAGGAAGCCGAAACTGCTGAATTTGCTGCTGAGGTGGTGCCTAGGGTTGCACCGGGGCTTTTTGACCCCTCCAACCCAGAAGTGAGTTTTGGGCCCATCCTGGATTATAGGTATTTGAGTATGGGTCCCAACGCTGATTAAGCGCGTTTACCTCAGCCTGATTGCAATGGTATGCATCTTTAACAATGGGAAATGCGAGGCAAGCAGTGACTAGATGTCCCAGACACTCACACAAAACACACACCTCATCCACTCTTAACTGATTCACCCGCTGGATTTGTTTAAGCTTCAAGTCCTCTAACTGCTTAGACATCTTATCCAGCTGAGACTGGACATTATGCTCTCGCACGCTCAATGGAAAAATGCCAGAACCACTGGGTCCCTGTGCGGCCTTAGCCCTAGCACTGAGGTCAAAAGGTTCCCAACTCTGATGTTTCTCGGTCAACTCTTCTAGAGAATCCCACGCATCATCTGGGGACTTGTCTAGAAAATCCTCCTCCTTATAGAGGTACTCAATCGCTGGGCTATCGTAATATTCAGGCCCAAATAGAAGAAAGACACCAATTGGTGCTTTGCAAACCCATGGTGTGGCAAGGACAACAGCAAGTCCTTGAAACTCCCAACACCTAAAGAACGACTTGCCCATCTTTTACTTATAAGATTGTATTTGGCGAGTCAGGTGCTTTGATTTACTCTCCGAGAAATATTTCTTATGAAAGAGATCTCAGACAACAACCCACATCGTGAGAGATTGCGCCTTCTGCATTCGTAACCACTTATCCGCACTATCTTTAAGCGAGGCTGGGAAAAGCTTAAGGCAAGCATTCTCCCACTGAGTAGTGGTGGCAAAGGTGCACATCAACCCCTCAAAATAGCGGACGTGGTCATACAGATCCTCATTCTCCCTCCCGTAGAAGAGGGGAAGGGCATTGGGGGTACCAGGCTAGATGGTGAAAGCATTGCATGCCTCCACCGTCTCTGTTGGCAAAACAATTGGTCCGAGAGTAGTGGTCCTCACCAAATGCATGTGCTCACGCATCGACTTCTGCTCTGCCACTGGTGGTTTGATTACTAAATCGACAAAAAGGCCATCGATGTTAAAAGACTCACCACTGACTGACATGTCCTCCACTGCTACAGACGGCTCTCTTTCTATGGTGACTAAATACCTGGTGTTATCGCGGTAGTACTTAGGCTTCAAAGGTGATTGCTTTCCTACGATGGAGGATTGCCTACCTCTACCTATGATGACTCAAAACAAGAAGTAAAAAGAAAACAAAAATAACGACCCGAATTCTTAACACACGTTACCGTCCTCGGCAACGGTGCCAAAAATGCTTGACGAAATCCTAGACCTAAAGTAATGGGTTGTCCCAAGCGTAGGGCTAGGATCGATGCAACACAATATTCGGTAAAACCGGAGTCGAATCCACAAAGACAGTGATGTGTGCTGACTCAAAACTCAGGTTGTTACTTATTTAAACTAACTCTTAGGTAGCCACCCCTTGTCGATTGATGAAAGATTAACTAAACCTAGGAAATTGTTTGGTTTTTCAAATAATTAAAAGAGAGGTACGATCATAGGGTTCATATCACTCGCAACCAGTCCCGGACTTATCTGCTCCATTCAGTGTTCTTAAAAACGTTCGACTTTGAGAGAAAAAGATACCCCGTAAAATGCGAACCTTTATGGTCGTTGTTTACCCATGTGCAGCGGAGAATAAGTTTTGGTCCCCCATTACATGGGCTGCAACAATGTCCGGGTTCATCTAGCGAAAATACTTTATTAACCTAAAATTGTCGTTTCTTTATTATGTTGAAATAGGAGCAGAACGCATCCGAACTGGCCACGATGTGCTAATTCCCCCACGACCCTACCTATACGACTACTCACTCATTATCAAGCAAGAAACGAAAGAAAACCTAAGTTGAAACATGCTTCTATTGATCAAGACATAAAACAAACAGAAGATATGAATGAAACAAGAACCCACGAACAACTTTAATAAAGAACAAAACTTAATATGAGTTATCAGAGTGCGTGTATTTGAACAAAGCTTAAAAAACTTGAAGGGAAAAAGAGCTCTCAAGAAAAACAACGTAATCTAAAGTTGCCACTTAATGTTCAGAAAAATCGTCCTGATGGCAACCCCATTCTTCGTCTTCTGCCTTCGAAAAGTGAACGGCTATAAAAATAATCCCAAACCTCTTTTTTTTATTTTCTTTAATAGTCCCCGTAGTCGGTTCCCAATTCCACCTTTTAATGTTTTTCCCGAAACAAGTATTAGTGGGCCCAATTCATCGGCCAATTTCCAGTGCATCTTGATTGTAGTTAGGACTTTTATCTAGTGCATCTCTCTTTCATTTATCTAGGAATTTGATAAATTTCATCGCCCTATTTCGCTTTGACACTAAAAAGATTTCAAATTTGCGCTTTAGCTCTAAATGTTATCCATTGGCATTGAAAGTCCTGAAACGCAATTAACAAATATCAAACCCCAAGTAGCCCGCTAAACGGACATAACAAGCCTAAGTTAGGGGGCGTACATAGGCATATTTACGCACTTATCAAGAAGTCACTCTTAAACCGTCCTCACAAAGTTCTGTTTCTACTGCCAATGGTACCTCGATCTCGATTGTTGGGGAAGGATCATTGTCCCTCTTTGACACTTTGAATTTGGACTCTGATTTGGTTGTTCCCTCTTTAGATTATAATCTTTTGTCAGTTTCTCAAATAACCACTACCTTATCTTGTGTCGTTACTTTTTGGCCTGAATCTTGTGTGTTTAAGGATATCCAAAAAAGGCAGACGATTGGTTGTGGTGTTAGGCGAGGGAAGCTATATTATTTGGACTTGATGTCAAAGAGTTCAGCCAAGTTGCATCAAGCTTTGACAACTTGAGGTTCTAAGGGGAAGAAGAATAAATCTGAGATATGCCTGTGGCATCAACACCTGGGGCATGCATCCTTTGGTTATTTGAAGAAGTTGTTCCCTAGTTTATTTGAAAAGTTTGATATTACTAGTTTTAAGTGTGATGTCTATGAACTCGCCAAGAGCCATCGCACTTCTTTTCCATTAAGTTTAAATAAAAGCCCACTCCCTTTTATGATCATACATTCTAATGTTTGGGGTCCATCTAAATTTACTACCTTGGATGGGTCGCGCTGGTTTGTTACTTTTATTGATGACTAAACCTGGATGACTTGAGTATGCTTAATGAAATCCAAAAGTGAAGTTAACTTGTTATTTTAGAAATTTGATAGGATGATCCGTAGTTAGTATAATGCCCAGGTACAAGTCCTCCAGAGTGATAATGGAGGTAAATATGTGAGTTCTGAATTGAAGCGATATTTGGAAGCTCATGGGACCATTCATCAAACTACCTGTCCCGATACACCCCAGCAGAATGGGGTGGCGGAGAAAAAAATCGTCACTTGCTAGAGGTTGTACGTGCTTCATTGATAGAAGCACATATGCCTTTATCATATCGAGGACAGGCACTTACCTCTACCGCATATTTGATCAACCGAGTTCCTTCCAGCACTATTCATTTCAAGACACCATTTCAGGCTCTCTTTGAAGCGGTAACTGCTTTAGCTGTCCCTAACTTACCACCCCATATTTCTGGTTGTGTAGCATTTGTACATCTTCATAAACATCAGCGCAACAAGTTGACACCTCGAGCATTGGGATGTGTCTTTCTAGGGTATGCTACTCATCAAAAGGGGTATTGCTGTTATCACCCTCCAACCAAACGGATGTTTCTGACATTAGATGTTGTTTTCATGAAGACTCTATGTATTATTCCTCTGAGTCTGAGCTTCAAGGGGGGAACCAAGAAGAAGTTCAAAGTATAAACTATGAGTCTCTAGACTATGATCTTCTAATCCCTGAACCTGAGAAGTTAGATACGAATGAGCTTGAACCTGGCAACAAGATTGTAAGTGAATTTGATCATAGTGATGAACACCACAGCGGTGAGGAACACCACGGCAGAATGGAACACCACAGCGATGGTTATCACAGCGGTGAAGAACGTGAGGAACATCATCTAGATGATATATCTTAATACGAATCCCTTACACCACAGGCACCACATCAATCGTTTGCTGAGGATGTTCCCAATTTAGGGCCCGAACCGTCTAGACAGCAACTCCCACCACATCAAACCAGAGGTATTCCTAAACCCACATATGAACCTGAACTTTCTAGTAAAGTTAAATACCCCATGAGTCTTTTTGTGTCTAACCGTTGCTTGTCAGAATCGAATAAGTCATTTGTAAATTAATTATCTGTTGTATCTATTCCTAACAGTGTGCAAGAAGCCTTAGCTAACCCAAGGTGTGAAGCCGCTATGAATGAAGAAATGCAGTCCTTGCAGCGGAATGACACTTGAGAACTTGTTGACCGTCCACCGAAGAAGAAACCAGTTGGATGTCGATGGGTTTATACTGTGAAGCACAAAGCAGTTGGCACAATTGAACGCTTTAAAGCAAGGCTGATGGCAAAAGGGTACTCCCAAACCTATAGGATAGATTATACAGATATATTTGCACTAGTAGCTAAGATCAACACGGAAAGAGTCTTGTTGTCCCTAGCTGCAAACTTGGATTGGCCATTACAACAATTTGATGTGAAAAATGCCTTCCTACATGGCGAGTTGTCTGAAGAAGTATACATGGATCTACCACCGGGTTGCATAATACCAGAAGTACACTATCAAAAGGTGTGCAAATTAAAGAAATCTTTGTATGGGTTGAAGCAGTCTCCGAGGGCTTGGTTCGGTAGGTTCACAAAATCCATGAGAGCCTTTAGATACCATCAAAGTAATTCAGTCACACTTTTTTCTTGAAGAAATAGGATGGTAAGATTATTGCCCTTGTTGTATATGTTGATGACATGGTGGTTATAAGAAATGATCCTGAAGAGAAGGCAGCTCTTCAGAGTTATTTGTCCAGTGAGTTTGAAATGAAGGACCTTGGTCAATTGAAATATTTTCTTGGGGTTGAAATGTCTCAATGTAATACCCGCCCCGGATATTTCGGTATTTTATTTACTTTTAATTGAACTATATGTTTTGGGGTTAAAAACCGTAAACAATTGAACTTGCGAGGGTCTTATAGGTGATTTGCGATTAGAACATAAGTTAATAATAGGTCTCGCTTGCACACAATAATCTTTATATAGGTTTACAAATATCCTGGGGAGATATTTCTCCCCATTCTTCTCTCGTACGTGTGTGTATGTATATATATATATATATATATATATAGAGAGAGAGAGAGAGAGAGAGAGAGAGAGACGGTTGGGAAGAGGAGAAGAGAAAGAGGAGAAAAAACCCTAGTTTGTTCTTCACGAAATTATTCAAGGTATCTAGAAAACTTTTTAATTTCTGGTATTTTTACTAAGGGTTCAATAGTGTGTCTATTGTATTGTGGTAAATTTTCAGAATTTTTTGAGAAATATGGAAAAAGATAAAAATCATAAACCAAGCTGTGGCGGGATTCCTGTTTTTGAGCAGACGGCTTACAGAGCTGCGTCTTTCATCAATTTTTTTATGGTTAAACGATCCTCCTGGTTATGGGTCCTTTTGGGTTTGAAACATTGATAAATTAGTGATGTTTTGGCATTGGAATTACTAAAAAGTATTAAGTATTCGAGTTTTTATGAATTTTCGAACACAAACTGTTCTGGTGGAAATTGTGTTGCTCTGCTCAGAATTTCTGAGTTCGGGGGTGATTTTGACTAGGTTCCTTTGTTGTGAAAAATCAGGGAAAAATGAGGGATGAACTTTGATGAGTGATAATGGTGTGTACCAAATTTGGGGTTTATTAGATGTATATTCTAGGTTTGGCGGAGTTTTCAAGTTGGTGTGATCCTGCTCGATTTTGTGTTTGTGGCACCGACACATCTTGGGAAAAACAGTCATATCTTTTAGCTCGGGTATTGAGTTTGCACACTGATTTTTGATTTAGAAACTAGACTTGTATGCCTTTCAGAATATATAGGGTTTGTGGCTTGTTTTGTTATAGGTTAAATCAGTTTTTGGTTTGAAGTTGGTGGACGTGCAAAATCTGTAATTTTGGACAGTTGAGTGAGTAATTTCGGACGAGCATAACTTTGTCGTCCGGACTCTATGTTGGGAAAACTTTATATCAAAATTCATGTACCGGAAGTGTAATTTCTAACGGTGGTGGTCTCATGAACTAGTTCTAAACCTATTAAATGTTATGATCATTCTAAGACAGATTGGTCGTGGAATGTTGTCTTTTTGGAGAATTGGGTAGTGTTTGAGTTTCACACTTATCGTGGGACACTTTTAGGTATTGATTTGGACATATTTGTATCCGTTAGACATTGTTTAGCTTCTTATTAGCTTTATAACCTTGTGCCAAGTATTCATTGAATTAGTAACTAATATGAGTTAACTTGTGGCTAGGTAAAGAGCCGGTCATTCGAGAGGTGCCGAAACCTTAGTTTGGCATACCTCGGTCGACACAAAGGTGAGTGTGTTTGATATGGTTATATTCAATAAGGTATTACATGGTGGTGGTTGTGTATCATGCTATTTGGGATTTAGCTAATGTTATGCATGTTTGTTGTATGTTGATTATACCGTTGAAGGTTTGTGTGTGAGGCACATCATGTCATAAGCCATGCCGCCTAATTAACGGTAGTTGGGAGCATGGCGTGTGGGACACCATTCCTGGGGTATATGGGATTATGGTAGACGTGCCACCGCATATGTTGTGATTATATGTGTGTTGTCTTTTTGAGTACATAAGCTGAAATTGTGTGAACTACGTTCAAGTGAGATATTCCTTCGGGTATTGTAGTATTTTATTAAATGTATTCTATATCTCACACACTCTGGGTTTCCTTTTTGGATTGCCAGGTCACAGGTGGTCGTAGAGTTGGTCCACTACCGGTCGGCATTTTGGGGACACTTGGATTAGTATCGAGTGTTGGTGTTTTTGGGTCGAGTTGGTTGTAATGGGTCAAACTATAATTTTTGTTAAACTCATTTTGTGACTAAGGTTGTCAAGTACTTTATGATTTCAAGTTTTTAATTATGTGGGGAACTCTGTTAATGTTTAATTACTTATGTTGGGATAAGAGGCAGCAACTTATGTACTATGTAAGTTCGTAAAATTGTTGACACCTTGTTTATATTAAAGTTAAGTCTTCCGCTGGGGTTTTACTCTGTTATGTGTATGGTTTATCGTTTAGATTTTGTTCTTTGGTGTGTGGAATGCCATGTGGCCCACTTCGGGTGTTGTTCCGGGACGGGGCGTGACAACTTGGTATTAGAGCTAGTACTTTCTAGACTCTGAGTTGAGGGTCGGTTGGGAGTTCAGTAGTGGACCATAGGGGTTTTGTGTTTCTTGTGTAGAGGTAGGATTGACTAACGGGTGAGTTATATCTCTAAAATTGCGTTTGCTATTGATTGTTAAAGTTATTGGAACAGATATTTGAGAAATGGCTTCGGAGCATACAGTTCATGCTGAGGACGCTGCGTCTAGTGATGATGAGGTTGAGCAATCTGAAGTTCCTTTACAGCAGCCGGTTGTGGGGGATGCTGATAAACTTCTTGCGACTGTAGCCTTGCTTGCAGAACAACAAACAGCTCTTATGCAATGGCAAACTACAGAGAGGCAATGACTCGTGGAATGGGCACTGGTTTACTTGAAAGGTTCAAAAAGCTATTCACTGTGGAGTTTGAGGGGGCAATTGACCCCAGTGATGCTGAAGAATGGCTTAAATCTATGGAGCGGGTGTTGAAGGCTATGGAAGTGACCGACGCACAAAAGGTGACATTAGCAAGTTTTAGCTTGAAAGGTAGTGCTCGGGATTGGTGGGAGTCGTTTGAGAGGCAGTGGACTGCCCCTCTGCCAGGAGTTATACCTGCGGTACCGCGAGTGGTGACGTGGGAGCGCTTTATTAAAGGGTTCAATGATCACTATTTTTCGAAGAGTTGGAAGTTGGACCAGGCAGCGACATTTATTGAATTGAGGCAGAACAGTATGACTGTTCCAGAGTATGAAGCTAGGTTTGCAAAATTGTCGAAATATGCTCCAGACTTGGTGAATACAGAAGAGAAAAGATGTCAGCAATTCCGAAAAGGGCTTTCATCGAAGGTAGCTACAAGGTTGACTACCTATGAACAAGAGGAATATGCTCGGTTGGTGGAAATGGCTAGGAGGGTAGGGAAGGATATTCAGGACTATAATGATAACCGGGAGTCATACAAGAAAAGTAAGACAGAAAGAGCAGCATTTGGTAAGTCTGGAGGAGGTACTAGCAAAGGTGGGGGTCAAAAATCTCAGGTTACCAGAACTCAAGATTTCGGGAAATCACAATGGGGTTCCACGGGGTGGTGCAAAGGGAAGTCAGGACAAGAGACTAACCGACAGACAGTGAGTGGTGCTACGACAATGTCTCATCAATGTTTCGGTTGCGGGTCTACGGATCATTTGAAGAGGGATTGTCCAAGTGCGCTTAAGAGCGTCAAGTGCTATACTTGTGGTGAGTTTGGGCACATGTCGATGCAATGTCCTCGGGCACCAATGCCGGCAGCATCTTCTGTGGGTAGTGTGCAAGGTGGTAGAGGTGGAGGAGCCGGTAATTCTATAGCAACAGGTAGAGTGTTTGCAATCACACTTCAAGGGGCACAGGCTTCGCAAGGGGTAGTGACAGGTACTTTGGTTGTTCCTAGCACTTATGCACGTGTGTTGCTAGACCCTGGGTCTACGCATTCTTTTGTATCTAATGCTTTCATTAAACATTTAGACAAGCCTGCTAAACTTTTAAATATTGCTTTAGCTATTTCTACACCGGTGGGTGAGGTAGTAGTTGTTAATGTGTGTTACGCGAGTTGTGGATTGGTGGTTTGGGGAAAGAGGTTATTGGTAGATTTGTTGCCATTAGATATGACTGACTTTGAAGTGATCTTGGGTATGGATTTTTTGTCGGGGTATCATGCCGTCATGGATTGTTTTAGTAAGGTAAGGAAATTATATTTCAGTTGCCAAATAGTGATAAGGTGAAATTCTGTGGTGATTCAGTAGTGAGTTCTACTTGTATTATTTCGGCACTTAAGGCCAAATCCTTGTTGAGTAAGGGTTGTAAGGGGTATATTGCTTATATGATTGACACTGAAAAGAAAGCACCTGCACTAGAGGAGATACCAATTGTTAATGAGTTTGCGGATGTATTTCCGGATGAGTTGCCGGGTATCGTGCCAGACCGTGAGGTTGAGTTCACTATTGAACTATTGCCGGGTACTAATCCGATATCTATTACTCCGTATCGTATGGTGCCGGCAGAGTTGCTTGAATTGAAAGTGCAGTTGAAGGAATTACTAGATCGGGGTTTCATTCAGCCTAGCATATCGCCGTGGGGTGCACTGGTCTTATTTGTCAAGAAGAAGGATGGTTCCATGCGTATGTGTATCGATTATCGATAGTTGAACATGGTGACAGTTCGAAACCAATATCCATTGCCGAGGATAGATGATTTGTTTGATCAATTGCACGGGGCTACGGTATTCTCCAAAATTGATTTGAGATCGGGCTATCATCAGATTAAGGTAAGGGACAGTGATGTATCAAAGACAGCTTTTCGTTCCAGGTATGGTCATTATGAGTTTTTGGTTATGTCGTTCGGTTTGACCAATGCTCTAGCGGTTTTCATGGATTTGATGAATTGGGTATTTCAGCCATTCTTGGATACTTTCGTTATCGTGTTTATCGATGATATACTGATATATTCTCGCACCAAGGAGGAACATGAGGATCATTTACGTATCGTGTTACAGGTCATACGTGACAATCATTTATTCGGGAAGCTTAGCAAATGTACGTTCTGGTTGGATAGTGTGGAATTCTTAGGGCACGTGATTTCTTCTGATGGAGTTTGTGTGGACCATAAGAAGATAGAAGCGGTGGTTAATTGGGAGAGTCCCAAAAATTTTCAAAGATTCGAAGTTTTCTTGGCTTGGCGGGTTATTATCAGAAGTTTATTCATGGCTTTTCTGCTATTGCTTTGCCAATGACAAAGTTGACTAGGAAAGATGTGAAATTTTTATGGTTTGATGAGTGTGAGAACAGTTTTCTTGAGTTGAAGAAACGATTAGTATCAGCACCAGTTTTGACAATTCCGATTGTTATAGAGGATTTGGTGGTCTACACTGACGCTTCATTGCAAGGATTGGGTTGTGTTTTGATGCAGCGGGGTAAGGTTATAGCTTATGCGTTGAGACAGTTGAAAGTTCATGAACAGAATTATCCAACACATGATTTGGAGTTAGCGGCCGTGGTTTTCACTCTCAAAATATGGAGGCATTATTTGTATGGAGTATTGTGTGAGATTTACAGTGATCATCAGAGTTTAAAATACTTGTTCACGCAGAAGGAGTTAAATTTGAGGCAACGACGGTGGATGGAGTCGATAAAGGACTACGATTGTTCTATACATTATCATCCAGGTAAGACAAATGTGGTCGCTGATGCTTTGAGTTGAAAGACAACAGGAAGATTGGCATGTGTACGATGTTCGAGAGTTTCAGTTTTTACTGAGTTGAAACACATGGGGGTGGAGTTTTCACTGAAAAGTGGTGGACCTTTGTTAGCTCGTTTCAGTGTTCGACCTTTGTTTATAGATCGGATCAGAGATGGGCAGTGGTAGGATCCTGATTTGCAAGAGTTCAAGCAGCGTGTAGAAGGGGAAAATGCCTGAGTTCAGTGTTCAGGATGATGGTATGATTTTGTTTGGAAAGAGAATGTGTTTGCCAAATGATATGGTTTTAAAGAAGGAAATTTTAGATGAAGCTCATTGTTCTGCATATGTTATGCATCCAAGAAGCACTAAGTTGTATCGTGATTTGAGAGAATATTTCTGGTGGAGTGGTATGAAAAGGGAAATTGCGGAGTATGTGGCTGGCTGTGAAACTTGTCAGCGAGTGAAGGCAGAACATCAGAGACCGGCAGGTTTGTTGCAAAATCTTCCCATACCGAAGTGGAAATGGGATCATGTGACGATGGATTTTGTGACAGATTTGCCGCGTTCCAAAGGGGGGTACGATTCCATTTGGGTTATCGTTGTTCGATTAACAAAGTCAGCTCACTTTTTGCCGGTAAAGACTACTTATACCACGATAAGTATGCTAAATTATATGTTGACGAGATTGTCAGATTGCATGGGGCACCTATGTCTATTGTTAGTGACAGGGATCCTAAATTTACTTCTAGATTTTGGTTTAGTTTGCAGCGTGCTATGGGGACTTCTTTGAAATTTAGTACTGCATTTCATCCACAAACTGATGGTCAATCGGAACGAACTATACAGATTCTAGAGGATATGCTGAGAGCGAGTATTCTGGATTTTGGTGGCGGTTGGGAAGAGAACTTATCGTTGGCGGAATTCGCTTATAATAACAGTCACCAAAGCAGTATTGGCATGCCAACATATGAGGCCTTGTATGGTAGACGATGCAGGACTCCGATTTGTTGGGAGGATGTGGGTGAAAGGAGTATGTTGGAACGAGAGTTAGAGCAACAAGCCACTGAGGAGCAACCATTGGGTCTGGAGTTAATACAACAAATGGCAGATGGTGTTAGATTGATTAGAGAACGTTTGAAAATTGCACAGAGCCGTCAAACGAGTTATACGGATAAACGGAGACGTGAGTTAGAGTTTGCACTGGGCGACTTTGTGTTTATTCGTGCTTCACCTTGGAAAGGGGTTATTCGCTTCCAAAAGAAAGGAAAATTGGCACCGAGATACATAGGTCCTTACGAGATTGTGAAAAGAGTAGGGGTTACGGCTTATCGTTTGGCATTACCGGTGGAGTTGGCTCGGTTACACGACGTGTTTCATGTCTCTATGCTTCGGAAGTTCATGGGAGATCCGTCACTTATTCTGGAATCGAAACCGTTGGAACTTTCTGAGGATTTGTCTTACGAGGAGACACCGGTTGAGATTCTATGATCGGTCTAAAAACAGACTTGCGAGTGCAATGTCGAATATTATAAAAGACTTGGTTGAAACTCTCGCTAACACAAATTGATTTTAGGAGAGATGGTGAAAAGCGATCTAACAAGTGGTATCAAAGTAGTCATGGATTCGAGTCGCGAGAGCGTCATCACGAGGGAGGAATGTTGGGCCCGGAGTTCTCCCATGAATTTGGTTACACAATGCCACTTCATGCATCGCTCTAAAAACATAATTACGAGTGCAATGTTGAATCCCAAAAGACTTAGGTTAAGTTCCGCTAAGATTTTTTTTGAGATTTTTGAGCTTTTTCTTATTTTGTTCTTTATAGTTCAAATTTTGTTTGTGTTTGTTAGTTTTGCGCATAACTTTTATGTATTATTGATTCGTCTCGTCAAAATGAATCGAAAAAGTAAAAAAATATAACTTTTACCCAAATATTTTCTGACATATCCAAGATAAAGCCCAAAAAATCTATATTGAAACACTCACTAACACCAATTAGTTTCAAGAGATGGTAAAAAATGGTGGGAAAAAATGGGACTTTTCTCTGCCAACTCATTTGGATAGTGATAACATTTTAGGGTAAATTAAAAAAAAAGTAAGGGCTTAATCTATATCTATACTTGTTTGGCTTTGTACCTTGAAAAGATTGTTAGAATGCACACTGACTAATCCTAAGGAACCAATTTCACTGTTCATTAGAGGAGGACAAATTAAAGTCGGGGCAGCGCGTCGTAAGGGATAACCCAAAGTGAAAGCTGTTACATAAATCTTGCAAATCGAATCTAAAATTTGGTTGTAAAAGTGGGGATCTGGGTGGAGTACCGCCATAGAACTCAAGAGTTACACCTACTTGTTCGACTCTATACTTCGATTCTGCTCTTCGAAAAGAAACATCGGCTCTAACAATTCCGTCCCCGCTATTTTTTCCTCAAAAACCTGTGAGTGAATGATGTAGCTGAGTGATCGATGGTCTTCTCCAGAAAGAAAAGAATGATGGAGCTAGCTGAGACGGAAATGACGAGAGAGAGAGAGAGGGAGGGAGGGTGAAATGAAAAGATGGGATGTTTGTCTCACGTGGTATTCACACGTGGGTACAAGAAGAACAAGGAGCACTGCGGCGGTTGGAAGAGGTTGTCACCGCATGTTTGTTTGCTTTACGCAAACTACTCCCCCTACAGGTCTCCGCCTCCTTTGGCGCCGGCGTGGCTTTGAAGTTTGCTAAAAAAAAAAGAATCGATTTCTACACCATCTCATTTTTTTATAACCACTCTTTTTTTTTTAATTTTAGTGTTGAAAGTGTATGTATTTTTTTTGCTAAAAGATAAAAAAGAAAAGTAAATATCAAAAAATGAAGTGTAGAAATCAATGCCCAAAACAAATCACTATCCAATTCTTCTACAACTACAAACATTTACACCAATACTTACACAAACATACTCATATTTACCAGGCGACCAACACACTACATATTTAATTAAGTGCCGACTTAAGAAAAGTAATTTCTTTTAGAAATGTACTCAACTTGTAGCTTTTGTAGTTCATTACTATATTAGTACGGAGCGGTTCTAGAGACACCTATAAAAACATCTAAAAAAACACTCTAAATCTCAATCTCATAGTTCCTAATCAAATTTTTATGATCCGAACCGTTCAATGTGTGCAGAATGTGATTTTAAGGGTGTCCACGAGAAATTAGCAAAAAATATGACCGGGAAGTGCTTGTTTTGAGCAATTTTTAATTGAACCATTCAAATAAAAACTACTCAGATTCAAATAAAAACTGTTCAGATCAAGCCCTTTCCGGTAATTTTTTTTTTGCTGATTTTTCATAGTTACCCTTAAAATTACGTTCTGATCACATTAAACGACTTGGATCATTAAAATTACGTTCCATTGTGCCTCATTCCCAGCCATCAATCTGGTCCCCCCTTCCTCTCCATTTCCCATAATCCTTTGATTATTCAAGTTCAAAGCTGACAAGTAGCCTGAGCTTATATTATAAATACCCGCATGTGACTGATGCCATACCAACTTATCAACCCTATTCGTCCACAACAAAGGAATGTTGAGAATGCACCGAGCGTGATTCGAAAAAAAGAGCTATGAAACAATATCCTCCCTCCACGTAGTCGAAGAAGGATTAATAAGTTACTTGACTAACACAAACTCCCCATCGTCCATCAGCCTTTGCGGTTTGAATGCCCCATCTATTGGCACCCAAGGATCCTCATCAATGTGCACATGTTCGTCATTCTCAATTGACCACCGAATTCCAATGGTTATAACCTTCATGCTTTCCCAAATGCTTCACCATACCCAAGATGGATTAGAACCCAGCTCTGCTTCCATAAACGATTTGTCTTTGAAATATCTGCTCTTCAGAACCTGGGCCAATAAACATTCTAGTGACATCATAATCCTCCATCCTTGCTTAGCTAAAAGAGCCAAATTATAAGACGTAAGATCTTGGAACCCCAACCCTCCCTTGAATTTAGGATTGCACAGCCGACTCCACCTCATCCAGTGGATCTTTCGTTCATCACTTTTCTGACCCCACCAAAATATAGCCATAGCCGCTTCAATTTGGTGACACAAACCTACCGGTAACTTGAAACAGGACATAGCATATACCATAAGGGCCAAAGCTACAGACTTAAGCAACACTTCTTTCCCAACCTGGTTAAGAATTTTCTTTTTCCACCTGGCTAATTTCTGAAGAACCCTATCCTTAATATAACTAAAAAGGGCTGTCTTAGACTTCCCCACCTCAGCCGGCAACCCCAAGTACTTCCCCAAATCTGCACGAATCGGAATAGGCACCAACGCACTCAGCTCCTGCTTCAAAACAACCCGAATATACCAGAATTATAGGGGACAATTTTGGGCATGTTCCTTTAGAAAGGAAAAAAAAAACCTTATCGAAAACGTATTTAAATTGAGCATGCCACTACAACATCATCCTAGTTCGAGAAATATGAAAAAACAATAATATCCTATATTTCTTATCCATTGCAAAACAGTAAATTTATCATTTGAAAAAGTAACGTTGACATATTTTCCTAGTGAATTCATTGTATATATTAAAATGTTGCTAGTAAATAATAGTATAATACTATCAGAGATGCTACCAACACAAATTTTGTGCACAACAATTGTGCACAGATCCATTTCGGGCCCCAAACAAGCAATATGAGTCGTTCATTAAATTTAAAACATTTTTTTAAGGGCTTCCACGAAACATCAACTCAATCCAATATCAATAAGTGCTTAATCCAATCATCTAATTTTTTATTTAGATTACAAGATCCTGAAAAGTTAAATTATTGGATTGAAGGTATCAAATTGAGTTGATCAATTTTTTGCGAGAGCCTTCAAAAAAATGTTTTATATTTAATGAACAGCTCAAATCGTTTGCGTGGAATCCGGAGTCGATTCCCACACCGTGATCTCTGTACAAAATTTGTATGGATAGACTTTCTTTCTGTAATAATATAATGTTACGTTCTTCTGTAATTACAGGCACCATACCCAAATCATTTCACACCCATGCCAGTAGTCAGGTAGGTCCGTGGTGACGGGGTGTCACCGATCGAGCCACGTACGTGTCGAGATGATGTCTTTGCAGCAAGCAGCTAACAACATTGGGTGATCTTGCTCAAGGGCACAAACAAGCGAGCATAAATTGATCGATGACATGACACCATGTTATGTTATGTTATGTTAACGGGAAGCACTTCGGTGTCTCCCCTAAAAAAAAAGACACCGTAACTTTTGACATAACAAAATCATTATGAGCATAACTAAAATGGTAAAACACATTACAAGCATAACATAACCGTAACAAGGTATAACCAAGTAATATCCCAAAAATCAACCAAGACATAACCAAACAAGTTATGGTTCTGTTATGCTTGTAATGGGTTTTAATTATACTCATAATGGTTTTTGTTAGAACATGTGTAAACGTTGAGTCCCACATCGAATGAACCAAAAAATAGTTGGACCTTAATATACAAGTGGATAACTTACCACTTATAAGGCTTAGCCTTTTAAGTGGATATGGGTCATTCAGTGTATATTGAGCTCAAGTGATGTGGTGGACTATTTGCCGTTACTCCCACACAAATTTGAGCCTTGAGCACACAGTGGCGGATCGATGCATCAGATGAACTCCCAACAGTTTTGTTATGCCAAAAGTTACGATGTCTCCTTTTTTAGGGAAGACACCGAAGTAATTCCCTATGTTAACATACTCGATGGCATCAAAATATTAAACAAAATGATTTTTTTATGTCAAAAGTTACGATGTCTCTTTTTTTAGAGGAGACACCGAAGTAATTCCCTATGTTAACACACTCGGTGGCGTCAAAACATTAAACAAAAGGATAATGTTATAGTGTTTATCCTTACAGTGTTTCCGTTATGCCTCTTGTAATTTTCGGTTATACCTCTTGTGGTTTTCGATTATGCTCTTTGTGGTTTCATATTATACAACACACAGATCCACACATGGCATAATATTGAACTACACATGACATAGTCGAAAACCACATGAAAAAGACATAACCGAAAACCACAAGAGGCATAATGGAGACACCGTAAGGGTAGACACCGAAACACTTTCTTTCTTCGCCAAGTCATGTGACCCACCACCCAAAAGCTTCCACATTATATCTTCATCACTAGCTAAACCGTATAATAAGCAACAACATTACCACCTCCCCTTTCTCCCTAGCTCTAAATACTCTCTCTCTCTCTCTCTCTCTCTCTCTCTCTCTCTCTCTCTCTCTCTCTCTCTCCGTTAAAACATAACCTTTTAGAGTGAGAAAGAGAGAGATGAGTAGTAGCAAAGCCAATAATACTAATGGAGGTGGTCATGGTGGGCCTTGTGGAGCTTGCAAGTTCTTGAGGCGGAGGTGTATGGAAGACTGTATATTTGCACCCTATTTTGACTCGGAGCAGGGCACCGCTCACTTCGCAGCCGTTCACAAGGTGTTTGGGGCTAGCAATGCTTCCAAGATGCTTATGAGAATTCCGGCACACAAGCGTCTCGACTCCGTCGTCTCCATCAGTTACGAGGCTCTGGCTAGGGTTAGAGACCCCGTTTATGGCTGTGTCGCTCACATCTTCACTCTCCAACAACAGGTAATTAAAAAATTAATAATTATCCATCCTAGCTAGCTACGTACTCCTCCTCCACTACTTATATACTCCACTCACTGACTATTACTGCTGGTAATTACTAGAAGTAATTAAATTCATGCAAACTCTATTACTCAGATAGACCACCTCTCCCACACCTGGCCGCTAAAGTTGGCCTGTGCAAACAAGACAAGCCCACCCAAGTCAAGGTTTTGGCCTTAAGAGTGTTCGACCTCGGCTCGTTTGAAATTCGGTAACCTCTAGCCGATCAAGACGACGTAGATTAAGCCCAAATATCCAAGCTCCATTAGTATATTTGAGAGCTCTGAGTTTGGCTCAAGTACTAAACAAATCTCCATAAACAAGCTGAGTCTACACACATGAGCCAAGTTTGTCTGGTTTACTAAACTAAGTAAAAATTATGTTCGAGCTAGCTCGATTTGTTTACTAAATGAGCCGTTCTAGCTGTTTGCAAACAGTTCACAAGTTTCTGTCTACAATCAGTTGGACTAGAGTACTCATTCGTGGTACGCGAGCTAGCGCTTAAGAGCCATCGCGATCTATTCTTATGAATTTTAGGTTAAGTCAACCATTTTATATAATTGTACGTGAAACTAAGTTTGAAAATTTGACCCCATTAAATATACTCATCACATTAATTGCCGGATTCGGTGTAAAATTTTCCCAACCATCTCTTCAAATTTTAGGAACAAAAAAATGCTAGCTAGGAACACATCCAAGTGGTATATCTTCTTTCACAAGTGATTGTGGGACCCTTTAAATATTATTGTGGATCCTACCATCACTTGTTTCCTAGAGATGTAAAAATGGATATAAACTTTGATGCATGTGTCTCAACGACATTAGTTATCTCTCTCCACCAAATGGAGAATCGGTAAATGAATTAATATTGCTTCTTCTTTTTTATTGAGAAATTATCCTAGTAGCTAGCATCTCAAATGAGAATATATACCATGAATTGCTTTTATATGTACAAAATTCATTAAGGTCTTTTGCAAAACATGAATTCAGATGTTAGAATATATAATAAACGTATAAGATTCTCATTAATTATGCCATGAATGAATTATATTTCTCAATTAGTTCATTGATAATATATGTAATCCACGTTACTCTAACTAAAATTTTGATCCCAATAACCAAAAAAAAAAAAAGAAAAAGAATCCTGGTTTCTCCTGCTAGCTATTTGGATTCATCTTAATTTCTAGGTCTAAATCCTAAGTCAAATTTGTAAAGTTAGAAAAGTGTTACTGGGAAGTGTGTGTGGCCAACTTATCCAGGTCTTAGGGAAATCAGGTATGGTCAAATTTTCCTTTCATTATAATTTTCTTCAAAACGCTTGGACATTAGCCCCTTTTTTTTTGTCTTGATTTCAAACAAATACTTTATCTAAAAATCCTGCTAACATGCGCACTCTGGAGAGAGAGAGAGAGAGAGAGAGAGAGAGAGAGAGAGAGAGCCGCCATGTTGTTGCTTGACGGGGCCGGCATGCATGGACTTTAAGGGGTATTTGTTGCTTGACGGGAATACCAAGTAATTAATTAAACTTAGAAGCTCGAGAATAATATTAAACGGGCCGGGGGGTGGGGGGTGTGTGTGTGTTTGGTTTTGACTTTATGGCTTCACTTAATTACCTTAATTAATTACTCATCTCGTCTTCAACTAGTTAGCGCATGTATATATTTATATATACAACGGAAATGTTTTATGAAAGTACCATTAATATATACCTTAATTAAGCTAGTGATATTGAAATATGGAGAGTACATGGTGTCTCTAGCTAACTCCACTTGCTGTATATTACTATATATACATTACTTAAATTATGAATGAATATATATATATAGGCAGTTGCTTAGTTACTACTTCCTCTATTCCCAGTTATTGATCTTTTTGGATAGTTATAATTGTACTAAGATAAAAAATATAATTTTACAAGTGCGGGTTGTTGTATATTCTTTACAATGTTAAAAAAAAAAAAAGGACCAATAATTGGAGATGGAGGGAGCATGTTGCAAGAGTTCTCCGTGGGCTGTTCGGTAATATAGGCAGGGCAACTTTGTGACCGTAAACATAGGGAGGTGTTTATAACAATAGTGTACATCAATACATGTATAAGATGCTAATCTAACTATTCTAATATTAATGAATTTTCCCGATAGAAAATATACACATGATCACCAAAAGCATTATGGGAAAATGACGGTCAATAACGTGTTTTGATAATTAATATTGGCCGTCAAGGATATTTTCAGTATTAGCAAATGTTCTTAGCTTGTCCTTGGCCGGTATTAATTATCAAAACACGTCCTAGGTTGTCATTTTCCCAAGCATTAATTATTGAAAGAGAAATAGAAGGGGTGGTTGGGCTAGTTGGGTTGGGTTTATAGTCCGGGCGGCTCTAGTAAGGGCCTAGAGGGTTTAAGCAAACCCTCCGAGTTCAAAAAATGCACTGAAATTTTTTATTTTTTTGTATATAAATTAATTTGTCCTTAGTATTGTCAGTATTAAGTTACTCATGCAAGGTTAAAATATGAAAGTCCAACTAAATTCGAACACAAAATATTATTGCCTAGCCTAAATAAGTTTGATTGTTTAATAATCTAAAACTTACAGCGATGTAGAAAAAAAACAACAAAAGTAACAGGTTGAGTAGTATTCTTTTTTCACGTGAGTAATAAATATGTATCTTTTTACTTCTTATTTTTATGATGAATACATCTAAATCTGCGCTCCAATCATCTAACGTAAGCATGAGGCTTTACTAGTATTTGCGGGCCGGAGTTCTAGTGAACCAATTGGGATAATAAAAAAAAAAACACACACACACACACACACTAAGATTTTTTTATTTTTAAATATATTTTGATCACTTTTGTTTGTTATTGTTGTAGTGGGGTTATTGGCGCATAGCCAATATAAGAGAAAATCTACTTAAACTTGTGAGTAAATAGATAGCATATGACAACGAAACAAAATTAATCAAGCTCAATTTATTTTTAATCAAATAAAAATCTGCATTTAAGATTGAATTTTGCATTGCAAAAAATTTGAGCACGATTTTGTCACCATTGAACCGAAATCCTGGAGCCGCCTCTGTTTATAGTGGTTTAATTGTTGGGTTTCGTTATCTCGTGGACTCTCTCACACAATTGATGTAGTGTCTTATGATTTGTACGTACTTTGTAATTCATATACATACATAATGTAATGATCTTTCCTATCGATTGACAAAAAAAAAAACAAAGAGAAGCGGAAGTACATGATCTCGTATGAACACCCAAACGGCTCTCTGTCATACATAAAAATAGGTTAGATACGTACCATTACCTGCTTAATACTTGGGTAAATCTTAATCAATGTATATATTCATATAACCCTATCTAATGTACCAAGAAAAAGATGAGCAAAAGGTTGACTGGACTTGGACAAGATAAACTTTGAATCTTAGCTAGATTGATTGATTAATACAAAGTGAGATTAATACACACTTTCAGCATTGTGTGATTAAGATAGACATAATAATACGTGCATATAGATTATAGATATACGAGGCCATAACACAAACTTTCTAAATTGAACAAATTAAAACACTTCTCAATTGATATATATATATATATATATATATATATATATATATATATATATATATATATATATATATCACTTGCAAGTCCTCTTTAAATCTCTTCTTTTTTTTCCCCTCATTCATAGCTTAACATTTGGAGACTATACCAATTGAAAAGTGTTTTAATTTGTTCGTGCAGGTAGTAAATTTGCAAGCAGAGTTAGCATACATTCAAGCTAGACTCTCTTCTTTGCAGTGTCTCCCTCTACCACCTCCTGATCAACCTGCACAAACTCCTTCAACGGCGAATCTTCAATCGTCGCATCTCATGGCATTGAATTCTAACACATCAATGCAATTTGATTCATCAACGCCAGTGGAGCTGGTAAGTTTGTGCGATGCTCTGAATCAGGAAATCATCGAGGATGGCAATGTTCAAGCACTAGCTCGTGAATTTGTGTCTAAGTACTTGCCAGGTGTAAAATTTCAATGAGATATGTGAGGTTCTTGCAAAACTAGACTCGCGCTTGGCTCGTGCCATTTTGTGGGCACCATTACTTTCATCTGGTATTGACATGAAATTTTGAATCAAACGCACTTCGGCTCTTGCGTACATTTTGCTGCCTCCAACATTTTTTAATTGTATTTTTGCTTGATGCGTACCCTGATTTCATCCACTTTTCCATTCTAATAAACATGATGTCCAGTATTCTAGATATAATGGGCCTGTCACAGGCTATGGAAAATCCACCGAGCCCAAGCTTATGTAGTCTCTGCAGTTTTTTGGGCTGGTGAGCCCACCAGTAAGCATCCGGTCGGCCCATCCCCCACAGAATTTGCTAATTTCTTTCAAAAGCTGCTACTTTTGAATCATATATATGCAGTCATACACAACTGGAAGAAGTAGATATATAGGAGTATAAATGATTCACATCCCAACGGGAAAATATTACTCCTACTAACTTACTGCTAAATTCCTTAGAATTGTGTATGAAATTGCCGTACTCCAAATTTACGGTTAGTTGTGGCGTATCACAGAGGTGTTAAGATCATCTGCAATGGCTTTCCTAAAATGTGTGTGCTAAAAATATGTATCAAGACTTTGGTAATTTAGTGCTTTGATATTGGAATGTGCAACTTCATAGTGTGCTATATTCGGTCACTACATCAAACATATGCAGTGTTTTGAAATGGTCCAACTTAGAAAATAAAATAGGTCCCACCCCCTTAGTTGATTAATTGCATGGTTCCACATGGTATATGCATGGTAGCTTCAAAATGATAAAAAGATAACTAACTGATCTCTTTAACTAATAGGATAGGATAAGGCCACGTAGTGTATGTGCGCCCAATGGACTCCACAACTTTTTGTCCCATAGAGTCGCATCAATTCCTTTTTTTGGAAAATATATAATAAAAAAATTCAACATCTACCGGTTGAAATAAAAAAATTAGTCTTAGGTCTATTATATGAACTTCATAAGCCCACAAGTCCACCTATTAATTTTGTAAGGTCTCAAGTCCACTTAAACTAGCATGGCAGTTCACCCAGATCACAGTTAGCATGCATATTTTTGGAGTTTCACCAATTCGAACCCTGGTCATCCTTCCTCCAGCCGACCACCACAAATCCACCTCTCCTCAGCCCTGCCTCCATTTCAATTTACAGTCCATATTGCTTGAAGCCTTGAAACAAAAAATAAAATTGAACAGTGAGTTTTGTTCCACTGATTTTTTTCCCCACAATTGAATCACGAACAAGGTCATCATTCCGAGTTTCGAAATCAAAATCAAATCGGTGACTTCCACCAATGGGTACGATTTTTTCCCCACAAAATTTGGATTATCGGGTCATTTCGAAATGTTAGTATCAAAGGATATGAGTATCAAATAAGGTTGATCCAACATCAAAGCAACCGGTAGTTTTACAAGAGGAAGTGGATTTTGGCGATTTAATTTCCGCGAGGTATATACCTAGAGAATTCGGGCAAGTTTTCAAGATTGACGAACGGGATAGTGGTGGATCAGATTTGTGATTGCATGCACCAAGGAAAAGAGGAGGAGGGAGGGAACGCAGGGAGTGGTTTTCTGATCAGGAACAAATGGATCGTGGGATTTGTGAAAGAGATTGGTAGGGGATATTTTGCTCTGTAAATGAGAAGCAAAAAACTAGAAAAGAGAAAATGTGAGGAACAATGACTTACACTAGAATGGCAAAATTGTCAAAGAAAGTGAATTGTCGTGGCAAAGTCAAAATCAGTCGTGGCATTATCAGTTCCCTTAAAAAACTGCTTGTAGAGCTAAATATAAACGTGACAAGCGCAATTTTGCATAGAACTTTAGATAAAGCTATTCATACAACTTCACATGGAGCTCTGTGCTCTCTGGTGCATAGGCATTTTCGCCCTTCAGATTAAATTTTTTTCTCCTTTGTCAAAAAAAAAGAGAATTTGTCACAACTCCCATCCTCCTACACTTTCACCTTGCTTTCCTTTCACAATAGATACATATAACTATATAAGAGCATCTCTGGCCGTTCGTAACCAAAATACCAAGAATATATGCCAATATCTACTTTAGCTAGCCACCAAATTTATGAACTTCCGAATAGCCTAGGCATTATCAATATAGCATTGCCCATTTTCCAATTCGATCTCACACACACACGGAAGAAGAAACCGTGTTATCACCTTCTACCAAGTGCCACAGTAACTCGCTAGACCGTAGCTACCCGCCAAATTGGCGAGTTTGAGGTGATTCAGCTGGACCATGCTTTTTTGGTGTTTGGGTAGCCATTTTAGCCAAAATCCAGGTTTGCTTCTCTATCTAAGGTTCTCTCACCACTCAAACTAAAATTATGGCACACAAAGCATAATTTTCATTCAACTCCGAATACATTTCTGAGAACACATTGAAATAAACAGATGTCGCAATTTCACCGACCGCGGTTGCATGTACACCTCAGAAAGAGAGAATATGAGCTACAAATATATGCCGAAACACACAACAAAGGCAATGACAAAATCTGGGAAGTAGAAATTCGTGGCTGGCAGATGTTTCAATGATACATTTGCGCAGAAGTTCTTGTATAGTTTTTACACGGTCCAAAGGGGGACAGAATTGCCGAAAAATGGAAGTACAAACTCCTTTTTACGTACCCGCTAATCTACAATACAAGGGGGGGAACAAAGAAAAGGGCAATTGGTTAGATTAACAGAAATGATAAGATCAATCACTCCAGGGTTTTAAGAAGACGAAACAGTCCAGCTGCTTCTCTAATCCGCGAGAACTCAATGCAGAAGGCCTGGACTTCAATGAACAGATCTTTAACTGCACATCAGATTTCTTAAAAAATCAGCTATACCACAAATTCCTTCCAAACTTTGCATCAAAAATCATGTAAATATGAGCTCAAGACAAACTATCAAAGGAATCAATAGTTATTTTGGATCAAGTATCCCATATTCTTCCACCATGACAGTTTTCAGTGCTAATTATCCAGTTACAGAAGCGACCCCATAGGCTTTCGCTTTCGCGTCTCTCCAAAATAACCATATGAATCAAAAGGAAATATTGGGATTCCTGTGAGATATAGCCCGGGCCCCGGGGGAGGCATTTATGCCAAAAATGATAAAAATGAATCAAAAGGAGATATTGAAAGTATGGACGAATATGCAAGCATATGTTTTCTTTTTTTTTTAAATCAAGAAGTTCATCGAACCTGAACATCATCTGTATAAATTGAATAAGATCCGTAGACTTTAACTCGTCTGGAAGTATTATTGCGCAGGAGTTGGGCCGAGTGAAAGAAACAACTTATAAATTCGCAGTAAAAAGATTGAGTCTCATTTTCTATGTACAAGACTTATAGCTTCCTTGTTCGTCTCCTAAGTATAAGATAGAGAGATATTTATCATATCTCTGTTACATAAACAATAATAATTATAGGAGTCTTGAATGTAAGCTGGAGGAGGAGGTCAGGAACAAAGCTTTAAACATATCCAACCAAAGGGCACGGCGGGTTCAAGCACAAAGGGTGGTCCCTTCTTCATTATAATATCCACCCATACCTTCACTTGCCACCTCATATGCAGGTTGTGGTAGATACACGACCAGAAGGAATTCTCATTCACACCAAATGGTCACCCATAGAAGGATGGGAAATTGGGCCATGGATAATGCAATTATGAACTAAAAAAACCAGGAAGCATTCTAAAAGCAGGTTCTCATTCCAACTGTTGCCATCAGCACGGAGCTCACTGACAAAATTAAGGCTCTCCACAAGCTCCTACGTTTGTCTTGCTATTATAAGATCTTGTAAGGTATATATATTTTCTCTACTAAGGCAAGTATATATTCGAGGAGCCAGTTCTAAGCCCGCAATGCTCAATAGCAGATAGTCAAAGATCATGGACGATTTTCTCAACCCCTGGGGCACGCTGCGCCTGCTTGTCATACCCCAATTGTAGGAGTAGTCGCAGGAATTTCGTGTCATTGCTCATAAAAGAATTGGAGTGAGCAGGTCTAAATACGAATGTCAAGTTTACCAGGCTAGGATGTCCCCTTGCCCCTTGGTGATATGCTCTCTCTGTAGCAAGGCATCGGGTGATGTTTCCCGAGAGGCCAGGTTCCCTCAAGCCATCAATCTTCTACTTCTAGTTGATTGCTCTATGGCAGGCTTTCCTTTCCCCTGGTGACAGGGCCAGATATTTTGGATACTGGGGTCAAAATAGTACAAGGAGGTTCGAAAAAAAATATTAACTCCGGCAACATTTCAATGCGAGTGGAGTCAGTTGACCCCTGTACAATCAACGCGCTCCATCCCTGGTCAGTGTACAACAGAGAACTCCATCTCTGTGTGTGTGTGCGCGCGCGCGCACATACCCATTTCTTCCTACTATCCAGCCCAGACTCAGAGAAGGGAAATTAACAAAACCCCAAGCAAATAATCGTACTTTCAATCTTCAACAAAAAGTTTGTAGAGTATAAGCATCCAACTCAATGATTAAAAATTACAAATGCGTAACAGAATCATAGTAGCTTCAGCAAGGAAATGATAACAATAAAAAGCTGGAATTGTACAAGGAAAAGTAGCATGAGCAACCAATCTGTAAAATAAAATGGCTGCGGATTGTGCTTCCAGAAATTGTCAAAAGAATGTTGCACGACCATACGAAAAATACAACAATAACAGTCCAATCAATGGAGGTATGGCGGGGTAGGACTGGAGACAAACCTAACCTTTGGCAATATATGCACAAAGTAGCTGCTCTAAAAAAGTTTTACCGCTGAAACAGCAGCCCCTTATACCTTCAAAAACCGAAGAACTAAAGGGACGTTATGGAATGGAACCATGCCCCCCAATCAAAGCCGAAAGGCATAAAGGGGCAGTCCAAGAGACCCAATTCAAATCTGTGCTCATTACCTTGCATTTCCATGTTCACAAAAATAGATACGTGTACAAAAACCTTCTCTACTAGTTAAGAACCTTCTGACTTCTGAGATAGTTGACAAACCCATTTCCTAAAGTACTTTCAGCATAATCATAGGTCTTTGGTTCTGTCCTTTTCTAGAGAAGTTCAATTATAAACAATGAAAATCCGTGTGGAAAACATGCTCACCATATGCAATTGTTCTATACCCTCAATATCTTATTTGACACTTACACAAAAGTACAAAGTTTTTTTTATTCTATTTTCTTTTGAGCTGATGGTTTTCCTTTTATTCTGTGTTTTAAATAGAATAGAACTGAACCACCTTCCATTAAGTTTTCCAAGATTTCCAATGTGAAGCTGAATCATAGATAAAATATGTAAGATACTGCAGTTCAGAATGGAATGCCTATACATCTGTGCCCTTTATTTGAAGGACATAGTCATTAGTCAGTAGGCACCTAATAAGAACATTTTTTTGTCCATTTTTTACTTAATACAGAGCTTTAATGGCTTCGAAAACAAAAGTTAACTGCATTGAGAAAGCGTACCATTGATAATATTGTTTCTGATTAGGCTCTGTAAGAAAACACAGACAAGCCTCACAAGTCTGTTCTGCATATATTTATCCTGCAATTAGGGAAAAGGGATCCACATAATCATTTGCAAACCTCACAGAGTTTGCTAACGTGAACAAACTTTACAACTCCCACAGTTGATTCAAAAAAGTTCAACTAACGAGAGATCATTCACGTAATAATATAGATTTCCTTATTTCACATGCTAGGGAAAGCAAACCTTTTTACCTCGTGCTAAAATGGGTTAAAATGACTGACTATTACCTTTCCTGACCCTTTGAAGTTGCAGTCAAAAAACTATTGATAACATGGATACAACTATTCAAGTATGTTTCAGTACAGTGAACATGTAACATTGTTTGTTACATGCTCACTGTAACATCTAACATTGTTAGGCACATCTAACATCGATTGTTAGTGAAGAAAATTTGCAATTGCTAAAACCTAGAGGCTTTTAACTGCTGACAATGACCAAGATATGTACTATTTACTTAGAAGCATTAATAGTCGAAATACAAATTCACATAACCGTGTGCAAAGATAATAATTAATTAATGCACTTTAGGGACAAAACTAGATAGGTAAGTACATATCTTGACCAGCAGACGGATGAAATAGATTTTCTTTGGAAAGGATATGAGTTTGAGACATGAATAAAGTCATGCCGGATAATTCTGTTCCTTACATATGCTTTATGGCCCACACTGTCCCATTAGCGATGTGAAAGAAATTTGCCTTCTAGTCAGGCCAAAAAGAACTACCAACAAAATCCTGATCATCGCATGCACTTTTTTTCATCAGCTTTTAGGTGGAGAGAATAAGGAAAACACAGGTTCAGCAAGTGCTAGAATTACAGATAGATAATCAGGCTAGTAACTTATTCCAAAAGTGTAATTTGAGCAAATGCTTGACAATAATTATCATGAAAGTAAACATTGGAAC
The DNA here is from genome assembly GCF_030253575.1 of Rhododendron vialii. Taxonomy (NCBI): domain Eukaryota; kingdom Viridiplantae; phylum Streptophyta; class Magnoliopsida; order Ericales; family Ericaceae; genus Rhododendron; species Rhododendron vialii. The sequence goes on along the minus strand of NC_080557.1, from coordinate 22,686,188 downwards.
TGGCAAATATTGATAGAAAAGGTCGAAACTGAATAATAATAGTTGAATACGGTTTTCATCCGACCAAGCCCCAACCCTACCAGACAGTAGAAAAGGTCAACCTACCTTTCCACAATTCATTAGGATGATAAGAACAATCATGCTAGCAACCACACATTGGGCGGTTCTGGAGTAGAAAATAATGCTGAAATGTTGAGAACTTTCAATAACCATTTCCCGCATTTCTCACACTTTTCACATGTTCCAGCTCACTATTTCCACCTTAAACAACTACTATATCGTTTACGAGCCTGCACTACTTATGTTAATAAAAAAAAATGGACAACAAAATTGTTAGGCAAAAACAACCAAACATAACTGGGGAGACCTATTAGTAAAGACCTGCATCCCAAACCCAGTATCCCAATCGAATCAACCAAACAATTCATATAACCGTGGAACAGATACAATAAGAGAGAATAAACTATGACCACGATGTTAAAGGACGGACCTTGATGTTCTCGCAGGATGATATGCAATTTGTTATGTACAAGTGCACAAACTCTGTAGGAAGCTCAACAGCTGTGGTAAGCCTATTCACAACTTCCATTGAATGTAGACTCATATCCATATTCACAAGAACAGTGAAGTATCTGCCAAACAAAGGAATTTAAAAGGTGAAAAACAGGAAAATTCAATGTCAAGATTTGAAATCCCTTCTAGTCGGAACAAGGCAAAATATAATGAAATCATCAAGAACATACTCTGAAATTTCAGGTGAATTCATCAACTTAATGAGCACCTCAACTGCAATAAGGGGATTGTTCTCCACAAGTTCCTGATAGAAATATTGAAGGCCTTTGGCGGTCAAGCAAAACCAATGCATGATAAAACAACCACAATTCTATAGAATAACCTACCGGAAGCTTTCTTGGTGTCAATCCACAATGATAAACAAGCTTGGGGTCATTTGTCAACTCAACCAGGACTTGCTGGGGAATAAGAGACAAGTTTGCACACTTCAGTAACTAAAGGGTTGGTACATCAAAATATAAAAAGCGATGAATGATTCAGTCTGCCTGTTTTTGGATTGGTCTACAACCAAAAATAATGCAATCCAACAGACCAACTAAGAAGTACTGAAACTAATAAACTCATTGTTCGTTTCCCAAGAATGGCCACATACTGTAAACTATGGTCATATATCTTTGCAGCATTTGATAACTTTACATCCTTATTTGGTTTCTTTCAAGCTCTAATGACTAATTTTGTGCTCGTTGGGGACGGGGACCACTGGAATTTCCTAAACCAGCTAAGGAGATCCAAGATCTGCTGAAGGTCCATGAACTAAACCTGAACCTGAATACTATGGGCAAAATAAGGAAGTCGGTTCTCACAATAGAATTGAAGTCTATACTTACACTCAAAATCAATAAGATAATTAATTATTTGGGGCATACTCTATGTAGTCAAATACTAGAACTGATTTATCACATAATTCATGCAAATTCAGAGAGAGAGAGAGAGAGAGAACCTCTTGTTGAGCAGGGCCAAGTGGCCCCTTCAAAGCTTTTGTAATTAGATCTCTAACTGCAGCCCCTCTGCTGGTATCGGCACACATTCCGTAGTCCCATAAAAGCTCATGCTTATTGGCGGGGTTAAGCCACACAAGCTGCAAGTAACTTGACATGATTGAGTCTTCTCAAATGAATAAATTGCAAAGATTAAGTGAACAAGTATCCCTTTAAACACTTCTTACCTCTCCCTCCTGTATTGGGAGCCTTGGGGGAAGAGGCCTGATCCACCGAGGACCTAGACCTTCCAGAGACAAATTCTGCAATAATCCTGTGATCATTTGATCTCTGTCTCCAGACCCAATTTTAGGTTTAACTCCAGGCTGCAGTTCAAATCTGAAAATTGTCCCAAATTCAGCATCATTAAACAACAGGGAAGATACCAAATAAAAAAAAATGCCTCAATTTGTACTTCATGGCCAAGAGTCATACTCTTGTGAATTTTGGTCACAACCGGGGGGAAGATCAGGGTCTGGTACAACATTTTTCACGCAAGCATTCTTGAATAAGCAATTAAATGATTCTGGATGAGCTATATTACAATACTGCTTCTGCAACTGCTCACGCTGTGGGAGAGCCTGAAAATGAAACCAAAAAGTATCAAATATCAATCAGAGGGCACATACAGAAGGCACGTGAGGAACTGATGTAAATCCTAAGTTTATTAGTAAGCTGGCCAATTATTAACATAAGCACGATGCTGATTTGTAAAGCAGAAGTATAGTTCTTGCATGCTGATGGGGATACTAATTGATACAAAACTCACGAGTGATGATGGATCAAAACTTTTGATGAAATCTGCAGCAGACAGTTTGAGAACCTACAGAAAAAAACATAAATAACCAAATAGAAAAGCTTCAGTAAATTCATGGGAAAGAAGAGATGGCAAAATTTAGAGAAAAAAAAAAAACACAAATCAAACTAATCCAAACTAGAAAGGGTTTCAGTGCTTGATTTGAATTGAACCAGAATAAGCATCTGCTTTACAAACAATTGAGGAAGAGGGATTCTCGAACAGATCAATATACGATATAAAACAATCTTAATCTAACTCTTGACTCTTGTAACAGATGTATCCACAGATAAGTGGAGTATTTGTGCCATATGAGATGCACCCAAACTCTTTTAACATCCCCTATCACACAATAAGTGTCAAAATTAAACCCAGAAACGTATTAGTTAGACAAAATTCATGCAATTGTAATAAGTTCGATCTACTTAAAGAAAACTGCAGTTGATTCCAAATGGGAAAACATGGTCAGTAGTTGCTGACTGCACAGAGCATAGGAACTAGTGAAGTCCACAAAACAATAAGAAAAATCAGCCACAATAACACCCATGGACAAAAAAAGAAAAAGAGAGGAGATCTCTGATACTGACAGAATTGTTGGAGCCCAAAAGTTGAATAATAAATGCCCTTTCACAAATTTCAGCTTCCTCATCACAAGCAGCCTGAAAAACAGAAGTTTGAGGCAAAAAGAACACCCAAAACAACAAAAGACAAGAAAAGAGAATGTCATTATATCAGATTAGTCAAATTTTGGACATAAAGATTAAAAAAAGAAGAAAAGAAGGTACATTCACATCCAGAGAGAAGTAGCAATTATATAATCAAGTTGTGCAAAACTGTCAATAAGAGAAGTGTCTCTTATCTTTTAACACTATCAAATGAAACAACAAGAATAAACGATTCAGTGAATCAGAGAACTGTCTAATATTATGTTCTACAAAACTCAACTAAGCTTAAAAAGGCTCAAAAGGATCCACCTCCTCCAATTAATTTTATTTGAAGTCAATCCTTGACCACCCTTGTGTTCTTTTTGCGGCACCTTAACAGCTTAACCCAAGTTTCCTTTACCTTCCTCTGTTTCTTTTGCCATCCTCCACATCACCATATCACTCCTTGTTACAAGCATGTATGTTGGTTGATGCATATGACCATACCATCTCAAATGATTTCCACACAGTTTGACTCCATTTGACACCATTTCTAATTTGTTCCCAGAAGATTTCAATTCTTATTTAACCTTCCAAATGGTCTGGCCTTACCTTGGATGTCTAATTCAATACCTGCCTTCACGAGCATGTATTTGCAAATGAATACAATTCAAATTTGACAAGTACAGATTATATGAGCTTGAGATTTGTAAATTTGTTGTATTTTTCAAGTGAGACCTATTAAAAATGATGAATTTAAAACTGTAATTTCAAATACAGGGTTGATTTGGTCCAAAGTACTATAGTTCTGGACAAATTGGGAACGTAAATTTTTCCAAAGCAGTAAAAAGCTGCAACTGGGGCCATTTTGGGACCAAATTCACCATATCAAATGGGTGAAAGATGATGCAAAATGAAAATCAATCTGTGGGGTTCCTTGAGATTGGAACAAGATAGAGTGAACAATGACTGTCAGCAGAAGATAACACATGCATCAACAAATAAATACAAATCAAGACTGTACGCATCTATACGCCTTGACTAGGTTGATCTATGGATCAATGCCACCTCCTCATGCTAGGCAGGTGCAAATGGGTTATCATCAGATACCCTCTTCCAAATTATGACTCCATGCAAAAGACCCATTTTGCACCATAAGAGAGATAAAGGGGAAAAAAATACAATACAAGAGTACATTGGCTAACTAAACTGAATTGTAACTTGATCATCTAATAGTGCGAAAAAGAACACTTTGAAAGAAAATACACATACATTTACATGTATATAAGCAACATCAAGTGAGATGTTTCACAATTAAATAAAAGCGAAAAAAATATTAGGTAGTTGTGGAGAGAGGATAAAAGGACGGGGGCATGGCACAAAACCTAGTTAACCTATAAGGTGGATTTCACCACCACAATTTTTTCAAGGGGAAGTCCAAATCAAATGCGACAATTAAGCTACTACAGTAGTACCAATCTTATTAGAATTTCCAATTGGCACACTGTAACATTGAATAATGAAAATTTTCCCCAAGGTTCTAGGTGTAGGACGTTCGTGATGAGTGCGCCAAACGTCATTTAGCTAGGATAATTTGTAATTATGGATGCCTAAAAGATTAAGTACACACGGGATAAGGCCTTTCTTTGGCTAAAGTCGTCAAAGTTAGTCTTATTTCTTGAGCAAAGTTATGTAATTACTTAGTATCGGAAATGACAAATTAGGGGGGTTGGACAAAACCACTCCAATTTCTAGGTTTTGGATTTTTGATAGTTTTGAATGTCAATATTGCCCATTTGGTGGATGTGCCAACTTTAAATTTTTTGCAAGGAAATGAAACAATTAAAGATGAGTAAGAACTCTAGGACTGTATCTTAATTTTTAGCATTCGGATGATGAAAATTGATAGATCTGTCTCCAATCCACTTTGTGCATATTGCCTAGGTCTGTCTCCAATCCTCCCCCACCCATACCCCCAATGATTTGGGACTACGTGGGTTCTGTTGGTATTGTTGTTGTTGATGATGAAAATTGATCTGAAAAGACTTTGATTTTCAGTTAAGGTTTGGAAAGAAAGGAAATAAGTATTGAAAAGAAAAAGTATTAGAGATATTAAAGTTCAAGAGATGGAAAGAGGTTACACCAAACTATTGATGGGCAACAGGAGTGAGGAATGAGACACAGTTATTCTGGGATTAATAAAACTAAAGCTAGAAACTTAGGGTGAGTTTGGGCTAACTTTATAGTGGCTTTTTGGCACGGTCTTTTTGGTTGTTTTCTATTAATTTTTACGAGATTCGGGTCAAACTTGTGCATCATATTTTTTGTGTCAATCAAAGGAATCAGAAAAGTATAAAACACATACCAAAGTTGACAAAAAATCATATAAGAAAAAGACCCAAAAAGACTGGCTTTTTTTTTAGTAGTTCTAATGTACTGCTTCCCACAATCGATACAAAAAAAGTCACCACCTGAAAGTGCGCTTGCTTAACTAACAGCTGCATTCAGATACAATTCTCATCCAAAGTTCCAAACACAGAAGCTGAATTTCAAGTAATAGCTTTCATAATTACAGCATTCAAATTAGCTACACAATTAAGCACTGATAGACAAATACATAATTTATATGAAAGAAATTACGTACCCTATTATGGAGTTATCCAAGATATGAAACAATAGAAACACAAAAACAAAACAAGCAGTTTTTTTTGCACGAGTTGCAACTGAGTGTCAGCACATCCTGCATAGCTAGTATACTTACATTTACAAGTAAAGAAATGAATGGATTCGAAGAAGGCTTCTGAGAGGAATAATTCTGGTGAAGAATCGCAAGTGCAACCAAACGCTGCGTCGGTCTAAGCATCTTTTTGTTCTGCAACAAAGTAAACCTCGTAAACAATCGCAAAGCAAAATAGAGTTCCAACAAGAACAAAAAATGGAAAACGCAAAGAATAAGAGACAACTAGGTGATCATTTTTACGACTATATCCGCAACGGAGTGAGTAATCGAAATTACGAATTCTCTATTCCGAAAGAAATTCTCACAAAAATATAGAAATTTACAAGAACACACACGCACAGGCATACTACTTATATGAGAGAGAGAGAGAGAGAGAGAGAGAGAGAGAGGGGGGAGGGAGGGAGTTACCTCCAAGAGAAGGGAGAGGGAAGAGCAGAGAACGAAACGGAGGAGGCCAGGAAACTTGGAGTTGAAATCGGAAACGATTTCATCCAACGGGCGATGTTCGCCGGCGTTAAGAAGCGACATCAGTGACTCCGATTGTTGTTCGCTGACCATTGTAGTTCTGTGTGACTGCTATGTTGGTTGGCAATTGGAAGCCCTAACTATGAAGGAGGGAGAGAGAGAAAGAGATGATTTTCATTACTGAACTATGAGAGGGTCGGATCCCAAAAAAGGCGCCACTATTCGCAGCCCTTTATTTTCTCCTGTAACTTATTACATTTCGATAAATGGTTGTTGAAAATCATAAACAACATTTTAGTAAATTGCTGTTGAAAACAAAATTATATTTCGGTAACTACATGTCGAAAATATGTTCAACTTTCGGTAAACAACTGCCGAACATGCATTTTCGGTAAACATCTGTTGAAAAAAATATTATATTTCGGTAATTGGATGCTGAAAATATATCTCAATTTCGGTAACTAACTGTCGAGTATAATTGAAAATTTTTAACGGGCTATGGAAGTAAATAGAGAGCTGCGAATAGCAGCGCCCAAAAAAAATATATATGAGAGGAAAATTTGGAATTATTCCCTGAACTATAGGCCTGATGCAACGTAGGCACCTAGTTTAAAACAAATTCGAAAATACCGATACTTTTTGAAATGTTATCAATTGAGCCCCTGTTGTCCATAAGGCGGCCGATGCCAGATCAAAAAATCACAATGGGGCTGATATATCGTAGTTTATGGGTATTAATGAAATTTCAAGTGATTCTTCTTGAATTTAAAAGATTTCTTTACCTTGCTTTTCTTTTACACCAGCTTCAGGTTCATCATCTTAAGGTTGGATCATCTAATCCACTCTTTGGATGAGGCAATTCCGTAGGAATTCAGTGAAAATTTTCAAATTTTTTTCTGCTTTTATGGTTCTGCTAATAGGTGCCCCATGAGTAATAGTTTAGGGGCAATAAATATACCTAATTATATAAGTTGTGTTTATGAAAACTCACAAAACACCACTTTTCACTGCTATTTGCAACTATTCTTTGTACAACGTTCATAGTACTTTTGTTCTAATGACAATATACCCTCATTTCCCTTTTAAAATTTGGGTAAGTGAAAGTTTTTTTTTACCCTCAATATCTACAAGTGTAGATTTCCGGTTCTTTACAAGTTTTTCACCCCAATTTTCCAATGTGAAAATTGTTGTTCAAATGGAAAACTAAGAAATTGAACAACCGCACCAATCACAAAACAAACAAAAAGGATCTCAAACAATTAAATAAAAATCCATGAGTCTCAATTTTCAACGTCTAGGACACAATCCTATTTCATTCAAAATTGTCAAAAGTCAAAATTGTCCAAAACTCAAGTTTTTAATACTTCACACTAAATACAGGACACAATCCTATTTCATTCAAAATGGTTTTCTTCTTCTTTTATAAACCTGTAATGATGTTTTTCTTGAAGTTTCACGTGAAAATTTCTTTTCAAAAATGGAAAACTAAGAAACTGAAAAACCGTACCAAACACAAACTAACAAAAAGGACCTTGTCACGCTCCAAATCCGAGAGCATGACCGGCCGTGTACCATGAAGCAATCATGGGACACGAAGCCTAATTAAAAATATTTTTAGCAACTTTAAGCAAATAAAGAGAAACTGGATATTTTATTACAAAAAAAAAATGTGCGACACAAAACCAATATTTTTCTTAAACAAACGACACAACCTCTCATATTTTTCAATCTCCAAATTCCACAATGAACTACCAATAAATAAAAGTGCGGAAGCTAATAAATAAAAGTGCGGAAGCCTTTTTGACAATAGAAAAGAAATAAAAATGCAGACATCCTAGAGGTCCAAATGAAAGGTCCCGACAATGCCACAGAGTCCACTATAACGCTCCATGAACTAACTTGAAAAAAAATGAGGAATAAATCCGTCAGCTGACGGGCGGCTCAGTGAGTAGTTAAGCATGCTAAAGGTAAAGAGTACAACGTGGCATACGTATAGACAAATGATAACCGAAAGGTCCAAGAAATGGTTCTCAATAGTGAAGATCGATGGGTCAACGAATATCAATAACTAACTAAATAAGAAAGGACAAGGTGAACGGCCAACAAGTAGTACCAATGGCCTCAACAATTGATTAACTAATACCAGGATCAATAATCGAATCGCACTAATGGGCATTTACATCAAACAGTTTGCCAAATGATATTCAGAATGACCAACAACAATAATATGGAAATCCAAATCAAAATGGGAACCATAATCACCAATTGCCAAGTATCAATTACCAAATACCAAATATTTTCTCAGGGCTTCGCCCGTTGGATCCAACACCGTACTTAGAGTCACCACAGGATGGCGCCTGGGACCTTTTCCCTAAGCCGATCCGGAATAGGGTCACAAGGTATTTCACAAGTCTTTTCCCTATCCGTTGAGCACTAGAGTCACAGGGTATTTCACAAGTCTTTTCTCTAGCGGCCAAAGTCACCACGATATCTCACGGGTCTTTTCCGTGGACTTTAATAAATATCAACACAGTCTATGGTCCCAAACACAAATACAACAACGGCGAGCCGGAGGCACCTGCACCAGGATTATTCCCCGTGCCATTGCAGAGTCACAATAATATGAAGAAGTCAACGAATTGGCAACAATAAAAGTAAGGGCAATCAGTCAATCACAAATATTATCAATTAACCTTGTATGCCAAAGTGTACGTCAATTGTCAATAATTATGAGAGCAAAGAACAAGATTAATATTTATCGGATTACAACAAATACCGAATTGTCAAGAATAGATAGACTCAAGAGGATTCTAAAGGAAGGGATCACATTCTTAACCACTCACCTTAAGTTGAAATACGATCGCCAAATGCAACGGATGATAAGACCTCCTAATCTGAATCGCAATGGAAGTAAATGAATAACTATAAGTATTTACATTAATGACCGCCAACGTGCTACTATACTATTAAATTACAATGGCAACAACAATTATATATTCATAACTCTACCCACCATCACCCACGCACACCAACAGCCAACACGCACCACACACATCCTCTCTCTGAAGTACCAAACAAAAACCCAACCAAAATGGTTCCCAGATGCTATAAAGACAAACGGAAAAAGGGGATTAATGAAATAGTAAAATACCACTCCAGGAATACTAGAAGAGTTGTAAAACCACCGTGATTGTCTCTGACTGCCGCAGCGCTCTCTCGTTATCTCAGTGCTGAGAATAAAGAACCCTAGTTTTGTAATAAAAGGCGCTCTCTCTCCAGCTAATTAAATACTCTACTAACCGGCCCGACTCAAGTACTAAAAGCTAAGTCCGACCCAAATAAAATTAAGCAGCCCAATGATATATTATACACATCCAAATCCGCCCAATATTACATATAAAAATAAAATATAAGTTACTCGAGTTTAGATGAATTTTCAAAATAAGTGTAGTAAATGACAACCAACAAATTTTTTTTATTAGGACGAAGTTTGAAAAAGAAAAATGAAAGATTTAATAATTTGGGTCAAAAATATATATTTTTTATTATGAAAAAGTGGGATGTCACAGACCTCAAACAATTAAATAAAACCCATGATTCTCAATTTTCAATGTCTAAAAGAGAAAAAAAAGATTACTAACAAATCACAACACTCGGGTGAGATAGCAAAAGTCAAAATTGTCCAAAAATTTCTAATACTTCACATTAAATATATGACACAATCCTATTTCGCTCGAAATGATTTTCTTCTTCTTTTGTGAACCGGTAATGATGTTTTCCTTGTTCGAACATATGGTATAATTGTGCCCAACACGCTTGCACAATGTACAAGTCTTTGTTTTGTTTTCATCCTTCTCTTCCACCTTTCATTAGAGTTTTTTGTCTAACTAACATTGAGTATTTTGATGGTTCTCGTCTTGATGGTTCTTCTCTTGACAATTGTGTCGACCTTGGGAGTAGCATTCCTAGAGATAGATCATCCCTTGATGCTATTTACAAATTGGAAAGGAGATTGAGAAGGTTCAAGAGGAAGATTAAAAAGAAGAAACTTTTTGCAGAGCTTAGGGTTAAGACTAACAATTTGAATCTTAGAAATAAAAAGTCCCTGCTTCTTCTTTATCTTTCGATGATATTCAGAACAGGAATTCCTCTCTTTTCAAGGAAGCTCGTAAAGCGATGGATATTGGTGTCAGGTTGGCGATCAATTTAGGGGAGAGGTGGGGACATTATATTAAAGAATATTTTTGAAATGTAGGAGGCTGATTTAGCAAAAAAAGATAAATGCTCTTGATGAATTAGAGGAAGATGTTGACTCGGAAGAAGATGATCATTTTGAGGAAGGTGTTTCTATTTCTATGAATTTTTAAATTCAAGGCTTGGCATCTTTAGTTCGAATCTCTTGGTTATCCGTTTGTTTCTCTTGAGGTTCGGCTTATTTTTTTCGGATTTAGGTTTTTTTGGGTGTAGGTTGTTTGTGTAAGGTTTTTTTGTCTGTGGTGTTTTGGTAGGCTTCTTGCCTTTCTCTGAGTTTGGTCCTCAACTGATGTAGTAATGTCGGTGTGCCCGTGGTCCGTTGAATCTCTATAATCTCTTTCAAAGATTTATAAAATCTTTCTTTGTTGATCAATTTTTTTCTCTCTCAGATTTTCTTCGTAATATTGTATATCACATAGATGGAAAATGATTTTCACTCTCTATTTTTTTGATTAGTACATTTCACTTCTTGTCTTTTAGTAGAACAATTACACATAAAGTTTAACTAAGGACAAAAAAATAAAGTACATTTATAAAAAAAAAAGAGTGTAAAAATCAATGTCCAAAAAAAAATTAACTAGAAATAAGGAACTAGGAAAGATAACGATTTTAACAATCCCCTTTTATACATTAGCATTTTTTTTCTTGCCTTTATTCACGGGAAAGTATCAAAATTGCCCTTCATATGAAAAAAAGTGACTCAATAACTAAAGGTAATTTAATAATTTTACATAAATAGTGAAGTAAAAGACAAAAAAAAAAAAAGTACAAATGAATAATAAGGGGTGTAAAAATCATTTTTCAACAAAAATCCACGCGAAAATAGAATTTTGAAATTCAAAAAGCAAAATCGTACTGTCCCAGCGAATCAGCCTTCCATTCTACTCCTGTGAGTAGTATATATATATATATAACGCTTACGAAATTAACGTCCCCCGTGCCTTTCCATACCCATGATCCACTACTACTGTTCATTTCCCTCTCTAAAACCACTTCAAAAGCAAACCGTTACACCCTTTTAGGGCTTTGATGATCACTCACGTCATTCATAATTGAATTCTCCCAACAATCACAGAACAGATTCCACCGTCTGCTCGGCACAACAACGTCATTTTTCTGGTGATCACTCCACTAATCTCTATAAACTGAATCGAGTTTGTTTTCTTCCTGTTACGTTCACTACTATTTCATATCGTGGCAATCGATATGAATATGCTGAAATTTGATGTTTCATGGCAAATTAGAGTTGCTTTCCGTAGGACCTAGGTTTATGCTGATGATTAGATGAGGAAGTGAACAATGTCATGGTGTGTGTGTGTGTGTGTGTGTATGATAATAATGTGAGACAATGTCATCAAAAGGTTATGTACTACTGTGCCCTATTAGCTTACTTCTTGACTTGTTTTGTTTCCGTTTCCGGTTACGGCGTTCGTCGATTTGCTGGTTATGTTTTTTTTTTTTTTTTTTGTTAATCAGAAATACCATGAATACAAGGAACACAAGGATGTGAATTTTACTTAGTTTACCTCCTGCATTGTAATACAAGTATACCTGAGATGTCGTCAACACGTTCCATTTACACATGCACATTGTGATTAGCTGGTCATGGGATTGCACAATCGCCTAGTATTAGGGTGTACACACTCAGTTTTCCCATATGCACACAGACATAACCAACCCTACCCTATTAATGCTCCTCCAAACACTTTCCGCGATGGTCAAGCAGGGTCAGGTTTCTTGGCCATGCGTTTTTATTAGACTCGTGAGGTTTCGATGGGGAATGGGGTGGTTGGCTAAAAATTTTTGTTCATTGGCAAATTATCTATCGAGACCTCTAAAAGATGTCCAAATTTGGGCCCACACTATTCTGAACTCATCAGGGGAGAACATCCTTCATAATTTGTTTTCCTATTCTACTACAATGGGCTAGATTAATTACTTTGTTTGCTCAAGGTGCTAAGCAAAGTAGGGAAGATAAACTAAGCGGTAAGAGCTGATATGGTTGGAGTGACTTTGGCTTCATAGATGAATGTAAAAACACCCTGAGTAGGCTGTCTAATACAGGCTGCACTAAAACGGACAGGCAATGATTTTGGGCACTCACCATACAGACTTATAGGTAGAGCAGGTCGTCCGAATATCAGCAAAGGACATGTTCAGAGCTAAGATGGGAGGTGGACAGATTTATAAATAAGTCCTAGAAAAGAAGATTCACGGAGTGGTCTTTCAGAAAATAAACTCGAAGAATGCCAACTGCTGTGATTTGTCCACACACGAAGAGTCATCGGACATCATAAATCAATGAGGAAGCTTTTTTTACCCGTAAAGACTGATTAGAGATATGAAGAAGCCAAACGGACGCGGAGACCAGGTTGGAGTGATGTAAAGGCTTTGAGAGGAGTTAAATGGACTAATAGGATCGTTGGTAATGATTGTAAATATTTTGACCCCTCAATGTTAAAAAAGATGAGTCTCTAATCGACATAGAGTGTCATTGGTGGAATGTCGGAACCCATTCGATGTGGCCCACAATGTCAACAAAAGTGATAATTGTAAGCATATCATTGTTGATGAGGCAGCTGAAATGTTTTGATTAATAGTTGCATTTTTTGTTTTTGTTTCTTATTGTGAGAATGTGACATAGTTGTTTTCCATCCGCCAATGTAAGGGCTCTTTGGTGATTTACATCATGAGTTGGTTGATTGTGAGATATAATTTCCGTTAACTTATTTCTCTCCTTTTTTTTTTCCAGTGAGAACATCGAATCGATACTTGTATACCTACCACAAAAATCAGCTTTTGCAAATGGAAAAAACATGTGGATCTCTTCTATCTGAGCTACAGGTGTTTTCAATTTCTGAATGATTAATTGTTTTTCTATAATCAAATACCTCTTCTACTAATTTTTCTTTTGTTTGGGAGACTTTTTGTCCTTTTAAAACCTTCTCTCCAATTTGATTGTAACTAGAAAATATGGGATGAAGTTGGAGAGCCAGAGTGTGAGAAGGACAAAATGCTTCTTGAACTTGAACGAGAGTGTTTGGAGGCATATAGAAGAAAAGTGGATCAGGCAAACGAGTGTAGAGCACGGCTGCAAAAGGTTGTTGCTGATTCTGAAGCAGAAGTTGCATACATCTGTTCTGCAATGGGTGAGCGACCGTTACATATGAGGCAGGTTAGGATGGACAAGATTACTCATTTTTTTGAATTTCTTTATTTAACTTTTGAACACTTTTCTAAATTTGTTTTATGTTTTGAACAGAATGCTGGAAGCTTGAAAGAAGAGCTTGAAGCCATCGTGCCCCTACTAGAGGACATGCGGAAGAGAAAAGTTGAGAGGAGGAATCAGTTTGTTGAAGTTACAGATCAAATAAAGAACATCTCAAAGGAGATTTGTGTGTCCATGGAAGATAGTTTGTGCATGGTGGTTCTTAATGAGAGTGATCTGTCTTTGAAAAGACTAGAGGAATTACACACTCATTTGCTTGCTCTCCAAAAGGAAAAGGTCCTATATGCAATTTATACTTATGCATTTATGTGGTTGATCTTGTTGAGGTACAAATTTAATACCTGAAATGAGAACATCTGATAATCAAGTGGTAGTGGTAGGCTTGAGGAAGTAACACATCTAGTGGTTGTTAGAAGTACGAAGATGTCCATGACCATGAATGGAAATGAGGTTTAAGTTCCTATGCAATATGCAAAGACAAGAAATTCTACAATTACTTGGCAACTGTCTGCAGTTTCCATTTGTAGACTTCACTGGTTAAATTACAGTAAGATCTTCTTTGACTGGGTATTGTCTCACAACAAGAAGGAAGAAATTTACAGTTATGTCAGACCGGCTGCAGTTTCCATTTGTAGACTTCGCTAGGTGAGCTAGAGTAAGATCATCTTTGACTGGGTATTGTTGATTTCACCTGCAGAGTGACCGTCTGAAGCAGGTGCTGGATCATCTGAATAGTTTGAATTCACTATGCGTGGTGCTTGGTATGGATTTTGAAGAAACAATTAAAGAGATTCATCCCTCTCTGGATGACTCCAAAGGCACAAAAAATTTAAGTATGAAAACAATGGAAAAATTTTCCACTGGAATTCAAAGGTTGCGAGAGGTCAAGATACAGAGATTGCGAGAGGTTGGTGCTGGTTGAAAGTTTGTGCCTCATTCAATTATGCTGACTCAATTTTCTGCCCGTTTTACTCACCCTTGGAGCTGCTTCAGCTTCAAGATCTTGCAACTACTATGGTGGAGCTTTGGAGCCTAATGGATACCCCAGTTGAGGAGCAACTTGTGTTTCAGAATGTTACAAAGAACATAGCTGTTCCAGCAGATGAAATCACAGAACCCAACGCTCTCACTTTGGATTTCATCAACTATGTATGTCTTCATTTTGACACTTTGGTTACAAATTATCTATAGTGGGTGTTGCATATTTAGATAATGTTTCTCGACAGGCTGAGTCAGAAGTCTCAAGGCTGCAACAATTGAAATCAAGCAAAATAAAGGAGGTTATTTTGAGAAAGATGTTGGATCTAGAGGAGTTGTGCCGGAAGGCACACATGGTTGCGGAAGCTCAAGGTGCAGTGGATTATTCAGCTGAAGCTATAGAATCTGGTAACTGTCTAACCCCTGTTATTCACCTAGAAGACTAGTGCTAACCAAATTTGTATTGATTTCTTGAGGGGATTGTTTCACCTACTGAGAGTCGCTTTGTAAATTTCCATGAGACCAATATCAGGCATATGCTAGTGATGAGAGAACAGTGTAACCTCAAATCTGTTTCTATGTAGCAGAAAACAGCTCTTGTTAGACATATTATGTACAAAATTTTAGGATCCCTTTTGACTTTACCTCTGGCCATTAAAAAATATGAAATCATACTTCATCGGGGTTTTTTTCCCAACAACAAGAGGTTATCTCATTACTGTCCTGTTAGTATAGAAATTTTGACTTCTTGTAGGAATTGTGGACCCCTTGTATGTGCTGGAGCATATTGAGCTGCAGATTGCAAACGTTAAAGAGGAAGCCTTTGGTAGGAAAGACATACTTGACAAGGTTGAGATGTGGTTGGCTGCATGTGAAGAAGAGTGCTGGCTAGAGGAGTACAACAGGGTTTGATATGATCTTTTTTCGCATCCGCAAACCTGCTTCCATTTCAAAATTTTCCCGTTCCCTACATTATTCTAAAATATGTTATCCTTTCATAGGATGATAACCGTTATAATGCTGGAAGAGGTACTCACATTGTTTTGAAGCGTGCTGAGAAAGCTCGTGCTGTGGTTAACAAAATTTCTGGTACACGTCCGTCCTTTGTTAGCACTTCGAGTGTCCATATATTGCTAAAGAACCTATGAGGGACCTTTTCTTTCATAACCACTTTCAGTTTAATTTTATCTCAATCCAAACTTTGAACTCCCTGCTTTAAACCTCATGTTGTGGGTTTCCACGCATGAGAAAAAAGGTTCAAACTGCAATTCCTATATTCTGGACTCATGGAAACTTGTGATGGGATCCTTCTATTGATTTTCTCTCGAGTAATGCCAAAATCAACCAGATTACTGTGGCCGCATCAGCTCGTTACTCTTATAATAATCCATATCAAATCATATGCATTTAGGATTTAAAAAATTGTACGACGGTCTTGGTTACGAAAACGCTACTTTAAGTTAAGGCTTTGTTTTGACTTTTCTCAATGACCATTTTCATGATTTCATGTTTTGACTGGTTTTGGAGCAGCTATGGTGGAAGCGATGACTTCAAAAGCAACAGAATGGGAAAAAGAACAAGGAGTAGAATTCTCATACGATGGTGTAAGAACTTCAAGTTTTTCATCTCATGGAGTAGATAAGTTGGTTCAAGTCCACAATTTGTTTCGAACAAACTTTTTAAGTCCTCTTGGTTTGTCTTAAGTTGTTTTTATGTTATCTAATGTTTCCCCCCTTACTATCCGCTCAAGTTGTTGTGATTTATCTATGATCTTTGCTCTTCCAGGTTAGTCTTCTTTCTATGCTTGAGAAGTACACAATCTTAAAACAAGAGAAGGAGCTTGAACGTCAAAGGCAAAGAGTATGGACTATGGACCCTGTTGTTTTAATCAGTTAGTTGGTACGTATAAATTCCTGTTGTGCAATTTCCAATGATTTATGACCTTAGTAGGAACTATTCCTATTTTAGGACCAGAAGAGGCTCCAGGGGCAGTTGCTTGCAGAACAGGAAGTCCTTTTTGGGTCAAAACCAAGTCCAACAAAGAGTGGAAAGAAGGTTTCTAGAATCTCAACTGGAAACACAAGCAGCAGAAGACTGTCGCTCGGAGGGGTAATGCTTCAAACCTCAATTGCTGAGAAAACTGCTCCTCCTGCTCCTAGTATGCTCAAGAAGAGTGACTCTGTGAAGCATCATTCCACCCAAAACCACCAAAAAAGTGGTAGCTCTGCAGACCCGTCTTCTGGTAATTGTTCTGAAATTCTTATAGTGCAAAACCAAAGTATTAGTATCGGTTACTGTACTTTCGAAAAAAATTGGTGGTTGTTTTAGCTAATGATTGCTTCCTATATGGAAAACTAGGAGAGAGGAAAAGAAAGGATAATGATATCTCTCATTCACGTTTGAATAGTTTATGCAAAAAAAACAAATGAAGGGAAAATAGTGAAGTATCATCTCTCCTTGGTTGGAAAGAACAAGAGATTAGTAGAAAGATGAAGGTTTATAGTGTCAGTTGGGAAGGGCGAAAGAAGAAAACCAAGATTTGCAGTAAGGACTAAGCTTGTAACTACTCCCTCTAATCTCCTGCATCCCCAAATCTCTCTGATTTTTTAAGAGAAACAAAAAGTGATTTTTTGGAGAACTCTTTTTTTCTCATTTTCACTCTTATTAAGATATCCAAACAGGTGATTCCAGAGGAGAGAGCCCCTTTTCTTTTCTTCCTCAGAATCACCCAATCCGAACGAAGTATGGGCAAAGACCACCGATGATCCATTAATAAACACTGTACTTACTTACAGTTAACTGTATCTACGCATATATGATGCTTATATGGTCAGAAATAAACAGTATACATGCTTTATTCATGGTTGAATGATGCCTATTTTCGTTCTAACTTTCTGGTTCAAATCCTTGTCGCAGGTAAGAAAACCCAAGAGATTTGTGGTATTCAATCCAAGAAACGTACTTACAACGCATCAAAGGCGCACGATACAGTCCGGAAGCCTCTCTCACCGGTGAACTCCTCATTTATTTCTAAATCTAACGCTTCAAACATTCAAGATCCAAACACACCACAAAATGAAGCATCCCAGAAAACACTCCCCACCTACAAAACACCGGTGGCAAGTCCCGCCAAGGTTATTGCTTCCATTGAGGAAGACGAGGTCAAGACCCCAAGGACAATGCCGATCCCACCACCCACGACTCCTCCAACAACAGTGTCAGTTGCCATGCATACAGTCACCACTCCGGCCACACCTTTTGTTCCGTGCTATGGTGAAGAAGTTGAGTACTCTTTTGAGGAGAGACGGGCCGGCTTCATACTTCCCAAATCGTATTTGAGGTCATTTTTGCAATTTCACTCAGAAGCATAAGAACAACTAGCTCTTTCAGAACAAATTTCTTGTTCTGATTCTAATAATGTGTAGTGGTTTAGTGTTCGAACTTTGGATCCATTCTGAACATGAATGGGACCTTGGGATATTATGACTTTTATGTGCAAAGTTTGGGCCAAACAAACATGCCGAGAAATTCACGAGTCAAATCCATTAAGGGACCTTGGAATCTGTGTGTGTGTGTGTGTGTGTGTGTGTGTGTGGTATGGCGCAGTAGAAGGTATTCACTTTCAGCTGACTTTTGTGAGTTTGAGGAAATGGGAGAGCAGTATACTTCAGATTGGATTGTGGTGCTTTGATTTCATATTGTTTTTTTTTTTCCGTTTATGGTTTCCTTTTTTCTTTTAATCATTTTAGTCTTTTTTATATTCAGAAACATAAGTAGTCCTCAAGAAATTTACCCAACAAGCAGTTTTTAGATAGGTCCAATCAAATTTTGGGTTTGAACTTAATTCAACTATCCAGACATTAGGCGGTTTTGAACCTTTCCCACCCCATTCCCCCCAGAAGATTTAAATTTATTAGATGTAATAAGGAATAAACTGAACCAAATTAGTAGTGTTTATTTCCCACCTTCTTCTTTTTCTTTTTTTTTATCTACCATTTGAATACAGATCTATTTTATGTCACGATAAATTAAGTTGATGATCATAAATACCCGATATTCTTCTGGACTAATAAGCTTCCAATTCCCTATATTCAGTATAAGATCGAAAACCCCCCTAAAAATTAGTACAACAATTCAGGACCCGTCAGTAACATATCACGTACTGGTTCTATCCAACAAAAAGCCCAACTCCAATCTCCGGGAGTTGGAAGCCAAGAAATACCTGGTAAAAGCACAACACTAATCAGGCTTGTCAACTTTAGAAGGTGATACTACTAGTTTTCCTCAATATACCAGAGAACAAAAGTGGGAGCAATGTACAAACGCTAAAACCATCTTTCCTGTCATTTCGTTCCTGTGCTGGACTTAAAAATTAGATGCTAGCAAGTGAGACGACAAGATTGTTGCTATCATAGTCTACCATTCAATAAAACCATAGCTGTTTGGCGTCGTAGAATGACCAAAACTAGATTAACCCCAACCCTTATGGCAGAATGTAGCCATCAAATTGAACAAATTAGATCTAAGAAACAATTTATGGACAGCATCGTTGTGGTAAAGATCGTAATGCTAGAGGGATCATGACCACAGGGCATGGAGGGGGAGGACTACGACCCTAAGTCCCTAATCAAAATGCATCCATTTGTTTCAAAGGGACTCAAATTGGAAATACCATTGTTTCTTTTATGGCGACAAAGACTTTTAACCCATTCCTTAATCTAGGGGACACTATTCCACTTTGTTTTGATGAACAGAAAAATGGTAAGCTATAGAAACTAATTTCTACCATCCCATAGAAATTGCCCTCATCGCTACTCTCCTACTATAAGAAAGAGAGATGGCTGTCTGCTAGTATCTGTATCTTATTAGCTAGCTACACCAACTAATCTCGAGATTCTAAACAAGGAGAGTTGGTAATCAATTGATTTGCTAGACAAAGATTGGCTGATCGACTACACCAAGGTGAATGATTAGCTTACCTAACCTACCTCACATGTTTCAAACTCACGACTCCGAGGATCCCACCAAAAGGATTACTTAAAAATACTTCAACAGTAAACACACACAAAAATACTCCACTATTCATCCGCTATATTACCTTTTTATGGATAAGATGAGTAAGACCGGTAAGTACCCATCCATGGGTCCCTACCAGGAGAGACAAATTCAAGACAAACTAACCTTTGACAATAAACGCTCAAAGTAGCAAGTGCTAAAATTCGAACCCACAAGCTAGAGGTTAGTAGGCTGAGTTTTGACCACTCAACCAGTGGTCCCGGTCTATGCCAAGGCATGGCAAGCAGATTGCTTGTTAGCGGGCAAGGCAGGGCATGACACGACTCTACTCTATGGAGCAAAAACTAGATTTCCTTGGCCGTTTGCCTTTAATTGCCAGTGCTTTCACGTCCTGTGAGTAATGCTCAAAAGAAGACCGGAAAATGGCATGCTATTTTAACTGGCCTTGCTATGTGTGAATGTTGACCATAAAATCCCAAACCATCTCAAACACTCTAGTAATAGACCAAATGCTATTTTATCTTCTGCACAAACACTGTTTTAAAAAGCCCGAGGCGCATCGAAGTGCCAAGGGCCCTTGGAGCCTAAGCGACGAAATGCGAAGCAAAGCGCACACCTCAATGAAGTGAAGCACACATTGATTAAAAAAAAGAAGAGAGAGAGAGAGTAGAATAGATGCCATTCAAATGACCATCTATGAAATGGTAACAAAAGAACATACTATAAATATCAAAAACTAACCTTTGAATGTTTAGCTTTAGAAATTAGAAACGTGATGGAGTAACAGTAGGCTATTTGCGGTCTAATATGGATAGTCTTAGTCTGTAGAAGCAGTGACGATGAAAAACGTATTAGGATTTAGGGCATTTTATAAGATCTGTGATCTGGTGCTTTGATCTTATTAAAAGCTCTAATTTGGTGCGTCAGATATTCAGCGTTAGATTGACTTCAAAAAATGGGTGGCTGTGATTAAATACAAAGATTTCTTAGAGTTGATGGTTAAGCGCGCGCTTCATGCGCCTTGGGCTTATCCCAAGGGGCGTGCTTTTTGTGCCTCACTCGCACTATGCCACCCGCTCCTCGCTTCGAAGCACGCTTAAGCACACGCCTAAGCGCACTTTTTAAATCACTGTTCACTGATGAAAAGAAAATGGTATCATTGCTCCTGAAGAAACATTCAATGAGCCCCATACAAAGCAATTCATGGACAAGAACCCATCTCAGATTTTCAAACACTAGAACACAAGTTCTTTCTATGTTTCCCCTCACCGTACTGAAACAATAAAACCAGAAAACTTGCAGTTCCTACTAATTGATAATTTAATTTGACCAGTTTGCTAAGAGCTTGCCGCACGGGAGCTTCGTGCACTGAGAACGCCCATACTAAAAGCTTCTCCCTTAGTTTGCAGACATTACACGGGAAAATTGTTTGTCCTTGTACGAAGGTCCAATCCTGGTCAAACCAGGAGAGGTACAGGGGTTGATCCACTATCAATTACCTTGTTTCATAGCCATCTAACCCAACAAGTAGAATTTAAATAGTATCCCATTTACATTATTCCACCAACATTTGCGGCCGTGGCAGCACAACCATTACGTGGAAAACCATTGTTCGGTTTTCATCGTAGTGACCGTAATATGAGATCGGAAATTTGTAATTCAACACTAACAAAAAAAAATAGACAAAAAAATCTAAGTATCTAACACTCACAGCAAAACAGTGTAAAAGAGCACTGACCCCTTATAATCGTGCTACTCCACGATACTCCAAATCATCCTAAATGAAAACACAAAGTAGTACGTTAATTTCGCCAAAATAGAGATTCATAAGACAAATAGAAGCATATGTCTCAGTTACATACCAGAAAATGGACAGGAAAAGGAGGAAAGCAAGATATACAAGCTTATAAATTCGGAGTTGCTTCTCCCAAGGCAGTTGGTTGAAGATCTCAGTTACATCTACTAGATGTTGTTTCCTAGTGTACCTGATAAAGGAATTAGCATGACTGACCTGCTCAAATTTACAGAGTGCAAATTCAAGAATACAGAGCCGTATTAGATATCTGGGGTTAGCATGAGGGGCCCTCAGATGTACATTTTAGATGGGTAGATTTAAATATGGTAGAGCAACATAAACAAAAGGACATCACTGTACCACCCTTTAAAATGCCAAACTAATGAACAATGCACATACCATAAAGTTTTAGTTTCATCAGCTGTTTAGCACATGATTTATTCTACGGCATATGATAATGAAATAGACTCGTAAACCTAGAGGTACCAAAACGAACCAGTTCGACTGGTGTCTGCATATTCTTGTACATGTACAGATATAGAAAGGCTGGTGTCGCCGCTTGTAAGCCACCAAAGCATGCACGTTGGAACATCGGTGGAGTCACGGAGAAAACATGATGGTAAATGTTTTATTGGACTAAAAGTGGGTTCACAGATGATGATTTTGGGCCTGAAAATATGGTGGGATGGTGCACTAGTAATGGATTGGAGCTGAAAAAGAAGAAAAGTGGATAATGAGTTTGGTAGTTAACTCGGTATGGAACTAAGAAGTATGTGGCAAAACAATGAACTCGATTTGAATTGTAATCTATGTAGCTTCAAAAGTGACATACAGGTATCGGACACCGACATTCTCCGGGCACATGTCCCGCTCTTAAATCCGAAGTGACATTTTTTCTCAACGTTTCCCGTTCGGACACTCCGGAGACACTCTAAAAAATGCTCCAGATACTCACGGAACGCTCGCAAAACAAGTCAGTGGTGCTAAATGAAATAGTACTCTAATTAAAACTAAGGAAAGTCTTACTTTTTGTGTCTATTGATTACAAAGACACCTAAGTGATGACATTTTTTTTTGTTTAAATACTTTTTAGATGATTTAATGATAAATATGGTTTTAAGGTATACATGGTGTTACATATTCACAATAATAGCTTTATATTTGTACTTTTTAAATTCATATAATGGCATAAAAACATATTTTTTTAAATGTATCCCCCATGGTGTCGTGTCCTCAAATTTTTTTTTATAATTTACATGTCAGGTGCTACATAGATTGATATGTTGAAATCTTGTTTTGTTGTGTGACTTTAAAAGGGTAAAAAGAAACTCTCTTTCTTTCTCTCTCTTTTTCTGGGTGTGTTTGGTAGCAGACATTATAAGTCTGACAAGAGAGATCACTGTAATTTCTGAAAAGTGCAACAAGTTTTTGCCAGTTTCAAACCATATGAGCAATAAGTGTAATATAACCATTTTTATCGACGAAAGTCAATATTGTTATAATAGTTAGATTAGCACTTTGGAGGCGGAGTTGAACTCCGGGCCTCCTTTCTGCTAACACCTAATTGCACTCCTCATGCCGTTGGGTCAAAGACCTCTTGGCAGCTAGTGTATTTTAACCACATCTAATATAATCTTTATTTCCTTAAACTCAAGGCGCCTAACATGCTTCTCAAGAATGAAAACTCTAAATCGTTTGGCTTTTCTCTTCAGTGATACCAGATATTAAAAGTGACACCAAAAAAAATTCACGAGTAATCCCCTATCCATGTCATTGAGCCAATATATCAAGGTTTGAGTTCACCATATGTATTCCATCAATCAACTACATATGAAGGAGGGAGGGACAAAAAAATTATTTCCAACCTTAATCATGTGATGGAATAGCAACACTCCTACGGATTCCCAAAAGAAAGGGACTATTCAATTCAAGATTATCAAGTCCCTGTTGGCAGTAGCCAGGTCATGCCAAAGGAGATGCAGGAACCCTGACTTTAATAGGCACAGCTTCGTCTTTAGGAATGCGAATTACTAAAAGTTCTGGCACAAACGCAATAAATACATAATAATAACTGTAAAGAAAGAGAAAGCAAGGAAAAGTGAAGAAATAACTTAATCTTTCAACCTCAGTTTTAATTCTTTAGTATTAACTGAAATATCCCAGTTTAAGGTATGTTCATGAACAAATATTTGTAGAGTCAAAAAATGTGAGAAAGAAGCTCAGTTTTCAAAAAAGAGGTGAGAAAAAAAAACTTACAATCGAAAGTTGTAGTATGAGTGTGGGAGACAGATCAAAAACATTAACCAATGCCCTGTTAAAAGATGTAACAAGCACAGGGATCCTTGAGTAACAAACTCTGGAAAGACAGCCTTGTTTATCTGAGATGCTGAATCATATGGGTTGATATAATCTAACTCAAGGTCAGATAAGCACATGACCTGCAACAAGAAATTCAATTCTATTGCGGAAAGAAAGTGGAAAAGTGAAAGAAAGAACTTAGTACGCCGTATGAGCTTGTAAACTAAAACCTTGTTAAAATTGACATAGTTTCCTAAATTATCTATCTCCACGTCATTCAGGTTACCCATCCTTTAGATAACCAAAAGAATTCAATACTGTCAAATATTCAAGTAACTACAAACTTACTTGAGTTAAATATTTTAACTTTAAATGACACGCGATCATGGAAAATAAAAGAAAAGAGAGAACACACTTGGCTCAGACTTCCTCCAGCACCACCTTTTATGTTCTACTCTAAGAACCAGGCATATTCCGATTAAGAAGCCGAACGGACATGCTTCAATAGGGAAGTCCACATAGCTCATCTAGACAGAATGGATCTTTTAGTAAATTACCCTAACCAATCTAAAAATTCCTCCTACGCTATGGGTTCCATAATCCATCAAAAATGCACTTTTTCAAATAGGTACCTGAGGATAACTTCCATTTCCCAGAAGAGCTTGTTCGTTTTAGATAAAGAAAAGAGTCAACAGCCTAAGAGCGACCAGGGCTGGCCCAAGGTATTTGGGTGCCCAAGGTCTGTTCTAAGAATGATGCTCTAAACGCTTGGCAATTTTTTTGAAAAAAAAAATAAACAGTCAGAGAAAGCTAAAACTATAGTATAAAATCCCCTAGACTAACACACACGCGCGCGCGCGCGCACACACACATATATATATTTCAAATTTTGAAATTTCTCTTCAAAACAATTTTAATTTTAATTCCGATACTTGTTGCCCACGTGTTGTTTTCACGTGCAACCACTCTGCAAGCAAGTGGAACAAGTGGAGTAAACAGCTTTATAGGTGAGCACTTTGCCAATTGAGCCTTTGCTCTGTCGATGTGGGACAAACAAGTTGCAAAACAAAGCCTCCCACCTATAGTTCCACATCGCTAGTTGAAGGAAACAATGAAGGCAAAAAATCTTTTATAAGTAGAAAGTCCTACTGCCTCAATACTAATGCTCAGGAGATTGGGCCTTGCTTGTGAAACTTGGACTAGGCCTTGCTTCTGAAACTTGGATTGGGCCTTTCCTAAAAAGAGTCCTACCCAACCCAAATACTAAAAAAAATTGGGGTGCCCCAAAAATTGGGCATCTTGGGGATGCCCAAGGCCCAGGCCTTGTGGGCCTTGTGCATGGGCCGGCTCTGAGAGCGACCAGCCCTTGTTGAGTCTGCTATAGAGTCTGATAATGCTGTCAACCACACCATGAGTCTTGAAGCTAATTACATTTGTATGTGTCAAACCCGAGCTACGTATTGTAGTCATATGGGCAACTCCGGTGTATTTTGTGATTCTCCTCTGTGATAGAGAAACAAAAGCAACGACTATGACTGTAGCTTAATGGTGAACTACATAAATTATGTGGTCTGGTGCGAGTATGGATTTGGTTATATGATGCTATACAAACTAACAAGTGACCAATACTTTTTTACTCACTCAGGTGTCATGTATAATCAGGGGCAGCCAGGATTCAAATGCGGGGGTGGCACCGTAATATTCATACAAGTATGTAAATCGCATGCTTGTTAGTTCAATTTTTATGTCAATACACACTCCCTATAATTTGTAAAGAAATATGCAATAAAAAAACAAACTTGTGGGAAAAGAATTAATGTCCAAACGTGTTACGTTCCTCTCCAATTAGTGAAAAAAAGACAAACTATGTGGGAATTTATGCAAAGAGAAACATGCACTAAATATACTAAACTTGTGGAGGGGAAATTTGATGTCCAAATGTGTTAAATTCCCTCTTCAATTAGTGGGGGGAAAATTACAAAACTATGAGGGAATTTATGTAAAAACTTCAAATATGAGAGAGAGAAATTATAAAACTATGAGGGGATTTATGTAAAAACTACAAATATGAGAGAGAGAGAGAGAGAGAGAGAGAGAGAGAGAGAGAGAGAGAGAGAGAGAGAACTGAGAGGGTTGAAAAGAGGAAAAAGAGTTTAAATGGGGACACCGAGTTTCGAACCCAAGTGCAACAACACCCAAAGGCATATGACTGAACCACTATGCCAAAGTGAAACATTGAGTACATTCTATGTGCTTTAATATTTAACCCTTTCTCAGTAATTTTTTTTTTTTTTTGTGGGTATTTTTGGTATGGGGGGTGGCACGTGCCACCTCCCCCCACATGCTAGCTCTACTCCTGTGTATAATAACACTTCGAAACTTGAAATGGGGCCTACTTTAATGTAATGATAAGGCCAATTCATTCTTTTCAGTTTTCTTGTTTCCTAGATCATGTTTTAGAATTGTGCAAATTTCTGAACTCAACATATAGAGCACCAAATTGTACATGGAACACAATAGGAGGAAGGCAGTCCTCACCAATATAACACGTAAAACTGCCGCAGGTTAAGATAAACTCCAGTCACTCAGTAGTAGATAAATAAACACAACCAATTTCCTAAAAGCCTAATTCTTTAAGGATCTTTATGGGGTGGGGTATACTCGAAAGTGTATGTTAAGGGGACTGAAACGTTTCAAGTTCCCTCGCATGTGTAAACCCAGTGTGAGAAACCCAATTGTCAGGGAAAGAATTAGCCCAAAAACAAGACACACACAAAAACTGCAATAACACGGAAATTGCAAACTACCAATTGCAGTACACACAAAGCACATATAATATAATATAAGCAAGTTCCGATATCAGTAGTGTAATACTACTAAAACAGCAAGTAGAGAGAGTAGTATGCAAGTATGTGAGTGTATAAGTGATACTCCATATGGATATGGTTAAAAGGAGGACTGACTGACTTTATTACCTGGTAAAGAACAATAGCCAGAGTAGCGACAAGAAGGAAGAAGGACAGGAGCCATGCGAATAGATCAGCCATGGCCCTAAATCTAATCCCCTTCTTCTTCTTCTGACTTCTCTCTCCCGAGTTCGTTGATAGGCTTTATATCTGAACTGGGGATTTCAACTACTCACTCTGAGTGTCAAAGAGACCAAACTCGATGTAAGCACGGTCGTGCTGGTTCAGGTCTATGTTTGGTCTCTAAACAGGCATTTTTGCTTCTCTTTCTTTTTCTTTTATCTCGGTGAAATTTCACTAACCACCTCCCCTGAGATATCTGACAAATGCAAAGATTTCCCCTACGGTTTCTGAAATCCCAGTAATTTCCCTTTCTTTTTCTAACAATATCAAGACTCCCCCTCATGCTACTAGATTATTATATGACACACGTACCAATGACGCATCGTTTGCCAATTCAAATCAAGGATATGAATCTCATACCGTACCGGCCCGGAACGTGTCCAAATTCAGTACCATACACCTCTAATATTGTACCGCCTCAAATATCGGTCTGTACCGGTGAGTACTAGACTACTTTCTTTTAAATTTATTTTACGCTTTCATTACCGGAATACCTGTCGGTACTGGTAAATACTTGATGATACCAGACGAATACCAGACTACTTTTTATTTTAATTTTTAATATATGTGTATATTATACTAGTAAATTCTTTTATGTAGGAAAATAACACTTATAGCAATAAAATCTGAAATGGTATCTAGTATCTCACTAGTACCAGTACTTATTGTACCAGTAGGGAAGCTGATACTCTAACGGTCTAACCAGTACAGTATTCAAAACCTTGGGATCAATAAGTTAGTTTGTGGTGAGACCCACACAATTTCCACTAGGGGTGCTAATCGAGCCAAACAAGCCAAGCACAATATTGCTCAAGCTTGGCTTGACTCCTTATTACGTGTGTTCAAGATTGATTTGAGTTTGAAATTTTGTATTCGTGATAAGCTTCACTTGGCTTCTGGAATATGCAAGCCAATCTCGAGCTTTCAAGCATGAGTTTAAACGCATAAAGTTTCGAGCTTTCAAGCTAGACTCGTTAAGTTCCCAAATGAAATGGGCTACTTTAAAGTCCATAAAGAAAAATTAGCATCATTTATCTAGGCCTAAAAAACTCATAAATATAAAATTCAGTTACTAGCTACCTTCATTAAATTTAAAAAAACCCTTTCAAACTCTTAAATTTTCATATCTCATGTAGGATATTTCTTATTTGGGTGCAATTGCACTGTAAAACTGGTGAAAATATTCATATGGAAAGCCGATGCAGATATCATATTTTGGAACATTTATTAAATCTACTCCATGCTTGTAATATTTATAAAATGACCTATTTGTTCATGAGCCTATCAACCCAAACACTCGTATGCTCAAGCATGGCTTGAATTCATAAACAAACAAAAAAACATGATTGAGCTTAACTTATATTTTATTTAAATGAGTTTGAATAGCCAAAAATCAAGTTGGCTCGAGGTGTTTGGTTCGTTTAGCAACCCTATTTTCCATCAATCACAGGGAGGATAACAATCACCATCTTTTAAAGAGGATGAACAAAATTATTCTCGTTATTTTTTGTTGTTATTTCTCTTATAATTACTACACATAATAAACTCAATCCCATATCAAGTTGATCAAATAATATTTGTCTTTTGTTCAAAATTTTGGATTTTCCATACATTGCTTGTTAAATATCTAATTACGGTTCTGCTAACAAGTGCCCTGGGGTACAAGTTAAGATGCGATATATGTAGAATATTCACGACTTAAAGTACAATAAATATGAAATGTGCACAAATGTCACAAAGAAACATTAATGAATGAGTATTTTCATGTAATTGATTTGTATATTTTATTGTCAAATATCCATATTAGTCCAATCTAAATACTTTGTCTAGAAATTAACTAGGAAAATCCCTAAACCAACCCCTCCATTAAAGCTAAAAGTTTGGCTTTAGTCATTATATGCAATGGGCCATTTACGTAGACAGAGGGCTTGTTTAATGGAATTTGATTTATACATTATCCAAAATGATGGAAATTTTTTATTTTTTATTTTTGTAAATCATTACTTCAATGACGGGACTTTCTAAATCTTCTTTCTATTGAACATGAGAGGAAAATTTCAAAAAAAGAGAGAGGGAGGAGGATCCTAACCATTTAACTCATAATGATTATATATTAATAACATTCATGCAAATATACGGAATATACAAATATGGACATGTGAGAATAAAAAATACAAATCAATTACATGAAATAAATGTTTCCTTTTGATATTTTTGCATATTCCATATTTATTTCACTTTCCATATTTGTTATACCTTAACTTAAGAATATTCTCTCTCTCTCTCTCTCTCTCTCTCTCTCTCTCTCTCTCTCTCTATATATATATATATATATATATATATATATATATATAT
Source organism: Rhododendron vialii (assembly GCF_030253575.1). Lineage (NCBI taxonomy): Eukaryota > Viridiplantae > Streptophyta > Magnoliopsida > Ericales > Ericaceae > Rhododendron > Rhododendron vialii. The sequence continues at coordinate 22,656,979 of NC_080557.1, read as the reverse complement.
ATATATATACAATCATTTTCAAATGAGGAGGTCTTTATTTTAGTTAAAATAAGGACCTCCCCATTTCTACCATTTCTCGTTTGAATTTCGATGATCCGAGCCACTTAATGTGTTCAGAACGTGATTTTAAGAGCACCAGTGAGGAATTAGCAAAAATAAAATGACCGGGAATGGCTTCATCCGAGCAGTTTTTATTTGAACCGTTCGATAAAAAACAAATAAAAACTGTTCGGATGAAGCCTTTTCGGTCTTTTTTTTGTTGATTTCTGGCGAGTACCCTTAAAAATCACGTTTTGAACACATTGAGCGGCTTGGATCATCGAAATTCTATCAGGCAAGGAAGGTCCTTATTTTATTAAGTTGTGCCCCATTGGCATTGGTTAGCATTTGCAATCTAACTAAACTAGTTGTTTTTTTATGAGTCCTGGGACACATAAACTTACAAAATAACCTACTGTAATAATTATCGATGTAAATGGACATTTGACCTAGTAATTGTGTAGCAGTATTAAGTGTTGCGAGATTCTGAATTTAAATCTAGGGAATTTTTATGCTCGTTGTGATTGGTTGAGAACCTTGACATGGATTAGAATAGAAAATAAGTTTTGCTATCTTAAGAGCATCTCTAACGAAAGTAGCAAAACCAAAATTAAGCTAAATATTTTCCAACAGAGATAGCAAACTTGCTACATTAAAGAGGTCAGTCGTCCCTCATATGCAAAGAAAGTCTTTGTTAATTCACATTGCACCTGCACGAATCGATCAAGGGCTGTCGAGCGCACCAGTTTGGACAGGCTTTGCCAATTCTTCCACTGCAGAGATGACTTTAGTGAGGAACAGGACAGTCATAGGCTCGTTCATCAGGTGGAAACTCGGGACTTAGGATCGTTTAGTGTAGCTCTCTCTCTTTAAAGGGAGAGAAAGCATTCTTCAAATTGCCATCTCATTTTATTTAATCATATTATCGGTGAATTGTTGATTTATTTGACAAAGCAAGTCTTTTAGGGCGGAAAAAATATATTAAAAAAAAGTTAAAAATTTGAAGAGTTGCTTGGGGTGCATAAGTCTTCAAACTTGTGACATGAATAGCCAAAGTACATATTTGAGGTAAATCTTTACTTATTTCCTTGAAAAGCTTAAGAAAATAAAATAGCCTTAAGTAAGGAGCGACTATTCACAGCCTCGTATTTCCTCCATTAGCTCGTTAAAAATTTTCAATTATACTCGATAGTTAGTTACCGAAATTGAGATACATTTTTAGCATACAATTACCGAAATATAATATTTTTTTCAACAGCTATTTATCAAAAATGTATGTTCGGCAGTTGTTTACCGAGGTTGAACATATTTTCGACATGTAATTACCGAAATATAATCTTGTTTTCAACAGCTATTTATCGAAATATTATGTATAATTTTTAACAATTATTTACGGAAACAAAACGTAGTAGGCTAAGAGGGAAAAGACGGAGCTGCGAATAGTTGCCACCTCGAGTAAATACTACTCACCATTTCTGTTTCTTGGGTAAGCTTACTTTATTCCTGAGAGAGAGAGAGAGAGGGAGAGGGAGAGGGGAGCGAGTTTGAACCAATGGCTTCAATGGCATCGCCAAGGAGCTCGTACTTGCCGTCAAGTAGATCTTACTTGTGTAACAGAATTATTCACAACAAGCGCTCAATTGGCTCTTCTCTTCCCCTAATCATTTTCTCTCACCGCCAAAACAACAACAACAACAACAACGAACCTAACGACCAAATGGGACGCAGGTTCTTCTCCGCTCTCTCTTTCTCTCTCTCTTTCCATTTCGTGTGGTTTTGATAAGACAAATGTTAGATTGAGAGTGTCAGTCTTGTTGGGGGTTCAAACCTTGGTTTGCCTTGTTTTCCATTTTGGAAGTATAACTTTGGTGTTTTCTGTTTTTGGAAGCATCAGCTGATGATGGGATTTATATAATTGAGAGATTTTGCCAAAAAAAAAGAAAAAAAGTAGGTCATATTTGGATCTGTGTAAATTTCTCTGAAACTATATATTACGACGATTCCACAGGGAAATAATACTGAGGAGCAGCGAAGTTGCGCTGATTGGGGCCATTTTCAACTTCAGGTATCTTTTTATTCTCATCTCAAAGTTCTGGGTTCAACCTAGCTTGCTGTAATTAGATATCCTATCCTATGGTTGAAATGAGCTTATCTTTATCCTTGACAACCGTTCATTTGTATTAGAAATAGTCTAGGCACACAATAACAGGGCACAACATTCTTATGTGGCATTGACTCATTGGTAGTTGAAAACTAGCAACCCTGGCCAACCCATTCACCTCTTTGTATTATGGTATTGAAAATTTTAAGGGGTTTTGGTTTTGTGGTGGAAATGTGATGTAGCGGAACAAAACCCGACTACCTAGGGGTACAGAAGAACAATCCAAGCCTGGCGTTGTGCCCAGCTACTAAGAACTGTATATCAACGTCTGAGAACACGAGTGATATCACCCATTATGCCCCACCTTGGTAAGACCTCCTATCTCCTTTTATCTTGTGATTATCTGATTTGTTTTTTGATTGAAAGTTGTTGTACAAATCAGTTTGGGAAGTCCAGTAAGTGGAAACAACTAAATTTAAGCTACGTTTGATGTTATGAGCCAAGTTACCGAGTGTTCCCTATTCTCCAACTTCATAGATTTGAGAGTGGCACGTGCATATTATGTCTTTTGATGTTGATATCATTCAATACTTTGAAAACAAGTTACTTCATTGGTTGCATGGCTGAGTTTGGACTAAATTTTTATGTTGGTATCATTCACATTGGGTGTCCGTATATAAAGGGACATTTAGAGGCTGTAGGGTTTGTGTGAGAAGCTTGAAAATATTATTGATTATTCAATCGCCTACATGATCTCTCTAATACAAGTTTTAGTTTATTTAGTATGGTTTTTGAATGCTCATGCTTTTAGACATTGGCCATTGAAGTCTTACTGCATTGATGGATTGGTGGGCATATGATGTGTCTCAGTAGGGCAAGGCATTTTAATGCCTCAAGGCAAGAATTGGTCCCCAAAGGGGGAAAATGTTTTGGATGCAGCAAGTGAGCTAAACGGTGCAGTTAGCCTCACAGGCTCCCCCAACCTATCAGAAGTTCGAAGTGTGCCATATTCTCCAAATTTATAGATTTGGAGCGGTGCGAGAACGTGGATGTTAAATCATACGTATATGTGTTGGAATGCTAGTATGATTAAGTATATGAAATCGAGTTACTTCAAGGGTTGCTTAATTGAGTTTCAAACTGGCTTATTTTTCAATTTTGTGAACTTTGTTTAGCTTCTGATAAAAGTTTTCATTTTGTGGCTCTGCTGATAGGTCCATCCCATCTACTATTATTGTAAATGTTCCCCGATTACATGTGTATTCATACATAAAGGAGCATTACAGGTTCTCGGGTTTGTGTAAGAGAGTTGTAAATATTGTCGATATTCACTCGTAGCTGTAGGCTTTAAGCCCAACTGCTCAGTACTTGTCATAAGCTTTTTGGTTTTTAGGGAAGGGAAAAGTAAGAAGCGAGTGCAATTACTTGTGCCCATCTGTTTTCTTGCGTACCTGATAAAAAAGGATTTTGTGAGACATGCTTATTTCGTTTCTCCTTGCTCTCTTAACTTGATCAAAGGGAAGGGGACAAAAAAAATTCAAACACAACTCCATGATAGAAGTCGGAAGATTTTATAATGAGAGTCTGGTGCCACTTTTCGATACTCTCTTTAACGTGGAAATAGGAAAGACGACAAGTCGTATGTACAAGAAGTTTGACAAACTGGTATTGAAGGGGGTTTTTTACCTTGGAAAATACTCTATTTGGAGACATTACTTAAAATTGTTTCACAAGTTATCTAAAACTTATTTCCTACCAATATGAACACAAACAGAGAAGGATTGTGTTTTTGTCTTCTCATTGCTTTTGCTTTTGAAAGCGGAATAAGATCCATAAAAACGAAAATCGAAATTAATGGTGAAGAGTTGTATCGCTTTGAGAAAATCTGGAATGATAAAATTCAAATGTACCAGAACGTTGTTTGAATGATGCAATTCACTTGCTCAAAGTGTACTACTCCCTCTGTCCCAATTTGTTTGACTCTTGTCCTATTCCCACCAGATAGAAACTTGTTTATATTCTGCAGTTGATAATAGTTTTTGTATGTGATATAGATTTTGTTTGATCGATATTAGTTCTATTTAACTAAGCTTTCAAAATTACATAAAATATTATAAAAAGATATAAGTGACTGAAAACTGACACAAACTCCACAAAAGGACTAACAAATTAGGGCAGAGGGAGTACTAGTTTTTCCATTATGTGCACGGTTAAAGGTTTCACTGTAGATAGCTCGGTTAAAGGGGTCACCGTAGATAGCCCAATGAGATGCAAGGTTTGGTTCGGATAATTTGATATTGTGTATATTCAACTAGTATATACTAGGCTGGTCAATGGAGTGGATTTAGTCTGAATCTGATCCGATTACCAAAAAATCCGAATTCGTTTCGCAAGTCCATTTAAGTCAATTCGGATGCGAATCTGGGAAATTGCATATCCAATCTGATAATCCTATCCCTTTCATTTATCCAATTCTAAAATTAAGTATACAAGCCCAAAAATCCATCAAACTTGGAATGTTATATGACTCTAAAAAACCAAAAGTAAAATTATCAAATCTTATTCGGAAACAGGTCAGATCGGATATACCGGAATTCGGTCCGCTAGTTTTTCGGATTTTGGATTTGGATTCAATGGATTGGATATTGGTAATCAGAATCGGATTGGATTCTTCCTAATTCGGTCTGTTGACTGGTCTCGTATATACGATTGGGAACGACAAGTGCTGGTAGTGGAATCAAGTGCTGGTAGTGGAATCTACTTCAGTGTGGTTCTAGAACACTTCAAACATGGGGAAAGCATTTTTTGTTAGCCCATATGTCATATGGTAGTTACGTTGTTTGCACATTTTGTTGTCGGGATGTTCTGGAGTTGTCGTCTAACACAAATGGACACTCAAGCAGTTGAAAATATGGCATTGGTGCGTGCACTCATTTACAGGAACTACAATCCCGAGGGGAAACGAGGAAATAAAAGCAGAGAAGATGCAATGGAGGAGCTTCTTCAAGTGGTAAGAAGTTTATGCGTACCTACTTGACATGTTTGTTTGTATATGTACGCTTGGATGGAGGTGGATGTAGGAAAATGAGAGGGGGATAGAATTCTCATACATGTTTTTTGACATGTTTTATGCTTACCATCCACAAAATGAACGTTTTTCAAATTGACTTAGGATATTTTTTCTCAGTTTCCTAACCGAACCATGCAAAACAAGTAGTTTAGCTTCCTTCACTCAGATGTTTTTCCTGTTTTTCTCTCTTCTTTTGCTTTCCAATGATTCAAACATTTGCAGTTAGTCGAATGAGCAATTTGTATTTCATCCTACCGAAATTGCAGATACAATCAACAAAGGCAGACAAGTCCAAGCCACGAATTGTAGAGAAGAAAGACGATTACGTGCATGTGGAATATGAAAGCCCTATACTGGGGGTAGGTTGTCAACATACTAACCCATCCAACTTTGTAAACAATAAAATTGTTTCAAGCGCAATTTTGATGCCGTATTTTATCCATATTCCATCAGCTTGTCGATGATGTTGAGTTTTGGTTCCCTCCTGGCAAGAAACCGATCGTTGAGTATCGATCTGCTTCTCGGTTAGGAAACTTTGATTTTGATGCAAATAGAAAGAGGATCAAGGTGAAATTCAAATCCCTGCCGCAGCACTAGTCTAGTTACGTTTTTCATTTTGATAGGAGTATTATGATATAACCGTGTCTCCAATGTAATTGAGTTGTGACTCATGTCGTGTAACAGGCGTTGCGGCTAGAGTTGGAGAAGAAGGGCTGGGCTTCAGAAAATAGCTTTTGACACAAGGCTCACATTGCTGAATGTTTCCTATCATTTAGGGTGTATCAATAATCGGGGAAGAAGATTGTTGTTAATTACAATGAGGGTATTCACTCTTTGCACTTTTTCCCTCTTTTTTTTTTCAAGAGGTTCACCATTTTGATTTCCTTTGTATTGACAACATACAAAGCTTACAAGGATTAATGAAAAAACATTCACTTATCAATGCTTACTTTGCTGCCAGTAAATGGGTAAGGTGCAAGGAATGAAAAATGTTCTTTATAAGGAAAGTAGCCGGAGTTTCACACAAACATTTCCCAAATCTGTTTCTTTAGTACCCAACACGGCTTTAACATACTTTCAATGAAATAACTTCCAGGCAATGACATACATCTGAAGACCTGATAACACAGAAAATACATGTCCAGTAGAGAACTCATTGTTGACTGCGCAGGAAAAAGAGGAGCAAACTTGATTCAATGAAAACTGAAAGATAGCGATTGATGAGCAGTGAGGACACAGAATAATCTCTACAACTACATCGATGTGCATCTCAAGCAAGCATTCTGTAATAATCCTGCAACAAGGCAGCAATGACAACAGGAATGAGACGGATCAATCTTTCCTGAGTTCCATGTACTCGCAATGAATACCATCAACATTTAAGACCATAATTTCCAGCTTGTCACCCTGCAAAACATTAGGAACATGCTTAGGGAAAATCAAATAAAAAGGACATTCAGATAAACTCAAGGTCATGTTTCGAAAGATCACTGCCAAACCAAATAACCAGTACCCACATAGGCCTCATATTATCCGTCAAGGATGAGACAAGGATGGAAAGAGAAATTCAGTTTGGTTTCCTGATTAAAAAGAAATAAAGGCTGAAATTAAAAAAAAAAAAACTTAATATATTTTAGGGTAGTGTTCTACAATATCTGTGTCCAATTGGAGATTTTCACACATTGTTTGAAGAAAAATGGGAAAAACAACATTTTCCCTTTGGTTTCTTTCATTTTAGCCAGCCGAAAAGTACAGAAAAGTGTTGCTAAGAAATAGAACCTGAACTGAAAGCGTGTAATCTATTTTTGTGCCTTTTCGTGTGACCCATCTGCCTTGGGCCAATCTATTGCAATTTCATGGCCCATCTTAAGATCAAAAAGAGTGGAAAAGGTGAATTAAGCAGTATAGGGTGCAACTGTCCAAAATTTTAGAGAACCCATGGAGCCGACTTGGTCCAACAAAAAGAGCCAGCCTTGCCAAAGTGGCAATTCTTGCCCTTTTTCTTCCTAGATGGGTGCAAGTGAGAGAGAAGACATAGCTAAATATAGCTGCTTTCCTACTACAGCACCCTAATGGCTGCGGTAATTGTCAACAAATTAGTGAGCATAGGCGATGTCCAAAAAGGAGGACCAAACCCATGAATATCATGAGGAAAAAATCCTGTCACATGATGATATCTTGAGCTAGAAGCAACACCCAAACAGGGGCACCGTGGTGCCACAACAAAAAAATGTTGAGATATGGCTTATGCAATTATTGAAAATGGCAGAAAATGTTGAGATATGGCTTATGCAATTATTGAAAATGGCAGAGACTACCATGTCCCTAAAGAGTCTTAAAGCAAGCTAGAATAATAATAGAAAACAGGTAGGAGCAAAAACCAAAAATAGGATCTAAGAAAGTAAAAATTACTTCAATAGCAGCAGCCACAAGAAAGAATCAAAGCTAAAATGGACAAGCAATAATTAATTTTGCTATTTTTGTTTTATTTCAGCCTAATTTTTCTATTTGCTCCTTGAAGAACTGCCTGAGGACATACCAAAAGGGAAACATAATCTATCCCTTCGCTGTAAGTTCTTCAGTACATTTTTCAAATAAATTAATGGAAGAGACAAATTGCAGACTTGATGGCATTACCATCAAATCCTAGATTCATATAAACAAACTAATGAAGTAAACTGGCGCAGAAGCTTACAGTGTATATATCCCTCTCTGTTGCAGACGCAAAACAAGTCTTTACCAAATCAATTGCTTCTGGTTCTGACAGCGGCGTAACAGCATCCTGTAAAATCATTTGGTTCAAACTGGCATGTATAATAAAACCATGGAAGAAGATTTGAGAATAAATATGGAAAGCCAAAACCAGACCTTGGCAGGAAATAAGAGAGGGCTTGGAGACTTCAGTTGGTTGTCCAAAAAGGGCATGATGAGAGTAGAACCAGAACCTTGAGCACTGTATCCAACCCTCTCGTAGGAACCAACAGCATCATATGTGAAGACGCAACCCTTTCCTGAAATATTGGAGAGATATAGATGACGTTAATATGAAATAGAGGATAAAAACTGCACCAAAAGATGGTTAACTTTACCTTCATTATCAAGGCCACCTAAAACATTGAATGCATAATAAGGGAAGAAGCGTTTGTAGTAGAGAGTGTTTGAGAGCAGTTGAGCCATGGCAGGGCAGCTCATCTGCTTGTTGTGCTGATGCTGATATATCTATGTCACAAGAAAATAAGGAACACTATATCAATCCCAGCAGACCTTTTTTTTCAACTCTCAGGCAGCAAAAGACACATTCAGAACCAGAAATTATGAGTTCAATCTCCATATTTAATGATATACCCACAAATGAGGTCTAACAAAAATTGGCGACATATGCCATCCTCTACTGGTGGACTTATATGCTTGATTCATTAGCACCTTTACGAAGAAAAGTGAAACTACAATTAGGTTATAGTGAAAAATTCAAATCCTCACCGAGTGCCTAGCAGCCAAAACCTTTTGCAAAGCTCTCACATCGGCCTGAAATCCTGAAGAAGCCATCACAGACTTGTCTGCTCTGCAAGGTCAATGTAAATGCAATTGAAATATGTGGGCAGCAGAAAAAATTACTCAGCAAATGGACTCCTCCATATGAATATAGCTACCCATGTTGGGGGTAAGTCCAAGTCGTGAGAACAATGGCATAAGCATGTTAATTCCTTGTAACAAACCACATTATCAGAAGGGGTGAAGTAACAGAGACTTTTGTCATCCACTAATTTGTTATCAAATATTTCTTTCGTCCACAAATGTCCATGTTCATGAATCAATAATGTTCAGTTTTCAGTCCAGAAACTTTCAACTCAAGACCCCACAACATTGAGACTAAAAAGTCTGGCGTTTTTTATTTGCCACGTCCGTCGATCAGATGTTCAAAAGATGGCTTCATAAAACCTCAAGCAAACTAGTCATATTCAGGTCTCAAGGATAACGTGTGCACTATGCATAAGCTTGCGGACAGATACTACAAAGATGCAATCACGAGTACATACCTAGTTTCTGTCACTTTTTCATTCTGTAACTAGCGTTGTTCCCGTTCTATGCGTGGGAAGATATATCTACTCTTATGAATTAACAATTTGATGTGAGTAAAATGAACTCAATTCAATTAAAAATGGGCAATTATTTTCACACTCCCCATTTTGATATATACAATCCATTTCTTGTTTTTTAGTGAAACTTTTCTGAGCAATTATTCCACTAAAAGACGAGAAAATGAGTGCATGCATCAAATAAGGGAGTGCGAGAATCATTTTTCCAAAAAAAAAAAACACTGTAAACAAATCTTCTATATATAGTAAAGCCCAACTTCCCAATCTCCACTTCCAAGGAATTTCTCTCTCTCAAATCCCCGACCCTCTCCACATGTTCTTCCTCTAAATTTTTTAAAAGAAAATTTTCCAAGAAATTAGAATTGAAGGCTTTTGGTGGCTCAATACATTTGCGTATAATATAGATCGATATTTTGGGATGCAATTGGACCTTTAGGAATCTTCAAATTTCATAGCCCTCAGCTGAGGGCCAACAGTCCCTCCTCCTCCTCCTCCCCCCGTCGTCGTTCTCCCCTCCCCCCACCTCCCAGCTTTCCCGTCTTCGTTCCTCCCCGCTTCCACCCCTCTTTCGTTCCTCTTCCTTCCGTTTTTCTAGCCGGTGGTCCGGCTCTCATGATGGGTTTTCCGTCCTTGCTGTCTGGCGATGCTGGTTCGGACCGGAGCTAGAAGGCAGTGAGTGGTGGTCCGGCAAGCGGCGGGCGATTGATGTGGTAATAAGGTGAGTTCTGGGGTTAGGGTTTTGTTTTTATTTTCTTCTGTACCAGCCATTTGGCCTGGTCTTCTACCGGCCGGTGTCCCTGGTCCGGTCCGTACTGGTCTAGGCTTTTAGATCCAGTGGGTGTTGGTGGTGGGATAATAATTTTAGGTTAGGGTTTGTTGTTGACCGGAGCTTTCAGCTGCAGTGATGTCCGTTGTGTGCCTGGGTTGTGCCGGCGATTTTGGTGTGCGATTGGGTTGTAGTTGAAGGTTTTGGTATTCGGGGGTGGTGTCTGGTTGCTCCGCTGCAGTTCCACGAGCCCGTCGTGCTGCCGACGGACGTGTGCCGGAGCCTGGAGTGTTAGCAAGGCTTGCATTGATGTGGTCTACCCGTGTCAGTGAGTTGTCGGCAGTGGTGGTTCGCCAATGTCGCTGAGCTTTCAGATATGGGTGTGCCGGTGTTTTGAGCGCTTTCTGGATATCGTCCCCGACCAGATTGCATCATGAGCGTAGTTTGGGGTTGGACTGTTGTCCCTCGAGACTTCTCTCTCGAAACTTCTCTATCACTTTCGAAGACGGGCTCCTAGTCCGGCAACCGAGTTGCAGGCCTGCTTCGGCAAGGGTGCCTAGAGTAGTAGTGTTTGGTTAGCATGTACTCGTGTCTAGCTTGTGTTAGTTTTGGTTCAATCCTGTATTTTACGATGTAATCTGTCTGCCTTCGGGCTTCTCCATTTCGTAATGGGTTGACATTTTCAAAAAAAAAAAGCTGAGGGCCAACATTGCATTTTATTTTTAAGTAGTTAACCATAAGTCACATAAGGTTTCAATCAAACAACACACCAAAAAATAAGTCTTTCTGCTTATTTGGTGAATCGTCAAATTTTAAACCACTATTCCTATAAACTGTGGGAATATTTCAACTCGTAAACAAAGTAAACAGAAAGCCAGAAAAACAGGTATAGTGAGTGACCCTTTTTTTGAAGTGAAAATAAAAGAAAAAAATAAACGAAGGGAGCGTACAATTTACAGATTTTGGAGTAATCACGAGTGAGAATACTGTAACCGGTGGACATTCGGGTGTCGGCCGCAATCACGCAGTAATTGGCGCCCGCGATCGCAACGCAAGTTCTGCACAAACAAGGGCACAGTAAACATCGACAACGAATGAAAAACACAGAGAGAACTAAAAGATACATGTAAGCACTTGCGCATGTATGTATGTGTACGCAATAGAGAGAGAGAGAGGTGCTGACCCGCCATTATTGTCGTAAGGAGACCAATTTGCCATTGTGATTGAATCAGAGAGAGAGAAAACTAGGGCTCTTCACACAGATCGGAAATGCTCCTTTTTCATGAGAGGGAAGATATTGGCTTTGGCTTTTCTTTTCTCACAAGACAGGGGGGAAGAAGGGACAATGCGGCGTCGTTTCATGCGATGTCATCTGAGCTATAGGGTCTGGCTATTTGCAACTGCTTTATGTATCCTGTGCTAAACTAAACCCAAAAATTTTATAACAATTTGCTATATATAACCGAACAAATTCCCCTAAACTTCCTAAATTGCCCTTCTTATACCCAAAACCTCATATACGTTACATAGTATACAACCCCCACGCCCCCCTCTACGTTGACACAGTAGACAACGGCCCAACTGTTGTACCACCACCATATAACCTCCATAACCTCCGCACCACCCCCACCAGTATTGACCCACCAGTACCAACTCCATTATATGTTAATGTTCAAATCCAAAACTTGAAATTCATCGTATTTTATGCGTTTGGGTACGAATTGGTTTAGAAATTGGGAGTTACAAACTTCGAATATGAAATCTACGTTTTATTGTGACGAACTGATTTCTCATTTTAGACTTCGTTCAGATATTAGAATCCGAAATTCCACAAAACGGTGTTTAGGTTAAGCAATTATTATATTTGGATTCCTTCAGATTTTTGAATCTGATTCAGCTTGTAATTTTCGAACTTATGAACTCAATATTATTGAAATTTTTTGAACTTATGAACTCGAAAGTCTTTGCCATTTTCGAACTTATGAACTCAAAAGTATTGAAATTTTTTGCATTTATGAACTCGAAAGTCTTGACCATTTTCGAACTTATGAACTCGGAGATGTCCACTTCCTTATTTATGCAACAATATTCTGAACCAAATGAAAAAATGTATATGTACTAGCGAATGCCCGTGCCTGAAGGCACGGCTCGAACATTCAGCACACGCAAAAATAATTATTGAACACATTCAACCAACTAAAACACATAGAACAAACTCCTTATATGTTTATTGGCACTAAAAGAGCGACCATTTTAAGTTATAGACCGATGTCGTGATCTTAAAATTATGTTTCAATTTTTTTTACTCAATCTGCACAATTTAAAGTATTGTTTCATAACAAAATGGACAGAAGCAAAGTAAATTCATATAAAATAAAATAAGCAAAGCATAGGTAAAATTTGTTGAAAATTCATAAATCACGCAACACGCATAATAAAAATCCAATAAAGTTAAATTGACTAAAATGTTATTGGACCATTCCACAATGCTTTAACAACGATGTTTTCATGATAATCTCATTGGTTCTTTGCCAGTCCTCGACATTTCTGCATAAAGAATATCGAGAATTATTAGATTTATCATAATTTATAAACCAATTTATGTAGAATTTAGGTGTGACAATGGAAAGAGAAGAACAACTTAGTACCTTTGGAAATGTGCAAACATTCTTCTGACCAATCAACTTTCGGTAAAAAAATAAAATAAAATGGTATTATAGCGCATTAAACAATGCGCATTATTATCCGGCATTAAATACATTGCGCATATGGTGTGTGCGCTGTATATTTAGTATACCAAAAATGTTCACTTCCTTAAAAATTCATATAGCGCATAACCATAATGCGCGATGTTTGGAGCTTCATATGTGTTGGCTCTACCAGTTTCATTCATACACAGAGATCCGAAAATTGTATAAAAATTCGGATACAAGAACTCAAAAGTAATTAAAAATTTCGGACGTTAAAATCCGAACGGATCTTTGAATTTCGGATATTACAGTTCGAAATTATTTATCATATTCATATTCTAGAGTTCGAAAATGTGGAAAAAATTCGAGTTTATGAATCTGACAATGTTGGGACAGAAATAGACTGAAAATTCAATTTCCATGTTTGCACGTTGTTTTGTGTAATTGAGGTTTTAGGTTAAGCAGTCCGCCATAGTTGTTTGTGTATATATTACAGTTCACCATAAACCTAGTCCCTATAATCCGAAATATTGCGGTTCACCATAGCCGTTTTTAGGTTAAGCAATTGAGGATTCCATTAAGAGTTAGGTGGTAGGAGGTGAGTGTTAGAGGTGGAAGGTGGAATGGATTTGTGGTGGGAGCTTGCAAATTTCGGCTATGGGGGGTGGGAGGTGGGAGGGAGGAAGAAGATGAATGAGATAAACGTAGAAGAGGAGTGGTTGTATGTTTGTAGTTGTATGTAGTAAAAGTAGGGGTATTTTTATCCACTTTTTTAAGGGCATTTTTGTTCGGAAGTGATTTATTTTAAAACAGGCTATGTACAGTAAATTTGTAGTTTCAAATAGGATTACTTTCTGAATATTCTACTACAAGTAAATTCAAGCTCGAGCTCGAATTGAATAAGAATTTGACGAGTAAAGCTCAAGCCAAGTTTGTCTAGATTTGAGTCGAATTTGAACTTGCTTATGAGCTTTACCAGCCAAAAATATTTGGTAAAAATGTCATCGTGTACAGAGGCTCAAGGAATTTTTTTTTATCGAGAAAAATAACATTTTATTAAACCTCATTCCACTAACTAAAATAAGTAATTATTTTTTGAAATTAAAGGTGATGTATTGTAAGAAAATGACTTGTCTTGTAAAACAGAGAATAAATACTTAAACAATAAAAATCTTATAGACGAGTAAAAATCCTAGATATGTAAGTAGCTACTTCTTTGCTATTGAACGGGAATCCCTATTTATTGTAGATATTTGTTCAACAAGAACGAAAAAAACCCACAAAAAAGAGGTTCTGGGAGCACATTGTGATGAACGTACTATTGTATAACTTTTTCCGTTTCTCGTGATTTTAAGTCTCCCTGGTATCACTTTCTGTCTGCCATCACTAGGGCTCCATGTATCATTTGACATCTCACAACAGGAGTCTACACCTGCTACTTCCCATAATCAATATCGTCAACAGACAGCAAGTTTCATATACACTTTGAATCAACCAACTCTCAATAATCCGCACTAAAAAAAAGTGATAACAATTTTATTTGCGCTTGACAAAGCAAAATATACTATCCCCCAACAGTTAGATGAGCGATAAATTAAGTCGAGATAAGAACTTAATTTTATTGTGGTCAGGGTATGCTAGGATGCATGCGGAACAAGAGACTGCATGTATCACGATTAAATCCTGGGATGCTCTTGGAAAAAAAAATGCGTTTATTCTGAAAAGTACTAAAAACTCGTATACAATATGAGCATGATGATTGATCCAAAGGGGCAAAAACAAAATATCGGACTGGTAACAATAAATTCAATACATATTAGCATCCGTTGAAGGTGGGTGAACACTAGTATCAAAACCACCCATAGTGTTCACTTCTGTAAAAACTCGAAAGCTTACCCAGGCTTCCGAGACCAGTAAGATCAGGCCATACAAATAAAAGAAACCAAAAAACTGCTCCTTTTCTATAGTTGCCGCAATCTAGCTTCTTTCACTAGAGGGTGTGAATCTCTTCAGCTGTGATTGATGAAGGTATGAACTTTTGATGAGGCGGCTGACAAGTCGAAAAGATATCAGGACATTGGCTTCCTGCCTATGGTTCATGGCGATGAACTTCATGATGGATGAAGGGGTGGAGCCGCCCACAACTTCACTTTCTTGTCGAGACTGGCAGTGGCTAAAACCAACGCCTGCTTATCTCCTGACGACAAAACAAATGTAATAACAGGATGTGACTGTGTAGCACGATTGAGAAAAAAAACCAAATATGACTTAATTAGAAGATGAAACATTGCAAAGAACTGAAAAAATATTTTCTCAAATGACTAATATAGACCTGTGTCGAATGCTGACACTTGTCGGACATACCAGTCATTTCAAAAAATATTTTCTGAAGTGACTAATATAGACCTGTGTCGAATGCTGACACTTGTCGGACATACCAGACAAAGGTTTTACAACTTGTACCACCAAACAGCCTCCGAACATTCTCGGGACATATGTATCCAGCTTATACCCATGAAACACAGTAAAAGTTGGAAAAACAGAACATGGGAGAAAATTACAGAATAAGAACAGTGAATCATACCAATTGACTGCTCATCTTTACCCTTCTAAATTTCAGGAGTATTGTCTTAGACGATGGAACAATTTTTTGTTGAATAAGGGAATGGTTTTTTTTTTTATTATTAGTAAAAACGGGGAGTTAACAGAAATTGTTGAATAAGGGAATGTAATTTTCACATCAATGATAAGTGATGCTTATGTTATGAAATGCAGGCTTTTGATCCTAAGTAGCACCATCATTTGCAATTTTGTGTTACCTTTGCTTTGAATAAAATAATCATCTGTTCGAATGTAATACCTAGGGTACAGGATCCGTGCCGAACAAATATAGTTGGTCATTTCACCGAGCAAGCCTATTTTGTAATTCGAATATACCATGAACTTGTTTGGGACAAATATGCATGAAATGTCCTAAGGTCTTTAGTATAGAATATTTATCCAACAAAAACAAAAGGCATAGACTAGCAAGTTTGAATTTTTTTGACGTATCCGGTGTCCTTAAGATAGAGATTAGATGACTGACATTTAAGACATGTATCCGCTCCACGGCTCCAGACACCCATACCCGAGTCCATGTAACATAAAAAACAACAATAATTGGAATGTCCCCTTATCTTGCATTTTCTTTATAATTTAATTTCCGTGATCTAGAAGTGAGCAAATTAAAACAGAAAGCAGAAAGCTCCCACTGCCTTGCTGGCAGGTGAACCAACTTTTGTGACTATCCATTCCTACATTTGCATTTTTCAAACATACAAAATTCATACAAAGGGATAAGCTTGTATGCAATGTTAGATGAAGCAAAACCTCTGAAAACATGTTCAATGAAGAGACTAAATAGCCTCTAAATACTTTTCAATTGACAGGAAAAAAAGAAGATGGCAGCAAGTACAACCCACTATCTGGTTAGTTTGCAGGGGATCTAGATTTTAGGGAAGAGGAAGAAGTCAGCTTTAATCAAGGTTCATAGATTAAACAACCCACTATCTTCGTCTCTCCAACTACTTGACCACAGATAGAAAACTTCACGGCATAAAGGATTAAAAAATCAAAATTCCTTCCCCTAAAAAAGAGCCTTAAAGTTAAGTTTTAACAAAGGTTTGCAACGAAAATACCAAGTATAACCATTGATAGAAAGTAACAATTGCATAGTCTCACTGGTATTTGCCATAAAATTCAGTCGGATAAGTAATGTGCTGGGTCACTATATTGGATCTAGTACGTACTGTTAAAGCATCCAACTCAAAACCAAGACAATGAGTGGAGAGGCTGGCCAGGCTCATATACTAGTTTTTGAGGTTATAACCGTGTAGACACCCCAATCTGGGCTTCCATATTAGTTTACTTTCGGTTTTTGATTCCCCAATGATGAAACGGATCAAGAACACCCCGGGAATGATAAGTATTTGAGTTTTGAATGTTTGAAAAACCCTTGAACCTAATCTAGCCGAAACCACTTCAAAAGCCAAAAACCCTACTGGCACACGTTGGTTGAGAGCCTGCGCGCGCAGATCAACTTGACAGGTGTTGGTGAATGGTCAAAGCTTGACCGTTGACCAACGCGTGAGTAGGTGGTACACGCGCGCGTTGCTCCCAAACCCGCGCGCGCGGGTCAAGCTGCCAGGTGTGGTCAACAGTCAAAGCTTGACCGTTGACCCACGCGCGTGTTGGTATGACACGCGCGCCAGGGCGCCATACGCGCGCGCCGGTCAGGTCAACAGTCAAAGCTTGACCGTTGACCCACGCGCGTGTTGGTATGACACGCGCGCCAGGGCGCCATACGCGCGCGCCGGTCAAAAACCTGTCCCCATCACTTTTATGGGTTAGTAAGCTTAACCACCAAGTAACCCTCAGCCTCAGCCAGGCTCATGGACTGACTGAGCTCCTCTCTTTGCACCATATCTACCTTCCTCTCCTCCTATATATACCCCCCATGGTTTTTCCATTAAAAGGGTTAAAAAAAAAAAAGAGATACAAACTTCAAAAGGGTTACATCAATCTTGTTTCTTCTTTCCAAAAAAAAGAAATACATTCTCAAGAACATAGCTTGTTTAAACACCTCAATCAAATCTTAAAGCTCAATCTCTTTCAAACTCAATCTAGGTATAGCATGCCTACTGTTTTCTGTTATGATCCCTGAGGGGGCTGGCAGGGTCAAGGCTGGTAATCAATACCAGTCCTGGCCCTAAAGCTAGCAATGTTTCAAAAACCGTAGTGGTGAGAACCAACGCGCGTAGGTCTCATGTACGCGCGCGGATATGTGTGGGGATTGGTGTCTTACTAATTTAAGTTCTCCTTCGAATATAGACCACTGCAAGCATGCTAATAACCAGTTTACTGCTTTCCTTTGTTAAAAACGCTAGCTGTATTTCAATATGCATATCTGCTGCTGTGGAGTACCCCTGGGATCATTCTAGATATGTTCCAGAACCCAGAAACATGTAAACCAAACACTGGTTAAACGGTTTAGACGCGCACGCTGGGGCGCAATGTGCGCGCCCCAGTTTGTCTCTGACCAGTGAGTGGCCTTGCATGGGTAACTTGGTCTTAGGCCATTGTTCTGTCCCCACACTGTTTATAGGGTGTTTAGTTAATTTGTAGGGCTTTTTCAGCCTTTAAACTGTATATTACAAACTGCTTGGATTGTCCTGATGTGCACTGGTCCTTCCAGAGCCCAGAGGGTTTGAAAATAAGAGCTATGAGCTTAGGCTTACTGGTGCGTGCATGTCTTGTAGTAGCGCGCGCAGGTCTGATTAGCATGCAGTGACTTGATCAGTGCATACTGGTTTCCACCTGCGCACGTCACTCCAAAAATAGCAGCCTTCCAGTCTGTTTAAACTCCCACAGGAGTGTTTTCATCCTATACTAACTGTTTCATGCTATCAATCACATCCTGCAAATCGTGTTACAGCTTTAATCCCCATTAAACTGTTTCCCCGCCCTAAATGGCTAAAGAATTGATTAATCAAACAGAATCGCAAATGTTTTCGCAAATGCCTAAGTAGAGACCGATCTCCGGATTAGGCGAGAAGGGTGCTTTAAAACCCTTCCCCTTTCGTAACCTGGCTTCCGAACACAGATATGGTTATGACGGACCGGTGCTTTCACTATTTCAAATCAAACAGCGCAGCAAGTGCTTCGAAATACGGTTCCTTGGGTGTCGGACCTTCAAACCCGAGTGACGACTCTGTATTCTGAGCGCTTGCCATCCTCGCTCGCGCTCCCTCGATCCGGGCCCTCGCCATTGGGAAAACGGAATTTCCTAAGGGCATGCTGCCCACAGTGGCGACTTCGCTGGGGATATGATCGAATCAATATTGGTCTATACTTAGATTTTAATACGCTTGAGAACAATCCCACAAAAGTCTGTCAAAATAGTGAGCTTCGCGTTGCTAAAGAAATGATTGATGATTTAACAGGATCACGTGTCCGGCCATCCTGATTGGGGCTTGTTCGATTGTTCTCTCGTGTAGTTTCCTCCAAGTATTGATTAATAAAGAGAGCCAAATTTGAAATGGCATTTGCGAATTTGCGATTCTATTCCATTAATCAATTTCTTTAGCATCTCACTTGCATCGATGTTGGATAGCCGCATTGGAGCGTTTTGGCAAGCCGACACAGTTTACCGAAGCCCGGGGTCCCCGAATGCCCAACAACCTTCGACGATGATAAGTTATTCTACCGTTTGACTGTTGCTCTGCGGTTACGCGGGCAATGGGAGGTATATCTTGGCTTTAGTTCGAGGAACCCCTTCAAACCAAAACTGGCCTTTGCATATACAAAGCATTAGAACTCTTCCAACTAGGACAGGTACCTACAGGGTAAGATCTACTTGCATCTAACCCCCATATACTGTCTATATATTACTGCTTTCCCTATCGCATGCACTGTACATACATACTGTTTTGTGTAGGAGCGTGTTTAGGGCGGCTTCTAGGTTGTCTCTCTTTCGAGTCTGTCTTATGCTTATTAGGATGCTGCCATAGCCCGATGAAGAGTTATGCATCTTGATGGTTCATGTTATCAATTTTTAAAGTCCTTAGATCAACAAGACTTTGGGAAATCAAGACTTTCTAAATCCTTGTCTAAATACCCAATCGAGGTTTCAAACAGAAAACAAGGAACAACGGGGAGAATACCGTGATGCTTACACCACCTTGGTTATCGTGTGAAGCACGTACACCGTTTAGGCTATGGCATTGTGTCACCTACGCCGCCCCGGTTCCGGTATCACGTCATCTACACCGAATTGTTCTAACTCCAAAGTTGAAACTTCGAGAACGGAATAGTCAAAGGCTTAGACTATTTTGACATTTCTTAGTGTTAGTCAATCTATTCAAAGGTTACACCCTCGAAAAGAATTCCGAGGATTTTGACAGCGTCCGAACATCATGAGACAGACTCGTTTTTAGTTGTAGAGTCTAAGAGGACACTGACGACGATGACGTATGCATTGCATTTCTTTTTGCAAATAATTGCGGTTGTAGGAATGTCACTAAGCCTTCAATTACTTTATTGTCTAGTTTGGAGCCATTGCATCGAACAAGGGAATATCGAAAGGAAGAGCCAAACCTACTTGGAAACGTCTTCAAGATCCAGTTCAAAGGCTTGTCAGGCTAGAACCCAGTCAGTTGCAACGGAGGCTTTTCCAGGTTCACTGTTGGCCGCCCTACAATCGGGTTCGCCATCGATTTTGCAAAAAGCCACGCAGCCGATTTCCCCATCTTTAGCTTCTTCATCAAGCCCCACTGAAAAACCTGCGATGACAGATCAGCCACTCAGTCTTGAAACTATGCTCACGAAACCTCCAGAACAGTATCATTGCTATGCAACAGAGGGCCACTCAGATTGATGCTTCCATCACTCGTCTGAGTGATCTCATCAACACTTGTCTTCCACTAGCGACAATGCTTGAAGAGGAAGGCGAGGACGATGAGGACGTTCATGTAGAACCTGTCTCTGTCGAGGATCCAAATAATGCAGGGCGTCTCACTGTTCAGCCCATTCCTAGAGAGGCTCGTGTGCCTGCTCCAAATCCGAACCCTACTGTTGTTAAGGCTGTTCAAAACCCTGACATAGCAGCTCTCATGGCCAAGATGGCTAAGCTGGAAGAAGTTGTCTCAAAATCCGAGAAGATCAGCATGGGAGGAATTGACCTGGATCGTCTCTGCCTAAACCCTAAGGCTAGGCTTCCCGTCAAATTCAAGATGCCTGACTTGGTTAAGTTCGACGGGAGCGGTGATCCCAAGACTCATCTCTTTGGCTACCATGCTGTAATGAAGCTGCTGGGTGTGGAAAGTGAGGCTATGTCTCAGCTATTCCCACGGACTCTCTTTGGGCCTACCGTTCAATGGTTTCTGTCTCTTGATATCTCCAAAAGAAGAACATGGGAAGACATTGGGGCTGTGTTTATTTCGCAGTACAATTACAACTCCCAACTTAAGATAACTACTCGTGAGTTAGAATCCACCAAAATGGAAGCAAAGGATTCCTTCGCGGATTTCGTTAAGAGGTGGAGAGCCAAAGCCGCTCTAATGACTGTACGCCCGAGCGAGAAAATGGAAGCAAAGGATTCCTTCGCGGATTTCGTTAAGAGGTGGAGAGCCAAAGCCGCTCTAATGACTGAACGCTCAAGCGAGAGGGATCAACTCCACATCATCTCGCGCAATCTTCAGCCCGACTATGCCAAGAACCTTGTGTTGGTTCAAGCATCTGCAAACTTTGAGACTTTCTTCGAATCTGGTTTGGCCATTGAGGATGCACTGCAGAGTGGAATTCTGCCTAGGGGAGAGTTCTTCTCACAAAAAGCTAAATCGAAGGCTTACTCTGGAAATAGTAGAGCATTGTTTGGCGGTAGCAATTACGCTAGCGTGGCTACAAGTGGGGACAACGCTGCTGCTTCCCCCAATCATACAGCTGACATCAATCAGGTTCAAAACGCCCAAAGCTACCGGGCTCGAACCCAACCTCGGAGCTTCTCTGTCTTCGAGGCGCTTCTGTCCGCAGCGATGGAAAAACTTGTCAAATTTGGGCATCTCAAACCTTTGACCCCAACTTCCCCGCCAAAAGTCCTACCTGCTGGTTACAAACCTAACCTCTTCTGTGCCTTCCACCAAATGCCTGGCCATCCTACTGAAGCGTGCTATCGTTTTCGACATGAGATTCAAGATCTCATTGACAATGGCACGGTTCAAGTTCCACCAAAGCCCAACGTCATTTCCAACTCCTTGCCTCAACACCACTCCGACCCTCTGGTTGGTCAGATATTTATCATTTACACTCAAATCAACCCTAGCTCCACCATATTCAACCCTAGCCACTATATCATCCCAGAAAGCCAACCCAAACCAGTTGTGTATATCCCGTCTGAACCCAAGGTTGGCATGTTGGCCGTAGGCTACGGAATAGAAAATGGGGCTGAAAGTTGGAAAGCACTGGTTGAGAACCGGACCGATCAATCAAAGGAAGGGACTAACGGACTGAGGTCATTTGTTCAAGGAAGCACCGAGTAGGTTTGGTCGAAGAAGCTGAGGAAGCCAAAGTGCTGTTGCTTGGGCCTGATGTCCTCTAGATCCCACCTCTCTATGAGGAAGCTAAGGGTAACTATAAAAGTTGCATTTTTAAATTGCGTCTATTTTGCATTGACACTTTTGAGTCTGAGTTTGACACGGTGTCTGTCAAGTTGTCTAAGTCTAGCTCTGAGTTAGAGGTTGTGCCTCTTGGCCCTCCATGTCGTAGAGTCTATTGTCAATTCAAGTCTTTTGCTGTGCTTGGCAACCCCGAGGGTTCTTTTATGATATGCATTATCTTGCTTCTATGTACTTCGCTGGCTTTTGAATAAACTGTGTCGACCCTGACGACGAAGGGATAGATTTCGATGGGATCATCCCCAAGGAAATGTGTTCTCTCGCCGAAAAAGAAGACGAAAGGCATACTCAGCCTATTAATTGAAATAGTAGTTTTTTTTTTTTTAAACTTAAAAGATGAAGTAGACCCCTTGAATGGTTCAACGTTGTCCCTAGAGGAGCATTGTGCCAAACAGGCTCAAAGAGTACATGGACGTCTTGGCATGGTCTCTTAAAAGACATGCCCGGCGTTGATCCTGAGATAAAGGAACATCAAATCCCCCTGCTACAGTATGCCAAGCCAAAAAGTAGAAGCTCAAAAGACTCCAGGCCTCGTACTATGTTCAAAGCAACAACAGCGGCGTTCAGCCATGTACAAATCAGAAGGCATAAGAATGGCCCAAAGCGAGACACTTCCAGCCGAAGCGCTTTGGGTCCTTCATTATCAAAGCCATTTTTTTTTGGGCTGCGGCCAAAGATCGACCTCGATGGCAACAATTCAATACCTTGGTCAGCCTGGATCAATTCAAAAGCTACCTTTTCCCTAAGTCAAGCTTGTTGGGCTGAAAATCCCAAAGGTGGGCAGTTCCAAGCAAAAGTTAGAGCAGCCTGCTAGACCGAGAACCTATGAAGGCGATCTAGGCAAAAATGAATAGGCAATATTCAAAAGCTCGCTAGACCGAAAACCCGAATGGGCGGTTCTAGGCAAAAGTTAGGGCGTAAAAGGTGAGGTAAAATACACGAGTGAACCTTAGCCTAAACTACGTTTTGACCTGATTCCCCAGAATGGGATACGTACGCAGTCTCTCTTTGAGACTCGGTCATCATCTATCGATTAGATCCACGGTTGATGTTTTGATACACGTCAAAGGTCAAGAAAGGTCGAGAAGAAAACAAGCTTCATCTGTACAGAAGGGGGAAACCTTTTGTCTCTCAATCTTATTTCAAACTACTACTTCAATTTCAAAGCTAAGTAAAAGCCTTAAAAGATTTTAAGCGTCAAAAACAGAATAAAATGCTTGCGAGGCCTAACGGCGCATAGTTTGTTCTAAGTTCAGCGAAGTCTAGTTTGAGCAGCTGCAACAGCTTTGCAGCCACGCGCGCTAGTTCGATACTCATGCGCACTCATTCAATATGATGCGCGTTGGTCTTAAACCTGCGCGCGCTGCTTCAATTCGAGCAACAATCAATAGCAGTCAGCTTCTGCCTTCGAATGTCATTTAAGGGGCTTTTGCCAAGTTTTGTCATGCCGTGCAGGTCATGTAGACTTAATGTGACTGCACAGAGGTGTCGGTTTCAGTCTGGGCCTATATGTGTCTTTATCTGCGTCTTATGTCAGTCTTTGTGGCATTTTTCTAAGTTTTTCAATCCATTATCGTATTGAGATGCTTTTCTCGGTTCTTGTTGGTTCGTATAGGTCATTGTACAGCTATTTGACCTTACGCAAGTGTCAGTTTCACCTGTCTAAAGGGCTATTGTGAGTTTTGGCATGTTAATCCCAAAATTTCATTATTTTCCATGTGTCTAAGGGTCCGTAGCATATCCTGGGGCTTTTTTTCCCTTTATGTTCGAGCTAAGCGAGTCTGTACATACATGTGTCTGTGCATCGACTCAATTCGCTTGTCAATGCAAATTAGATATTAGCGGATCGTTTATTGCATTCTCTTAGACTTTCTCAAAAGGTAGTCAATAAACTGAAAAAATGTAATTTTTATATTGCTACCCTAGTATCTGTAATCCGCATGCAGTGGAATCTTGTGGACGGCAAGGGCACGTCAGCCCAAGGCCAAACAAAGCATATCTCTGGGACACGTCTGCCCAAGCATCGCAGAAAGGGCGCGCAGGCCCAATGCCGTTACTATATCAATTGGGCACGCCGGCCCACTCAATGTCTCTTTGTCTGGGTGCGCATCTCAGAAGCAAAGGCAGTAAAGTACTAGGGCTCAGTGATACTCCTTAAGCATCATTGTCCTTCTAGGAGCCACCCTTAGCTAGGGTTTGCATTTTTAGTTTGTGTATTCATATAGCATACATCTTTGCATATTGTGTATATCAACTGTTGAAAACAGAAAGGTGGCCAGTTTGTCAGAGTTTATACCCGAATGGTTTCCATCAAGTCTTTGTTTGCCGATGGATGTGATCAAAAAATCTCCTATGGTATCGTTATCGTTTGGTCAGCGGATGCAAAGAAATCTCCCTGAATCCACGATTTGTTTGCCGACAGGTGCAATTAAAAATCTTCTACGGCATTGTTCTCATAGCAGGATGTGATAAAATCTTCTGCAGAACAAATCAACGACAGCCGGTCCTGTCCAACTCAACGACGATTAGCCATATCGTCCGTCTCCATTCAGTGATGGTCAGCCATATCGTCCATCTCAGTCATTCAGTGATGGTCAGCCACATCATCAACGACGATCAGCCATATCGTCCGTTCCGTCCCTCTCAACGACGATCAGCTATATTGTCCATCTCAATCATTCAGCGACGATCAGCCATATCGTCCGTTCCGTCCCTCTCAACGACGATCAGCCATATCGTCTGTCTCCGTCATTCAGCGATGATCAGCCATATCAACGACGATCAACCATATCGTCCGTCTCAGTCGTTCACCGATGATCAGCCATATCATCAACGACGATTAGCCATATTGTCCATCTCAGTCATTCACCGATGATCAGCCATATCATCAACGACGATCAGCCATATCGTCCGATCAATCCACAACGACGATCAGAATATCGTCCGATGGTCTGTTTATCTGCAGCTACTTGTTCCCCAGGAGAGGCCGCCTTGGCCTGTTCCGAACAACCACCTTCAGTCTAGCTGCAAGCACATCTTCCAACAGCCTTATTGCTCTATCTCGGATGGTCTTTGATAAGGAGATTGACTCTGATTCCCAACAGATGGAATTCAACCTGCCTGACACGACCTACCTGTGTTTGTTGGATTGCTTTGTGCCGAGGGTAGCTTGATCCCCAGCAACGACGGCCTGTCCTGTCCAAATTTGCAGCGACAGCCTGTCCTGTCCAAATAGATCAACAAGCGGCGATTCACTCGTCCACTTCTACTTCCATCCCTGGCAATGGACCGCCTGCCCATTCCACCAATCAGGTTCCTTAAGTTTACTTGTCTACTTTGCTAGTATGTTCTGCTTTGGATTGCCTTGAGGGGTGTCTAGAAATCTCTGACGTTACTTGTACCAAGTCGATGGTGCTTCAAGTGCTGTCAAAGAAGGGCTACTGTAAACACCCCAATCTGGACTTCCAGATTAGTTTACTTTCGGTTTTTGATTCCCCAATGATGAAACGGATCAAGAACACCCCGGGAATGATAAGTATTTGAGCTTTGAGTGTTTGAAAAACCCTTGAACCTAATCTAGCAGAAGCCACTTCAAAAGCCAAAAACCCTACTAGCACGCGTTGGTTGAGAGCCTGCGCGCACAGATCAACTTGACAGGTGTTGGTAAATGGTCAAAGCTTGACCATTGACCAACGCGTGAGTAGGTGGTACACGCGTGCGCTACTCCCAAACCCGCGCGAGCGGGTCAAGCTGCCAGGTGTGGTCAACAGTCAAAGCTTGACCGTTGACCCACGCGCGTGTTGGTATGACACGTGCGCCGGGGGGCCATACGAGCGCGCCGGTCAAAAACCTGTCCCCGTCACCTTTATGGGTTAGTAAGCTTAACCACCAAGTAACCCTCAGCCTCAGCTAGGCTCGTGGACTAACTGAGCTCCTCTCTTTGCACCATATCTACCTTCCTCTCCTCCTATATATACCCCCCATGGTTCTTTCATTAAAAGGGTTAAAAAAAAAAATACAAACTTCAAAAGGGTTACACCAATCTTGTTTCTTCTTTCCAAAAAAAAGAAATACATTCTCAAGAACATAGCTTGTTCACACCTCAATCAAGCCTCAAACCTCAATCTTTCAAACTCAATCTAGGTATAGCATGCCTACTGTTTTCTGTTATGATCCCTGATGGGGATTGGCAGGGTCAAGGCTGGTAATCAATACCAGTCCTGACCCTAAAGCTAGCAAGGTTTCAAAAACCGTAGTGGTGAGAACCAACGCGCGTCGGTCTCATGTACGCGCGGATATGCGTGGGGATTGGTGTCTTACTGATTTAAGTTCTCCTTCAAATATAGACCACTGCAAGCATGCTAATAACCAGTTTACTGCTTTCCTTTGTTAGAAATGCTAGCTGTATTTCAATATGCATATCTACTGCAGTGAAGTACCACTGGGATCATTCTGGATATGTTCTAGAACCTAGAAACATGTAAACCAAACACTGGTTAAACGGTTTACACGCGCGCGCAGGTGCGCCATACGCGCGCGCCAGTCTGTCTCTGACCAATGAGTGGTCTTACATGGGTTACTTGGCCTTAGACCGTTGTTTTGTCCTCACACTGTTTATGGGGTGTTTTGTTAATTTGTAGGGCTTTTCAGCCTTTAAACTGTATATTACAAACTGCTTGAACTGCTTGGTTTGTCCTGGGTGTGCACTGGTCCTTGCAAAGTCCAGAGGGTTTGAAAATAAGAGCTATGGGCTTAGGCTTACTGGCACCCACATGTCTTGTAGTAGCGTGCGCAGGTCTGATTAGCATGTAGTGACTTGATCAGTGCATACTTGTTTTCACCTGCGCACGTCACTCCAAAAACAACAGCCTTCTAGTCTGTTTAAACTCCCACAGGAGTCTGTTTTCATCCTATACTAACTGTTTCATGCTATCAATCACATCCTGCAAATCGTGTTACAGCTTTAATCCCCATTAAACTGTTCCCCCGCCCTAAATGGCTAAAGAATTGATTAATCAAACAGAATCGCAAATGTTTTCGCAAATGCCTAAGTAGAGACCGATCTTCGGATTAGGCGAGAAGGGTGCCTTAAAACCCTTCCCCTTTCGTAACCTGGCTTCCGAACACAGATATGGTTATGACGGACTGGTGCTTTCACTATTTCAAATCAAACAGCGCGGCAAGTGCTTCGAAATACGGTTTCTTGGGTGTCGGACCTTCATACCTGAGTGACAACTCTGTATTCCGAGCGCTTGCCATCCTCACTCGCGCTCCCTCAATCCTGGCCCTCGCCATTGGGAAAACGGAATTTCCTAAGGGCATGCTGCCCACAAACCGATGTGGGATAAAGCCTTCGAAAACCTAGCTATGATACCATGTTAAAGCATCCAACACAAAAACCAATTGGCAATGAGTAGAGAGGCTGCCCAGGCTTATATACTAGTTTTTGGAGGTGACTATTAATCGATGTGAGACAAATTCCAACACCTACCAACATGGAATCAATCAAAATCTTGGATGAAATATAAGTTGGTACCCCTGCTTTCATTGTGCCATTTAGAAAATCTTTAGACTTCAATTACCATGATGCCTACGAGTGTTTTAAAATGAAAAAAATTCAGTATAATGCCTCATGGGAGTGGATAAAAAACTATTTAAACCTATTTTTATAGATCCTCCATCCAATAGCCTGAAGGAGGAAAATCATTTGACCAGGCTACAACTTCGACATGTTCTGTGCATTGCAGATGGAAGTGTGGTGGTTAAGAACCCCAGAAAACAAGTGAAAAGAAATCCAAAAAAGAGTTAAAAATTAAGTGCTTAAACAGTAAGTCAATATGGGGCGAGGAGCTTACCATTTGATATTGTCCTAGGGGCCCACACAATGTCTGTGATTTCACCTGCATGATGGAAAGAAATGCAAAGAAAATTCAATTACATTGGAAGGGATCTGATGGATAGCATTTACACACATCAAGTAAGAAAAATTGCATCAATGGAGCAAGGACCATCAGCAGAAGTCAAAAGGAAAAAAGTTAGATTGCGGGGTCCTAGAAGGGCAATGATCATGCTGCCTGTCAGGAATAGAAGGGTCCATCATTGTAATTGGAGTCCAGGTACTGGTCTGGTTGACATGTGAACCAATATTCTCAAGAGTCAAGACGCCTCCATAAAAGCAGCAAAATTCAGAGCCAATAACAAATTCATACTTTGAGAAGAGAATGACATTACAATTTGAATGAAAGACTCAACATCCAAATAAGACACAAACTGTGGCTCTTCTAACCTTATGGAACACTACAAGAACATCAGATGCGAGATCCAATGTTTCAATGTGAATGAAAGACTCAAAGGATCACGTCCCAACATGTTGGTAAGCCATGTATGAAATCAATCAGCATTAGCAATTAATGCATAATGATGTCTACTAATTAGAAGTCATGAACTTCCAGACACTAATAATCACAGCGATTTGTAAAATGGTACCCAGACATACAATTTTTACCCACAAAAAAGTACAACTTGCTTTATATACATTAGATTGGCATCTACAGCTTGTCCGCACAACAGACACAGGGAACTATTGCCTAAACCACTGTAAAATGCATGAGATAGTCATTATGTAAAATCATGAAGGATAAAATGATGGAGAAATAATTATGCTAGTTTTCAGCATAGTTCAAAATATCTTTAGAACTTTTGATGGAGATGATGTCAATCATTAGAGATCACTACTCTTATCAGCTATGGAAAGCCTAAATGTAGAGGGGGGGTGAAAGAGTGAAAGCCTGACTATGCAGTCACAACCTATCCATCATCAGGAGAATCAGAGGTAGGGCCACAGGCCACTGCAGGAGAGAAGGATGTAAAAGAAAATAGTGTGAAAATCAGGTATACCGTCATGAGCTCTGTCAGCTGTGTCCAGCGCCTGACCAGTTTCAGCACTTAACCACTGCAATGTTGAACCATATGTGACTGCCAATATCCTTCCATCGGGGGAAATACTGAGACGATCATACTGCATGGTAGTTCCTTTTGAATCATGAAGGGGAATAGGAAACACCTTCAAAGTCTTCGGGTCCTCATCTTGATGGTATCGAACTACAAAAGAACAGATGGAACGGATCAGCAAACATCAAATAAGGCAATAGCTATTACAAGAAACTATAAACAAGTAATCTGTAAGAATCAGAATGGTAAGGACTGCAGAGTCCAACAATTTTAACTAACTAAAGGGATCTCTGTAAACCAAAATTGCCAGTATTGCCAGTACTATTGAACTCCTTGTTAGAGCGATCATTCTGACATTAATTTCTATTTGGATAACTTAGGCAACCCACATATACACATTGAAAGGTATAAGCACATCATGCGATGAGGCCTTGCGTGAGTTGGTCGTGCCACAGCCAAATGGATACTTTCTGACCATAAACATCTTTATGTCCTCAATATTGATGCTGCTAATCAAACAGTGTCATGTCATGCTAATAAACGACTACAAACAGAATGATATTCGCTTGATTATTCCAAACTGTTTCAATGACACAAGCATACACAGAAAATGGGAACACAGTCCAACTTAACAAGTTCAGTATCTGCATGTCAAACACACATAGCACAGGAACGGAAATAGAAATTTGCAGTCACAAATACAATTCTTTTACATCTTTTTTTGCGAAGTACATTGGTTGGTGATACACAGAAGATGGGAACACAGTCCAACTACTACTACTACTAATACTACTACTACAAAAACAGAGTCACAACTCTATCACAGAAAAATCATGGAAATTTGCTTTTCATGATTAAGCCAAGGTATGTAGTAGTCCCTCTAATGATAAAACAGTTGGATGCTTTTAGCATCCCACCCTTCCAAGAAGGGATTCCTCATAGGAAGAATCATGCAAACAGGAAAGGTCCTTAACAATGCTGGAATTCTCAATCTACATTTCAACTTCCCTAATTTCAAAAGAGAGATCCTTATCGACCTTTCAGAGGCAACGATTATGGAGTCAAGAAAATGGTGCCGAGCCACTGGAGGTAGATGGCATGGAAGAGAGGTGTCCAGCACAAGAAAAAGAACAATGGAGGTCTGGAGTGACTAAACCAGAGTTTCAAGTCACTTTCAAAATAAAGGTGATTGCATTACCTGTTGATGGAAGTGGTTAAAAAGTCCAAATAAAGAGGAAAGAAGCCACGGACGCCAAGCATGTGGACAGCATCTAGCCAAGCAGGTAAAAAGGTCAGGCTGCCACCTCTGAATGGCCTAACACCCTGTTAGTGGAATAGTCCCTACGACTTAGGGGGGTCGATACATATGAGGCACTAGGAAATGCAGTAGGGAGGTGTGCTCCTCAACTACGGAGAAGCATGCTACATGCCTTTATCTTCCCCTGAAAATGTCTTCTTTGGAGATCTCTTCCTCCAAGACTGATCAAGATGCAAGTCCCAGGGCAAGCTACCTTGGTAAAACCTCTTAACCTTAGTCACAAAGCCACAAGGACCCACAATGATCCTGCGTCTAAGGGTGTCCTAGGCCTTGCTCTAAAAATGGGCTAGTTAGGAGTTGTGGCATTTGAGAAACCAACAGTAGATCATAGGAGAAAAGTGCTCGAGAGGATGTTCTACTTAGTAGACCGAGGACGTCCGAGCTTCTTGCCACAAATGAGACTGGCACATTCATATAAGAGTTACTTTGGGGTTTGCGCAATACAGGAACGAGCACTCCTAGGAGGATCCTAGGAGATTGCTTCCATGCCTGGGCTTGAGGCTGAAGCAAAGCGTTCATTATCTCGACTCTCCACAAGCCAAGCTATATTATTTGGGAAGAATAAACACACGGCGAAATCCCATTGGTCCAATGCTGCCTAGGAAGGTCACACATGAAACCAAAGCAAGTGAATGACAGGTTGTGGAGGTGACGTCAATGTGGCTGCCACAAGGGCATAGGGCTCATGTATCAAGTTGGCAGTTGCCAACAAAATCGGGGTCTCTCACTGGTTACTTGTTGAACTGATGGATTCAAAAGACAACTTTTCGTGCTCATTGGATTTCAAGTAAGGAAGTTTCTTAAAACAAATAATAGAAATAAACTATGAGAATATTGAGCAACAACTATGGATAATTGGCTTGCCCAATGCAAGTTATCTGACTTATTCACTATGGGGACATTATTCAGACTGAGATAACCTTTCACCTTTCACCAGGAAGCCAAATGCAAATTGGCGTTCTAAAATGGGAAGGATAACTGAAGAAGCTGAAAAATGCATCCTTGCACCTTAATGCCCATATGCAGGAACAAAGAATATTATCTGCAGGATTTTTACCGCAAGGATCATTCAAGATTGATTTTAAGGTAGATAAGTATCGTGCCTCATCCAAGGAAGTTGACTCTTTTTTCTACTGTAAATTATAATGCCATATCAAGCATGTTTCTTTTGAATGGGTATTCAGTTTGGCCTGTCTTGGTTCCTAATTACTAGTTCTTCTGACCATGAGGAAACAAGAAAGATAAGATCCCGGTGGATGATGGCAGTGGATCCTAAAAAATAAAGTTCCCCCTTAATTATTCGTAACAGCTTCTTAATCCATACTCTTTTTAACTTGCACGCCCACGCCTTTTTTCTTATTTCATTTCCTCTAGATTTTAAATATCTCAATCAAAATTATACAGTCAACCCTTAGTACATCATACTATGCTAGATTTTAGCTTAGATGACACAGCAAAGTTAGCAATAGGCGACAGCAAAAAAGTCATGGAATTGCGCATAACATTGATACACCAATCAGATGACAAAACAAACATTGGCAATAACAATTGCAGAAAATCATGGAGTTGGTAATACCATTGATATTCCATGTCCTTATAGTACCGTCCTTAGATGCTGTTATGATTTGTTCTGAATTTGGAGAAAAGCACAACCAAGTCACCGCACTCTGAACATCACCAAACATCCCATTAGCGGAAAAGGAAGAAGGGGGTGGGGGGCAAGAATTTACATAAAAAGTCATTCTTGTTAACAAAGGTTACAAGTAATGGAGCACACATTCTCCAACTTATAGCAGAGTTTCTCATACGTTATCGGAAGTCATCTTCAAGCAGGACTACATAAAAAAACTCACCTTTCATAGCATTGAAACTAGCTCTTCCGGAATGTTTACATCTAATAAGTTCCTTCTAATGTTCTTCAAAGGAAGACTTAACTTACAAGAGCCGTGCCCCATGAACTTTAGTAATCTACATCAGCTCTATTGTCCATACAAAAGACCTTTCAAATTATTATTACATTAAATTATGCATTTCGTTCACAAAAATTTCAGAAATGGATTTACTTTCTCGGTCTGAACAAAGCATATGCATTCTCGACATCAATTGAGACTTTATATACACGTTGAAGTAAATTCAATAAGTGAACACAAAATAAGCATCATAGCTGAATGGACATGATGAGATATGTGATTATGAGGAAAATATGATCCAAAAATAACAGCAAATAACCTTATGCCCCTTAAGCTGCATAACTTTAGAAACCTCCTTAACTGCACCGTCTTTTGAGTATACAATCTCCCAAACCTGTTAAAGAAACAACTTTTGGCTATCTGTCAATTGAAAAAATTGACAAACTAAACTAAATATTAGAAAATACGTAACTTATATATTATATTCTGTCACCCAAAAAATAAAAATATTTCTCTCGGCATTGATAGGTTCCTCACTGCAACCATCAATTTTCAATTTAAAATCTCGGTCTTAAACCTCCGATCCTTGGGTGGGGTTCCTTATGGGATATCGCATATCTCAAATAATGGCAACGCTAATAAATGCTATAACACGGGGTGGCATCGAGTATCTTGATTTCCCTATGGACCTGAATTCCAGGGAAATATGTAAAATCCCATGTGTTGAGCATCATTTCGGATGATAAGCCTTTGGTGAAATTCTCAGCTATCTGGTAATTAATGTGCAATGAAAATATGTGACGTTGAATCCAATACAAGAAAATCATTTCCCAGTCTTACTCTCATTTATGTTTTAGATTTTAAATAGGATTTAAACAGGATGGCTAAAAGCAAAAAGATATATGGCATAAAAGCAAGGGCCATGTGAATATTCCTACATTTGTGTGGTCTAACCTATCTGACTTCTGCCGGCAATTCGCCCTTTTCCACCCTTAAGCATGGAAGCATGTGACCAACACAAGTCCCATAAAAGTCCTGTTGGAACTTAGACCAACAATCTCAATACTCATTGATCAAATGGCAGCAACAATTACCTTTACATCGGCAGTAAATGCTGCAGCAGCAACAAAACGCCCATTGGGAGATATTGTGGCCATGTTGTTTTTGAGCTGATTTGTATCCACGTTACCCAAGGTCTTCCCAGTTTTCGCATGCCAAATCTTGATATCAGTTCCTGAAAAATGACCAACATGCAGACTAAGTTTTCGTAGAAAAGAATATAAAAGGGGGATAAGAACAGGCATTTATAAGGAATAAAGAAGGGCGCTGCTGCAATCTTTTGGTAGGCGCACTTGTAGATTGATGACCTGTTTGACCCAACAAGAAGCTAAGAAACACTAGGAAGTCCAGGGGAGGGGAATCAAATCGCAAACACGAATTCATTTGGGCATTTTAGGAAGAAGTCCCATAAAGGATAATCATCTAAACACATAAAAATCTTGCTGCCTTGTTTTGGAAGAGGCAAAAGAAGATCAAATATGATTCATGCTACCAATATATTTTTAGGAAGAAGCCCCATAAAGGATATTCATCTAAACACATAAAAATCTAGCTGCCATGTCTCGGAAGAGAGAGAAGAAGATCAAATATGTTTTATGCTACCAATGGTGGTTGTAGTTGATAAAATTATAGTTGGTTTGGTAGCCAACAGATTGATGCTATTTAGAATCAAATCATTTCAACTTAAGCACGAGAGAGTCAGATCACAAAAGATCTAAATTGGATAAAACTTGTTAAAAAGAGGGAACAGTAAAAATCGATGGCCATGAGAAACCCTATACTGATCAGAACAAAGTCAAGAGTGCAGGATATAAATTGTCCTATCAATCGTCCATAACGAGGGCTTTGCTGATGAACTAAAGCAAGGAAGAAGAACTAGAGACATGCTGCTTTATGAACAGAACTTTCCAATTTTAATCAAATCAATGAAAATGTAAAATATCTCCATGATACGGACAAATAAAAGCAATATTAGAAAAACAGCGCGATAAGAGAGAGAATGAGAGTTCATTTGACTTGAAGAAAGACAAGTAGTTATACAGGAGGTATGAGGGAGTCCTCTAAAGTAGATTTGTCACATGCGAGAAAATACAGCACCACGGGACAAATCAAGTTGCAAGTGTTTGCAACAAAAGACAGGCCACAAAGGACAACAGAGAACAAATGAGAGAAAAGGTTCAGATATTAAGAAAAGATATAATGGCCTAGGACATACCTAGAACCATGTAATAAGGAAAATAAACACATGGACCCCTGCAAAGTTAATGGGCTATAAGATATATTGATAAGGACAGGAAACATTCCTGCATCTACAATCGATCATGGGGCCTGTTATATTAATGCAGCAAGGTATCATATGTTAATGGACCAGTCTCAGACCCAAATATTGACGAAATAATAATTCGTACACTGAAACTGTTCTGGATAACTTGGGGTCCAAAACAGTTACAACCACTTACAAAGGAAAGGCTATAACGCCGTCAAAATTCGAAACAGCCTCCCACTACTGTTATTACACACTCTATATTGTCATTTACCATTTCAAGGTAAATTCCTCTCTACAACCGGCAACTTAGTTACTACAATTTCACTAATTAATGTCTGAGAAATGAGACGCAGTAAGAGTGCCAAATTACAATATTAAAGTGAACAATATATCATGGGTTAGGTTAGGAGTCAGCACATACCGTCTGAACTTGATGCGAGAATTGTACTCCCATCAGCACTGCCATACGTTGCCATAGTTCCAACAAGGGTGAGAATAGCCCTTTTATCGTGCGCTTTGTGATGCACCCATTTAATTTCTGGAAGAGGAAGCTTGGTTTGCTGCCTGCTGTCGCCAGTAGCTTGGGGCTTTTCTTCTCCATACATGTATAAAGAAGAACCTGAGAAAGCTTGGGAAGCCACCACCAAAGAAGATGCATCATCACAAAATGCAACTGCCGTAGGCTGACATCCAGCAGGCAAGTTGATTCTCAGAAACCTGCATAGAAGAAAATTTTAGAACAGAGAATATTGAGCAAAGAAACATGCACGATTTCAAATGAGCGGTAAATCGTACAATGTTATAGAGAGTCAAGAGTCATACTTAAAGCTTTTACTTGAAGCATCATCCAACTTAAATACCCTGACCACTCCATCAGCACAGGCTTCATGCATAAGCAACAAATGATTGTTAAGAACGCACCATCCAATTGTTCTTGAGAGATAGAAGCAACAAGATAACAATAAAGTCAAACAAAACTCCACCATGCCAAGTGAATATTGTACATAGGGCATCAAGAATGAAGAAAACATCTTGTGCAAAAAGTATAATTCCTGTTCCTAGAGCTCCAGCTAATCAAGACATTAGATAACTAAGTAATGAACAGACATGAATGGATAGTATACACGAGCCATAGTTTTCCAAAGATGAACCAGTATAATATCAGAATTATTTTTGTACAGTAAAAATTGAAGGTTTACAAGCTACCTGAGTTGGGTTTGGAAATTGTGGAAAACAAAAAATCAGACAAAAAGATAGTATCGTTGATGTTCACGAAGATATTTGAAGTGCAGCACGACTGAACCAAGAAAAAAGCCTCTTGAGTTGTTAATTAGAAGTAAATTAAATGATCATACCAAAAAATTTCCCAGTCCTAATCTACTCTATCATATATTTGTACATAGATGTACCTCAGTCACATACCACGAAATATCTGACTTATTCTTTGAATCTCCTCTATCAGCAAGTTCTAACATATTGGTTTGCCATTGAAGGCTGAACTTTCAAGTGAATACTGAAAACAAGAGTATGTTTTATTTGCTTTTTACCCTTCAATACGATCTACCAGAGTTGCAAAGCCCTACCTTTCAAACTAAATGAACAAATTTGTCAAATTAAGACCTCAGATTTCAAGCCCATCCTGTTTCGGCAACTCAACTTAGGAATTTTCATTTGTATTCAAGAAAAAGTTGCGGTTTTGTCCATGGTTTATGTACACTA
This sequence comes from Rhododendron vialii, assembly GCF_030253575.1. NCBI lineage: Eukaryota > Viridiplantae > Streptophyta > Magnoliopsida > Ericales > Ericaceae > Rhododendron > Rhododendron vialii. The sequence goes on along the minus strand of NC_080557.1, from coordinate 22,620,783 downwards.
TACTTACAGCCAAAATCCTAGTTCTTAAATGAACTCTAAGCACTCAGCAAGCTTTTCTTTGTTCATTTCCTTTTTCACATATAATTTCCTCGTGTATAGTGTACTTCATCTCCCTATGGAGGATGACACATACAAGTTCTAAGGATGTAACAAATTCACCGCGTGTATAGTGTACTTCATCTCCCTATAGAGGATGACACATACAAGTTCTAAGGATGTAACAAATTCACACAGGTGCTCAGTTCAATCAATTTTTTCTACCCATTAGTCGGTCGAGTACCATGTCATACTTTGTCACCCAATGTGGCCAATGTTGCCTCCAAAACATAATCAGGAATCATAATCGACAATCTAAATAGGTGATCGGTCTCATAAGAGATAAGACCTTTGTAAAAAGCAACTCCAACCATTAACCAGTGCTCCATATTAGCCCTTGTTGTGAGGTGTCTTGTACTTATTCATAATCTCAAAGTCACTGAAGAGGGTCTCTTATGGAGGCAGAGGGCTTGAGGCCATTGGGCAGAGAGACAGTAGGAAGGGTGAGAGCGGTGCATCGTACACTCCTTACTGCACAAAACCGATTGATCTTTAGTTCCCCCGTGGACATAGGCACACCACCAAACCATATAGGTCTTGGGTTCTGGTGTTTGTGTGATGATTTCATTTTCTTTATCTAAAAGGTGAATTGTATTTATTCATAATCTCAAAGCCCGTTTTGCGTCTGTGATAAGCATCTGAAACTGTAGCAACTCGACTCCAATTTCAAACTTTCGTAATTACCAAGAACTCGAGGTAACAAATCCTTTTGACTCAGTGAAACACTACAATAGATTATCACCTTAAAGGGAGGTTTCCACTTGCATTCTACTTCTCTGCCTCTATTCTAAATTTCAACTTTCGACAAAACAACACACTGGTAATATAATTTTGAAGCCAATGATAGAAGCTAGGTCCTTAATTAACATGCAAAAGAACATCCATAAGAATTTTCCACCAACAAGGCTTTGACATACAATCTAGGTCTTTACTTTCAGGTGAATTGAACATATTATATGAATCATCATACTTACAACACAACATCTATTGCAAAAGAAATGCAGTGTGAGTGCTAATGTAAACTCATTGCGGTAATTTTGCTTTTACAGAAGGCAAACACTTCCTAGTAACAAATTCAAAACTGAAGTTCAAGGCAACCACATAAAACAATCCAAATGTCTTCTTGAATTCAACTATAGCTGCAAATGCATAAACTCAAACCCACAACTTAGACGGAGGAGTACCTGTCGCCAAACTACGTCCGTCAGAGGAGAAACATAGCCCCGTAACAAAATCACCATGACCTTTCAATGTATTCAAGTCCAGCGGATGATGTCGCTTGTTTGCTTCCTACATTTGACAAGCACAACATTATATAGGGAACAACGATGTATGTAAGAGAGGTAGAATATTTTCCCGCTTACAACTTCACAGGTAGCAGAGTTGTGAATTAGACTATTAGAGGGTCTAGCAGAAAATGTCTCGTATCTTCCACAAGGAAAATGCTGGTCTTTCAAGTTTCTTACACAATCTCCCACCTGAATGACATAGCAGCAGCATCTCGGCAATCAAAAGTGATCTTGAAGATATGGCCACAAACCAGCCACATCATTTTGTATTCTGTGTAGGCTTCCTACAAGCTTTTTCTCAAGTATGGCACTAACTCATACTCCGAAAACAATCACTAAACAAAAATGGATGGGCAAGATAATAATCTGCATCATTTTGTTTTTCCAACTCAACATGGGAATCATCCTGTTGGCCGCGGACCAACACCCTACCCACGCAGGTCGAACCATGGCGCTTGGGGCCTGCTACGCTTTAGTATAAGGAAATAGAGTTGTGCCTTCACCACTACCTGTGGATTTTGATGAGATGGTAAGCGCTTGATCCTACCAATTAGTATCAGAGCCAAGGTCGCGGGTTCGACTCCCCTGGATGGCATGCTGCTTGCGGGCAGGTGCGGGGTGGAGAGATTGTTGGCCGCGGGCCAGCATCCTGCCCACGCGGGTCGAACTATGGCGCTTGGGGCCTGCTACGCTTTAGCATAAGGAAATAGAGTTGCGCCTTTACCACTATCTGGGGGTTTTGGTAAGATGGTAAGCGCTTGATCTTAACAATATACCCTTTCGTTTAAAAAGATTACCCCGTTGCAAAATGAGAACTTCAAAAAAATTCACTTTTTTCGAAGAAAATTCAAACTTTTTTCCAAAAAATTGAGAGTTTAGCAACTTGAGGAAGAAAATCTGGATTTTTTTTTACGGTGTGTTGTTTTCAAATTTCAAGTTCTCGTCCGCTTTTCAGAACGGAGGTGGTATAGTTTTATATATATCGTGTGAAATGCATGGCTAAAGTGAAAATTGATCCAGCCAATGCTCTCTCTATAGTATCACTAGACAAATTGGTGTTATCTTTGAAAACAAAATGTTTGATTAGAACTATGGAATTGGATGTGTTAGCCCAAAGGTTTCTTTGGAATACCTTATTGATTTTGATGATAACAAAATATACTTTATTGAAAGAGAAATATAATTAATATTATGATATTTGGTACTCAATCGAATAAATGTTTATTTTGTAGGAATTTAATTGAGCAACACAAGAAAATATTTTACATCAAGATCCCATCTCCAATAGTCAAGAGTAAAGAAAAAAGAATGAGAAAGATTAAGGTCAAATCTTTCCCTTGATATTTCAAAAGGCTAAATTTATTTATGGGAAGCAATTGATTGGAGGATATTGAGGATGGGAAAAGTAGAAGATATATTGCTGGAAACAAGAAAGGAGTTGATTGCTTGATTTGTAGAAGGAACCTATTCTTTCCAACGGCGAGAAATCTTCAACGGTCAAATGGGTCTTCATTCTTGAAGGATAGATAGATACATGTGTAGAAGGAAGAAAATGATGAGATGATCTCTTGAAGAAAAACGGCAGTGAGCTACTCTTGAATTAAAAATCATCTCTAAAGACTTTATCTTGAATATCTTATTACGCTAGTTTGAGTGTTGTTCTTGAGCATCAGTTGTAAAAGGGATTGTACACCCTTATTCATATTCTACTGAGAGTTTATCTTTTTGTGAGTGGTTTTGGAGAGAAAATCACTTGGAGTTAGGTGTTACTAGCACCGGAGTCAAAACTAGTTGGGTTAGGTGTGACTATCACCAGAGTCAAAAATAGTTGGAGCGATTGGGATAGATTGCTCGTTGTAAAGGTTGTCTAGCACCCGCGAAGCTAGAAGAATTGTAACTATTTGAGATAGTGCAACAAATCCCGAGTTGGACACTTGGGGAGTGGACTAGGTCGTGAAGTTGCGGACCGAACCACTATAAATCCTTGTGTTCGATTCTCTCTTCCCTACTCTCTTTATTTTCAGTTTGCTTATCAATATTGCATGAGTAGGATGGTATATCAGTGAAATCAGAATTGTGGTAAAATAGCTTGCATTTTAGTCGATTTGTTCCATATATTAAAACCCTAGAAATCTGCTAATCGGTTTTCTATTTCTGCTGTGTTTCTGCGTTTGAGCTAGCTCAATCTGTTAAGCTAATTGTGTTCACTATTTTGAGTCCACTAAATTGTGCTGCAGTGTTGATTTGTTTCTATCTTGCAATTAGTTTTTAATTCTGCGTTATACTTGAGATACCCAATTCACCCCCCTCTTGGGTTGCTACTTGGACCAACATAACATATATGTACGAGAATCTATAAGCCCTAACAAATCTATATATAAAACAATACCACTCCGTTCTGAAAAAATTATCCGGTCTGCAAAACGAGTACTTAAAAATCACATCCAGATTTTTACAATCTTGTGGGGAAAAAAAAAACTTTGAATTTTCTTCCAAAAAAGTAATTTTTTTTTTTGAAGTTAGTCGTTTTGCGGACGGGATAATCATTTTAAACGAAGGGATATACTCTGTGTAGGAGAATGTATCCGCCCTAAAAACGGAAATAGGGTTACCTTATCGGCGGGGTGGGAGTGAGGCTTGGAATGGGGTTTCTTGGAGGTGGGCTTTGAAACGGGCTTCTGGAGGGCCTCAGGCGGCGCGATCGATTGGACTTGGGACTTCCTGTTGCCAAAGTAGTTAGCGAAAAATGAGAGAGCGATCAGAGCTCCGATGACGACGGAGAGCAAACCGATCGCAATAGAGGCTTCCATTTGCGCACTGCTATTCGTGTAGGTTAAGGAAGAGAGAGAAAGTGCGGTTGATGTTCGAGCTTCCCTTGTTAATTACTACTTCTCCAGTACAGTCTATGTTGGTTTTGGATGAAGAAGAAGAAGAAGTAGTAGATGGTCTTCTGGTCAGATCGGCAGCTATTTACGATGAAGATGTAGGTTTTTTTTTAAATGGTGAAGGAAGGCCAAATACAGTAGCACTTATTTTTTAATTAAAAATAATATTTTGTGAAAAAATAATTTATCATACAAAACGAAAGATAAGTATTTAAAAAATAAAAACTTTAACGTAGCGAAAACTAATGAGTAGTGCAGTGCAGTGAATCGGTAACAAAAATGTAAATAATTTTTTTCTGTGGTCAGTGACTCAGTTATATAAAGTTCCTTTTTTTTTTTTTTTTTTAGCTTGGCTCACAAATTTGAATGAATTGTTTTTTACTTTGTCTCCGCATGCATGAAATACTGAAGAAAAATTAAATTGCGTTTATGAAATGGAAAAAATTAGGGCATTTTTTTATGCATGATTTACTGGCGACAATATTGAAGAAAAAATTTATCATAGGGGAAAAAAAATTTCTTAGTGTTTTTATTGACTAAGGAAGTTCAAGCGAATCCCTCGAGATGTAGTTGAGCTGCCAGGTCTTTTATTGAACCCTTATAATTTTTTTGTTAGGTTCTAAATTAAAATTCTGACCTTAAAGAAAAGTTTCTATTGATTTGACACGTGCTTCGTTCCTCCAAAATTATTGCGCTAGTATTTTTATTAGTAGTAGGAGTAGTAGTTACTATTCATAATTTGTTGTTTAGCTTTACACCATAATTTCATTCGTATCAATGGAAAAATTAGAAATGTATAAAGATATGGACCGAGTTTTAAAAAATTCATATAACATGACACTAATGTAAAAATACAGCTATTTCAAAAAAAAATTGTCTTTATTAGTGATATTTTTTGCCTTTTATTTTTACTCTCTAGACTCATGTTGTTAAGACAAGTGATTAGTCTATAAAATATAACATGAATTTAATGAAAAAAAAGAGAGAAAAAAGCAAACAAAAATGTCAAAAGAAATATTTTAGGAACAACGGGGCCTAAGTCGTACTGGTTGGTTTCTATACATCGAATAGAATTTTTATTGGTCGGGTCAGATGACCCAATCATTTCCTAAATCTTCAAATATAAATTCAAATATAAATAGAGACCTCTGCTTTCAATTTCATTAATTCAGAATGAGGGAGAACTACTATTGTAAAGTGTGAGAAGTGAGTAATTGTAATAAATATTTCCAATAAAAATTAGGTGGTCTTGAAGTCTAATATCTCTTGATAGTTCTGAAAAAAAATAACTATATTTACTTTATCTAGTGTAATGCAATTGCTTTGTATTTTTAGGCTCTGTTCAGTTGCACAAAAACAATGAAAAAATTAACTTTCTAGTAATTTTTTGTATGTTCAGTTACTAGAAAAGTTGTAAGACCCATAACTACAACTTTTTCATTGGGAGAAACACTTTCTTGCAAAATAGAAGAAAATAAATTTCATTTTCACCTCACTTCACTTTTCTTGGGAACCAATTTTCCGTACAACTTTTTTGACAACTAAACGGAGCCTTAGTAAACTAGCGGATGCTTGTACCCAATAGCACGTCGGCATTTAATTTTGTATTAATTTAAATTGTATCAACTTAAATAAATTATTTGACGTAGTGGAATTCACGAGAGACTAGTTAGCATACTAGTCCAAACGAGATAAACAACTCATCGCAATGAGCAAATCTTGCGCACAGAAAAGAAAGAGAGAATCTCTACAATATTATTGATTAAAAGCTGTATAAATTCTAGGTTACAAACCCTTATATAGGCTGAAACCCTAGAAACCCTAAAAATAAACTTAGAAAATAAAAAGTTTCAGTATTTTGGGGCTTTTCCTGAAATTGAAAACGGGAAAGAAACACAAAACTTTCCCAAAAAGAATCAACTTAAAAGGAATTACGATGTAAAAGTTATTAACGAAATAAATCTTTCCTAAAACGGCAAAATAACGCAATTGAAGGCCTAAACGAAGGAATTAGGCCGAAAAGCACCATTGATCATCAACCTAGGGTTCATGAGTATTGACCAAAGTGCAAAAATAAGTTAGCCAACCAAGTTTGGGCCAATTCCGAGCTCGTCCGAATTTTGCCAAATTGGGTAATCTGAAATTAAACACCGTTTGGACTTCTGAGGCTTGGCTCGATCCAGTTGATCATGAAATTGAGCCTCCATGTGTTCTACATCATTATCCTTGACTAATTTATGCGATAAATGTAATCTATATAAACCAGTTACCATTTGAGATATTGTAACATCCGCCTCGAGTAATTAGCATAATTTATATTTTTAATTGAGTTATGTGCTTAAACATAATTGACATGTCCGATCGTGATTTAGTTTTTAATGTGACTAGTGGAGATGAGATGGAGCGTGAGAGTGCATGCACTCTATTAATTCTTTTGTGGCCTAATAAAACAAAAGAGAGGGTTAATTATGTGGGATCTCCACATTGGATAATTTCCTAGGAAACGCTTTTACCTTCCATGTTTGTTTTTTTTTTTTTGTTGTTCTTATCATCACCATTTTAGAGAGAGAGAGAGAGAGAGAGAGAGAGGTTGTGGAGAAGAAGAAGAAGAAAGAAATGGGAAATTAAGGTTAGGTTGAATTGAAGACTTTGTATGGTAATTCATGCTCATCTATACTTGAATCTATGATTTTGCTAGCACTGAATTGAATCCATGGGAGAGGGTTTTAGAAGTTGGAATTGGGTTTTTATCTCAGAAAATTTGTATATATTATGAATATGCTTAATTGTGTTTTGAACAAGTTGAATCTGCCTTGCGTTTGATGGTTTTTTCGCGTAAATGTACCAACCTTGTAAATTTCTGGTATTTTTACTGTAGATGCCTCTATGTGTGTAGCTTATACTGTCCGAATTTCAGAATTTTATATGAAGTGTGGAAAAAGATAAAAATCACGCACCAAACTGCTGTCAGATTCGTGTATGTGTTGACAGCACCGACACGTCTTGAAGAAACAAACATATCTCCTAGCTCGGGTATCGGTTTTACGTACCGTTTCTTGATTTTGAAACTAGACTTACATACCTTTTTGAATATCTAAGGTTTGTGCCTTAGTTCTTTCTAGGCAAAATCAGCTTTTGTTCCAAAGTTAATGGTTTGGTAATTCCGGAAACTAGGCAGCTTTTGGAGCTATGTTCTTCATCAATTTTATCATAGTTGAATGTGTTACTGACTATGGGTTCTCATGGGTCTTAAACCTTGATCAATTGGTGATGTTTGGGTGTTAGAACCATTGGAAAATATTGAATAGGTGATTTTTAATGAGCTTTTGAACACAGATCATTCTTCTGAAAATTATAAGTTCTGCTTTAGATGTGTAACTTCAGTTGAGCGTATCTTGGTCATTCGGACTCCTATTAGGGCAAATTTTATATCATGATTGATGTTATGAGAATCTACTTTCTAATGGTAGTAGTCTCAGAATCTAACTCTAAACCTATAGAATACTATAATCAGAATTCAATCAATGGTTCTGTTAGATAGTGTGTGTGTGTGTTTGTGTGATTCTTGGTTTGGGATGCGAATTGGTGAACTTACTTATATTTTACATTTGTTAAGCCTTTCAAGTATTTCTATACTAAAATGTTTGGCTTGTAGATAGGTGACGAGTCGGTGAATCAAGGAGCATTGAAACCATAGTTGTACTTTCTTTTGGAGTACGAGATGAGTGTTTGATTCATAGATGTTCTATATTGAATTGAACTTGAATGTTGGCTTAGTGCTCGGTGATTGGCTTTATGCCAAAAGACTTTTATGCCTTAAGTTATTGGTTGTGTGCCCGGTGATTGGCTTTACGCTAAAAGGCTTATGCCTTAAATTATTGGTTGTGTACCCGGTGTTGTTTTTTAATTTCTCGATAAACTGTTACAAGTTGAGATTATCTTTTAACTGTACCTTTAATATGGAATTGCATCCATGTCTCATAAACACTTCCGGATTCTGTTTTGGAATCCAGTTTTGTAGGCATTGTAGATATCCACTGCTAATCGTCTTGTGGTTGTACCCTCACTTAGGGTAGCGTGACAAGGAGACTTGGCGAGTTTTGGCGAGACATTGTGGGTAGGGATCTAGTTGCAGCCTATGTTGATATTTAGTTCATTGTATAGTTTAATGCTTTCTTGAAACTTCCGATGTGTTTGTAAGAACGATATGTTTTGCATTATCAATAAAGTGACTGCTAGTTAACTTAATCGCTTGAACTTGAGTTATAGGAATGGGTTGGTGGTTAATGTTGCACCCTCATGTCGGTTTGGGCTCATTTGAGTGTTGGCCCATGGTGGGGTGTGACAGCTTGGTATCAGAGCCTAGGCTTATCTAGATTTTGAGAGTCGTTGAGCGAGTGGCGATCTAGCAATGGATTTAGGAGTCGATTATATTTTGTTGAGTAGTTTAGTGTTGTTTTATCTAACATGATAAAGATAGTATATGTCGTTGCTGTTGTTAAATTGAATTGCAACAGATAATGAAAATGGAAGCAGAAGGCTCTTCCCATCCCGAGCAAGTTGATCCGGCTACTGGGGCCACACCGGCAGAAGTTCAAGCAGGGGCTAGAGATATAGATAGACTATTGGTGGCTTTAGCACAGTATGCTGAACGACAAGCTGCACATCTGGTTAATTAGAATGTTGGATTACTAGAGAAATTCAAGAAGCTTTACCCAATGGAGTTTGAGAGTACTTTTAAACCTCAAGAGGCAGAGGATTGGTTGAAAACGGTTGAGAGGGTTCTAATAGCTATAGGAGTTACTGATGAACAGAAGGTGACCTTGGCAACCTTTACCTTAAAAGGGCAAGCTTTAATATGGTGGGAGGCAAGTCTGAGGTTACTTTCAGCCCCATTACCAGATGTTCAGCCACCAGTGCCACAAGTAATTACATGGGCGAGGTTTGCGAAGGCTTTTAATGATTGTTACTGTCTTAAGATGTATCGTTTCTAGCAGGAAGCAGATTTTATTAATCTTAAATAGGGGAGTATGTCGGTGGCCGAATATGAAGCCAAGTTTAATGCTCTTTCAGCCTATGCTATGGATATGGTGGATACTGAAGAAAAGAAGGGTAGATGGTTCAGAAGTGGATTGGAGGAAAATGTTCAAACCAGAATGACGGCTTATAAAGAAAAAGACTATGCGGATTTGATTGAAACGGCGAAGAAGATTGGCAATGATGTTGAAGAAATGTTTAGCAAACGAGAACAATCAAAGAAGAGTAAATTTGAGGCAAGGCAGACGAGCCAAGGGGGGAAACCATGCGGCTTTTATAGAGGTGGAGGTAGATTTCAACATTTGAAAGGTCAAAGTTAGGGTAAACAACAAGGCAGTCAAGGCTATGAGGCAAGTAAGCCAAGTTTTGGCAGGGGGAGTAGTTCAAGTGGATGTGGGACTCCTTTCAGTGTTATCGATGTGAGTCGCCCGATCATCGCATGAGAGATTTTCCAGAATCGGGGAAAGGGTTTAAATGTTTTAGATGTGGAGAAATGGGGCATATTGCAACTCATTGCATGAAAACCGTAAGCTTCAGGTGCATCTTCTACTGGCAGTGTCCCGGCTGGCCATGGAACGAATTTTGGTGGGTCTATTGGTCGGGGTGGTGGAGCGGGTGGACCTACAACACCGGGGAGAGTGTTCACCATGACACGGCAAAATGTTCAGGCAACGCTGAATGTGGTGACAAGTACTCTTATGGTTTGTGGTGTTAATGCCCAAATTTTAATTGATCCTGGTTCTATGCATTATTTTGTGTCGAAATTGTTTAGTGTGCATTTAAATAAGCATTATGTGTTATTAGACACTGCTTTGGCGATATCTACTCCTGTTGGAGAAGTGGTGATAGTTGGGGTATCTTTTTCCAAGTGTGTGGTAGAAATCTAGAAGTTGATTTGATTCCTTTAGTAATGTCCGATTTTGATGTTATTATAGGAATAGATTTCTTATCCACATATCATGCATCTTTAGATTGTTTTAATAAAGAAGTTGTCTTTCAAATACTGGGTGAGTTGGAAATTAAATTTTGTAGTGATAGACAGACTTCTGTAACTGGTATGTTATCTGCTCTTAAAGCTATGAGTATATTGAGGAAGGGATGTCAGGGGTATTTGGCCTATGTTATTGACACGGAGAAGAATTACCGGGAATTGTGCTGGATAAGGAGGTGGAATTTACTATTGAATTGATACTAGGAACAAATCCTATTTCTATTCCACTGTATCGAATGGCGCCAACTGAGTTGCTAGAATTAAAAATTCAATTGAAAGATTTACTTGACAAAGGGCTTATTCGATCAAGTATCTCACTGTGGGGTGCACCAGTTTTATTTGTGAAGAAGAAAGATGGTACTATGCATATGTGCATTGATTACATGCAATTGAATAAGGTGATGATACAGAATAAGTATCTATTGCCTAGAATTGATGATTTGTTTGATCAGTTGTAGGGAGCGACCGTCTTTTCAAAAATTGATTTGAGATCGGGATATCATCAGGTTAATGTGAAGGATAGTGATGTCTCCAAAACGGATTTTCGAATGAGGTATGACCATTATGAGTTTCTTGTTATGCCTTTTGGAGTGGCTAATGCTTCAGCAGTATTTATGGATCTTATGAATAGAGTGTTTGAGCCGTATCTGGATTTGTTCGTCATTTTGTTTATTGACGATATTCTGATCTATTCTCGAACTAAGGAAGATCATGAGCACATTTGAGAATTATATTGCAAACTTTACGAGATAAGCGATTGTATGGTAAATTGAGCAAATGCGAATTTTGGCTTAAGAGTGTTGCATTTCTGGGTCATATGATCTCTAGAGATGGCATTTGTGTGGATCCAAAGAAGGTGGAGGCAGTAGTGAATTTGGAAAGGCCGACTAATATTTCTGAAATCCGAAGTTTCCCTGGTTTAGCAGGATATTATCGGAGATTTATTCAGGGTTTTTCTTCTATTGCCTTGCCTATGACTAAATTGACTAGAAAAGATGTAAAGTTTGTGTGGTTTAATGAATTTGAAGACAATTTTTAGGAATTGAAGACTCGGTTGGTGTCTACGCCAGTATTGACTATTCCAATGGGTACCAAGGACATGGTGATTTACACTAGTGCTTCTCAACAAGGTTTGGGTTGTGTTCTTATGCAACGAGGTAAGGTTGTTGCTTTTGCTTCGAGGCAGTTGAAAAATCATGAACATAATTACCCTATGCACGATTTGGAGCTAGTGGTTGTCGTTTTTGCACTTAAGTTATGGAGGCATTACTTGTATGGAGTGACTTGTGAAATCTATTCTGATCATTAAAGCCTTAAGTATTTGTTTACGTAGAAGGAGTTGAATTTGAAGCAGAGAAGGTGGATGAAACTAATTAAAGATTATGATTGCTCTATTCATTATCATCCGGGGAAAGTGAATGTGGTTGTTGATGCTTTGAATCGGAAAACAGCAGCGAGAATGGCTTATATCTAATGTTCGAGGGTTATAAATTTTACTGAGCTGATGCAAGTGGGTAGGGGGTTCTCTTTGAATAGTAATGATGTTTTGTTGGCGCGATTCAGTGTTCGGCCTTTATTTGTGGACCGTATTCAGGATGGACAACGTGATGATCCACAAATGGAAGAAATCAGAAAGAAGGTAGTTAAAGGTAAGACTTTTGAATTCAATAATCGAGATGATGGCATGCTTTTGTATGGACATAGAATGTGTGTTCCAAATGATGCAACTCTAAAAAGGGAAATCTTGGATGAGGCGCACAATTAGCTTATGCTATGCATCCAGGAAGTACAAAGTTGTACCGTGACTTGAGAGAGTTTTATTGGTGGGTTGGCATGAAAAGAGAGATTGCAGAATTTGTGGCTAGTTGCTTGACATGTCAGCGAGCGAAAGTTAAGCATCAAAGACCGGTGGGTCTATTGCAGAATCTTCCTATACCGGAGTGGAAATGGGAACATGTAACAATGGATTTTGTGACAGGGCTACCGCGTTCTATGGGAGGTTATGATTCGATTTGGGTTATTGTGGATCAATTAACAAAAACGGCTCATTTCCTACCTGTCAAGACCATGTACTCTACAAATAAGTATGCTCAAATTTATGTTAGTAGGATTGTTAGATTGCATGGAGTGCTTTTGACTATTGTTAGTGACAGAGATTCGAAGTTTACTTCTAGATTTTGGATGAGTTTGCAGTGAGTTATGGGTACTTCACGGAAATTTAGTACAGCTTTTCATCCTCAAACCGATGGGCTATCTGAACGGACCATTCAGACTTTGGAGGATATGCTAAGGGCATGTGTTCTTGATTTTAAGTAGAGCTGCCAACGAACTGAGCCGCTCGCGAGCGGCTCGTGACTCGGCTCGCTAACGGCTCGTTCGAGCTCGGTTCATTAAGCAAATGAACGAGCTCGAGCCAATATTTTTAGCTCGTTTCATAAACGAGCCGAGCTCGAGCCACTTGATGCTCGGCTCGTTGAGCTTGCGAGCTGCCATATACAGTACATACATATACCAAACGAGCCTTACATATACATACATATACCAATACCCATACATGTACCGAACGAGCCATTTGAGCCGAGCTCGAGCTTTTGAATATATGTTCGAGTCGAGTTCGAGCCCACATATTTCAGCTCGAGCCGAGCTCGAGCTGGGGAAAACTAAGGCAAGCCGAGCTCGAGCAAGGCAAAACTCGGCTCAACTTGGCTCGTTTGCAGCCCTAATTTTAAGGGTAGCTAGAATAAATGTTTGCTGTTGATTGAGTTTACCTACAATAATAGTTATCACAGCAGCATTGGCATGCCACCGTATGAGGCTTTAAATGGCAGGAGGTACAGTACACCAATTTGTTGGAACGATGTTGGTGAGAGACAAATGTTGGCTCGGCAAATGGAGCAATTGGGCGAGGATCGGATGCTAGGTCCTAAAATGGTTAAACAAATTGTTGACGGCGTTCAAATTATAAGGGAGCATTTAAAAATTGCGTAAGATCGTCAAAAGAGCTATATTGACAAAAGAAGGAGAGATTTGGAATTTGAGGTGGGTGACCGTGTGTTCATTCGTGTATCGCCTTGGAAAGGGGTTGTTCGCTTCAAAGGAAAGAAGAAATTGGCACTGAGGTACATTGGCCCGTATGGGATAACCGGAAGAGTAGGAGCAACAACTTATCGATTGGCTTTGCCGACGGAATTGGCATGGTTGCATGATGTATTCCGTGTTTCAATGTTGAGGAAATATGTGCCAGATTCGACACACGTACTGAATAATACGGAACCAATGGAAACTAAAGGAGAACTTGACCTATGTGTGTCCTTCGTTCAAAAGTAATACCATTGGTAAAGGTTCAATGGCGTAATCATTCGAAAAGGGAAGCTATGTGGGAGATGGAGGAGTCTATGTGGAAGAGCTATCCGCATTTGTTTGAACTTGGTAAGTAATTTCGGGGACGAAATTTCCTAAGAGGGGGAGAGGTATAACATCCACCTCGAGTAATTAGCATAATTCATATTTTTAATTGAGTTATGTGTTTAAACATAATTGACATGTCCAATCGTGATTTAATTGTTAATGTGACTAGTGGAGATGAGATGGAGCGTGAGAGTGCATGCACTTGCATACACCCTATTAATTCTTTTATGGCCTGATAAAACAAAAGAGAGGGTTATGTGGGATGTCCACACTGGATTATTTCATAGGAAATGCTTTTACCTTCAACGTTTGTTTTTTTTTTGTTCTTATCGTCACCGTTTGAGAGAGAGAGAGAGAGAGAGAGAGAGAGAGAGAGAGAGAGAGAGAGCAGTCGTGGAGAAGAAGAAGAAGAAAGAAAGGGGAAATTAAGGTAAGGTTGAATAAAAGACTTTGTATGGTAATTCATACTCTTCTATACTTGAATATATGATTTTATTATTCAATTCCATACTTGGCATGTAGATAGCACTGAATTGAATTCATGGGAGAGGGTTTTAGAAGTTGGAATTGGGTTTTTATCTCAGAAAATTTGTATATATTATGAATATGCTTAATTGTGTTTTGAATAAGTTGAATCTGTCTTGCGTTTGATGGATTTTTCGAGTAAACGTACCAACCTTGTAAATTTCTGGTATTTTTTTACTATAGATGCCTCTATGTGTGTAGCTTATGCTTTATAAATTTTAGAATTTTATATAAAGTGCGGAAAAATATAAAAATCACGCACCAAACTGCTGTCAGATTCATGTATGTGCTGACAATTTCGACACGTCTTAAAGAAATGAACATATCTCCTAGCTTGGGTATCAGTTTTACGCACCGTTTATTGATTCTAAAACTAGACTTACTGCTTAGCCTCCGAACCTCGCCTTCCAATAAGGTTGAAACACCCCAAGCGTAGGGCTAGGTCGTCGATAGCATAATATTCGGAAGTCTGGGATCGTACCCACAGAGAATCGAAATATAGCTAGTTTGGATTGTAGGTTTATATGGTAGAGTGCGGCGTTCAAGACGGCCAACTTGATTTTGCTTTAAAAGTGAAAACTAAGGAAAAGACTAGAAATGAGCTTAATTAACTTAAAAGAGGCAAGTCTAGGGATCGTCCATCCCTTGACAAAGGCCGCTACCGGTTCTCGATTATAACTCAAGCGAGAGTCACGACCGCGTGCTCACGCCCGGAAGATTTAACTTTAATGACTACATTTATCAAAAGATGTGATTAAACGGAACTAAACAAACCTATTTTTGCTAATGTATCTAACACGTAGGAGGCCACGAGCCCTCGGTGCGTCGCTTGCCAAGACCGCTTGACTAAACTTCATACCAAGGAGTTAACACCCCTCGCTTAGACAAAAATGACTAGGTTAATCCAATTCCGAAAACCATGATTTTAAGCCCGAAGTTTCGAGAACCAAATAACCGCCTAGATCTTTAGGATAGATTAGCCCAAGATTTAGCCAAAAGACTACTCACACATAGCTAAAAAGACTAGAAAACATGCTTAAGAAAGGAAACATGATTAACCGATAAAAACGGAAATAAACTTGATATTAGTAAAGATCTAACAAGTAGCTACAACATTAACAAGCGAGAAAATAACATATGACATTTACTTACTTGAGTTCTTGAAGGAAATTACTAGAAAAGCTTGAAGAACATTAATGGAGTCCAAGAAAATAAAAATGACTTAAAGTGAAAAATGACTAGCTAGCTAAAGATGAGAGAGGGAGACCCTATTTATACAAGGTGGCCTTACTCTCTCACAAAATATCCCAAAAAATATCCTAAAAGTAGCCAAAAGTGGAAAACATCCCAACAGTGGAAGGTTGAAAAAGGTAGCAAAACGTGGATATTTCTCCAATATGAATCGGTACTGGGCAACCCCCAGTACCGGTACAAGGCCTTCAAATGGGCTGAAAAAATTGAACTCTGGACTCTATGTACCGGTACTGGGAATTGGCCAGTACCGGTTCATACTTGACAGATTTTTTTGGGCAACTTCGCAGGCTCGCTCCGGACACTCCCGAACTCGGATTTAGGTGTTCTTTGAACCGTTGGAAAGCTCGTCGAGCCTACTTTCTAACCCAAGTAGTTTGGATCAAAAGTAATATGTACATCAAAAGTTATGACAATTCTACCCTCAGCACGTCGGAAGATGAGTAGCTTTAGTAAAATCCTCACTTCTTCTTCAATTCCCTTGACTCTTGGGCGACCCGAGCAACCTCCAAACCATCTTTCGAGCACCACAATGGGGTGGCACATAGCCTTGAGTACTTGGTTGGAACCGGAGCTTTCCTTGGCGTTCAAACGCATCTTATTTATACGAATTACCTGAAAAACACAAAAACACACCTTACGTGCAATATCACTATAAAAGCTAAATAAACGCAAGTTAAACCAACACAATATGGGACTTGACGCACCAAATATCTACAATATTGGGTGCTCATCACTTACATACCTTCTGAATATGTAAGATTTGTGCCTTAGTTTCTTCTAGGCAAAATCAATTTTTGTTCCGAAGTTAATGGTTTGGTAATTTTGGAAATCTGGGCAGCTTTTGGAGCTATGTTTCTTCATCAATTTTATCATATTTGAATGTGTTACTGACTATGGGTTCTCATGGGTCTTAAACCTTGATCAATTGGTGATGTTTGGGTGTTAGAACCAATGGAAAATATTGAGTAGGTGATTTTTAATAAGCTTTTGAACACAAACCGTTCTGCTGAAAACTATAAGTTCTGCTTTAGATGTGTAACTTTAGTTGAGTGTATCTTCATCATTCGGACTCTGATTAGGGCAAATTTTATATCGAGATTGATGTTCTAAGAGTCTACTTTCTAATGGTTGTAGTCTTAGAATCTAGCTCTAAATCTATAGAATACTATAGTCAGAATTCGATCAGTGGTTCAGTTAGATAGTGTGTGTGATTCTTGGTTTGGGATGCGAATTGGTGAACTTACTTATGTTTTACATTTCTTAAGTCTTTCAAGTATTTCTATACTAAAATGTTTGGCTTGTGGATAGGTGACGTGTCGGTGAATCAAGGAGCACCGAAACCATAGTTGTACTTTCTTTTGGAGTACGAGGTAAGTGTTTGATTCATAAATGTTGTTCTATATTGAATTGAACTTAAATGTTGGCTTAGTGTCCGGTGATTGATTTTATGCCAAAAGGCTCTTATGCCTTAAGTTATTGACTTTGTGCTCGGTGATTGGCTTTATGCCTTAAATTATTGGTTGTGTGCCCAGTGTTATTTTTTTAATTTCTTGATAAACTGTTACAAGTTGAGATTATCTTTTAACTGTACCTTTAATATGGAATTGCATCCATGTCTCATAAACACTCCAGGATTCTGTTTTGGAATCCAGTTTTGCAGGCATTGTAGATATCCGCTGCTAATCATCTTGTGGTCGTACCCTCGCTTAGGTTAGCGTGACTAGGAGACTTGGCGAGTTTTGGCCAGACACTATAGATAGGGATCTAGTTGCAGCCTATGTTGATATTTAGTTCATTGTATAGTTTAATGGTATCTTGAAACTTCTGCTATGTTTGTAAGAACGATATGTTTTGCGTTATCAATAAAGTGATTGTTGGTTAACTTAATCGCTTGAACTTGAGTTATAGGAATAGGTTGGTGGTTGATGTTGCACCCTCATGTCGATTTGGGCTCATTTGAGTGTTGGCTCGGGGTGGGGTGTGACAGATATTTTCCTATTTGATGATAAAAAAGAAACATTTATATAGAGATACTTTGACTAAAAAGTGAGAATAGATAGGGAAAGATTTACTATGAGAATTATCTGATAGCTAAAAATTTAATAGGAAATGATCTAACAGTTGTAGTGGTTCCTCTCATTTATATGCCTCGACATTTTCAACGGAAACCGCTTTGTTCTATAATATAGAGTAAAAATACGAGACTCTGCCGAATTGGGAAGAAAACCCAAGCTCTATCATAAGTATATTATATCATATGATATTTATCTGCTTATAGCAACATAATATAACTCCAACAAACTTGTACCATATTTATAATTGTGATATCCCACATCGGGACTTCGGAAGAAAGTTATATAATATATAAGAAAACCCAAGCAACTATTGTATAATTTGAGATTAATTTTTTGAGCCACGTGTTTAGGCTAAGAGTTAGCAGGTCAGCTGGTGCGAGTCATTACAGTTAATATAATAGCACAACCCTGGTTACTGGGCCAATGCAACGAGGACACTTGAGTTATATAGTAATATATAAGAAATTATCCAAAGCTTTGAGCCACGTGTTTAAGCGTCATTACAATAATAAATCCAAAAGATTTATTATGTAATTCAATTGATCCTGAAGATCAAAATTAAAACTAATAGATTTATTGCATCCATTTTAATTGATCCAAAAAATCACAAAATAGATTCAACACATGTAGGAGTACATATTATTAGGTAGTTCAAAAGACTTATTCTATATAAGTTTTTGAAGAACAAATATTTAATGATCCCGAAGATCAATTATTCCTAAATAATCAACATAAAGCTCGTAAATAACTTATTTCTTTTTACTATTTTGATTTTCATGTTATTGTTACTTTCTCGAAAGTTCTTCAATACTGTGTTATTTTCTAGATATTGTCAAATCCCTCATAATTTGAAATTTGTTGTCCTTGATATTTCGGGAATAATTACTAACTTGGATACTTGAGTTAGAGATCCATTTGGACACCATAGAGCTTGTTAATATGATAAAATATGAAAATGACTCATCCTGAAGGATCGCTCAAAAGCACGAATTTTTATTCATCGCCATCTTCATTAAAAATCAAAAAGTGTATTGCATGGAAAAAGACCCAATTAAAGCTATGAAACATTTTCAAAGAGAGATATGGGGATCAAAGTGCTAATTCCTTCGCAAAAGTTTTGTTACGATTCGTTGCACCTAAGGTTGCGAGATTATAGATTTGTTAAATAATCTAATTTAGTCTTTCAAAAAAAAAAATCTTTGTTGTTTAAAATTGTCACTCTTTCAAGATTGTAAGGAGAAAAAATACTGCAGAAGACATTCTTGAAAAAACAACATGCTTCTAATAGCAGCAATGTAATGAGTTTTTTTTTTCAAAAAAAATGATGCGCTCTACATTGTTGCTGCATGAGCAAATTAGAAGCATGAAAAGTATAAAATATTTTTATAAGGATGCCTTATTCAGTAATTTTTCTCCACACAACCATGAAATAATTAAAACATATATGTATATATGTATATAAAAAAAAGAGAATAATTCTTTTAACTTTTCTCAAGTTTTGCAGCCTCGTGTGCAACCAATTATAATGAGCTGTTGGGAGTAAAGTAATGGAGTATTTGCATGTAAGTTTTCCCCACGTTGTTCTCTTGAATGCAATCAACACAAATTACTCATTGTCTTAATTGGTTGTATATGAGAGCGTAAACAATCAATTTCCTTTCATTTTTTTTACTTAAAGACTAGCATAGAGCCCGTGCTACGCACAGGGTAGATTTAAAGACCTGAATAAATAAAAAACAACACTCTGTTTGTTCACAAATTTATTTAGCAATTTAAAAATAAATGATCTAAAATGGAGAATGGTCTAACCTTTTGATCTGTTGAGCACCGCAGGAGAGAGAGAGAGAGAGAGAGAGAGAGAGAGAGAGAGAGAAGTTTACAGGGGTGTGGCGATGGAACATGGGATGAGTGTTTGATATGGGAGGGAAATCTTTGTTTCTATTCTTATAGATAAGAGTTAATTTGAGAGGGAGCGTGGGATAGAGTTTGGGACGACTAGTACTCTTAAATTTGTTTCTATTCTTATGTTCTAATCTAGGCGTTTCAAAAATTTATGGTGGTACACGGGATAGAGTATGGGAGGATTAGTATTTTTAAATTTGTAGGCAATTTTAGATGTGATCTGAAACGAAAATTATGGAAACGAAAAAATCATTAGATTGGTTTTAGTAGCAAAAATCATGGAAACAAAAATATTTAAGCAATTTTGGAGAGTTTTAGAAGAAAAAAATCACGGAGTAATTATGCCGTCTAAAAATTATAAGATGTTTCCTTTCATAAAACATATATGACGTAAACGAAAATAATGGAAATGAAAAAAACCATTAAATTGGTTTTGGAAGCAAAAATCATGGAAATGAAAATATGTAAGCAATTTTAAAGAGCTTCAAATAAAAAAAAAGGAAATGAAAAAAATATAAGCAATTTTAGAGAATTTCACCATTTCAGGAAAAAATAAGAAGAAGAATTTTCGGATGCGATCTCCCATTAATTTAGGAGATTAAGATTATTAATTGGTTTGTGTATATTTCTTCTTAGAATTATAGTGCACCCAAAAAAGCATAACCACTTGTCGCAACGTGAGGCCTTTTCACTAATTGATTTAATATATAGTATAGATAGATGAGAAATTGGTTATGTAGATTTATGTATTTGTTGCATTAAAATGTTTAAGTTATATTTCTTTGATTTTTTTTTTTTGCCATTTCAATATCATAAATCTCTCCACAACTATAAGGGTGTAAACTAGGCCGAGCTGGCACGGACACGACACGTTTAAAAGTAGGCATGGCACAACACAAATACCAAATTGGCCCAAGTTGGGTTGTCATTTTTGGGCACACAACATAGACACATGGGCATGGTAAAATACGGTCACAGATGTATCATACTTCCTCCGTTTCTAAATGAGAGTCCACTTTCTTTCTTTTTTTTTGAATGGCAAATAAGAGAGTCCATTTTCACTATTACAGAACTTTCAAAAAAATGTCTATATTTTTCAATTTATAATATTTTATATATACAATATGGATCTTATTTGCTAGATCTCAATTAGTTCTATCAGACAAAAATTAAAATAATTTAAAACATCATAATAAAAAGTGAGATATAGGCGATTTTGTAAGCGGCACGTATGTCCAAAAAGGACTCTAATTTAGGAACGCAGGGAGTATCTATTTATGTTTAAATGAGATTAACCCATTTAAATTTAATTACATAAATGGCTTATCTACTTTTTTTGGTCCCTACAAAATAGACTCAGTTTCATTTTCGTCCTCACAAAATTTTGTATTTCAATTTTGCCCTTGTATTGTCTAACTGATTTCAATGTTACCCTTCCGCCAAAACTTGGATGATAAATGCCTAAGTGGACAACGGCAAAGTGATTTGGATTGTAGGACCCTTTTTTTACTTTTTCCACACTTGTAAAAATCCTAAATCCCCAATGTATGTGAAATGTCCATCTACTGAAAAAACCCATGTCAGATTGAACTTGATATTGACTTTTGGATGGGGATTGTTCTTGCTGTTTTATATGCATCACCTGGAGTAATGTATTCTGTTAAATTTGACGGGTAATCAATGGACACGTTTTTTTGTTTTCCTCAGAAGTAATCCCAAAAGCTGCACCGTATAAATATGGGGAGTCATCAGATCTAGCTCAAACTTGTATCATTGTCTTATGAAATATTCGCTGATTGGGAAATTTTTGGCATTGAAATGACCTTAATGCCATTGACAAATGCTATCGAGCATTGGTTGTGATTGAAGCACTAAATTTTTTCAGAAGGGTGAAATCGTTGTATTCAACCGATAAATAGAAATCGGAGGGATTGAAATTGCTGTAAGAAGAGGGGTTGCTGTTATGTATGGGATTGTGGAGGGAAGGGAAGGGTCTTGTGATTGGGCTGTGGCTGGCATTTTGAGTTTTCTGATGAAGTGAGGAATTTGGCATCTGGATCTCATTTCCGGTCGCTGGTGTCGGTGGCCACAGGCTAATACAAAAGATGTTTGTGATTTAATGGTGGTCATGAAGTTTGAGAAGGAAATGAGAGAAATGAAGATGTGGGTATTCAAATTTGAGAATTTTGAGAAGGAAACGATTTTGAAATTTTAGAGGGATTTAGTATTTTAAGGGGTGAAAAGCTGGTCCCATTTTGCCAGATCACCAAGCCGTTTGCCGACATTTCATCACAGAAGGGTAACATTGAACTATGTTAGATAATATAAGGGAAAAATTGAAATTTTTTTTTGTAAAGACGAAATTGAAACCGAGCATATTTTGTAGGGATTAAAAAAATAGATAAGCATACATAAAAATAAGATATATTTTCTTTGTAGAATCAATTGAATAACTTGTGCAGTTTCAAAGCATTGATTATTTTACATCTTTCTTTATTATTTTAAAAGTATAAGATGCAATATGGATTCTCAATATGATAAAATTAAAAGTGCAAACCATGATGACATAAGTGAGAAAATTTTTGTTTCATATTATTTTGTTTAATTTTAGAAATCGCTATTTGACAATTTTTTGTTTCATTTCCCAAAAAATAAATATACACAATTTTGTTTATGTTTACAAAGCTCGACTAGAAACAGGCACAGGCACGCAGTATGACACGATTACAAAATAGGACCGTTATTAAATTGATAGGAACAACTGTTTTTTCGATTTCATTATCATAAATGCACATTTTCAGAGTTTTTACCACTTTTTCTTATCACTTACTGATCAGTAGTCTTTACATCTACTATGAATCACTATTCTCATTTCACATGACTAGTAGTTTAAACCCCTACTAACCGTCACGTGTTTTAGTATTTTTTATTCACATGACTAGTAGTCTAAACACCTACTAACCGTCATCTATTTTTCTCCTGGCCAACAGTCATATGCTAATAGAATGTAGGAACCATTTCTTTATTTCAATCCCATCAAGAAAGCAAGCTTATTTTATTTCCAACCAAAACAACACGCAAGTTTTTAGATTTATAAAATTAACAAACTCTTGATTTTAGGGCACATTGATTCAAGACAACAAATATTTATTTGATCTAGCACGTAAGATTTGATCCATAATAGACCCAGACAACATTGATTCGAGACAAAAAACACTTCTTGGATCTATTATGTACACTTCAACTGTTATTAAACAGATAGGAACCACTGTTTTTTCGATTTCATTATCATAAATGCACACTTTCAGAGTTCTTACTACTTTTTCTTATCACTTACTGATTAGTAGTCCTTACATCTATTAGGAATCAGTATTCTCTTTTCACATGACTAGTAGTCTAAAAATCTACTAACCGTCATGTGTTTCAGTATTTTTTATTCACATGACTAGTAGTCAAGCTCCTCCTAACCGTCACGTATTTTTCTCATGGCCAATAGTAATACCCTAGTAGGATGTAGGAACTATTTATTTATTTCCATCCCATCAAGAAGACAAGTTTCTTTTATTTCCAATCGAAGCAACACACAAGTTTTTAGATTTAAAAAATTGACCAACTCTTGAATTTAGTGCGACATTAATTCGAGGCAACAAATATTTATTGGATCTAGTACATAAGATTTGATCCATTGCAAACCCAGGCAACATCGATCCGAGGCAATAAGCACGTTTCGAATTTATTACATACACTTTAATCTGTATCAAATCAAAAGAAACCATTTTTTTTCAATTTCGTTACCTCAAATGCACACTTTCAAAGTTCATATCACTTAGTGATCAGTAGTCTTTACATCTACTAGTAATCACTATTCTCTTTTCACATGATTAATAATCTAAATACCTACTAACCATCATGTGTTTCAACATTTTTCTTCACATGACTAATAATCTAAACACCTATTAACCGTCATGTATTTTTCTCGTGGCCAACAATGATAGCATAGTAGGATGTAGGAACCATTTCTTTATTTCCATCGCATCAAGAATATAAGCTTCTTTTATTTCCAACTGAAGCAACACGCAAGTTTCTAGATTTATAAAATGGACCAACTCTTAACGTGAGCATGACATTGATTCGAGGCAACAAATATTTATTGGATCTAGTACGTAATACTTAATTCACAGAAGACCCAAGCAACATCAATGCGAGGCAAAAAACACGTTTCAAATCTATTACGTACACTTCAACAGTAATTAAACCGATAGAAACCACTATTTTTTCAATTTCATTATCATAAATGTATACTTTTAGAGTTCTTACCACTTTTTCTTATCACCTAGTGATTAGTATTCTTTATATCTACTAGGAATCAGTATTCTCTTTTCACAATACTAGTAATCTAAAAACCTACTAACGATAACATGTTTCAGTATTTTTTATTCACATGACTAATAGTCTAAGCACATATTAACCATCAAGTATTTTTCTCATGGCCAACAGTAATACCCTAGTAGGATGTATGAACCATTTCTTTATTTCCATCCAATCATGAAAATAACCTTCTTTTATTTCCAACCGAAGCAACGCGCAAGTCTTTTAGATTTATAAAATTAACCAACTCTTGAATTTAGTGCGACATTGATTTGAGGCAACAAATAATTATTGGATATAGTATATAAGATTTGATCCATAGAAGACCCAGGCAGCATCGATTCGTGTCAACAAGTACGTTCCGAATCTATTACATACACTTTACTCCGTATCAAACAAAAAGGAACCGCTTTTTTTCGATTTTGTTACCTCAATTCTACATTTTCAGAGTTTTTATCACTTGTTCTCAATACTTAGTGATCAGTAATCATTACATCTACAAGGAATCGCTATTCTCTTTTCACGTGACTAGTAGTCTAAACATCTACTAACCGTACGGGTTTTAGTATTTTTTCTTCACGTGACTAGTAGTCTAAACACCTACTAACCGCCATGTATTTTTCTCGCGCCTAGAAGTCGTACCCAAGTAGGATGTAGGATCCATTTCTTTACTTCCATCCTATCAAGAAAACAAGGTTCTTTTATTTCCAACCGAATCAACACGAAAGTTTTTAGATTTATAAAATTGACCAACTCTTAAACTTAGTGCGACATTGATTCGAGACAAAAAGCATGTTTCAGATCTCTTACGTACACTTCCATCGTTATTTAAATCGATAGGAACCACTATTTTTTCGATTTCATTATCATAAATGCACATTTCAGAGTTCTAACCACGTTTTCTTATCACTTAGTGATCGGTAGTCTTTACATATACTAGGAATCACAATTTCTCTTTTCATATGACTAGTAGTCTAAACACTTACTAACCGTCACGTGTTTCAGAATTTTTTCCTTCCACATGACTAGTAGTCTAAGCACCTACTAACCGTCATGTATTTTTCACGTGGCCAACAGCCATACCCTAGTAGGATGTAGGAACCATTTCCTTATTTCTATCTCATCATGAAAACAAGCTTCTTTTATTTCTAATCGAACCAATAAGCAAGTTTCTAGATTTATAAAATTGACCAACTTTTGAATTTAGGGCGACATTGATTCGAGGCAACAAATATTCATTTGATCTAGTTCGTAAGATTTGATCCATAGCAGACCCAGCCAACATCAATTCGAGGCAACAACCACGTTCCGAAATTATTACATACACTTTAATCCGTATCAAAACAAAAGGAACCACTTTTTTTCGATTTCGTTACCTCAAATGCATACTTTCGGAGTTCTTATCACTTGTTCTTACCATTTAGTGATCAGTATTCTTTACATCTAGTAGGAATCACCATTCTTTTTTCACTTTCTGTATTTTTTCTTCATAGACTACTAACCGTCATGTATTTTTCTCGGGGCCAGCATTCATACCCTAGTAGGATGTAGGAACCATTTCTTTTTTTCCTTCCCATCAAGAAAACAAGCTACTTTTAATTCCAACCAAAGTAAAACGCAAGTTTCTAGATTTATAAAATTGACAAACTCTTGAAGTGAGCGCGACATTGATTTAAGGCAACAAATATTTAATAGATTTACTATGTAAGATTTGATCTATAATAGACCCAGGAAACATCGATTCGAGGCAAAAAGCACGTTCACATCTATTACGTACACTTCAACTGTATTTATACCGATAGGAACGACTGCTTTTTCGATTTCATAATCATAAATGCACACTTTCAGAGTTCTTACCATTTTTTCTTTTCACTTAGTGATTAATAGTCTTTAAATCTACTTGGAATCACTATTCTCTTTTCACATGACTAGTAGTTTAAACACTTACTAACTGTCACATGTTTCAGTATTTTTTATTCACATGTCTAGTTGTCTAAACACCTACTAACCATCATTTATTTTTCTTATGGCCAACTGTCATAACGCCAAAAGAATGTAGCAACCATTTCTTTATTTCTATCCCATCAAGAAAACAAGCTTATTTTATTTCCAACCAAAGCAACACGCAAGTTTCTAGATTTGTAACATTGACCAACTCTTGAATTTAGGACGACAGTAATTCGAGACAACAAATATTTATTGGATCTAGTACGTATGATTTAATCCATAGCAACCCAGCTAACATCGATTTGAGGCAACAACCACGTTCCGAATCTATTACATACACTTTAATCCGTATCAAACCAAGAGGAACCACTTTTTTTTATTTTGTTACCTCAAATGCACACTTTCTAAGTTTTTATCACTTTGTGATCAGTATTATTTACATCTACTAGGTATCCCTATTCTCTTTTCACATTAAGTATTTTTTCTTCACATACACTACTAACTGTCATGCATTTTTCTTGGGGCCAGCAGTCATACCCTAGTAGGATGTAGGAAAAGTTTCCTTTTTTCCATCCAATCAAGAAAATAAGTTTATTTTATTTCTAACCAAAGCAACAAGCAAGTTTCTAGATTTATAAAATTGACCAACTCTTAAAGTGATCGCGACATTGATACGAGGCAACAAATATTTACTAGATATAATACGTAAGATTTGATCCATAGCAGATCTAGGAAACATCGATTCGAGGCAAAAAGCACGTTTCGGATATGTTACGTACACTTCAACCGTTATTATACCGATAGGAAGGATTATTTTTCGATTTCATTATCATAAATGCACATTTTCATAGTTCTTACCACTTTTTCTTATCATTTAGTGATCAGTAGTCTTTACATCTAGGGTTCACTATTCTCTTTTCACATGAGTAATAGTCGAAACACCTACTAATCTTCACGTGTTTTAATATTTTTTCTTCACATAACTAGTAGTCTAATCACCTACTAACCGTCATATATTTTTCTCGGGGCAAGCAGTCATACCCTAGTAGGATATAAAAACTAATTTTTTATTTCCATCTCATCAAGAAAACAAGTTTCTTTTATTTCCAACCGAAGCAACACCCAACTTTCTAGATCTATAAAACTAACCAACTCTTGAATTTAGAGCGACATTGAATCGAGGCAACAAATATTTATTGGATTAAGTACGTAAGACTTCATCCATAGCAGAACCAGGCAACATTGATTCGAGGCAAAAAGCACGTTTCGAATCTATTATGTACACTTCAATCGTTACAAAACCGATAAGAACCATTATTTTTATTATTTAATTACCATAAATGCTAACTTTCAGGGTTCTTGCCACTTGTTTTTATCATTTACTGATCAGTAGTCTTTACATCTACTAGGAATCACTATTCTCTTTTCACATGACTTGTAGTCTAAACACCTACTAACCGTCACGTGTTTCAGTATTTCTTCTTCACGTAGACTACTACCAGTCATGTATTTTTTCTCGGGGCCGGCAGTCATACCATAGTAGGATGTAAGACCATTTCTTTTTTTCCATTCCATCAAGAAAACAAGCTTCTTTTATTTCCCACCGAAGCAACACGCAAGTTCCTAGATTTTTTAAATTGACCAACTTTGAAGTGAGCACGACATTGAATCGACGTAACAAATATTTATTAGATCTAGGACGTAAGAATTGATCCATAGCAGGCACAGACAATATCAATTCGAGGCAAAAAGCATGTTTCCGATCTATTACGTACACTTCAACCGTGATTAAACCAATAGGAACGACATTTTTTTTGATTTCATTATCATAAATGTAGACTTTCAGAGTTCTTATTACTTAGTGATCAGAAGTCTTTACATCCACTAGGAATCTCTATTCTCTTTTCTCATGACTAGTAGTCTAAAACCCTACTAACCGTCACATGTTTCATTTTTTTTATTTACATGACTAATAGTCCAAACACCTACTAACCGTCACATGTTTCAGTATTTTTTATTCACATGACTAGTAGTTCAAACACCAACTAACTGTCATATATTTTTCTCATGGACAATAGTCATACCCTAGTAGAATGTCAGAACCATTTCTTTATTTCCATCCCATCAAGAAAACAAGCTTCTTTTATTACCAACCGAAGCAACACGCAAGTTTCTAGATTTATAAAATTTACCAACTCTTGAATTTAGGGCGACATTGATTCGAGACATCAAAAATTCGTTGGATCTAGTAAGAAAGATTTGATCTATAGTGGATCCTGGCAATATCGATTCGAGGAAACAAGCACGTTCCAAATCTATTACATAAACTTTAATCCGTATCAAACCAAAAGGAACCACCTTTTTCCTATTTCGTGACCTCAATTGCACACTTTCAAAGTTCTTATCACTTGTTCTTATCACTTAGTGATCAATAGTGTATACATCTACTAGTAATCGTTAATCTCTTTTCACATGACTAGTAGTCTAAACATTTATTAACTGTCACGTGTTTCAGTAAATATTATTCACATGACTAGTAGTCTAACTACCGACTAACCATCATGTATTTTTCTCATGGCCAACAGTAATACCCTAGTAGGATGTAGGAACTATTTCTTTGTTTCCATCCAATCAAGAAAACAAGCTTCTTTTATATCAAACCGAAGCCACACCCAACTTTCTAGATTTATAAAATTGATCAACTTTTTAATTTAGGGCGACAGTGATTTGAGGCAGCAAATATTTATTTGATTAAGCATGTAAGACTTGATCCATAGCAGAACCAGGCAACATCGATTCGAGGCAAAAAACACGTTTCGAATCTATTACATACATTTCGATCTTTACAAAAAAGATCAGAACAACTATTTTTTCGATTTTATTACCATAAATGCAAACTTTCAGGGTTCTTACCACTTTTTCTTATCACTTAGTGATCAGTAGTCTTTACAACTACTAGAAATCACTATTCTCTTTTCACTTGACTAATAGTCTAAACACCTATTAACCGACACGTGTTTCAGTATCTTTTCTTCACATAAACTACTAACCGTCATGTATTTTTCTTGGGGCTAGCAGTCATATCCTAGTAGGATGTAGGAAACATTTCTTTTTTTCCATTCCATCAGGAAAACAAGGTTCTTTTATCCTAGTAGGATGTAGGAAACATTTCTTTTTTTCCATTCCATCAGGAAAACAAGGTTCTTTTATCCTAGTAGGATGTAGGAAACATTTCTTTTTTTCCATTCCATCAGGAAAACAAGGTTCTTTTATTTCCAACCGAAGCAACACGCAAATTTATAGATTTTTAATATTGACCAACTCTTGAAATGAGCGCGACATTGATTCGAGACAACAAATATTTTTTAGATCTTGTACGTAAGAATTGATCCATAGCAGACCCAGGCAATATCAATTCGAGGCAAAAAGCAAGTTTTGAATCTATTACGTACACTTCAACAGTTATTAAACCGACATGAACGACTATTTTTTCGATTTCATTATCATAAATGCAGACTTTCAGAGTTCTTACCACTTTTTCTTACCACTTAGTGATCAGCAGTTTTTACATCTACTAGGAATCTCTATTCTGTTTTCACATGACTAGTAGTCTAAAACCCTACTAACTGTCACATGTTTCATTTTTCTGATTCACATGACTAGTAGTCTAAACACCTCCTAACCGCCATGTATTTTTCTCATAGCAAATAGTAATACCCTAGTAAGACGTATGGACCATTTCTTCATTTTCATCCTATAAAGAAAACAAGTTTCTTTTATTTCCAAACGAAGCAACATGAGAGTTTCTAAATTTATAAAATTCACTATCTCTTGAATTTAGTGCGACATTGATTCGAAACAAAAAATATTTATCTGATCTTGTATGTAGGTTTTGATCCATAGCAGACCCAAGCAACATTGATTTGAGGCAGCGAGCATGTTCCGAATCTATTACATACACTTTTATCCGTATCAAACCAAAAGAAAACACTTCTTTTCTATTTCATTACCTCAATTGCACACTTTCAGAGTTCTTATCAGTTAGTGATCAATAGTCTATACATCTACTAGGAATCATTATTCTCTTTTCAGATGACTAGTAGTTTAAACACCTACTAAACGTCATGTGTTTCGGTATTTTTTATTCACATGACTAGTAGTCCAAACACCTAATAACCGTCATGTATTTTTCTGATGGCCAACAGTCGTACCCTAGTAGACTGTAGGAACCATTTCTTAATTTCCATCCCATCAAGAAAATAAGCTTCTTTTATATCAACCGAATCAACACGCAAGTTTCTAGATTTATAAAATTGACCAACTCTTGAATTTAGGGTGACATTGATTCGAGGCAACAAAAATTCGTTGGATCTAGTACGAAAGATTTGATCCATAACAGATCCAGGCAACATCGATTCAAGGAAACAAGCACGTTCTGAATCTTTTTCGAATCTATAACATACACTTTAATCGGTATCAAACCAAAAGGAACCACTATTTTTCGATTTCGTTATCTAAAATGCACACTTTCAGAGTTCTTATCACTTAGTGATCAATAGTCTATACATCTACTAGAAATCATTATTCTCTTTTCGCATGACTAGTAGTCTAAACACTTACTAACCGTCAGGTGTTTCAGTATTTTTTTTTCACATGACTAGTTGTCTAATCACCTATAACCGTCATGTATTTTTCTCGGGGCCAGCAGTCATACTCTAGTAGGATATAGGAGCCATTTTTTTTATTTCCATCCCATCAAGAAAACAAGCTTCTTTTTATTTCCAAATGAAGCAACAAGCAACTTTCTAAATTTTTAAAATTGACCAACTCTTGAATTTAGGGCGACATTGATTCGAGGCAACAAATATTTATTGGATTAAGTACATAACACTTGATCCATAGCAAAACCATGCAACATCGATTCGAGGCGAAAAACACGTTTCGAATCTGTTATGTACACTTCATTAGTTACAAAACCGATACGAACCACTTTTTTTTCGAATTCATTATCATAAATGCAAACTTTCAGGGTTCTTACCACTTTTTCTTATCACTTAGTGATTAGTAGTTCTTACATCTACTGGGAATCACTATTCTCTATTCACATGACTAGTAGTCTAAACACCTACTAATCATCACGTGTTTCTCTATTTTTTCTTCACATAGACTGTAGAGACCTGGATAATTTTAGTTATTGAAATATTTATTAAATGCTTAATTGAGAAAGTATGGTTTAATTGGTGGTTAATTGAATTGTGGTATGAAGTGGAAGAATGGGAACTAGATGGAGTAAATGTGTGATTTGCCTTGTATGTGAGTATATATAGTGTGTGTGAGAGTGAAGAAGATAATTTCATCTCCAAACTCTCTCTCTTTCTCTCTCTCTCTCTCTCTCTCTACCGTCCTATCTCTCTCTCTCTCGGCTCTATCTCTCTTTTCTCCGCTCACTCATAAAACCTTGTTCCATCTTTTCAAAACCTCAAGGATCCACCCTCATTTCACCTCCTCTATGCGATTTTGGGCTCGTATCGCGTTGGGTAAGGCTCGGTAAGAAGATCTCGATTGATTTCAAAAGTTTGGACCTAGGGCTCATTCGAATCTCTTGGGTTTCGCTCATTGACTTAAGGTAGGGATTTCTTTACCTCTTTTACGTGTTTATACGTTGATTAAGTGTAGAAATTGTACCTTGGATCGTTGGTTGTTTTGATGTATTTGCTTTTGAGTTTTCTGCACAAAATCGCAGTTCGTAACGTCCCTGTATCGATACAAGTGTTGGTGTATCGATACGCTGAAGGAATCTGCATTCCAGTAGCTTCAGAATTTGTCGTAACGTTCCCATATCGATACAATTATTTTTGTATCGATACTCCATGGGTTTTTGGGCAGTTTTGCCACATTGCTCCAATTTGACTGTTTTGAGTCCCGATCACTTATAAACCCTTTTTGATACCTCCTAATCTATTCCAATCATGTTCAATTGACCTCTTTTGGCTCATTGAAGTTATCCTTGGTCCGTTGGCATTCCGTTAGTAAGAAATGAATATGAATTCACTTGATTAAAACTGTGTTAAAATGTAACTTGTTGATTGATTTATTACTTGAGAGTGTTTATGGCATAGTGATAATATTGTTAGCATAACGTATGATGTTCATTGCATGAATGTGATCATGAGAATGACGTAGTTTGCATATTGAGTAAGAAAGTAGTTGTTTGGGTTAGAAGTTAGATTAGAGAGTCTCGTAACGTAAGGGGTGGTAATACAGAGACTCAAATGGGTCTTGTAGCGCAAAGGGTGGTAATACGGTGATGCAAGTGGTTAGGGTTCTTCGTAACGCAAGGGGTGGCAATACGGTAACCCTCGTAGTATTATGCTATAACGCAAGGGGTGGAAATACAGACAGGGAGATTAGGGATAGTGGGTCGCGTCGAAAACATAATGTTGCTTGAGTCTTATGAACAATGTGGCTAATTGTGTTAAAGGCATGTGTTAGAATGATCAAAATGAGTTGATAGAATGATCAAAATGAGTTGATTGCTATCCATCGGTTGAGTTATACCTTCATGTCTCATTCTTTTGCACTTATCATCACATTGGCACATAGAATTGGTAAAAGATTTTCCTACTAGACTACTGTAGCTCAACCTAATCTTTCTTTTCGAGACAAAATACCGGACAATAGATTACTTGTATTCTTGTGCTCGGACATGAAGACTTTTTAGACGCTGATTTTGCTTTAGTTACTCAAACATCTTGTAATGACTTTCTTTTGGCAAAAATGAGTTTGTTACTAATTATTCTTAAATTCCTTTTTGACTAAAGAGTTTGGAATATTCTAACAGGTTCGTACTTGTATATAAGTTGATTTGGGCCATGGTGCCAAGGTTGTAATCATCTAAACTTAGGGACTTATTTGTAAAGTTAAACAGTTGGGAACTCTTTTGGGTATTAATTTATGTTAAGCGAGGATCTTCTAATGAAATGACTATTTATTTATGTTGAAAATCGAGGGCGTGACAAATTGGTATCAAAGCAGCTAGGTTTGAATACTTTGAGACTGTGGGGAGACTTCCAGTCTCATGGGTTCAAAACGTCACACCTTTTGCATAACATATGTGTGCTTGTGTGCATTGACATCACTTGGCTTATATGGCATTATGTTTCAATATAGTAGAGTGGCGTAGAGTTGTTTTGACACGTGTTGGGATAGTTCAGGGCTTTGACCTCATGAAATGATGCTATTATTGATGAACCTTCTCTTTCTTATAATTTGTAGTAAAATGCCTCCGAGAACGCGTGCTAGAGCAGTTAAGCCAGAAAGTCGGGGTGGCCGTGGCCGTGGCCAAGGTCGTGCCCGGGGGGCGTCGATTGAGGATGAAGTTAGCTACCATGGGGAAAATCTGAATGGGAACCCGGGGGAAGGGGCCGGATGTGGTCAAAGAGAGGAGGTCCCAATCGTTCAAAATCCTTTCGCTAGGGATTTCGTTGCGGCCCTTGCGGCTGCAAACCTTCTAAACCCAGCTCCTAGGGAGAGTGCGGATAGTCGTGCTATGTTAGCGATGAGGGAGTTTAGCCATAGAAATCCACCTACGTTTGACGGGTCGAGCAGTGACCCTCTTGTGGCCGATCATTGGCTAGCCCAAATTCGAAAACTCTTCAGAGCCCTTAAATCACGGAGGATGACTTGCGAGTCAATATTGTGGCCGTTCAACTAACTGGGGAAGCGAATGAGTGGTGGAAGTCGGTGCTAGAATCACAAAAAGACGCAAGGAGAGCGGCAAAGACCGAGGCTCAAACAAATGAGCCAAATGTTGATAACATAACTTGGGCCGAATTTGAGATGCTCTTTGAGGAGCAATATTTTCCGGAGATGAGCCGTGATCAATTGAGGGATGAGTTTGAGAAGTTGGAGCAAGGGATATGACAGTGTCAGAGTATGCATTGAAATTTCAATCTTTGTCCCGTTTTGGGCCAGAATTGGTGGCTTCTGAGGAAAGGAAATGTAGGCGGTTCGAGAAGGGCTTTCATGACAACGTGAAAAAGTTTGTTATGGCACAACGCAAAGGGAGGTTTTCCGAAGTCGTAGAGTGTGCGAGGAGCATTGAGATACCGAATGAGGCACCCAAAAAAACTAAAGTTTGGGAACTAAGACAACCAGTGGGGGGTATGAGTTCTTTGTCGAGAAGTTTCGGTAGTTAAGGGAGGGAGAGACAACGAGATCAAATGTCAATTTCGCAGGGTCTGTCAAACTTCAGGCCTCCACCATCATCTTCGTTTGGGACTCAGGGAATCTCCAATAGACCTCCAATTGTATGCCATGAATGTGGTCAAGCGGGGCACATTCGTGCCCCAGTGTCCACGGCTTTTGGGAACATGCTTCACTTGTGGGAAAATCGGTCATTTTGCAAGGAATTGCCCGCGTGGGGATGGGGCACGTAGCGAGTCTGGTTCGGTGCAGCAGCCGAGGGGTGGTTAGAGTTCTAGTCGGCTATCGTTTCGGGGTCCTCAGAGGTAGCAGCAGCCTCACTTTCGTTAGACCACGCCAGCTCAGGGATCTCAGGTTGAGAGAGGAGCGAGTTCTTCGATGCCTACCCAGGGTTCCAGTCATCAGGGTGGACACGTTCAAAGCCAGACTATGCAGGGGAGAGCTTTTGCCATTACTTCAGCCATTCCACCTCCACCACCTCCTGTCACCTCTCAGGCCCCGAAAACTTCGGTTGTGATGGGTACATTTCTATTGTTCAACTATTTTGCTAGAGTACTATTTGATTCTGGAGCATCCCATTCATTCATTGCTGCATCTTTTGCTTATGCTTTGGAATTAGAGATTGAGAATATTAGTTCTCCTTTGTTCGTTGAGACACCTATAAGAGGTAGGTCGCCGTTGGATCGTATTTGTTGGGATTATGAACTTATCATTCGAGATCGTCGTTTTATCTTTTATTTCATCGTGTTGAACATTTCAGGGTTCGATCTTATATTGGGGATGGATTGGTTGTCAACGTTTCATGCCACCATTGATTGCTTCAAGCGTCGGGTTCGTGTTTATCCGCTTGGGGGTGCTTGTTTTGAGTTCTTCGGGGAGCGTCAGGAACCAATAGAACCGTATCTATGTGAGTCTCGGGAATGAGAATCGATGTATGCCTTATTAGCAAGTTTGGCTTTAGATGAAGATGTATCCATGCGTGGGGAATTACCTCTACTCGTTTGCGACTTTCTGGACGTGTTTCCGAAGGAGTTACCCGGTTTACCACCCGAGAGAGAGATCAAATTTTCTATTGATTTATTTCCTGGTACAACTCCTATTTTTGTACCTCCTTATCGCTTTGCGCCTACTGAGTTGAGAGAACTGAAGATTCAGTTGCAAGAATTGGAGAGCTTGGGATTTATCTGTCCAAGTACGTCGCCATGGGGAGCACCGGCATTGTTCGCTCAGAAGAAAGATGGATCGTTTCGCCTATGTATCGATTATCGTAAGTTAAACCATGTCACCATTAAGAATAAATACCCAATGCCTAGAATCGATGATTTGTTTGACCAACTTCGAGGTGCAACTTGTTTTTCTAAGATTGACTTGAGGTCCGGTTACCATCAGTTGAGAGTTAGGAGGGAAGACATTCCTAAAACCGCTTTTCGTACTCGTTACGGCCACTACGAATTTGTTGTTATGCCCTTTGGATTGTCGAATGCACCGGCGACTTTCATGGATGTAATGAACCGTATCTTTCGTGCCTATCTTGATCGTTTCGTAGTCATTTTTGTGGATGATGTCCTCATTTACTTACCTTCGGAGGAAGAGCACCAAACTCATCTTTCTATCGTTTTTGAACTCTTGAGAGAGCACCGTTTGTATGCCAAGCTTAGTAAATGCGAATTTTGGTTGTCCGAGGTCAAGTTTTTGGGTCACATTGTATCGAAGGATGGGGTGTCCGTTGATTCGAGAAAGATAGAGTCCGTAATGAATTGGCAGTGACCGAAAAATGTAACGCCCCGAATTTTGGGTACGTTAAAAGACAATTTTATTGAAAACCTCAAATTAGAGTCTGGCTCTTATTACAACAAAACTCTCACAAGAGTTCAATATTTACACAAAAGGAGGGAATTCTAGGGTTCCTAACTACAGCTCCTCCTGCTCCTCCATCCTAGCCAGCTCCTCAGCTCCAAAAGCCTCCAAGGTGATCTGCTTACCCTGATCATCTACAAAGTCTGACACATTATACCAGCGTCGCCACCGATATAATATGTCAGGGTCACCAAAAAGGCAACACCGTGAGCTACGAAAGTTCAATAGAAAAATCCTTACCCACTAACCCATAACTTAAAACAAGAGAAAATAATAACACATCGATTTCCACATGATACATATATACGTAGTTAATCATTGACACATCCACATTCATTAATCATCTATCGTTGGTGTCCAAGATTTCCAAGTTTCTCCTACGCGACTCATCGTAGACCGTGTCAACATTTTCACATACCAATTCATCTTTCAAAAATCATTTGTTTAACTCACACAATTTTGCATTGGCTCCGTACTGCGGATAACCAAGCTACACACCCAACCTCACAATGGTTCCGTTTTTTCCGGATCCCATTGGAACACACACAAAACACACTCCACACAATGGGCTACCACGTACGGCCACATTGCGGTTTCCAAAACATTTCCTTTCAAACCAAAATTTGTTTTTAACACACCCAACCTCGGTTCCGCCGCGTCGGTCTCCCGAGTATCCTCACAATGGTTCCGCCGCGTCGGGTTTCCATTGGCACACAATTGCATTGGCTCCTCTCCGCGGATAACCAAGCCATACCTCACCATGGTTCCGCCGGTCCGGGTTCCCATGGGAACGCACACAACCTCACAATGGTTCCGCTTTTCCGGATCTCCATTGGAACACACACAACCTCACAATGGTTCCGTTTTTCCGGATCTCCATTGGAACACACACAACCTCACAATGGTTCCGCTTTTCCCGGATTCCCATTGGAACACACACAACACACACAACCTCACAATGGTTCCGCTTGTCCCGGATTCCCATTGGCACACACAACCTCACACAATGGGCAAGTCCGGCCATATTGCGGATTCCAAAACTTTTCACTCTTTTCAAATATTTCTTTTATACACGCACACACACAACTCACATAATGCCACCCAAAACCGGTCATTATGTAGTTTCAAAATATTTTCTCCTCGAAAAACATTTCCTTTCATTAACCACACCCTAGGTGTCATGTTTTTACTTTCTCGGTTCTCGTGTCTCGTTTACATGTAAAGACTCCGTGGTAGGACAAACGTAAGCAAGAATCATCCTAACAAGATCATCCAATTCTATATTACTCATCACGCTCAATTACTACTTATAGCATAACGCCACATGTACGGACGCCCTTAGAGTGTATCACTTATGCTTATTCAAAGCACAACGCCACATGTACGGACGTCTTTGGAGTGAAATCACTTATGCTTTATCACATACCACAAGTAATACAAACAACTCATATACGCATACTCATAATTATCTTAAAGATCAAAATACGAATACTTGGATTCACATGGTAAATAACCTACGTATTCATTGAGTAAATATGGTACCTACCTTATACTTAGGAATAGGGATAAGGAATTCCTACCTTACTTCTTGGCGGTAGTAACGGCTTACGGACGGTAATCGGCTGTCAGACGGAGTAACTTCCTACGGTGGTCTCCGGTAGCTTCGAAAGAGAAACGTTTCTCTCGAAACTTCTACTTGACTAACACTACTCTACTTTATGGATCGAAGGGTGGTCGGGTGGCAGTTTAGTGGCGGCTTAGGTTGAGTTTCTTGAAGAACTCAAAAACAACTCAAGAACAAAGAAAGAACTAACAAGAACAAAGAAAGAACAAGATTTTTCTAGAGAGAGAAGTTGCTAGGTGAAGGTGTGAGTTGAATGAGAAGCATGGGGTGCTATTTATAGGCCAAGGCATGCCCTCTCCTCTCTCCCAAGGCCGGCCCCCCCCTCTCTCTCTACCTCAAATTTTGACACATGGCATGCAATCTTTGAAAGATCAAAGCCTAACCCTAGGCTTGCATGGCTAAGTTTGGCTAAATGGTAGGCTTGCATGGCTAAGATTAGTCCTTGGATTGGACTGTGGGAGATTTGTTGGAAGATTTGGAGACAATGGTACAAGATTTGGTCATAAAACAAATATGGAAGTACAAATGGGGAGTTAAGTTTGGTTAGGAAAAAGATTCACCAAGGTTTTGAAAGGATAGGAAAGATCATGGAAGGATGAAGAAGATCAAGTCAAGTACCACAAAATCTCTCTCTCTCTCTCTCCCTCTCTCTCCTCTCTCGGCTCTCTCTCTCTCCTTTCCCTCTCTCTCGGCCTCTCTCTACTCTCTTTCTCTCTCTCTTCCAAGTACTACACACACATATATATATATATATATATATATATATATATA
The DNA here is from genome assembly GCF_030253575.1 of Rhododendron vialii. Lineage (NCBI taxonomy): Eukaryota > Viridiplantae > Streptophyta > Magnoliopsida > Ericales > Ericaceae > Rhododendron > Rhododendron vialii. The sequence continues at coordinate 22,582,549 of NC_080557.1, read as the reverse complement.
TATATATATATACACACACTTATGTAGTACAATGCAAGAATACAATTTTAAAATATAGGTACTTTTGTACAATTGATCAAAGAAACTTAAGGGCTAAGATTTCCAAATAAATAAGCACATGTATAAAAATGTACTCTAGGAAGATCATCTCCCCAATAAATTAATCCAATTGGGTACAAACCCCAATATAAAATAATAACAAAGTACTTAGGAGAATATTAGGCCTTAAAGGCTATTAAGGCTACTAAGTACTTTTATAATAAAATACTATGTACTTTCATCACATGGGTTTTAAGAAAAATATTAGTTTAATGAGCCTATGTACTTGCTGAAAGAATAAACCTTTTACCTAATGGACAATAAATCTCCTAACTTTTATTATCCAATGGACAATAGTTAAAAGGAAGCTTTTATATTAAAATAATCGAGAAGTACTTTAAAGCATGTGACAAAAGCCCTATATTTTAAATATAGGTGTGGTACCAAGTACCCCAATTAAATAAAAAGGTTAGGATTCTCCCCATTAGTTTTTAATAGAGTACAAGTATTAGAAAATCTAGGGTTTAGATATACCCCAATAGTTTAATGCATAAAATCTCATGGGAAATCCATACTTGATTATTTAAATAGAATCTTGTACTTTGTTGGAAGATTTGGGCTATTACCCAATGGATAATAATTTCCCTTGCGGTTAATAACCAATGGACAAAAGAGTACAAGTACTTTTTATCTTTAAAATAAGATTTTGAAAAGACTATATGTACTTTAAACAAAATATAATATGAAAAGCTTATTGTCCAATGGACAAAAATTACCCTAACTATTATGGACCAATGGGTAAAGGCAAAGGTTCAAAAGGTTCATCTAGTAACTAGGTGAGTTGGTTGCTCGGTTCCTCCAACTAGTCGGTTAGATACCAACTAAATTGGTCAAGTAGGGTTCCTAGTCGAGAGTTAAACAATGACCAAAATTTAACTATAACGGAAATTAACAAGAAATCATATAGCCACTCAAGAGGAAAATAAGTAATTTAAATAAAATTTAAATATTTAACGAAATTTTTATTGACCAAAATTTAGGATTGTTACAGAAAAATGTATTCGAGATTCGTAGTTTCTTGGGCTTGGCCGGGTACTACCGTCGTTTTGTCCAATTTCTCTCGCCTAGCAGCTCCAATGACTAAATTGACTCATAAGGGGACTCGTTTTGTTTGGAGTGACGCGTGTGAGGTGGCTTTTTAGGAATTGAAGAAAAGGTTGACTACTGCGCTGGTTTTGATTGTGCCTGAAAAGGGAGTTGGTTACTCCGTGTATTGTGACACTTCGAAAGAGGGGTTAGGGTGCGTATTGATGCAATTGGGACAAGTGGTGGCGTTTGGATCGCGGCAATTGAAAACTCACGAGCGGAATTACCCTACCCATGACTTAGAACTTGCAGCTATCGTCTTTGCTTTGAAGAGTTGGTGTCATTATCTGTACGGTGAGAGGTTCGAAATCTTTTCCGATCACAAGAGTCTAAAGTACTTGTTCTCTCAAAAGGACCTAAATTTACGATAACGTCGTTGGATGGAACACTGTGAAGACTATGATTTTGAGTTGCAATATCACCCGGGCAAGGCGAACATGGTAGCGAACGCGTTGAGTAGAAAATCGACACACCTTGCGAGTTTAGCCATCCACAAGTGGAAAACAATGAACGACTTAGGCTCCTATGCGTTGCATTTTGAAGAGGTTTGAGAGGGAGTCACTTTGTGCAACTTGATCGTTCAATCAACCTTGTCGACTCAAGTGATTGAGGCTCAACAACAAGATGAAGAAGCGGGGGAATTTCGCACAAAGTTCCTTAGTTGAAATGCTCGAGAAAGGTGGATGATTCATGCCGATCAAAGTTTGCGATACCACGGAAAACTATTCGTACCCATTTCGTGTCGAGAGCAAATTTTGAGAGAATTTTTCCATTCACCTTTAGCCGTACCTCCAGGGGGAACGAAAATGTATCATGACTTGCGTAGATAGTTTTGGTGGCCGGGAATGAAGAGAGACGTCGTTATTTTCGTCTCTAAGTGTCTTACGTGCCAACAAATGAAAGCCGAACACTAACGACCCGTGGGGGAGTTACAACCATTACCAGTGGCGAATGGAAGTGGGAGAACGTGACAATGAATTTCGTTACCGGTTTACCGAGATTGCTGAGGGGGCATGATACCATTTGGGTGATAGTCAAACGATTAACCAAGTCAGCGCATTTCTTACCTATTCAGGTTACGGATACGATAGATAAGCTTAGTCGTTTGTACATTCGCGAGATTATTCGTCTTCATGATATTCCTGTTTCTATCGTGTCGGATCGAGATCCAAGATTTACCGCGCGCTTTTGGCAAAGCATGCAAGTCGCTCTTAGCACCAATCTCTTGTTCAGTACCGCGTATCATCCTCAAACGGACGGGTAATCTGAGAGAACGATCCAAATCCTAGAAGATATGCTTCGGGCTTGTGTTATGGATTTTCGGGGTAATTGGGAGGATCACCTACCGTTAGTCGAATTCGCGTACAACAATAGCTACCAATCTAGTATCGAGATGGCGCCGTATGAAGCTTTGTATGGGAGACCGTGTCGATCGCCCATTTGTTGGATCGAGTTGGGCGAGGCTATGTTAGTAGGGCTGGAATTGATCCAAGAAACTTCCGAGAGCATGAAAGCCATTCGTCAACGTCTTCTTGAAGTGCAAAGGAGAATCACCAAGCAACTCAAAGTGATTCGTCAACGGTTGTTAACCGCGCAAAGTAGGCAAAAGAGTTATGTCGATCGTCGTCGCCGACCGTTATTGTTTGAAGTGGGGGATCACGTGTTTCTTAAGGTATCGCTGCGTCGGGGATTATCTCATTGTGGGCAAAGGGGCAAGCTTTCACCGCGTTATATCAGACCGTTTGATATTATTGAAAAAATTGGGGAAGTCGCGTATCGATTGGCCTTACCACCAAGACTATCGAACGTTCATGATGTGTTCCACATGTCAATGTTACGAAAGTATGAGCCGGATCCATCACACGTTCTAAAGTGGTCCGAACTAGAGTTGGAAGTCGATGCATCTTGCGGGGAGGAGCCGATACACATCCTAGATTCGCGCGAGCAAGTTTTAAGGGGTAAGACCATACCATTAGTACGAGTTCTTTGGAGTATGCTAGAAAAAAGGAGTCAACGTGGGAAAGGAAAGATGAAGTAAGAGAGAAATACCCGCATTTGTTTCCGAACTAATCACGTAAGTCTCGAAATTTCAATCTTATGAATGTTAACTTGTTGTTTGGTAGTATGTGTTATGACGTGAGCACGTTTACTTGATTCATGATCTTGATTGGCTTGAGTTGTAAATTTTGGGACGAAATTTCTTTAAGGAGGATGGATTGTAAAGACCCGGATAATTTTAGTTATTGAAATATTTATTAAATGCTTAATTGAGAAAGTATGGTTTAATTGGTGGTTAATTGAATTGTGTTTGAAATGGAAGAATGGGAACTAGAGGGAGTAAATGTGTGATTTGCCTTGTATGTGAGTATATATAGTGTGTGTGAGAGTGTAGGAGATAATTTCATCTCCAAACTCTCTCTCTCTCGGCTCTATCTCTCTCTTCAAAACCTCAAGGATCCACACTTATTTCACCTCCTCTACGCAATTTTGGGCTCGTATCGCGTTGGGTAAGGCTCAGTAAGAAGATCTTGAATGATTTCAAAAGTTTGGACCTAGGGCTCGTTCGAATCTCTTGGGTTTTGCTCATTGACTTGAGGTAGGGATTTCTTTACCTCTTTTCCGCGTTTATACGTTAATGAAGTGTAGAAATTGTACCGTGGATCGTAGGTTGTTTTGATGTATTTGCTTTTGAGTTTTTTTGCACAAAATCACGGCTCGTAACGTCCCCGTATCAATACAAGTGTTGGTGTATCGATACGCTGAAGGAATCTGCATTCCAGTAGCTTCAGAATTTGTCGTAATGTTCCCGTATCGATACAATTATTTTTGCATCGATACTTCAAACTCTCCCGTATCGATACAATTATTTTTGTATCAATACTCCATGGCTTTCTAAGCAGTTTTTCCACGTTGCTCCGATTCGACTGTTTTGAGTCCCGATCACTTCTAAACCCTTTTTGACACCTCCTAATCTATTCCAAGCATGTTCAATTGACCTCTTTTGGCTCATTGAAGTTATCCTTGGTCCATTGGCATTCCGTTAGTAAGAAATGAATAGGAATTCACTTGATTAAAACTGTGTTAAAATGTAACTTGTTGATTGATTTATTACTTGAGAGTGTTTGTGGCATAGTGGTAATATTGTTGGCATAACGTATGATGTTCCTTGCATGAATGTGATCATGAGAAAGATGTAGTTTGCATATTGAGTAAGAAAGTAGTTGTTTAGGTCGGAAGTTGGATTCTCATAACGCAAGAGGTGATAGTACGGTGATCGAAGTGGTTAGGGTTCTTCGTAACGCAAGGGGTGGCAATACGATAACCCTCGTGGTATTATGCTATAACGTAAGAGGTGGAAATACAGACAATGGAGATTAGGGATAGTGGGTCGCGTCGAAAACATAATATTGCTTGAGTCTTACGAACAATGTGGCTAATTGTGTTAAAGGCATGTGTTGGAATGATCAAAATGAGTTGATTGCTATCCATCGGTTGAGTTATTCCTTCATGTCTCATTCTTTTGCACTTATCATCACATTTGCACATAGAATTGATAAAGATTTTTCTACTGGGCTAGTGTAGCTCAACCTAATCTTTCTTTTCAGGACAAAATACCTGACAATAAATTGCTTTCATTCGTGTGCTTGGACATGAAGACTTTTTGGAAGCTGATTTCGCTTTAGTTACTTGAACATCTTGTAATGACTTTATTTTGGCAAAAATGAGTTTGTAACTAATTATTCTTAAATTCTTTTTTGACTAAAGAGTTTGGAATATTTTAACTGACGTACTTGTATATAAGTTGATTTGAGCCGTGGTGCCAAGGTTGTAATCATATAAACTTGGGGACTTATTTGTGAAGTTAAATAGTAAAGAATTCTTTTGGGTATTAATTTATGTTAAGTGAGGATCTTTCAATGAAATGACTATTTGTTTATGTTGAAAATCGAAAGCGTGACATAGACTACTAACCGCCATGTATTTTTCTCGGGGCCAGCAGTCATACCCTAGTAGGATGTAGGAACCATTTCTTTTTTTTCATTCCATCAAGAAAACAAGCTTCTTTTATTTCAAGTCGAAGCAACACGTAAATTTCTAGATTTATAAAATTGATCAACTCTTGAAGTGAGCGCGACATTGATTCGAGGCAACAAATATTTATTAGATCTAGTACGTAAGAATTGATCCATAGCAGACCAAGGCAATATCAATTTTAGGCAAAAAGCAAGTTTCGGATCTATTACGTACACTTCAACCGTTATTAAACTGATAGGAACGACTGGTTTTTCGATTTCATTATCATAAATGCAGATTTTCACAGTTCTTACCACTTTTTCTTATCACTTAGTGATCAACAGTCTTTACATCTACAAGGAATCTCTATTCTCTTTTCACATGACTAGTAGTATAAAACCCTACTAATCGTGACGTGTTTCATTTTTTTAATTCACATGACTAGTAGTCTAAACACTTACTAATCATCATGTATTTTTCTCATAGCAAACAGTAATACCCTAGTAAGATGTATGAACCATTTCTTTATTTCCATCCCATCAAGAAAACAAGCTTCTTTTATTTCCAAACGTAGCAACACGCAAGTTTCTAGATTTATAAAATTGACCAACTCTTCAATTTAGGGCGACATTGATTCGAGGCAATAAAAATTCGTAGGATCTAGTATGAAAGATTTGATCCTTAGCAGATCTAGGCAACATCGATACGGGGAAACAAGCACGTTTCGAATCTATTACATACACTTTAATCAGTATAAACCAAAAGAAACCACTTTTTATTTTTCGATTTCGTTATCTCGAATTCACACTTTAAGAGCTCTTATCACTTGTTTTTATCACTTAGTGATCAATAGTTTATACATCTACAAGTAATCATTATTCTCTTTTCACATGACTAGCAGTCTAAACACCTATTAACCGTTACGTGTTTCAGTATTTTTTTTCTTCACATGACTAGTAGTCTAATCACCTACTAACCGTCATGTATTTTTCTTGGGGCAAATAGTCACACCCTAGTGGGATATAGGAACCATATTTTTTATTTCCATCCCATCCAGAAAAGAGCTTCTTTTATTTCCAACTGAATCAACATGCAACTTTGTAGATTTATAAAATTGACCAACTCTTGAATTTAGGGCGACATTGATTCGAGGCGACAAATATTTATTGGATTTAGCACGTAAGACTGGATCCATAGCAGAACCAGGCAACATCGATTCGAGGCAAAAAATACGTTTTGGATCTACTACGTACACTTTAATCATTACAAAACGTATAAGAACCACTATTTTTTCGATTTCATTATCATAAATCCAAACTTCCAAGGTTCTTACCACTTTTTGTTATCACTTAGTGATCAGTAGTCTTTACATCTACTAGGAATCATAATTCTCTTTTCACATAATTAGTAGTCTAAACATCTACTGACCGTCGCGTGTTTCAGTATTTTTTCTTCACATAAACTACTAACCGTAATGTATTTTTCTCGAAACTAGCTGTCATACCCAATAGGATGTAGGGACCATTTCTTTTTTTCTTTACATCAAGAAAAGAAGCTTATTTTATTTCCAATCGAAGGAACACGCAAATTTCTAGATTTATAAAATTGAGCAACTCTTGAAGTGAGCACGACATTGATTCAAGGTAACAAATATTTATTAAATCTGGTACCTAAGAATTGATCCATAGCAGACCCAGCCAATATCAATTTGAGGCAAAAAGCACGTTTCAGATCTATTACGTACACTTCAACCGTTACTTTATAGATAGGAACGACTGTTTTTTCGATTTCATTATCATAAATGCAGACTTTCAGATTTCTTACCACTTTATCTTATCATTTATTGATCAACAGTCTTTACATCTACCAGGAATCTTTATTCTATTTTCACATGACTAGTACTCTAAAACCCTACAAACCGTTACGTGTTTCATTTTTTTTATTCACATGACTAGTAGTCTACTAACTGTCATCTATTTTTCTCATAGCAAACAGTAATACCCTAGTAAGATATATGAACCATTTCTTTATTTTCATCCCTTCAAGAAAACAAGTTTATTTTATTTCCAACCGAAGCAACACTCAAGATTCTAGATTTATAAAATTGACCCTCTCTTAAATTTAGTGCGCCATTGATTCGAGACAACAAATATTTATTTGATCTAATACGTAAGTTTTGATCCATAACAGACCCAAACTACATCAAATCGAGGCAACATACACGTTCTGAATCTATTACATACACTTTAATCCATATCAAACCAAAAGGAAACACTTCTTTTCTATTTTTTTTAACTCCAATGCATAGTTTAAGAGTTCTTATCACTTAGTGATCATTAGTCTTTACGTCTACTCTGAATCCCTATACTCTTTTCACATGACTAGTAGTCTAAACACATACTAACCGTCATGTATTTCAGTATTTTTTATTCGCATGACTAGTAGTCCTAACACCTACTAACCGTCATATATTTTTCTCATGGCCAACAGTCATACCCTAGTAAAATGTTAGAACCATTTCTTTATTTCCATCCCATGAAGAAAATAAGTTTCTTTTATTTCCTCTGAAGCAACAAGCAAGTTTCTAGATTTATAAAATTGACCAACTCTTGAATTTAGGGTGATATTGATTCGAGACAACAAAAATTCGTTGGATCTAGTACGAAAGATTTAATCTATAACAAATCCAGTCAACATCGATTCGAGGAAACAAGCACGTTCCGAATCTATAACATACAATTTAATCCGTACCAAACCAAAAGCAACCATTTTTTTTTCGATTTCGTTACCCCAAATGCACACTTTCAAAGTTCTTATCACCTATTGATCAATAGTCGATACATCTACTAGGAATTATTATTCTCTTTCACATGACAAGTAGTCTAATCAAAACAATTATTTTTGTATCGATACTCCAAACTCTCCCGTATCGATACAATTATTTTTGTATCAATACTCCATGGCTTTCTATACAGTTTTTCACAGGTTGCTTTGATTCGACTGTTTTGAGTACCGATCACTTCTAAACCCATTTTGACACCTCCTAATCTATTTAAAGCATGTTCAATTGACTTCCTTTGGTTCATTAAAGCTATCCTTGGTCCGTTGGCATTCCGATAGTAAGAAATGATAGGAATTCACTTGATTAAAATTGTGTTAAAATGTAACTTGTTGATTGATTTATTACTTGAGAGTGTTTGTGGCATAGTGGTAATATTGTTGGCATAACATATGATGTTTCTTGCATGAATGTGATCATGAGAAAGACGTAGTTTGCATATTGAGTAAGAAAGTAGTTGTTTGGGTCGGAAGTTGGATTCTCGTAACGCAAGGGGTGGTAATACAGAGACTCAAGTGGGTCTCATAGCGCAAGGGGTGGTAATGCGGTGATCCAAGTGGTTAGGGTTCTTCGTAACGCAAGGGGTGGCAATATGGTAACCCTCGTGGTATTATGCTGTAACGCGAAGGGTGGAAATACAGACAGTGGAGATTAGGGATAGTGGGTTACGTCAAAAACATAATGTTGCTTGAGTCTTACAAACAATGTGGCCAATTGTGTTAAAGGCATGTGTTCGAATTATCAAAATGAGTTGATTGCAATCCATCGGTTGAGTTATACCTTCATGTCTCATTCTTTTGCACTTATCATCACATTTGCACATAGAATGGGTAAAGATTTTTCTACTGAGATGGTGTAGCTCAACCTAATCTTTCTTTTCAGGACAAAATACCGGACAATAGTGTGCTGGGACATGAAGATTTTTTGGAAGCTGATTTCGCTTTAGTTACTTCAACATCTTGTAATGATTTTACTTTGGCAAAGATGAGTTTGTAACTAATTATTCTTAAATTCTTTTTTGACTAAAGAGTTTGGAATATTCTAACTGATGTACTTGTATATAAGTTGATTTGGGCCGTGGTGCCAAGGTTGTAATCATATAAACTTGGGGACTTATTTGTAAAGTTAAATAGTTAAGAATTCTTTTGCGTATTAATTTATATTAAGCGAGGATCTTTCAATGAAATGACTATTTGTTTATGTTGAAAATTGAAGGCGTGACATAGACTACTAACCGTCATGTATTTTTCTTGGGGCCAGCAGTCATACCCTAGTAATATGTAGGAACCATTTCTTTTTTTCCATTCCATCAATAAAACAAGCTTCTTTTATTTACAACAGAAACAACATGCAAATTTCTAGATTTATAAAATTGACCAACCCTTGAAGTGAGCGCGACATTGATTCGAGCAACAAATATTTATTAGATCTAGTACGTAAGAATTGATCCATAACAGACCCAGGAAATATCAATTCGAGACAAAAAATACGTTTCGGATCTATTACGTACATTTCAACCGTTATTAAACCGATAGGAACGACTGTTTTTTCGATTTCATTATCATAAATGCAGGTTTTCAAAGTTCCTACCACTTTTTCTTATCACTTAGTGATCAACAGTCTTTACATCTACTAAGAATCTCTATTCTCTTTTCACATGATTAGTAGTTCAAAACCCTACTTATAAAGACCCGTAAATTTCTTTATATAATTTTTAAGTTTATAAAGGGATAAATGATGGTTTAATGCGGAAATTTTTGTTGGGGGGTTAATGTGCAAGGATTTGGGAGATGTGGGTATTAGTGTAATATGGTGTTTATATATGTGTGTGGCAGGGGATTTATTTTCCCTTCTCCATCTCTCGGTCTCTCACTCTCTCTCCCGGCTCTCTTTATCTCTCTCACTCTCTCACCCAAAAACTCTCCTCCAAACTCAAAACCCACAACAATCAACCTCAACTCCATCTTCTACTTGCGTAATCGGGCTTGTATCGCGTTGGATAGAGCTCAGTTCGGTGTATTTAGCTCGGTTGGGATTCCGGAAGCTAGGGCTTGCTTAATCTCTTTGCTTTCGGCTTGGATACTCGAGGTAGGGAATTCTACCTCTCTTTATATGTTATTTGAGTGTTCTTGTATCATTTTTGAGCTTGTGTTATTGGTTATTGAGATTGGATCGAAATCTGAAAATCCGGTCAAAAATCGTTTGGAAAACACTCTCCCTACCGGTAGGAACTTCTTGCCTACTGGTAGGACAAATACGAACTTTTTCCCTCAACCAGCTCAAACATACTGCAACAGCTCAAAAGTTGCTCAATGTATCAAGTTCCTACCGGTAGGACATTGATCAAGTTCCTACCGGTAGGTCAAGCTGCTCAACGTATTCATCCACCTACCAGTAGAACTTGTTTGCCTACCGGTAGGCCAAGTACAAAGTCATTTCGTTCAAAATGTTGGCTCTTCTGTTTGCAGTTTCTACCGGTAGGATTTCTTTACCTACCGGTAGGTCAAGTGCCAAATTCTTCTCTTCTACCGGTAGGATTCAAGCACTTACCGGTAGGTGGTCGAGCTGCTACAATATCTTTCAGCAGCTTTTCATACGTTCTTCCAAACCACTCTTGGAGCCTTTCATTGACTCTATTGGGTTCGTCAATGCATTCTTCCTAGTATTTCGAGAACACTGCCTATTTTATACATAAAATTGTGTCCGATGGACACGAATGAACTTATTGAGTTAATTATCACGGAAACTAGGATCAACGGATTGACTTTAATGTATTACGAATATAATGTGATATGTTACCGCCTAAAATAAACCGAAAACCGCAGTGAGTAGTTGATGCGTGGGGTATGGGTTTAACTTGAAGAGAAAGGTTAGTAGATTGCCCAAAGGGAAATTAATGACGGTTTAAGAACAGGTGAAGAATACAATGATATAAAGGGTAACTATTCGATGTAACGTGTAGCCCGTATTGTAAAGGTTGATATCTTTGAAACCTGAAACTGGGAACCAAGCGTGCGATTGGATGTATAGGGTCTCAAGAACCCGGAATGAGAATCGGATGTACGGGGTCTCGAGAACCCGGAATGAGAATCGGATGTACGGGGTCTTAAGAACCCGGAATGAGAATCAGAATCGGATGTACGGGGTCTTAAGAACCCGGAATGAGAATCGGATATAAGGGGTCTTAAGAACCTGGAATGAGAATCGGATGTATGGAGTCACGATCACCCGAAATGTAAATTGGGTATATGGGGTCCTAATGTCCGGAATGTCTTTAGATTGATCTCGTGACGTGACGATGTGAAGGGTTTCTTGTGTGGCTATCCAGGACCCATAGGGAACATATGAGATACTAAGCGGTTGGAATGTAACCATATGTGGTGGATGTGTGAAGATCGAAAGATGAGTAAAAAGGAATTCAAAGGACAATGATAGGTTGATTGACAAGAGTGAAGTGTGTGTTTAAGTTCTTAATTTCTAATATAGTACTTGTGTCTTATCCATGCTCCTTTGTTATCCAAAAGTCTATGTTCCATCGGCGTCTTTCATCTCATTTGCATATAGAGTTTGTGTAGACTTTTCTACCGGTCTAGTGTAACTGAAACCTTACATCATTTTCAGGTGCTAACTTGGGACAGTAGCTTGCATGACTGGAATGCTTAGAGTGTGGACATACCCTTTTTTTTGAAAGCTAACCGAAGGAGTTACCAATTCATCTTTGTAAATTTTTTTTAAAGATGTATTTGTAACTTAAGTTGTAACTCTTTTGATTGAGGAATATTTGTAAATTCTTAATTCTCTTGACACTTGATACTTAAGTTAATTTGGGCCGTTGAGCCAATGATGTAATATTTTGGGAACTATTGGACTTTGGAATGCAATTACGGAAATGAGAATACTGGACTCTTTGGGTTATCGTACGAAATAATTGTGAGATCTTATTTATGAAAATCATCGATAATTATGTTGAAAATCGAAGGCGTGACACTACAACCGTCACGTGTTTCATTTTTCTTATTCACATGAGTAGTAGTCTAAACACCTACTAACCGTCATGTATTTTATTCATAGCAAACAGTAATACCTTAGTAAGATGTATGAACCATTTCTTAATTTCCATCCCATCAAGACAACAAACTTCTTTTATATCCAACCAAAACAACATGAGAGTTTCTAGATTTATAAAATTGATCAACTCTAGAATTTAATATGACAGTGATTTGAGGCAACAAAAATTCCTTAGATCTAGTACGAAAGATTTGATCCTTAGCAGATCCAGGCAACATCGATTCGGGGAAATAAGCACATTCCGAATCTATTACTAACACTTTAATTCGTATCAAAGCAAAAGGAAACACTTTTTTTTTTATTTTGTTACCCCGAATGCACACTTTCAGAGTTCTTATCACCTGTTTTTATCACCTAGTGATCAATAGTTTATACAACTACTAGGAATCATTATTTTCATTTCACATGACTAGTAGTCTAAACACCTACTAACCATCACGTGTTTCTGTATTTTTTCTTCACGTGACTAGTAGTCTAATCACCTACTAACCGTCATGTATTTTACTCGGGGCCGGCAGTCATACCCTAGTAGGATATAGGAACCATTTTTTTTATTTTCATCCCATCAAGAAAACAAGCTTCTTTAATTTCCCACCGAATCAACACACAACTGTCTAGATTTATAAATTCGACCACCTCTTGAATTGAGGGCGACGTTGATTCGAGGCAACAAATATTTATTGGATTAAGTACGTAAGACTTGATCCATAGCAGAACCAAGCAACATCAATTCGAGGCAAAAAGCACGTTTCGAATTTATTACGTACACTTCAATCGTTACAAAACTGATAAGAACCACTATTTTTTCGATTTCATTATCATAAATGCAAACATTCTGGGTTCTTACCACTTTTTCTTATCACTTAGTGATTAGTAGTCTTTACATCTACTCGGAATCCCTATTATCTTTTCAGATGACTAGTAGTCTAAACACCTACTAACCGTCACATGTTTCAGTATTTTTTCTTCACATGAATGGTAGTCTAATCACCTACTAACCGTCATGTATTTTTCTCATGGCCAGCAACCATACCCTAGTAGGACGTAGGAACCATTTCTTTATTTTCATCCCATCAAGAAAACATGCTTCTTTTATTTCCAACTGAAGCAATACGCAAGTTTCTAGATTTAAAAAATTAACCTACTCTTAAAGAAAAGGCGACATTAATTTGAAGCAACAAATATTTATTGGATCAAGTACGTAAGACTCGATCCATAGCAGACCCATACAACATCGATTCAAGGCAAAAAGAACGTTTCGAATCTATTACGTACCCTTCAATCGTAACAAAATCGATAAGAACCACTATTTTTTCGATTTCATTTTCATCAATGCAAACTTTCGGAGTTCTTAGCACTTTCTCTTATCATGTAGTGAACAATAGTCTTTACATCAACAGGGAATCACTATTCTCTTTTCGCATGACTAGTTGTCTAAACACCGACTAACCGTTACGTGTTTCAATTTTTTTTTCTTCACATAGACTATTAACCGTCATGTATTTTTCTCGGGGCCAGCAATCATACCATAGTAGGATGTAGGAACCATTTCTTTTTTCCATTCCATCAAGAAAATGAGCTTCTTTTATTTCCAACCGAAGCAACACGCAAGTTTCTAGATTTATATAATTAACCAACTCTTGAAGTGAGCGAGACATTGATTCGAGGCAACAAATATTTATTACATCTAGTACGTAGGAATTGATTCATAGCAGACTCAGGCAATATCCAATCGAGGCAAAAGGCACGTTTCGGATATATTACGTACACTTCAACCATTATTAAACTGATAGGAACGACTGTTTTTACGATTTCATTATTATAAATGCAGACTTTTAGTGTTCTTACCAATTTTTCTTATCACTTAGTGATCAGTAGTCGTTACATTTAATGGGAATCTCCAATCTCTTTTCACATGACTAGTAGTCTAAAACCTTACTAATTGTCATGTGTTTCATTTTTTTTTATTCATATGACCAGTAGTCTAAACACTTAGAAACCGTCATGTATTTTTATCATAGCAAACACTAATACCCTAGAAGGATGTGTGAGCCATTTCTTTATTTTCATCCCATCAAGAAAACAAGTTTCTTTTATTTCCAACCGAAGCAACACGCAAGTTTCTTGATTTATAAAATTGACTATCTCTTGAATTTAGTGCCACATTGATTCAAGACAACAAATATTCATTGGATCTAGTACGTAAGTTTTGATCCATAGCAGACCCAAGCAACATCGATTCGAGTCAACAAACACGTTTCGAATCTATCACATACACTTTAATCCGTATCAAACCCAAAGGAAACACTTCTTTTCTATTTTTTTCCTTAAATGCATACTTTCAGAGTTCTTATCACTAAGTAATCTGTAGTCTTTACATCTACTTGGAATTACTATACTGTTTTCATATGACTATTAGTCTAAACAACTAGTAACCGTCACGTGTTTCAGTATTTTTTATTCACACGACTAGTAGTCCAAACACCGACTCACCGTCATGAATTTTTCTCATGGCCAACAGTCATACCCTAGTAGAATGTAGGAACCATTTCTTTATTTTCATCCCACCTAGAAAACAAGCTTCTTTTATTTTCAACCAAAGCAACACGCTACTTTCTAGATTTATCAAATTGACCATCTCTTTAATTTAGGGCGACATTTATTGAAGGCAACAAATATTTATTGGATTAAGTACGTAAGACTTGATCCATAGCAGAACCAGGCAATATCGATTCGAGGCAAAAAGCACATTATGAATCTATTATGTACACTTCAATCGTTACTAAACCGATAATAACCACTATTTTTTTTGATTTCATTATCATAAATGCAAACTTTCAGGGTTCTTACCACTTCTTCTTATCAATTAGTGATTAGCAGTCTTTACATCTACTAAGAATCTCTATTCTCTTTTCACATGACCAGTAATCTAAAGACCTACTAACTGTCACGAGTTTCAGTATGTTTTTCTTCACATGAATAGAAGTCTAAATACCTACTAACCGTCATGTATTTTTCTCGTGGCCAGCAGTCATACCCTAGTAGGATGTAGGAATCATTTCTTTATTTTTATCCCATCAAGAAAACAAGCTTCTTTTATTTCCAATTGAAGCAACATGCAAGTTTCTAAATTTATAAAATTGACCTACTCTTAAAGTGAGGGCGACATTGATTCGAAGCAACAAATATTTATTGGATCAAGTACGTAATACTCGATCCATAGTAGATACAGGCAACATCGAATCAAGGCAAAAAGCACGTTTCAAATCTATTACGTACACTTCAATCGTAACAAAACCGATAAGAACCACTATTTTTTTGATTTCATTTTCATAAATGCAAACTTTCGGGGTTCTTACCACTTTTTCTTATCACTTAATGATCAGAGTAGTCTTTTCATCAACTAGGAATCACTATTCTCTTTTTGCATGACTAGTTGTTTAAACACCGACTAGCCGTCACGTTTTTCAGTATTTTTTCTTCACGTAGATTACTAACCGTCATGTATTTTTTTCGGGGCCAGCAGTCATACCCTAATAGGATGTAGGAACCATTTCTTTTTTTTCCATTCCATCAAGATAACAAGTTTTTTTTATTTCCAACCGAAGCAACACGAGTTTTTAAATTTATAAAATTGACCAACTCTTGAAGTGAGCGCGACATTGATTCGAGGCAACAAATATTTATTAGATCTAGTACATAAGAATTGATTCATAGCAAACCCAAGCAACATCAAATCGATGCAAAAGGAATGTTTCGGATCTGTCACGCCCTTGTTTTTCAACATAAATAACAATATCATTTTAAATACAAATCCTCACAATAGTACATACAATACCCCCAAAATACATTACAGTTTCCAAATTCACAAGTATGTCCACCCGATACAGTATTCCAAAAAAAAAAAAATAGAGAAAACAATACAATGCAATTTGTTTTACGAAGATAGACAAGTACTTCCGAAAATAACTTTAGTCTGTGATATCTGCACGCACTCCAAACTCTCCATGACTGCGCCCCTGTGATGTACCTGAAATTGATAGGTTGAGCTACACTAGCCCAATAGAGAAATCTATACGCAAGTTATAGAAAAATATGATGAGTTATGCATCTAGAGTGAGTAACGACAGATAAACCCAAGTACACAAGACTGTCAACAGCAGGACACTATGATCAGGGATTCTAGACGACCTATGGGAAGGATCTATCTACTCATACGTCAACAAGAACCATCAATATTCCTGCATCATTCCAAGTAAATCAACAACAGCTTTAGTACCGTTTCATTACATCTCATACAATTTCACAATCTTTCACATTTTCCCATTTCATCACCAAATCCCATTCCTCATTATCATCAGTCATCAGAATCTCTTTTCATCAACTTCATAAACCAATTTCGTGTCATGTGTCTGAGCCTAAGCTCCTGTCAGGCACTTACTCGAAAACGAGCCCTGAAAACATACAATATGAGCATTTAGCTCATGCCAAGCATTTACTTATTTAAGAGCCCTGAAAGCAAATGATATGAGCATTTAGCTCCTGCCGGACTAATTATGGGACCCCGATATTCCCTGCCAGGCACCCACCCGTCGATGGGCCCCGAATGTTCTCGTTGTATCCGATTATTATTCACATTTCAATTCGCGTTTCCAAGTTGCAAGCACCAAACCATCCAGTCATTTCTCAATTTAATCAAACAAGTACTTCTCTACCAATTACGCACTTCACAATATTTCTTATAGTCTACGATGTTCACAGACTCTTTTACGCTACTATAGCCTTTACGACGATACTCCAACTATGCTTACGAAAAATCAATGGCACAGACACGTTCGACGAATCGTACGATACGATCTTTCAAACTTAGGAATGATTTTCAGATATTCTGATTTTCAGCAGAGCAGTCCATGTTCAAAAATTTATTAAAAATAGCATACTCAATATTTTTCAATGATTCCAACATCAAAACATCTCCAACTTACCCATCTTTAAAACCTATAAGGACACATAACCAATAGGGTCGCTCAACCATAACAAACGATGAAAAATGCAGCTCTGTAGGCTGCCTAAATTTCCAGATTTCAGTCCAATCTTTTAAAAATTACTATAAATCGAGTTCTTAATATTTTTGAGTGATTCCAATCTCAATAGTTGCGCGATTGAACGAAGCTTATAAGTCACGAAGGAACACTTGTCAAATCTGCACTCCAAGGGCGGTTAAACAGGGGTTTACCGAGGCTACACGAATCTGTCACGCAGCATGACAGATTGACACGCCTCCACTCAAACAATCATAACTTTCCGTGTACTAAGAGTTTTAAGACGATTCTAGTGGCAAATGAAAGCTAACTTCAAGACCTTCGAACACAAAGTTTGCATAAAACGGACATCGGACGAGGAAGTTATGACCATCCGAAGTGGGCTGAAACCCAGAAAACGAGACAGATTGCAGACCAGTATTCTAAAAATCACCATAAATTCAATTCTCAACGGTTTTGGGTGATTCCAGCGGCATTAGAACAGGCTTTAAGTCTACTCTATTTCATACGAAGGAACCAAAATTCAAATCTAAGTTTAAGAAGGCGTAAAACCCCAAAAACGCAGGCCCTGTTCTGCCGATTTTCAGAAATGGAAGGAACAGCTTAAACAATGAAGCAAGATATGATCTAGGTACATAAACACCGTATAAACGCATAACAAGAGTAAGAAATCCCTACCTCATGGGTTTCGAGCAAAACCCAACCCTTTGACCAAGTCAACCGAGCTCCCACGTTGTCCAATCATGATTTTCTTTGGATGGATAGGAAGCCCGCACTCCGTATAACGACTTTAATTCTTGGGCTTTGTTCGGAATCACGCTCTAAGTAAATGAAATCGAGGAGAGAAGTGGAGGGAGAGTTTCGAAGGGAGAGGGCCGAGAGAATAGGGAGAAAGAAAGAAAAAAAAAGTGAAAGGGAAAATGGGGTTTTCCCCTGTACGTCCATATACATATATATACACTTATCACACTTTCACCCCTGCACTTGCAATTATATCAAGTTGATCCCCTAATCTTATAACCATGCCATTATTTGAATTTTCACAATTTAAGCCATTACTCAATAATTTCAATATTTTTAAAAAAAAATACGGCCCTAAAATACGAGTCTCTACAGGATCTATTACGTACACTTCAACCTTTATTAAACCGATAGGAACGACTATTTTTTTGATTTCATTATCATAAATGCAGACTTTAAGTGTTCTTACCACTTTTTCTTATCACTTAGTGATCAGCAGTCTTTACATCTACAAGGAATCGCTATTCTCTTTTAACATTACTAGTAGTCTAAAACCTTACTAACTGTCACTTGTTTCATTTTTTTTACTCACAAGACTAGTAGCCTAATCACCTACTAACCGTCATGTAGTTTTCTCATAGAAAACAGTAATACCCTAGTAGGATGTATGAACCATTTCTTTATTTTCATCCCATCAAGAAAATAAGTTTCTTTTATTTACAACCGAACCAACACGCAAGTTTCTAAATTTATAAAATTGACAATATCTTGAATTTAGTGTGACATTGATTCAAGATAACAAATACTTATTGGATCTAGTACGTAAGTTTTGATCCATAGCAGACTCAAGCAACATCGATTCGATGCAGCAAACACGTTCCGAATCTATTTCATACACTTTAATCCGTATCAAACCTAAAGGAAACATTTCTTTTCTATTTCTTTACCTCAAACGCACACTTTTAGAGTTTTTATCACTTGTTCTTCTCACTTAATAATCAGTAGTCTTTACGTCTACTTGGAATCACTATACACTTTTCACATGACAATTAGTCTAAACAACTACTAACCGTCACGTGGTTCAGTATTTTTTATTCACATGACTAGTAGTCCAAACACCTACTAACCGTCATGTATTTTTCTCATGGCCAACAGTCATACTCTAGTAGAATATAGGAACCATTTCTTTATTTTTATCCCATCAAGAAAACAAGCTTCTTTTATTTCCAATCGAAGCAATGCACAAGTTTGTAGATTTATAAAATTGACCAACTCTTAAAGTGAAGGCGACATTAATTTGAAGCAACAAATATTTATTGGATCAAGTACGTAAGACTTGATCCATAGCAGACCCAGGCAACATCGATTCGAGGCAAAAATCACGTTTCAAATCTATTACGTACACTGCAATTCTTTACAAAACCTAAAAGAACCACTATTTTTTCGATTTCATTATCATAAATGCAAACTTTCTGGGTTCTTACCACTTTTTCTTATCACTTAGTGAGTAGTAGTCTTTACATCTACTGAAAATCACTATTCTCTTTTCACATGACTAGTAGTCTAAACACTTATTAACCGTCACGTATTTCAGTATTTTTTTTTCACATAGATTACTAACCGTCATGTATTTTTCTTGGGGCCAGCAGTCAGACCCAAGTAGGATTTAGGAACCATTTCTTTATTTCCATCCCATCAAGAAAAATAGCTTATTTTATTTCCAACCAAAGCAACACACACGTTTGTAGATTTATAAAATTGACCAACTCTTAAAGTGAGGGCGACATTGATTTGAAGTAACGAATATTTATTGGATCAAGTATGTAAGACTTGATCCATAGCAGACCCAGGCAACATGGATTCGAAGTAGAATGCACGTTTCGAATATGTTACGTACACTTCAATTGTTTCAAAATCGATAAGAACCACTATTTTTTCGATTTCATTATCATAAATGCAAACTTTTAGGGTTTTTACCACTTTTTCTTATCACTTAGTGATCAGTAGTTTTTACAACTACTGAGAATCACTATTCTCTTTTCACATGACTGGTAGTCTAAATACCAACTAACCGTCACGTGTTTAAGTATTTTTTTTCACATAGACTACTAACCGTTGTGTATTTTTCTTGGGGCCAGCAGTCATACCCTAGTAGGATGTAGAAACCATTTCTGTTTTTCCATTCCATCAAGAAAACAAGCTTCCTTTATTTCAAACCGAAACAAAATGCAAGTTTCTAGATTTATAAAATAGATCAACTCTTGAAGTGAGCGCGACATTAATTCGAGGCAAAAAATTTATTAGATCTAGTACGTAAGAATTGATCCATAGCAGACCCAAGCAATATCAATTCGAGGCAAAAAGCACGTTTCTAATCTATTACGTACACTTCAACCCATATTAAACCGATAGGAACGACTGTTTTGTCAATTTCACTATAATAAATGCAAACTTTCAGAGTTCTTACCATTTTTTCTTATCACTTAGTGATCAGCAATCTTTACATCTACTAGGAATCTCTATTATCTTTTCACATGACTAGTAGTCTAAAACCCTACTAACCGTCACACGTTTCATTTTTTTATTCACATGACTAGTAGTCTAAACACATACTAACCATCATGTATTTTTCTCATAGCAAACAGTAACACCCTAGTAGGATGTATGAACCATTTCTTTATTTTCATCCCCTAAAGAAAATAAGTTTCTTTTATTTCCAACCGAAGCAACACGCAAGTTTCTAGAATTATAAAATTGACCATCTCTTGAATTTAGTGCGACATTGATTCGAGACAACAAATATTTATTGGATCTAGTATGTAAGTTTTGATCCATAGCATACCCAAGCAACATCGATTCGAGGCAACAAGCACGTTCTGAATCTATTACATACACTTTAATCCTTATGAAACCAAAAGGAAACACTTCTTTTCTATTCCGTTACCCCAAATGCACACTTTCAGAGTTCTTACCACTTGTTCTTATCACTTAGTGATCAATAGTCTTTACATCTCCTTGGAATCACTATACTCTTTTTTCACATGACTAGTAGTTTAAACACTTACAAACCGTCACGTGTTTCAGCATTATTTATTCACATGACTAGTAGTCCAAACACCTACTAACCGTCATGTGATTTTCTCATGGCCAACAGCCATACCCTAGTAGAATGTAGGAAACATTTTTTTATTTCCATCCCATCAAGAAAACAAGCTTTTTTTATTTCCATATGAAGCAACACGCAAGTTTCTAAATTTATAAAATTGACAACCTTTTGAATTTAGGGCGATATTTATACAAGGCAACAAAAATTTGTTGGATCTAGTACGAAAGATTTGATCCATAGTAGATCCAGGCAAAATCGATTCGAGGAAATAAGCACGTTCCAAATCTATTACATACACTTTCATCCGTATCAAACCAAAAGGAACCATTTTTTTGTCGATTTAGTTACCTCAAATGCACATTTTCGGAGTTCTTATCACTTAGTTATCAATAGTCTATACATCTACTAGTAATCATTATTCTCTTTTCACATGACTAGTAGTCTAAACACCTACTAACCATCACGTATTTCAGTATTTTTTTCTTCACATGGCTAGTAGTCTAATCATCTACTAACTGTAATGTTTTTTTTCTCAGGGCCAGCAGTCATACCCTAGTAGGATATAGGAACCATTTTTTTATTTCCATCCCATCAAGAAAACAAGCTTCTTTTATTTCCAACCGAAGCATCAAGCAACTTTCTAGATTTGTAAAATTGACCAATTTTGAAATTTAGGGCGACATTGATTCGAGGCAACAAATATTTATTGGATTAAGTATGTAAGACTTGATCCATAGCAAAACCAGGCAACATCGATTCGAGGCAAAAAGCATGTTTCGAATCTATTACATACACTTCAATCGTTACAAAACCCAAAAGAACCACTATTTTTTCGATTTCATTATCATAAATGCAGACTTTCAGAGTTCTTACCACTTGTTTTTATCACTTAGTGACCAGCAGTCGTTACATCTACTAGGAATCTCTATTCTCTTTTCACATGACTAGTAGTCTAAAATCCTACTAACCGTCACGTGTTTCATTTTTTTATTCACATGACTAGTAGTCTAAACACCTACTAACTATAATGTGTTTTTCTCAAAGCAAACAGTAATACCCTAGTAGGATGTATGAACCATTTCTTTATTTTATCCCATCAAGAAAACAAGTTTCTTTTATTTCCAACCCAAGCAACACGCAAGTTTCGAGATTTATAAAATTGACTATCTCTTGGATTTAGTGCGACATTGATTCAAGACAATAAATATTTATTGGATCCAGTATGTGAGTTTTGATCCATAGTACACCCAAGCAACATTGATACGAGGCAACAAGCACGTTCCGAATCTATGACATACACTTTAATCAGTATCAAACCAAAAGGAACCACTTTTTTTTCTATTCCGTTACCTCAAATGCACACTTTCAGAGTTCTTATCACTTAGTGATCAATAGTGTTTACATCTTTAGGAAATATTATTCTCTTTCACTTGGCTAGTAGTCTAAACTCCTACTAACCGTCATGTGTTTTAGTATTTTTTTTCTTCACATGACTAGTGGTCTAATCACCTACTAACCTTCATGTATTTTTCTCGGGGCTAGCAGTCATACCCTAGTAGGATATAGGAACCATTTTTTTATTTCCATCCCATCAGGAAAACAAGCTTCTTTTATTTGCAACCGAAGAACAGGCAACTTTCTAGATTTATAAAATTGACCAACTCTTGAATTTAGAGCGACATTGATTTGAGACGACAAATATTTATTGGATTAAGTATGTAGAGACCCGTAAATTATTGTAATTTCGGTAATCTTTAATGCTTGAAAGAATCGTATTATTAATAATGTTGTACGTTAGTTTGTGGGGGTGTACGGATATATGTTTACTGTAGTGTGTCGAACACTCGGAGAATAGTAAATTGTAAGTTTTGAGGTTGTAATAATGTTTGGAAGTGTTGGTAGAGATTGGGGTTTGATTTAGTGACCGTTGGTGAAATTTCATTTTCTGTCCAGCTTTTATTGGTACTGCCTCTTGCCCAGTACCGGTACCTAGTGTCCAGAAGTTGTGTTTTCCTTGCATTTAGGGGTTCTTGTAGAGACTCGTACTTTCGGAAAATCGTTTAAAGGTTTTATTTATATTAGAATTTTGAATAAATGTGAAATTTGTTGGATTTATTTGATTTGGGGCTTAAGTGATAAGGATTGAAAGTGGAGGGAGTGCAAGTGTGATTAGTGTGTGTGTCCTAGTATATATATGTGTGTGTGGGGGTGTGGGGGATTATAATCGCCAACCCACTCCTTCTCTACTCTCCCGATCTCTCTCCCCTCTCTCGGTTCCTCTCCCTCTCTCACTCCTCCACCCAAATTTCACCAAAACAACTAGAAACCCAAGACAACCAACCTCTGATCCATCATCTACGCGCGTATTGGAGCTCGTACATCGTTGGCTAGCTCTCGGTGAAGGTGTATTGCTCTTGGTGTTGATTTTGGAAGCTAGGGCTCGATCTCTCGTGGGGTTCGGCTTTGATGCTAGAGGTAGGGATTTCTATCTTTCTCTATATGTTTATGAGTAGATTCAATGTCCAAAACTTGCTTTGGATCGTTATTTGGAGGCCTTGTGTTTGCCCTTGAAAGCTGTCAAAATCGTGCTGAAAAACCCAGGTGCTACATGTACCAGTATTTACCCTGATACATGTAGCAAACCCAGATTTCTTTGATTTTTCGTTCATTAGCTACATGTAGCACCCTTACTTTGCTACATGTACCAAATTCAGATTGTATCTTCTGTTTGCTGGCTACATGTAGCACCCTTAACTGCTACGTGTACCAAACTCAAATTATACCTTCTGTTCGCTGGGTACATGTAGCACCCTTAATCCTGCTACATGTACCAAACCGAAAATTTTTGAAAAGTTTCCTCTTCCATAGTTTGGACCCCCGATCACTTTTAATACCTCCTCGACACTTCCAAACCACTTCTTAACACGGTTACTTGTATCTCAATGATTGCTTGAGTTGCTCTCGTGTCTTCGGACCCTTGTTCATGGGAATTCAAAATAGAAGATTAACTTGAAATAATGTCAAATGGTGTTTATGTATTAGAGTGATTATGGGAGCTTTGAGACATGTTTATATGATGATGCAAGTCTGATGTATATATTTTCTAGTGTGATATTGAGATTTGTGAATTGAAGAATAGGATGGGATGACGAATTAGACGTTATGGACTTGTTAAACGCCGAGGTTGATTGCTAAATAGAAAGTTGGATAAATCACGAATGAAATATGATTAGTTTATACTTGATGCCATGTAGTGCGAGGGATCAACTTAGATAACGAGTTTTGGAACAATACGGAAGTAGGAGTTAATATGTGTACCGTTTGTTTAACATCGATATCTCTTATTTACATACTTCAAGTTAGAGTCTTGGAAATACATAGGATGAAAAGCGATACGAATGATGTGATGTGGATGCACGGGGTCCCGAATGCCCGGACATAAATAAAAGGTTCTTAGAGGATGCACGGGGTCCTGAATGCCCAGACATGAACGAAACGGTTTTGGAGGACGCACGGGGTCCCGAATGCTTGGACAGAAATAAAAGGTTTCCAGTGGACGCACGGGGTCCCAAATGCCCGGACATAAATGAAAGGTTTCTGGTAGACGCACGGGGTCCTGAATGCCTGGACATAAATGAAAGGTTTCTAGTGGACACACGGGGTCCTGAATGCCTGAACATAAATGAAAGGTTTCTAGTGGACGCACGGGGTCTCGAATGCCCGGACATAAACGAAAGGTTTCTCGTGGACGCACGGGATCCCAAAGGCCCGATGTTGTATTGAAAGGGAAAATGGTTAATACTTGAGAAATACAAGACAAATTGATTATGTTCTAAAAGAGAATTCAGTGTTATGTTCGTATTATTCTACAGGGAGATATATTCATTGTCATTAGTTCATTTGTATTCATTGTACATATTTATTGTTGCTCTTGTATTACGGTTAGTGCATGATCATCATATATACTTATAGATTGAGGCACAATGGGTAACATATGAGAATTTAAATTTGCGTAGTGTTGGACAAGTGATGGTTGAGGACAAGCAGTGGTTTAGTTACAATGATTTGAGTAGGTTTCTACCATTAGTTGACGTGTGAGTTATTGAGGATACTCTTATAAGATTTGATTTCTGTGTTTTGTTGTAAAGTGCTTCTTCGTGGTGGAAGACTCATATTACTATTATTATTATTTTTTTTGATATTCTACTATATTCATTCACCCTTGGTGCATGTTTCTTCGCATTTTCATATAGTTTAAGTATAGAACTCTCTACTGGGCTAGTGTAGCTCAACCTATTATTTTCAGGTACACCACAAGGACACGGTCATGGAGGGAGTGAATTGTCTGCAGATATCACAAGCTAAAGCTATTTTATGAAGTACTCGTCTTTCATCGTAAAATCAAACTACATTGTACTATTTCCTCTATTTTGGAACACTGTATCAATTTGGCAGATTTGTGAGATTCGGGAACTGTATTGTAATTTGGGGTATATTTATGAGGATTTGTATTTAAAATGGTATTGTTATTTATGTTGAAAATTGAGGTCGTGACAGTTCCAGTATCGGTACTGGGAATTGCGCAGTACCAGTACCCGCTGTCGTTTTTCAAAAATTTTTGCACGCTTTTTGGACCACTATAAATACCCCCCCTTACCATTGTCACACCCAAAACCCACGAAACAGATCTGGAAACATTTCCTCTCACCTACCCCACTTCAATCTCACTCAAATCTCTGGATTTCTGCCTCAAATCTTCACAATCCAAGTGTTTTGTTCTTTTAATTCACTTAAATCTCACATTTGGTTGACAAGGGGTAAGTTTTGTGTTCTTACTCTAACTTTTCGACTCTCAATCACGTTTTTTTCTCTCTCCTCTCAATCACTTATTGATCTTTGCTTCTTTATCATGTTTTTGGGTAATATCCTCTCTAGATCTTGTATCCAAGCTTGGGAGTAGCTTGTTCTTGGAAGATTTGGGCTTATTCCTCTTGGTAGACCTAGGGTTTTGCTCAAAACCCACTTTGGTAGGGATTTCTCTGTTTCTCTACATGTTATGTGGTGATTTCGTGTGATATTAGTGTTTGATTGCTATATAAGGTGTCGGTATTTGATAGTGATAGTAATGTGGTTGTAGTTGTGAAGTGCAATGTGGAGTTTATTGTGACGCAAGGGGTACAAACACAAATTCGCAAGGGGTGGGGTTAATGTGTCGCAAGGGGTGGAAGCACAATATGGCAAGGGGTGGAAATTTGATGGAAGGAATGTGTGTGCGTGTATGCGTGTATATGGGTGTTTGATACTAGTAAATGGTGTTGAAATGCATGTTGTCGAGTTTACCATTTAGCTTGATTCACTGTGTCCACGTCCATCATCTCATTTGCAAATAGATTTAGTAGAGATTTTTCTATTGAACTCGTGTAGCTTAACCTAATCTTTTTTTTCAGGTTCAAATGCTAGATCATAGCTTACATGCTTGTGTGTTGAGATGCGAAGACATTTTTGGAAGCTAATTATATTTAGTTACTCAAACATCTTTGTAATTGACTGCTAATTATGTTTAGTTACTCAAACATGTTTGTAATTGACTTCCTTTTGTTAAAGATGGTTTTGTAACTAATTACCCTTGATTTCCCTTTTGACTAAATGATTTGTAACCAAAGTATTTATTCGTACTCTTACTTAAGCTTTTTTTTTTTGGGCCGGTGTGCCTATGTTGTAAATTCTTAAACCTGGCGACTTGATTTGTAAATTAAACAGGTGGGAACTTCTTTGGGTATTAATAATCTTATGCGAGGACCTTTTATCAAAATGGTTTATTTAATTATGTTGAAAATCGAGGGCGCGACAAATTGGTATCAGAGCGTCTAGGTTTTAATACTTTGAGACCGTGGGGAGACTTCAAGTCTCATGGGTTCAAAATGTCACGTCTTCTTGCATGTCATATGTATGCTTGTGTGAATTGATAGTACTTGGCTCACGTAGCATTACATTTCAATATAGTAGAGTGGTGTAAAGTTGTTTTGACCCGTGTTGGGATAGTTGGAGGCTTGAACCTCATGAAATAATGTTGTATTTTGATGAACCTTCCTTTTCTTATAACTTGTAGTAAGATGCCCCCGAGAACGATTGCTAGAGCCGGTGAGGCAGATAGTCGGGGTGGTCGGGGTCGTGCCTGAAGGGCATCGGTTGAGGATGAGGTTAGCTTTCATAGGGAGAATCCTAATGTAAATCCGAGGGAAGGGGCTGAGCACGGTCAGGGAGAGGAAGTACCGGTTGTTCAGAATCATTTTGCTAGAGATTTCGTTGCGACTCTCGCGGCTGCGAACCTTCTAAACTCAACTACTAGGGAAAGTGAGGATAATCGTGCGCTATCAGCTATGAGGGAGTTCAGCCGTAGGAATCCACCGATGTTCGATGGGTCGAGCAGTGACCCTCTTGTAGGTGATCATTGGCTAGCTCAAATCTGAAAACTTTTTAGGGCTCTTGGGATCACGGAGGATGACTTGCGAGTTAACATTGTGGTTGTTTAGCTTACCGGGGAAGCTAATGAGTGGTGGGAGTCGGTCTTGGAATCGAGAAAGGATGCAGGAAGGGCGACAAGGACCGCAGCTCAAGCAATGAGCCAGATGTGGATAATTTAACTTGGGCTGAATTTGAAGTTCTTTTCAAGGAGCAATATTTTTCGAAAATGAGTCGTGACCGATTACGAGAAGAGTTTGAGAAGCTAGAGCAAGGGAATATGACTGTGTCGGAGTACGCTTTGAAGTTCCAATCCTTATCCTGTTTCGCGCTGAAGTTAGTGGCTATCGAGGAAAGAAAATGTAGGTGGTTTGAAGAGGGGTTGGATGACACCATAAAGAGAATGGTGATGGCACAACGCAAGGGGAGGTTTGCCGATGTCGTCGAGTGTGCGAGGAGCATCGAGATACACAATGAGGCACCACGAAATCCTAAGGCTTGGGAACCGAGGCAACCGATAGGGAGTGTGAGCTCTTCTTCGGGGAGTTTTGGGAGTCAAGGTAAGAAGAGGCAGTGAGATCAATTTTCAGCTTCTCAGGGTCCGTCGAACTTTAGGCCTCCAATATCTTCTTCTTTTGGGGCTCGAAGAAATTCGAATAGGCCTCCGATTGTGTCACGAGTGTGGTCAAGCAGGGCACATTCGCGCTCAGTGTTCACGGCTTTTGGGTACGTGTTTCACTTGTGGGAAGGCCGGTCATTTTGCTAGAAATTGTTCGCAGGGGGAAAAGGCACGAAGCGAGTCTGGTTCGGTGCAGTAACCGAGGGGTGGTCAAAGTTTTGGGTGGCAATCATTTTGGGGTACTCAGAGGCAACAGCAGCCTCACTTTCGTCAGACCATGTCAGCTCAGGTATCTCAGGTTGAGAAAGGAGCGAGTTCTTCGACGCTTACGCAAGGTTCAGGTCAGCGGGGTGGACATGTTCAGAGTCAGATGACTCAGGGAAGGGTTTTTGCTATCACTTCTGCTATCCCGCCTCCTTTCACTTCTCAGACCCCGGAGACTTCAGTTGTGAGTGGTACATTTCTATTGTTTAACTCATTTGCTAGAGTACTCTTTGATTCTGGAGCATCGCATTCATTCATTGCTGCATCTTTTGCTTGGGCATTGGAATTGGAAATTGAAAGTATTAACCCTCTGTTGTTTGTTGAGACACCCATAAAGGGTAGATCGCCGTTAAAGATCGTCGTTAGATCGTATATGCCGGGATTGCGAGTTTGTCATTCGAGATCGTCGTTTTACCTTTGACTTCATCGTGTTGAATATGTCGGGGTTCGACCTTATTTTGGGAATGAATTGGTTGTCTACGTTTCACGCTACCATAGATTGCTTCAAGCGTTGAGTCTGCATTTGTCCGGATGGGGGTGCTTGTTTTGAGTTCTTTGGGGAGCGTCGGGAACCATTGGAGCCGTATTTGTGTGGGTCTCGGGAGCAAGAGTCGGTGTATGCCTTGTTAGCGAGTTTGGCCTTAGATGAGGATGTATCTGTGCGTGGGGAGTAACCTCTTGTCGTTTGCGACTTTCTGGACGTGTTTCCGAAGGAGTTACCCGGTTTACTACCCGAGAGAGAAATTGAATTTACTATCGATTTGCTTCCTGGCATCTCACCTATTTCCGTACCTCTTTATCATTTCGCGCTTGCCGAGTTGAGGGAATTGAAGACTCAGTTGCAAGAATTGGAGAGTTTGGGGTTTATTCGTCCGAGTACGTCGCTGTGGGGAGCACCAGCCTTGTTTGCTCATAAGAAAGATGGGTCGCTTCATCTGTGTATCGATTATCGTAAGTTGAACTGTGTCACCGTTAAGAATAAGTGCCCAATGCCTAGAATCGACAATTTGTTTGATCAACTTCGAGGTGCAACTTGTTTCTCTAAGATCGATTTGAGGTCTGGTTACCATCGATTGAGGGTTCCGAGGGAGGACATTCCAAAAATTGCTTTTTGTACTCGTTTATGGCCACTATGAATTCGTTGTTATGCCCTTTGGATTGATGAACGTGCAGGCAATTTTCATGGACTTAATGAACCGCATCTTTCATGCCTATCTTGACCGTTTTGTGGTCGTTTTCGTGGACGATATCTTTATCTATTCACTTTCGAAGGAGGAGCACCAATCTCACCTTTCTATCATTCTTGAAATCTTGAGGGAACACCATTTGTATGCTAAGTTTAGTAAGTGTGAATTTTGGTTATCCGAAGTCAATTTTTTGGGTCACGTTGTGTCGAAGGATGGGGTGTCCGTTGATCCGGGGAAGATAGAGTCTGTAATGAATTGGCAACGACCGAAGAGTATATTCGAGATTCATAGTTTCTTGGGTTTAGCCGGTTACTATTGTCGTTTTGTCCTTGATTTCTCTAGTTTGGCAGCTCCGATGACTAGATTGACTCGTAAAGGGACTTGCTTTGTTTGGAATGACGCGTGTGAGATGGCCTTTGAAGAATTGAAGAAAAGGTTGACTACCACGCCGGTTTTGATTGTGCCCGAACGGGGAGTCGGTTACTCCATGTATTGTGATGCTTCGAAAGAGGGGTTCGGGTGCGTATTGATGCAATTGGGGCGAGTGGTGGTGTATGGATCGCAACAATCGAAGACTCACGAGCGGAATTACCCTACCCATGACTTGGAACTTGCGGCCGTCGTCTTTGCTTTGAAGAGTTGGCGTCATTAAATTTACGGTGAGAGATTTGAAGTCTTTTCCGATCACAAGAGTCTAAAGTACTTATTTTCTCAAAAGGAGCTTCATTTGCGACAATGCCAATGGATGGAGCATCTAGAAGACTACGATTTTGAGTTACAATATCACCCGGGAAAGGTGAACGTGGAAGTGGATGCGTTAAGTAGAAAATTGACACACCTTGCAAGTTTAGCCGTCCATGAGTGGAAGACGATGAACGACTTAGGCTCGTATGCATTGCATTTTGAAGAGATCCAAAATGGAGTCACCTTATGTAACTTGACCGTTCAATCAACCTTGTTGACTTGAGTAGTTGAGGCTCAACAACAAGATGAAGAAGCGAGGAAATTTCGCACCAAGTTCCTTAGTGGAAATGCTTAAGAAGGGTGGATGATTCATGCCGATCAAAAGTTTGCAATAACAGGGAAAATTGTTCGTACCCATTTCGTGTCGGGAGGAAATTTTGAGAGAATTTCACCATTCACCGTTAGCCATGCATATGGGGGAACGAAGATATATCATGATTTGCGTAGACAATTTTGGTGGTCGGGAATGAAAAGAGACGTTATTTTCGTGTCCAAGTGTCTTACATGCCAACAAGTGAAGGCCAAACATCAACGACCCGCAGGAGAGTTACAACCATTACCTATGGCCGAGTGGAAGTGGGAGAACGTGACAATGAATTTCGTTACCGGTTTACTGAGATCGCCAAGGGGGCACAATGCCATTTGGGTGATAGTTGATCGATTGACCAAGTCAGCGCATTTCTTGCCTATTAAGGTTACGGATTCGATTGATACGCTTAGTCGACTATATATTCGCGAGATTATCTGTCTTCATGGGATTCCTGTTTCTATCGTGTCCGATCGAGATCTGAGGTTTACCGCGCATTTTTGGCAAAGTCTACAGGCTGCTCTTGACACCAATCTCTTATTTAGCACAGCGTATCATCCTTAAACGGATGGGCAATCCGAGAGAACGATCCAAATCCTAGAAGATATGCTTCGGGCTTGTGTTATGAATTTTCAAAATAGTTAGGAAGATCATCTACCGTTAGTCAAATTCGTGTACAATAATAGCTACCAATCTAGCATCGAGATGGCACCGTATGAAGCTTTGTATGGGAGATCGTGTCGATTGCCCGTTTGGTGGACCGAGTTGGGCGAGACTACGTTGGTTGGGCCGGATTTGATCAAAGAAACCTCCAAGAGTATGAGAGCAATCCGTCAATGCCTTCTTGAAGCACAAAAGAGAACCACCAAGCAAGTCAAAGAAATTCGTCAACGATTGTTAACCGCGCAAAGTAGATAGAAAAGTTATGTCGATCGTCGTTGCCGGCTGTTATCGTTTGAAGTGGGGGATCATGTATTCCTTAAGCTGTCACCGCATCGGGGATTGTCTCGTTTTGGGCAAAAGGGTAAGCTTTCATCGCGTTTTATCAGGCCGTTTGATATTATCAAGAAAATCGGAGAAGTGGCATATCGATTAGCATTGCCATTGAGATTATCGGGCGTTCATAATGTATTCCATGTATCAATGTTGCAGAAGTACAAGCCGGATCCATCACACATTCTAGAGTGGTCCGAACTAGAGTTGGAAGCCGATGCGTCTTATGGGGAGGAGCCGATTCGTATCCTAGATTCGTGTGACCAAGTTTTAAGGGGAAAGACTATTCCGTTAGTGCGAGTTATATGGAGTAATCTCGGAAAAGAAGAATCAAAGTGGGAAAGGGAAGAGGAGGTTAGATAGAAGTATCCGCAATTATTTCTAAATTGAATCAATGTGAGTCTTAAATTTTGACTTTATTATTGTTAGCTCATTGTTTGATAATACATGTTGTGGCATGAGCATGTTTACTTGATGCATGAGCTTAGTTGGTTTGAATTGTAAATTTCGGAATGAAATTTCTTTAGGGAGGATAGAATGTAGAGACCCGTAAATTATTGTAATTTCGGTAATCTTTAATGCTTGAAAGAATCGTATTATTAATAACGTTGTACGTTAGTTTGTGGGGGTGTACGCATATATGTTTATTGTAGTGTGTTGGACACTCGGAGAATAGTAAAATGTAAGTTTTGAGGTTGTAATGATGTTTGGAAGTGTTGGTAGCGATTGGGGTTTGATTTGGTGACCGTTGGTGAAATTTCATTTTCTGTCCAGCTTGTACTAGTACTGGCTCTTGCCCAGTATCGGTACCTAGTGTCCAGAAGTTGTGTTTTCCTAGCATTTAGGGGTTCCAGTACCAGTACTGGGAATTGCCCAGTACCGGTACCCACTGTTGTTTTTTAGAAATTTCTGCACTCTTTTTAGACCACTATAAATACCCCTTTTACTATTTTTCACACCCAAAACCCACAAAACAGATCTGGAAACACCCTCTCTCACCTTCCCCACACCAATCTCACTCAAATCTCTTGATTTTTACCTCAGACCTTCAAGATCCAAGTGTTTTCTTCCTCAAATTCACTTGAATCTCATATTTGGTAGATAAAAGGTAAGTTTTGTGTTCCTACTCAAATATCTTTGTAATTGACTTCCTATTGTTAAAGATGGTTTTGCAACTAATTACCCTTGATTTCCCTTTTGACTAAATGGTTTGTAACCAATGAATTTATTCGTACTCTTACTTAAGCTTTTTTTTCTTGGCCGGTGTGCCTATGTTGTAAATTCTTAAACCTGGGGACTTGATTTGTAAATCAAACAGATGGAAACTTCTTTGGGTATTAATAATCTTATGCGAGGACTTTTTATCGAAATAGTTATTTATTGAAAATCTAGGGCGTGATAAAGTACATAAGACTTGATCCATAGAATAACCAGGCAACATCAATTTGAGGCAAAAAACACGTTTCGAATCTATTACGTACACTTCAATCGTTACAAAACCGATCAGAACCACTATTTTTTTTATTTCATTATCATAAATGCAATATTTTGGAGTTCTTTCCACTTTTTCTTATCTCTTAGTAATCAGTAGTTTTTACATCTACTAGGAATCAATATTCTCTTTTCATATGACTAGTAGTCTAAACACCTATTAACCGTCACATATTTAAGTATTTTTTCTTCAAATGACTAGTAGGATAGTCACCTACTAACCGTCATGTATTTTTCTCAGGGATAGCAATCATACCCTAGTAGGATATCGAAACCATTTTTTTATTTTCATCTCGTCAAGAAAACAAGCTTCTTTTATTTCCAACCGAAGCAACACGCAACTTTCTAGATTTATAAAATAGACAAACTCTTCAATTTAGAGCGACATTGATTTGAGGCAACAAATATTTATTAGATTAAGTACGTAAGACTTGATCCAAAGCAGAACCAGGCAATATCGATTCGAGGCAAAAAGCACATTTCAAATCTATTACGTGGACTTTAGTCGTTACAAAACCGATAAAAATCACTATTTTTTCAATTACTTTATAATAAATGCAAACTTTCAAAGTTCATACCGATTTTTCTTATCACTTAGTGATCTATAGTCTTTACATTTACTAGGAATTATTATTATCTTTTCACATGACTTGTAGTCTAAACACCTACTAACCGTCACGCCTTTCAGTATTTTTTATTCACATGACTAGTAATCCAAACATCGACTAACCGTCATGTATTTTTGTCATGGCCAACAGTCTTACCCTAGTAGAATGTATGAACCATTTCTTTATTTTCATCACATCAAGAAAACAAGCTACTTTTATTTCAAACCAAAGCAGCACGCAAGTTTCTTGATTTATAAACTTGGCCAACTCTTGAATTTAGGGCGACATTGATTCGAGGTAACAAAAATTCCATTGGATCTAGTACGAAAGATTTGATCCATAGCAGATCCAAGCAGCATCGATTCAACGAAACAAGCACATTCCTAATCTATTACAGACACTCTATTTCGTATCAAACCAAAAGGAACCACTTTTTTTTCGATTTCATTACCTCGAATGCACACTTTCGGAGTTCATATCACTTGTTCTTATCACTTAGTGATCAATAGTTTATACATCTCCTAGTAATCATTATTTTCTTTTCACATGACTAGTAGTCTACACACCTACTAACCGTCACGTGCTTCCGTATTTTTTCGTCACTACCTACTAACTGTCATGTATTTTTCTCGGGGCCAGCAGTCATACCCTAGTAGGATATAGGATCCAAATTTTTATTTCCTTCCCATCAAGAAAACAAGCTTCTTTTATCTCCAACTAAATCAACACGCAACTTTCTAGATTTATAAAATTGACGAACTCTTGAATTTTGGTCTACATTGGTTTGAGGCAACAAATATTTATTGGATTAAGTACGTAAGACTTGATCCATAACAGAACAAGGCAACATTGATTCGAGGCAAAAAACACGTTTCGAATCTATTACGTGCATTTCAACCGTTACAAAATCGATAAGAACTACAATTTTTTCGATTTCCTTATCATGAATGCAAACTTTCAGAGTTCTTACCACTTTTTCTTATCGCTTAGTGATCAGTAGTCTTTACATCTACTAGGAATCATTATTCACTTTTCACATGACTAATAGTCTAAATACTTACTAACCGTTACGTGTTTTAGTATTTTTTATTCACATGAATAGTAGTTCAAACACCTACTAACTATAATGTATATTTCTCATGGCCAACAGTCATACCCTTGTTGAACGTAGGAACCATTTCTTTATTTTCATTCCATCAAGAAAACAGGCTTATTTTATTTCCAAATGAAGGAACACGCAAGTTTCTAGATTACTAAAATTTACCAACTCTTCAATTTAGGGTGACATTGATTCGAGGCAACCATACTTTGTTGGATCTAGTACGAAATATTTGAACCATAACAGATCCAGGCACCATCGATTCGGGGAAACAAACATGTTCCAAATCTATAACATACACTTTAATCCATATCTCAAACAAAAAGGAACCATTTTTTTTCGATTTAATCCATCAAGTAAACAAGCTGCAGACACCTCAATCTGATTTCCCAATCGTTTTACTTTGTTTTTCGGTTTCTTGTTTCCCCGATGATGAATCAGGTCAAAAACAGTCTCAAGAACTTGGAATGGCTTGAGTTTGGCGTGTGTGGAACCCATCCTTAGCCTTGAAAACCCTTGAATCCAAACCTGGACCATGGGTTTAACAGTCGCGCGATGCACTAGGACCATCGCGCGATTCTTCACTTGCCAAGTGGTGGTCAAAGTCAAAGTTTTGACTATTGACCATCGCGGGGTTAGCTCGACCCTCGCGCGATGGTTTTACTGTCTCGCGCGATGGTCAACACCTGTCATTTTCACCCGGATTGCGTGGTGATCAGGGGGCTACAGGCCTATGTGACCCCGTTTCGTCGACTGAACAGCGTTCTGGGGGGCTCCCCTTGCACCACCTCAACCCCATTCTCCCATCACCTTTGCCACCCCACTTCTCCACCAAGCAATTGTGACCAGCCTTGTTGGCTGGTTGCATGGCCTTGTCTAGCCACCAACCAACTCATTCTTCTATAAGAACCCCCCCCCCCCCATGCTTCATTTCAAAGGGTTACCAACATTTCCTTAAGAAAGAAGAAGGAAAGCTTAAACACAAGCACCCCATATTACACTCACTCCCACATAATCACTCTCCAAGCCTCACCACCTTCTTCAAGCCATCTCCAAAACACTCAAGCAAAGGTATAATACCTTTCTGCTCACTGTTCGAACCCCTGAGAGGGGCTGGCAGGGTCAAGGCTGGTAATCAATACCAGTTCTGGACCTAAAGCTAGCAAGGTTTCAAGAGCCGTTACCAAGCACTCCCTCGCGCAATGGTCTCACACACTCGCGCGACAGTTCTGTTTGCACGAGATTGGACCACGTGGGGAAGGGATGCTGGTCTTTAAGTTTGTTGTTGTGTTCATAGTTGCTTTCAAGTCTTTTAAAAGTATTAGTTCACTGTTTTGCATGTTAAAAATCATCGTTTAGCTTAGTTTATAACTTCACTTGGTTCAGAATGCTCTTGGGATGCTCTTGAACATGTCTCAGAGCCCTAAGTATGCAAAGCAATTCCTGGAAGTCCAGTCTGAACAATCGCGCGCCTGTATCACTTTGTCGCGCGACGGTTCTGTGTTTCCAGGGACTGCCCTTGCATGAGCAGCTTGGCCTTGGCCTCTGTTTAGACAACCCCACTGTTTAGGGGTTGTGTTTCCATAATCTTTCCATCTGTCTGTTGTAATATTGTTTACTTTCAAGTACTTATAAACTGCTTGGTTTGCACCTGGGTGAGCACTGGTCCTTCCAGAGCCCAGAAGGGAGTAAAATTCAAACCATTGGTGAGGCATCAACACTCACGCGAGTGGATGGTATTGTCGCGCGACGGTTTGCTTGCATGCAGATGGATTCACGCATGCAAGCTGGCCGTTTGTTCGTGCCAAAGTCATACACAGCACTGTCTTGATGTATGATCGACGTTTTGGACTTTATTCCATTTACTATTTGTTATCTCGCCCATCCATGCCATATCTATGACATCCTGCAAACATGTTACAGTATTAATCCCCGATTAACTGTTCCCCCGCCCTAATTGGCTAAAAAAATTTATTAATCTAACAGAATCGCAAACAAACACTTTCGCAAATGCCTAAGTAGAGACCGATCTCCGGATTGGGCGAGAGGGGTGCCATAAAACCCTTCCCCTCTCATAACCTGGCTCCCGAACCTAGATATGGTTATGACGGACTGGTTCCTTAACTTTTTCAAATCAAACAGCGCGGCAAGTGCTTCGAAATACGGTTCCTTGGGTGTCGGACCTTCAAACCCGAGTGGCGACTGTGTATTTTGCGAGCGCTTGCTTCCCCGCTCGTGCTCCCTCGATCTGGGCCCTTACGTTTCGGAATCTGGAAATTTCGAAGGGCACGTTGCCCACAGTGGCGACTCTGCTAGGGATCGAACCAATATTGGTCTATGCTTCGATTTTAATACACTTGAGAACAATCCCACAAAAGTTTGTCAAAACGGTGAGCTTTGCGCTGCTGAAGGTTGGAATGGTGATTTAACGGGACCTCGTGTCCGGCCAATCCAATCTGGGGCTTTTCCGATTGTTCTCTCGTGTAGTTTCTTCTAAGCATTGACTGAATAAAGTGAGCCAAATTTGAAAAAGGCATTTGCGAATTTACGATTCTGTTTCAAATTAATCAAAATTTTGGCATTCTCATTTGCATCGATGTGGGATAAGCCTCGTTGGATCGTTTTGGCAATCGGCACGGTTTACCGGAGCCTGGGGACCCCGAATGACCAACAACCTCCGACGATGATGGGTCATTCTACCGTTCGACTGTTGCTCTGCGATTACGCGGGCAACGGGAGGTATATCTTTGGCCTTAGTCCGAGGAACCCGTTACAAGCCAAAACCAGCCTTTGCATGTACAAAGCATTAGAACTCTCCAAACTAGGACAGGTACCTACAGGTTAAAATCTATTTGCATCTAACCCCATATACTGCCTACGTGTTACTGCTTTCCCTATCGCATGCACTGTACAAACATACCGTTTTGCGTAGGGGCATGTTTAGGACGGCTTCTAGGTTGTCTCTCTCTTTCGAGTCTATCTTATGCTTATTAGGACACTGCTAGGCCCGAAGAAGAGTCATACATCTTGACGGTGCGTGTTATCAAAATTTCAAAAGTCCTAGGATCAGCAAGACTTTGGGAAATCTAGACTTTCTAAGTCCTCGTCTATATACCCAGTTGAAATTTCAAACAGAAAATAAGGAACGACGGAGAGGATGCTGTGATGCTTATCCAGCCCTGGTTATCGTGCGCGGCACGTACACTGCTCAGGCTATGGCACTGTGTCACCTACGCCACCCCGGTTAAGGTATCACGTCATCCATCCCTAGTTATTCCGAGTTCAAAGTTGGAACTTCAAAAAAGCGGAATAGTCGAAGGCTTAGATTGTTTTGACATCTCTTAGTGTTAGCCGATCCATTCAAAGGACACATCTCGAAAAGAAAAGATCGAGGATTTTGGCAGCGTCCGAACATCATGAGACAGACTCGTCTCTAGTCTTAGAGTCTAGGGGCGACACCGACGACGATGGCTGTGTTATCACTTTAAGTCTTTTGTTTAAGAGTAAGGTTGCTGCAGGGTCCTTATCAAACCTTCTCTTACAGCAAAGCAAAGCAGAATTCTGAACCATTGCGCCGCCAAGGAAAGTATCGAGGCAGAAAGCCAAACCCACTTGGGAACGCCTGCATCAAAATTCGGTTCAAAGGCTAGTCAGGTTGCCAGTCCAGTCAGTCACAACGGAAGACTCTCCGTGTTCCCTGTTGGCCGCTTTACGATCAAGATCACCGTCAGTCATCCAGGAAATTGAATCTCTGGCATCACCAACCTCCTCGTCCTCGTCAAGTTCATCCGAAACCTCCATTATAGCAGATCATCCGCAACCACTGAGTCTCGAAACCATACTCATGAACATCCAGAACAGCATCGCCACCATGCAGCAAAGGGGTGCTCAGACTGATGCAAATCTCACTAGGCTTAATGACCTTATCAACACTCGTCTTCCGCCAGCTATAGAAGTGGGAGGCGAGGTCGATGAGGATGACCATGCGGAGCCAATCTTTGTTGAAGACCCCAACCATGCGGGGCAGATCATAATTCAGCCCAACCCGAGAGAGGCTCACCCGGAGGCAGCGAATCTGAATCTCGCTGTGGCAAGACCTGTTCTGGACCCTAACATGACTGCTCTCATGGCAAAGATCGTCAAGCTGGAGGAATCTGTGTCCAAGTCCGAGAAGATCAGCGCTGGGGGAATTGACCTAGATCGCCTCTGCTTGTATCGCAATGCTAAGCTCCCCGACAAGTTCAAGATGCCTGACCTCGCCAAGTTTGATGGAAGTGGTGACCCGAAGACTCATCTCTATGGCTATCACGCCACCATGAAACTCTTGGCTGTTGAGCCCGAGGCCATGTCCTAGCTGTTCCCTCAGATTCTCTTGGGACCTGCTTTTCACTGGTTTTTGTCACTTGACATCGCTAAAAGAAGGACGTGGGAAGACATTGGTGCTGCGTTTATTTCGCAGTATAGTTACAACTCCCAACTCAAGATGACAACCCGAGAGCTTGAGTCCACAAAAATGGAAGCTAAGGAATCCTTCGCGGATTTTGTCAAAAGATGGAGGACGAAGGCTGCTCAGATGACCGGTCGCCCGAGTGAGAGAGATCAGCTCCGAATCATCTCTCGCAATCTTCAGCCCGATTATGCTAGGCATTTGGTTCTTGTCCAGGCCTCCTCGAACTTTGATACTTTCTTCGAATCTAGGATGGCTATCGAGGATGCGTTACAAAGTAGGATTCTGTCAAGAGGGGAGTCCTCTAACCCTCCGAAATCAAAGCCCCGGGACTACTCAGGAAACACCAGTGCGTTGTTTGGCAGTGGGACATCTTCTAACGCAGCGACCAGCGGTACTAACGCCTCTTCTTCCAATGTAGCCAATCGCATCGCTGAGATTAACCAGGTGCAAACCCCTCAAAATAACCGGCCCCGCAATCAGCCCCGCAGTTTCTCTGCATTTGAAGCTCCATTGTCATCAGTTATGGAAAAGTTGATCCAGTCAGGGCATCTGAAACCCCTCGACCCGACTCCTCTGCCTAAGAACCCTTCATCCAACTTCAAAGCCAATCTTTATTGTGCCTACCATCAAGGGGCTGGACATCCTACGGACTCCTGTTTCCGTCTCCGACATGCGACCCAGGATCTCATAGATGAAGGGGCTCTCCACGCTCCACCTCCACCGACCCAAAAACCAAACATCCTTTCTAACTCCCTGCCGAAGCACAATGCTGCTCCCCACATCAACCAAATATCCCTCAGCTCCACTTATATCAACCCTAACTCCACTATATTCAACCCCACCGACCATATAACCTCAACAGACCAACCCAAGCTGGTCGTGCCCATACCTTCTCAACCCGAAGCCGAGATCTTCTACATTCATCTTGAAGAAGGGCAGTCGTCCAATCCCGATGTGCCCCTCGCACGCTTGCAGAATGGAATGTTCGTGTTCAACGCTTCCATTAGTGACTTGTTTCACCAGTCCATCCCTTCAGTGCAGCTCAACTCTACCTCTTCCTTGGACAGCCCGTATTTTGATGTGACGGATCCAAACCCCTCTCCGAATTTGATAAGCAGTTTTAGGTCTGCTGTCTTTCCTTTACCGAAACAACAGATTGATATGCAAGCAATGGGGTGGGCTATTGCCGATAATGATGACTATGCAGCCCCCATAATCAATGAATGGACGGAGCTAGAATTAGACGGCTTCCCCCAGAACCCCGAGTATGTCCCATTTAACCATGCTTGGTATGATGCCTGGATGGCTAATTATGAGGCAGACATGCTTGACCCTTTGGATGGATTCTCTTTGAGCATGCTATTTCAACAGCCTGAGCCCGTTCTGCCTGAGGAGGAATACTATTGGGATCCGGAGCCCGCGTGGCAGTTTCAATTGGAGTTTGACCTCAATCCTCTTAAAGGATATGCTCTGCCCAATCATGAGATTCAGTTTATAGAAGAGGGTCTCATTCAGGAGGAAACTCATGTCTTGGGGGAATGCTTTCTCCTTTCTACTCTTGACAGGCTGGTTGACTCTGTAACTGACACTGAGTACGACCTTACGTTTTACATCGTTAGCAAGGAACTCTCGTGCCCCACACCGCCTTATCTGGCCAAGGAGGATTGCAGCATTATGGTTACAGACCTCGTTCCGCCAGCTGACCTTTGGGACGTTGATGATGTAGTTAACATCCAAGTTGGGTCCGAGGTTTGGACTGTCAACCGCTCTCTTGCTGATGGGGGACTTTGGGACGTCCCGTTTGTTGCTAATACGGAGCCTATCGAGGAGGCTGTAGCTGTTAAGGATCCAGACTTCTGGGAGTCACTGTTGTTGACCGATTTGGGTGAAGACCTAGGTTTGGGCATGGAAGTACCTATAGCCCCACCACCCTCTGACAAAGGAAAATGCAAAATGGGGGAAGTCCCCGCTGACCTTTGGGATGACAGTCAAGACCTTCAAGTGGTGCCCTCTCTAGAGAACGTTCTCAACGTTACGAGAAGTGGACGAATTTTTCAGCTTGCCAATCTGCAGGCCGGAAGCTCGTCCAATTCTTCTAACCAAAGGAACGAACCTTCTGCTTTCTCGAGGTCTGCACCATTTGAGTTACCTCCTAGCTCCCCGAATGATGACATGATTCAAAGGCAGCTGGAGCGGATTCCTGCTGCTATATCACTCTGGGGACTAATCTGTTCCTCCCGCGAGCATCGCCGG
Source organism: Rhododendron vialii (assembly GCF_030253575.1). NCBI lineage: Eukaryota > Viridiplantae > Streptophyta > Magnoliopsida > Ericales > Ericaceae > Rhododendron > Rhododendron vialii. The sequence goes on along the minus strand of NC_080557.1, from coordinate 22,541,077 downwards.
AAGTTCTGCCACACTCTCTCTCGTCTTGAGATTCAACCGGATGTCACACCTGAAGCAATGATATCTATAATCCTCCTGCCTACTTCTAAGCACACCGTGGTCTTCACTGACAAGGATTCACCGATCGAAGGGGTTGATCACAATCGCCCCTTGCACATCACTGTTAAATGTAAAGGGCTTTGGATTCCAACTGTTCTTATCGACAATGGGTCGGCAATCAATGTTTGCCCTTTGAGGGTGGCTTATTGCTTAGGGCTAGCCAAGAAAGACTTTGCACCTTCCAATTTGGCTGTTAAGGCATACGACAGCATTCGTCACGTGGTCGAGGGCACGCTTGTGCTTAAGCTTGACGCTGAGGGTTTTGAGATGGATGTCGAGTTCCATGTGGTTGATATCCCTGCCACCTTTAATCTCTTGCTAGGAAGACCATGGCTTCACCGATCTGACATCATGGCTGTACCATCTACTCTTCATCAGAAAGTTATGTTGGGACTCCCTACCGGTACTTTGACTATCTGCGGGGACTCGGGCATTCGCCCGCTTAAGGAAGATGGCACGCTTGTTTTGGGGATTGCGCATGGCGACGAAGATGTTGATCTCTGTGGGCATGCGTGCCCGTTTTCGGAATTTCTGGATTTCGAGACGCGAGGCAAGGGGCCCGGGTCAAGGGAGCGCGAGCGGGGAAAGCAAGCGCTCGCAAAATACAGAGTCGCCACTCGGGTTTTGAAGGTCCGACACCCAAAGAACCGTATTTCGAAGCACTTGCTGCGCTGTTTGATTTGAAAGAGTTAAGGAACTAGTCCGTCATAACCATATCTGGGTTCGGGAGCCAGGTTACGAGAGGGGAAGGGTTTTATGGCACCCCTCTCGCCCAATCCGGAGATCGGTCTCTACTTAGGCATTTGCGAAAAATGTTTGTTTGCGATTCTGTTTCATTAATCAATTTTTAGCCAATTAGGGCGGGGGAACAGTTAATCGGGGATTAAAACTGTAACAGTTTGCAGGATGTGATGGATAGCATGCATGAGCGAGATGACGAGTAATAAATAGAACGAAGTTCAAAACATTGATCATACATCAAGACAGCGCTGTGTATGAGTTTGGCACGAAGAAACAGCCAGCTTGCATGCGTGAGTTCATCCGCATGCAAGCAAACCGTCGCGCGACATTCCCATACACTCGCGTGAGTATTCATGTTTCACCAATGGTTTGAATTTCATTCCCTTCTGGGCTCTGGAAGGACCAGTGCTCACCCAGGTGCAAACCAAGCAGTTTATGGGTACTTGAAAGTAAACAATATTACAGCCAACAGATAGAAATATTATGAAAATGCAACCCCTAAAGAGTGGGGGTGTCTAAACAAAGGCCAAGGCCAGGCTGCTCATGCAAGGGCGGTCCCTGGGAGAGAGAGAACCATCGCGCGACAGAATGAGACAGACGCGCGATTGTTCTGACTGGATTTCCAGGAATTGCTTTGCATACTTAGGGCTCTGAGACATGTTCAGGAGCATCCCAAAAGCATTCCAAACCAAGAGGTGTTATAAACTAAGCCTAACAATGATTTTCAACATGCAAAACAGCAAAGCAGTGGGCTAAATCTCCTTTCAAGACTTTTAAAAGAGCTATATGCACAATAATAAACTTAAAGACCAGGGTCCCTTCCCCACGTGGTCCATTCTCACGCAGACAGAATCGTCGCGCGAGGATACGGGACCATCGCGCGAGGGTTTCCCAGCCAACAGCCCTTGAAACTCTGCCGGCTTTAGGGCCAGAACTGGTATCGATTACCAGCCTTGACCCTGCCAGCCCCCCTCAGGGGATCGAACAGTGAGCAGAAAGATATTATACCTTTGCTTTGAGTGTCTTGGAGATGGCTTGAATGATGAGATGGTGAGATTTGGAGGGTGATTATGTGGGTTTGAGTTGTGTGAAGTGTTTGTGCTTGAGTTTTTCTTCTTCTTTCTTGGTGAGAGCTTTTTTTGTAACCCTTTGCAAGGAAGCATGGGGGGGGGGGTATTTATAGAAAAGAAGGGGTTAGTGGATGGCTAACCAAGCCCTTGTAACCAGCCAACAATGCTGGTTACAAATGCTTGGTGGAGGAGTGGGTGGCAAAGGTGATGGGAGAATGGGGGGTGAGGTGGTGCAAGGGGAGCCCCCCCAGAACGCTGTTCAGCCGAGAAAACGGGGTCAGATAGGCCTGTAGCCCCCTAACCACCACGCAATCTGGGTGAAAATGACAGGTGTTGACCATCGCGCGATGGAGTGAGACCATCGCGCGAGGGTCCAGCCAACCCCGCGATGGTCAATGGTCAAAGCTTTGACTTTGACCACCACCTGGCAGACGAACCATCGCGCGAGGGTCCTAGATTGTCGCGCGACATTCAGACCAGGGTCTAGGTTCTGATTAAAGGTTTTAGGGCTAAGGATGGGTTCCTTACATGCCATACTCAAGCCATTCCAAGTTCTCGGGACTGTTTCGACCTGACTCATCATCGGGGAATCAAGAAACCGAAGAACAAAGTAAAACGATCGGGAAGTCAGATTGGGGTGTCTACAGTAGTCCCTCTTTGACGGCACGCGGAGCACCATTGGCTGGTACGGGTAACGTCAAAGATTTCTAGACACCCATCCAATCCACCCAAAAGCCGATTTAAACGAAAAGTGCTAGCAAGTATATACAAATACCGTGCACCAACGGATCGGCGAGCAGATTGATTGCTGATCCGAATTTGGACGGATGGATCGTCGCTGATTGAAATTTTGGACGGATAGATCGTCGCTGATTGAAAGTTTGGACGGATAGATCGTCGCTGATTGAAATTGGACGGATAGATCGTCGCCGATTGAAATTGGACGGATAGATCGTCGCCGATTGAAATTGGACGGATAGATCGTCGCTGAAATTGGACGGATAGATCGTCGCCGATTGAAATTGGACGGATAGATCGTCGCTGATTGAAATTGGACGGATAGATCGTCGCTGATTGAAATTGGACGGATAGATCGTCGCGGATTGAAATTGGCGGATAGATCGTCGCCGATTGAAATTGGACGGATAGATCGTCGCTGATTGAAATTGGACAGATAGATCGTCGCTGATTGAAATTGGACCACTGCTGGGGATATATAAATGTGCTTTGGGTTTTAAAAAAGACATCGACTCACAATAAACTTCAAAATTGTTGCAGCGCCTAAGTGAGAACCTATGGGCTCTTAAGGGTGGATAAGCATGATTGGGCCCATTCAGAACGCAGGGCGTACAGCCACCCGTCGCGAGTGAGGAGGCGGCCCGAGAGGCCGTGGCGCGCGCAGAGGAGAGGTATCAATTGAAGATGCGCCAGAGGCCCTCGCAAGATGAGCCGGTCCGCAAGAAGCGGCTGATCCTGCCCGAGGATTCTGAGGAAGAAGAGGAAGAGGAGGGAGAAGAAGAAGAGGAGGGCGGGGAGGTGCCTGACAGCAGTGGTTCAGACGACTCAGCCGATGACCCTGGTTTTAGACAGGATCCTAGAGAGGGAGACGACGACGACGACGACGACGGGGATGGTGACTGGTTCGGGGAGGACTGAGGGCTACTAAGAAGCCTCACTTGTCTCTCCGCATCTTTGATTTTTGCTTTTGGGCCTGCGTGCCCGCGTAGATAGATGGAAGGCCAGAGTGCCTTAGTTGATACTTGATACATGTTTTTGGGGCTTGTGCGCCTTTTTGATTTGATGGGCGAGTGTGCCCGAGCCGACGTGATGACTTTTGACTGGCCGAAGTGCCGCATGCATAGTAGTATTCCTTGCTTTGACATGGATAGATATGGATTAGCTATAAAATTTGCATTTTCAGTTTATTTTACTCTTGCAATGATCTTAGAATAAATAAACGCTTGCCACTAATACCATGCTTGCATTGATAATGTACCGAGACTGTTCACAAACGCGCGCACACGCACACACATGATTGACTCGGAAAAAAAAAACGAAAATGTACCCCAGGATACAGTTAGGATACGAGGATACGAAATATTGGACATTTAAAAGCCAAAACCCAGAATATTCTAACTTGGATAAAAGAACACCTTCATGAGGTTGTGAATACACAAAATGACTCAAGAGAACCGACGGATTCGAGGAATACCTCCCGAAACGCAAAATTGCCCAAAATCCTTACGAAAGACACAAAAGGGACACGAGATGGGAAAACAAGACTCTATTATGTCCCGGACTGAAACCGACACCTCCGTACAGTCACAACAGGTCACCATGACTTGTACGGCCTGAGAGAAAAGGACACGACCCTCCGGAACGAGTTTCGACCTTTCGAAACACACATTTGGCCTTGAAACGAGCCACCGAGGGTTCAAAAACCTCGTAAAACGTGATATCTCGAATCCGATGCTTGGACATGGTTGCATATGCTCATATTGACTTGCCGGAACCACAAAAGTTGCAAAAGTACCCTTGGAATAGGATGCGACCAAAATTGGACAGTAGCTGGTGAAATCTGTCAAAATGCAGACTGAACCATCGCGCGAGGGTTTGATAATGTCGCGCGATGGAGTGATTTGTCGCGCGATGGACTGAGATCATCGCGCGATGGTTGGGCCGTGCCAGGCCACCTTTATTTGACCATCTCTGATTTTTGGACGTCCAAGCCTCGTCATCAACCTTTAACTGCTCAGAGTACTTCAGAGAGGGGGGGGGGGGGGGGGGGGGGGGGGGCAGTGCAGAGATGCCCTCACTTTGAAGAAGAAAACGCCACATGGCATGGAGGTTTGTACTGGGAAGAGACGACACTCTATGCATTCTGTCTATAAAGAGGCCAATATTCTGCAAGTGAAAGGCATTTCTCCCACAGTTGGAAAGTCCCACGAGGAAGCAAAATGGCAAATAATCTTCCGGCCTTGATTAGCCCTTGGCTTATGGCCTTTGTTGCTGGAGATTGGCTGTCATTCCGGTTTCACGGGCTGGCCGCATTCCGTTTCCTTCGCAATGTGAGGGTCCGTCCAGAGCTTCTGAGGGCAGCCCTACAATTCTGGGACCCAGAGGTTCACGTGTTCAGGTTTGGGGTTGACGAGCTATGCCCAACCGTGGAGGAATTCCAAGCATACCTCCAAGGAGTCGCCTCGAGCGTGATTGTCGTGCCGCCTTATAGGAAGAGCATGCCAAAGCTATTACAGTTAAGTCTTGATATTACTAGAGGGGCGGCCGAAAGTTTGCTAACTGGAGGGCAAATCAACATCATGCGCCTAATGGAGTGGTATGGGCCAGAAGGGGACGTAGAGAATATAGCCGCGCAGGCTCGACGTCGATTTGCCCTGGCAATTGGCGTGCTGGCTGCTTATTTACTGGTATCTCCAAATGGGCGAGTCAACCCCATGTTGGTGAGCGTCGCCGCTCAAATGGGTGCTCGGAGAAATGTGGTACCACTGGTTTTGGCAGAGACACTCATAGGTTTGGATTTGGTTTCTTCAGGCCAAACAGACGTGTTCGGCGGTAGTCCACTACTACTGCAGGTTAGCTTAATTCTCACTCAGCTCTCCTTTTTCTGGCTTTCACACGTTCTGTTTTTACCTCATCTCTCAGCTAAGGCTATATCAAAGCTCCTTACTTGTCTTTTCTCTCAAGCTTTATGTGGCTTCTCACTTGTTTTTCCACTCATGCAGCTCTGGCTATCTGACAAATTGGGATTGCTCACAGCACCGGAAGCAAATTGGCCTCATCTGCCCGGCCGAATGCACCAGCGGGGTATGATCTATCCGGAAATGTCTGTGAATCAATGGTGCGCATTTATGAGGGAAATGCGGCCGAACGAGATCATATGGCGGCATGAAGCTTTAAACATTCCAGACATGGCGCTGAGTTCTACAGGATTCGAGAGGGTAGTGATAGCTGGGCTGACTGCTTTCACATTCTACATCCCCGGACGCATCCTTCGTCAACTAGGAATGAGCCAAGGACTCCAACGAGCTGGGACCGAAGGTTTCCAAGTCCCCGCTTTCACTGCCCAGAATCTAAGAGGGTATGAACACGACTGGGGCCTGCGGCAACTCGGAGGAGCTGACCCAGACTTCAGCACGGAACTTACGCACCGATATCAAACATGGCTAAGAAGGGAAATCGCAAGCAGGCAAAACAACAATTGACTTCTGACGAATCCTGATGATCTAGAATAAACCGTGAGCCTGTTAAGGCCTCGTGCACTTTGTTCTGTTTTTATGCTTTAATCTTTTTAAGACTGCTCAGCCTGTGTAATAGAAGTTATAATTTGAATAAAAATGAAGGTTCGAGAGTTGTCCCCTTTTGATCCAGGTGTTGAACCGCCGTGTCAACCAAGTATCGCGCCAACCCCTGGTAATGGGAAACCGTGGATCAAGTTGAAGGATTGTGACCGAATCTCACAGAGAGATTGCCTACGTATCCCCTTTCAGGGAATCAGGTCAGCACGTAGTTCAGGCTAAGGTTCACTCGAGTATTTTAACTTTCCTTTTACGCTCTAAATTTTGCCTAGTGCTGCCACTTCGGGCTTTCAGCCTAGCGAGCTTTGATTGATGCCTATTTATTTTTGCCTAAACCGCCTTCTCAGGTTTTCGGTTTAGCAGGCTTGCTCTAATTTTTGCTTGGAACCGCCCACCCTTGTGGTTTTCGGCCCAACGAGCTTCTCTCAGGGATAGTATCGTTTGAGTTGATCCAGGTTAACCAGAGAGCTGAATTCGTTGCCGTCAAGATCAATGAGCTGAGCTGCTCCCCCAGAAAGAATGGTCTTGATGATGTAAGGTTCGGAACGCTTGGGTCGAAATTTGCCACGGGGGTCAAAAACTGGTGCCCGAATCTCTTTCGTAACCATGTCCCCTTCGACCAAGTCTCTAGACTTCACTTTTTTGTTGAATGCTCGGGCGATTCTCCGCTGATACCCCTGAACATGATACAGGGCCCGAAGCCTCCTTTCATCGAAAAGCATGAGTTCAACAAATCTCCCACTGAGCCATTCAGATTCTGAGAGTTCCGATTCTACCATGATCCTCAAAGATGGTACCTCAAGCTCTATAGGGAGAACTGCTTCCATCCCGTAGACCAAGGAATAGGGGGTTGCCCCCGTTGATGTTCGAATCGACGTTCGGTAACCCCAAAGAGCTAAAGGCAGTTGCTCGTGCCAGTCCCTGGCGGACTCTGCAGACTTCTTGATGATTGTCTCGACATTTTTGTTGGCCGCTTCAACCGCACCGTTTGTTTGGGGACGATAGACCGTTGAGTGATGGACTTGGATCTTGAATTCTTCAAAGAGCTCTAGAACCCTGCCTTTGAAATGACTCCCGTTGTCTGATACGAACGCTTGCGGAACCCCATATCGGTAGATGATGTTTTTCCTGATGAAGTGAGCGACTTGAACCGCGGTTAGGGTCTTATAAGATTCGGCCTCCACCCATTTGGTAAAATAATCTATCGCCACGAGGATGAATCTATGGCCATTTGATGCAGACGGTCTAACCATACCGATGACGTCGATGCCCCATACAGAGAAAGGCCAAGGCGAAGCCATGCCAAATAGGTTAGAGGGTGGAACATGCATTAGATTAGCATGAATTTGGCATTTGTGACATCGCCGCACATAATCTACACACTGAGATTCCATAGTAGACCAGAAATAGCCTTGGCGCAAGATTTTCCTAGCCAGCATGACGCCGCTCATGTGTGGGCCACAGACCCCCTCGTGGATTTCCTCCATGATTCTAACAGCCTCGGCCCCGTTGACACAGAGCTTGTGCATTCCGCAATGAGACCTCCTATATAACTTTCCCCCGCAAATGATGTACTGGGCGGCTATTCTTCGCAATGCAGTCTGATCCTTCTTAGAGGCCTCAGCCGGATATGTGCCATTCTCGACGAAATTCCATACGTCATGGTACTAGGGTAGGCCATCATCGACATCATCGATGGCGTTGACATATTGATAAGCGGGGCGGTCCCGTTGTTCAATTAAGACTGGGCGGAGTTTGACTCCGAAGGGTAGTTCGACCATGGAAGCCAAAGTCGCGAGGGCATCGGCAAACTGGTTCTTCAAACGGGTGATGTGGGTGAAAGTCACTTTGTTAAAGTGAGGAATTAGCCCCTCCAAATCCTGATGATAAGGTTTCAACCCCTCTTCACGCACCTTCCAGTCCCCATTGGCTTGAGATACAACGAGATTGGAGTCCCTGATGACTTCGAGTCGTTCAACGCCGAGCGTGAGTGCAGCCTCCATACCCACGATACAGGCCTCGTATTCAGCTTGGTTGTTTGTAACATCGAAGTTAAGTTTGAATGCAAGCGGAATATGAGAACCATCGGGGGCGATTAGCAAGACCCCGATCCCAAATCCTTTCTGATTGGCTGCCCCATCGAAGTACAGAGTCCAGACGTCCTCGATAACTGCTAGCACCTCCTCATCTGGGAACACGAAATCCGCATCTTCCGGTCCATCCACAGGGTGATCAGCCAAAAACTCACCGATAGCTCGCCCCTTTACCGACTTCCTCGTGACATATTCGAGGTCGAATTCTGCCAGAAGGAGCAACCAGAGTACTAACTTACCAGTGAGAGCCGGTTTCTCAAACAGATACTTGAGTGGATCCATCCGAGAAATCAATTTCACTGGGTAAGCCAGCATGTAGTGTCTCAACTTCTTAGAAGCCCAAACCAAAGCCCAACACGTTTTCTCCAAGGCGGTGTAGCGCTCTTCAGACCCCACCATTTTCTTACTTAAGTAATAAACGGCTTTCTCAACTCCCTGGTCACCCTCTTGAGCTAGCAAGCATCCCATGGACGTAGAACTCACAGATAAGTATAGAATCAAAGGCCTCCCGGGCACCGGTGGCATCAAGACAGGCGGGTTTTGCAGATAGCTCTGAATGGACATGAAGGCAGCCTGACATCTGTCCGACCATACGAACGGGGTGTCCTTCTTGAGTAGACGAAACATCGGCTTGCAAGTTAAGGTTAACTTGGCGATGAATCTGCTGATGAACTGAACCTTCCCCAAAAAGCTTCGCACTCCCTTTTCAGTCTCTGGTGGCTTCATTTCAAGCACCGCTTTGATCTTGGATGGATCGACCTCAATCCCACGCGAAGTGATCATGAAACCGAGCATCTTACCTGCTGTGACCCCAAAGGTGCATTTCTGTGGATTGAGACGCATGCGGAACTTTCGGAGCCTCTCGAAAAACTTCCTCAATACAGGAACATGCCCTTCCCGAGTTTTTGACTTAGCAATCATGTCGTCCACGTAGACCTCAACTTCTTTGTGCATCATGTCGTGCAGAATGGTCGTAGCGGCTCTCTGGTAGGTGGGACCAGCATTTTTCAAACCGAACGGCATGACCAAGTAACAATAAGTCCCCCATTCAGTGATGAAAGTCGTCTTCTCACGGTCTTCGGGCGCCATAAGAATCTGGTTATATCCGGAGAAACCATCCATGAACGAAAGCAGGGCATGGCCCGCCGTATTATCAACCAGTACATCAATATGAGGCAGAGGAAAATCGTCCTTGGGGCTCGCCTTGTTCAAATCCCTGAAGTCCAAGCACACTCGAATTTGCCCATTCTTTTTAGGAACTGGAACAATGTTGGCAACCCACGTAGGGTACTGAGAAACCATGAGAAAACCGGCGTCGATCTGCTTAGTGACCTCTTCCTTGATCCTCTGCACCCAATCTGGCCTCATCCGCCTCAACTTCTGCTTCACAGGTTTGGCATTCGGTAGCAAGGGGATTCGATGCTCCACTATCTCTGGGTCGATGCCGGGCATGTCTTGATGAGACCACGCGAAGATGTCGCTGAATTCTGAGAGCAGCTCTTTGAAATCGTGATGTTCCTCTGGAGATAAAGTGGAGCCCACCTGAACCATTCGGGGATCATTCTCGTCTTTCAAGTTTATTAAGACTATTTCTTCTTTTAACGGCTGAGCATGCCTTTCGTCTTCCCTTTCGATGAGGGCACGGATTTCCTTGGGAATGTCCCCATCGAAATCTATCCCTTCATCGTCGGGGTCGACACAGTTTATATAAAGATCATTCAAGTAGTCAGAAGAGGATTCCTTCATTTCATAAGACCCTGCAGGGTCGCCAAGTACAAAGGAATCAAACTCAAAGTAAAAGCCATGACGTGGAGGGCCAAGAGGCTCAAACTCCGACTCAGAGCTAGACTTAGACTCAGAGGACTCAACAGACTCAGTGTCAGACTCTGATACATCATCAATGCAAGTAAGGCGTGGTTTGAAAATGCAATTTTTAAGACTACCCTTTGCTTCTGTGATGAGGGAGAGGGGATCCTTGAGATCGTCAGAACCGAGCATGAACACCTCGGCCTCTTCAGCTTCCTTGGCCAAACCCACCTGGGAGAACTCATAAAATAGCTGCTCCAAGCTCCCTTGATCAAAAGACACCAGTCAATCAGTCTTTAGCTTAGGCTGGCTAAGCTTCCTTTTGAACTCCGCCCTTGCTGGCTTTTCATCACTAGAGGACCAAGTGTCATCAGCGAAAACCTCAAACCCAGGCAGCAAATCCCCAGTGACTGAATCGATAAAAGGCTCAGGCTGTCCGGTGTAGACGTCATTCCCCACTTCGCGCACAAAGTAGCTGTCGGGTTCACCATAGAGAGATCGAGGTTTTCCCGTGCATTTTCTTCTTTTGGCATCCTTGGTAGAGGAAGAGTACCCCAGACCAAAGCGGCCCTCGCAGGAAGGAAAGGCAGGGAACTCCGGGATCCCTTGTTGGTGAATCCCAAGGCCAAGACCAGGCAGATAGGACATCCTCCTCATGATGTCTAAAGCAACAGAGCTTATGATGAAGTCCCCATCCACGTTGATAGCCAAAACCGAACCAGAAGTGTCGAAAGAGAAACCCCCGAGATCAACGTCTTCCTCGCCGTGTGCAATCCCCAGAATAGGTGTGCCATCTTCCTTAAGCGGGCGAATGCCCGAGTCCCCGCAAATAGTCAAAGTTCCAGTAGGCAGTCCCAACATAACCTTTTGGTGAAGAGTAGACGGTACAGCCATGATGTCAGATCGGTGAAGCCACGGCCTTCCCAGCAGAAGATTAAAGGTGGCGGGGATGTCGACCACATGGAACTCAACATCCATCTCAAATCCCTCAGCGTCAAGTTTGAGCACGAGCGTGCCCTCGACCACGCGACAAGTGCTGTCGTATGCCTTAACAGCCAGATTGGAAGGTGCAAAGTCTTTCTTGGTTAGTCCCAAGCGGTAAGCCACTCTCAACGGGCAAACATTGATCGCCGATCCGTTGTCGATCAGAACAGTTGGAATCCAGAGTCCCTTACACTTAACAGTGATGTGCAAGGGGCGATTGTGATCAACCCCTTCAATCGGTAGATCCTTGTCGGTGAAGACCACAGTGTGCTTCGAAGTAGGCGGGAGAATTATGGATATCATAGCTTCAGGCGTGACATCAGGTTGAATCTCAAGGCGAGAGAGAGTATGGCAAAACTTCTGACGATGCTCGCGGGAGGAACAGATTAGCCCCCAGAGTGATATAGCAGCAGGAATCCGCTCCAGCTGCCTCTGAATCAAGTCATCATTCGGGGAGCTAGGAGGTGCCTCAAACGGTGCGGACCTTGAGAACGCAGAAGGTTTGTTCCTTTTGTTAGAAGGATTGGACGAGCTCCCAGCCTGAAGATTGGAAGGCTGAAAAATTCGTCCACTCCTCGTAACATTGAGAACGTTCTCTAAAGAGGGTATCGCTTGAAGGTCTTGACGGTCATCCCAAAGATCAGCAGGGACTTCCCCCAATTTGCGTTTTCCTTTGTCAGAAGGCAGTGGGGCTACAGGTGCTTCCATGCCTAGATCGAGGTCTTGAGCTAAATCATTCCACAGCAGCGACTCCCAGAAATCTGGCTCCTTAACAGCTACAGCCTCCTCAACAGGCTCCGTGTTAGCAATAAACGGGACGTCCCAGAGTCCCCCATCGGCAAGAGAGCGGTTGACAGTCCAAACCTCAGACCCAACTTGGATATTAACCACATCATCTACATCCCAGAGATCTGCTGGCGGAACAAGGTCCGTAACCATAACGCTGTGATCTTCCTCGGTCGGATAAGGCGGTGCGGGGCGCGATAGCTCCTCGCTAATGATGTAGAATGTAGGATCGTACTCAGTGTTGGTTATAGAGCCCACCAGCCTGTCAAGAGTAGAAGGGAGAAAGCATTCCCCCAAGACGCGAGTTTCCTCCTGAACGAAACCTTCTTCTATGAATTGAATCTCGTGATCGGGCAGAGCATATCCTTGAGGAGGATTAAGGTCGAATTCTAATGGAAACTGCCACGCGGGCTCGGGATCCCAATAGTACTCCTCCTCAGGCAGAACGGGTTCAGGCTGTTGAAAAAGCATGTTCAAAGAGAATCCATCCAAAAGGTCAAGCATGCCTACCTCATAATTAGCCATCCAGGCGTCATACCAAGCATGGTTAAATGGGACATATTCGGGGTTCTGGGGGAAACCGTCTAACTCTAGCTCCGTCCATTCATTGATTATGGGGGCCGCATAATCATCATTATCGGCGATAGCCCATCCTACTGCTTGCATATCAACCTGCTGTTCTGGTAGAAAAGGGACGGCAGACCTAAAGCGGCTCATCAAATTCGGAGAGGAGTTTGGATCCGTCACATCAAAATACGGGCTGTCCAAGGAAGAAGCAGAGTTGAGCTGCACGGCAGGAATGGACTGGTGAAACAGCTCGCTGATGGAGGCGTTGAACACAAACGCCCCATTCTGCAAGCGTGCGAGAGGCACATCGGGATTAGACGACTGTCCTTCTTCAAGATGGATGTAGGAAATCTCGGCTTCGGGCTGAGAAGGGATAGGCACAACCGGCCTGGGTTGGTTTGTTGAGGTTATATGGTCAGTGGGGTTGAATATAGTGGAGCTAGGGTTGATATGAGTGGAGCTGATGGATATTTGGTTGATGCGGGGAGCAGCATTGTGCTTTGGCAGGGAGTTGGAGAGGATGTTTGGTTTTTGGGTTGGTGGAGGTGGAGCATGGAGAGTTCCTTCATCTATGAGATCCTGGATCGCATGTCGGAGGCGGAAACAGGAGTCCGTAAGATGTCCAACCCCTTGGTGGTAGGCACAGTAAAGGTTAGCTTTGAAGTTGGGTGAAGGGTTCTTAGGCAAAAGAGTCGGGTCAAGGGGCTTCAGATGCCCTGACTGGATTAACTTCTCCATGACGGATGACAGTGGAGCTTCGAACGCGGAGAAACTGCGGGACTGACCGCGGGGCCGGTTATTTTGTGGGGTTTGCACCTGGTTAATCTCAGTGACGCGATTGGTTGTATTGGAAGAGGAAGCATTAGTGCCGCTAGTTGCTGTGTTGGAAGATGTCCCACTGCCAAACAACGCATTGGTGTTTCCTGAGTAAACCCGAGGCTTTGGTTTCGAAGGGTTAGAAGACTCCCCTCTTGACAGAATCCCGCTTTGTAGCGCATCCTCGATGGCCAACCCAGATTCGAAGAAAGTATCAAAGTTCGAGGAGGCTTGGACAAGAACCAAATGCCTAGCGTAATCAGGCTGAAGATTGCGAGAGATGATTCGAAGCTGATCTCTCTCACTCAGGCGATCGGTCATCTGAGCAGCCTTCGTCCTCCATCTTTTGACAAAATCTGCGAAGGATTCCTTAACCTCCATTTTCGTGGACTCAAGCTCTCGGGTTGTCATCTTGAGCTGGGAGTTGTAACTATACTGCGAAATAAACGCAGCACCGATGTCTTCCCACGTCCTCCTTTTAGCAATGTCGAGCGACAAAAACCAGTGAAAGGCAGGTCCTGAGAGAGTCTGAGGGAAGAGCTGGGACATGGCTTCGGGTTCAACAGCCAAGAGTTTCATGGCGGCATGGTAGCCATAGAGATGAGTCTTCGGGTCGCCACTTCCATCAAACTTGGCGAGATCAGGCATTTTGAACTTGTCGGGGAGCTTAGCATTAGGATACAAGCAGAGGCGATCCAAATCAATTCCCCCGGCGCTGATCTTTTCAGACTTGGACACAGATTCCTCTAGCTTGACGATCTTTGCCATGAGAGCAGTCATGTTAGGATCCAGAACGGGTCTTGCCACAGCGAGATTCAGATTCGCAACCTCCGGGTGAGCCTCTCTCGGGTTGGGCTGAATTATGATCCGCCCCGCATGGTTAGGGTCTTCAACAAAGACCTGTTCCGCATGGTCGTCCTCACCGACCTCGCCTCCCACTTCTGCAGCTGGTGGAAGACGAGTGTTGATAAGGTCATTGAGCCTAGCGAGATTTGCATCAGTCTGAGCACCCCTTTGCTGCATGGTGGCGATGCTGTTCTGGATGTTCATGAGCATGGTTTCGAGACTCAGTGGTTGCGGATGATCTGCCATGATGGAGGTCCCGAATGAACTTGACGAGGACGGGGAGGTTGGTAACGCCGGAGATTCAATTTCCTGGAGAACTGACGGTGATCCTGATCGTAAAGCGGCCAAAAGAGAGCCCGGAGAGTCTTCCGTTGTGACTGACTGAGCTTGCAACCTGACTAGCCTTTGAACGGAATTCTGATGCAGACGTTCCCAAGTGGGTTTGGCTTTCTGCCTCGATACTTTCCTTGGCGGCGCAATGGTTCAGAATTCTGCTTTGCTTTGCTGTAAGAAAAGGTTCGATAAGGGCCCTGCAACAACCTTACTCTAAGCAAAAGACTTTAAAGTGATAATGCAGCCATCGTCGTCAGTGTCGCCCTTAGACTCTAAGACTACAGACGGGTCTGTCTCATGATGTTCGGACGCTGCTAAAATCCTCGGATTTCTTTTCGAGAGTGTATCCTCGTTTGGGTCGAATAATACTAAGAGATGTCGAAAATAGTCTAAGCCTTTGATTTTTTTCGCTCTTGAAGTTCCAACTTTGAACATGGAATAACTCGGGGTGAATGACGTGATACCTTAACCGGGGCGGCGTAGGCAACACAGTGCCATAGCTTGAGCGGTGTACGTGCTGCGCACGGTAACCAGGGTGGTGTGAGCATCATGGCATTCTCTTCGTCGTTCCTTGTTTTCTGTTTGAGACTTCAATCGGGACATGGACAAGGACTTAGAAAGTTTCGATTTCCCGAAGTCTTGTTGATCCTAGGACTTTTGAAAATCTGACAACATGCACCGCGAAGATGCATGACTCTTCATCGGACCTAGCAGCGTCCTAATAAACATAAGACAGACTCGAAAGAGAGACAACCTAGAAGCCGCCCTAAACATGCCCCTACGCAAAACGGTATGTATGTACAGTGCATGCGATAGGAAAAGCAGTAACACATAGACAGTATATGGGGGTTAGATGCAAGTAGATCCTACCCTGCAGGTACCTGTCCTAGTTTGGAGAGTTCTAGTGCTTTGTATATGCAAAAAGGCTGGTTTTGGCTTGTAACGGGTTCCTCGGACTAAAGCCAAGATATACCTCCCACTGCCCGCGTAATCGCAGAGCAACAGTCAAACGGTAGAATGACTCATCATCGTCGAAGGTTGTTGGTCATTCGGGGTCCCCGAGCTCCGATAAACCGTGCCGGATTGCCAAAACGATCCAACGAGGCTGTATCCCACATCGATGCAAATGAAGATGCTAAAGAAGTTGATTAATGAAAATAGAATCGCAAATTCGCAAACGCCTTTTTCAAATTTGGCTCACTTTATTTAATCAATGCTTAGAAAAAACTACACGAGAGAACAATCGGAAAAGTCCCAGATTGGATTGGCCGGACATGAGGTCCCGTTAAATCACCATTCCAACCTTCGGCAGCGCGAAGCTCACCGTTTTGACAAACTTTTGCGGGATTGTTCCTCAAGTGTATTGAAACCTAAACATAGACCAATATTGGTTCGATTCCCCAACAGAGTCGCCACTGTGGGCATGCGTGCCCGTTTTCGGAATTTCCGAATTCCGAGACGCGAGGCAAGGGGCCCGGGTCAAGGGAGCGCGAGCGGGGAAAGCAAGCGCTCGCAAAATACAGAGTCGCCACTCGGGTTTTGAAGGTCCGACACCCAAAGAACCGTATTTCGAAGCACTTGTTGCGCTGTTTGATTTGAAAGAGTTAAGGAACTAGTCCGTCATAACCATATCTGGGTTCGGGAGCCAGGTTACGAGAGGGGAAGGGTTTTATGGCACCCCTCTCGCCCAATCCGGAGATCGGTCTCTACTTAGGCATTTGCGAAAAATGTTTGTTTGCGATTCTGTTTCATTAATCAATTTTTAGCCAATTAGGGCGGGGGAACAGTTAATCGGGGATTAAAACTGTAACAGTTTGCAGGATGTGATGGATAGCATGCATGAGCGAGATGACGAGTAATAAATAGAACGAAGTTCAAAACATTGATCATACATTAAGACAGCGCTGTGTATGAGTTTGGCACGAAGAAACAGCCAGCTTGCATGCGTGAGTTCATCCGCATGCAAGCAAACCGTCGCGCGACATTCCCATACACTCGCGCGAGTATTCATGTTTCACCAATGGTTTGAATTTCATTCCCTTCTGGGCTCTGGAAGGACCAGTGCTCACCCAGGTGCAAACCAAGCAGTTTATGGGTACTTGAAAGTAAACAATATTACAGCCAACAGATAGAAATATTATGAAAATGCAACCCCTAAAGAGTGGGGGTGTCTAAACAAAGGCCAAGGCCAGGCTGCTCATGCAAGGGCGGTCCCTGGGAGAGAGAGAACCATCGCGCGACAGAATGAGACAGACGCGCGATTGTTCTGACTGGATTTCCAGGAATTGCTTTGCATACTTAGGGCTCTGAGACATGTTCAGGAGCATCCCAAAATTCCAAACCAAGAGGTGTTATAAACTAAGCCTAACAATGATTTTCAACATGCAAAACAGCAAAGCAGTGGGCGAAATCTCCTTTAAAGACTTTTAAAAGAGCTATATGCACAATAATAAACTTAAAGACCAGGGTCCCTTCCCCACGTGGTCCATTCTCACGCAGACAGAATCGTCGCGCGAGGATACGGGACCATCACGCGAGGGTTTCCCAGCCAACAGCCCTTGAAACTCTGCCGGCTTTAGGGCCAGAACTGGTATCGATTACCAGCCTTGACACTGCCAGCCCCCCTCAGGGGATCGAACAGTGAGCAGAAAGATATTATACCTTTGCTTTGAGTGTCTTGGAGATGGCTTGAATGATGAGATGGTGAGATTTGGAGGGTGATTATGTGGGTTTGAGTTGTGTGAAGTGTTTGTGCTTGAGTTTTTCTTCTTCTTTCTTGGTGAGAGCTTTTTTTGTAACCTTTTGCAAGGAAGCATGGGGGGGGGGGGGGGGGGGGGGGGTATTTATAGAAAAGAAAGGGTTAGTGGATGGCTAACCAAGCCCTTGTAACCAGCCAACAATGCTGGTTACAAATGCTTGGTGGAGGAGTGGGTGGCAAAGGTGATGGGAGAATGGGGGGTGAGGTGGTGCAAGGGGAGCCCCCCCAGAACGCTGTTCAGCCAAGAAAACGGGGTCAGATAGGCCTGTAGCCCCTTGACCACCACGCAATCTGGGTGAAAATGACAGGTGTTGACCATCGCGCGATGGAGTGAGACCATCGCGCGAGGGTCCAGCCAACCCCGCGATGGTCAATGGTCAAAGCTTTGACTTTGACCATCACCTGGCAGACGAACCATCGCGCGAGGGTCCTAGATTGTCGCGCGACATTCAGACCAGGGTCTAGGTTCTGATTAAAGGTTTTAGGGCTAAGGATGGGTTCCTCACATGCCATACTCAAGCCATTCCAAGTTCTCGGGACTGTTTCGACCTGACTCATCATCGGGGAATCAAGAAACCGAAGAACAAAGTAAAACGATCGGGAAGTCAGATTGGGGTGTCTACAATCTCGGGGGTTTCTCTTTTGATACTTCTGGTTCAGTTTTGGCCATCAATGTGGATGGGGACTTCATCATAAGCTCTGTTGCTTTAGACATCATGAGGAGGATGTCCTATCTACTTGGTCTTGGTCTTGGGATTCACCAACAAGGGATCCCGGAGTTCTCTGCCTTTCCTTCCTGCGAGGGCTGCGTTGGTCTGGGGTACTCCTCCTCTACCAAGGATGCCAAAAGAAGGAAATGCACGGGAAAACCTCGATCTCTCTATGGTGAACCCGACAGCTACTTTGTGCGCGAGGTGGGGAATGATGTCTACACCGGGCAGCCTGAGCCTTTTGTCGATTCAGTCACTGGGGAGTTGCTGCCAGGGTTTGAGGTTTTCGCTAATGACACTTGGTCCTCTAGTGATGAAGAACCAGCAAGGGCAGGATTCAAAAGGAAGCTTAGCCAGCCCAAGCTGAAGACCGATTGGCTGATGTCTTTTGATCAGGGAAGCTTGGAGCAGCTGTTTTATGAATTCTCCCAAGTGGGTTTGGCCAAGGAAGCTGAAGAGGCCGAGGTGTTCATGCTTGGTTCCGACGATCTCAAAGATCCCATCTCCCTCATCACAGAAGCCAAGGGTAGCCTCAAAAATTGCATTTTCAAACCACGCCTTACTTGCATTGATGATGTATCAGAGTCTGACATTAAGTCTGTTGAGTCGTCTGAGTCTAAGTCTAGCCCTGAGTCGGAGTTTGTTCCTCTCGGCCCTCCACGTCATGGCTTTTACTTTGAGTTTGATTCCCTTGTACTTGGCGACCCTGCAGGGTCTTATGAAATGAAGGAATCCTCTTCTGACTACCTGAATGATCTTTATATAAACTGTGTCGACCCCGACGATGAAGGGATAGATTTCGATGGGGATATTCCTAAGGAAATCTGTGCCCTCATCGAAAGGGAAGACGAAAGGCATGCTCAGCCGTTAAAAGAAGAAATAGTCTTAATAAACTTGAAAGATGAGAGCGATCCCTGAATGGTTCAGGTGGGCTCCACTTTGTCTCCGGAGGAACGTCATGATTTCAAAGAACTGCTCTCAGAATTCAGTGACATTTTTGCGTGGTCCCATCAGGACATGCCTGGCATTGACCCAGAGATAGTGGAGCATCGAATCCCCTTGCTACCGAATGCCAAACCCGTGAAGCAGAAATTGAGGCGAATGAGGCCGGATTGGGTGCAAAAGATCAAGGAGGAGGTCACTAAGCAGATCGACGCCGGTTTTCTTATGGTTTCTCAATACCCCGCATGGGTTGCCAACATTGTCCCAGTTCCTAAAAAGAATGGACAAATTCGAGTGTGCGTGGATTTCAGGGATTTGAACAAGGCAAGCCCCAAAGACGATTTTCCCTTGCCACATATCGATGTACTGGTCGACAATACGGCGGGCCACGCCCTGCTTTCGTTCATGGATGGTTTCTCCGGATATAACCAGATTCTTATGGCGCCGGAAGACCGTGAGAAGACGACTTTCATCACTGAATGGAGGACTTATTGTTACTTGGTCATGTCGTTTGGTTTGAAGAATGCTGGTCTTACCTACCAGGGAGCTGCTACGACCATTTTGCACGACATGATGCACAAAGAGGTTGAGGTCTACGTGGACGACATGATTGCTAAATCAAAAACTCGGGAGGGGCACGTTCCTGTATTGAGGAAGTTTTTCGAGAGGCTCCGAAAGTTCCGCATGCGTCTTAATCCACAGAAATGCACCTTCGGGGTCACAGCAGGCAAGATGCTCGGTTTCATGATCACTTCGCATGGGATTGAGGTCGATCCGTCAAAGATCAAAGCGGTGCTTGAAATGAAGCCACCAGAGACTGAAAAGGGAGTGCGAAGCTTTTTGGGGAAGGTTCAGTTCATCAGCAGATTCATCGCCAAGTTAACCTTAACTTGCGAGCCGATGTTTCGTCTACTCAAGAAGGACACCACGTTCGTATGGTCGGATAGATGTCAGGCGGCCTTCACGTCAATTCAAAACTATCTGCAAAACCTGCCTGTCTTAATGCCACCAGTGCCTGGAAAGCCCTTGATTCTATACTTATCTGTGAGTTCTACATCCATGGGATGCTTGCTAGCTCAAGAGGGTGACCAGGGAGTTGAGAAGGCGGTTTACTACTTAAGTAAGAAAATGGTTGGGTCCGAAGAGCGCTACACCGCCTTGGAAAAAACGTGCTGGGCTTTGGTGTGGGCCTCTAAGAAGCTGAGACACTACATGCTGGCTTACCCAGTGAAGTTGATTTCTCGAATGGATCCACTCAAGTATCGGTTTGAGAAACCAGCTCTCACTGGTAAGTTAGCACGTTGGTTGCTCCTCTTGGCAGAATTCGATCTCGAATACGTCACGAGAAAGTCGGTGAAGGGACGAGCCATTGTTGAGTTTTTGGCTGATCACCCTGTGGATGGACCGGAAGATGCAGATTTTGTGTTCCCAGATGAGGAAGTGCTAACGGTTGTCGAAGACATTTGGACTCTTTACTTCGATGGGGCGGCCAATCAGAAAGGATTTGGGATCGGGGTATTGCTAGTCGCCCCTGATGGTTCTCATATTCCGCTTGCATTCAAGCTTAACTTCGATGTTACAAACAACCAAGCTGAATATGAGGCCTGTATTATGGGTATGGAGGCTGCACTCACGCTCGGCGTAGAAAGGCTCGAAGTCATCGGGGACTCTAATCTCGTTGTATCTCAAGCCAATGGGGACTTGAAGGTGCATGAAGAGGGGTTAAAGCGTTACCATCAGGATTTGAGGAGGCTAATTCCTCGCTTCAACAAAGTGACATTCACCCACATCACCCATTTGAAGAACCGGTTTGCCGACGCACTCGCGACTTTGGCTTCCATGGTCGAATTACCTTTGGGAGTCAAACTTCGCCCAGTTTTAATCGAACAGCGGGACCGCCCCGCTTATCAATACGTCAACGCCATCGATGATGTTGATGATGGCCTACCCTGGTACCATGACATATGGAATTTCGTCGAGAGTGGTTTGTATCCGGCCGAGTCCTCTAAAAGGGATCAAATTGCGTTGCGGAGGATAGCTGCTCAGTATATCGTTTGTGGGGGAAAGTTATATAGGAGGTCTCATTGCGGAATGCACAAACTCTGCGTCAACGGTACCGAGGCTGTCAGAATCATGGAGGAAATCCACGAGGGGGTCTGTGGCCTTCACATGAGCGGCAACATGCTCGCTAGGAAAATCTTGCGCCAAGGCTATTTCTGGTCTACTATGGAATCTCAGTCTGTGGATTATGTGCGGCGATGTCACAAATGCCAAATTCATGCTAATCTAATGCATGTTCCACCCTCTAACCTATTTGGCATGGCTTCGCCTTGGCCTTTCTCTGTATGGGGCATCGACGTCATCGGCATGGTTAGACCGTCTGCTTCAAATGGTCATAGGTTTATCCTCGTGGCGATAGATTATTTCACCAAATGGGTGGAGGCTGAATCTTATAAAACCCTGACTGCGGTTCAAGTCGCCCATTTCATCAGGAAAAATATCATCTACCGATATGGGGTTCTGCAAGCGTTCGTATCAGACAATGGGAGTCATTTCAAAGGCAGGGTCCTGGAGCTCTTCGAAGAATTCAAGATCCAAGTCCATCACTCAACGGTCTATCGCCCCCAAACAAATGGAGCAGTTGAAGCGGCCAACAAAAATGTCGAGACAATCATCAAAAAGTCTGCAGAGTCCACCAGGGACTGGCACGAGCAACTGCCTTTAGCTATTTGGGGTTATCGAACATCGATCCGAACATCAACGGGGGCAACCCCCTATTCCTTGGTCTACGGGATGGAAGCAGTTCTCCCTATAGAGCTTGAGGTACCATCTTTGAGAATCATGGTGGAATCGAAACTCTCGGAATCTGAATGGCTCAGTGGGAGATTTGTTGAACTCTTGCTTTTTGATGAAAGGAGGCTTCGGGCCCTGTATCATGTTCAAGGGGTATCAGCGGAGAATAGCCCGGGCATTCAACAAAAAAGTGAAGTCTAGAGACTTGGTCGAAGGAGACATGGTCACGAAAGAGATTCGGGCGCTGATTTTTGACCCCCGCGGCAAATTTCGTCCCAAGCGTTCTGGACCTTACATCATCAAGACCATCCTTTCTGGGGGAGCGGCTCAGCTCATCGATCTCGATGGCAACGAATTCAGTTCTCTAGTTAACCTGGATCAACTCAAATGATACTATCCCTGAGAAAAGCTCGTTGGGCCGAAAACCACAAGGGTGGGCGGTTCCAAGCAAAAATTAGAGCAAGCCTGCTAGACCGAAAACCTGAGAAGGCGGTTTAGGCAAAAATAAATAGGCATCAATCAAAGCTCGCTAGGCTGAAAACCCGAAGTGGCAGCACTAGGCAAAATTTAGAGCGTAAAAGGAGAGCTAAAATACTCGAGTGAACCCTAGCCTGAACTACGTGCTGACCTGATTCCCTGAAAAGGGATACGTAGGCAATCTCTCTGTGAGATTCGGTCACAATCCATCAACTTGATCCACGGTTTCCTATTACTAGGAATTGACTCGATACTTGGGTGACACGGCGGTTCAACACTTGGATCAAAAGGGGAAAACTCTTGAACTTTCATTTTTATTCAAATTATAACTTCTATTACACAGGCTGAGCAGTCTTAAAAAGAGTAAAGCATGAAAACAGAATAAAGTGCTCGAGGCCTTAACAGGCTCACGGTTTATTCTAGATCATCAGGGTTCGTCAGAAGTCAATTGTTGTTTTGCCTGCTTGCGATTTCCCTTCTTAGCCACGTTTGATATCGGTGCGTAAGTTCCGTACCGAAGTCTGGGTCAGCTCCCCCGAGTTGCCTCAAGCCCCAGTTGTGCTCATATCCTCTCAAATTCCGGGCAGTGAAAACAGGGACTTGGAAATCTTCAGTCCCAGCTCGGTGGAGTCCTTGGCTCATTCCTAGCTGACGAAGGATGCGTCCGGGGATGTAGAACGTGAAAGCGGTCAGCCCCGCTATCACTACTCTCTCGAAACCTGCAGAACTCAGGGCCATGTCTGGAATGTTTAAGGCTTCGTGCCGCCATGTGATCTCGTTCGGTAGCATTTCTCTCATAAATGTGCGCCATTGATGCACAGACATTTCCAGATAGATCATACCCCACTGATGCATTCGGCCGGGCAGATGAGGCCAATTTGCTTCCGGTACTGTAAGCAATCTCAATTTGTCGGATAGCCAGAGCTGCATGAGTGGAAAAACAAGTGAGAAGTTACATAAAGCTTGAGAGAAAAGACAAGTGAGGAGCTTCGATATAGCCTTAGCTGAGAGATGAGGTAAAAACAGAACGTGCGAAAGCCGGGAAAAGGTGAGCTGAGTGAGAACTAGGCTAACCTGCAGTAGTAGTGGACTACCGCCGAACACGTCTGTTTGGCCGGAAGAAACCAAATCCAAACCTATGAGTGTCTCTGCCAGAACCAGTGGTACCACATTTCTTCGGGCACCCATTTGAGCGGCGACGCTCACCAGCGTGGGGTTGACTTGCCCATTCGGAGATACCAGTAAATAGGCGGCCAGCACACCGATTGCCAGAGCAAATCAACGCCGAGCCTGCACGGCTATATTCTCTACGTCCCCCTCTGGCCCATACCACTCCATTAGGCGCATGATGTTGATTTGCCCTCCGGTTAGCAAACTTTCGGCCGCTCCCCAAGTGATGCCAAGACTTGACTGTTGGAGCTTTGGCATGCTTTTCCTATAAGGCGGCACGACGATCACGCTCGAGGCGACTCCTTGGAGGTATGCTTGGAATTCCTCCACTGTTGGGCACAGCTCGTTAACCCCAAACCTGAACACATGAACCTCCGGGTCCCAGAATTGTGAGGCTGCTCTCAGAAATTCAGGACGAACCTTCACATTGCGAAGGAAATGGAATGCAGCCAGCCCGTGAAACCGAAACGACAGCCAATCCCCGGCAACAAAAGCCGAAAGCCATGGGCTAATCAAGGCCGGAAGATTATTTGCCATTCTACTTCATGTGGGATTCTCAAACTGTGGGAGGGATGCTTTCCATTTGCAGAGTATTGGCCTCTTTATAGATAGAATGCATAGAGTGTTGTCCTTTCCCAGTGCAAATATCTATACAACGTGGCATCCCCTTCTCCAAAGTGAAGACATCTCTGCAATGTCCCCTGAAGTACTCTGAGCAGTTAAAAATTGATGACAAGGCTGGGCCGTCCTAAAAATCTGAAATGGTCAAAGAGGGGTGGCCTAGCCCAGGCCAACCGTCGCGCGACGGTACTGTTCAGTCGCGCAAGTGACCCTTATCCACTTCATCGCGCGATGGACTCAATGTCTCGCGCGATGGTTCAGCCTGCATTTTGACAGATTGCACCAGCTACTGTCCAATTTTGGTCACTTCCTGTTCCAAGGGTACTTTTGCAACTTTTATGATTCCGGCAAGTCACTATGAGCACATGCAACTATTTCCAAGCATCAGATTCGAGATTTTGCGTTTAACGAGGTTTTCGAACCCTCGGTGGCCCATTTCAAGGCCAAATGAGCATTTCGGGAGTTCGAAACTCGGTCCGAAGGCTCGTGTCCTTTTCTCTCAGGCCGAACAAGTCATGGTGACCTAATATGACTGTACGGAGGTGTCGGTTTCAGTCCGGGACATAATAGAGTCATGTTTTTCCATCTCGTGTCCGTTTTGTGTCCTTCGTAAGGTTTTCGGGCAATTTTGCGTTTCGGGAGGTGTTTCTCGAATCTGTCAGCTCTCATAGGTCATTTTGTATATACATGACCTCACGGAAGCGTCCCTTTTATCCAAGTTGGGGTATTTTAGGTTTTGACTTGTGAATGTCCAATATTTCATTCCCTCGTATCCTGACCGTATCCTAAGGTACATTTTCGTTTTTATCTGAGATTAGTTCTGTCCATACGTATGTGTGCGTTTGTGAACAGTCTCAGTATATTATCAATGCAAGCATGGTATTAGTGGCAAACGTTTATTTACTCTAAGTTCATTACAAGAGTAAAATAAACCGAAAATGCAAATTTTATAGCTAAGCCGTAATCTATCCATGTCATGGTAAAAAAAAAAAAAACTACTGTGCATGCGGCGCTTCGGCCAGTCAAAGTCATCATGTTAGCTCGGGCACACTCGCCCATCAAGTCCAAAAGGCACACAGGCCCCAAAAACATGTATCAAGTATCAACTAAGGCACTCCGGCCTTCCATCTATCTACGCGGGCGCGCAGGCCCAGAAGCAAAAATCAAGAATGCGGAAAGTGAAATGAGGCTTCTTAGTAGCCCTCAGTCCTCCCCGAACCAGTCACCATCTCCGTCGTTGTCGTCGTCGTCGTCGTCATCGTCCCTCTCTCTAGGATCCTGTCTAAAACCGGGATCGTCAGCCGAGTCGTCTGAGCCACTGCTGTCAGGCGCCTCCTCGTCTTCTCCTTCTTCCTCTTCCTCCTCTTCCCCTTCTTCCTCGGAATCCTCGGGCAGGATCAGCCGCTTCTTGTGGACCGGCTCATCTTGCGAGGGCCTTTGGCGCATCTTCAGTTGATACCTCTCCTCAGCGCGCGCCACGGCCTCTCGGGCCGCCTTCTCACTCGCAACAGGTGGCTGTGCGCCACGTGTCTGTGGTCTAGTAGTAGATGGAGGAGCAGGAGTCCTAATTGCTAGCTTCTTTTGTGGAGGGTCTCTGGCACTTTTTCTCCTAGGAGCCGCCCGTCCCTGTGTCTGCATTGTAAATTTTTGCACATTTAGTATATATTCTATGTATTGTATGTTTGCAGGCAGGTACAATCAATTTCAAAGTTGACGGCGATTAAAGTATACTATGTATCGAGCAAAGCATGCATATCTCAAGTATCGAATGCAGGAATGTATCATTTCTCTGAAGGGTATACCTGAGATCTCTGAGCTGCCGGTGGTGGGTAGCGCAGGTCCAAAGGCAAGCCACTTGCCGCCCGCCTTATCACGTTCTTCAGTGCAAGCATACGCCGAACGGCCTTGTTCGCCCACTCATTGGGCACCTGCAAGAATAATTTGAATATAAGCAATGGAGCAATGTTTCAAGATTTTATGGAAGTACAATAATGAAGGCTAAAATGTCTTACCGGCACAGTGACGGGCGCTGGCTCAACTCTGGCAGGAACTAGGTGTAGCTCAGCTGGATTGCCCTGAGAATCCACCACTGCTATATGCCATGACAACTCTGGTGGCCCACCTCTCACAGGTCCGCTCGGACCACGTCTCGCACGGCTCTCACTACTACTCTGCCTCACAGTGATGGCCCTCCTCTCCTCAGCAGCTCCGTGGGCCTGACTCCGGACCTCCCTGAATTCTCGCACTCTCAGCGGCCCCGCCAAGCGCTCTCTCTGGTAAATTGCATAGTCCATGCCGGGACGCAGGTAGCGTGTCAAGTCAGTGTCAGGCCGCGTGAAAATCTCTAGCTCGGCCAACGTGTATTCCCCTGTGTGTGAGGCCTGTGGTGGAAGCGGTCCGGGCACCTGGAACCCTGTGTGGCCAAGTGATTGGCGTGTCACTCGGTCACCCAAGTACCACTGCCAACCAAAGGCCGACTTCAGCAGCACTCTGCTCGCCGTCACAACCCTGCTCCTGGCAAGGTATTCAGGCTCTGGCTCTGCCACTCTCCAAGGATCCCACTCTACCTGCACAAGCAAGCAATGCAAGCGTCGGTCAGCGACATCATTAAAGCAATAAAAAAGGATGCATATTTCTATTTGATAAAGTCATGTCATACCTGTGAGGTCGGAGCTCGTCTAGGTATATCCTGAAGCCGTTCAGTCGCCTCTCCCTCTTTTCTCTCCCATGTTCTTCTTGCTCCAGATATAAGCACGCGGGAGGATCCCCAAGTCTAGGCTCTTCGTCACTAGATGGCATATGTTCAAAACTTCATCGGCCCAGAGCTGCACAGTTATCAAGGTTCAAATCGTTAGTACAATGCAGGAATATTTTTTTGAGCAGCTTATGTATTCAAACAGATAAGTGTATATTGGAAATGTACTTTACTCTATTATGATCATACCTCCCAAATCCGCCAGTATCCAGCAGTGCTCATCTCAGTCCTCGATGAGTCCCCCATGAAGCCATAAGCTGCGCCAAGCGCAGCTCCTCCCAGTTGAAGCGTGAGGCCGTCCTAAGATCTCTCAGTGCAGGCAAGTACGATAGGTGAACCTTGCTACGCCTATTTGGGTACAGGGTAGCACCAAAAAGGTACAACAAGTACGCCCGGGCCATCTGCTCCGCCTCCTGCTCAGTCGCCACCTCCTTTCTCAGGTATCTCGTGAACTGTCCATATCTCGCCATTCCCTCCTCAACCTTGGGCACCTCTCCCAAGAACCATTCCAGGGCCGCCTCGTCCTCTTGAATGCCCGAGTCAAACGGGATAGGGTCACCCCCAACCCGCAGGCCAGTGATCGCCGCAAAGTCGGTAGGCGTCACCGTCATCTCCCCGAGCGGTAGGTGGAAGGTGTTGGAGGTATCCCTCCACCTCTCTGCAAGTGCAACCAGGACCGCATGGTCATTTCTGGCCGAAGTAAGGGTCTGTATGAACTCCCCGAAGCCTGCCATATCCACCAACTGCCTCACCCTCTCAAGCAAACCCTGGTACAACGCCAAGGAGCTGCAGGCGCCCCCGAAACCTCGAATGTCTCTGTCTCGCTCTCTCCTGCATTAGACACGAAAACAAGCAACAAGAGATATATATCAGCATGTGAAACTTTCATTCTCAAGTTCTAGGTAATCAATGCAACCTGGCAGTAGATGGTTGGTTCAAGTTATTATGTCTCATGAATGACATTCAACGTGAAACTATGGTATCGTCATTCGAACCTATTTCAAAGGATTACACTACGTTTCTCGGTATTTAAGCATATGCATTGTATTGAATTTGCAATCACCAAAGGAAATGAGGGATTCTCAGAAATTTACCTCAGCCCAGCTGCTCGAAATGTGGGTATCAGGATCTCTCAGAACAAGCTCGGGGTCGTACTCCGCCTGCCGTGGCCTGTATGCAGCAAGACCCGATGGTACAAACAAATGTGGAACCGGTGGCCTGTACCCCTCTGCTGAAAATGGAGCATGAGTCAAACCCTCTGCCTCAGACACCGCTGTCACCCTGGGCCCATGTCCCCTCGCTCCAATTCGCTCCTCGGCCTCCGCATCCCTCAGAACCTCCTCCTCAGCGGCTCTCGCCCTTTCGGCCCTCTCTGCGACCTCTGAAGCGGCTATCTCCCGCTCTCGCTCCTCTCGAGCCTCCAAAACAGCAGCCCCAATCATGGGATCCTCCTCGAGAAGCCGGGCTAATCTCTCGTCACTCAAAAACTCTGCGAGATCCTGTCTCGTGATCGGTCTGTGGCCCAACGATGTTGCCGCTGGCCGAAACAGTACCTCCTCTTC
Source organism: Rhododendron vialii (assembly GCF_030253575.1). Taxonomy (NCBI): domain Eukaryota; kingdom Viridiplantae; phylum Streptophyta; class Magnoliopsida; order Ericales; family Ericaceae; genus Rhododendron; species Rhododendron vialii. Next base: position 22,512,835 of record NC_080557.1, on the reverse strand, counting down.
AGGAACCTCTGTGGCACCCTCCTCCTCGGTTGCTACACCCTTGCCCTTTGCCGGGTCCCTCAACGGAGTCTCGCTTGGCCCGGCACCGCCATCCTCGGCGCCTCCACTGCTTACACCCTCGAAACTGCCACCAACTACTACCGAGCCACTCACGGCCTCGCTCGGGTCCAGTTGCACGACTCCAGCCCTCACGGGCCCGGCCTCCTCTGTCGCGCGACGGTCTGACTGCGTCGCGCGATGGTTGCCTTCGCTACCAACCTCCTGCATGCGGCCCTGTTCGCCATCGCCGCCGCCCGTTACCTCTGACTGGCATTTACAACGGCCCCCGCTGGCGGCCGATCCTCTGTTTCGACCACAGTTGGTCTTCCCTCGTCCTCCAGACGGCCAAGTGCTTCTCCGCTACCCCGATTAATGCCGTGGTCCGCCATGGATGATGGTACACGTGGTGTTTTACTTGCTTTTGGAACGAAATCGAGGGTTTGGAGAGGAAAACTTGAGAGAGAATAGAGTTAGGGGGAGTTCGAAACTGCTGTGAGCGGTTTCGGAACGTCCCCGTCGATTAAAAGGAAGAAGGACGCCATGGGCCGGGTCTAGGCTAGTTTCAAACCCATGCCCTGACAGAAAACCATCGCGCGATGGTACGACTTCCTCGCGCGATAGTCAAGTCGGGCCGTTCACCAAGTTAAGCCCATGGTTCAGGCCCAACCGTATGTATTGCTTTAATGAAGTCCAGGAGTCTTACTCGGGCCTTGCAATTGGATCCCTTTGTGATATCCTTTATTACCGATTATCAAATCAGCGACGATCCATCCGTCCGATCTCAAAACAGCGACGATCTATCCGTCCGATTATCAATCAGCGACGATTCATCCGTCCAATTTCAAATCAGCGACGATCTATCCGTCCAATTTCAAATCAGCGACGACCTATCCGTCCGATTATCAATCAGCGACGATCCATCCGTCCAATTTCAAATCAGCGACGATCTATTCGTCCGATTATCAATCAGCGACGATCCATCCGTCCAATTTCAAATCAGCGACGATCTATCCGTCCAATTTCAAATCAGCGACGACCTATCCGTCCGATTATCAATCAGCGACGATCCATCCGTCCAATTTCAAATCAGCGACGATCTATCCGTTCGATTATCAATCAGCGACGCTCCATTCGTCCGATTATCAATCAGCGACGATCCATCCATCCAATTTCAAATCAGCGACGATCTATCCGTCCGATTATCAATCAGCGACGATCCATCCGTCCGATTTCAAATCAGCGACGATCTATCCGTCCGATTATCAATCAGCGATGATCCATCCGTCCAATTTCAAATCAGCGATGATCTATCCGTCCGATTATCAATCAGCGACGATCCATCCGTCTGATTTCACATCAGCGACGATCTATCCGTCCGATTATCAATCAGCGACGATCCATCCGTCCGATTTCAAATCAGCGACGATCTATCCGTCCGATTATCAATCAGCGACGATCTATCTGTTCGATTATCAATCAGCGACGATCCATCCGTCCGATTTCAAATCAGCGACGATCTATCCGTCCGATTATCAATCAGCGACGATCCATCCGTCCAATTTCAAATCAGCAACGATCTATCCGTCCCATTTCAAATCAGCGACGACCTATCCGTCCGATAATCAATCAGCGACGATCCATCCGTCTGATTTCAAATCAGCGACGATCTATCCGTCCGATTATCAATCAGCGACGATCCATCCGTCCGGTTATCAATCAGCGACGATCCATCCGTCCAATTTCAAATCAGTGACGATCTATCCGTCCGATTATCAATCAGCGGCGATCCATCCGTCCAATTTCAAATCAGCGACGATCTATCCGTCCAATTTCAAATCAGCGACGACCTATCCGTTCGATTATCAATCAGCGATGATCCATCCGTCCGATTTCAAATCAGCGACGATTGATCCGTCCGATTATCAATCAGCGACGATCCATCCGTCCAATTTCAAATCAGCGACGATCTATCCGTCTGATTATCAATCAGCGACGATCCATCCGTCTGATTTCAAATCAGCGACAATCTATCCGTCCGATTATCAATCAACGACGATCCATCCGTCCGATTTCAAATCAGCGACGATCTATCCGTCCGATTATCAATCAGCGACGATCCATCCGTCCGATTATCAATCAGAGACGATCCATCCGTCCCATTTCAAATCAGCGACGATCTATCCGTCCGATTATCAATCAGCGTTGATCCATCCGTCCGATTTCAAATCAGCGACGATTGATCCGTCCGATTATCAATCAGCGACGATCCATCCGTCCGATTATCAATCAGCGACGATCCATCCGTCCAATTTCAAATCAGCGACGATCTATCCGTCTGATTATCAATCAGCGACGATCCATCCGTCTGATTTCAAATCAGCGACGATCTATCCGTCCAATTATCAATCAACGACGATCCATCCGTCCGATTTCCAATCAGCGACGATCTATCCGTCCGATTATCAATCAGCGACGATCCATCTGTCTGATTTCAACTCAGCGACGATCTATCCGTCCGATTATCAATCAGCGACGATCCATCTGTCCGATTATCAATCAGCTACGATCCATCCGTCCGATTTCAAATCAGCGACGATCTATCTGTCCGATTATCAATCAGCGACGATCCATCCGTCCGATTTCAAATCAGCGACGACCTATCCGTCCGATTATCAATCAGCGACGATCCATCCGTCCGATTTCAAATCAGCGACGATCTATCCGTCCGATTATCAATCAGCGACGATCCATCCGTCCGATTATCAATCAGCGACGATCCATCCGTCCAATTTCAAATCAGCGATGATCTATCCGTCCGATTATCAATCAGCGACGATCCATCCGTCCAATTTCAAATCAGCGACGATCGATCCGTCCAATTTCAAATCAGCGACGACCTATCCGTCCGATTATCAATCAGCGACGATCCATCCGTCCAATATCAAATCAGCGACGATCTATCCGTCCGATTATCAATCAGCGATGATCCATCCGTCCAATTTAAAATCAGCGACGATCTATCCGTCCGATTATTCAGCGATGATCCATCCGTCCAATTTCAAATCAGCGACGATCTATCCATCCAAATTCGGATCAGCAATCAATCTGCTCACCAATCCGTTGGTGCACGGTATTTGTATATACTTGCTTGCACTTTTCGTTTAATCAGATTTTGGGTGGATTGGATGGGTGTCTAGAAATCTTTGACGTTACCCGTACCAGCCAATGGTGCTCCGCGTGCCGTAAAAGAGGGACTACTATAGACACCCTAATCTGATTTCCCGATCGTTTTACTTTGTTTTTCGGTTTATTATTTCCCCGATGATGAATCAGGTCGAAAACAGTCTCGAGAACTTGGAATGGCTTGAGTTTGGCGTGTGTGGAACCCATCCTTAGCCCTGAAAACCCTTGAATCCAAACCTGGACCATGGGTTTAACAGTCGCGCGATGCACTAGGACCATCGCGCGATTCTTCACTTGCTAGGTGGTGGTCAAAGTCAAAGTTTTGACTATTGACCCTCGCGGGGTTAGCTCGACCCTCGCACGATTGTTTTACTGTCTTGCGCGATGGTCAACACCTGTCATTTTCACCCGAATTGCGTGGTGATCAGGGGGCTACAGGCCTATGTGACCCCGTTTCGTCGACTGAATAGCGTTCTGGGGGGCTCCCCTTGCACCACCTCAACCCCATTCTCCCATCACCTTTGCCACCCCACTTCTCCACCAAGCAATTGTGACCAGCCTTGTTGGCTGGTTGCATGGCCTTGTCTAGCCACCAACCAACTCATTCTTCTATAAGAACACCCCCCCCCCCCCCCCCATGCTTCATTTCAAAGGGTAACCAACATTTCCTTAAGAAAGAAGAAGGAAAGCTTAAACACAAGCACCGCATATTACACTCACTCCCACATAATCACTCTCCGAGCCTCACCACCTTCTTCAAGCCATCTCCAAGACACTCAAGCAAAGGTATAATACCTTTTTGCTCACTGTTCGAACCCCTGAGGGGGGCTGGCAGGGTCAAGGCGGGTAATCAATACCAGTTCTGGCCCTAAAGCTAGCAAGGTTTCAAGAGCCGTTACCAAGCACTCCCTCGCGCGATGGTCTCACACACTCGCGCGACAGTTCTGTTTGCACGAGATTGGACCACGTGGGGAAGGGATGCTGGTCTTTAAGTTTGTTGTTGTGTTCATAGTTGCTTTCAAGTCTTTTAAAAGTATTAGTTCACTGTTTTGCATGTTAAAAATCATCGTTTAGCTTAGTTTATAACTTCACTTGGTTCGGAATGCTCTTGGGATGCTCTTGAACATGTCTCAGAGCCCTAAGTATGCAAAGCAATTCCTGGAAGTCCAGTTTGAACAATCGCGCGCCTGTATCACTTTGTCGCGCGACGATTTTGTGTTTCCAGGGACTGCCCTTGCATGAGCAGCTTGGCCTTGGCCTCTGTTTAGACACCTCCACTGTTTAGGGGTCGTGTTTCCATAATCTTTCCATCTGTCTGTTGTAATATTGTTTACTTTCAAGTACTTATAAACTGCTTGGTTTGCACCTGGGTGAGCACTGGTCCTTCCAGAGCCCAGAAGGGAGTAAAATTCAAACCATTGGTGAGGCATCAACACTCGCGCGAGTGTATGGTATTGTCGTGCGACGGTTTGCTTGCATGCAGATGGATTCACGCATGCAAGCTGGCCGTTTGTTCGTGCCAAAGTCATACACAACACTGTCTTGATGTATGATCGACGTTTTGGACTTTATTCCATTTACTATTTGTTATCTCGCCCATCCATGCCATATCTATGACATCCTGCAAACATGTTACAGTATTAATCCCCGATTAACTGTTCCCCCGCCCTAATTGGCTAAAAAAATTGATTAATCAAACAGAATCGCAAACAAACACTTTCGCAAATGCCTAAGTAGAGACCGATCTCCGGATTGGGCGAGAGGGGTGCCATAAAACCCTTCCCCTCTCGTAACCTGGCTCCCGAACCTAGATATGGTTATGACGGGCTGGTTCCTTAACTTTTTTAAATCAAACAGCGCGGCAAGTGCTTCGAAATACGGTTCCTTGGGTGTCGGACCTTCAAACCCGAGTGGCGACTCTGTATTTTGTGAGCGCTTGCTTCCCCGCTCGTGCTCCCTCGATCCGGGCCCTTGCGTTTCGGAATCCGAAAATTCCGAAGGGCACGCTGCCTACACAAGCTTATTTTACTTCCAAAGGAACACAGAAGTTTCTAGATTACTAAAATTTACCAACTCTTCAATTTAGGGCGACATTGATTCGAGGCAACCAAACTTCGGTGGATCCAGTACGAAATATTTGAACCATAACAGATCCAGGCAACATTGATTCACGGAAACAAACACGTTCCAAATCTATAACATACACTTTAATCCATATCTCAAACAAAAAGGAACCATTCTTTTTCGATTTTGTTACCTCAAATTCACACTTTCAGAGTTCTTATCACATAGTGATCAAGGATCTTTAAATCTACTTGGAATCACTATAATCTTTTCACATGACTAGTAGTCTAAACAACTATTAACCGTCATGTGTTTTGGTATTTTGTATTCACATGACTTGTAGTCCAAACACCAACTAACCGTCATGTATTTTTCTAATGGCCAACAGTTATACACAAGAAGAATGCAGGAACCATTTCTTTATTTCCATCCGAGCTGTGCTACGTGCACAGCAAGCTGTGCATAGATCCCTTTTTCTACCGCCTCGGGTCGCACAAAGATGATCGGAGCCGCTCATTTTGTTCAAAATATGTCGTTTAAGGTCTCTGTAAAAATTAGCTTCGTTCAATATCGTGAACATCGATTCGAGGATACAAGCACGTTTCGAATCTATTGCATACACTTGAATCCGTATCTCAAACCAAAAGGAAACACTTTTTTTTTCGATTTTGCTACCTCAAATGCATACTTTAAGAGTTCTTACTACTTAGTGATCAATAGTCTTTATATCTGCTAGGAATCACTATTCTCTTTTCACATGACTTATAGTCTAAACCCTTACTAACTGTCACATGTTTCATTATTTTTTATTCACATGACTGGTAGTCCAAACACCTACTAACCGTCATGTGTTTTTCTCATGGCAAACAGTCATATGCTAATAGAATTTTGCAACCATTTCTTTATTTACATTCCATCAAGAAAACAATCTTCTTTTATTTCCAACAGAAAAAACATGCAAGTTTCTAGATTAATAAAATTAACCAACTCTTGAATTTAGTGCAACATTGATTCGAGGCAACAAAAATTCGTTAGATCTAGTACGAGAATTTTTTATCCATAACAGATCAAGGCAATATCGATTCGGGAAAACAAACACGTTCCGAATGTACAACATACACTTGAATCGGTATCTCAAACCAAAAAGGAACCACTTGTTTTTTCAATTTCGTTACCTCAAATGCATACTTTAAGAGTTCTTATCACTTTGTGATCAGTAGTCTTTACATCTACCCTTAATCACTATTCTCTTTTCACATGACTTGTACTCTAAACGCCTACTAACCGTCAAAAGTTTCAGTATTTTTTATTCACATGACTAGTAGTCCAAGCACTTACCAACCGTCAAGTATTTTTCCCATGGCCAACAGTCATACCTTAGTAGAATGTAGAAACCATTTCTTTATTTACATCCCTTCAAGAAAACAAGCTTATTTTATTTCCAATCTAAGCAACACGCAAGTTTCTAGAATAATAAAATTGACCAACTCTTGAATTTAATGCGACTTTGATTCTAGGCAACAAAAATTCCTTGGATCTGGTATGATAGATTTGATCCCTAACATCTAAGGCAACTTCGATTTGGAGAAACAAGCACGTTTCGAATATACAACATACACTTGAATCCATATCTCAAACCAAAAGGAACTACTTTTTTTTTTGATTTCGCTACCTCGAATGCATATTTTAAAAGTTCTTATCACTAAGTGATCAAGAGTCTTTTCATCTACTAGTAATCACTATTCTCTTTTCACATGACTAGTAGTCTAAACACCTACAAACCTTCACGTGTTTCATCATTTTTTATTCACATGACTAGTAGTCTAAACACCTACAACCTGTCATGTATTTTCTCAGGGCCAACAGTCATACCATAGTAGTATGCAGGAATTATTTCTTTATTTCTATCCCATCAAGAAACAAGCTTATTTTATTTTCAGCCGAAACAAAACGCAAATTTCCAGATTTATAAAATTTACCAGCTCAAGATTTTATGGCGACATTGATTCCAGGCCACAAAAATTCGTTGGATCTAGTACGAAAGATTTGATCCATAGTAGATCCAGGCAACATCGATTTGGGGAAACAAGCACGTTCGAATCTATTACATACACTTGAATCCATATCTTAAACCAAAAGGAACCACTTTTTTTTTTCGATTTCGTTACCTCAAATGCATACTTTAAGAGTTCTTATCACTTAATGATCAATAGTCTTTACATCTGCTAGGAATCACTCTTCTCTTTTCACTGGACTAGTAGTCTAAACTCCTACTAACTGTCATGTGTTTCAAATTTTTTTATTCACATGACTAGTATTCAAAACACCTACGAACTGTCATGTATTTTTCTCATGGCAAACAATCATACCCTAGTAGAATGTAGGAACCATTTCTTTATTTCCATCCCATCAAGAAAACGAGCTTGTTTTATTTCCAACCGAAGCAACACGCAAGTTTCTAGATTAATAAAATTGACAAACTCTTGAATTTCGGGCGACTTTGATTCGAGGCAACAAAAATTCATTGGATCTAGTCTGGAAGATTTGATCCATAACAGATCTAGGCATCATCGATTCGGGGAAACAAGCACGTTCTGAATATATAATGTACACTTGAATCGGTATCTCAAACCAAAAGGAAACACTTTTTTTGGATTTCAATAACTCAAATGCACACTTTAAGAGTTCTTATCACTCAGATATCAAAAGTCTTAAACATCTACTTGGAATCACTATTCTCTTGTCATATGACAAGTAGTTTAAACACCTACTAACCATCACATGTTTTAGTATATTTTATTTACATGACTAGAAGTTCAAACACCTACAGTCCATCATGTATTTTTCTCATGGCCAATAGTCATACCCTGGTAGAATGTAAGTACCGTTTCTATATTTCCATCCTATCAAGAAAGCAAGCTTCTTTTATTTCAAACAGAAGCAACACGCAAGTTTCTAGATTTATAAAATTGACCAACTCTTGAATTTAGGGCAACATTGATTCGAGGCAACAAAAATTCGTTGGACCTTGTATAAAAGATTTGATCCATAACAGATCTAGGTAGCATCGATTCGAGAAAACAAGCACGTTCTGAATCTATTACATGCACTTTAATCCGTGTAAAACCTAAAGGAACTACTTGTTTTTTGATTTCGTTACCTCGAATGCACTCTTTCGGAGTTCTTATCAGTTGTTCTTATCACTTAATGATCAATAGTCTATACATCTACTAGTAATCATTATTCACTTTTCACATGACTAGTAGTGTAAACACCTACTAACTGTCACGAATTTAAGTATTTTTTCTTCACATGACTAGTAGTTTAATCACCTTATAACCATCATGTATTTTTCTCGAGGCCAGTAGTACCCTAGTAGGATATAGGAATCATTTTTTTTTATTTCCATCCCATAGAGAAAACAAGCTTCTTTTAATTCCAACCTATGCCACACGCAACTTTCTAGATTTATAAAATTGAAAAACTCTTGAATTTAGGGCGACAGTGCTTCGAGGCAATAAATACTTACTGGATTAAGTACGTAAGATTTGATCCATAGCAGAACCAGGCAACATCGATTCGAGGCAAAAAATAGGTTTCGAATCTATTACGTACACTTCAATCGTTACAAAACCAATATGAACCACTATTTTTTCGATTTCATTATCATAAATGCAACCTTTTCGAGTTCTTAACACTTTTTCTTATCCCTCAGTTAACAGTAGTGTTTACATCTACTAGGAATCACTATTCTCTTTTCACATGACTAGTCTAAACACCTACTAACCGTTACGTGTTTCAGTATTTTTTAGTCACACGACTTGTAGTCCAAACACTTACTAACCGTCATGTTTTTTTTTTCATGGCCAATAGTCATCCCCTAGTAGAATGTAGGAACAATTTCTTTATTTCCATCTCATCAAGAAAACAAGCTTCTTTAATTTTCAACCGAAGCAACACACCATTTTCTAAATTAATAAAATTGACCAACTCTTGAATTTAGGGCGACATTGATTCGAAGCAACAAAAATTCGTTAGATCTAGTACGAAAGATTTGAACTATAACAGATCCAGACAACATCGATTCGGAAAAACAAGCACGTTCCGATGCTATAACATACACTTTAATCCGTATCTCAAACCAAAAGAAACCACTTTTTTTTCGATTTAGTTACGTCAAAAGCACACTTTCAGAGTTCTTATCTCTTGGTGATCAAAAGTTTTTACATCTACTAGTAATCGTTATTCACTTTTCACAAGACTAGAAGTCTAAACACCTACTAACTGTCACGTGTTTCTGCATTTTTTTTTCACGTGTCTAGTAGTCTAATCACGTACTAACCGTCATGTATTTTTCTCGGGGTCTGCAGTCGTACCCTAGTAGTATATAGGAACCATTTTTTTATTTCCATCCCATCAAGAAAACAGGCCTATTTTATTTCCAACCAAGCAGCACGCAACTTTTTAGATTTATAAAATTGACAACCTCTTAAATTAAGGGCGACATTGATTCGAGACAATAAATAATTATTGGATTAAGTACGTAAGACTTGATTCATAGCAGAACCAGGCAACATCGATTCAAGGTAAAAAACATGTTTCAAATCTATTACGTACACTTCAATCATTACAAAACCGATAAGAACCACTATTTTTTCAATTTCATTATCATCAATGCAAACTTTCCGAGAAAAAAAAGGTTCTTTTATTTCCAACCGAAGCAACACGCAAGTTTCTAAATTAACAAAATTGACCAACTCTTCAATTAAGGGAGACATTTATTCGTGACAACAAAAATTCGTTGGATCTAGTACGAAAGATTTGATGCATAACAGATCAAGGCAACATCGATTCAAGGAAACAAGCACGTTCCGAATCTACAACATACACTTGAATCCGTATCACAAACCAAAAGGAACCACTTTTTTTTCGATTTCGTTACCTCAAATGCATACTTTCAAAGTTCTTATCACTTAGTGATAAAGAGTCTTTACATCTACTAGTAATCATTATTCTCTTTTCACATGACTAGTAGTCTAAACACCTACTAACCTTCACGGGTTTCAGTATATTTTATTCACATGACTAGTAGTCCAAACACCTACGAACCGTCAAGTATTTTTCTCATGACGAACAGTCATCCCCTAGTAGATTGTTGGAACCATTTCTTTATTTCCACCCTATCAAGAAAATAAGCTTCTTTAATTTCCAACCGAAGCAACTCGCAAGTTTCTAAATTAATAAAATTGACCAACTCTTGAATTTAGGGCGACATTGATTCGATGCAAAAAAAAATCGTTGGATCTCGTTCGAAAGATTTGAACTATAACAGATCCAGACAACATCGATTTGGTAAAACATGCACGTTCCGAAGCTATAACATACACTTTAATCCGTATCTCAAATCAAAAGAAACCACTTTTTTTTCGATTTCGTTAATTCAAATGCACACATTTAGAGTTTTTATCAACTTGTGATCAATAGTATTTACATCTATTAGCAACCATTATTCTTTTTTCACATGACTAGAAGTCTAAACACCTACTGTCACGTGTTTCAACATTTTTTTTTCACGTGACTAGTAGTCTAATCACATACTAAACATCATTTTTTTTTCTCAGGGGCTACATCCGTACCCTAGTAGTATATAGGAATCATTTTTTTATTTCCAACCCATCTACAAAACGAGCTTCTTTTATTACCAACTGAAGCAACACGCAACTTTCTCGATTTATAAAATTGACAAACTCTTAAATTTAAGGCGACATTGATTCGAGGCAATAAATATTTACTGGATTAAGTACGTAAGACTTGATCCATAGCAGAACTTGGCAACATCAATTCGAGGCAAAAAACAAGTTTCAAATCTATTACGTACAGTTCAAGCGTTATGAAACCGATAAGAACCACTATTTTTTCGATTTCATTTTCATAAATGCAAACTTTCAGAGAAAAAAAGCTTCTTTTATTTCCAACCGAAGCAACGCGCAAGTTTCTAAATTTACAAAATTGACCAACTCTTAATTTTTGGGCAACATTGATTCGAGGCAACAAAAATTCGTTGGATCTAGTACAAAAGATTTGATGCATAACAGATCTAGGCAACATCGATTCGGGGAAATAAGCACTTTCCGAATCTACAACATACACTTGAATCAGTATCTCAAACCAAAAGGAACCATTTTTTTTCGATTTCATTACCTCAAATGCATAGTTTTAGAGTTCATATAACTTAGTGATCAGTAGTGTTTACATTTATTAGGAATCACTATTCTCTTTTCACATGATTAGTAGTCTAAACACCTACTAACCGTCAAGTGTTTCAGTATTTTTTATTCACCTGACTAGTAGTCGAAACACCTACAAACCATTATGTATTTTTCTCATAGCCAACAGTCATCCCCTAGTATAATGCTGGAACGATTTCTTTATTTCCATTCCATTAAGAAAACAAGCTTTCTAAATTTCCAACCAAAGCAACACACAAGTTTGTAAATTAATAAAATTGACCAAATCTTGAATTTAGAGCGACATTGATTTGAAGCAACAAAAATTCGTTGGATCTAGTACGAAAGATTTGAACTATAACAGATCCAGACAACATCGATTCAAGGAAACAAGCACGTTGCGATGTTATAAAATACACTCTAATCCGTATCTCTAACCAAAAGGAACCACTTTTTTTTCGATTTAGTTACGTCAAAAGCACACTTTCAGAGTTCTTATCAATTAGTGATCAATAGTTTTTACATCTACTAATAATCATTATTCTCTTTTCATATGACTAGAAGTCTAAACACCTACTAACTGTCACGTGTTTTTGCATTTTTTTTTTCTCTTGACTAGAAGTCTAATCACGTACAAACCGTCGAATATTTTTCTCGGGGCCTGCAGTCGTACCCAAGTAGTATATAGGAACCATTTTTTTATTTTCATCCCATCAACAAACCGAGCTTCTTTTATTTCCAACCAAAGCAACACACAACTTTCTCGATTTATAAAATTGACAAACTCTTAAATTTAAGGCGACATTGATTCGAGGCAATAAATATTTATTAGATTAAGTACGTAAGACTTGATCCATAGCAGAACCAGGCAACATCAATTCGAGGCAAAAAACACGTTTCAAATCTTTTACGTACACTTCAATCGTTACAAAACCAATAAGAACCACTATTGTTTAGATTTCATTATCATAAATGCAAACTTTCAGAGAAAAAAAGCTTCTTTTATTTTCTACCGAAGCATCACGCAAGTTTCTAAATTAACAAAATTGACCAACTCTTTAACATAGGTCGACATTGATTCGAGGCAACAAAAATTCGTTGGATCTAGTACGAAAGATTTGATGCATAACAGATCCAAGCAACATCGAATCGGGCGAACAAGCACTTTCCGAATCTACAACATACACTTGAATCCGTATCTCAAACCAAAAGGAACCAATTTTTTTTCGATTTCGTTACCTCAAATACATACTTTCAGAGTTCTTATCACTTAGTGATCAGTAGTGTTTACATCTACTAGGAATCACTATTCTCTTTTCACATGACTAGTAGTTTAAACGCCTACTAACTGTCACTTGTTTCAGTATTTTTTTTAACATGACTGGTAGTCCAAACACCTGCTAACCATCATGTATTTTTCTCATGGCCAACAGGCATCCCCAAGTAGAATGTAGGAACCATTTCTTTATTTCCATCCCATCAAGAAAACAAGCTTCTTTAATTTTCAATCGAAGCAGCACGCAAGTTTCTAAATTAATAACATTGACAAAATCTTGAATTTAGGGCGACTTTGATTTGAAGCAACAAAAATTCGTTGGATCTAGTACGAAAGATTTGAACTATAATAGATCCAGACAACATCGATTCGGGAAAAGAAGCACATTCCGAACCTATAACATACACTTTAATCCGTATCTCTAACCAAAAGGAACCACTTTTTTTTCGATTTAGTTACGTCAAAAGCACACTTTCAGAGTTCTTATCAATTAGTGATCAATAGTTTTTACATCTACTAATAATCATTATTCTCTTTTCATATGACTAGATGTCTAAACACCTACTAACTGTCATGTGTTTTTGCATTTTTTTTCTCATGACTAGAAATCTAATCACGTACAAATCGTCAAATATTTTTCTCGAGGCCTGCAGTCGTACCCAAGTAGTATATAGGAACCATTTTTTTATTTTCATTCCATCAACAAATCGAGCTTCTTTTATTTCCATCCAAAGCAACACGCAACTTTCTCGATTTATAAAATTGACAAACTCTTAAATTTAAGGCGACATTGATTCGAGGCATTAAATATTTATTAGATTAAGTACGTAAGACTTGATCCATAGCAGAACCAGGCAACATCAATTCGAGGCAAAAAACACGTTTCAAATCTTTTACGTACACTTCAATCGTTACAAAACCAATAAGAACCACTATTTTTTAGATTTCATTACCATAAACGCAAACTTTCAGAGAAAAAAAGCTTCTTTTATTTTCTACCGATGCATCACGCAAGTTTCTAAATTAACAAAATTAGCCAACTCTTTAACATAGGTCGACATTGATTCGAGGCAACCAAAATTCGTTGGATCTTGTACGAAAGATTTGATGCATAACAGATCCAGGCAACAACGAATCAGGGGAACAAGCACTTTCCGAATCTACAACATACACTTGAATCCGTATGTCAAACCAAAAGGAACCAATTTTTTTTCGATTTCGTTACCTCAAATACATACTTTCAGAGTTCTTATCACTTAGTGATCAGTAGTGTTTACATCTACTAGGAATCACTATTCTTTTTTCACATGACTAGTAGTCTAAACGCCTACTGTCACTTGTTTCAGTATTTTTTTTTAACATGGCTGGTAGTCCAAACACCTGCTAACCATCATGTATTTTTCTCATGGCCAACAGGCATCCCCTAGTAGAATGTAGGAATCATTTCTTTATTTCCATCCCATCAAGAAAACAAGCTTCTTTAATTTTCAACCGAAGCAACACGCAAGTTTCTAAATTAATAACATTGACAAACTCTTGAATTTAGGGTGACTTTGATTTGAAGCAACAAAAATTCATTGGATCTAGTACGAAAGATTTGAACTATAACAAATCCAGACAACATCGATTCGGGAAAACAAGCACGTTCCGAAGCTATAACATACACTTTAATCCGTATCTCTAACCAAAACGAACAACTTTTTTTTCGATTTAGTTACGTCAGAAGCACACTTTCAGAGTTCTTATCACTTAGTGATCAATAGTTTTTACATCTACTAGTAATCATTATTCTCTTTTCACATGACTAGAAGTCTAAACACCTACTAACTGTCACGTGTTTTTGCATTTTTTTTCTCGTGACTAGTAGTCTAATCACGTACAAACCGTCAAGTATTTTTCTCGGGGCCTGCAGTCGTACCCAAGTAGTATATAGGAACCATTTTTTTATTTCCATCCCATCAACAAAACGAGCTTCCTTTATTTCCAACCGAAGCAACACGCAACTTTCTAGATTTCTAAAATTGACAAACTCTTAAATTTAAGGCAACATTGATTCAAGGCAATAAATATTTATTGGATTAAGTATGTAAGACTTGATCCAAAGCAGAACCAGGCAACCTCAATTCGAGGCAAAAAAACACGTTTCAAATCTTTTACGTACACTTCAATTGTTACAAAACCGGTAAGAACCACTATTTTTTCGATTTCATTATCATAAATGTAAAGTATCAGAGAAAAAAAGCTTCTTTTATTTTCTACTGAAGCAACACGCAAGTTTCTAAATTAACAAAATTGACCAACTCTTCAATATAGGGCGACATTGATTCGAGGCAACAAAAATTTGTTGGATCTAGTACAAAAGATTTGAACTATAACAGATCCAGGCAACATTGATTCGGTGAAAAAAGCACGTTCCAAAGCTATAACATACACTTTAATCCGTATCTCAAACCAAAAGGAACCAGTTTTTTTTCGATTTAGTTACGTCAAATGCACACATTCAGAGTTCTTATCAGTTAGTGATCAATAGTCTTTACATCTACTAGTAATCATTATTCTCTTTTCACATGACTAAAGTCTAAACACTTACTAACTATCACGTGTTTCAGCATTTTTTTTTTCATGTGACTAGTAGTCTAATCACACACTAACCGTTATGTATTTTTCTCGGGGCTTGCAGTCGTACCCTTGTAGTATATAGGAACCATTTTTTTATTTCCTTCCCATCGAGAAAACGAGCTTCTTTTATTTCCGATTGAAGCAACACGTAACTTTCTAGATTTATAAAATTGACAAACTCTTAAATTTAGGGCGACATTGATTTGAGGCAATAAATATTTATTGGATTAAGTACGTAAGACTTGATCCATAGCAGAACCAGGCAACATTGATTCGAGGCAAAAAACATGTTTCCAATTTATTACGTACACTTCAATCATTACAAAACCGATAAGAACCACTATTTTTTCGATTTCATTATCATAAATGCAAACTTTTCGAGAAAAAAAGCTTCTTTTATTTCCAACCGAAGCAACACGCAAGTTTCTAAATTAACAAAATTGACCAACTCTTCAATTTAGTGCGACATTGATTTGAGGCAACAAAAATTCGTTGGATCTAGTACAAAAGATTTGATGCATAACAGATCCAGGCAACATCGATTCAAGGAAACAAGCACTTTCCGAATCTATAACATACAATTGAATCCGTATCACAAACCAAAAGGAACCACTTTTTTTCGATTTCGTTACCTCAAATGCATACTTTCAAAGTTCTTATCACTTAGTGATCAAGAGTCTTTACATCTACTAGTAATCACTATTCTCTTTTCACATGACTAGTAGTCTAATAACCTACTAACCGTCACGTGTTTCAGTATTTTTTATTCACATGACTAGTAGTCCAAACACCTACTAACCGTCATGTATTTTTCTCATGGCCAACGGTCATACCCTAGTAGAATGTAGGAACCATTTCTTTAATTACATCACATCAAGAAAACAAGCATCTTTTATTTCCAACTGAAGCAACACGGAAGTTTCTAGATTAATAAAATTGACAAACTCTTGAATTTAGGGCGACATTGATTCGAGACAACAAAAATTCGTTTGATCTGGTACGAAAGATTTTGATCCATAACAGATCCAGGCAACATCGATTCGAGGAAACAAGCACTGTCCGAATCTACAACACACACTTGAATCCGTATGTCAAACCAAAAGGAACAACTTTTGTTTCGATTTCGTTTCCTCAAATGCATACTTTCAGAGTTCATATCACTTAGTGATCAGTAGTCTTTACATCTACTCGTAATCACTATTCTTTTTTCACATGACTCTTGTAGAGACTTGTAAATTTTTTTTTAATTATTTAAAATGTTTATTAATTGGCTAATTTGGAGAATACGGTTTATTTGGTGGTTATTTGAATTGAGGATTGAAATGAGGGAATTGAAACTTGAGGGAGTGGGTGTGTGATTAAAGGATATAGGAGTATATATAGGGTGTGTGTGTGTGTGTAGGAGATTATATATCTCCCCTCCTTTCTCTCTCTACCGTCCCTCTCTCTCTCTCTCTCTCTCTCTCTCTTTTCTCTCTACTGTCTGCCTCTCTCTCTCATCTGAAATTTCTCTCTCTCCTCTCCTCTCACTCAAAACTCCTCCAAGACCTCAAGAACCTCTAAGATCAACCTCCCTTCGACCTTCCAATCGTGTTCTCAAGCTTGAAATTTCGTGGATCAAGCTTGGAGGGAAGTTCTTGGTCGCTTTCGGAGCTTTGAAGGTCTAGGGCTTGCTTGGGTCTCGCCCGAATCACTTGAGGTAGGGATTTTTTACTCTCTATATGTGTTTATGGGTTGATTATGTTCCTTAATCATGCTTGGTTCGTTGTTTGTTGTTGGAGTTTTGTTGTTGAAAAGCTGAAAAATCTACAGAAAAACTCCGTGGTATTGATACCCTCAAAAGGGGTATTGATACCCCACTCCCCTCTGGACCAGATTCTGGTCAGGTATCAATACCTCCATCAGGGGTATCAATACCCCCTTCTGTTTCGGACAGATTAGGTTCATTTGTTTCTTCTCGTGCCCGTTTGAACTCCGAACACTTCAAACATCTTTTGAATAGCTTTAAATCACTTCCAAACCTGATTGTTTGTACCTCGAAAGATTCATTGACCACTCGATCTCTTTGGCTCTCGTCGTAGCTTAGAAAAGTGTAAAATTAAATGATTAGGATACTTGTACATTATTTACGCTTTTAGTTGTTTGAAGTAGATGTCATGGCATGTCTCAATGATCAATATAGACTTGTTAAGCGTTATAACATGACGTGATGATTAGTGAGTTGAGAAATGTACTATGGAGGCGTTATTGAGTATCTTAGGCCATAAAGTATGTCGTAGGGTTCATAGTTGGTCGATGGGGTTTTGCCTAGTGGTCCGAAAGAGAATAGGGTAACTCGTATCTTTGTGCTTCATTTTGATTGATCATCCTAGGTTCATTTGGTATTCATTCTATAGATTCTCATTTAGAACCTAGTAGGTGGTGTGTTGGGGAGTCGTTGGGGAATTGGTACGTGACGTAGGGCGTCGTGATTGACTTTGAGGGATTACGTGAACCTAAGGTGTTTAATAATGTACAAAAGGACCTGTTTTATGAGTGTGTAATACATTGAATGATGATGAATGAAAGACTGTGACCTTAGGAAGTGTTGTCATCTTGTATTCGGATTGTTGATGCTTATGTGTTTGTGTGAGTTGTGATTTTTGAATTGAGGGCCCTGCAACGTAAGGCGTGGTAATGCAGAAACCCAGATGGAGAGTATTCACTGTAGCAAGGTGTGGTAATACAGTTGAATGTCTCGCTTAATGAAGGAAGTTATGACTGATTGTTGAAGTTCACGCTGTTGCATGGGTCGTGTATTGCTTGAGATTGTAATTGTGAAAAAAAGGAAACAACAATTGATTTCATCAAAATTTTAGAAAAGAAAGGAACTTGGTTTTGGAAAAAGGATTTTTATGAAAATTCTCCGGCTATTCTTGAGCGAATCAACGGTTTCCGGTATTTGTGCGCAGAATCAACGGACTCCGGCTATTCAGACTCGAATCAACGAAGCTTGACCTGTAGAGGTCGAGAGTATTTCTCAAGATTATTTTGAAAATCAAAAAGGAATGTTTCCTTTTATGAAAAAGAGGTTTGATGATAAATGGTAAAGGATGGAAAAGTTAATAGTGGCAATCATTTGAGGAAACTTAAAATGGTTTGAGTAACTGTCGTGGGTTATTTAGATGGATGTGTGTTTATTGCTGCTCTTAGTTTGATGTACGAATGGTTAGGGATACCTTTATGACGTATAGAATCTTGTAGTCATGGTCCGCCGATTCATTATGGTGCCCCTCTGTATCTCTTGTTCATCTAATAGAAATCATTCATTCTCATTGCATGATTCATCACATTTACATGTAGCTTGAGTATAGAATTTTCTACTGGGCTAGTGTAGCTCAACCTATCATTTTCAGGTACATCTCAAGGATTTGACGCGGAGTGCATGGTATGCGAACTCGATTTCATGTTTTTTTTGAAAGCCGTCATTGGGAAGTGGTTCAATCATCTTTTGCTCGATCTCTTGAAAAAAGAAAACTGTAAAATTGTTTGAACTCTTTTAACCTCAAATATTATGTAACTTCTAAATTTACTCTTTTAATTAGCCATGGAGTTTGGGCCGTAGTGCCAACGTTGTAAATCTTTAAAATTGGGAACTTGATTTGTACATGATCATTTGGAACTCTCTCTTTTGGGTATTATACCATGCGAGGATCATTTAATGAAATGAATTATTTATTTATGTTAAAAATCGAGGGCGCGACAAATTTGTATCAGAGCATTAGGTTTAGAACACCTTGAGACCGTTGGGAGGCTTTTAGTCTCATGGGTTCAAAAAAAAAACGTTGCATTTGTTTTGAAAACCATATGTGTGTGCTTGCATGTGCGATTGAGTACATCAATATGACATTGCATATGTATCATAGTAGAATGACACAGAGTTATTGATCTATGTTGGATATGTCGGAGACTTGTTTCAAATAGTGATGTGATTGATGTTGGTGATTTCGTTTTTGATGATGATATCGTATCTTATATCTTTGCTGTAGAATGTCTTCGAGACATGGAGTTAGGTGGGGTGAGATCGGGGATCATGGTTACCAGAGTCGTAATGTTTATAGGAAGGATGTGGCGAGTCAGTGTACTAGGGAGGAAGCGATGTTTCCTGAGATCATTGAGTGTGCGAAGGGCATTGAAATTCTAGTGGGCGCACAGAGAAATATGAATGTAGGGAAAACTAGATATCGAGTTGTTAGTGCGAACTCATCTTCTGGGAGCATTCAGAGTTCAGGAAGAAAGAAGTCAAGGGGACCAATTCATTTTATTCAGGACCAACAGAGTTTTAAGCTATCTTCTCGTTCTGAGACCCCGGGAGTTGTCCTCAAACGTCAGATTGTGTGTCATCGTTGTGGTGAGCCAGGCCATATTCGTTCTCAGTGTCAGGAGCCCCGAGAAAGATCCTATTTTACTTGCAGGGAGTTTGACCATGTTGCGAGGAATTGTCCTCAGAAGAAGAGAATGCAAGAAGAGTTAGGCTTAGTACAGCAACCAGGAGTTCGACAAATCGTTATTCAGTCGCAATCCGAGAATGCACAAAGGCAACCGACCGTTAGAGTGAGCATGTCGCCAGAGAATTTTCGAAGCCAAGAGAGTAAAAGGCCGAGGGAACCAAACTAGCCTTCGCTGAACCAAACTAACCTTAGGCCACCAACTTTATCTAGGAATCAAGGAGTCTCTCAACTTGATAGGCTTTGTTATGTCTATCGTAAACCTGGCCATTTCATGAGAAATTGTCCTCGGGGATCCGGAGCACATGGAGAGTCGAGCTTAGTGCAGCAGGATAAACGTACACCGAAACAGCAACAAATGCAATTCCACAACTGAACTGCTATCCCCTACCATTCTCTCTTGCTCCCAGAGACGTATTGTTTAAGGTATCTTCTTTCCTTTATTGTTTTACTCATTCGTTAGTCATTCCAAATTGATGTGTTGTCTTGGGCCTCTTTAGTTTACATATATCAATGATTTATCTGATTTGGGAAGAGGTTGGTTGAGTCCATGCTAGTTGGTGATATTTGAACGTGATCCCATGAGAGTCGTTTCCTTATTTACCTTCTTTTCGTTGGCCTAGCTGGAATCTAGTCGGAATTGTATCGTAATCTAATTTTTGTAAGGTTGCCGTACTATTGATTTGTTCTAGTTCTTGGCATTTGAGTTAACTATCATAAAAATTGTTCTTAGCATTTGTTGGGAACAATCGAATTCTTGTGGCAAAGTGTCCTGTGCCTCATTTGCTATCAAAGACGATGAATGCTCCTCGTTTTCCATTCGAAAAGTCTTATTGTTAGTATTACCTTGCTTGAGATAAAGTATTCTTGGTCAACTTAGATCCTCCTGTTGTGACTACCAATTTCGTCGTTGGCTTGTAATTGTTATCCTACGTAAGTTTCTTTTTCTGTTGCAACTTTAATCTGATAAACCCAATCTGTGGTCTCATACTTTATGACAAACAAATTCTTTGGTGCTGTTCAATTTGAATTCACTTGTCATAGTTGCCTTCACCGGTATTCAACTCTGTTGTGGCTTCTCAACTCTGAAGGTGCATGATGATTCATTCTATCAGTCTTAAATTGTTAGAAGTTTTACTCATTTCTAGAATTGGACAAAATTTTGATATTTTGATCAGTCAGTTTACAAAAGAACAGTCTTGTTACGCTATGCTTGTCCTCAGTATTGAAGTATTTCATTCGCCAAAGTGTTATCTGCTGACTCCTTCGACTTGTAGAGCAATAAGAAAGTTATGATTAGTTACTTCAAGATTTCTCTGGTTATCGTAAAAGGGTACGTGGTTCGTTGCCTAATCACCTTAAAGGATTCCATGAGTTCTTTAAAATTCTGGGTATCTCATTACCATTCTTTGGATTCTTGATTAGCATCGTTCAAGTTTCAGAGCTTTCTCATTTCGTTTGAGATAACAATCGAATCTTTCTCATAATCTAGAGTGACACAATCTGTAGCTAGAAATTTGGTGTGATTTTTAGAAGAATTGGCTCGTATTCATGATTCGCTAGATTTAGTATTGAGAAGTGTGATGAAATCTACTCACCGATAACTTTTGGAAACTCGAGAGAGAATGACCAGATAGAGCAAGGTAAATATGTTAAAGATTGCTACCCGCCCGAGGCCGACCAAAGGATTATGCCGACTGCCATCGTCATCCATAGTCATTCAAAAAGGAAAACGTATCTTTCATAAAGTGTTACCACTTTGGAGTTCTTCTCGTTTTGGATGAAAAGGGAAGCATTCACCGCTGGAAAGATATGGCGAGTGTCGGGTACCGTGTGTGCCTTTCGGATATCCAGGCGACAACCGATGAAATCCAGTTAGAAGAGGCGCTTGATCACTGCTCCTTCTAGATGGAAGTCTCGGGAAATCTATCGGGGTTACATTTAGAGGTAAGATCGTTATGCGTGGAAAGATAGTCATATATAGAAATTTTGCAATAAAGGGAAGCTTAGAAATAGCGTACCATTTGGAAGTGCCGCCGAAAACATTTGAGTATTTGTGATGCATTGTAAATACGGATATTAAGGAGGTACGAACTAAATCCATTGCATGAGTTAGAATGGTCCGAAAATAAGTTAAAAGCCGATGTGTCCCATAGTGAGAACCTACTAACCGTCACGTGTTTCAGTATTTTTTATTCACATGACTAGTAGTCCAAACACCTATTAACCGTTATGTATTTTTCTCATGGCCAACAATCATACCCTAGTAGAATGTAGAAACCATTTCTTCATTTACATCCCATCAAGAAAACAAGCTTATTTAATATCCAACCGATGCAACACGCAAGTTTCTAGAATAATAAAATTGACCAACTCTAGAATGTAGTGCGACTTTGATTCGAGGCAACAAAAATTCGTTGGATCAAGTATGATAGATTTGATCCATAACAGATCCATGCAACATCGATTCGGGAAAACAAGCATGTTTCGAATCTACAACATACACTTGAATCCATATCTCAAACCAAAAGGAACCACTTTTTTTTTTTATTTCGTTACCTCAAATGCATATTTTCAAAATTCATATAACTTAGTGATCAAGAGTCTTTACATCTACTAGTATTCACTATTATCATTTCACATGACTTGTAGTCTAAACACTTACTAATCGTCACGTGTTTCAGTATTTTTTATTCACATGACTAGTAGTCCGAACACCTAGTAACCGTCAAGTATTTTTCTCATGGCAAGCAGTCATACCGTAGTAGAATGTAGGAACCATATCTTTATTTTCATCCCATCAAGAAAACAAATTTCTATATTTCCAACCGAAGCAACACGCAAGTTTCTAGATTAATAAAATTGACCAACTCTTGAATTTAGGAGTACATTGATTCGAGGAAACAAAATTTTTTTGGATCTAGTACGAAAGATTCGATCCATAACAGATGCAGGCAACATCGATTCGGGAAAACAAGCACGTTCCGAATCTATAACATACACTTTAATCCGTATCTTAAACCAAATGGAACTACTTTTTTTACGATTTCATTACCTCAAATGCACACTTTCAAAGTTCTTATCACTTAGTGGCCAATAGTCTTTACATCTTCTTATAATCACTATACTCTTTTCACAAGACTAGTAGTCCAAACACCTACTAACCATCACGTGTTTTAGTATTTTTTATTCACATGACTAGTAGTCGGAACACCTACTAACCGTCATGTATTTTTCTCATGGCCAACAGTCATACCCTAGTAAAATGTAGGAACCATTTCTTTAATTTAGTCCCATCAACAAAACAAGCTTCTTTTATTTCCAACCGAAGCAACACGTAAGTTTCTAGATTTATAAAATTGACCAACTCTTAAATATATGGCGACATTGATTCGAGGCAACAAAAATTCGTTGAAGCTATTACAAAAGATTTGATCTTTAATAGATCCAGACAACATCAATTCGGAAAAAAGCACGTTTCGAATCTATAACATACACTTTAATCCAAATCTCAAACAAAAAAGAATCACTTTTTTTTTCAATTTCGTTACCTCAAATGCATATCTTCAAAGTTCTTATCACTTAGTGATCAAGAGTCTTTACATCTACTAGCAATCACTATTCTCTTTTCACATGCCTAGTAGTCTAAACATATACAAATCGTCACGCGTTTCAGTATTTTTTATTCACATAACTAGTAGTCCGAATACCTACTAACCGGCATGTATTTTTCTCAAGGCCAACAGTCATACCCTAGTAGAATGTAGGAACCATTTCTTTATTTACATCCCATCAAGAAAACAAGCTTCTTTTATTTCAAACCGAAGCAACAAGCAAGTTTCTAGATAAATAAAATTGACCAACTCTTAAATTTAGGACCACTTTGATTCGGGGCATCAAAAATTCGTTGGATCTAGTACGAAAGATTTTGATCCATAACAGATACAGGCAACATTGATTCAGGGAAACAAGCACATTCCGAATCTACAACATTGTAACGCCCCCAATTCTGGATACGTTAATAAGGCATTTATTACATAAATAAAGAGAGTTTTAGCTCATTACATCATAATTCTCACAAGAGTATATTTATTCAACAAGGGAGGGAACTAGGGTTCCTAACTACTGCTCCGCCTGCTCTTCCATCCTAGCAAGCTCCGAAGGCTTCCAATGTATACAGCTCACCCTGTTCATCTATGAGATCTGACATATTATACCGACGTCGCCACCAATATAACATGTCAGGGTCACCAAAAGGTAACACCATGAGCTACAATGCTCAATAGAATAACCCATACCCTCAAACCCTTAATTTACAAACGTTAAGCCATAAAATCAAAGATTTCCACATAGTTCAAACGTATTTGACAGATAATGATACATCCACATTCCTTATCCAAATTAACGTTGGTGTTCATGATTTTTCGAGTTTCTCCTACGCGACTCCTCGTAGACCGTGTCAACATTTTCCATATTTCATAACCATATCACATTTTCAAAATCGTTTTTAACACACCCAACCTCGGTTCCGCCGTTCCGGTCTCCCAAGTATTCTCACAATGGTTCCGCCGTCTCGGGTTCCCATTGGCACACATTGCATTGGCTCCTCTCCGCGGATAACCAAGCCACACACCCAACCTCGGCTCCGCCGTTTCGGTCTCCTGAGTATCCTCACAATGGTTCCGCCGTCCCGGGTTCCCATTGGCACACAAAACACACACCACACAATGGGCTAAACATTTCACCTTTTTCAAAACACACCTTTCCATTAACCATATCCTAGGTGTCATGTTTCTACTTTCTCATTTTTTTCGTGTCTCATTTTCATGCATCGACTCCGCGGTAGGACTTCATATGTAACCATAAATCATTCATTGAAATCTTTAAACTAACAAGATCATCCAACTCAATATTATACCACATGTAATGCAAGCAATTCATGTATGCATACTCATAACCATGATCAAAATATGAATAATTCTATCGATGATTACCTTTCTATCTTTCAAAAACCGTTCTTTCTTCTTTTGTGAAAAATTCAAAACAACACATGTTTATTGAAGCAAAAGTTCATTATTCAACACATTCATACCACCTTTAGCAAAACGAGTTTGTAAATCATCATGCATTCTAAACATTATAAGCGATAGATAACCTTATCTACTTAAATATACTTCAAGTTATACTTTGAACTAAAGAGTACGGACATTCTACTTCCTAACATACGGTTCTATACGTAAAGTTAGGGGACAAGGGGTTCTACCTTACTTCTTGGCGGTTGGTCAGTTTTTGAGAATAAGTCGTCGGTTTTGCGAATCGGCGGCGTAACGGGTCCGGTTTGCTTTGAAAGGAAGAGAGATGAATTTTCTCTTCCTAGAAACAACTTTGCTAACTAAACTAGGCTACTTTAAAGATCTAGGGGTGGTTTTTGGAGGTAGCTCTCAAGAACTTCAAGAAAACTCAAGAAACTTGAACTTTGGAACAAAAGAAGGTTAGAAATTCTAGAGAGAAGTTGGAGTAAGGAGTGAATGTGTGAGTTTAAGCTTGGAATGACTTGCTATTTATAGGCCAAGGCTCCTCCCTCTCTCCCTCTCACCCGAATCTCTCTCTCTCTCCATATCTCATTTTTTATTCTACTTGTCATGCTTTCTTTGAAAGATCAAGACCTAGTTCTAGGCTTGCATGGCTAGATTTAGTACTTTTGATTGGATTATGGAAAGATTGGTGGAGGAAAGGAGGATGGTACAAGGTTTTATATTGGTAGATGTACAAATAAGGACAATGTGAAAGGATTTTGCTTGAACAAATGTATATCCATGGATTGTATTCAAGTCAAGTACAATGTAAGAAGATCAAGGAAGATCAAGACAAGGTACACTCCAATCTCTCTCTCTCTCTCTCTCTCTCTCTCTCTCTCTCTCTCTCGGCCATCTCTCTCGGCATTTTCTCTCTCTCCCCCTCTTTCTCTCTCTTGTACTTTGTGTGTGTGTGTGTGTGTGTGTGTGTGTGTGTGTATATATATATATATATATATATATATATATATATATAAGTGAGTACCATGTAATTTAGGTAGATTTTCAATATCCAATAAAAAATTATAAGATCAAAATTTCCTATTAAAATAACCTATTGGCACATGCTCCATTAAAATATTAGATTATGTACCTAGGATATCTTAGGGTAATATATTATATAGTACATACATATATATACATGAGTATATCATCCCATGGAAATTTAGGAAATGATTTAATTAAATAAACTTAGTACTTGATGGCAAGGCTAATACTATTATCCAATGGGTAATAATTTCCCTAGCGGTTAATGACCAATGGATAAAAGGATGAGGTACTATATACATTAGAATAATACCATATATCCTTTAGGCATGTATATATAACCATATATAACTATATATGGGTACTTTAACAAAATAAATTAAGTACTTTTGGTAGAAAATCTAGATTTTCTATTGTCCAATGGATAAAGATTTCCCTAACATTAATCGTCCAATGGGTAACGGTTAAAAGGTAACTAAATGGTTTGGTAGTCAGGTTTCTCTAACTAATTGGTTAGAAGCTAACTATACTAGTCAAGAGATATAATCTAAGTATGACGGATCATTAGAGTTAACAAGAAAATTATAAAGCCCTCCAAGAGAAATTAAAGAATATTGAACGAACAACGAGATTTTATTTACTAAAAATCGGAGTGGTTACAAACATACACTTGAATCCGTATCTCAAACCAAAAGGAAACATTTTTTTATCGATTTCGTTAACTCAAATGCATACTTTCAGAGTTCCTTTCATTTAGTGATCAGTAGTCTTTACATCTACTCGTAGTCTAAACACCTACTTACCGTCACGTGTTTCAGTATTTTTTATTCACATGACTAGTTGTCCTAACACCTACTAACCGTCATGTTTTTTTCTCATGGCAATCCGTCATACCCTAGTAAAATGTAGAAACTATTTTTTTATTTACGTCCTATCAAGAAAACAAGCTTCTTTTATTTCCAACCGAATCAACACGCAAGTTTCTAGATTAATAAAAGTGACCAACTCTTAAATTTAGGGCGACTTTGATTCGAGGCAACAAAAATTCATTGGATCTAGTATGAAAGATTTCATCCATAACCGATCCAGGCAACTTCGATTCGGGGAAACAAACACGTTACGAATCTATAACACACACTTTAATTCTTATCTCAAACCAAAAGGAAACACTTTTTTTTTGGTTTCGTTACCTCAAATGCACACTTGCAGAGTTCTTATAACTTAGTGATCAATAGTCTATACATCTACGAGCAATCACTATACTCTTTTCACAAAACTAGTAGTTTAAACACCTACTAACCGTCACGTATTTCAGTATTTTTTATTCACATGACTAGTAGTCCAAACACCTATTAACCGTCAAGTATTTTCTTAGGGCCAATAGTCATACCCTAGTAGTATGTAGGAACCATATCTTTATTTCCATCCCATCAAGAAAACAAGCTTCTTTTAGTTCCAACCGAAACAAAACGCAAATTTCCAGATTTATAAAATTGACTAACACTGGAATTTAGGGCAACATTAATTACAGGCAAAAAAAATTCTCTGGATCTAGTACGAAAGATTTGATCCATAGTAGATTCAGACAGCATCGATTCGAGGGAACAAGCACGTTCCGAATCTATAACATACAGTTTAATCCGTATCTCAAACCAAGAGGAACCACTTTTTTTTCGATTTCGTTTCCTTAAAGGAACATATTCAGAGTTCTTTTCACTCAGTGATCAATAGTCTTTACATCTTCTTGGAATCACCATATTCTTTTCATATGACTAGTAATTTAAACACCTACTAACAGTCACGTGTTTCAGAATTTTTTATTCACATGACTGGTAGTCCAAACACTTACTAACCGTCATGTATTTTTCTCAAGGCCAACTATCATACCCTAGTCGAATGTAGGAACCATTTCTTTATTTCCATCTGTGGGCAGCGTGCCCGGAAAAATAGGACGGATCGATGAGCGCGCTTTATTTTGGCAGACGAGCGCTCAATTCAGAGTCGCCACTTAGGTTTGAAGGTCCGATACCCAAGGAACCAAACTTAAAACGCTTGCTGCGCTGTTTGATTTGAAAAAGGTGAAGGCACCAGTCCGTCATAACCATATCTGGGTTCGGGAGCCAGGTTACGAGAGGGGAAGGGTTTTAAGGCACCCCTCTCGCCTAATCCGGAGATCGGTCTTTACTTAGGCATTTGCGATTCTGTTTGATTAATCAATTCTTTAGCCAATTAGGGGCGGGGGAACAGTTTAATGGGATTAAAGCTGTAACATGTTTGCAGGATGTGATAGAATAGCATGGATGGCAGTTAGTATAGGATGAGAACAGACTCCTGTGGGAGTTTAAACAAACTGGGAGGCCCTTGTTTTGGAATAACGTGCGCAGAAAGAAACCAGCATGCACTGAACAAGTCACTGCATGTTGTTTACTCCTGCGCGCGCAACTCCAAGACACGTGTAGGCCGGTGAGCTCAAACCCACACCTCTTATTGTCAAACCCTCTGGGCTCTGGAAGGACCAGTGCACACCCAGGACAAACCACATAGTTATAAGCAGCATAATATACAGTTTAAAGGCTGTAAAGCTCTACAAATTAATAAAACACCCCATAAACAATGTGGGGACAAAATAATGGCCTAAGGCCGGGCTACCCGTGCAAGGCCACTCACTGGTCAGAGGCGCTTTGTCGCGCGAGGGTGCGCCCTGGCGCGCGATGGTCGGAGCCTTTTAACCAGTGTGTGGTTTACACGTTTCTGGGTTCTGGGACATGTCCAGAATGATTCCAGGGATACTCCAAAACAGCAGAAACACAAATTAACTACAAACAAACTAGCAGTTTCTAACAAAGGAAAGCGGTAAACTGATTTTTAACATGGTTAACAGTGATCTATATATAAATAAATACACAAAAACAGCAAGAAACCAATCCCCACGCGGTCCATCGCGCGATGAAGTGAGAGTGTCGCGCATATATGGGACCGTCACGCGCTGGTTCTTGCCTCTACGGTTTTTGAAACCTTGCCAGCTTTAGGACCAGGACTGGTATTGATTACCAGCCTTGGCCCTGCCAGCCCCCCTCAGGGATCAGAACAGAAAGCAGAACAAAGGTAAGCTATACTTTTGGTTTTTGAGTTTGAATGATGTTTGAGCTTGGAGGTTGAAAATAGGATTTGAAGTGTTTATTTGAGTAGTTGATGCAAAGAACAAGGTAGCTTGTTGCTTGGTTGAGGTGTGAGAATGGTGGTGGGATGGCGTAACCCTTTGAAATTCTTGAACCCTTTAAATGGATGAACAAATGTGGTTTTTATAGGGAGAGAGGGAGGTGAAGCTGGTTGGTGCAAGGAGAGGAGCTCAGCCAGTCCACGAGGCTGGCTGAGGTTTGCTGGGTGGTTAAGCTTACCAGTTGATAAAGGTGATGGGGACATCTTAGACCATCGCGCGATGGAGTCAGTCTGGCGCGCGATGGTGTGCCCTTGCGCGCGATGGTCAACGGTCAAGCTTTGACTGTTGACCACCACCTAGCAGTTTGACCATCGCGCAATGGTTTCAGTCCGTCACGCGATGGTGCGCCCCAGCGCGGGATGGTTGCGCCCTGGCGCACATGTACCACCTACTCATGCGTTGGTCAACAATCAAGCTTTGACCATTGACCAACACTTGTCAAGTTGATCTACGCGTGCAAGCTCTCAACCAACGCGTACCAATAGGGTTTTTGGCTCTTTTGAAGTGGCTTAGGCTAGGTTAGGTTCAAAGGCTTTGCAAACACTCAAAGCTCAAACACGCTATCATTCCCGGGGTGTTCTTGATCCATTTCATCATTGGGGAATCAAAAACCGTAAGTAAACTAATCTGGAAGCCCAGATTGGGGTGTGTACAGTAGCCCCTCTTTAACGGCACTTGAAGCACCATCGACTTGGTACAAGTAACGTCAAAGAATTCTAGACACCCCTCAAGGCAATCCAGAGCAAAGCATACTAGCAAAGTAGACTCGTAAACTTAAGGAACCTGATTGGTGGAATGGACAGGCAGTCCATTGCCGGGGATGGAAGTAGAAGTGGACGAGTGAATCGCCGTTTGTTGATCGAATTTGGACAGGACAGACTGTCATTGCAGATTTGGACAGGACAGGCTGTCATTGCTAGGGATCAAGCAATCCTCGGCACAAAACATTCTAACAAACACAGGTAGGTCGTGTCAAGCAGGTTGAATTCCATCTATTGGGAATCAGAGCCAATCTCCTTATCAAAGACCATCTGAGACAGAGCAATAAGGCTGTAAGAAGATGCACTTGAAGCTAGACTGATGTAGAGGTAGTCGTTTGGGGGAGGCTGAGGCGGACTCTCCTGGGGAAAAATTAGTTGCGGATGGGGGGACCATCGAACGATATTTTGATCGTCGTTGAGGCATAAAAAGATGAATTCTGATCGTCATTGATGAAGTGCATGCCGACGATATGACTGATCGTTGTTGATGATATGGCTAACCATCAGGAATGACTGAGTCGGACGATATGGCTGACCGTCGTTGATGATGCGGCTGACCGTCGTTGATGATACGGTTGACCGTCGTTGAATGATTGAAACGAACGATATGGCTGACCATCGTTGATGATATAGCTGACCATCGGGAATGATTGAGTTGGACGATATGGCTGACCGTCGTTGATGATATGGCTGACCATCGAGAATGACTGAATCGGACGATATGGCTGACCGTCGTTGATGATAAGGCTGACCATCGTTGAATGATTGAAACGGACGATATGGCTGACCGTCGTTGATGACATGGTTGACCATCATTGAATGATTGAAACGGACGATATGGCTGACCGTCGTTGATGATACGGCTGACCATCGTGAATGACTGAGTCGGACGATATGGCTCACCGTCGTTGATGATACGGCTGACCATCGTTGAGTGATTGAAACGGACAATATGGCTGATCGTCGTTGATGATACGGCTGACCATCGTGAATGACTGAGTCGGACGATATGGCTGACCATCGTTGATGATACGGCTGACCATCGTTGATGATACGGCTGACCGTCATTGATGATACGGCTGACCGTCATTGATGATACAGCTGACCATCGTTGAGTGATTGAAACGGATGATATGGCTGATCATCGTTGATGATACAGCTGACCATCGTGAATGACTGAGTCGGACGATATGGCTGACCGTCGTTGATGATATGGCTGACCATCAAGAATGACTGAGTCGGACGATATGGCTGACCATCGTTGATGATATGGCTAACCATCGTTGAATGATTGAAACGGAAGATATGGCTGACCATCACCATCATTGAATGATTGAAACGGACGATATGAATGATTGAAACGGACGATATGGCTGACCGTCATTGATGATACGGCTGACCATCACTGAATGATTGAAACGAACGATATGGCTGACCATCGTCGATGACACGGCTGACCATCATTGAATGATTGAAACAGACGATAAGGCTGACCGTCGTTGATGATACAGCTGACCAACGTGAATGCCTGAGTTGGACGATACCGCTGACCGTCGTTGATGATACGGCTGACCATCGTTGAATGATTGAAACGGACGATATGGCTGACCGTCGTTGAATGACTAAGGCAGACGACATG
This sequence comes from Rhododendron vialii, assembly GCF_030253575.1. Taxonomy (NCBI): domain Eukaryota; kingdom Viridiplantae; phylum Streptophyta; class Magnoliopsida; order Ericales; family Ericaceae; genus Rhododendron; species Rhododendron vialii. Next base: position 22,481,258 of record NC_080557.1, on the reverse strand, counting down.
GTTGATTGTCATCGCTGAATGGACTGAGACAGGCGAAGTGGCCGATTGTTATTGCTGAATGGACTGAGACAAACGATGTGGCTAATTATTATTGATGATATGGTTGGCCATGCTTCAGGATGATCATGCCGTTGATAATTGGACAGGACCGGCTGATCATACTTTAGGATGAACATGCCATTGTGGATAGGACAAGACCGACTGATCATACTTCAGGATGAACATGCCATTGTGGATAGGACAGGACCAGCTGTCGTTGATTTGGATGGGCGGATCATCAGTCTAAATGATCAAACCGTTGCGAATTGGACAGGACTGGCTGTCGTTGATTTGGATGGGCAGATCATCAGTCTAAATGATCGAGCCGTTGAAAATTAGACAGGACCGGCTGTCGTTGATTTGAATGGGCGGATCATCAGTCTAAATGATCGAGCCATTGCGAATTGGACAAGACCGGCTGTCGTAGATTTGAATGGGCGGATCATCAGTCTAAAGATCGAGCCATTGAAGATTGGAGAGGACCGGCTGTCGTTGATTTGAATGGGCGGATCATCAGTCTAAATGATCGAGCCGTTGAGTATTGGACAGGACCGGGTGTCGTTGATTTGAATGGACGGATCATCAGTCTAAATGATCAAGCCGTTGAACGTTGGACAGGATCGGCTGTCGTTGATTTGGATGGGCGGATCATCAGTCTAAATGATCAAGCCGTTGAACATTGGACAGGACCGGCTGTCGTTGATTTGCATGGGCGGATCATCAGTCTAAATGATCGAGCCGTTGAAGATTGGATAGGACCGGCTGTCGTTGATTTGAATGGGCGGATCATCAGTCTAAATGATCGAGCCGTTGAGCATTGGACAGGATCGGCTGTCGTTGATTTGCATGGGCGGATCATCAGTCTAAATGATCGAGTCGTTGAGCATTGGACAGGACCGGTTGTCGTTGATTTGAATGGGCGGATCATCAGTCTAAATGATCGAGCCGTTGAAGATTGGACAGGACTGGCTGTCGTTGATTTGAATGGGCGGATCATCAGTCTAAATGATCGAGCCGTTGAAGATTGGACACGACCGGCTGTCGTTGATTTGAATGGGCGGATCATCAGTCTAAATGATCGAGCCGTTGAAGATTGGACAGGACCAGTTGTCGTTGATTTGAATGGGGGGATCATCAGTCTAAATGGGCGGATCATCAGTCTAAATGATCGAGCCGTTGAGGATTGGACAGGACCGGCTGTCGTTGATTTGAATGGGCAGATCATCAGTCTAAATGATCGAGCCGTTGACTATTGGACAGGACCAGCTTTCATTGATTTGAATGGGCGGATCATCAGTCTAAATGATCGAGCCGTTGAGCATTGGACAGGACCGGCTGTCGTTGATTTGTTCCGCAAAAGATTTTATTGCATACTGCTATGAGAACAAAACCGTAGGAGATTTTCAATCGCATCCGTCAGCAAACAAATCATGGATTCACGGAGATTTCTTCGCATCCGCTAACCAACAATAACAAAACCGCAGGAGATTGCATCGCATCCGTCGGCCAACAAATCGAGAGTTAGGGAGATTTCCATTGCCTCCGCTAAACAAACAAAACAACACCGCAGGAGATTGCATCGCATCTTTCGGCAAACAAATCATGGATTCAGGGAGATTTCTTCGCATCCGCTGACCAACAATAACACAACCGTAGGAGATTGCATCGCATCCGTCGGCAAACAAAGACTTGATGGAAACCATTTGAGCATAAGCTCCCACAAACTGGCCACCTTCCTGTTTTCAACAGTTGATATACACAATATGCAAAGATGTATACTAACAAAATGCATAAATTGAAAATGCAGACCCTAGATAAGGGCGGCTCCTAGGAGGACAACGACGCTTAAGGACTATCACTGAGCCCTAGTACTTTACTGCCTTTGCTTCTGAGATGCACACCCAGACAAAGAGACATTGAGTAGGCTGGTGTGCCTAGTTGATTGAGTAGCGGCATTGGGCCTGAGTACCCATTCTTTGGTGCTTGCGCAGATGTGCCCCAGAGATATGCTTTGCTTGGCCTTAGGCTGACATGCCCTTGCCTTCCACGAGATTCCACTGCTTGCGGATTACAGATACTAGGGTAGTAATGTAAAAATTGCATTTTCCAATTTATTAACATGTAAACCATGCGCTAATATCTAATTTGCATTGACAAGCGAATTGAGTCAACACAGACACACATATGTGTATAGACTCGCCTAGCTCAAACGAAAAGGGAGAAAGAGCCCCAGGATGCGACACAGACTCTTAGACACATGGAAAATAATGAAATTTTGGGCATTAATGTGCCAAAACTCACAATATCCGTTTAGGCATGTGAAACTGACACTTGCATAAGGTCAAATATCTGTACAATGACCTGTACGAACCAACAAGAACCGAGAAAAGCATCTCGATGCGACAATGTATTGGAAAGTTGGAAAAATGTCACAAAACAGACATAAAGACACAAGATGACTCGTATAGGCCCGGACTGAAATCGACACCCCCGTGCAGTACATTAGGTCTGCACAGTTTAACAAAACTTGGCAAAAGCCCATTGAACAGGACTTGAAGGCAGTAGCTGACTGCTATGAAGTAGCGCGCGCAGGGTTGAACCCAATGCGCATAACTATGAACAAAGGCACGTGAACCTCAAACTAGCATGTGCGAATACAAACCTGCCGCGACTGCTTACACCAGACTCCGCTGAACTTAGAATAAACTGTGAGTCGTTAGACCTCGCTAGCATTTCGTTCTGTTTTTGATGCTTAAAATCTTTTAAGGCCTTTGCTTAGCTTTGAAATTGAAGTAGTAGTTTGAAACAAAATTGAAAGATGAAAGGTTTTCCCCCCTTTCTGCATAGATGAAGCTCGTCTTCTTCTCGACCACAATGATGCACCAAAGCCTCGGATCAAATTGATAGATTGTGACCGAGTCTCGAAGAGAGACTGCCTACGTATCCCTTTTTGGGAATCAGGTCAAGACGTAGTTCAGGCTAAGGTTCACTCGAGTATTTACCTCTCCTTTTACGCTCTAACTTTTGTCTAGAACCGCTCATTCAAGTTTTCGGTCTAGCGAGCTTTCAAATATTGCCTATGTACTTTTGCCTAGACCGCATTCATAGGTTTTCGATCTAGCAGGCTGCTCTAACTTTTGCTTGGAACTGCCCACCCTTGGGGTTTTCAGCCCAACGAGCTTCTCTCAGGAAAAAGGCTTTTGAATTGATCCAAGTTGACCAAGGCATTGAATTTATTATTGTCGAGATTGAGGACCTTCGGCCACAGCCCCAGATAAAATGGCTTTGATAGCACATGGTCCAGAGTGCTTTAGTTGACATGCCTTGCTCCAGGCCAATTTGAACTTTCTAACTTGTGCTTGGCGGACCGCTGTTCCTGCAAACTTGAACATGGTATGTGGCACTAGACCTTCTGAGCTTTGCTTTTTGGCTTGGCATCCTATAGCAATGGGATTTGATGTTCCTTTATCTCAGGATCAACGCTGGGTGTGTCTTTGTGAGACTATGCCAAGATGTCAATGAACTCTTCGAGCCTGCTTGGCACAATGCTCCTCTGGGGAGAGCGTTGAACCAATTTGAACCATTCGGAGGTCTACCTCATCTTTCAAGTTTATTTAAAAACTACTATTTCAATCAATAGGCTGAGCATGTCTTTCGTCTTCCCTTTTGGCGAGAGGACACATTTCCTTGAGGATGATCCCATCGAAATCTATCCCTTTGTCGTCAGGGTTGACACAGTTTATTCAAAAAGCCAGCGAAGTACTTGGAGGCAAGATAATGCATTCAAAAGAAAGCCCCTCGGGGTTGCCAAGTACAACAAAAGACTCGAATAGAAGCTACGACATGGAGGGCCAAGAGGCACAACCTCCGACTCAGAGCTAGACTTAGACAACTTGACAGACACTGTGTTAGACTCAGACTCAGAAGTGTCAATGCAACTAGATGCTGTTTGAAAATGCAACCCTTATAATTACCCTTGACTTCCTCACAGAGAGGTGGAATCTGGAGGATATCAAGCCCAAACAACAGCACTTCGGCTTCCTCAGTTTCTTTGACCAAACCTACTCGATGCTCCCATGAACAATGGACCTCAGCCCGTCAGTCCGCTCCTTTGTAAGCTCCTCATTATTGTCAATCCAAGTGTTGGCAGAGAAAGCCCCAATTGCACAAACAGCAGCTAACAGGCTATCCTCGGGCTCGGCCGGGATGGGCACAGTTGGCTTGGAGGTCGGGTTGATTGTAGTAGAGGTGGGGTTGATTTGAGTGGAGATAGTGGATGTCTGACCAAGTCGTGAGCCAGAGTTGGGCTGAGAAAAGGATTTAGAGACAGTATCGGCTGTTGATGGAGGTGGGGTTGTGATGATGCCACAATCGATGAGATCTTGAATGGCATGTCGAAGTCAGAAACAGGCATTGGTAGAATGGCAAGCCCCTTGATGGTAGGCGCAATAGAGGTTAAGTTTGAAATTGGCAGGTGGATTATTGGGTAATGGAGTTGGATTGAGAGGCTTGATAGAACCAGCATCAAGGAGCTTCTCATAAACTGAGGCCAAAGGTGCAGTGAAGCATGAAAAAGTCCTCGGTGGGTTCCGGCGAGTGAATTGAGAAAACGGAACCCTTGTTTGCTTTGCAATTGCACCACATCGTCTCACCAACAGGATGCATTCCTTTGCCTTTGGGGTTGAATTCATCACTAAGCATGTCTTCCCCTTCGGCAATGTTTGTGAATAAGGACCCAGCATCCTCCTTTGGGTAGGTCCTGGCCTTATGAAATTCAGTCAGGTCTTTGAACATGTCCTTCGAGCACAACTTGAGACCAACCGTAGGAGTGTGGCAGGCTTGAGAGGGTTCCTTGACTTGCCCCATATCTGGTTGCGGGGCTATGGAGGTAAAGAGGCCAATCAGTCCCTGGACCATAGCCATTTGTTTGTCCATCTTGTGACCCAATTCCTCTACAGCTTTCTTGAGCTCAACCAACTCCATTTGTGCTGCCATTCTGGATTGATGAATGAGGAAGGCGATATGACCTTGGAAGCAAAGATGTAACCCTGGTAGACATCCCCAAGAAGGATTGGCTCTTCTTTTCAATTTTCCCTTGTTTGGTGCAATGGTTTCCCAAACTAGACAGTAAAGTAATTGAAAGCTTAGTGACGTTCCTGCAGCAGCAGTTAATTGCAAAAAGAAATGCAATGTACATGTCAAAGTCGTCGGTGTCCTCCTAGACTCTACGACTAGAGACGAGTCTGTCTCATGACATTCAAACGCTGCCAAAGTCCTCGGATTTCTTTTCGAGGGTGTATCCTTATTTGAATCGACTAACACTAATAGATGTCAAAATAGTCTAAGCCTTTGACTACTCCGTTCTCGAGGTTCCAACTTTTGGAGTCGGAACAACTCGGTGTAGATGACGTGATACCTTAACCGGGGCGGCGTAGGCGACACAGCGCCATAGTCTGAACGGTGTACGTGCTGCGCACGATAACCAAGGTGGTATAAGCATCACGGCATTCTCTCTGTTGTTCCTCGTTTTCTGTTTGAAACATCGATCGGGCATTAAACAAGGACTTAGAAAGTCTTGATTTCCCAAAGTCTTGCTGATCTAAGGACTTTGAAAATTGATAACATGCACCATCAAGATGCATGACTCTTCATCGGGCCAAAGCAGCGTCCTAATAGGCGTAAGACAAACTCGAAAGAGAGACAACTTAGAAGCCGCCCTAAACATGCTCCTACGCAAAACGGTATATATGTACAGTGCATGCGATAGGGAAAGCAGTAACACGTAGACAGTATATGGGGTTAGATGCAAGTAGATCTTACCCTGTAGGTACCTGTCCTAGTTTGGAGAGTTCTAATGCTTTGTATATGCAAGGGCTGGTTTTGGCTTGTAACAGGTTCCTCGGACTAGAGCCAAGATATACCTCCCGCTGCCCGCGTAACCGCAGAGCAACAGTCAAACGATAGAATGACTCATCATCGTCGAAGGTTGTTGGTCATTCAGGGTCCCCGGGCTCCGGTAAACCGTGCCAGATTGCCAAAACGATCCAATGAGGCTTATCCCACATCGATGCATATGAAGATGCTAAAAAATTGATTAATGGAACAGAATCGCAAATTTGCAAATGCCTTTTCAAATTTGGCTCTCTTTATTAACTAATACTTAGAAGAAACTACACAAGAGAACAATCGAAAAAGCCCCAGTCGGGATGGCCGGGCACAAGGTCCTGTTAAATCACCAATCTTTTCTTTAGCAGCGCGAAGCTCACTATTTTGACAGACTTTTGTGGGATTATTTTCAAGCGTATTAAAATCTAAGTATAGACCAATATTGATTCGATCCCCAGCGGAGTCGCCACTGTGGGCAGTGTGCCTGGAAAAATAGGGCGAATCGATGAGCGCGCTTTATTTTGGCAGACGAGCGCTCAATTCAGAGTCGCCACTTGTGTTTGAAGGTCCGACACCCAAAGAACCAAACTTGAAACGTTTGCTGCGCTGTTTGATCTGAAAAAGGTGAAGGCACCAGTCCGTCATAACCATATCTGGGTTCGGGAGCCAGGTTACGAGAGGGGAAGGATTTTAAGGCACCCCTCTCGCCCAATCCGAAGATCGGTCTTTACTTAAGCATTTGCGAAAACATTTGCAATTCTAATTGATTAATCAATTTTTTAGCCAATTAGGGGCGGGGGAACAGTTTAATGGGATTAAAACTGTAACATGTTTGCAGGATGTGATAGAATAGCATGGATGGCAGTTAGTATAGGATGAGAACAGACTCCTCTGGGAGTTCAAACAAACTGGGAGGCCCTTGTTTTGGAATAACGTGCGCAGGAAAAAACCAACATGCACTGAACAAGTCACTGCATGTTGTTTACTCCTGCGCGCGCAACTCTAAGACATGTGCACGCCGGTGAGCTCAAACCTACAGCTCTTATTCTCAAACCCTCTGGGCTCTGGAAGGACTAGTGCACACCCAGGACAAACCACACAGTTATAAGCAGCATAATATACAGTTTAAAGGCTGTAAAGCCCTACAAATTAATAAAACATCCCATAAACAGTGTGGGGACAAAATAATGGCCTAAGGCTGGGCTACCCGTGCAAGGCCACTCACTGGTCAGAGGCGCTCTGGCGCGCGATGGTGCCACTCTGTCGCACGAGGGTGCGCCCTGGCACGCGATGGTCTGAGCCTTTTAACCAATGTGTGGTTTACACGTTTCTGGGTTCTAGGACATGTCCAGAATGATCCCAGAGGTACTCCACAACAGCAGAAACACAAATTAACTACAAACAAACTAGCAGTTTCTAACAAAGGAAAGCGGTAAACTGGTTTTTAACATGCTTAACAGTTATATAAATAAATACACAAAAACAGCAAGAAACCAATCCCCACGCGGTCCATCGCGCGATGAAATGAGAGTGTCACGCGCGTATATGGGACCGTCGCGCGCTGGTCCTTGCCTCTACGGTTTTTGAAACCTTGCCAGCTTTAGGACCAGGACTGGTATTGATTACCAGCCTTGGCCCTGCCAGCCCCCCTCAGGGATCAGAACAGAAAGCAGAACAAAGATAAGCTATACCTTTGGTTTTTGAGTTTGAATGATGTTTGAGCTTGGAGGTTGAAAATAGGATTTGAAGTGTTTATTTGAGTAGTTGATGCAAAGAACAAGGTAGCTTGTTGCTTGGTTGAGGTGTGAGAATGGTGGTGGGATGGCGTAACCCTTTGAAATTCTTGAACCCTTTAAATGGATGAACAAATGTGGTTTTTATAGGGAGAGAGGGAGGTGAAGCTGGTTGGTGCAAGGAGAGGAGCTCAGTCAGCCCACGAGGCTGGCTGAGGTTTGCTGATAAAGGTGATGGGGACATCTTGGACCATCACACGATGGAGTCAGTCTGGCGCGCGATGGTGCGCCATGGCGCGCGATGGTCAACGGTCAAGCTTTGATTGTTGACCACCACCTGGCAGTTTGACCATCACGCGATGGTTTCAGTCCGTCGCGCGATGGTGCGCCCCGGCGCGGGAAGGTTGCGCCCTGGCTCGAGATGGTTGCGCCTTGGCGCATGTGTACCACCTACTCATGCGTTGGTCAACAATCAAGTTTTGACCATTGACCAACACTTGTCAAGTTGATCTACGAGTGCGAGCTCTCAACCAACGCGTACCAATAGGGTTTTTGGCTCTTTTGAAGTGGCTTAGGCTAGGTTAGGTTCAAAGGCTTTGCAAACACTCAAAGCTCAAACACGCTATCATTCCCGGGGTGTTCTTGATCCATTTCATCATTGGGGAATCAAAAATCGTAAGTAAACTAATCTGAAAGCCCAGATAGGGGTGTCTACACCATCCTTTCAAGAAAACAAGCTTCTCTTATTTCCAACGAAGCATCACGCAATTTTCTAGATTTTTGAAATTGACCAACTCTTTAATTTAGGGCGACATTGAATCGAGGCAACAAAAATTCGTTGGATCTAGTACGAAAGATTCAATACATAATAGATCCAGACAATATCGATTCGGGGAAATGATCACGTTCTGAATCTATAACATACACTTTATTCCGTATCTCAAATAAAAAAGAACCACTTTTTTTTCCGATTTCGTTACCTCAAATACACACTTTCAGAGTTCTTATCACTTAGTGACCAACAGTCTTTACATCTTCTTGGAATCACTATACTCTTTTCACATGGCTACTAGTCTAAACAGTAACTAACCATCACGTGTTTCCGTATTTTTTATTCACATGACTAGTAGTCCGAACACCTACTATCCATCATGTAATTTTCTCATGGCCAACAGTCACACCCTTGTAGAATCTACGAACCATTTCTTTATTTCCAACCCATCAAAAAAACAAGCTACTTTTATATACAACAGAAGCAACACGCAAGTTTCTAGATTTATAAAATTAAGAACATCTTGAATTTTGGGCGACATTGATTCGTGTCTACAAAAATTCGTTGAATCTAGTACGAAAGATTCGATCCATAGCAGATCGAGAGAAAATCAATTTGGGGAAACAAGAACGTTCCGAATCTATAACATACACTTTAATCCGTATCTCAAACCAAAACGAAACAACTTTTTTTTCGATTTCGTTACATCAAATGCACACTTTCAGAGTTCTTATCACTTAGTGACCAATAGTCTTTATATTATCTTGGAATTACTATACTCTTTTGACATGACTAGTCGTCTAAAACCATACTAACCGTCACGTGTTTCAGTATTTTTTATTCACATAACTTGTAGTCCGAATACCTACTAACAGTCATGTACTTTTCTCATAGCCAACAATCATACCCTAGAAAAATATGGGAACCATTTCTTTATTTCCATCCCATCAAGAAACAAGCTTATTTTATTTCGAACCGAATCAACACACAAGTTTCTAGATTATGAAAATTGGCCAACTCTTGAATTTAGGGCGACATTGATTCAAGACACCAAATATTCGTTGGATCTAGTACGAAAGATTTGAACCATAACAAATCCAGACAACAGCGATTCGGGAAAACAAGAACGTTTCGAATTTATAACACAAAATTTAATCCATATCTCAAACCAAAAGGAACCACTTTTTTTTCGATTTCGCTACCTCAAATGCACACTTTCAGAATCCTTCTCATTTAGTGATCAATATTCTTTCCATCTACGTGGAATCACTATACTCTTTTCACATGTCTAGTAGTCTAAACACTTACTAACCGTCACGTGTTTCTGTATTTTTTATTCACATGACTAGTAGTCCGAACACCTACTAACCGTCATGTATTTTTCTCATGGCCAGCAATCAAACCCTAGTAGAATCTTGGAACCATTTCTTTATTTTAGACCCATCCAAAAAACAAGATTCTTTTATTTTTTCAACCGAAGCAACACGCAAGTTTCAAGATTTTTTAATTGACAAACTCTTGAATTTAGGGCGACGTTGATTCGGGGCAACAAAAATTTGTTGGATCTAGTATGAAAGATTCGATCCATAACAGATCCAGGCAACATTGATTCGGGGAAACAAGCTCGTTCTAAATCTATAACATACACTTTAATCCGTATCTCAAACTAAAAGGAACCAGTTTTTTTTAGATTTCGCTACCTCAAATGCACACGTTCAGAGTTCTTATTACTTAGTCAACAATAGTATTTACTTCTACTTGGAATCACTACTCTCTTTTCGCATAACTAGTAATCTAAACATCTCTTTACCGTCACGTGTTTCAGTATTTTTCATTCACATGACTAGTAATCCGGACACCTACTAACCGTCATGTATTTTACTCATGGCCAAAAGTCATACCCAAGTAGAATGTGGTAACCATTTCTTTATTTTAGTCCCATCAAGAAAACAAGCTTCTTTTATTTCCAACAGAAGCAACACGCAAGTTTCTAGATATTTAAAATTGAAAAAGTCTTGAATTTCGGGGGCGACATTATTTTAGACAACAAAAATTCGTTGGATCTAGTACGAAAGATTCGATCCATAAAAGATCCAGGCAACATCGATTCAGGGAAACAAGCACGTTCCGAATCTATAACATACACTTTAATTCGTATCTCAAACCGAAAGAAGCCACTTTTTTTTCAATTTTGCTACTTCAAATGCACACTTTTAGAGTTCTTATCACTTAGTGATCAATCGTCTTTATATCAAATTGGAATCATTATACTCTTTTCACATGACTAGTAGTCTAAACACTTACTAATCATCACGTGTTTCAATATTTTTTATTCACATGACTAGTAGTGCGAACACCTAATAACCGTCATGCGTTTTTCTCATGGCAAACAGTCATACCCTAGTAGAATGTAGGAACCATATCTTTATTTTCATCCCATCAAAAAACACGTTTCTATATTTCCAGCCAAAGCAACACGCAAGTTTCTAGATTAACAAAATTGACCAGCTCTTGAATTTAGGAGTACATTGATTCAGGCAACAAAAAAATTCTGGATCTAGTACGAAAAATTCGATCAATAACAGATGCAGGCAACATCGATTCGGGGAAACAAGCTCGTTCCGAATCTATAAAATACACTTTAATCCGTATCTCCAACCAAAAGGAACTACTTTTTTTTCAATTTCATTACCTCGAATGCACACTTTCAGAGTCTTTATCACTTAGTGGTGAATAGTCTTTACATCTTCTTGGAATCACTATACACTTTTCACATACTAGTAGTCCAAACACCTACAAACCGTCACAAGTTTCAGAATTTTTTATTCACATGACTAGTAGTCTGAACATTTACTAACCGTCATGTATTTTTCTCATAGCCAACAGTCATACCTTGTAAAATGTAGGAACTATTTCTTTATTTCCATCCCATCAAGAAAACAAGCTTCTTTTATATACAATAGAAGCAACACGCAAGTTTCTAGATTAAAAAAATTGACAAACTTTTGAATGTAGGGCGACATTGATTCGAGGCAAAAAATAAGAAAAACTCGATCCATAAAAGATCCTGACAACATCGATTCGGGGAAACAAGCACGTTACGAATCTATAACATACACTTTAATCCGTATCTCAAACCAAAAAGAATCACTTTTCTTTTCGATTTCGTTACCTCAAATGCACACTTTCTGAGGTCTTATCACTTAGTGATCAGTAGTCTTTACATCTATTTGCAATCGCTATACTCTTTTAACATGACTAGTAGTATAAACACCTACTAACCGTTCGTGTTTCAGTATTTTTAATTCACATGACTAGTAATCCGAACACCTACTAACCGTCATGTATTTTTCTCGTGGCCAACTGTCATACCCTAGTAGAATGTAGGAACCATTTCTTTATTTACATCGCTTCAAGTAAACAAGTTTCTTTTATTTCCAACCGAAGCAACACGCAAGTTTCTAGATTTACAAAATTGACGAACTCTTGAATTTAGGGCGACAATGATTCGAGGCAAAAAATAAGAAAGATTCGATCCATAAAATATCCAGACAGCATCGATTCACGGAAACGAGCACGTTCCGAATCTATAACATACACTTTAATACGTATCTTAAACTAAGAGGAACCACTTTTTTTTTATTTCGCTACCTCAAATGCACACTTTCCGAGCTCTTATCACTTAGTGATCCGTAGTCTTTACAGCTACTTGGAATCACCATTCTCTTTTCACATAACTAGTAGTCCAAACACCTACTAACCGTCACGTGTTAGAGTATTTTTTATTCACATGACTAGTAGTCCAAACAGCTGCTAACCGTCAGGTGTTTTTCTAACGGACAACAGTCATACCTTAATAAAATCTTTGAACCATTTCTTTATTTCCATCCCATCAAAAAATCAAGCTTCTCTTATTTCCAACCGAAGCAACACGCAAGTTTCTAGATTAATAAAATTGACGAAGTCCTGAATTTAGGGCGACATTGATTCTAGGCAACAAAAATTCGTTGGATCTAGTACGAATGGTTCGATCCATAACACATCCTGGCAACATCGATTCGGGAAAACAAGCATGTTCCGAATCTATAACATACTCTTTAATCCGTATCTCAAACCAAAAGGAACCACTTTTTTTCGATTTCGTTACCTCAAATGCACACTTTCAGAGTCCTTATCACTTAGTGATCAGTAGTCTTTACATCTACTTGGAATCACTATTCTCTTTTCACATGACTAGTAGTCTAAACACCTACAAACCGTCACGTTTTTCAGAATTTTTTAATCACATGACTAGTAGTCTGAACACTAACTGTCATGTATTTTTCTCATGGCCAACAGTCATACCCTAGTAGAATGTAGGAACCATTTCTTTATTTCCATCCCATAAAGAAAACAAGCTCCTTTTATTTTGAATCGAAGCATCACGCAAGTCTCTAGATTAAAACATTGACAAACTTTGAATTTAGGGCGACATTGATTCGAGACAAAAAATACGGAAGAATCGATCTATAAAAGATCCAGACAACATCGATTCGGGGGAAACAAGCACATTTCGAATCTATAACATACACTTTAATCCATATCTCAAACCAAAAGGAACCACTTTTTTTTCAATTTCGCTACCCCAAATGCACACTTTCCGAGGTTTTATCAATTAGTGATCAGTAGTCTTTACATCTACTTGCAATCACTATACTCTTTTCACATGACTAGTAGTCTAAACAACTACAAAACTTCACGTGTTTCAGTAGACTTTATTCACATGTCTAGTAGTCCGAACACTTACTAACCGTCATGTATTTTTCTATTGGCCAACAGTCATACCCTAGTAGAATGTAGAAACCATTTCTTTATTTCCATCACATCAAGAAAACAAGCTTATTTTATTTCCAACCGTAGCAACACGCAGGTTTCTAGATTTATAAAATTGACGAACTCTTGAATTTAGGGTGACAGATTCGAGGCAACAATAATTCGTTAGATCTAAGTACGAAAGATTCGATCCACAACAGATCCAGGCAACATCGATTTTTGGAAACAAGCACGTTCCGAATCTATAACATACACTTTAATCCGTATCTCAAACCAAAAAGAACCACTATTTTTCGATTTCGTTACCTGAAATGCACACTTTCAGAGTCCTTATCACTAAGTGATCAGTAGTCATTGTATCTACTTGGAATCACTATTTTCTTCACATTACTAGTAGTCTAAACACCAACAATCCGTTACGTGTTTAAGAAATTTTTATTCACATAATTAGTACTCTGAACACCATCTTACCGTCATGTATTTTTCTCATGGCCAACAGTCATACCCTAGTAGAATGTATGAACCATTTCTTAATTTCCATTCTATCAAGAAAACAAACTTCTTTTATTTTCAACCGAAGCAACACACAAGTTTCTATATTTATAAAATTGACCAACTCTTGAATTTAGGGCGACATTGATTCCACCCGATAAAGATTTGTTGGATCTAGAATGAAAGATTCGATCCACAAAACATCCTGGCAACATTGATTCGGGAAAACAAGCATGTTCCGAATCTATAACATACACTTTAATTCGCATCTCAACCAAAATAAACCACTTTTTTCCGATTTCGTTACCTCAAATGCATACTTTCAGTGTCATTATCATTTAGTGATCAGTAGTCTTTACATCTACTTGGACTCACAATTCTCTTTTCACTTGAGTAATTGTCTAAAAACCTACAAACCATCACGTGTTTTAGTATTTTTTATTCACATTACTAGTAGTCAACACCTACTAACCGTCATGTATTTTTCTCATGGCCAATAGTCATACCCTAGTAGAATGTAGGACCATTTCTTTATTTTCAACCCATCAAGAAAACAAGCTCCTTTTATTTCAAACCGAAGCAACACGCAAGTTTCTAAATTATAAAAATTGACAAACTTTTTAATTTAGGGTGATATTGATTCGAGACAAAAAATACGACAGATTCAATCCATAAAAGATCCAGACAACATAGATTCGGAGAAACAAACACGTTACGAATATATAACATGCACTTTAATCCGTATCTCAAACCAAAAGGTACCACTTTCTTTTCGATTTCGCTACCTCAAATGCAAACTTTCAGAGGACTTATCAATTAATGATCAGTAGTCTTTACATCTACATGCAATCCCTATACTCTTTTCACATGACTAGTTTAAACACCTACTAACCGTCACGTGTTTCAGTATTTTTTATTCACATGACTAGTAGTCTCAACACCTACCAATTGTCAAGTATTTTTCTCATGGCCAACAGTCATACCCAAGTAGAATGTATGAACCATTTCTTAATTTAAATTCCATCAAGAAAACAAGCTTTTTTTCTTTCCAATCGAAGCATCACGCAAGTTTCTAGATTTATAAAATTGACCAACTCTTGAATATAGGGCGACATTGATTCGAGGCAACAAAAATTCGCTGCTTCAAAGTACGAAAGATTCGATCCACAACAGATCCAGGCAACATCGATTCGGGGAAACAGTCACGTTCCGAATCTAAAACATACTCTTTAATCTGTATCTCAAACCAAAAGGAACCACTTTTTTTCAATTTCGTTCCCTCAAATACACACTTTCAAAGTCCTTATCACTTAGTGATCAGTAGTCTTTACATCTACTTGGAATCACTATTCTCTTTTCACATGACTAGTAGTCTAAGCACCTACAAACCATCACGTGTTTCAGAATTTTTTATTCACATGACTATTAGTCCGAACACCTACTAACCGTCATGTATTTATCTCATGGAGAACAGTCAAAACCTAGTAGAATATTGGAACCATTTCTATATTTCCATTCCATCAAGGAAACAAGCTCCTTTTATTTCCAAGGAAAACAATGCGCAAGTTTCTAGATTAAAAAAATGGACCAACTTTAGAATTTAGGGCCACACGGATTCGAGGCAAAAAATCCGAAAGATTTGATCCGTAAAAGATCCAGATAACATCGATTCGGGAAAAGAAGCACATTACGAATCTATAACATACAATTTAATCCGTATGTCAAACCAAAAGGAACCACTTTTTTATCGATTTCGCTACCTCAAACGCATACTTTCAGAGGTCTTATCACTTATTGATCAGTAGTCTTTACATTTACTTGCAATCGCTACAATCTTTTCACATGACTAGTAGTCTAAACACCTACAAACCTTCACGTGTTTCAGTATTTTTTATTCACTTGACGAGTAGTCCGAACACTTACTAACTGTCATGTATTTATCTCATGGCCAACAGTCATACCCTAGTAGAATGTAGAAACCATTTCTTTATTTCTTTCCCATCAAGAAAACAAGTTTCTTTTATTTCCAACCGAAGCAACACACTAGTTTCTATATTTATAAAATTGAGCAACTCTTGAATTTAAGGCGATATTGATTCCAGGCAACAAAAATTCATTAAATCTAGTACGAAAGATTCGATCCACAACACATCCTGGCAACATCGATTCGGAAAAACAAGCACGTTCCGAATCTATAACATACACTTTAATCCATCTCTGAAACCCGATGGATCAACTTTTTTTCGATTTTGTTACCTCAAATGCATACTTTCAGTGTTGTTATCACTTAGTGATCAGTAGTCTTTACATCTACTTGGACTCACTATTCTCTTTTCACTTGACTAATAATCTAAACACCAACAAACCGTCACGTGTTTAAGTATTTTTTATTCACATTACTAGTAGTCTGAACACCTACTAACCGTCATGTATTTTTCTCATGGCCAACAGTCATACCCTAGTAGAATGTAGGAACCATTTCTTTATCTCCATCCCATCAAGAAATCAAGCTTCTTTAATTTCCAACCGAAGAACCACGCAAGTTTCTTGATTAAAAAATTGAAAAACTTTTGAATTTAGGGCGACATTGATTCGAGGCAAAAAATACGAAAGATTCGAACCATAAAAGATCCAGACAACATCAATTCGGGGAAACAAGCACGTTAAGAATCTTTAACATACACTTTAATCCGTATCTCAAACCAAAAGGAACCACTTTTTTTTCGATTTCGCTACCTCAAATGCAAACTTTCAGAGGTTTTATCAATTAGTGATCAGTAGTCTTTACATTTACTTGCAATAGCTATAACTTTTTCACATGACTAGTAGTTTAAACACCTACTAACCACCTCGTGTTTCAGTATTTTTTATTCACATGACTAGTAGTCCGAACACCTACTAACCGTCATGTATTTTTCTCATGGCCAACAATCATACCATAGTAGAATGTAGGAATCATTTCTTTATTTCCTTCCCATAAACAAAACAAGCTTCTTTTATTTCCAACCGCAACAACACGCAAGTTTCTAGATTTATAAAATTGACCAATTCATGAATTTAGGGCGAAATTGATCTGAGGCAACAAAAATTCATTGGAACTAGTACGAAATATTCGATCCACAACAGATCCAGGCAACATCGATTCGAGGAAACAAGCACGTTCTGAATTGATAACATACAATTTAATGCGTATCTCAAACTAAAAGGAACCACTTTTTTTCAATTTCGGTACCTCAAATGCACACCTTCAGAGTCCTTATCACTTAGTGATCAGTAGTCTTTACGTCTACTTGGAATCACTATTTTCTATTCACATGATAAGTAGTCTAAACACATACTAACCGTCACACGTGTTTCAATATTGTTCATTAACATGACTAGTGGTGTAAACACCTACAAACCCTCACGTGTTTTAGTATTTTTTATTCACATGATTAGTTGTCTGAACACTTACTAACCGTCATATATTTTTCTCATAACCAATAGTCATACCCTATTAGAATATAGGAACCATTTCTTTATTTCCATCCCATCAAGAAAACAAGCTTCTTTTATTTCCAACTGAAGTACCACCCAAGTTTCTAGATTAAAAAAATTGACCAAATTTTGAATTTAGGGCGACATTGTTTTGAGGCAAAAAAATTAGAAAATATTCAATCCATAAAAGATCCAGACAACATCGAATCGGCGAAACAAGCACATTCCGAATCTATAACATACACTTTAATCCATATCTCAAACCAAAATGAACCACTATTTTTCGATTTCGCTACCACAAATAGACACCTTCAGAGATCTTATCATTTAGTAATCAGTAGTCTTTACATCTACTTTGAATCACTATACTCTTTTCACATGAGCAGTAGTCTAAACACCTACTAACCGTCATGTGTTTCAGTATTTTTTATTCACACGACTAGTAGTCTGAACACCAACTAACCTTTATACATTTTTCTCATGGCCAACAATCATACCCTAGTAGAATGTGGGAACCATTTATTTATTTCCAACCGAAGCAACACGTAACTTTCTAGATTTACAAAATTTACCAACTCTTGATTTTAGGGGGACATTAATTCGAGGCAACAATAATTCGTTTGATCTAGTACGCAGGATTCGATCCACGACAAATCCAAGCAACATCGATTAGGGAAAACAAGCACGTTCTCTATAACTTATACTTTAATCCGTATCTTAAACCGAAAGGAACCACTTTTTTTCAATTTCGTTACCTCAAACGTACACTTTCAGAGTTCTTCCCACTTAGTGATCAGTAGCCTTTACATCTACTTGGAATCACTATTCTCTATCCACATGACTAATAGTCTTAACACCCACTAACCATCATGTGTTTCAGTATTTTTTATTCACATTACTAGTAATCCGAACACCTACGAACCATCATATATTTTTTTCATGGCCAACAATCATACCCTAGTAGAATGTAGGAACCACTTCTTTATTTCCATCCTATCAATTAAACAAGTTTCTTTTATTTCCAACCGAAGCAACACGCATATTTCTAAATTTATAAAATTGACCAACCCTTGAATTTAGGGCGACATTTACTCTAGTCAACAAAAATTCGTTGGAACTAGTAAAAAAGGTTCAATCCATAATAGATTCGGGAAACATCGATTCGGGGAAACAAGCACGTTCCGAATTTATAACATACACTATAATCCATATCTCATACTAAAAAAACCACTTTTTTTTTATTTCGTTACCTCAAATGTACACTTTCAAAGTCCACATCACTTAGTGATCAGTAGTCTTTACAATTACTTGAAATCACTATTCTATCTTCAAATGACTGGTAGTCTAAATACCTACTAACCGTCCCATGTTTCAGTATGTTTTATTCCCATGAATAGTAGTCCGAACACCTACCAATCGTCATGTATGTTTGTCATGGCCAACATTCATACCTTAGTAGAATGTAGGAACTATTTCTTTATTTCCATCCCATCAAGAAAAAAAGCTTATTTTATTTCAAACCGAAGCAACAAGTAAGTTTATAGATTTATAAAATTGACCAACTCTTAGGGCAACATTGATTCGAGGCAACAACAATTCGTTTGATCTAGTACGAAAGATTCGATCCACAACAGATGCAGGCAACTTCGATTCGGGAAAACAACCACGTTCCGAATCTATAACATATACTTTAATCCGTATCTCAAACCAAAAGGAATGACTTTTTTTCTATTTCGTTACCTCAAACGTACACTTTTAGAGTCTTTCTCACTTAGTGATCAGTAGTCTTTACATCTACTTGGAATCACTATTCTCTCTTCACATGACTAATAGTTTAAACATCTACTAACCGTCACGTGTTTCAGTAATTTTTATTCACATTCTAGTAGTCTGAACACCAATTAACCTTCATTTATTATTCTCAAGACCAACAGTCATACCCTAGTAGAATGTGGGAACCAGTTCTTTATTTCCAACCCATCAAGAAAACAATCTTCTTTTATTTTCAACCGAAGCAACACATAACATTCTAGATTTATAAAATTGACCAACTCTTGATTTTAAGGCGACATTAATTCGAGACAGCAAAAATTCGTTGGATCTAGTACGCAAGATTCGATCCACCACAAATCTAGGCAACATCGATTCGGGAAAACAAGCACGTTCCGAATCTATAACATATATTTTAATCCGTATCTCAAACCAAAAGGAACCACTTTTTTACTATTTCGTTACCTCAAAAGCATAGTTTTAGAGTTCTTCTCACTTAGTGATCAGTAGTCTTTACATCTACTTGGAATCACTATTCTCTCTTCACATGACTAATAGTCTAAACATCAACTAACCGTCACGTGTTTCAATATTTTTTATTCACATTACTAGTAGTCTGAACACCTACGAACCGTCATATTTTTCTCATGACCAGCAGTCATACCCTAGTAGAATGTAGGAACAACTTCTTTATTTCCATCCCATCAATTAAACAAGTTTAATTTATTTCCAACCGAAGCAACACAAAAATTTCTAGATTAACAAAATTGCCCAACTTTTGAATTTAAGGCAACACTGATTAAAGGCAGCAAAATTCATTGGATCTAGTACGAAAGATTGGATCCACAACAGCTCCAAGAAACACAATTCGGGGAAACAAGCACGTTCCGAATCTAGAACATACACTTTAATCCGTAACTAAAACCTAAAGGAACCACTTTTTTTCTATTTCGTTACCTCAAAAATGCACACTTTCAGAGTCTTTATCACTTAGTGATCAGTAGTCTTTACATCTACTTGGAATCACCATATTCTTTTCACATGACTAGTAGTCTAAGCACCTACTAAATATCACGTGTTTCAGTATTTTTTATTCACATGACTGGTTGTCCAAACACCTACTAACCGTCATGTATTTTTCTCATGGCCAACAGTCATACTCTAGTAGAATGTAGGAACCACTTCTTTATTTCCTTCCCATCAATTAAACAAGTTTCTTTTGTTTCCAACCGAAGCAACACGCAAGTTTCTAGATATATAAAATTGACCAACTCTTGAATTTAGGGCGACATTGATTCGAGACAACAAAGATTCGTTTGATCTAGTACTAAAGATTTAATCCACAAAAGATCTAGGCAACATCGATTCGGGGAAAGAAGCACGTTCCGAATCTATAACATACACTTTAATCCGTATCTCAAATCAAAAGGAAACACTTTTTTTCAATTTCGTTACCTCAAATGCACACTTTAAGAGTTCTTATCACTTACTGATCAGTCGTCTTTACATCTACTTGGAGTTACTATACTCTTCTCACAGGACTGGTAGTCTCAACATCTACTAACCGTTACGTGTTTAGTATTTTTTTTATTCACATGCCTAGTAGTCTGAACACTTACTAACCGTCATGTATTTTTTAATGGCCAACAGTCATACCCTATTAGAATGTAGGAAGCATTTCTTTATTTTTATCCCATCAAGAAAACAAGATTCTTTTATTTCCAACCGAAGCAACACGCAAATTTATAGATTAAAAAATTTACCAAATTTTGAATTTAAGGCGACATTGAATAAAGGCAAAAAATACGAAAGATTCGATCCATAAAAGATCCAGACAACAATGATTCGAAAAAATAAGCACGTTCCGAATCTATAACACACACTTTAATTCGTATCTCAACCCAATAGGAACCACT
This sequence comes from Rhododendron vialii, assembly GCF_030253575.1. Taxonomy (NCBI): domain Eukaryota; kingdom Viridiplantae; phylum Streptophyta; class Magnoliopsida; order Ericales; family Ericaceae; genus Rhododendron; species Rhododendron vialii. The sequence continues at coordinate 22,460,361 of NC_080557.1, read as the reverse complement.
TTTTTTTCGACTGTTCGCAACCACAAATGCAGACCTTCAGAGATCTTATCACTTAGTGATCAGTAATCTTTACATCTACTTGGAATCAGTATACTCTTTTCACATGACTAATAGTCTAAACACCTACTAACCGTCACATGTTTCAGTATTTTTTATTCACATGACTAGTAGTCTGAACACCTACTAACCGTCATGTATTTTTCTCATGGCCAACAGTCATACCCTAGTAGAATGTAGGAACCATTGCTTTATTTCCATCCCATAAAGATAAAAAGCTTCTTTTATTTCTAACCGAAGCAGCACGCAAGTTTCTAGATTTATAAAATTGATCAACTCTTGAATTCAGGGCGATATTGATTCCAGGCATCAAAAATTCGTTGGATATAGTACGAAATATTCGATCCACGAAAGATCTAGGCAACAACGATTCGGGAAAACAAGCACGTTACGAATCTATAACATACACTTTAATCCGTGTCTCACACCAAAAGGAACCACTTTTTTTCGATTTCATTAACTCAAATGCACACTTTCAGAGTTCTTTTTTCACTTCGTGATCAGTAGTCTTTATATCTACTAGGAATCACTATTCTCTATTCACATGACTTGTAGTCTAAACACTTACTGTCACATGTTTCAGTATTTTTTATTAACATGACTAGGAGTCGGAACACCTATTAACCGTTATGTATTTTTCTCAAGGCCAACAGTCATACCGTAGTAGAATGTAGGAACCATTACTTTATTTCCATCCCATCCAGAAAAAAGCTTCTTTTATTTCCAACCGAAGCAACATGCAAGTTTCTAGATTTATAAAATTGATCAACTCTTGAATTTAGGGCGACATTCATTCCAGGCAACAAAAATTCGTTGGATATAGTACGAAAGATTCGATCCATAACAGATTCAGGCAACAACGATTTGAAGAAACAAGCACGTTATGAATCTATAACATACACTTTAATCCGTATCTCAAACCAAAAGGAACCACTTTTTTTCAATTTCGATACCTCTAATGCATGGTTTTAAAGTTCTCATCACTTAGTGATCAATAGTTTTTAGATCTACTTGGAATCACTGTTCTCTTCACATGACTAGTAGTCTAAATACCTACTAACCGTCAAGTTTCTAGATTAATAAAATTGACCAACTTTTGAATTTTGGGCAACATTGAGTCGAGGCAACAAAAATTTGTTGGATTTAGTACGATGTGTTTCAATATTCTTTATTCACATGACTAGTAGTCCGAACAACTACTAACCGTCATGTATGTTACTCATGGCCAATAGCCATACCCTAGTAGAATGTTGGAACCATTTCTTTATTTCCATCCCATCAAGAAATCATGCTTCTTTTATTTCCAACCGAACCAACACGCAAGTTTCTAGATTAAAAAAATTGACCAACTTTTCAATTTTGGGTGACATTGATTCGAGGCAATAAAAATTCGTTGGATTTAGTATGACGTGTTTCAGTATTTTTTATTCCCATGACTAGTAGTCCGAATACCTAATATTGTATGTTTCTCATGGCGAATAGCCATACCCTAGTAGAATGTAGGAACCATTTCTTTATTTCCATCCCATAAAGAAATCAAGTTTCTTTTATTTCCAACTGCACCATCACGCAAGTTTCTAGATTAATAAAACTGACCAACTCTTGAATTTTGGGCAACATTGATTCGAGGCATTAAAAATTCGTTGGATTTAGTACGACGTGTTCCAGTATTTTTTATTCACATGACTAGTAGTCCGAACACCTACTAACCGTCATGTATGTTTCTCATGGCCAATAGCCATACCCTAGTAGAATGTAGGAACCATTACTTTATTTCCATCCCATCAAAAAATCAAGTTTCTTTTATTTCCAACCGCACCAACACGCAAGTTTCTAGATTAATAAAATTGACCAACTCTTGAATTTAGGGCGACATTGATTCGAGGCAACAAAAATTCTTTGGATATAGTAGGAAAGATTCAATCCACAACAGATCCAGGCAACATCGATTCGAGGAAACAAGCACGTTCGAAATCTACAACATGCACTTTAATCCGTATCACAAACCAAAAGGAACCATTTTTTTTCGATTTCATTACCTCAAATGCATGCTTTCAGAGTTCTCAACACTTAGTGATCCGTAGTCTTTACATCTAAATGGAATCACTATTCTCTTCACTTGACTAGTAGTCTAAACACCTACTAACCATTACACGTGTTTCAGTATTTTTTATTCACATGACTAGTAGTCCGAACACCCACCAACCGTCATGTATGTTTCTCATGGCCAACAGTCATACCCTAGTAGAATTTAGGAACCATTTCTTTATTTCCATCCCATTAAGAAATCAAGCTTCTTTTATTTGCAACCGAAGCAACACGCAAGTTTCTAGAATAATAAAATTGACTAGCTCTTGAATTTTGGGCGACATTGATTCGAGGCAACAAAAATTCCTTGGATCTAGTACGACATGTTTTAGTATTTTTTATTCGCATGACTAGTAGTCCGAACACCTACTAACCGTCACGTATGTTTCTCATGGCCAACAGTCATACCCTAGTAGAACAAAGGAACCATTTCTTTATTTCCATCCCATCAAGAAATCATGCTTCTTTTATTTCCAACCAAAGCAACACGTAAGTTTCTAGATTAATAAAATTGACAAACTCTTGAATTTAGGGCGACAATGATTGGAGGCAACGAAAATTCGTTGGATCTAGTACGAAAGATTCGATCCACAACAGATCCAAGAAACATCGGTTCCAGGAAACAAGCACATTCCAAATCTATAACAAACACTTGAATCCGTATCTCAAACCAAAAAGAACAACTTTTTTTCGATTTCGTGACCTCAAATGCACGCTTTCAGAGTTCTCATCACATAGTGATCAGTAATCTTTACATCTACTTGGAATCACTATTCTCTTCGCATGACTAGTAGCCTAAACACCTACGAACCGTCACGTGTTTCAGTATTTTTTATTCACATGATTAGTAGTCCGAACACCTACTAACCGTCATGTATTTTTCTCTTGGCCACAAGTCATACACTAGTAGAACGTAGGAACCATTTCTTTATTTCCATCCCATCAAGAAATTAAGCTTCTATTATTTCTAACCGAAGCAACACGCAAGTTTCTAGATTAAAAAATTTGACCAACATCTTAATTTTGGGCGACATTGATTCGAGTCAAAAAAAATTCTTGGGGTCTAGTTCATGTTTCAGTATTTTTTATTCACATGACTAGTAGTCCGAACATCTACTAACCGTCATGTATGTTTCTCATGGCCAAAAGTCATACCCTAGTAGAATGTTGAAACAATTTCTTTATTTCCATCCCAACAAGAAATCAAGCTTCTTTTATTTCCAACCGAAGCAACACGCAAGTTTCTGGATTAATAAAATTGACAAACTCCTGAATTTAGGACGACATTGATTCGAGGCAACAAAAAATCATTAGATCTAGTACGAAAATTCAATCCGCAACAGATCCAGGCAACAACGATTTGAAGAGACAAGCACATTCCGAATCTATAACATACACCTTAATCCGTATCTCAAACCGAAAGGAACCACTTTTTTTCGAATTCGTTACCACAAATGCACCCTTTTAGATTTCTCATCAATTAGTGATCAGTAGTCTTTACATCTACATGGAATCACTATTCTTTTTGCACATGACTAGTAGTCTAAACACCTACTAACCGTCACGTGTTTCAATATTTTTTATTCACATGACTAATAGTTCGAACAAATACTAACCATCATGTATGTTTCTCATGGTCAACAGTCATACCCTAGTAGAACGTAGGAACCATTTCTTTATTTCCATCCCATCAAGAAATCAAGCTTCTTTTATTTCCAACCGAAGCAACACGCAAATTTCTAGATTAAAAAAAATTTACCAACTGTTGAATTTAGGGCAACATTGATTCGAGGCAACAAAAATTCGTTGGATCTAGTACGACGTGTTTCAGTATTTTTTATTCGCATGACTAGTAGTTCGAATACTTACTAACCGTCATGTATGTTTCTCATGGGCAACAGTCATACCCTAGTAGAATGTTGGAACCACTTCTTTATTTTCATCCCATCAAGAAATCAAGCTTCTCTTATTTCCAACCGAAACAACACGCAAGTTTCTAGATTAATAAAATTGACCAACACTTGAATTTAGGGCGACATTGATTCGAGGCAACAAAAATTCGTTGGATCTAGTACGAAAGATTCGATCCACAACAGATCCAGGCAACATTGATTTGAGGAGACAAGCACGTTCCAAATCTATAACATAAGCTTTAATCCGTATCTCAAACCAAAAGGAACCACTTTTTTTCTATTTTATTACCTCAAATGCATGCTTTTAGAATTCTCATCACTTAGTGATCAGTAAGCTTTACATCTAATTGGAATCACTGTTCTCTTCACATGACTAGTAGCCTAAACACCTACTAACCGTCACGTTTTTCAATATTTTTTATTCACATGACTAGTAGTCCGAACATCCACTAACCGTCTTGTATGTTTCTCATGGCCAACAGTCATACCCTAGTAGAACGTAGGAACCATTGTTTTATTTCCATCCCATCAAGAAATCAAGCTTCTTTTATTTCCAACCGAAGCAACACGCAAATTTCTAGATTAAAAAAATTGACCAACTGTTGAATTTAGGGCAACAATGATTCGAGGCAACAAAAATTCGTTGGATCTAGTACGACGTGTTTCAGTATTTTTTATTCGCATGACTAGTAGTTCGAATACTTACTAACCGTCATGTATGTTTCTCATGGGCAACAGTCATACCCTAGTCGAATGTTGGAACCACTTCTTTATTTTCATCCCATCAAGAAATCAAGCTTCTCATATTTCCAACCGAAACAACACGCAAGTTTCTAGATTAATAAAATTGACCAACACTTGAATTTAGGGCGACATTGATTTGAGGCAACAAAAATTCGTTGGATCTAGTACGAAAGATTCGATCCACGACAGATCCAGGCAACATTAAGGTATGAGTTGGGCTCAGGTTGGGCTCGAGTTTGATTCGACCCTTAACAACTTGGCTCGAGTTCGGCTCATTAAAATTTTTCAAGGATCGGGTTCGGCTCGGTTGGGTTCGTTAAGATATTAGTCTGGCTCGAGTTCACCTCGAGTTAGGCTCAGATTCGGCTCGGGTTCGATTCGAACTTGAACATATTGGCTCGAGTTTGGCTCGTTAAACTCAAATGAATCGAGCCGAGCCGAATCTAAGCTCGAATTGAGCTCGTCAAGACTCAGGTTTGATTCGGCTCAGCTCATTAAACTCATGCGAACACAAACTCTCTCATTGATCGTATAAAATTTGGGGAAAAAATAAGTATTGAATTATATATACAACCTTAAACTTTTTTACATTTACAAATAGACCCCTATTGAATTATTAATTAATATTAAGTATAAGTTCGCAAACATAACTAAGCCGAATACCGTTAGGCTCAGGTTCGGCTCATTTACGGAACGAGCCAAGAATTGAGGTTCAGGTTCAATTCCTTTAGCAGACGAATGGAACTCAAACGATCTCTTACCTTACCGAACCGAGCCTCGAACAGTTCGTGAATGGCTCCGTTCATTTACAGCCCTACACATGACTAGTAGCTCAAACACCTACTAACCGTCACGTGTTTCAGTATTTTTTAATCACATGACTAGTAGTCCGATCACCTACTAACCGTCATGTATTTTTCACATGGCCACCAATCATACACTAGTAGAATGTAGGAATCATTTCTTTATTTCCACCCCATCAAGAAATTAAGCTTCTTTTATTTCCAACCAAAGCAACACCCAAGTTCCTAGATAAATAAAATTGACCAACTCTTAAATTTTGGGCGACATTGATTCGAGGCAACAAAAATTCCTTGGTTCTAGGGCGACGTGTTTCAGTATTTTTTATTCGTATGACTAGTAGACCGAACACCTAATAACCGTCATGTATGTTTCTCATGGCCAACAGTCATATCCTAGTAGAATGTAGGAACCTTTTCTTTATTTCAATCCCATCAAGAAATCAAGCTTCTTTTATTTCCAACCAAACCAACACGCAAGTTTTTAGATTAATAAAATTGACCAACTCTTCAATTTAGGGCGACATTGATTCGAGGCAACAAAAATTCGTTGGATCTAATACGAAAGATTCGATCCACAACAGATCCAGGCAACATCGATTCGCGAAAACAAGCACATTCTGAATCTATAACATACAATTTAATCCGTATCACAAACAAAAAGGAACCTCTTTTTTTTTGCGATTTTGTTACCTCAAATGCACGCTTTCAGAGTTCTCATCACTTAGTGATCAGTAGTCTTTACATCTACTTTGAATCACTATTCTCTTCACATGACTAGTAGTCTAAACACCTACTAACCGTCACACGTGTTTCAGTATTTTTTATTCACATACTGTCCGAACACCTACCAACCGTCATGTATGTTTCTCATGGCAAACACTCATACCCTAGTCTAATGTAGAAACCATTTCTTTATTTCCATCCCATCAAGAAATCAAGCCTCATTTATTTCGAACCGAAGCAACACTCAAGTTTCTATATTAATAAAATTGACCAACTCTTAAATTTTGGGCGACATTGATTCGAGGCAACAAAAATTCGTTGCATCTTGTACGATGTGTTTCAGTATTTTTTATTCGCATGACAAGTAGTCCGAACACCTACTAACCGTCATGTATGTTTCTCATGGCCAACAGTCATACCTTATTAGAACGTAGGAACCATTCCTTTGTTTCCATCGCATCAAGATATCAAGCTTCTATTATTTCCAACCGAAGCAACACGCAAGTTTCAAGATTAATAAAATTGACAAACTCTTGAATTTAGGGCAACATTGATTCGAGGCAACAAAAATTCGTTGGATTTCGTACGAAAGATTCGATCCACAAGGGATCCATGCAACATCAATTCGAGGAGACAAGCTCGTTCTGAATCTATTACATACATTTTAATCCGTATCTCAAACCACAAGGAACCTGTTTTTTTCGATTTCAATACCTCAAATGCTCACTTTCAAAGTTCTCATCACTTAGTGATCAGTAGTCTTTACATCCACTTAGAATCACTATTCTCTTTTCACATTACTAGTAGTCTAAACACCTATTAACCGTCACACGTGTTTCAGTATTTTTTATACACATGACTAGTAGTCCGAACACCGACCAACCATCATGTATGTTTTTCATGGCCAATAGTCATACCCTAGTCGAATGTAGGAACCATTTCTTTATTTCCATCCCATCAAGAATTCAAACCTCTTTTATTTCCAACAGAAGCAAAACGCAAGTTTCTACAATAATAAAATTGACCAACTCTTGAATTTTGGGAGACATTGATTCGAGGCAACAAAAATTCGTCGCATCTAGTCTGACGTGTTTCAGTATTTTTTATTCACATGGCTAGTAGTCCGAACAACTACTAACTGTCATGAATATTTCTCATGGCCAACACTCATACCCTAGTAGAATGTAGGAACCATTTCTTTATTTCCATCCCATCAAAAAATCAAGCTTATTTTATTTCTACTTGAAGCACCACGCAAGTTTCTAGATTAATAAAATTGACCAAATCTAGAACTTAGGGCAACATTGATTCGAGGCAACTAAAATTCGTTGGATCTAGTACGAAATATTCGATCCAAAATAGATCCAGGCAACATCGATTCGAGGAGAAGAGCTCGTTCCGAATCTATAACATACACTTTAATCCGTATCTGAAACCAAACTGAACCACTTTTTTTCAACTTCGTTACTTCAAATGCACGCTTTCAGAGTTCTCATCACTTAGTGATCATTAGTCTTTACATCTACTTGGAATTACTATTCTCTTTTCACATGACTAGTAGCTTAAACACCTGCTAACCGTCATGTGTTTCAGTATTTTTTATTCACTTGACTAGTAGTCTGAAGACCTACTAACCGTCATGTATGTTTCACTTGGCCAACAGTCATACCCTAGTAGATTGTAAGAACCATTTCTTTATTTTCATCCCATCAAGAAATCAAGCTTCTTTTATTTCCAACAGAAGCAACACGCAAGTTTCTAGATTAATAAAATTGACCAACTCTTGAATTTATGGCGACATTGATTCGAGGCAACAAAAATTCGTTGGATCTAGTACGAAAGATTCGATCCACAACATATCCAGGCAACAACGATTCAGGTAGGCAATCACGTTCCGAATTTATAACATACACTTTAATCCGTATCTGAAACAAAAACGAACCACTTTTTTTCGATTTCACTACCTCAAATGCATATTTTAAGAGTTCTTATCACTTAGTGATCAGTTGTTTTTACATCTACTTGGAATCACTATTCTCTTTTCACATGACTAATAGTCTAAACACCTACAAACTGTCACGTGTTTCAGTATTTTTTATTCACATGACTAGTAGTCCGACCACCTACTAACTGTCATGTATGTTTCTCATGGCCAACAGTCAAACACTAGTAGAATGTAGGAACCAATTCTTTATTTCCATCCCTTAAAGAAATCAAGCTTCTTCTATTTCCAACCGAAGCAACATGCAAGTTTCTAGATTAACAAAATTGACCAACTCTTGAATTTAGGTCGACATTGATTCGAGGCAACAAAAATTCGTTGGGTCTAGTAAGAACGATTCAATCCACAACAGATCCATGCAACATCGATTCGAGTAAACAAGCACGTTCCGAATCTATAACATACACTTTAATCCGTATCTCAAACCACGAGGAACCTGTTTTTTTCGATTTCGTTACCTCAAATGCTCACTTTCAGAGTTCTCATCACTTAGCGATCAGTAGTCTTTACATCTACTTATAATCACTATTCTCTTTTCACATTACTAATAGTCTAAACACCTACTAACCGTCACACGTGTTTCAGTATTTTTTATACACATGACTAGTAGTCCGAACACCTACCAACCGTCATGTATGTTTCGCATGGCCAATAGTCATACCCTACTTGAATGTAGGAACCATTTCTTTATTTCCATCCCATCAAGAATTCAAGCCTCTTTTATTTCCAACGTAAGCAAAACGCAAGTTTCTAGAATAATAAAATTGACCAACTCTTGAATTTTGGGAGACATTGATTCGAGGCAACAAAAATTCGTCACATCTAGTACGACGTGTTTCAGTATTTTTTATTCGCATGGCTAGTAGTCCAAACAACTACTAACCGTCATGAATATTTCTCATGGCCAACCGTCATACCCTAGTAGAATATAGGAACCATTTGTTTATTTCCATCCCATCAAGAAATCAAGCTTCTTTTATTTCCAATCGCAGCAACACGCAAGTTTCAAGATAAATAAAATTGACAAACTCTTTAATTTTGGGCGACATTGATTCGAGGGAACAAAAATTCGTTGGATCAAGTACGAATGATTCAATCCACAACAGATCTAGGCAACATCGATTCAAGTAAACAAGCACGTTCCGAATCCATAACATACACTTTAATCCGTATCTCAATCCAAAATAAACCAGTTTTTTTTTAATTTCGTTACCTCAAAAGCATAATTTCAGAGTTCTTATCACTTAGTGATCAATAGTCTTTACATCTACTAACCGTAACGTGTTTCAGTATTTTTTATTCACATGACTAGTAGTCCGAACACCTACTAACCATCATGTATTTTTCTCAAGGTCAACAGTCATACCCTAGTTGAATGTAGGAATCATTTCTTTATTTTCATCCCATCACGAAATCAAGCTTCTTTTATTTCCAACAGAAGCAACACGCAAGTTTCTAGATTAATAAAATTGACCAACACTTGAATTTAGGGCGACATTGATTCGAGGCAACAAAAATTCGTTGGATCTAATACGAAAGATTTAATTCACAACAGATCCAGGCAACATCGATTCAGGTAAACTATCACGTTCTGAACCTATAACATACACTTTAATACGTATCTCAAACCAAAAGGAACCACTTTTTTTCAATTTCGCTACTTCAAATGCACACTTTCAAAGTTCTTATCACTTAATGATCAGTAGTCATTACATCTACTTAGAATCACTATTCTCTTTTCACATGACAAGTAGTCTAAACACCTACAAACCGTCACGTGTTTCAGTATTCTTTATTCACATGACTAGTAGTATGAACGCCTACTAACCGTCATTTATGTTTCTCATGGCCAACAGTCATACCCCGGTAGAATGTAGGAACCATTTCTTTATTTCCATCCCATCAGGAAATCAAGCTTCTTTTATTTTCAACCGAAGCAACATGCAAGTCTCCAGATTAATAAAATTGACCTACTCTTGAATTTAGGGAATCATTGATTCAAGGCAACATAAATTCGTTGGGTCCAGTATTAAAGATTCGAACCACAATAGATCCAGGCAACATTGATTCGAGGAAACAAGCGCATTCCGAATCTGTAACATACACTTTAATCCGTATCTCAAACCAAAAGGAACCACTTTTTTTCGATTTCGTTACCTCAAAGGCACGCTTTCAGAGTTCTCATCACCTAGTGAACAATAGTTTTTACAGCAACTAAGAATCACTATTCTCTTTTCACATGACTAGTAGTCTAAACACCTACTAAACGTCACGTGTTTCAGTATTTTTTATTCGCATGACTAGTAGTCCGAACACTGACTAACCATCAAGTATTTTTCTCATGGCTACAAGTCATACACTAGTAGAATGTAGGAACAATTTCTTTATTTGCATCCCATCAAGAAATCAAGCTTCTTTTATTTCCAACCGAAGCAACACGCAAGTTTCTGGATAAATAAAATTGATCAACTCTTGAAATTAGCGCGACATTGATTCGAGACAACAAAAATTCGTTGGATTTAATACGATGTGTTTCAATATTTTTTATTCACAACTAGTAGTCCGACCACCTACTAACTGTCATGTATGTTTCTCATGGCCAACAATCATACCCTAGTAGAATGTAGGAACCATTTCTTTAAATCCATCCCATCAAGAAATCAAGCTTCTTTTATTTCCAACCGAAGCAACATGCAAGTTTCTAGATTAAAAAAATTGACTAACTCTTGAATTTAGGGCGACATTGATTCGAGGACACAAAAATTCGTTGGATCTAGTACGAAAGATTCGATCCACAACAGATCCAAGCAACAACGATTCGAGTAAACAAACACGTTTCGAATCTATAACATACACTTTAATCCGTATCTCAAACCAAAAGGAACCACTTTTTTTCGATTTCGTTACCTCAAATGACCGCTTTCAGAATTCTCATCACTTAGTGATTAATAGTCTTTACATCTACTTGGAATCACTATTCTCTTTTCACATAAATAGTAATCTAAACACCAACCAACCATCATGTGTTTCAGTATTTTTAATTCACATGGCTAGTAGTCCGATCACCTACTAACCGTCATGTATTTTTCTCATGGCCACCAATCATACAACAGTAGAATGTAGGAAACAATTTCTTTAATTTGATGCCATCAAGAAATCAAGATTCTTTATTTCCAACCGAAGCAACACGCAAGTTTCTAGATTAATAAAATTGACCAATTCTTGAATTTAGGGCGACATTGATTCGAGAAAACAAAAATTCGTTGGGTCTATTACGAATCACTATTCTGTTTTCATATGGCTAGTTGTCTAAACACCTACAAACCGTCACGTGTTTCAGTATTTTTTATTCGCATGACTAGTATTTCGAACACCTACTAACCGTCATGTATTTTTTTCATGGCCACCAGTCATACACTAGTGGAATGTAGAAACCATTTCCTTATTTCCATCCCATCAAGAAATCAAGCTTTTTTTATTTCCAACCGAAGCAACACGCAAATTTCTAGATTAATAAAATTGACCAACTCTTGAATTTAGGGCGACATTGATTCGAGGCAACAAAAATTCGTTGTATCTAGTACGACGTGTTTCAGTATTTTTTATTCACATGACTAGTCGTCCGAACACCTACTAACCGTCATGTATGTTTCTCATGGCAAACAGTCATACCCCAGTAGAATGTAGGAACCATTTCTTTATTTCCATCACATCAAGAAATCAAGCTTCTTTTATTTCCAATCGAAGCACCACGCAAGTTTCAAGATAAATAAAATTGACCAACTCTTGAATTTTGGGCGACATTGATTGGAGGGAACAAAATTTCGTTGGATCAAGTACGAATGATTCAATCCATAACAGATCTAGGCAACATCGATTGAAGTAAACAAGCACATTCCGAATTCATAACATACACTTTAATCCGTATCTCAATCCAAAAGAAACCAATTTTTTTCGATTTCGTTACCTAGAAAGCATAATTTCAGAGTTCTTATCACTTAGTGATCAATAGTCTTTACATCTACCAACCGTAACGTGTTTCAGTATTTTTTATTCACATGAGTAGTAGTCCGAACACCTACTAACCATCATGTATTTTTCTCAAGGTCAACAATCATACCCTAGTTGAATATAGGAATCTTTTCTTTATTTTCATCCCAAAATTGACTAACTCTTGAATTTAGGGCGACATTGATTTGAGGCAAGAAAAATTCGTTGGATCTAGTACGAAAAATTCGATACGCAACAGATCCAGGCAGCATCGATTCAAGGAAACAAGCACGTTCCGAATCCATAAAATACACTTTAATCCATATCTAAAACTAAAAGAAACCAGTTTTTTTCGATTTTGTTACCTCAAAAGCATAATTTCAGAGTTCTTATCACTAAGTGGTCAATAATCTTTACATCTAACCATCACGTGTTTCAGTATTTTTTATTCACATGACTAGTAGTCCGAACAACTACTAACTGTCATGTATTTTTCTCAAGGTCAACAGTCATGCCCTAGTTCAATGTAGGAATCATTTCTTTATTTTCATCCCATCAAGAAATCGAGCTTCTTTTATTTCCAACAGAAGCAACACGCAAGTTTCTAGATTAATAAAATTGACCAACACTAAAATTTGGGGCGACATTGATTCGAGGCAACAAAAATTCGTTGGATCTAGTACAAAAGATTTAATCCATAACAGATCCAGGCAACATCGATTCAGGTAGACTATCACGTTCCGAACCTATAACATACACTTTAATCCGTTTCTCAAGCCAAAAAGAACCACTTTTTTTCGATTTCGCTACATTAAATGCACACTTTCAGAGTTCTTATCACTTAATGATCAGTAGTCTTTACATCTACTCAGAATCACTATTCTCTTTTCACTTGAGAAGTAGTCTAAACACCTACTAACCGTCACGTGTTTCAGTATTCTTTATTCAAATGACTAGTAGCTAAACACCTACTAACCGTCATTTATGTTTCTCATGGCCAACAGCCATACCCTAGTAGAATGTAGGAACCATTTCTTTATTTCCATCCCATCAGGAAATCAAGCTTCTTTTATTTCCAACCGAAGCAACATGCAAGTCTCTAGATTAATAAAATTGACCTACTCTTGAATTTAGGGCAACATTGATTCGAGGCAACATAAATTCGTTCGGTCTAGTATTAAAGATTCGATCCACAACAGATCCAAGCAACATTGATTCGAGGAAACAAGCACGTTCCGAATCTGTAACATACACTTTAATCCGTATCTCAAACCAAAAGGAACTACTTTTTTTCGATTTCATTACCTCAATGGCACGCTTTCAGAGTTCTCATCACTTAGTGAACAATAGTTTTTACATCTACTAAGAATCACTATTCTCTTTTCACATGACTAGTAGTCTAAACACCAATAACCGTCACGTGTTTCAGTATTTTTTATTCGCATGACTACTAGTCCGAACACCTACTAACCATCGTGTATTTTTCTCATGGCTACCAATCATACACTAGTAGAATTTAGGAACAATTTCTTTATTTCCATCCATCAAGAAATCTATCTTCTTTTATTTCCAAGCGGAGCAACACGCAAGTTTCTAGATTAATAAAATTGATCAACTCTTGAATTTAGCGCGACATTGATTCGAGACAACAAAAATTCGTTAGATTTAATACGACGTGTTTCACTATTTTTTATTTACATGACTAGTAGTCCGAACACCTACTAACTGTCATGTATGTTTCTCATGGCCAACAGTCATACCCTATTAGAATCTAGGAACCATTCCTTTATTTCCATCCCATCAAGAAAATCAAGCTTCTTTTATTTCCAATCGAAGGAACACGCAAGTTTCTAGATTAATAAAATTGATCAAATCTTGAATTTAGGACAACATTGATTCGAGACACCAAAAATTCGTTGGATCTAGTATGAAGGATTTGATCCACAATAGATCCAGGCAACAACAATCCGAGTAAACAAACACGTTCCGAATCTATAACATACAATTTAATCCGTATCTCAAACCTAAAGGAACCTCTCTTTTTCGATTTCGTTGCCTAAAATGCACGCTTTCAAAGTTCTTATCACTTAGTGATCAGTAGTCTTTACACCTACTTGCAATCACTATTCTCTTTTCACATGACTAGTAGTCTAAACACCTACTAACCGTCACGTGTTTCATTATTTTTTATTCACATGACTAGTAGTCCGAACACCTACTAACCGTGATGTATGTTTCTCATGGCCAACAGTCATACACCAGTAGAATGTAGGAAACAATTTCTTTATTTCCATCCCATCAAGAAATCAAGCATCTTTATTTCCAACTGAAGCAACACGCAAGTTTCTAGATTAATAAAATTGACCAATTCTTGAATTTAGGGTGACATTGATTCGAGATAGCAAAAATTCGTTGGGTCTATTACGAATCACTATTCTCTTTTCACATGACTAGTAGTCTAAACACCTACTAACTGTCACGTGTTTCAGTATTTTTTATTCGCATGACTAGCAGTCCGAACACCTACTAACCATCTTGTATTTTTCTCATGGCCACCAGTCATACACTAGTGGAATGTAGAAACCATTTCCTTATTTCCATCCCATCAAGAAATCAAGCTTTTTTTATTTCCAACCGAAGCAACACGCAAATTTCTAGATTAATAAAATTGACCAACTCTTGAATTTAGGGCGACATTGATTCGAGGCAACAAAAAATCGTTGTATCTCGTACGACGTGTTTCAGTATTTTTTTATTCACATGACTAGTCTTCCGAACGCCTACCAACCGTCATGTATGTTTCTCATGGCAAACAGTCATACCCCAGTAGAATGTAGGAACCATTTCTTTATTTCCATCACATCAAGAAATCAAGCTTCTTTTATTTCCAATCGAAGCACCACACAAGTTTCAAGATAAATAAAATTGACCAACTCTTGAATTTCGGGCGACATTTATTCGAGGGAATAAAATTTCGTTGGATCAAGTACGAATGATTCAATCCACAACAGATCTAGGCAACATTGATTGAAGTAAACAAGCACATTCCGAATTCATAACATACACTTTAATCCGTATCTCAATCCAAAAGAAACCAGTTTATTTCGATTTCGTTACCTCAAAAGCATAATTTCAGAGTTCTTATCACTTAGTGATCAATAGTCTTTACATCTACTAACCGTAACGTGTTTCAGTATTTTTTATTCAAATGACTAGTAGTCCGAACACTTACTAACCATCATGTATTTTTCTCAAGGTCAACAATCATAACCTAGTTGAATATAGGTATCTTTTCTTTATTTTCATCCCAAAATTGACTAACTCTTGAATTTAGGGCGACATTAAATCGAGGCAACAAAAATTCGTTGGATCTAGTACGAAAAATTCGATACACAACAGATCCAGGCAACATCGATTCAAGGAAACAAGCACGTTCCGAATCCATAAAATACACTTTAATCCATATCTAAAACTAAAAGAAACCAATTTTTTTCAATTTCGTTACCTCAAAAGCATAATTTCAAAGTTCTGATCACTTAGTGATCAATAGTCTTTACATCTAACCGTCACGTGTTTCAGTATTTTTTATTCACATGACTAGTAGTCCGAACAACTACTAACCGTCATGTATTTTTCTCAAGGTCAACGGTCATGCCCTAGTTGAATGTAGGAATCATTTCTTTATTTTCATCCCATCAAGAAATCAAGCTTCTTTTATTTCCAACAGAAGCAACACACAAGTTTCTAGATTAATAAAATTGACCAACACTTGAATTTGGGGCGACATTGATTCGAGGCAACAAAAATTCGTTGGATCTAGTACGAAATATTTAATCCACAACAGATCCAGGAAACATCGATTTAGGTAGACTATCACGTTCCGAACCTATAACATACACTTTAATCCGTATCTCAAACAAAAAGGAACCACTTTTTTTCGATTTCGCTACTTCAAATGCACACTTTCAGAGTTCTTATCACTTAATGATCAGTAGTCTTTACATCTACTTAGAATCACTATTCTCTTTTCACTTGACAAGTAGTCTAAACACCTACTAACCGTCACGTGTTTCAGTATTCTTTATTCAAATGACTAGTAGCTGAACACCTACTAACCGTCATTTATGTTTCTCATGGCCAACAGCCATACCCTAGTAGAATGTAGGAACCATTTCTTTTCTTCCATCCCATCAGGAAATCAAGCTTCTTTTATTTCCAACCGAAGGAAAATGCAAGTCTCTAGATTAATAAAATTGACCCACTCTTGAATTTAGGGCAACATTGATTCGAGGCAACATAAATTCGTTCGGTCTAGAATTAAAGATTCGATCCACAACAGATCAAGGCAACATTAATTCGAGGAAACAAGCACGTTCCGAATCTGTAACATACACTTTAATCCGTATCTTAAACCAAAAGGAACTACTTTTTTTCGATTTCGCTACCTCAATGGCACGCTTTCAGAGTTCTCATCACTTAGTGAACAATAGTTTTTACATCTACTAGGAATCACTATTCTCTTTTCACATGACTAGTAGTCTAAACACCTACTAACCGTTACGTGTTTCTGTATTTTTTAATCGCATGACTAGTAGTCCGAACACCGACTAACTATCATGTAATTTTTCTCATGGCTACCGGTCATACTCTAGTAGAATGTAGGAACAATTTCTTTATTTCCATCCCAACAAGAAATCAAGCTTCTTTTATTTCCAACCGGAGCAACACGCAAGTTTCTAGATTAATAAAAATTATCAACTCTTGAATTTAGCGCGACATTGATTCGAGAAAACAAAAATTCGTTGGATTTAATATGACGTGTTTCAATATTTTTTATTCACATGACTAGTAGTCCGAACACCTATTAACTGTCATGTATGTATCTCATGGCCAACAGTCATACCCTAGTAGAATATAGGAACCATTTCTTTATTTCCATCCCATCAAGAAATCAAGCTTCTTTTATTTCCAACCGAAGCAACATGCAAGTCTCTAGATTAATAAAATTGACCTACTCTTGAATTTAGGGCGACATTGATTCGAGGCAACAAAAATTCGTTGGGTCTAGTATTAAAGATTCGATCCACAACAGATCCAGGCAACAACAATTCGTGGAAACAAGCAAGTTCCGAATCTGTAACATACACTTTAATCCGTATCTCAAACCAAAAGGAACTACTTTATTTCGATTTTGTTACCTCAAATGCACGCTTTCAGAGTTCTCATCACTTAGTGAACAGTAGTCTTTACATCTAATTAGAATCACTATTCTCTTTTCACATGACTAGTAGTCTAAACACCTACTAACCGTCACATGTTTCAGTATTTTTTATTCGCATGACTAGTAGTCCGAACACCTACTAACCGTCATGTATTTTTCTCATGGCTACCAGTCATACACTAGTAGAATGTAGGAACAATTTCTTTATTTCCATCCCATCAAGAAATCAAGCTTCTTTTATTTCCAACCGAAGCAACACGCAAGTTTCTAGATTAATAAAATTAATCAACTCTTGAATTTAGCGCGACATTGATTCGAGACAACAAAAATTCGTTGGATTTAATACGACGTGTTTCAATATTTTTTATTTACATGACTAGTAGTCCGAACACCTACTAACTGTCATGTATGTATCTCATGGCCAACAGTCATACCCTAGTAGAATGTAGGAACCATTTCTTTATTTCCATCCCATCAAGAAATCAAGCTTCTTTCATTTCCAATCGAAGCAACACGCAAGTTTCTAGATTAATTAAATTGACCAACTCTTGAATTTAGGGCAACATTGATTCAAGGCAACAAAAATTCGTTGGATCTAGTACGAAAGATTCGATCCACAACAGATCCAGGCAACAACGATTCGAGTAAACAAACACGTTCCGAAACACTTTAATCCGTATCTCAAACCAAAAAGAACCACTTTTTTTCGATTTCGTTGCCTCAAATGCACGCTTTCACAGTTCTTATCACTTAGTGATCAGTAGTCTTTACATCTACTTGGAATCACTATTCTCTTTTCACATGACTAGTAGTCTAAACACCTACTAACCGTCATGTGTTTCATTATTTTTTATTCACATGACTAGTAGTCCGAACACCTACTAACCGTGATGTATGTTCTCATGGCCAACAATCATACACCAGTAGAATGTAGGAACCATTTCTTTATTTCCATCCCATCAAGAAATCAAGCTTCTTTTATTTCCAACCAAAGCAACATGCAAAGTCTCTAGATTAATAAAATTGACCAACTGTTGAATTTAGGGCGACATTTATTCGAGGCAACAAAAATTCGTTGGGTCTCTAGTATGAAAGATTCGATCCACAACAGATCCAGGCAACATCGATTCGAGGAAACAAGCACGTTCCAAATCTGCTACACACTTTAATTCGTATCTCAAACCAAAAGGAACCATTTCTTTTCGATTTCGTTACCTCAAATGCACGCTTTCAGAGTTCTCATCACTTAGTAATCAGTAGTCTTTACATCTACTTGGAATCACTATTCTCTTTTCACATGACTAGTAGTCTAAACACCTACTAACCGTCACATGTTTCAGTATTTTTTATTCACATGACTTGTAGTCCGAATACCTACTAACCGTCATTTTTGTTTCTCATGGCCAACATTCATACCCTTGTAGAATGTATGAACCATTTCTTTATTTCCATCCCATCAAAAAAATAAGCTTTTTTTATTTCCAACCGAAGCAACATGCAAGTTTCTAGATTAATAAAATTGACCAACTCTTAAATTTAGGGCAACATTGATTCAAATATATATTTAATCAAGTACGTAAGACTTGATTCATAGCAGACCCAGGCAACATCGATTCGAGGTAAGAGGCACGTTTCGGATCTATTACGTACACTTAAATTGTTATTAAACCAATAGGAACCACTATTTTTTCAATTTCATTATCATAAATTCAAACTTTTAGGGTTCTTACTACTTTTTCTCATCACTTAGTGATCAATAGTTTTTACGTCTCTTAGAAATCATTATTCTCTGTTAGCGAGTATGAAAGAACTAACAATTATGAAGTGTATATAAGGGAAGAGCCATTGCATCGCACTTTCTCCCTTGACAAGCACCACAACAAAACAAGTTTCACACATTTAATGTCAAGGAGGGATGCAAGGATATCCCACTTTCTCATTTAGTGAGTATAAAAAAGAAATAACTAAAAGTAATTAACCAATACAATTGAAAGGGGGGGAGCCATTGCATCGCACTTCTCCCTTGACAAGCACCACAACAAAACAAGTTTCAAAGCTTTGTTCTCTTTGCAACTTAAAAAGAATTTTTCAAAAAATTCCCCCTAGATTCCTCATACTCTCAACATTTCTCTCTCTATCTCTCTCCACTTATTATCCCTACTATTTTTCAAAAAAAATTTCAAATTCCAATCCAAACAAAGCAAATTAATGTCAAGGAGGGCTGCAATGGTATCCCACTTTCTCCCTTAGCGAGTATAAAAAATAAATAACCAAAAGTAAAAAACCAATATAATTAAAATGGGGGGAGCCATTGCATCGCACTTTCTCCCTTGATAAGCACCACAACAAAACAAATTTCACACATTTAATATCAAGGAGGGATGCAAGGGTATCCCACTTTCTCCCTAGAGAGTATAAAAAAAGATTGAGTATTACCTCAGTGACCGATGAGAATGAGCAAAGGAACAATTCCCAAAATCGGCGTGAATCAATCTGTGAATAAACAAAATAGATTGGTTGTCAACTCTAAACAAAGACTCAAAGCCACGTATAAGATCGGGATCAGAGTCGCACCACTAAATCCAGAATAAAAAATGATTATCGAAATAAACTATAGGATAGGAGTGGTCAATGGTGGGTCATCAATACAAGTTATGCTTCTACTGAAAAAACAAAACAAGATTGTTGGTACTTCCCATATTGTTTAGAATTCCATCACATTGTTGATTCGGTGGAAGAGAATAAGCAATACTAATTAGTAAACAATACACGTTAGGAATTAAGTAAGATATTTAGTTGCTATAGCGTATAGATGTAATACAAGTGATCTAGATTGTGTGGGTTTCAAATTCCCAAACTGTATATTACGTAGCCTAAATTAACATTACACCTAAAAATGAGAGAAGTTTGGTGGTAAATAGTCTTAGTTGATGAGAATCGAACAATAGTGTTCAACAGAGAAATCAAAGTTTAGAGAATCGTACAAATCAGACTAAAAATCAAGCAGTAGCGTATACACAACTTTATGTTTCTACTTTCTACAACTGGGATGGCCTCCGACGACAGCGTAGGGAATGGCATGTTCGAACGGCGACGTTGTAGACAACGGCGAGTTTGAGCTGAGACGATAGTCTAAGAAGGGCTTTAGCGTTTTGAGGTTTGGAAAGTTCAAATAAGAAGAATAGGATTTTTTATTTATTTTTCTTAACCGACCAAGAGGTGGCACGTGCCACCTCCCCCAAAATGTTTTTTGAGTTCTCAAAGAACTTGTTGCGACTTATTTTAGTACCATTCAAAAAGTAAATGGACTTGTGAGTAAACACATTCATGAACACACATGCTCAATGGAGTGCACAAAGAAAGGACAAGAAATCAAAATTAATGTCAACCTCATTCATTATAGGAAAAACCCAAACAATATAAAAGAATAAATCTGAACCAAAAAAAATCTGTGTACCTCAATGTTCCGATGAACCTTTTATGTAATGACCTACGACAAGAAAAAATCAAACATCAAAAATGACATTAGGATAGTTTGTGAGACTTGAAATTTTATTATTCCTCCCTCCCTTGTTATATAGATAGCAGAGTTGTAGTTCAAGCTACTCATAGGTGAAAGGACTATCCTAAGCAAGGCTTTTAAGTCATGCTAGAACTAACTTGTATTTTTCTCTCTTTTAAGTCATGCTAGAAAAATGAATGTTAAATACTCCCTTCGTCCCTAAATGTTTGGTACTTTTGGAAGTTCTCACTTTTAAGGAAGAAATATTATTGTATTGTGCAAAAATCAAGTGTCCAATCTTACCCTTCTAGTGTACTTTGAATAGTACTTAAAATTTTGAATTTGAAATTTTGTGCCCAAAAGAAAATGGTAACATAGGAAGTTTACTATATTTTGCTTTTGACTTTTCAAAATGGACAAATTATATGGGACAATAAAAAGCATGAAAGTGTCAAACATTTAGGGACGGAGGGAGTATTGAACTTTGCTCCATGATTCATTGAATGTGGTGGTAGTGTCATGAAGTTTGAACATCAAACATTGAACTTTGAACTTTGTCTTTGTTGTTATACTAGTTTGAACATATGATTTTGGGGATGGTTCTTGAAAGTTGAAGGGCAGTGGCCTCGTTTGCTTTTAACTACATGATGTAACAGAGATATTGCCTTAAAAAAAAATTGGTCGCGCCCAGGCGGGCTTGCCAGTGGATTGCCGCCCGACTAGCGCCACACGCCATTAGAACACATGAAGACATGAACAAAAACATGTATCCTTACTTTATCATAAGCTCGTATCCTTGACTACTATTCCAAATACTTGGTCAATCAATACAGAGATACAATAAGTGCAATGCTTCACCATACAAAAATGATCTTATTATGACTCAAAATCATCACATGACAACCAAGTTCAACTCTGCATCTAATCAAATTCTCTTGTTCTGTCTAAATGTTCAAAACTAAGAAGAACTTCAATTCACTACCAATCTTTCTCCTTCATAATTCAAAATAAAGAAGGGGCCCTAAACCAATAATTTATCCAACTCCATATCAATAAAATAGAATGTCTGTGTATGCGCTTAGAGGCTAACAACGCAGCTAGTGACTTGACACCCTTTGTTGAGGCATTTCTTGGGGTTACTGTCGTTCTTCTTGCATTTAAGGAAGGCAAATTTTAAAATATGATTGGGTTTGGGGCTCGAGAGGTCGACGACGGGGATGGTGTGGGGAGTCATGTGGGTGGTGGAAGATGCCGGGGTTGGAGGAGGTGAGGCCAGAGTAAAGGAGGCCTTTGACTCCTTTGAGTCGATAGTATTTTTTATGTTGTTCGTTATTGTTGAGTGTCAGAGATGACGATGGATCGAAGAATGAACAGAAGCGATAGGGTTTACCTAGTGTGCCGTGGGAGAAGATGAGCAGCAGCCATGAAGGTTCTGGAGAGGTCATGAACACCAGTGACAGAGAACAGGAAACAAAAGTTAGAACCGATTTAATCCAAATCAAATTTAGAGGAGGAACTCAGAGATTTGGAGAAGATGTTGATTGTTTCCGGGGGGAGAGAGGGAGAGAGATGTACCAGGTTAAGGTTGCAATGGCTGTCAATCGAGTAGAAGCAAACCAGAAAGGCGCAGGACGAACTGAAAAGCACGGGGTCGCATATGGTTGAAAACCGAGGGAGATGGCTTGATGGTGACACTGCTGTAGGACGAAGAGACGGAGCTTCTGTGAGATGGAGATGAGGAGAGGAGGAGAGAACTATGATTGTGCCAGTGTGGGAGAGAACAAGACATAAAAGTTATACTCCCTCCGTCCCTTTTTTAGAGTCCAGTATTCCATTTTGGGTTGTCCCTTAATAAGTGTCCATTTTGTAAAGTTAGTGGGTAAAAGTTGATGTATTGTCTATTTTGTCCCTAAAAGTAGATTCCTTTTTGAAAAGTAAGTGAGTAAAAGTGTAATGATAATGGGTAAGTTAAGAAAGTTGAGAAAAAAGTTGATGTGAAAAGTATAATGATGATGTCTTTTTAATAAGTTGGAGTTACGAAGCAGGACACTTAAAAAGGGACGGAGGGAGTACTTTGTTTGGAACTTGGGGAAAGTGATGTAAAGTGAGAGAAGGAAATTGGAGAAAAATGAGAAGGAAATTTCACTCTATTCATAAAACCTGAATTTTTTTTCTCTCCAATCCTAACAATTCGAGGGAAATTTTTTTAACTTTTCTTTCTTCTCCCTCACTTTTCCTGAGTTCCAAACAAAGCCTTAGGGTTCATTCAGGGGAAATGGATAATAGCACGAAATCAAAATATTTGGGCAAAAATATTGGGCGGGTTATATTTGTTGGACCTAAAGGGAAGGGCCTGTACTAACAATTTATTTTGGGCCGTTACCAAAAATTGGTAATCCAGTAACAGTTCAACAAAAAGCACCACTAAAGTCCCATTTCTAGTGTGTGTGTGTGTGTGTGTGTGTATATATATATATATATATATATATATATATACGGAGCGATTCCGGAGACACCTAAAAAAACCTCATAATTCCCGATCAAACTTTGATGATTTGAGCCGCTCAATGTGATCAGAACGTGATTTTAAGAGTACCCACGAGAAATCAACAAAAAAAATGACCGGGAAGGGCTTGATCCGAACAGTTTCGAACAGTTTTTTATTGAACGATTTAAATAAAAACTGCTCAAATCAAGCCTTTCCCAGTCTTTTTTTTGGCTAATTTCTCGCGGGCACCCTTAAAATCACATTCTGCACACATTGAACGGTTCGGATTATAAAAATTTGATCAGGAACTATGAGATTGAAATTTGGAGTGCTTTTTTGAGTGTCTCTGAAACCGCCCGATATATATATATTTATATATATATATATATATATATATATATATATATATATATATATATATATATATATATATATATATATATATATATATATATATATATAATCATTTTCAAATGAGGAGGTCCTTATTTTAGTTAAAATAAAGACCTCCCCATTTCTCCAATTCTCTGTTCGAATTTTGATGATCCAAGTCGTTCAATGTGTTCAGAACATGATTTTAAGGATACTTGCTAGGAATCGGCAAAAGAAAGACTAGAAAGGGCTTCTTCCGAGCAGTTAATATTTGAACCATTTGATAAAAAACAAACAAAAACTGCTCAGATGAAGCCCTTCCCGGTCTTTTTTTTTTTGCTAATTTCTTGTAGGTAATCTTAAAATCACGTTCTGAACATATTGAGCGGCTCGGATAATTGAAATTCGACCGGGAAAGGAAGGTCTTTATTTTATTAAGTTAAGGTGGTCTTTAGGAGAAGGGACTATATATATATAAAGAGGCCAAACTGCTTGGCGGGTGCCTAAGCGGTTTGGCGCTTGGCTATGGGTCGCCACTCAACTAGCGTCAAGCGTCATTTAGAACACTGCCAACGGTTTTTTCAACCGTTTCTAAAAAAAACTAGTGGAAGATCACAAATTTCTTGAAGTGAGAGCAGCATGGTATGAACTAAGAAAACCAAAATCATAAAAAGTAGGGGCTGCTAGAGTGTTTCCTTATTCATTATATATGTACATATAATTTTTCAGCGTTAAGTAATATTCAGCACTTGGCATGTATGTATATGGTTTAAACATCTTTGACAACAAAAAGAATACAGTTTCAAGCTTCCAATCCATAGGTTCAGCATTTGAAGACATGGTTCAGGCTCTGAAGTATAAGTTTCAGCAATTTTCAGCAGCCAGACATCAAAAATAGCTCTTGGAGAAGCTACTTCAGCTTCTCACTAAAAACAAAAATCACATTCTATAGAGTGCCAAAAACGCTATCGAAAGGTATACATAGTGTTCCAAGAAACGTTGTATTAGCCAATGCTATTTAAAGCCTCAGACATTCGATACTGGAATTTACATTGGTGTTAAATTGGTTACCTGAACAAATCCCCATATCTATGTGATTTGTCCAACCAGTCACCAAGATGTAAATCCACCTGCAAGATGAAGGAAGAGTATTAACAATCAGAGAGGAATGTAACCTCAATGTGGAACTTGTACTTTATACCAAAAGGGTTTGAATATCTTGAATAATCGATAAATTGCATCACAAACATAGAACACAAATGTAAAACAGGTAACCATAAGGAATCCAGACAAGAATTGGCCAAAGAAAGAACCAAACAAGTACATTGAAACTTGTTCTGCAAAAATTGTTGTCATTCAATTATTTATAAAGATAAAAAAATTAGCTGAGTTAGAATTTAACAGCTAAGCATATACTAACAAAGGATTTAGAGAAATGGGACTTGTGGGAAGAAAGGCCGGTGAGTATCATAACAACAAATAATTTCCAAAGCAGATTTTTAGTGATGAAAATCATGAAACTGTCTGATTAGCTTAATAGATGATCCACCACCAGAATGGGAAAAGCAAAATAAAGTATCTAGTTCATGTTATTTGAGTCTAAGGAATAGAAAAATTTTGTAACTAGAACAAAGAACAAGAATTCAAATAAAGAGAGAAAAATATTGCCTTCGAAATGCCGAGTGTGGTAGATGATAAGGTTTTGATAAGACCCTAAATCTTTTGGACTATCATCCCAATCTCTAGCATAGAGAGCTATAACATACCAAAGACAGAAGATCAACGATCTACGATGCAGTTGTGAACAATCTCTAATACACCTAAAGTTGAAATCTAACAGAGTTGGAACTTGGAACTAAAGTGTGAAGAATGCATTCTTTCTCCTTCCCTATGAAAAACAAAGTAAAGAGCTGGAACTTCAACCACACACCCAAAACTACCAACCGAGCCACTTAGCTAGCAATGAGCTCATACAAAGATAAGCATACAGGTTTGTTGAACACTTTTCAATTTAAAAAAGAGAGTACATAATCAATTCAGAAGGAAAATAAGAGAACACATAATTGAATTGGAATGACATCTTATATGGGCGAATGAAAATATTTGACAAAGCATGGGAAATTAAACCAAGCAAGAGGGAAATCCTATGCTACCTGGACAAAACAAAGTAGCAGGATCACCCTATGTGAAAGCCCTCCTTGCCATTTGAACATTGCACATTGTCACCTACACACAACAACCAATTCAAAGCAGCACTTGTGACAGGAAAATCAAAGACAATAATCGAGAAAAAGTGCAGATAATCATTTAAGACATACAATGACTTAGTACATACAAGCACGTGCAGATAATCATTTAAGACATACAATGACTTAGTACATACAAGCACGTTTTGGTCATCAACAAGCATTAAGAGATTTGCATATAATACGAATAAGGTAACTTTTTTATTGCATCTTATTACCTTAGCACGATATACATCCGATGGTGACCTTGAATAAATATCCTTACCCAAAACCTGAGTTAGGAACTTCAGACATGGATAGTCGAACAGATGCAGTGTTAATCTTTCTAAACTACAAGAAACAAAAGAAAAGGCCTCTAGTACCTCTAGCTATAAATAAATTAACACGTACTGCTACTAGGTGTATCATAGCAAAGAAATCAAAACCCATACAAAGTTTCTCTGAGTTTAATTGTTTAAATCAAATACTTTATGATGCTTAACCCCTCGTCTTCCTCAATTGAGCGGTGTTGTCGGACGCAACAACAAAGTGGTCCCACACAAATCTCTCTTCTTCTTTTTTGGCCAAAAGATAAAAGGGATATAATTAAGTTCAATAACCATTTCAAGCATATGTTAATTTTACACAAGTGACCATCAAACAACATAATTCATACAAGAGACCATCAAACGGTATTTCCCTTATGCTATAATGGATCAAATGACCAGCAATCACTCCAAATCTGCAGTTTTCTGCCATGATGTTCAACACTAAACAGTCCATGATAGAAAAAACACAAATTCCGGTTTGAAAAGTAAAAGAAACAACAATCTCATGTTTGCTAAGCAAAAATCAGCGGACCTATATGGAATCCCCAAAGCTCCCAACGTAAAAGTAGAAGGAGATGACCATCAAGCAACATTGAATCAGAGAGTAAGAAGAAATTGGATACCTCGCTTCAACAGCCCAAAACCACCACGCAGTGGGATATATCGAACGCTGACAAAAGAACAATCAAGAAGCTGGCGAATCACGGAGAAGAGAACAGATCGGGTCGCTTCCGCTACCAACCCAACCACACATCTCCAACCCGCAAAGCAAGGATACTTGAAGCAAGCTGTGATATCGCAAGATCTGTTGCAAAGAAATCTGCCGGAGACATCTCGTACACCACTGGGAAAACAAATGGACTCCATTACTACAAGAAATTATACTTTTGGTGGCTAAGATTTTAGTCACTAAATGTCCATATTTAGTCACCAAAACCATTTGGTGACCATGAAACGTTGGCCGTTGAACCTCGGATACTGAAAGGTTTCAGTGACCAAAAAACATACCGAATGTCTACAATTGGTGACTACATTTTGGTCGCCATTGAAGTCTTTTGGCAAGCAACTACTTTCATCACAAGAAGTTGTTAGTCACCAATGATTAATCTTTGGCGACCAAAGGTACCAGTCACCGAGAATAGTTAGTCACAGAAAGAATATTTTGGCGACCAAACATGTTAGCCACCAACAGTTACCAACATTTTAAAAAAAATAAAAAAATCTGGGCTAGGATAGTTTTTAACCCATTTGTATTATATCCATTCACCATTGGAAGCGTATCCAAAACTTGGAGCAAACTAATTAGATACAACCATCAAAAGAGTAAAAATTCATCCAAAATATTCTTCACGAAACATGATCTAAGTTGTGCAAACATACATCACTCACATCTAAATTTTTACAAGATCTGTCTCTCATCCTCATGACTGAGCACCTGATGTAAGAGAAGGAGAACGAAGTTTGAGACTCCAAATCCTGTAGTGTATTTACCAAATAGACAAATATTAAAGTTAGACGACAAAGATATTATGACTACAATCCTTTAAGAATGTATACTTAATCTAAAACTTCATGACAGAATCGAAGATAACAATTTATACAGGCACTAATTCTCAAATACTACTAAACAATACAGGTTATCAAATTATCATACGGTCAACTTTCTCAGAATATAGTTGAATGTCAACTTCACAAGTAACACCACATTTGGTTATGCATATATGATATATCATAAAGGAATGAAATATAATACTATGTAACACCACATTTGCGGTAAGACTTGGTTGAATGTTGAGACAGAAAAATTAATCATGCATTAATGAGATTTACCTACGTGTGTCATGATACGTTATGCTCTGCACTAGATGACTTCAAGAGTGAGTATAAATGAGCTAAGTTCAACAAGTAAAAGAAAGTGATAATAACCTATATTAAAGTTATCTTCTTCCAATGTATTCATGTTTAGCAAAGTGGAAATCCCTGACAAAGTGCAAGCCGTTTAAAGGGATGGCAAACGCAGATTTTAAAATTTAAGTCTTTTACTAGCTCACAGATTTCCTAAAATGAATACCACTAATGTCCGGATTCTAAATTTTTCTATGAAAGAAGGTGCATTTTCATCACCTCCTTCCCTATCCTCCAACTAAACAACGAAAGCTCCAACTAGAGATTGACAATAGACTACTCCACTAAGTAATGCTGATTATTTATTCAACTGTATCCCTACAGCTATATGGATTACCCTTCGTCTACTATCTACAAGAACTAAAACTTAATTCCAAAAATGGACGGAAATGATAGCACTACACACCTTAGTTGCAGGAAACACCTACCTTGGGGGCGCTCCCGCGCAAGAAACGCGAATCCCCGCTTCTGGGTCAAAAACACGATGGGAGCGCACTGCCCTTGAGACAGGATCGCGCACCTAAGGGAGATGGGAGCAGGACGAAGATGGAGAGAGATCACAGATCTGCCATTACCATTTCATGTGCTTCCCCTGTTTTTTCTATTTTGCAGAGAGAGAGAGAGAGAGAGGAATACGATGACTTTGTATGGAGTATGTTTCTTCTACACATGCATTCATCTTCTTGATTGATCTTTCATCTTCTTACCGTTTCATCTTCTTACCCTGTTTTTTTCTATTTTAGAGAGAGAGAGAGAGAGAGAGAGAGAGAGAAGGGGGGGAAGACGAAGAGATATACTCCACTTTGTATATGTTTCTCGACACTTGTAGGGCCAATGACAGTGTATTGTTTTTTTTTTAAACCAATTACTCCTTTACTCAGATGGTACATCTGTACAGTTGGAAAGTGGAAAAGTAATAAATTGGTACATCTTTATAGTTGGAAGGTGGGAAAGTAAATTGGAAAGTGGGAAAGTGGGAAAGTGAAATCTTTTTTACTGCTCACTTCCCCTCCTTTTTATGGGTAGTGAATGAAAAATTAGCCAAAATCAAATTTTTGTATGTAGATTCCGTGCATTTGTATGTATATGGATGTTATTTAATTGTATTTTTTTTTATCAGCATATTTAATTGTACATATACCAACTGTCTATTTAAAGTTTATCAAGTTAAGGTATTTTTAGTATTCTTCTAAAAATAAAATCATAGACTAATTTTACATTTGGAAGGAATTGAGAGGAATATTCATACAGCAAATAAATTCAAGTTATTCAACTAATTACAAGCTATCGTTTCCATTTTCAATTTCAGGGGAGGTTCTAATTTACGGTAATAGTAAAATACTAAAACAAGCAGGGAATTGATTTCCATGCTCCCCTTTTAGCCATTCACTCTCTTTTTCTGTCTTTATCCACTTGAATTTACTATTTTGCCCTTTTATCAATACACTTCTTCACACATTCAAGGATAATATCATATATTCATGTAAATAAGACCCAAAAAAAATGACTGTAGATGGCTAAAAGAGGTGTAGATATCATTTTCCAACATGAACTAGAAAAAGTAAATGGCTCCTCAGAATTTAGAGACATTGCATCATAAAAATTAAATTGGCTTGCTAAAAAACCTGGGCAATAATTGAAAAACAATAATTTACTTTACTAGAATTTTTATAAAATAAAAATTATTCAGTAAGAATTCTTATAACATAAATTGTCGTATCATTTTCAAATAATTAAAGCCTTGATGAGATGATTTGAAATCAAAATACTAGGAGTCTAGAAAATATGATTTCAAGTGACGGTATTTCTCAAAATAAGGACACGGATCATTCTCTCACAATACATAGCCTTAAATTCAAAAAATAAGGATCGGGGCCTAATCCTATTCTCCTACAAATTCAAATTGTAATCTCCCAACTCCGATTTTTTCTCAATTCAATGATTCACGATCACAAATAATAATTTTTGTTTGTCATCCTCCAACTAAGAGAAGTTCAATCTAACAAAACACATATAATAATCTCCATTTGTCATGCTCTAACCATGCTAAGTTCAACCTGTAATGCCCATACTAGTCATGAACTCAGATAATGATCTCCCTTTGTCACACTCTAACAAAACACAATACAACTAACTAATCAGTATCACATTAAGTCTTACTCTATCTTAATCCTATGATTTCACGATCCACATCAATAATCTCGGTTTGTCATACTAGTCATGATCATAGATAATGATCTCCCTTTGCCATACTCTGGCACCACTAACTAATAAGCATTACAATGAATTTCACTCTATGTATAAATCCTATGATTTCATGATCACACAAAATAATCTCCATTTTCAACCTGTAATGTATGTACTAATCATGATCTCAGATAACAAAAAGAGTACAACTAACTAATCAGCATCACATTGAATCTTACAATATCTCAATCCTATGATTACGCGATCACAAATAATAATCTCCATCATACTCAAACCTAGCAAAGTTCAACCCTTTAATTTCACGATCACAAATAATAACTCCGTATATCACAAATAATGAAATCAACTAATTGGTATATTTTTTTTGTCTTTCTTATCAAAATTGACTTAATTGACATAATTTTCCTTTTAAAAAAATTAAGTTAAGCAAACGGGCACTTAGAATTTCTCCACTAAGTCATAATGAGATGTTGGTTATCTACACAAGTGTCAATTAGTGAAGTAGATGGTAAGTGCAAGTGTTCAACAGCTCTTCTCGTAAAAGATTAAAATCATTAAATATTTAGCCACCAAGAATTGTGCATACCACTGCTCTGAACGATCAATGAAGGAAGCATGATAATGTGCACATAAATTGAATTGGGTCTCTAGGCATGCCCGCTCTAATCCCATTCGGCTTTGATTTGGGGGCATGATTCCACAACAAAATAGGTATAGGGGGGCCACTGTTTCAGTGGTATTTTGAGAGCAGTCACTTTGTGCATATTGCCAAAGGTTAGGTCTTGTCTCTAATTCTCCCCCGCCCATACTCCCAATGATTGGGGACTACATGGATTTTGTTTTTGTTGTATTTAGCCACCAAGAAATTCTCTCCACAGTCCACACTCCTCTTTATAAATTCATCACTAGATATTGCAGGAGAGTATCACCATCCCCACGTTTCTATATTAGCCTCTTAGGTATGTTGAGTTCCAATTTCTTCTCAAATCTGAAACTTAAATTTGTAGTTTTATTTTATCTTCTATAAACTTTTGTGATATAGACCATAAATCTACTTTCTAATTTGTGTTATCATTACTTTCTAATTTGTCTTTTCATTTTTATCTCTTTTCAGAATCGCTATGGATCTTGACTAAAGCATCCATTCTGAGGGAGAAGATGATATTCAAGAGGATGATATTGAAGAGCCATCAGCTACTCCACTTTGAAAATATGTTACAAAAGTTCCTGTTGAAAAAGGATCCAAAGGTGGAGGTGGATCAGCAAAGTTTACATGCAACTTTGGCTGCCAAGTTAAGCCTTACACCGGATCTTATTCGCGAGTTCGGGCACACTTGATAGGCGTACTACCTGGACAGAAGAAACAAGGCATGCAAGTGTGTCCAAGCCTGACCCACGACGATATTGAATTGCTAAAGAAAGAGGAATCAGATGCTAAACGGATGTTCGGAAATTCCAACGCCAAAAAAAAAACTCCCCATTGATTCAGTGTTCTAAAAATCGCGTTTAATCGCCGATTAATGGGCGATTAATCGGTTTTATGGCCTCTCCGATCAGATTAATGCTTGGGCGTTTGAATTAGGTGGTCTGGAGATTAATCGGGATTTGGCAGCGATTTATCGCCCATAAATTAATCGCCCGTTAATCGGCAATTAATCGGCAATTAAACGGTGATTAATCGGTTAATCGATTAAACGGCGATTTTGAGTGTGAGTCCGATGGAGACGAAGTTATGGATGGATATGGAGAAGAAGAGGAGTAATTGACTAATAATTCCGTACTTGGTTTCATTTGGTTTGAACGTTGCACTTTGTAATTGACTTGTAATTTCGTACTTGGTTAGTTATTTGGTAGTACCAAGTTTCTATGTCTCTATATTTGAATTGTAGAGAATTGTTAACATTTAGAAGTGTTAACATTGAGTATCCAATAGCCAAAGAGAACTAGGAAATTTTTTGGGAGAGAAGATATATCACATCAACTAGGAAATCTGTGATTATTAGTGGTAGGGAGGTTGCAGAATATTTAAAAAAAAAAAAAACCCAACTAATTGCTAAAAGGCGATTAATGGCCGATTAAAAGGTCTCGAAGCTTGAAGGTGGTTGGCCGCCCGCCTAGCGCCGAGCGCTTTTTAGAACATTGCCATTGAATAGCAGGTAAAGAGTTTATAGTTCATACAAATATGCAAAGAGACTGGTCTATAGTCTATACATTAATTTAAGGACAATAGTCACAATACATATACATACATTTAACATCTTAAATCATATTTCATGATATAGGTATGTGATCAAGCTACTGTCCAGGGAACAGTTGATAACGGGCCTGTTCGTTTTGGAATTTTAGTTTTGGGATTTTGGTTTTGAGTGGAGAGAGATAGATAGTGAAATGAGAGTAATAATTGAGAGAATTTATTGGGGACCGTGTGCAAAGAGAGAATCCCAAATCCAAAATCCCAAAACGAACAAGGTCAACATGTTCCATATTACTAGAAGAGAAGAAGCTGATCAGAAGATTGCAAGCTGCCTTTATCAAAAAGGCGTACCCTTTAATATTGTGAGGTCTCCGTCGTGGGCAGACTTGGTTCATGCAATAAACACCGCACCTAAAGGGTACAAATCCCCTAATTATGAAAAGGTCAGGACTTCCTTGTTGGACAAAGAGCAAATCAAGGTGCAGCAAGCCCTCACCCCTTTGATGCAAGATTGGAGCACACATGGAGTATCCATTATTTCTGACGGCTGGTCTAATTTGAGGAATGAAGCCTTGGTTAACGTCATAGCTGTCTCAGGTGGTAGAGCCATTTTTATTAGTGCGTATGAAGTTTTGCTGTGGAGAAAAACACACCAAATATTGCTGAGTTGCTCTTGAAAGCCATTGATTATGTTGGCCCCTCAAATGTGGTGCAAGTTGTAACAGATAACGCTGCGAATTGCAAGGCAGCAGGAGGAATTATTCAACGGAAACATCCCCACGTATTCTGGTACGGCTGCTTAGCTCACACTCTGAATTTGCTGATGCAAGATATAGCAAAGTCCAAAGATCCGGCTCTGTCTTTTGTTGATGATACCTATAAAAAAGGCAAAGCAGTGGTGAAGTACATCAAAAACCACAGCTCTTCTCAGGCCCTATTCAAGTCTTTCTCTCAGCTACAACTTCTTAAGGCAAAGAAGACAAGATTTGGTCACCACTACATTGTGATGCATCGACTTGTGAAAGTGAGATCAGCTTTGGTTTCTATGGTTCTAAGCAGCCAATGGGAAAACTTGAGGAGTTCATCAGCCCCGGAATAGCATGACAATGTCCAAGAAATGATAATGAATGATGATTTTTGGAGAAAAGCAAAGAGAATCCTCCGAACCACAAAGCCAATTTACAGAATGCTAAGGTTTTCAGACACAGACAAGGCTGTTATTGGTGAAGTACTGAAGTTTATGAACAAATGGATACTATGTTGGGGCAAATCAAGGATATTCTTTCAAATGATCTAGTGGTTTATAACTTGATTCATACTCTGGTGGTGGAAAGATGGGACAGGATGAACATTCCCTTGCATTGCCTAGCATATGTTCTCGTTCCAAGATACTACACAAATGCTTGGCTTTTAAAGCCCGCTCCAGGTGGTGGGAGGAGGAAAAAACCTCATACCGATTCTGAGGTGCAAAGGGGTTATCTTGAAGCGATTGAGAAAATCATCCAGGATCCTATTGAAGCTGGTTTGATTAGGCAACAAATAAGTGATTTTGTGAGTAACAAAGGTGTTTTTGCACAACCACAAGTGGTGCACAACAGAGCAACCATGACTGAACTATCATGGTGGCATTTATACGGCGGGGTAGCACCTGCATTGCTCTCCCTAGCTCTCAAAGTCTTGTCTCAAAGTGTAAACACTTCGTGTGCTGAGAGGTGCTAGAGTATGTACTCTTACATTCACAGCGTCAAGAGGAATAGGTTGAACAATGATAGAGCTGAAAAGTTGGTATTTGTGCACTACAATCAGAGGTTGTTGTCAAGGTATAGAAATGATTATGAAAAGTATAAGAACTGGGATGTGTTTGGTGATCATGCCAATATTGAGGAGGATCTCTTGGCAATGGAAGCAAGAGAAAATGTATCGCTTTCTGAAAGTGAAGATGAAGCTGTCCCCGGTAACAACTCCATTCCTACACCACAACGTCTTCATCGTGTCCATCTCCAAGCCTCCCAAGTCCTTTGCCTATGCAAACAGTAGCACAAAGGCGACTTGAAAGAGCACGTGGCAAAAAGCAAAAGAAATGAGGATTCTACTGATGACAAATGAGATCAGAGTGTGCCTTTTTTTGTGGCTCAGTTCTCATGTTTTGTTTTTTCTTTTGTTGGGTCAGTTGTTATTTTACTGTTTTTCTTTTGTTAGTTCAGTTTTCATATGCTCTCTTTTGGCTTCCCTTTGAGGATTGAATTATGATGGTGATTTGGCTAGATGTAATCCTTGTATGAGCATTATGTTTGCAATGGGAATTCTCAGATTTAAAGTTTTCGAAGTTGACCACAATTTCAATTTTTTTTTTATATACTCATGTTTTAATATATAAAAATATATATAGCCGCTCCCAAACTAAGGAGCTTCTAAGTACCTCCGCTCCCCCGCCCCCGCTTCATGCAACTAAGCTACACACACAGATATCATTCTACACACACACATCTTTACTTGTGAATTGTGTTCCACCTGCACTACTACACTACACTTCCCAAACACACACACACACACACACACACACATCTTTACAGCAACAGCAGCATAATCATAGCTTTCTCGTATGTACAGAACCCATAAACAGGCTGGTGAAGGCGTGCATATAGATTTCTAAGCTAATCGAAGATTACCTGCATTAAGGCTCTATATCTGGATCTATATCAGTGTCGGTGCTAATCATAGCTTCCTCTTCGTCACTTTGCTCATCCATGGACTCATCACCTTCATCACAAATGAAGTCATCATCGTTGTTGCCCCCAGCTTGATCTCGGCCACGAGACTGCAAAACCACCTCCTGTGGAATAATTTCAGTGTCAAGACTCAAGATCCAGTCAACAAGAACTCAAAAAGGGCTTTAGACTCCAATGCTAAAGCAGCATATGCCATCTGAGTTTCTCCCATATACCCTTCCGTCAACATAAACCTTTGAAACAAAAACACATGGCAGCATTAGTTATTTAGCCACTACCAAATAGTTAGCAAAGAATTGGAATCCCTGTATTACATGCATGATCAAATCTGTATGAAAAATAGATCATATTCCATCAAATTAAGTTTGATATATTAACTCAGTCCACAATC
The DNA here is from genome assembly GCF_030253575.1 of Rhododendron vialii. Taxonomy (NCBI): domain Eukaryota; kingdom Viridiplantae; phylum Streptophyta; class Magnoliopsida; order Ericales; family Ericaceae; genus Rhododendron; species Rhododendron vialii. Next base: position 22,424,477 of record NC_080557.1, on the reverse strand, counting down.
AATAGAAATACAAATAAAAGTATCCATTTGTTATTTTCCATTGGTTATAGGAATTACACCCTCAGTTAATAAGATTCTAATATCCAATTGTAGTCTAGCCATCCAATAAACATTAGTTCTTCCATAGCAATCCAGAGATTGAAATGAACAAACAATTATATATCTTGCTAGCAACTTCAAGTATCACACCACCAGCAACACATTAGCTTGAATAACAGCATTATCAAACCAGCAGAGCAGCAATGTTTTCAACCAAACAAGAATGTTTCTTTAAAATGTCTATAGATCTATACTTGCATTTTAAAAGAGAGATCAAATGATATCAGCATCCTAGCAGTCAACAGGGCACATAATGACTTGTACACTATATACAACGAGCAGGAAGTAAACACCACTTGAATAAGTCTTAAATAAAACATTAATCCAACTTGAAAGCATGATTATGCCAATAATAATTTGGCAAATGATTTCTATTCGAGAGTCTGTGAGGGGACAGTTATCTAATAAACGCGAAACGATTTGGGGTTTCCGATCTGGGTGTCCGTACGCGAACGATTTAGGGTCTACAAATTTGATTCATCCTACTACGCCGAAACCAAAACCCAGTTTCAGGACCAAATCCAGTTTCAAACCCACAAAACCCTCAACCAAATCGAAGGGAAACCTCGTTCGAGGTTGTACGTCCAAATCAAAGCGAAGTTATGTGTGTGTGACTGTGCGTGTTCGAGAGAGGCATTGACAGAAAAAGAGTTAGATATCTTACCAAAAAATGAGGAAGATCGACGTGGTCAAAGCGTCAGATTAGGTGTAGGCAACAGCTTGATTAGGGGTGGCCTGAGAGTGACGAACGACGCCGGAAGTGGATGAACGACGATAGGAGGTGGTCGGAGAGTAAGACCGGAGACCGGCGGCTTGAGAGTGAGGTCGCCTCTCTCTCTCTCTCTCTCTCTCTAAAACGGTAGAATGGGCGGGAAGGAAAACAAAGAAGGCTGGATAACCCTAGAAGTACATATATATCGTATTATCGTATATACTTTTCGTGTGAAACGGTGCCGTTTTTGTTCATTTCATATTTTTTCCAGATTTTATGGCGGCCAGAACATTTGCAGAAAGATAGATGCTCTACAATCGAATACTAAAAAGCATGTAGTTCGAGACATCCCGCTTTTTACTTAATTATATCCAAATTATTTATCTTGTAGAACTCGTCAGATTGAATCTCTATGCAAAAGTTTAAATTGATCGGACACCTGCAGTTACCTCGTCGAAACACTTTCAATAAAAAAATAGAAGAGTCTAATCATTTTTTGTTTGCATAACTAAACTATTCTGATGAGGTGGTTATGGGTATTCAATTTTACTTTATTTTGGGCGTGAATGATCTACTCTATTATATTTAAAAGATATACGGTTCCGATCGCGAAGAAGTACCTCAAGCAGTGTTCGAGTGGTGTTAGACATTAATTCCAATAGATGTATTAAATGTTTCCCGACCATGTGGTTTCTGATATTTGATGATCTCTGATTTGGGTGACACTGGTGGAATTGGTAAGATGTGAAATCCTAACGGTTCAAATCGATTATTACAATAATAGACTTGTTAATTACCTTTAGAATTTATATGTTCAACTTACTTAGTAACTTAGTCGTGTGCTGTAGTTGAACTTGAACGTATGATAGCCACACAATCATGACGGTCGAGACCTTTGATTTCGTTGTGCTTGTTGATCAAATCACTTACGCAAATTTTTAGCTCAATTCGGTTTAAAAAATCCTACTTGATAATAAACTAAGTCCCATGATGTAATTGAATTAATGTATAATAGCCACACGAGTGCGACACAAACTTGACGATCGAGGCCGTTAATTTTGTTCTACTTATTCATTAAATCATTTACGTGAATTTTTCAGGCAAAACACGACACGAAGCACGTTACGTACAAAAATAAATAGGTCAAGCAAGCATGACACGGTCTATTTGACACCATAAGTCTAGACGGAGCCTAAACGGCAGTCATCGTATATCATCCGGCTGAAGTAATAGCAAACAGACACGGTCCATGCAAAGGAAAGAACTATAGCAAGGGCTTTTTCAACTGTTTTTATGAAACCATACTGTATTAGACATCATTGCATCAATTTCGAGAAGTATGAAAGGGCAACTAGTTCAGATAATTAGTCCAATTGAAATTACCAAACGAGTCGTCAGATTGTTCTATGAGAACCATAAAAATCGCGTAATGTGATAAAAACTCAAAATCCTCATAATCTAATAGCTAAGAAAGCTGAACTCACTCATTTTAGGTGCTACAAGAGAAAGGATGGGCTGAATTTGCTACAATGTAAAAATCTACAATAGCAAATTCATCCTCCGCGAAAAATCATATTGTCCCTTGATACATCCGAGGAACAAACAGTTTTCAAGCATTTTCATGTTAAGAAATGTAAAGACCAAGCAGAACAGAAGCAGGTGGAACACGAGATTAATTTCCATTGGAGACTAGTTTCCCCATTTTCCTACAACCCCAAGAATGATGATTTGTAGAATAATGTGGACCGTATGGATAACCATTGCTCTCCCAAGAAGCCAAGTTTGTTCTGTGCGGGTATATGGGACAGCCGTAAAAGGACACATAAACCATCCTTCCGATCTGCTTCCTGAAGCGCCAAAGACAGCTCCATTATGTACTTTTGGGGTATCTGCAGTTTGGTTCAGAATACAAACTATGAAGAAACAGATATTGAAATGCAGTATAAGTAATATCCGTAGATGACAAATACTAAGAATCCAAATGCGCATACGAGAGAGAAAGGGAGAGCTTCATTCACGTACCTAAGATAGTAAGGCTAACCTGTTAATGTTCACAAAAAAGCATATACAAACCCATGATAACCATCATCTAAATTCTAATGCCATCAAGGGAGAGTTCCTTTTCTGACAGCAACTTCAGTTTCTGCGGAGTACAAAAACCCAAAAAAAGAAATTGCAGTTAATAATGGCCAGTATTCCTTTTACTGTAGTGCATAACCTATTCTCATAACTTTACACATTTTAAATTACAAAAACTACAAGAAAGACCCTAAAGTTCAGTGCCTCTTAGGAAAGCAAATATCGGGTTAACTGAGCTTGGTACCTTCCTAAACCTGAGGTGCAAGTCTCATGTGTATGGGTGCAATATTAAGAGAGCTTTTTTCCCCTTTTTATTGAGTTGAAATCTGTAACAACAAAGAAGCTTTAAAAGCTTTTTTTGTGAACCAAAATGAAGTAATTTTGTCGATGTCTGAACAGTGCATAAAGCCTTTCAAGCTTTGGACATTTGCACCAGTAAGATTCGGAAAAAAAGATACCGACAGAGAAGCTTCTTTTGATGATTAAAGAGAAGTCACAGTTTTGAAAAAACAGAACACCACGGAGCTGCCACCTCTATATAAAATGCATGAAGGGGAAGATTGCCCGTAGATATCATCTCTACATCAAAATTCCCCGTGACATATATCTTACGCATGATTTCGCACTATTTTCCTTGGGCAATTGCAATAAGATACTCCATTGCGCACAAAAACTACAAGAAAGTTGGAAGGTAATAAGAAATGGGAAATGTACCGTAATATACTGAGGTGGATCATCAATACTAGATGAACCTAAGACAACTTCCCTCCTCAACTTTGTCGTAAGCTTGTGACAAACCCGTAGCTGGGCACAACAACAAAGAATATAATCTGCAAAGTTCTATGCAACAACAGACCACAAAACCTGAATCTAAAAGAGGGAAACCTTTGGAATTTTACCTCAGATCGAGTGGCCCCACCGATAATGAATATGAAAATGCGCTGCCCCATCTTCTTGAAATCACTAGCAGCATTCTTCAAAACCGAATCACTACAAAACATTGCAAGCATTCATAAGGACTTGAAAGTTGAGCGTTGTGTACTCTTAGACTCCATTCGGTTGTCAACAATTCAGTGAAGAATAAATATTCCCGGGACAAGATTAGCAAGGTGAAGTAAAGGACAAGGAAACATTTTCTCCTGCATGTTCATTTGATAAAAGAATTTCACCCGAAAATTAAGATGCAATATTTATAATTAGGTAGGGCACTAGTTTAAAAATAAGATTCCTACAATCTTGTTTTTTTGATCCAATTTTTTGTGAGAAATTTGCTGATGGTAAGACTTCATATGGATTTGATGTACTTTTTTCTTCAATGAGTGGACAATGTGGGCCCAAGCAAATGGTTGACCAGTAGGTTAAATGATGTTAATGAGAATAGTGTTCACTATTCTCAACAAAAGGTCTGGGAGACTTTTTAGTACATCATGCTATGCCTCTGGGTTTACGTTTCCTGCTAACCAAACAAATAAAAATATATATATGAAAGTTAGATATTCTCATATTCCCATACTTTATGAAGGTAACTTCATAAGACCACATGATGCAAATTCCTTCATGGCATGAAGGGAATATTTATAGTAAATGAGAAAAGGAGTTGTTGGAGCACCTTGAATATCCATCATCGGAATGACGAGGCTTTGCCCAAGTTGCGGTCCTTCTTGATCTCATGGAATGTGGAGCAGCTGAAGGTTGATTTGCCATTGCTGATACACTCTGGGAACCCCTTTTGCCCTCATTGGCCATTGGACTTGGCTCATTCATACATTGATACTCATCCTTTGGTAGTTCTGCTTTGCTAAGCTTTTCAATCAACTCCTGAGCGATGCCATAGACATTAGTAAGGCATCCATTCCAAGCATTAAGCTTGTGCTGAAACAGCTTTTTTGCAATTACTAAAACAACCGAACTGTAGTTTTCTTCAGCCAAGATATTCTTATCTTCTGTTAGTTTGATTCCTGATTTTTCTGTAACGAAGTTATTCCAACTGTCCCACACAACTGAAGGCGACCCCATTCCAACATTAGAATAGTCGGTCCATAAGGGACATGCTTTTTTCAGAAATTCCAGTTCCAGTAGTTATCTCACCTCAGAGATTGAAATACTAGGATAATGACGAAGAGACACATATCCCGAGAGAGCATCAATTGAACTGGTATGAATGGCAGGGGGTGGAAGACTATACCTCTAGCACGGGATAAAATCGAAAAAGCTGCCATGTTTCCTCTTCTCCTGTCCGATCTTTTCTTGCTGCATGCTTCCTCTAATAATTAAAAAATAAAATTTAGCTAACTGTCAAATGTTTGGTTTGAAACTATATGCAGGCTGTTGGTGTTCTCAAACAATCATCTCATTTGTGTGTATATTTACCTTATGTGCGTCAAATTTGAGAGAGAAACCCCCAGTTGATGTCTTTCTGGCATTTTCTCCCTCAAGCGTTCTCATATTTTGGACAGCCTTCATATCTTCACATGATAATTTTGCCAACTGTAACGGAAGAAGCAGAAATATTAACTACCAACCTAACGAAAATTTTACCACAAACGGAACCTCAATATAAGTTCACGTGTGAATCTAACAAATCATAGAGCTTTATACACTATTCAAAACTTTAGTCTTGATGAGTCTAAATCGGATTTATATTTCTAATCGTAGCTTCTCAAATTTACAAAAAATAGTTCTGCCCTATCTCTATACGTTCAATTTCACTTCTTATGCTTGTTCTTCTTGTAGACAACGGAGTTCTAGTTGGCCCAGTCACTCAACCCCCCACTTGGATAGATTGAAAGAATGGAAGACATGGAATGAGAATGAAGATATCAAGATTGTTGGAATATTTGAGTAGTTGTTATGAGTCTTGTCCCACATTGGTTAAACAAGTCTTGTATCAAGTTATCTCTTAATATAAATAATGAATCTTTGTGTTAGGGTTAATTAACACCCTATACACTTTCTCTCATCTCTGACAACATGGTATCAGAGCCTAACCCTAACCTACCACCATAGCCACCCCTAACCTACCACCATAGCCACTGCCGCGCACCACCACCGCTACCTCCGCCATCATCTTGACCCAAATCCGTAACTCCAGTAATCCAAGTCTTCAACCAGCCACCCAAAAAAAAAACCTAAAATGACCTACCCACACTCATCAAAAACCTAAAATGACACTATTCAAACAGTTCATCGCAGCACTATTCACGTCACTGTTCATCGTAACACTGTCCACGCGACTGTTCATCAGGTACTGTTCACACGCTGTTCATTGGGTACTGTTCATGAAACACTGTTCATCGCGGCATCTGTTGGCGTCAATCTTGCCATCTTCGATCTGTAACCCCTATTCAATCTACTTGTCTCTTGGCGATATGATTTAAGGTGATTTTCTGTGATACCAATCTATTCCTCCTTCGTCCTTGGTGATGCCAGGTTGTTCTCAATGCGGTTTGGTGTTCTTGGATGGTCTATGGTGCCGTTTAGTTATGTTGATTTAGTGTTTGTTTGGTGTTGCTGTTGATATTAGCCTTGAGTTTTGCATTGGCAGCATAGTAGTTATTGTTGTGGTCTTTTTTGAGTTGATGATTATTTCGTTCATATTGGAGGTTGGTTACTGATTAGTTGTTGGGTTGTTGTTTCTCTCGACTTTGATGCTATCGGATCCTGTTTCTTTGGGCCGTCATCTTGTCATGTGACTTGATGATGTTCATTGCTTGGTGATCTATTTTATTGCTTATTAGTTGTTCGGTGGTTCTTCGTCGGTTGCTAGATTGGTGGGTTGATCATTTATTGGTCGGTAGTTGGTGACATATTCGATTGGTTGATCTATCGGTAGTTGACTAGTTGCCTCTCATTGTACGGGATATGTTTGCAATGAAATCTGATACTACTTCCTCTGGTGCTTTTAGCTCTTCATTGCGTCGTGGCCGTGGTCGCCGTCGTGATTCTAGGTACAGTGGTCGGGTGTTTGACCATGTTTTTGGTGGTCGTGATTCTAGTCATGGTGGTTGTGGCTTTCGTTCTGGGGGCCACATGTCAGGGGGAGGTGGCCATAGTCGAGGCCGTGTACTCATTGTGGGGGAACAAATCATACGATGGCTACATGGTTTTCCTCAGGCTCATCGGGTTACTCCTTTCAAAGATGTTCGGCAGGTTACTCATTCTATTGCTATGGTGACTATTTCAGTGGAGTAGTACCAACGCCATGCGTCACTTTAGACAAGTTCCTCCATTGCTACGCTATCTCAGACAGGTTCTTCTAGTGCTGGTATTGCATCTTCTTGTTCTTGTATTCCTTGGGTTATTGATTCTGGTGCATCTGATTATGACTTATGACTGGTACTTCTACTATTTTTTCTGACCATCAGTCAATTGATAAACCATCTCATGTTACCTTAGCCGATGGGTCTACCACTGATATTATTGGTTTGGGTTCTGTTTCTGTTACTTCCTCTTTGACTTTGAATTTCATTTTGCATGTTCCTCGTTTTCCATTAAATCTTATGTCAGTTAGTAAACTTACCAAATCTTTAAATTGCTCTGTCACATTCCTTCTCGATGGTTGTTTGTTTCAGGATCTCAAGACGGGGTTGAAAATTGGTAGCGATACTGAACGTGGTGGCCTATATTACTTTACCGATGATGTTCACCCTAGCTCTGTTGCCCTTCAGTCTTCGGTGTCACCCTATCAACATCACTGTTGTCTTGGTCATCCATCCCTTCAGAACCTTAAACGGTTAGTACCTTCATGTACCCTATGAAGTCTATGAGTTTAGTAAACATCATAGAGTGTCTTTTTATTCTAGGGTTGAGAGTCGTGTGTCCCATCCTTTTCAATTAGTTCATTATGATTTTTTGGCTTCCAATACTATGTTATCTTTGTCGATGATTACTATTGTGTCACGTATCTTTATCTCATGAAAGAGAGGTCAGAGTTCTCTTCTATTTTTAAGTCATTTTACATGGAGATCAAAACTCAGTTTGATACTTACATTCGTATATTTCGTTCTGACAATGCAGGTGAATATTTTCATAGTTCTCTTTCTATGTTTTTTGATGATCATGGTATAATTCACCAATCTTCTTATGCTCGGACTCCACAACAAAATGGAGTTGCCGAACGCAAGATTAGGCAGGTTATGTGTGCTCTGTTATTCCAAATGCAAGTTCCTAAGTCTTACTAGAGTTATGTTATTCTTATAGCATGTTATTTGATCAATCGTATGCCATCTAGAGTCCTAGGCGCTCAGATACCCCATACGGTTTTATTTCCTGGTCGGCCTCTCCACTCATTACCCCTATGAGTGTTCGGGTGCACCTGTTATGTTCATGCTCTTGATCCTGACCGTGACAAACTTGATCCACGGTCAATTCAGTGTATTTTCCTAGGATACTCGCAAACTCAGAAAGGGTATAAGTGTTACTCACCGTCTCTACGTCATCATTTTGTTTGTGCTGATGTCACGTTTAATGAGTCATTACCTTTTTACTTGGGTCACCGTACTTCAGTTGACCTTCTTGAGACTGAGTCTGTGTTTCCTGTTTGTGTACCATCTATGCCACCCTTGCAGGTGTATGTTCATCGACAGAAAGTATTAACAGCCCCACCAGTGCCTTCCGCCGCGCCTCCTCTGTCTCAAGATCTAGTTCCACAACCACCGCCACCACTGCCTCCACCACCACCACCACCACCACCTCCACCTCTATCATCACTTGGTCTTCCTATAGCTCTTCGTAAAGGTATTCGGACTTGCACTTCTCACCCTATTGATCTGTTTGTTTCCTATGCTCATCTGCCTCCGTCCCTTCGTGCTTTTACTACTTCTATTTCGTTTATTTTTGTTCCTAACACTGTTTAGGAGGCCTTATCTGTTTCTGAGTGGCGGACAGCTATGGAGGCTGAGATGTTTGCTCTTTATGATAATGGCACTTGGGAGTTAGTTCCTTTTCCGCCAGGAAAGTCTACTGTTGGTTGTCAGTGGGTCTTTACAGTCAAATATCATCCTGATGGGCCTGTTAAGCGTTACAAAGCTCGTCTTGTTGCTAAGGGATATACTCAGACTTATGGTGTTGATTATGTTGAGACTTTCTCGGGTTGCCAAGCTTGGTTCTGCCCGCTTTCTTATCTCCCTTGCAGCCAATCTTGGTTGGCCTTTATTCCAATTGGATGTTAAAAATGTCTTTCTTCATGGGGATCTCCAGGAGGAAGTTTATATGGAGCAACCACCTGGGCTTGTTGCTCAGGGGGAGCATAATCAAGTATGTCGTCTTCGCAAAGCACTATATGGTCTTAAGCAGTCTCCTCGGGCCTGATTTGGCAAGTTCAGTGATATAGTTTTGAAATTTGGGATGAGTCGCTGTCAGTCTGATCATTCGATTTTCTCTCACATCTGATCGAGGGAAAGTATTATTCATTGTTTATGTAGATGATATTATTATTACGGGCGATGATCAAGAAGGTACTGATGAGTTGAAGGTATTTCTGCAGAGTCAGTTTCATACCAAAGATCTGGGAAGGTTGCGATATTTTTTGGGTATTGAGGTTGCACGATCTAAAGATGGCATTAGTTTATCGCAGAGAAAATATGTGCTAGATATTCTAGATGAGACTGGTTTATTGGGGTTGAAGCTTGTCGATACTCCTATGGATCCTAATGTCAAACTGTGTGTTGATCAGGGGGAGCTACTTTCTAGCCCTAACCAACATCATCTCTTGGTTGGTAAAAATTGAACTATCTTACTATTACACGTCCAGATATCTCGTTCGCAGTTAGTATTGTCAGTCAGTTTATGTCTGCTCCTCGTCTTCCACATTGGGAGGTTGTTCTTAGAATTGTAAAGTATCTCAAGGCTCATCCAGGACGTGGTTTGTTTTATCGAGCTAATAGTCACTTATGTATTGAGGCTTTTACTGACTCTGATTGGGCAGGAGGACCTTCTGATAGGAGATCCACTATCCACTACAGGATATTGTGTTTTTCTCGGTGGAAACCTTGTCAACTGGAAGAGTAAGAAACAAACTGTGGTTGCACGGTTTAGTGCAGAGGCAGAATGTAGAGCCATGGCCCACTCGACATGTGAGATTGTATGGGTGCGATCTTTTCTTGAGGAGATAGGATTTAGTGTGCAATTGTCAATGAATTTTTATTGTGATAATCAGGCAGTAATTCACATTGCATCCAATCTAGTATTTCATGAGAGGACTAAGCATATTGAAGTTGATTGTCATCTGGAGCGTGAGAAGTTAGTTGGTGGTGTGATAGCTACTCCCTTTGTGTCTACAAGCCCCAGTTAAAGTTGTTATGTAACAAGCTGGGGCTTTGTGATATCTATTCTCTGGCTTGAGGGGGAGTGTTGGAATATTTGAGTAGTTGTTATGAGTCTTGTCCCGCATTGGTTAAACAAGTCTTGTGTCAAGTTATCTATTAATATAAATAATGAATCTTGGTGTTAGGGTTAATTAACACCCTACACACTTTCTCTCATCTCTGACAACAAAGATCACCTCACTAGTAATGAGCTACATCAATGATCCATGCTATTCAAGTTTTTCAATTATTCGCAGAGTGGGAGAGTTTCAAATTTTTGAGCCCGCCTTGATTTTTGTTCATAACAAGTTCAGGAATGTTAGAATTAGATTCCCACTTGGATTGGTCATCTTAGTTGAATTTGATCACCTAACCTTTAATAAGTTTATGTCTCCTTTTAGCAAGACGATGAAATGAAGAAAAATATTCCTCCTCCTACTCTTCAATCCAGCCATTTAAACAAATGGAAAAGGACTGTGGGACATAGATCCATCATTGAAAATAAAAAGTAACAAGAGGACCCAGCAGCTACCTGCATAAGCTTTAAAGCTTTGTCACCCTCAAACTTCTCGGGATAAACAGATGCATAAATCATCAGCAAGCGCAACTTATTTTCAACATTTGCATCCTGCATGACTATAAGTTCATTAGCAGACAATGGACATATGGTTCATTGATTGATAAGAATTTTTTTCCCAAACACTACCTGCTTCGTCCTGAAAAAGTTGATGATTTCTTTTGTTCCTGCATCACCGAAGACAATATCCTGCTCAAGTTGCCCAAGCTCCCTAAGTCCCATTTCTCTGATGATTTTGTTAATTTTTCCAGCTATCTGTATTGGAATAACAGGTTAAAAATTATCACGGTACATTCTTCCCTCCCCTCATATTTCCTTTCTTTCGAATCCTCATAAACATGATCCATTCATTAATACCGCCCAAATTGGATGTACTGAACTAAGGAAGATACAAACCTACCTCCACATGAAGAGAAAGCTTTTCCATTTGTTCATTGTATTGAGGCAGAGCCTGAACCATCTTCTGCAAGTCTCTTGTGGATATTTCACTACCATCCCTGCATAAGGTCAAAGTTCAATATGAAAAGTGTATAGTCAATGGGCAACAAATAAAAAGATGAAGACTTGAACTTATGGAGGCATAACGAGTTAACCAAATGGTTGAACTAAAGGCAATACATTGACACGTCTTCTATAATAAGATAGACCTTGAGTCCTCTTAAGGAAACATTTTTTTGTAAAACTAATGGTGGATCCCAAAACAAACCTTATCTCAGTGTTTTTTATCTGAACCACCTGAACATACCAAAAAATTCATGCTGAAAAAAACTAAGTTTCAACAAACTACTTCCGTTCAACTGCAAGAAAATCAGCAGAAGCACATTCACAAACACCAACAGTAAGACAAAAATCTTCAGCGGCAGACAATATGATGATGGTGTTTATACAAAACTTCTTCAGAGCAAAATAAAACATGGAACATGCACACCCAAGGTAATGTGGTTACACAGACGGAAGACAATCTATTTTTGGCATCTCCAAGTCATAACTCTCATTGACACATCGTCTCTAACAAATCTTGGACTCTTATGAACCCTGCTAACCACACATACATCTGTGCACAGATTGTGCATAGATTTTGTTGTGGGACCCACCACGGGTCCCACACAAATGATCCGAGCCGTTTATTAAATATTTTTTCAATAGTCCTCGTAAAAAATCAGCTCAATCTAATACCTATAAGTGCTCGATTCAATCATCTAAATTTTCATTCAAATTTTCGGGGAATGAAAAGTTAGATGATTAGATCAAGCACCTATAGGTATTGGATTGAGCTGATTTTTTACGGGAACCCTTGAAAAAATGTTTTACATTTAATGAACGGCTTGGATCATTTTTATGGGACCCGTGGTGGACCCCACAATAAAATCTGTGCACAGATTGTCTGTGTGGACAGATTTATCGTAAATTTATATCCCACACTTGGGAGGACATAATTAGCTGTTCAATACTAAAAGATTGCAGTGTCTATTTTAATTACCACCTACTAAACCAGAAAAACATGAGCAACAATATGCACAATACATCTCCTCGGGCCTGAAAATTCAATTCAATACTTCATTCCGTATCTCTACTAGACAATTACTGGCTAGAAAAGCAAAATTTTCCTATCCAGCCAAAAGGGACATTATAATATTTGAATGGTTCTTTCTCAAAAATCTGATTCAGATTTTTATAGAGCTTCAGATCCTAAAAGAACAAGTAACATTACGATTCTCAAAAAAGAGAGAAAACGGTCAGTAACCAATTTGGAAAATAAAATTACAAACATGTGTCATTATGATTTCAGGAGGAAAAGAGAAAGCAAAAAGATCAGAGGTAGTGCATTCACACACCTCTGTTGAAGTTGCGCAGCTTTGTTTTTGGATACGAAACTTGTCATCTTCTCATGCAACCGCTCACTAGCCTGATATGCCAGTTAGTAGGGGTAAAGCACCGACCATATGTAGAAGAAAAAACAAAAGCTAAATTCATGACATTTACATCTGCTATATGTGCATGACGGAGCTCGAGCCACACAGGATCATGATCTTCCAAGAGGACCTCCTTTTTCTCAGGCTGACCACCTGTTTTGCTAGGAATCTGACAAAGCGCATGTTAACTATGTTAACTTCCATAACAACAATCCTAGCAAAAGCAGAACACAAAACCAAAAGGATGTACCTCGTGCACATATTTATTTCCATCCATGTCCAGTAGGTCATGGCACATGGCATCATAAGTCCATTCATGAATGACGGGAGCAATCTAAACATGCAAGTTCGTCATATTCAGAGAGATTCAACCAATAAAGGAAGCAATAAGCATGTCCATAAGAAAACCACTGTAACCTGGTCAACTGATCTGTCTAGGATAAGCAACTCGCAAGTTTCAGTCTGGGGAAAGTTAGGAATGGAAGATTTATACGTTGAAATAAAGTTCCAAACAGCCGCTGCGAGCTTTGTAGGAACTAAGTCACGGAATGTTGTCATTGTAGATGAATCAAGAGACTTTGCAGCACGATACCGCACAGAGGGGAACTCCTGATCAGATGTGAAGAGTTACATTATTTAAAATGACAAAAGCAACATTGAAACCTAATATCACATATCTCAAGACTCAAATGGTGCTAATGTAATCTATCAGGAAAAAACCTTGCACTTATTGAAGCTAAAAATCTGCCTGAACCAAACATTTAGTAATGGGTTTTTCCCTTTCTTCTATGGTGACATATTTTGTACCTGTTTTGCCTTATTAATTGCTCTCCTCAAGCTTATTACTTTCTTTACTCAAGCTTTAGATCTATAATGCCATAATCCATTATATAGTTTTATTAAGAAATTACTTTATACAAAAAATAAAGTGCAGAATCCCTTAAACCGCTTGACACAATACTTATAGGCACCACAAGAATATCTACAACCAATTGAAGAAGTTAATAAAGCACAAAACAACCATCTAAAAGAGAAATAACACTTAAGGATGACATTCATCAAAATCCCAATTGAATTGCAAAACAACCATCTAAAAGAGAAATAGCACTTAAGGATGGCATTCATCAAAATCTCAATTGAATTGCAGACATAGAGCTAAATGTTACCATATCCAGGTGGTTTAATAGATTGACAGTTGAATTTCTCTGTTGGAATGAAAGGGAGAAGTCGGTTTCTTTAGATACATTTATCTAGATTTTGTAAAGTTAGATTAACGAAGCATAGAATAACAAATCAAAGATTACTAATCCATGAGGATGAAAGATTTAGTAGAATAAACACACATGCCAGAAGTATTTGGCTTAGTTACAATGGATAAACAAAGAACGATTACACATGCTGATAAATCAGGCCTACGATTAAAAAAAGGGGTGCAACAAGCCAACAACCATCAAGCATCATAGAGCTTAAGGTTCCATTTGAAAACAAAAGAAACTCAAATTAAGATACCAAGATCCTGTGAGACAGAACTACCCAACATGATATGGATCAAGTTTTGGTAACTAAAAATAGGACACCAACATAGAAGCTTCTAATAAGTATTCTCATAATGAACATTTTCATAGAGTCACTTATTCTAGCAGGGCAAGAATTACAATTCCTGCTTAGATGCCAATAATGATACAACCACAACTAACACAATAAATATGACTTAAAAAAAGACTGGAGTTATGATCCATTTTTACCCAGCTTAGGCAACTGGAGCTCTAAGTAGGACATACACACTTAAATTTCAAAAGAAGCTAAGAACAGATCAATATTGTGAGATACATAAGTTGATACCTTCAATGAAGCAAATACAGTAGCAATTCGAGTAGCCATTACATTTAAGCAAGTTTCGAATTTGCGAGAATTCTCAACATCTTCACCAAAGAGGTCCTCCAAAGCTCTTTCCTGGTCAGTAACATATCCCTGTGGAAAACATTCCCATTGGACATTGGCACATGCTATAGGAGAAAATAATTAAAAAGACGCAGAACAAGATAGTAAATAAAAACCAGCATGGTTAGAGAGATACACAACTTCCGTGAATAAATTGAAGTTTTTCCTTCTTTGAAGCACCAAAAGGGTATAAAACTGTAGGTATGGATATCCAAAAAATACTTAGCCAAAAGAGGCAAAGGCTTGTTTGTCATTGTCAACCATGTAACCTCCAGTTTTATTGGTTAGGTTAAGGAGACTATATATTGAGTCTGCTGAATGGAGGAATGTGACTTACGCTGCCATACTTGTCCTAGTGCAACCTGAAGATTAGAAAACTTCTGTGCATCACATCATTTCAGGAAGAGGTGCCTTGTAATGGCATAGAGCTTCTTAAGGGTCATCACAACTAAGGAAAATAAATTATGTAGTTCTTTAGTAAAAACATTTGCATTGGGTCTGAACTAACAAGAAAAATGAAAAAGAAAAAGCACCTATCAATCAGTACTTCAACACTAAGAATGCTAGAGGGTTATTGTCTAGTACTTTGGGACTCCATTTGAGGTCTCTCTCACATTATCCCATTTTATGCATCCGGGGAGTTTTGAAGCAAGAGGAGGACAACAATAAGGTTATTAAAAAAAATGTGATGCAGGACATAATGCTGTGATTACAATCACAAGAAATGTGTGATTGATTGGTGATTGATTAGAACCTTATCTTTCTTTCCCAGCCCCTCCCAAGCCCAGATAAAGGAGGAGGGTTGTGCATTAGGTAGCTGACAGCCAGCACGTAAAAAGCCCGTCAGATCTTTATGACATGAAATTTTCATAGACTTAGAAAAGGATTATGATAGGGTGCCTAGAGACATCATATGGTGGGTTTTGGAGAGAAATGGAGTGACCAAAGGGTATATCAAGGTGATTAGAGACATGTATGAAGGTGCCTTCACTACCATTAGATCACCAATAGGGGAAATGAGTGAATTTCCAATCACTGTAGGATTGCATCAAGGGTCAACCTTGAGCCTGTACCTTTTTCCCTTAGTTATGGATGAATTGACTAGACAATTTCAAGAGGATATCCCATGGTGTATGATGTTTGCAGATGACATTGCCCTCGTAGATGAAACCGCTAGAGGTGTTAATACGAAACTAGAAATTTGGAGGGAAGCATTAGAGTCAAAGGGTTTTTGAATAAGTAGGAGTAAAACTGAGTATATGGTGTGCAAGTTTAGTTGTACCAGGAGTGCGCATGAAGAAAAAGTGATGATCCAAGACCAGGAGATACCAAAGAGCGATCCTTTTAGGTATTTAGGCTCAATTATTAGTAGAGATGGAGAGATTGCCGATGATGTGACCCATTGGATCCAAGTGGGGTGGCTCAAGTGGAGGAGCGCTACTGTGTACTATGTGACAAGAGGGTACCTACAAAATTGAAGGAAATTTTTTATGAAAACTGCCATAAGACCAGCAATGCTTTACGGGACAGAATGTTGGCTTATTAAGAAACAACAGGTGAGCAAGATGAGTGTAGCGGAAATGAGAATGTTGAGGTGGATGTGGGGTAAGACTAGACAAGAGAGGATTAGAAATGAAACGGTTCGTGAGATGATAGGTGTAGCACCTATAGAGGAGAAGTTGAAGAAATATAGGCTAAGGTGGTTTGGGCATGACTACTGTAGACTAGGAGATGCAGTGGTTAAGAGAGCTGATAAGATAGTTTTGGGTAGCAATGCTATGGGGAGGGGTAGACCTAAATTGACATTAGATGCTATTGTGCGCAAAGATATGGGTATAATGGGTTTGTGTGAACAAGTGGCCCTTGACAGAGCTCAATGGAGGAAAATGATTCATGTAGCCAACCCTAAGTGATTGGGACATGAGGCTCAGTTTGGTTTGGTTTATTTTAGTAGCATGTTCTGGCATAATCTTAGGAAGATTTGGACTTTTGATTATTTTCCTTTTTGGTTAAGATCCTAGTAGTTTAAGTATTCTTGTAAAGCATAAGGCCAAGGACTTCTTTTTTTTCCATCTTCAGTTATCTCTCCTGTTGGTGGATTCTAGAATTAAAATCTCACTTCCGTTCTACGTCAAAATGCCAACAAGTAGGGAAGCGATAAGCGTTTGCAACGACACAGTTTGTAGTTGGCCCAAAATAATTCCAATTCATGGAGTTATACAGAAACACTTTTCCTTCAAAAAGTAAATAAACACAATTTACATGCAATTTCATACATAAGAGAAACAGTCATCGTTTTCTAAGACATTTCGTAAGAAGCACAGTAATGAATTATACGAAGGCATCAGAAAAAACAGAATACGAGATGATATCGACTATTACCTGACTGTCCATAGAGAAGTATTCCAAATTCATCTGCATATTATCAAGTGAAAGAAGAACGTCACAGGTAGAACAAAAGTTCAAAAAGAATATCCATTTGCCAGATTTATTAAATGGAAAAAAAAGAACAATTTCAACCTCTCTCAATGCACCTATACGGGGAAGCACACTTGTGTCATTTTTTATACGACTAACCAATTCCTTAGGGATTGGAGAACTGAAATATACGAATGCCCTGCAGAAAAGGAAGGGGACAACGATCATGAGCTTGCTAGTACCTGATAAAAGTTTGAGATCACAAGAAAGTAGATTTTGTAAAGTTTGGAATTTATTACATACTTCTTGTATAAAGGTTCTCTTCCTGACATGTCAGACAAAAACATGACTATGCTGCAATACAGCAAAAGGCAAATAGTCAAAATAGTTCCGGACTTCTTATGCATTTCTGCATGGAATGTAGAACGTTCTAAAAGGATATCAGATAAAAACAACCCGTAAACATATCTAAAAAGGTAACAGAAGTTAAAGACAATGAAGTCAAACATGAAAATAAGGTACAGAAAAATCAACTTCTGAAAATATCTCAAAATGTATGTGCTCAAAAAATACTTGCACTTCCAAGACACTCAGAAAGTTATTTAAAAGAAAAAAAGAAGCAAGCAAGCAACTTGCCAGCTTCCTGTATGCATGTCAATTGTATTCTCCAAAGTTCATATCTACAAAATACATAGACAATCCTGTATCTGAGTTGACAATGTATAGTCAATCTTCTCCAAAATGAAGAAAACACAATGTATAGTCATAGATCATACAGCTAAATCTAATTAATATGAGAAAACCACAAGTTCGTGGGTTTAACAATTTGAAAGTTTCAAATCCAGAAGGGGAACATCTACACAAAATGTAAAATCATTCACACCGTGCTGGCGAATGAAAACAACAAATATCAATAGCCTGTCCATTTCTGTATACAGTATAAAACCTTAATATCAGCTATTCACTTGAAAATATCCATTGTAGAAGATCCAAGTGACCGCAAATCGGTAATTTTTTTTGCCAAAACTAAGCACAGAGAAATTGCGTTTTTGGGGTTTGTTGGCCACACAAGTTTGAGAATAAACAACCAAAGGTGTGCACTACCTCACTAATTTCAGAAAGTAAGACACAGCCATACATGTATTCTATCACCCAAACCTGGCTTCCCATTACAGGTTTCACTTGAAACGTGTCCAGTGAAAATTAAATAATATACAATGACATGGAAAAGGGACTAATCAAGGAAAACATCACCCATTTCAAGATATGAAACCGTAGATAATGAGCCGTGGCAGTGGAAACAGTTGTATTGAGAAACATCCAGCCATATGGGAAAGCTAATACTCTTCCTCCTAAAGTTTGTTGATCTTCTTTCTACTCATTAGTCAGCCAGTAAGAGACTGTTGAAAATGAAACATTAGCGTACTCGTCTGGTCCATCATCTCGCTAACGTCTTATCAAACTAATCGAATGATGTCAGCTAGACAATATTACTATAGTTAAACCGGAGCAGTTTTTTGAAAAAAAAAATCCGAGCAAAAACAAAATTACTGGAGTTGAAAGAATCATAGATAAGATAGGCGCGGAACATGGTGAAAAGGACAAAAGCAACCACACTAAGCAAGGGCATTGTACTTCAGTCAATCAACTACACAGCGGTCACATTAATGAAGTGCATTTTTTCACATTTCTAAGTGGAAATTCAAATTTTCTCTTTCTTTTTTTTACCTTGACAAAATCCATGTTACACGTAGAACACGATAAAGAAATACTCAATTTTGGCACTTAATAATCTGTAATATCATAGACAAAGCACAGCAAATATAGAGAAAGAGGAGAGCATCAAGAGTGGCCCAGGTTAAGAATCTTCATTTTGTGCACCTTCTCTCCAAATTCCAAACTATTAACAAAAAATGCATGAAGTACATATGGAAGTTAGTTATACTTCTCTTTTGAAGGTTGAATGAAATATATAGCATCCATAGAAGGCAAAGGTTGCCTTCTCCTGAAAAGGTCTTCCACCACTGCAGGAAATGTGAAATTCCATAAGTTGCAATTTTTCAAACCAGGATACGAAAATGAACCAACTTATTCTGCACAGTTATTGGCTTAACTATGAAACAAATTATGTGTGTGACAACTAACACGGGATTCTAGCGTATGTCTGCATAGGGAGAATGGCATTATAACCATCAAAACTAGGCCTAATCAATTGAGAGGGGCTGCATATTTCCATGATCCCAGACAAAGAAGGAACTCAAAAAAGCTGTAGAACAAAATGAAGGATTGAACATTCATGTATGTTGCATGCATACATGGAAACACATGCACTAACTTGACACTACCTTTTGATTCAAAATTAATGTCTTTAGATACGTACATGAAACTCCTTCATCTGTAATATCTGCCATCTTGCACGAGCAAGACATAACTTTCACGGTAACTTTATCCATGATGAGTACCTGTAGATAATGACTTAAGGTTGATCACTTTGACAAAATGATAGCCGACTTTTTCTACAACTAAACAGCTAAAGTAGACAACAACTATATAGCAAGAAATATGTGGTTGTCCATCTCAAGCGAGCCTGCTTCTAGTTGTTGAATCACAAGTTTTTTGGATCTCACAACTGTAGATCTATTCATATAGAAAGAAATTTACCTTCCAAGATGATCTTGAATCTCCTGTCTTGGATGATCGAACCATTTCGTACAATAACCCTAAAAATAGCCAACCCACCAGTATGTGGTGAAAGAGAGCATATGAAAATTAGAAACAAGATAACACATGCATAGCATGTCTATTGTACCATATTTCTCGTGCGAGAAATATATACAATATTTAACTGCAGACTCATTATTCCAATTTTTTAGTCACCCACGTTAAATGGATATATCTATTTCCGAGATACCGAATAATCAAGGTTTGTTTTTCTCTTTTCGGTTGCTAATTATAAACATTGTTAGATCTCCCAAAACTGTGGCACATGTAAACACCAATATAGCTAGTCTCCATTAATCAACTGTCAATCTATAACCCAAATCTTTTGAATGTGGAACAATGTGGTCCAATTTTTTTTAAAAAATATTATGATTGTCGTGGTCCAATTTATCATGATGATTGCGAAACCAATATTCATCCACTCTGCATTTGGTTTCTCAAATCAAAAACTGAATAGAAGCATAGCCATTTTTACGAGCATACATTAATATGAAGAAGATGGGTAAAGATATATGAATGCTTTGTGATAATAGATGTGGGATGCGGTAGGAGTTAGGCTTCCCACCATTTACCACCTTCGACCTCAACTTAGGATCATCCCTGAGATCTCTTCCTCACACAAAAAGAACAAGCACATGTACATTTAACCTAGATGAGCGAAGAAACAGTCATATCAATTTACCAAGCCATTAGGCCATCAAATTGTTTATTAGGTTCTTGATTACAGTTTAAGGTAAAAGCCAAGACAACATAATAAGGAAAATAAAAGCAAAGGGCAATATCTCCTGCTACTGTGTTCTTCGGTAACAGCGAACTCCTTGACAGCATGAAACTTTGTACCCACCTCTGCAGGGTAAAAACTAAACCTGCAACCACTCACAAGCCACAGATAGGACAAGGGGCCACAAGTTGAGTTGAACCCAAGACCTGGATTTATGATTGGTCATGCTCACAAGTCACAACCTTAACAAGGATTTAGGATTGGCATTGTAAAACTTCCTCTTTTTCCCTTTCGCTCTTTGCTTCCTCATGATCTTTCCAACACAACCAACCAAGACTAGAACAAATTACTCGAGTACTTATTTTCCTTTTCCCCTACCATACAATCAAAACTCCAAAACACAAGCAAAACTTGTTCAAAAAAATAAGAGTAATAAATTAACAAGAGAAATCAGATTTCAGTAAAAAATTTGCTTCAAATAAGCTTCCAATCAAACATCATTATGGTCAATACGTAATCCTCATTTTGCTAACAAAACCAGTTTAACCATTAAAATGGTCTAATCAAAATTCTTTGTTGATTGAAGCATTAATCCCAAGAGTGTCATCCTAGTGGTGTTGTGGCTGCTTCCCTATCAGGGAAGTGTGTGCTCTTTCAAGTTGAAGGAGTGGTTTGGAAAGGCAGTTGTGGAAGACCCTCCTCCAAAGGGAGGAGTAGCAGAGCCCTCCTCCCTTCCCTTGGTTGAGGTCGAAGGTGGTAAATGGTGGGAAGCCTAACTCCTACCACATCCAGGGATGATCCCAAGTTTCTTATCCGTTGGCTCTACACACCCATATAGGGCCCCAAGACCATTTTGAATGGAGATTTCTTCTATAGTTGGGAACTGAAAAAGGTTTTAAAAGAAAACTTGGAATCTGAACCTTGTACAACTAACCTCTGTGTCAAACCTAAGAAGGCTAGCCTCAATACTTCAAGGAGTGGAAGGTGGTATGTGCTTGTATCCCAGCTTCTCGAGTTTGTTTTATTTGTTCTGTTATCGTAGCCTCTCGGACTTTATGAGGGTTTTCTGTTTCTTTTAGGCTTTAAGGTGATTGTTTGTTTTGGACGGATTACTCTACCATCATCTGTTTTACCCCTTGGAGCGCATATAGAGCTCATCGACTCATTTTATTATATTTGTGGTTCCAAAAATAAATATGGAGCCAAGTAAACCAAACCATGAGAACACAATATTTAACAAGGTTTGGTCAAATTTGGTTTTGCCAAATATGCCCACGTCCAAGGCAGTCACATCCATGATCTTTTAAAAACTAATGACTCTTGCTTCCACTAATACCAAGGAGATCATAGTACAACATTATCCGTATAAATGGATTCACAGAACATCAGAATGTGGCATGAAAAATTGCTTTCTTAAAGGAGATCAAGCCGTCTACAGTCGGTAACGCTTGAACACCGATGCAGCATAATTTCCCACATGGCTTGTCCCTCAAAGATACAACAACATGACCATAAGTCGTGGTAGCTCAGACTACCCTGCATAAGTAATTTGAACCCAAAGCTCCACTACAAAAACCCTGAATAATTTGCATGGTAATTTCTCTATTAACTAAATCAAATACCGAAATAGACAAAGCCAAGAATATAGAAGGAGAGACTTGCTATTTTGATCGCCATGCTTCTGGTTTTCATAGTATCGACTCAATGCAGTATGTATAAAGCAGTAGGAGTGACCTGAATGATTCGACAACAATAATTGAATACGATGATCACTTCATTTATTTTTTGCCAACATGCCATATCTCATTATCTCCAACATCATCTGGAAATACATATATTGTCATTTGGTCTTGTTTCCTTTTCTATCCATTCACAGTTGATTGATATGGCTGACACTATCAATTAAGGTCAAGGTGTTGGCCTAGTGGTCAGGACCTGGGACTCGGGGGTTCGCTCCCTCCTAAGGTTTCAGGTTCGAAACCTCTCATGTGCTATCAACTCCTTTGGGGCCAGTCTGTACGGAGCATTGCTCTAGCTTCAATTGAGCTCCCCACAAATGAGCAATGGGATTGAGCCCCTAGGATTAGTCGAGGTGCACGTAAGCTGGCCCAGACACCTGAATTATCAAAAAAAAGATATGGCTGACACTATACCCATCGGAGTTCACCTTTTGCTATTAATCCATGCAATGTTTGCAAGAATACGATAGATGCTAGAAGATTAGCCTTCCTCCTCTGTTTTCTTGTAAATCCATATATCGTGCATTGTATTTAAATATTCATATGTTTGAAACATACTTTTTGTTAATAAGCAGCTTTAATTAATTGCTAGGTCCTGAGATTGGAAAAAATTAGTACCGCATGAGTATTCTTTCTCGCTGTCTCATGTATATACATATGTATACCTGTTTTCGGCTTAATTTTACCAATGGTCCCCAAAGTATTAACAAACTGTCAATTTGGTCCCCAACATGCAAATCGCGTCTATTGCATCCCCAACGTTTAAAATATACGTTTAAATGGTCCCCGGAGCTCCCTCCATCCACATTTACCATCAACTACAAAGGCATTATCACCAAACCCCTCATTTTTATTTTTACCAATGATCCGCAAAGTGTTAGCAAAATGTCAATTTGGTCTCCAACATACAAATTGCGCCTTTTATAAATCAAAAAACTACCAAATGCCACTTATCTTCTCCATCTGCAAAACCCCTAGGATCCAAATCAAAACTCTAACCCAATCTTGGCCACCATTACCAACAACCATTGCACTCCACCGCATTCTCCACCTTCAGTATCAGGACATCACACCAGTCATCGCTCCCCATTTGCACCAGCCACCACGCCCGTTCCCCTTGCCTTCTGATGCTGCCACCCACACATCACACACACACATACAAGCGAAACGCGATTGTACAGACAAAAATGGTGGTCGTCGAAACAGCAATGGCGAATCGACAGTGCAAGAATGAGTAGATATGGCAACTTTCTATGTTTCGGAGGGTGTTGCATGAATCTAAAAAATTTCTGAGTAGAGCTTTAGACATCGGGGTTAGGTGACGACTATGGTATTTGTCGGTTGGGAGGTGACGGGGAAAATTGGGTATGGCGGTTGAGGTGGATGGCCGGCAATGGTTATGGTTGTGATTGCCTAGGTAGAGGATTATTTGCCCATAACCATTCTTGCAGCAACCCATCCTGTTCAATGATCTGGGTTATTTTTTTGGTCAAAACTTGGGACACAATTTATATATTGGGGACCAATTTGACATCTCGCTAATACTTTGGGGATCAATTGGTAAAAATTAGCCGAAGTTTAAAGACAAAGTTTCAAAAATACCCAGTGAACACGGATGGAGTTAGTCTCATGGATCATATGTGCATTGTAAAAGTGGAGATGCAATAGAGCCAATTTGTCTATTGGGGACCAAATTGACAATTCACCAATACATTCATGTTCACGCATCGTTATACGTACATAGAGATCAATTTCCCTACGAATCATATCTCGAAATAACGACACAACACACACTACATATAAACACACAACAGACAAACAGAGAGAGAGAGAGAGAGAGAGAGAGAGTACGTTCGCGGCTGACTTGGCGGAAGGTCTTGTACTCTCCGCCAGCGCCATGGGAGGAGCCTTCGGAATCGGAAAATGACATCGACGGCGTGTATACAAAGCTCTATTTGCCGTTACGGCGGCGATTGAGAAGATCAGAAAGGAAGAGTTCGGAAGAATTGGAATTTTGGAGAGAGAGAGAGAGAGAGAGGGGATGGGGGAGAGGAGAGAAAGGGGGGATTAGGAAGAGTTCGTTATGTTTATGTAGGGACGTGTTTAGCGCTCCAACGGTGTCTCCCACTTAAATTTCGGTTCACTCCTCGCCGCTTCTAAATTTCAGATTTATACCTCTAGTTAAAAGCAGGAAAAAAAATTCAATAAATGATTCAGAAAAACTCTTTTTTTTAATGAAAAAAGCTAAAAACGGTCCATTTTGCTTTTGTATATTGCATATTAGCCTTCCAATCTTCATCTATAAATAAGGGCCTAGTTCTTAGTTTTATTCATTTAGAAATTCAGAGAAATACTATTGCAAAATAGTGAAAGTAAGATTGTGAGGAATACTTCAATAATAGTTCGTTAGTCTTGAAGACTAATCCCTCTCTGTTGATAGTATCTGAAGTAACTATCATTTATTTATTTATATATACATATTGATATATTGTGTTCCCTTGTTCTCTATTTTTCACTTTTTATTTTTATTTTCTTAGTTTATTGCTCAGTATCTGTGAATAGAAAAACCCTTACAACATTACAAGAGATTGGGCCTATTTTATTAACATGCTATAAACTATAGTCCCTCATTTTCATATTGCTTGTCAACTACGAAAAGTTATGCAATTTTTTGAAAAGAATAAAGTTAATTTGTGCTTGATTTTTTGAATTTTTTCACACCAAATTAAAGTACATTAGCTTACTTTTTAGCTTTTTATTTTCAACTTTTTGATTTTTTGGCTTTTTGAATTATGGTTAGAATGTATTTTGAATCTGGTAGAGTGTTTGAATGATATGTGCAGAATGTATTTTGTAACATGATTAGTGTTTAGGAAATATGTGCAGAATGTATTCTGTAGGTCTTTTTGTTAACTAAAATGAAAAATGAGAAAAATGAGAAGTCGAAAAGCTCCTCCTACCCTCTTTCTCACTTCTCTTCTATAAACCAAAATTTGGAGAAATCATTCTAGAAAATGTGTTTTGGTTGACCCTTGTCAAACACTCAAAATTTGAAAATGCAATAAGTAGGGTGCAAACACCCCCTAAGAGTTCTTCAAACTGGTAAAAAGAATTCAAAATAATATGCACGTAAGTATTTTTATTTTTTATTCATAAATTGCACAACTTTTCTCAAAAGATAAACAATTTGGAACGGGTGATATATTATTTCGTAAATTAAAATTAAATTGAATTGAGTCTTAATTCTTAATTAATTGGTGTTGACCGATTAATTTATTATTTCATTGAGCTTTTCACTATCCAAATGAAAGACGATCGATTATCTATCCAAGAAGATAGAGAGTCCAACATACGAAAAAAGGTCACAAATAGAGTTAAACCAAGTAACATTGCAAAAGCATAATGATATTAGGGTCGGGATATCCCCGTCCTTCGAACCAGACGTGAAGGTCTCCCCTCATCCGACTTTGTTAAGGATACTGCGATCCTTCATATTCAACAAAATTAGAACCTTTTGAAACTTCCTGTGGGAGTTTGGGGATTTTGGATTATGGATAGCCTCTAAAATCTTCTATGGATTAACCTACTAACACTGCGCTAAAACCCCCACTGATTGTATACAATAACAGCACACACACACACACACAAAAAGAACTGCGTAGGTAACGATTGGCCAAAAAAAAAAAGAAGTTCCACATGGAAGATGAGGGGTTTATTCTCGCCAGGAGCGCGAGTGCTTGGTGTAACGACCCGGATTTTTGCCCTATTTTTTTTAATACAAATTTTTAATGTTAAATATTAATTCAATAATTAGTTAAATTAATTAAGTAAAATACATAATGAAGTTGTATAATTGATACTACTCATTTAAATGTATATATGATACTTATTCTTTAGATATACATACATTTATATCCATCCTTTATCTTTTCTAACTACACCCTACAAATCCTAACTAAACCTTATCTAAACAAAACCCTGTAACGACCCTGAATTGTGGTCAGTAAAAATTCCGTTAAATATTTGAATTTTATTTAAATTACTTATTTTCTCTTGAGTGTTATATGATTTCTTGTTAATATTCGTCGTAGTTAGATTTTGGTCCTTGGTTAAACTCTTGATTGGAAAAACCTACGTGACCAATTTAGTTAGTTTCCAACCGACTACTTGGAGGAACCAAGCAACCAACTTACCTAGTTACTAGATGAACCTTTTGAACCCTTTGGACCTTTTGAACCTTTGCCTTTACCCATTGGTCCATAATGGTTAGGGTAATTTTTATCCATTGGACAATAGGCTTTTCTATTTTGATAAGTACAAGGATATAGTATTTTAATGGGTTTATAAATACATGTGCAAAGTACATTTATTCTTTGTTTATTGGGGATTCTCCCACCCCTCCATTATCCATTGGTTAATAACCATAAGGGTAATTTTTGTCCATTGGATAATAAACTTTTATTATAAAAGTACATGTAGTCTTTTAAAAAGACTTAAATTATGATTTAAAGTACTCGTACCTTATTATCCATTGGACGATAACCGTTAGGGGAATTATTATCCATTGGGTAATAGCCCAAATCTTCCTACCAAGTACAAAGTTTCATTTTAAATAATCAAGATTTGGATTCCCATGTACTTTTGTGCATTAAACTATTGGGGTATATCTAAACCCTAGATTTTCTAGTACTTGTACTCTATTATAAACTAATGGGGAGAATCCTAGCCTTTTTATTTAATTGGGGTACTTGGTACCACACCTATATTTAAATATAGGGCTTTTGTCACATGCTTTAAAGGACTTTGATTATTTTAATTTAAAGTTCCCTAGTAACTATTGTCCATTGGACAATAAAAGTTAGGAGATTTATTGTACATTGGGTAATAGGTCCATCTTTCAAAACCAAGTACATGGGTTCATTAAAATATTATTTTCTTAAACCTCATGTGATAGAGTACATATTATTTTATTATTAAAAGTACTTAGTAGCCTTGTAGCCTTTAAGGCCTAATATTCTCCTAAGTACCTTTTTATTATTTTGTATTGGGGTTTTGTACCCAATTGGATTTGTTTAATGGGAGGTGTGATCTACCTAGATTTACAAAGTACCCTAGTTTATTTATTAAATCAACATCTGCCTAATTGTATTTCTTTAATAGGATTTTGAATTTGGAAAATCTTGTACTTAGTGCTTTGTATTTATTCTTTCTTGTTTATATGCATATATATATATATATATATATATATATATATATATATATATATATATATATATATATATATATATATGTAGTACTAGGAGAGAGAGAGAGAGAGAGAGTGAGAGAGAGAGAGAGAGGAGGAAGGAGAGAAGAAGATGGGATTGTACTTTCTTGATCTTTCATATCTTCCTACATCTTTCACGTCCATGGGAGAATCTTTCCCCTAACCAAACATAACTCCCCCATTGTACATCTTTCAATTGTTTAGGACCCAAATCTTGTACCATTGTCCCCTTTCTTCCAACAAATCTCCCAAGGATCAAATCCAAGGACTAAACCTAGCCTTGCAAGCTACCATATTAGGCCTAAGTCTGTTTTGCCTAATGACAACCTATGATGGACCTTTATGACACAATCCTAGCCTTTATTAGCCTTAGACCTTGACTACAAGCTAAACCTAGATTATAATTACCTAGATTCACCTAAAAAGCCTAAGATCTTAGTTGATTACATAGCCTTACACCTAAGATTTGGATTGGACAAAGCATGGCTTGACATGTGAAGTGATTTGATGACTTAATGGAGCAATCCATGGAGGATTTAGAGAGAGAGAGGGCCGGCCTTGTGAGAGGGGAGAGAGCCAAGAGTTTTGCCTATAAATAGCACCCCATGCTTCTCATTCAACTCACACCTTCACCTAGCAACTTCTCTCTCTAGAAAAATTATGTTTTTTCTTTGTTCTTTCTTTTGTTCTTCATGATCTTGAGTAGTTCTTGAGTTCTTCAAGAAACTCAGCCTAGGCCACCACTAAACCGCCACTCGACCACCCCCTCGATCCAAAAGTAGTAGTAGTAATAGTCAAGAAGAAGTTTCGAGAGAAACCTTTCTCTTTCGAAGCTACCGGAGACCACCGTAGGAAGTTACTCCATCCGACCACCGACGTACTTTCCATAGCCGACTAACCTTCCGTAGCCGACTACCGCCAAGAAGTAAGGTAGAGTCCCTCGTCCACTAACTCAACGTATAACCTAGAACTGTATGTTGGAAAGTATAATGTAGAAACCCTTGTCCTCTATCTCTAAGTATATGTAAGGAAATCCTTACTTACTTCCCATTTACTTACTTCCTATTTACTTACTCAAATATAAAGTAGGTTATCTTTATTTACGTACTTATCGTTTGTTTAGAAATATTGTATTTTGATCTTTAAGATGATTATGAGTATGCGTATATGAGTTGCTTGTATTACTTGTGGTGTGATAAAGCATAAGTGATTTCACTCCAAAGACGTCCGTACATGTGGCGTTGTGCTTTGAATAAAGCATAAGTGATACACTCCAAGGGCGTCCGTACATGTGGCGTTATGCTATAAGTAGTAATTGAGCGTGATAAGTAATATAGAATTGGATGATCTTGTTAGGATGATTCTTGCTTATTGTTGTCCTACCGCGGAGTCTTTGCATGTAACGAGACACGAGAATCGAGAAAGTAGAAACATGGCACCTAGGGTGTGAGTAATGAAAGGAAATGTTTTTCGAGGAAGGAAATATTTTGAAACAACATAATGACCGGTTTCCGGGTGGCATTATGTGAGTTGTGTGTGTGCGTGTGTAAAAGATGTGTTTTGAAAAGGTTTTGAATTTTTGAAAACCGCAATGTGGCTGGACGTGGTAGCCCGTTGTGTGGTGTGTGTTGAAAAACCCAATGAGAACCCGGAGCGGCGGAATCATTGTGGGGATACTCGGGAACCCGGAGCGGCGGAACCGAGGTTTTTAGATTTCGAAAACCCCAATTGGGAACCCGGAGCGGCGGAACCATTATGGGATACTCGGGAACCCGGAGCGGCGGAACTGAGGGTTTTGAAATGTGTGCGTTCCCATGGGAACCCAGAGCGGCGGAACCATGGTGAGGTATAGCTTGGTTATCCGCGGTACGGAGCCAATGCAAATGTTTTTGTGTGCCAATGGGAACCCGGCGCGGCGGAACCATTGTGAGGATACTTGGGAACCCGGCGCGGCGGAACCAAGGTTGGGTGTGTAGCTTGGTTATCCGCAGTACGAAGCCAATGCAAATATTTTTGTGTGCCAATGGGAACCCGGCGCGGCGGAACCATTGTGAGGATACTTGGGAACTCGGCGCGTCGGAACCAAGGTTGGTTGTGTAGCTTGGTTATCCGCGGTACGGAGCCAATGCAAACGATTTTAAAAAGATTGGGTGTGTAGCTTGGTTATCCGCGGTACGGAGCCAATGCAAATGATTTTAAAAGATTGGGTGTGTAAACAAATGATTTTGAAAGATTGTTTTGTAAATGAAACAGTTGACACAGTCTACGATGAGTCACATAGGAGAAACACGAAACTCTTGGACACCAACGATAGATGATTAATGAATGTGGATGTGTCATTGATTAAACTGTGTATATACTTATCATGTGGAAATTGATGTTGTATTATAGTTTTGTTTATAAGTTATGGGTTAGCGGGTATGGGATTACTCTGCTGAGCTTTGTAGCTCACGGTGTTGCCTTTTGGTGACCCTGACATATTATATCGGTGGCGACGCTGGTATAATGTGTTAGACTTTGTAGATGATCAGGGTAAGCAGATCACCGTGGAGGCTTTGGAGCTGAGGAGCTGGCAAGAATGGAGGAGCTAAGGAGCTTGTAGACACCCCAATTTGACTTCCCGATCGTTTTACTTTGTTCTTCGGTTTCTTGATTCCCCGATGATGAATCAGGTCGAAACAGTCTCGAGAACTTGGAATGGCTTGAGTTTGGCATGTGAGGAACCCATTCTTAGCCCTTAAACCCTTGAATCAGAACCTGGACCATGGGTTTGAATGTCGCGCGACACACTAGGACCCTCACGCGATGGTCCATTTGCCAGGTGGTGGTCAAAGTCAAAGCTTTGACCATTGACCCTCGCGGGGTTGGCTGGACCCTCGCGCGATGCTCTCACTTAATCGCGCGATGGTCAACACCTGTCATTTTCACCCAGATTGCGTGGTGGTTAGGGGGCTACAGGCCTATGTGACCCCGTTTTCTCGGCTGAACAGCGTTCTGGGGGGGCTCCCCTTGCACCACCTCACCCCCCATTCTCCCATCACCTTTGCCACCCCACTCCTCCACCAAGCAATTGTAACCAGCATTGTTGGCTGGTTACAAGGCCTTGGTTAGCCACCCACTAACCCCTTTTTCTATAAATACCCCCCCATGCTTCCTTGCAAAGGGTTACCAATCTCTCTCCAAGAAAGAAGAAGGCAAACTCAAGCACAAACATCTCACACCCCACTCACTCCCACATAATCACCCTCCAAATCTCACCATCTCATCATTCAAGCCATCTCTAAGACACTCAAGCAAAGGTATAATATCTTTCTGCTCACTGTTCGAACCCCTGAGGGGGGCTGGCAGGGTCAAGGCTGGTAATCGATACCAGTTCTGGCCCTAAAGCTAGCAGGGTTTCAAGAGCTGTTACCTGGGAAACCCTCGCGCGATGGTCCCATATACTCGCACGACAATTCGGTCTGCGTGAGATTGGACCACGTGGGGAAGGGACCCGGGACTTTAAGTTTATTATTGTGTTTGTAGTCTTTTAAAAGTCTTTTAAGGAGCTTTAGCTCACTGCTTTGCTGTTTTGCATGTTGAAAATCATTGTTTAGCTTAGTTTATAACACCTCTTAGTTTGGAATGCTCTTGGGATGCTCCTGAACATGTCTCAGAGCCCTAAGTATGCAAAGCAGTTCCTGGAAGTCCAGTCTGAACAATCGCGCGCCTGTGTCAGCCTGTCGCGCGATGGTTTTCTGTCTTCCAGGGACTGCCTTTGCATGAGCAGTTTGGCCTTGGCCTCTGTTTAGACACCCCCACTGTTTAGGGGTTGCGTTTTTATAATATTTCCATCTGTTTGTTGTAATATTGTTTACTTTCAAGTACCTAAACTGCTTGGTTTGCACCTGGGTGAGCACTGGTCCTTCCAGAGCCCAGAAGGGGGTGAAATTCAAACCATTGGTGAAGCGTCAACACTCGCGCGAGTATATGGTTATGTCGCGCGATGGTTTGCTTGCATGCAGATGAACTCGCGCATGCAAGCTGGCTGTTTGTTTGCGCCAAAATCATACACAGTGTTGTCTTGATGTATGATCGACGTTTTGAACTTCATTCCATTTATTACTTGTCATCTCACTCATCCATGCTATCTATCACATCTTGCAAACTGTTACAGTTTTAATCCCTTAAACTGTTCCCCCGCCCTAAATGGCTAAAGAATTGACTAATCAAAACAGAATCGCAAACAAACATTTTTCGCAAATGCCTAAGTAGAGACCGATCTCCGGATTGGGCGAGAGGGGTGCCATAAAACCCTTCCCCTCTCGTAACCTGGCTCCCGAACCCAGATATGGTTATGACGGACTAGTTCCTTAACTTTTTCAAATCAATCAGCGCGGCAAGTGCTTCGAAATACGGTTCTTTGGGTGTCGAACCTTCAAACCCGAGTGGCGACTCTGTATTTTGCGAGCGCTTGCTTTCCCCGCACGCGCTCCCTCGACCCGGGCCCCTTGCCTCGCGTCTCGGAATCCGGAAATTCCGAAAACGGGCACGCATGCCCACAGAGCTGTAGTTAGGAACCCTAGAATCCCCCTCCGTTTATGTAAATATTGAACTCTTGAGAGAGTTTTGTTGTAATAACGAGCCAGACTCCATTTGATTTTATGAATAAAATGTCCTTTTAACGTACCCAAAATTCGGGGCGTTACAAACCCAAACTCCTATCTCTACCATTTCAGCTGAAAATTAGGGCCTCCTTTCATCCCTCTTTTACTTCCCATCCTCCCACGTACCTACCCATACTTCCCATTACTCCTCCATCACCTCACATCCCCTTAATCATCTCCACCTTTCCCCCTTTTTCTTATAAAGTCAACACCCACTTCTTTTCCATTTAATTTGGCAGAGAGAGAGAGAGAGTGTGTGCTAGGCAGTAATGGACGAGGAGAAGAAAAGAAGAAAGAGGGAGGAGAAGAAAAATAAAAAAGAGCAAAGGAAGAAGGGACCACCACAAATTTTATTTTCGTTCATTCCACGTACCTGTTTTTATGGCCATTCTCCTCCAAGTTAAATTCATTTTTAGGCTGTGTTTTCTTAATGAAACTTGTGGAGGGTGTCAAGAGCTTCGATTTCGACCCAAGAATCACCCAAAACGGTCAATAATTGATAGAGTTATCGCCATTCAAAGTTAGATAAAATTCTCGGATTCTGATTTCCAGGCAGATTCAGCGACCCTTCTAATTTTCCATTTTTCTCATATTTAGAGTGGTATTCGGGCTTAGACTTCTTCAAAAAAGTTGTAGAGCATTTCAAAAGCTTCGCGTTAGACACAAGAATCATCTAAAACGGAAGAGGTTTGGTCAAGTTATCCCAATCCAAAGTTGCCGCTGGAATACCGATCTTTTGCCGCCAAACGAAAATCCACCGGACTCCACAGTTGAACTTTTTGTCCGACAGAGGTAGAATAATTGCTTTCCTACTTCCTCCTAAGTATATTATATGATTACATATTGATTTTTATGTTCCGGTATAAAATCACACTTTGGCCCCCCTAATTACTCTAGTGTACTATTTTGGCCTAAATAAATATATTGAGTTACAATTAGCACCAATTTCGGCCCAATAACATTTTCTTTATATTACCACTAGGGTGTAATATTAGCAACTGAAAATGATAAATATGTTATGATAATATTGTCCTTGCTAATATTAGTATAATATTTAAGAATCTAATTATAAAAGAACATGAGGATATCTTTAGAGATAACCAATAAATTCTTAAAGGCATCGGCCTAATTATAATTAAAATATTATGTGTTTACTTACTCGCACAATATTATTTGATATGTACGTTTTATCTCATTGAAATGTATCATATTATGAATTGAGCTGTTATTGATTGTATCATGTTGTACGTGCTAGAATGGACTTAGATTCCTGGGTGGTTACGAGTAGTGACTCACTAGACGATGTTAAGTAAATGGAAATTGGTAAAGTATTAGAAGTGTGATTGTGTGGATTTGGATTTGAGCCATGGTGATGGCAAGGGTAACCAATGGGGCCCTGTGTTGAAATGGGTTACCTGCGGGGCCCAGTGTTGAGAAATGTTGTGACGCTGACGTATGATACGTCATGGGAAGTTTTCCTTCTAGGAAGGGAATGGGTCCCATAAGACGGTTATAGTTTGTGAGACGTTAATGTATGATACGTCATGGGAAGTTTCTCTTTGAGGAAGGGAATGGGTTCCATGAGACGGTTATAGTTAGCGTGGGGTAGTGGATGTCCGACCCTAATGTACGATACGTCATGGGATGACTCGATCTTCCTGTTATGGTCTTAAGTGAGAACATGCGAGGTACATAACTTAGATGCGCTCACCTAGGACCTTGGTACAGGATAAGCAAGAGGAAGGGTGGACCCATGAGACGGTTGTAGTCAATGGATGTGGGAGGAAAAGATCTCGTGGAGAGAATCCTTAGATTTCATGTAAGATGATGAATAGTAAAGAAAAAGATGATGTGCTATTATTCTGTACCATCTGTATATTATCAATTGTTATATTGTTGAACTGCTAATTGTAAAGTAAGGGTTGGTAGGGTCAGGATTATTTTACTAGGTGAATTATCACTCACGGATACGTTTGTATCCTGGTAAATCGGTTGCTTTGGCGATCAATTTGCCAAAGGGTGCAGGATATCAGGAGACCGAAGAACAGGATGCTCTGCAAGTTGATTAGTACCGGGGTGAGGACCTCCCAGCTGGGGAAGAGGAGTTTGTCGAGTCTTGGATCTCTTACCCTTAGAAGCTCTGTTAATTTGAAATACTATTATTTAAATTTCCAAAAGTGTTATCACATTAGTCAAATTTTGTTTTATTTTTGGAGTTGTAAGAAAATTAAGAAATTTTGAATTTAGTATTTGAAATTTCCACTGCTAAACTCTATTAAATAAAATTTCATTTCTTAAATCAGTCATATGAATTATTAAATTCATTAAAAATGATTTAATTAACGTGTCCGAAAATCGAGGTGTTACACTTGGTGTGGTGGTTGATGTCCTTTGGGCTTACCTCACCCGTATGCTACTTAGCGGTATCCTTTTCTCATCTCCTTAGGAGTAGACTAGACATCTATCGAGTGACAAAAAAAAGATTGATCTATTATCTCTCAGCTTATTTTTTATTAGTGTTACCGTACTCTCGCGTGAAGGTTCTTGTTTCTAGTTCTACATTCTATATAGTCTTACCACAAATTTACTTCAACATTCTCATTTCATCTACTAGTGTTGTACTCGTTCGATGCACGAGACAAAAATTTTACATTGATATTGTTAACATTTATGTGTATTTGACGCGCACACCGCTGATTAATACTAAAAAGATCGATAGTGTGGTGGGGTGGTTTCTGCTCGATCTTCCCGGATTCTCCCTCCGTCGTCCTCCTTGGTACCTACACCAAGACGTAAGGCGTCCCTCCGACGAGCAAGTCAATACACAGGAGAGGAGAGGGAGAACACTTTAGTGGGGTATGAGAACATACCTCTCTTAGGGTTTATCCCTTCTCTTTTTATAGGTGAATGTACTTACTCTCCAAGCTAAGCGTGCATGACACATGCCCGTGACGTCACATGTAACCGCCTTAGCTTGGTGACGTTAGGGTGACGTTCAGCTCATGCTAGCCCTAGCTCTAGAATGTTCTTGGAGCTTCTAGAACCAACTGGAAGGACCTTCATGCGGACCTTTGGCCCGGGTCGAGTCGACCCATGGTGTTGACCGACCCGTGGGCTAAAGCCATCACCTCTCGGCCTTCGGCCACCATCACTTGGCCTTCATGCATCACTACTTAGCCTTCAGCCATCACTGCTCGAACCATTACTGCTCGGCCTTCGGCCATCGCCGCTCGAACCATCACTACTCAACCTTCGGGCATCATTGCTTGGCCTTCGGCCATCAACGCTCAGTTTGGCTATCAATGCTCGATTCAACCCTCCACAGATAGTTTACGAAAAAATCTTGGAGATAATAGGGAATGGATAAAGGAGATGGTAGAGACAAATTCGTGAAGGAAAATATTTGGGGAAACATTTAAAAAAAGGAATATTGGTGGGAAAATGAGGTTAATGTTGTCGTGGGAAGTTATTTGATCTATTTTTGAAATTGAACCTTACAAAGGTCAAGGGTAGTTTTGCATGCAAAATATTTGGCTGCTAGAAATTGGAAAAAAAAGAAAAGGGAAAAAGGGGGAAATGGGTTGGGGAGAAGGAGCACTTGGGAGGAGTGCCACATAAGAGGGAGGAAGCCTACTTTTAAGGAGATGCGAGTATTGGAGGTTTGAAGGCTTTTGAAGGCAAGTATGTACCCCCCCCCCCCCCCCCCCCCCCCCTCAAAAGAGCCAAAACCTTATCTGTCACAAATAATTTTTCTTCTCCTTCCCCTCTAGGGTTTCATTACCCTTGTACCACGATGGGAGGGAAATGTCATGGTACTAGTTCGATACTACTTCTTCTATACTGTCGTTTTTATTTTGCTTTTCTTTTGTCACTTCATATCAATGACTTATTATTTGAGCTTTGAGAATTATATCTCTCATTTTTTGAGAGTTGTTAGTTTTGTCTTTGGACGAATATTTTTTCTACAGATTGGGTTCTTTCGGATATTCATGCCAACCGTGCTCTAACCCTACATAATGATTTGGTGGGGCAGCTCGTGGTGACTTGTTAAATTTGTAGCTTTAGAAGCATTCATACTTGGTTGGAGTCCATCCGATCTTTTGGGTACTTGTTGTCTTTGGTTTTTAACTAGACTTTTATCTCTTTTGAGATTGCTAATTCTAGGTATGAATTTTCAACAGATTGTGAGTGGTGTTGTTTGCTTTAGACTCAATGTCTAGGTTGAGATGAAAGACATTAACTGCCTTGTATTTTTCTCATTTTATATTAGTTAGGTGATTGGTTTGGCTTTGTCTCTTTATTTGTAATGAATTTTGTAATGTAATATCCTCCATTCTGTTTTATATATTTAATAAAACAGAGTTGTGTTTGATGTAGTGCTCTCTCCCTCTCCCTCTCCCTCTACTACGATTCTGTCATTACCATTCTAAGAACCCAACAATTATTCAATTCCTACGGGATTTATAGCATTAAATAAAATTTGGAAAGTCATCACCTAATTTCTCTCTCTCTCTCTCTCTCTCTCTCTCTCTCTCTCTCTCTCTCTCTCTCATAGTAAAAGGAAACATCTCTTTTGTGTAGTGAAAGGAGTAATTTATGCCATATCTCTTCCCATAACTAAAAGGTATGTGAAATAATAATTCCTTAAATGGTGGACAAAATAACTGATATACCTATGTACATGATATCCTTTGCAATATAACCTCAAATTGCACGTGATATCCTTTCCATACATGGTTAGCATTTCCTTTCTAATTTACTCTCTCCCTCTCACAAGTATACTATTATTCTTCTTTACTCTCTCCCTCTCTCCTCCTTCAGTTCAAAACCACCACCCCACCGAAAATTACCTAAGTCTGCTTCCAAGACTGCAAGAATTAAGGTGAGTGGTTCCTAGATTTCTTTTTCATGGGCAATCTCCAAATGTTTTTTCATGGTTTCTCGATTTTTTTGGTTTGGGCGGTCTCTAGATGTTTTTTCACGGTTTCTCAATTTTTTGTGGTTTGAGATGTGGGCGGTCTCTAGATGTTTTTTCACGGTTTCTTGGTTTTTTTGGTTTGAGATGTGGGTCTCTTAATTTTCTTAAGAACCGTCACTCCATTTTTTACATGTAAGTCTCTTGATTTTGGGAAGAATACCCAATAATTTACATGGGGTTTATTAATCATTATTATTCATGATTTGTCAATTTACATGGGATTTCGAAACATACTTTGGTGCTCTATTCTTTTTGTGGCTTGGGTTGCAGCTAATTTTGATTAAATTATTTTTGTCTCTTCACATAGGAGTAGCTAGGTTTCAAAACTGGTAGAAAAATGGTCTACTATGAGCACAATATTGTTATTCATTGCAGCACGGTAGCTTTTGCATAAGCTCATTGAGTATGGATGTAGTGTGATTTATTGCAGCACGGTAGCTTTTACAATATTGTTATTCATTGCAGCACGGTGTCTCGGCCGGTGGCGGTGTTCATGCAACCACCAGTTGTAATCTTTTTATCTTTCGGCTGTTAGTGTTATCTTTTTCTCATTCGACACTTTCCTTTTGCTCATTGTCAAAGCTGAAGGCACGGTTGCATGACCACTGCCTGATAGCTCAAAATAGGAGGCTATGTGAATGTATTTCTATGACATGAGTTGGAATCACTTTGTTTGGTTTTCTTGGCAGATACAGTATTGGCATTTTTACAATATACCTGCTTAGTTTTATGGGATTGTAGTATCTTCACTCTTTAGATTTTGTGTTTTGAAATTGCCGTGCCTGAAGGTTTTACAATTTTTTCTGTGCTTCTATGACATAAGTTGGAACCACTTCTTTTAGATTTCTAGACTTTGTAGCAAACAGCTGCTTTGTGAGATAGAGCAATCTCTTTTTCTAAGTTGCTAAATTAAATGATGTTGCAAACTACTCTTCTGATGCTCTAGCAAAGTGCAAAATTTACTGATTAGGTTTGACCATTACAAACAAATTGCCGAGCATCTCCTGGTTTGCCGAACTAATATGTGTACCGTTTTATATTTTCATTGGTGTTTCGATGGTTTTTTTTTTTGTGTGTATCGTTTACCAAACTAGAACTAGCAAGTGACGGTTTTTGAATCTTAATATATGCCCAGATTTATCCTTTCATTGGGCATAAATCACACTATAGCGGAACTTCAGGGTAAACAGGCCAAATTGACAAGTTTTAGCTTGAGCTTTGGATCAGTAGCTTTGAAAAAATTGTAATACTCTGCACAATTTTCAAAAAATTAGCACGGTAGCTTTTGCATAAGCTCATTGAGTACGCCAATGGTAGCACACAGTTGTCCAAAAAGATCAAATGCTCAAATTGGACCAGTAGCTTTCGTTGTCTTCAAAATGTGTTGCACCATGCCTTCAGGTACGGGCATTCGCTAGTGTGTGTGTGTATGTGTGTGTGTGTGTGTATATATATATATAATAAGATAGGACTGGTTTTGAATCCAAAAGACAACCAACGGTCCAGAATTATACCCTGCATAAATCTACACCATCCATTCTACAATGGCATGCCTGTAAATACTTTAACTTTTTTTGACCATCTCCCAATCAAACCCTCCCGTCTAATTTTGAAATTTGATCTCTCTCTCTCTCTCTCTCTCTAAAATAGGTTACATTTATTCAGAATGATTTCCTCATATTTCGTGCATGAAAATTTTTTTTTTGGATCAAAATTTTGTGCATTATTACCGTAACGAGAAGCAAATTTTGGTGCATGATTTCCTCATATTCTGCTGAGATTCGGTCTCTTCTTTCCTTCTCACCCTTAATAATCCAATGGCCAGGATTTCTTTTAGGATTTGAAATCTCACCCAAACACTAAATATGGTTAGTTTGCTGCCATTAAGCCATCAATTATGGGCACAGCCAAAAAAGAAAAAAGAAGAAGAAGCAGCGGTAGATCAGTTTTGTTCTCTCATTTCAAATTTCAAACACACTTTGTTCACGCTTCTCTCTCTCTATTCAAAGAATATGCAGTGTGAGAACTCATTTCTTCAATCCCCATCTACTCTTTGGTGAGTTATTTCCTCCTACTGTTTTTTTTTCACGTATTGCTATTATTGTGTTTGATTCTTGAGTTGAACCGTACATTTTATTTATATAGGGTTTGAAGATCTACTCTGCGTTTTGTTTATTGCTTTCAACAATTTTCTTTTCTCTTTCCCGTTTTGGTTTTGTAATGGTAAGAGGATGAACGAGTCCAATTGTTGAATCGTGCCATGACGCACAATAGGGGATCTCTTCCAGTTTGCGATATCATAACAACGAGCATCAATAATGTAAGCAAGGTATAGTATTTCTCCAATTTTTTCAATTATATATATCTCTCTCTCTCTCTCTCTCTCTCTCTCTCTCTCTCTCTCTCTTTAATTTTTTTGTTTGTTTCATTTGCTTTCTTTTGCTTCATCAAGTTGTGGCCTGGTGGGCAAACTAATGTCAAATGATGGGGTTATGAGCACCAAATTGTGCGGTCATGTGGGATTTAGTAAGAGCTTGATATAGCAAAATATTAGATTTGATTAGAAATTCAAATGTTTAAGTTGTTTAGCTGAATAATGAACTCTCTGTGGGTTAGTGATTAAAGCCATTAGGTTTTTTGTATCATGCATAAATTTGCTACTTTGGCATTTTTTGTATTTTTAGAGCACGAGTTCTAAGAGTTTCATACTTCCATTTTTTCAAGATTCTACTACTTTTTCTTGACTTGAAACTTTCATATCAGTGGCAAGATTTTAAGCTACTACCAAGGTTAAAATCAACTCAAATGTGTTGTTTGGCTGAAGTGGGAGACAAGATTGTGGTTGGCTCGATAGATACTTTGTCCATTACTTATGAAAAACTTATGTCCAGATTCTTTGCTTAGTTTCTTTCTGTTTTCTCTTCATTTGAGCATAGAACATGATGTTTCCCTGATTAAAGATGGGGGGAAATCACGGAGAAAAGAATTGTGCATTTAGACATACATTGCTACGATCCATTTGTCAACTTCACTTTCTTTTCAAGACCTCTTAAACTTTACCAACTGGTTGTCAAAGTGGCTCTGCTTTTGTTGTATCATAAGCCACATAGACCTAATTGTTTGAAAATTGTTCGTAAGTATGTCTTTCCTATGATGTTTAGGGTCGAGGTACAAGTTTCAGTCACGGAAGGACTCTAATTCTAGCTTACAAGGATGTGTTAGCAATATTCTTTGCCTGTCTTATTTCTTTTTCTTTGGTGTGTTGGATGGGGATAGAATTCCTAATAAATTCGTATTCTACAAGGTTTTCATATTTGATATTGTTCATGCCAAAGTTAGGTATTGATATATTATCTGCTTTTTGTGTGCTGAAACAAGTTAACTGGTAGATATACGTGAGCTATTGTTTTTTGGGCAGTTGGAGCTTTTGGACTGAAGCCTTGGCCTGGTAAAGAAGTTATTTAGAGGGACAAAATTGAATAATTTGTTGAATGTCGATTTCGAGTAGTTCCTTCAGGCACAGACATGCGCTAGAGCTATGCATATAAAAAAGATAGCTCTTAAGTCTTGAGCAACACTGCAAATCATTCCTAAGTTGTTCCATTTCTCATTTTCGCAGGTGCCATGTAAAATTAGATGGCAATTTCAACAAGGATGTAAATATACTTGGATTAAAGGTGGAAGCTAAGTGTATATAGTTAAGTATAGGTGTGGGCAGCGTGCCCGGAAAAAGGTGGATTGATGAGTGCGCTTTTTTGGCAGACGAGCCCTTAATTCAGAGTCGCCACTTGGGTTTGAAGGTCCGACACCCAAGGAACCAAACTTGAAACGCTCGCTGCGCTGTTTGATTTTTGAAAAAGGTGAAGGCACCAGTCCGTAATAACCATATCTCGGTTCGAGAGCCAGGTTATGAGAGGGGAAGGGTTTTAAGGCACCCCTCTCGCCCAATCCGGAGATCGGTCTCTACTAAGGCATTTGCGAAAACATTTGCGATTCTGTTTGATTAATCAATTTTTTAGCCAATTAGGGCGGTGGAACAGTTTAATCGGGGATTAAAACTGTAACAGCTTTGCAGGATGTGATCGAAAATAACATGGATGGATGATATGTTAGAAAATAAATGAGATAAAATCCAATACTGTGACAAAATATCAAAACAGTGCCTTTATATGAATTTGACACAAGCAGTGGCCAACTTGCATGCGTGAGTCTACGTGCATGCAAGCATACCATCGTGTGACAAACCCATATAATCGCGCGCGGGTTGATATCTTTCCAACAGATTGGGTTTTGTCCCTTTTTGGGCTCTGAAGGACCAGTGCACACCCAGGAGGCAAACCAAGCAGTTTATATGAACTGAAGGTAGACAATTATTATAAATAGGAATAAGATGCAACCCCTAAACAGTGGGGGTACTAAAACAGAGGTCAGAGACCAAGTTGCCCATGCAAGGGCAGCCACTGGAAATAGTCAGATTAGCGCGCGACATACTGGG
Source organism: Rhododendron vialii (assembly GCF_030253575.1). Taxonomy (NCBI): domain Eukaryota; kingdom Viridiplantae; phylum Streptophyta; class Magnoliopsida; order Ericales; family Ericaceae; genus Rhododendron; species Rhododendron vialii. The sequence continues at coordinate 22,382,868 of NC_080557.1, read as the reverse complement.
ACATTCGCGTGATGGATCAGTCTGGACTTCCAGCAATTGCTTTGCATGCCCGGGGTCCTGAGAAATCTCCAGAAGCAACCCAGGGGCATTCCAGAGCTAAAATTTAAGCAATCTAAGCTAAACTATGAATTTTATCATGCAAAATAGTGGATTAAATCTAATCATGCTTCAAGCAATTTAAGATACTATACAAATAGAGAATAACCAGCATCTCATCCCCACGTGAACCGTCGCACCTTACTTAGAATAGTCGCGCGCGTATATGGGTCTATCGCGCGTGGGAGAGCCGATTGCACGATTTTTGAAACCTTGCCAGCTTTAGGACCAGGACTGGTATTGATTACCAGCCTTGGCCCTACCAGCCCCTCTCAGGGATCAGAAGTATGCAAAATAAAGGTGTTATACCTTTGGTTTTTGGGTTTGAAAGAGTATTGAGCTTTGAGGTTGAATGGGGTGTGAAGATGGGGTGTAAGATTTTGTAACCTTTCTAACCCAAGGTGTATCAATTTTTTGAATCCTTTTAATGGAAGAAGAAGGGGGGTATTTATAGGGAGAGAGGGAGGTAGATATAGGCTGCAAAGAGAGGAATTCAACCAGCCCACGAGGTTGGCTTTGGGTGCATTGGTGGCAAAGTTTTCACCTTAGGAAAGGTTGGTGGGGACTGGCATTGTGCTCCAGCACGCGATGGAGTCAATCCGACGCGCGAGGGTTGTGCCCTGGCGCGATGGTCAATGGTCAAACTTTAACTGTTGACCACCACCTGTCCGTTTGACCAGCGCGCGATGGTCGTGGAGCATCGCGCGCGTGAATCACCTACTCACGCATTGGTCAACGGTCAAGCTTTGACCATTGACCAACACCTGTCAGGTTGATCTGCGCGCTCAGGCTCTCAACCAACGCTTGCCAGTAGGGTTTTCGGCTTTTTTGAAGTGGCTTAGGCTAGGTTAGGTTCAAAGGTTTTGCAAACACTCAAAGCTCAAACACGCTATCATTCCCAGGGTGTTCTTGATCCAATTCATCATCGGGAAATCAAATACCGTAAGTAAACTAATCTGGAAGCTCAGATTGGGGTGTCTACAATAGGTGTCATTTTAAGGCTGCTATAGTGCTATAACAGCCGGTAGGTTTTAACACACTTTCCTAATATGATTTTGGTTTTGGTGTTAAGAATTTATTTGTGGATTTTAATGTTATGTGGATCCTTCAAATATTCGAGTAATCTGTATCGGACAGTCCACATTCAAGGGTATGAGATATTGTCCAACATTCACATAGCATGCATCCCACTGTGATGGATCGCAACATTTGTGCTTGAGCTGAGAATGCTCTAGTTGTGCTGGAACCTCACCACTATGTTATATTTTGCCTTCTCTTTTGTTTCTTTGGTTTGGTTAGTTGTTGGGCGAGCAATATGTTACATGGGTGTGATATGAGCACCCAATGACAAAAAATAACGTTTGATAAGAAGTTCCATCTGATTGTACATTCCTACTAGTTCAATTATTGGTCGTATTTGACCCTCTTTAAAAGGCACTTTTGGAACATACTAATAAGAATTTTTACTTCTAATGAAAAGCTTTAAGCTCATTGGTGATTGTATTTTTCATAAAATTAACCGTTAAAAATTAATTAGAAATTAAGACCATATTTGAAACTTCTTCTATGTTTTAAGGGTATCAATGAGAAATTGGAAAAAAATATAACTGGGAAGGGCTTGATCTGAGTAATTTTTAGTAAAAATGCATTTTATAAAAAACTTCTCAGATCAAGTCATTTCCAGTCATATTTTTTGCCAATTTTTCGCAAGTACTCTTAAGAATACGTTTTAAATACATTGAACGGTTTGGATCATCAAAATTTGATAGGAAACAAAAAGGTGTGGACCGTAACAAAATCAAGGATCCCTGACTTGAACCAGACTCTGCGTATGTATGTGTGTATGTATATCGAGGCAGTTCCGGGGACATTTAAAATCTCAATCTCATAGTTCTTGATCAAATTTTTGTGATCCGAACCGCTTAATGTGTGCTGAATGTGATTTTAAGGGTGCCCGCGAAAAAGATGTGCAGAATGTGATTTTAACTGTCCAACTTGTTTAAAACATGTTTTTAAGGGTACTCGCGAGAAATCAACTCAAAATATGATAGGAAAGTACTTGATCCAAATAGTTTTTCATAAACCTTGATAGGAACTATTTTATGGACCTCATGTTTAGATCAATCACTTCCCAGTTATATTTTGAGTTGATTTCTCGTGGGAACCTTTAAAAATATTTTTAAACAAGACGAACGGTTTGGATCATCAAAATACGACCCGAAAGGCTCCGAACTATGAGATCCGCATTTAAGGTCTGTATTAGAAGGAGACTACATATGACTACTCCGCTGGGAAGATAGAATGGTGCAGCGTCTCAATAGCGTTGCACCGTGCAACACACAATCTCACCGTCGAATAATATTTTGGATTGTTTAGATTAAAAGGGAAGAATTCTTTTCAAATCCGATCATTAATTGCCGAAATGGACGATCCAGATGAAGCGTTGCAGTGTGCTTGAGGCGCTACAAGGTCCCCGGATCCTACTCCGCTATGGTATAGGAAAATCAGAGAAACAAAGCAACCAAATTTCAAGAATGGAATGAAGACTTAAGAACAAAGTTTCCGACACGATAGATACAACCCTCACACCAACAGATTGGGGGCAATTGTTGTCCCTTGAAGGGACAGCAGCGTGCTGTCCTGGCCGAGGAGGCCCCGCTTCGGTCTTGCTCCAATGATTGAAAACGTTCACTTCGTAGAGCTCGTCGAGTTGAACAAGTATGCAAAAAATCAGTTTGATTGGACATCATTAAGTGCATGATCGGAACACATATAACTTGCCAATAATGGGTTCTAATAGATTTTATCCAGTGTTTCGGATCCATTCTTTTCAAGACAAAAAAGATTTCGATTAGGCACTTAATGATATCCAATTAAGCTGATTATTTACATACTTGTTCAACTCGACGAACTATACGAAGTGAACGTTTTCGAGCATTAGAGCGAGACCAGAGCACGGCTCCCTTGGTAGGGACAGTAGCTCCCCCACTCCCCATACGAACATGCTAATCCAAATAATCCACTAATCTTTTTCAAATAAAATCTAGCTCCTCTCTGGAACCAAAGGGAATAGTAAAGTCTATGTGTAGTAAATGCTAGCAGAACATAAATGTCAATAGTTAAAATAAATGGTGTCTGTAAATTTCAGTAGGTTTGCAGATGGACGACTAACAGTAATGTTCAATTATGAGTACCATCTGTATTGTCTGGACTTCCCTCCTTATGTCTATAAAAGGAGGGTTTCCCCGTTGTAAGAATCCAAGTTAATGAAAGCCAGTATTTTCCTAATATATCCTGTTTCTTATATTCACTCTCTTTGATCTTAACCTACTTTGTGTTTGTACCCACTTCGTGTCTGAAACTTGGTATTAGAACCATGTTTTCCATTCTAGCTTAAAACCCCTTCTGGGAATTTCTTTTCCAAAACTACTTCAAATTTTTTCTAAAAGAAAAAATTGAAGTGTATGCTCTGTGGTTGCCTTCTAAGGATTTTCCACATCAGAAACTTCATCAACTATTTTGGTTAAAGAATTTTATGTCAGTGGGTCAAAGTACCTTGAGACTTTTGGCTATTGAGCGGTGTGTCTCGATTTATCTACCCTGGTATACAGAATTTTATTAATCAAACTTTGTTGAAGATCTTAAGTTGAAAAAAAAAAAAAGACTTGTTGTACGAGGGAAAAGAAGAACCCAGATTTTTACTTTAAGAAATGAATCATCTTTTTTCCACCCACTTCTCTGCTACGTCATCTTTAGTTCCTTCATGCTCCTCCACCAGTAGAAATTCCTCTACCTCTTCTTCTAACCTTGAGTACTTGTATGAGTTTGAATACCTTCCGGATGATAGTAAGGTTCTCTTACTGATCTCCCTTTTCTAAATCCCTATAATGCTTTTGTTAGACCACAAACTTCTGTTAAAAAGACCGTCACCCAACTTTTCTCCACAAAATGACCAACCTCCGTAAAAGAGTATGTTCAAGCCTCTAAGTTTGATCAATGCTTCATAACAGCTACAGAAGCTGAACAACTTTTACTCCTGAAAATCCCAGTTAATTTGCCTCGCCTTTGGCAACAACAAGGATTTACCCATCTTCACTTTGGAGCAATCAGATTGGTTGTCACTTTCCATGGCAGGAAAGGTTTACCTGTGACTTCCAGACTTACTCTGGTAGACACTAGGTTTATCCAGTACCAGCATGCCTGTATTGCTACAGTCCAAACCACTTTAAATGCTGGAATTATGATTTTTACCTTCTACCCCAATTTCAACATGCCATTAGCAGATCCTCATCTGCTATCCGCCTTGAAGGTCCAAGTTCAAATTGGTGGTGCCTCCCAAATTTCCACCACATATGCAGCAATTCTTTACTACCAAATGGCCTATCGCCTTCAAAACCATGCATTTGACATGTCCTTACTGTCCTCCACAGATGAAGCCCTTTTCTTAACTGTCAACGCACCTCACCAAGCTTCTGTGTCCATGTTCCACGGCAGATTTCTCGTCCTGAGCTTCTCAAGCTTCTCCCAGAGTCTTGGGTTACAGCTTATGAGAAAAATCAAAACAAGCCCATACCTGTTCAATCCTCAAATCCAACTTTCATTTCAAAACCTGATGGTACAGTGGAGATTTCTTTCCCAAAAGAAACCTCTGCCTCATCTTCCACCCATCCTGTCATTTTTCCCTCAAGAATTGATATGTTTGTGGATGGTTCTAGGCCTGGCCCTCCAATTAAATATTTTGATCCCAGTGGCCTTCCAGTCTTCTATTTCAAAAATTCGGAAACAGGTCATTGTTATTTTGATGTCTGTGACTGTGATGAGTGTCTAGAAGACAGTCTCCTAAAAGATGACGAGACAGTCTCCTAAAAGATGACGAGGACTTTGAAGATCCATGTCCATGTTCCATATGTCCTTGATTACCTCCCACTCCTTGTAAATCTCCACCTCCTCCTCAACCCCCCTCTGATGATGGTTCTTCTGCTCAATCGAGTGGATGTTTTATGTCCACCTCATCTTCTTCCTGGACTGAAGCAGATTTTCCTCCTCTGGAATTTCATGGCTCTCAAGAAAGAACGACCCACCGTCATAAAATTCCAGATTCCACTACCATTCTCCCAGATGGTAGTACCAAAGCAGTGTCAGCAGCAGAAGCAGCAATAAATTGGCAGTCAGCAAATTCTCTAGCTCAAAACAAAATTCTTCAAAGAATTGCTAACTCCTAGCAAAATTTGGAGAATGTTTTCCATAAGAAGTTATTAACTTTGGAACTTCTTATCAGAGATTTGCAGCAGAAAATTCAAAATGTTCACCAGAAACTTCTCCAGATGGCATATGCCAAACAAGTTCAGCAGCTTTTTCTCAAAAGGATGCTGAAATGAAACACCTAAAAAACCAGCTTCACTCACTTCACGCTCAGCAATATTCTCAGCAAAAAAGCCCATTTGACATATTCTCTTCTTCCTCTCAAGAATGTTTTTCTGGGTATCCTCAAATGTCTCAACCCTTACCTATAAATCCTTCTTCAAAATTTGGTGAGTCCAATATCTTTGGGAGCTCATCAGCTTTTCTTCCTCCACCAAAAAGATCATCTCCACCAAAACTTCCTTTCCCAAAGCCCCAGATAAAACCTATCCAGCCTCCAACAATTCCGTCTCTACCATCTACATCTACCTCTACTCCTTCTAAACCATCTGACCCAAATTCAAAGTCACCCCAGTTAATGGTTCAGCCAACTTCTAACCCTTCCAAAAATCCAATCTCCACTCTCCTACATACCTTAGCCACTATTCCAGAAGCCCCATCTCCTGAACCAACCATTGAGTCTGAATCGGATACTGAATCCATTGACTCGATGTCCATTCCTCATGTTTTCATGATGAATCCAGAAAATACTCCAGAGGAACATGTTGATGATCCTATTATTGAATAAGGTCCTGAGTTTGATACATCTCCAGAAATTTCAACCTTTGATTCCTTCTCACATTCCATTATACATACCCAAGGTTTTTCCTTTGATAACATTCCCCCATCAAAGTGGCTGGATAAGCTTTATGAGATTCATGCTTGATGCACTACTGCTATGCTTTCCCCAAATGCTACACTGAGTATTGTTATTACTAAGTGCACAACAAAATTCCTTGGCCGTCTTCGTCAATGGTACTTAGCTCTTGGCGAGTATCGACAACTGCAGCTTAAACAGCTGCTAACTCTTGATCAATTCATCTCAGTCCTGCATACTGAGTTTCTTGGAGACCATAATAACACAAAAGAGTTTGTTCGAGAGGAATATCTCAGCATGAAGTGTTGTTCATTCAAAAGAAAAGACCTGGAGATTCATTATGACCGTATGTCTCAGAGATTTTATCTTCTCAACGGCATGGATGATGTCAATCTCAAGCAAGCCTTTCTCAATTCCCTTCCTGAACCATTGGGAAATGAGACAACAAGGTTACTTCAAACAAAAGGATTGACGCTGAATGCAACATCTCTTGGTGGTATTTATCAGCACTCTTTGATTGCCTTGGAAAAATTGTGCAATCACCAGAAATTCCCCAGAACTCTTGAAGAACAGGGAAAGCTTCTTGGTAAAGCATGTGACCGGCCACACTTATCCATAAAGTGCAAAGACAAGAAGTGCACTTGCCGCCCTTCATATCGGAAGTCCAAACACTTTCAGAAGTGGAAGTTCCAATCTCCTGGCAAGTTTTCAAAGTTTCCAAAATCTGGCAAGTTCTCACGCTGAAAAAAATGGAAATTTTTCAAAAAGAAGAAGTTCAGAGGGCAACGAAAGTCTGATCGTTGCTACATATGCGGAAAGAAGAGGCACTATGCAAAACAGTGTCCAAATAAAGCAGCAAGGGACAAAATGGTGAGCTCATTGGCTCTCATTGATGATGATCTTGAAGATGCTGATGTCGAATCACTGTTTTCTATCGACAATGAAGCAACAGATGAAGCAGTCCTTGCATTCACTTTTGACGATTCAGATGATTCATCAGAATCAGATGACTCTTCTGATGATCCTGACTCATTCCCTTACGAAGTCCAAACATTTGGGTTCTCCAATATCATGCTAGCTCAACCTTTAGCTAAGGCCAAAATCTTGCTTGGAAAATATGAGAAACCCATACCAGTCATCGCTTTCTTTGATACTGGTGCAGCAGTCTCCATTCTCAATTCAGCAATCCTTCCCAGGTCCTACTGGCAATCGTGTTTTAGACCCTTTACAGCAGCCAATGGAAAAACTTTTGTCATCACTTTGATCAGTAAGCCTATTACCATCCAACTTTTTCCAGGATACACCATAAAACACCAAGTCTATGGTTCTGATCTCCTAGGAAAAGATTTATTGTTAGGCTTTGATATTCTCCAAAATCTCAGCAAAGTTTCCTGGCTCAAAAAAGGTTTGAAATACAAAAACTACCTGTTACCCTGGACCACCCAACCAATCTTTTTTCCATAGAAAATTTCTCCTCCATCAAAAAAGCCATAATCCAAACTTCATGTGCTGAATCTCATTCCCAATTCCTCATCAAATGCTCCAACCCACTTTGGAAAAATCCAGATTTCTTCATTTCTCTTCCTTTTAAGAAAAATGAAGACATCAACCCCACAAAAGCTACCCATCATAGAATGAACCCAGAACACTACCAGCTTGCTCTTCAAGAACTCCAACAACTCCAGTCAGAAGGTTTGATTGAGCCCACAACCTCTCAGTGAGCATGTGAAGCATTTTATGTGAACAAAAGAACCGAGCAGAGAAGAGGAAAGCTTCGCCTGGTTATCAACTACCAGCCTCTTAATCATTTTTTGCAGGATAACAAATTTTCTCTTCCTCGGAGAAGTGTTCTTTTTGCAAACTTGCCTAAAGCTCAAATTTTCTCAAAGTTTGACTTGAAAGCAGGTTTTTGGTAGCTGGGCATCCATCCAGATGATCGCCTCAAAACTGGTTTTTGCATTTCAAATCACCACTTCCAGTGGTCAGTCATGCCTTTTGGATTGAAAACAGCTCCATCTTTATTTCAAAAGGCCATGATTCGGGTATTTGCTCCTATTCTATCCTCAACACTTGTCTACATTGATGACATCCTACTTTTTTCTCCAGATATTGAGTCTCATGTTGTCCTACTACAAATTTTTCATTCCCTAATCCAAACCCATGGTATCATGCTCTCAGAGAAAAATATGCTTCTTGCCCAACCAGAAATTGATTTTTTAGGGATGCATATCTCTAAAGGTCAATATACCCTCCAGCCTCATATAGCCTCCCAACTTGACCATTTTCCAGATGAAAATTTCACAGTCAAACAAGTTCAACAGTTCCTTGGAATTGTTAACTATATGGCTGATTTTATTCCCAACCTTGCCCAATACCGAACTCCTCTCTCAGCTCTACAAAAGAAAACCTCTCCTCCTTGGTCAGCCCTTTGTACCAAAGCTGTAAAAGACCTTAAAGCCATAGCCAAAACTCTTCCTCCATTAACCATACCTTCAGATGGGAAGAGAGTTCTTCAGACAGATGCCTCTGATCTATATTGGGGAGCAGTTCTTTTGGAAGAAAACACAGATCAAAAGTGCAGAATTTGTGGATACAAGAGTGGTGCATTCTCTCCAGCAGAGCTTCATTACCACTCAACTACAAAGAAATTCTGGCAATCAAAAGGAGCATTGAAAAATTTGAATTTCATCTAATCGGTCATCATTTTCTGATAGAGACTGATATGATGAGCTTTCCCAGCATGCTCAAGTTCAAACAGAAGTACCTCCTAAAAGTACAGTTACTCAGATGGGCAAATTGGTTTTCCAATTGGACTTTTGATGCTGTCCACATAAATGGAAAAAACGAATGTCCTCCCTGATTTTCTGTTAATGCTCAAAAAAGAAATCAACCAATTTTCAAAAACAAAATCACACTCTTTTGTTCCTGGTTATTTTCCAATGATTTCCAGTTTCCACCCAGCTAATTTGCTTGTCCATCTCTAGTGTCATATTTTAGAGTTAACCCTTCTTTCCAAGTGTGTTCAAATGTGTCAAAACCTTTAACATCTCTGTATTTTCAAGTATGGCCTTGATGAAGGTCCCATAAAAGGTCTACCTTTCCATCCGGTCTATCCCTTTCTCACCCAGTTTGAAGTGTCCTACCACAATGTCTTTTATTTCAAAAAAGAAGTCTATCTTCTCTTATGGTATTTAGTCGATGTGTATACTATAAGTGTCTGTTTTAATAAATCAGCAGTATTGGTCTATCTGGCTCATGCGGCGTTCAATCAAGTTCAACCTCCAGAAGATTTCTTTTTGAAATTTCTCCTGCTTTTTGGAAATATACCCTACTGGCAATAGAAGATTAGACAAATCCCCAACAGTGCAGGCGGAGATCTCCAATTTGCTTTTTGGACAAGTCGCAACAACAGGAGTCATTCCAATCCAGATGGTTCTATCACTTGGCGAAAGGAATATCACACTATATTCCTCTCTACATATCAGGAGTCTCAGGGCATCCAGACTCACAATGGAAATTATCTGGTCATGACTCAAACACCGTGTTCTCTTAATGGATTGACACCTGTAGAAGTTCCCTCATCTCTCCTCCATTATGAATCTGCAAACTGGAAATTAAACGATACTTATCTGGAAGAATGGCACCAAAATATCCGCTATCTTTTGGAACAGTATTACTTGACTGGCAGAACTGAAGACTATTCTAGAAGCAGTGGTTCAGATAATCCAGAGCGACAATCACGTGCTCATGCGACCTATTTCTCCTTCCATTTCTGGGAGATAGTGAAATTATTGGAATTTACTGTTGTGTACTGTTGTAAGGAGTATAATTAGTATTTACTGTTGATGTAAAATAGTAGTAGGAAAGTCTGCATAGTAGGCGTGATATAGTCCTTCCTTTATGGGTAGTAAATGTTGTGCATAGTAAAGTCTATGTGTAGTAAATGCTAGCAGAAGATAAATGTCAATAGTTACAATAAATGGTGTCTGTAAACTTCAGTAGGTTTGCAGATGGATGACTAACAGTAATGTTCAATTATGAGTACCATCTGTATTGTCTGGACTTCCCTCCTTATCTATACTACTTCTTTTAAATGTATGAAAATGTTTTCTACTTTTTGCTTTCCACAAATACCCCTAGAGCTTTCAATTAATTCCTACGCCACCCTACACCGCTTCCTCAAACGACACAATATATACAACAACTCCAACAGATCCCTGGCTTCCCAAAGGATGCACCTCACCGGAGATACTCTGGGAAAAGGAATAAAGAAAAAGGTTTGGACCTGTTGAGTTTAATTTCATTTTGTTTCCAACGGTAAAGATGTTATGCAATCAGTTGTGTCTATTCCAATGGCATCAGTTCGTCATTAACCTTCATGTCCGTTCCGTACAGTTGCTTCCACTTTCTTACCTATAGATAGGCTTTGCCTTACCTTTTCATTCACATTTTTTGCTCACAACTGCATACCACATTTCGGATTCCTGACAGTAAAAACACTCGGATAGATTGGCGTGCTACTTCTGGTCGTTGACAATTGAGTAACCCAGTGAAGCAATTGTTCGAGTATTCCAAGAGCACCAATTTTGGGGATGAAATTGCTTTAAGGATATATAACCTATAAGCCTTGATTGCTAATTAACGGACGCTTGAAATTGGCCAAGTACGTTTCTATTCCTCTAACTTGTTTTCATATAGTTTGATAGTTTGAAAACGGTATCTAACCACTAATGAACAGTTTTATTTCTCATATTAAAAACCCGAACAAGAAAGAAGCGAGAGATCATTTTTTACAATTTCATTTTTCCATTTTCTTGGACGTGATTGCAATAAGCCCAAAAACTTATTAATGAAAAACTAAGCCTACGAAGAAATGGAATACTCGAACGATTGTCTCCTCCTCATTTCTCTTCCAAAACTGAACCAGTGCATGATTTTTTTGGAAGCAAACTGAACCAATGCGAATTTTGAACCATTGCAACAGTTAGTTTCCGCATGGTTTTTTGGAAGCAAACCAAACCAATGTGAGTTTTGAACCATTGCAACAATCAGTTTCCGAACCAGTGCAACCGTTTAAGCGTGACCCTTTGTGAACCAAGTCATACCTGTTCGGATAGTCACTTGTCTGCCTATTTAAACAGATTGTATCTGGCCATTTCATGCATCCAAAATCCACAGAGCACACATACACTTTGCATATAGAGTCGGAGAGTGTTCTGCACAGTTTTAGTTCGTGGGCACGCAATCAAAGTGCTGAATTTGCGCGCGTAAAGATCGTTGCATCCTAGGAAGCGGACGTCCAGAATTGGGAGCACCTTGGCGAGGGCAAAATCTGCTTTAAGGACACTATGATTCATCATTGGACTCGATCTACTTCATATTCTTTGGTGTCGGCATTTGTGAGTTATATTTTCCGTTTACTACTCGCGTTCTAATCTGGTTGCACGTTACTTAGGAAAAAATTAGCAGTTGTTTGAGTAGTTTGCCTATCTACTTACTTTCTCCCGAATCTGTTTATACATTGGGTTAATTAATTACTCCGTAGTTTCTTACACACAGTTTGTTACATGTGTAGATTTCCGAATCTGACTTATAGCTCAAAAGTTTTTAATTCCATTAGCATCTTATTTAATTGGAGCAGACAATTGTTAGATGAAAAGGTTAATTGGATAGGAAACTGAGAATTATTAGATTAGAAAAATATGAAAACCTCAACACCGTTACACCTGTGGCACTATCAAAGAGGTGTCTTCTCACACCAAGGTTGAATGAGAAAATTTTCATTGTCTAGACTAAAAGGTAGTAAAAAAAAACATTAAGGGTCCCCTTTTTTCCTCTCGTTCTCTTCTCTCTCTAGAACCTCTCTTGCTTAGGGTTTCAGGAGCGGCAAGAGAGGGGGGAGCTGAGATCTGTGAGTCTCCCCCCTCTCAGTAAGGTTTTCTCCTCCTATTTTTTAGGTTTTCCTCTCTTTTCCCTCTTGTTTTGTGATCTGTTCTTCCACCACTGAACCCACTGACTCTTCCACCTAACCCAGTTCTGTTGCCACCTCTGTTGCCTCCACCAGATGCTTCACCTCACCCTCCGATGCCTTCATCACCTTCCCCAGATCCACTTGCTACCGGCTCCGCCAACTCGCCGCCACACTCCGCCTGCCGCACCATCTCCCCCTCGCCCAGCCCCGTCAACGTTCACCGCCACGCTGCCTCACCAGCCCAGTCACCGATCCCCGTCGCGCCGCCTTTCCCCTCTTCCTCCACCAGTCACCCTCTCTACCGCCGCCGCCTTGGATCGCCTCTCACCTCTTGCCAGTCACCGACTTGTTATTTGTAAGCCTCCTCGCTCCTCCTCACACTTCTTCAAATCTGGGCCTTTTGCCGCCCTCGGAAATCTCTGGAATCCGTTGGCGAGATTTGTAGTTGGTGTACGGCAGTGCTCCGGTGGCCCTCGGGCTTTTAGCTGTTTTTTCAATTTTAAATGTATTAACAGGTTGTGTACTGGTTTGGTGTTGTTTGTTGGTCCCTGTGCGGACCGTTCTTTGCCCGCTAAGGGTTTGGTCTACTGTATTTCAGAGATTTCTATCCAGTCCCCATGGATACCCCGTCTGTTGAGGTTTCTACCCAACCTAGGGCTCCGGACTTGGTTCTTGTTCAGCCTTTGGGCTATTTTCTGTTTCAATGAAAGCCTTTGAGGCATAGTTTTCGGATCAAAAAAAAAAAAAAGACTAAAAGGTAGTAATAGGAAAACAATAATGCTGAGATTCAATGATATTATTTGGCCAAGCTTTCACGTGCATCGCACGTGCTTTTTTACTAGTGTCTATAAAAGGAGGGTTTCCCCGTTGTAAGAATCCAAGTTAATGAAAGTCAGTGTTTTCATTATACATCCTGTTTCTTACATTTACTCTCTTTGATCCTAACCTACTTTGTATTTGTACACACTTCGTGTCTGAAAACTAGACCGTACTATTTGGCTTCATATGTACCCGTAACATTATGGTGATCAAAATTGTTTATTTTTTAGATTTCATTGAGAACATCAACTATGAGAATTGATATCTCTCGCTATGATTCAACCACTTCAAAACACATGAATCCTAAAAAAAAAAATTGTCATCCTACTAGATGGAAACTCATTTATTCTACAAGTATGTTATGGTTTTACACTTGTCCATATCGGAACATGATTTTTTTTGACATGGTAAACTTTTCTCGACACGGTTCCGAAAATGAAGAATTTCAACCAGCAAACCGAGTCTCAAAAAACCCACAAATGAGCCAACTGAACTGTCCCGTTCATAAAAGGAACGGGAGAATATCTACTTAGTTCCTTACAAATAAAACTGCTGACATATATACCATGAACGGCAAATGTGGAGTTGGTTTCCATATCCAACTTTAATAGAATGTCAAATTCTCAACCAACTGTCCCATAGACTGCTACATATTCATTATCATTTCCACAGTATTAGGAAACTTTAAAAATAAATTAAAAAAATAGTACTACTGGGAAATTTTCAAATATAAACCCCAATAGTACTGGAGACAAACTAGGTAAACCCCTTTTCTTTGCAGCATTGAATTGCTCCATTAAACATTTCTTCAAAGCCATACTTAAACTTGAACCCTGTATCCAATAGTTTCTTGGATGAGAGGCCAGGGTACTTGGACTCCTCAATGCCCTTTAAAAATCTGCAGAAAAGAACAGTGGTCACGTTATCTTTCTTTTGGAAATTTGAGGAAAAAAAATCAAGACAACATCAAAAAATTGAATCGGAAAAAAAGCTAGGAATTGGAACTTACTCAGCATTAGGGACTGGATATTCTGGGTATTTGGTTGATAGAAATTCGGATATCTGATCAATTGTTACTTCGAGCGGTGAACAAATGTACCTCCCTGTCAGATTAGCGTGCTCCAGGAGGAAGATATGTGCACTTGCTACATCATCAACATGAATCATGGATGTTTCAGGAAGATTTTTGTATTGATCCTCTTCACCTGCATACATCAGAAAGAGTTATGCTGAGTAAGTTGATAAACAAAGTCTGGCAAGTACATTTCGATCACTTTTATAGTACTACTTCTTAATCCACTAGCGATGGATCTCCACCCCAGAATTACAAAAATTCCAAATTGTAAGAGTTTTCAAAAGGGTACAACACTAGTAATTCTGAGATAACCGCGTTATTGAAGAGGTAAAACACTAGTAATTCTGAGATAACCACGTTATTGTAAGAGTATGTTGCACCCCCGAGGTTGGATTATTAAAAGAGCTAGCAACTATAAGATCAGAATCTTGGATTCGTCCGTCTTCAACTCTTACACAATATTTCAATTTTGGCGCGTTTGGTACCCTACCCTACCCTTCCATTTCTTCTTGTTTTCAGAAACCAGAAGGGGAAAAAAGTGCGCTTGACTATAGTTTTCATTTCCTAAAATATCATAGCTTTTTCCACAACCCTCCAACTTTTAATGACACAATGGATACATTTTTTTTCCCACTTGTTTCCATAACTAGGGTTCATACCCTCCTCCCTCAGCTCCTGACTCCTTGTGCGGGTGACCCATCTGCCAACACCCCTCTTCCACTGGCAGTCCCCTACCCCCAGCAACCCTACTCTTCACTTGTTTCCTAATCAATTTTGCGATAACAAACTAAAAGGTAAATAAACATGCGTCCTAGTTTTTAGAACAGGAAACTGATAAGGGTACCAAACATAAAGTCCTAGAATTCCACCTGAAAGCCAGGTTGACAACAACGTACCAGCAATCAACGCCAACACTGTATAAATAGAACCGGGGCATCTGGAACAAATGAAGGGTCCAATGATCATAGGAGGAATCAAGCTCACCAGGTTCAGACCATGAGCCTCTGCGAATTCCAGGGCTGCCCTTTCAGCTAAAGTCTTGGAAATTATGTAAGACTCCCCAAAGGGCTTTAGAATTCTAACATAATCTACATCAGTCCAATTTCTTTCATCAATTATGCCTGAACTCTTGTCATTGTACATCACAGTAAATGCACTAGAAGTGTAAATGACTCTCTTCACTGTCCTTGAATCAAGGCAGGCCTGTAAAATTCCTAAAGTGCCCTTGACTGCTCTTTGGTTTGTGACTTCTTCAGGTACTTTCTCTTCGAAACTGACGGGGTGAGCGACGAGGAAGACTCCGGTGCATCCTCTGATGACTCCATTGAAGCTCTCTGGATCATTGAGATCGGCAGCGAAGATTTCGAGCTTTTCTGGTGCCCCTGGGAGGTTGGTCAGGTAGCTTATGTCTTCGTTGCTGTCTGGTCAGGAAAACATATGTTGTGTAAGTATTAGTTTGGGAAAATGACGGCCAAGGACGTGTTTTGATAATTAATACTTGCCAAGGACATTTTCAGCATCAACAAATGTTCTTAGTATGTTATTGGCGGGTATTAATTATCAAAACATGTCCTGAGCGGTCATTTTCCCTATTAGTTTCCCCAACTGGGCACTTGACACTAGTTTTGGTGCAAATGTGCCAATTTGGACAGTTTTTTAAGCTCGATTTAAGCTCTTTTGTTACGTGTTAGAGAGAAAAATGGACCAACTTGGCATTATATGCACAAAGATCAAAATTGCTTACTGAATATCGAGAGGCTAATTCCTGTGACTCGAAGCCAGGCCACAACGCTCAACACTCGCTTTTGGAGTTAAAGTATCACTTTAGATAATTTAAAGCTCAATTAAAACTCGGTTAATTTCCAAAGAAATCTAGAAGACTTAACTTGTGATGTAGCTTTTCCGCCACCAAGCTAGCATCGGCATCGCCGCAACATCATATAGAAAAATACTGGCTTATTCATGTGACTTAAATCCGCGCGATATTGCTTTGACTAATTTAGGTTCAAAAATCTATGGTGGAATTCCTTCTTCAGTTCCATGTTTTTATGATCCACTAATTCCCATCCACTGGCGGCTCTACTCTAATTACCCATCACGCATTTATTATCCAACCTCACTCTAGATAAATAAATATATATGGAGTACTTTAATTGGCTGGAACAATACTCGAATTGGAGAGCAACACAAGCCTCGTTTGGATCAATTAATGACTGAAAGATTTTGAGGTGGAAAAACGAAGGAAAGAAGGCAAAAGGTAAGCTTACCAGGGTAAGATCTAACGGTGGTCCGAACTGTATAACCACTCTGAAGGAGTCTCATGATCAGCCATGATGCAACATATCCTGTGCCACCAATTACGCAGACACTACCCTTGTCCTCCCCTTCCATCTCTCTCTCCCTCTAGATTGAGGTGAAATTCGGGAAAATAGTATATGAGAACTTCCTTGAACAACAAACCCATATAGGGCAGAATGGTAAACTTAATACTCAGACGGGAATTTCAATTTTCAATTTTGAAAATAACAGATAATCTTCCTTTATCTGTGTATCAGAGCGAGCTACCAGTTTCAGCATTTGCCGTGCCCAAAAATGGCACAATTTCAAGGCAAAAATGGGAGCCAGACCTTGCACCTCTTGGACCATAGTACTCCTATTTGGGAAGGAATAAAATCAAGAAAAATTATTTAGTGTGGCCCTCCCCTTTTGAGGGTAAACGCTATTGTGAGTTTTGTTTATTTATGTTTTTTAAATGCTGTTAAGACAAATAAAACAATAGTACAATTTTGGATTGTCTTTTTCTTCTTAGTGAAAAATAAAACATAGATAATCATCTTGTTTGGTTCACAATTCAACTCATCTCATTTTTCTATCTACACGTTTTTAATTACCTTTTTCTCTTTATTACTCTACATTCATTATCACTCATTACATCAAAAATAATTTTCAAAAATACAAACCAAACAAGGTGAGTATTTCTCTACCGCTATTGAACTTCTTGAGTTATTTATATATTTATTGTCACGAGACTTAACCTTGTGATCATTTATTTTTTAGTATATGTCGTCAAATTATTTTATATGATTTACCGATCAATTTGATGCAATTTTTTACGATACTCATACATATAGTCTTCTACCAATTGATAACAAAATTTCTTGGAGAGAACAAAGAGAGTGATGGTGGAGTTAGCTCAAAAACTTGTTTTGAAAAAAATTAAAACCATGCAAGCATTAAACAAACTTTTGTTCCAAAATTCTGATAGCGTTTACAAATACTCCCCTTCCAGATGTTCATCATGCGTGCCGTTTCGAACAACCTACCCTCTTCTACAAGAAAAAAAAGAAAAGAAAATGCTAAAAATTGCAGCTAGACGACCATAGGCAGTGATACACGGATCCATGTTTTTGGGCGAAGTACCCGTGTCGACACGACACGACACGGGTACGGGTACTCGTGCCGGATTCGTAGGAAATAATCGGACACGTTCAAAGATTATGGTGATAGTGAAGACTGAAGAGTAAAGACAGAATACAAAAAAGCTTGAGGATTCGATGAACTCCACCTCCAAATCTCTAAATGGGCTTTTCTGGTGGTGCTTGTGTGAGGATATGGATGCTCCGGCTTTCTTTTTGAACGGCCACGGCTGGTGCTCTGTCTCCGTTTTTTCCGATCTCGTGCTGCGGCTGCTGCTCTGTCTTTGTTTTTTCCGATCTTGGGCTGCGGCTGCTGCTCTCTGTGTTTGTAGCGATCTCGTCGAGAAGGAGAAAGGGGTGAGGAAGGTAAGAGAACCATTTATTTTTCCACGTGGCAGCAGATCAACATATGGAGGCTTTAATTTTTTTTTCTGTTGTGATCAGATTTTCGGATGTGTATTCATGAATGGACGATCCTCAAAAAAATTCTACTATATAGAGTACAAAAGGAAATATTTATAACTCCACGTGGCAGGAGTATTATTTTTCAAAAAAGTAATGATTGATTGATTGGTTGGCGGCCAAATGTTTACTGCCGTGTAATATTTATAACTCCACTCCCGAATCCCAATACACACTCAAAATACACATCCACCGTTCATATGGGTGTATGGGGTCCATACAAATTATTTGAGTATATATTTGAATGTAAAGGTAAAATTATTAAAAAAAAATTCTCAGCGAAAGCAATTTGCACACTTTATCTTTTTATTTTTTTCGACGATCAGAAATAAGAATAATCAAGCCTGCTTATGCGCACCTTAATTAGAAATTTAGAATCAATTTAGGGGTAACTGGTAAGTCCCACCAAACCTCGGACTTGGGCAATAAAAATAAATTGTAATTCCAATGCAATCTTAATTTTATTTATTTTTTACTTTCATATCCTTTTATTTTTTAGTATGATTTAATAGTAATGGACAACCAAATTTGAAATGAGGCTTAGACAACTCAAACATCAGAGTTGACAATTTCATATCCGGTTCAATAAAAATCCACGCCATAACTAGGGAAAATTATTAGGTACTCTCGGTGTATACACCATCCTATCACATAAAATGTGGGGCCACGCAGAATCCACCTGCAGGCCTCACATTTTATGTAAGAAGAGGGTGTATACACCGGAAGTACCTAATAATCTCTCAATAACTAGAAAGTAATAAAAAATTATTTTTTTGGTGGTTCATTTCAAAAATCGAACTCTAATTAATTGTAGGGTGAGAAAAACCTATTAATCAACTGGATTATTCTTGAGACTTCTTATATACGCTTCTACTTGACCAGTCAGTCATGTCAGTCTCTTCAATAAGTATTAAGTAGTACTACTTGAATACATGTGTATGTCTATGGGATTATATGATTCTCATGCTGTCATGACTCATGCATATGAATAAAGATTAAAGAGTCCTTACATCGAAACACTCCCGAGTCCCGTGTATTGATTTTTCTGATTAACCCCAAAAAAAAAAAAACACAGACTATCGTGTATTTGGGATGCATTCTTGTGAACTTAATTATTTTTATACTTATTTCAGTATGTTATATTTTTTGTAATTTTTTTTTAGTTTTTCGTAGTAATTTTTTGGATTAATCATTTGTCTCGACGAGAGGAATAGGAAAAGTATAAAAATATAGACCGATGTTGAAAAAAATTCAAATTAGAAGCCGGTCAAATAAATAAGTTTAGTCGAAATTTGACTAGCGTCTTATTTGAATTTTTTTCAATATGAGTCCATATTTTTATACTTTTCCGATTCCTCTCGTTGAGACAAACGATTAATCTCAAAAATTACAACGAAAAACTAAACAAAAAATTACAAAAAATAAAAAATACTGAAATAAGTCAAAATTAATTAAGTTCACAAGAATGCACCCTTATACAAGTTGTTTTTTTTAATGAGATTCACATTTATTTATTTTTTAAATGAAAAATTACACACAATAATTTCACCAAAAGACCAAAAATGAAGTAAATTTGTCGAAACAAAGAGTGAAAATCACTACTCTTTCTTTTTGAACTGGATATATTTATACAGTTTAACTACAGGTACAGACCAATAGTGTATCAATAAGAGAAATCGCTAGTGTATTTAAAGCATCCTTGTGAAAAAATAACTTTGTTACCAAAAAAAGAAAAGAAAAATTAACTTTGAAATCTGATAATTCTAAGTACTAGATCCATTTCTAATTCTAGACCGACAATTCTGAGAAAGCAAACATTAAATTGATATTTTAGTAGGATATTTTATAAAATTATCGGTACTGAGGGTCGGTACCCATTGATATGTAGAATATTTCTATAAGAGTTTAATACAAATATATGCTTTGTAAACAATTTAATATGAGATACTACTGTACCCAAAAAAAGGATTGTACCATTTATTTTCAATATAAAATGATAGCACTACATAAAAAAGTCAGGACTTCTTTTGAGAAATTTTGCCTTAAGTGTTCGAACGTAAATATTATCCAATTAAAAAAAGTTTGAAAGTTTGCCTTAGGGGCCTTGATTTTAATAGAAAAGAAAATAATAACACAAACTTACATGAATTAGGAAAATAAAAATGGTCTAAATGGTTTATTTTGTAAATTGAATTAGGATTCTTGATTCCTCTCGTCTTTATCCAACAAAATTCAAAATTCGTGAGGCTTTTTGGCTTATTTTTTGTCTTTATTAAAAAAAATTCAAAATTCAAAATTCAATGATAATTTTAATTGTTATTTGACTTTTTAGGAAGAACATAGCCTACATATAGTATTAACGTAGACAATAGATAATGCATTGAAACATGTTATCCCTTTATTCTATAACATTGGTTACCAAACTATATATACACAAATGAGTGTGATAATCCGAGAGAGAGAGAGAGAGAGAGAGAGAGAGAGAGAGAGAGAGAGAGAGAGAGAGAGAGTATCAGACAGAATAATATCAACATAATTCTAAGCGATCAGCATTCTGTTATACACACACACACACACATTTGAATCAAATAATCTCCAACATATGGAGAGAGAAATTCATAAAGAGTAACATCAATATGTAAGTCTAAAGACTCTAAACAATTCTCTTATCGCCCTCGTTCTTATTGTGTGTGAATTATTCGATCATTTCACTCAGATAATCTCAAACACAGTACCAAGTATGGTGCTTGAAGGAAGATAACTAACTCGTAATCTCGGACACATAGGTGTTATCTTCTTTGATGTAGCAAATAGTGCACCAATTCATTGAACGAAACCATTCATTTTATAGACAATTAAACAATTCATTAAGTTCAAAATTAATTGTTCTATATAGATAATCTCGATGTATCGTGGGACTTGCCTCCGAATGCATACCGATGATCGAAGCCATTCATTTCATATATAATTAATCCAATTCATTGAACAGAAAAATTAGTTGTTCTTATAGAAATATGATTTTTGAAGGAAAAAATTGTCTATCTATATAAATAGTCATTTAAGGATAAACTTTGAGTAACCATACTCCATAATTCATACTATCAATCTTGCCGACCAAAAAAACCCATTCATATAAAATGTTTTTAAAGTTTTTTTATCAGGGGTAAAGCATAGAATCTGGTTTTCAAAAAAAAAGCATAGAATCAATCATGAATGTATGTCATCCATACAATGATCATGCCATATGAAGACACTCCAAACATGAGAGGATTGGACCATGGCTAATTGTCTTGTACATTTAATGTCCATGGGAGTCACAAGCAAATTATCCCGCCAAAAAAAGGCCAACAAGGCTCTTTTTTTTCTTTTTTTTTTTAATCCGAACAAGGCTCTATTTGTTTACACAATTAGCTTACTCAGCCTCATCCCCTCACCAGTACTCGCACCCCAAACAGATTCTACCACACATTTATTACTTTTTGAACTGGGGGTTTATGCTTATAAAAAAAAACACAGCCTTTACAAACACTTCTCTTGCATTTCTCTAACTATGTCTTCTTCACAAGCTTCTGCAAGAGAAAAACAAAAAGGGAAACAGAAGGTCAATGCTCGTCCAAAGACAAATCAAGGGTTTGCATTTGATGATAAACCCTTGTGGAATCATGTAAAAGTTATCAATGTGGCTGCGAGTGGAGGTGGAAATAGAATTTGGTCTTGCAATTACTCTGGCAAGGTAGTAACCGGTTCATACACCAAAGTCAAGGGTCATCTATTGAAGATTCCTAGCTCTGGTGTGGAGGATTGCAAAATTATTTCAGATGCAGTATTTGATGCAATAAAGAGGGAACATGCACAAGTTGAAACTAGGAAGGCCCAACAAGAATTGAATGCAAAAAGCAAAGCAGTGTATGTCTCTCTACCCGAAGGATCTGATCTTGCCCATCGAAAGAAACGCAAGGAGATGGCTCCACAAGGTCCTTTACCTGATGCATTTAATGCTACTCAGAGAGATGTTGCTGATAAAGAAGCTGCACGAATGTTTTTTGCCAGTGGGTTACCATTTAACTTTGCTAGGTCTCCATACTTCAGGCAATACTCTGTCACTCTTGCAAATAGTAGACTAGCTAGTTATCGTCCCCCTACGTATGATAGGCTTCGAACAACTCTGTTGTCACAAGAAAAAGAGCATGTCAACAAACTACTCCAACCATTCAAAGATACATGGAGAAAAAAAGGAGTTTCGGTGTGCTCAGATGGGTGGTCCAATACACAACGTAAACAGCTCATTAACATTATGGCAACATTAGTAGGGGGAGCAATGTTTATTAAAGCCATTGATTCGAGCTGAAACATAAAGGATGCAGAGTATGTTGGAAGTTTGTTCATGGAAGCAATCAAACAAATAGGAGAACAACACGTGGTTCAAATAGTGACTGATAATGCAACGAATTACAAGGCGGCTGGTGTGGGCAGCGTGCCCTTGGAATTTTCGGATTCCAAAATGCGAGGGCCCAAATCGAGGGAGCGCGAGCGGGGAAGCAAGCGCTCGCGAAAATACAGAGTCGCCACTCGGGTTTTGAAGGTCCGACACCCAAGGAACCGTATTTCGAAGCACTTGCCGCGCTGATTGATTTGAAAAAAAGTTAAGGAACCAGTCCGTCATAACCATATCTGGGTTCGGGAGCCAGGTTACGAGAGGGGAAGGGTTTTATGGCACCCCTCTCGCCCAATCCGGAGATTGGTCTCTACTCAAGCATTTGCGAAAAATGTTTATTTTGCGATTCTGTTTCGTTAATCAATTTTTAGCCAATTAAGACGGGGGAACAGTTAATCGGGGATTTAAAACTGTAACAGTTTGCAGGGTGTGATAGATATGGCGTGGATAGGCGAGATAATAAGTAATAAATGGAATGAAATTCAAAACATCGATCAAACATCAAGACAGTGCTGTGTATGACTTTGGCACGAACAAACGGCCAGCTTGCATGCGTGAATCCATCTGCATGCAAGAAAACCATCGCGCTACAATGCCATACACTCGCACGAGTGTTGATGCCTCGCTAGTGGTTTGAATTCTACCCCCTTTTGGGCTCTGGAAGGACCAGTGCTCACCCAGGTGCAAACCAAGCAGTTTATAAGTACTTGAAAGTAAACAATATTATAATAGACAGATGGAAATACTATGGAAACATGACCCCTAAACAATGGGGGTGACTAAACAGAGGCCAAGGCCAAGCTGCTCATGCAAGGGTAGTCCTTGGAAAACAGAGAACCATCGCGCGAGGGAGTGAGACACACGCGCGATTGTTCTGACTGGACTTCCAGGAATTGCTTTGCATGCTTAGGGCTCTGAGACATCTTCCAGAGCATCCCAAGAGCATTCCGAACCAAGTGAAGTTGTAAACTAGGCTAAACTATGATTTTTAACATGCAAAGCAGTGAGCTAATACTTTTAAAAGACTTGAAAGTGACAATGAACACAACGAGAAACTTAAAGACCAGCATCCCTTCCCCATGTGGTCCAATCTCGTGCAGACAGAACTGTCGCGCGAGGGAGCGGGACCATCGCGCGAGGGTGTGCTTGGCAACGGCTCTTGAAACCTTGCTAGCTTTAGGGCCAGAACTGGTATTGATTACCAGCCTTGACCCTGCCAGCCCCCCTCAGAGATTCGAACAGTGAGCAAAAAGGTATTATACCTTGGCTTGAGTGTCTTGATAATGGCTTGAATGAGGTGATGTGGCTTGGACTGGGATTATGTGGGAGTGGGTGTAGTATGAAATGCTTATGCTTGTGTTTGGCTCTTTTTCTTTGAGAAATTTCTTGTAACCCCCTGAAATGAAGCATGGGGGGGGGGGGGTTCTTATAGAAGGAGAAGTTGGTTGGTGGCTAGACAAGGCCATGCAACTAGCCAACAAGGCTGGTCACAATTGCTTGGTGGAGAAGTGGGGTGGCAAAGGTGATGGGAGAATGGGGTAGAGGTGGTGCAAGGGGAGCCCCCCAGAACGCTGTTCAGTCGACGAAACGGGGTCACATAGGCCTGTAGCCCTCTGATCACCACGCAATCCGGGTGAAAATGACAGGTATTGACCATCGCGCGAGTCAGTGAGACCATCGCGCGAGTGTCAAGCTAAACCCCGCGAGGGTCAACAGTCAAAACTTTGACTTTGACCACCACCTGGCAAATGAACCATCGCGCGAGGGTCCCAGTGCGTCGCGCGACTGTAAAAACCTGAGGCCCAGGTTCGGATTCAAGGGTTTTCAGGGCTAAGGATGGGTTCCACACACGCCAAACTCAAGCCATTCCATGTTCTCAAGACTGTTTTCGACCTGATTCATCATCGGGGAAACAAGAAACCGAAAGACGAAGTAAAACGATCGGGAAATCAGATTGGGGTGTCTACAGTAGTCCCTCTTTGACGGCATGCGGAGCACCATTGGCTGGTACGGGTTACGTCAAAGATTTCTAGACACCCATCCAATTCACCCAAAAGCCGATCAAACGAAAAGTGCAAGCAAGTATATACAAATACCGTGCACCAAGGAATCGGAGAGCAGATCGATCGCTGTTTTGGATTCTGACGGATGGATCGTCGCTGATTGAAATTGGACGGATGGATCGTCGCTGATTGATAATTGGACGGTTAGATCGTCTCTGATTGATAATTGGACGGTTAGATCGTCGCTGATTGAAATTGGACGGATGGATCGTCGCTGATTGATAATCGGACGGATGGATCGTCGCTGATTGATAATCGGACGGATGGATCGTCGCTGATTTGAAATTGGACGGTTAGATCGTCGTTGATTGATAATCGGACGGATGGATCGTCGCTGATTTGAAATGGGACGGATGGATCGTCGCTGATTGATAATCGGACGGATGGATCGTCGCTGATTTGAAATTGGACGGTTAGATCGTCGCTGATTTGAAATTGGACGGTTAGATCGTCGTTGATTGATAATCGGACGGATGGATCGTCGCTGATTTGAAATTGGACGGTTAGATCGTCGGTGATTGTGAACACCGTTAAAAACTGTTGTGGTGTCATAATGACGAATCACAGGCCGGGCCTATTCAGGGGCTGGATTGTGCTTGAAGGCCTAATCAACTGTCGCGCGACGAAATCACTGCGTCGCGCGAGGGACGTCTAAAAGGGCCTGGACCTGTGAACGGTCCAGATCCGGCCCATGCCTGTTTTTTTTCTTCCTTTTCTTCCCAGGGACGCTACAGAAACTGATATTCAGCGATTTCAGAAATTTCAAACTTCTCTCAACTCTCAAACTCTCCAAATCTCAACCCAACCCTTGTTTTCTTCACAAAGCCGACAAACCCACGCGTGTGTGAACATCCATGGCGGAACACGACAATGGTGGCGGTAGAGGAGAGGTTCTTGATCGTCCGGAGGATGTGGGAGGGCCAATGGAAGTCGAAATGGCGGATCAACAGCCGGCGGAGCCCCCCCTGGGTGTCGGTGCTGCGGTAGTAGGCGGTGGTGATGGCGTTCAGGGCCACGAGCAGGAGGTGGGTGGCAAAGGCGATCATCGCGCGACGATGTCAGATCATCGCGCGACGGAGGAGGCCGGGACTACGGGGCTTGTTGTTCAGCCATTGGATCCGAGCATGGCGGTAGAAGGCTCGGTGGTGATTGGTGGTGGTTTTGGTAGAGATACCGGCAGCAGTGGCGCCGGTGGTGACGGCTTTGATGGTGATGGCACTGGGCCGAGCGAGACCCCACCAAGGGACCCGGAGAAGGGCAAGGGCGTAGTGGCCGAGGAGGAGGAGACCACCGGGGTTCCTGAGGAGGAGGTACTGTTTCGGCCAGGAGCCACATCATCGGGCCACAGACCAATCACAAGACAGGATCTCGCAGAGTTTTTGAGCGACGAAAGATTAGCCCGGCTTCCTGAAGAGGATCCCATGATTGGGGCTGCCGTGTTAGAGGCTCGAGAGGAGCGAGAGCGGGTGATAGCCGCCTCAGAGATCGCGGCGAGAGCCGAGAGGGCGAGGGCCGCTGAAAAGGAGGCACTGAGGGATGCAGAGACCGAGGAGAGGATTGGAGCCAGGGTGCACGGTCCTAGGGTGACAGCGGTGTCCGAGGCGGAGAGTTTGACTCGCGCTCCGTTTTCAGCAGAGGGGTACAGGCCTCCCATTCCACACTTGTTCGTACCATCGAGTCTTGCAGCTTACAGACCGCGGCAGGCGGAGTACGACCCCGAGCTCGTTCTGAGAGACCCCGATACCCATATTTCGAGCAGTTGGGTTGAGGTAAATTTATGAAAATCCCCCATTTCCTTTTGTGATTGCAAATTTAATACAGTGCATGTGCTTAAATACCGAGAAACGTGGTGTAATCCTTTGAAGTAGATTCGAATAGTGACACTATAGTTTCACGTTGAATGCCATGCATGAGACATAATAACTTGAACCGACCATCTACTGTCAGGATACATTGATTACCTAGAACTTGAGAATGAAAGCTTTACATGCTGATATATTCCCTGTTGCTTGTTTCCGTGTTTAATGCAGGAGAGAGCGAGACAGAGAGACATTCGAGGTTTTGGGGGCGCCTGCAGCTCCTTGGCGTTGTACCAGGGTTTGCCTGAGAGGGTGAGGCAGTTGGTGGATGAGGCAGGCTTCGGGGAGTTCATGCAGACCCTTACTCCGACTAGAAATGACCATGCGGTCCTGGTTGCACTTGCAGAGAGGTGGAGGGATACCACCAACACCTTCCACCTACCGCTCGGGGAGATGACAGTGACGCCTATCGACTTTGCGGCGATCACTGGTTTGAGGGTCGGAGGTGACCCTATCCCGTTCGATTCGGGCATTCAGGAGGACGAGGCGGCCCTGGAATGGTTCTTGGGAGAGGTGCCCAAGGTTGAAGAGGGGATGGCGAGGTATGGACAATTTACCCGGTACCTTGTGAAGGAGGTGGCGACTGAGCAGGAGGCGGAGCAGATGGCCCGGGCGTACTTGTTGTACCTCTTTGGTGCTATCCTGTACCCGAATAGGCGTAGCAAGGTTCACCTATCGTACTTGCCTGCACTGAGAGACCTGAGGACAACCTCACGCTTTGACTGGGGAGGAGCTGCACTTGGCGCAGCTTATGGCTTTATGGGGGACTCATCGAGGACTGAGATGAGCACTGCTGGGTACTGGCGAATTTGGGAGGTATGATTATGATAGAGTAAAGCACATTTCCACTGTACGCTTATCTTTTTGAATGCATAACCTGCTCAATAATATTCCGCGTTGTACTAATGATTTGAACTTTGATAACTGTGCAGCTCTGGGCCTATGAGGTTTTGAACATGTGCCGTCCAGTGACAAAAAGCTTGGACTTGGGGATCCTCCCACGTGCTCACATCTGGAGCAAGAAGAATACGGAGAGAAAAGAGGGAGAGGTGACCTGAATGGCTTCAGGATATACCTAGACGAGCTCCGACCCTCACAGGTATGTCACGACTTTGTGAAATAGAAATATGCATCCCTTTTATTGCTTTAATGTTGTCGCTGACCGACGCTTGCATTGCTTGCTTGCGCAGGTAGAGTGGGATCCTTAGAGAGTGGCAAAGCCAGAGCCTGAATACCTGGCCAGGAGCAGGGTTGTGACGGCGAGCAGAGTGCTGCTGGAGTCGGCCTTTGGTTGGCAGTGGTACTTGGGCGACCGAGTGACACGCTAATCACTCGGCCATGCAGGGTTCCAGGTGCCCGGACCGCTTCCACCACGGGCCTCACACACAGGGGAGTACACGTTGGTCGAGCTAGAGATCTTCACGCGGCTTGACACCGACTTGACAAGCTACCTGCGTCCCGGGATGGACTATGCAGTTTGCCAGAGAGAGTGTTTGGCGGGGCCGCTAGGAGTACAAGAGTTCAGGGAGGTCCCGAGTCAGGCCCGCGGAGCTGCTGAGGAGAGGAGAGCCATCACAGTGAGGGAGAGTAGTGGTGAGAGTCGCGCGAGACGGGGTCCGAGCGAACCTATGAGGGTGGGCCACCAGAGTTGACATGGCATATAGCAGTGGTGGACTCTCAGGGCAATCCAGCTAAGCTACACCTAGTTCCTGCCAGAGTTGAGCCAACGCCCGTCACTGTGCCAGTAAGACATTGTAGCCTTCATTATTGTACTTCCATAAAATCTTGAAACATTGCTCCATTGCTTATATTCGAATTATTCTTGCAGGTGCCCAATGAGTGGGCGAACGAGGCCATTCGGCGTATGCTTGCACTGGAGAACGTGATAAGGCGGGCGGCAAGTGGCTTGCCTTTGGACTTGCGCTACCCACCACCGGCAGCTCAGAGATCTCAGGTATACCCTTCAGAGAAACGATACATTCCTGCATTCAATACTTGACATATGCATGCTTTGCTCGATACATAGCATACTTTAATTGCCGTCAACTTTGAAATTGATTGTACCTGCCAGCAAACATACAATACATAGAATATATACTAAATGTGCAAAAATTTACAATGCAGACACAGGGACGGGCGGCTCCTAGGAGAAAAAGTGCCAGAGATCCTCCACAAAAGAAGCTAGCAACTAGGACTCCTGCTCCTCCACCTACTACCAGACCAAAGACACGGGGCGTACAGCCACCTGTTGCGAGTGAGGAGGCGGCCCGAGAGGCCGTGGCGCGTGCTGAGGAGAGGTATCAACTGAAGATGCGCCAAAGGCCCTCGCAAGATGAGCCAGTCCACAAGAAGCGGCTGATCCTGCCCGAGGATTCCGAGGAAGAAGAGGAAGAAGACGAGGAGGCGCCTGATAGCAGCGGCTCAGACGACTCAGCTGACGATCCTGGTTTTAGACAGGATCCTAGAGAGAGGGACGATGACGATGACGACGGGGATGGTGATTGGTTCGGAGAAGACTGAGGGCTACTAAGAAGCCTCATTTCACTTTCCATACTCTTAATTTTTTGCTTTTGGGGCCTGTGCGCCCGCGTAGATAAATTGAAGGCCGGGGTGCCTTAATTGATACTTGATACATGCCTTTGGGGCCTGTGTGCCTTTTGGATTTGATGGGCGAGTGTGCCCGAGCTGACGTGATGACTTTTGATTGGCCAAAGCACCGCACGCACAGTAGTCTTCTTTAGTTTGACATGGATAGATTACGGCTTAGCTATAAAATTTGCATTTTCGGTTTATTTTACTCTTGTAATGATTTAGAGTAAGTGCACGCTTGCCACTAATGCCATGCTTGCATTGATAACGTACAGAGACTGTTCACAAATGCACGCATACGCACAGACAGAACTAACTCAGAGAAAAAACAAAAATGTACCTTACGATACGGTCAGGATACGAGGATACGAGGGAATGAAATATTGGACATTTATAAGCCAAACCCACAATATTCTAACTTGGATAAAAAGGACACTTCCGTGAGGTCACGTATATACAAAATGACCTATGAGAGCTGACGGAATCGAGAAACACATCCCGAAACGCAAATTTGACCCAAAACTTTACGAGGGACACAAAACGGACACGAGATGAAAAAACATTACTCTAATATGTCCCGGACTGAAATCGACACCTCCGTACAGTCATATTAGGTCACCATGACTTGTACGGCTCGAGAATAAAGGACACGAACCTTCAGACCGAGTTTCGAACTCCCGAAATGCTCATTTGGCCTTGAAACGGGCCACCGAGGGTTCAAAAGCCTCGTTAAACGCAATATCTCGAATCTGATGCTTGGATATAGTTGCATATGCTCATAGTGACTTGCCGGAATCATAACAGTTGCAAAAGAACCCTCGGAATAGGAGGCGACCAAAATTGGACAGTAGCTGGTGCAATCTGTCAAAATGCAGGCTGAACTATCGCGCGAGACATTGAGTCCATCGCGTGATGAAGTGGATGTTGGTAACTCGCGCGATGGAATGGTACCATCGCGCGATGGTCGGCCCGGGCCAGGCCACCCCTCTTTGACCATTTTAGATTTTTAGGACGGCCCAGCCTTGTCATCACCCTTTAACTGCTCAGAGTACTTCAGGGACAATGCAGAGATGTCTTCACTTTGGAAAAGAGGATGCCACGTTATATGGATATTTGCACTAGGAAAGGACAACACTCTATGCATTCTGTCTATAAAGAGGCTAATACTTTGCAAATGGAAAGCATCCCTCCCTCAGTTTGAGAGTCCTACGAGAAGCAAAATGGTGAACAATCTTCCGGCCTTGATTAGCCCATGGCTTTCGGCTTTTGTTGCCGGGGATTGGCTGTCACTCCGGTTTCACGGGTTGGCCGCATTCCGTTTCCTTCGCAATGTGAGAGTTCGTCCTGAATTTCTGAGGGCAGCCTCACAATTCTGGAACCCGGAGGTTCATGTGTTCAGGTTTGGGGTTAATGAGCTGTGTCCAACCGTGGAAGAATTCCAAGCGTACCTCCAAGGAGTCGCCTCGAGCGTGATAGTTGTGCCACCCTACAGGAAAAATATGCCAAAACTCCTACAGTCAAGTCTTGACATTACCCAGGGAGCGGCCGAAAGTTTGCTAACCGGAGGGCAGATCAACATCATGCGCCTAATGGAGTGGTATGGGCCAGAAGGGGACGTAGAGAATATAGCCGTGCAGGCTCGGCGTCGATTTGCCCTGGCAATCGGCGTGCTGGCCGCCTATTTACTGGTATCTCCGAATGGGCAAGTCAATCCCATGCTGGTGAGCGTCGCAGCTCAAATGGGTGCCCGAAGAAATGTGGTGCCACTGGTTTTGGCGGAGACACTCATAGGTTTGGATTTGGTTTCTACTGGCCAAACAGACATATTCGGCGGTAGCCCACTCATACTGCAGGTTAATCCTCACGCAGCTCACCTTTTTTCGATTTTCTCACGTTCTGCTTTTACCTCATCTCTCAGTTAAGGTTATATCGAAGCTCCTCACTTGTCTTTTCTCTCAAGCTTTATGTAACTTCTCACTTGTTTTTCCACTCATGCAGCTCTGGCTATCTGACAAATTGGGGTTGCTTACCGGACCGGAAGCAAACTGGCCTCATCTGCCCGGTCGAATGCATCAGCGGAGCATGATCTATCCGGAAATGTTTGAAAATCAATGGTGCACATTTATGAGAGAAATGCTGCCGAACGAGATCATATGGCGGCAGGAAGCCTTAAACATTCCAGACATGGCCCTTAATTCTGTAGGTTTCGAAAGGGTAGTGATAGCTGGACTGGCCGCTTTCACATTCTATATCCCTGGACGCATCCTCCGTCAGTTAGGAATGAGCCAAGGGCTCCACCGAGCCGGGATTGAAGACTTCCAAATCCCTGCTTTCATTGCCCGAAATCTGAGAGGATATGAGCACAACTGGGGTTTAAGGCAACTCGAAGGAGCTGACCCAGACTTCAGCACAGAACTTACACACCGATACCGAGTATGGCTAAGAAGGGAAATTGCAAATAGGCAAAACGACAACTGACTTCTGACGAACCCTGATGATCTAGAATAAACCGTGAGCCTGTTAAGGCTTCGAGCACTTTATTCTGTTTTCATGCTTCACTCTTTTTAAGACTGCTCAACCTGTGTAATAGAAGTTATAATTTTGAATAAAAATGAAAGTTTGAGAGTTTTCCCTTTTTGATCCAAGCGTTGAACCGCTGTGTCGCCCAAGTATCGAGTCAACTTTTGGTAATAGGAAACCGTGGATCAAGTCGATGGATTGTGACCAAATCTCACAGAGAGATTGCCTATGTATCCTTTTTCAGGGAATCAGGTCAGCACGTAGTTCAGGCTAGGGTTCACTCGAGTATTTTAGCTCTCCTTTTACGCTCTAAATTTTGCCTAGTGCTGCCACTTCGGGTTTTCAGCCTAGCGAGCTTTGAATGGTGCCTATTTATTTTTGCCTAAACCACCTTCTCAGGTTTTCGGTCTAGCAGGCTTGCTCTAATTTTTGCTTGGAACCACCCACCCTTGTGGTTTTCGGCCCAACGAGCTTCCCTCAGGGATAGTATCGTTTGAGTTGATCCAGATTAACCAGAGAACTGAATTCGTTGCCGTCGAGATCGATGAGCTGAGCCGCTCCCCCAGAAAGGATGGTCTTGATGATGTAAGGTCCGGAACGCTTGGGTCGAAATTTGCCGCGGGGGTCAAAAACCGGCGCCCGAATCTCTTTCGTGACCATGTCTCCTTCGACGAAGTCTCTAGACTTCACTTTTTTATTGAATGCCCGGGCGATTCTCCGCTGATACCCCTGAACATGATACAGGGCCCGAAGCCTCCTTTCATCAAAAAGCATGAGTTCAACAAATCTCCCATTGAGCCATTCAGATTCTGAGAGTTCCGATTCTACCATGATCCTCAAAGATGGTACCTCAAGCTCTATAAGGAGAACTGCTTCCATCCCGTAGACCAAGGAATAGGGGGTTGCCCCCGTTGATGTTCGGATTGACGTTCGATAACCCCAAAGAGCTAAAGGCAGTTGCTCGTGCCAGTCCCTGGCGAACTCTGCAGACTTTTTGATGATTGTCTCGACGTTCTTGTTGGCCGCTTCAACTGCTCCATTCGTTTGAGGGTGATAGACTGTTGAGTGATGGATTTGGATCTTGAATTCTTCGAAGAGCTCCAGGACCCTGCCTTTGAAATGATTCCCATTGTCCGATACGAACGCTTGCGGAACCCCATACCGGTAGATGATGTTTTTCCTGATGAAGTGAGCAACTTGAACCGCCGTTAGGGTTTTATAAGATTCGGCCTCCACCCATTTGGTGAAATAATCTATCGCCACAAGGATAAACCTATGACCATTCGAAGCAGACGGTCTGACCATGCCGATGATGTCAATACCCCATACAGAGAAAGGCCAAGGCGAAGCCATGCCAAACAGGTTAGAGGGCGGAACATGCATTAGGTTAGCATGAATTTGGCATTTGTGACATCGCCGTACGTAATCCACACACTGAGATTCCATAGTAGACCAGAAATAGCCTTGGCGCAAGATTTTCCTAGCGAGCATGATGCCGCTCATATGAGGGCCACAGACCCCCTCGTGGATCTCTTCCATGATTCTGACAGCCTCGGTTCCGTTGACACAGAGCTTGTGCGTTCCGCAATGGGATCTCCTATATAACCTTCCTCCACAAATGATGTACTGGGCGGCTATCCTCCGCAATGCAGTCTGATCCTTTTTAGAGGCCTCGGCCGGATATAAGCCACTCTCGACGAAGTTCCATATGTCATGGTACCAGGGGAGGCCATCATTAACATCATCGATGGCGTTGACATATTGATAAGCGGGGCGGTCCCGCTGTTCAATTAAGACCAGGCGAAGTTTGACCCCCAAGGGTAGTTCGACCATGGAAGCCAAAGTCGCAAGCGTGTCGGCAAACCGGTTCTTCAAACGGGTGATGTGGGTGAAGGTCACTTTGTTGAAGTGAGGAATTAGCCCCTCCAAATCCTAATGGTAAGGCTTCAACCCCTCTTCACGCACCTTCCAATCCCCATTGGCTTGTGTAGACACCCCAATCTGATTTTCCGATCGTTTTACTTTGTTTTTTGGTTTCTTGTTTCCCCGATGATGAATCAGGTCGAAAACAGTCTCGAGAACTTGGAATGGCTTGAGTTTGACGTGTGTGTGAAACCCATCCTTAGCCCTGAAAACCCTTGAGTCCAAACCTGGGCCTCAGGTTTGACAGTCGTGCGATGCACTGGGACCTTCGCGCGATGATTCACTTGCCAGGTGGTGGTCAAAGTCAAAGTTTTGACTATTGACCCTCGGGGGGTTAGCTTGACCCTCGCGCGATGGTCTCACTGACTCGCGCGATGGTCAACACCTGTCATTTTCACCCGGTTTGCGTGGTGATCAGGGGGCTACAGGCCTATGTGACCCCGTTTCGTCGACTGAACAGCGTTCTGGGGGGTTCCCCTTGCACCACCTCAACCCCATTCTCCCATCACCTTTGCCTCCCCACTTCTCCACCAAGCAATTGTGACCAGCCTTGTTGGCTGGTTGCATGGCCTTGTCTAGCCACCAACCAACTCATTCTTCTATAAGAACCCCCCCCCCCCCCCATCCTTCATTTCAAAGGGTTACCAATTTCTCTCCAAGAAAGAAGAAGGAAAGCTCAAGCAAAAACATCTCATACCACATTCACTCCCATATAATCACCCTCCAAGTCTCACCACCTCATTCAAGCCATCTCCAAACACTCAAGCAAAGGTATAATACCTTTCTTTTCACTGTTCGAACCCCTGAGGGGGGTTGGCAGGGTCAAGGCTGGTAATCAATACCAGTTCTGGCCCTAAAGCTGGCAAGGTTTCAAGAGCCATTACCAAGCACTCCCTCGCCCGATGGTCCCACATACTCGCGCGATAGTTTTGTCTGCATGAGATTGGACCTCGTGGGGAAGGGATGCTGGTCTTTAAGTTTCTTGTCGTGTTCTTAGTCACTTTCAAGTCTTTTAAAAGTATTATGTAAGGACTCTCACCTAGATAATACGATTATGACTAGGTATTATGGTATAATGAATAAGGTAGTCATTTTACTAATCTTTTTAAGAAGATTTCGGTCACTCGTTGACTTAAGGGTCATAGAAATGACTTGTCTTGACGATTCGACGGTACCTTCCAGGCAACCTTGCGGATAGCCTAGAGGTGATTTTCAAACGATTTAAATTGAACTAGTTCAGGGATTCAGTATCGGAGGTAGAACGTCGCCCGATTCTGGCTGACATTGCGTATCGACTACGAATTAGGCCGCAGGCACGTTTCGAAGTCGAGAGGCCTGCTGGATTAAAATTTCAAAGTTTTGGATTTTTCCTTAGAATTCCGAGAGTAGGACGATTCTTAAAATTTTCTAATTAGTCTATGGTACGAATTTGGTATTTTTCTGAGATCGAATTCCGGACAGTTTTCGTAGGCGCGCGCGCCTACACACCGAGTTTTTTTTTCCTCTTTTGCATGGACCGGTGGCATGGATGATTCAACAAATGTCCAAATCAAGGACACTTGTCTCGGTCCACCAACTTCTCCCTTGCCTATAAATAGGCTTGACTTGCTTGACTTGTGTTGTTCTTTTTCAAACCAAAACAAAGCACATATATAGAGAGAGAGAGGTCCGAGAGTGAGAGAGAGAGAGAGCTTAGGTACAGTTTATCTTTTCTGTTTTTTTTTATCTTATTTTGTTGAATCTTAGCTGATTTGGTTTGCATGCAAGCCAAAAGGGATGCTAAGACATGTTGTAATTCTAGGACAGATTTTCTGAGCTTCAGTTTCTGCCATTTTTGACTCTTTTAAGCTACGAATTGTTACTGGGTTCCTTCATGTAAGCTGTAGATCTTTTTGTTGGGAAGATTTAGCCACTGGAATCAACTGAAACGGATTTAAAATGAATTAGTTATGAATTTTTTTCTGCAAGCTGTCCAGTGTAGGACGAATCTGGAAATTTCTCTTTTTTTTTGAGATTTATGCTTTTGTTTTGTAAAGAGAGTCACTATATTATTTTTTCTAGAGTTGCATCTATGGATTAGTTAACTTTGGGATCTAGTATTACTTTGATTGGATTAAAAATGAGTGAGTTATGCTCTTTTTGTTAAAAGGTGGCAATTTCTCCTATTTTGAGTAGTTCGTAGTCATTTTTGTGAAATTTTGTATTATGAACTAATTTTTCTCCGAATTTTTATGAATTAATTGAACATTTACTTTTAAGATCAGAACCTAAATTTTAGTTTTTAGTCTCAAATAAATTATGATATTACTTTTGGTTAAGCCGTTATGCTGTCGGTTTTAAAACTAGTCTAGCATTTTATTATATGTATACAAATTTCTTGTGACTTTGCATGTCTTATTCTTTTCTTTATATTGAGTTGTATTTTGAATTTTTAAGTTGATTGCTTAAGTCGGGTGCATCGTTTGGCGATAAATGGACGTTTGATACCAAGAACGAACCCCGACACCTCCTATCGACTGAATAAGTTTTCTATTATCCTAAAATCATGCATGCACAAGATTTGACATAGTGTGACATGTACCAAAGTGTTTACAAAAAAAAAAAAAGAGAAAGAGTTTAAATTACTATTTTGCCCATAGGGCCATTTTGTGCCTAAACTACCATTTTCTTGTACTAACCGGTGAAGTTAATCTTTTATGTTAATTTTCTTTGAGTTTTTACTTTTGGATCAGATTTTCATTAATTTAAATTTTAAGTTGATTAAAATAGTTTGAGTCTCCTATATTAAAGGTTAATAGACTATTTTACTCTTTGAGAAGTAATTATGTTTCTATACTTATTCTATTGACTAATTTCTCTTCTTTTGACTTTTAACATCTTAGTTGGTCGATGTTTGACTTTGG
Organism: Rhododendron vialii; assembly: GCF_030253575.1. Classification (NCBI taxonomy): domain Eukaryota; kingdom Viridiplantae; phylum Streptophyta; class Magnoliopsida; order Ericales; family Ericaceae; genus Rhododendron; species Rhododendron vialii. The sequence goes on along the minus strand of NC_080557.1, from coordinate 22,346,739 downwards.
TCTTACTTTATGTTTAGGTTCGGGTGTGCGAGGGTGAACCAGTAGGACACGTCTAGCCTTAGCTGCATCGGCAGGATGAGAGGTGAAACATGCACTATCTTTGTCATACTTTGTTTTAATGCCTAAATCGCCTTTGCATGTTATAATGAAAAAGGAATTTCTTATGACATAATGATGAAAAGGAACATATAATTTTCTTGTCGATGCATCTGAACATGTGTCCCTACTTGAGGACGGTAAAAAGACAAAGTGGAATTGGAGTAATAAGGTTGGAGGATATTGATCAGATATCCTGATGGTTTGACGTCATTCCCTTTTATGCAGAGGTAGCTCCTCTAGATTTCTGATTGAAACTTGTTCATGGAAGATGTATGAAATCGACGAACAGAGAGGATAATATGATATCTTGAATATCTTGAAGGTTTTCTACTTAAAGCTAGAAATGATAAGATTTCATTTTACCGATTTAATTTGGTTTGATCAATCCATGACATAACAAGGATGGAAGAAAGAACTTGTTGTTTCTCAAGAAGTTTTTCAAGTTAAACTTTGAATTCGATGTGTCATGTTTCACACGAGCTTTAGCTTATGAATTTTCAAAATAACTCTTTTCAGGTCAACAGCAGTAGATGGACTAATCTTCGCCTAAAGTGGAAGTTCTTTTGTTGTATATATGCTCATATGTGCCGTTGTCATTAAGATCTGTTATATAGGATAGTTTTTGGTTAGCCGGTTTGTCCCGGTCTATGATGACTTAAGCTGTGTAATCTATGTACTCGTATGACTTTTTGCATCCGCACGCTAGAACTCTGGATAGTTTGCGATATGAAAGTTAGTAACTTAAAAAAAAAAAAATGCCACATTTATAATCGCAAATCTTAAGTCCTTTGCCAACTAGTATGAAGGGGTTTTAAATAAATCTTCTCTTAACTGTTCACAACTTTAGACCTAGGGTGACTTAATCTCATTGGTCGGTCATTGACCCATGTCTCATCGGGTTGGGTCGTGACATATTAGCTCACTGCTTTGTATGCTAAAAATCACAGTTTAGTTTGGTTTATAACTTCTCTTGGTTCGGAATGCTCTTGGGATGCTCTTGAATATGTCTCAGAGCCCTAAGTGTGCAAAGCAATTCCTGGAAGTCCAGTCTGAACAATCGCGCGCCTGTATCACTCTGTCGCGCGATGGTTCTGTGTTTTCCAGGGACTGCCCTTGCATGAGCAGCTTGGCCTTGGCCTCTGTTTAGACACCCCCACTGTTTAGGGGTCGTGTTTCCATAATATTTTCATCTGTCTGTTGTAATATTGTTTACTTTCAAGTACTTATAAACTGCTTGGTTTGCACCTGGGTGAGCACTGGTCCTTCCAGAGCCCAGAAGGGGGTGAAATTCAAACCATTTGTGAGGCATCAACACTCGCGCGAGTGTATGATATTGTCGCGCGACGGTTTGCTTGCATGCAGATGGATTCACGCATGCAAGCTGGCCGTTTGTTCGTGCCAAAATCATACACAACACTGTCTTGATATGTGGTCGATGTTTTGAACTTTATTCCATTTATTACTTATCATCTCGCCTATCCACACCATATCTATCACATCCTGCAAATTGTTACAGTTTTAAATCCCCTTAAACTGTTCCCCCGCCCTAATTGGCTAAAGAATTGATTAATAAAACAGAATCACAAACAAACATTTTTCGCAAATGCCTAAGTAGAGACCGATCTTCGGATTGGGCGAGAGGGGTGCGCCATAAAACCCTTCCCCTCTCGTAACCTGGCTCCCGAACCCAGATATGGTTATGACGGACTGGTTCCTTAACTTTTTCAAATCAAACAGCGCGACAAGTGCTTCGAAATACGGTTCCTTGGGTGTCGGACCTTCAAAACCCGAGTGGCGACTCTGTATTTTGCGAGCGCTTGCTTCCCCGCTCGCGCTCCCTCGATCTGGGCCCCTTGCGTTTCGGAATCCAGAAATTCCGAAGGGCACGCTGCCCACAGTGGCGACTCTGCTGGGGATCGAACCAATATTGGTCTATGCTTAGGTTTTAATACACTTGAGAACAATCCTACAAAAGTTTGTCAAAACGGTGAGCTTCGCGCTGCCGAAGGTTGGAATGGTGATTTAACGGGACCTCGTGTCCGGCCAATCCAATCTGGGGCTTTTCCGATTGTTCTCTCGTGTAGTTTCTTCTAAGCATTGACTGAATAAAGTGAGCCAACTTTGAAAAGGGCATTTGCGAATTTTTGATTCTATTTCAAATTAATCAAAATTTTGGCATTCTCATTTGCATCAATGTGGGATAAGCCTCGTTGAATCGTTTTGGCAATCCGACACGGTTTACCGGAGCCCGGGGACCCCGAATGACCAACAACCTCCGACGATGATGGGTCATTCTACCGTTCGACTGTTGCTCTGTGATTACGCGGGCAACGGGAGGTATATCTTTGGCCTTAGTCCGAGGAACCCGTTACAAGCCAAAACCAGCCTTTGCATGTACAAAGCATTAGAACTCTCCAAACTAGGACAGGTACCTACAGGTTAAGATCTATTTGCATCTAACCCCATATACTGCCTACGTGTTACTGCTTTCCCTATTGCATGCACTGTACATACATACCGTTTTGCGTAGGGGCATATTTAGGGCGGCTTCTAGGTAGTCTCTTTCAAGTCTGTCTTATGTTTATTAGGACACTGCTTGTAACAACTCCGATTTTTCGTTCAATAAAAATCTCGTTGTTATTTGAAATTTCTTAATTTCTCTTTATTGCTCATTGAATCTCTTATTTGATTTCCTTGTGGTTTGTATTTAAACAATCGATCGCCTTATCATCGTGTTTCTCGACTAGAAACCCTAATCGCACTTTGGACCCTCAAGGATCGCTTCTTGACTTATATGCCCTACCTAGCAAGCCTAGTTAGCTTCTAACCGGCTTGATGGAGTGACCAAACTAGGAAGTCACCTAGTTACGTTTTTCCTAACCGAAGATGGACCATTTTGCCCATCTTAAACCTTTTGAACTGTTTGAACCTTAGACTAATAATTGTTTAATTATTTTCTTTTATTATTTTGGTTTTATTCTTTATCCATTGGACGATAATTGTTAGGGGAACTATTATCCATTGGATAAAAGAAACCCATTTCTTTATATTAAAAGGATTTTGAAAGATTTAAGCAAAGTACTATGATTGACATTTATAATTATTTTGAAAAGTACTTTTCAATTACTTTACTAATAAAAGTACCCAAGTAACTATGGACCATTGGATAATAACCATTAGGGTAATCTTTACCCATTGGACAAAAGCATTCTCTTTATTTTATTTGGTAAGTACATATATATATTTAACCATGGGATTTTACAAAAGGACATGTAGTCATTTCCAAAACATAGTTTAATATTTAAAGTACCCGTACCTTATTATCCCTTGGATAATAACCATTAGGGATTCTATTAACCATTGGGTAATAGACTCATCTTTCAACCAAGGTACTTATCCCATTAAATTAATATTTTGTTAAGATTCCCGGGAGTACAAAAGTACATTATTTTATTAATTAAAGTACTCGTACTTTATAATTGTTTATTGGGAAAATCTTGACCCTTTAAGACTAAATTGCCCTTAGTACCAAAAGTACCTATTGTTTATTTATATTCTTACATGTTTGTACATGCTTATACATATATATATAGCTAGGACATGGGAGAGAGAGAGAGAGGCCGAGAGAGAGGAGAGGAGAGAGAGGCCGAGAGAGAGAAAGAGGGAGAGGGAGAGAGAGAGAGGGAAGGAAGAAGGAAGAAGGAGAAGGATGTGACTTGTACTTGGTGATTCTTCATCTTTTCAAAAATTGAAGATGTATATCTTCCATATCTTCCTCCATTGTCCTCCTTTGTACCAATTTCATTTGTTTAAACCAAGAATCTTGTACCCATGTCTCCCCCCTTTCCAACATATCTTCCAAAGATCAAATCCAAGGACTAACCTAGCCATGCAAGCCTACTAATTTAGCTTCCAACCTTTCAATCAACCTTGACATGTGAAATAAAGTGTGACATAGAGAGAGAGAGAGAGAGAGAGAGAGAGGGGCCGGCCAAGGAGTGAGAGAGGGAGAGCTTGGCCTATAAATAGAAGCCATTCCATGCTTTGAACTCACACCTCAAACCATTGCTCCAACTTCTCTCTAGAAATTTCAAAAGTTCTTGCTTTCCAAGTTTTAGTTTTCTTGTGTTCTTGAGTGTTCTTGAGAGAAACCACCAAACCACCTCCCAAAATCACCGTTAGATCTTTTAAAGTAACTTAGTTAAGTTAGGAAGTTGTTTCTAGGAAGAGAAAGTACAACTCTCTTCCTTTCGAAGCAAACCGATGCCGTTACGCCGCCGAAATCCAAAACCGACGACCGAATCTTCTTAGCCGACTACTACCGCCAAGAAGCAAGGTAGAATATTCTTATCGTCCACCCCAAATATAGTGTAGAAATTCCTTATCCCTATTCCTAAGTATAAATTAGTTTTGTATCATAACTCTAAAATAAGTTCATTTGAAAGTAACTTTGATCATTAAGCTTATGTAGATAAGGTTATCTTTGTTTAAAGATGCATGAGATGCGTGATGTTGTTATTGTGATTCAAGCATGTTATGTGGTCAAAGAGTTGGATAATATTGTTGTATTCATTTTGGAAATTTATAAATGCTTGTTTATGTGGAAAGTCCTACACCACGGAGTCTATGCATGTAGCGTGACACGAAAACCAAGAGAATAGAGACATGACACCTAGGGTGTGTTAACAAAGATAAAAATGTGTATCCGAGGGAGGAAATATTTTGAAACTACATAATGACCAGTTTTGGGTGCATTATGTGAGTTGTGTGTGTGTATGCCAATGGGAACCCGGCGCGGCGGAACCATTGTGAGGATACTCGGGAAACCGGCGCGGCGGAACCGAGGTTGGGTGTGTGCTTGGTTATCCGCGGTACGGAGCCAATGCGGTTGTGTGCCAATGGGAACCCGGCGCGGCGGAACCATTGTGAGGATACTCGGGAAACCGGCGCGGCGGAACCGAGGTTGGGTGAGTTAAAAAGGAGTTTTTGGGTAAAAAGGAAAGTGAAGTAATAACATGGTCTACGATGAGTCTAAGTAATGAACACAACGTTAGACAAGTAAGGATTGTGGATTTGAATACTTGTTTGGGCTATATGCATGATCTAAGTGGAATTGTTGTTATTATGTTCTTCGTTCATAAGTTAAGGGTTAGAGGGTTTGGATAGTTCTATTGAGCTTGTTGGCTCACGGTGTTGCCTTTTTGGTGACCCTGGCATATTATACCGGTGGCGACGCGGGTATAATATGTCAGATCTCATAGATGAGCAGGGCGAGCTCTACACCTTGGAAGCCTTCGGAGCCGAGGAGCTAGCTGTGATGGAAGAACAAGCGGAGCTGTAGTTAGGAACCTTAGTTTCCTTCCGTTTGTAATAAAAGTACTCCTTTTCATGTTTTGTTGTAATAAAAGAGCCAGACTCAGTTTTTATTTCAATAAAATGTTTTATTTAACGTACCCAAAATTCGGGGCGTTACACTGCTAGGCCCGATGAAGAGTCATGCATCTTGACGGTGCGTGTTATCAAAATTTCAAAAGTCCTAGGATCAGCAAGACTTTGGGAAATCTAGACTTTCTAAGTCCTCCTCTATATACCCAGTTGAAATTTCAAACAGAAAACAAGGAACAACGGAGAGGATGCCGTGATCCCGCTCTGGTTATCGTGCGCAGCACGTACACCGCTCAGGCTATGGCACTGTGTCACCTACGCCACCCCGGTTAAGGTATCACGTCATCCATCCCTAGTTATTCCGGGTTCAAAATTGAAACTTAAAAAAGCGGAATAGTCGAAGGCTTAGACTGTTTTGACATCTCTTAGTGTTAGCCGATCTATTCAAAGGACACGTCTCGAAAAGAAATCCGAGGATTTTGGCAGCATCCGAACATCATGAGACAAACTCGTCTGTAGTCTTAGAGTCTAGGGGCGACACTGACGACGATGGCTGTGTTATCACTTTAAGTCTTTTGTTTAGAGTAAGGTTGCTGCAGGGTCCTTATCGAACCTTTTCTTACAGCAAAGCAAAGCAAAATTTTGAACCATTGCGCCGCCAAGGAAAGTATCGAGGCAGAAAGCCAAACCCACTTAGGAACGTCTGCATCAGAATTCGATTCAAAGGCTAGTCAGGTTACCAGTCCAGTCAGTCACAACGGAAGACTCTCCGTGTTCCCTGTTGGCCGCTTTACGATCAGGATCACCGTCAGTCATCCAGGAAATTGAATCTCCGGCGTCACCAACCTCCTCGTCCTCGTCAAGTTCATCCGGAACCTCCATTATGGCAGATCATCCGCAACCACTGAGTCTCGAAACCATACTCATGAACATCCAGAACAGCATCGCCACCATGCAGCAAAGGGGTGCTCAGACTGATGCAAATCTCACTAGGCTCAATGACCTTATCAACACTCGTCTTCCACCAGCTGCAGAAGCGGGAGGCGAGGTCGATGAGGATGACCATGCGGAACCAATCTTTGTTGAAGACCCCAACCGTGCAGGGCGGATCATAATTCAGCCCAATCCGAGAGAGGCTCACCCGGAGGTAGCGAATCTGAATCTCACTGTGGCAAGACCCGTTCTGGACCCTAACATGACTGCTCTCATGGCAAAGATCGTCAAGTTGGAGGAATCTGTGTCCAAGTCCGAGAAGATCAGCGCTGGGGGAATTGACCTAGATCGCCTCTGCTTGTATCCCAATGCTAAGCTCCCCGACAAGTTCAAGATGCCTAACCTCGCCAAGTTTGATGGGAGTGGTGACCCGAAGACTCATCTCTATGGCTACCATGTTGCCATGAAACTCTTGGCTGTTGAACCCGAGGCCATGTCCCAGCTGTTCCCTCAGACTCTCCCGGGACCCGCTTTTCACTGGTTTTTGTCACTTGACATCGCTAAAAGGAGAACGTGGGAAGACATCGGTGCTGCGTTTATTTCGCAGTATAGTTACAACTCCCAACTCAAGATGACAACCCGAGAGCTTGAGTCCATAAAAATGGAGGCTAAGGAATCCTTCGCGGATTTTGTCAAAAGATGGAGGACGAAGGCTGCTCAGATGACCGATCGCCCGAGCGAAAGAGATCAGCTCCGAATCATCTCCCGCAATCTTCAGCCCTATTATGCTAGGCATTTGGTTCTTGTCCAAGCTTCCTCGAACTTTGATACTTTCTTCGAATCTGGTTTGGCTATCGAGGATGCGCTACAAAGTGGGATTCTGTCAAGAGGGGAGTCCTCTAACCCTTCGAAATCAAAGCCTCGGGTCTACTCAGGAAACACCAATGCGTTGTTTGGCAGTGGGACATCTTCTAACACAGCAACCAGCGGCACTAACGCCTCTTCTTCCAATGCAGCCAATCGCATCGCTGAGATTAACCAGGTGCAAACCCCTCAAAATAACCGGCCCCGCAATCAGCCCCGGAGTTTCTCTGCATTTGAAGCTCCATTGTCATCTGTTATGGAAAAGTTGATCCAGTCAGGGCATCTGAAACCTCTCGACCCGACTCCTCTGCCTAAGAACCCTTCACCCAATTTCAAAGCCAATCTTTATTGTGCCTACCATCAAAGGGCTGGACATCTTACGGACTCCTGTTTTCGTCTCCGACATGCGATCCAGGATCTCATAGATGAAGGGACTCTTCACGCTCCACCTCCACCAACCCAAAAGCCAAACATCCTTTCCAACTCCCTGCCGAAGCACAATACTGCTCCCCACATCAACCAAATATCCCTCAGCTCCACTTACATCAACCCTAACTCCACTATATTCAACCCCACCGACCATATAACCTCAACAGACCAACCCAGGCCGGTCGTGCCCATGCTTTTCCAGCTCGAAGCCGAGATCCTCTATATTCATCTTGAAGAAGGGCAGTCGTCCAATCCCGATGTGCCCCTCGCACGCCTGCAAAATGGAACGTTTGTGTTCAACGCTTCCATCAGCGACTTGTTTCACCAATCCATCCCTTCCGTGCAGCTCAACTCTACCTCTTCCTTGGACAGCCTGTATTTTGATGTGACGAATCCAAACCCCTTTCCAAATTTGATAAGCAGTTCTAGGTCTGCTTTCATTCCCCTACCGAAACAACAGATTGCTATGCAAGCAGTGGGGTGGGCTATTGCCGATAATGATGACTATGTAGCCCCTATAATCAATGAATGGACGGAGCTAGAATTAGACGGCTTCCCCCAGAACCCCGAGTATGTCCCATTTAACGATGCTTGGTATGACGCCTGGATGGCTAATTATGAGGCAGACATGCTTGACCCTTTGGATGGATTCTCGTTGAGCATGCTATTTCAACAGCCTGAACCCGTTCTGCCTGAGGAGGAGTACTATTGGGATCCGGAACCCGCGTGGCAGTTTCCGTTGGAGTTTGACCTCAATCCTCTTCAAGGATATGCTCTGCCCAATCATGAGATTCAGTTCATGGAAGAGGGTCTCATTCAGGAGGAAACTCGTGTCTTGGGGGAATGCTTTCTCCCTTCTACTCTTGACAGGCTGGTTGACTCTATAACTAACACTGAGTACGACCCTACATTTTACATCGTTAGCGAGGAACTCTCGTGCCCCACACCGCCTTATCTGGCCGAGGAAGATCGCAGCGTTATGGTTACAGACCTTGTTCCGCCGGCTGACCTCTGGGATGTTGATGATGTAGTTCATATCCAAGTCGGGTCCGAGGTTTGGACTGTCAACCGCTCTTTTGCCGATGGAGGACTTCGGGACGTCCCGTTTATTGTTAATACGGAACCTATCAAGGAGGCTGTACCTGTTAAAGATCCAGACTTCTGGGAGTCACTGTTGTTGAACGATTTGGCTGAAGACCTAGGCTTGGACATGGAAGCGCCTGTAGCCCCACTGCCCTCCGACAAAGGGAAACGCAAAATGGGGGAAGTCCCCGCTGACCTTTGGGATGACAGTCAAGACCTTCAAGTGGTGCCCTCTCTGGAGAGCGTTCTCAACATTATGAGAAGTGGACGAATTTTTCAGCCTGCCAATCTGCAGGCCGGGAGCTCGTCCAATTCTTCTAACCAAAGGAACGAACCTTCTGCTTTCTCAAGGTCTGCACCATTTGAGGTACCTCTTAGCTCCCCGAATGATATGATTCAAAGGCAGCTGGAGCGGATCCCTGCTGCTATATCGCTCTGGGGACTAATCTGTTCCTCCCGTGAGCATCGTCGGAAGTTCTGCCATACACTCTCTCGTCTTGAGATTCAACCGGATGTCACACCTGAAGCGATGATATCTATAATCCTCCCTCCCACTTCTAAGCACACCGTGGTCTTCACTGACAAAGATCTATCGATCGAAGGGGTTGATCATAATCGCCCCTTGCACATCACTGTTAAGTGCAAGGGACTCTGGATTCCAACCGTTCTGATCGACAACGGATCGGCAATCAATGTTTGCCTATTGAGAGTGGCTTATCGCTTGGGACTAGCCAAGAAGGACTTTGCACCTTCCAATCTAGCTGTTAAGGCATACAACAGCACTCGTCGCGTGGTCGAGGGCACACTTGTGCTTAAACTGGATGCAGAGGGTTTTGAAATGGATGTTGAGTTCCACGTGGTCGACATCCCTGCCACCTTTAATCTCCTGCTAGGAAGGCCATGGCTTCACCGATCTGACATCATGGCTGTACCGTCTACTCTTCACCAAAAGGTTATGTTGGGACTCCCTACCGGAACTTTGACTATCTGCGGGGACTCGGGCATTCACTCGCTTAAGGAAGATGGCACACCTGTTTTGGGGATTGCGCATGGCGATGAAGATGTTGATCTCGGGGGTTTCTCTTTTGATACTTCTGGTTCGGTTTTGGCCATCAACGTGGATGGGGACTTCATCATAAGCTCTGTTGCTTTAGACATCATGAGGAGAATGTCCTATCTACCTGGTCTTGGTCTTGGGATTCACCAACAAGGGATCCCGGAGTTCCCTGCCTTTCCTTCCTGCGAGGGTCGCTTTGGTCTGGGGTACTCCTCCTCTACCAAGGATGCCAAAAGAAGAAAATGCACAGGAAAACCTCGATCTCTCTATGGTGAACCCGACAGCTATTTCGTGCGCGAGGTGGGGAATGATGTCTACACCGGGCAGCCTGAGCCTTTTGTCGATTCAGTCACTGGGGAGTTGCTGCCTGGGTTTGAGGTTTTCGCTGATGACACTTGGTCCTCTTGTGATGAAGAACCAACAAGGGCAGGATTCAAAAGGAAGCTTAGCCAGCCCAAGCTGAAGACTGATTGGCTGATGTCTTTTGATCAGGGAAGCTTGGAGCAGCTGTTTTATGAGTTCTCCCAAGTGGGTTTGGCCAAGGAAGCTGAAGAGGCCGAGGTGTTCATGCTCGGTTCCGACGACCTCAAGGATCCCATCTCCCTCATCATGGAAGCAAAGGGTAGCCTTAAAATTGCATTTTCAAACCACGCCTTACTTGCATTGATGATGTATCAGAGTCTGACACTGAGTCTGTTGAGTCGTCTGAGTCTAAGTCTAGCTCTGAGTCGGAGTTTGTGCCTCTTGGCCCTCCACGTCATGGCTTTTACTTTGAGTTTGATTCCCTTGTACTTGGTGACCCTGCAGGGTCTTATGAAATGAAGGAATCCTCTTCTGACTACTTGAATGATCTTTATATAAACTGTGTCGACCCCGACGATGAAGGGATAGATTTTGATGGGGACATTCCCAAGGAAATCCGTGCCCTCATCGAAAGGGAAGATGAAAGGCATGCTAGGCCGTTAAAAGAAGAAATAGTCTTAATAAACTTGAAAGACGAGAATGATCCCCGAATGGTTCAGGTGGGCTCCACTTTATCCCCAGAGGAACATCATGATTTCAAAGAACTGCTTTTAGAATTCAGTGACGTTTTTGCGTGGTCCCATCACGACATGCCCGGCATCGACCCAGAAATAGTGGAGCATCGAATCCCCTTGCTATCAAATGCCAAACCTGTGAAGCAGAAATTGAGGCGAATAAGGCCGGATTGGGTACAGAGGATCAAGGAGGAGGTCACTAAGCAGATCGACATCGGTTTTCTTATGGTCTCTCAATACCCCACATGGGTTGCCAACATTGTCCCAGTTCCTAAAAAGAATGGACAAATTCGAGTGTGCGTGGACTTCAGGGATTTGAACAAGGCAAGCCCCAAGGACGATTTTCCCCTGCCACATATCGATGTACTGGTCGACAATACGGCGGGCCACGCCCTGCTTTCGTTCATGGATGGTTTCTCCGGATATAACCAAATTCTTATGGCGCCGGAAGACCGTGAGAAGACGACTTTCATCACTGAATGGGGGACTTATTGTTACTTGGTCATGCCGTTTGGTTTGAAGAATGCTGGTCCTACCTACCAGAGAGCTGCTATGACCATTCTGCACGACATGATGCACAAAGAGGTTGAGGTCTACGTAGACGACATGATTGCTAAGTCAAAAACTCGGGAGGGGCATGTTCCTGTATTGAGGAAGTTTTTCGAGAGGCTCCGAAAGTTCCGCATGCGTCTCAAACCATAGAAATGCACCTTTGGGGTCACGGCAGGCAAGAAGCTCGGTTTCATGATCACTTCGCGTGGGATTGAGGTCGATCCATCAAAGATCAAAGCGGTGCTTGAAATGAAGCCACCAGAGACTGAAAAGGGAGTGCGAAGCTTTTTGGGGAAGGTTCAGTTCATCAGCAGATTCATCGCCAAGTTAACCTTAACTTGCGAGCCGATGTTTGGTTTACTCAAGAAGGACACCCCGTTCGTATGGTCGGACAAATGTCAGGCGGCCTTCATGTCCATTCAGAGTTATCTCCAAAACCCGCCTGTCTTGATGCCACCGGTGCCCGAAAAGCCCTTGATTCTATACTTATCTGTGAGTTCTACATCCATGGGATGCTTGCTAGCTCAAGAGGGTGACCAGGGAGTTAAGAAGGCCGTTTACTACTTATGTAAGAAAATGGTTGGGTCCGAAGAGCGCTACACCGCCTTGGAAAAAACGTGCTGGGCTTTGGTTTGGGCCTCTAAGAAGTTGAGACACTACATGCTGGCTTACCCAGTGAAATTGATTTCTCGAATGGATCCACTCAAGTATCTGTTTGAGAAACCAGCTCTCACTGGTAAGTTAGCACGTTGGTTGCTCCTCTTGGCAGAATTCGATCTCGAATACGTCATGAGAAAGTCAGTGAAGGGACGAGCCATTGCCGAGTTTTTGGCTGATCACCCTGTGGATGGGCCGGAAGATGCAGATTTTGTGTTCCCAGATGAGGAAGTGCTAACGGTTGTCGAAGATGTCTGGACTCTGTACTTCGATGGGGCGGCCAATCAGAAAGGATTTGGGATCGGGGTCTTGCTAGTCGCCCCTGATGGTTCTCATATTCCGCTTGCATTCAAGCTTAACTTCGATGTTACAAACAACCAAGCTGAATATGAGGCCTGTATTGTGGGTATGGAGGCTGCACTCACGCTCGGCGTAGAAAGGCTCGAAGTCATTGGGGACTTTAATCTTGTTGTATCTCAAGCCAAAGGGGACTGGAAGGTGCGTGAAGAGGGGTTGAAGCCTTACCATCAGGATTTGGAGGGGTTAATTCCTCACTTCAACAAAGTGACGTTCACCCACATCACCCGTTTGAAGACCCGGTTTGCCGATGCACTCGCGACCTTGGCTTCCATGGTCGAATTACCTTTGGGAGTCCAACTTCGCCCAGTCTTAATCGAACAGCGGGACCGCCCCGCTTATCAATACGTCAACGCCATCGATGATGTTGATGATGGCCTCCCCTGGTACCATGACATATGGAACTTTGTCGAGAGTGGCTTATATCGGGCCGGGGCCTCTAAAAAGGATCAGACTGCATTGCGGAGGATAGCTGCCCAGTACATCATTTGTGGAGGAAAGTTATATAGGAGATCCCATTGCGGAATGCACAAGCTCTGTGTTGACGGAACCGAGGCCGTCAGAATCATGGAGGAGATCCACGAGGGGGTCTGCGGCCCTCATATGAGCGGGGTCATGCTCGCTAGCGCCAAGGCTACTTCTGGTCTACTATGGAATCTCAGTGTGTGGATTACGTGCGGCGATGTCACAAATGTCAAATTCATGCTAATCTAATGCATGTTCCACCCTCTAACCTATTTGGCATGGCTTCGCCTTGGCCTTTCTCTGTATGGGGCATCGACGTCATCGGCATGGTTAGACCGTCTACATCAAATGGTCATAGGTTTATCCTCGTGGCGATAGATTATTTTACCAAATGGGTGGAGGCCGAATCTTATAAAACCCTAATGGCGGTTCAAGTTGCTCACTTCATCAGGAAAAACATCATCTACCGATACGGGGTTCCGCAAGCGTTTGTATCAGACAATGGGAGTCATTTCAAAGGCAGGGTCCTTGAGCTCTTCGAAGAATTCAAGATCCAAGTCCATCACTCAACGGTTTATCGTCCCCAAACAAATGGAGCGGTTGAAGCGGCCAACAAGAATGTCGAGACAATCATTAAGAAGTCTGCAGAGTCCGCCAGGGACTGGCACGAGCAACTGCCTTTAGCTATTTGGGGATATCGAACGTCGATCCGAACATCAACGGGGGCAACCCCCTATTCCTTGGTCTATGGAATAGAAGCAGTTCTCCCTATAGAGCTTGAGGTACCATATTTGAGGATCATGGTGGAATCGGAACTCTCGGAATCTGAATGGCTCAGTGGGAGATTTGTTGAACTCATGCTTTTTGATGAGAGGAGGCTCCGGGCTTTATATCATGTTCAGGGGTATCAGCGGAGAATCGCCCGGGCATTCAACAAAAAAGTGAAGTCTAGAGACTTGGTCGAAGGAGACATGGTCACAAAAGAGATTCGGGCGCCAGTCTTTGACCCTCGCGGCAAATTTCGACCCAAGCGTTCTGGACCTTACATCATCAAGACCATCCTCTCTGGGGGAGCGGCTCAGCTCATCGATCTCGACGGCAACGAATTCAGTTCTCTGGTTAACCTGGATCAACTCAAACGATACTATCCCTGAGAGAAGCTCGTTGGGCCGAAAACCACAAGGGTGGGCGGTTCCAAGCAAAAATTAGAGCAGGCTTGCTAGACCGAAAACCTGAGAAGGCGGTTTAGGCAAAAATAAATAGGCATCAATCAAAGCTCGCTAGGCTGAAAACCCGAAGTGGCAGCACTAGGCAAAATTTAGAGCGTAAAAGGAGAGCTAAAATACTCGAGTGAACCCTAGCCTGAACTACGTGCTGACCTGATTCCCTGAAAAGGGATACATAGGCAATCTCTCCGTGAGATTCGGTCACAATCCATCAACTTGATCCACGGTTTCCTATTACCAGGGGTCGACTCGATACTTGGGTGACACGGCGGTTCAACACTTGGATCAAAAGGGGAAAACTCTCGAACTTTCATTTTTATTCAAATTATAACTTCTATTACACAGGCTGAGCAGTCTTAAAAAGAGTAAAGCATGAAAACAGAATAAAGTGCTCGAGGCCTTAACAGGCTCACGGTTTATTCTAGATCATCAGGGTTCGTCAGAAGTCAATTGTTGTTTTGCCTGCTTGCGATTTCCCTTCTTAGCCATGTTTGATATCGATGCGTAAGTTCCGTACTGAAGTCTGGGTTAGCTCCCCCGAGTTGCCTCAAGCCCCAGTTGTGCTCGTATCCTCTCAAATTCCGGGCAGTGAAAGCAAGGACTTGGAAATCTTCAGTCCCAGCTCGGTGGAGTCCTTGGCTCATTCCTAGCTGACGAAGGATGCGTCCGGGGATGTAGAATGTGAAAGCGGTCAGCCCAGCTATCAGTACTCTCTCGAAACCTGCATAACTCAGGGCCATGTCTGGAATATTTAAGGCTTCATGCCGCCATGTGATCTCGTTCGGTAGCATTTCCCTCATAAATGCGCACCATTGATGCACAGACATTTCCGAATAGATCATACCCCGCTGATGCATCCGGCAGGGCAGATGAGGCCAGCTTGCTTCCGGTGCTATAAGCAATCCCAATTTGTCGGATAACCAGAGCTGCATGAGTGGAAAAACAAGTGAGAAGTTACATAAAGCTTGAGAGAAAAGACAAGTGAGGAACTTCGATATAGCTTTAGTTGAGAGATGAGGTAAAAACAGAACGTGTGAAAGCCGGAAAAAGGTGAGCTGAGTGAGAACTAAGCTAACCTGCAGTAATAGTGGACTACCGCCGAACACGTCTGTTTGGCCGGAAGAAACCAAATCCAAACCTATGAATGTCTCTGCCAGAACCAGTGGTACCACGTTTCTTCGGGCACCCATTTGAGCGGCGATGCTCACCAGCATGGGGTTGACTTGCCCATTCGGAGATACCAGTAAATAGGCAGCCAGCACACCGATTGCCAGAGCAAATCGACGCCGAGCCTGCACGGCTATATTCTCTACGTCCCCCTCTGGCCCATACCACTCCATTAGGCGCATGATGTTGATTTGCCCTCCAGTTAGCAAACTTTCGGCCGCTCCTCTGATAATGCCAAGACTTGACTGTAGGAGCTTTCACATGCTTTTCCTATAAGGCGGCACGACAATCACGCTTGAAGCGACTCCTTGGAGGTACGCTTGGAATTCCTCCACGGTTGGGCACAGCTCGTTAACCCCAAACCTGAACACATGAACCTCCGAGTCCCAGAATTGTGAGGCTGCCCTCAAAAATTCAGGATGAACCCTCACATTGCGAAGGAAACGGAATGCGGCCAGCCCGTGAAACCGGAATGACAGCCAATCCCCGGCAACAAAAGCCGAAAGCCATGGGCTAATCAAGGCCGGAAGGTTATTTGCCATTCTGCTTCTCGTGGGATTCTCAAACTGCGGGAGGGATGCTTTCCATTTGCAAGAGTGTTGGCCTCTTTATAGACAGAATGCATAGAGTGTTATCCTTTCCCAGTGTAAATATCCATACAACGTGGCATCCTCTTCTCCAAAGTAAAGACACCTCTGCACTGTCCCTGAAGTACTCTAAGCAGTTAAAGGGTGATGACAAGGCTTGGCCGTCCTAAAAATCTGAAATGGTCAAAGAGGCGTGGCCTGGCACGGGCCGATCATCGCGCGACGGTACCATTCAGTCGTGTGAGTGACCCTAGTCCACTTCATCGCGCGATGGACTTAATGTCTCGCGCGATGGTTTAGCCTGCATTTTGACAGATTGCACCAGCTACTGTCCAATTTTGGTCGCTTCTTATTCCAGGGGTACTTTTGCAACTTTTATGATTCCGGCAAGTCACTATGAGCATATGCAACTGTTTCCAAGCATCAGATTCGAGATTTTGCGTTTAAGGAGGTTTTTGAACCCTCGGTGGCCCGTTTCAAGGCCAAATGAGCATTTCGGGAGTTCGAAACTCGGTCCGAAGGTTCGTGTCTTTTTCTTTCAGGCCGTACAGGTCATGGCGGCCTAATATGACTGTACGGAGGTGTTGGTTTCAGTCCGGGACATAATAGAGTCATGTTTTTCCATCTCGTGTCCGTTTTGTGTCCTTCGTAAGGTTTTCGGGCAATTTTGCGCTTCGGGAGGTGTTTCTCGAATCTATCAGCTCTCGTAGGTCATTTTGTATATACATGACCTCACGGAAGCGTCCCTTTTATCCAAGTTGGGGTATTTTAGGTTTTGACTTGCGAATGTCCAATATTTCATTCCCTCGTATCCTCGTATCCTGACCGTATCCTGGGGTACATTTTCATTTTTATCCAAGATTAATTCTCTCCATACGTATGTGTGCGTTTGTGGACAGTCTCAGTACATTATCAATGCAAGCAGGGTATTTGTGGCAAACGTTTATTTACTCTAAGTTCATTTCAAGAGTAAAATGAACTGAAAATGCAAATTTTATAGCTAAACCATAATCTATCTATGTCAAAGTAAAGAAGAATACTGTGCGTGTGGCGCTTCGGCCCCTCAAAGTCATCATGTCAACGCGGGCACACTCGCCCATCAAGTCAAAAAGGCACACAGGCCCCAAAAACATGTATCAGGTATCAACGAAGGCACTCCAGCCTTCAATCTATCTACGCGGGCGCGCAGGCCCAAAAGCAAAAATCAAGGGTCCGGAGAGAGAAACGAGGCTTCTTAGTAGCCCTCAGTCTTCCCCGAACCAGTCTCCGTCGTCATCATCTCTCTCCCTAGGGTCCTGTCTAAAACCAGGATCGTCCGCTGAGTCGTCAGAACCGCTGCTGTCAGGCGCCTCCTCGTCGTCTTCTTCTTCTTCTCCCTCCTCTTCCTCTTCTTCCCCAGAATCCTCGGGCAGGATCAGCCGCTTCTTGCGGACCGGCTCGTCTTGCGAGGGCCTTTGGCGCATCTTCAATTGATACCTCTCCTCGGCGCGCGCCACGGCCTCTCGGGCCGCCTTCTCACTCGCAACAGGTGGCTGTATGCCCCGTGTCTGTGGTCTAGTAGTAGGTGGAGGAGCAGGAGTCCTGCTTGCTAGCTTCTTTTTTGGAGGATCTCTGGCACTTTTTCTCCTAGGAGCCGCCCGTCCCTGTGTCTGCATTGTAAATTTTCGCACATTTAGTATATATTCTATGTGTTGTATGTTTGCAGGCAGGTACAACCAATTTCAAAGTTAACGGCAATTAAAGTATACTATGTATCGAGCAAAACATGCATATGTCAAGTATCGAATGCAGGAATGTATCGTTTCTCTGAAAGGTATACCTGAGATCTCTGAGCTGCCGGTGGTGGGTAGCGCAAGTCCAAAGGCAAGCCACTTACCGCCGGCCTTATCACGTTCTCCAGTGCAAGCATACGCCGAACGGCCTCGTTCGCCCACTCATTGGGCACCTGCAAGGATAACTTGAACATAAGCAATGGAGCAATGTTTCAAGATTTTATGAAAGTACAATAATGAAGGATACAATGTCTTACCAGCACGGTGACGGGCGCTGGCTCAACTCTGGCAGGAACTAGGTGTAGCTCAGCTGGATTGCCCTGAGAGTCCACCACTGCTATATGCCATGTCAACTTTGATGGCCCACCTCTCACAGGTCCGCTCGGACCCCGTCTCGCACGGCTCTCACTACTACTCTGCCTCACAGTGATGGCCTTCCTCTCCTCAGCGGCTCCGCGGGCCTAACTCCGGACCTCCCTGAATTCTCGCACTCTCAGCGGCCCCGCCAAGCGCTCTCTCTGGTAAACTGCATAGTCCATGCCGGGACGCAGGTAGCGTGTCAAGTCGGTGTCAGGCCGCGTGAAGATCTGTAGCTCGGCCAGCATGTACTCCCCTGTGTGAGAGGCCTGTGGTGGAAGCGGACCGGGCACCTGGAACCCTGCATGGCCAAGTGATTGGCGTGTCACTCGGTCGCCCAAGTACCACTACCAACCAAAGGCCGACTCCAGCAGCACTCTACTCGCCGTCACGACCCTGCTCCTGGCCAAGTATTCAGGCTCTGGCTCTGCCACTTTCCAAGGGTCCCACTCTACCTGCACAAGCAAGCAATGCAAGCGTCGGTCAGCGACAGCATTAAAGCGATAAAAAGGGATGCATATTTCCATTTGATAAAGTCATGTCATAGCTGTGAGGGTCGGAGCTCGTCTAGGTATATCCTGAAGCCGCTCAGGTCACCTCTCCCTCGTTTCTCTCCCATATTCTTCTTGCTCCAGATGTGAGCACGTGGGAGGATCCCCAGGTCCAGGCTCTTTGTCACTGGACGGCACATGTTCAAAACCTTATAGGCCCAGAGCTGCGCAGTTATCAAAGTTCAAATCATTAGTGCAATGCAGGAATATTTTTGAGCAGTTCATGTATTCAAAAAGATAAGCATACAATAGAAAGGTGCTTTACTCTATCATAATCATACCTCCTAAATTCGCCAGTACCCAACAGTGCTCATCTCAGTCCTCGATGAGTCCCCCATAAAGCCATAAGCTGTGCCAAGTGCAGCACCTCCCCAGTCAAAGCGCGAGGCTGTCCTCAGGTCTCTCAAAGCAGGCAAGTACGATAGGTGAACCTTGCTACGCCTGTTCGGGTACAGGGTAGCGCCGAAAAGGTACAACAAGTACGCCCGGGCCATCTGCTCCACCTCTTGCTCGGTCGCCACCTCATTTGCAAGGTACCGGGTAAACTGTCCGTATCTCGCCATCCCCTCTTCAACCTTGGGCACCTCTCCCAAGAACCATTCCAGGGCCGCCTCGTCCTCCTGTATACCCGAATCAAACGGGATAGGGTCACCCCCAACCCGCAGACCAGTGATCACCGCAAAGTCGATAGGCGTCACCGTCATCTCCCCGAGCGGTAGGTGGAAGGTGTTGGAGGTATCCCTCCACCTCTCTGCAAGTGCAACCAGGACCGCATGGTCATTTCTTGCCGGAGTAAGGGTCTGTATGAACTCCCCGAAGCCTGCCATATCCACCAACTGCTTCACCCTCTCTGGCAAACCCTGGTACAACGCCAAGGAGCTGCAGGCGCCCCCGAAACCTCGAATGTCTCTCTGTCTCGCTCTCTCTTGCATTAGACACGAAAACAAGCAACAAGAGATATATATCAGCATGTGAAACTTTCATTCTCAAGTTCTAGGTAATCAATGCAACCTGGCAGTAGATGGTTGGTTCAAGTTAATATGTCTCATGAACGACATTCAACGTGAAACTATGGTATCGTTCATTCGAACCTATTTCAAAGGACTGCACTACGTTTCTCGGTATTTAAGCATATGCATCGTATTAAATTTGCAATCACAAAAGGAAATGAGGGATTCTCAGAAATTTACCTCAGCCCAGCTGCTCGAAATATGGGTATCAGGATCTCTCAGAACCAGCTCGGGGTCGTACTCCGCCTGCCGTGGCCTGTATGCCGCAAAACCCGATGGTACAAACAAATGTGGAACCGGTGGCCTGTACCCCTCTGCTGAAAATGGAGCACGAGTCAAACCCTCTGCCTCCGACACCGCTGTCACCCTGGGCCCCTGTCCCCTCGCTCCAACCCGCTCCTCGGCCTCCGCATCCCTCAGAACCTCCTCCTCAGCGGCTCTCGCCCTTTCGGCCCTCTTTGCGACTTCTAAAGTGGCTATCTCCCGCTCTCGCTCCTCTCGAGCCTCCAAAATAGCGGCCCCAATCATGGGATCCTCCTCGAGGAGCCGGGCTAGCCTCTCCTCACTCAGGAACTCAACAAGATCCTGTCTCGTGATCGGTCTGTGGCCCGACGATGTTGCCGCTTGCCGAAACAGTACCTCCTCTTCAGGAACCTCTGTGGCACCCTCCTCCTCGGTCGCTACACCCTTGCCCTTTGCCGGATCCCTCAACGGAGTCTCGCTTGACCCGGCACCGCCATCCTCGGCGCCTCCACTGCCTACACCCTCGGAACTGCCACCAACTACTACCGAGCCGCTCACGGCCTCGCTCGGGTCCAGTTGCACGACTTTAGCCCTCACGGCCCCGACCTCCACTGTCGCGCGACGGTCTGACTGCGTCGCGCGACGATCGCCTTCGCCACCCACCTCCTGCTCGTGGCCCTGAACGCCATCGCCGCCGCCTGTGGCCGTTGCACCAGTATCCGTGGCCTCCTCTAACCGCTGTTGATCTCTTGTACCGACCTCCATGGGGTCGTCCTCTCGACGATCAACTGCTTCTCCTCCACCGCCACCATTGCCGTGTTCCGCCATGGGTGAGTGTTTGTGCGCGGATTCCTTTCGATTTTCGTGAAGAAATCGAAGGGTTTGAGTTGGGGTTTGGAGAGTTTTGAGAGGAGTTGAGAGTTTTGAAGTTTTGAAACCGCTAAGCATCGGTTCCTATAGCGTCCCCGGGAAGAAAAGAGAAGAAAATGGGTGCAGGCCGGATCTGGGCTGGTTTCAGACCCAGGCCCTAACGGGGAACCATCGCGTGATGGTGTGGCTTCATCGCGCGATTGTACGACTGGGCCGATCGCTAAGCTTAGCCTTTGGTTCAGGCTCGATCATGTGTATCGCTTTGATGATGGCCCAAGAGTCTTGCTCGAGCCTTGCAATTGGTTTTTAGGATCCCTTCGAGATGTCCTTCCCAGGAGTCTTGCTCGAGCCTTGCAATTGGTTTTTAGGATCCCTTCGAGATGTCCTTTATATCAATCAGCGACGATCTATCCGTCCGATTTCAAATCAGCAACGATCTATCCGTCCAATTATCAAATCAGCGACGATCTATCCGTCCGATTTCAAATCAGCGATGATCTATCTGTCCAATTATCAAATCAGCGACGATCTATCCGTCCGATTTCAAATCAACGACGATCTATCCGTCCAATTATCAAATCAGCGACAATCTATCCGTCCGATTTCAAATCAGCAACGATCTATCCGTCCAATTATCAATCAGCGACGATCTATCCGTCCAATTTCAAATCAGCAACGATCTATCCGTCCGATTATCAATCAGCGACGATCTATCCGTTCGATTTCAAATCAGCAACGATCTATCCGTCCAATTATCAATCAGCGACGATCTATCCGTCATCTATCCGTCCGATTGTCAATCAGCGACGATCTATCCGTCCGATTGTCAATCAACGACGATCCATCCGTCCAATTTTCAATCAACGACGATCTATCCGTCCAATTTCAAATCAGCGACGATCTATCCGTTCAAATTCGGATCAGCAATCAATCTGCTCACCGATCCGTTGGCGCACGGTATTTGTATATACTTGCTTGCACTTTTCGTTTAAATCGGCTTTTGGGTGGATTGGATGGGTGTCTAGAAATCTTTGACGTTACCCGTGCCAGCCAATGGTGCTCCGCGTGCCGTCAAAGAGGGACTACTGTAGACACCCCAATCTGATTTCCCGATCGTTTTACTTTGTTTTTCGGTTTCTTGTTTCCCCGATGATGAATCAGGTCGAAAACAGTCTCGAGAACTTGGAATGGCTTGAGTTTGACGTGTGTGTGAAACCCATCCTTTGCCCTGAAAACCCTTGAGTCCAAACCTGGGCCTCAGGTTTGACAGTCGCGCGATGCATTGGGACCCTCGCGCGATGATTCACTTGCCAGGTGGTGGTCAAATTCAAAGTTTTGACTATTGACCCTCGGGCGATGGTCTCACTGACTCGCGCGATGGTCAACACCTATCATTTTCACCCAGTTTGCGTGGTGATCAGGGGGCTACAGGCCTATGTGACCCCGTTTCGTCGACTGAACAGCGTTCTGGGGGGCTCCCTTTGCACCACCTCAACCCTATTCTCCCATCACCTTTGCCACCCCACTTCTCCACCAAGCAATTGTGACCAGCCTTGTTGGCTGGTTGCATGGCCTTGTCTAGCCACCAACTAACTCATTCTTCTATAAGAACCCCCCCCCCCCCCCCCCCCATCCTTCATTTCAAAGGGTTACCAATTTCTCTCCAAGAAAGAAGAAGAAAAGCTCAAGCACAAACATCCCATACCACACTCACTCCCATATAATCACCCTCCAAGTCTCACCACCTCATTCAAGCCATCTCCAAGACACTCAAGCAAAGGTATAATACCTTTTTGTTCACTGTTCGAACCCCTGAGGGGGGCTGGCAGGGTCAAGGCTGGTAATCAATACCAGTTCAAGCCCTAAAGCTGGCAAGGTTTCAAGAGCCATTACCAAGCACTCCCTCGCGCGATGGTCCCACATACTCACGCGACAGTTCTGTCTGCATGAGATTGGACCTCGTGGGGAAGGGATGCTGGTCTTTAAGTTTCTTGTCGTGTTCTTAGTCACTTTCAAGTCTTTTAAAAGTATTAGCTCACTGCTTTGTATGCTAAAAATCACAGTTTAGTTTGGTTTATAACTTTTCTTGGTTCGGAATGCTCTTGGGATGCTCTTGAATATGTCTCAGAGCCCTAAGTGTGCAAAGCAATTCCTGGAAGTCCAGTCTGAATAATCGCGCGCCTGTATCACTCTGTCGCGCGATGGTTCTGTGTTTTCCAGGGACTGCCCTTGCATGAGCAGCTTGGCCTTGGCCTCTGTTTAGACACCCCCACTGTTTAGACACCCCCACTGTTTAGGGGTCGTGTTTCCATAATATTTTCATCTGTCTGTTGTAATATTGTTTACTTTCAAGTACTTATAAACTGCTTGGTTTGCACCTGGGTGAGCACTGGTCCTTCCAGAGCCCAGAAGGGGGTGAAATTCAAACCATTGGTGAGGCATCAACACTCGCGCGAGTGTATGATATTGTCGCACGACGGTTTGCTTGCATGCAGATGGATTCACGCATGCAAGCTGGCCGTTTGTTCGTGCCAAAATCATACACAGCACTGTCTTGATGTGTGGTCGATGTTTTGAACTTTATTCCATTTATTACTTATCATCTCGCCTATCCACGCCATATCTATCACATCCTGCAAATTGTTACAGTTTTAAATCCCCTTAAACTGTTCCCCCGCCCTAATTGGCTAAAGAATTGATTAATAAAACAGAATCACAAATAAACATTTTTCCCAAATGCCTAAGTAGAGACCGATCTTCGGATTGGGCGAGAGGGGTGCCATAAAACCCTTCCCCTCTCGTAACCTGGCTCCCGAACCCAGATATGGTTATGACGGACTGGTTCCTTAACTTTTTCAAATCAAACAGCGTGACAAGTGCTTCGAAATACGGTTCACTGGGTGTCGGACCTTCAAAACCCGAGTGGCGACTCTGTATTTTGCGAGCGCTTGCTTCCCCGCTCGCGCTCCCTCGATCTGGGCCCCTTGCGTTTCGGAATCCGAAAATTCCGAAGGGCACGCTGCCCACAGCTTGAGATACAACGAGATTAGAGTCCCCGATGACTTCGAGCCTTTCTACGCCGAGCGTGAGTGCGGCCTCCATACCCACGATACCGGCCTCATATTCAGCTTGGTTGTTTGTAACATCGAAGTTAAGCTTGAACGCAAGCGGAATATCAAAACCATCAGGGGCGACTAGCAAAATCCCGATCCCAAATCCTTTCTGATTGGCCGCGCAATCGAAGTAAAGAGTCCAAATGTAGGGAGGTATTCCCGAACACATACATTTAGTTGCCGAACACGTGATATTCGGGAGCACGTGGTAAGTATGACAGGACTTACTGCCGGGCAATATAGTGAACAGCAATATGGACCAATGATATGAGAAGTCATTGATCCATGCTGTTTGTTCGGCAAACTAAGGGCCAAGTTACATGTGAAGTAGATGGTCCAAAGCAGACTGTTCGGTTATAAATAGCCGAACAGATGAAGCAAAGAACCAAGCACGTAATACGAGGGATCACGGGTTAAAAAGCAATGCAAATGGTATGTGGGACCATAGTTTGAATATAGGCAGGACAGTCATCATGCTAAACAAATGTTCGGCAAGATGGACCAGTGACATGAGAAGTCAATGGTCCAAGCCGTCTGTTCGGCAACGAGATGGCCGAACAAAAGAAAGAACTTCAGTCAAGTATTGAAGCATAAGGAACATTCTGGAAGAGTCCAGAAACAATAGTATTCCGTTAAGGAATAAGATCCCGAGAATATAGGATCTCATAAAGATACCCAACGAGTATGGGATGTTCGGCTTGTTATGGAAAAGAGTCCTACAAGGATTAAGGTAATGAACTAATAAAGGAAACGAGAATCCTTGATATCCTGGGATTCCTATACGAGTTAGGAATCCTAGGGCAACACGGATGCTTGGCCAGCAAGCATACGCAAATCTATAAATAAGAGGTAAACCTAGAAGTAAAAGATACGCAATACACTGTATTCTTATTGCTTTCTTACTGATAATTAGGGTTCGATTTCTAGTACGTGATACTAATAAAGGCATCGGAGGGCCTTTGCCACGAGAGGCAAAGGTGCACTCACCCCCTGTCTATTTTGCAGATTAGGGTTCAGACGACGAGTCAGGGTTCCGGTGAAGAGGCACTAATAAGCCGTTGCAATCCAGTTGATCCGAAGTACCAATTGTTTTCATCCCCCTACAGCAAACGTCTTCAACAACCATTAGCACTTCCTCATCTTGGAACACAAAATCTGCATCTTTCGGTCCATCCACAGGGTGATCAGCCAAAAACTCAACAATGGCTCGTCCCTTCACCGACTTTCTCATGACGTATTCGAGATCGAATTCTGCCAAGAGGAGGAACCAACGTGCTAACTTACCAGTGAGAGCTGGTTTCTCAAACAGATACTTGAGTGGATCCATTCGAGAAATCAACTTCACTGGGTAAGCGAGCATGTAGTGTCTCAACTTCTTAGAGGCCCAAACCAAAGCCTAGCACGTTTTTTCCAAGGCGGTGTAGCGCTCTTCGGACCCAACCATTTTCTTACTTAAGTAGTAAACGGCCTTCTCAACTCCCTGGTCACCCTCTTGAGCTAGCAAGCATCCCATGGATGTAGAACTCACAGATAAGTATAGAATCAAGGGCTTTCCAAGCACTGATGGCATCAAGACAGGCGGGTTTTGCAGATAGTTCTGAATTGACATGAAGGCCGCCTGACATCTGTCCGACCATACGAACGGGGTATCCTTCTTCAGTAGATGAAACATCGGCTCGCAAGTTAAGGTTAACTTGGCGATGAATCTGCTGATGAACTGAACCTTTCCCAAAAAGCTTCGCACTCCCTTTTCAGTCTCTGGTGGCTTCATTTCAAGCACCGCTTTGATCTTTGATGGATCGACCTCAATCCCACGCGAAGTGATCATGAAACCGAGCATCTTGCCTGCTGTGACTCCGAAGGTGCATTTCTGTGGATTGAGACGCATGCGGAACTTTCGGAGCCTCTCGAAAAACTTCCTCAATATAGGAACGTGCCCCTCCCGAGTTTTTGATTTAGCAATCATGTCGTCCACGTAGACCTCAACCTCTTTGTGCATCATGTCGTGCAGAATGATCGTAGCAGCTCTCTGGTAGGTAGGAGACCGGCATTCTTCAAACCAAACGGCATGACCAAGTAACAATAAGTCCCCCATTCAGTGATAAAAGTCGTCTTCTCACGGTCTTCCGGCGCCATAAGAATTTGGTTATATCCGGAGAAACCATCCATGAATGAAAGCAGGGCGTGGCCCGCCGTATTGTCGACCAGTACATCGATATGTGGCAGGGGAAAATCGTCTTTGGGGATTGCCTTGTTCAAATCCCTAAAATCCACGCACACTCGAATTTGTCCATTCTTTTTAGGAACTGGGACAATGTTGGCAACCCATGTGGGGTATTGAGAAACCATAAGAAAACCGGCGTCGATCTGCGTAGTGACCTCCTCCTTGATCTTCTGCACCCAATCCGGCCTCATGCGCCTCAATTTATGCTTCACGGGTTTGGCATTCGGTAGCAAGGGGATTCAATGCTCCACTATCTCTGGGTCAATGCCAGGCATGTCCTGATGGGACCACGCAAAAATGTCACTGAACTCTGAGAGCAGTTCTTTGAAGTCATGACGTTCCTCTGGAGACAAAGTAGAGCCCACCTGAACCATTCGGGGATCGTTCTCATCTTTCAAGTTTATTAAGACTATTTCTTCTTTTAACGGCTGAGCATGCCTTTCATCTTCTCTTTCGATGAGGGCACGGATTTCCTTGGGAATGTCCCTATCGAAATCTATCCCTTCATCGTCGGGGTCGACACAGTTTATATAAAGATCATTCAAGTAGTCAGAAGAGGATTCCTTCATTTCATAAGACCCTGCAGGGTCGCCAAGTACAAGGGAATCAAACTCAAAGTAAAAGCCATGACGTGGAGGGCCGAGAGGCACAAACTCCGACTCAGAGCTAGACTTAGACTCAGACGACTCAACAGACTCAGTGTCAGACTCTGATACATCATCAATGCAAGTAAGGCGTGGTTTGAAAATGCAATTTTTGAGGCTACCCTTGGCTTCTGTGATGAGGGAGATGGGATCCTTGAGATCGTCGGAACCGAGCATGAACACCTCGGCCTCTTCAACTTCCTTGGCCAAACCCACTTGGGAGAACTCATAAAACAGTTGCTCCAAGCTTCCCTGATCAAAAGACATCAGCCAATTAGTCTTCAGCTTGGGCTGGCTAAGCTTCCTTTTGAATCCTGCCCTTGCTGGTTCTTCATCACTAGAGGACCAAGTGTCATCAGCGAAAACCTCAAACCCAGGCAGCAACTCCCTAGTGACTGAATCGACGAAAGGCTCAGGCTGCCCGGTGTAGACATCATTCCCCACCTCGCGCACAAAGTAGCTGTCGGGTTCACCATAGAGAGATCGAGGTTTTCCCGTGCATTTCCTTCTTTTGGCATCCTTGGTAGAGGAGGAGTACCCCAGACCAAAGCGGCCCTCGTAGGAAGGAAAGACAGGGAACTCCGGGATCCCTTGTTGGTGAATCCCAAGTCCAAGACTAGGTAGATAGGACATCCTCCTTATGATGTCTAAAGCAACAGAGCTTATGATGAAGTCCCCATCCACGTTGATGGCCAAAACCGAACCAGAAGTATCAAAAGAGAAACCCCCGAGATCAACATCTTCGTCGCCATGCGCAATCCCTAAAACAGGTGTGCCATCTTCCTTAAGCGGGCGAATGCCCGAGTCCCCGCAGATAGTCAAAGTTCCGGTAGGTAGTCCCAACATAACCTTTTGGTGAAGAGTAGACGGTACGGCCATGATGTCAGATCGGTGAAGCCATGGCCTTCCTAGCAGGAGATTAAAGGTGGCAGGGATATCAACTACATGGAACTCGACATCCATCTCAAAACCCTCAGCATCAAGCTTAAGCACAAGCGTGCCCTCGACCACGCGACGAGTGCTGTCATATGCCTTAACAGCCAGATTGGAAGGCGCAAAGTCTTTCTTGGCCTAGCCCTAAGCGGTAAGCCACCCTCAAAGGGCAAACATTGATCGTCGATCCATTGTTGATAAGAACAGTTGGAATCCAAAGCCCTTTACATTTAACAGTGATGTGCAAGGGGCGGTTGTGATCAACCCCTTCGATCGATAGATCCTTGTCGGTGAAGACCATGGTGTGCTTAGAGGTAGGTGGGAGGATTATAGATATCATGGCTTCAGGTGTGACATCCGGTTGAATCTCAAGACAAGAGAGAGTGTGGCAGAACTTCCGACGGTGCTCGCGGGAGGAACAGATTAGTCCCCAGAGTGATATAGCAGCAGGAATCTGCTCCAGCTGCCTCTGAATCATGTCATCATTCGGGGAGCTAGGAGGTACCTTAAATGGTGCAGACCTTGAGAAAGCAGAAGGTTCGTTCCTTTGGTTAGAAGAATTGGACGAGCTCCCGGCCTACAGATTGGCAGGCTGAAAAATTCGTCCACTCCTCGTAACGTTGAGAACGTTCTCTAGAGAGGGCACCACTTGAAGGTCTTGACTGTCATCCCAAAGATCAGCAGGGACTTCCCCCAATTTGCGTTTTCCTTTGTCAGAGGGCGGTGGGGCTATAGGTACCTCCATGCCCAAACCTAGGTCTTCAGCCAAATCGTTCAACAACAGCGACTCCCAGAAGTCTGGATCCTTAATAGCTACAGCCTCCCCAATGGGCTCCGTATTAGCAACAAACGGGACGTCCCAGAGTCCCCCATCGGCAAAAGAGCGGTTGACAGTCCAAACCTCGGACCCAACTTGGATATTAACCACATCATCAACGTCCCAGAGGTCAACTGTGTAGGGGGATGAAAACAATTGGTTCTTCTGATCAACTGGATTGCAACGGCTTATTCGTGCCTCTTCACCGGAACCCTAACTTGATGTCTGAACCCTAATCTGCAAAATAGACAGGGGGTGAGTGCACCTCTGCCTCTCGTGGCAAAGGCCCTCCGATGCCTTTGTTAGTATCACGTACTAGCAATCAAACCCTAATTATCAGTAGGAAAGCAAGAATGCAAAGTATTGCGTACCTTTTACCTCTAGGTTTACCTCTTATTTATAGATTTGCATATGCTTGCTGGCCAAGCATCCGTGTTGCCATAGGATTCCTAACTCGTATAGGAATCCCAGGATATCAAGGATTCTCGTTTCCTTTATCAGTTCATTACCTTAATCCTTGTAGGACTCTTTTCCATAACAAGCCGAACATCCCATACTCGTTGGGTATCTTTATCAGATCCTATATTCTTGGGATCTTATTCCTTAACGGAATACTATTGTTTCTAGACTCTTCTAGAATGTTCCTTATGCTCCAATACTTGACTGAAGTTCTTTCTTTTGTTCGGCCATCTCGTTGCTGAACAGACGGCTTGGACCATTGACTTCTCATGTCACTGGTCCATCTTGCCGAACATTTGTTTAGCATGATGACTGTCCTGCCTATATTCAAACTATGGTCCCACATACCATTTGCATTGCTTTTTAACCCGTGATCCCTCGTATCACGTGCTTGGTTCTTTGCTTCATCTGTTCGGCTGTTTATAACTGAACAGTCTGTTTTGGACCATCTACTTCACATGTAACTTGGCCCTTAGTTTGCCGAACAAACAGCATGGATCAATGACTTCTCATATCATTGGTCCATATTGCTGTTCACTATATTGCCCGGCGGTAAGTCCTGTCATACTTACTACGTGCTCCCAATTATCACGTGTTCGGCAACTAAATGTATGTGTTCGGGAATACCTCCCTACAATTGCTCCCCAGCTTCATGTATTTACCACTGTTCGGGGGCAATATATGATGCTTAGAAACAGAATATTATTTAGACCAGACTCTTCTGATCCCGTGCAGTCATATTTTCAATATTTCATTGATGCCTTTTGGCACCTCTGTCATTATACCATTTCGGGGTGAATGACTCCACGTGGCACGTTTCGTATGCCTAGCATTAATTTCGAACTGACGTTCTATGTAACGGCGTCAGAACGGTTTCTGCTTTCCGTTACTTTAACCTGCAATGGCGTGAGAGGAGACGTTTCGTCTCCGTCTCTTACCCTTAAACCCCTGAAAGGGCTCTTTTTGGTTTTTTACCCAAAACTTAAACGCGCTCTTTCTCTCTCTAGAAACCAGGCGAAAGCATCCCGCTATCCGCCATCGCTGCCATCTGCAAATCCGATTACTTTCCAGGAAATCGTCACAACATCTTTGTAAGATCCTCGTTCTTACTCCATTTCTTCTGTTTAGGTTTCTATCTGAGATCTCCATTCTCAGTTTTGTGGGTCGCTTTCTAGGGTTTCAGTCGCCCCCATTTCCATCTTTAAGTTTTTTCTTCGAATATATCCATGGCGGATGACAACGAAAACCCTCCTAGACCCAGTAAGTTTAGGAGACTCTGCGAAACCTCAACTGCCATGACGGCATTTAGGTCTGAGTATAGCATTCCTGATAATGTTGGGCTCGAACTCGCCCCCTTAGGAGCAGATAGGGACGGTGGCTCTTGGGATAGAATGTATATCCCAATTGTGGCCATTGTCGAAGGTGGAGTCCGATTTCCTCTTCACCCATTACTCCGCCAGATCCTAAACTGGTATCGTCTGACTCTCATGCAAGTATCGACAAACGTCTTTAGGCTGATAATGGGTGTAATAGCTTTAAATAGGATTCTGGGGACCCAGTTAGGAATTTGGGATATTCAGTGGTGGTACAGTATTGTACTAAACCCTGAATACAATACCTACTATTTCAAAGTTAGAAGGGCGGAAAAGCGTCTCGTGCTCAACCTACCAGACTCCGCTAGGGATCATGAGATTGATTTTCTCTATGTCACTAGAGCCTTTGAGCCACTAGGAGAGGATGGCCAAGTGCTAAGGCTCCATTGCCCCCACATATGGGGTTATCCACGTATGCTCTTGCTTTTTATCTTTTGCAATTTCTTCATTTACTGCTTTCTCGTAGCTTTCCATGTGCCTAATTTTGGTTTTATAACTCCAATCTTGCAGCTGAGAACGTTAACAAACGTCCTAGACGTGAGCCGAGCTACGTCCGAACAGAGGATATAAACAGGATCCTAAAATACAAAGGAGAACCAGGTACTCGAACAGCTGGTCGGGGTCGAGACGCTGATATACTGCTGGGATACAATCCTTCGTACAGAGGGGTCATCGACAGAAGACTTGCCCACCCTAGCACTAGCGCTGCGTCTACATCCACGGCTCCCCAACCACACAATTCAAGGCTTCAAGCTGGTGTCACTCTTGCTGGTCAGTCAGGCGAAATTGCTATTCCTGAATGTATACCTCAAACACGGGTGGTACTCAGAAGATCTGGTCGTAGGCAAGTTATTGCCGAACAACAACCCGTTCCTCTCCAAATTACCAGTCAGTCGTCCTCATCTGGATATTCTCGATCACCTCCAACCTCAGGTACGATGACGCACCAACCCATTAACCTCAGTTCTTTACTTACTGTCTCCTCACGAGGACGTGGTGCTACCAATAGGGTAGCATCAACTGGCGCCCCTCCCCCACGTTCACGTCGCAATAGGGGGGGATCTGCTAGATCGTCATCTTCTCCTCGGGAACAAGATAGTCCCATCGAGGCTACCGATGCTCATCGGGACAAATGTCCCAGGAGCGAAGAAACTGGAGACGCCCTTACCCAAACCACTACTTTAGTCCAACAACCCCCTTCTTCAAGTACTCCAGTGCTTCCTGAAAGCTGGACCCCCAATCTCATTAGGGGTGATCGGCCTGTTCACATTGGGGACAGTGCCAGCTCTTCGAAAACAGCACTCGCCCTTTCCCAAGGTCTACTGCTTCCTGTAGACATGCAGAAGGAATCTGAGGCTACACCTGATCGGCTTGTCTCCACTGGACTCGTCAGTGGTATCAAGGTAATGTGACTTAATCTTTTCATATAAGTCTTTATGTATATTTCGTATACCACATATCATATACTGCTACGCCTGTCACTTACCACTCGGTGTTTTTGCCAGTTCATTCAAAAAATGGTAACCCTGGGGCAAAAGTACCAAGAAGCTGAGGCCGAACAGATCAGATTGCTAAATGACAACACTTGACTTCTTCGGACAGTTGCTCGTCTTGAAAGAGAAAGAGACAAAGCCAAGGCGGATTTTAATGGTGCTAAGGGCAAGCTGCAAATTGCCGAAGAGAGCCTAAACCAGGCTTTATCTGAAATCGACAGCACCAAGAAAGCATCATATGATGACGGCTACCAAAAAGGCTATGATGCCACAACAGCTAGTTATGTGGAATAGATGCCAGCTATACAGGACCAGATTTGGATTGCCAGCTGGGAAGCCTGTCTGACAAAACTAGGGGTTGCAGAGGATTCACCCTTCTGGGTTGACAACGAGCTGCCTAGCACCCGTGCTCAGAACATTGAAGACATTCAAGAGCCAGCAGGACATCCAGAGGAAGACTTTGAACAGCAAATTGAAGAATTTGCTAATGCTGAGGAAGATACTCCCACAGATGTGCACCCTACTGAAACTCCTGCTCGGGATGTATCCATTGAGCCCATTAACTTGGAAGAGAATGTAGTCGAAGATGGTGCTGATATTGAGATCAACACTAACACTTCAGAGGTCCAAAATGTGGACTGAGTTGGTAAGGATTTAAACTGTTTGAATTTGATTGCCAGTCCTGCGTGACTATGAACATATTTTGGCCCTGTGAGGCACCAGTACTATCAATACTTTATTAACACAGGTATTCGGCCATTCGTGGCATAACCTTTTATGTTTTGTTCGGCTACCCTGGTATGTGCATTTGTTCAGATGCAAATAGTTTAATCGTAAGTATTTCGTACTCGTTGTTTGCATAAGTATTTCGTACTCTAGCAGATCCTACAGATCCTACAAATATGACTTCGTTGTACTGAATCTAAGTTTCACGTATTTAGAAACATTTGTTTCTCAGTTTTCCGTACTGTTTGCAAGTGTAGTACATACAAGTGTATTCATACTTGTATTTGTCTTCAAATCTTTCAAGTATTTTCGTACAAACACTTGTAAGGTTCATATAATCATATAGGTGTTCGTTTAAGTTTCACATACTTAAGAACATATATTTATAAGTTTCATGTACTTAATGTTTTTAAGTTTCTCGTACTTGAACAAATGTGGCTAACATATACTCGTTATGTTTTCAAGCCATGCCAATAAACGTTTACAAGAGTCTCGTACTTGCATTCGTTAAGTTTCACGTACTCACACAACAACTTCTAAGTATCCCGTACTTAGAACTACTCGTGTATTGGACATATTCACACAAAAATGCCCTAAGTATCACGTACTTAGAACTACTCGTGTATTGGACGTATTCACACAAAAACGCCTAAGTATCACGTACTTATAGTTTTGAAAATCTTACAAGTGTTTCATACTTGTGTTTCAGTTTCACGTACTAAACTGTATACCCTGCTCCCCAATACAAATGGGGGAAACTAAACTCGTAGTTCGTATTAAAAACAAATACCACAACAGTTATACTAAGAAAGCGATTTTATTCATAGTCTGCAAAACTCAAGAGGGTGTTATTCGTACCCCTTGCAACTAAAATAATCAAAACTCTAGGACAAGGGAATTATATTCGTAGTTCCCACACAATCACGTAGTGCAAATCTAAGACAGACTTTAATACTTCTAAACAAAGAACTTTCGTAGATTATGAACATTCCAAGGCCTTGGAATTGGATCACCATCCAAATCTGCCAATCGATAGGCTCCTATGCCTACAATCTCAGTTACTCGATACGGGCCTTCCCAGTTGGCCCCCAGCTTGCCTTCGTTAGCCACCTTGGTGTTGCCGAGCACTTTTCGTAGCACGAGGTCCCCAACACCAAATTCTCGAGGATGAACATGCTTGTTGTAGCTTTTCATCAGCTGTTCTTGATAAGAAGCAAGATGTACCAAGGCTTTTTCTCTCCTCTCCTCGGCGAGGTCAAGCTCGATTTGAAGGGCCCTGTCATTGCCTCCACTTTCAACCAAAACGGTCATGTTGGTCGGCAAACCCACCTCCAAAGGTATGACAGCCTCTGTTCCATAGGCCAATGAATAGGGGGTCTCTCCCGTAGACCTCCTAGGCGTTGTTCGGTGAGCCCACAGAACTAATGGTAACTCGTCAGGCCACTTACCCTTTGCTTTGTCCAGTCTTTTCTTGATTCCATCAAGGATAGTTTTATTAGACGCCTCTGCTTGCCCATTACTCTGAGGGTAGGCTGGGGTGGAATAATAATTTCTTATTCCATACTGGGCACAAAAAGCCTTGAATTTCTTCTGAAATTGGGATCCATTGTCTATGATCAATGAATAAGGGACCCCAAAGAGAGTGATGATGCTTTTCCACACGAACCTTTCTATCATAGGTTCAGTGATTTTGGCCAGTGGTTCTGCCTCAATCCACTTTGTAAAATAGTCAGTTGCTACAAGCAGGAATTTTCGATTCCCAGTTGCTTTGTGCAATGGACCCACGATATCCATCCCCCATTGAGCAAAAGGCCAGGGACTTGTCAAAGGCACCAGATCTTCGGCGGGTGTTCGAATCATTGGTGAGAATTTTTGACACTTCTCACAAATCTTCACATACACCTTTGCATCTTCTTGCATGTGTGGCCACCGGTATCCTTGAGTAATTGCTCTGTGGGCAATTGATCTGCCTCCAGCATGGCTCCCACATGTTCCCTCGTGAATTTCATGAAGGAACTTTTGTACCATCTCAGGATGTACACATAGTAAATATGGGCCTGTAAAGGATTTCCTATATAACTTACCCTCTGGAGACAGCCAAAACTTAGCAGATTTGACCCTTATTTTGTGGGCCTCCTTTTTGTCAGATGGTAGTATCTCGTCTCATAAGAACTCCATGATTGGGTCCATCCAACTTGGTCCTTGGTTCACGTCCAAGACTAAGTCTTCACTCCTCCCAATGCTCGGCTTATTCAGATATTCGACTGACACCTTTCTTTTGAACTCGGTTGGTACAGCTGCAGCCAACCAAGCTAAAGAATCTGCATGAGCATTCTGTCCAGAACTAATTTGCTCGATATATACCCTCTCGAAGGTATCAAGCAAGTCCTTGGCTACCTGCACGTAAGCCAACATCTTTTCATTTCGAGTTTCATACTCGCCGGATAGCTGATTTACCACAAGCTGGGAATCACAATACACCCTAACCCGTTCTGCTTTAAGGGTTTTTGCACTCCTCAATCTAGCCAGGAGTGCTTCATATTCAGCTACATTATTCGTTGCACTGAATCCAAGCCGAACAGATAGTTCAATCAGAACTCCTTGAGGAGGAAACAGGACTACCCCAATTCCTGAACCAGTATTACATGCTGATCCGTCCACGAATAGCTTCCACTCTGTGGGATCCTGTTCGGTTGAAGGTTGATCCTTCATGGATGATGTCTCAGTCACCTGTTCCTTTCTCGTAGGAGGTAGGGGAGCCACAGTGAGTGAAAATTCTGCCACAAAATCAGCCAACACTTGGCCTTTGATTGCTGTGCGTGGTTGATATTCGAGATCGTACTGGCTTAACTCCACGGACCATGTCGAGATCCTTCCCGAAAAGTCTGCCTTTCGTAGCAACGATTTTAATGGAAACTCAGTATAAATCACAACCTTATGGCTTTGGAAGTAGTGTGGCAATTTCCTCGTGGCTGTCCTAAGTGCCAGGACAAGTTTTTCTAAAGGCAGATATCTCGTTTCTGCATCCAACAATGTCTTGCTAACATAATAAATTGGGATTTGTTCGATCCCCAAATCCCTCAACAGGACTGCACTTACTGCATGCTCGGAAACAGCTAAGTACAGAATTAAAGACTCACCTGGCTGTGGAGTTGACAACAGTGGGGGCTTGGCCAGGTACTTCTTCAGGTCCTGGAAAGCTTGCTCACATTCTGCTCCCCATTCAAATCCCTCCCTCTTTTTCAATAACCGAACAAAGGGTCTGCACTTGTCGCTTGACCTGCTGATGAATCTGTTAAGTGCCGCTGCCATTCCAGTCAGCCTCTGGACTTCCTTGGTAGTTTTGGGACTCTGTAGTCTCTGTAAGGCATCAATCTAATCGGGATTTGCCTCTATCCCTCTCATAGTTACCAAATGGCCCAGGAACTTTCCTGAACCAACTCCAAACGCACACTTCGAGGCGTTGAGTTTTAGTTTATACTTCCTCAGGATTTCGAACACTTCTTTTAAGTCAGTAATATGCCCTCCTTTTTCTCGACTCTTTACCACCATATCATCTATGTAAACTTCCAAAGTCTTCCCAATGAGTTTCTTGAACATAATGGTTGCAAGTCTTTGGTATGTAGCCCCAGCATTCTTCAGCCCAAACGGCATGACACTGTAGCAGTATAACCCTCGTGGTGTGATGAACGAAGTCTTCTCTTGATCAGGTTCAAACATAGCAATCTGATGATATCCTCGATATGCATCGAGAAAACTCATTCGTTCGTAACCAGAGGTTGCATCAACCAATTGGTCAATCCTGGGCAAAGGAAAACTATCCTTAGGGCACGCTTTGTTTAGGTCTGTGAAGTCCACATAGACACGCCACTTCCCATTCTTCTTTTTCACCACAACAGTATTGGATAACCATTCTGGTTAATAGACTTCACGTATTGCTTTGGCCTCCAGCAAACGATCGACCTCCTCAATCACTGCATAAACATGCTGCACGGCGGCTCTTCGTTTTTTCTGAATGATTGGCTTGTGCTGAGGGTCAATATTTAAATGGTGACAGATCACATCTGCATCCACCCCGGGCATTTCCTCTGGTACCCATGCAAAAACATCAATATACTCTTTTAGAAATCTTATTGATTCAGCCTTTTCGTCTGCTGGTAATGATTCCCCAATTAAAAAATATCTTTCAGGATCAGTCTCGTTGATCTGAATCTTTTCCAGGCCTTCAACTACCTTTTCAGCCGGGCTTCTTCCAACATCCTCGATGGTTGGGTGATCTGGCACTTCTAATGTATGAACATGGTGGACCTTTGGGGCTGTTTTGATGATAAAAATCAAACATTGCTGTGCCACCTTCTGGTTGCCTTTAAGGACTTCAATCCTATTTGATCCTAGGAATTTCACCATTTGGTGATAAGTGGAGGAGACTGCTCTCATCTTGTGCAACCATGTCCTCCCTATAATTGCGTTATAGGAAGAAGGGACATCGACCACTAAAAAGTCTGTTCTCAACACCACTGATCCAGCCCGAACAGGTAACGTTACCTTTCCAAGGGGCCAGACTGCTCCTGCACCGAACCCAATAAGAGGTGTTGTAGACTGTTCTAAGTCTGATTGGGCCAGGCCCAGTTTCTTGAATGCATCATAGTACAATACTTCTGTACAACTCCCCGAGTCCACTAGAATTCTTTCGATGTCATATTCCCCAACTCGTAGGGTTACGACCAATGCATCGTTGTGGGGTATTTGGACCTCCCCCAAGTCATCATCACTAAATGCCAGGCTCTCATTGCATACATCAGTCTTTCGCCCTCTCTTGTTTCCCAATCGCATCACGTGCTGATCGTGTTTGACCTGTCTTTGCAACAGCCTCACCTCACTCCTCGTATAAGGTGCAGCCAAACCATGTATCATATGGATCACGCCTTTAGGGTTTTGCTCGTAACCCAGCTCCATAGCCTTCCCTTTCTCCTTAGGGTCCTCTTGGATAAACTCCTTGAGATAGCCCCGAGAGACCAAATCATCAAGGTGCCTCTTGTACATCTCACAGTCCTCAGTCACATGGCCCCAATCTTTGTGATAACTGCAGTGCTGATTCGTAGCACATTTTGCATCTTTGTCTCCGCCTAGACTTGGGGGCCATTTAAAATATGGCTGATTCTTTATTCGATAAAGAATCCTGTAAATTGGCTCCTTCCAAACCGTAGTGATAGAAAAGAAGGACTTGGGGTCAGGAGCTTGCTTGTCCTTGTATGGCTCTTTCTTAGCCTGCCCGTACTCCCTTCTGTCTTTGTAAGTCTTGGGCTCTGGCTTATCCACTTTTTTGGCAGGTGCCTTCGGCTGTTCGGCAACCGTCCTGCCATCCTCACGGAGTATGTCATCCTCCATTCTGGCATGTTGCTCTATCCGTTCCATCAATTTAGCGAAGGTGGCTACCGGATGTTTATTTAATGAATGGCGCAGCTCTCCCCGAACAGGCAAACCAGTTTTGAACGTAGCAATTGCATACTCTTCACTGCAACTTTCAATCTCGTTGAAAGTTTCCCAGTACTTCTTTGCATAATCCCTGATCTGCTCGTTCTCCTCCTGCTTCATGGTGGAAAGACTCTCAAAAGTCTTTGGGGCTTTTCTGCTTGTTAAGAACCGAGCAGTGAATTCCTCGGCCAATTGCCTCCATCCTCGTATGGATCGTGGGGCCAACTTATGAAACCAGGATAAAGCCACCTTGCCAAGACTGGAGGGAAACATCTTGCACAAGATGGAATCATCCCCTTCATGCATAAACTTGGCCTGTTGATAATGCTGTATGTGAGCCACGGGATCCGTATTTGTCTCATAAAGTACGAACGCACCGTGCTTCACTCTGCTCGGCAATCTCGCTTCTTGTAGCCTTTTTGTAAAGGGGGAGGCTGCAATATTACTCAGGGCCTTGCGTGCTGCTTCTCGTGCAGTTACTGTCCCATCCTCTTGCTCCTTTGACTTGTGGGCCGAAGCCTTGACCCAATAAGCATCAGGTCTCTCGTACCTGTCTCGATGATGCTTTCTCTTGTCCTCTTCCTCGGGGGTAGAACTTCGGTCTCTGCTCCTCCTTTTTCGTGAAGAAGTCCTTCTCTCTAGTGTTCGGCTTCTACTTCTTCTTCCCCTTTTTCGTGGAGAAGCCTCATGACGCCCTATAACAGGACTTCTGCTCCCCCTTCTACGTGAATGAGTCTGTTTATGAACCACCAGAGCCCGTCCGTCTCTCTGGGAATTCCTTCGAGAGAGTCCAGAATCTTCTGGGTGCTCTCGTACCCTCCGCAGCTCCCGTATCTCGTACTCTCGTTTTCTTATTAAATGAGCATACTCCTCGATTTCTCTTCTTTTTTTATCAAGGACGTCATCATCGTTGTGTATACTCTTTGAACGAGTAACTGACTCCTCTCTTCGATGAGACTTACTCCTTCTGGTGGAACCATTAGCAGTCTTGTCTCCTTTTTCTTTGGAGTTATCTCTGTCATGTCTACCAGTGAGCTTTCTCGGAGCGCCTGGTGGGGATTTATCCCTTCCCCCACCCAACTGGTCCTTTGGACTGAACGGAGTGACTGGATTTTCTTCTGTCATGATTATTTTCTCAGAAAAGTTTGTTCGTTTCCCACAGACGGCGCCAATTGTAGGGGGATGAAAACAATTGGTTCTTCTGATCAATTGGATTGCAACGGCTTATTCGTGCCTCTTCACCGGAACCCTAACTCGACGTCTGAACCCTAATCTGCAAAATAGACAGGAGGTGAGTGCACCTCTGCCTCTCGTGGCAAAGGCCCTTCGATGCCTTTGTTAGTATCACGTACTAGCAATCAAACCCTAATTATCAGTAGGAAAGCAAGAATGCAAAGTATTGCGTACCTTTTACCTCTAGGTTTACCTCTTATTTATAGATTTGCGTATGCTTGCTGGCCAAGCA
The DNA here is from genome assembly GCF_030253575.1 of Rhododendron vialii. Lineage (NCBI taxonomy): Eukaryota > Viridiplantae > Streptophyta > Magnoliopsida > Ericales > Ericaceae > Rhododendron > Rhododendron vialii. The sequence continues at coordinate 22,307,316 of NC_080557.1, read as the reverse complement.
TCCGTGTTGCCCTAGGATTCCTAACTCGTATAGGAATCCCAGGATATCAAGGATTCTCGTTTCCTTTATCAGTTCATTACCTTAATCCTTGTAGGACTCTTTTCCATAACAAGCCGAACATCCCATACTCGTTGGGTATCTTTATCAGATCCTATATTCTCGGGATCTTATTCCTTAACGGAATACTATTGTTTTTGGACTCTTCCAGAATGTTCCTTATGCTCCAATACTTGACTGAAGTTCTTTCTTTTGTTCGGCCATCTCGTTGCCGAACAGACGGCTTGGACCATTGACTTCTCATGTCACTGGTCCATCTTGCCGAACATTTGTTTAGCATGATGACTGTCCTGCCTATATTCAAACTATGGTCCCACATACCATTTGCATTGCTTTTTAACCCGTGATCCCTCGTATCACGTGCTTGGTTCTTTGCTTCATCTGTTCGGCTGTTTATAACCGAACAGTCTGTTTTGGACCATCTACTTCACATGTAACTTGGCCCTTAGTTTGCCGAACAAACAGCATGGATCAATGACTTCTCATATCATTGGTCCATATTGCTGTTCACTATATTGCCCGGCGGTAAGTCCTGTCATACTTACTACGTGCTCCCGATTATCACGTGTTCGGCAACTAAATGTATGTGTTCGGGAATACCTCCCTACAAACTGGTGGAATAAGGTCTGTAACCATAATGCTGCGATCTTCCTCGGTCAGATAAGGCGGTGCGGGGCACGAGAGTTCCTCGCTAACGATGTAAAATGTAGGGTCGTACTCAGTGTTAGTTACAGAGTCAACCAGCCTGTCAAGAGTAGAAGGGAGAAAGCATTCCCCCAAGACACGAGTTTCCTCCTGAATGAGACCCTCTTCTATAAACTGAATCTCATGATTGGGCAGAGCATATCCTTGAAGAGGATTAAGGTCAAACTCCAACGGAAACTGCCACGCCGGCTCGGGACCCAATAGTACTCCTCCTCAGGCAAAATGGGTTCAGGCTGTTGAAATAGCATGCTCAAAGAGAATCCATCCAAAGGGTCAAGCATGTTTGCCTCATAATTAGCCATCCAGGCGTCATACCAAGCATGGTTAAATGGGACATACTCGGGGTTCTGGGGGAAGCCGTCTAATTCTAGCTCTGTCCATTCATTGATTATGGGGGCTGCATAGTCATCATTATCGGCAATAGCCCACCCCACTGCTTGCATATCAATCTGTTGTTCCGGTAGAGAAGGGATAGCAGACCTAAAATGGCTCATCAAACTCGGGGAGAGGTTTGGGTCCTCATATGGAAATACGGGCTGTCCAAAGAAGAAGCAGAGTCGAGCTGCACGGAAGGGATGGACTGGTGAAACAGGTTGCTGATGGAAGCATTGAACACGAACATTCCATTCTGCAGGCGTGCGAGGGGCACATCGGGATTGGACGACTGCCCTTCTTCAAGATGAATATAGAAGATCTCGGCTTCGGGCTGAAAAGGCATGGGCACAACCGGCCTGGGTTGGTCTGTTGAGGTTATATGGTCGGTGGGGTTGAATATAGTGGAGTTAGGGTTGATATAAGTGGAGCTGAGGGATATTAGGTTGATGTGGGGAACAACATTGTGCTTTGGCAGGGAGTTGGAAAGGATGTTTGGCTTTTGGGTTGGTAGAGGTGGAGCGTGGAGAGTCCCTTCATCTATGAGATCCTGGATTGCATGTCGAAGACGAAAACAGGAGTCCGTAAGATGTCCAGCCCCTTGGTGGTAGGCACAATAAAGATTGGCTTTGAAGTTGGGAGAAGGGTTCTTAGGCAGAGGAGTCGGATCGAGAGGTTTCAGATGCCCTGACTGGATCAATTTCTCCATAAAGGACGACAATGGAGCTTCAAACGCAGAGAAACTGCGGGGCTGATTGCGGGGCCGATTATTTTGAGGGGCTTGCACCTAGTTAATCTCAGTGATGCGATTGGTTGCATTGGAAGAAGAGGCGTTAGTGCCGCTGGTTGCTGTGTTAGAAGATGTCCCACTGCCAAACAACATATTAGTGTTCCCTGAGTAGACCCGAGGCTTTGATTTCGGAGGGTTAGAGGACTCCCCTCTCGACAGAATCCCACTTTGTCGCGCATCCTCGATAGCCAACCCAGATTCGAAGAAAGTATCAAAGTTCGAGGAAGCTTGGACAAGAACCAAATGCCTAGCATAATCGGGCTGAAGATTGCGAGAGATGATTTGGAGCTGATCTCTTTCGCTCGGGCGATCGGTCGTCTGAGCAGCGTTCGTCCTCCATCTTTTGACAAAATCCGCGAAGGATTCCTTAGCTTCCATTTTTGTGGACTCAAGCTCTCGGGTTGTCATCTTGAGTTGGGAGTTGTAACTATACTGCGAAATAAACGCAGCACCGATGTCTTCCCACGTCCTCCTTTTAGCGATGTCAAGCGACAAAAACCAGTGAAAAGCGGGTCCCGAGAGAGTCTGAAGGAACAGCTGGGACATGGCCTCGGGTTCAACAGCCAAGAGTTTCATGGCAGCATGGTAGCCATAAAGATGAGTCTTCGGGTCACCATTCCCATCAAACTTGGTGAGGTCAGACATTTTGAACTTGTCGGGAAGCTTAGCATTGGGATACAAGTAGAGGCAATCTAGGTCAATTCCCCCGGCGCTGATCTTCTCGGACTTGGACACAGATTCCTCCAGCTTGACGATCTTTGCCATGAGAGCAGTCATGTTAGGGTCCAGAACGGGTCTTGCCAGAGCGAGATTCAGATTCGCTGCCTCCGGGTGAGCCTCTCTCGGGTTGAGCTGAATTATGATCCGCCCTGCATGATTGGGGTCTTCAACAAAGATTGGCTTCGCATGGTCATCCTCATCGACCTCGCCTCCCGCTTCTGCAGCTGGTGGAAGACGAGTGTTAATAAGGTCATTGAGCCTAGTGAGATTTGCATTAGTCTGAGCACCCCTTTGCTGCATGGTGGCGATGCTGTTCTGAATGTTCATGAGTATGGTTTCAAGACTTAGTGGTTGTGGATGATCTGCCATAATGGAGGTTCCGGATGAACTTGACGAGGATGAAGAGGTAGGTGACGCCGGAGACTCAATTTCCTGGATAACCGACGGTGATCCTGACTGTAAAGCGGCCAACAGGGAACACGGAGAGTCTTCCATTGTGACTAACTGAGCTTGCAACCTGACTAGCCTTTGAACCGAATTCTGATGCAGGCGTTCCCAAGTGGGTTTGGCTTTCTGCCTCGATACTTTCCTTGGCGGCGCAATGGTTCAGAATCCTGCTTTGCTTTGCTGTAAGAAAAGGTTCGATAAGGGCCCTGCAGCAACCTTACTCTAAACAAAAGACTTAAAGTGATAACACAGCCATCGTCGTCGGTGTCGCCCCTAGACTCTAAGACTACAGACGAGTCTATCTCATGATGTTCGGACGCTGCCAAAATCCTCAGATTTCTTTTCGAGAGTGTATCCTTGTTTGAATCAAATAATACTAAGAGATGTCAAAAATAGTCTAAGCCTTTGACTTTTCCGTTCTTGAAGTTTCAACTTTGAACTCGGAATAACTCGGGATGGATGACGTGATACCTTAACCGGGGTGGCGTAGGCGACACCGTGCCATAGCCTGAGCGGTGTATGTGCTGCGCACGATAACCAGGGTGGTATAAGCATCACGGCATCCTCTCCGTCGTTCCTTGTTTTCTGTTTGAAACTTCAATTGGGTATATAGGCGAGGACTTAGAAAGTCTTGATTTCCCAAAGTCTTGCTGATCCTAGGATTTTGGAAATTTGATAACACGCACCGTCAAGATGCATGACTCTTCATCGGGCCTAGCAGTGTCCTAATAAGCATAAGAGAGGCTCGCAAGAGAGAGACAACCTAGAAGCCGGCCTAAACATGCCCCTATGCAAAACGGTATGCATGTACAGTGCATGCGATAGGGAAAGCAGTAACACGTAAGCAGTATATGGGGGGTTAGATGCAAGTAGATCTTACCCTGTAGGTACCTGTCCTAGTTTGGAGAGTTCTAATGCTTTGTATATGTAAAGGCCGGTTTTGGCTTGTAACGGGTTCCTCGAACTAAGGCCAAAGATATACCTCCTGTTGCCCGCGTAATCGTAGAGCAACAGTCGAGCGGTAGAATGACCCATCATCGTCGGAGGTTGTTGGTCATTTGGGGTCCCCGGGCTCCGGTAAACCGTGCTGGATTGCCAAAATGATCGAACGAGGCTTATCCCACATCGATGCAAATGAGAATGCTAAAAGTTTGATTAATTGAAACAGAATCGCAAATTCGCAAATGCCTTTTTCAAATTTGGCTCACTTTATTTAGTCAATGTTTAGAAGAAACTACACGAGAGAACAATCGGAAAAGCCCCAGATTGGATTGGCCGGACACGAGGTCCCGTTAAATCACCATTCCAACCTTCGGCAGTACGAAGCTCACCGTTTTGACAAACTTTTGTGGGATTGTTCTTAAGTGTATTAAAATCTAAACATAGACCAATATTGGTTCGATCCCCAGCAGAGTCGCCACTGTGGGCAGCGTGCCCTTGGAATTTTCGGATTCCAAAATGCGAGGGCCCAGATCGAGGAGCGCGAGCGGGGAAGCAAGCGCTTGCGAAAATACAGAGTCGCCACTCGGGTTTTGAAGGTTCGACACCCAAGGAACCGTATTTCGAAGCACTTGCCGTGCTGATTGATTTGAAAAAAAGTTAAGGAACCAGTCCGTCATAACCATATTTGGGTTCGGGAGCTAGATTACGAGAGGGGAAGGGTTTTATGGCACCCCTCTCGCCCAATCCGGAGATTGGTCTCTACTCAGGCATTTGCGAAAAATGTTTGTTTTGCGATTCTGTTTCGTTAATCAATTTTTAGCCAATTAGGACGGGGGAACAGTTAATCGGGGATTTAAAACTGTAACAGTTTGCAGGGTATGATAGATATGGCGTGGATAGGCGAGATAATAAGTAATAAATGGAATGAAATTCAAAACATCGATCAAACATCAAGACAGTGCTGTGTATGACTTTGGCACGAACAAATGGCCAGCTTGCATGCGTGAATCCATCTGCATGCAAGAAAACCATCGTGCTACAATGCCATACACTCGCGCGAGTGTTGATGCCTCACCAGTGGTTTGAATTTTAACCCCCTTCTGGGCTCTGGAAGGACCAGTGCTCACCCAGGTGCAAACCAAGCAGTTTATAAGTACTTGAAAGTAAACAATATTACAACAGACAAATGGAAATACTATGGAAACATGACCCCTAAACAATGGGGGTGACTAAACAGAGGCCAAGGCCAAACTGCTCATGCAAGGGCAGTCCCTGGAAAACAGAGAACCATCGCACGAGGGAGTGAGACACACGCGCGATTGTTCTGACTGGACTTCCAGTAATTGCTTTGCATGCTTAGGGCTCTGAGACATCTTCCAGAGCATCCCAAGAGCATTCCGAACCAAGTGAAGTTGTAAACTAAGCTAAACTATGATTTTTAACATGCAAAGCAGTGAGCTAATACTTTTAAAAGACTTGAAAGTGATAATGAACACAACGAGAAACTTAAAGACCAGCATCCCTTCCCCACGTGGTCCAATCTCGTGCAGACAGAACTGTCGCGCGAGGGAGCGGGACCATCGCGCGAGGGTGTGCTTGGCAGCGGCTCTTGAAACCTTGCTAGCTTTAGGGCCAGAACTGGTATTGATTACCAGCCTTGACCCTGCCAGCCCCCCTCAGATGTTCGAACAGTGAGCAGAAAGGTATTATACCTTGGCTTGAGTGTCTTGATAATGGCTTGAATGAGGTGATGTGGCTTGGACTGGGTTTATGTGGGAGTGGGTGTAGTATGAAATGCTTATGCTTGTGTTTGGCTCTTTTTCTTTGAGAAATTTCTTGTAACCCCTTGAAATGAAGCATGGGGGTCTTATAGAAGGAGAAGTTGGTTGGTGGCTAGACAAGGTCATGCAACCAGCCAACAAGGCTGGTCACAATTACTTGGTGGAGAAATGGGGGGGCAAAGGTGATGGGAGAATGGGGTAGAGGTGGTGCAAGGGAAGCCCCCCAGAACGCTGTTCAGTCGACGAAACGGGGTCACATAGGCTTGTAGCCCTCTGATCACCACGCAATCCGGGTGAAAATGACAGGTATTGACCATCGCGCGAGTCAGTGAGACCATCGCGCGAGTGTCAAGCTAAACCCCGCGAGGGTCAACAGTCAAAACTTTGACTTTGACCACCACCTGGCAAGTGAACCATCGCGCGAGGGTCCCAGTGCGTCGCGCGACTGTAAAAACCTGAGGCCCAGGTTCGGATTCAAGGGTTTTCAGGGCTAAGGATGGGTTCCACACACGCCAAACTCAAGCCATTCCATGTTCTCAAGACTGTTTTCGACCTGATTCATCATCGGGGAAATAAGAAACCGAAAAACGAAGTAAAACGATCGGGAAATCAGATTGGGGTGTCTACAGCTGGCTTGAGCATTGAAACCAGATTCCCACATATATTCTGGACTCCTTGTGTGGTGCATAGTCCGAATTTGGCCTTGAAGAGCATATGTGATCCAGGAGCAAAATCACCACACTATGCCCAATGTAAGTGGATCGTAGACTTGGTTTCGAAAGTTAATGATATTCGTAACTTTGTTCTTAACCATAGCATGGCAAATTATATTTTCAATCAATACTCGGATTTGAAACTATTGAGTGTGGCTGAAACTAGGTTTGCCCCTAGCATTATAATGGCCAAGAGGATAGTGGCAGTTAGGAGTTCTCTTGAAAAAATGGTTATGGATGCAAATTGGAAAGTATATGGGGCTGGTGGAACCACTGTGGCTGAAAATAAAGCTCGAGATGTGAAAAAATACATTGTTGATGAGGATGATGATTTTTGGAATAACTTAGAATATCTTTTGAAATTCACGGAACCGATCATTGATATGTTAAGGAAAGCTGACACGGACACCTATTTTGCATCTAATATATGACATGTGGGATTCGATGATTGAGAAGGTGAAAAATATCATATTTGAACATGAGCACAAAGACATACTTGTTGGCCATCACCCATTTTTTGATGCAATTCAACAAATTTTGGAGAGTAGATGGAACAAGAGTAACACTCCTTTGCATTGTATGGCTCACTCATTAGTCCTAAAATACTATTCTGATGCTTGGTTGCAAAGTGGTAAAGGAGTTCCTCGGGTATCACCACATGAGGATCGAGAGGTCTCATTAATGGGAGCTCAATGCTTTAATCGGTTATTTCCTGATACTAAAGATTTGCGCCAAGTTTACTTGGAATTTGGAGCCTATTCTAGTGGGTCTGGGTATTTTGAACAAGCTCATGTAATTGATGCAAGAAGATATGAGGAACCCATTTCATGGTGGGCCAATCATGGGGCTTCAACACCACTCCTACAAGCCTTGGCATTTAAGCTACTTTCGCAGCCAGCTTCTTCCTCTTGTTGCGAGAGGAATTGGAGTACGTATTCCTTGATTCAAAACATCAAAAGAAACCGACTACTAACAACCAGAGCTAAAGATCTAGTGTTTGTTCATTATAATTTGCGCTTATTGTCAAAGAAAACCAAGGGGTACATGGACGGACCTTCAAAGTTTTGGGACATAAGTAAGTTTATTTGTATTATAACGTATCACAGATTCACAATAGGAAGTCCAGCATGATAGTAATGTTTACTGCATTAAGAAATTTATGCTTTAGCCTTTATGTTTTTCAGGTGGCGACCAATTTGACATTGAAGGAGGTGATGTAACGCAGCTTGCGGAGCTTTCTCTTTGACGAACCAGCGTTGGAAGGAGTGAGATTTGACGAGGATGATGATGTTGAGGTCCTTGATGGTGGGGGGGGGGGGGGGGGGGGGACAATAACAAAGTGAGTAGAAGAAGGTGTCAACCATGATTTCTTTTTGCAATTAGACTACAAGTCTACTGGATGATAACTTAAAAGCACTAGTCTTTTGACTCTTTTGTTAATTACTTAATATCCAGCTTGGAATGACTTCTTTTGCTTGCAAATTTGTAATATAATTCTCGGTCAAATGCTGGATGCAAGGTTGTATATTGTGTATTTTGGATGGTTTCATAACCAAACTTATGGCTTTATGTATCTAAACTATGTGCCTTTTACTATGTTATGTTAATGTAAATCTCATTTTGGTATGGACTACGGAGAAATAGAAAGGATATATAGTAGATTCTAAAAACTGCAGGATCAAGTATCAACATGCTATCAAATGTAAAGAAAGGTGATGAAGTGTGCCATGGTGTGATCATGTGGATAGGAAACCAGTGAATCAGGTAAATCTATGTCTTCATTACCTAATTGAACTTTGTAAAAAACTCAATATTTCTAAGCAGTAAGGACTTACTTGTCTGTAACAGAACCAATTGGTGGACTCTAAGACTCCTTAGTGCTTGAACGTAGTTACCAATTACAAGGTATGCTGTCTGTCTCAATTTCTTAGTCCATATGCTTAGCAAACTTATGAGTTATGACTATAACTTTATGTTTTTATTGTTATGAATATGATGACATGATAATTTTATACTCAAAATTTTTTTTGGCGAGTAGAAGTTACGGGTTTCTTTAAGTATAAAAATATAACAAAAATATTTGAGAAATTAGGTGGCGTATCCCTGTATCCGTGTCCAAATTCGGATACGTATCCACGAATCCTCTTTTTTCATGATTGAGGTACCCGACCCTTAAATATGCTCCCGTATCCAATTCACGTACCCGTGTTAACCTTGTGCTCATTTATTTTTTTAGTATATGTCGTCAAATTATTTTATATGATTTACCGTTCAATTTGATGCAATTTTTTACGATATACATATAGTCTTCTACCAATTGATAACAAAATTTCTTGGAGAGAACAAAGAGAGTGATGGTGGAGTTAGCTCAAAAACTTGTTTTGAAAAAAATTAAAACCATGCAAGCATTAAACAAACTTTTGTTCCAAAATTCTGATAGCGTTTACAAATACTCCCCTTCCAGATGTTCATCATGCGTGACGTTTCGAACAACCTACCCTCTTCTCCAAGAAAAAAAAGAAAAGAAAATGCTAAAAATTGCAGCTAGACGACCATAGGAGCCTCTCTCTCTCCCAACATTTTCTTTGTATTCTCTCTCTCTCTCTCTCTCTCTCTCTCTCTCTCTCCATGAATTCCGTGAACTAATCACCTCTGGAATTCATATCATAAACCCTACAGAAAAGCCAGCCCACAAAGATGCTTCATTTCACAATTCACCTGACTGAACAATAGTACACTACTATCCGGGCCAACAAAACAGACGAAAATAACACAAAAGGCAATTCACTTTCTTTCAATTTCCACAGTTTCTTGATTTGTCATGTATAGATCTGGAACCGTGATGGCCTGGAACGTGTTCAAGTTCTGCACGGCCCTGCGTGGCCTAGGCTCGATCATGATCTTGTTGGTCCTGGGTGTTGTGGGTGTCACCTATTATGCCGTTGTTGTCTCCAATTATGCCCCTGATTTGTACCAGGGTGGCTTTGTTTCTCTCACCGCAGTCGCTGACTTGATCTTGTTTCATCTTCTTGTAAGTTACTCTAATTTTCAGTCATTTCTATCTTCTGATGGGCTTGGGTTTTCAGGGTTTTGTTATAGTTTTTCTGGGTTTCAAGTTTCATGGCTTTTGCTCCTGGGTTATGTAATTGAAGTGAGATTGTTCCTGATTTAGCAGAATGGGGTAGTTAGAAGTTCTTGTTTGGTCATAGATGGAAAATTGAGCTCTTTAAAAGCTGTAGAAATGGATTTTTTTTGAGTTATTCTGTAATCGGAAAGTATTATTTCTGCTATGTATTTGGCTTAGCCAGAATACTATAACAAAACCCTGAAAACATTAGAGATTGTTCCTAATTTAGCAAAATGGAGTTATTAGAAGTTTATTGTTTGGTCAACATATAAAATTGAGCTCTTTATTCTGTAATCGGAAAGTATTATTCATGTTCTTTATTTGGCTCACCCAGAATTGTGAGGAGTTGTCGAATAATGAGTATGCTACTTGTGGCAATCATTTGTTTTTTGGTGTTAGGTTATCTATGCTTGTACCTTTCTCATTTTGTTTGTTTAGAAACAATTAATTGTATCTGGATTGATCTTGTTTCATGTTCTTTAAGTGTTTATGCCCTTCTGATTTTGAATCTTTCTCTTGGTATACTCGTTTCTATATTTGGGTTCTTAGGGTTTTCTAATCGTTTCTGGGATTGGAATTTAATGGGTTACTGGAGGTTTATGCCGTAGAAGTTTGCTGTTTGGCTTTACATATAAAATTTAGCTCTTTAAATGCTTTAGAGAAGAAAACTTTTCTTCTGAATTCTTTTTAACCCTGAATGTATTATTTGAGCTTCGAATTAGATTTAGCTGAGTATTTTGTAAGAAGTATGAAAATATGGAACCCACAAATACGGAATCCCGAAGGGTTGGCTAGGTGGTCTTGGCCCGGGACTCCGTCCTAAGGTCTTAGGTTCGATTATTATTGCCAACAACTCTTGTGGCCACCTCACCCCCATGCATAAGCATGTGAAGCGGTTGTGGGAGGGGCTAATAGGGATTAGTCTGAGGTGCGCGTAAGCTAGCCCAGGACACCTTGCATTATCACCCCAAAAAAAAAATAAAAATCCCGCAAATAAGGACTACGCTACTCTCTTCTACCGTTCTACGTTTGTAATGTACTGGCTATCAGGTTTTTGTTTTAAGTTTCTTAGCTTCTAGTCTTCTCATTTTGTTTATAAAATTTTCATTAGTATTACATTGATTGAACGGCCTTAGGTGACAATATCACTCAGTCTAAAGAAAGGTTACTATGTTTGACATGTATTGCTTCAGTTGATACAGATTTTGACAAGTAACTGACGGACAATACTTTTGGGAATTTAGATATTCTAGAGCTCCATAAATGTCATTTGTTCTTGCTATGTACTGCTTCAGTTTTGTCTTTCACTTCTAAGAACTGAAGTTGATACACGCACAAACCTTCATATACTTTGCTTAGCTAAAGCATGTAACCTTTGTAATTGCGCAGTTAGTGATGCTGTTGTGGAGTTACTTCACTGTTGTCTTTACGGATCCGGGTTGTGTGCCTCCTAATTGGAAGCCTCTTTTGGACGAGGAGAGAGGTGACACTGATCCGTTGACTGGGTCAGAGTTTGGTGGTATGCCGCCAGATGCGGTGAATCCAAGGATCCGGTATTGTCGGAAGTGCAACCAGCTGAAACCACCACGGTGCCATCACTGCTCTGTTTGTGAGTTCACATCCATAACTCCTCAAGTTTCTTTTCTTCTTATTCTTTGGAGAGAATAAGTTGATACATTATGTCCCCTTTCAGGCGGGAGGTGCGTGCTAAAAATGGACCATCACTGTGTGTGGGTTGTCAATTGCGTGGGGGCATTGAATTACAAGTATTTCCTTCTTTTCCTGGTATATTTCTCACTATTGAATTGTCGATCCTCTCAGTAATGTGATTTTATTCGTTTGATGCTTTCTTTGCTTTCAGAATAAGCAAACAATCTATACACATTTATATACTGTTTGCATTTTATTAGATGCATTCTGTATTGGAAGTTAGGAACTGCAACTACATTATTTTATGCATTAAAGTATGATTATAAGAACCTTTGGATGTTCCATGGAGAATTCTGTTTGCTGCACTTGCATATGAATAACATTATTCTGATGATACGGATCACCTATACATGTTACTCTGTATTTATGTTTCCGTAAGGCACATTGTGACCAAGGCATCAGGTAGCATACATAGACATGCTAAGGGCTGTCGTGGTTTCATGATGTTTAGCTTTTGTAACACACTGATGGCTGACCGGCTTTGGGTTCTCTCTCTGTCTCTCTGTGTGTGCGCGCGCGCGTTAAGTGGTTCTAATGTGTAGTCCTTCTTTTAGCTCCCTTAGCTAAGTTGTCAAAATATAAAGATCATGTGATTAGCTGATCAGCAATGACTAATGAGCGAGTGGTTGCTATGAAGGGTTTTGTGCTAGGTTTCTGTGGTATGATCAGGAATTTGTAGGAACCTCTAATGGCTGGTTGAGAAAATGAAAATTATATTTTTGTTGCTCTTTGAAACCTGAATTTTTAACTGGTTGGTAGAGTATTTGTACAGGTTTGTACATTTCCAGAGACAGTATAGACGTTGTCTAGAGTACCTGTTATAACTTTCTTGGATTGCGCGGACATTGCGTGGAATGTCTGCACTCTACAGTCTACTCTATTTTTCTTTAATCTTGTCACTGTAAGGTATATGCATTTTTCCTGTGGAAAACTTTCCATGTTAGCGCAGTACAAATAAGCAAAACTAAAATTTGGAACTTGGAGCTGGTTATTACTGAAGTATACTGGAGTTGTACTTCTATCTCTCTGGATTATTTGGCTATTGTTCAGCGACACAGAGACTTGGGTTTTGAATTGTTTGCCCTGACATGTCTGACACTCTGACTGCGTTAAGCAAAAAGTTGGCGGTTTAATAATATTGTGTATGTCAATATCCTCTTTTCGAAATGAACAGTTCTTATTGGTGGCATTATTTGCTGTTGGTTAATCGTATATCATCATAATACCATTCAAAGTTCATCTCCCGGTCCACGTTGATTCTATGATTCTGCATACGCAGTAGCAAGGACATTGACAGAATTGGCATTTTAATCTATTTGTTGCTGGTGGTTACTGGATTTGCATGTATGGGATCATGTAAATGGAAGGTTCCATATTCACTTGATTGGACCATTAATGTCTTGTCAACATCCCATTGATATATTTAATTCAACGGAACAGCTGATTGTGTTGTTTTTATGTGCAGTTCTACACATTTCTTGAAACGACTCTTGTGACTCTGTCATTACTGCCACATTTTATAGCATTCTTTAGTGACGATGAGATACCTGGGACACCAAGCATGCTGGCAACTACATTTCTTGCCTTTGGTAAAGTCTAATGAAGCTATCTGTTATTTTTCTTCATGCCTATTTAAAGCTTTCTTGATGTAAGCTAATCTATTCCTGCTTTATCCGCAGTTCTAAATCTTGCTTTTGCATTGAGTGTATTGGGGTTTCTGATTATGCACATATCTTTGGTGGCTGCAAATACGACCACCATTGAGGTATTGCCTTCTTGTCACATCTACATGTTATCGTATGTAATCAGTCATAGGATAGGAATTTCACTCGAAACCGAAGGGTACCTGAACCGATTTGCTTCCACAGGGGTGATTTTTTTCCAAACTCGAAATGGCTCCAAACAATACCCTGGGGCTTATTAATTATCAAACAGAAAATAAACGTATCTGTTTATATGTACCCTAAGTTGTAATTTCGTTTTCCTAGTTTCTTCAGACGCTTACTCTCCTCATTTCTGGTTTCTATGACCTATACGTATATATGTACCCGATATTGATTATAAGAAATTTAGCATATCATTTTTTTTTTCTTTTTCCTCCTCTATTCAGTAAGGGAAATATTGATGTCACTGGTAAGATGCGGTTCGTGCGAAAATGTACCGTTTCGGGTTTGGGTGTAAATAAACACTTCGGGGTTTCGGTATGCTAATCGCAAAACTTGAACCATACCAGTCTGCCATCCCTAAATTAGAAGTGATAGTCTGTTGGACTTGGCTTTCTGTTCCATCTACCTGACTTTTCTTTATGCACTTCTTTGCATGCCTAGAGATATCTTTGACTATCGTTTCATTGGCCTAGCCAAGAATAAATACATGGAATTAATTCTCAACTTACATAAAGTGCAGCAAATAAAATTAAAATAAAACACCTTTGGTAGTTTTTCCCATAAATGGTATTGCAATGACACCATAAAAGCCTTTTCTCTCTTTTGATAAGACCTTGGAAGCCTTTTTCCCCCCTCTTTTAATAAGACCTTGGAAGCCTTCTCTTTCCTTGTAAAGTGGGAAATTCTCCATGAAGCACTTTTCATAAAGGGTATCAGTTGACATGGACTTGTAGCTAAATAGTTATTTCTCCGGTCTCCAGGCATATGAAAAGAAGACAACTCCGAAATGGCGGTATGACCTTGGTCGAAAGAAGAACTTTGAACAGGTTGGTCCACTGCTGAGCAGATTCCTCTTTTAATTCTTTTTCTTTTCTAGTAGAGTTGCATGAAATCCAACCTCCATAGACTCTTTCCTGAAAATAGACACAAAATTGTTTTTTGACATGTAAGTTGGAGAAAGATCGGAAGTATTCCATACATTGTGGATATATCCCCTGGATGTTTATCAAAAGCCAGAAAGTAGTTTCCGAAACTTGATCAGTGTCATTGTAGGCCCTTGATGTTCAAAGAGATCGCCAGTATTCTTCTTTGTGTAGAAATTAGCTGGACACATATGACAAAGTGTGAAGTACCTATTATCTCCAACCTGTTAAGCATTGGGATGGATACAGTTTATGAGTACAGCGTAATTGGAAACACCTATTCAGAAAATTCTCACAGGACAGGATTTAAAACAGTACGGACTACATCCTTTGTACACGATGGCTCTATGTATTTAGGAATATGCAATTTAGTGGATATATTGAACTTTTTTGGCAGTTTCTGGCAATAATGCTTGGGTTTCAAAGAAGTATCGATACTTGGTAGGAAGAGATTTTCTGATGCATGTGACATGGAGTTGAGTTAGGGCATTGTGTGTGGTATGCAAGTAGTTTCCTCTAAGTCCCATGTTCAAGGAGGGCAGGGATACACTAGGATATTCTTATTTGACATGTATTTGTTTTGTTTTTTAGCTTAAATAGTGTCTCATAGAGCACTCATACACAATAAGGCAGTTTTATTTGTAGTTACGCGGTGAACTTGAATTACTAACTGTATGGTTGGCTGCTTGTTGGGCAAATGCCAACTGTACATGACGGACAGATTCAATACCCTACCCTCAGTGCCTTACCGTTGGGTGTCCTATCTTGGAACTACATTAGAAGAGCCAATGAAAGATTGGCTGCGGGTCGGCTGCAACTCTGTGCCACTTTGAACTATATAATACCCTGAAGGCATGAAAGGAGATTGTAAGAAACCAAATGATCCCTAATCATCAAGTGCCAGTTGCTTCACTGGTAGCCCAACTTAGGTTGGGTGGGCATGGTCCCTCGGTTGTTGCCAAAAGCTATTGTAATTGAAATGCTTAGGTTTGTCGGAGTAGGGTCTTTGGATCCGACTTCTTGATTTCATATTCATTCACAGCACTTGGTCCATGCTATTTTTCTAGCCCTTTACAATCCAGAACTACTCAGGAAAGTAGGTTTTGTTTGGTTCAGCGATTTTGTAGAGGATTTGTCAATGGTAATGAAAACGTGGGGGATTTTCCCTCACAAGTTGAAGGTATTTCCCTCACCATTCCTCCTCCCCCCCCCCCCCCCCGCCCCCCCCCCCCCCCCCCCCCAACAAATCCTTGCACAGATCCTTATCCAAACACACCCCTGGGTAAGATAGAGGATGGCTATGATAACTGACCAAGGAACCAACTGACTGTGGCTAAAGCAAGCTCTTTTGACAAGTACAATTGCTGCTTGATTGGCAATTGGCACCCAGTAGAGGGAAATAGTGAGGGGGAGATCTCTGTAGAAGGGTGAAGGATCAATCGCTTTGACTTTGCCCACCTGCTAATACTGTAGGTCAGAATTGAAGAGTGTGATCCATGACTATCCAGCAGCGCAGGAGCACTTCCAATCTGTGCTACCGGTTAATGGACTCCCCTCTATCAAGCAAGAAACGGCTAGGGTCAGCGCTGAATTTTTTATTCTTTATATCAGCTGGGTCACCATTGATTCTGTTTGGTACTATGGTAAATCCTCTTATGAAGCACGGGTACTGTGAAAATGTTTGCGTACAAGTATGACAAATTACATACCTGGTATGCCAAAAATATGTTGGGTACGTTTTGGTATTGGGGTAAGGTGTCAGTATCCCCGGGGTGCGGAATGAGTACTTCGATGGGTACGGCTCCGGTACACCTCTTTCTTTTTTGTATACTAGATACTTTGTGGTAAATATCAAGAACTATTCTTTTTTCTTTCCACTTATTTCACTTTTTAGTTTTTGCAGTATCGTCATACCCTTAATGTACTGTACCCATGTGGTCATGGGTACCGCAGTGGTGCTTCATAGTAAATCAGTGTAATGTAAATCTGGAAACTAGTTTTGGTGAATTTTATGAAGTGCGGATATGTCTAGAAGAGAATCGTATTGTGTTATATCTGGACCGCATGCTGATACTCCTCCAGTGCTTTCTAAATCTTTCCATTATTTAATATTAACTTCTGCTTCCTTTGTGGTACTCTGGGCCACATATCCAAACTCGTATGAAATTAGTTGCATAGCTCGAAATTTTTTGACCTAATGCACAGTTCCATTGTCTGAACCTCTGCAAGCGAAATGCCATGATGAAGTCAGTGGTCCAGAAATTGTTGTTACCTACACTCAGTTTTGTGTTGTACCTTGTGCTTATCGTGTAATTAGTTATTGTCATTTGGATGACCAATTCAATTTGAACTTTTTTTCACAACGGGCTGTCACTAGTCCAGTTGACGTCCGCCAATTTTGTGGAACTTGATGATTCAAGTTGATCAATGCGCACAATGTTTTTGCATTACAATATTGTTTGGCACGTTATATCCTAAAATATTGTTCATGGCATGTGACTATTACTCATTGCTTTGTTGTGGCAAAGCTAACCTTAAATTAGCATCTTCTACTCTACTTAGATATGTAAGGATGGTAGCTAAGAGAGGTTGTTAATTGCTTTTCCATATTGGGAAGTTACTAGTTTCTTCTTGTTCTTGACTAGTTTGTAACTCAAAAATAGTTTCATGTTTTTAGGTTCTAATGAGGCAACCCATTTCTTGTATTTAATTCTGAATGTACGGTGGGACATTCTTATTTACAAGCGGTGAATCTGTTGAATTGTGCCAGATAATCTTTGTAATGGTCTTTTTTCCCCTCTGAATTAGGTGTTCGGAATGGACAAACGATATTGGTTCGTCCCTTGTTATTCAGAAGAAGATATACGACGGATGCCTGCACTTCATGGTCTTGAATACCCTTCAAAGCCTGACTTGGATGCTCAAGAGTTCTAAGTACCACTTACCTTTCCTTCTTTCCATCGGTATATTTATATGCGGAGCCGCCATAAAAGGTTAATTACCCTCACTGATTTTCCAAGTTGCAACCGAAATGGGCTGGAAATATTCTCTCTCTTTCTCTCTCTCTCTCTCTCACTAGGATCATGCAAATATAACAGCTTGGTAGACAGAGAGATGAGTGTATGCAGGTAATGGAGCAGCTCAAGCCATTAACAATCTGTGGGGGTTGAAACTGGGGCCTCTTGGCTTTGCTTAGGTTCATGTATTATACGTTTCATTTGAAATGTTTTGTTAATCTAACTTGGCTGTAATGGTGTATGATGGTAGTAATGTTTTCTTTCAAAATTAATTTATACGAGCAAAACATGGTACCGATATTTGGATGTGTAGAAATTGAATTATGCCCCATCTGATTTCGACTCCATGTGGTAGTGTTCTAGGAGCACTTAATAATTTTCTTCATTCGAGAGGTCACACAAAAAAAAGGGGGCCAAAAGAAGTTAAATCTGGACGAGTAACTTCCGTTTTTCAGTGGAACTGAAATCGTCCTGTCCTACACAAAGTTGTACCTTCACCCATTGCCATTTCGTTCCTAGCCAGTTGATGGTTGATGTGGGAAGGGCTGTAGAAGATTACTCCTATATTATTGTGTACGTTATTTTCGCCAAATTTGATGCATAATTTCAGAATGTGGAATCTGATGTTAGATCTGGCGATGGACACAATTGATAGAATTAGCTTCTGAGGCGTTGGACGGGGATCTTTCCTAAAGATAGTATTTGTCCTCGTCAGAAAGTGTGTTGGGTAATAACAAATTTTATTGTGTTATTTTTGTATTTATTGAGAAAATTTTGAGACTGGATTATAATTTTTTATTTTCTGATTCCTTTCGTCGAGACAAACTAATTCACGATCCAAACCGTTTGCCTAGTAGATCTTGACGTGTTAAACGTCTATGCAAAAAACCCAAGGTATTGAAGATTAGAGACAAACAGTGAGGGTCAGACTGTTTATTTTCTTCGTGCCAAATATGCTTCGTTACAATGGACACCCATGGCCAATGAACTTGGTTTTTTCACATATGTTAAACACATCAAGATTTACAAAATAATTCGTTCGAATCATGCAATGGAATCGTGATTGGTCCTGTTTAGGAGGGAACACAATATTGATCTTTCACTCTCGTATCAAATTCATCTATTACCACTACCACCATCACTCCACCACCTCCACGCCGCCACCACTCCACCCACTTAACCACCACCACTACTCCCACGACACTCCTCCACCACCACCACCACCACCACCACCACCACTCCCATGGCACTCCACCACCACAATCACTCCGCCACCGTCACCACCACCATCACCATCACCATCACTCCATCACTACCACAAATATACATGGTGACCAACAAAATTAAAAGAGAATTACCATAATTAATGGAACTAAAATTAATTTATAATTTATTTTAATTTAGTGCTTAATATGTTAGTCAAATTGTTTCTCAGTTTTAAAAATTCAGCATTTAGCTTTTAATACATTTTTTCGCTTTCAATTTCAGTTTTATCAAATAGCATCTCTGGTACCAAAACCAAAACCAAACTACATTTGTAGAGATGCATAAGCAAAACACTCTCCACGGGAGATAACAAACTTGCTACACAATTTTGGTGTAGCTCTCAAGAGAAAACACACTTCAAATTGCCACCTCATCAAATTTAATGTTTGTTATTGGTGAGATGTTGATTTTCTTAGACAAAATGAGACCTTTAGAATGAATAAGATGATTAAAAAGGTTAAAATTTGAAGTGTCCTTAGGGTGTGTAACTCGTCACATAATATTTGATGTAACATTTTGTTTTCTTCCCTTGGAAATGCTCAAGAAAAAAGGGGGCCACTATTCGCAGCCTCTTATTTTCTCTGCATAACCCTTTTATTCCTATTCGTGGAGGGATGTTTCCCAAAAATCTATTTAAGGCTTTTGCCATGAATGAAGAACATAGTTTGAGTTTATGAAAAATATTTGCAAGTATTTCTTGCTTGGAGTTGAGGATTCCTCCTACAATCAAGTGTGTGACTTGGTTGCGTGAGTGTCTTCCGCGATTAGCAACGTCAAGTGATTTCCGTTGCCCCCAGTGAGTGGCATCCCGGGACTATCCTAAACGTCATGGGTCTCGGCCTGCGTTACAGCTGATAAAAAAAATGCACAACCTAGCTTTGAACGTTATAAAATTTAATTGGCTTCTCAATCTTTCCATACCAAGCTCGCGGTGCATGCTTAAGCTAGTAAAAAGTTTTCTTCAACATTTAAACATACATAATCTGGAAATTTTGATGACTAGAATCTTGAAGGTTCGTCCATATAAATCTCCTTATCAATTTCTCTGGAAAAAAAATGCATTCTTGCCATCAAGTTGCCAATTTCGTTAGATGCGGAGGGTCACTCACTAAAGTATTTTTTCCTTGTGGAAGAACTAAAATAATGGCTTTGTTTGGTTTCTATTTTTGGGTATTTTTGGTTTGGTAGTGGGTGAAGAGAGAAATAGGGTAATGATTAGAGAGATGGGTAATGAGTAGAAAAAGATAGAAAGAGAAATGAAAGTAATAATTGGAGAAATTGGGTAATGATTGAAGAGAAAAATAAGGTAATGATTAGAAAAAAAAAAAAACAAAGTTAAAATGGAAAATGAACAAAGTCAATATATCTTCTATTATGATGAACTAAACAATCAGGTATTTTTTCTTTTTCTTCTCTTTCAATCTATTTTCTCTTTAGAAGAAATTAAATTAATGTTGTGATAAAGAAATAAAGAAGAAAATAAAATGTTTGTTTATTGAATGTCATCCAATATAAGGATTAGTACTAAGGCCCAGTTCCTATTAAGTTTTTGTTCTGGTATTAATTTTGTTTTTAAATTTTTATTAGGATCAAAGTAAACTTTTTTAATTGGTCATTCATCTAGAGGAGGGGAGTTTAAAATTAAATAACATAATCTAAAGAAAAAAAAAGGTTTCACTAAAGACAAAAAAAAAAAAAAAACACCAACACAAATGTCTTTTTTAGTGTCAATCGATATGATTTATTTCAACTCTGGTCTATGTTTTTATTTTTGTCTGATTCCTCTCGTCAAGAAGAATGATTAATTTAAAAAATGAAAATAATAAATTAAATACAAAATTATTAAAAATAAAGGAATACCTAAAAAATACTAGAGAGAAAGATTAGGGAAAAATCCCTTTTTTAAAGTGGCATAGCAATGAGCTTGAACTTGAATTATGTAATCCAGTTGTTCGTTGTGTAAATACTCCATATCTGAGCCTGTTTAATGAGATAAACAACTCTTAATTATCGGTCATTAGATCAATGAAGGGTCAGGAAGCTTAGACTTTGATTATGCGCGGTATCAATGTAGCGTGTCGGCGAAGAAAGCATAAGCGTTGGGCTCTTCTCTCTTTGTTGTTTTTTTGAAAGCACAGGAGTGTTCGACTCTCTTCTCTTCTCTTCTCTCTCTCTCTCTCTCTCTCTCTCTCTCTCTGTTTTTTTGATCCCCCCCTCTCTCTTGCTGCTATTTACAGAGGATAGATAGTTTTTCGGTTCAATGGAGGGAACGGTTTCTGCATAATCGAGAGGTTTGGTGGAGTTTTTCAATGAATCGAACTTTGGGTGTGAAATTAGGGTTTTATGTGTATTGGTTCAGTTAATAAAACGAGGGTTTTGATGGTTGGTTTCTGTCGGTTGATTAGATGACTTATACGTGGAGGATGAAATTCAGAATGCCAAATGTTTAGCGGCGTAAGAAGGCGGCAGGGAAGGGTATTGATTACTCAGAAGAAGAGGAATAAAAATGATGGGTGTAAAGACCCGTAAATTCATAAAATTGATTTAAATGTGTTACAAAGAGATAAAAGGAGGAAATTGGTTTGGAATATTGAGATTTGGGGCTAATGTGTTAAAGTGTTATATTTGAGGGGTAAGAGTGTGATGTGTGTATAGTGTGTATATAGCATGTGTGTGCATGTGTAGGGAATAACTTTCCCATTTTTCTCCTCTCTCACTCTCCCGTCCTCCCTCTCTCCTCTCGACTCCCACTCTTTCTCTCCTCTCTCTCACAATTTCACCCAAACCACCTCAAAACCCACTTAAACCCACCTTCAAACTTTCATTCCTAAGCGTATTGCGGTCCATATCTTGTTGGTTTGAGCTCGGAGAAAGCGTATCCCATTCGATTCCAAGGTTTGGAGCTAGGGCTTGGAGGATTATTTGGAATTGTTCTTCAATCTTGAGGTAGGAAGTTCTTACTTTCAATATATGTTTATGACTTGTTTCTTAGAGCTTGAGCCTTGCTATTGATCGTTGTTGTTGTTGTTGGGGTCAAAGTTATTGAGAAACCCATGAAAATCTGCTGAGAATCTGCTCGAACTAAACTGTTATCAATACCTTTAGTATTGTTATTGATACCTTTGTGTTCCAAAATCTAGAAATTCACTTGTTATCGATACCCATTGTCCTTGTTATTGATACCCTTTTGTCTGGAATGCTTTTTGACCAAATAGTATCGATATATTTTCCCTTGGTATCAATACCTGTTGTTTATCTCCAGCTTTCACTATTTTGCTTCATTTTTCACCGTTTTGGTTCCCAATCACTTCCAACTTACCCAAACACCTCCCAAATGACCCTTAACTTGATTACTCGTGTTTAATGACTTCATCGGATGTTTAGCATAACTTTAATGCTCGTTTGGATATGATTTCACAAAATACTTCATGTATCAAAGTTGGGTTTGAATGATACGAACGTGACGATAAAAAGGATTTCGAAACTTTACGGACACGACGAGAACATTTCAGGACTCATCGGCGGGTGAGTGTCTGGCAGAGGACATCAGGGTCCTTTAATTGGCCTGGCAGGAGCTATATGCTCATATTGGATACTTCAGGACCACCCTATGGGTAAGGTGCCTGGTAGAGGACATCGGGGTCCTTTAATTGGCCCGACAGGAGCTACGGCTCAAGACACTTGTACGAGACACGATTGGACATGTGGTACTTTCAAAGGTTATTATTTGATTCATATGGTTGGTTTTGAAAACGAAATGTTGAGTTATCGATTATTGATACCATTCGTTCTTCGAACTTCGTTATCATTGTTCATCATAAGATCATTCCTACATGTCATATGTATACATTGTTAGATTAGAGCTTTCTACTGGGCTAGTGTAACTCAAACCTTCCATTATTTTTCAGGTACTAACCCAGGGCAGTAGCTTCATGTTTGGAGTTCTTGGATATTGATATTGTTTTGAAAGCTAACATAGAGGAGTTACCAAGTCATCTTTGCATATTATTTTCGAAAGATGTATTTGTAACTCTATTTGTAAATCTTTTGATTAAAGAATATTGTAAGTTCTTAACTCTGGTTTGATATTCAGTACTTATGTTGATTTGGGCCATGGTGCCAAAGATGTACTTTTTTGGAAATATTTGGATGTTGAAGTGTTATTCAGGAAATGGGAATGTTAAACTCTTTTGGGGTATTGTACGGATTATTGCGAGGTTTCATTCATGAAAATTCCTTTATATTTATGTTAAAAATCGAGGGTGTGACAATGGGTATTACAAAGTACTTGTAAGGAGCTTCACGGCGGCGTAGGCAACTGTGGCCCCTTGGGTTATTGTCAGTTGTCACGACTATCGTACTTCCACGATGAAGAAAGACTGTGAAGAAAGCCCAGGGAAGTCCTGTTGACAAACCCATCTCTCTCTCTCTCTCTCTCTCTCTCTCTCTCTCTCTCTCTCTCTCTCTCTCTTTCTCTCTTCTATTTACAGAGGATAGGTAGTTTTCGGTTCAAATTAGGGAAAGGTTTCTACGGAATTGAGAAGTTTGGTGTAATCTTTATTTGAATCAAAATTTGGGGGTGAAATTACGTTTTTATGCATTTCGGTTTAGTCTAAGAAATTAGGGTTTCGATGGTTGGTTTCCGTCGCTGATTAGATTATACTTAGAGGACACAATTTGGAATGCTGATTAGATTATACTTGGAGGACGAAATTTGGAATGCCGAACGTTTAGTGGCACAACAAGGCGGCGGGGAAGGTTATTGATTACTTAGAAGATGGGGAAGAGGAATGATGGGTATAACAATGTACCCATAGGGAGCTTCGATCAAATACACGGCGGCGTAGGCAACTATGGCCTCGTGGGCTCTTGTCATGACGGATTGTCGTATTTTGATGGTGAAGAAAGCTCAGGAAAGTCTGTTGACAAACCTATCTCTCTCTCTCTCTCTCTCTCTCTCTCTCTCTCTCTCTCTATATATATATATATATATATATCTATGTTGGTTGAGTTAGTGGATCTGATTTCTAGGACTTTTTAGATTTGATTTATGCATTATTTTTTATATGTAGTGTTCTCTTTACAACTTTGAGAACCGTGGGTGTTAGTTACAATTTTGAGAACCGCAGGTGTTAGTTACAACGTATATTGTATATGTATATATGGAAGTGTGTTTGATTGAGTGTTTTGTAGGTTAGCAGCTTGGACGTGGACGAGTGACGATGGACTTGTTAGCAACAGTGGAATATTATCCAAAGCCATATGACAAGATCAGAAGTACTAGCTTGAAGGTAATTAAACTCTTTACGCCTTGAAACTTAATAAGAAAAATTGGTTCTTTACTTAATTGTGTATTAGTCTATTGCTCTGTTGCCCCTCAATTAAACATGATGAACATTATTGTGTTTGAATCTTTGTATTGAATCTCATTTCTTGAATCTTACTTCACTACGCAAAATGCACAAGAACTGAATTCCCCTGAATAGGAATTCGTGGGCAAAAGACTTGCTTTTATAATGGTTTGTGGTGTAAACTTGCAAGGCCGTCTAGGCGTTAACTTGAAGGTTACAAAAGGCCTGCTTCTATAATGGTTTGTGGTGGTGGGAGCTTTGCATATGAATTGATAAATAGCTATTTGTGGTTTGAGATAGACTACAATTCTCTACATTTTTTGATGTTGGTAATTGGACAGTTGTTATTGGCTATAGTATTGAACCCCTTCTTATGACAAAGGCTACAATTCTTTACATTTTTTGTTTTAGTTGTTCTGTTTTCTAGGCTCTTATTCAAATATGGCATTGCAGGAAGCTCAAAAGATAGAATCCGAGGCAGAGTTTCAGAAAACCAGCTAGTATACCTTTTTAACAGTCTTTTCATGAGTTTTATATCTGTTTCTAGCTATCTGTTATGGGTAGAATACCTTGATCAATGGCTTTCACAAGAGTAGACAATTATCACCTTTTGTCTGTCAATGACCTATTGTCACTACTAGATTGAGTCAATATAGACCTGTGAAGTGGAAAACATCAGGGAAAGAGAAAGAAGGAATACTGATACCACTTGTAACTTGGTAATCATCATTTAAAGGTTATATTGTTCCTACTCTGGATCTTATGATTCAGTTTCCATCTACAAATTATGTAACAACTCCGATTTTTCGTTCAATAAAAATCTCGTTGTAATTTGAAATTTCTTAATTTCTCTTAATTACTCGTTGATTTTGTTATTTGATTTCCTTGTGATTTGTATTTAAGCAATCGATCGCCTTATCATCATAGTTCTCGACTAGAAACCGTAATTTCACTTTAGCCCTCAAGGATCGTTTCTTGACTTATATGCCCTACTTAGCAAGCCTAGTTAGCTTCTAACCGGCTTGATGGAGTAACCAAACTAGGAAGTCACCTAGTTAATTATCCCTAACCGTAGATGGACCGTTTTGCCCATCTTGAACCTTTTGAACCTTTTGAACCCTAGACTAGAAATTGTTTAATTATTTTCTTTTATTGTTTTGGTTATATTCTTTACCCTTTGGACGATAAATGTTAGGGGAACTATTATCCATTGGATAATAGAAACCCAATTCTTTATATTAAAAGGATTTTGAAAGATTTGAACAAGTACTTTGATCTTTTAAAGAAATGACATTTGAAAAGTACTTTTGATTATTTTTTCTAATAAAAGTACCCAAGTAACTTTGGACCATTGGACAATAACCATTAGGGTAATCTTTACCCATTGAACAAAAGCCTTTTCTTTATTTTATTTGGTAAGTACATATATATATATATATATAAACACATGTGTAATAAAAAGGACATGTAGTCTTTTTCAAAAACTTAGTTTAGTATTTAAAGTACTCGTACCTTATTATCCTTTGGTTAATAACCGTTAGGGGTTTTATTATCCATTGGGTAATAGGCTCATCTTTCAAACAAAGTACTTAACCCATTAAAATAATGTTTTGTTAAGATTCCCGGGAGTACAAAAGTATATTATTATATTAATTAAGTACTCGTACCTTTATATTAGTTTAAAGGGGAAATCTTGACCTTAAATCCTTTTAGATTTAAAAGTACCAAAATACCCTTTTATTTATTTGTATTCTTACATGTTAGTACATACATATATATACATATATAGCTAGTACATGAGAGAGAGAGAGAGAGAGAGAGAGAGAGAGAGAGAGAGAGAGAGAGAGAGAGAGAGCTGTGAGGGAGAGAGAGGAGAGAGGAGAGAGGCCGAGAGAGAGAAAGAGGGAGAGGGAGAGAGAGAGAAGGAAAGAAGAAGGAAGAAGAAGAAAGATTTGATGTGTACTTTGACATTAGTCTTCCAAAGTACTTCCAATCTTTGGTGATTTCTTTTCCTAGCCAAATCTTAACTCCATTGTCCTCCATTGTACAACTTTCAAATTGTTTAACCAAGAATCTTGTACCCATGTCTCCTCCTTTCCAACATATCTTCCAAAGATCAAATCCAAGGACCAAAGTAGCCATGCAAGCCTACCAAAGTTAGCTTCCAACCTTTCAATCAACCTTGACATGTGAAAGAAAGGTGAGACTTAGAGAGAGAGAGAGAGGGGCCGGCCAAGGAGTGAGAGAGGGAGAGCTTGGCCTATAAATAGAAGCCATTCCATGCTTTGAACTCACACCTTCAACCATTGCTCCAACTTCTCTCTAGAAATTCCAAAAGTTCTTGCTTTCAAAGTTCTAGTTTTCTTATGTTCTTGAGTGTTCTTGAGAGAAACCACCAAACCACCTCCCAAAACCACCGTTAGATCTTTTAAAGTAGCTTAGTTAGTTAGAAAGTTGTTTCTAGGAAAAGAAAGTACAACTCTTTTCCTTTCGAAGCAAAACCGACGCCGTTACGCCGCCGAAAATCCAAAACCGACGACCAAATCTTCTTAGCCGACTACTACCGCCAAGAAGCAAGGTAGGATTCCTTGTCCCCTAACTCTACGTATGTGTAGAAATTCCTTATCCCTATTCCTAAGTATAAGGTAGTTTTGTATCATAACCCTAAAATAAGTTCATTTGAAAGTAACTTTGATCATTAAGTTTAAAATAGATAAGGTTATCTTTGTTTAAGAATGTATGAGATGCATGATGTTGTTATTATGATTCAAGCATGTTATGTGATCAAGAGTTGGATAATATTGTTGTATTCATTTTGGAAATTTATAAATGCTTGTTTATGTGGAAAGTCCTACACCACGAAGTCTATGCATGTAACGTGACACGAAAACCAAGAGAATAGAGACATGGCACCTAGGGTGTGTTAACGAAGATAAAAATGTGTATCCGAGGGAGGAAATATTTTGAAACTACATAATGACCGGTTTTGGGTGCATTATGTGAGTTGTGTGTGTGTATGCCAATGGGAACTCGGCGCGGCGGAACCATTGTGAGGATACTCGGGAGACCGGCGCGGCGGAACCGAGGTTGGGTGTGTGCTTGGTTATCCGCGGTACGGAGCCAATGCGGTTGTGTGCCAATGGGAACCCGGCGCGGCGGAACCATTGTGAGGATACTCAGAAAATCGGCGCGGCGGAACCGAGGTTGGGTGAGTTAAAAAGGAGTTTTTGGGTAAAAAGGAAAGTGAAGTAAAAACATGGTCTGCGATGAGTCTAAGTAATGAACACAATGTTAGTCAAGTAAGGAATGTGAATTAGAATACTTGTTGGACTATATGCATGATCTAAGTGGAATTGTTGTTATAATGTTCTTATGTTCATAAGTTAAGGGTTAGAGGGTTTGGATAAGTTCTATTGAGCTTTATGGCTCACGGTGTTGCCTTTTTGGTGACCCTGGCCTATTATATTGGTGGCGACACCGGTATAATATGTCAGACTTCATAGACGAACAGGGTGAACTTTACACCTTGGAAGCCTTCGGAGCCGAGGAGCTAGCTGTGATGGAAGAACAAGCGGAGCTGTAGTTAGGAGCATTAGTTTCCTTCCGTTTGTAATAAAAGTACTCCTTTTATGTTTTTATTGTAATAAAAGAGCCGGACTCAGTTTTTATTTCAATAAAATGTTTTATTTAACGTACCCAAAATTCGGGGCGTTACAAATTGTAGAAGAGAAGGCGATGAAGTTTTCACGCAGTGTACGTAATTCTAGTCAGCGGTTTAACATGAGTATACATTAGCGGAAGCTCGTTGCAGGAAGCTCATTACAAAGAGTAAGAAAATGCCAATCAAATACAAGTTGTCAACACAATCCTCCCTCCAAAAGTTTTGCCCAATTCGAGGAGATTGCATTTGATTTTGAAATGGCACCAGACTACCATTTTCTATGTTAATATCACATTTCTCACTCTTTGATATTGTTCTGCTTAGCAATGTGCTTGGATTGATGATCTCATCATACGATATTATGGTCTGGTAAATAAATAGCGAAAGCTCGTTGCAGGAATGTTATGTCCTAGCATTTTCATTGCATGTAAAAGTAAACTTCAAGAATGAGTATCACAGTCTCTCACCTAATCCTCTGCAGGGATGTGACTGTATTAGTCAGTATGTGCCAGCAATTTGAGATCCTATGTTCAGATTCCTTTGTAATGACATAATTTCTTGGCTTCTTTTTTTGATTTTTGTATGAAGCTAGTGTTCAAATGTTGCATTGACTGTATTGTTTGCACAACTTGGGCCACATATATATGTTCTTCAATATAGCTTCAACAGAAACACCAAATCCGTTTAGACGAAAGTCAGAAAGTCTCGGTAACATCATCTAACTATATGAAGTCTCTTGCTTCTACTGGAGGGCAACCTTCACTCGTTTCCACAGGTGATATACCTAGCCTTCAAAAGGCACGTTCTTTGATTTCATTTTCCTTGTTAACTATTGTTTTTCATGCAACATCCTTTTATCGTTCAAGATTTGGTATCTTTTGGTTACTTGCTAAAAGTGCAGCCTCAGAGTTCAGCAAGTGTTTTTTCTATGCTATCTTCCTCTACTGGTTTTACCCGTCCATCTCGAGCAATTACCTCAACAAGTAATTTTCTATTACCCCTTAACATGTATGAATTGTTTCGTTGTATCATTGTATGTGTGTCTAGTCACACTTGGATTTCTCTTTGCCAAGCTATTATGTCCAATATTGTAATTGTGGCAGTTTTGTGAACATGCTTTAGAAATTCCTATGTATAGGATTTGGTTGTGCTTTAAACATTGAAACCCTTGTTGCTGCTACGGAGAGAAGAGAAACTCCCTTGGAGGTATTTAAATCAAAACTTTGTTAATGCATAGGCACTTCTCATGTGGGATTCATTGCAAGCATATTGCATCATAGTTTCCTATTAGGTTTCTCATTTTGCTGCTTCCATAAGGACAACTTGTCTCAACTTGTTTTGCAACCACTGTTGCAAAGCTACATATGCTTTGAACCATATCAGCGAAGAAATTTGTTTCATACTGCACAATTAGGCCAATACATTGTATTGATGTTTTGTCTGATTGTGACAATGATTTGTTGAGTTCGGACTTCAGATACCTCTCCGATGATATAGTAGCATTAGACATAAAAGTAAGGAGGTAAAAAGTTAAAAAATATTGATCAACTTAGTTTTGGGGTGTATTTGTGTTGGGGTTGTTGACTCATGTATGGAGGTATACATACATACATGAATACATACATACATACATACATATATTCATGTCGGGATGCTGGGCATTGTCTATTCTGGGTTACTTTCTTCATATATTGTGTAGGAGTGTTTTCTCGGTGCCCCTGCGTTTTGACCTATCCTTTTGACATTATTTATCTTGGACAATTTTCTACGTCTCTCAATGTTCCTTCAGTTAGGTTTCATCTTCAAAATATTTTTAGTAATATAAGAAGAAAGATGCAAAAGACAAAAGGAGGACAGTTAATTCAACATAAAAATGAATGGAGAGCAAATTGAAAACCACAAACTCATTCTCCAATCTCTAGAAATCAAGAGCAAAGAAACCCTTAAGCGAGGATATGCCAAACCAAAGTGGATATCCACCAGATTCTAACTGCATTGGCCTGGGTTAATCATTTAAACTGACCACTATAGTCTCTGTGGCCCATAGGGTTATAATGCTCCTCTCTTATTTCTCTTCTCGTAATTTCACCTCTATATTACGCACAACGCAATGTATCCTGGTAAGTTAGTTTCAGATAGCTCTTTATCATGCTCAAGTAACTTTGTTTTGACTTGCCCTTCACTGGGTATTTTGCTGGTACTAATTTGTTATAGTGTTCCTAGGTCAATTATCTCAGTCAAGGTGGTGGGTCTATTTCCATTTAATAGTCGTTAGTTCGTCGATTTGGTTGCTCATTTATCAAGGAAAAGAATCTTTCTCCTGTTGATAAATCACTCACAAGTTCCTTTCTTGTATGGTGGTGCAAACAGATTAAAAAACACCCTCTATATCAGTGTTTCATCCCGACTTGCAAAGTGAAGCTGTATCTCTACTCTCTAGCTCAGCAATAGAGTGTAAAAATGGATTAAGCGGATCCAAGGGATTTTTGATATCGAATTCTCTTCTTTGTTTGCAGTTGTATTAGTGAGGCATTAACTTCAGACTATGTAGATGTTTATGTAATGCATTATATTGGGGATGGAGAAATCGTTTGAGCCTTAGGAAGTGGAAGATTTATTCGATAACAGATGATAATAAATATCAAGCACTAAGGGTAAGCTTGGAGATGTAATTATAAGTCTAGAAGAATATGTTGTTTTAGAGAATAGAGGGGGTTGGGTGGAACTAGAAGTAATTGCATCTCCAGTAATATGGCTGGGCCTGCTTTCCATTCTTTCTTTTGGATCGATGTTTTTTCCCCGGTGTCCTAAAATGCCAGAGCAAAACGGAAAGGCAGAACGCAAACAAACAGATGGTTAATGGTTTCAACTATTGAAGCCCCCCATATGGAGATGCAGCTGTATTCTGCTGCTACTTGGGTTGCAACTATATGGGAAATTACTCAAAGGTCCAACTCGTACTGACATAGTTTCTGATGGCTAAGGAAATCGTTTCATCTGTTTTACTAGTGGATTATCTGACCTAGGTTACGACTGGAAAATCTTCCTCAAAACCTTTTAACTTCACCCTATGTTGCACTTACTGGTGGCTTTATGCTTTATGGACTAGAATTTTGCTTGATTTGCATCTTTTTTCTCCTTTATCTTGAGAAGTTATTGAGCAAGAAGTTGAAGTTTTGGAGCTTTATATTTTAACTCTCCAATATCCTTTATTGACAGCTAGAGCATCAGAATAACGGCCTTGAACCAATAGTTGCTGCAATTCAAACAATGAAGTTCAACCATGAGGCTTTCCAGGGGCGGAGCCAGGATTTTTGATAAGTGGGGTCGAAAATTTGAACTATGTATGATTCACTTTTTCTAGTTGCTATTTGAATGGAACAATCAAATTAACAAGTTAATCAAAAAGTAGATATATATTCATAACAAGAACAATAAAACACTATTCACATTTTGCGGGTTTTTGTGTGTGGAAATTCTATTTTGACTCATCTTTTTCCTAAGTACAAAACCCTTATATATGGGTTGGGGCAAAAATGAATTTTAAAGGGGGGTCAAATGAGTAAAAATTGGGTGAAAATTATACCAATCTCTAAAAAAATTTGGGAGGCAGCGGGGTCGGCTGCCCCCCCCCCCCCGGACTCTTAATGCCTCCGCCCATGAGGCTTTCAGTTCTATGAAAGATGCACAGTAAGTGTATCCCATACATTATTGCCAAATGCTATTAGGTGAACGTGGGCTTGTGTCACTTTTTCCATTCATAATTGAAGAGAACTTCTAAATATTTACTTGCTTTCATTGCCTTTTCATTCTATTGAGTGCTAATAGAAATCTAATGGAGGTATTTGATGCAAGTGCTACAAATTATGGCTTTTTTCGTCTCAAAATTTTTGGCTTATGGTTTAAATAACTTTAAGGTTGAGGAAAGCTGATTGTTTAGGACTTTCATTTTGATGATTTTTGGGTTTTTGCTTTCATATGAGGTTTTTTTCCATCTTGATGCTTTTTGGCTTAGAAAGCCGGAGAAGATATCCAAAGAATAAATTATGTGGACTAGCTAGGTTCATTCTCAATACTTTTCTACATAATTTTTAAGGGTAGATAAAGACTTATTCGTAATTAGTCAATGCTCCTTTCATGCTTATACAATACAGAGTTGGCTTTGTTGCATTCTCCCATCCTTAAACTTCTTGACAAAATGAAAGATGGTTGAGTTTTCACTAGGTTTTTTTTTTGTTGATAAAAGTTAATTTAGTTCTGCTTTGTAGGTGCTCAATCTTTTTAGGAAAATACTGAGAGAAGGAAGTACTCAGACTCATGTTTAAATTTTGCCACAGTTCTCATCTCTCTTCTATCGATGTGTGGCTTAGAAATTAGACTACCTGTCCAGTTTGCTGGTTGCCCTCACAAAAATTGTTGGACACAAAGCATATCTAAGATTTTGATGGAGCATTCTCACCAATGGATAGTGGATACAAAGAGGTACTGGTTAGAAAGAAGCCAGACAAGTAAACGAGTGTATGTGAAAAAGAGTGACAAACTCATTTTTGTTTGGTCATAGGTTGGTCTGAAGAACAAGAGTTTTGGCTTATGAGTTTGAGCTGGAAAATGAGGCTCTAAAGGAGCGCTTTGTTCCTTCTAGGTCCTTTTCTTCTAGCCGATAATCAACAATCTACCTTCTTGGCGAAAAGAAACACTCCTGCTGTCTATCCCTATTCACAGGGGCATTTTGTGTTTTCAAATGTAATAACTGGTTATTAAATGAAATAGGTAGCTGAGTTTGTGAGTTAAGAGCACTGTGTTGAAAGAGTAGGCTTATGTTACCTCATGTTTACCTTAATGTACATACGTAAAACTTCCTCATGAAACCTACTACTACATCACGGGCACAAAATTCACAGGCACGAGAATTTGCATGCTAGCACGCGCTTCACCTATTATATGTATAAATATTGATGAGTGTTGTTCTTTCGCGTAGTAACTGTATGGATTTTGGGACTATCTATTCATTTTTCCTTCATTCTTTGGGCACTTTCAGGTCCTATTCAATATCCTTGTCATTGATCTGAAGGATGTAACTCCTACTTCTCTTCTTAAGGATATGGTAAGGCAAGTTGAAGGAAATCCAGACTTTTCCAACAAAGATGTTGGGGTGCCTCAACAATAGATAGTTGCTGAAGTCAAATATGGTACAATATCTGTAGTAAATCAAGTTGAGATACCACTTATGGTTGCCAGCTCATCTCATCCTGGTGGCCATTCACATATACTGTCTCAGGTTCGTCTTACATATTTATTTCCTAATTGGAGGTTTCATATAAATCATCACTCTAGAAATGTGATATTTCTAATGTTTTGGTAGATTTAGTATGCTGCTCCTCTTCATCTGTCTTCTGGGATATTTATCGAGGATACGCTTATCGAGGATGAAAAGCTAGTAGCTGTAGGCTTGTCTGATCAGCTCCCTTCTGCTCAAGGACTACTACAACGACAATCATCATTTTCTGTTAGTCAGGTGTTGTGTTTGTTTCTTCTACTCATCTCCTTATTATTTTTTGGTTGCTTTCATAAGCTGGTGGGGGGTTACAACTTCCAACGCCAACATCTAATATCAAACAACAAGTTATTGTAAAGCCAAAGCTTCATGCCCTTGGCCTTTACCTGCAATTTCAGAGGTTTGGAAATCTTCATTCAAATTCTCATTTTCTATTTTCTCGGTGAATCCATCTTACAAGATAAACTTTAATTCTTTATTACAGTGTGGTTCCAATCACTATGGATAGAGCTATCAAGGAGATAATGTCTGGTATTGTACAACCAGTGTTTCTATTGCCGCCCAAACAACAAAGGAACTCGTTTTAAAGGTTTCGTAATCCTATTCTTTTCTTACAGGCTAGAGATAACTAGTTAAAGTTGCTTTTGCGCTAATAACAAAGATGAAAATGTACGATTATGCCATGGAGTTAGATGATGTCATGCCCACGATTTTTAATATAAATAAATAATCCATTTAATAAATGATCGTCGCATAATATAGATAGTACCCAAAAGAGAGTTCCCAAATGATCACTTACAAACAAAGTCCCCAAGTTTAGAAATTTACAACATTTGCACTACGACCCAACTTCCATAGTTAGTCAAAGATGATAAATTTAGAGGTTACATAATATCTAAGGTTAAAGAGTTCAAATGAAATTTACAATTACATAGTTTCAAGAGATCATACACAAGATATTAGAACCACTTCTCAATGACGGCTTTCAAAAGGTATGAAGTCAAGCTTGCACACCATGCACTCCCCGTCAAGATCCTTGGGGTGTACCTAAAATTGATGATAGGTTGAGCTACACTAGCCTAGTAAAGAATTCTGTACTCAAGCTATAAGTAAATGTGATGAAACATGCAATAAGAGTGAATGATTAGCAATAAACGGACAAGAGGTACAGGGGGCACCACAGACCCAAAGGACTACGACTACGGGATCCTGTATGTCACAATGGTATCCCTAACCATTTGCACATCAAACTGTAAGTAGCATTAAACACACATCAATCTAAATAACCTACGACAGTTTCTCAAACCATTTTAGGACTCCTCAAATGAATGCCACAAACAACTTCCTCATTTCTTACTATTCACCACCAGGCTTCTTTTCATAAAAACATTCCTTTTTGGTTGCAAAATAATTTCGAGAGAACTTTTGACCTTTACGGGTCAAACTCCATTGATTCGAGCTTGAATAGCCGGAGTCCGTGGATTCTGTGCACGAATACTGAAAACTGTTGATTCGCTCAAGAATCGCCGGGGGATTTTTAATAAAAATCCTTTTTCCAAAAAAACCAAATTCCTTTCTTTTCAAAACCTTGGTAGAATCAATTGTTTATCTCTTTTTTCAACGGTCGCAATCTCAAGTAATATACAATTCAAGGAAGCAACATAGGCTTCTAAAGTCAACTACAACTTCCGTCATTTTATGAGACATTCAACTGTACTACCACACCATGCGTTACAGTGGATTCTCTCCACCTACGTTTCCGCGTTACCACACCTTGCGTTGTGGGACTCTCTATTCGAATTCTCAATTCAGGCATACACACACATAAACCATTGTTCAATGTACAAGCAGGCAACATTTCCCAAATTCACATTGTAATTCAAACTCATAAACATGTCACATCGTACATTGATAAATACTTTAAGATCACGTTATTCCTCTAAGTCTATTATGACACCCTTTGTCACGTACCGAACCCACAAAATGACTCCAGGACACACCATTCTCTAGGTTTCAAACGAGAATCTTATAGAACGAGTGCCAAAGGAATTTAGAAGGATCAACGAGACAAATCACGAGCTACCCCATTCTCATCCGGACCGCTAGGCAAACCCCTATCGACCAACTATGCACCCCACATCATGCCTTATAGCCTACGATGTTCGATAACCTCTCTACGATACGTTCTCCAATTCACTAATCACTATGTTGTGTCATAGCACCTAACATGTCTATACCGTCCGTCCTATCATGCCACAATGTCCAAATACCATCAATCACATAGCGATACATTCTGACATAGTTTTAATCAAGTAAGTTACTAGTCTTTCTTTAATGACGGAAGACCAATGGAACGAGGATAACTTAAACTAACCAAAGGAATTCATTAAGCATGCTTGAAATAGGTTTGGAGGTGTTCAAAAGTGATTAGAAGTAACCGGGGATCAAAACAATCAAGAGAACACAAAGTGGCAAAAAGCTGTCCAGAGACGAGGGGGATTGATCCCTCATTCAGGAGAGATCAATCCCTCAAGGGCGATAATTCCTGATTTGTGAGGGATCGATCCCCTTTTGCATGGGGATCGATCTCCAAGCTGTTTTGGGCGATTTCTGCAGATTTTTGACAGATTTTCAAAGGCGCAAGGGATGACGATCCAAACTTGATTAAGCATGAAATCAACTCATATACGCATAGAATGAGTAAGAAATCACTACCTTAAGGTTAGAAGCTTCAAACACGAGGTCAACAAACGACTAGCTTCCAAAGCTTCGAGATTTTCCAAGAACAACTTCTAGCACGAACCCACGCGGTCCAAGGCTCGAATCACGCGTAGGAGATGAATTGAAGGTCAAGGTATGAAGGTGTTGAGGTTGATTGGTGGGTTTTGCAGCTCAAAGGAGCAAGAGAGAAAGATATATATATATATATATATATATATATATATATATATATATATATATATATATATATTTGGGGTTTTTAATCCCCTACACACACACCCCTCTATATATACTCACACACACACCAAATTACACTAGCACTACCTCCAATTATGATTCTAGCATACAAATCCCAAATCAAATCAACTCCACAAATTCCACATTAACCCCGACTTCACATAAACTTATAACAATTCCTATTTTTTTCTTCTCAATTTCCCTTATTAAATAAACCCTTAAATATTTTCTGAAATTACTGGTCTTTACATCTCACCCTCCTTAAACAAAATTTCATCCTCGAAATTTGCTAAGTCTAATCCATCCAAATGTGCAACATATCAACATACTCGAACTGTAATGCTATCAATCATACAACAATTCAATAACCATCAAAATCTATGTCAAGGATTCATATCAATCAAATCACAACAAATATGAGTATATTTTTCTACTTCATACTCCCCTTCCCATGTCAACTCTCATTAACGGCATCGGCTTACCTCTCAACATCTGACTACGCAAATTTAGGATACGTATCGGATTCTCACCATGGGACACGTCGGCTTCTAACTCAAGTTTGGACCTTTCTAACTCATGCAATGGATTCGGCTCGTACCTCCCACTATCCGTATATATAACGCATCACAATGCCTAGGGTCTGCATCACAATGCCTAGGGTCTCGGCAGCACTTCTAAATGGTACTTGATTTCTAAGCTTCCTTTTTATTGCGAAATTTCTATATACGATTATCTATCTCGGCACGGAGATCTTACCTCTAAATATAACCCTATATTCCAATTGACGTCATGAGATTTCCATTTAGAAGGAGCGGTGATCAAGCGCATCTTCTAACTGGATTTCATCGGTTGTTTCCTGGGTATTCGAGAGACACACACGATACCCGACACTCACCGTATCTTTCTACCGTTGAACGCTTCCCTTTCCGCCCAAAATGAGACAAACTCCAACGTGGTGACACTCTATGGAACTCGCGATTTTCCCTTTTGGATGACTACGGATTGCGATAGCAGTTGGCGTAATCCTTTAGTCGGCCTCGCGCAGTTAACAATCTTTGACAAATTTACCTTGCTCTGTTCGGTCATTCTCTCTCAAGCTTCCAAAAGTTGTTGGTGAATAGATTTCATTGTACTCCTCAATACTAAGTCTAGCGAATCCAGAACACAAGCCAATTCTTCTAAAAGCCGCACCAAATTTTCGCTCCAAGTTGGATCATTCTAGGTTATGAAAAGGACTCGATTATTATCTCAAATGGAATGAGCAAGCTCCAAGTCTCAACAACACCAATTGAGATTTTAACGGATGGTAACGACGTGTCCGGAATTCAAAGAACACAAGGAATCTTTGAAATAATTCAGCAACAAACTTAGTGCACCATCGCTTGATAATCCGAGGAATTTAGAAATGATCGATCATAACTTTCTTATTGCTCTCCAAATCTAAGGAATCAGTGGCTAACTCTTTGGCAAATGAAACGTTTCAATACTGGGGACAAGCACAGAGTAATGAGACAGATCCCTTGTAAACTGATTGATCAAAAATCCAAAATTTATCCAATTCTAGAAATGAGTAAAACTTACAACAAGTTGTGGCCAAAAGTTTAGAGCAAATCATCATGTGCCTTCAAAATTTAGAAATCACAACAGAGTTAAATGCTACTAAGAGCAACTACAACCAGTGAGTTTGAGTCGAATGACACCGACAAATGGGTATCAATAGATATGCTACCACAAGATTTGACTCCAATTACAACATAAGGATTTGAGTAGAGTAACAATTTCCAACAGATAGACTAGTAACTGCAATGTTGAAATCCAAATCGACCAGATAGGTCTAGGCAAGCATATGGATACAAAACAAAAACAAGTTCAAATCATGTGACTTCATAGTTAAGAAGTTAGAATAAATGGTGGCACCAAAGCATGTAACAATAGCAACGAGTCTGAATTTTACTGGTACCTAAGAAGTTGTATATCATAAAGTATGTGATCACAGATTGAGTTTTATAGGTTGAAGTTGCAACAGAAGAACTTGCATAGATAACAACTACAAGCAAACGATGAAACTGATAGTCACAACAGGAGGATCTAAATTGACCAATGAAAACTTTATCTTCAAGCAAGGTAATGCTAGCAATAAGACTTCGAATGGAAAATGAGGGGCATTCGTCATCATCAATAACAGATGAGTCATAGTATACTTTGCCACAAGAATTTGATTGTTTTCAAAAATGCTAAGAACAATTTTGTGATACTTAACTCAAATGTCAAGAACTACAACAAGTCAATAGTATGACAGACTTACGGAAAATAGATTGCGATACAATTCCAATCAGATTTCAGCTAGGCCAACGAAAGAAGATAAGCAAGGAAGCAATTCTTACGAATTCACATCAGAACGTCATCTACTATCATGGATACCACCAATCCCTTTCCAAATCACATCAATCCTCGATATACATAAACCACAGAGGCCCAAGATAACCTATCAATATGAAATGACTAACAAATGAGTCGAACAACAAAGGGGAGAAGATACCTCATACGCTAACGTTTTCTGAGAACTAAAGAGTAGTAGGAGGTGGTAGTTTAGCGGCGGAACTGCATCTGTTGCTATTTAGGTGTACATTTTTGCTGTTGCACCAAGCTCGACTCTCCATGTACTCTGGATCCCCAGAACAATTTCTTGCAAAGTGGCCAAGCTTGCGGCAAACATAACAAAGCCCCTCAAACTATGAAACTCTCTGATTCCTGAATAAAGTAAGCGGTCCAAGATTAATCTGGTTTTGCAAAGCTTGGTTTGGTTCCCTTTGCCTTTTCCTCTATTGGCTTCGAAAATTCCCTGGTGACGTACTCACTCTAACGGTTGGTTGCCTTTGTGTATTCAGGGGTTGCGGCTAGCTAACAATCAATGGATAGTTTCTCGTGAAATGGTCGAGTTTCCCACAAGTAAAGCAAGATCTTTGACACCACAAACATTGAGCTCGAATATGACTAGTTTGATCCCAACGATGACACACAATTTGACGCTTGAGGAGAGCTCCCAAAGTCCCAGTATGAGAAGGTGGCTTAAGGCCTTGCTGGCCTTGAATAGAGTGACTTAGTCCCCTCGGTTTCTTTCTTCCTAAACTCTGAATACTCCCAGAAGATGAGTTTGCACTAACGACTCGATATCTAGTTTTCCCCACATTCGTACCCTTCTATGCACCCTCCAGAATCTCAACACCCTTCGCACACTCAACGATCTCAGGAAACATTGCCTTATCCCTAGTACGTTGATTCACCTCATTCTCCTCGTATGCATTATGACCCTGATTATCATGATCTTTGGTCTCACCCCAACTAACTTCATGTCTCGAAGACATCTTACTATAAGGGCATAAGAAAGGAAGTTATCAGCATTAATCGTATCACTACATGATGCAAGTTCCCGGCTTTCCGAACATGGGTTAACAACTCTACTCCATTCAATCGTAATGCAAATACAATGCCATATCAATGTACTAACCCATTCATGCAAGCACACATGTGTTTTGAAAACGAATGCAATGATTTTCTTTTGAACCCATGAGACTAAAAGTCTCCCCACGATCTCGAGGTGTTCTAAACCTATGCTTTGATACCAATTTGTCACGCCCTCGATTTTCAACATAAATAAATAATCCTTTTTAATAAATGATCTTCGCATAATATAGATAGTACCCAAAAGAGTGTTCCCAAATGATCACTTACAAACCAAATCCCCCAGTTTAGAAATTTATAACATTGGCAGTACGACCCAAATTCCATAGTTAGTCAAAGATAAATTTAGAGGTTACATAATATCTAAGGTTAAAGAGTTCAAATGAAATTTACAATGACATCTTTTCAAGAGATCATACAAAAGATATTAGAACCACTTCTCAATGACGGCTTTCAAAAGATATGAAGTCAAGCATGCACACCATGCACTCTGCAAGATCCTAGGGGTGTACATGAAATTGATGATAGGTTGAGTTACACTAGCCTAGTAGAGAATTCTGTACTCAAGCTATAAGTGAATGTGATGAAACATGCAATAAGAGTGAATGATTAGCAATAAACGGACAAGAGGTACAAGGGGGCACCATAATGAACCGAAGGACTACAACTACGGGATCCTGTATGTCATAATGGTATCCCTAACCATTCACACATCAAACTGTAAGTAGCATTAAACACACATCAATCTAAATAACCTATGACAGTTTCTCAAACCATTTTAGGACTCCTCAAATGAATGCCAAAGACAACTTCCTCATTTCTTACTATTTACCACCAGTCTTCTTTTCATAAAAACATTCCTTTTTGGTTGCCAAAATAATTTCGAGAAAACTCTCGACCTTTACGGGTCAAGCTTCGTTGATTCGAGCTTGAATAGCCGGAGTCCATTGATTTTGTGCCCTAATACCGGAAACCGTTGATTCGCTCAAGAATAGCTGGAGGATTTTTAAAAAAAATCCTTTTTCCAAAAAAACCAAATTCCTTTCTTTTCAAAACCTTGGTAGAATCAATTGATTATCCCCTTTTTCAACGGTCTCAATCTCAAGTAATATACAATTCAAGGAAGCAACACAGGCTTCTAAAGTCAACTACAACTTCATTTTATGAGACATTCAATTGTACTACTACAGCATGTGTTATAGTGAATTCTCTCCACGTGGTTTCCAAGTTACCACACCTTGCATTGTGGACCCTCTAGAGTCCTCGCATTACCACACCTTGCGTTGTGGGACCCTCTATTCGAATTCTCAATTCAATCATACACACACACACACACACAAACCATCATTCAATGTACAAGCAGGCAACATTTCCCAAATTCACATTGTAATACAAACTCGTAAACATGTCACATAGTACATTGATAAATACTTTTTTTTATCCGCAAAAATGCCCAAAGGGCTACATTGACAAATACTTTATGATCACATTATTCCTCTAAGTCTATCACGACGCCTTTTGTCATGTACTAAACCCACAAAATGACTTCAGGACACTCCATCTGCTAGGTTCTAAATGAGAATCTTATAGAACGAGTGCCAAAGGAATTTAGAAGGATCAATGAGATGAATCACGAGGATATGAGTTACCCCATTCTCATCCGAACTGCTAGGCAAACCCCTATCGACCAACTGTGCACCCCACATCATGCCTTATAGCCTACGATGTTCGATAACCTCTTTACGATATGTTCTCCAATTCATTAATCACTACTGTCATGGCACCTAACATGTCTATACCGTCCATCCTATC
Organism: Rhododendron vialii; assembly: GCF_030253575.1. Classification (NCBI taxonomy): domain Eukaryota; kingdom Viridiplantae; phylum Streptophyta; class Magnoliopsida; order Ericales; family Ericaceae; genus Rhododendron; species Rhododendron vialii. Next base: position 22,266,341 of record NC_080557.1, on the reverse strand, counting down.
ATGCCACAATGTCCAAATACCATCAATCAAATAGCGATACATTCCGATATAGTTTTAATCAAGTAAGTTACTAGTCTTTCTTTAATGACGGAAGACCTATGGAATGAGGATAACTTAAACTAACCAAAGGAATTCATTAAGCATGCTTGAAATAGGTTGGAGGTGTCCAAAAGTGATTAGAAATAACCGGGAATCAAAACAATCAAGAGAACATGAAGTGGCAAAAAACTATCCAGAGACATGGGGGATTGATCCCTCATTTAGGAGGGATCGATCCTTCAAGGGTGGAAAATCCAGATTTGTAAGGGATCGATCCCCCTTGCATGGGGATCGATCCCCAAGCTGTTTTGGGCGATTTTTGCAGATTTTTCACAGATTTTCAAAGGCGCAAGGGATGACGATCCAAACTCAATTAAAGCATGAAATCAACTCATAAACGCACAGAATGAGTAAGAAATCCCTACCTCAAGGTTAGAAGCTTCAAACACGAGATCAACGAACGAGCGCTAGCATGAACCCACGCGATCTAAGGCTCGAATCATGCGTATGAGATGAATTGAAGGTTGAGGTATGAAGGTGTTGAGGTCAATTGGTGGGTTTTGGAGCTCAAAGGAGCAATAGAAAGAAAGAGGTAGCCGGGAGAGAGAGAGAGAGAGAGAGAGAGAGAGAGAGAGAGAGAGAGAGAGAGAGAGAGAGAGAGAGAGATGATTTTTGGGGTTTTTAATCCTCTACACCCCCCTTCTATATATACTCACACACACACCAAATTACATTAGCACTCCCTCCAATTATGATTCTAGCATACAAACCCCAAATCAAATCAACTCCACAAATTCCACATTAACCCCAACTTCACATAAACTTATAACATTTCCTCTTTTTTTTTTTTCTCAATTTCCCATATTAAATAAACCCTTAAATATTTTTTGAAATTACGGGTCTCTACAGATGAGACCTGCATAAGTAATGCAACACACTTAATGGTTGCCAGTTTGGTTGGAAGCTTAGCTTATGTAATGTGCAAGGTTGAATTTCAAACTGAAGATCTTTCTTATTCTTCCAGTGTCTGGTTTAGTACTTGATTAGTATCTTGTATTTATCTGACTTTGTTGTATGAGTTTTGACAATGATTCAATATTTACTGCTAAGAACCCTTGCGTGGCTCAATATCAAGTCAGCTCAGGAATTAACTCCAGGGTTTAAATATTGCAAGTATCCTTCTTGAACAAGTTGTACAACTTGTTACCAATGATAACCTTGATCTAGGATGCGCAGTAATTGAACAAGCTGTAACAGAGAAGGTTAGATTACTTTCTTCTTTGTTGAATGCTAATGCATTTTTACGATCCGTAGTACTATCTTGGGATAAGGTCATAGAAGTGCTTGGTCTTCTCTTGCTCCATATGGTTCTTCCATCTTTCTTTTGAGCCACACAATTTCCCAAACCATAATCCCGGAGGACAAAATGACATTACCAAATTTCACGACGTTCTTTTAAATGCCATGAGGTCCGCCAATGACACAATTTGATATTTGTGGTACTCAAGTTTTTGAAGGGGTGAGGATTTACACTTCTTCTCTTGTTCATCTGAAGATATGGAAGTCCTTTCAGGTTTATTACTCTCTTTGTTAGAAATACTTGTTGGAGAGAATGAGAGTCACGGAAGGTGGGGTAGAACCAAATTACAAATTTCTTCGGTGAATATGGATACTCCAAAGCTAGTTGAGTATGGGTATCAAATACGTTTTGAATAGGATATGCGTTCAATGAGTATCAAATACTTTAAACAATTACGCAATATTTAAATTAAATGTGATACGGTGGGGCTTTAAATTGATTTTTTTTTAAAAAGAATCACGGTAACTTAGTTAGAAGCAAACTATAACTTAAATATACATGAAGGATTGTAAAGACTCGGATAATTTTAATTATTGAAATGTTTATTTAATGCTTAATTGAGAAAATATGGTTTATTTTGGTGGTTAATTGAATTGAGGATTGAAGTGAAAGAATAAAACCTTGAGGAAGTGTGGGTGTGATATAAAGATATAGGGGTATATATAGTGGGTGTGTGTGGTGGAAGAGATAATTGTATCTCCTATTCTCTCTCTCTCATCCATTCTCTCTCCCTCTCTCTCAGCTGAATTTTCTCTCTCTCCTCCTCTCACTCAAAACATTGCTCCATCTCTCAAGAACCTCAAGGATCAACCTTCCATCGGCCTTCTAATCGCGTTTGTGAGTTTGGAATTCCATGCGTAAAGCTTGGAGGATAGCTTTCTTTGATTTTGAAGTTCGAGGAGGCTAGGGCTTGCTCAAATCTCGTAGATCTTGGTTTTCGTCGCGAGGTAGGGACTTCTTTACTTCTCATATGTGTTTATATGTTGATTTGGTGTGAAAATCAAACCTTGATCATCCCCCTTTGCTCTCATTGAAGTCTATCAAAAACTGTAGAAATCGCCCGAAATCGCCCAGGGATCGATCCCCAAGCATGAGGGATCGATCCCTCATTCAAATATGGATTTTTGCACCTTGGGGATCGATCCCCATGAGAGGAGGGATCGATCCCTCCCCTCTCTGGATAGTTTTGACCCTGTTTTGTGTTCCCTCGATCGTTTCGACTCCCGATCGCTTCTAAACCCTTTTGAACACTTCCTAACCTATCTCAAGCATGTTCAATTAACTCCCTATAATTAATTGATGTTATCCTTAATCCGTTGGCCTTCCCTTAGTGAGGAACGAATAGGAAATTACATGGTTAAAACTTCATTCAAATGCATCTTATTGATTGTTGGTTACTTGTGAATGTTTGTGGCTTGTTTGTAGTAATGCTGGCATATTGTATGATGTCTCATGTATGAATGTGACCATGGGGGAGTCTAGCTTGCATATTGAATAAGAAAGTAGGTGAGTGAGTCAGAAGTTGGGATAGGGAGTCTCGTAACGCAGGGGGTGGTAATACAGAGACTTAAGTGGGTCTCGTAACGCAAGGGGTGGTAATACAGTGATCCAAGTTGTTAGGGCTATCCGTAATGCAAGGGGTGGCAATACGGTAACCCTCGTGGTGTTATAGTGTAACGCAAGGAGTGGGAATACAGACGGTGGAAATTGGTGGTAGCGAGTTGTGTCGGAATTATAGAGTTGCTTATGTCTTATGAACAATGTGGCTAATTGTGATAATGGTATGTTTTAGAATGATAGAAATGAGTGATTGACATACCAATGAGTTGATTGCTATCCATCGATTGAGCTATATGTCCTTGTCTTCTTTCTTTTGCATTTATCATCATGTTTGCACATAGAATTGGTAAAGATTTTTCTACTCGGCTAGTGTAGCTCAACCTATCATTCTTTTTAGGTTCAAACACCGGACAATAGCATGCATGCATCGTGTGTTGGGATGCAAAGACTTTTGGAAGCTAACTTCATTTAGTTACTTAATCATCTTGTAATGATTCTCTTTTGTCAAAGATGGGTTTGTAACTAATTATTCTAGAATTCCTTTTGACCAAATCGTTTGTAACTTAACAACTTGTTCGTATTCGTACTTAACCTTATTTTGGGGCTGGTGTGCCAATGTTGTATATCTTTTAACTTGGGGACTTGAATTGTATATCGAACAAGTGTGAACTCTTTTGGTCATTATATATATATTATGTGAGGTTCTTTAGTTGAAAAGGATTATTTATTTATGTTGAAAATCGAGGGCGTGACAAATTGGTATCAGAGCGCTAGGTTTGAATACTTTGAGACCGTGGGGAGACTTTTAGTCTCATGGGTTCAAAATGTCACGTCTTCTTGCATGTCACATGTGCGCTTGTGTGAAATGACATTATTTGACTTATGTGGCATTGCATTTCAATATAGTACAGTGGCGTGGAGTTGTTTTGACCTATGTTGGGATAGTTGGGGGTTTAGACCTTGTGAAATAATGCTGTTATTGATGAACCTTTCTTTTCTTAAAACTTGTAGTAAGATGCCTTTGAGAACGCATGCTAGAGCAGGTGAGGCTGAAAGTCAGGGTGACCATAGTCATGGCCGAGAGGTGCTGGTTGAGGATGAGGTTAGCCAGCATGGGGAAAATCCGAATGGGAATCCGAGGGAAGGGGCCGGACATGGTTGGGGAGAGAAAGTACCGATCGTTCAAAATCCTTTCGCTAGGGATTTTGTTGCGGCTCTTGCGGTTGCAAACCTTCTAAATCCAGCTCCCAGGGAAAGTGTAGATAGTTTCGCTTTGTTGGCAATGAGGGAGTTCAGTTGTAGAAATCCACCAACGTTTGATGGGTCAAGTAGTGACCCTCTTGTGGCCGATCATTGGCTAGTTCAAATGCAAAAACTCTATAGGGCTCTTAAGATCACAAAGGATGACTTGCGAGTCAATATCGTGGCTGTTCAACTTATCGGGGAAACTAATAAGTGGTGGGAGTCTGTGTTGGAATCGAGGAAGGATGCAAGGAGAGCGGCAAGGACTGCGACTCAAGTAAATGAGCCAGATGTGGAGAACTTAACTTAGGCCGAATTTGAGGTGCTCTTCGAGGAGCAATATTTTTTGGAAACAATTCGTGACTAATTGAGAGACGAGTTTGAGAAGCTAGAGCAAGGGGATATGACTGTGTTAGAATACGCTTTGAAGTTTCAATCTTTGTCCCGTTTCGCGCCAGAGTTGGTGGCTACCGAGGAAAGGAAATGTAAGCGGTTCGAAAGGGAGTTGCATGACACCGTGAAGAGAATGGTGATGGCATAATGCAAGGGGAGGTTCACCGATGTTGTCGAGTGTGCAAGGAGCATCGAGATACCTAATGAGGCACCACGAAATCCTAAGGCTTGGGAACTGAGGCAACTAATAGGGGGTGTGAGCTCTTCTTCACGGGTCCGTCAAACTTTAGGCCTCCATCTTCTTCTTTTGGGACTCGAGGAGTTTCTAATAGGCCTCCGATTGTGTGTCAAGAGTGTGGTCAAGCAGGGCACATTCGTGCTCAGTGTCCGCTGTAGGGAGGTATTCCCGAATAGGCATAATTAGGGCCCGAACAAGTGGTACATGGGGCCACAGAATAAATATGATAAGATGAACCGCCGTGGAAGGCAGTGATCGGCGATATGGACCAGTGGCATGTGAAGTCACTGGGCCAGGTAGCCTATTCGGCAATGAGGTTGCCGAACGGGGAGAGAACCCTTGAGGAAGTAGCCTTAAGTGCTATAGTAGAAGGAATACTCTGGAAGGTTCCAGAGTATGTAGTATCTCGTAAGGAATTAGATCCCGAGAATGTAGGATCTAGGAAAGATACCCAATGGAAATGGGATGTTCGGCCAGCTATGGAAAGGAGTCCTAAAAGGACTCTTTAATGAGTTGATAAGGGAACGAGAATCCAAGATATCCTGGGTTTCCTGTACGAGGTAGGAAACTTATAGGAAACCTAGGACAACAGGGATGCTTGGGCAGCAAGCAGATGTATGCCTATATAAACAACGTGAACCTAGAGGTTAAAGGTACGCAATATGTTGCATTATTACTTTCTTACAGATAATTAGGGTTTCTAAAGTACGTGATACTAACTTAGGCATCGGAGGGCCTTTGCCATGAGAGGCAAAGGTGCGCTCATCCCTTGTCTGTTTTGCAGATTAGGGTTCCGACGACGAGCTAGGGTTCCGATCAAGAACCACGAGAAGCCGTTATGATCTTAAGCCATTCTAAGCACTATTCATTTTTGTCCACTTACAATTGGCGCCGTCTGTGGGAAACGAAAGAGTCCCCTTTGAATAACGACCATGGTGGAAGAATATCCATTGACGCCGCTCAACCCAAAGAACCTGTTGGGAGGGGGAGGAGATAAGTCCCCTCCAGAGGCTCTGTGAAAGCCTGAAGGTAGACATGGGAAAAAGGCGACGAGCAAGGGTAACCCCCTAATCGTCCTGGATAGCTCCAAGAATAGGAAGGGCAGGACGGCAACAGGGTTCACACGGAGGAGTAAATCCCACCGAGAAGGGGAGTCAATTGCACACTCAAGAAGCGTACACAATAGTGAAGATATCCTCGATAAAAAGAAACAAGAAATTGAGGAAAACGCTCGTTTGATCAAGAGATCGGAACATGAGATTCGAGAGTTAGAACGGATTCGAAAGCATCCTGAAGACTCTGGACTTTTGCAAAGAAATTCCAGGGGAGACAGGAATGCCATGGTGGAGTACAAGAAGGTCCCTTCATGAAGAAGAAGGAGCAAGAGTCTTACTCCTAGGCGGAATAAGGCTTCTCCATGAAAAAGGAGGAGCAAAAGTAAAAGCCGAACACCAGAGCGACAAAGGGCTTTTTCACGAAAAAGAAGGAGCAGGAGCCAAAGCTCCACCCCCGAGGATGAAGGAACCAAGAAACAACACAGAGACAGGTATGAGAGACCTGATTCAGATTGGAAAAAGAAAGCTCCCAAAAAAATGAAGGAACCTGAGGAGGGGACCATGTCTGCACGAGAAGCAGCACGGAAGGCCCTTAGCAAGATAGCATCCTCCCCCTTTGCAAAAAGGTTGCAGGAGGCAAGGCTTTCGAGCAGGGTGAAGCATGATATGTTCATCCTCTATGAAACAAATACAGATCCCGTAGCGCACATACAGCACTACCAGCAGGCAATATTCATGCACGACGGGGATGATGCAATTATGTGCAAGATGTTCCCATCAAGTCTTGGGAAGGTGGCTTTGTCTTGGTTTCATGAACTGGGATCGCACTCCATACGTGGATGGAGACAGTTGGCCGAAGAATTCACTGCTTGATTCTTGACAAGCAAAAGAGCCCCAAGACATTTGAAAGCCTTTCCACAATGAAGCAGACAGAGAGCGAGCCAATTAGGGACTATGCTAAGAAGCACTGGGATACTTTCAACGAGATTAAAAGTTGCAGTGAAGAGTATGCGATTGCTACTTTCAAAACTAGCTTGCTTGTTCGGGGAGAGTTACACCGGTCATTGAATATGCACCTGGTAGCAACACTGGCTAAGCTAATGGAGCGAATTGAGCAACATGCCAGAATGGAAGATGATATACTCTGAGAAGAAGGTAAGGCTCAACCCTTTGGGCTCTGGAAGTGACCAGTGCACACCCAGGACAAACCAAGCAGTTCTATATACGTTATATATATAGTTAAAGACGGTTTAAATGGACTTCGAAGCCTCAAAATGAATTAAACACCCCATAAACAGTGTGGGGAATAAAAACAGAAGCCAAGGCCTAGTTGCCATGCAATGGCCAGCCACTGGACTAGGTTAGACTGGCGCACGTGGGTAGATAACTATCGTACGCCAGTCATACCCCTTTTATCCAGTGCTTAGCTTTGTATTTTCTAGGTTCTAAGACATGTTTAGAAGGATCCCATAGGCATTCCATAGCAACAGAAATGCATATTGAACAAGTAAACTAATAGATCTAACTATAGAAAGCAGTAAATTGGTTATTAGACATGTTCACAGTGATATATATGAAATATAAGACAAAAAATAGCTAGACACTGATCCCCACGCCAGTACTGCACATACAACCACAACTGGTGTACGTGTACTAACGATTGGCGTGCGCCAGTTCTAACCACTACAGCTTTGAAGCCTTGCTAGCTTTAGGGCTAGGACTGGTATTGATAACCAGCCTTGACCCTGCTAGCCCCCCTTAAGGATCAGAATAGAATACTATCAAAGGTGGTATACCTTTGGATTTGAGCTTGTAAGAGAGTTTGAGCTTGAGTAATGGCTTGAATGAAGTGTGTATATGGGTAGATGTATTTATGAAGGAGTGTATGAGACTTGTTGATCAGCTCCTTGACAAAGAAATGATGAACAAGAGGCTTACATGGGCTGAAGCTTTAACTAGCTCTTTAAGTTGGTAACCCCTTGCACATGAATGCAATGGGATATTTATAGGGGAGAGGGGGAGAGATAACCAGCTGAAGGGGCTGGTTAAGATGGAGTGGAAGTCTTCCATGCATTAAATGCATGGGACAAGGTGATGGGGTGGTTGTGTGAGAGAGGGGAACATCCCCCTATCCAAAGCCACTCATCAGACGGCTGCACAGTATTCTGAGGTGGCCCAAAAGTCTCGTGCATGTGGCTGAATAAAGGTGATGGGACTACGATTGATTGGCGTATGCCAATACTGTACCTACGTGCGCCGGTCAAACGGCCAAAGCTGACCGATGACTGACACGTGGCAGTGGTCTAGTGCACGCCAATAGGGTACCAGTGTACTTAGGTAGGGTTTTGTCGAGGCTTTTTGGTTTTGGCTTGAAGGGTTTTTGAAAGGGTTTGAAAGAGTTCCCGAATGCTCAAAACTCAAACACATTAACATTCTCGGGGTGTTCTTGATCTTACTCATCATCGGGAAGTCAAAGACCGTAAGTAAACTAATCTGGATAGTCCGTAATAGGGTGTTTACATGCGCAAGCATACTTCCCGGGTGTTGTGTGCATAAAGTGACAGTTTATGTAAATGAATAAGTTATGGAGTGGGTGCCAATTGCCCAACACAATTCGTGGTAGATAAAATCTGAAATGGATCTTGGTCATTTGGTGTTTTAAACTGGGGAACATTGCCCACGGGGCTAATGATCTGGTTTTTCTTTTTGGCATTGAATTTTGCTGCTCTTGTTGCTTTTATGATCTCCATTTCTTCAACAATTTGTTACACGCTGCACTGTCAACCTTTCCTTGAATATATTAGTCAACTGATAAGATCATTTCAAAGTTAGTTGCAGTTGGAATCTCTGGTGACAAATGATGCTATAGATGCAGATATTCAGGTATTCTTCTGTCATTTCTTCGGTTTCTTTTTGTCCTTTCTCCTGGTAATATAATAAACAGTTTAATCATATTTCCGTTTGACCACAAAAAAAAAACATTTTAATCAGCCTACGGTTATTCTCTCTCTCTCTCTCTCTCTCTCTCTCTCTCTCTCTCTCTCTCTCTCTCTAATCCATACCAACATAATTGTATTGGTTTCCTTCCTTGTCCTCTTAGCGCGATTCGTTCCCCATGGGAGTTCCTTTGTTTATTCAAGTATATAATCTAGTATGTGTGTATTCAAGGCATTATTGTTGAGGTTCTAGGAATCATTCTTAGATGTTTTAATCGAGATGAAGTTGCATTGGCTGTGGCTCAAAAGGTGTGTTACCTGCCCTAGACTTGGTGGACTATTGTGTTTTTTCATTTGTCGTTATTTCACAAGGCCTTGAGTTTGAATTCTCACTCTCTTGTAGGTTTTCAAGGGTTTGTATGAAAATGCTTTAAATAGTGCTCATGTTGCTGCTCATCTTGCCATTTTGGCTGCCATTCGTGATGTTAGCAAGCTCGTTGTTAAGGAGCTGACTAGTTGGGTATGCTTATTGACTTGGTCCTGTTTTCTGAAATAGGTTAACAGTTTAAAATAATTTTAGTTCCTTTGCTTATAGTCTGTATGATATCAAGTGTGAATAGTTTGCAATGCTTCTCATGTTGGTACAATGACTAAGTGCACTATGTTGTAATGTTAAATTAGTTAGTCATATAGTGAATGAATCATTGGACTGAAGTCATTTTACCATCATTGGTTGCTGCTTTATGAGTTCTGTACAATGCACATCTTAAGTGGGATATAGTTAACCATGTTTTCAAATTTGTGATTCATGCAATTGAACATCTTATTTTGGAGGATGTATCTCGATGGAAGATGGTAAACATCAATTTTGGAGGATGGACTTTTGTTTAGTAACAAGCATACTATTGTACTTTTGTGTCTTTCTCTGCCTTTCTGGTGTATATTGGCTTCTTGATGCTGTGGAACCAAGAGGAGATCTAGTTTTGTTGTTTGAAGAGCTTTGTTAATTCTCATAACATCCCTCTAGCCAGATTGACTACCGTAATATGAAATTGCCAATTAGTCATCTCAAAAGAAGCCAAAATGTGTGCAAACCGCCATCCTTTTTTTTGGGCGATTGCTGCTATTTTTTCCTTCCTTCAATATTCATGAATTTCTTCCTCTCCCAAACTGCCAAAAGCAATCCTTCATACCTTTGAAATTTGTATAGAGACCAGTAAATTTCTTTTATATAATTTTAATGTTTTATAAAGGGCTAAATGATGGTTTAATGTGAAAACTATGGTTGGGGGTTAATGTGCAAGGATTTGGGAGATGTGGGTATTGGTGTAATATGGTGTATATATATGTGTGTGGTGTGTGGTAGGGGATTTATTTTCCTCTCTCCATCTCTCGGTCTTTCACTCTCTCTCCCAACTCTCTCTCAGCTCTCTCTATCTCTCTCACTCCCTCACCCAAAAACTCACCTCCAAACTCAAAACCCATAATAATCAACCTCAACTCCATCTTCTACTTGTGTATTGGGGCTCGTATCACGTTGGATAGAGCTCGGTGTTGTGTATTTTCGCTTGGTTTGGATTCTAGAAGCTAGGGCTTGCTCAATCTCTTCGGTTTCGACTTGGATACTAGAGGTAGGAAATTCTACCTCTCTTTACATGTTATTTGAGTGTTTCTATGCCCTTATCGAGCTTGTATTGGTTGTTATTGAGATTTGATTGAAATATGAATCTCCTGTCAAAATCGCCTTGAAAAACACTCTTCCTACCAGTAGGAACTTTTCACCTACCGTTAGGACAAGAAATTATTTCCTAACCAGTTCAAATGTACTCTAGCAGCTCAAAATCCTCATTCACCTACAGGTAGGAACTTTTCTTCTACTGGTAGGCCAAGTACAAAATTGTTACGTTCGAAATGTTGGCCTTTCTATTTTCAATTTCTACTGGTAGGAACTTTCACCTACCGGTAGGCCAAGTGCAGAATTCTTCTCTTCTACCGATAGGACTCATTCACCTACAGGTAGGCACAGTGTCTAGGAGCTGCTTTTCTTACGTCTTCCAAATCACTTTTTGGAGCTTCTCATCGACTCTAATGGGTTTGTTTATGCATTCTTTCAAGTGTTTCTGAGAGTATTACTTGTTTCACACAAGAGTGGTATCCGATGGACTTGAATGAACTCGTTGAATTAAGAAATGTGAAATGTACGTTATTGCACGTTGAAACACAAATGATACATATGAGCATCTGAATGACGCGCGAACACTCGGGGCCCATCGACGGGTGGGTGCCTGGTAGGGGATATCAGGATCCCATAATTGGCTCGGCAGGAGCTAATGCTTGTATTGAACACTTAAGGCCTAACCTACAAGGTGGGCGCTTGGCAGGGGATATCGGGATTCCATAATTGGCCCGGCAGGAGCTTCGGCTCAGACACATAAATGATACAAAATGTTGTGACACGAATAGAATGAACAACACTTAAGAGTATGTCGAGAAGAAGGACCGACGATAGTTGGACACTTTGATCATGATAAGTTGTGCTTGCATCCGTTGTTGTTTGGTTTCTATCATTTGTTTTTCCGTATTGCTCATTTGCATATAGAGTTTGCGTAGACTTTTCTACTGGGCTAGTGTAGCTCAAACCTTACATCATTTTCAAGTGCTAACCCGGATCCATAGCTTGCATGCTTAGAGTGTGGACATACCTTTTTGAAAGCTAACCAAAGGAGTTACCTATTCATCTTTGTAAATTTCTTTTGCAAGATGTATTTGTAACTTAAGTTATAATCCTTTTGACTACGGAATATTTGTAACTCTAAACTCTCATGACACTTGATACTTATGTTAATTTGGGCCGTTGAGCCAGTGAAATAATATTTGGAAATCTTACAGACTTGGAAGTATTACTATGGAAATGGTAGTCATGTAATCTTTTGGGTTTCGTACGGAATATCTGTGAGGTCTTATTTATGGAAATCATTTATGATTATGTTAAGAAAATCGAGGACGTGACAATTTGTGTTTATTTTTTTGCTTGTTTTGGCAATAAATACATCGCTTTCTCTAGAACCACATTTCATTTGCTTAATACACTGGCTCGAGGTATGTAACGCCTCAGGTAGTCAACTAGCGTAGTACCTTGATTTTGATCTACAAGCCACACCACATGGCTTTAAAGCTTAAGCCCAAGGTACTAGTAGTAGCCCACAAGGTTTGTTATATGCCCAAGATCATCCATGTAGACTTCCGATGTGGGATGGGGTATTACAATCTCGTCAACTTTATAGCCTTGCGCCCTCTCGAGGGGTTGAGCACTATAGTCACCAATACAAATCAAACCAACAACCAAATCCAACCAAACTTCAAGGCCCACATGGTTGTGTACATGGATTGCTCTGATACTACCTGTTTCCTTAAATCTTAGAAATTCTTTGTTCGATTGCTACCCTAGAAGCAATAGTGCTAGGAGTAGTTTTTCTGGGATGTGGATGCCTTATAGGGTTTTGTAAATTTTCTCATAATTATCTCTCCCTTCTGCAGGTTTTACAAACACTACAGTTTCTAAAACCAAGGAATCAGATTTAGAGTTCCCTTCTAGTCTTAAGGGAACAGTTTGAGGATTGACTGCTCTAATCACAGATCCAGTCATAGATTTCCAGTTCCTATGATAATCTTCTATGACATTGAAGGATTGATCTAATTTTGTAAAATATTTATCATAAAACCATTGAGTGAAGGGAATAATGAAGCAAATTCTATGCTCCGTTCAATAGAGATAATTTTCCCTTGGTTAATATTATGTCCTAAGATCCTGACATTAGTCTAGAATAATTTCATCTTGGCAGAGACTACTCGACCATTTCTTTTAATAACATCTTTAAAAATTACAAATATATTCATATTGGTTTAGTGTAAGTTGCTCTTAAACCATTGACTCTGTTAGGAATAGATACTTGCCTTCAAGTGACTTTAAGGGATGTCAGGTGTAATAATTGGAGATCATCAATAATGGGTGCTATTGAGACCAGTTTATGTCATGGTCCAGTTTATTTTAATGCTTATCCTAATCTTACACTATCACTTACGGATAGGAATTTAGGAGAAGCTCTCAATCTTAGAATCCAGACTAGAGGTTATGACTTCTTACCAGGATTTGAAGTCATAGCAATAATATATAGACTATATTATAAGGTTATGAATACTATCAACCCAAGGGTTCGTCAGGAATTTGGGGTTTTTCATCACCGTCTTCCTTGGTAGAGGAAATACAAGTTTCTATGACCTTTATTTTATAGATGAGGAGTTAAAACAACAACTCTTCAAACAAATGATAAATTCTAGTGACTCATAATCAAATAATGATTCAGAGGATCAGGTAAATGAAATATCTGATGAAGAGGATACTTCTTCCAGCTCAGAAGAAGAGGAGACTCCTAATAACTTCAATTTTGATAATCTTGAATGTTCTACTTCTAATAATTATTGGAAAGCCATAGTAGAAATGAATGGTCTCAGTATTAATGTTTTGACTGATAAATAGAAAAGTTTTCTTGATATTATTGATCAAATTGAAGATCCTCAATTAAAAATAAAGGTCATAGAAACTTACATTTCCTCTACCAAGGAAGAGGAAGACGGTGATGAAAACCCCCAAATTCCTGACAGAACTTATAGTTTAAAAAATGTCTTAGACAGATTGGAACAGGTTGATAATTATAAACCTGCAACAATCCCATACCTGAAAGGAGAAATTAATATCCTGAAAACAAAGATTAACATATTAAAATCATTTAAAGAAAGAGCTACTCAAGAGCTCTTTGATATGAATGAAAGAATGAATAATTTGGAGAAGAAAGGAAACACTGGTGAGGATATTAATCCAGATTATTTGAATATCATTAATAATGTGGTCTACCAAAAATGGCATATGAGAATAAACTTAGTTATTCAAAAAGAATACACTATTAGCAATATTATTGCCTTGGTTGATAGTGGTGCGGATATGAATTGTATCCAGGAGAGATTAATTCCAACCCAATATTTTGAAAAAACTTCTCAAAGTCATACTAATGCTAGTGGTTCCAAAATGATAATCAAATATAAGCTTAAGAATATTTATGTGTGTAATCAAAGGCTTTTTATTACCAGAATTAGAAGAGAAAACACTCGTGGTTTTTTAAATTATGTCCAAATCTTATTGGACAAAATGATTTTCCAAATTGGTTTGTTATCTTGTGGTCTAAATTTGGCCGATGATCGGATTATCTTCCTCATGATATACAAAAGAAAATAGAGTCCTTCATACAATATCATCCCCAATTAAGAGGACAAAATATTCCAGAAGGAAAATCATTAATTCCTTCTTGCAATTGTAACTTTTGGAATTCCTTGGATATGGAGATGGGATATCCAACTAGGATATAATAATTTGAGACTACCAATACTCCAGAGAATTTTTCAGTACAGATGGTGGAAATCAGTCCAAGTTGATGAAACTATTCTGACAATAAAGTCAAAAACCCAGGAGCTAAGGCAACAATTGCAACGGCAAGAAAAATCTTCTATTAAGAACCCTTTCCTCGAAATCTCAGCTTAAATCAGAGCAAAGAATCCGTCTTTATCGGATGATGAAATTGTGATTAAAACAATGGATTATATGAAGGACCAGTTTTTACAATCAGTCAATAAGGTAGCTAATGATGAATCCATGACCTAAGCTAAAAGTGCAGAGGAAGACAACAATCCATTTACTTGCTTGGCAGGGGAATTTCAAGATCCCTATGAAGATGAAGGCAATAATGGACCTACTCTGGGATATTATTGGGACAGTATAACATAAATACTTGCGGGACAACTGTCCTCCAGAAAAGAAAAAGGGAAAGAATCAATGATCGAATAAAGCCAAACCAACTTTCGGTGGCCAACCACTCCAATCAACCACCTTAATTATGGAGGTACTGCTCACACTCAATTATCAGATGAAATATCCGACTCATGTGGCGATGGGGCCCTCAGCGCACCTGGCATAGTTTTATTTCAAATGAATTTGAGTGTAATTTCGTTTGTATTTTAATTTGAGTTTCATGTAGAGTCCTCTATATAAAGGACGCGTCGGTAGGAGTATACTCAGGTTTTGAATTATCCTCTCTCACTAAAATCCTATGAGTGGCTCTCTGCTTTCCCCTTCCTCCCTTTTGTAATATTTCTTCTTATACAAATGTTAGAGTCTTATCTCTTTTTCTCTTCTGTCGATCCTTTGCTTATTTGGTATCAGAGCCATAATGGCTTAAATAATTTATTGGTGCAAATACAAGTAATTCTTTACACGATGATGCCTTGAATAAAATCATACAACTTAAAACTTTTAATGTAAGAGAACATTCTAGGTGGTGGGACGTCATCCAAGTCACGTTCGGATTTGTTCGGCCATGAATATATCTCATGGCCATCAATATTGGCCGTTATCCTAGTAGTACTGGTCTGCATAGGTATTGACATAGCTAAAAATGGTGTTCCCAAGATTAATTGTTGTTGGAGATTTCTAATACAAAGAAAAGTTGTCTCCAAACAAACTCCTTGATTATACACATAAACATTATTAAGCTTATATTTTATTATCATTTTGTAACCATTAGCATTAGTGAAACTTTGAGAAGCAAAGGATTGACAGTAGAGAAGAGGAGATAAGACTCTAATCTTTTATTTAAGAAGAAATATTACAAAGGGAGGAAAGGGAAAGCGGAGAGCCACTCATAGGATTTTAGTGAGAGAGGGTAATCCAAAACCTGAGTATACTCCTACTGACTCGTCTTTTATATAGAGGACTCTACATGAAACTCAAATTAAAATACAAATGAAATTACACTCAAATTCATTTGAAATAAAACTATGCCGGGTGCACTGAGGGCCCCATCGCCACATGAGTCGGAAATTTCATCTGATAATTGAGTGTGAGCAATACCTCCATAATTAAGGTGGTTGATTGGAGTGGTTGGCCACCTAAAGTTCATTTGGCTTTATTCGATCATTGATTCTTTCCCTTTTCTTTTCTGGAGGACAGCTGTCCCGCAAGTATTTCTGTTATACTGTCCCAATAATCTCCCAGAGTAGGTCCATTATTGCCTTCATCTTTATAGGGATCTTGAGATTCCCCTGCCAAGCAAGTAAATGGATTTTTGTCTTCCTTTGCACTTTTAGCTTAGGTCATGGATTCACCATCAGCTACCTTATTGACTGATTATAAAAATTGGTCCTTCATATAATCCATTGTTTTAATAACAATTTCATCATCCGATAAAAACGGATTCTTTGCTCTGATTTGAGCTGAGATTTCGAGGAAAGGGTTCTTAATAGAAGATTTTTCTTGCGGTTGCAATTGTTGCCTTAGCTCCTGGGTTTTTGACTTTATTGTCAGAATAGTTTCATCAACTTGGACTGATTTCCACCATCTGTACTGAAAAATTCTCTGGAGTATTGGTAGTCCCAAATTATTATATCCTAGTTGGATATGTCATCTCCATGTCCAAGGAATTCCAAAAGTTACCATTGCAAGAAAGGAATGATTTTGTTCTGGAATATTTTGTCCTCTTTATTGGGGATGATATTGTATGAAGGACTCTATTTTCTTTTGTATATCATGAGGAAGATAATCCGACCATGGGCCAAATTTAGACCACGAGATAACAAACCAATTTGGAAAATCATTTTGTCTAATAAGATTTGGACATAATTTGAAAAACCATGAGTGTTTTCTCTTCTGATTCTGATAATAAAAAGCCTTTGTCCAAGCTTCTATGTAATCCCAATAATTGTATTGAATTACTGTAGCACCATTTTCCATCCTGATTGACAAAGATTTTGATTTTTGTGGGTGAATTCCCCACTTATGAACTAGCAATACCATCTTAATTATGGCTTTGCTATAACTTATTGGGCTATTTTTTGACCCAATTTTGCTATCATAAGTGTGGGTAATTTCCAATGAACCAAATTCTGTAAGCATTGCTTCATAAATATATCTGTATTTCCCCTCTAGTACTGGATAACTCATTGTATCCATATATCGGGACTTAATTTCCCAAGGATCATCCTTCCATTGTTCATCCTGTGATTCCAAGACCATGATTGTTTCGGTAGTTTCCAAAGATTTGGAAACGTCTTCTGATTGAACCACTTCCTTTATTGAAGGTGATGACGAAGATGCTGAAGTTGCATATTGAAGAGAAGGAAATTGAAGTTTTTGAGCCTTTAAGTAGGCTTCAACATCAGCTGGAGTAACCTTTGGTCTACCCCTTCCACGAGAATTATTTCTCCGTCCGCGTCCTCGATCTGGGGGTCGATTCATGTTGCAAAATTAAGCACCAGCCAGTATATTCAGCTTATTCTGGATTTGCTGAAGTTTCTTATTATGATAATTTTTTACTATATCGTCATCTTCATCTTCATTTGAATAACCATATTCATCATGAAATTGGTTGAGGGCTATTCTAGCACTTGCCCACCTTTTCAAGTAGAATCTTGTTGGAAGATATTTGTCAAAATTTTGCTTCCTATTAGCCTGAGCTGAGTTTCTCATAACATTTTTGAATTTTTTATCTTTTGTAATTAAAAATTTGAGTCTCTTTCCTGTAATTGAGGGACAAGCTTTTTTGAGGAAAGATTCTAGTTCTAGATTATTCACATGAGCCATCAAGTTGCTAAGATACGTAATTGTTCTTTCAATTGAGCAATCTTATAACGATAAATGGCCAAATTAGCCCTGTATTGATTTTTAGGCATGTTAGGACACCTATCATGAAGATTTTTGATAAAATCTTCCCAATATCTTATTTGGGAAATTATATCTAATCTTCCAATTAATTGCATTTATCCCTGCAGAAATTCATGAGTAAGAAAATCAGAAAGAGAATTATTGTAGAGACCCATCCCTAATTTTAATTTATTTTTTTTAATGCGGTTAGGAGTAAGTATTAATAATTTTGTGAGCCATGGGTATTTGTTTTATGTATATAGGTGCATATACATGTGTAAGCGTACTCGATTGATTGTGTTCGTGGGCCGTGGACCGTGTGTATAAGCTCATTTGAAGTTGGTTATGTAATTAATTGGTGGTAATAGGGTCCTTAGTGTAATGGTTATGCAACTAGTGAGTGATGGTGCAATAGCGAGATACTTAGAGGGCCCTAGTGTAATTTTTGCACTTATAAAGCAAAAAAAATCAGAGAACCCCGTTCTCTTTATTATCCAGCAGCCCTTTTTTCTTTCTCTTCTACGTGTCTCTCTCTCTCTACAACTCCATTCAAACCCTTATGCTTCAAACCCAAAATCGGAGACGAAGATTCGAGAATCTGGCAAAAAGGTAAGAAGCAAACGTGATCTACGGATAGAGGGCTACGCATTGATCCGAACAAAATCTCGATTGGCCAACTTTGGAGATCCTAGCTTTTTCGAAATTTGACTCTTTTGAGGTAGGATACATGACTAACCCTCTTGATATGTTTATTTTTAGTATAAATGTTGTGAATTTGTTGTAGAACATGAATATTCTTTAGATTATGTAAAAAATTGTGTTAGGGTTTTAAGATCTCACATGAAAAGTACGGGTTCTTGTTGATACTTGTTGAATTGTTGAAATTTATGTGTTATTGGAGTGTAGAGTTGTTTAGTGTTGGGAATATACGAAGTTTATTTGAGACCTTGTATCCATGTTGCGTGTTGAACATCTTGAAAAAAAAATGTTTGCTTGAGGAAGTAAGGTTGGTTTGAGATGCAAATACGATGACACTTGCACTTTTAGATTTTATTTTCTTGTGAAAGTTACTTGTGTCAATTTGGAAGAGTTCATGTATGGTTAAAGTTTATTGAACGCTTGGGGCTTGAATACTTGATTAGGACTTATGTGGACGATGTTTGGATATGAATTATCCCGTTCGGAAAGATAAGTTGAGATGATTGTGTTCAAATTATGTTGGTCTAGATCTAGATGGTGCATCTAGG
This sequence comes from Rhododendron vialii, assembly GCF_030253575.1. Lineage (NCBI taxonomy): Eukaryota > Viridiplantae > Streptophyta > Magnoliopsida > Ericales > Ericaceae > Rhododendron > Rhododendron vialii. The sequence goes on along the minus strand of NC_080557.1, from coordinate 22,247,525 downwards.
AAAAGCAAAATGGGCTTGGCGAGCTCCTCGGTGAAAGACTGAAAATTGTTGGGGTGGTACACTGTACTCAATTACCCCGTTGCAAGGGTGGTGTTTGTACCCGATTACCCCGGTTCATGGGGTGGTACTTGTACCCGACTACCCTTGGATTGTGAGGGTGGTGCTTGTACCCGTTTATCTCGGTTCATGGGGTGGTACTTGTGCCTGGCTACCCTCGGCTAGATATTAGAGTTAGCGTATGGCTATGAATTTACCTTGGGATGTTGGGCTAGGTTGATTAGGTGGGGAACGTATGAGGTCATTAATAAGATAAATTTATTGACACCTGACAATTATGTGGGATTTTTAACTTGTGCTTGTTTCACAACAATTATATTAAATTTGAACATATTATTTGGTTTAAGTCTTGTTTCCTACGGGCTCCGGCTCATGTTGTTTAAACCATTTCAGGTGACAATGAAGCGCCGAGTACTTAGTGAAGTGTAGCTACATGGAGTCTCTTTTGCGTTGTTATTTTGTTAGCATATGTCAAGAAGCGTGTAAGGCCATAAGGCCGTATTTGATACAATGTCTTTTGTAGTTTGATTGTGGAGCCGAAAACTTATGTTATTATTTTGGAATTGTAAAATTAGGAATTATGTACTCATCACACGAGAGGACTTTGCCGAGCACGTGAGCGAGGAGATGCTCTCGAGGCTGTAAGAAGAGCACCCAGAGGTTGGGCTGGCTGTATTGTCGGCTCGGGAGGAGCGATAGAGAGAGGTTGAGGTAGTAGAGGCGGCCACGAGAGCCGAGAGGGCCAGAGCTAAGGAGGAGGAGGCCGTGAGGGAGGCCGAGGCTACTGAGAGAGCCCAAGTTGAGGCATAATTGCCTAGGTGAGCAGCAGTGGATGTGGCAAAGGCCGCAACACGCGTTCCTTTTTCAACGACGGCATATGTGTCACACCCTAAAATGGTAAGTGACCGGCCGTGAACCATGAGACTAACCCATGGAACACGCAGCCTAAAAAGAAATTTAATTAAATTCCAAAGCAAAGAACTACCAAACAGCCAACCACTTTTTGTTTATTAAAAACAACTCCAACCATTTAAGTTCAACAAAAAGCATGGGGCACAAACATCCCACGAACCAAATAATACCAAGTGATCCACCAATAATAAAAAAGAATTCAATATTGACAAATGTTTCTAATGCGGAAGCGATTAATAAAATAAAAATATGATGAGACACCCTAAGGAGGTCAACCAAACTAAATCCCCGAGATGCCACCAGAGTCCTCCTAATTGCCCAACTTGCCTGAAAAAGAAGTTGGAATAAATCTGTCAGCTAACGAGCTCAGTGAATGGCGAAGCATGTATATTAGAATAAGGTTCTGAAATAGGGATCAAAATAATTTACCATGTCAACATAATTTGGCATATGCAGTGAACAACAAAATAATCCATTAATCCAATTAACGATTCATTCGATAAGTCTTAATGGTGTTCTCAATCCAATCTCCAACAACAATGGGGAACCACAACCAAAATCAATAGTACCAAATGCCAGTGAATAAATATCTCAAAATTGGATCCAATATCGAATCTTAGGGTCACCACGAGTAGGCAGCCCGTGGAACTTTTCCCAAAGAACGATCCGGTCAATAACAACCGTTGAGCATTAGGGTCACCGGCCTAATCCGGTCTCTTCCCTAATGGCCAGAGTCACCCGCACACAGAGGATTAATTTCTCTGGACTTCAAAAATATGTTCCCATCAATATCTACAAAGTTCTCACCAAAAGATTATTTGAACAACAAATGGTTTCACCGATACCGCATGCCAATTTAGTATAATCAAATATAAACAATATGTGTTTCCAATTTCAATAGTAAATTTCTCAAAATAACAATTTAAGAGACACGGGGAAGTTCGAAAGTACATAACATGCTTAACCACTCACCTGGGTCCGAAAGTAATGCAAGTTGAACCGCGCAAGCCTAACCTGAACAAAGCATCATATAGCAATATTATCACTAATTGTATCAAGTATAATATTACCTACGGTAGTTTAAAGCTTCCTGGAACTATAATAATTTAAGCCTAAGAATGATTTAAGACTAATCCTACCAAAGCCATTATCCAATTTCCTTTCCCATTGCTATAAGCTTCTGTTCAACCACTTACACCCAAAAACCCAGTGCTTTGTTCTCTATGCATTCCTCTTGTTCTCTCCCAACCCATTCAAAACCATAAACACCATTCACCATTCGCACACACGCACACCACCTGCACCCACAAAAACAGCCAGCCCAAACCTCTAACGCACCGTGGTCCAATATCATTAAAAGAAACCAATCGGTGCCAGTGAAACTTTTGCAAAGCTACAGACAAAACCCATTCTTCCTTTATTAACTCCATTGATCTACACCTCCAATAAACCCAAGTTTTGTTTTCTAGTTGAAACCCATAAACTACTGGAACATGGGAAAAGGAAAAGAGAAACAAGAATTGAAGAGGAACTAACCACTTCGGCAAATCTCCCACCAAGTAAAACCCTCTCATGCGGCTTCAATCTCCAACCAAGCAAAACCCTTGACTGCGCCTTCTCTGTACCACAAATAATAACCCTAGTCTAATATAATAACTTCCTCTAACTCACGTTCTCTCTTGTGGCCCTATTAATAAGCTAGTAGGTATTATAAACCCCGTAATGTTAATATAAACCATATAACCAATTATGAAATCTAGTCTAATACCAACTGTATTATCATACTTATAAAATTTACTTAACAAAATGAATTCCTATACTCCAAAGCTACAACCGTGTCAATAAATACCCATAGCGCACAAAATACAAATTTGGACCCGACAATAACATCCAATTAATAAATGACCAATATAAATAAATAAATAAATAAAAATGCTAGGCCGTAACAGTATGTGCCTCCCACGCCACACTTGTTCATACCATCCGGGTTGAAAGCTTACAAGCCAAAGCAGAAGGATTATGAGACCGAGCTTGTCTTGAAAGATCTCGCAACATATATTTCAAAGACCTAGACTGAGGTATATTCCTAAAACTTGCTTTTCCTTTCCTTTAACGTTGAAAGTACTTGAATAGAATTGAATATGCTAAGATAGTTTCCGAAACATATCGTATGCATGCATAACTTGAACAAACCATCTTCATTAGAATTGATTGCCTGGAACTTAAAAATGAATCACTGTATGCTGAATCATTGCTCTGTTGTCTGTCTTTGTACTTGAAGCAGAAAAAGGGGAAGCAGCGGGACATTCGTGGCCACAAAGGCGCAAGTGATTCCTTGGCGCTATACAAGGGGTTGCCTAAAAAGGTGAGGCAGTTGGTAGACGAAGTGGGCTTTGGTTAGTTTGTGCGGATCTTGACACCGGTCAAAAATGATCATGCTGTTCTTGTTGCATTTGCCGAGAGGTGGAGGGATACTACCAACACCTTTCACTTACTGCCGGGAGAGATGACAGTGATGCCTACAAACTTTGCGGTGATCATCGGTTTGAGGGTAGGAGGAGAGCCTATCCCATTTGATTCGGGCATCCATTTTGATGAGGCAGCTCTGGAGTGGTTCTGGGAGAGGTACCACACTTGGATCAAGAGATGGTGAAATACGAGCAGTTCAAGGAGTACTTGAAGAAAGAGGCGACTACTGAGCAGTAGGTGGATGAGATGGCGAGGGCATACTTGCTATACCTGTTTGTTGCCTCCTAGTACCTGAGTAGGCGTAGCAAGGTTCAACTGTCGTACTTGCAAGCACTGAGAGATCTGAGGACAGCCTCACGCTTTGACTGGGGTGGAGTAGCGCTTGACACAGTCTACACTTTTATGGGAGATGTGTCAAGGACCGAGCAAGCAGCAGCTAGGTACGGGAGAGTATGGGAGGTATGATTTTAAACTTATGAAGTTCAATTTCAATACATATTTGTACCATTTTAATTGTATATGCTTGTTTTATTGTGAAACTGTATAAACTGAGACTAATATTCTGCTTGCTTGAAAATCGTGCAGCTCTGGGCCTATGAAGTTCTGAATATGTGTCGTCCAGCGACCAGATGTATGGACTTGAGGATTCTCCTGCACACGCATGTTTGGAGCAAGAAGAATATGGGTGAGAAGAAAGGGAGAGGAGACCTCAATGGCTTCTGGATATACTTGGACGAGCTCCGAGCGTCGCAGGTATAACACGAAACCCCACTATTTTAATCATGCTTCCTTGTATAGCTTTAATACTGTCGTTGATCAATATTTGCACTGTTTACTTGTCTTGATCGTAGGTCACTTGGAATACCTAGGGTAGAATAGAGCTAGAGCCAGAGTACTTGGCCAAGAGTAGAGTCGTTACAGCGAGCCGGTGTTGTTGGAGTCAGCTTTTGGTTGGCAATGGTACTTAGGTAGCCGAGTGACACGATAATCACTTGGCTTGTCTGAGTTCTAGGTGCCAGGGCCACTTCCACCCCGTGCTTCGCACACAAGCGAGTACACGTTGGCTGAGCTGGAGGAGTTCACGAGACCAACTACTCACTTGACGTGTTTCTTGCGACCCAAGCGGGACTGCACCATTTACCAGAGAGACTACTAGGCAGGGCCGCTTGGAGGTCGGGCTTATAGGGATGTTCAGAGTCAGGCTTAAGGAGCTGCTGAGTAGAGAAGGGTAGCAACAGAGAGACAGATGGGAGTTGAGACCTGTGTCAGATAGAGTCTTAGCTGTCTAGTGGTGGGAGGCCCACCTGAGCTGTCTTGGAAGCTGGCGGTGATTGATGTGCATGGAAAGGAGGCAGATGTTCACTTTACCCTAGCTAGGACGGAGCCTGCACGCTTTACCGTTCCGGTAAGACTTAGGTTCAATTCATGCTTTTCAATAAACTTGGATGACTGTTGAACTATTTGATAATGCCATATTGTACTTGCAGATACCAGCAGAGTGGGCCAATGAAGCCGTTCGCCTAATGCTTGCAATGGAGAAAGTGATCAGAAGGTTGGTGAGTGGCTTGCCTGCAGTGTTGCATTACCTAGCTCCAGTTCCACCCCCGGTTCAGCCACTAGTTGTGCAGAGGACTCAGGTGTATGTGTGTGTGTGTACACTCTTGCTTTCGATACTGATAATATGCACTTGCTTCCAATACATAATATGCTCGGTAATCCTTGCTTTTGATAATTGATAGATTGCACCTGTTTTCAACATTTGAAATATACAATATGCACAATGTATACTAATGCTTAAATGAATCTACAACGCAGGTACAGGGAAGGGCGGCTCCTAGGAGAAAGAGCACGCGAGGTCCTCTTCCACAGAAGAATACAATGTCGATGAGCTCTTCTATGACTCCGGCCAGCTCTCTGCAACAAATGAGTGCTAGAGAGCCAACAGCTACAGACTTCTAGAAAGCCCAAGAAGGTTTGGCACGGGCAGAGGCACGCGCGGAGGAGAGATATGAGATGAGAAAACGTACGAGACCGTCCGAAGTGGAGCCGGTTCATAAGAAGAGGCAGCACAGAGTGCTTGAGGCTTCTGAGGAGGAGGAAGAGGAAGAAGAAGAGGGAGACGAGGAGCACTCGTCCAACATCAGCGGCTCTGATGACACCGCCGACGATCCGGGATACATGAGGGATCCAAGAGAGGAGGAAGATGATGATGAGGGTGACACCAATTGGCTCGGAGAATGAGGGCTACTGTTGAGCCTCACTTACTTTACTGCCTTTGATTTTTGATTCGGGCCTGCGTGTCCACGTAGATAGCTAGATAGCGGGCTAGTGCGCCCTAGTTGACTTTTGGTTACATTGGACCTGTGTGCTCCTTTGATTTGTGGGCGAATGTACCCAGCTTGACATGATCTTTTGATTGGCCGAAGTGCCATACGTACATGATATTCCACCGTTTTGATATGGATGTTTCATAGTAGCTATAAAATTTGCATTTTCTGGTTTATTAATTCTCGTCAAGGAAAATTGCTAAAAGAGAGATGTAAACCAACCACTAATACTTCGCTTGCATTGACAACATACTGAGATGACGCATAGACACACGCATATGTACAGACTCGACTAGCTCGAAGGGAAAGGAAAATGAGTCCTCAGATATGATGGGGACACGAATACTTGATAAATAATGAAATTTTGGGCATTAATAGGCCAAAACTCAAAATATACCATTTTAAGTGAAACTAGCACTTCCACCGGGTCAAATAGGTGCGTAATGACTTGTACGAATTGACAAAACTGAGAAAAGCATCCAATTATGAGGAAAAGACTGAAAAATTCTTAAAATGTCGCAAAAATGAATATAAGATGCAAAAGATAACTCGAATAAGTTCCGGACTGAAACTGACACCTCTGTATAGCCACAAAAGGCGCACATGACATGTATGGTATAGCAAAACTTGACAAAACCCTCTAAAACGGATTTTGAGCCTTTGAAACCTCAAATCAAACTTGAAACAGGTCATTGGGGGTCCAAAATCTTCGTCGAGCATGACATTATGAATCCGATGCTTGGATACAGTCATAAATACCCATAGTGACTTGCCTAAACCATCAAAAGTGCAAAAAGACCCCTGGAGTAAAAAACGACATGTTGAGGCAGTAGCTATCCTAAATTGTCTGCTGGTGTATTACAGACACACGCGAGCATCTGAGAACAGCGCGCACGGATGACGTCACACGCGCGTGAATCCATTATTGGCGCATGCTGATCAGACCTTGCTTAGGTGCCTTTGTTTGACCAGACCATCTTTTTGAGAGGTAATAAGCCTTGTCACTCTTCTAGACGGCTTGCAGACAGTTTTGATCCATAGGGAAGGGTGTCCTTGCATGCAAGGTGGTAGGACACCTATGCATTGAGCTTATCTCTCGACACGAGAACCGAGGCCAATATTTTGAATGTTTTGCCTATAAAAGAAGGGTGCTAGATACATTAAGATCACACCACTCATCCTAAACACAAAACTCTTTCATCATTCAAAATGGAAAGCCCACTGCCAGCCTTGCTCGAACCCTGGTTATCGAGATTCGAAACCATTGATTGGGCTAGCTCTCGATCACAAGGCCTGGCCTCGATCCGAGACTTTCGATATGTGGGGCCACACCCCAAGCTCCTTAGAACTGCAATTTCATACTGGGATCCTATGATGCACGTCTTCCGGTTTGATAATGACGAGTTGTGCCCGACAGTCGAGGAATTCTAAGCGTACCTCCTTGGCTTTGCAAATTTCCATGTACCTGCTACCTCCCCCCCTCAAGAGAATATGAATCATCTGTTGCGGATGATACTCAACATTTCCAAAGAGTTAACAGCGACCATAATCCATGACGAAGAACTCGACATTGCATGACTCATCGAAGTTGTATGGTCCAGACGGAGTCTTGGAGGATTATGTCGAGCAAGCTCACCTAAGGTTTGCTCTTTCAATCTATGCATTGGTAGCATACATGCTAGTTCCTGCCGATGGGAAGGTTAGCCTTAGTGTGGTTAGCGTAGCTTCTCAGATAGGGGCCCGCAAAAATATAATTCCCACGGTCCTGGCAGAGACCATAATGGGCTTGGATCTGTTCAAAAGTGGCCAGACAAATACCTTCAATGGCAGCCCGTGCCTGCTCCAGGTGGGTTCTCACTCAGCTCACCTTTTTTTGGTTTTCACAGTTTCTCATTGTACCTCGATGCTTAGTTAAGGCTCACGCTAGATCCTTACTTGTCTTTTCGCTCAGGCTTTTTCTAGTTTCTCACTTGTCTTTTAACTCGTACAAATATGGCTTTCGGACAAAGTTAGTCTGCTCGAAGCTCCTCAAGCGGGCTAGAAACACTATCTCAGGCTTATGCCCGAAAGATCGATGTTGTATCCTGAACAGGGAACAGAGGAGTGGTTCGCCTTTCTGAATGACATGTAGTCGGAAGACATCGTCTGGAGATGTCCCTGGCTAGACTTGCCTGACATGACAGTTAATTCGGCTGGCTTTGAGAGAATGGAAATCGTTGGCCTGGCAAGCTTTACCTTTTATGTCTCGGGCCGTATTCTCTGTCAACTTGGCATGAGTCAGGGTCTGCATAAAGCTTGAATTGAGGACATCCAACCTCCCGCTTTCGATGCTCGGAACTTGCATAACTACCGGTGTAGTTGGAATGACAGGGTACTTGAGAGGCTCCTCACGAATTTCACCACGTGGCTCGAGAGCCGCTATGTAAACTGGCTTCACAGAGAAGTCAAAGCAAGTCAGGGGGTTACTACTAAGTGTCGGATAATCTCGTTGTACCTTAGAATAAGCTGAGGGTCGTTGGGCTTCTCGAGCATTTTGCTTTTTGTACTTATTTTGAATCACTGTATGGCTTTTAAGCCTGGCATGTCCAATAAAAGAACGATCTTGCACAGCACAAAAAGTCTCGACAAAAGCTTGCAAAATTAATTCCGATACAACAAAACCTCATTTGTAGCTTGAAATGCCCCTCCGAGGGTTCAAAACCTTCTTTAAGCACGAAACCATGGATCCAACGCTTCGACGCAGTCTTACATACCCAATATGATCTGCTAGAAGTGTTAAAAGTTCAACATAAGGCTCAGGACAAAAAGTGAAAAATCAAAGCCCAAGGCAGTAGCTATATTTCTGCTGGAGAAAATTGAATCAACGCACGTGGTTAAGAAATCAACGCGTGTGGATCCAGTATTGACGTGTGTAGATTTAGTTCTACTGCAGTTGCCACCTTTGACCAGATTTGAAATTGGGGGACCAAGTGCCTTGTCATTGCCTTTAGATGCCTAGTGTACCTTCTGGGTCAGGCCATAGGTGTATCTTTAAATTGAAGGGGTGTGCCACCTTTGCATAGATATTTTAACATAGGATGGATATTTTCACATCCTTTGGCTATAAAATGGTGGTGTTTCACTGCAACCACACTGCACTCAATAACCAAAGCATTCACAGCATCCAAAATGGCAAATCCTTTGCCAACCCTGATTGGTCCGTGGCTAACGACATTCGTTGTAGGAGACTGGTTATCTTTCCGGTCCCACAGCCTGGCTGCTTTTTGTTTCCTTAGAAACGTGAAGCTTTGGCCCTAAATCTTGAGGGCAGCCTTACGGTTCTGGGATCCCGACGTTCATGTGTTTACATTCGGAGATAATGAGTTATGTCCAACAATGGAAGAGTTCCAAGCATACCTCCAAGGTTTCGCCTCTAGCGAGATCGGTGTGCCGCCATATCGTCAAAGCATGTCAAAGCTATTGAAGTCTTGCCTCAACATTTCCAAAGGGGGAGCACAGAGCTTGCTAAGTGGTGGCCAGCTCAATATCATGCGGTTGATGCAGTTGTATGGCCCAGAAGGTAACACAGAAGATACTGCGGCGCAAGCCTGTCGCCAATTTGCCTTGCCAATATGCGTATTAGCTGCCTATTTGCTGGTGTCCCCAGATGGACGAGTTAGTCCCTTGCTGGTGAGAATTGCTGCTCAAAAGGGGACTCGAAGGAATGTGGTGCCGATGGTTCTTGCGGAGATGCTCATAGGTTTTGATTTGGTTTATACTGACCAAACCGACACGTTTAGTGGTAGCCCTCTCCTGCTTCAGGTAAAACCTCACTTAGCTTACCTTTTTTCGGCTTTCACACATTCTCTTTTTACCTCAACTCTCAGCCAAGGCTTAATATGGAGCTCCTCACTTGCTTTTTCACTCAAGTTTTATATGGCTCCTTACTTTTTTTTTCTTCGCTCATGCAGCTATGGCCATCAGACAAATTATGACTGCTTGCAGCTCCTGAACAAAATTGGGATGCACTGCCAGGCCGAATCCACCAAAGGGGGATGATATATCCAGAGATGTCTATCGACGAATGGTACATGTTCATGAATGAGATGTCGCCAAACGAGATCATCTGGAGGCATGAATGGCTGAACCTTCCGGACATGGCCACCAACTTCGAAGGCTTCAAGAGAATAGTGATCGCTGGGCTGACCGCTTTCACATTTTACATTCCAGGGCATATCCTCCGCCAACTAGGCATCAGTCAAGGGCTACATCGATCTAGGGTGGTCAAAACTTTCCACATTCCCGCATTTAATGTGCAAAACCTCCTCGAATATCAACACAACTGGGGTTCTAGGCAGCTCAGGGGAGCAGATCCAGAATTTAGCACGGAGCTCCAACGTCGCTACAAAATATGGCTGCAAAAAGAAGTTGTAAGGTGGCAAAACATCGACTGACTCCTGATAGACTCTGATGACTTAGAATAAACCGTGAGCTCAGTGGGGCCTCTAGCATTTTATTATGTTTTTATGCTTAATTGTTTTAAGACTTTGCTCAGCTATGTAATAGAAGTAGTAGTTTGCAATAAAACAGAAAGACGAAAGGTTCTCCCATTTTGATTCAAATGTTGAACACCACTTTGCTTTGAACGCCGAGATACACTCTAAAATGGCAAACTGTGGATCAAGTTGATTGATTGTGACCAAATCTAATGGAGAGATTGCCTACGTATCCCTTTTCAAGGAATCAGGTCGCACGTAGTTCAGGCTAAGGTTCACTCAAGTATTTTACCTCTGTGCTCTAAATTTTGCCTAGTACCGCCCTTTCAGGTTTTCGGTCTAGCGAGCTTTTGATTATTGCCTATTTATTTTTGCCTAAACCACCTCCTTAGGTTTTCGGTCTAGTAGGCTTGCTCTAATTTTTGCTTGGAACCGCCCACCCTTGTGGTTTATGGCGTAACGAGCTTCTCTCAATGATAGTAACGTTTGAGTTGATCCAGGTTGACTAAAGTGGCGAATTCATTGCCGTCGAGGTCTATGAGTTGAGCCGCTCCCCCAGAGAGGATAGTCTTGATGATATAAGGCCCGGAACCCTTCGGTCGGAACTTGCCACGAGGATCAAACACAGGTGCTCGGATTTCCTTTGTTATATCCCCCTCAACCAAGTCTCGAGGCTTCCCCTTTTTGTTGAACGCATGGGCAATCCTTCGCTGATACCCCTGAACATGATACAATGCACGGAGTCTCCTCTCATCAAAGAGCATGAGTTCAACAAATCTCCCACTGAGCCACTCAAATTCTGTGAGTCCACATTCTGCCATGACTCTCAATGACGAAACCTCAAGCTCGATGGGGAGTACCGCTTCCATCCCGTAAACTAGGGAGAAATGAGTTGCCCTTGTTGATGTCCAAATTGATGTTCGATACCCCCAGAATGCTAGAGGTAGTTGCTCATGCCAGTCCCTAGCGGATTCAACAGACTTTTCTTGATGATTGTCTCGACATTCTAGTTTGTGGCTTTACAGCTCCATTTGTTTGTGGGCGATACACCGTTGAATGATGGATTTGAATCTTGAATTCATCGAAGAGTTCCAAAAACCCTGCCTTTGAAGTGAGTCCCATTATCTGACACAAATGCCTGTGGGACTCCGCATCGATAGATAATGTTCTTTCTGATAAAATGAGTGACTTGAACCATAGTTAGGGTTTTGTAAGACTAAGCCTCCACCCATTTGGTAAAATAATTCTATCGCCACTAGAATGAACCTGTGTCCATTTGAAGCAGATGGTCTGATCATGCTGATGACATCGATGCCCCACACAGAGAAAGGCCAAAGAAGTCATGCCAAACACATTGGATGGAGGAACATGCATAAGATTAGCATGGATTTGGCATTTGTGACAGCGACGCACATGATCCACACACTATGATTCCATAGTAGACCAGTAGTAACCCTGCCGTAGAATCTTCCTGGCAAGCATGATGCCGCTCATGTGAGGACCGTAGACTCCTTTATGAATCTCCTCCATTATCTTGGTTGTTTCAACATCGTTGACACACAGTTTGTGCATTCTACAATGAGACCTCCTGTACAGCTTTCCTCCACAGATAATGTATTGGGCAGCCAATCTTTTCAACGTAGTTCGATCCTTTTTAGTGGCCTCCGCAGGATACGTCCCACTCTCGACGAAGTTCCATATGTCATGGTACCAGGGTAGACCATCATCAACATCATCGATGGCGTTGACGTACTGATAAGCGGGAAAATCCCTCTGTTCAATCAGGATAGGTCGAAGCTTAACACCCAAAGGAAGTTCGACCATGGAAGCTAAAGTCGCCAAAGCATCGGCGAATTGGTTCTTCAACCGAGGGATATGAGTGAAGGTCACTTTGTTAAAATGAGGAATTAGTTCTTCCAAATCCTGATGATAAGGCTTCAGCTTTTCCTCGTGAACTTTCCAATCCCCATTTGCTTGAGAGACGACAAGATTAGAATCCCTAATGACTTTGAGTTTTCGACACCAAGTGTAAAAGCAGCCTCCGTGCCAACAATACATGCCTCATACTCAGCTTGATTGTTTGTGACATCGAAATTGAGTTTGAATGCTAGCGGAATATGAGAGCCATCGGACATAATCAATAATACCCCGATCCCAAATCCTTTCTGGTTAGCTGCCCCATCAAAATAGAGCGTCCATACATCTTCAACGACTATCAGCACCTCCTCATCCGAAAACACTAAGTCAGAGTCTTCTGGTCCATCAACAGGGTGATCAGCGAGAAATTCTGCAACTGCACGCCCTTTGACTGATTTCCTTATGACGTACTCAAGATTGAACTTCACCAGCAAAAGCAACTAGCGCGCTAACTTATCGGTGATTGCGGGCTTCTCAAATAGATACTTGAGAGGATCCATTCGAGAAATCAGCTTCACAGGATAAGCCAACATATAGTGCCTCAACTTTTTGGAAGCCCATAAAAGAGCCCAACACGTCTTTTCCAAAGTGGTGTAGCGCTATTCACATCCAACCATCTTCTTGCTCGGGTAGTAAATGACTTTCTCAACTCATTTTGTCCCCTTCTTGAGCTAGCAAGCATCCCATGGAAGACGGGGTTACAGACAGATAGAGAATCAGAGGCTTTCCTGGCATATGCGGCATTAATACTAGAGGGTTCTGCAAGTACTTTTGAATAAAAAGGAAAGCAACTTGACACTTATCTGTCCATGTGAAGGGAACATCCTTCTTGAGTAGACAAAACATCGGCTCGCAAGTCAAAGTCAACTTGGCGATTAATCTACTGATGAACTGCACCTTCCCCAAAAAGCTCCGCACTCCTTTTTCAGACTCCGGCAGCTTCATCTCAAGAACTGCCTTGATCTTTGATGGGTCAACCTCTGTCCCTCTAGAGGTGATCATGAAGTTGAGCATCTTGCTTACCGTGACTCCGAATGTGCATCTGGATTGAGGCGCATTCGATACTTACAGAGTCGCTTGAAAAACTTCCTAAGTACAAGAATATGGCCTTCTCGAGTCCTTGACTTGGCAATCATATCATCCACGTAGACTTCAACTTCTTTGTGGATCATATCGCGTAAGATGGTCATGGCTGCCCGCTGATAAGTAGGACCGGCGTTCTTCAACCCAAACGGCATGACTAAATAACAGTAAGTCCCTCACTCGGTGATGAAGGTTGTTTTCTCATGGTCCTCTGGTGCCATAAGAATCTGATTGTAACTCGAGAATCCGTCCAAGAATGAGAGCATAGCATGTCCCGCCGTATTATCCACAAGCACATCAATGTGAGGCAAGGGAAAATCATCTTTGGGGCTTGCTTTGTTCAAGTCCTTGAAATCAACACGCACTCAGATTTGTCTGTTCTTTTTAGGAATGGGAACTATATTGGCCACCCAAGTGGGTATTGAGAAACTATGAGAAAACCAGCGTCAATTTGCTTGGTGACCTCATCCTTGATCTTCTGCACCCAATCTGGCCTCATCCGCCTCAGCTTTTGTTTCATAGGTTTAGCATCCGGTAGCAAAGGAATTCGATGCTACACTATCTCGGGGTCAATACCGGGCATGTCTTGATGAGACCATGCGAAGATATCACTGAATTATGTGAGGAGCTCTTTGAAATCACGATGCTCCTTTGGGGATAACGTGGAGCCCACTTGAACCATTCAGGGATCGCCCTCATCTTTCAAGTTTATAGAAACTACTTCTTCTTTTAATGGCTGAGCATGCCTTTCATCTTCCCTCTCGATGAGGGCACGGATTTCCTTGGGAATATCTCGAATATCCCCATCAAAAATCTATCCCTTCATCGTCGGGGTCGACACAGTTTATATATAAGTCATCAAAGTAGTCAGAAGCAGATTCTTTCATTTCACAATACCCTTCAGGGTTGCCAAGTATAGTAGAATCAAACTTGAAGTAAAAGCTATGACGTAGAGGGCCAAGAGGCACAAACTCTGACTCAAAGCTAGACTTAGACTTAGACGACTCAACAGACTCTGTGTCAGACTCAGACTCAGATGTGTCTTCAATGTAAGTTAAGCGTGGTTTAAAAATGCAATTTTTAATACTACCCTTGGCTTCCATGATAAGAGATGTGGGATCTTCGAGGGTGTCGGGCCCGAGGATGAGCATTTCGGCCTCTTCAGCTCCTTTGGTAAAATCCACTTGGGAGAATTCCTGGAATAACAGCTCCAAGCTCCCCTAATCAAAAGATCCCAGCAAGTCAGACTTCCCCTTAACCTAGCCTAGCTTCCTCTTGAATTCTGCGTTTGCTGGTTCTTCATCACTATCGGACCAAGTGTCATTGGCAAAAACCTCAAAACCAGGTAGTAGCTTCCCATTTTTGGAATCCACAAAAGGTTCAGCCTGTCCTGTGTAAATAGTATTTCCCCCTTCGCGCCCAAAGTAACTATCTGGATCACCATAAAGGGTTCGAGGTTTTCCCGTACCTTTCCCTTTTTTGGCATCTTTGGTAGGAGTGACATACCCCAAACCAAAGCGGCCCTCACTGGAAGGAAAAATAGAGAACTCAAGGATCCTTTGCTGGTTAATTCCCAGTCCCAAGCCAGGCATGTGCGACATCCTTCTCATAATGTCAAGACTAGCAGAGCGAATAATAAAGTTGTCGTCCATGTTGATGGCAAGTACTGAGGCAAATGTGTCGAAAGAGAATCCTCCCTGTTACCCAAAATGGCAACCAAGAGGGGGACTTAAAAGGGTTGCTAAAGCCAATAAAGATTATCTCTAACAATCTTTTAATCAAAACAATATGAGCAAATAAAAGAGAGAGAGTTAGAGAGATAGAACCCGATTATAGTGGTTCGGCCCGGATTTGTCCACGGTCCGACCTAGTCCACTTCTCCTCAAGCAACTACCTGAAGGTTCCTTTAATCTTCAAAAAGATTACAGTAAGTCTTGCAGGTGCTTATTCCCTAACTTTCCTGAGGAGCTAGTACAACCGCAAGAGTTTTCTCCGAAAACCTCTAAAAAACAATAACACCCAAATTCAAACCCGAATTTGGTCTTCAAAGCTTTCAAGTGTTTGACTCAAACACTCGCTTAGGAATTACAAGTATGTGGAGAAATTTGAAGCTCTCAAATAACAATAACCTCACAAGGTAGATATGAAAGTGGAAGCTCTCAACTTATACAAAATCTCTCTCAAGATAGATATGAAAGTGTTGGCTTGATTTTGGAGAATTTGCTTGGGGTGATATGGAATGTTGTAGCTTGAATCCCCCGTCATCAATGAGTTCTAGAACCCTTATATAGCCAATCAATCTCCTACTAGCCGTTTGAAAAGTGATGGAACCGTTGGAGAGTTGAGTGGAAGAACTAGCTGTTGAAGGCCATTTTACACCGACCGGTTGACAGAGTGATCGTCCGGGTGGTCAACCGGCCGATCATCCGGTGGGTCATCCGATGGGGCTCTGGTTGTCAATGCTCTCCATTCAGACAGCCGGCCTGTCAACCGGTTCGTCAACCTGTGGCTTAAAATTTTATCCAATAAATTCGTTAAAGCATGTATTGAGCTCACTAAGTCTTTGTAAATATTAATCATTGAATCCAAGAGACTTTATGCAATATTTCAAGGCCTAGAATATTTAGTCTGAAAAAGACTTTTCGAAAGATTAGCATTTGCCGAAACATCATAATATCATTTTTTCCAACATTCATCATAATAAATATATAAATGTAATACATATAATTTTTCTCAAATTATTATGCATACATTTTTCAACACTCCCAGATCAACATCTTATTCGCCGTGATTGATCCCCAAAACGGGAGAGCCATCCTCCTTATGTGGACAAATGCCATAGTCTCCACAGATAGTTAGCGTACCAGAGGGTAAGCCAACCATGACCTTCTAATGGAGTGTAGAAGGTACAACCATGATGTCTGACCTATGGAGCCAAGGCCTGCCCAGCAGCAGGTTGAAAGTAGCAGGGATGTCCACAACATGGAACTCAACATCTATCTCAAAACCCTCAGCATCGAGTTTGAGAAGTAGAGTCCCTTCGACAACAGGACGAGTGCTATCGTACACCTTGACGACCAAGTTGGAAGGCACGAGATCCTTCTTTGTAAGTCCCAAGCGATAAGCTACTCTAAGAGGGCAGACGTTGATCATTGAGCCATTGTTGATGAGGACGCTTGGAACCCATGCATAGTCCTCGGCATTTGACTGTGATGTGTAAAGGGTGGTTATGATCAAAACCCTCGACTGGTAAGTCCTTGTCAGTGAAGACGACTATATGCTTCGAAGTAGGAGGTAAAATGAGGGAGATCATGGCCTCAGGAGTGACATCAGCCAGAACTTCCAGGTGAGAAAGAGTGTGGTACAGCTTCTGGCGATGCTCGCGAGAGGAGCATATCAAACCCCAGATTGAGATAGGAGCGGGAATCCGCTCAAGCTGCTTGTGAATCAAATTTGCATCCGGAGGGCCAATTGATGCCTCAAGTGGTAAATTCCTTGTAGAAGGTTCGTTCCTTTGGTTAGAAGGGTTGGACGAACTTCCGGCCTGCAGATTAGCAGGTTGAAAGATCCGTCCACTCCTCGTAACGTTATGAATGTTCCCAGAGACAAAGACCACTTAAAGGTCTTCGTTCACATCCTAGAGATCAGTAGGAACCTGCCCCAATTTGCGCTTCCTTTTATCACTTACCGGAGTTGCTATAGGCATTCCCCATCCAAACCCAAGTTACTAGCCAAATCCTACATTAGCAGCGAGTCCCAAAAGCTAAGATCCTTGACTGCCGCTTCTTTTAAAATAAGGGTGAGATTTGCAACAGCAAGAACATCCTAAAGTCCGCTGTCCAACAAAGAACGATTAATTGCCCAAACTTCGGCCAACCATAACATCGACTATCTCGTCAACTCCCTAAAGATCAATAGACTAAACTAGGTCCGTAACCATGATGCTGCAATTTTCATCCTTAGGGTAAGGAGCATCGGGACACGGAAGTCCTCTATTGGTAATGTAGAAACTAGGGTTGTACTCGAGATTAGACACCGAGTTGAGAATTGAATTGAAGGTAGAAATGGAATCTCCTAGAACACGGGGGTCCTCTTGAACAAGATCATCCTCTATGTAATGAGCTAGGTAATCCTCCATATAATAGCCTTGGAGGAGATCGGGATTCAAATCCATTGCAACCTGCCATGCTGGCTCGGGGTCCCAATAGTACTCCACTTTGGGGGCTATAGGTTCGGGTTGTAGAAAGAGCATGCATAAGGAGATGCCATCAAGGGATTAAGCAATGCTTGGTTATACCCGGCCAACCATTCCTCGTTCCAGGCATGATCAAAAGGGACATACTCTGGGTCTTGCCGAAAATCACCCAGCTCAAGTTCAGTCCATTCATTGATTATGGGAGCGACATAGTCAATATTATCAGTGATTGCCCAACCTACAGCTTGCATGTCAACCTCAGGTGCGGGCAAAGATGGCATAACAGATCTAAATCGGCTCAACAAACTTGGAGAGGGGTTAGGGTTGGTTACATTGAAGTATGGGTTACGGATAGTGGAAGCAGTCAAGCAGAGTTGAGCTGAACAGAGGGAGCAGGACCATTGTGGAGATCACTGATAACGACATTGCATGTGGTCAAACCCCTCTACAAACGCTTTGGGGTTGCATTGGGATGCGATGTCTATCCATCCAACCGAATGAACATGAGCTTAGCCTCGAGCTCGAGAAGGAGTGATACAACTGGCTTGGGTTGGTCAATTGGGATTATATGGTCGATTGGGTTGAATATAGTGGAGTTAGGGTTGATATGAGTGGGACTACTTTGTGGTTAGGCATGGAGTTGGAGATGATATTGGGCTTTTGAGGTGGTGGAGGGGGAGCTTCATGCATGCCCTCGGCAATGAGGTCTTGAATCGTATGACGGAGGCAATAACAAAAGTCAATGAGATGGCCGGCCCCCTGATGGTAGGCACAATAAAGGTTAGGTTTGAAATTGGCTGGTGGATTTTTGGGTAGTGGAGTTGGATTGAGGGGTTTGAGATGCCCTGATTTGATTAACTTCTCCATAATCAAAGACAGTGGTGCCTCGAAAGCGGAGAAGCTGTGGGGTTGAGTGTGAGGCCGGTTGTTCTGTGGCATTTGCACCTGATTGACATCTGCAATGTGGTTAGCAGTGTTGGATGATGAGGCGTTGGCACCGGTTGATGATGTATTGGCGTAGTTATTACCACCAAAGAGCGCATTAGTGTTCCTAGAGTAAGCGCGAGGGTTTGATTTCGAAGGGTTGGACGACTCTCCCCTTGGCAGAATCCCATTCTACAGCGCATCCTCGATGGCCAAGCCAGATTCGAAGAAGGTTTCAAAGTTGGCAGAGGCTTGAACAGTCACCAGGTACTTGGCAAAGTCAGGCTGGAGATTATGGGAGATGATACAGAGTTGATCTCTCTCGCTCGGGCGCTCAGTCATTAGAGCGACTTTGGCTCTCCACCTTTTAACGAAATCTGCGAAGGATTCCTTAGCCTCCATTTTGGTGGATTCTAACTCCCAAGTTGTCACGCCCTCGATTTTCAACATAAATTAACAATACCATTTGAAATACAAAGTCCTCACAATCGTACGTACAATACCCCAAAATACAATACAGTTTCCGATTCCATAAATTGGTCTACAAATACAATCTTTCAAAGTAGGAATTTCATAACAAAGTCGTTTGTTATACAAGAATAATAAAGTACTCTCCAAAATAGCTTTAATCGATAATGTCAGCATGCACTCCAAGTATTCCATGACCATGACCTGCAATGAACCTGAAATGGTAGGTTGAGCAAACATGTGCCTAGTAGAGAAATCTACACAACTATTATATACGAATGGGATGACAGGTGGAATGAATAACAGAAGCAAGGTACGGTATCTCAAATGATGAAACGAAACACAACTAGTAATTTTTTCAAGGTCGAAGACATAAATGAAGTACTGTGACTACACACCAAAACTCTAATTCAACCACGAGGACTTACTATCTATATGATTTTCTCATGACTGCCACTGTCCCTCATATTACTTCGAATCACCAATCCGATATCTTGACTTATGAAACTATCGTAATCAAAGAATCGCAACACCAATGTCTTTCGTATCACTTACACTTTCACAATGATAGCCCATTTCCATTCACATCGTGTCACAATTTCCTCATCATTCTGTATCATGAGCAAAAGCTCCTGCCGGGCCAATTAAGAAATCCCGATACTCCCCACTAGTTCCGTCCTCACTGATGGAGCTAATTCAAGTCACACATCAAAGGTCACCATACCACAATTCCTTCGATACACTTTACAATTTAGCCATTCATCTCAGTCACATATAATGAATTCACAACGAAAACTTATTCACATAGAAGTAGTACAGATAATTTCATCTCAATCAACTCGCAATCATTACGTTAGTAGTTTCTCATCACCATACAAGCACTCACACATCAAAAGATAAACTCTCACAATGAGTTCATAGATTTCCACCTTGCAACTCGCAAAATCGTATAAGTTACGCAAGAGGTGTACCACATATCAAACACAAGGAAATGTCTCATGTATCCATGTCTAGCATTGTTTAACTCAAAGAAGTGTTCTATGTGTTCGTTTTTCACTTCGCATGTCAACACATGCAACCTTCGGCCACCTATACTCCTTATATTCTCTAAACCCTCGTTTCGGTGTCAAACAACTCATACGGAACCCAACGACCACTACCAAGCGTTAAGTATACCATTAGCCTCGTCAAACCATTCAACTAGTACTCAGGGGAACCTAAGAACACCCATGTTTCACCCAAACGATTCTACGGAAAAAGGATTTCCCAACGTATACGAACATATCTATCTTATTTTGGCTGCCAAATCTCATTGGTTAAGAATTGGGAGATGAGACCCCCACCATTGGAAAGTACATTTCCGGTACATGAATTTCGATATAAAATTTGCCCAAAACAGAGTTCGGATGAAAAAGTTATGCCCGTTCGAAGTTTTGCCAAAATGCTGAATTTTTCATTTCCTACCAGTAGGACACAGTTTCCTACCGGTAGGAGACCACGATTTCACGAAAATGACATTACTGGACAACTTTTCTACCGGTAGGAGGTCCTACCAGTAGGACCTAGGTTTTCACTGCACCATTTTCAGACTCCACCAGAACATTTCTAACAACGAAAACAACGATCTAGGGCACGATTCAAACACCAAATCAACGCATACACACATAATAGAAGTGAGAAATCCTTACCTCATGGGTTTTGAGCAAAATTCGAGCCTCTGACCGAGTCAACCAAGCTCTAACGAGGTCCGATCATGAATTTTCTTGGATATTCGGAAAGCCCGTGCTCCGTATAACAACTTTAATTCTTCGGCCTTGTCCGGAATCACACCCTAAGTAGATGAAATCAAAGAGAGAAGAGAAGAGGGAGTTTTTCGGAGGAGAGGAGGAGAGAGAGATAGCCAAAAGAGAAAAAGAGAGAGAAAAAAAATGGGAGAAATGATTCTCCTGGGGAAATTATTGGCATGGGGAGTAATCCCATGCTCTCACCCCACACACACACATGTGCACCTCTCGCACAATTACCCTCATATCCTCCCACGAAGACGTCACACCGAATATCCGTACCATCAATCTCGACGAGCCGTATGATTGCAAAAGAAAAAATATAGTCTCAAAAACACGGGTCTCTACACAAGTAGTCATCTTGAGTTGGGAATTGTAATTGTACTGCGAAATAAATGTAGCCCCAATATCTTCCCAAGTCCTTTTTTGGAGATGTCGGGTGACAAAAACCAATAAACGGCAGGTCTAGAGAGAGTCTGAGGGAACAGCTGAGACATAGCCTCACTTTCCACTCCCAGCAGCTTCATGGCTGCTAGGGCTGCAAACGAGCTGAGCCGAGCCGAGCCGAGTTTTATGGTGTTCAAGCTTGTTTATTAAGTTTTTAACAAACACGAGCTCGAGCTCAGTGAAAAGTTAATGAGTCGAGCTCGAGCCGAGCAGGCCTTGGCTTACAAACACAAAGTAGGTTAGGATCAAAGAGAGAGAATACAAGACACATGATATATTAGGAAAACACTGGCTTTCATTAGCCTGCCTTTTACAACGAGGAGAGCCCTCCTTTTATAGGCGTAAGGAGAGACTACAAACACTGGTACTCGAGCTCGAGCTTGTTCACGAGCCTTAACGAACCAACGAAAAATGTATATATATCCTCGCATAGGCCTAATACAACCAAAAATATTTTAATTGTGAAGGTATATATCTTTCATTTTCCTATGGAGCAGGGGTGTACTAATGTGCGTGTGCTCTCGCTTCCCTTGGTTGACTAGAAAGTGAAAACGGAAAGAACAAATTATAAAATAACAATAAAAATCCTAAATTTAAGTATATATACCCCGGCTAGCGAGCCGACTCGAGCCGAGCTAATCCTAGCTCGAGCTCGGCTCGTTTACAAAATGAGCTGAAAAAATCGGCTTGAGCTCGTTCGTTTAACTTCCGAGCCGAGCTTGAACGAGTCACTAACGAGCCGAGCTGCGAGCGGCTTGGTTCGTTTGCAGCCCTAATGGCAAGGTGGTAACCAAAGAGATGAGTCCTGGGATCTCCACTCCCATCAAACTTAACCAAGTCAGGCATCTTGAATCTATCAGGAAGCCTAGCATTAGGGTAAAAGCAGAGACGATCCAGGTCTATTCCCCCTGCACTGATCTTCACAAATTTTGAGACAGTTTCTTCCAACTTAGCCATCTTGGCCATAAGAGCAACCATGTCAAGGTTTTGAACAGGCCTAACAACAGTAGGGTTCGGATTTGGAGCAAGCACACGAGCCTTTCTAGGGATAGGCTGAACAATGAGACGGCCCGCATGATTTGGATCTTCGACAAAGACAGGGATGGCATGAACATCCTCATCGTCCTCGTCCTCTTCTTCGAGCGTTGGTGGAAAACGAGTGTTGATGAGATCATTCATATGAACGATGTTAGCATCAGTCTGAGTAATCCTTTGTTGCATAGTTGTAAGACTGTTCTAGATGTTCGCGAGCATAGTCTCAAAGTTGAGTGATTGATCTGCCATTGTAGGTTTTTTAGATGAGTCTGAAGAAAAAGTTGAAGAAAGGGAAGCTGGTGGAGTTGCTTCTTGCAAGATCGATGGAGAAGCTGATTGTAGAGCGGCCAACAAAGAACTCGGAGAAGCTTTCGTTGTGATTGACTGGGATTCGAGGCTGACAAGCCTCTGAATCGGATTCTGATGCAGACGTTCTCAAGCGGGTTTGCCCTTTCGCTTCGGTGCTTTCTTTGACGGTGCAATGGTTCAGAACTTGCAGCAATGTAAGAGAAGGCTCAATAGATGTCCTTCAACAATTTAATCTAAATAAAAGAATAAAGTACAAATGCACTCATCGTCGTCATGTCCTCCTAGACTTTAGAGCTAGAAGACAAGTCTGTCTCGAGATGTTTGGACGCTGCCAAAATCCTCGAAAATCTTTTTGATAATGTATCATTGTCAAATCGAATGATACAAAGGGATGTTAAGATAGTCTAACCCTTTGACTACTCCATTCTCAAAGTTTCAACTTTGGACTTGGAACAACTCGGTGTAGATGACGTGATACTGGAACCAAGGCAGCATGAGCGGCACGACGCTATTAGCCTAAACGGTGTACGTGCTTCGCACGATAACCAAAATGGTATGAGTATCATGGCATTCTCTCCGTTGTTCCTTGTTTTCTATTTGAAACCTCAATTGGGTAGACAAGGGTTTAGAAAACTTTGATTTCCCAAAGTTAAGGACTCTGAAAATTGATAACATGCTCCATTGAGATGCACGACTCTTCATCGGGCCATGACAGCGTCCTAATAAGCCTAAGACAAACTCGGAAGAGAGAACCTAGAAGCCACCTTAAACATGCTCCTACGAAAAATGGTATGTATGTATGGTGCATGCGATAGGGAAAGCAGTAACACGTAGATAGTATATGGGGGTTAGATGCAAATAGATTTTACCCTATAGGTACTTGTCCTAGTTTGGAGAGTGCTAGTGTTTTGTATATGCAAAGGCCGATTTTGGTTTGTAACGGGTTCCTCAGACTAAAGCCAAGATATACCTCCTGCTGCCCGCTAACCGCAAAGCAACAATCGAACGGTAGAATGACTTATCATTGTCGAAGGTTGTTGGGCATTCGGGGTCCCCAGGCTCCGATAAACCATGCTGGATTGCCAAAACGCTCCAATGAGGCTATCCCACATTGATGCTGTAGGGAGGTATTCCCGAGCACGTACAATTAGTTGCCGAACACGTGATATTCGGGAACACGTGGTAAGTACAACAGGACTTACCGCCGAGCAGTTCAGTGAACAGCGATATGGACCAATGATATGGGAAGTCATTGATCCATGCAATCTATTCGGCAAAATTAAGGGCCAATGATATGAGAAGTCATGGCAATAAACTGACTGTTCGGCAGATAAGAGACATTCTGATTATGTTTGGACCAAGTTACATGTGAAGTCCTTGGTCCAGGTAGTCTGTTCGGCAATGAGGTCGCCGAACAAGGAAAGAACTCCAATCAATTATTGGAGCATGGGGAACATTCTGGAAGAATCCAGAAACAATGGTATTCCGTTAAAGAATAAGATCTTGAGAATATAGGATCTGAGAAAGATACCCAATGAGAATGGGATGTTCGGCCAGTAATGGAAAAGAATCCTAAAAGGACTCTTTTCTAATGAGTTGATAAAGGAAACGAGAATCCTTGATATCCTGGGTTTCCTATACGAGTTGGGAATCCTATGGCAATATGGATACTTGGGCAGCAAGCATCCATAAACCTATAAATATGAGGTAAACCTAGAGGTAAAAGGTACGCAATACTTTGCATTCTTGCTTTCCACTGATAATTAGGGTTTAAACTGCTAGTACGTGAAACTAACTTTGGCATCGGAGGGCCTTTGCCACGAGAGGCAGAGGTGCGCTCACCCCCTTTCTATTTTGCAGATTAGGGTTCCGACAACGAATTAAGGTTCCGGTGAAGAGGCACGAGAAAGCCGCTGCAATCCAGTTGATCAGAAAGCATCAATTGTTTTCATCCCCCTACAGATGCAAATGAGAAATACTAAAAATTGATTGAAAGAAGAAGAATTGCAAAATCGCAAAATGCCTTTTCAAATTTGGTTCAATTTATTTAATCTATCTTTAGAGAAAACAACACAAATGAACAACCGAAAAAGTCTCAGATTGGATTGGCAGGACACAAAGGTCCTGTTAAATCATTATTCCTTTCTTCAACAGTGCAAAGCTCACTGTTTTGACCAACTTTTTAAGGATTGTTCGCAAGTGTTTTAAACTCTAAGTATAAATCAGTATTGGTTCGATTCATCCCTAGTAGAGTCACCACTGTGGGCAGCATGCCCTTGGAAATTCCATTTTCCAAAGCAAGGGCCCGGGATCGAAGGAGCACTAGCGAGACAAGCGCTCAATTTCAGAGTCGCCACTTGGGTTTGAAGGTCTGACACCTAAGGAACCAAACTTGAAATGCTTTCTACGCTGTTTGATTTGAAAAAGTGAAGGTACCAGTCCATCATAACCATATCTAGGTTCGGGAGCCAGGTTACGAGAGTGGAAGGGTTTTAAGGCACCCCTCTCGCCCAATCCGGAGATCGATCTCTACTTAGGCATTTTGAAAGGTTTCAAGATTCTTCTTTTGTTAATCATTTTTTTAGCCAATTAGGGCGGGAAAACAGTTTAATAGGGATTAAAACTGTAACAGTTTGCAAGATGTGATGATATAGCTTGAATGGATGGAATGATAAATAATAAACGAAATAAAATCAGAAACTGATAAAACAAACCCAAAACAGTGCCTCAATCAGAAGTTCGGCACAAAACAAGGACCACTTTGCATGCAATGATCTACGTGCATGTAAAGGGACCTACGCACGCCAAACCCCGATCCATGCACACATGTTGGCCTATTTTTTCAGTATTGATTTTATCCCCTTCTGGGCTCTGGAATGACCAATACTCACCCAGGGGCAAGCCAAGCAGTTTATATGTACAAAAAAATAAACATAATTTACCAATAGAGGGAGAATTAACTGAAATACACCCCATAAATAGTGTGGGGAAATAAAACAATGGCCAGAGGCCAAATTACTCATGCAAAGCCAACCACTGGAATGTGTCATCAACATGCACGCACAGATCCAAGACAGGCGCATGCCTGTTCTGGCTGGACTTCCAGTAGTTGGAGTTGCATTCCTGGGCCCTGAGACATATTCAGAAGCCACCTAGGGGCATTCCAGAGAAACAGAAAAACATGTTGAGTAGGAACTAGCATTTTTAACATACAAAGCAGTAAATCAGGTTTTTAACATGCAGCAAGGTGATTTATACACTACTAAAATAATAAAAACCAACACCCTTGTTCCCACAAAAGTCTGCACGCGCAGCCAAGGATTGGCATGCGTGTACAAGCGACCGGCGCGTGCAAGTTTGTCAGCCACACGGTTCTTGTAACCCTGCCAGCGTTAGGACTAGGATTGGTATAGATTACCAACCTTGGCCCTGCCAGCCCCCCTTCAGAGATCAAAACAGTAAACAAGAAGGTATTATACCTTTGCTTGAGTGTTTGAAAATGGATTTGAACAAAGTGATTAGTGACTAGAATGGGGTTTGATGTGGTTGTTTGAGTGACAAAGAGAATACTTGTTTGTGTTTGAGAAGATTATGGTGTGCTTATGAACTTTTTAAGCTTGAGATTTTGTAACCTTGAGATTTTTTGTAACCCTTAGCATGGAAGTGCAATGGGAGTATTTATAGAGGAGGAAGGTTGGTGGCATTAGAAGGGATACAACCAGTAGACAAGGCTATTTGGCCTTGCTTGGTAGAGAAGAATCCCCAAAAAGGGTGATGGAGTGATTGTGAGGGTGGTGCACCCCAAACCTGCAAAACACTGTTCAGGTGATGAAATCAAGCCTCTATGGGTGTAATAGACCCCTGATCATCACAAAATCCAGCTGGCAAAAAGGTGAAAGGGATAGGTATTGACCAACGCGCGAATGACCATAACGGCCCGGGCGTGTCCCACCAACCACAGCGCTAGTCAACGGTCAAAGCTTGACCTTTGACCACCACCTGGCAAATTGACCAGCGTGCGAATGTGTCTGACCGAAGCACGCTGGTCAAACCTCGGCTAGGGTTTATGGTTTAGGGTTTAAGGTTCAAAAGGGGTTCCAAACATTCCAAGTACAAATCCTCTTCATACTCAAAACTGTTTTTAGTCCAATTCATCATCGGTGTAGGGGAATGAAAACAATTGATGCCTCGAATCACCTTGGATTGCAACGGCTTATTCGTGCCTTTTCACCAGAACCCTAATTCGTCGTCGGAACCCTAATCTGCAAAATAGACAGGGGGTGAGTGCACCTTTGCCTCTCGTGGCAAAGGCCCTCCGATGCCAAAGTTAGTATCACGTACTAAAGAAACCCTAATTATCAGTAGGAAATATCGAATAATGTAATGTATTGCGTACCTTTCACCTCTAGGTTTACCTCATATTTATAGATTTCCATATGCTTGCTGCCCAAGCATTCCTGTTGCCATAGGATTCCTATTTCGTATAGGAAACCCTGGATATCAAGGATTCTCGATTTCCTTACCAATTCATTGTAAAAGAGTCCTTTTAGGATTCTTTTCTATAGATAGCCGCACATCTCATTCTCATTGGGTATCTTTCTCAGATCCTATATTCTTGGGATCCCATCCATAAATACTCTAGAATCCTTCAGAGTATTTCCTCTGCTCTTGCTCTTGATTAGAGCTCTTTCCTTGTTTGGCTGTATCGTAGCCGAACAGTCTGCCTGGACCAGCTACTTCACATGTAACTTGGTCCAATGTAATCAGAATGTCTCTATCTGCCGAACAGCTAGTTTACACCTAATGACTTCTCATGTTACTGGCCTTTATCGCCATTCAACGCACTGATCGGTGATCAGTCCTGTTCAATCTTTTACGTGTTCTTATACACCAATTGTTCGGCAACTAGACGTATCTGTTCGGGAATACCTCCCTACAATCGGGGAAACAAGAAACCGAAAAACACAGTAAATCAATTGGGAGACCCAGATTGGGGTGTCTACACCGTTGAAATCTTCGAAGGAGAAAGTGATGGTGCAGTCGAGATTCAGATCCACCCACTTTCGTTTCGGAGACGTACTGACGCTGCAAACAGACAAAGCAGCAACGGCTTTATCGATTTCATAATGGAGCTCCGCCGCCCTTCCTTCTGACACTAGGCCTTGGATGACTCCGACAATGTTCCCCATGATTGGTGGAAGAGGTGGAAGCGGGCTCTTTCGAGTGTCAATCCATTGGTTCAAATGCCTAGCAGCAACAAGTTCCTCCAAGTATCGTTTGTATGGCTGGCACTAGGTGGTGTGGTGCCCATGCTCATTGTGATACGTGCACATTTCATTGCACTTCCTGCCATTCCTAGGAATCCCGTTGGCCAAACGAAGAACGACAACCGACCAATGATGCTTAAAAGCTTGTAAATGGGCTTGATGAATGTCGTTCATTCGGCCACATATTCGTCTGGCCTTGGTTCTCGCCTTGCTTGTTGCCAAGGCAGTTGTTGTTGTTGTTGTTGTGGTTACTACGGGGGCCAACTCTTATTATTTTGCTTTTGGTTTCCCTGGTTGTTGCTTGGATCGCCGTGTCTGTGCCCGACGTTCATTACCTATTTTTTGACTCCCGAAGTAGTGGATGAAGCCTTGGCAGGTTCTGGGGCCTTCGGTGTGCGATACTCGGCTACTGCCTCTTCATGTACACAATCCTTTTCAATGATTACCATAAGCTCTCCCATGGGCTTTAGAGGGTTTCGGGATAGATCTCGGAACATAGGAGAGGAAGGATTCAACCCATTCATGAACGACTCTGCTGCTACGCTCTGGTCACAGTCGGGGATGAGATTGTAAACTTCCCAATAGCGTTCAGTATAGAGCCGAAGAGTCTCTCCTGGCGATCGCCTTATATTGATGAGCATAGAAAGTGTCTTCGGTTGGATGTTACTCGTGACAAAATGCTTTGTAAATTCCAACTCTAACTCATTGAAGCTTTTGATTGACTTAGGTTTAAGCTGGTTGTACCACATCATGATTGCTCGCTGAGTGTCAAGGGAAAGATCTTGCACATGAGAGTATCGGAGAAGTTGTGGAGGCTCATTGTCTGTCAAATTGGCAGACGAATGCATCCGCATCTTCCTTGGCTTTGTAGCGCTTGATCGTTGGCATGACTGTGGGCACATGCCCCTAAAATCTGTATGAAAATCGGGTGCGCCCTTTTTGAAAAGCACTGCGAAATGCTTCGATTCAGAGTCGTCACTCGGGTTTTGCGGTAAACCACCCAAGGAACCGAACTTGAAATGTTTGTTACGTTTTGATTTTGAAAAGGCGTAGACTGATCCGTCATCACCTTCGATATCTGAGGTTCAAGAGCCAGGTTACGAGAGGGGAAGAGTTTTAAGGTGCCCCTCTCGCCCAATCCGGAGATCGGTCTCTACTCAAGAGTTTGTAAAACATTTGATTTCTCTTTTGATCAATTTCTAGCCAATTAAAGTGGGGGAACAATTAAAGGGGATTAAAATTGTAACATGTTGGTAGGATGTGATAAAATGACATGCTTGCTTATTGAAACAATTAGTATAGATTGAAAACAGGCTCCTGTGGGAGTTTAAACAGACTGGGATACACTGACCCGAAGTGACGTGAGTCGGAAGTAACCTGTATGCAATGATCAAGCCACTGCACGTTGATCCCATCTGCGTACGCCACTTCCTGAACAACGTGCGCCAATAAGCCTAAGTCCATGGTTCTTATTTTCAACCCTTTGGGCTCTGAAAATGACCAGTGGACACCGAGGACAAACCAAGCATTTTATTAAGCAGATAAAATGGGCTACGAAGCCACAAGAGAATAATACACCCCATAAACAGTGTGGGGAACAAAGTAAAGGCCAAGGCCTAGTTTGCCATGCAAGAGCCAGCCACTGGACTAAGCTTGACTGGCGCACGCTGGTAGCATGCTACCATATGCTAGTTGTAACCTCTTGTCCAGTGCTTGGCTTTGCACTTTCTGGGTTCTGAGACATATTTAGAAAGACCCCAGAGGCTTTCCAAAGCAGTAAAAATGAAGATTGAGAAAGTAAAACTAGCAGTTCTAACTATGGAAAGCAGTAAACTGGTTCTTAACATGCTTCATAGGTGAGATATATAAAGGAAGAAAGAAAACAGGTAGACACTGATCCCCGCGCCAGCACTACACATACAACCATTACTGGCGTACGCGTACAAACGACTGGCGTGCGATAGTTCTAACCATGACGGCTTTGAAGTCTTGCTAGCTTTTGGGCTAGGACTGGTATTGATTACCAGCTTTGACCCTGCCAGCCCCCCTCAGGGATCAGAATAGAGAATTATTACCAAGGTGGTATACTTTTGGTTTTGAGTTTGGAAGGAGTTTGAGCTTGAACTTGTGGTTTGATGGATGGATGGAGAATGAATGTGTGAAGTAATGTATAATGTGGGAATATGAAGTTGTTTATCTCTTCCTTGACAAAGAAAGATGAAGAACAAGAGGTTAAAGGGATTTAAGGCTCTTTAATTCCTTAAACTTGTGAACCCCTTGCACGTGAATGCAAGGGGGGGGGGGGGGGGTATTTATAGGGAGAGGGTGAAGGGGAGTAACTAGCTGAAATGGGGCTGGTTGGAGTGGAGAGTAAGTCTTCATGCATTAAATGCATGGGACAAGGTGATGGGAGTTGGAGAGAAGGGAAGGGAACATCCCCCTGTCCAAGATCGCTTCTCAGACGATCAAACAGTGTACTGGGGTGGCACAAAAATTTTGTGAATGTGGTTGAATAAAGGTGATGGGACTACCTTTGACCGGCGTACACATGTTCTGGACCTGCGTGCGCGAGTCCCTGCCTGGTCAAAGGACAAAGTTGACCTATAACTGACATGTGGCAGATGACCAGCGCACGCTGGTTTGGAACCAGTGTGTGCCTGTAGGGTTTTGTTGAGGCTTTTTGGTTCTGGTTTGAAGGGTTTTTGAAAGGGTTTGAAAGAGTTCCGGAACGCTCAAATCTCAAACACACTAACATTCTCGGGGTGTTCTTGATCTTTACTCATCATCGGGGAATCAAAGACCGTAAGTAAACTAATCTGGACAGTCCAGAATAGGGTGTCTACAATGACAAACTGTTTTGGCGGTCGTTCTTGTTGAATGGCATATGTAAATGGTGAAGCTTTAGCCTTTTCGAGTGCCTAATGACGGAACATCCAATTGAGGCTCGGGAACTACCCTTAGCTCTTGGTGGTGACGTCGTGGTCGTTCAATCCGTTCCCGATGCCGCTGACTGCCTCCTCCCGATGGTTCTGGGTCATACAAGACGATTGTGTTATCACGTTCCGTGTGTCCCTCTTTGCTTGACGTTCGGTGGTGGCCACATGATCCTTCTGAGTGTCTTCCTTCACGTGGATGCTCGGAGACCAACTTCGATTGCCCCAAATGTTTGGGATGTCCACTCGTGCTCATGCGTTGCAGGGGATAATTTATATCCATGGGCCGCTTTCCTTCTATTGGTCCCACTTGCCGTGGAGTGACGTGATGTGTACATCTAGAGGCGCCCGTTCTGTTCGTGCCAGCTGTAGAGCTCGTCGTGCAGGACCTCGTTGAGCTCTCCGCTCGAATGACGCTTACCAACCGTGGCTGAGAAGTTGTAGGCTGGACTCTTGGTGCATGTTCAAGCCGCTTAAAAATCGTTCGACGCTCGGACGCCATTGGTTCGGTAGTTGGAGTGGGGCGTGATTTCTTACTTCGCTTGTGAGCCTTCTTCAGATGGCTTGGTTCCGCGGGATGGCCGTTATGAGGAGTAGTGACCATGCCACGGTCTCGGTCTTCGAGCCATTGTTGGAGTAGGGTAATCACCGCCACTTCACGCTTTTGTCCTACCAAGGCGATGTCGAGTTCGGTGGGAGGGAAGGTGAGTTGACGGGAGATTGGAAGAATGGTCCTCCCGGCTTGACTGGCTTCGGGGTTGATAAAGCCATACCCGGCCAAACCAAGGGTAAAGTTATCTGGCTCCGGCAAAGGCAACCATTGAGTCATATCTTCAGGTGAGGAAGAGAAGAGGAGAAGATAAAGGGAATGGGGTTGTGTTTAGGTCCACAGGGTGTTAGGGACGAATATGTGTTCCCTAGCAGAGTCGCCAATTGTGGGGGGCTGAATCAACCTTGAACCTTCTAGACCCTTTCTTCTTGTTGATGAACCACGGTGGGATGGCGCGGTGTCTTGTGTACTTGCAAACCAAAGGGGGGTGTTCCTCCGAGAAGAAGCTCCGATGATCAAGTCAGTAAGTGGAGGAGGAAGGAGAAGTTTAGTAAGAATGTATGCTAGGAGAGAGAAAAGAGTAGTAGTGAATTTTTTAGACCCTTACCCTAGAAGGGGTCCTTCTTTTTTTATAGGCAAAGATTTGGAATGTTGAACAAGTTGGCAATGCCTTTCATGCGCGTTGCTACGCTCGGATGATGTCACGTGTTAGAGTCATTCAATGAGTGCCGCTTCCCAGAGTGTGCAGAGCCGCAATAGTCAATGTTAGGGGTGTCACTTCGGGTAGAAACGTCACTTTGGTTATTAGATAAGGAAACCCGCCTATCAATGGAAGCTTCCAAAAGGTTTCACAACAACTATATCCACGTACCATTCACGAGAAGACGCATCGCTGAAAGGACGCCGACCCACCCGAATGTAGGAAGTGTTTCCCGAACGAAGCGAGGTTACGACACGCGACTATACTTCTCCAAGTGCCGCTATACTCTTCCGAAAGATGGAAACTGACCAAGTCCCGTGCACGTCGATCGTTTAGAAAGGTAGCTGAGGGTTGGCCAAGAACTAGAGGCTCGGTTGACGCTCGGTTAACCCGGGGAGGGTATCACCGGAGCAGAATCCGACTTACAGACGAACTAAGACAACTGAACAGTGGGTTCCCCTTGTGACCCTTTCGAACTCTTTGATCCTTCAGATATTTCGGCCCACTACCCTATGTTTTATGAGTTTTGAATATTAGTTGTTCTAAGATGACACGCTTCCAATCGATTTGTCTTATGCATAGTGATTGATGCATCTTGGCTATTGTTCCTGACTAAGCTAATCATGTGCAGGGCTTATGGCTGTTCTTCTACTCATCCTGCCTTTTTATCATTTTTTTTTCCCGATCAAACGGAAATTGCCTTCTTATCATTGCCTCTATCCTGAACCTCCTTGTCCTTATCCTGAACCTCTTTGTCCTTCCAAGACAAAAAGGGGGAGAAAGAATTCTGGTTATCTAATCCCTTATTTTATTTGAGTTTTGGTTGCAGGGAGATTAACGAATTAGGGATATGGTAGTATTTTTGTAATTTGTTTTGTCATGAAAGTGCTAAAGGGGGAGATTGTTAGCTCAAAAAAGTGGTGCTATTTTTTGGTTGGCAATTTCATTGACAAAACATATTTTCTTTTTTATTCCATTCTTTATCGAGTTGTAATGCCTTTTTATTTTTTCTAAGTGTAGCGAGTCTGTATAGGATTAAAGTAGAAGAAATCATAAATTTATAATTAAGAGAGTGTTTTTTGAGCTCTATTGGAGCAAATTGATCGAGTCATCAAACTAACATCAATCAGAACCAACTGATCAATCGTGGCAGCCTTTTGGAATTGAAGTAGATAGAGTGACGGATCAATCAATGTATCAATTGGAATGCAATTACTATAAAAAGGGGCCTTTTCTTTTCGGCTAGGGTAACGAGAAAAACACTGGAGCAGCTATAAGAAAAAGGACGTGGGTTCTTTGTTTAATTGGGGCGGTTCTAGGGACATCTATAAAAACATCTCATAATTTTCGATCAAATTTTAATGATCCGAGCAGCTCAATGTGATCAAAACGTGACTTTAAGGATACCCGCGAGAAATCAGCAAAAAAAAAAAAAAGGACCGGAAAGGGCTTGATCTGAACAGTTTTCATTGAACGGTTCAATTAAAAACTACTCAAAACAAGCACTTTTCGGTTATATTTTTTGCTAATTTCTCGTGGGCACCCTTAAAATCATATTCTGCACACATTGAACGGTTCAAATCATAAAAATTTGATCGAAAACTATGAGATAATTTTTAGATGTTTTTATAGGTGTCTCTGGAACTGCCCTGTTTTTTAATACATGAGAAAGGGTATTTCTACCCTTGATTCGTTTGGCACAACAGATTCTTGAGATTTCTATTCAATTGCCAAAGTCAAACTTCAAGAAGTATTCACAACCTTGTTTCTACAAACTTCGAGTTGTTCTTCGGTGGATTTTTGAAGGATTGTGGAAGGCTTGAGCAGTCAAGGTAGCGGCAATCAAATACTGGGTTTGGTGAATGAGGAGTTGACAAGTAGTTCTTACGGCAATTTGTGAGGATTCAGAATCGTAAGGTAAGATTACTTGTAACTGCAGAAGTTAAATATAGTATTTGATTCATTCCTGTGGTGTTTACCCATTTTTGGAATTTTTCACGTATATCCGGTGTTCATTGTTTGTTCTTCATTCCTATTATTGCTTGACTATTGGGTTGGTAGCAAAATAGAAATTTCAGCTATTGTAATGGAGTTTCTGGAGATACATTGCATCGATTCTTGCAGAAAGAGCATGATTGGAGCTTGAAAAAGTTTATGGAGCTATCTAAAGTGTTGGATGGGTTTATTGATGCTGATACTTTCGTTATTAAAACTCAAGTCCAAGTTATCAGGTTTATAATGAGTCTTATCTTTCTATATTTCCTTGTAGATTAATCAATGATAAAGAACTAAGATTCTTTTTAGTTTGAAAGTCCTTGTATATCATATTCATTATTCATGTGTGTACCTATAGTTTTTTGTTTGCCTAGTCTTCTATCTTTTCTTGTTTTTTTTTTTTTTTGATAGGCTTCCATCTTTCCTTGTTTATGTAAATCATTGTTATATTTTAGTTAGCGAGAAACAAAGAATAAGAATCTTCTATTGTGTGATGATTTACCACCTCCTTCACCTCTTTTCTTTCAATGCTTGTCAAACAATAATAGTCCCCCTCCTATAGGTTCCATTCTTTGCGAGAATGATTAATCAATTCTGTTGTTGACTAATTTTAATGGGGGTTGATCATTGTTTTCACTGATAAATTGTGTTTCTGGTTTGTAGGGAAAGAGCCGATCGTCCCTTCCGTTGCCTTGATTGTTAGTATATGAGAGAACTTGTTTTGGATATTTGACAAATGTAGAGCTACTTTGTCGTTGTTTTGTGGAAGACGGAAGAAGCAAGTTCGGGAAAATGATTGAAGATAAAGCTAGATGGTCAAGGTAGAGGTTGTCCCTTTTCATGATTATTACTTATAAGTTGACCTATTCTTACTTAAAAAATAGGTAGTTTAGACATCCATTATGATTTTACTTGATATGGCTCAAAAGTTTGACATTCTTCTCTATCTTTGTAAGGGGTTAAATCAATCAAGAGTTGTCTTTTATTTTTACCCTTGAAAACTGCTCAAGTGGAGAGACCATGTAGTTTTTGGCCTTAAATTAAATGTTTGTTGCTTGTAGTCTAGATTCTCTAGAAACATTAAAATTTCTAGCCTACTTTCTTCCTATAACCCACCTCTAATATTTTAAAATATAATTTTCTCCAAACAACCCATTAAATTCACTCAATCTACCCTCCTCTCTTCAAGGTTATTAGTTCTCTCTCTACAAGAAAAAACACTTTTGCTGACAAAAATAATAGCCGCCAAATGGTTGTTTTTAGGTGCCAAAAGGTTTCCGCAACTAAAAATTTTGGTCACCAGTTTGGTCAGCAACACTTGGTTTGGGAAAGTTTTTGCCGACTAAAATTATTTTTGTCACCAAAGACTATTTTTCCCGACAAAACAATTTGTCGCGAAAAGTATTTTGCCGACCAAACTAGTTTGTCGCAGAAAGTTATGCCAACTAAATAATTTTGTCGCGGAAAGGTATTGCCTAATTTTGGTCGCCAAATACATACATTTGCCAAATAAATAATATTAAAAAATTAAATGCCATGTGGCACTATCGTAGTGCCTCCACGTGGGCCACTCATGTGCCACATGGCTTGCATCTAATAATCCCCACATGCATTTCCTAGGAATCGAACCCACAACCTCCAACTCCTTGGGGGGACGCACAACCACTGGGCTACGCGACAACTTGTAACAAATTCCTTAAAACAATATATATATATATATATTATGTATGAAAAATAATATGTAATATTTATTATTATTATTATTATTATTATTATTATTATTATTATTATTTACGAAAAATTATAAATATATAAAATAAAATATTTACATTTTTTTTTGGTAATTGATGCATTTCATTACCAACAACGGAAAAACTCATATTTTTTATTACTTTTTTAATCATATTTTTAATATATAAACAGTTTAAAAAATTAAGTGCCCCAATTCTCAATTCATTTGAACCGTTGCAAATATCTTATTTTTCTGGTCATTTTATCCTAAAATGCAATAATTAATATTTATCCTTAGGACTCTTATAATTAAATATCTGCTCTTTATTTTATTTTAGGGCTCTCATCTGAGAGTCCTATAGCTAAAAATTAATTATGACCATTTATGATAAAATAATTAAAAAAATAAGATATTCCCACCGCTTCAAATGGATTGAAAATTTAAACACTTATATTTTAACTATATTTTTTAAATATATAAACCGTGTAAAAGAATATACACACACACACACACACACACACATAGACACAAGTTATCCAGTGAGAGATCCCTTACCAGTCTATCGTGCAGACCTCCCCTTTCCCGAGCAAATTTTGATGATCCGAGCTGCTCAAAGTGTGCAGAACGTGATTTTAAGATTACCCGCAAGAAATCATCAAAAAAATGACAGGGAATGGTTTGATTTGAGCAGTTTTTTATTGAAGTGTGTGTGTGTGTATACATATATAAGAATATATTTCAATCCCACTAAAATTGGTGGGGGGTGCCATGTCCCGCTAACCCACTAGCTATATATAGAATGACAGAGCATGAAGCTTTAGGGCATGTACCAAGAAAATTTAATGATTTTTGTTTAATAATATATAACATCTACGTACAAAATGCATGGATCGGTTGAAAATAACATGTCGTTTATGAGCCCCATAACTAGAGGTGTATCAAAGTGAAGTACCTTTACTGATTGACGATCATGCATCTATAGCTATCTTATCAACTCCATATTTTGCATGACTAATATGCTCGGTGGATGCTAACCGAACGATTCCGATCATGTAGTTTATGTTATGATTATATAGCTACCATACATTCACTTACAACAACAATACAAATTTAGTTTATATATGTTTGCTACAAGTGAATGGTACTGTACCTATATAATCATAAAAAAAAAAATCTATCATCGGACCCTTGAATTTATAATGTCCGAAGAGCATACTAATCATGCAAAATATTGGAGTTGATTAGATAGCTATAGTCGCATGATCGTATATACAATAAAGGTAATACACTTTGATATACTCTGATTATGGGCCCATAAACAATATGTGTAGAGACCCGTAATTTCATCATTTAATTTTTGGTATTTATAATGCAATTGGTCTATAAAAATAAAATATATATCTATATGAATTTAAGTTTTGAACAAAATGTTGTTAATGTGTGAGGGTGTATGAGTTAGGGGTTATAATGTGATGTTTGTTGAATAGAGGGGTGTTAGTGCATTAGGGCTATATGTATCAACACACACCAGGAGAACACTTCACTTTCCCCTTTTCTTTTTTTGACGGAAGCTCTCTCTCCCTCCTCTCCCTTTCTCTCG
The DNA here is from genome assembly GCF_030253575.1 of Rhododendron vialii. NCBI lineage: Eukaryota > Viridiplantae > Streptophyta > Magnoliopsida > Ericales > Ericaceae > Rhododendron > Rhododendron vialii. The sequence continues at coordinate 22,210,346 of NC_080557.1, read as the reverse complement.
GTCTCCTCTCTCTCACTCCCTCAACCAAATTCTTGCTACTCCACCATCAATCCTTGAAAACCCACGCACATCTCTTCATCCTTGGCCCTCGGATCGCGTGGGAAGAGCTCGGTGGAGGCATATTTCGGATTTGGAGGCTAGGGTTTGGTTTGAGCTCAAAGCTTGGTCTTGATACTTGAGGTAGGGATCTCCAGCCTTCTTTATATGTGTTAAGTGTTGGTTTGATGTGCAAGGATTAAGTTTGATCATCTATTTTGAGTCTTGAATAAATCTAGTGTATGCTGAAAATTTCGTGGGTTCTGGTAATCTGTCTTTTTGGGGCCCTTCTGCTAGGAATCAATTTTTGGTGTCTTCGTAACTGTTAAATTTCGTTTCAATACGAAGATTTCGGTACCAAGATCATGCAAAACCGATAATCACACAATTAGTTATGAATTTTTGAATACTGGCTGTTTACTGGATGTGTGAATCTGCGCTTGGCTGTTTTCTTTTAACTTCTGGGCATGATGAACATTTTGGGTGGCTTTGGGTCTTTTACAGGAGTTGCATATTTAAGTTAAGAAGAGATTGGCGTTGGAATCAAGTAATTTGGTTAAGTATACAATTTTTGGTGAATTACTAAAGCAGGGTTGGTTGACTGGTGCGAAAATGGTTGCGAATCGGTTTTTCTTTTGATTGTTGGGTTAACCTCCTCTCCTTTCTGAACCTGGAATTTTTACTGAGTGTAGGGCTTGTAGTGGTGCAACCTTTGGCGTTGGTTTCAATGTTTTTGGGTTTAAGATGAAAGAGTTATGATTTTTCAATCAATTTTACTTATTCCCGCGTAGAATCTGACTGCACCGACGGACTTTGGTATAATGGCCATAACTCCTAGCTCGGGACTCAAAATGACGCACCGTTTGTTTTGTTAGAAACTAGACACATAGAGCTTTCCAACGATACATGCCATGCATCATGGGTATGTCCGAGCGATAACAGATTTGCATCCAAAGTTGACCCAAATTTTGCCTTTTGCACCAGTTTCATGGTTACGTTGAGCCATAATCATAAGGCCGTAGTAAGGCTACCTGAACTCCGTTTCTTTTTTATGTATGACCTTCGGATCGAAGAAGAAGAAGCCTACTTTTCAATGGTTTAAATGTCGTTCTTAAATTTATGTTATTTGATCGGATATAGTCAGAACTTCAAGTGTGAATGATTAATTTCATCTATTGGATATGTGGAGATATGATGAGTTGATCTAGATGATTAATTATTGGGATATGAGAACTAGTGAGCATAAGCGTTAAAATACTTGTAAACGATTGGAATAGAAAATGGATTAGATGGATGATACGATCAATGATAAATTAAGTTGTACAAGGTTTGACGCGATGTGTAAATTATTCGATGTCTTTCCATGAGATTGAGTCTTTGGGCTTGCGGGATACTTGCAGTGAGTTAAACAGGATTTGGTGAATCACTTGGCATGAGTGCATGGTTGTTAAGCATTGATGGGTACTACAAAGATGAGGATCTTTATAAGTATTTGCAAATTAAACTCTTAATGGAGATGTCACAAGGGGGGTCCATTAGGTGGTAATATGAGATGTGAAATAAATGGTTGATTTACAATGTGAAGGATGTGGGTTTTTGTGCTTTCTTTATTGAAATGATGTAGACAAGATTATTTACGTGTAACTGAATCTAAGTATTGGTGTGAGAGATATGTTTTGCTATGTGTGGGGATTAGAGAAACGGTGGATAAAGAGATTGCTTGTTATTGAGAATATGTGACACTAATTGAACGATAATGAAAGCCACGGATCCACCGTAAGGTGTGATGCCGAAAATGGGACGCACAGGGGTCCTAAAAGTCCGGAATTGAATCAAAAGGATTTTAGTGGACGCACGGGGGTCCTTAAAGCCCGGAATTGAATGAAAGGATTTTAATGGGACGCACGGGGGTCCTAAAAGCCCGGAATTGAATCAAAAGGATTTTAGTGGACGCACGGGGGTCCGAAAAGCCCGGAATTGAATCAAAAAGATTTTAATGGACGCACGGGGGTCCCAAAAGCCCGGAATTGAATGAAAAGGATTTTAATGGACGCACGGGGGTCCCAAAAGCCCAGAATTGAAAGAAAAGGATTTTAGTGGACGCACGGGGGTCCTTAAAGCTCGGAAGTGCACAAGAAAGCCACGGATCCACCGAAAGGTGTGATGCCGGAATGAACATAGGACGCACGAGGTCCTTAATGCCCGAAAATGAAATCGAAACATGTGACAGTGAAAACGGAGAATCTTCATAGTATTTAGCATCATACTAAGATTGAAATGTCAGTTTGAGTTGGTAACTTGGATTGTCCAGTATGTCAATACATGTTTTATATTCTTTCTTTTAGACCTCCAAATCATTGTGGCTTGTTTTCCTGATATGTGGTGGTCAATTTGTTTTTGTGAATGCATATTTGGTACCTTCTGGTGCTATGCCTTGCGAGAGTTTCATAAAAGAAATCTTATTGTGAAGAGATTTTTACTAGATGTTAAACTTGAGATTTGAAGATTAATTTGAGGTTGACGGGTGAGTTTCCTTGTTGAGGTGCGGTATTGTTTGACTTGTCATTGCTTACCTTATGTTCTAACTCTGCATGCCTAGCGTGTATATTTTGGGATGAGGTTGGTTAGTTGTATGAGAAAAGAAAGTGAAAACAATTCGTTAAAGAACTAAGATTAATCTTTAGGTCATTGAAATGGAAAAGAAAAAGCAAGGATTGATTTGGATAACGCCGTAATGGTAAGCTGAGATTTTTAAGAATATTGGTGTGTGTGGGTGAGAGTGTTGGAGTTTGAGAAATAGAGTTAAATATTTTCCAGCGTGAGTATGACATTTTGAACTTCACTTTTGACAAAACAAGTATGCTTTTTGGAAAATGTTTTCCCTTGTGATCTGTCTTCACTTCTGCATGTAATTTAGGTATGGATATCTCTACGAGCTAGTGTAGCTCACCCTATCCTTTCAGGTACTCGCCATGGCACTTAGCTTGGATTGCATAGAGTGCACATTGAGATGTCTCTTGAGAGCTTCATTGGTATCATAAAGGAAGTGTTTATCATCTAGTCTAATTCATGTTGTGTACTTTACTCGCAATGGAAAGTTGTACCTTTTGATTAGAATATATGTAAAGCTATGTGTAAATTCCTCTCCTTGATCATTATGGAACTCATTTAATTGTAAACATTTGGGAGACTTTATGTAAAAAAAAAAAATTTAAAGAGAAGAATAAGAGACTTTGATTCTTTATTTGGATTGGCATGACAGTTAAGGGTAAATATAGTTTGAGAGGAAGACTTTTGTTGTGGAAAATATATTATTATTTTAGCTGAAAATCGAGGGCGTGACAATATGTTATTTTCATCTGATCTGTACATTTTGTAGATGTTATTGATTAGATGATCCCTATAAAACATCAAGTTCATTGCATGTTGGCAGCCAAATAATCGAACGAAAAATAAGATATACGATGATATAAATTACATAAGTTTATTATGATATAATATATAAATTTTTTCATTGCCAATTGTTCATTTTTGGCGACCAAATAACCTTTGGTAGATTTCTCCGACTAAAACGTTTGTCGCCTAATGTTCTCTTTGCCGACTATTAATTTAGTTGCCAATTGTTCGTTTTCGGCGACCAAATAACCTTTGGTAGCCAAATGATAGTCTTTCGCCGACAAAGTATGGTTTAGTCACCAAAATGCCCCACAATCGGCGACAAAAAAGAATTTAGTAGCCAAATGTCTACAATCGGCAAAAGTTGTCAATCGGCGACAAAGTGTGATTAGTCACAGAAAGTTGGTCGCCAAATGTGTTTTTTCTTGTACTCTCTCTCTCTCTCTCTCTCTCTCAAAATTGAAAATCGAAACCCAAAAAACGCTAAAAAGTTTTAAAAATTGAAACCTAAAAATATCAAAACCAAAAAATTGAAACCCGAAAATTCAAAACGAAATCCACTTGGGAGCCGATCGAGCACTGTGTTTTTTTCGACTCAGAATTTTCTTTTTTTTTTGAACCAAATTTTTTGGTGTTTTCAAGTCCGAAAAAATATAACTTTTTTGACGTTTGAATACTATAATATTTAAATAATTTTGACAGTTAGTTACCGAAATGTATATATGTTTTCGGCAGTCATATAAAGGACTTTTCTATCTTCAGTAATATAATATTGTCAAATTAATTTTTGATAACATAATATCGAAGTATATACTATAAGTCGGCAGTTAATTACTCACTCTATCCCATATAGTTTGGTATTTTCAAGAATGCGTGTCATTTTTAAATTGCATATATCTTTTCATCCATAATGTTTTTGGCAATTTTTTAAACTTTGTTTAATAGAACAAATTAAAATCTATCAAATAAGATCCATATTGCTTATAAAAAATATTACTGATTAAAAGATATAGCTAATGTTTTCATAGGGCTGGAATAGTGAAAATGCAAAACTTTATGGGACGGAGGAAGTACCAAATTGTATATTTATTTTCAACAGTTAGTTACCGAAAATATATATATTTTCGACAATTAGTTACCAACACGCGCGAGCGCGCACACACATATATATGTGTGTGTGTTCAAAATGACTGCAATGTGGTGATTCAATAGTGACTATACACACAGAGAGAGAGAGAGAGAGAGAGAGAGAGGAAATGCTGCGACGTTCTTGATTTGATGGTGGTGGTGGCTATGGAGATGGTGGCTATGACAAGCTATAAAGATGGAGGAGGTGTCAACTGTCCGAGGGAGGAGGAGAGGAGTTCATTCGTTGTTTGAATGTAATATGGGGGATGGGAGGAAGAAGAAGATGATGTGTTGTGTCTAAAAAGTTAGAAGGGCAATTAGGTCCTTTTGCATTGGAAGTTCTGCTACAATTAGTTGGAAAAACTTAAGGAGTTATGCAGAGAGAATAAGGCCTCGTTCTAAAATTCAATATAAGTACTTATTTTTTAAAAAGGCAATTTTAAGCTCAAAAATAATGTATTTATGCAAATAATTTTTCTACCAATATGAATCTTGTTTGATAGATCTCATCGAAATCTTTTATACGGTGCAAAAAAAATTAAAAAATTATTTTCCATTTACATTATTTTTGAATTTGAAAATATGAAATAAGTACTTATTTTTTAAGAAGGTGTTCTGAAACAGGGCCTAAGGGGGCTATGAACACCGGCCCACAGGGAAAAAAAAAAAAAGGGGGGGTTCTGACTGGCCGGCCCCGTTTTGTCAATGGATTCTTGTCTAAGCCCACCGCTTATCAAGCACATTCAGCATAAGCCCTGTTTTAAGTAAACTACCGAAAGTAACCCCGTCTCTTCGTCGCTCATACGCGTCTTCTATTCTCTGTTCGCATTCTTCTTCCATCTTTTCACCTTCAATTCCAACAACCTATACATCACAACCTCAGATCTCAACAAAAAAACTCACGATCTCGAATTATTCTATTAATTCGAATAATTTTTACTCGATCGAGATGTCATGCCGCTCCACTTGGGTGATCGACTCGGAGCTTCTTCAACTCATCGACCAAGGCGTTACCGACGGAGGAGATCGTTGTATTGACGTTCGTTCCTTTTTTATTCCATTCCTTCTGCACAGGTGACTTCTTCCTTCTCACAAGCCCTTTCACAACCATGGCTCGCCGTGGCTCAATGGAAGATAGGATTATGACGAAATGCCCACGGCCACATCTGGAAGTTCTTCGGCCTTGTCTCTAGTCGATTTGCAGAAGAAGACGCAGAAGAAGACCAAGGAATCTGTTTGGAATTTGGCGAGCGGAAGGCCTTGGGTACAATTTGATGAAAAAAGAATTCACACTCACGTGAATTCTAGTAATTTCCTTTTGTTTCTTTTTCAAAGTCAGTTTTTGTTTTTTAATTTGAGTTTTATGTTTTTGCTCGAATTACAAATTTTGTAAGCTGTTAATTAAAATGACAAAATTTGCAACATGGTGTAAATTATGGGGTGTGAATTCTGAAAAGGTGTATGAATTTTGAGAGTGTGAATTTGTGGACTGGGCTTTTTGATTGTGAATTATATGTGTGAATTCTTAATTTGAAAATGTGAAAAGTATAAGTGAGATGTAAATTCTGTCTTTTTTAAGGTTTGAATTCTTTATTTGGGTGTGAATTTTGTCTTTTTTGAACATGTGAATTTTTCATTTGGATGAAAATTGTGTCTTATTTCAAAAATGTGAATTCTGGGGGTGTGAATAATCCAAATGGATGTGAATTATGGAGATATAAATTCTACAATAGGATGTGAATTCTTGCAAATGGATGTAAATTTAGGTGTGTGAATCCTGCAAAGGGATGTGAATTTAGGTGTGTGAATTTGGGTGTGTGAATTCTTGCAAATGGATGTGAATTCTCGATGTATGAATTTTTGAAGTGTGAATTCTTGAGAGATGTGTGAATTCTGAAAGTGTAAAAAGTTAAAAGGGCACAAATATAAAAGCATCTCTAGAAAGGAGCTGCACGGAATACACTAGATCTGGGTAACAGGTCGTGTCGGGTCGTGTTCGTGTCGTGTCAGTCGTGTTCGTGTCACAAATCACCCAACCCTAACCCAACCCATTTAGAATTCGTGTTTCTCGAGTCGTGTCATTTTCGTGTTTCGTGTCAGAAATGCTCAACCCTAACCCGTTAACTTCGTGTCCGGTTCGTGTCGTGTTATCGTGTCTGTTGCCTAACTCTATATAGAATTGCAGATATACCATATATTATGTATATATGTTCGTGAAAATGGGTGACACAGATTGGTAACCGTGTTGGTCGTGTCAATTTCGTGTCTCGCGTGTTCAACCCGAACCCGACCCATTTAGAATTCGTGTTCTCGAGTCGTGTCATTTTCGTGTTTCGTGTCAGAAATGTTCAACCCTAACCCACTAACTTCGTGTTCGGTTCGTGTCGTGTTATCGTATCTCGTGTCTGTTGCCCAGCTCTAGAATACACACGACAAAAAGGGGCTCGGAAGGAACCCCAACCCAAAAACAGAACCGGCGGCTGGTAATTTCCTGAAAAAAGAGAGAGGGTAAAATCTGATCTGAAGGAAGAAAGAGAAAGAAAGCATTATTTTACTGCATTAGGATTGACACGTGAAACTCACGCACTATTGATCTCCATCCACAACATATCCTTCCTCAACCGTTTTACACCGTTGGAAATGGATTCTTTACGTCTAAAAAACCAACTGGTTTTGAACTCTATGAAAATCTGAACAGGAGAGAGTTTCCAAGTCCAACCAACTTCAACTTTAAATGCTTTTCTGCACAAACTCACACCATCAACCATGGACCTCCCCACTCCCCACCTTCTCGCTCCTCCCACACTGCAAAACCCAAACCGACGTCAACCAGATCCACGCCCGCCTCCTCACCACCGGCCTCATCAAAAACCCTTCCCTCACCACCAAACTCATCCTCTCCTTCTCCTCCAATACTGACAACAACGCCCTCGTCCAGTTCGCACGCTACCTTTTCTTTTCTCGCCATTCAAAAAGGAACAAAAACAATACCCACTTCGACCCTTTCCTCTGGAACGCCGTGATCAAGTCTTTCTCCCATGGGGACGACCCGAGGGGGGCGGTAGTCGTGCTCTCGTCGATGCTCGAGAACTGGGTTTGTTTGGATGAGTTTTCCTTGTCTTTGGTTCTGAAAGGTTGCTCCCGAGTGGGGTTGGTTAAGGAAGGAATGCAGGTTCACGGGTTAATGAGGAAGTTGGGATTTGGGTTGGATGTGTTTCTGCAAAACTGTTTGCTTTGTCTGTACTTGAGATGCGGGTGCATTGGGTACGCGCGCCAAGTGTTTGATAGAATGACTGACCCGGACTCTGTTTCGTTTAACTCGATGATTGACGGGTATGTGAAGCGTGGGATGATTGGTTTAGCGCGCGAGTTGTTTGATGGAATGATGGTGAAGATGAAGAATGTGGTTTCTTGGAATTGTATGATTAGTGGGTATGCACAATCGGAAGATGGGTTGAGGGTTGCGTTGGAGTTGTTTGAGGAAATGCCCGAAAGAGACTTGGTTTCTTGGAATTTGATGATCGATGGCTGTGTGAAATGTGGGAAGATGGAAATTGCTCATGCTTTGTTTAATGAGATGCTGGAAAGAGATGTAGTTAGTTGGGCCAATATGGTTCATGGGTATGTAAAGTTAGGTAGAGTGGACATAGCTAGGGAATTGTTTGATGAAATGCCTGAAAGGGATGTAGTATCTTGCAATGCTATGATAGCCGGGTATGTTCAGAATGGGTATTGCAAAGAAGCATTAAAACTTTTTCGTGATCTGCAAATTGGGGGTAATTTGTCTCCGGATGTAACGACATTGTCAGTTGCTCTTTCTGCAATAGGCCAGCTGGGACATATTGACGAAGGGGTAGCGATACATCACCATATAAAGGAAAATGGGTTTGATTTGGGTGGGAAACTAGGTGTTGCCCTCATAGACATGTATTCCAAGTGCGGCAATATAGACGTTGCCATTTCTATATTTGAGGGAGTAGAAGAAAAAAACGTCGATCATTGGAATGCTATGATTGGTGGGTTGGCGATTCACGGCTTTGGTGAATTGGCTTTTGAATTATTCATGGAGATGAAAAGGGTTTCCGTAGAACCAGACGATATCACATTCATAGGGGTCTTGAATGGTTGTGGCCATGCTGGTTTGGTGAAAGAAGGCATGATGTGTTTTGAGCTAATGAGAAGACGTTACAAGGTGGAACCTAAACTCCAACACTACGGGTGCATGGTTGACATCCTTGGACGTGTGGGACAATTAGAATCAGCAATGAAATTCATTGAGGGTATGCCAATTCAACCAAACGATGTGGTTTGGAGGACTTTACTAAGTGCTTGTAAGAATTATGAAAATTTCAAAATTGGGGAGCCGGCAGCTAGGCGACTCATTGGGATGGATTCTTGTAATTCAAGTGCCTATGTGCTTCTTTCTAATTTGTATGCTGGTTATGGTATGTGGGATAATGTTAGGAATGTTAGGAAAGTGATGAAAGAAAAGGAACTAAAGAAAGTTCCAGGGTGCAGTTGGATTGAACTTGAAGGAGCTGTTCATAAGTTCTTTTCTGGGGATAAATCTTGTCCTCAAGTTGAGGAGATGTATTCCATTTTAGAGAGGGAGATTCTGCTTTGGATTCAGAGGTAACCTATTTTGGGTTCTGACCTCTGAGATTGAGTTGGGAATGTATGGGTTTGAAAGTAGATTTGCACATAATTGGTTTAAAGTTTACCATGCTTGAAGGCTGAAGCAACCCCAGCTTACTGGGGAGCTGTGAACCAAATGCAAGTTTCTAGGATTTCTTCCTTTGTGTTCTTTTTCTTTTTCTTATCTTTGTTGTAAATTATGTATGATCCTAGAAATTTTTTTTTGCTGCAACCAACCCCTCTGTAGCTTTATAAATACAATGGGCTGGTTGGTGGGAAGGCATTATTACTTTCTTGCTTACTACTTGTATACCATGTGGATACTACCCATCTTGTACATTTAGATTGGAAGAAATTTCAGTGGGCAAGTAAATTGGGATTCATTGAACATTCAATTTCTTGACAAGTACATGTTACTGAACGTGAGACTTGTGGAGAAACACACATTTTGACAGTACAAAGAAATTTATTAGGTTGAGAAAATTAGACAACAAGCTGAAAGGGAAAATTGGGGAAGAGAACACACTTGTGCATTTCCTTTATCACCCAGTATTTCTACGGTAAATTGACCAGCTGTGGTTTGTAGGCATGTTTGCTTGGCCAGAGACAGGGCTTCCGGTTGTTTGGACGCACCGAATAGTTAATTGACTATATACTCGCTAAAGAACTAATTCCACCAAACATTCATGTTCTCTCACTATTATAGTTAATTAATTATATACTCGCTACAGAACTAATTCCACCAAACATTCATGTTCTCTCACTAGTATAGTTAATTAATTATATACTCGCTACAGAACTAATTCCACCAAACATTACTACTTAGAAAAAAACAGTATCAAAGAAAAATTACAGGTTACTCCCACACCTTGAGGGAGCGATGGATTAATATTGATAACGAGATAAAAAGAAGCGAGAGGGAGATGAAAACTTACCTCCCCAAGAAAGGCAAAATATAACTTACAAGCAAGAATGACGAATTTTCTCAGCATACCGCATCCCATACAAGATGAAACAATCCGGCGATAAGCCAAAATGCGAGTGGTTTTATGTAAAATAAAAAAATTGTGAATGGTTTTTGGTTTGCCTTGTGGATGTATTTTCCCCTTGACTAGAATTTTGTGCTCTACAACAAACTTGAGCTTCTTTTTGTTTTCTTAGAGGCTACCTGTTGGAATCATCTTCATCTTTTCTGATCTTCATGACTGCTGACATTCTCAACCTTAACGTGAAATTTTTAGCACCATCTCAGTAGCTAATCCCTGAGCCTCAGAAAAGTTATTCTTGTTCTTTAATTTCACTGTATAAATATTACTAGGAAACTTATGCCCACACTTTCCAGTTTCCAACAAAGAGTAAACCCTTATGAGTTATGAGAATTCATACAAAGTAAGCGCTCATGCAAGTATTCATTAGATTCAATTTCGATGTCAAGTTAAGAATCGGTAGTCGTTTTCCCAAACTATTCATTTCTTTTCAGAATTCGGACTCCTTGTGTGGCTCAACTCAGGACAATCATTAGCATAACCAATGTATGCAGCTTCTCTGGCCATATCAGAAGATTTAATGATATTTGTTATTTGGTTGATGCTCTCGATTTTTCTCTGAGGTATCATCTTTTCTCAGAAAAAACTTTCATTGGCTAATGTGAGACCAAAAGATTAGCCGCGGGTGCCTGAGGTTGAACATAAGCAATTACCTCTGTTTGAACTCCGAAATTGGCTTGGTAGCTTCAACTTGTTTGGGAATCCAAGCAATACAAAATGTAGGCATCGTTATAGTAAACACTTCATATTCCTTTTTAGAGCACTTAATAGGTTATATTTGGTTTATTTCTCTGGGAAGGACGTTAACAGGTGATCTTGTGTGTCGAATTGGCAAGATCCCGGTGTACGAGTTTGGAAATAGGCATTATTTATGTTCCTTAAACCACTGAAGAAGATAAACGTTTTTTTTTTCCCGGCCTAATAACGATCGGAATAAGTACGCTATATTTGGACATTGAATTTGTTCTCGGAAACAGAAGTTTTTTCTTTTCATAAGTAATAGTTATCATTGGTGTCAATAACAGAAGTCAATTGTAGACTCGTACTCTTGTGAAAAATTAAAACGTCTCTTTCTTGGCAGCCCCCCCCCCCCCCCCCCCCCCCCCCCCCAAGCAATGATGCCGTGCTAGCAGGTGATAGGCGCGCCGCAATCACGCATTTGAGCAAGAGCCTTCGACTTTCTTCTTTATGTACATAGAGGGCCAAAACATAACAAGATTACGTGCGCTCGCGCAGAACCCAAACGCAACCGAAACTCGAAGAAATAGTTGGTTGGGTCGTAAAAAATCAGTTCCAATCATTGGGAAGGGAAAGGGATTATCACGACTTGAATCGTGACCAAATAGATCCATAAATCACCTACCTAATTACTGAGGAGATGGTGTATCTAAGGGGGTGCTTTTTTCGAAAAAGCTCGGAGTACATTCACTACATGCATTATTAGAATCTTTTGCGAGATGATTAGATCTACCAACTAAGATTTTGTGAGAAAATATGTAAATGACAAATATTATAGCGGTTGTGTCGTATCCAAAACGATTGTTTGGAACCCAACTAGCAATATCTCGAACTCCTCTGTGAGAACTGAGACCCAAAAAAAAAAAAAAAAACACTAGTCCGTGAGAAGTGTTAAATAAAGGGGGAATTGCAGGACAGTGGGAAGAGGGGCAAAAAATATCCAAGTCATGGACCAGTTTTTAGAAAATTTATCTAAATATGAGAAGGAGAAAAATAATTCCCAAGTCATGTAGAGGGCCACCTAAAACAACTATTATGCCCCTCATGAAAAAACCCCCAAATCCCCAATCTCACCCACCGTTCTCATTTCAAAATCCATTCCCATTCCCATTCATATGCACTGCATTGAAGAGGAAGAGAATAATGGAGGTAGGGTTCTTCTACTTCTACTTCTACTATCCTTCGACCTCTTCTTTTTCACCTCTATTAGATCTATGGCTCATATGTTAAGCATGAAGAGGTACTAAGGAGTTCTAGAAAGAAGGCAAGATGCCGGAGTGGAGCGCAGCGGAGCGACAACATCTGACCCATCACCAATGATTTAGTGAAAGTAGATTGGGCCGAAGGCCCAGGCGTTCTGTAATTGGGGGGTGCAGGGGGCAATGCCCCCGCGGTACGATACGGTTTGTACAAGGGTATTTTTGGGATACAGACCAAATACCAGATTAGGGTTAGAATAGAGTAGTTATAAATACTCTATGTTGTAAACCCTATTCCATACTATGATAATAAAAGAACAACAGCCGCTCCCGCTCCCGTGGACGTACCCGGTTTTGGAGAACCACGTATATCTCTGTGTTGATTCTTTACTGTTTTATACTTGTAAATCGTGTGCATGTGTGTGATGATCCTAACAACCTCTTCTTCCTCTCTCACTTCATCTCTTTGTTCCATTGTAGCTTAATCTCTCCATTCCACCCAAGAAGAAGTAGCATCTTCTCCTTCCCCAAGCGAGTTCATCGTCATACACATCTGGTACGGTTTTGGGTGATTTAATTTTTTGTGCAGCTTTCTCTTCTCTCATTTGGTCCCAGTGTCTCTGTTTGTAAGCAACTTGTTCTTTTCATTGTATGAGTGATTGGTCTGGTAAAGGCAGAAGTTGTTAGGTTTTGGGTTAGGTTTTCTCTTTTCTATAGTGACATGAAAACAACGCAAGCAAATCATTTCAAGGGCTTTCTCAAATTACAAAATAGAGCCCAGTCCCAAATTCCAACAGCGAACCGATAGGATTAATGAAACAATTTCATTAGAAAGGAAACTACAATTTCTTGAAGCAAAAAATGCCTCTCTGAAAGATAGATTGAGGAGGTACCCATTTTGTCATGCATAACATGTGCTCGATAAATTGTTGAAAAGAAAGAAATAACCTATATTTTAGACGTATGATATTATGGGTCTTTCATTCTCCTATCAACAAAGGGCAATGACTTATATTTTAGCTCACTGAATGGTTGTCCCCTTACACAGGTTTGTTGGTCTGTATGAAATGTGGTTCTTGTTCAAGTTATGTAACATGTTTTTTCCTGAAAATATAATAGTTGCTCTTTAAGTTACCTAATGTTATTCCTTGTAAGAACTTTTGTTTCTCTCTATGCTTGAACGTATGCACCAGACTGTTGTTCCTTAAAACACTTTCTTCCCCCAACTAGACAACTGTACATTGATGATAGGAAGATGGAAAACAAAAAACTATTATGGAAATGGACTTATAAAAGGAAATTTTTAACATAACTATTGTGGTTAATAGTATTCCATCATTGTTGAAGGATATGTCCTCGAGTTCAGTCAGTTCAGATTGTAGTTTGATGAGGCAACGAAAGTGCCTTTGTGGTGATGAAGTTGTCTTAAAGCCTTCTGGAATTGATATGAACCCTGGTAGGAGGTTTCTCGGGTGTCCTAAATATCCGATAAGTTTATGTTCACTTATTGTTTAGTTCATTCTTTGAGGAGAGAGAGGGCTTAGTGTCATTTGATGGTATCTTTTGTAGGATCCAAACCATTGCAGTTACTTTCGATGGGTTGATGATCCCATATGCGAGCGTGGCAAGGTTGTTATCCTCGAACAAAAGGATAAGATAGGCAAAATGGAAAAGCAGATTAAGTATATACGGGAGAAAATCAAGTTGTTTGAGGACAAAGCCAAGGAGTATGAGAAGAAGGCTCAAGAGTATGAGGACAAGGCAAAAGAGTTTGACAACATGACTCAAGTTTACGAGTGGAAGATTAAGGAGATGAAGAGAATGGAAAGAAAGAAAATTAAGGAGTTTAGGACAATGGAAAGAAATTTTTGGATGAAATTGTTGGTTGCACTACTGGGTCTTGTAGGGGGATACTTATTTTTTAATTATGGGGTTAAGGATGAGGGAATTGCGCTGCCTCATTGACTTATATGGGTTGAAATGCCATATTGTTAAGAAATACCACTTTTTTGTATGTTTTTTGGATGTAATTTGCAAACTTGGTAATATTTTGTGTATGTATTTTGCCTACATGGTTACTGGTTATATATGCTAATCTAACATTGTCATATCTGTGCGGTTTGACATGTAATGTAATAACTTTTTTGTGTTGTGGTATACATAAGTTGGGTCATGAATTAAATTCATTAGCTATATTTTTACTTTTAGGTATGGAGAATAGGGGAAAAGAAAACATTGACAAGTTTCTGCTACCGGTGCGGGGAATAGAATGCCAATGGCACCTTCTTCTACAACGGTGGATGTGTGTAGCTGTTCTGTAACGACTCTAATTTTCATTGAATAAAAATTTCATTTAAATTTTCTTATTTCTTTTTAATTCCTATAATTCATCATAATTAGATTTTAGCCATTCAAAATTCATTTCTTGATTAAAAGCCCTATTTGGCTAGTAAAGTTAGTTTCCAATCGATTAGTTGGAGGAACCAGACTACCGATCCACCTAGTTACAATACCCTAACCCTAATTAGATCTTTTTGACCATCTTTGAGCCTTATGAACCTCTCAAAACCCTATTGAACCATTAGACCATAGAGGTAATCATTATTACCCCATGACTAATCATTTAAAACCGTAATTATATCCAAAATCCCTTTGACCTTTGGACAATAAATGTTAGGGGAAATATTGTCCATTGGACAATAAATATTACGCTTGGCCAATGAAGGTATGTATATGACAAGACAAGTCATACAAAGAATCCCATCATTTTGCTTCCAAAAGAAGCTACCTTAGCCATGCATGCATGCAACCCTAGGAACTAATAAGCCTAACCCTAAATTACCCACCAAAATTACCTTCCTAGATTCTTTGTACTTGGCATACGTATACTTATATACCATAAGCATATTGTAGGGAGGTATTCCCGAATAGATACTTTTAGTTGCCGAACACGTGATATTTGGAAACACGTGATAAGTATGATAGGACTTATCGCCGGGCAGTATGGTGAACGGCGATATGGACCAATGATATGGGAAATCATTGATCCATGCAGTCTGATCGGCTAATAAAGACAAAAGGCATGTGAGTTCATTAGTCCAAATAATTGAAGACGGACCAGTTACATGTGAAGTGACTGGTCCAAGCCGTCTGTTCGGCCATGAGATGGCCGAACAAAGAAAGAGCTCCAATCAAGAGTAGGAGCAGAGGGAATACTCTGGAAGATTCCAGAATAGTCATGTCCCGTAAAGGAATAAGATCCCGAGAATATAGGATCTGGTAAAGATACCCAATGAGAATGGGATGTTCGGCCAGTAATGGAAAAGAATCCTAAAAGAACTCTTTTCTAATAAACTGATAAAGGAAACGAGAATCCTTGATATCCTGGGTTTCCTATACGAGTTGGGAATCCTATGGCAACAAGAATGCTTGGGCCACAAGCATACGCAAATCTATAAATATGAGGTAAACCTAGAGGCAAAAGGTATGCAATACATTGCACTCTTACGTGACTTCCTATTGATATTTAGGGTTTATTACCAGTACGAGATACTAACAAAGGCATCGGAGGGCCTTTGCCACAAGAGGCAAAGGTGCACTCACACCTTGTCTGTTTTGCAGATCAGGAGTTCCGACGACGAATTAGGGCTCCGGTCAAGAGGCACGAGAAGCCATAACAATCTAGTGTTGTTCAAAGCACTAATTGAATTTGTCCACCTACACACACACACACACACACACACACATATATATATATATGTGTATGTACCAAGGGGGGAGAGAGAGAGAGAGAGAGAGAGAGAGAGAGAGAGAGAGAGAGAGAGAGAGAGAGAGAGAGAGTGTGTGTGTGTGTGCAAGCTTTTGGACACTTACTCAAGCTACCTTATAGCCTTAAGCCTATTTATGACCATGCCAACCCATTTCTAGTCTTTCAAAGTACAAAGTTAGCCAATGATTTTGTGTTTCCTTGCAAGCAACCTCCCCATAGACTTGACAAGCCTTCAAACCCTTCATAATAACCTAGGATTTGGCCTAGGATAGAAGTGACAAGTCATGGAAGGCATGGCATGCTTGATTTGACCTTACAATGGAGCAAAATCCAGGGGAAAGGAGAGAGAGAGAGGGCCGGCCAAGGAGGGGAGGGGGAGTCCAAAATTTTGCTATAAATAGCACCACCCTCATGCCATTCAACTCACACCTTCACCTAGCAACTTCTCTCTCTAAGAAAGTTTGTGTTCTTGCTTGTTCTTGCCTAGTTCTTCTTTGTTCTTGAAGTTCTTCCTAAAACTCATCCTAAAACACCTTTTCGATCCATAAAGTCCAAGTAGTTTAGTCAAGATCAAGTTTCGAGAGAAACCTTTCTCTTTTGAAACTTCCAGAAGCATACCTTAAGAAGTTAATCCGCCTGACGTACTTTTTCCGTAGCCACCACTACCGCCAAGAAGAAAGGTAGAACCCCAGTCCAATAACTCTATGTATAGCATAGAATCATACGTTAGAAAGTAGAATGTTCTTTATTCAAAATATCAATATCCTCATCGTTTTCCTTAAGTAGATAAGGTTATTGTGGGGCTATATACCCGGAAAAATTCCCCATCTCTCTTTTTGTATTTTTAGTGTTACAAAAAGGGGGGAAATATTTTGTTCGTTTGAGAGTCGCCACCCTGGTTTTGAAAAGGATTAACCCCGAGAAACCGTTTATTTGAAAAATGTGACTCTTTTGTCCTTTTAAAAGGTTTTGGTCTAAAGACAGAAAGTTTTGGGTTTGGGAGCCAGGTTACGAGAGGGGAAGGTTTTTGTTTGGAAAAGCACCCCTCACCCGATAAAATCGGTCTTTACTAATACTTGTGGGATTTGAAAAATCATTTTATTGCTTAACTTTTATGTCACATAAACAGTTATATCACATAAATAACTTAAATTGCTGAAATATGTAAGTATAAACAGGAAACAGGCATGGCAGGAGTATGATCATTTAATCGCAGAAGATAACTAAGCAACATTCTGTTCCACGCAAAAAACTCCACTGCACGGTAGATGTTTGTCCCGTACGGTACATGTCGTGTGGCTTTCAATTTTAAAACAAAGCTATATGACATCCCATGTTTTAATAGGCATATATGCTCATGTGTCAGCTAAGCAACATTTATATCAAAACATGCCACGCAATTGATGCAATTTTTCATGAATTTAAACTAGCATGACATGTATTGTTTAAAACAGAATGTGAAGCAGATCATGAAGCAATACGGTATTTCATGTAAAAAGGAGGAGAGGAGTTATAAATAAAACTATTCCCCGAAAACTTCTACCGTACGATAGTAATGTGTACTGCACGGTGGACATAGGTAGGATTCCAACTTTGATTTCCATGCAGTATTTGAACCATTTAGGCCCAGGGGTGGTATTAGGAACCAACCTGAACCTATTAGTTCCCCTAAGAATGTAAGGACAGAAGAGTTATACCTTTGGAATGAAAACCTCTTTGGAAAATTTGTGATAATTGCAAAGCTTTGCGAGGCGTGCTTCGAGCAGACTCGTAGGCCCAATACACTGTTATGGCAAGGCATGAGGCTATGGGCTGCTTTGGAACAAAGGTTTTGAATTTGGTTTGGAAAGAAAATGGAGCTTTTGGTGTTTGAAAGATATGGAAATGAAAACTGATTTTTTTTTCAAGTCACCTTGGAACTGTTTTTCAGTGCATTTTCAATGCGTTCTTCTATGTTCTTCAAAAACACCCATAGGCATTTATAGAGAAATTTTTCAAAGGCTTTGCTTGGTCTTCAAGCACATACCGAGCTGTTACAGGCCTGTGGCGGCTATGGGAGGCTAGGGGATAAAGTATGGTGGCCTAAGACTGTGGAAACTTGACTGTCAAGTAAAAATAGAGGCGCCAATATGTACCGTACGGTGGAAGTTTGTACCGTACGGTGGAAATTTAGGCAAAAATGTGTGCTGCACGATGATTGTAACCGCCTTAATTTTAAGTTTTCTGGGATGTACCGTACGATGGAAAGTGTCCCGTATGGTGGAAATATTTCTACCGCGCGGTAGAGTTTGACTGCTCAGCAGGCCAAACTTCGCAAGGCCGCTCCAGACACTCCCGAACTCAGTTTTGGGTGTTCTTCGAACCGTTGGAAAGCTCGTTAAGTCTACTTTCTAACCCAAGTGGTTTGGATAAAAATAATTTTGTACATCAAAAGATATGACAATTTTACCCTCAGGTGTTCGAAAAAGAAATCATTGAGGCCAACTCCTCTTATCTCCCTCATTTCAAATCGGATTAAGGCTTTTTATATATCGATAAAGAGGGTTTGAATGTACTAGAAGATGGTGGAATCCAAACATAAAAATAAGGAAGTTTGGTTTATGAAAAATGGGCTGGAAGCAGACTAAACCGAAGGCCGATGGTGCCACGTGGCCAAAACACGTACTCACTCATTCTAAGCGTTACTTGGCACTGTCATAACTAGTTCTAAGGTGTTTCCTCACTCCTTTGAGTACAAAGAGCATTGTTTAAAGCTTTTCAAGGCACATTTTCAATATTGAGAAGCTTATCGGCCACTTGTCTATGGTTTTTGAAAGGTAGCACTCCAAAAGGTTTATATCAATTCAAAGGCTTAAATCATTCTTTGTTTATCATCATTGGGGACGTAAAAGGTGTCCAAAATTTCCAAATTGGGGTGTCTACAGTTATCTATTGTTTAGTTTTCAAGTAGATAGGGTTATCCACCGTTTGTTATCGTCATGCATGGTAGTCAACAAGTGTATCTTAATAATGGAAGAATGAGCATGTTGAATAAGCTACTTTTACTCTAATAAACATGTGTTGTTTTGAATTTTCCATAAAGGAAGAAAGAACGGTTTTCGAAAGATAAAACTTTATGGTTGATAAAAGTATTCGTATTTTGATCTTTAGGATGGTTATGAGCATGATTACTAATATAGAGTTGGATGATCTTGTTAGCTTACTTTCAAGATTACAATGAATGATTTATGTTTGTGAAAAGTCCTACCGCGGAGTCTATGCATGAAAACGAGACACGGAAATCGAGAAAGTAGAAACATGACACCTAAGGTGTGGTTTCATGAAAAGGCGTGTTTTGAAAAGGTGAAATGTTTTGGAAACCGCAATGTGGCCGGACATGGTAGCCCATTGTGTGGTGTGTGTTTTGTGTGCCAATGGGAACCCGGTGCGGCGGAACCATTGTGAGGATACTCAGGAACCCGAAACGGCGGAACCGAGGTTGGGTGTGTGGCTTGGTTATTTGCGGAGAGGAGCCAATGCAAAGTGTGCCAATGGAAGCCCGGTGCGGCGGAACCATTGTGAGGATACTCGGGAACCTGGAACGGCGGAACCGAGGTTGGGTGTGTTAAACGGATTTTGGAAATAATGATAAGGTTAATGAAATGTGGAAAAAAAAATGATGACACGGTCTACGAGAAGTTGCGTAGGAGAAACTCAAAACTCATAGACACCTATGTTAGTTGAATAGTGAATGTGGTGTATCATTGTTAATTGTGGTGTTAATCATGTACTTGTCGAAATCGTTAACTTTTGATCAATTGTTTGTAAGTTAAAGGCTAGTGGGTATGGGTTATTCTATTGAGCCTTCATAGCTCATGGTGTTACCTTTGGTGACCCTGACATATTATATTGGTGGTGATGCCAGTATAATGTGTCAGATCTCATAGATGAACAGGGTGAACTTTATATCTTGGAAGCTTTTGGAGCCGAAGAGCTGGCCCGAATGGAAGAGGAAGCGGAGCAGTAGATAGGAACCCTAGCTACCCCTTCTTTGTTGATTAGAAGTACTCTTTTGAAATTTATGTTGTAATATTGAGCCAGACTCCTTTTAATATTCAATGAAATTGTCCAATTTAACGTTCCCAAAATTGGGGGCGTTGTAACTTGGTATCAGAGCTTTAGGTTCAAAACCTCAGGCATGGGTAGAATGGGTAGAACCATAAGATAGTTTGACTGTTGCACAAACGTGAATTGAATTTAAGTTTACCGTCCCAAATTGGGTGAAATTCTGATAAAACAATCTTCGGATTGAAGCAAGGTGTAGGAATTGGCAGTACCACCGAGCTGGGAATTCCCGAACAATTGGATGATGACTTAAATCAAAAATCGAATGTGGAACTAGAAACTCGAAGGTGGTCTTTAGGAGTTAGTAAACCTTGGTCCTAAAATGTTACTAATTAAGGTTAAACGTTTCATTGCAGATGAATCACATGAGTCCCTACCAAGTCAACCTGCTAGCCGAAGCTCACCATCTCGCAAGCACCCTAAGGTCGATGACGAATCAACTAGTGGGAGATCCCTATTTTCCCTATGCATTCCCCCTACACTCACAACTTCTACCAAGAGCATGGCACCCTTGTACTTCCCGTAAATGAAGAAGAAGTAGATGAGGCCGTAGTAGTACCCGTCCTAGTCCAAATAGCACCACCCAATGATGTGGAGTTTCTAATGGAGGAAGGCAATGCCGAAGTAGCACTTGTCCCAGCCCCAATAGCACCCCCCGACAACGTGGTTGAGGAAGTTGAGGAGGATCCCGAAGAAGATCCCGAGGAGGAGGAGGAACCCGAAGAAGAACCGATGGAAATTTGGGGAAATGAAAACTGGGCCTCGAACGACGATGAAATATTTTTTGGAGCAAAACCAGTAGAACAAGTTATGCCTGACTTCATAGACATACCCGCTGACTAAGGAGATGTACCTCCACCACCTTTCGAGACCGACATAGGTGCAATTAGGGTCGAATTCCCGAGTATCTTTTAGACCAGTTAGGAAAGCTTAGCAAGTGGTTGGATCTTTTGTTGTAATCGGAATGAAGTAGGAAGCTTAGGCTAGTAGGCTATCCATGTTGTACTTGTTATTTTGTAATGAAAATCATGCATTTCCTTTTGACATATGATCACTGTTTATATGTGTACTTGTATTTATCTGTGTGCAATCCACCATTAAGTCTAATATATAATTTTCCTTATTGATATAGATGTCGAACCTGCCACGAGGAGGATGCCCACCCTTTGCCCCACGAGTCTTGGCCAACTATCGGTCATTGCTAGCACCAGAGTACACCAGACCAACCTTTCCATCTGAGGATGAAATGGAGCTCTATGAAGTCCCAATCACTCGGGAAATGCCCCCACCAGCTGCAGTTCCTGAGAAAATTCCGCCTATCCAAACCCTGCACCACCTGTGCAGAATTTCGAGCAATCAATTGGCCCTGCACCACCTGTGCAGAACTACGAGTAACCATTCGACTATCTCATGTCTGAGTTGGAGACTACAATGTTGAATCTCTCCCAGTATTACCTAGGACCACTGGAGGAACCACCCGTCCTAACTATGGATGAGATGCTCGCACAAGAACGTGAGCGTCTTCTTAGAGAAGAAACTGTTGCCGAGAGGAGCTACAAGATGTGGCTGAGAGAAGTCTTTGGAATCAGTCCACCCTAGAGTGTCGCGGCCACGGAGTAGAATAAGGCTTTGTTAGTCGTAAGATCGTGTAAGGCGAGCGTGTAGGATCGTCTCAACTTGTATTAGGGAATCTTGTTTTAAGTTTACTTGCCTTATAATAGAACTCTATGTTTGTAATTGTAATGTCCTGCTTATCTATGAAAAGTTTGCCTTGTTCTTGTTTAAGAGTACTGTTGCATACTATAATCTATTGTGTTTGACTTCTAGAAAGACATACCATTTGCGAAAAGAAAATTGTTTAGATAGACTAAAACTCTCCCTTTCAATTTTTACTCGTAGATGGTGAACCGACGCAGTGGACTAGGATATGAGAACGGTGAATCCTCTAACACCAACCCCGACCTAGCTCAAGTCATGCAAGCGCTCGTAACAACCTTAAACGCCAACCGCCGAAACCAAAATCGTGATGATGAACCTATGATCCAAACTCGAGCGATGAACGAATTTTGCAAACGTCGACCTCTGACCTTCAATGGAGATACCAACCCCACCGTAGCTGAAACATGGCTGAAGGAAGTCAAGGTGATCTTGGACACCTTGGAGATTACCCAAAATGGAGATCGTGTAGCCTTAACCACATACCAGCTAAAAGGAGAAGCCCGTTATTGGTGGATTTGATGGAGGCAACCCATACCATAGCCACCATGACCTTTGACGAGTTCAAGACCCTGTTTCTCGACAAGTACTTCCCCACCCCTCTTCGTTTGGTCAAGGAACAAAAGTTTCTAAATCTGAAACAAGGAACGATGACTATTACCCAATACGCGGCCCAATTCGAGGAACTATCTCGCTACGCCACTACAACAAATATGACCTTTTATAGCATTATGTAATAGCGTTTTTTTAGAAATGCTATGAAAGGTAACCAATTATAGCGTTCAGAGATGAAAAGCGGAGGAAAAACTGGCGCCTAAAATACTATAGCGTTCATTAAAGGATACTATAGCGTTCCAATTTTTTTTTTTACTTGGCGCCCTAAATAGCACCCCCATTCTGAAAATTTCAGTCTTTCCTCCAAAATCAGAGGCGTAAATAGATCGTCTTCTTCGTCGGCTGAAACCCTAGAAATTGGGTTTCGATCAAGCTTCTCCTGGCGATGCAAAATCGGGCGAGGAGATCTTCAGGCCCAAGATCAGTTTCACACCGTTGAGAAAGGCGCTGGACACACACAAGGTCTCTTTCTCTCTCTCGATGAAAAACTGTTGCAACCTCTGTACTGAAAAATCGTTGCAACGATCGACTAGAATTGGCAGGGCACGAAAAGTTCTAATTCTGCCGCCCCAAATTCCAAATCGTTTCTCGCCCTAACACCAATTTCTTTCCCTCATGGCGCGGGCTAGCTCTCTCTCTCTCTCTCTCTCTCTCTCTCTCTCTCTCCTGCAAATCGACGAACACCGCCACCGCCGTTTGACCTCCATTCCACCACTCAGGCCCTCCTGTTACTTGACATTCACCACAACATGCGTAAGTCGATCTCTACGTTTATATCGATGTTCGAATTTCTCATCCTTAAACAAATTAGGCTTGCTGCAGTAACTCTCTCTCTCTCTCTCTCTCTCTCTCTCTCTCTCTCTCTCTTTGCGCTAAACAGAGTACGATCGTCCCTTTTCTTTTGCCCTAGCTTTTTGCTACTGAGGTACAAAGAAGCCATCATATGCTAATCGAAGACAACGAGAGCACCAAAACGACGACCATGGCCATAGGGGTTTCCGACGAGATTCCACCAAGCAATCCTTAGCTCTCCCAAAAATCCTTTCCAGAAACATCACACCTTCACTATTACCACGTGGTTCCACCATTGGTATGCTCAAAGGGGACCTTTATTCTGCTTATTAATTTCCTATCTCTCACTAGTTGTATGGTTGTGTATATTTTGAATCCTTATTGCTATTTATCACATGCATGCTACTGTTATTGGGAACCCAACTCCGTTGGGAGTGATTTCAATAGGACCTAGAGGATTCCCCAAAAGAACCGAAAGAGATCCCCATATATATTCTTTGAGAAATTTTCCACACAGAGGAGTATTAAACTTTTGTTATTGAGATTGAAGAACCCACTTAGAAATAGAAGAAGGAAAAATCTCAACATACAGTGGGGTCATTTGACTTTAAAAGAAGTTAACGTTTGTTGAATAGGACATAAATAGTCTAATTTCAAACTTTTTTGTGGCCAGGGATGTTTATGTTTTCACTTGCTCAATATGTTTCTTATAGATAAATTCTCATGTATTTAGTTCAATATTATGGTCCTAATGTAAGGCATGCAAGTCAACACGTGCTAATCATTGGCTTAAAAATTTATCAAATTCAAGAAAAAGACAATAAGACACAATTGATGAATTGACTGCTCATCTTGTTCTGCCCAGATACTCTCTTTTTATTGCTTTTACATATGATCTCTTCCTTATTCTTATTCGTGGTGGAACAGTTGACTTCTTTTTAAGCTACTTCATCAGCTTTGCGCAAACTCCTAGGGATGGCTGTACTAGGGAGTCTTGTTCCTGGTTTATTGGAAAGAAGGATTTAGTTTTTTGATAGCATGTTATCATTACATTCTCTCTGTGTTCTTTATTTTTGGTTTTATTTGGTATCTCGTTTCACATCATGAGGAAATTAGTTTTAAGCCTTTTATAGCTTTAATAGATTTTACTTGGTTTTGTTTGTTAAGACGATACAGAGACGGGAGCCTTGTTTCCTACCATATAATACCTACAAAAAACAAGATTTAAAATATTTCGATCATGAGACTTGACAACTTGTTAAGTTGCGGAAGGGACACGCTTGTGCATTCAAGTATGTCGGGCACAAACGTGTGGGTCTGTAGCAATGATTGCAGCTTCACCACGTCCTG
The DNA here is from genome assembly GCF_030253575.1 of Rhododendron vialii. NCBI lineage: Eukaryota > Viridiplantae > Streptophyta > Magnoliopsida > Ericales > Ericaceae > Rhododendron > Rhododendron vialii. Next base: position 22,185,822 of record NC_080557.1, on the reverse strand, counting down.
AAACTATTTCAATTTGAACCTTGAAGCAGGGATTGTTTCATTTGTTTGTAATATCCCTGAGCATTCTAAAATCATAAGTAATTAGCAGTTACTTCCTACATTTTTTGCTTTCTTCAGAAATTTAGAAGTTGTTTCATCCGTCTCTGGGGGTTGCATAGGTTGCATTTGCATATGTTGTTTCACCCTCCAAGGTACCGGACCTAAACCAACTGTATGTGAACTAACAGGTTACTTATATTACCCTGTTTTGACCACACATCCTATTAATTTTCCTTTCCTTCAAATTTCAGCCCATTATCGATTACTACCACTTGAAAATGCTTTGTGGTTTTACACCACTCGTGATTCAAAGTATCCGAACGATAGTAAGCTGAAAATAGAGAGAGCCAGGGGGTATTTGAAGGTGTCAAAAGCATCTGACCCTATTGGAGATATCGGATTCAAGCGAGTGCTAAATTTTAGGTTGGGCTCCTTCAAACAATCCACGCCCACCGACTGGTACATGGAGGAATACTCTGTCAAGCATTTTGCACCTAACAAAGAGGTGTAAATAGACTATACTAATCTTGTTTAGTTTTTTTAATAGCTTTTGTTTTTATACAAGCTTATTTGTGTGTGTGTATTATTTTGCTAATCCAGTTCTGAATTTTGCAGGATGAGAATTGGATAATTGCGAGGATTTGCCTAGGTCACAGTTGATCTCTGCAGGCTCACTTTCTCCTGATCTTGAGGAGATACAGTCATTGCTATATTTGGATTGGAACAGTGGTGGATGGTCTGGATCTGCATATCCTTTTGAGCCTCTAGGCAGTGGTGGAACAGGTACTTCTACATCTACACATCCATTTCTGTGGTGAACTCCGACTCGTGGTGGACTAAGTACTTCTGGATCGTGAATTTAAGAATATATGATTGTCTGTAAGGTGAAACTACAAATACTTAAAAACGGAAAGTTACAAGAGTATATGTTTGAAATAATGCTTCCTGTGTCAAAACAGAGCCTCCCATGCAATCTTTTTTCTTAGAAACGGAAAGTTACAAGAACCTTATTGTTGTTTGCACTGTGCTGTGTTACATTGGTATTCCAATGGCCTTTATAAGCATCATCTTACAATACACGGTAATAGCCATAGTTTCATTGCCAAAACTTATTAAATTTTGCAGTATGTACTCGTATCACTACCATGCATTTGATCATTCCAGACTTTCATCAGTTCATAACCCTTGTTCACCTGTCATATTCCTTGGGTCAGTGTAACATGATCATGAACCAAGACTGCCCAATGGCTTTGCTTGTGTAGTGGGGAGATAATGTGCCTAAAACTTCTTCTTTTTCATGATCATAAACATGATCTTCTTGATTTTAGCCACGAATTTAGATGGCAATTACTCAACCTAATAGCTCGTCTATTTCTCTCTCTAGGTCGCATTCATCTTAAAAATTGGTAATATGTCTATCTGTATTAGGAATTCATAGTACTGCTTTAAATTCATGTGTGTTGACTTTTCGATTCTTCAATCCTTCGTTCTGACTTCTTTGTGTAGTAGTATGCCTTTAGAATTATACAGATATGATTAAGTCTCTATCTTGTTGTTTGAAGTTGTTCAGTCAACACTCTCTCGATCTGTGTTTTGATGCTAAATGATTTCTTTTGGCTATTGTTTTGATTTAGATAAATGATTTGTTGTCCTTAGCTGTAATTTGTTGATCTCTGTGTTTTTTTTTTAATTTTTTGTCATGCTCAATTGTAAACAAAGAATACATACAAAAAGCATCAGTTATCATGTGAGTATGCATTTTTAGCATTTGATATTTTATCTCTAGATTCAATCAATGTGTTGAGTTACGGAGTTTAAACGATTAAAGGCAATTCTTCGTACAAATTCTTTGTACAATTCAATTAGCTTATGTGTTTTTTTTTCCCCTTTCTTGAAGGAATGGAGGGAGGTAGATCTAGGTATGAAAACCTCATCCGCCACATCCCTGTAGTGCCAGGATATCTAAGTCTTTTCTGGTAGGCATGCATTTGGTACAAATTTGCGAAACCCTATAAAACAAACTGAGCTTTAAGTCCGAATTAGTAATTAAGGCCGGCTAGATGATTTGGTTTTCTCCGTTACGCTCATATTCATTATGCTGTTGGGTTTGATTTTTCTTTATCACTATGGTCTCTTCTTTGCTAAATATAAAAATGTGGGTACTAAAAAACGTTACTTTTGATGGACAAAAAGTATGCTTGGTGAGTTACACTATTCCAAAACATGATGTGTCAGAGGGAGTTGTTATTAGTACGGACCCATTGGTAAAAGTAGACAGAAAGCCATTGGGTTCTAATTTTTGGAAAGTGTATTTTAAAAAAGCAAAAAGGTCTAATGCTACTTTGGAAAGACCTCAAAAAAAAATTCACACAGTTGGAGAAGCTGTTGGCTGCGCTATTGCAAGGTTTCCATTATGCATTGATTCTTCTTATTCTTTTGTACTTTTCTTCTTATTCATGGTTTTCTCACATAAAACATAGACTCATTTTCCTTTGTTTTTCTTCTTGATTTCAAAGTTTGGAAGGAGTTATGGTTGAAGATTTAGACAATGGTAATTTTTACACAACAATGGACAAAGATGGCCTCTTCAGGTAATCAATTTAAATTAATGTCACTCCTAGTATCAGTTTCATGATTATTGTGCTTATATGTATGTGTTGTGCATTGTGTTGCTTTAAAATTGTTTTTGTAGTTAATAGTTTTTACATTACTATTGTGTTAGTTTGAATATTTTTATACTTACAGGTATGTGTTCGGCTTTGGGAGCAAGACGGTATAAACTCGGTAAAGAAGTAATCTTCAAGTAAAGAACATCTCCGCAGGTGAAGAATTGGGGTACTTGAATAATATGGCAGCCGAGTTTAGGATTTCATTTTATGGAAAGGGAGATTACATTAGTGCTTTTCTAATGAGTGTAATTACTCTGCCTCTTCAATGTAGTTTGTGTTGGAAAATTATTTTCCAATCTATATTGTAATGAATCTTCATCTAATGGTTGAATTATTTATTTCCCATTGATATCATTTTGCGTTGGATGTATTTGGTGTTGAATGCAATAAAAAATAATAGTGAATTGGTGTTGAATGTTATAAAATACAATATTGAACGAGTGGTGCAATGATAAATATGCTATTAAAAGAATCTCAAACTTAGCATGCAAAAAATGCTGTTAAAAGTATTCAAAACATAGCATTTTATGAATGCTATTAAAAGTTTATCGAAGACAGCGTTCAAAAAATGCTATTAAAAGTATGCCAAAGACAGCGTTCAAAAAACGCTATAAAAAGGTAATATACCATAGCGTGCAATAAACGCTGTTGAAAGTCTTGACTTTTCATAGCACCGGCTAATAAGGCGTTCTTCGGAACGCTATCTATGACATTCAATAGCGTTTTTCGCACGCTATAAAATGTGATTTTTGTTGTAGTGCGCCCTAGCCGCCATAGCAACGGAGGACAAAAAAGCGAGAAGGTTTGAATGGGGGCTGACAACTACTAGAAGGGCTGTGGTGTCTCAAGCCTTTCCCACTTATGCCGGTGCCGTGAAGTGTGCTCTTCGGCTGGAGAGTGAGGAAATTGACTTCAAAACCCGATGGAGAAAGGCAACAACCAACAGGCAACAGGCAACGTTGGCGTACCAATCCGAACTCAACCTTCCAATAATGACCGCGGACCCTACCCTACCAAACCCTTCACCCCATCTCAAAACAATCAACCATGGAAGACTGTTGCACCAGGGCGTGGTGAACCACAGAGAGTCGACCAAAACAAAGCGTCAGTTCAATGTTTCAACTGTCAGGCCATGGGACACTACAAGCGGGAATGCCCCCAACCCCAGAGGAATCAGAATGGGAACTTTGGAGGCCAGGGAACTCAACAACCTGCACAGGCCAGATTTGGGAAGCAAAACCTCGGAGGCTCAACACAGCAGCCATAAAAATGGGCAGAATAAGGGGAAACAGCCCATGGGAACGCAACAGAGTACTGGAGGACGCATCTTTGCACTACAGACTGAGGCGCAGGAGCAGGATCCCTCTGTGATCCAAGGTACGCTATTATTATACAGTACCTGCATGTAAGCTTTGTTTGACTCTGGAGCATCACATTCCTTTATATCTTCTGCTTGCGTAACTGCCCTAGCACTAGAAGCAGAACCCCTAAGTACGAGTACGAAAGTCACATCGCCGTTGGGGGGAGTATAGCTGTTAATCTAGTGTGTAGAGGGTGCGAGATAGAAATAGCCAACCTACATCTGACCTGCGACCTCAGAGTGATCGACATAGTGGATTTTGACGTAATCCTTGGAATGGACTGGCTATCAGCTCACCGAGTGGTCATAGACTACCATCAAAAGACGGTGACGGCTCATACCTCTGAAGGGACTCGTTTCCGATTTAAGGGGGATAGACAAACGACAAGTTCAACGACAAAAAGATCCAAGTGGCAGAATCAACTGTTTGGATGGCTAGCTAGTCTCCAAATGGAAGAAACTGGCCGAATGGAATTGGGATTATCGCACATCGATGTTTTCCCTGAAGAACTTCTAGGTTTACCACCTCTAAGAGAGATAGACTTCTCTATAGAACTCCAACCGGGAACAACACCAATCTCGATGGCACCATACCGAATGGCCCCTGCAGAACTAAAGGAGCTCAAGACCCAATTGTAGGAGTTGTTAGATAAAGGATTCATCAGACCAAGTACATCACCGTGGGGAGCGCCCGCATTGTTTGTGAAGAAGAAAGAAGGAACACTTCGACTGTGTATTGACTATAGGAAGTTAAACCAAGTCATAGTCAAGAACCGATATCCCCTGCCTAGGATTGACGACCTATTTGACCAATTGAGAGGAGCAACCTGTTTCTCCAAAATTGATCTCAGATCAGGTTACCATCAGTTAAGAATCCGGGACGAGGACATCGCCAAGACAGCCTTCCGCACCCGATACAGACACTACGAGTTTGTAGTGATGGCGTTCGGACTGACAAATGCTCTGGGAGTATTCATGTGTCTCATGAACAAGGTCTTTCAACCCTACTTAGACAAATTTATAGTGGTGTTCATTGACGACATATTGATATACTCTGCCAACAAGGAGGAGCACGAGGAACACCTCCGAATAGTGCTACAAGTACTCCGAGATAGCCAACTCTATGCCAAGGCAAGTAAATGCGAGTTTTGGCTGGAAGTGGTTAAGTTCTTGGGGCATGTAGTATCCAAGGACGGGATTGCAGTGGACGAAAGTAAGGTTAAAGCAGTACTGAATTGGAAACAGCCAACCTCGGTATTCGAAATTAGGAATTTGCTAGGATTGGCTGGATATTACCGAAGATTCATACAAGACTTCTCAACCCTAGCCAAACCAATGACTAGGCTAACTCAGAAAGGAGTGAAGTTGGATTGGAATGAAGCCTGCGAGAAGTCTTTTCAGGAGCTGAAAAGAAGACAGACTAGTGCACCGATACTCATCATTCCCGAGCGGGGTGTAGATTATACGGTTTACTGCGACGCGTCAAGAGATGGCTTGGGATGCGTGCTGATGCAGAATGGAAAAGTTGTAGCCTACGGATCACGACAACTTCGACCGCACGAGAGGAATTACCCCACACACGACCTAGATTTGGCTGCAATGGTATTCGCCCTCAAATCTTGGCATTACTATTTGTGGGGAGAACAATTCTAGGTCTTCACCGACCACAAGAGCCTCAAATACCTTTTCACTCAGAAGGAGTTGAACTTGAGGCAGCGGCAATGGATGGAATACTTGGAGGACTACAAGTTTACACTTTAGTATCCCCCTGGCAAGGCCAATGTGGTAGCTGATGCTCTAAGCCGAAAGGATAGGGCACAGAAGGTCAAGACAGCTATTAAGGAACAGGAGATGGTGGATATCCTCAACGAGTTCAACCTGCGACCATCATTAGAAAACAAAAACACTCGATTGTACGCTCTGGTTGCAGAACCGGCGCTTCATTGAGAAATCTTATTGGCCCAAACCTTTTAGCAGGATTGTGAGTTCATTCGATATCGAATCTGAGAAGAAAATGCACTACCAGGATGGACAATCGAGAAGGATAATAGCCTGAGATTCAAGGGAAAGGTGTTCGTACCTAATATTGGGACCCTTCGAGAAGCTGTACTCCGAGAAGCTCACCATTCGAACTTCGCAGTTCACCCTGGCAGTACGAAGATGTATCATGACCTGCGGAGAACGTACTGGTGGGAAGGAATGAAGAAGGACGTAGCACAATTTGTATCAACTTGCCTAGTGTGTCAGCAAGTCAAGGCTGAACACCAGAAACTGGGAGGAGACCTCCAACCCTTACCGATACCAACCTGGAAGTGGGAGCACATTTCAATGGATTTCGTGACTGGATTGCCAAAATCTGCCAAGTGAAATACTGCCATTTGGGTAATTGTGGATCGACTCACCAAATCCACGCATTTTCTGCCTGTTAAGATGACAGAGAATTTGGACCAACTAAGCCTATTGTATATTCGTGAGATTGTACGCCTACATGGAGTACCTCTCTCGATTATATCCGACAGGGATCCACGTTTCGTGTCACACTTCTGGAAAGGATTGCAGAAGGCGTTGGGAACAGATGTAAGGCTTAGTACAGCCTTCCACCCGCAAACAGATGGACAAACGGAGAGGACTATACAGACATTGGAAGATATGCTGAGAGCCTGTGCCTTGGATTTTTTCGGGAATTGGGAGCAACACTTACCATTGGTAGAGTTTGCCTACAACAATAGCTATCAAGCGAGTATCGAGATGGCACTGTACGAAGCTCTATACGGTCGACCCTGTCGATCTCCAGTCTACTGGATCGATGCTGGAGAAACGGGATTGATTGGGCCTGACATAGTACGGGATACCACGGAGAAGGTCAAAACCATCAAGCAGAGGATCCAGACCGCTCAAAGCCGACAGAAGAGTTATGCGGATAAAAGGAACCGACCATTGACCTTCGCAGTAGGAGATCATGTATTCCTGAAGATCAGATCGAAGAAAGGAGTCATCAGATTTGGAAAAAAGGGAAAGTTGTCCCCACGCTACATTGTACCATTTGACATTGTGGAGAAAATCGGGAAGGTTGCGTATCATCTGGCACTGCCACCACAACTAGATAGAGTACATAACGTGTTCCACATTTCAATGCTCCGCAAGTATCTTGCATTGCCCATGCATGTCCTTAATTGGGAAGATCTCACCATCGAAGAAGATGCGACGTACGAGGAAGAACCGATAGAGATTCAGGACCAAAGTGAGAAGACAATTCGAAACAAGACCGTCAAGTTGGTACGAGTTTTGTGGAAGCACCGCGGTTCTAAAGAAACCACATGGGAAAGGGAAGAAACTATGAAGATGAATTACCCTCACTTGTTTGAATCCGAGCGTGCACCTAATTTCGAGGACGAAATTGTTTAAGGGGGATAGTTTGTAACGACTCCAATTTTCATTGAATAAAAATTTCATTTAAATTTTGTTATTTCTTTTTAATTACTCGATATTACTTTAAATATTTCTTTTTAATTTCTATAATTCGTCATAATTAGATTTTAGCCCTTCAAAATTCATTTCTTGATCTAAAGCCGTATTTGGCTAGTAAAGTTAGTTTCCAACCGATTAGTTGGAGAAACCAGACCACCGATCCACCTAGTTACAATACGCTAACCTTAATTGGACCTTTTTGACCATTTTTGAGCCTTATGAACCCCTCAAAACCCTATTGAACCATTAGACCATAGAGGTAATCATTATTACCCCATGACTAGTCATTTCAAACCCTAATTATATCCAAAATCCCTTTGACCTTTGGACAATAAATGTTAGGGAAAACATTGTCCATTGGACAATAAATATTAGGCTTGGCCAATGAAGGTATGTATATGACAAGACAAGTCATACAAAGAATCCCATCATTTTGCTTCCAAAAGAAGCTACCTTAGCCATGCATGCATGCAACCCAAGGAAATAATAGGCCTAACCCTAAATTACCCACCAAAATTACCTTCCTAGATTCTTTGTACTTGGCATACTTATACTTATATACCATAAGCATATATATATATATATATATATATATATATATATATATATATATATATATATATATATATATATATATATATATATGTACCAAGTAGAGAGAGAGAGAGAGAGAGAGAGAGAGAGAGAGAGGGAGAGTGTGTGTGTGTGTGTGTGCAAGCTTTTGGACACTTACACAAGCTACCTTATAGCCTTAAGCCTATTTATGACCATGCCAACCCATTTCTAGTCTTTCAAAGTACAAAGTTAGCCAATGATTTTGTATTTCCTCGCAAGTAACCTCCCCATAGACTTGACAAGCCTTCAAACCCTTCTTAATAACCTAGGATTTGGCCTAGGATGGAAGTGACAAGTCATGGAAGGCATGGCATGCTTGATTTGACCTTACAATGGAGCAAAATTCATGGGAAAGGAGAGAGAGAGAGAGGGCCGGCCAAGGAGGGGAGGGGGAGTCCAAAATTTTGCTATAAATAGCACCACCCTCATGCCATTCAACTCACACCTTCACCTAGCAACTTCTCTCTCTAAGAAAGTTTGTGTTCTTGCTTGTTCTTGCCTAGTTCTTCTTTGTTCTTGAAGTTCTTCCTAAAACTCATCCTAAAACACCTTTTCGATCCATAAAGTCAAAGTAGTTTAGTCAAGATCAAGTTTCGAGAGAAACCTTTCTCTTTTGAAACTTCCGGAAGTATACCTTAAGAAGTTACTCTGCCCGACATACTTTTTCCGTAGCTGCCACTACCGCCAAGAAGAAAGGTAGAACCCCTAGTCCAATAACTCTACGTATAGCATAGAATCGTACGTTAGAAAGTAGAATGTTCTTAATTCAAAATATCAATATCCTCATCGTTTTCCTTAAGTAGATAAGGTTATCTATTGTTTAGTTTTCAAGTAGATAAGGTTATCCATCATTTGTTATTGTCATGCATGGTAGTCAACAAGTGTATCTTAATAATGGAAGAATGAGCATGTTGAATAAGCTACTTTTACTCTAATAAACATGTGTTGTTTTGAATTTCCCAAACAGGAAGAAAGAACGGTTTTCGAAAGATAAGACTTTTATCGTTGATAAAAGTATTCGTATTTGATCTTTAGGATGGTTATGAGCATGATTACTAATATAGAGTTGGATGATCTTGCTAGCTTAGTTTCAAGATTACAATGAATGATTTATGTTTGTGAAAAGTCCTACAGCGGAGTCTATGCATAAAAACGAGACACGAAAATCGAGAAAGTAGAAACATGACACCTAGGGTGTGGTTTGATGAAAAGGCGTGTTTTGAAAAGGTGAAATGTTTTGAAAACCGCAATGTAGCCGAACATGGTAGCCCATTGTGTGGTGTGTATTTTGTGTGCCAATGGGAACCCAGTGTGGCGGAACTACTGTGAGGATACTCGGGAACCCGGAACGGCGGAATCGAGGTTGGGTGTGTGGCTTGGTTATTTGTGGAGAGGAGCCAATGCAAAGTGTGCCAATGGGAACCTGGTGCGGCGGAACCATTGTGAGGATACTCGAGAACTCGGAACGGCGGAACCGAGATTGGGTGTGTTAAACAGATTTTTGAAATAATGATAAGGTTAATGAAATGTGGAAAAAAAATGATGACACGGTCTACGAGAAGTCGCGTAGGAGAATCTTAAAACTCATAGACACCTACGTTAGATGAATAGTGAATTTGGTGTATCATTGTTAATTGTGGTGTTAATCATGTACTTGTCAAAATCGTTAACTTTTGATCAATTATTTGTAAGTTAAGGGCTAGTGGGTATGAGTTATTCTATTGGCCATCGTAGCTCACGGTGTTACCTTTGGTGACCCTGACATATTATATTGGTGGTGACGCCGGTATAATGTGTCAGATCTCATAGATGAACAGGGTGAACTTTATACCTTGGAAGCTTTTGGAGCCGAAGAGCTGGCCCGAATGGAAGAGAAAGCGGAGCAGTAGATAGGAACCCTAGCTACCCCTTCTTTGTTGATTAGAAGTACTCTTTTGAAATTTATGTTGTAATATTGAGCCAGACTCCTTTTAATATTCAATGAAATTGTCATATTTAACGTTCCCAAAATTGAGGGTGTTACATGTTCTACTTGAGGAAGGAAGTCAAGTAAATGAGTTACATGAGAAGGTTTGTGGTGCCCTTTACATTAATTTGGAAGGTAAATTATATTCTATAACACAAAGAGGGACAAGACAATGAAACATTGAATGACGACAATGGTGTTCAATGTTGTTCCACTTGAACGAAGATGATGTCAATTTGTTTGTAGAAGATACAGGACAAAATAATGACCCTATCCTGGCCTTTTACAATTCAACAAGGTTAGATGAATTGGTTCATTTTAATTTACACTTATAATTTACCTGTTTGCATTTGAATAACCAATGTCATTTATTTTGTTAGGGAATCGATGGTTACTGACAACATTAGCTCACCTGGAGGAACACTGCCACTACCTTCTTCCAGTCAGGTAAGCAATAGTTGTACCCAAGAGATGGGGTTGGTGCCGTACTTGCCGAAAAATGTAAATGAGATATTAACTGGGAATGGTCAACGATTTGATAGCCCCAACCTATTTAAGCAATCAATGTCACTATTTGCTACATCGAACAAGTTCAGCTTCAATTACTTGGATAATAGTAGAGCCTACTACCGATTGGTATGTAAAGTAGTAGGGTGTCCTTGAAAGCTGACGGCAAAATGTGAGGGTTCCACTGATTTGGTTCGTGTCATAATGTTTAGGAACGAACACATACACAATGCAGAAGTTGCTAGTAATTATAAGTTGACCTTTAGCAGTAAACAAATGGGCTTGCTTTTTAAAAACCGAATTGTGGACAAGCCTGAATATTTGCAGAAGGATATTTGCAAGGACTTCGAGAATGCCTTCCAGTGTCGTCTGAATTACGGTCTAGGATGGAGGGCGAAAGAAAAGGCTAAGGAAGCCATCACAGGACCTCCTTCGATGACTTTCCACCTAGTCCCATGGATGTGTTGGTGGCTTGTTGAAGCCATACCAAACACTAGAGCAATATGGACGTCGACAAATGAAGGCAAGTTCAAGCAACTATTTGTTTCTTATGGTAGCTCCATTACTACTGTAACACCTTGATTTTCTACAGAATTTCGGAAGCATTAACCCTAAAATTTATAAACTACTAGGCCCCTATTTGTTGTTATACAAAATTTACATATAAAAATACAAAAAAAAAAAATCAAACGTTTTAATTAAACATCTTCAGAGTGACTCTAGTCTTGATGTAGATGCTTTGTCCGTCAATATATCGAAATATGATCACCCCAAGCATAGGATAAATATGTTATTTGAAGCATAATAATCTGGAAGACCGGGATCGTACCCAAGGGAATAATTAATACTGCTTGGATGGATTTGTAGATGTAAGCAAGGTTTTCAGCCTTTAGACAGCCAACTTTGTTTTACTTTATGTGGTGAAAATTAAAAGGCTAAATTAAAAGGCAAATTAACTAGAAGAAAAGGCAGGCTAGGTCTAGGAGATCCTAACACTCACGACTCAAGTCAAATCACTCTTCTCATCCTACTACTCGGTTTGAGATACACAACTGAGGTTCTCAATTCGAAAGATACATGGTTTGATTACCAAGCTAGCTCTAGAATTCATTTGGCAAACACCTCGAGCGTCAGAGCTCCAAGCATCATGTGTGGCAAGTAGGCTTGCTCTTGCTTACACATGATCAAGGAGGTTAACACCTTAGCAATTTGACAAACAAACCTGAACTACACATTGATTTTCGAACCAAAGATTCAAACTTTATGATGAGAAAAACAAATTTAACTCAAGCCATAAGGTGCTAGTCACCCCATGACCTAACCTTGAAAAACTACTCACTCATATCTAGAGAGATAAAAGCAAGCAAAAATCTAGCTAATATATTGAATCAACAAAACTTGAAATAAACTAGAGATTATGATAGATCGGAAGCGTAGCTACAACTTTAATGAAGGTGAAAATAGCAAAACTAAATAACTTAAGGTAGAAAATTAAAGTTTAAGTGCTAAAAAAATGAAGAACACCAAGAAAAATTCAAAAAATAATTCAAATTCTATTCTAGATCTTGAAATGCAATAAAATCTACTTTTTTTGGATTTGGTGACATCACATCATTTATACAAGCCCCATACGCGTACAGAATATTCCCAAAGATGCCTTGAAAATCCTCCTCCGAAGACCCTCGGTACCGATACCTCACATTCCTTGGTACCGATACCGAGATCACTATCTGCTGTAGCTAGCCACTCGGTACCGATACCATACTCAATTGCATGAAGGTTTGAATTAGATCTTGGTACTTTGAAATTTGATAGTGTTTTTCGTAGTATTCCAAGGTCTTGGTATACTTATGAGCATGCTATCACGAAGTTAAGTTGTAAGCCGTTGAGTAATAGTTAAGCAAAAACCCAAGCCCAGATAGATACACTCTTTAGTTATGAAACCTAAACTTAGAACAGTTTCTAAATTCGATCAATCACATGACGACAATGTATGATACGTGCAAACACAAAATTGAAGCCGTTTGCTAGGCCAGAGTAGAAATGGATTCTGAACTTAACCGTTGCCATCCCTCTCCATACCCCATCATCCATTCCTTCCTTTCTGACCCACAATCTAGTGATTCAAACTATTGATCTCTTATATATCACCCAGAAAAAGCATGCTTCATAGGAGTAAAATCCCCTTTGATTGGAGTCAATAGGTATGAAACAATTTTAGTTACATACTACTATACATTCTATATGAATTATACGCATGCCTATAGTGTTCGATCAAGCAGATTTTTGTGCAGACATTAATCACAAAGGAAGCATACTACCGTAGAATGATCTTTGAGAGGTTCTTCTGACAGGCAATTCAATTAAAATTAACTCTTTGCCCAAAATAAAAACTCATTAAATTACATAAACCCTACACAAACCCATCATCCAACTTCAACATTCAACATGATAATGGAAAATTTAGTTTCCAACACCTTGCAGGTTTACCATTGGTTCCATTCACACAGGGCTAACTACGTTCAGAAAATTCAACCATCCGTTGTTTGCTAGGCCACCTAAATTGGCCGCTCACGCGACAAGGCTAGGTTAAAGCTATACTCTAAACAAAACGCAACGAAAAGAACAAGATAAATACCATCTTCTTCCATTTACAAGAACCCCAATAAAATGATCCCCTTTATCTACACAAAATTGACTTTTCTACTTTTAAACTGATTTTTTGCAGACAATCGAAAGTTCTGCCCGGGAATTTTCAGTGACAACTCAAACACCCTTGCAGTTTCTATGGTATAGAACATTAAGTTTCTATTAAGTTAATTGGAGGGTGATTTAAGATGGTACATATATAGCGTAATACACAGACATCAAAAAAATTACCACAAATCCTAAGAAACACATACACAGTGGCAAAATGCTTTAAATAACCAAAGCACACATGCACCACGATTGGCATATGGAAAAGAGATGGGAAACTAAAAATTGAAGTTCTTTGTTTTATATATCAATGGGCTCCCTATATCAATCTCCACAGCTACATCAAACAGAAAAACTACAAATCCACAAAATTTTTCAGAACAAAGCTCTGCATGACATACTAACCCAGACAAATCAATACAACAAATCATCGTAAACAAAACACCTATTATAGGCGGCAAGAAATAGTAGAAAATATCTCCAACCTAGGGGATTTCGGAAGCAAATCAGCGCTGGAAGTTCAAACCCAGTAAATTCTGAAATCTGATCGAAGACACTTACATAAAATTGAAGTTCGTGTTATTTAGATAAAATTGAAGAATGTGGAAAAAACAGCAATAAAGCACTGGAACAAACAATAGTAAGTACGTGTTAATGAGATAAAATTGAAGTTGTGTAGGTCAAGAGCTCTTAACCTGGACGTGGATGAAACTCGAGGAATTAGCTTTTTACTTTTAACAAATCAGCGTTGGAAGCTCAAACCCACTTAATTTCTGAAACCTAATCGAGGAAGAGGGTTGCTTTCTGGTTGTCGGTTGGCAAGAAAGAGAGGAGGAAAGAGGGAGCAATAGGATGAAGGGAGAGAGCAACACAGAGACAGAGACAGAGACAGAGAGAGAGAGAGGGGGGGGGGGGGGGGGGGGGGGGGGGGGCGGGGGGTGGTTCAGCGCTAGGGATTGACAAAGTGATTTGGGGGTGGGAGGGTTTCACGTTTTGGGGAGGGTTTCAGCAAACAACGTCGTGTAGGAAAAAAGGGGGGTATTTTTGTCCATGTTTGTTTTCAATGTCATGACTTTGGAATTACTCTTCTCCTTCCCATGACTTTTGATTTCCGAAAAACTGGTCCATGATTTGGGTATTTTTTGCCCCTCTTCCCACTGTCCTGCAATTCCCATAAAAAGGATGTCCTCCGTGGGAGAGGAAATAAACAAAAATGAGAGGGGTGCGAATACCATTTATCTATTTAACAGGATTCGAAACAGAAATCGAACCCAACTCCAAGGACTCCTATGTAATTAGTAAAAAACATATAAAAACCTAGCTTTCCCTCTTCATTTGTGATGCTAGGGTTTGTGTGCTTGGAATAAGCCGTGTTCAGCGACTCAGAGCAGCAGCGACACAGTCCCTTCCGCCGCCGTCGACATGGGTCGCATGCACAGTCGAGGGTCCGTCCATCTCTCTGTCTCTCTCTCTCCATACGTGCATTGAATTATACACGTGGATCTGTAAAAGTGAGTTTGATTGCTATTCTGTTTCTGTATCAGTAAGGGTATATCAGCTTCAGCTCTTCCATACAAGAGGACCCCACCCAGTTGGCTGAAGATCTCTTCTCAGGATGTATGAATCCCATTTTGCTCTTATTATCTCTTTTGTACGAAATGACTCATACCCAATCCCCATTACGTGTTCGTTCGAATTTAGTTGATTAGTTGACTGTTTTCAAACATTGTTTCAAAATAACCCTTTCATGAGAAAACATCAATTAATTAGTGGACATTTTCTAGTCCTTTTAATAACCATTTCTGTGAGACTTGGGCTTCCAGCTCAATGTCCATGTACCAAAAATTATGTGCTGGGAATTTATGGTTTTGACTTTTGAGCTGATGGATGGTTTCCGCACCCATTAGTAATCTAACACGGTAAATCCACCAAGGGTACCTATGACTGTATAGCTGTGTATATACATTATATCTGTTTCGCTCTAGTTTAGATATAAGCGTTTCAGTTGTAAACGAATAAGCTATAAAAAATGCTCCGTAGGTTCTCGGGAAACTGATTTTGGAAACTGCAACCAAACAAGGAGTGTTTGCATTTCCATTTTCGTCTATCCTGATTCTGTTTTTTTCCCTAACCTAAAGGATCATGATTATTGTGGAAAACTAAATCGTTTGGAGATATCAGCTAAGTCATTAGTCTACGGAAATGTTTGTCTCAAACCTTCTTTCTGTTTTTTTTTGCTCTAATTTTGTAAACAGAATGTCAACAATTGTCCTTTTCTGGTTTTTGGCTCTAATGTTTGTCTCAAACCTTCTGTTGCTTTAATGCATATAGGCTTCTGTATCGGTAATCTTCATGTAATTCGTTTCATTAACTTTTCTTTGTCAACGAAATCTGGTGTATGTTGTTCTTGCTGCTTGTACTTTCAAGCGTTTTCCTACTTAAATGTTATTCGCACTAATCTGTTGTTCTCCTTATGGAATCCCTGAGTTTGATAACCATATTTCTTCAGTTAAAACTTCCTAGCTCTCTTCTTCTTCTTCTTTTTTTCCTTGGTGAATTTGAGTTTAGCTGCTTCAAGTATTGTTCCCCAGTAAATTTCATATTTTTTTTCTTCAAGTCTAACTTAGCCTTACTGTCTTTAGGTTGAGGAGAACATATGCAAGTTTGCTAAGAAAGGCATGACCCCTTCTCAAATTGGTGTCATTCTTCGTGATTCTCATGGCATCGCCCAGGTGAAGAGTGTTACAGGCAGCAAGATTTTGCGTATTCTCAAGGCCCATGGTACATCTTCATTTTCAGTATTCTTCTGGTGCTTGAATTATCTTTTTGGGAATGGAAGCAAGTTGATTCCAGCTTTCTTATATATGCATAGGGCTTGCTCCTGAAATACCTGAGGACCTATACCATCTCATTAAGAAAGCTGTTGCCATCCGGAAGCATCTGGAGAGGAACAGGAAGGATAAGGATTCCAAATTTAGGTTGATCCTGGTAGAGAGCAGGATTCACAGACTTGCTCGCTATTACAAGAAGACCAAGAAGCTTCCCCCTGTCTGGAAATAGTAAGTTTCTATGCATTTGTTTCGAACTTCTGCTGTTTAAGTAATGTTGGGTAAAGTGATACCAAATTTATGAAACTTAAATTGGACCATTAAATTGTTTGTGCTCCATTTCAGCACACAGATCACTTTTGTTTAGACCTGGTGCATTAGCTTGCAAGAGAGTTCAGAGAGAACTCGTATTTGCGAAGCATTTGTTGCTATCAGAAACTGATGTTGCTGATCTGAAGCTAAGATTTTAGCAAAGCTGGTGCCGTTTGTTTTTCTGTTGATTGCAATGGCATTACTTGTTTCAGTGAAATCAATTGTGATTTTTTGAGCAAAATTTTAGTTGTTAGTAAGTTAGTAACGAATCTGCATGTGTTACTCTCTCTCTCCCTCTCTCTCTCTCTCTCTCTCTCTCTCTCTCTCTCTCTCATGGGACTACCCATGTACAGGATGATCTCCCTATGCATCTATTTGTAGAAGGGGAGAGAAATGGGAACTGATACTTGTCAGAAATGTGAAAGGACTCCAAAATGATGCTTGATTTTGCATTGTATATGGGCGGCATTCCCTTAATGCCTTCCTTCTAATATATTTATGCTTGATTTTACATTGTCAAAATTTTTTTTTTTGCATGATTCATGTATTGATTCACGAGGTAACGGGACATTTTGGTGGGTGGGTGGAAGGAGAGAGTTTTGTCATGTCATGCCAGTTGGAACTTGGAAGAATAAGATCTAGCAGATATGCTGGCTGTGGCACTGGTCATTGACTTGAAACCAGGGGAAAGGTGTTCTTCGATTTTAAATTGGCGACACTTTGAACTATGTCCGCATGTTGTAGATAATTTACAGGAGACAATGCTGGCTACACTTGTTATTCCTCCAGTCATGACCTTTTTGCTTTTGGACTGTGGGGTTGGAAGTCCAATTCCTCAGGGTAAATAAGGTTGCATTCTAGTGTCTGCAGAGTACAATTGTGTGTGAATGATTCAATTGTTTGTGATCTAGTACTCAACTAATGTCGCTTATCAGTTGTATTTTGTCAGACTAGAAATTGCTCCTATTGCTATGTTTTACTAGTGAATAACTTTTGTCTCATGATGGAAGAATATGGCCAAATACTAAGCTAGTTGTATTAGGCAATGCCGTATACACTTTTTTCAACCAATGCCATCGTCCATTCAAGTGAGGTTTGTCAATCGGAAATGGGATGGATGGAGGGAGGATAATGTTTGAAGCTTGTTGCGCATGTTGTGTCCGTTTGTTTTGGGCTATATTACCGTCTGTTTAGCGCTAAAAATGGTATCATCTGTCTTGCATGCTTCTCTTCGGTCACAATTCTAATCGAATTGTTCCTTGTTTGCAGCGAATCTACCACTGCCAGCACTCTTGTCGCTTAGGTAAGTGTATGTGGTAATTGGTGGCGAGCTTTTTACTGCACTTTCTCTTGGATTGAGCAAACCAGTTTTTGAGTATTTAGATGTATTCTCCTTGACAAGTACGATGTTCTCATGAGAACCTGGGTTTTTTTTTTTATTGGAGGACAACAGAATATATTTGATGCTGTGGATTAATTCATTTTTGTTGGCTATTCATTTTTCCTGTGGTTGGATATATTCTCAATTTTTGTTTTGTCAGCTGATAGATTCTTAAACTTGAGTGGCAATTGTTTGGCAACGGCTGGAAATTACAGTCCAAGCCGGATTTATGTGGTTTCTTTTTAACAATGCATGGTAGCGCTGGCTGTCACCTGATAGTTAGAGTTATGACTAATTTCCCTATCTTTTGCAAGTATTTTTGGGATGCAGCATTAGCTCTGCTGTTGTAAGTTGCAGCAGGTTTTGATTTGTCTCAGAGCTCAACCAATGGGCTAAATATTTGACAATAGGCGTTTTAATTCGCAATTCGTTCTTAAGTACTGACGTTTCATCAGCCTGCAATCAGCCTGTATTTGCAGTAGGTGCCTATATCTAGGATTTGGTTAATTTTGGTTCATTCCTTCCACTTTTGATCATTTCAAAAAAAAAAAAAAAACCGAAAGGCTAATTTACATTAGACCTTCCTAAACTATTACTGCTGATTGTCACTTACCTCCCTAATGTTTAGAACAGCACTTAATTCTTTTAAATATTCATCTCATGACAATTAACTCCATACTTATGCAAAACGTTGGAATTTTGGATGGAACTTGTCATGTCACCAAGACATGACATAATAAATACGATTTTTTTTTTTTGATGAAATTACACTTCTCTTCATTTAAGGGTGATTTTTCCAAATTAGAGTAAGCTCCTCATAGTAAAATTACCTAATTGTTGGGGTTAGTTGAGCGGTAACAGAGGCGATCCGGGGATAGGAAGTGGTTAGGGTTGGAATAGCTTTCGTTGAAGTGTGGTGATTTGGATTTGGTCCTTAACATTTAATTTGTGGTAAATTTGGAGCATGGAAATTGGGCTTTGATTTTGGCTCCACAAAAATTCTTCGAAGCTTGATTATCCTCACCGTCTCAAGTTCATGTCTACGGTACCCTAACGATATTGTTGTTTCCAATCTGTCGTTACAAAATAAAAAACTTTTTTTGGGGGGATAATAGAAGAGAAAAGAGTGTATTTCTGATATGGTATTAGCAGTGTACTAGTTACTTGGCCGTGTGCAAGGCACTCGAGATAATGCCCAATACATAGAATTGATTCTTGTTTTCCTGGCATCTCTATTGATTTGGCAAATTTCTTGTCATGCCAAATTTTCCTTAATCGCTCTGTTGGTTTGGGTAAAACTCTTGCTTAAATTTGTTGAAATTATTTAGTGCGACACATTTATCTTCAAGATTGACTTTAGCAGTTTTTTTTTATGTTGTCTCCTACATATAGGAAATATAGCTGTTTAGCAAATAACTAGACTGAGTCAAAAATAATTTTGTGCCAAAGTACTTTTTAGCATTTTGAGTTTTGACACAATAGCATGTCAAAAGATTGTTTTGCTTTCGCCAAAATGGCTTGAAGAAGGAAGATATGTACCGTAAGGCCGCCTTCACTCATACCTTACTCAAGTGCGAGTAAGAAAATGAATAAAAGGTTCATTTGTACGAAGCACTTCTATGAGTAAATTCAAATTTAAGCATAAATTCAAAAAAAAAAAAAAAAACATTAGTGGTAACATTATAATTTTGAGGGGCATAAATAGCCTTTTAAAATATAATCGAGGGTTTGAATCTCCCTAATTTCATTTGAATAAAATCAGATTTTTTTTGAACAGATAATAAAAATCAGATTAATATAGGTTTAAGTCATGTGTTGGAGTCAGCTTTAAGAAGTTTTTACTAATGAGGAGCATTAAGGGAAAATTTAAAAGAATCCTCTGAACTTTCAGGAACTTTGCAAACTTGAACTTAACTAATGACAAAAAGATACTTGAATTTATCATTTCATTAACAATAAAGTCCCTGCTGTCCAATTTTGTCAATTTGTAATAGATGGAGCTAACGGAAGGCGTTAACCTTCTTCTTTTAACTTTCTACTTCAAAAATTATTTTTAACTCTTTTTTAAGCAATAAATAACTATGCAATAAAATTTTTTTATTACTTTTTATTAAAAATTACTTTAAACCTACTTTCAAAATTTACCTTTTCTTCCCCTCTCTCTCTCTCTCTCTCTCTCTCTCTCTCTCTCTCTCTCCAGAAATTTGACCCCACACCACCAATCAACCACCACAACCAACCGTCAAAGCTTTAGCCCCAATTTCAAAAAATCGAAATTACTTTTAACCTTCTTTTTTTTTTTTTGTACTTTTTAGTTTCAAAAATTACTTTTAACTCTTTCATTTTTTAGTAGTAAATAAATATGCAATAAATTTTTTTTCGTACTATTTATCAAAATTACTTTAACTTTGTTTTTTATTATTAAAAAATAACTTTAACCCTGGTTTTTTACATTAAAATTATACGTCTCTCTCTCTCTCTCTCTCTCTCTCTCTCTCTCTCTCACAATTGAAACTCTCTCTTTATTCGCTATGTGATTTAGGGTTTGAATTTCGCAGAAATTCGAAATTTCCCTTTTGGTTGGTTGTGGGGTTGATTGGTGGTGTGTAGTTGAATTTTAAAAAGAAAAAAGAGGGAGAGAGGGAAAAAGGTAAAATTTGAAAGTTTAAAAACAATGATGAAAGTAAGTTTTGAAAAATAGTAAAAAAAAAAGTACTTTATTGCATATTTATTTATTACTAAAAAGAGTTAAAAGCAATTTTTGGAAGTATAAAGTAAAAAATAAAATGAAGGTTAAAAAAGAGGTTAAAAGTAATTTTGAAATTCTGAAATTGGGGTTAGGGCTTTGGCGGTTGGTTGTGGGGTTGATTGGTGGTGTGGGGTCGAATTTCTAAAAAAAAAAAAGGGAGAGAGAGAGAGAGAGAGAGAGAGAGAGAGAGGTAAAATTTGAAAGTAAAAAGAGGGTAGGAATGTTACCGCATTCCTTTAGCTCCATCTGCTACAAATTGATGGAATTGGACGGTGGAGGCTTTATTGGTAATAGAATAGTAAGTTCAGGTGTTTTTTTAAAAAGTTCAAGGGCTTTTTTAAAATTTTTCCGAGAGTTTATAGTACTATTTTTTGTCTCGTTGTGGGAATAAAAGTACTTTAGTGCCAAAGAGGGAAAGAGTAAGATTTTTTTAATTTAAAATTTGAAAAAAAATAAATCTATAAGATTGGTTTAATGCAATATTTACATGTGATCCCTAAAAATTTCTATTAAAAACCAATTGATTTATGCCACTTGTCGCACTCAAAGCTCTCCTCACGAAAAGTATCTTTGCAATAATATACAGTATTAGATATTTTACTAGAACCACATCCATTCTCCCCCCTTTAAACACCCACACCCTGTACATAGATGTCATTGTAAATGGGTGCGTGAATAGATGTCATTGTACCATTGCTATTAGGATCGGCCTTTGGGCAAGGCTCAAGAGGCAATGACCTAGGGACTCCAATGCCAAGGTTTTTTTTTTCCAATTTTATTGTAGCAATACTATTCTTTTTGTAATGACGACAACAACATTTGTGTATTTTGTTGGGAATATAAACTTCGGCTTTACAAGTATTTAGGGGGCGTTTGGTAACCTTGAACTACAATATTGAACCCTTGTTGGATTACTGTCTGCATATGAAGTCATTAGAATGATGTACTTAAGTACTGGATTATGTTCTAGGCCATTTGGAAATAACATTGTTATCTTTGTATGATTCTATTTTCCATTGTTTTTTTAATTTAAACTGGACTGTGTTGGAGCGATTGACGGTACCCACATATCTGCAAGTGTTTCGACATCTGATCAAATACCATATCGTGCTAAACACACTGTTACAACCCAAAATATAATGGCAACTTGTTCTTTTGATACGCGGTTCACATATGTACTAAGTGGCTGGGAGGAACTGTTAATAACTCGAGGGTCTTTTTAGAATGTGTTAATAATCTTGCCATAGAATTTTCCAAGTCTCTAGAACTAGAAACTTGTTTCAACTTAATCTTACTATCAATTCATTACTTACACTAACGGACAATATGACTTACAGATAAATACTATGTTGTGGATTCGGGTTGGACTAATATGCCGGGGTTTTTTTTTATCACTGTATCAAGGAGAGAGGTACCATTTGAACACTTTCCGTGGGCATGGTCTATAAGAAATTAATGGCCCTCAATAATTTGATGGCTTACTTTTCATCTCTCACTTTTAATGAAACTCATAATAACTTCCCGACTCTTTCACATTAACGCTCTTTCATTAATGATGGTAGATGAAACTTAGGTTTAAGAAGAGGAATCGCTGCTCTCTCAGACAATGAAGTTGGTTCGGCTCAATTAAGCTGGGCATTTAATGGTTTAAAGTTTTGAGAGAGAAACTGTTCCTCACAAGAGCTTCCACTCTTTCAGTCGATCTCACAGTTTCTCTGCAATGGATACAGGTACAAATCTTATGTGTGTATGTTTTCCGCAGTATGTTTTATCGGTGAAAAACATGATAGTTCAAGATTTTAATTAATGTTATTTATTATGTAATTCATAATGAATGTTTTACATGTGGTATCAGAGCACTTGTAAGGGTTATCATGTTTTTTTCCAGTATATGGGTATGCTTTAACTTATTCACTACAAGAAATTTGGGATTTGCCAACGGCCAAAAGCGTTGGCATAACGGCCAAAAGCGTTGGCATAGGTGTCGCAAAGCGCTGCTATAGACCTGTGTGCCCTATACCAACGCTTGGATAAAGCGCTGGTGGTCGACCATCGGTATAGCCCTGTACCAACGCTCTTGGCAAGCGCTGGTATATCTTTTCTTGTGCCAATGCTTGCGACAAACATTGGTATATCGAATCTTGTGCCAGCGCTTTGTTTCCCAACGCTTTTGGCCATTGGTATAGGCACACCTTTACCAACGCCAAAAACGTTGGTGTAGGTCTAATTTATTTATTTTTTCATAAACTTTTACCAGCACTAAAAAACGCTGGTGTAGGTTCATTATTTAAAAAAAAAAAAATTACTATACATTCAAGTTGCCCTAATAGAATAGATATTAGCCACTTTCGCCACATATCTGATCACTAACTTTTCCTAAGAACTCAAAAATATCGAAAAGCAAAACAATTCATTCTTCATTGGAGAAACAAATAATCCATAGGAAATACCACAACTAGAAGGTATGTTCCATAACATGTCGACATTCAAAAGTAGATCAAATGTTCATAACCCTGCCAAAATATCACAATCAAACAAGTATGCATATTGCCTAAACTACATGGAATAGAAAACTAATCAAAAGTCGACGATGCCATCCTTAACATCATCCCGAAAAAGCTTTCAAAATGACAGGTTGAAATCACGCTTTTAGCTAAACCGTCCTATTACTTGCAATGTACATGACAAAGAATAAGAACCAAGTTTATCTTTTAATTAACTCCCATGATATTAGATGTAGCAGTTTGTATCAAATTCCACCAATAAAGCATAATACATGTAAATTGCTCACAGCTACGGCTCTAGGAAAAAAGCATCAGTATGCATGACACTAAAAGTCTGAATACATGACACTAAAAGTCTGAATGCACCATCATTAGCATCATAATCCCATAAAGCAACACAACTAAAATTGGACCAGAACAGCTGCATGGCCTAAGGCCAAATAATAGTCTAAGTCAATAGCAAGATATGACTAGCTAGAAGCCCATCTTCACTAGGATAGGAGTAGAACAAAAGTAGGACACCTTTACAATCAAAGTGATTGAGCAAAGCCTTAGTAATTGATTTCATGCTCGAGAAACATTACTCATGTAAGTCCACAAACCCGGAGGAATCATATGAAATGCAGTCGGATTCCAATCTTCAAATGAAACAATGAGCATAACACTTCCACAATGAGGTTAATCAAAAGAGAAAAATAATGTTGATTGACTCGATAAAAAAATGCAAACACTCGCATTCACTGACCCTACTGTATTCATATTCAACTACAAAAGGAACTTTTAGCCACCATTTTTCCGTTTCATTTTGAAAGTTGGAACTCCATGCAGACCTATGAAGCACTGACACTCCAAAAGAGTGTTGTGTCTACGTATTGACATGGGAACACGGCGGGGACACGCCCAAATACGTATTGGACACGCCACGTGGCATGTCCAATAAGTTTTATATTTTTGATAAGGGACATGAGCGCTGGGAACACATGGCATGTCCCCCGTCGTGTCTATATTCATATATTTTTTTAAAATTTCCGTGTCCAGTATCCGTGTCTGTATTCATATCCGTGTCCATACTACAGCCTACCTAGATGCAGACTGCTCAAAATTTTCAAAGACTTGACTGCCATTCTTTTCATACAAACACTAAATTAATGACAGTAAGACCCAAAAAGTTATTTCCAACTACGTTATATCAAAATGACAGAAGAAGTTTATAGATTGTAACACACATTTCCAACTAAGTAAATTTAGTTCATGTACAATGTAAGAATGTACCTCAATTAGAACATTCGATGTCATGACTTGCGTGCGATGATCTTTGATGTGCGTGTGGAGAAGCCTGATCAAAGGGGCCATTACAACCATCTCGAACCTTAGATATGCAATGGAAAATTTGCATAAGAATCTAAACAAATACATATATAGACTAACTTAACTGGTATAATACTTTTATTGAACTAAAGTGGTATAATACACATTATAGATTTCATCAAGTTAAGAAAATGTAATAACCTATGATCTAGTAAACTCAGGCATATGTCTCATCATGAAAGCCACTTGTTCTTTTATAGTGCTCATTTCAGCCACTTGTTATTTTAAAGTGCTCATTTCAACCGCTTGCGCATGCACCTTATCTTCTAGTTTACATATAGTTTCTTTGTCTCTCATTCTCTCTTCTTCATCAGCCACATTATACCTTGGGGAATCTGAGCAAGTTGAGCCTACTTTTTGGAGTAGGCCCAAACCCACAATCCGAAACAGGACCACGCCACTCTTTTGTAGGAATCACTTGAGAATAAATATCATCCCGGGACCAAAATATGCTGCCTTAAGAATTAGCTTCCCAGCCATTTGGCTGCGATTCCATTAAGACCTTAATTGCTTCCTAAACAATTGATACAAGTTTAATTAGAGTACAAAAGATGAACTAAAAACTGTGCAGAGAGAGAGAGAGAGAGAGAGAGAGAGAGAGAGAGAGAGAGAGAGAGAGAGAGCGAATGGAAAAGAAACATGTCGCGCTAGTCATTATGATATTTAAACTTGAAAAACATGATAACTCATACTATATTTTCTTCTGTAATGTCATTAATAGGCTTCCCGTCTGCCTTACTGTGAGTTGGTATATAAAGTTTTGCTCAGCTAGGTGCAAACCCAGAGTCTACCTCCTGTTTTGTTTTTAGTCCATACATTAACAAAAAACATAGCAAGTTGAAAATATGAAACAAGAAACCAACTTTAAGTACCAATTCATGAGCATGTCGTGCATAAGATTTTGATCCTACTGTATGCACACTTGCACTCTTGTCTCCACCTCTCTTATTCTTCAAACTAAGGTTCGTTATTTTCAAATGCGCACATACAATAAAGAATAATTATAATCACATTCAAAGTTTTAAGTCTTTTGATTCTTGTCAAGCCAATAGGAAATTATATACTTCATACCTTTCCCTCCTCTGAGAACCAATAACGAACAAGATCTGCATAGTGCTCACAATTAACCGTTGGAGGTGTTGTCGCAACAATTTATGCAGTTGTCTTTGCCTCGTCGAAGTATTTACCTTTTAAGGTGCATCGCCAATCTCGCAATCTCATCCTTAATAACTTCAAAGTTTTTTTCTTGATTTCCTCTGTTGCTGAATCATTTTTAGGAATTGCAAACTTCGACTGCAGTGGAGTAACAGAAAAGCATTCAAAGACAATTTCAAAAAATAAACGAACTCAAGTACTACACCTATATTAGGAATTTAATACCTAAATGATATTCCAACAAGCTTCTTTGTGACTAGTACATAAAGAAAGAAAAAATAGTGACAAAGTATCCAACTGAACCTTTGTGCTTCTATATGCAGAGCTTTTTTACTAATGAAGTACATATAGTAGCTCAATTCAGGACTGTCTTTGTACCTTTAAAGATGTATCAATGATTTGTCAGAAGTATATAGCTGGCAAAGGTTTGGTTGCGTAGAATTACCAGGTCTTGGCTGAAGTCCTGCAATGGTTTGTTAAAGATGAAAGCCGCAAGATGAGCTCCAAACTGAAAGTTGGTCATTCTCTTGGGATTGTCCGAGGCTTATCTATCATATACAGGCCTAAAAGTTAACATTAAAGATTCAGATATAAGTTTTGAAAAGGTTGTAGATTTAGCTGGACATAGTGGAACAAACTCTAAAACTAGCTATTGGTTTCTTAAGTTCATTTTGTTGAGAACTATGCTGTCTATGTTTCAAATTTGCCCCCACTCTCTCATAATGCAGTGCTTTAGATTATCCATTAGGCACCCTCGTAGATCCCTTGGCATAAACATCATGGTTGACCTGTACTTTCCAATGTTCTAGGTTCTGTCCTTTTTCTCGTCGTGCAATATCTCTGTAGATCCCTTGCCATAAATACTGTGGGGGAAAAGAATCGGGAGCTGGGGATTTTAGAAGCCCCTCATTTAGGAGTGCCATGGCAGCATTTAGGAATAATCCATGAAAATATTTATTTGTAATACAAGTAAATATTGGTATTGGTCATTCGTATCAATTGCAAAAATTGTCTTCGTATTATGTTTAATTATTAAGTACTTGAGCCAATTTAAGTTTATATTTTTCAGTAATCTTATCATACTTTGTATTTTCTCTTGCTTGGTATCTTTCATTTTTGTTTCTTTTGAGATTTATAAGCCTAAGAGGTTCTATCCTAGTTGGGAGCGGGTTCCTTTCTCAATGGAAGCGAGGCTCCTAGGAGAGTCCAACTTGGGAGCGCGGAAGCGAAGTTCTGAGGTGGATTCGCCCCCCGCATAAGAGGTTCCTACAACTAAGCTAGGTTCTATAATTTTTCTTGGCATGCAATTTCGTTTACATGAGGATTGCTGCGGCATTTTACATTGCTACTCATGTCTACAAAACTAGAATCCATCATCTGTTGATTTCATCCAGCTTAGTATTTCTTCCAGATAAATGAAATGTCTTTGGTCGGATTTGCCAGGTACGTTTAATTGGGCTATAAACCTAATTTAGCTGCATCTTGGGTAAGGAAGAAGTTCATAATTTTATCTTATTGGCCTGTGCCCTGCATGACATTTGCAGGTGGCAATGCCCAAAAGCAACATAACAATTCTTACTGATCCTGCATCTGAGCTTCCGGTCCACAGATATTGGATCACTCTACATCCCATTCAAGGTGAATATTCACAAGACAAATTGATGCTTCAAAGAATTAGGTCTTACAATGTAAGAATGCAAATTGCATTGATAAATGGAACATATTTGTTGTTTGTACATATTGTGGGCTACCACAGCCCCGGGTGGATCAGGGCGGCCCAAAAAAAACATGTTTCTGATTTGAAAAATTGAAGAGTCGCCACTTGGATTTATGGTTCGTTACTCAAGAAACCATTTTAATTGAAAATTGATTTTTTAATTGAAAACCAGAGATTCGTTTGAGGATTCGAAAGCCATATTACGAGGGGGGGAAGGGTTTTACGGCACCTCCCTCACCCAATTTAAAATCGGTCTCTACTAGACATTTGTGGGATTTTTGAAAAACACTTTTTTGTTGCATTGTCTATTCAAACAGCTAGCACATACGGACAAATATAGCAAGTGAATACATGTAATGTATGCAAAATACAGTATTATGCATGGAAAATAGAGATCAACTTCTGAGGTCACTTTCGAGCGCTCAGAACTGCACTCCTGAGCGCTCAAGAGTACTGTTGCCAGTTCCTGCGAATTTTGGTTAGACAGTGATACAGAAATAGAGGAAATTCTTCATGCTTCTAAATTATATTCATAATGCTCAGCAAACAATTTAGACGCCCAGAAGCTGATTTAGGCCATCCAAAAACTTTGCTTCATTGCATCCTAAACTGTGAAAAACACCAGATAGGCCTTCTGGAAACATTAGAATGTATTTTGGAAAATGACTTTAAAGGAAAATGTGGTTTTATCATACTGCCCTTAATATAAATCATCTTCTCTTTGTTTTCTGAAAATTGAAGGTTACTGGAAACCGACGGAGGTTTATATTTCCAACAATGAGTTTTGGGAACAACAAATGCTGCATCCATTAAAACCTTCATCTTCCTTGAACATTCCACAGAAATGATAAACACAATCAAAATCACTCATGAGCGCGAGTGCTACAAAGTATATTCAAAAATCTTGCATACAATTCTTGTGCCATTGTTTTCATGCAAAGAACATTTAGCCACACATCCAGTATAGAGGACTGGAGTGGGCTAGATGATCCCCCTCAGAAAGATAATAACTTGTTAGGTTAGAAAGATAGAAGGAATTATACCTTTTAGATGGAACTTTGTGTAACGCCCTGAATTTTGGGAACATTAAATAGACAATTATATTGAATATCTAAATAGAGTCTGGCTCAATATTACAACATAATCTTAACAAAAGTACTTTTATTCAACAAAACAAGGGGAAACTAGGGTTTCTATCTACTGCTCCGCTTGTTCCTCCATCCTGGCCAGCTCCTCGGCCCCAAAAGCTTCCAAGGTGCAGAGTTCACCCTGTTCGTCTATAAGATCTGACACATTATACCGGCGTCGCCACCAATATAATATGTCAGGGTCACCAAAGGTAACACCGTGAGCTACAAAAGCTCCATAGAATAACCCATACCCACTAACCCTTAACTTACTAGCAAATGATCCTAAATTCAATGATTTCCACATAGATCATACATTTTTGACAAAACAGTTAACAATGACACATCCGCATTTGCTATCCAACTAACGTTGGTGTCCATGATTTTTTGAGTTTCTCCTAAGCGACTCCTCGTAGATCGTGTCACCATTTTTCACATTTCATAACCATATCAACATTTTCAAAATCATTTTTAACACACCCAACCTTGGTTCCGCCGTTCCGGTCTCCCGAGTATCCTCACAATGGTTCCGCCGCACCGGGTTCCCATTGGCACACTTTGCATTGGTTCCTCTCTGCGGATAACCAAGCCACACACCCAACCTCGGTTCTGCCGTTCTGGTCTCCCGAGTATCCTCACAATGGTTCCGCCGCACCGGGTTCCCATTGGCACACAAAACACACACCACACAATGGGCTACCACGTCTGGCCACATTGCGGTTTCCAAAACATTTCTCATTTTCCAAACACACCTTTTCATTAATCACACCCTAGGCACCATGTTTCTACTTTCTCGATTTCCATGTCTCGTTTTCATGCAACGATGACTTTTCACATACGTATTCATTATAATCTTGAAACTAAACTAGCAATATCATCTAAGTCTATATTACTAATCATGCTCAAATCACCACTTAAAGCATAACGCCACATGTACGGACGCCTTTGGAGTGAAAATCACTTATGCTTCACAACAAGACAAGTAATGCAAGCAATTCATGTATACATACTCATAACCATCCTAAAGATCAAAATACGAATACTTCTACCAAACGATAAAGTCTTATCTTTCGAAAATCATTCTTGCTTCCTTTGTTGGAAGTTCAAAACAACATATGTTTATTAGAGTATAAGTCAATTATTCCGACATGTTCATACTTCCATTAGCGAAAATAAGTTTGTTAACCATCATGCATTCCAAACATTATAAGTGATAGATAACCTTATATACTTAGAGAAAGCGGTTAAGGAAATTCTACGTTATACTTTAGAACTAGAGAGTAAGGACATTCTACTTATACTTAGAGTTAGGGGATACGAAGATTCTACGTTATACTTTCCAACATACGGTTCTATGTTATATGTTGAGTTTAGTGGACAAAGGGACTCTACCTTTCTTCTTGGCGGTTGGTCGGTTTTGAGAATAGGTCGTCGGTTTTGCGAATCAGCCGCGTAATGGCTCTGAAGTGCTTCGAAAGGAAGAGAGATGGATTTTCTCTTCCTAGAAACTACTTTGCTAACTAAACTAGGCTACTTTAAAGATCTAGGGGTGGTTTTTGGAGGTGGTTTGGTGGTAGCTCTCAAGAACTTCAAGAAACTTAAAGAAACTTGAACTTTGGTACTAAGAAGGCTTAGAAATCCTAGAGAGAAGTGAGAGGAAAAAGTGAAGGTGTGAGAATGGCTTTTAAGTGAGCTTGCTATTTATAGGCAAGGCATGTCTCTCTCCCTCTCTCACTCGAAATATCTCTCTCTCTCTCTCTCTCTCTCTCTCTATATATATATATATATATATATATATATATATCTCATCTTTTTCTCACTTATTAAGCTTGATTGAAAGCTTGATGGGTTAGATTATGAGGTTGCTTGTATATCTTCCACCTAGTTCTAAGTATGCATGGCTAGATTTGGTACTTTGGAGTTGGTTTGGAAAGATTTTGTGGAAGACATGGGGTAGGAAGTCAAAGAATGGGTTAGTAAGAAGATTTAGGGTACAATTGTTGGTGATACATACTTGTAGAAGTGTAGAAAGATAGGTTGGAGTGTGTAAGGAAGTGTAAGAAAGGTCACCTCACAACCTCTCCCAAATCTCTCCCACACTGTCTCTCTCGGCCTCTCCCCCTCTTTCTCCCTCTTGGCTTCTCTCTCTCTCTCTCTCTCTCTCTCTCTCTCTCCCTCTTGGCTTCTCTCTCTCTCTCTCTCTCTCTCTCTAGTACTATGTATATATTTATGTGTATAGAAGTACACTTCAAGGGTCATGAAATCTAGTCTAGGAAAGTAAAGGGTTGTGGTCAAGATTTCCCTAGGAATAATAAATAAGCTAAGAAGTACATGTACTTATATATATAAACCTATATGTGTACTTAGAGAGTCTAGAAAATTGACTTTATAAGGTACATGTACTTATATATAACCATATATGTATACCTAGAAAAATCTAGGAAATTGACTTTGGTGAAAAATCTAGATTTAGGGCTACAAGTCTTGGTTTGTCTAAAGGATAAAAGTTTCCCTAACATTTATTATCCAATGCGTAGGAGATAAAGGTGATAAGTATGGCCTAGAAATGACTAGACAAGTAAAATGACTAGACAAGTGAATATATATATATACATATATATATATATATATATATATATATATATATATATACGGTCCAGCTCCTACACGGACCACCGCAATTTAACATAAAATGCGGACCTCTTTCGTAGCCGTTGGATTAGATCCAACGGCCAAGATCTAAAACGCCAAATTCGCGGGTCAAAGTCACTCAAATAGCTTCGGGTATCTGAAAACGGGTCTTATATGGAAACGGGTCATAACAAAATGGGGGTTTCCGTGGCCTTTCCTTCATTCCACAGTTCACACGTAGAGAGAGAAAGGGAGGCGATTCAGAGAACACGAACGAAGAACGAAGAACGAAGAACGAAGAAGAACAGGAGATCGAAAACAGTTCCTCCCTCCATCTCTCTCTTCTCGAACTCTCTCTCTTCTCGAACCCTCTCATGAAATCTGTCTTTCTATTCTATTCTATATGCGTTAACGCGTTAGGGTTTTTTTCGCGCAGCTCTTCAGTTCAAAGACGACAAACCAGACTCAACTAGACTCAAATTCACGAAGAAGAACCGAAGATCGAAGGTATCTCTCTCTCTCTCTCTCTCTCTCTCTCTCTCTCTCTCTCGTTCAGATTGAAGTTAGGGGTTTGAACCAGTTAGGGGTTTAGGGTTAGAACCAATCGGCCTTGTCTCTCCATTTTTTTAAATTTCGGTTTCAAAATTTACAACCCACCAACAGTGGATTTACTACTATGTTCTTGAAAAAAAAAATGTTTCAAGAAATTGATGATTTGTTGAAGAAAAAATGTATGGGTTTTTTTTTTTTTGTACGGGATTTTTTTTTTACGAGGTTTAGGGTTCGAACCAATGAGTTGTTGAAAAAAAAGCAGACTTTTTTTCGTTTACCATTGTTGTTGGATTAGAAATCTTTATTATTCCACTTCTTTTTTTTGCTAAGCAATCTTTATGGGTGTTCTTTTAGTCAGTTCAAATTGAGAGGGTTAGGGAGTCGAACTTTGGCAAAGGCAATGATTGATTGTTTCATCCTCGTTATGGGTGTTCTTTTAGTTAGTTATTCCTCCTTGTTATGGGCTATTTTCACCCCTGTTGTAGATCCTGTTTGATTGATAGTTCAGCTATGCCATCCATTCACCTATTATGTACTTTCTTTCTTGGATAAACTATGCACCAAAGAAAACAGATTTTGGAAGTGGATCAATTTGTGCCTAAGCCTAGTCCATTAACAGTACATAGCAATTGGATGAATATAGGGAAGATTGGCTCTCAATTAATGTTACTCTGCTGCCAAATTTGAAGTCAATAAACCTTGTTGATTCTTTCTCGTACGTGAGTGGAAAGGAACCAGTTCTACGTATAATGTGTGGTTCAGATGAACCACCCCGAATATCCAGTTCTTTTGTGCACCATTCAACATATTGATGAGTGACATTTTGTTGATTATATGTCATTAGTCCTCTTCATTCTGTGTATGATATCTCAACAGGCTGGAAAATGGGGAAATGGTATGTTGCGTTCGTTGGTCGGGTTCCCGGGGTTTATGACTCCTGGGCGGAAGCTCACGGTCAGATTACCGGCTTTAAGCACAATTCCTTTAAAGGTTATGAGACTGAAGCAGAGGCACGAAAAGCTTATTCAACTTATTTGAAGAAGTGTGATGGTTCGTCTAGCAAGGAGTCCGACGGTTCCCATGACCAACAACCACTTGCACATCAATTGAAAATAGCACTTGAGCAGAGAGATAAGCTTCAAAAGGAGCTGGATGATCTCCGAGAAAAACTTGGTTCTTTAGCTTTAGGATGATGGACCTTCTAACCTTATAACATTGACTCTGTTTTTGTTAGTTTGTAACCTTGTTTGGTGGTCTTGTACCACACATTATGCTGTAACTTAGTTTGTTGGTACATGTAACTATGTAAGTTGTAACTGTTCTGGACACCTTCGCACTGGAAGTTACCATTTGGTATGAGAAGTTTGTCACTATGGTTCTATTTAAAATGGTGTATATTGCAGTGGGTGGAACCATAGACAGAAGCCAGGATATTGCAGATTTCTGTTATGTAATTTCTAGATTTTGACTTTTTATTCTAGGATTACTGGCAATAGACTTCCCTTTTTCATTTTTTAGTATTCAACTTCGTTTATTTGATTTTCAAGGCTTTGACTTGTGATTTCTCGATTTTTAGCTTTTTACTTTTTCTGATGCGCTGTGGGAATTAAAGCACTTGTTGGGGATTGGAAGGAACTTACATGTGTTTGGATTAAGAGTGTGTGTGGGTTCTATTGAGTTGTAAAGTTCACTTTTTGGCTGCTGTGTCTATTGATTCACACAGGCTTTTATTCCCTGATTGATTTCTTGTATCTAAAGTTCTTCAAAAGTGGCTTTTGGGTATTGGTCTCTCCTATTTTCTTCCGTTTTGTCTCTAATTATCCAAATAGGTGACTTAATAGCAGATCTTTTGTTTCTTCTCTATGTATTTGGATCCTAGCATAACTGGAAAGTTGAGGACCGAATCAAGCTAGTCATAACCAGCCCTATACAAAGTAACAAGATCCCATATTTCCTTCACAGCTTCAGCAAAGTAATTGACTGTGTTCCCTTGGCATCGAACTAACATTTTAGCATGCAACATACTAATAACTACAGATTGCGGATCCAGTGGACAACCTCTCTCCTCCCCCGTTTCCAGCACCTAATTTTTACATTATGTATGTACCCAAAACTACTACTACTGAAAACTGTAGATTGCCCAGGCAAACACACTTCACTAACTTTGAAGAAACTAAAACCTAACTTACAACAAATTGATTAGACTGAAAACACAAGTCCCACAATTACAAAAAAAAAATACACAAGTCGTTTAACTTTAAAAAAAAAAAAAAACAAGTCCCACAATTAAAATTACAGTTCGTCGATCTTCCATGTCAGTACAACCTCTAACTAATTTAAGTCTCTCTATTGCCTGGCCATTTTATCCATCTCCATTTCTGCAAGACCTCTTCTTCTCACGAGTCATTTTTCCATCCCTGAAGCACGAATAGATCATAAAATGAATAAAAGAAAGAAAAAATGCAAACACTTGTAACAATTAAAATTTAAACAATTAATAATAACTGCAAACACTTACAATCTTCACTCATTGTCAGTGTCGTCCTCATCGTCGTCCTCATCATTCAACCTAGTATATTGTGAAGACCTAAGAAAAAAAAAACATGAACATACTTACATTCGGTATAGCAATATGATTTAAATTTTACATTAACATACGTAGATGCATACACGTACATGTTCAGAAGTTTTGGACAGTTCCTTTTGTCATGTGATTGCCCTGTTAACCCACAACCATTACATTTCCTTAATGCCTTGACAGCCTTCTCTTTTCCTCCTTTAAGTCGTTTACCACAACCCTTTGCCCTGACTAGAAGTGGTTCTTTATAAGTAAGTTGGCTTCCAAGAGAGACAGGAACACGAATGCCACTCCCTTCGCCATCTTCGCGAGAAATTTTCATGAGTGCAACCTTTTTTGTAACTGATTCCAAAGCTTCTTCCAAAACTTGTGTTCCCTCTTCAGTTAATAGGGCGTCATCAACTACATTTGAAAATAGTTGGAAAACACGTTGTCGCCTCATTAATATTGAATTGCCACATAATTCTTTCCCCCTTTCCCCACCCAAGTCATCCAAAACCCTGCTAGCTTTTGCTGCAACAGTCCACCTTTGCAATATGTACTGATCAGAGAGTGCCATAATCTGCATTCTAGCAAAATAGGCTAGCATGTGCCGACATGGAATTCCTTCGAATTCAAACATCTTACAACTACAGCTGACATAATTTGATGACTTATTTACCAAAATCTCACGAAATCTCGAACCTTCTATTTCTGCCCTCTGAACATTCCACAAACAACGATGTTCATCCTCATCCGTCTTCGTAAACACATAAGCATCCTTCTGATGGATTTCCCCTTGAAATTTGTAAAAAATAGTCCTCGTATATAATTCACTCATTCTCTTTTCCAACAACCACGAGGTTTTCAACACAGGCTTCTCATTCACATCTTTATGATCTAAATCCAATTCATTATGCCGTAAATTTGAAAGTGCTCTATCAAACCATGTCACAAACTCCAACAATGAATTTTTCTTAGACACGTACCTCTTGAAGAATGCATGATCACTTTCACTTCTTTGACTACTTGTCATATGGGCTGAGAAGATGTGTTTCGTATAGGCAGGAATCCATCTCGCACGGATTGTGTACATGTCATTTAACCATTCATTGCTAGACAATTGTGCTTTTTGCACAATCTCTAACCATCTTGCTTCAAACTCATCTGGGTTCTCAGAATTCCATATACATTTTTTAAACTCCTCATAATGTTGTACATATGCAAGTGCACCTAGTTTTTGAGAAAATTTATTCACAATGTGCCAAATGCATAACCTGTGATAGGTATTTGGAAGTGTAGAAGCAATTGCTTTTGCCATTGCCGGATCCTGATCTGTTATGATCATTTTGGGTGGGCCTCCTGGCATTGCTTTCAACCATTCTTTAAAAAACCACTCAAATGACTCACAAGTTTCATCACTTAAAAATGCACACCCAAAAAGCGTTGTCTGCCCATGGTGATTAACCCCTACTATGGGTGCGAAGATCAAAGAATATTTATTTGTGTCGTAGGTACTATCAAACACCACCACGTCTCCAAAATACTTGAATGACTTTCTACAAGTCGTATCGGCCCAAAAACAATGCGTCATCCTCTGCTCATCATCTGTCTCGAATGTAAACGCAAACCCGGAATTCTTTTCTTTTTCACTCTGCAAATACTCATATATCATATTCCCATCATGTCCATCTACTAATTTCTTCTTATCCCTTCTGTCATTGTAAAGATCTTTTTTTGTAAATCCAACATTTTGAAGACCTCCACTTTGCAACTCCAAAATACTCATTTGTTGAAAGGGTGGCACATTGGCGTCTCCAAGTTGTTGCATTAAACACTTTTGGACAGGTGTCACTTTACGATGAGAGTGCAAAAGATGCACCTTCATTGGGGTCGTTAGAGGGTGATTATGACCCTTGACAAATTGGGAGACTTCATATCCTTCACCTCTCCTCACAACGGTCACTTTTGCAGGACAATCCTCTCTAATTATACCCCGTTTGCGTTTTATGGGCCTAGTAGTTGTTGGTTGTTTCTTCCCTTGTTTGAAACAAACAAACTCCTTCCTAGTGGTTTGACCATCCGTATTACTCTTGCTTGAATGGACTCGCACACTAAATCCTCCGTGATATGCATAATTGTTGTAGAATGTATAAACTTCCTCTAAGTTGGCAAACTGTTGTTCAATTTTCGGTATGAATTCGTCTTTAACTTGAGGATTGATAAGTACCTCTGAAGAATTCGCGGAAGATTGAACTGGATTTTCAGATGATTGAGCTGGTAAAGATGGCAACAGTGATGATAGTTGTATATCATCCAACGATTGCATCCTACAAAATGAAAAAGAAAACAATAAACAAAATAGGAATTTGTCCAATAATTATACTAGCAAAGAAAACAAAATTGTGGAGAAATTTATTCTACAAAACTCGCACTGTTGTGACTCTCTTGAAAATCTTGCAGACCTAGATAGGACATATTTTCATTATCTGGCCTCTTATACAACATGTTCACTTAAATGGATAGACAGCTAGATGTCTAATGATTTATGTAGATCTTGTACAGTTGTATGCATGTTCCAAAAGGCCAAATATTTCAGACCACTTCAAGTAATGATTCTCACCCTCCCGGATCATAGTTACCCAATCAATATGATAGTATATGCGAGTGAATAACAAAGGCAGTGTCAAGTCTGGTTTTTTTTCAAAAACTCATTGGTTTGAACTCTAAATCCCATACAAAAAAAAATAGCCGTACATTTTTTCTTCAACAAATCATCGATTTCTTAAAAAAAAAATGAACAATTTTTTTTCAAGAACATGGTAGCTAGTAAATCCACTGTTGGTGGGTTGTAAATTTTGAAATAGAAATCTAAAAAAATGGAGAGACAAGGCTGATTGGTTCGAACCCTAAACCCCTAACTGGTTCGAAACCCTAACTTCAATCAGAACGAGAGAGAGAGAGAGAGAGAGAGAGAGAGAGAGAGAGAGAGAGAGACCTTCGATCTTCGGTTCTTCTTCGTGAGAGAGATACCTTCGATCTCCTGTTCTTCTTCGTTCTTCGTTCGTGTTCTCTGAATCGCCTCCCTTTCTCTCTCTACGTGTGAACTGTGGAATGAAGGAAAGGCCACGGAAACCCCCATTTTGTTATGACCCGTTTCAATATAAGACCCGTTTTCAGATACCCGAAGCTATTTGAGTGACTTTGACCCGCGAATTTGGAATTTTAGATCTTGGCCGTTGGATCTAATCCGACGGCTACGAAAGAGGTCCGCATTTTATGTTAAATTGCGGTGGTCCGTGTAGGAGCTGGGCCGTATATATATATATATATATATATATATATATATATATATATATGTATGTATATATATATATGTATGTATGTATGTATATACTATTTTGGTCCAAGGGGTTCTATTAGGGTTCATAAGGCTTAAAGATGGTCAAAAAGGTCCATCTAGGGTTACGAGATTATAACTAGGTGAATTGGTTGTTCGGTTCTTCCAACTAATCGGTTAAAAACAAATTCTACTCGCCACATAGGATTTCTAGTCAAGAAATATAAATTTTAAGGACTGAAATTTAATTAAAACGGATTATAGAAATTTAAAAGGAATTTTAAAAGCAATACAATTAATTAAACGAAAATTCCAATATAAAACGAAATTTTTATTCATTAAAATTTCGATTCATTACACTTTGCTTCTTGAATGGGCTTTAAAAAGAATAGAATGAGATGTGAAAATCTCAGGAACTGATACTAAATGTAACTCCGAGGCTTTGGGAAATTTTCAGAAGAGACTTGAAATCATTTTGATTTTTGACAAAGTTTGGAAAGATGGTTTTCTTTTCAAAGGGAGACTTTTGCTTTTGGAAATGAGAGAGTGAGGGCAGAATTTCGTGGCATTTTCTGGTCCCCCCTCTATGCAGTATTGAGGCTGCTATTTATAGGCCAAGAAGATTTGATTTGAAATTTGAAATTTAATTATAAAATATTATGAAAATATTTAAAGAGACATGATTTGATCCTTCTGATAATTCAGGTCAAAATTACTGTAGCAATGACCAACGTGGTGGAAAACATAGCCATGTGATGGCTGAAAAAGCTGAGAAATTCAAATTTCCATGGAAAAGTTGTTGACCTAAGCGCTCGAGAGTGGATCCGAGCGCTCAAGAGTGAAGCTTCTGAGCGCTCAGCAATGAGCCAAGGTCTAGAGTTTTTGAAGATAAGTCTTGAGCGCTTTGAAATGATCCTGAGCGTGCAGGACTCAATTTTGATTTGAAATTGATTTTTTTTCAAAAATCAAAGTTCAATTGTAACTGAGGCTTGTATTAATCCAAATTCATCATCGGGGGGCCACAAAGCCGCAAATTAAGGGATTTCAATAGGTTCAAATTGAGGTGTCTACAGTTCCCCTCTTTGGCCGGCGCTCGGTATCATGTTTGGATACGAATGGTGTCCAAAGATTGAGACAGCCCAATTCGAGCCATACTGATCCCTTAATAAATTCCAACATCTTAATAAATTCCAACAAAAGATGCATTCAAAGCTTGAGGTTGTGCCCTTCTAGGCTGCCTACGTACCCTTTTCTATAGGGATCAAACCAGTGTAGTTCTTTGGGGCAAATGCATACACATGAAGCGGTTGCATACCATACACTCGACATGAAACAATGGAAATAAAATATTAAAATATACTGCTCGACATTTTTTTTATAGCACTCGACCGCTTACTCAAAAAAATGTATTGACGATTGAATTTATTGGCATATGACTGAGATTGATTTTGTAACCTTGAAAGGAGATTAAAGCAAGAATTGATGTATAAGTAACCCAAAAATTCAGCTTGCAAATTTGGTTTCAGAACCACTCCCAAGCGCTCTGGAGTGGTTCTGAGCGCTCGGGACCAAAGCTGGGGCCCAACACTCTTCGTCTCCATTTTCAAAAGTAAGGGTTTCAGAATCCTCACTTTTGAGCGCTCGTGAACCAGTGTACGGACCCACGATCCTCCCTCCTTCTCCCTCGTTCCAATCGGTTTCTTTCGTCTTCAATCACCTTCTCTCACTCTCAATCGACTTTTCCCTCTCTCAATCGACTTCTCTCTCTCCTATTTGACTGATCTTTCTTCGAAACGGATCGACTCCAAAACCTAGACGTTACCACCATGCTACAGTGACCGGTGATGTGCCAGGAAGCTCGCCAAAGGAAACAAAAAATGGACGCAAGAAGAGGAGAAGAATAGGCGGCTAGTGGTGGTGGAAATGGGACGGAGTTCGGTGACAGGGTGGCTGCCATGGGCGACGTGGCAGCGACGAGAGGAGACAGGGGAGGTAACGAAGCGTCCAGAGGAGCAGTGGCTGCCACAGGTGACACGACGGCAGTGGGAGGAGTGATTGCGGGTGTAAGTGAAGAGATCACCAAGAAAGTCACGGTGGCCACAAGAGGGACTATTGACGGAGCTGGGGCGTCCGAAGGTGGTGCTTCAGGCGATGGGAATACTCTTCCCACTCCAACAGTGGAGGAGTTGCTCAAAGCAGCGGAGGATGGGGCCACTCACGGTGGTTAGGAGGCCGTGATGGAGAGCGGGGCTGTGACAGCAGGTCACCTTGCCGCCACACCTATTCTGAGAACCTCGGTGGTGGGGTCCCGAGGCGGTGATAGTGGAATTGGAGCTTCTAGGCCAATTCCTTTTGCAGCGGGGGACTTCTTGGAGTCCACGGATCCGCGAGATATCTTGGACGCACTTGGAGTGGATCCTAGAGTTATAGATGCACTGCGAGAGGTTGAGTCTCCGAATGTGAGAGCCGCGGCCACACTGTTAGGGGTGATACTGAGTCAAGGCAATAGCGATGGAGATAGGCTGTCCGAGGGAGGACCTAAGCCAAAGGAGATGGTGGAGGAACAGGTAACAGCTGTGGAGGAGGCGAAGACTTTCGCGGGGAAAACTCGTCCTGTTTTCTCTCCTGAAACGTATGCTCAGCAGTTGCACCTTTTCGAGCCAGTGGGGATAATTGGCTATGCCCCGGTTAATGCTGATTATCCGGGCGATCTACTTTTGAGGGATCGCGATTGACACATCTCATCGACGTGGACTACGGTAAAATTTTAATAAGACACTTTGATCATTCTGAAATATCTTTGACTTGCTAATTAGCATGCTAAGAAAATTGTTTTGAAACGCTCCTTGATTTGCCTGTAACAACAAACAACTGATGTGTATGGCCACGGGGTTCAGCCAAGTCTTTGAAATATTTTAACGCATTGCCCGAGCGCGTACAAGAACTGGTAGAAGCAGTAGGTTTCGGACCTTTTATATAGCTGATGATGGTTAGGGTCGACCATGCTGTGTTGACAGCTTTGACTGAGAGATGGTGGGACACTACTAACTCCTTCCATTTCCAGTTCGGGGAGATGACGGTGACACCCCTTGACTTCGCAGCAATTACGGGGCTCAGAATTGGAGGGGATCCCATTCCATTTGATACAGGCTTAGTAAACGACAATGCAGCCTTGATATGGTTCCTCAGGCGAGTCCCACTTCATAGTGGTGGGCTAGCAACATATGGCCAACTTACAACGTACTGGGATCATGAGCCAGAGAGCAACGAGGAAGTGGCGCAAATGGCCTGAGCTTACTTGCTATAATTGTTCGGGGCTTCTCTGTTCCCGAATAGACGGACACGTGTATACCTCAGTTACTTGGCGGCCTTGGTGGATTTGAGAATAGCAAGAAGGTTCGACTGGGGTGGTGCTGCACTGTGCACCTTGTACTGCTTTCTGGGAGCTGCATCACGCGGTATTGGTGAGACCGTCGGAGGATACTGGAGAGTAGTCGAGGTACAATTTTAAAATCATGCCTTTATCGCCTATCAATTAACGCACGAAATTGGTTTGAGTTGAATTTAAAACGATTGAATTGAATTTTGATTGAAAACAATACAGCTTTGGGCTTACGAAGTACTGGGGATGTTTCCACCCGAGAATACTTGCAAAGATCCAAACTTGTTTCCTCGAGGTCTAGTTTGGAATAAAGAATATAGGAAAACAAAAGAACGGAGGGGCGAAGTGATGACATTTCGACGCTGGTTAGACAATCTGACGGGTGTCACGGTACGTGCTAAGTTTCTCTTGTCTTAAACAATGCTTTTTACTTTAACTTTACTTAATTTGATTATTGACACGAAAATCTTGAATGTAGGTTCATTGGAGATGTTGGGATAGGCTAGAAGCAGAGTGCCTGGTTAGGAGTCGGGAAGTGACAAAGAGCAGGGTATTGCTGGAGTGTCCCTTGGGTTGGCAGTGGTACTTGGGGGATCGAGTGACTCGCCAGTCACTTGGTCTCTCAGTGTTCGTAGTACCTGGGCCACTCCCTCCTCGAGTGCAGAGGACGGATACCTACAAGCATGCTGAGCTTGAGCAGTTCACGGTGCCAGACACCAATTTGGAGGGACTCTTGAGGCGAACAATGGATTATGATGCTTACAAGGAGAGGTACTTGGCCATCAGCTTAGGCGTGGAGCAAGAACTCCAGAGGCGGGTGACTGAAATTGAGGCTGGGAGATAGCTTCTGGAGTTGGGGTTGAAGAAGAGCGAGGCCGTGGTGGCCGCTCTCAGAGAGGTAGAGGTCAAGGTACCAGTTCTCGAGGTCGAGTGAGAGGTAGCGCAGAGATCATAACAAAGAGTGAGGATGCTCTAGAGGCAACGAGGATACCTGATTTGAAATGGGAGATAAGTGTCCGAGATTGGATAGGCGCTCGGGCGATTGTAGATATCCCACGCCTTCCTCGCCTTGATATGAACTTTCCAGATCAGGTAAAATAATTTGATAAGATAGTACGTAATTCGACTTTTGAAGTTTTGAAACATGCTTTCTAATTTGCATGTAATTCTTAGATATCGCGAGAATGGGCTGAGTCAGCCATTATGCGAATGCTAGGAATGCGCAAGCTTTTGCGCGATTGTGCCAGAGGGAAGACGTTACAGACCCGTCCTGCTCCTGAGCCAGCTGCTACTCCAGTTATGGAGCCACCAATGGTATGACATGAATGCTTTGTTCATGCATATCTTATTTGAAAAATGCATATGTTTTTTATATGTATTCATGATATGCAAGTGCATGTGCATGCGGAGACCCAACGCAAGACTCGGGCACAGTCCCAGGCAGCCGTTAGATCTCCAGCCCCTAGAGCAACCTAGGCAGAGAGTTATTTGTTTGAGTTACGTCCATGGCTAGTGATCCAAAGACAGCTTGAGCCTGAAGAGCCAAAGGAGTCAGGTGAGACAGAGGAATTAGAAAAGTCACTAGGGGCTTCTGATTCGGATACTGACTCTGGCTTGCCTGATCCTCCTGATGGCGACAACGATGATGATGACAACAAGAGTTCTGAGGAGGAGGATCCACCACAAAAGAAATCACGACGTGTCTTAGTTGCTTTTAACTTTGCTAGTTTTTACGTGAGCCAGCGCGCCGTGAGTAGTTGTTGGTTCTAGGCCTGCGTGCCTTGGTTTTTGCTTGGGCTTGCGTGCCCCCGTAGGTAACTTT
Source organism: Rhododendron vialii (assembly GCF_030253575.1). Classification (NCBI taxonomy): domain Eukaryota; kingdom Viridiplantae; phylum Streptophyta; class Magnoliopsida; order Ericales; family Ericaceae; genus Rhododendron; species Rhododendron vialii. The sequence continues at coordinate 22,143,076 of NC_080557.1, read as the reverse complement.
TGGGCAGGAGTATCCTTCTTTTGATCATTGTACATGCTACTTTTGATTAATGAAAATCGTATTTTCATCTTTTAGACTCTTGCATGGCATATTGAGGATGTGTCGGATACCATCATCGACCAGCCTGAAAGAACTTAAAGGACACGTGAATTTATACCGATGCCCTTAAAACCTTATAAAGTGGAGACAACGTGGTTAGATAGACGAAAATGCCCCAAACGCAGAATTTATTGCATTTGAGAAAAATGACAAATTCGGTCTTCTGAGAGGTGAAAATTATAATCAGGCCTCTTTACTCAAAGCCAACTACACCATACAGTAACTATAACCCATTACGACTTGTGGGATTCAACCAAATTATTGAAATGCCCTTAGAACAAAACTTGACATAACCAAGTGAATGAAAATTTCTAGAAACGATACGATTTTGAAACAGACTCATGAACTTTAACGAAAATCGTACATGAATACTGCTGTATCCCACTGGGATTGGCTTTGATTATTGAAGCCGTGCAATCGCCGTGCTTTAGCAACTTAAACCGCCCAAAACCAGTCTGCCAGAAAACAACAGCACTTCTGAGCGCTCTGGAGTGCATTCCTGAGCGCTTAGGTCCTCACTCTTAAGTGCTCAAGTCTGCTGCTGTCTGCAGATCTAAACTAACTTCCAAGGAGGTCTTTTGGCTTATTGCATCTTGTTTTTACTTGCATGCAATACATCTTAGACGTGTATTGGCTATGGTTTCATCTGTTCCTCATAATATAAAACCCATTAAAACAAATCTCATGCATTCTTTATACTTTCTTTAACCTTGCATGTACAATACAAACTAGGAGTGTTGCATGTAGCTCTATAAAACCATGCAGAGGGGTCTGTCTTCACAAGCATCTTCTTCTCCAAGCATCCGTACCGCTGCATCTTTGTCCATACCCCCTGGATTTTCATCCCCAAACATCGATCGGAGACTGCCCTGATCAAAAACCTCGACCCAGTCAACGTGCAATGCTTTCACAAGCTCCTCTCTTTTTTCAGCTTCAACTTCACTATCCCAAGTATCTTCAGCGAAGATTTCGAATCCGAGGTATCCCTTCTTTGTTTCCACATCAAAATAGGGCTCTGGTTGCCCTTGGTATGGAACTTTCTCTTCTTCTGATACAAAACCAACTGTTGATTTCTCCTCAGCAACTCTAGCGCGAGCACGGTTGCACCACCTTTTCTTAGGGTCACACCTATTTGGTACATATCCGAGGCCAAAGCGCTCATTGCTTCCAAAGAAATAGGGGAATTCAGAGATCCCCTGTTGATCGCAGCCCAAACCCATGCCTGGCATGTAATTCATTCTTCGCATAATTTCTAGGGCTACAGAACTCACTAGGAAACCATCATCTACCCGAATGGTACATACTTTTTTCGTCATTACTACAAAGCCACCCATAGCTATGTCTTCTTCCCCATGCATGATTTCCAATAGTGGCGAGTTGTCTTCAGAATGGGGGTGAATTTCGGAATCTCCGTGAATGATAAGTGTTCTTGAGTCCAAACCCAATATGAGTTTCTGATGGAGAGTGGAAGGTACTCCCATAACATCAGGACGATGGAGCCACAGCCTTCCTAGCAATAGGTTGAATGAAGCTGGGATCTTGAGGACACAAAATTCCACAGCTGTCTTGAACTGTCCCGTTACCAACTCAAGATTGACTGTTCCTATGACATCACGTCGTGTGTTGTCGTAGGCGCGGACACCCAAAGTTGACGGCGCAAAGTCTTTATTTTTCATACTCAAGCAGTAAGCAGTTCGGAGAGGGCATACATTAATAGCAGAACCATTGTCGATCAAGATAGCTGGAACCCATTTCCCAAGACACTTCATGGTTATGTGCAAGGGTTTATTGTGATCAGCACCTTCTGGTGGGAGGTCTTTCTCGGTAAAGGCTAGGGTATGCTTGGCAAAGTTTAGAGTGATAAGTGCAACCATGGCTTCTGGGGTTATATCAGGGTGACTTCAAATTTGGTAAGAGTATTAACGAGCCTGCGATGGTGCTCATGAGAAGATGCCAACACTCCCCAAATCGACATAGGGGCTGGGGTTTTGTCAAGCTGCTTGATAATGGGATCGGTATCAGGTATAGGGTTTTGGTGCTGGGTAGTTTTGGGGTTGGTGGAGGGATTTGGGTTGTTTTGGGGGATGGATGTGAAGGGGTTATTTGGGATAGTGGAGTGATTTGGAATGGCTGGTATGGTGGAGCTGGATGATTGGGCTGTATCATTCTGAGGTGGGGGTACTCGAGATGAACTCCCTTTCTGCAAGTTGGCAGGTTGGTAAATTTGGCCGCTTTTGGTGAGGTTACTGATGGTCTTGGGAAAGGGTTTTGCCCAGAAATCTGGCAAATCATCCCACAAGTTTGATAAATCCGTATCCGCTTTCCTTTTTCTTTTATCCAGCCTCGTTCTTTCCAGTGTTTCGTTGAGGAGTTCCATTTCAAGAGTGTCCCACAAGTTTTCCTCCTCCAGGGAATCCGAAAAGTTGTCACTCTTAATTAAACCCTCATCAACCATTGCCTTATTAACTATCAATTCTTCCCCATCGACCCAGATAGTGACCAAATCAGCTTTTCCCCAAAGGTTTTCAAAATTCAGGATATCAATGCGAGGTTCACCAGATATTTGTACGATGGGCTGTGGTTCAGACTCATCAATAATACAAGACTAGGGAAAATAGATACTTGGTTTAGCCGGCTCTGCTATGTACTCAAAGTAATCATCCAAGCCCTCTATTACGGTGTCTAGGGTTTCATCATGGAACTGCGTGAAAAGAATTCGTGGATTGATCCGGTCAGGTCCTTGTTGAACTTCTTCCCCATGAAAAAGGAGAGGTAAGGTTGTAATGTCAAGAGGGTCTTCTTTTTCTACTCGATGCCACATGACGGGTTCATCTTCCCATTCCCAGTCATCCTCTTCATCACTAGCCAACTCCAATTCCGAGAACAAGGCGTGGAGAGAGTATCCATCAAATGGATCTGCCTGTCTTTCTTCCCACTCTTCCCTCCATGCTCCATTTTCTAGTTCTTATATGTCCTTAAGCTCTGGGGCTGGCCACACACCATCTATCAGTGCCCGATTTTCAATATCTTGGAAGACATCGATTGCGGATTGCCATCTTAGTTCAAATTCCCAATCTAATGTCTGGATCACGCAAATGGCGTCTCCTGCTGGCACCTCGACAATGGGTTTTTGCTGGGCTTTGGGTATGATGTATTGGCTTGGGTCAAAAGGTGGTTTGAGATCAATACTGTTAGCTTGGGGGTTTGAATGCTTAGGTAATGGGTTAGAGATAGTGTTAGGTTTTTATGGTGGAATTGGGATGGTTTTGTTGTCGTTCAGGTCTTGGATGGCATGTTAGAGTCGAAAGCAGTTATTAATGGGATGGCCTACGTTTTGGTGGTAGGCACAATAGGCATTAGGGTTATGAAAGGCTGGAAGTTTTTGAGGGAGTGGAGTTGGGTTGAGAGGTTTGAGGATGTCGCTTTCTACCAATTTCTCTAGCACCGCCGAGAGAGGTGCAGAGAACTGGGAGAAAACACAGGGTTGGGATCTAGGCTGGTTAGTTTGAGTAACAATCTGGTTGACAAGCTCGGCTTGAGTGGTGTTTGCGGAGGTATTTGGGAGGTTGGTGAAGTTGGAGTTGCCAAACAATGTATTGCTATTGCCAAAGTAAACCTTTTTAGCTTTGGGCGCGGGCTCAGGTTTGTCAAGGATACCAAACTGAATTGCTTCTTCGACGGCCAAGCCTATGTCGAAGAATGTTTTAAAGTCCGAGCATGCCTGAGCCATAACCATATGCTTTGCTAGAGTCGGTTGCAAGTTCCGTACTATCATTCGGATTTGGTCTTTGTGTGTTGGCCTATCTTTCATTTGTGCCGCCTTTGCTCTCCACTTTTTCACAAAATCAGCAAAGGATTCTTTAGCATCTATCTTAGTTGACTCAAGCTCGCGAGTGGTCACCTCAAGCTGGATATTGTAATCATACTATGCTATGAAGGTTGCACAAATATCTTCCCAAGACCGCTTCTTTCTTTCATCCAATGATGTGAACCAGTGAAGGGCATGACCCACCAAAGTTTGGGAGAACATCTGAGCCATCGCATCTTTTTCTATGCCCCACATGGAAAGAGCACCTATGTATCCTGTCAAGTGGGCCTTCGGATCCCCTGTTCCATCAAATTACGTAAAGTCGATGGGCTCGAATTTCTCTGGAAGCTTTGCATTGGGAAAGAGACAAAGCTTGTTGATGTCAAATCCCGTTGCAGCTATCTTTTCACTTCTGGCTACGAATTGCTCCAGCTGGGTTATTTTAGCTAATATAACTGCCATTTCGGGGTTTTGGGGATTTTCAGCTTCGTGGGGTGGTTGTTCCAGATTGGGGTTCGGATTGGGATTGGAGTTCGGGTTCGGAAGTCGTCGAGCAACTCCTGTTATCATGAGCATGAGTTGGGCAATTTGGTTGTCAGTACGTTATCCCAATCTTCGGATGGCCTCTTGGATTTGTCCTGCTTCATTCAACCCTTCTGGATTCGGATTCCCACCATTGTCTCCTCCCGCACCATTTAAATTATCAGGATTCGGATTTCCATCACCCGGATTTGGATTTCCATCTGGCTGTTCCATTTCTACCCAGAGATAAAAGACGTTGACAGTGTCGGGCTGAGATTCGAGCCGAATCAACCTTTGTCCGAGGGGTGTTGTCCAGGAGGGTACGGTCTTCTTTTTTGGCGCAATAGCTCAAGCTTTCTAGCGAAGTAAAAACGGAGCTCAGACGCGATCCCTGCTTTAAAATTCATTTACGAAATTGAAAACATGCCTTATCATCATAATTACTGACACCTTGGGACTCTGAACTGGAGGTCACCATGATCCTTTGAAAGTTTGATGAAGGTTCGCCTTAATAAAATCTTCTAGAGCAGATAACATGATACCTTTAACTAGAAGGGTGTAAGTGACATGGCACTATGACCCAAATGGTGTTAGTATCATGGCATTCACTCCAAGTGTTGATTTATTTGAAAAGTTGAGTTGAATAGTAACTGAATTCTTATTTCAAGGATTTGATATTTCATTGGATCCTGGCAACCTCCAGCGGGTCATGCGAGCGAGTATGACATGGATTCGATGCAAGATGTCATGCAGCATTTAGACAAGATATATAACATAGCCCTAGCATGTAGGTTCCTGTCCTAGTTTAGAAAGTTCTACCGCTTGCTAAACATATAAAGAGGCCGGGTTTTGGTTTGAAGGGTTCCCCAGACTAAAGTCAAGATATGCCTCCCAACTATTGAGCGTACACCCAATAGTGGTACAAACGGCAAGTATGACTCATCATCGTCGAGGGTTGCCGAGCGTTCTGGGATTCCCTGTCATTGGCAAGCCAAGCAAGATTGCCAAAACGCAACAGCGGGTTTGAACAGGATATACATGCATAGAAAGATAAACAATACAACAAAATGTTTTTGAAAATCCCGTAAATGTTTTTCAAGCCTGGCTCACTAGTTTAATTAATACTCAATGAGAGCAAGCATGCAGACAAATAATCATGAAGTCCCAGGTCGGAATGGCCGGATAGAGATCCAGTTAGAATCGCCATTTCCTTCCTTCGGCAAGCATGAAGCGTTGCCATTTTTGACAGACTTTCAGATAACCATTTTGCCAACGTACCAACTTTTTCTCAAGTATTAGCTAAACTTGATCCCCAGCAGAGTCGCCACTGTGGGCTACCACAGCCCCGAGTGGATCGGGGCGGCCTGAAAAAAATCTGTTTTTGATTTGAAAAAATTGAAGAGTCGCCACTCGGATTTATGGTTCGTTACTCGAGAAACCGTTTTAATTGAAAATTGATTTTTTAATTGAAAACCAGAGATTCGTTTGAGGATTTGGAAGCCATATTACGAGGGGGGAAGGGTTTTACGGCACCTCCCTCGCCCGATTTAAAATCGGTCTTTACTAGACATTTGTGGGATTTTTTAAAAACATTTTTTTGTTGCATTGTCTATTCAAACAGCTAGCACATGCGGACAAATATAGCAAGTGAATACATGTAATGTATGCAAAATATAGTATTATGCTTGGAAAATAGAGATCAACTTCTGAGGTCACTCCCGAGCGCTCGGAACTGCACTCCTAAACGCTCAAGAGTACTGCTGCCAATTCCTGCGAATTTTGGTTAAAGAGTGATACAGAAATAGAGGAAATTCTTCATGCTTCTAAATTATATTCATAATGCTCAACAAACAATTTAGACTCCCAGAAGCTGATTTAGGCCATCCAAAAACCTTGCTTCATTGCATCCGAAACTGTGAAAAACACCAGACAGGCCTTCTGGAAACATTAGAAAACACCAGACAGGCCTTCTGGAAACATTAGAATGTATTTTGGAAAATGACTTTAAAGGAAAATGTGGTTTTATCATACTGTCCTTAATAAATCATCTTCTCTTTGTTTTATGAAAATTGAAGGTTACTGGAAATCGACGGAGGCTTATATTACCAACAATGAGGTTTGGGAACAACAAATGTTGCATCCATTAAAACCTTCATCTTCCTTGAACATTCCACAGAAATGATAAACACAATCAGAACCACTCCTGAGCGCTCAGGAGTGTTACGGAGTATATTCAAAAATCTTGCTTACAATTCATGTGCCATTGTTTTCATGCAAAGAACATTTAGCCACACATCCAATATAGAGGACTAGAGTGGGCTAGATGATCCCCCTCAGAAAGATAATAACCTGTTAGGTTGGAAAGATAGAAGGAATTATACCTTTTAGATGGAACTTTGCTTCTTGAATGGGCTTTAAAAAAAATAGAATGAGATGTGAAAATCTCAGGAACTGATACTGAATGTAACTCCGAGGCTTCGCGAATTTTTTAGAAGAGACTTGAAATCATTTTGATTTTTGACAAAGTTTGGAAAGATGGTTTTCTTTCAAAGGGAGACTTTTGCTTTTGGAAATGAGTGAGTGAGGGCAGAATTTCGTTGGCATTTTCCGGTCCCACCCCCCCCCCCTCTCTCTATGCAGTATTGAGGCTACTATTTATAGGCCAAGAAGATTTGATTTGAAATTTGAAATTTAATTATAAAATATTATGAAAATATTTAAAGAGACATGATTTGATCTTTCTGATAATTCAGGTCAAAATTACTATAGCAATGACCAACGTGGTGGAAAACATAGCCATGTGATGGCTGAAAAAGCTAAGAAATTCAAATTTCCATGGAAAAGTTGTTGACCTGAGCGCTTGAGAGTGGATCCGAGCGCTCAGGAGTGAAGCTTTTGAGTGCTCAGCAATGAGCCAAGGTCTGAAGTTTTTGAAGATAAGTCTTGAGCGCTTTGAAATGATCCAGAGCATGTAGGACTCAATTTTGATTTGAAATTGATTTTTTTTCAAAAAGCAAAGTTCAATTGTAACTGAGGCTTGTATTAATCCAAATTCATCATCAGGAGGCCACAAAGCCGCAAATTAAGGGATTTCAATAAGTTCAAATTGGGGTGTCTACACATATCTATTACATTTTAGCTACAGGGTTTCTTTCGTATTTAGAAAAATTCCAGTGCCTGATTTATCTCGAGTCCACGCTTAGATTTGAAATTTTGCCGCTTATTTGAAAGTGTAGGGTCTGCTCAATAATACCTAGTGATATGAACCTGTCTTGGAAATAACCTCACAAAGTGGATTTGACTTTTACTCTGAAGAGGCTTCTTAGTGGCAGATGCATACAAGTCATTACATCTTTACTGACTCGGATGTGGCAGTAGGTGATGACCTAGGGCAGAAATTTATAAACTACCCCACTTTCCATCTGGGTCTCACCTTTAGGAACAACAAAGAGCAACCTCGGCGCTGATGGAATTAGAAGGTAGACGAACTGCAAGTCCATGTTTCTCGTTATGTATGCTCGGATTCTTTGCAACAACACAATGTAAGAAACTAAGGTTTGGTTGTTAGCCTGAAAGTGATAACGAACCAGGAACCAGAATTTACGACAGTTCTTGGGTCCTTAGCATTTTCTTACCAGAACCGTATGCCTTAAAAGTTATTCCCAGAACTTAGAAAGATGTCAACACCATAATAATGTGAATATGGCTGCAGGGCTAAGGTTTTTCTAGGGGAAGTACTCAAGGTATACATTTCCAAGTACATGATAGCTTCCCAAATGCTTGGAGATATGAAATCTCACCCTTACTTTGACGCAAAAAGGTTTACCAGACCACAAGCTTTTTAAGAAGAAATTGGCGGTGCTTCTGTTCTCTTCTTACCATGTGCTATTTACAATTGGACACCACCAGAAGGCGCAGGCCAATTCCATGGAATGCCCTTGGATGTAAAGGTATGTGTAGTGGCCCAAATAAATGAGGCTCCGTACTGACTCCGAAGACATACCACCGAGCTCCGTACCGACCCTGGAAGCATATTACCGAGCTCCATACCGACCCCGGAAGCATATTACCGAGGGCTCTGTACCGACCCCGGAGACATATTACCGACGGCACCCGAGGGCTCCGTACCAACTCCGAAGACATACCATCGAGGGCTCCGTACCGACCCCGGAAGCGTATTACCGAGGGCTCTGTATCGACCCCGGAGACATATTACCGACGGCACCCGAGGGCTCCGTACCAACCCCAGAGACATACCACCGAGGGCTCCATACCGACCCCCGAAACACAGTATCGAGGGCTCCCGAGCAAGCCTCCTGCGCCTAATGAGACACATCATCGAGAAGAATCCTCGCGAAGGGCTGACCTGGCCATGTGCTCCGTAACCGCCTTTTCTGGTGCGTCATCTATGATGTCACCCGAGGCGGTTACCCGAGCGTGATCTCCACGCGCTAGCTTGGAGGCCAAGCAAACCAAGATCTATAAATACAAAGGGACTCTAACCTAAAGAGGTATGCCATTCTTCCCTAACCCTAACCCTAGACATAAACCTCTCTCCTTACATCTAACTTGATCGTCGGAGGGTCACTGGGCTTCCACAGCCCTAGTGCCTTGTTGCAGGTCCAACGGCGGAGGCGCGGAGCAAACGGAGGAAGGAACCGGAATCCTTTCTCGATCAGTATCCTAACAATTGGTGGAAAACGTCGGTTTTGTTGTCTGAAGCATGAAATAACACTGTTCATTGCACTGTTCATGTTCTTCCCGAGGTCTATATCCTTCCCGAGGCCTATCTCCTTCCCGAGGCCATCGACGCTCTTCCTGTCATGGCCAAACAGTCGTTAGGGAGGACGCTCTTTTTCCCTAACCCGAGGCCTATCTTCTTCTCCTTAGATCTAACTTGATCATCGAAGGACACACGGAGCTATAAGGAAGGAGCTAGGAGCGGAACCCAAACTGATTGATCCAAAATCGAACCCCGACAATTGGCGACTCTGCTGGGGATTAGTCGTTCTCTCTGATGTTCGCTCCTCCCCTTCAACAACTCTCACCTTGCTTATAGGCGTTCTTCACAACGGAAATGTCGAGATCCGAGAACTAAAGAGCGGCAACGCAATGGGAGAAATTGGTGAAGATCAAGCGACTCTTCCACCTGTCCTCCAACTCTTGCTCCGGTGGGGGCTAGGATCGTCCATTGCTCAACAACGTACGCATCCGCCAAAAGAATCCATGGCCTAGGCAGTCCGAAAAAAGATCGCCTTGCCCTTTCCAGGGAAATGGTTCTTTGGGAGAAAACGGGCTAGCACAGAAGGTGTTCACCGTGCCCCGAACAGCAATCAAACCAAGATTCAAGGCAGAAGTTAGCTTTCGATAGGCTCGGAAGCGTCCAAACCTTTTCGTGCCTCCTTCGTGCTTCGATTTCCCAAAGCCGAGACCCCGAAGCGACGGAACATTTCCGTGACTCCTTCATGCCTTGGTTTCCCGAAGCCGAGCCAACGAACCGACGGAACCCTTCCGTGCCTCCTTCGTGCCTCGGTTTCCCGAAGCCGAGCCCTCGAAGCGACGGAACCCTTCCGTGCCTCCTTCGTGCCTCAGTTTCCCGAAGCGACGGAATCCTTCCGTGCCTCCTTCATACCTCGGCTTGGTTTCCCGAAGCCGAGCCCACGAACCGACGGAACCCTTCCGTGCCTCCTTCGTGCCTCGGTTTCCCGAAGCGACGGAACACTTCCGTGCCTCCTTCGTGCCTTGGTTTCCCGAAGCCGAGCCCACGAACCGACGGAACCCTTCCGTGCCTCCTTCGTGCCTCGGTTTCCCGAAGCTGAGCCCCCGAAGCGACGAAACCCTTCCGTGCCTCCTTCGTGCCTCAGTTTCCCGAAGCCGAGCCCCCGAAGCGACGGAATCCTTTCGTGCCTCCTTCATGCCTTGGCTTGGTTTCCCGAAGCCGAGCCCACGAACCGACGGAACCTTTCCGTGCCTCCTTCGTGCCTTGGTTTCCCGAAGCCGAGCCCCCAAAGCGACGGAACCCTTCCATGCCTCCTTCGTGCCTCAGTTTTCGAAGCCGAGCCCCCGAAGCGACGGAATCCTTCCGTGCCTCCTTCATGCCTCGGCTTGGTTTCCCGAAGCCGAGCACACAAACAGATGGAACTCTTCCGTGCCGCGATTTCCCGAAGCCGAGCCCCCGAAGCGACGGAACCCTTCCGTGCCTCCTTCGTGCCTCAGTTTCCTGAAGCCGAGCCCCCAAAGCGACGGAATCCTTCCGTGCCTCCTTCATGCCTCTGCTTGGTTTCCTGAAGCCGAGCACACAAACAGATGGAACTCTTCCGTGCTGTGATTTCCCGAAGCCGAGCCCCCGAAGCGACAGAACCCTTCCGTGCCTCCTTCGTGCCTCAGTTTTCCGAAGCTGAGCCCCCGAAGCAACGGAATCCTTCCGTGCCTCCTTCGTGCCTCAGCTTGGTTTCCTGAAGCCGAGCACGCAAACCGACGGAACCCTTCCGTGCCTCCTTCGTGCCTTTGTTTCCCGAAGCTGAGCCTACAAATCAACGGAAACCTTCCGGTGCTACTTCGTGCCTAGGTTTCCCGAAGCCGAGCCCACGAACCGACGAACAACGAGTATAAGGCTCGACACATCTCTCTGGGGCTTCATACACATTAAAACATTCGGCCATATTACTCGTCAACTCCTCCCAAACCAATAAGAGGTCGAGAGAAGTTGAGGGGCTATTGTAGTGGCCCAAAAATAATGGGGCTCCGTACTCACTCCGAAGACATACCACCGAGCTCCGTACCGACCCTGGAAGCATATTACCGAGCTCCATACCGACCCCGGAAGCATATTACCGAGGGCTCTGTACCGACCCCGGAGACATATTACCGACAGCACCCGAGGGCTCCGTACCAACTCCGGAGACATACCACCGAGGGCTCCGTACCGACCCCGGAAGCATATTACCGAGGGCTCTATACCGACCCCGGAGACATATTACCGACGGCACCCGAGGGCTCCGTACCAACCCCGGAGACATACCACCGAGGGCTCCATACCGATCCCCGAAACACAGTACCGAGGGCTCCCGAGCAAGCCTCCTGTGCCTAATGAGACACATCATCGAGAAGAATCCTCGCGAAGGGCTGTCCTGGCCATGTGCTCCGTAACTGCCTTATCCGGTGCGTCATCTATGATGTCACCCGAGGCGGTTACCCGAGCGTGACCTCCACGCGCTAGCTTGGAGGCCAAGCAAACCAAGATCTATAAATACAAAGGGACTCTAACCTAAAGAGGTATGTCATTCTTCCCTAACCCTAACCCTAGACCTAAACCTCTCTCCTTACATCTAACTTGATCGTCGGAGGGTCACTGGGCTTCCACAGCCCTAGTGACTTGTTGCAGGTCTAACGGCGGAGGCGCGGAGCAAACGGAGGAAGGAACCGGAATCCTTTCTCGATCAGGATCCCGACAATTGGTGGAAAACGCCGGTTTTGTCGTCTGAAGCATGAAATAACACTGTTCATTGCATTGTTCATGTTCTTCCCGAGGTCTATATCCTTCCCGAGGCCTATCTCCTTCCCGAGGCCATCGACGCTCTTCCTGTCATGGCCAAACAGTCGTTAGGGAGGACGCTCTTTCTCCCTAACCCGAGGCCTATCTTATTCTCTTTAGATCTAACTTGATCGTCGGAGGACACACGGAGCTATAAGGACGGAGCTAGGAGCGGAACTCGAACCGATTGATCCAAAATCGAACCCCGACAGTATACTTCTATTTGTAGGACAAGAAGAATGGTGCTATTGATTACAGGTATAAAAGTTGCAGGCCAATAGGGAAAAGAAGTCCACCAACAGAAAACAAAAGAGAACATTATGGCGAAACTAAACATCATCTCAAACTACATATCATATAGCGTCGTGTAATCTCTAGCGATAGAAACAACGGAAATCCCTTAGAAGGGATGAGAAACCGATGCCTGAAAAGAAGACAGATAACGCTCTGTATCCCATGAAGACTAGATTTTGTCAAATTTGTCTTGAGGATCCTTGCTTTGCGCACCAATCAAACAACCAAAAGAAAAAAAAGTTGAGAAGAAAACGCAGTCCACGTAGCTTTGGCTTTCTTGTTACATCCAAAACCCCAGTCGTGATCAATAGGGTATGAACACAATAGCCAGTGCCAACCAACTAAGATCCACCATTTGAAAAAAGCTGATGCCATACAGATGAAGTCAAAGGGCAAATTCTTAATGTTGTGGAATTTCATTTAAACCATTCCTTCGCTTGGAATATACAGTAAGATTGTAAGAGAATTTTTTTCAACTCATGCAGGTTATTCATTTCAAGGGATCGAGGAAACGCCTGATGCTCAAGTCTTGGAACTTCTTGAATTGTTCCTCGTCTTCCGACAGATGTTGTGCCTCATCTTAAGTAGTAGGAGGTCGAAATATGATTTTTAAAGGGGAGGGAAACAACCCAATTCCTTCGAGGAAGAAGCTAGTTGGCATTGTATTAGTTACAGGTATCAGATTATGAGGCTATTGGCTTCCTTGGCGTATCCTCGCATTCTGTATGACCTAACATTAAGTTTCCTTACCCTGTTTTAAATACTAGGAATTGTTCCCAGTGAATGTTTGAAATGAAACAAGAGAGAGCTAGAATTATTGTAGACATGAATGTAAAATAGTTGCCACTTCAATACGACAAAAAGGGGGAAAAAAATAGTGCTATTTATTGGTGATTCAGCAACTCCAATTGCTTGTTTTGTATTCGAGTTGAGAGCAATTTTTTCTCCTTTATTTCATCGTAGGTTGGGGGACAGTGCTTGGGAAAATGTTGAAAGAATTTGTATTTTTTTCCCCATTAATTACTGTTTTTCACCAGTCATTAGCTTTGTAAAATTTGATTTGAGGACGGAATGAAAGTAAAAAACGGGATTTTGGTCATAGCATCGTAAGATCCATTTGCACTTGCAGGACTGTGTAGTTGATTTTTCCTTCCAGAAAAGATTATATCTAGAGATTTTAGTAAAAAAATAGCGGAATGAATCCAGATAACGCATATCTCAAGAGTGGAAAATATCCATATTTAACCCGAAAAATAAGTTCATCTTAGACCACGTATGGATTTATTGGCTCCGAGAATAAACTATTCGCGAATTGTTTTATGGATTTGTCCAGTTCTTTCTATGGGAGGTTTCCAATAAACCATACTTCCCTTCTGTTTAAGAGAGGTATCAGGTTTCAATCATGGAAAGCAATGCTTTAAACTCGAGCTTAAAATATTATGACGTTCAAATGTTACATTAACCTTGTTCCTTCTATAGAATGAGTTTCAAAGGTCTTATAACCAACTTTCCAACACCAAGGGGGAGCTGAGTTGGTAAGAGGCTCTGCAAAATACCTAAAACAAAAACAAATTCCAAGTTATGAAAACATGAAGTAAACCACTGGGAGGCTGCCACGTCCGCCGGTATAACCACCAACAAAAGTGGGGCCAGTTGATAGGTGAAAAATTAGCCACTGGCTGACTTGCTATAGACACTTGTTCCACACCTGCATATGCCCTCTGGGATGTTGCTCTATTGTTACTCTAATTATGGAGCAAGTTCACAACTGAAGTCCAAGTTAAGTCATTTAAGACTTATTCACTTGATACCCGTCCTTGGCGGTCTTTGCCTTTGTTCCTCGTCAAGCTAATCAACTTCTATTTTCGATACCCATCCTAGGGTTGTCTTTGCCTTTGTTCCTCGTCAAGCTAATGAACTTCTATTTTCAGTTTGCCAAGTTGTTTGAGACAGAGTCCACTGATCATATTTAGCTGTTTTCTTCTCTTTTTTGTGTTCTTTTTCCCTGTTTCTTTTTTGTCTTTCTCCTCTCTTGTATTGACTTAGCAAACGAAAAAAAAAATTAAGACATTTACTTGTCCAATCCAGCATTTGAAAACTTTAAGGCACCTTAAATGATGATGTTCATATGCCCAGGAAGATTCATTGTCCCCTTGTGAACTAAAATGGAATAAACTTCTAGGCTATTTTTGAACCATCCAAACTATCCACGAATCGCCATGCTAAATTTGAAGGGGAAGAACCCATGAGTGTAGCTCAAGTTTAAAATTGTAACAGAGATAACATATAAAACTGGAGATGTTATGTCTAACCCTCCTGGCAATGCCCTGTGCGCGTTCTTGTAGCTTTTTGATGGTTCCAAGTATTTGATTATAGTATTCCAACTATAACTTTGGATGGCAAATTAGATTGAACAAAATTGCACTCCCAACTACCAAATATCTTACTTTCCTATTCATGCAAAAATTGGAAGAAAAAGTAAAAAACGCCATTGACTTGGCACAAACTGATGGAACCATTACGCATTGATGGCAGAACAATCCATAGCAAAATGGAAAATGGAACTTCAATCTGGAGTGTAAAGTTCAAACAACTCGGGCATCCGACATTTCCTGTGTGAAGGTTTTCCCAAAAGAACAAGACAGCCTACTCATGTAGTAAACCATGTAACCAGAATGATAGCAGCAAGGGTTCATGTAAACCTACCCTGTATGGTGTAGAAGAAGACCTTATAAAGCCGGTAAAGGATGAAAATGCAGTTGAACCCTATTAGCCGGTTAAGGAATATCGGAAAACGAAAATTAGAAACAAATTGTCAAAACAAGTGGAGAATGAGGATGAAGAAGATGCTAATATCAAAACACAGAAAGAAGCAACACATCTTGCATCACACAGACATTAATTTTTCCTGTCAACGGCGAATGCATAGTTGGAGTCGCAAACCACACAAATGCTGGTCTGAACTTTAGCATACCAGACATCTTATGCTACCTTGAACCCTAAATTGCTCTATGAGCTTCAGTAGTGCCTTTGGCATGAAACCTCAACTAGATAGATTGAGGGAGACATTCATGGCGAAAACACTCCACAGACTAGTATCTATTGTCCTAATACTAAACGCTGAGAAGAAAAACTTCTTGGTGACAGAGGGGGTTAGCTTGTTCCAAAGAAAGTTGAACAGCTTCAGCTTTTCCATAGATCTAAACTCGGTGCTTAGAATTCATGGCTAATGCCTTGTTCGTTTCCCTTTTTGAAAAAAAATTTCCAACTCAAAAAATACTATTACCCCTACTTCCAATCATTACCCCTATCTTCAATCATTATTCTCATTTCTCTCTATCTCTCTCCACTCATTACCCCTACTTCCAATCATTACTCCCATAAAAAATTTCTCAAAAACTCATCCAAACATAGCATAAAACACACCGCAGACTAGTCTCTATTGTCCTAATACAAAACACTGAGAAGAAAAACTTCTTGGTGACGGGGTTAGCTTGTTCCAAAGAAAGTTGAACAGCTTCAGCTTTTCAATAGACCTAAACTCGGTGCTTAGAAAACACCAAGCATTGGCAAACTATGAGCCAACTCCAGCAACACCCTTTGTGCAGAAAGACATGTAGGAAACAGGCCATATAAACCATGGAAAATCAAACAAAAATAGGCCTACAAGAGACACTGAAGCAGAAAGATATGCAGGAAACATGCCCTATAAACCACGGAAAATCAAACAAAAATAGGCCTACAGGAGACACTGAAGCTCCAATTGAACAAATCAGTGGATATTTTAAGAGCCCGTGAGCTACAAGGAACCGCCAAAGGAAAAAATTGCTTCTGCAGTTATTACAACAAGAAGTTAGCCCACAATAACTTACTCAGCCAAAAAAAAAAAAATATTCAGCGAACAAAATGGAAGAATAATTTTCTAGGTGCAATGCAGGATAATAGCCTTGCAGTGCGGTGTTGTAACAGTAGACATTCCCTCACTGAACTTACATCTACAAAATATTTCCAAGATATCAATAGAATATACTTGAGATTACTTGGTCTATCTAAGATATTTATTTACTTTTTCACCTAAGCGACGACCCTGTCACATCAGCCAAGACTGATGGAAGTTCGAAAAAACATGAACACTATATACCAAAGTGAACAACCCAAATTCAACCACTACAAATTACCAGGTTTCTTCAATCTCTAACTCATTAAGAAACCCCCAAAACCGAGAGTAAGCGTTCTTCAGTCTCTACACACAACAGCTCCACCAAGTTACTCACAGATAGAGATCCATCATTTGATAAATGATAAAAAGTATCAGAAGGAAGTGTTCCTTATGTAATATCCTCAGAAATATGAAATGTGGGCATAACAAAGAAGCTGGCAATAATCAATAGAAGAAACAGAAAGTGCAAATGTTGGTGTATTCAAGGCAGAAAACAGTTCACTGTGAGCTATCATAGATGAAACTTGTACAGCAGAAAAGTGCAGCAAGGTGAATGGCCACAATAAATCAGCCACCACTTCGGGCATTAATGTTGTATGTATTTGGAAGCTACATAAAAGGAGTAACATCATTTAATTAGACAGCCATTTTAGAAACATATATATAGAAATCAGGCGTGACCCCAATAATTCATAAAGAGTCTACAAGATCCAACCACACCGTCTCCGCCCAAAAAAAAGATCTAAAGCTACCGTGTGCTCTTTTATTGCTGTTCCATAGAGACGATACAAGTCCACCAATCAGCCAATGTTCTATTAGTTTTGAACTCTACAATGATAAAACTACAACAGTTACAATCGCCAGTATATTAGGAGATGGTTGGTTCTGAATTTCTTATGATACAGCTCAGGATGCCCATGTCCACCAACAAAAAGAACTTCTTCACCGTGGAATTCAAATTTCTCCCCTCGTATGGCATCATTATAGATGTACGTACCAAAATAATCGAAAAAAGAACAGAGACAAGTTAAAAAACAATCATATGAATCGAAACGAATAAGAATTGACAAACACCCTACCACACAATTGAATGAATATATCACTGGGAACTCTTCTTTCCAGAACCGTAGTAACTCAGATACCACCGGACAAACTTTTTCAAACCCGTCTGAAGATCTGTCGTAGGCTTATACCCTAACTCCCTCTGAGCAGAGCTTATATTCGCGTGCGTGAATTGCACATCCCCATTCCTTGGCAACTTCATAATTGACCTCTTCGCCTTCACTTTCAAAAGCCTCTCCAAAATGCTCACAAGATCTGAAACTGGCACCGGTGATGTATTCCCCAAATTAAAAACCCTCAATTGAGCTGCCCCCTTCTTCTTACCCCCACTTCCAGTACTCTTCTCCGCCGTATCCAATGCCGCCAAACAACCCTTTACGATATCATCAATGTATGTAAAATCCCTGGCAACAGTCCCATGATTCGCGGCCTCAAAGATGGGTATTGACTTCCCTTTTAACATATCCTTGGTAAAGAAGAAGTAAGCCATATCCGGCCTCCCCCAAGGTCCATAAACCGTGAAAAACCTTAACCCGGTTAGTGACAGCCCGTATATGTGGTTATAAGTGTGTGCAATTTCCTCACCAGCTTTCTTGGTTGCAGCATATAAACTAGCAGGCTGATCAGTTCTATCTTTCTCCGAAAACGGAACTTTTGTGTTGAGTCCATATACAGAACTAGATGATGCCCACACAATTGCAGGCTGTGGGTTTGCTGATTTACACACTTCTAGAATACTAACAAGACCAGCAATATTGCTATGAACATAAGAGCTAGGGTTTTCCATTGCGTACCTCACACCAGCTTGGGCGGCCAAATGCATCACATGGGTAAACGCCACAACCTCAAATAACTTGTTCAAAAGTGCCATGTCATTGATATCTCCTTCCACAATGAAAACCCCGGATCGCTCCAGGAGGGCCTGGCGTGCCCTCTTGAGCGCCGGGTCGTAGTAATCATTGAAGTTGTCGAGCCCGATGACGCCGTCCCCCCGGCGCCTGAGGGCGGCTGCCACGTGGGTTCCCACGAACCCGGCGGCCCCCGTGACGAGGACGGAGATCCCGTGCTCGGATCGGACCCGGGCGGAGGACCTAACCCGCTTCTCCCAGGCGGGTCCGCCCCAGGAGTGGGTCCGGAGGGAGCGGCGGGAGAGATCTGAGGGGGCCGGCGGGGAGGAGGATGGGGATCGGAAAAAGAAGACCAGGATTAGACCCAAGAACACAAAGGACCAGAAGGTGAGCTTGGCTAGAGGAGAATGAAACCTGAGCCTGTATGATTTCTCCATTTTGAACTTGCCAGGGGTAGAAGGGGTATTGTCAATGTGGGACAATTGCTTCATTTTCTTGGGAAATCTTGGATATGAATCAGAACCCTAGATTTCTTTTCTGATGTTCTTCTGGCTATGGTTTTGATTTTTCCCTTGTGGGTTTGATGAAATGTGGAGGAAAAATCTAGGGTTTGGATTGTTTCTTGCCTAATTGGGTATTTTGGGTTGAAGCTGAAGATAGAGAAGGCAAAAAAAAGGGGTGGGATGGGGTTTGATGGTGGCAGGCTACTTTTTTTCTGTGCCCCTTTCTTTATTTGTGGAATCTTCTGGTTTCTTGGAGGGGACTGAATGTTGTTGATGAGAGAGAGGGGAGAGAGGAGGGATAGCTTTGGAGCTGGACTAAATGGGGAGAGAGAGAAGAAATCAAGAAACAGTTGGATGGATTTGAAGTGGTCAAATGGAGATCAACAAGGGTCTCTCTCAATAACAGAAACTGTAATTAACGAAATGGGTTAATTCTAATATTGATTTGCATCATAATCTTCTAGGGTTTTCCCCCTAATCATTACCCAAATGATATCGAGGGATGGGCGTAATAAATGAAGGGTGTAAACGATTAAAGAAAAAAAAAAAAAAAGGGAAAACAAAGAGACATCTATCCATTGGGGAATAAATGAATTTTGATTGGTTGGGAGAGGACCTTGGAATGCAGGCCTCCATTTTTATTCAGCCCGTAATTTGTGAGGGAGTTCTTTATTTGGGGAGGAGTGATGGATGAAGATTGGGATTTGATGCTTGGGGGTTAGGGGTTGTTAGGGATGTGTGGAGGATAATCTGAGGGTAATTATGAGGGTTTCCTAAATTTAATACCATTGAAAGGTGTGAGGGATTTGTTGGAATTTGGGTATTTTGATTTTCTACATCCATGATTTTCTGTTTAGCGTGTAAATAAAGATGATATTTGATGAAAAAGTATTTTAATACTCATTTATTATTCATTGACACTCACTTATTTTCTTTTTCTTTTTCGGTTTTTATTCATGTGAGAAAGCATCAAATTGCCCTTCCTATGAGAAAAGTGGCTCTAAAAGTAAAGATAATTTAGTAATTTCATGTGAATTAAAGACAAAAGAAGAAGAAGAAGAAGAAGAAGAAGTGTCAAATGGATAAAAAAGAGGTGTGAAAATTATTTTCATATTTTTGAGTATTGCCAATCATATGTTAGAAAAAAAAAAGACTACTGCCAATCACTCTAACAATAGTTTTCTTTCTTTTATGGAAGGGCAGGAAATATAACAATGATATTATGATCCACCATGTACATCTAATAGACTTGAAAAAAGACCTATTGCACACAAATTCTTACAATCGTTAAGCATACTAATAATCTCTCTCTCTCTCTCTCTAACTCTTTCTTCTTCCTTCCCCTTCCCTTAGGCTCCATACAGTTGTTAGGAATATTGTATCGGAAAGTTATTCTCATGAAAAGTTAAGTAAAGTGAAGTAGAGGGAAAAGAATGCATTTGACAATTTTTTTTTGTAAGAAAACTAAAATTTAGTAGTTCATTTGCCGAGAAAAAACACTTATAAGAATCTTCTTTATTTTGATTTCCATGGCTAATTTTAAATAAAAGTAACTTTGAGAGCTAAATAATAGGCTATCATATTTTAAAAATTAACACATACCAAAAATGTATTTTATCTAATGTAAAGCCTTAACATGAAATGAAAAAATCGACTTGCAATTCTCTATTCAATTTGCTATATTCTGAATAGTCATACAAATCCCCCATTTAAATTGAAAGTCTCTGATAATCAACCGTATAATTGAAATTTAAAAAATAAGTAGATGATAACTAAATAAATAAATACAAAACAATCATGCTTGATTAGTTGCCGATGCAAAAACTCACTGAAAATTAGTTAGTACAAAACAAAATTGAAGACTAATGACAAGATAAATAAATACTTCCAAAAAAAATAAACTACCAATCTTTTTCCATAACAATTATCTCAGAAAGCAACATAGTAGTCAAAATTGTTATTACTCACGTAAATCTCAAAGTGTCTTTCTAAGAACCTAATTCGTCTTTTTTTTGGTATTGGCGTCATTCACTTTTTTTCTTACCCCCCAATTATTTTGGCCCCACAATGGAGAAAACTTTTCCCGCGATGCAAAATCCTATGCTTTTGGCCAGATCACTTTTGCAAGAAAGTAAATCTTGCAGGAAAACTTAAAAACATGTTTCCCACTACTTTCCTGCCAATTGAACACTACAAAAGTTATGAAAATTTTGATTTTTCCATTATTTTCTATACTTTCCTGGCAACTGAATGGAGCCTTAGGGTTCACACCCTTAGACGGCGGTGGAAGAGGGAAGGACTCTGTATTTTTCTCTTTGTTTTGTTTTTTTTCTATCTCTTCAGTTCAACGACTTATCGTTTGATATGTGAGAATTTGGTCTCTCATTTTCTTGAGAGTTTAGTTTCCTCTTTGGACAAATATTTATCTACAAATCAGGTTCTTTCAGAAACGATGTTACTTCACAATGATATCCGTGCCAACAATCCACTTACCCTAAATGATATTTTTGGCGGGGCAACTCATGGAGGTCTGTCAGTAGTCTTTTGGAAGTTCATTGGTGCGTCCATACTTGATTGGAGTTCATCTGATCATCCGGGTATTTGTTTTCTTTTGTTTTTGACTAGCACTTTATCTCTTTTGAGACTGCTGATTCTAGGTATGAATATATAGCAAATCGCGAATGCTATTGTTTGCATCAGGTTCAATATCTGAGCCGCGGTGAAAGACATCAACTACCTTGTGCTTTTCTTATTTTACAATAGTTAGATAATTAGTTTGACTTTATCCAAGATATTGGTAAATGTAAGTACCGCTGGCAATTATAAATACATCTTCTCAATTTTTGACAAAAAAAAAATAAAGCATACTAATCATGGCTTCTATTATGTTGTATATTTGGCTAAATTTTGTTTTGAATAATTAGTAACTATTTTTAGTTGAGCCTTCAGACGTACAATTTCTTCGATTCCATAATAATCAAGAACATTTATGTCATACGAGTAATTATTTAGTACTTTTGGGGCACTATTGCCCCATGCCCATTCAGTACTTTTGGGGCACTGTTGCCCCATGCCCTTCCAGTTGATTAATAGGAGTAATTGCTAGCGGTAATCTAAACTCCATGGATAGGTTTTGAGTTGAACGATACTCTCTCTCTCTCTCTCTCTCTCTAAAAACACAACTATCACACCTTCTTCCTCCTCTCCTTCCCCTCCCTCCCTCTAAGGTTTAAACCTAAAATGAGGCGGAGGGAGGGAAGGAATCAAGCCCTGCATTCAGATATGATTTTCCATTCCTCTACTACACCCTAAACGCTTGTCATTCATGCTGCTCTGCTCGCCGCCGCTTCGCTTCTTGGGTTGCAGCCGCGAGGTGGCCAATGGTTTCTTGGGTCATTGATTGTGGAGTTTCGAACGATTGGTGGCTAGGCAAGAGAATGGATGTTCAATGATGGAGGGGAATGTATCTTTTGCTTTATCTCATTTTTTTAGTTCTTTCAGCTTTTAGTGGCCGTCGTGGGTTCTCTCTCCTTTGGTGGAGCTTTCTCCGGTTGGTTTATCCACGCCGACGTCTTCTCCAGATTTGGTTTCCCACACTCGGACGATGGTTAATAATATGAGGTTTGGTTGTGAGTTTGTGGTTCCGGATTGGTATCCAATCTCACTATATCTGTGAGATTTGCTGGCTTTTGTCGTCTCGCGTCTAGAGCTCACCATTACAGTGGGGGCTTGCACCGGAGTAGCATCTAGATGTTTGTGACCGCGAGGACCCATCCGTTGGCGTTTGATTTTCGACGATCCGTGGACTTCTGATAGGAGCGTGCTGGCAGTTTTGACTTTGTTGGGTAGCAGTTCTGGGGGATTTTCCACTGGCGTTTGTTGGGTAACAACTTCGGTTGCTTATCTGCTAGCGTGTTGAGGTTGTTTGGTATGGGGTCTAGTCTTTGGACTGTGTTTCCCTGCCGTTGTAGTTTTGGGGTTCTTCCAAGTTGCCCTTTTTTTATCACCCATTAGCTATTTAGGCCCTGCGCGCGTCAAGTCCATCCTACACAAGTCCTTTTTTTCTTACACCCATGTGCCTTTTGATTTTAGGATAGAAAAATTATCCCATGCGAATGGAACATTATATTATAATGTCTCAACTCATGTATCATTGGTTAATATTGCGAGACCCATTACTTTTTGTTAGTGATTTAATAAACAAATTGACATTTGGCATTTGATGAGTGGTGGAACATTGTTTGAAAACTACCAAATAATATTCCTAATTATAACTTTTTCTCTTTCACTCTAGAATTGTCACACGGTTTCACGTACAAATACTTGTCTATACATATATACAGTGAGCTTCCATTACGGGATCTCTTAATTTGCTAAGTTAAGGATCTCATGAATTTTGATTATCCGAACCGTTCAATGTGTTTCATACATAATTTTAAGGGTAACATCAAGAAATTGACAAATAATATGGCCGAAAAGGTTTTGATCCAAGCAGTTTTTTTGTAAAAATGCTATAAATGCGTTTTTATGAAAAATTGTTCGGATCAAGCCCTTACTAGTCATATTTTTTGCCGATTTCTCACGGAGATCCTTAAAATCACATTTTGATCACATTGAACAGTTCAGATCATCTAAATTCGATCGTAAAATGGGAGGTCCTTAACTTAACTCAATAAGGGATCCCTTATTGGAAAGGGACTGTATGTATGTATGTATGTATGTATGTATGTATATATATGTGTTAAAATTTTAAGCAATTACAACTTTTGTTTTGCATATTCAATTTTAAAAAAAAAATTATTTTTGAAACCTACTCGATGAGATCTTTTAAACAAGATTCATTTTGAATATGAAATTATGTACGCATAAAAATATTATTTTATACCCTTAAAATAAGAATTCACACCCCTTTTAAACAAATTTGCATCCTCTAAAATGAAAGAATTCACCTCTTTGATACAATTCACACCCCCTATAATAGGCAATTCACACCATCTGTTATACACAACTCACACCCCTATAGAACAACTCACACCCCCTTGTTATACACAATTCACCATTGCCAATAATTCACATCCCATATAATAGACAATTAGCACTACTTAAACTTCTTTTGTACACAATTCACACTCTTAAATGACACATTATTTAGTATTCACACCAAAATACAGAATTCACATCCCTTATAAAAGACAATTAACACTCTCCAAAATAAAAGAATTAATAACCCTCAAATGCAGAATTGATACCTCCTCTATATAGTTCACTTTTCAAAATACACAATTAACACCCGATAATAGACAATTCACATCTCGTACTATACACAATTCACACTCTTTATTATACACAATTAACAGCGACATACAATAATTCACACCTTCATAACAGACAATTCACATCCCTTATATCACATAGTTCATACCTACAAAAAATATATAATTCACACCCCTTTAAAACTCTTGTTGTACATAATTCGTAACCAATATTGTACATAATTCACACTCATATACAATAATTCACACCCCTTATTATACACAATTCACACCCATATATGAAAATTCACCCCCTCTATAACAGACAAGTCGCACTACAATTCACACCCAAAAAATAAATAACAATTCACACCCCTATTACAAACAAATATAACAGATAATTCACACCACAATTCACATCAAAAAAATTGACAATAATTCATATATTCTATAACAGACAATTCACACCCTTTAAACTTCTATTATACACAATTCAAACCCCTATGACAGAAAATTCACAATTCACACCCTCTGTAACACACAATTTACACCCCGTGTTATACACAATTCACACTCCCTTACAACAAACAATTCACACCTTAAAAATGAATAATTCACACCACAAAATATTATATTTTTTCTGCACATATTCTCATAGTTAATATGGATCTTATTTAATAGAGATCTCATCGAGTAGATTCTAAAAATGTAAATTTAAGAAAACGGATATATATTAAAGATATTGCATTTTAAAGTTTGTAATGCAAAATATAAAATTTCATCCACATGGGATAATTTTTCTATCTTAACATTAGCAAGATTCCACGCGTTAGGACCTATGCGAAAGGCAAATACAATAAAGGATTTATATGAGACAAAACTCTAAAAGCAGGGCCAGCTGGGAATTTCCATATTTTGGGACGAGTCCCATTCTTGATATAATTGTTTTTTTGGTGATTTATAATATCAATTGCTATCGTTGTGGAAAAAAAATTCTAAACTCCATGGACATGAAAGAGGGAAAGACTATCCCCACTCGAACCAAGACATAACTTTGACTTTGTTCAAATAACACTTAAGGTGAAACAGGGTTAGGAATGACGAATTTCTCTATAATATACAAATCCATTTTATAAGTTCATTATAACAAGTAGTTCCTACTAAGGATTAGACAGTTCCATCCTATCGGCTTCTTCCATTTGGCGACTAGCTAGCCATCCAAATAATTGATTCTGCCACCTCGATCTTCCCATCGTCGAATTCGTCGTCTGTCTATCCCCCTTAAATCGAAAACGAGTCCCATCAGGGGTATACGCCGTCACTATCTTCTGATGGCAGTCGATGACCGCTCGATGTGCTGATAGCCAGTCCATCCCCAGGATTATGTCGAAATCTGCCATGTCGATCACTCTGAGGTCGCAAGTCAGGCATAGGTTGGCTACTTCCAGTTCGCACCCTCTATTCACTAGATTAACAGATATACTCCCCTCCAGTGGTGATGTGACCTTTGTGCTCGTACTTAGGGGTTTTGTTTCTAGTGCCAGTGTAGTTACGCAGGTAGTAGATACAACTGAATACGATGCTCCAGAATCAAATAAAGCTTGTATGCAGGTACTATACAATAGTAGCGTACCTTGGTTCACAGAGGGATCCTATTCCTGTTCTTCGGTCTGCAGTGCAAAGATACGCCCTCCAGTGCCTTGCTGGGTTCCCATGGGCTGCTTTTCCTTATTCTGTCCATTTTGTTGCTGTGATGGGCCTTCAGGGTTTTGCTTCACAAAACCAGCCTGTCCAGGTTGTTAAGCTTTTTGATTTCTAAAGCTCTCATCCCTTTCTCTTTGGGGTTGGGGGCATTCGCGCTTATAGTGGCCCATGGCCTGGCAGTTGAAACAGTGAACTATTGCTCTGTCCCGGCTGCCCCTCTATGGTTCGCCATGTTCTGATGTAGCAGTCCTCTAGGGTTGGTTGCCTTGAGGCGGGTTAAAGGGTTTGGTGGGGTAGGGTCCACGGCTGTTGTTGGGTGGTTGGGTTCGGATTGGTCCACCGGTGCTGCCAGTTGCCTTCCTCAATCGAGTTTTAAAGTCCATCTCCTCACTCTCTAGCCGGAGAGCACACTTCACCACTTCAGCATATGTAGTAAAAGCTTAAGCCACCACAGCCCTTCGAGCAGTCGTTAGCCCCCACTCAAATCTCCTTACCTTCTTGTCTTCGGTTGGTATGGAGTTTAAGGCGGAACGAGACAGTTCCTCATATTTGGCCACGTACTGGGTGACGGTCAACGTTCCTTGCTTTAGATTCAGGAACTCCTGTTCCTTGGCTAGGCGAAGAGGCATGGGGAAGTACTTGTCGAGGAATAGAGTTTCAAACTCGGCAAAAGTCATGGTGGCTATGGTCTTGGTTGCCTTTATCAGGTCCCACCAATAGCGAGCTTATCCCTTCAATTGGTATGTGGCTAAAGCCACACGATCTCCATGCTGGGTAATCCCTAAGGTTCTAAGGATCATTTTGACTTCGTTTCGCCATGTCTCATCTACGACGGGGTTGGTGTCTCCGTGAAAGGTCGGGCGTCAGTGTTTACAGAACTCGTTCAGTGCTTAAGTTCGGGTCATGGGTCCATCGTTATGGTGTTGGTTTTGGCGATTGGTGTTCAAGGCGGTTATGAACGCTTGCATGATCTGGGTTAGGTCGGGTTTGCGTTTGACGGTCCTCCGTTATCGTGTCCTACTCCGTTGCGTCGATTCACCATCTACGAGTAAAAATTAAAAGGGGGTTTTAGTCTACTTAACAATTTTCTTTTTGCAAATGGTGTTTCCTTCTATAGTCAAAAGTAATATGTCCAGTAGTATGCAACAGTACTCTTTTAATAAAAGCAAGCTTTTCATAAATAAGCTGGAAATTACAATCATAAGCATAGAGTTCTATTATAAGGCAAGTAGGGACAAAAGATAGGGTTTTCCTAATACAAGTTG
Source organism: Rhododendron vialii (assembly GCF_030253575.1). Lineage (NCBI taxonomy): Eukaryota > Viridiplantae > Streptophyta > Magnoliopsida > Ericales > Ericaceae > Rhododendron > Rhododendron vialii. Next base: position 22,116,245 of record NC_080557.1, on the reverse strand, counting down.
AAACGATCCTACATACTTCTATTACATGGTCCTACGGTTTTTAGGCTTTATTCTACACTGCTGCTACTCCGTCCTAGGGTAGGACAATTCCATAAATCTCTCTCAGCCACTCCTTGTAGTTCCTTTCAGCAGCAGTCTCCATTTTATCGAAATACTCACGTTCCTGCGCAAGCAGTTCTTCTGTAGTGAGAATGGGTGGTTCCTCCAACGGTTCTAGGTAGTACTAGGAGAGGTTTAGCATGACAACTTCCAACTTGGGGTCGGTCTCCATTTCAAACATAGGAAAGTTGAATGGTGACTCGAAGTCCTCCACTGGTGGTGCAGGGACTTCAACATGTGGAAGGTACTTGGGGGTCGCTGTCGGTGGGGGCATCTCCAAGGTGATTGGGACTTCGTATAGTTCCATGTCACCCTCGGGTGGGGGTGTTGGTCCTGTGTACTCAGGTGCTAGTAATGACCGGTAGTCAGCCAAGACTCGTAAGGCAAAGAGTGGGCATCCTCCTTGTTGTACACTCGACATCTATAACAATAAAGAGAATTATATATTAGACTTAACGGTATAAGGGAAAAAATTGCGCACAAATAGGTACAAGATTCAAGTATACACATGAACAGTGATCATATGTTAAAAGAGAATACATGACTTTCATTGCTTAAACGAAACGAATACAACATAGAGGGCTTTACTAGCCTAGGCTTCATATTACATCAAAAGTCTAATTACTGCTAGGCCTTCCTAACTGGTCTAGAAGATGTCCGGAAATTGGGCCATATATGCGCCTATGTCGGTCTCAAAGGGTGGTGGTGGTACATCACCGGAGTCAGAGGGTATATCCATGAAGTCTGGCTTAACCCATTCCAATTCCATTTCCTCATCTTCTATCTCTTAGTCCTCTTCATCTATTGGTTCCTCCTCGGGATAGTCTTCGGGTTCTTCCTGGGAATCTTCCTCGGGATTTTCCTCGGGTTCCTCAAGCACAAACTCCGCGTCAGCTGAAGGTGCTATTTGGACTAGAACGGGTGCTGCTTCAGCATCATTCTCCTCCTCTTCATTTTCGGGAAGTAGGATGGCGCCATTCTCTTGGTAAAAGTCATAAGTGTTGGGAAAGGCATAGGGAAAGTAGGGATCTCCCACTAGTTGGTTCGTCATTGGCCTTAGGGTGCTTCCAAGTTGGCGAGCTTTAGCAAGTAGGTTGATTTGGTAGGGATTCAGGTGGTTCATCTACAAGGAAGAGTTTTAACCTCAATTAGTAACATTTTAAGACAGAGATTCATTAACACTTAGGAACACTTCAAGTTTCTAAGTTCCACATTCGATTCTTGATTTAAGTCATCATCCAAGTGTTCGGGAATTCCCAGCTTGGTGGTGCTGCCAATTTCCACACCTTGCTTCAATCCGGAGATTGTTCTGCCAGAATTTCACCCAATTTGGGACGGTAAACTTAAACTCAATTCACGTTTGTGCAATGGTTAACATATCTTATGGTCTACCCATTCTACCCATGGCCGAGGTTTTAAACCTAGAGCTCTGATACCATGTTGTAACGCCCCTAATTTTGGGAACGTTAGATATACATTTTCATTGACAACTTAAATAGAGTCTGGCTCATTATTACATCATAACTCCCATGAGAGTACTTTTATTACACAAGGGAAGGATAACTAAGTTTCCTAACTACAGCTCCACCTGCTCCTCCATTCTTGCTAGCTCTTCGACTCCGAAAGCCTCCAATGTGTAAAGCTCACCCTGATCATCTACAAAGTCTGACACATTATACCAGTGCCCCCAGTATAATATGTCAGGGTTACCAAAGGTAACACCATGAGCTACAGGAGCTCAATAGAATAATCCATACCCATTAACCCCTAACTTACAAACAATAGATCATAAAATTAACGATTTTCACATAGTACATGCATATTTAACAAAACAGTTAACAATTAAACATCCACATTCACTATCCAACTAACATTGGTGTCCATGATTTTCTGAGTTTCTCCTACGCAACTTGTCGTAGACCGTGTCACCATTTTTCATTTACCAAATCAACATTTCCAAAATCGTTTTTAACACACCCAACCTCAATTCCGCCGTTTCGGTCTCCCGAGTATCCTCACAATGGTTCTGCCGTCCCTGGTTCCCATTGGCACATAAAACTTTGCATTGGCTCCTTTCTGTGGATAACCAAGCTACACACCCAACCTCGGTTCCGCTGTTCTAGTCTCCCGAGTATCCTAACAATCGTTCCGCCATCCCAGGTTCCCATTGGCGCACACACACACAAACACACACACACACACCTCATAATGGGCTACTATGTCCCGCCACATTGTGGTTTTTAAACCATTTATCTTTTTCAAATCACGTCTTTGCATATTAACCACACCTTAGGTGTCATGTTTCTACTTTCTTAATTTCTGTGTCTCGTTTTCATGCAAAGACTTCGCGGTAGGACCTTTGTACATTATAATATAAATCATTCATTGTAATCTTGAAACTAAACTAGCAAGATCATCCAACTCTATATTACTTTATTATGCTCATATTTACAGAATCACATTCAAACAATTACCACATTCTTAAAGCATAGTGTCACATTGACGGACACCTTTGGAGTGGAAACCACTTATGCTTTATCACACATTAAAACAAGAAATCCTAGTAAACATGTATAGATGCTCATAACCATCCTAAGATCAAAATACGAATACTTTGCCATCAAGTTTATGTTTTGAAAATCCGTTCTTTCTTCCTTTTAGGGAAGTTCAAAACAACATATGTTTTTCCGAAAAATAAAGTCAATATATTCAACATACCCCCCTTCCTTTTTAATACTTTAGTAAACACTGTTCAAATTATCATGTATTTCAATTACTCAAACAATATACATAGTTTTATATATACTTAGAGTGAATGAGTAGAGGCATTCTACCGTTCTTCTTGGTAGTAGGGCAGCTACGAATGAGTAAGTTGGCGATCGAATGGAGTAAACTTCCTACGGAAAGCTTCGGTAGCTTTGAAAGAGAAAAGGTTTCTCTCGAAACTAGTTCTTGACTAACTACTAAAATTTTGGATCGAAAGGGTGGTCAAGTAACGGTCTAGTGGCGGTCTTGGATGAGTTTCTTGAAGAACTTCAAGAACAACTCAAGAACAAGAAGAACAAAGAACAAACTCAAGAATTCTAGAGAGAGAAGTTGAAAGGTTCCAATGTGTGAATTGAATGGCAAGTGAGTGGTCCTATTTATAGCAAAAATTTGGCTCCCCCTCTCCCCTCCTTGGTCGGCCCCCCTCTCCCTCTCTTTCTCTCATTTTTTTGCTCCATGGTCTTGTCCAATCAAGCCTTTCAAACATGCCATGACTTGTCAATCCAATTTAGGTTCAAAATCTAGGTTATCATGATGGGTTTTGGCCTTGTCTTGTCCTAGAATGGATTACTTGCAAGGAAGAAGAACATGATTGGCTAGGTTTATGCTTAAAGAAGCTTAAAAATGGGTTGCAAAGTAGTTCTAGGCCTTGCGTGTGAAGTTGGCTAAGAAGGTAGCTTGTTGAAGTGTACATAACACATGCACACACATCACTCTTCTCTCTCACTCTCGGCCTCTCTCTCCCTCTCTCCTCTCGTCTCTCTCTCTCTCTCTCTCTCTAGTACCATGTGTGTGTGTGTGTGTGTATATATATTTATATATATATATATATCTATAGATCTAGAGAAAATCTAGGAAAGTAAGCCTTGGAGGATAACTATTAGGTTCAAGGCTATTAGTCCTAGGTTTGCATGCATGGCAAGGCTAAGTTTACTTCTTTTGGAAGCAAAATGATTACTTCTAATGGTTCTATTAGGGTTGGAGGGGGTTCACAAGGCTCAAAGATGGTCAAAAAGGTTCGTCTAAGATTAGGAAAATGTAACTATGTGAGGTGGTAGTTAGGTTTCTCTAACTAATTGGTTGGAAGCTAATTTTACTTGCCAAGTAGGATTTCTAGCCAAGAAATATAATTCTTCAAGAATTAGTTTACTCACTAGGAAATATACAAGTGCTTTTTCAAGCATATTTTTCCTTGGAAAAGGACTAGATTGTCCGAGGGTAGGAGTTTTAAATTTTAAACGTCTCAAATCTAATTATGACGGATTATTAGAATTTAAAAGGAATTTTTTAAGCTATCCAAGTAAATAAAAAAATGAAATTCGAATATTTAATGAAATTTTTATTTACTAAAAATCAAAGTCGTTACAGCTTGTCTCACATGTATGATCTATCTATACTATATATTAAGCAAAATGGAGAATTAGTGAGGAGGTGAAGAGGCCTCGCGCGACAACAAATAATGCTTATCCATTGGTTAAGTTTTTCTTGATAATTTGAGAATCTAAAAAATAATACCAAAAAAGTATTAACGAAAAACAGAGAAATAAAATGGTCTAACAACCAACTCATCAAGGTTCCTTTATTTTTAGTCAATTCAAAAATAAAATAAAATTTGCCATTTCTTAAACCTAATCTACTCTAAGCTAGGGGACTCGGGGAGGGAGATGTGTGCTTACGGGAATTGAACCATTCCCATGTGCATAAAATTATAAGGGGGGCACCAATTGCACTCCACTCTACTTGCACCAACTCATCAAGAAGAATTACTGATTTTCTTATTTCTATAGCCTCTTCCTCAGTTGTCTTAGCTAGACTGTGTTTCAAAGGTACTCTAAATGCCTACAATCTATTAATTCTCTCACCTTTTCATTTGTAGCTTCATTTTTATTCGACTTTTCTTCAAGCTCTTCTCTATTTTTATCGGGTCCTATATTTCACGAGTATTGTTTTTATGTAATTCTTTTTCCTAGTGTTACATACTTGAATGCCAAAACACTCAGGTTCATCGACCAAACAGAAAACAATCATACGAAATGGCAAAACAACACCAACCATCCCATAGGTAATTGCCATCTTCTTGCCTTTTTTTCACAACTGCTTATGAAATTTTTAAATACCCAACCACTTAATAAGAATTTTCTTATTTGCTTTTATGTATTTTATAGTACTCCACCTTAGTAAAAGATTATGTTTTCTGGGTCATGTTTAAGTAAAAATCGTGAAGATCCATTTCTAAAAATAAACACATGTACGTGCGTGGATATGTTATCCAACAGCTCATGGCAATAGTGGGCTTTTTAAACAATGAGAATGTGGTTGACCCAAGTTATCCAGCTTTTTGTGGATCTTAATTCAACTGCAGTGGTCAATGATACTGTGAAAGCAAAATGGAAACAGAAGTCGGTTGAAGATATGTTGGGCATTCCAAAATCCAAGAAAAAAGGCGGTAGGAAGAAGAAAAAATGTGTTATGTTCAGGTCGGCAATAGCAGCGGCCGCTTTATCTTCTCAAGGAAATAACAATAGGTATAGACTCGTCCTCAATGAGGCTAAAGCGCGCAATTTGGGCTCTCGATGAGGCTCAAGCAATTTGGGAGTCACAGAAGACTCTAGGTATTGGCTATGATGGTAAGGAGGAGGATGTGATCAAAAGGACTGCGGAAATGGTGGAAGTTGATGAGGAGAATTATAGAGCCATGTTGGCTTCAGATTAATTCTTTCTATTTTGAGGTGTTTGTTTAGGGAGGTGTCTCTAAGTGTTGTTTTGAAGTTTTAGGTGTGCCTTTGTGTGTTGTTTTGAATCTTAGGTGTCAGTTGTCTCTTTGGAAGTGGTGTTGTTTTTGCCTTTGTTGGCTTCTTGCCAACTTTGGGGATGGTTATTCTCCCCTTCGGGTCTTAGCGGCATATGATTATTAGAGTTGTTTGTTGCCTTTTGTGTTAGAATGTGAAGACGATTACTTTTTGTGACCTTGGTCTGGACCACCGTGAGACTGGTCCGGACCATCGCAAACAGAATTCAGTTTTGAAGCTGCTGGAACTTTGGTCCGGACCAAAGGTAAAGCTGGTCCGGACCAGCGGGACCTAAGAAACATTTTTTTTAGGGTTTTTTGGTGTGCTAACTTGCTTGGACTATAAAAGCAAAGTTAGGGTTGCCTCCCATTGTATTGTTGTTCATCTTCTCATCATAGTGAAACCCCCCAACACCCCGTGGAGTATGATTAGGCAAATTGCTTAAGTCGGAAACACGTATATCGCTTGTCTTGTTCTTTCGATTGCTTATTTATTTTTCGCTTGTGTGTGTTCTCTTGCCCTAACAACTGGTATCAAAGCACCCAAGTTGAGTGGGAGCATCGATGGCAGGAGAAGAAGGAAAAGTAAACGGAATCGAAAAGTTCGATGGTTCAGACTACGGATATTGGAAGATGCAGATAGAGGATTATTTGTATGGAAAAAGCTTGAACGCACCGTTGGAAAGGAAGAAACCGGAAGGGATGAAAGATGAAGACTGGAAAACCCTAGACAAGAGAGTCTTAGGGATTATTCGTTTAACATTGACAAAATCGGTGGCCTACAACGTCACGAAGGAGAAGATCGTTGGGGATATGATGGCGGTCTTGTCAAGTATGTATGAGAAACCCTCGGCGAACAATAAGGTACATCTCATGAAGAAGTTATTTAATCTTAAGATGTCGGAAGGCGCTGCAGTTGCCAACCATCTTAATGAGTTTAATACTATTACGAATCAACTATCTGCTGTTTCAATTGAGTTTGATGATGAGATACATGCCTTAATTGTTTTGGCTTCGTTACCCAATTGTTGGGAGGGTATGAGAATGGCTATTAGTAACTCCGCTGGCAAGGAGAAACTCAAATATGATGACATTCAAGATTTAATCTTGAGTGAGGAGGTTTGTAGGAGAGATGCAAGAGAATCATATTCATCTAGTTCGGGTTTTGCTTTGAATACCGAGACTAGGGGTAGGAGCCAGAATAGAGGTTCTAATAGAGGAAGGTCGAGGTCGAGGAAGGGAAGGAGTGGGTCAAGGACCCCTCTACATGAGGTTCAGTGTTAGAACTTTAACAAGACGGGCCACTATAGGAGAAACTGTAGGGAGCCGAAAAAGCAAAACAATGAGTCTGTTATGTTGTTGCTACTGAAAATCAGGATGCTTTGCTTATTTCAGTCGACAGTCCGATAGACTCTTGGGTGTTGGACTCAGGAGCTTCGTTTCATACCACTGCACACCAGGAAATTATCAAGAACTATGTTGCTGGTAATTTTGGGAAGGTGTATTTGGTTGACGGTGAAGTGATGGATATTATGGGTATGGGAGATGTTCGAATCAGACTGCCGAATACGTCTTCATGGTCGCTACAGAAAGTCAGACATGTTCCAAATTTGATGAGAAATTTGATTTCTGTGGGACAGCTAGATACAGAGGGTCGTTCAATCTCATTCTTCAATGATCAGTGGAAGATTACAAAGGGAGCATTGGTTGTGGCTCGTGGGGTCAAGACAAGGACATTGTACATGACGCAGAGCACAAGGGATACAGTTGCAGTTGCTACTGCAAGTTGTGATGCAGACCTTTGGCACCAAAGATTGGGTCACATGAGTGAAAAGGGCATGAAGGTACTTCTTTCCAAGGGTAAACTTCCAAGGTTGAAGTTGGTTCAGTTTGACTTGTGCGAGGGTTGTGTTTTTGGGAAGCAGAAGAAGGTTAGCTTTCTGAAAAATGACAAAATTCCAAGGTCAAGGAAATTGGAGTTGGTCCACACTGATTTGTGGGGTCCCGCTCCTGTTGAATCACTTGGTGGGTCAAAATACTACATGAGTTTCGTCAATGACTCAAGCAGGAAGGTATGGGTTTATTTTTTGAGAAATAAATCTGATGCCTTTGAAACTTTTAAGATGTGGAGAGCTTTGGTGGAGAATGAAGCGGGCCTAAGACTGAAATGTCTAAGGTCAGATAATGGAGGTGAGTCTGAGGACAAAAAGTTCAAGGAATATTGCGCTGTTAACGGGATTAGGATGGAGAAGACCATTCCGAGGACACCATAGAAGAATGGTGTGGCCTAACGCATGAACAGGACCCTGAATGAGCGAGCAAGAAGCATGAGGCGTTGGGTTGCCTGAAACTTTTTGGGCTGATGCAGTGAGCACTGCAGCTTACTTGATAAATTGAGGACCGTTAGTTTCTTTGAATTTCAAACTGCCCGAGGAGGTTTGGAGCGGAAATGAGGTAAACCTTTCATTTCTTAAAGTTTTTGGCTATGTTTCATATGTTCATAATGATTCTAATGCTCGTAATAAATTGGAAGCTAAGTCTAATAATGTTTTTTTATTGGCTATGGCGATGAGAAATTCGGCTATCGATTTTGGGATGCGCAAAATTGAAAGATTGTAAGAAGCCGGAATGTGATATTCAATGAGCTGGTTATGTACAAGGATCGTGAGAGGACAGAACAGGTTAATTCTGTGCCAGGGGTTGAGAAGAAGGATGTGGTGGATTTGGATGAGCTATCTTAGGGTTTTGTGCCAGACAGCAGCCAGGAAGATGAAGAGATTGTTATTTCGCAAGAGAGACAGAGTACGCCAACTAGTGCTGTCAGAAGGTTTTCTTCCAGGGTTAGCAAACCACCACAGCATTTTTCACTGTCTTTGTACTACATAGTGCTCACTGATGCTGGTGAACCAGAGTATTATGACGAGGCTTTGCAGAATGAAAGTTCAATCAAGTGGGAGTTGGCCATGAAAGATGAGATGAACTCTTTATTGACAAACCAAACGTGGGAGTTGACAGAACTGCTAGCCGGTAAGAAAGCTCTTCATAATAAGTGGGTTTACAGATTGAAAGAAGAGCACGATGGTAGCAAACGCTACAAGGCTCGACTAGTAGTCAAAGGCTTTCAGCAGAAGGAAGGGATTGATTACACCGATATTTTTTCTCCAGTTGTGAAGTTGACGACAATACGGTTGGTATTGGGGATTGTGGTTGCTGAGGATTTGCATTTGGAGCAGTTGGATGTGAAGACTGCATTTCTCCATGGGGATTTAGAGGAGGACATCTACATGCATCAGCCACAAGGCTTCGGAGTTAAAGGGAAGGAGAAGATGGTTTGCAAACTGAGCAAGCGCTTGTGTGGGTTGAAGCAAGCTCCAAGGAAATGGCACAAGAAGTTTGATAGCTTCATGTGCAGCAATGGGTTCAAACGGCTGGAGGCGGATCATTGTTGTTATACCAAGGGGTTTGGAAAGTCTTATGTGATTTTGTTGCTATATGTTGATGACATGCTTATCGCAAGGTCTGATATTGGGGAGATCAACAAAGTGAAGAAGGCATTGTCGAAACAATTTGCAATGAAGGATTTGGGAGCGGCTAAGCAAATCCTTGGAATGAGAATAATCCGAGATAGAGCAAAGGGGACCTTAAAGCTATCACAGGCCGAATATATCAAAAAGGTGCTCAAGAGGTTTAGCATGGGTGATGCAAAACCTGTTGGAACACCTTTGGCTAGTCATTTTAGACTAACCAAGGATCAGTCACCGAAGACAAACGAGGAGTGAGACTACATGGGTAAAGTTTCGTATGCATCAGCAATAGGGAGTCTTATGTACGCTGTGGTTTACACACGTCCTGAAATTGCGCATGTAGTGGGAGTAGTGAGTAGGTATATGAGTAATCCAGGGAAGCAGCATTAGGAAACAGTGAAATGGGTTATGAGGTATTTGAGGGGTTCTACAGATGTCTCATTGTGTTTCACGAGAGCTGGCCTAAAGTTGCAAGGTTATGTTAATGTAGACTTGGCGGGTGACATGGATAGTCGAAAGAGTACTACCGGGTTTGTGTATACTTTGGGTGGTACAGCTGTGTGTTGGGGCTCTAAGTTGCAGAAAATTGTTGCTATCTCAACTACAAAAGTCGAGTATGTGGCAGTCACGGAAGCTGGAAAGGAGATGGTATGGTTGCAAGGTTTTTTGGATGAGTTGGGGAAGACGGTTGAGAAAGGAGTGTTGCACAGTGACAATCAGAGTGCCATCTTTCTCGCCAAGAATCCGGCCTTTCATTCTAGAACGAAGCACATACAATTGAGGTATCACTTTATCCGTTCTTTGATTGATAGTGGACAGCTGATACTTGACAAGATTCGTGGTACGGAGAATCCAACGGATATGTTGAGAAAGGTTGTGACTGTTGATAAGTTGAAGCTGTGGAAGCTTCAGTTGGTCTCTAAGCTTGAGGTTGTGGAGATGGGTGTTGTGGGTGTTGATGATAGATGGTGTTTGTTGACGACCATTGAAGTTTGGGAAGCGCCGTTGATCAGTCTTCAAGTGGGAGAATTGTTAGAATGTGAAGACGATTAATTTTTGTGACCTTGGTCTGGACCACCGTGAGTGTAACGACCCTGATTTTTAGTAAGTAAAAATTTCGTTAAAAATTTGAATTTTATTTTAATACTTGGATTCGCTTCCAAAAATTTATTTTGTATTTCTCATAATCCGTCATAATTAGATTTTAGTCTTTTAAAATTATATTTCTTGGCTAGAGATTCTACTTGGCAAGTATAGTTAGATTCTAACCAATTAATTAGAGGAACCTAACTACCAATTCATCTAGTTACTTTCTCCTAACCCTAGATGAGCCTTTTGAACCTTCTTGAACCTTATGATCCCTCCAAACTCTAGTGGAACTCTTTGGACCTTTAACCTTTACCCATTGGATGATAAAAGTTAGGAAAACTTTTATCCATTGGACAATAGATCTTTCCTCCAAGATATTTTGCTAGATTTATTAAAGTACATAGATATAATTATATATAGATATATATAACCACATGCATAAAAGGACATGTAGTCTTTCAAAATCTTATTAAAGTATTGCCTTATTCTTTTATCTATTGGTCAATAACCGCTAGGGAATTTGTTATCCATTGGGTAATAGGGTCAATCTTCTATCAAGTACTAGGATTTTCTAAATTATTATTTCCTAGATTTCCCATGGGTTAATATATATATATATATATATATATATATATATATATATATATATATATATATATATATATATATATATATATATGTACTTTATAATATATTGCCTTAAGATTTCTTAAAGTACATAATCTAATTTTATAATGGAACATGTGCCTAATTAGATTATTTTAATAAGGGGTTTTGATCTTATAATTTTTTATTGGATCCTTGGTACCAACTTATATATTTGAATATGTGAAAATGGGTACATATATATATCATATTATATTAAAGCCTAGATTTTCTAAAGTACTTAATTTAATATTTTAATAAGAAACATGTGCTAATTTAGATTATTTTAATGTAGATTATTTTAATAAGGGATTTTGACCTTATAATTTTTTATTGGATACTTGGGATCTACATAGATTGCATGGTACATACTAATATATATATTTGTGTACTTGAACTTATTTATATATATATATATATATATATATATATATGTATACTTAATTTATTCCAAAGTACACATGTGTTTAATTGAATAGTTTAATAGAAAAAATCTTTATCCATTGGACAATAATTGCTAGGGAAAATTTTATCCCTTGGGTAATAGTCAAGACTTTAGCTATAAATAGCACCATTGTCCAAGCATTCAACTCGCACCTTCACCTAGCAACTTCTCTCTCTAGAAAAAGATTTGTGTTCTTACTTTGTTTTTCTTGTTCTTGAGCATTCTTGAAGTTCTTCCTAAGTTCTTCAAGAAACTCAACCTAAGACCCCTTTTCGATCCAAAAAGTTCAAGTAGTTTAGTCAAGATTAAGTTTCGAGAGAAACCTTTCTCTTTCGAAGCTACCGTAAGCATTCCGTAGGAAGTTACTCCACCCGATCACTGACATACTTTCCGTAGCCGCCCTACCGCCAAGAAGAAAGGTAGAACACCTTGTCCTCTATCTCTAAATATATGTAGAACCCCTTGTCCCCTAACTCTACGTATAGAACCGTATGTTAGAAAGTAGAATGTCCTTACTCTTTAGTTCAAAGTATAACTTGAAGTATATTTAAGTAGATAAGGTTATCTATCATTTATTATGTTTAGAATGCATGATGGTAAACCAATTCGTTTTGCTAATGATGGTATGAACGTGTTGAATAAGGAACTTTTATTTCAATAAACATATGTTATTTAGAACTTGCCAAAAAGGAAAAAAGAACGACTTTCGAAAGATAAGACTTATCGTTGATAGAAGTATTCGTATTTTGATCTTTCGGATGGTTATGAGCATGTTTACTAATATAGAATTGGATGATCTTGCTAGTTAGTTTCAAGATTACAATGAATGATTTATGGTTGTGAAAAGTCCTACCGCGGAGTCTATGAATGAAAACGAGACACAGAAATCAAGAAAGTTAGAAACATGACACCTAGGGTGTGGTTAAGAAAAGGTGTGTTTTGACTTGGATAAAATATTTTTGAAACTACATAATGGCTGGACGTAGTAGCCATTGTGTAGGTGTGTTTTTCGAAAACCCAATGGGAACCCGGAGCGGCGGAACCGAGGGTTTTGAAGTGTGGATTGGTTATCCATGGAGAGGAGCCAATGCCAAATTCAATGATTTTTGTGTGCGTTCCCATGGGAACCCGGAGCGGCGGACCCATGGTGAGGATCCTCGGGAACCCGGAGCGGCGGAACCGAGGTATGGCTTGGTTATCCGTGGAGAGGAGCCAATGCAAATTTTGTGTGCCAATGGGAATCCGGAGCGGCGGAACCATTGTGTGGATACTCGGGAACCTGGAGTGGCGGAACCGAGGTTGGGTGTGTAAAAATGATTTTGAAAATAATGATTTGGAAAATGGAAAATGGAAAATGGTGACACGGTCCACAACGAGTCGTGTAGGAGAAACTTAGAAAAACATGGACACAAATGATAGTTGATTAGCGAATGTGGATGTGTCATTGTGAACTGTTTTGTTAAATATGCATGTATTATGTGGAAATCGTTGGTATTATGATCTACTGCTTGTAAGTTAAGGGTTAGTGAGTATGAGTTATTCTATTGAGCTTTTTGTAGCTCATGGTGTTACCTTTGGTGACCCTGACATATTATACTGGTGGCGACGCTGGTATAATGTGTCAGACTTTGTAGATGAACTTGGTGAGCTATACACCTTAGAGGCTTTTGGAGCCGAAGAGCTGGCTAAGATGGAAGAACAGGCGGAGCTGTAGTTAGAAACCTTAGTTTCCCTTCCCTTGTGTAATGAAAGTATTCTTACGGAGGTTGTGATGTAATAAAGAGCCAAACTCTATTTTGAAGTTGAAATAAAATTGTCTATTTAACGTACCCGAAATTGGGGGCGTTACAGTGAGACTGGTCCGGACCACCGCAAACAGAATTCAGTTTTGAAGCTGCTGGAATTTTAGTCTGAACCAAAGGTAAAGCTGGTTCGGACCAGCGGGACCCAAGAAACGTTTTTTTTATGGTTTTTTGGTGTGCTAACTTGCTTGGACTATAAAAGCAAAGTTAGGGTTGCCTCCCATTGTATTGTTGTTTATCTTCTCATCATAGTGAAACCCCCCAACACCCCGTGGAGTACGATTAGGCAAATTGCTTAAGTCGGAACCACGTATATCGCGTGTCTTGTTCTTTCGATTGCTTATTTATTTTTCGCTTGTGTGTGTTCTCTTGCCCTAACATCTTGTGGGTTTACTCTTCTTCGACTTGATGCCTTGTGCCTCTCCGTTTAATCTTTGTAATTTGTTTCCAAAGATCAATAAATCTTTTTCGCCGTTCAAAAAAAAATGGCTCACGTTAGCAACCTGCATTTTGCAAATTTTTGGGATCCCTCATGGGAACCGGAGTGATATATATATATATTGTAACGCCCCGAATTTTGGATACGTTAAATAGACAATTTTATTGAAAACTTAAATGAAGTCTAGCTCATTATTACATCATAACTCTCATGAGAGCACCTTTATTACACAAGGGAAGGGAACTAAGGTTCCTAACTACAACTCCGCATGTTCCTCCATTTGAGCCAGCTCTTCAACTCCAAAGGCCTCTAAGGTGTACAACTCACCTCGATCATCTGCAAAGTCTGACACATTATACCAGCGTTGCCACCGATATAATATGCTAGGGTCACCAAAGGTAACACCATGAGCTACAAAAGCTCAGTAGAACAATCCCATACCCGCTAACCCATAACTTACAAACAATAGATCATATACAACAGACAATAACAATCACATCCACATTCGCTATTCAAACTATCGTAGGTGTCCATGATTCTCTTGGTTTCTCCTACGTGACTCATCGTAGACCGTGTCATCGTTTTCATTTTACTTTTCCAAATCAACATTTTCAAAATAGTTTTTAACACACCCAACCTCGGTTCTGCCGTCCCGGGTTCCCGAGTATCCTCACAATGGTTCCGCTGCACCGGGTTCCCATTGGCACACAAAACTTGCATTGGCTCCTCTCCACGGATAACCAAGCCATTCCTCACCATGGTTCTGCCACTCCGGGTTCCCATGGGAACGCACACAACCTCACAATGGTTCTGCTGATCCGGATCTCCATTGGAACACACACACATTCCCACAATGGGCAAGTCTGGCCACACTGCGATTTCAAAACACACCTTGTCATTAACACACCCTAGGTGTCATGTTTCTATCTTGCTTGATTTTTGTGTCTCGTTTTGATGCAACGACTCCGCGGTAGGACATATCACATACGTAAACATAAATCAAACATTCAACATGCCTTTATTACTCTTATCAAGCAAATTTACTAATTATCATGCATTTCAACATATTAGTAAAACGAGCTTGCTAATTACTCCTAATACTTCAACTTGCCTTATCATAGACAAAAATAACTAAAGTTATACTAGGGAGAATGATTAGAGATTTATCTACCTTGATCCGAAATTAGTCGAGGCCGAATAAGCTAGTTGGAAAATTCTACGGGTGGTGAAACTCGCAAATCTGGACCAAACCTTGGATGGCAGTAACTTGGTCAATCTTTGGCCGAATATGATCATTCTTGGGTCGAAATCGAAGCTCTAGAAGCGCTTTACAACTTTTGTGAAGGAAGTTGATCCTAGAAACTACTTTAGGTATGAGATAAATGGTGATAAAGGAAGAGACAGTGTGCTGTCTGGAAATGGAAATCCGAGATTTTTACTGAACTTCGGATGACAATATCTTTGTCATTTCTTCACCGATTGGGATGGTTCTTGGGTCTAACTTGAAGGTCTCGAAGTGCTCTACAACTTTCTTAAGGGAGTTGGCTCTAAAAACTACATTAAGCAGGAGAAAAATGAAGATTTGTGAAGGACAGTAGGCTGTCTGGAAAACGAAATGGTTTCTAGAGAGAAGTGAGAGCAAAGGAGTGAAGGTGTGAGTTGAAATGGCATGAGGGTGGCTCTATTTATAGCCAAAACCTTGGCTATTACCCAATGGGTAAAATTTTTCATAACAATTATTGTCCAATGGATAAAAGGCCATGAATGACTAGATTTGTACTATGGATGTGATTTGGAAAGATTTTGGTGGAAGAAAATCTAAGGTGACTTGTACAACAAATCTCCCTCTCTCTCTCCTAGACCATATATATATAAGACTAAGTATATAAGGGTACAAAGTACAAGATTTCCTAAATCAAATATCCCATTAAAGAAATCTAATTAGGCACATGGTCATGTTATACAAATAGATTAAGTACTTGACAAATCTAGGGTATTTATATAATATGATATATAAGTACACATGTCCAATATTTAAATATGGAGATAGTACCAAGTATCCAATTAAAATAAAGGCTAGGATTCTCCCATTAAAGATATCTATAAAGTACTAGTACTAATTTATTCAATAAAGATACTAAAAATCTAGGGTTTAGATTTACCCACATATTCCAATGCATAAAAGTACATAGAAAAATCAACACTTGAATATTCAATAGGATTCTAGTACTTAGTAGGAAGATTAGAGCTATTATTCAATGGATAACAATTCCCCTAGTACTTATTAACCAATGGGCAATAGTTTTGCTAGCGGTTAATAACCAATGAATAATGGGAAAAGATATCAAATAATAAAAAATATATATTTGTCGTTTGAACATGTGGATATACCCTATATAATACTATATCTATGTACTAATCAACATATTTTAATAGGAGGCCTATTGTCCAATAGACAAAGATTACCCTAACGTTTATCGCCCAATGGGTAATGGTAAAAGGTTCAAAAGATTCATCTAGTAACTAGGTGAGTTTGGTTGCTCGGTTCCTCCAAGTAGTCGGTTGGAATCTAATTCAATTGGCCCCGAAGGACTAGAATCTAATTACGACGGATTACTGAAAGTAAAAATAAGTAATTCAAATAAAATTCAAATATTTAACGAAATTTTTTACCTTCCAAAAATCAGGGCTATTACATATATGTAGATAGTAACCGTACATTAAGTAAAAGGGTGACCAATAATTTATTTTTTTATACAAATTAGGTATGGATTACTTAATTATTGACCAATAATTTGTGGGATAAAGAGAACACTTGATTTTTCAGGGATGAATGTTTAACTTAAATGGGTTTCACTTTCAGAATTTTTTTAAACCGATTCATGAATATCATTTTCAAAAAGGTAAGTCTTATCTCCAATTAGTTTAATCTTCTATCCTCTCCTATTTAGGAGTATTTCGTTTCATAAGTTGAAATTCTTTTTGAATGCACATGCTCTCTACTCAAAATGAGATTTCTACATCTAATTATATTTGTTGATTATATTCTGTTACCAACTTTCTCTCTAAGATTATGCATTTGCAAACGTAACCAATCTTTTGTTATTCTTATTATAAATTTTACAAAATTAGCTACTATTATGTACAGGTGAAGAAAAAAGGAGAGAACTAAGGGGATTGTATAAAAACAAATAGCATATTATCCACCACTTGCCAATGGAAACTACAATAATTTGATTCTACGTACCAGTCTATCTCTTTTTTTCATCTCTCAAGTTATTAGACCATCATATCTAATCATTTTCTATCTTTTCCCCATTTTTCTTTGATGGAGATGTGCTTTGAGCTATTGAGTTTGCATTTGCTTTGTGGAATAATCGAAGAGACTAGCTAGCAGCTGTGTTTTAAAGTCTTAATCAGCATTTTGATGTTATCAAATTGAACCAAGCTTTACGTCTCAACAATTGAGTCAACTATATGAATTCGTGGTTTCCGTTGACTTCCCTGAGGGCATAAAGATCTTGCGAACTTTTTTAAGTGCTAGCTATCAATTACCTAAAGCACAATGCTTCTCTTTTTTTATTTTTTTCCCCATTTGTTGTCAAGTCTGTTTTCAAGATTAGGTTAATGTTATTCCAATTTTTTTCATTTGGAACCCCTCAGGAAAAGTGTTTCTTATTGGAACAACAAATTATGATGTGCGTTCTCTCTAAATTTGTATTCGTCTAGATGGTATTTTTGCACTTATTTTGCCTTTATGTTAAAGACAAGTACTCATTCTCCTTAGAAGACTTTTTGGCCGGGAAAATGAATCATTGGGCCAATAGTGGAACAAGTGGTATTTTGCCTCTTCGAAGAGGACAAAATAGCGATTCATAGAGGCTCAATTTTCGAATCAATAATTAGGCCAAAGAAAATTCGCATTTAAAGACTTGATCTCTATATTGACCACAATATTTTTTTCTTATTGACAAAAGTAATATTTTATTAAGAAAATTTGACAAATGGTATATAAAGTCGGGAGAAGGGGAGGGGAATCCAACCTTTGGTTGGATGAAAACAAAACACCCAATGAGCCAAGTACAAAACACCTAAAAATGCAAAGCCTTAACACCCAAATGATCAAGGCCCAAAATGGCCAAGCCTAGCCCAAGAACCAAAACCTAAGCTGTGCAGCCACCAACACCGCCACCTCCCATCAGACGCCTCCACTGCCACAACCAAGCTAGCAACCTCATACCCACCACCAAGCGACAATGAACTAGCAGCCACGCCGCCACAAATCCCACGAGTTGCCGTACCCTACAAGAGGTTGTCAAGAAATCGCCATTTCGGTCCTCACAAACGACTGAGAAACCGACAACTAAGCTTCTATACGCCATTGCACTAAAATCAACCACAGCCACCTGAGAAAGTATGATTTATTTGTGGTTAATTGGATTAGGGATAGAAGTGAAATGATAGAGATTAGAGGGGGTGAGAGTGTGATTTACTTGTGTGTGAGTATATATAGGGGAATATGTGTTGTAGGAGATAATTTCATCTCACCTTTTCTCTCTCTCTTTCATCCAGTCTCCCCCCTCTCTCCACCGATATCTCTCTCTCTCTCTCTCTCTTGCCTTCTCTCAAAAACTCCTCCAAAACTTTCAAGAATCAACCTCATTCAAGTCTTCCAATTGCGTCTTTGAGCTCAAAATTTTGTGGGTCAAGCTCGGAGTAGAGGATTTTGGTTGATTTCAAGAAGTTTAGAGCTAGGGCTCGTTCAAATCTCTTGGGTTTCGCTCCTTGACTCGAGGTAGGGATTTCTTTGCCATTTTTATGTATTTATACGTTGATTAAGTGTAGAAATCGTGCCTTGAATCGTTGGATGTTTCGTTGTGTTGGCCTTTGAGTTTTCTGCACAAAATCGCTGCTCGTAATGTCCCCGTATCGATACAAGTATTTGCGCATCGATATGCTGAAGAAATTTGCATTCCAGTAGCTTCAGAATTTGCCATAACGTTCCCGTATCGATACAATAATTTTTGTATCGATACTCCAAACTTTGCCGTATCGATACGATTATTTTTGTATCGATACTCCTTGGCTTTCTGAGCAGCTTTGTCCATGTTGCTCCCCTTTGACTGTTTTGAACCCCGGACACTTCTAGTACCTTTTTGACACCTCCTAACCTTTCTCAAGCTTGTTCTATTGACTTCCCTTGATTGATCAATGTTATCCTTGATTTGTTGGCCTTCCATTAGTAAGGAACAAATAGGACTTTTACTTGATTAAAACGTGTTAAAATGTAACATGTTGATTGATTGATTACTTGAGAGTATTTGTGGCATAATGGTGACATTGTTGGCGTCATGTAGGATGTTTCATGTATGAATGTGATCATGAAAAAGTCCTAGTTTGCATATTGAGTAAGAAAGTAGTCGTTTGGGTTGGAAGTTGGGATAGGGAGTCTCATAACGCAAAAGGTGGTAATACGAAGACTCGAGTGGATCTCGTAACGCAAGGGTGGTAATACGGTGATCCAAGTTGATAGGGTTCTTTGTAATGCAAGGGGTGGTAATACGGCGACCCTCATGGTGTTATACTGTAACGCAAGGGGTGGAAATACAAGCGGTGGAGATTGGTGATAGTGAGTCGTGTCGAGTTTGTTGGAGTTGTTAATGTTTTGTGATCTATAGGGCATATTGTAGTGATGGCATGTCTTGGAAAGATCGTAACGACGTCAGCATATCTACGAGTTGAACTATATCCATATATCTTCCTCATTTGCACTAGTCATCGTATTTGTACATAGAATTGGTAAAGATTTTTCTACTGGGCTAGTGTAACTCAACCTAATCTTTCTTTTCACGACAAAATGTCGGACAATAGATTGCATGCATTCGTGTGCTTGGACGTGAAGACTTTTTTTGGGAGCTAACTTTGTTTTAGCTACTTAATCATCTTTTGTAATCGATTTACTTGTAGTAAAGATGAGATTGTAACTAGTCATTCAGGAATTTCTTTTGACCAATCAGTTTGTAACCATATAACTTGTTTACCTGTGTTGAGCTTAATTTGGGCCGGAGTGCCAACGTTGTAAATTCCTTAAACTTGGGAACTCTTTTGTAAAGATAAACAGGTGGGAACTTTTTTGGGTATTATCTATGATATGCGAGGATCTTTTATTGAAATGGAATATCTATTTATGTTGGAAATCAAAGGCGTGACACTATGTGCCTGTGCTTTGGACTTTAAGGGAAATTGGGAGTGACATCTACCACTGGTCGAATTCGCCTACAACAATAGTTATGAAACTAGCATTGGAATGGCTCTGTACAAAGCTCTATATGAACAACCCTACCGATCCCCTGTCTGTTGGATCGAACTGGGAGAGTCAAGCCTACTGAGGACCAAAACTTGTCAGAGAGACAACATAAAAAGTCAAAGTCATTCGCCAACAACTTTTGACCACTCAAAGCCGACATAAGAGCTATGTCGATAAGAGGACTAGACCATTGTCCTTTTAAGCCAAAGAACATGTGTTTCTGAAAATCAAGCGGCAGCGAGTTATCCGATTTGAAAAGAAAGGAAAGTTATCACCTCTCTACATCGGCCAATTTGAGATATTGGAAAAGATTGGGGAGGTAGCATACCGCTTGGCGCTGCCACCACAACTTGATCGAGTCCACAATGTGTTCCATGTGTCTATGCTCCGCAAATACATGTCACACCCTTCCCACATCATCAACTAGGAAGATGTCACACTTAACGAGGACACGACCTTCGAGGAACAACCAGTGCAGATCCAAGACTACAACGAAAAGAATATCAGGGGCAGGACAATTCAACTTGTCAGAGTCTTATGGCGACATTGAGGGATTGAAGAGTCAACGTGGGAACAAGCTGATGCTATACGCACCAACTACCCAAATTTGTTTCCACTTGAAGGTATACTCTAATTTCGATGACGAAGTTTTGTTAAGGGGGATAGATTGTAGTGACCCGAAAATTTTAATAAACTAAAATTTATAATTTCCTTATTAAGTTAATTAATTTTACTTCTATAATAGTAAAAAAAATTGCTTTACTTAATTCCTTGAATATATATATATATATATAAGTATGTGTAGAAGTGTATCTATTTTCCCTAAATTTTCCTAGGATTTCTTGTGCCTGAAGATTCCTTAAATTTAGGAGAGTTTAATGAGAGAAAAAGAGAGGAAAGTGCCTTGGAGTAAAGAGCAAGGAAGAAATACTCAAGCTCCTCCACACCGTTTCTCACACCACACCTCACGTCCCATTTCACTAGTTTGTTTCAAATTATTAGCTTTAGCAAGAGAGAAATAGAGAGAGGGAGTATTCGGCCAAAGAGAAAGAGAGAGGAAGAAAATTAGTTTGGTCCACCACATCTCCACCACATTGCAAGCACATCACCACCACTTAAGACCACCCTCCAATCTTCATTGGGCTTCTTCTCGGTTGGTCCTATGTAGGTGGACAATGTCCCAATTGATCCTGTCCACTAATTTCAAAAGAAGCTCATAGCCGACTAAGTCCTGACTATTAATTTCTTTCAAAAATACCCTTCGGCCCATACAACCTCCTACACCACCACCACCACCACTGCCACCACAATGACCACCACCACACTGCCGCCACCACCACAACAATTAACAGTGTTAATTTTTGTCTAAATTAACAGTGTTAGTTTTTGTCAAAATTTACACCACAATTAACAGTGTTAATTACAATATTAATTAATAGTGTTAATTTAAATCAAAATTCACACCACAATTAACAGTGTTAATTTTTATCTAAATTCACATCATAATTAATAGTGTTAATTTTGATCTAAAAACACAATTAACAATGTTAATTGGTAAAAACTTGATCCCCGAACATATCCTCCAGTCCGATCATTGTCTTGCTTAGCCCCGTCAACGAATCCAGAGACAATGACGATGGCGGATCCGGTCTCCGGTAGCTCCCGCGGAGGAGTCGGGCGGCAGGGATGAGCCGGCAATGTCGGCGTCCTGTCGGTTGAGCTTGACAGCAGCGCCGATGGGACAGCTCGACGAGGATCTTAGCGGCGGGCTGGAGAACCTCGATCCGGGAAGGGTGGCGGAGAGGATCCGGGAAGGGCGGTGGAGAGGATTCGCCGTCGTCGTTGGTGACAGGCATGAAGGTGCGGGAGGGCATCATTGGTGATGGTGGCGCCACCATCGTTGGTGACAAGCGGGAGGGCACGAGAGGGAAGGGCGGCGGCGGCCTGGCAGAAGGGGAAGAGGCCGTCAAAGACAAGGCAATCCTCGCCGACGTTGAAGTGCCTGAGGTTGCGGGCATGGGTGTGGTCGTTGGAGTGGAAGCGGCGGACGTCGTGGGGGGCTGCGAGGACGACGCGGATGATCTCCATGCGGCAATGGAGAGAGTAGTAGGGCGGCATTGGTGGAGAGAAGGGTGGCGGTAAATTAATTCACTACTACCGCCGAGAAGCACGGTAAATTAATTCACTACTACCGCCGAGAAGCACGGTAAATTAATCATTTCCCTACTTTCTCCTAAGTATATTAGGTGTTTTTATATTGATTTCATGATTGTTTGAAAAGTTTATTATAAAGTAAAATATTAACAACCCTAATTTATTAAAAATTAGTGATATATATATATATATATATATATATCATTAACAACTTGAAAAACTAGAAATGTTGAGTTACCTGATAATATTAGGATATGTGAGTGGGTGATTGCTTGTACATACTATTTAATCGTTCATATCAAATGCTATATTTTTATCCTGTTAATTATGCTATGATCATGAGCTACTGCATTATGAAATTTTATGATATGATTGTACGTGCTAGATCAAACTTAGGTTCATGGAATGATTTCGAGTAGTGATTCACATAGACGATTTTATGTTAGTTAAAAAATAGAAAAAGATAGGAGATGATGTGATTGACTATGGGGAGGTTATCCTACAGAGTCTCAGTGATGTGAATGGCGGTCAGCCAAATGAATGATGTTGAAATTCTTGGAGGTTATCCAGTGAAATCCGAATCTGTTGGAGGTTATCACGAAGTCCAGTTTGGGGAAGAGAAAGGAACCCAGGGTATGGCAGGAGATTGTTGATTCGAAACCTTAGGATATAGCATTGCATGATCGCTTTTTTGAATAGGAGATAAAAGGTGTTATTGTATTATAGTACCAAGTTATGGTATATATACTCCAAGGTTACGGTTAGTTCCTTGGGGGCTTGGTGATTACAGTTAATTAGTTTCCTGGAAAATTCATTTTTGCTAGGCCACTATGACTGATCTGACCAAGTAAATAACTTAGGCCATGTCATTGGGGCTCCCGGTTCGGGCAAGTAAGAGGGAGCGGTATCACGAATAGCCATAGTCCTCCTAGTTAATATGGGAGGATGTTTCTCAAGGTTGAGATTCTAGAAAAGAACATAAGTTAAGGGCTAGTTAATGAATCTGATTATTTAATGCTTACTTCCTTTTTGTTTTTCATATGAACTGTTTAGCTATAAAGTAAGGGGTTAAGAATGGTACGGATTATCTATTGAGTGTCGATTCACAACATTTTACGCCAGTTACCAATTAAGGAAGAGTTGTACTTTCAGGCTAAGGAACAGTACCCCTGTCGAAGTTTATTTCGCATACTTCACAACCAAAAATAATACTCTCTCTGTCCCAATTTAATTGTCCATAGTTCTGTTCTAACCGGATAAAAAATTAGTTAGTATATCTTTAAATCGGTTATGAAATTTATATTCAATATGTATCTTGTTTGATAGATCTCAATTAGTTCTATAATATAATATTTTCCAAATCACATATAACATTATAAATTACGAGATATAATCAATCAAAAAGTGATATGAACTCTCAAAAAGGACAATTAAATTGGGACAGAGGAAATAGCAACTCTTATGTATGCCCTTTGAATTTGATGGATTTGATGATTTGGTGGTTCTCCATTGGCTTTACAAACCTGGAAAAACACATTTGGGAGACCTGCTTCTTCTCAACTGTGTCGTCAATTCGGCTTGCACGTAATGAAAGCATTTTCTCTGTTGGGCCCGGAATGCCCCCATAGATTTGGTTATACAATGCCACTCCCTGCATACGTTCTAAAAACAGACTTGCGGGTGCGATGTCGAATGCCATAAAAGACTTAATTGAAACCCTTCCTACCACCAATTGGTTTTAGGAGAGATGGTGGAAAAGCAGTCCGACAAGTGGTATCAGAGCCAGGAAGTCATGGATTCGAGTCGCGAGAGCGTCATCATGAGGGAGGGATTGTTGGGCCCGGAGTGCCCCCATGGATTTAGTTACACAATGCTATTCCCTGCAACCGCTCTAAAAACAGATTTGCGGGTGCGATATCGAATGCTATAAAAGACTTAATTGAAACCCTTCCTACCACCAATTGGATTTAGGAGAGATGGTGAAAAAGCGGTATCACATTCTCAAACTCAATTATTGAAGCGGTGGAGGTCGCTGATCTTGTAAAGGCATAAAGTTGCTTTCTGGATCAAGGCAAAATTCAATATTGGTGTATTTGCAGTGGAAAACTTCGAGCATTGTCTCGAGGGCATTGACTCAAACAATGGTGCTCTCTTAGCTTTATTTTCTGGTCTCATCGACTCATCCAAGGAGCATCGGATGTTTTCCGGCTTTTTTCTCTGGTTTTTCTCTGTTTTTTCCTTTTTGTTTGGCTTTGATTACGGCTGCCAACTTTGTTGGTTGCCTCCTCTTTGCCTTTCCCTCGCCCCTCAATGTACTCTTATCGAGTTTTAATAATATATATCTATTTCTTTGCTAATTAAATTTTTTTAAAAACTGAGAGTTCTAGATGATTAAATTCATAAAGCTCGATTGAGTTGAAGTTGGTGAGAAATGTTAGTATTATACTTTAGGAAAAATCTACAATACACACCGTTAGATACATTAACTATTAGACTATTTAGATACACTTCTTACAAAAATATAATTACAGTAATTAAGCAAATAGAGATCGAAGAGTGCCAACAAAATTTAATGCAAGAGATATTTTTTATTTAGATCACCAAGATGGGAAATATGCACAGAGTAATAAAACATTAAAATTTCAAGAATTTGATGGAGTGCACCACATAAACTCATTCTCAAAATTTAGAAGTATGGTAGCAAAAATTTATTTTGATGCTAGCTTTTCAGGTATCTGGTAAAAATGCTCAAATGTAATCATTATAACATTACTCGTATAATAGACATAACTAGAATAATAATATCTGGTCTTGAAGATATGGGTCCTACATTGGTCTTTAAACTTATAACAATTTTTTTTGTTCCTTTTTGTTCATTCTTCTATCGATTTCCTTTTACCAAAAGAAGTTCTAGACTTCTAGTCATATCCCAGCTACCAAATCAGATTATGCACTGTAGTTTCCTATAGTGGATATATAAATTCTGTCATTTGCTTCTCTTCCACTCCTTGTTGGACTCTTATACATTATAAAACTAGGAGTAAATATAAGATATTAAAAGAAAACATTTGTCCATTGCCAAGGCACCTTTTACCACGTGAGTTCTGATAAGAATGTGAGGCAAACATATCTTGGCAATTCATTTTTTATAGCCCTGGCCAGCAGCATGTCCCATGCCCTGCTGGTGAGCAGAAGAAGTACCCAAATCGAATAGGGAATAAATTCTTTTCACCTTATGCGAAAATCTCAAGTTTCTACCACCGCAATTTGTGGGTCTTATCGTGGATTTGTTACATTAATTGAAACTATTCATCTTGTAGGATCCACAGAGTAGTATATCCATGCAAAAAATTAGCTTCATCGGATATTGATAGGTATATTAAAAATTAAATTTTGATTTGTAAAATGGATGGTATGATTACTTAAAGTTAAAATTTGTCCATTGCCGTCTATTTTATAAATCAAAATTTAATTTTTGATATACCTTTTGATTTTCAATCAAGCTGATTTTTTGCATGGATACACTACGCTGCAGATTCTACAAGATGAACGGTTTATATCTCTACAACAAACGCACTATTGGACCCACAATAGGTGATGAAAATTGTGGATTTTCCACTTAAGGTGGAAAGAATTTAATTTCAATTGGATATTGATATAAAATGATGGATTTATATAAGGGTAAATTTTACCGACACTCTTGAGGTTTGCTTTAGTGACGAATACAACTCATATATATATAGGAAATAACAATAAATCTCCTCTGGTTTCTATGTGTGTTTCACTAACACCCCTAATCAATAATTGTCTATCCAAACACTTGATGGAATGGGCCAAAAGTAACTTATATTAATAAATTCATCATTTCTAATAATTAAAAGTAATAAAACTATAACATCTCACTACTTTTGAATCAAAATGACTTTTTTTTTTACATATTGGAAGAGCTGTTTTGATAATAAAAAAAGAAAAGAAAAGAAATGAAAAAGAAGCTAAATTGTATTAGTAACTATTTATTTTCTTACTACTTGAAAAAATCATTTTTGTCAGAAAGGACAAATTTATTACTTTTGGGTCATAAAAAAATATTTGAGACCTTTTATTATTTGTTCTATTGTTAAAAAGGGTGAATTTTACTAATACACGTCATTTTTGGCTATTCTATCACTTGTTTGGTCAAACAGTTACTTCCTCCGTCTCTTTTTAAATGTTTTGCTTCGTAACTCCAACTTATTAAAAAGACATCATCATTATACCTTTTACATCAATTTTTTCCTCCACTTTCCTTACTTACCCATCATCATTACACTCTTACTCACTAACTTTTCAAAATGGAATCTACTTTTAGGGACAAAATAGACAATGTACTAATTTTTACCCACTGACTTTATAAAATGGACACTTATTAAGGGACAGCCTAAAATGGAATACTGGACTTTAAACAATGGACGGGGGGAGTAGTATTTGTTGAGTGTCAGTAAGACAAACATTGAAACCTGAGTTTATAGTTATTTTTGTAGCAAAGCTAGCAACAATCCTCCTTTACCTTAGGGTTTATAGTTATATTGTAGTGAAAGAACTTAATGATATAAAAATTAGGTATTACTGGAATTGTTTGGATGTGGTGGAGAATAGAAATAGAAAGATAGATTTTTCTCTTCTTATCGTACGCACTTTATTTTTTTGTTCTTATTCATGTAATTTCACAATATCACTCTTATTTGTCCACTTTTTCACATATCAAGAAAACAATATAATAAATTCACATGAATAAGAACAAAATACGAATCATAAAAAAGAAATAGGAATAAGAAATCCCAAATAGAAATAGACAACCAAAAATGGATTGTTACCTAGAAATTGCCAATAGAAAATCGAGTTAAGACCCCGTTTGGTAGTGTTTTCAAAAACAAAAATATCAGAAACATCCAAAACACTCTCCGTATCATATACTATTTGTTAATTCCCAAGGAAAATGAGTTCTGGAAAATTCAAAAAACATCTTTTCGTGTTTCCTCAAAAGTATGTAATTATTTTCCGACGGTAATGCAAGCAGTTTTTTTTTTTTTTGGTATTTGCATTTGCATTTTCCAGAAGGACAGAACCAACACCACCCCGCCCCGCCCCCCCCCCCCCCCAAAAAAAAAAAAAAACCGGAAAAATGAACATCCCAACTCAGACTCGCTTTTGTAGAGTCCAGAGCTGTATTAGCCTCACATACTCATTCAACAAAACAAACCCAATCAATGTACCATCAAGTTTCCAACCTTGATTTAGACCCATAATAAAATTGTGCCATCGATAAAATAATCAACTCCGAATAACGGTACACATGGGTCAAAACCAGCTTCATTGCACTCGTTTTTCCGGGACTCTGTATCTCTACACAATACAATACGTTCTCTAATTGGTAAGAATCCCCTAAGAACAATCGCACATTATTGGCCACATACATTCTGAACAATTACAAGGCAAATCGGAAGGAAATAGAAATCTTACATTCGTCTCTCTTACATATGCTTCTCATTTTCTTCGCTTGCTTGAATATATTATGTTTATTCAATGCTTTGTGAACCTGTGGAGGACTTCAAAGTAGTCGGGGAAAGTTTTGCGAGTGCAACCGGGATCCTTTATGGTAACTGGAACATCGGAACAGGCAGCAAGAGAAAATGCCATGGCCATTCTGTGGTCATCGTATGTATCGATCGCTGTTACGTTCAACTTCTCTGGTGGGGTGATCACGCAGTAATCTGGCCCTTCCTCAACTGTTGCTCCCAACTGAAAATTCAAATCCAATGGCAGTGTTAAAAGATAAAAATTGTCCAACAATAGAAAGGAAAAGAACCCTAAAGAGAAATTAATGATGCCACTAGACTTTTACCTTTCTGAGCTCTGTGCAAATAGCTATCATCCGTTCGGTTTCCTTCACTCTCCAGCTAGCCACTAAGAGCAAACACAGAGACTAGGGATCAGTTTAAACATTGAATTCTTTTAATGAGGAAAAATTATAATCCACTGGCCTGAATGAACTCATATGAGTATATGACTACTCTTTAGCAAAATAGATTCGCAAGATATCTCTTTAAGCTAGTAACTAAGTACCCAAACAACAACAACAACAACAACAACAAAAAACGAAACAAGAATCTCTTTAAATAAGTCTATAGCATGAACAATCTCTCCGTAGATCAATATGATGTTTAACTTAACACAATGGGCTGTGGTTAAAGAGTGGGTTTTAGAACTCCAAACAAATGACCAGACAATGTTCTGTATAGTATGTGAGAGTCACAATCTAGTACGTAGACATGTATATAATACGTGCATATTCGAAAAAGAAGCTATCTTTGAAATTTTAATGACGGGAGAAATCGGTTCTTCAAAAACCTAGTATAAGACAGTTGACATGATATTTCACACACTACCAGATAAAAACCTACAACAAACTCATAGTTCATTTTTTAAATCAGAAACAAACTCATTATTTAGGTCCTATAAAAATATAGTTACTACATTCATGTAGGTGACAAACTGTGAAGCGCAGAAGCAAGAAATGGGAAGTTCTTGGATCAATGAAAATTTTGTCCCTTCTGATCTCATTCTTCCACAACCAAAAATGTGAAATCATACCGTCTCTTATGGTAGTTGAACCTTCGGCAAAAAGAGCAACAACAGCAAGGGTCATGGCAACATCTGGCATCTTGTTCATATTAACATCAACTGAACGCAAATGTTTCCTCCCCAAAGAACCCCTAGGTGGGCCCGTGACGGTCACGCTGTTCTCCGTCCAAGTAACTTTTGCACCCATTTTCTCAAGAACTTCAGCAAATTTAACATCCCCCTTGAACAGAAGAGAAATGAGTAAAATAAAGGTCACATGTTTTACATGACGTAATAAAGATAAGTAGAGTCAAAATTAAAAATATGAATTGGGTACCTATTTGCACCAGAAAATTATGGGCAAATCACTTTTTAACAGGTGAACATGCGTATATTCATCAACTAGAAACTCAACAATGAAATTTAAAAAGAAATGCATGTCAGACAAAAGAAACATGCAAGTGTTTATAAATTAGGAAGAGTCGGAAACACTTTGGGCATAAGTAATAGAAACCAGAGTGGAACCCAAGAGCCGACTCCATACAAATCCAAATATATCAACTTGCAAATACTCGAGAAAACTATATTGTGCACTGGGAGCAATACTTGAAAACTGCTTGTGTCACATCCTTCAACAGCAAAAGGTCAGGATGTGTCCAGAACTATAGATTTTTATCACAAAGGGATGACAACAATAAAAGATGGCACAAAGGTGGGAGCAATACTTGTAAACTGCTTGTGCCACATCCTTCAACAGTGATAGTCCCACCAGTGACAGCTGCACCAGCTAGAAAGTAACTAGCACTTGAAGCATCACCTTCGACATAAGCATTTCCAGGAGACCTGATGAAATTCTACTAATTTAGAATGCAGCAAAGTTTAACAAACTGGTGTAAGAATTTGGTGCAAAAGAGGCTTACTTGTACTTTTGACCTCCTCGGACCAGGAATCTATCCCAGTTATCAGTGTGCTCTACAGAAACTCCAAACCGTTCCATCAGCTTCAAAGTCATCTCAACATAAGGTATTGAAATAAGTTTATCAATAATCTCAATCTCCACATCTCCTAGGGCCAATGGAGCTCCCATGAGCAAAGCAGTCAGGTATTGACTACTGATTGAGCCAGAGAGCTTCACCTGCAAAAAAGCGCACAAGAAAGGAAGATTGATGAAGATAAATTGGCTTCTAAAGAATGTACTCAGACTTCTATTAAATAGACTACGTAGTCCATTGTCAAAAAGTTCAGGACATTTGGCAAGCCGCAAATGTGGTTGGTTTCAATTCTTCATCGAAGCATAAACTGAATCAAGTCAAATACAAGTTTCCTGACGAGTAATAGCACAACTAGAAGCACGGCATACAAGAGAACAAAGCAAAAAGGAATGAAACTCAAAAGCCTACCCGCTACTCAAACCTCAAACAAAATCAACAAAGACCCAGAGGAACGTAAATGCTGGTGCATCAGCTTATAAGAACTTATCTTGACCTCATCATATGTCCAATCATCTCTTTCCAAATTCACCGGAAAGGCATTGAAGGTAAATTATTAACACCACTATAACTATCTTCTAGGCACAACTGCCTTGAAGCATCTCAGTAATTTTCTAACTGTAGTAGACATACGACTCCAGAAAAGAGTCCGATTGAGAAATCAACCTTGGAACACATTACATGTGCAATACGAATTTGTAAGCAATTTCCCTTGTGCACCAATCAATCTCTTATACAAAGCATCCACCCCAAAAAGGTCACTTTTGAGGACATCTCGGAGCAATTATTGTCTGAGGAATCTGGGGTTCCCCCTCATTCGAAGCCATATAAGATGAACACCAACAAAATTTTGCTTATGCCTTCAAAAGAAGAAAATCCTCCCTGCCTTCTAGAACAGAGGTCCTTGCAACCACCCAGCTCAAAAGAACTATGGTCTCCAGCATCTGATCCTGCAATGCCAAAATGAAACTGATCCAAACCAATCCTAGAAAAGCTCATATAAACCATGACAAAGCTTCAATAGGAATTATCTGCCTTCGCAAAGAATATTTGAATGCACCATTTCCACGCCATTGTGCGAAAACTGCATCCTCTGCCCGCCAAACTGAGAAACTAGAGTATTCAGAAATTTTCTACCACCCTTTTCCATAATGCTATCCCAAAGTAGTTACTGTGATAGTTCTGCATCACTCTAGCTTCTTCTTCTTTATAACTCGGTATCTGGCCCAATGGACCGGCTAACTCGGGACCATTCCCAGCGTCCACTAGCGGAGAATCCAATTGAAGCCCTGGCAAAGCCCCATATGGATTGGACCAACACGGGAATTGATAGCACACTGTTGACCTCCCCCTCCCCTTATTTGATTCATGAGACACTGATATTTCAAAGGAGCAAACATTTGTTAAAAAAGGAATGCTAAACCACAAGTCCCATGAACCAGTATTCATGCTACTTTAGTCTATCTCAAACATATACATCTATGAAATTAATTCAAGTTATAACAAATTCAACCTAATTTCTTCTAAACTTGATATCATATCCTTCACAAGCTTAAACTGTCTTTCTCACTATATTCACATGGATAGAGGCTATACTTAACATGAGTTTGCTGCCGCAGCTCCAAACATAAATGAGCTGCCAATACTGCAGCTTATTGAGAACAAAAACATGAATCCCCAAAATACAAGTAGTGGGAATTCAATGGAAGGGCTAATTCGAAAAATATCCCTTTAATTGCAAAAATGCCACTAATAAGGTAAATGACTGCTCACCTTTCCCCCGGGAAGACCTCCTTTTCCACCTACACGAACAGGAGGGCAGTTTGTACCAAGAAAACAATCAACATCTGCACCAAGCTGCTTAAGACCGGCGACCAAGTCACCAATTGGTCTCTCTCGCATTCGGGGAACCCCATCAAGAATGTAGCTGAAAGCAATTGAAATGTTAGGTTAGAAAGGCAAACAAATTGCAAGCACTAAATATTCTTAGAACAAGGTACTACACTCTAATATGGAGACACAGTATAAGATACATGACTCCGTCAGTATAGTGTCAAATCCCAATCTTTTGGATTGACTAGATCATCACTCAGGTGCCACAAATAATGACAAAGTTATTTTCATACAAATTTCATCACAACAAAAATTTGTTACTGCAGGAAATGTTCTCTTTTTATCCAATTGAGTCAAACATAGTCCGGTCAGTGTTCTAAAAGTCGGCCGCCTAGGCGCTAGGCAGTGGCCCAACGCCTCGATTAGGCAGCCGAGTAGTCGGCGCCTAGTCCCCGCCTAGGCACCTAAGCGACCAACTAGTTGGCGCCCCTTGTCTGCCCGACTAGTGCCCAGTAATTTTTAGAACATTGAGTCAGGCAAAGTAGATAGTACATAAACACATTAGACAGACCTTGAGTTTCCACCAGCAGCAGTAACGGCAGCTGTCAATGGACGCATTGCTGTTCCTGCATTACCCAGGAAAAGTTGAATTTCCTCCCTTGATTCTTTGCCCACAGGGAATAGACCGCCACAACCCTCTACAACGGCTCGTTTGAGTGCACTATCTTCTTCCACTTGTAGCCCAAGAGTTCTCAAAGCACCAAGCATGTAATGGACATCATCACTGTTCAACAGGTTGTCCACAACAGTGGCTCTCTATAAATTAAAAGAGTGTTACACATTAAACTTCTGTACAGGTTGAAAGACATTAGAAGATACAAACAGAGAGGGGGGGGGTTGGGAACAATGCAGATATGGGAGCACAAGTGAAATATAAACATATATCTATAAAATGTCCACCAATTAGTAACTGACAATTCACTTTAATAATTGGTTAGAGCTTTGCAATTCATTTTGTGTTGGATATCTAAACTGACTAAACATGGGATAAGATCTGTGCTTTAGAGTCTTTTGGACAAAACTCACTTGGTTGATTGCCCCTTTGAAGAGCCTTAAGTGCACCTCATACCATTATGATCCCTACGTTACGAAACCTCAGTTTAACACTTTGTGTGAGAACCAGGGGTCGCATGTGAGAGGGAGTATTACAGCTTGTACTACGTCGGTTATCTATAATGTTCAAAACTAGTACATGACCTTGGGCGACCTCTCCATTCGTTGCCAATTGGCCTTGAGTTAGATGACTTTACACCAATAAAATGTCCAAAAAACTTTCACACAAGAATTTAACAATTAAACCTTCCAAGTTGCAAAACATTTTCAGGTGCTCTACTTCCATCAAATGTATGAGCTCTTTTTCGTCCAATGAAAAGTCATGCTGGCAGTGCAAGGCCTTTTGCAACCCCCAACTTTGACATAGAAGTATAGAACTATTCTCGGCTGTATCGTTTATTTCCATCAGGAGTTGTGTACTCCAAAAGTGTAAAGTTTGACGCTAGAATTGAGAGCCAAAAGTTAGGGCTATTTTCTCATTACATTCAGTTATACAAGAGTAAAGGAATAATTACACTCTACATCCTTATCTACTAATCTATTTACATAAGAGATTAATTATGTACCAATTGCACACTACACCCATAACTTAACACTCACCCTCAAGTTGGTGCGAAGATATCAATCAAGCCCAACTTGAACACAATGGGGTGGAAACTCTTGCTACCAAGTCCTTTTTATGAATATGTCAGCTAATTGATCTTCAGATCTCACAAAAGACATACATATCAAACCCTCGCTCTGCTTTTCCTTGATGAAGTGCTTGTCAATCTCTATATGCTTCGTTCTGTCATGCTGAACGGGATTATGAGCAATGTTTATGACAGTTTTATTGTCACGGTAGAGTTTCATAAGACCATTATCAGAAAGTATCACATAATAAGGTTTGGAGCCACAAGAGCTCACAAACACCATATGCCATAGCTCTATACTCAGCTTCTGCACTAAACCTAGCGACCACAGATTGCTTCTTACTCAGCCAAGTAATCAAATTCCCCCTTAGGAAAGTACAGTAGCCAGAAGTGGAGCGTTTATCATCCACAGAACCAACCCAGTTGGCATCAGTAAATGCCTCCAACCGCAGGTGACCATGATTGGAGAATAGAATTCATTTCCTTGGGAATGATTTGAGATACCTCAAGATACAATAAACTGCATCCTGATGTGAAGTACGAGGGTCATGCATAAACTGACTAACAACACCCACTGCATAAGTAACATTCGGTCGAGTGTAAGCTAAGTATATTAGTCGACCTACAAGTCGTTGATACCTTTCCTTATCAGTACGCTCCCCCACATCTCCACTAAGATGATGATTTGCCTCAATAGGAGAAATTGCAGGTCTTCAACCCAACATACCTATTTCTTCCAAAATCAAATATATACTTTCGTTGGGAGATAAAAATACCTCTATCAGACCTTGCCACTTCCATTCCAAAAAAGTATCTCAATGGTCCCAAATTCTTAATCTCAAATTCTTAAGCCAAACTAGACTTAAGATTGAGAGTCTCAGCCACATCATTGCCTGTCATTATTATATCATCAACATAAACAATAAGGACAACAATCTTACTAACACCTCCCTTGATGAACATAATATGATCTGCATGACTCTGTTTGTAACCAAACCTCAACATAGCCTTTGACAGTGTTCTAAATGGTGGCCTCCTAGGCGCTCCGCGGCAGGTCGCCGCCATGCCTACACCCCTCGGCAATTCGTTCGGCGGCCAGGGAAGCTTAGGCGGACTTTGGCGGAGCTAGGCGGCCGTTTGGCAGGACTTTTTCCAACTCCAGACCACGCCGATCGTCGTCGCCTTCCAACTCAAGATGAAAAAACAAGTTCACGCCAGTCGTCAATCGCGATCTCACTCTCTCTCGTCTCTCGTCTCTCGTCTCTCCCTCATTCCAGTCTCCCTTTTTTTTATCAGAAAAATGAAGAAAGAGGAAAAGCTAAAAGCCAAAAAAAAAACAGAAAGAAAGAAAGAAAGAAAGAAAAAGAAAGGCCAGGTGTGCAAGTGCTGGAGCATGCATGGGGTGCTCTATGCATTTATGGTTGGCTCTGGAAGCCTAGTCGACTGGAGGAGTTCTTTTTATGCTCCCAATGCTATAATATATAATATGTACATACAATATATTATTTATCTATAATAGATATATTCAAAGTTTTCACTCCCAATGAAAGCATTCATTACTACAGAAAAAACAAGACTTTGGGAACCCCAATTCTCTGTCCCCTCTTTCCCAATAAAGTTTATTAGTTTAATACTCCATCATCTCGTTGCAAGATTCGAAGAATAATAATACTTCACCATCTCATTGCAAGATTCAAAGTATAGTACTCCGTAGTACATTAAAAGGCTTGCAGACCTATTTTAAAAATATTTTAAAATTCAAAAAAAAAAATGCCAAATCGTTTGGCGGCCGGCTAGGCGCTTGGCAGCGGGTTGCCGCCCAACTAGCGCCAAGCGCCATTTAAAACACTGGCCTTTGAAAATCTGTCAAACCAAGCTCTAGGTGATTGCTTCAACCCATAAAGAGCCTTCTTCAATTTGCACACCTTTCCCTCAGTCTCGGAGGAAGAAAAACCTGGTGGTACATCCATATACACCTCATTCTCTAACTCCCCATGAAGGAATGCATTTTTCATATCAAACTGGTGAATAGGCCAATTCAAATTGGCAACACAAGAAATTAGAGCTCGCACATTGTTCATCTTTGCTACTTGGGCAAACGTCTCCTCGTAGTCAATACCATAGGTATGAGTAAAACCCTTGGCAACAAGTCTTGTCTTGTATCTCTCAACTATACCATCAACATTCTGCTTGACAGTGAAAACGCACTTGCATCCCACTGATTTCTTTCCCCCCAGGAGTGACACCAGCTCCCAAGTGCCATTCTTTTTCAAAGCCGTCATCTCCTCTACCATAGCTCCTTTCCACTCATATATCATGAATGCATCCTGCTAATTCTGTAGAATAGATATAGAAGAAAGAGACGAAACAAAAGCATGGTACAAATGAGATAAACAATCATAAGAGACATACTGGGAAATGGGATGTTGAGTACATGACCTAACACCTTTCCGAAAGCAACAACACCTTTCCGAAGAGCAACAGGAAGATTATCAGAATCAATAATAGGAGGTTCAATGGGAGAAGATTCATTACCAGATGAGTCAGCTGAGGAGTCCGGAACTGAAGCAGGGGATGGTGATTGGCAAAGTGGCAGTACACATGAAGATTTGTCTTTCTTTCCTTTTTTTGATATATTGCCAAGGTATTAGGCCATTCACTTGTTCTGATATGCCTGTCCCTATCCACTCATCCACCAATGTCCTGTTTTGCACTAACAACAGACACCGGTTCCACTTAGACTTCTCCTTCTTCTCCTCACTACGAAAAGGAAATGACCATGACCCTTGATTCTGAGATGTAAACACCTCTTCCTCCCTCATCTCTTTCTGACTAACATGCTGCTCCCCCTGAAGAGATGGAGATTTCCCAAAAAGTGACATCCATAGAGACAAAAAACTTCCTAGAGTGAGGATCGTAACATTTATAGCCCTTTTGGGTACAAGAATACCCAACAAAAACACTTATGGGCTTTATGACCCAACTTGCCACCAAAAGGGTGAGGAGCATGAACAAAACACATACAACTAAACTTTCAGGGGAAGAGTCAGGACACGAGAACTGTTAGGGAAACACTCAATAGGAGTTTTGAAGTAGAGAATACTGGATGGCATACGGTTGATAAGATAAGTTGTAGTCAAAATCGCTTCTCCCCATAAATATTTGGGAACATTCATGGTGAACAAAAGAGAGCGAGCAACCTCAGCAAGATGACGATTTTTGCGTTCAGCAACTCCATTTTGTTGTGGAGTGTAACACAAGTCGTCTGAAAAAGAATACCATTTTCATCCAGAAAAGCCCTAAAATTCCTATTGATACACTCAATGTCATTGTCTCTACAGAGAATTTTGATATTCGTGTCAAATTGAGTGCGCACCATCGCATGAAAAGATTTAAAACAAGAAAAGACTTCACTTTTTGACCTAAGTAAATACACCCAAGTAACACGAGAATAACAGTCAATAAAAGTGACAAACCACCGAAAATCTTTAAGAGAGATAACAGGGGAAGGACCCCAAACATCAAAATGAATAACTACAAAAGGAGAGGCACTCCGTTTATTAATAGGTGCATAAAATGAACATTTATGTTTTCCAAGGTCACAGGCTTGACAAAAAAAAGACTCCTAGAACAATGCTTAATTAAATTAGGGAAAAATTTCTCTAAAATCCCAAAAAAGAGATGACCCAATCTACTGTGCCACTGATGTAACATAGAAAGAGCTGAACTCGTATTTGCTTGCAGGGAAAGACCACATGACATGAGTGAACGAGGTGCAGACTCAAAAAATATAGGCCCCCCTGTGCTTTACTACTGCCAATCACTTTGCCCGTGTCTAGTTCCTTAAAAACACAATGAGCAGGAAAAAAGGTCATTGAACAATTTGTAGAATGAGTTAGACTACTAACGGACAGAAGGTTAGTGGCAAAGTTTGGAATATGTAGAACTGAAGAGAGGAAAATAGAGGGAGAATAGCAAACAGAACCTTTCCCTGACCTTATCCTTACCAGAATAAGTAGAGTAAGAATCAAATACAGAGGAACAACACCGGAATCTATAATCAGAGGAATAGCAGAAGAGGCAATAAATGCACTAGCCGGAATACCTATGTGAGCAAAGTAGGATGAAGTGGGACCTGCTGTGGAAGTGGAAGCTATAGCAGATGGAGAATTAGCCCGAGCCATTAGGGGCCTGAGAGCTTGTATCTCCCCCTGAGAAAATCCACTAATACAACCAGAAGACGCCTAAACCCCAGTACTGAATCCAGAATCAAGCAAGGTAGCAACTGTAGACTCCGAAACATGAGCCTAGGCCTGAGAACGAATGAGACCATGACCACGACCATCGCGTCCACCCCCTCGCCCACGAGTGGGACGACCATGTAACTTCCAACAGAAATCCTTGGTATGGCCGGTATTGTGGCAATGATCACACCAAAGTGACTCACGATCAATAGGCCCACCGCTAGCACCAGGCTATGACTTACCACTTTGTGGAACAAGCCCACCACTAGAACCAAACTAACCTTGAGGAATGGCAACCAAAACAGAATGATCAGAAGTAGTAATATGCACCATAGCACCCCTCCTACTCTCCTCCTGCTGAACAATGGCATAGGCCTCTCCCGAAGATGGAAACGGAACACGACCCAACACCTGCACTCTAATCAGATCATATTTCACATCAAGACCAACAAGAAAGTCATAAACACGCTCTTTCTCTATTCTCTTCAGCCAATTAGCAACATCAACAGCACAAACAGCCTGAAACCCCAGATAATAATCAAATTCCTGCCAGACTCCACTAAAGTCAGCAAATTACACAGCGACAAAGCGATGATTTTGTTCCAATGTACGGAGTCTCTTCCTCAACTCAAAACACTGTGCATCATTACCTTGCTGCGAATAGGTTTGGGCTGCAGTAGTCCAAATCTGATGTGGAGTATCAAGAAGCAAGAAAGTATGGCAAATATCAGCTCTCATAGAGTAAAACAACCAGATCATAACTAACGATTTCTGAGATTTAAATTTCTTGAGTTCAACCGCCTTAACAGGTGGAGTAACAGGCCCCTCAATGAACTCCAACATCCCTTTGGCCTCAATAGCCAAAGTAAAAGTACGAGATCAAATCAAATAGTTGGTACCATCCAACTTAATGTGCCAAATATCCAGAGAATAGTTATCCAGAGTCCCTACACAACTCAACTCATCCTTTGCACTAGCGGAAGCCTTTTGTTTATCCTCCCGACATTTCAACAGAAGAACAGAAACCCCAAATAACAAATACACAATTAACTGAGCAGCAATCAGCCCCAAAGTAGCACAAAATCGCAGCAAACAAGTGTAACTCAATTGTACTAACTCGAAATCAACAGACCTAGTATCTAGAAGATCCAAAAAACGAGCCTACTCAACCTCTGGCAACACAAAAAAACTAGAAAACACACCTATACGTGGTTGGAAAGGGCAGCGAAAGCAAGGAGATTGTAGGAAAATGGCCGGTGAGTCTCTGGCGAGAATAGTTAGTGTCGGAAACAAGTCAGAACTCAAGATCTGAGTTAGAAGAAGGCCGGCGAGTCTCCGGCATGACCAGGTGACGTCGAAAAAGGGCCGTCGAGGCTCCGACGAGTATGTCAGAAAGTGGTCTAAACTTAAGATCTTAGTCAGAGGTCGTACAACCACTGGGTCTTCAGATGCACCACCGGAAAAGACTATTAAAGAACAAATGTGAGTTGTCCGACAAAGATCAACGAGGAAAAAGGCACAATTAGGGTCAATGAGGAACAAAGCGTACAATCGTTGTTGGTCACTGGATCGCGTGCTCTGATACCATGTAAAGTTTGACGCTAGAATTGAGACCCAAAAGTTAGGGCTATTTTCTCATTAGGTTCAGTAATACAAGAGTAAAGGAATAATTACACTCTACATCCTTATTTGTTGTTTATTCTAGCTTAAATCCCTTCTGGGTACTTCTTTTCCAAAACTACTTCAAATCTTTTCTAAAAGAAAAATTGAAGCGTGTGCTCTATAGTTGCCTTCTAAGGATCCTCTACAGTTCCTCGGAATTGTTAATTATATGGCTGATTTCATCCCCAACCTTGCCCTATATCGTACTCCTCTTTCAGCTCTACTAAAGAAAAAACCCTCCTCCTTGGTCAGCCCATTGTACCAAAGCTGTCAAAGACCTCAAAACCATAGCCAAAACCCTTCCTCCATTAACCATACCTTCAGATGGGAAAAGAGTTCTTCATACAGATGCCTCTAATCTTTATTGGAGAGCAATTATTTCGGAAGAAAATTCAAATCAAAAGCGCAGAATTTGTGGATATAAAAGTGGTGCATTCTCTCCAGCAGAACTTCATTATCACTCTACTTACAAAGAAATTCTGGCAATTAAAATGAGCATTGAGAAGTTTGAATTTCATCTAATCAGTCATCATTTCCTAATTGAGACTGATATGATGAGTTTTCCCAGCATGCTCAAGTTCAAACAAAAGCACCTTCCAAAAGCACAGTTGCTCAAATGGAAAAATTGGTTTTCCAATTGGAGTTTTGATGCTGTCCACATAAAGGGAAAAACAAATGTCCTTCTAGATTTTCTATCTAGACTCAAAAAAGAAATCAACCAGTTTTCAAAACCAAAGCCATATTCATTTGTTCCTGGTTGTTTTCCAATGATTTTCTGTTTCCACCCAGTTAATCTTCTCGTTCCCCTCCAGTGTCATATTTTAGAGTTAACCCTTCTTTCCAGGTGTGTCCAAATGTGTCAAAATCTTCAACATCTTTGCATTTTCAAGTATGGTCTTGATGAAAGTCTCATAGGAGGTTTACCTTTCCATCCTGTCTACTCCTTTCTCACCCAGTTTGAAATATATGACCGCAATGTCTTTTATTTCAAAAAGGAAGCCTATCTCCTCTTATGGTATTTAGTAGATGTTTATACCATAAGTGTTTGTTTTAATAAATCAGCAGTATTGGTTTATGTGGCACATGCAGCAGTTAATCAGATTCATCCTCCAGAAGATTTCTTTCTAAAATTTCTCTTGTTTTTCGGAAGCATATCCTTCTGGCAACAGAAGATCAGACAAATAGCGCAGGCGGGAATCTCCAATTTGCTTTTTGGACAAGTCGCAACAACAGGAGTCATCATAATCCAGATGGTTCTATCACTTGGCGAAAGGAGTATCACACTATATTCCTCTCCGCATATCCAGAGTCTCAGAGAATCCAAATCGACAGTGGGAATTATCTTGTCATGACTCAAACACTCTGATCACTCAATGGATTGACACATGCAGAAGTTCCCTCATCTCTCCTCCATTATGAAACTGCAAATTGGAAATTCAATAATACTTATCCGGAAGAATAGCGCCAGAATATTCGATATCTTTTGGAACAGTATTACTTGACCAACAGAACTAAAGACTATTCTGGAGAAAGTGGTTCAGATGATCCAGAGTGACAACCATGTACTCATGACAGCTGTGTGATGTATATTTATTTACTTTTGTGTGATGTAATAAAAAGTGTGAAGTGAAATAAAGTAAAAGTAGTGCTCATGTCATCCTTTTCGGAAGGGGTGAATTATGAGTCATGAATAGTAAAGGCCAATAATGTATGTGTAAAATAGTAAAGACCAATAATTTGTGGAGTAATTATGGTGATGAGTGATGTAGTAGGCAGACGTATGATGCAAAGACTAAGAACAGTAACGTGTCAGTATTTTCTTGTTTGTATTCCCCTCCTTATGCCTAAAAAAGGAGGGCACCTCCTTATTGTAAATCCAAGTTAGTAAAGACAGTGAAGTCAGTGTGTTTTCCAATAATACTTCTCTTTGTTGTGTTCTCTGGATTGCACTCTCTCTTGATCCTAACCTACTTTGTATTTGTACCCATTTCGTGTCTGCTAATAAATCTATTTACATAAGAGATTAATTATGTACTAAATGCACGCTACACCCATAACTTAACAAAAAGGTTTTATCAGCGTCAAACCTAATAGTGTAAATGCAATTATGTCAACAGACAAATTACACAATTCCAGAGCTTCAACTTTTATGTTAAATACAATGGGGCCATTAAATTACCAGAAAACAGTCCAAAAACAAACCAGGCTAGTACCTAAACGGCTAAACTGAATCCTACTCATCTAGAGGTCCATGAGAGTAGGAGGTCCATGATCATCACGTTTGAGTTCTAAAAACATAATTCTTTACCTCGTGCAAGACATCAATAATTGACAAGATGTTTCTTTGACTTCTTTCTACATAAAGCCAGCCCTCTCAAAACCAATTTAGATCTGTCTTCAAATCAAATCATATAAGCAAAAAAAATCAACAAATATCACTTACTCCATACTGCATCATAAATTAGACAGAACCCATATACACACAGAGTACTAAATATGCTGCGGTATGGAGTTAGTGGTATTTCTTTTTTTTGTGTTTATACGAGTACTAAATAAACATAAGTTACAGCCTTGTTTGAGACTAACAGCCATTATGCTCTCCCTCAATAAAGACATTTCTCCCAAATCCAACCTTGTGTCATAGTAAATGCCTTTATTTTCTCTTCCAAATACAGGCAGTTCATCCAAATCCAAAAAAGCTATACCTGTCTCTACTCTATAGTAGATTAGAAACAAATTTCAACTAACACCAAAAGTATATAAAATAGTCCTTAATTTAGGTGAAAGAGAAACCCAAAACCCTTACTGCAATTATGTTAACATTGACCTCGCATCTTCTTTTTCTTTTTTTTTATAAGCCATTGACCTCGCATCTGATTGTCCAAAATAGGGAGATCCACTCCGTTAAGTGAGACCTGGGTCACATAATCCTCCTCCAATATCTCTTCGCTCTTGCTCTCAATCCTCGCTCGACACACCCACTCTCAATCCTCACTCTCACAAATTTTAGTTGTCAGGATGTTAAGTGGGACCTAAGTCACATAATCCTCCTCCAATACAATTCTTCACTCTCGCTCTCAATCCTCGCTCGATGCATCCGCTCTCAAACCACTGTTGGAAATTTTGTGAATTAACTTGGGAAATTCGGAGGGTATTTCGAGGCAAACGAAAGGTCCCTTGTAGGTTCATTGCTGGACCGTGCAGCTCAAAGGCCTGATTCATTCCAAAATTCATGGCAGCAGTTTTCAAAAATTTATTCATGATGTGCAGCTCAAGTCACCTCTGTGGCTATAAATTGTTCAATCTCATTTCAGAAGTTCTCACAAGTTCCTCATAGCACCATTCTAAACTTGATCTTGTGTGAGAAAGAGGGAGACGTTAGTCAGTTCACCAAGGCAGCCTTCGGTGGTGTTCCAACGGTTGTAGTCTACCCATTCTATCATGGGAGACAGACGCCAGTCAACCTCCAACACCCTTCGGTGACTCGGTGAGGCGGGAATCTATTTTAAGGTAAGGATACTGTTTACAGGGCTCAGTTTGGTTTTCATGTTCATCTGTTTCAGTTCTTTCTGTAATCTGTAATCAGTTTATTGAATGTAATTTCCATTCGTATTCTGGAATTATCCGATCATACTGTGTTTTCCCAACATCCTCAACTACACGATTTTAGTAATTGGCATGTTTTCAAACGATGTGTTTGCACTCTCGCTCCCACTCACGCATTATGTGGCTTAGAGTGGGAGTGTGGGACACACCCCACCGTTAACGTTCACCCACCTGTCACAATTGTACTTCAAAACCCGTATTGAGTAATACGACACGAACTTCTAATCCTAAAGTACAATCAAGAGATGGGAGTTTACCACACACACACACACACACACACACACACACACACACACATATATATATATATATATATATATATATATATATATATATATATATATATATATACAGCCATTTCTCACATTTCCCAATTGAATTTCGATGATCTGAGCCGCTCAATGTGATCAGAACGTGATTTTAAAGGTACCACGTGAAATATATATATATATATATATATATATATATATATATATATTCAATAGATGGGGGGGAAAAATTGTGTACCTCAGAAAGGGCAGCAAGAAGGAGAATCCGATTCGAGAGAGACTTGGAGCCGGGCAATTTGACGGTGCCGGAGATCTCTCTGATGGGTTGCAACACGATCTCCTCCGGCGCCATTGACGGCTTCTCGGCGGTAGCAACCGAAGCTGAAACCCTAAGCGGAACCCTAGCTGTGGTAGCTGAGCGGTTAGGGACCCTTTCATGGCTCAAGCACCAAGAACTCGCTGAACCTTTTAGCTTTGATCCAAATAGTACGGAACCCAGATGAGGTTTTTGATTGTGGGGATTGGGACCACTTGGGTTGTAGTGGCTGCAGTGGATTCCACTTGGGAGTTTGCTAATTTGCGCCATTGGGCTCTCTCTCTCTCTCTCTCTCTCTCTCTCTCTCTCTCTACACCTGGTTGTTTGTGAGGAGAAGGGGGCTTGGTGGCAATGGAGGTTGTCTATGTAACTACAATGACTGTTTATGGGAAAGGGGAAGAGGAGGTGGGTGGCAACGGTGGGGTTCATGGGAGTTAGGCGTTCACCAACCCAATATGCCACCAACCACACTCACGTCCTACCCTGTTGTCGTTTCTCCTACCAACTCTTTTTTTTTTTTTTCCCCCTTCCTCGTTTCCTCATTTTCGTCTCTTCCTTGCAGAATATCCAGATTCAATGTT
The DNA here is from genome assembly GCF_030253575.1 of Rhododendron vialii. Classification (NCBI taxonomy): domain Eukaryota; kingdom Viridiplantae; phylum Streptophyta; class Magnoliopsida; order Ericales; family Ericaceae; genus Rhododendron; species Rhododendron vialii. The sequence goes on along the minus strand of NC_080557.1, from coordinate 22,072,342 downwards.
AATAGCATTGTGGATCAAAAAAAAAATGTTAATAACATTAGAATTTGAATAAGACTCCGTTCCGGAACGTGAAAGTACTTATTTTTTAAGAAGACAATTTCAAGCTCAAAAATGATGAGTTTATTGAAATTTAAAAATATGCAATATGGATCTTGTTTGAAAGATCTCATTGAGATCTTTAATACGGTGCAAAAAAAATTAAAAAATTATTTTTCATTTATATTATTTTTGAGTTTGAAAATGTGAAATTTCTGGAACGGGCTCTAAGTTCATATTCTAATTTAACTCCAAATTCAACTATTATTGACGTCTAATTAAATGGTAAATAATTTTTTTAACTTTTATTATTTTATTCAATTACTTGCTTATTCTTGGTGTCTTTTAAAGTGTCAAATGTCAGTCGCTTGGAATTTTGATGGTAGATTTGGATTTGAGAAGTTTGAAGGCTGAGAAATCATTTTGGATCATAGCAATTGAAGTATGAAGTTCAAGGATTGTTTGGTGTTTGATTTAGCAATATTTTTTTTATCAACAGCAATTGCATATTTCGTTTAAGCCCGAAGGCAAAGACTACATCAAAGTAATAGGAGTGAACCAAAACTATCAAAATCTTAGACAAGAGCACTACTGAAAGCACTATAGGCTACAGGCTCTATGACGCGTACTACCGAAACAAACCAGCACGAGGTGTCAGCAGAGGATCCATCTTCAACTTGGTATTAGAGTATCAAGCGGAAAACACGGCTAAGCTCAAACAACAGGCACAAAACACTGATGTAATCTTCAGTAACCCTCGCGGAACTGCTCTTTGAACACGTCGTCGGCTGGCTCATAGCACAAGGAATCGTTGACAAAATCCGTGAACCCTTGCTATCAAGAGCAAAGGATGCCACTTCCACGGCAAGCCCCCCTGTCACGTCAAGCTCCGCTCACACTAGATTGGAACCCCTCTCATTCATTTGTCCAAAATAAATGTGTTCCGATCCTGTATTGAATGATATCCGATGGACATGATTTTTGAGTGGTTATGTGTCTCGACGAGATCTACAATATGAACGGATCCAATCATTGAAAGAAACTGACGTTCGCCGGAAAATGGCCGACTGGCCCGAACTGTACAGTAAATCCCACTAGATGGGAGCTTGACCCCCGAAATTGTTGCTCATCTTCCTTCGAGCCATTTTCTCAAACATTTAGCTTGACTTAACTTCTTCTTTTTCCCTTTTCGTGATACACTGGTTAGAATTTGAACTACTCTCAACTGCCTCGTGTTAAAAAAACAAAAAGCTGTTCCATTACCTCTCAATATTTTTCTGTAAAGAAAATCAATTCTCGGTGAGAAAAATTTGTCAATTAAGTTGTGAAGCAGAACTTGTATTTTTTATTTTTTATTTGAGAATAAAGCAGAGCCGGAATTTGTGTTGTGAACATTATTGATTAGGGAGTAAAGTTAACGAAAGGCCAGGTAGCGATCAATGTATGGGATTCACGGCCCGCCACTGTGATGGTTATGGAATTGGGGGTTTAATTTTTAGAGAAGAGAGAAGCAGAAAAGAGAGGGGGGGGGGGGGGGGGGGGGAAGAGGAATAAACTTACCCATCTGTGTGTTGGTGTTCGATTCAATCTTTATATTTTCCATTTAGGTGGTTGACGGCGGCCTATCGATTCTGCACTGATGGCAACACGGGCCCACCCTGAGTCTCGCACGAATAATCTGAACTGTTCAATAATTTAAATAAATAAAAAAACCAAATTGGCCTGTGGAAAATCAGCTCATATTGTTCTACAAGATAAGTGAGATATAGTTTTGTGTATATAGTATTTTGAGCATACAGGCAATTCTTGATTTGTAGGAAAGCTTTAACTGCACACAAAGATTTCTGAATGATTATTGTATCTTGGAGAATGGAACATCGTACAACTCAGTGCTAGCGGAGACGCATCTTCTCTTAGGACAGCGCCGCGTGTGACTGTTTTCTCTTAAACTCTTACTTTTGTACTTGCATATTTATCTCTATTGGGTTGGTTCAAATTCCCAATAAATGAAAATTCCCAAAGTGTTGCACATGGTTCACAATTTCTGTTTTTCCCGAAGTGCTAGTTATTGTGCTAGCTGGTTCCTTGTTGCCGTGTGTCCTTCCATCTTCACATGGGAACATGTATTATGGTATTAATGCATGGGTTAGAAGATGTTTATATAACTAGTGCTTGTCCGTGCCTACGGCACTATCCATCCCAATTGAAATTGGAATTATCCTTTGAATCTAGATAGCGTCTCAACTTGATAGAGTTTTTGTAATATATTTGTAAGAGCGTGGATACTTTCTTAAGAGAGTTGGACAGCACACATCGACCATTGGATCAAATCAATTTCAACCCTTGGATCAACTTGTCTTGTGTGGAGGCCCACACCCTTGTGTTTTTATAAGATAGATGGGTTGAGGGAAGTTCTTTTTCAGCAGAGAGAGAGGTGTAAAAAAAAAAAAACAATGTGTGTGCAAGTGTAAAAGTCAAGTCTTGTACTTGGTGTGAGAGTGGGTGTATAAGGGGTTGGGTTTGGGTTTGGGTTTTCAAACTCGAGTGTTCTGTTGTATTAATTCTCTCATAGTGGAAGAACGGGATTCTCTCCGTGGAGTAGGCGTGTTTTTGCCGAACCACGTTATTCTTGCGTGTCTCTCTCTATTTTATTTTTTCTTCGTACTTCCATTGGTTGCGATTGTGGTTGCATTTCAAATCTCGGTTTTTGGGTGCTTCCGCATTTAATCCCAATAATCTCAATATTTTATTGTTGTGTTGGAGTAATTTACAGAAATTCTAACGAATAGTTCTAACAATCTAAGAGAAAATATGCCGTTTGAAATTCTATAAGTTTAGAGATCGGACAGCGCGGATAGATGAATCTTAAAAGTTGTATATATCCCTATTCCATGCAGTATGCTTAAGGTTAGAATAATTTGATTATTTTTATTTGATGTGGAGTATATATGTTGACATGCAAGTGTTGAGGGGCCATATATATACGTCCAGTACTCCAGTGTATATATGTGCTTGTGCGCATCTGATTGCATTTCTCTTTTGCATCTTCATGAAAGTGGCATGTACGTAATGTAATTGGTTACATTTGAGTTCAGAGCTAGAATTAATTCTATCTAGTCTGTTAACTTTGGACATAGAACGGAAGGGCATTTTATTGGAGTACCATCTTCCCTATTACCAGATTCGGCTCTCTAATGGGAAGGGGAAAAACAATTGGAGTCTCTAGAAAAACTTATTTCAAAAATAGTTTGGGTAGATTGTTCATTTTCAAAAGATAGTTTCCGTACGTGGAAGAACACAATAACGGGATAAACAAAAAAAGGTTCTATTATTCGAAAGGGCAAAACGGTGCCTTTTTTTTTGTGTGTGCGTGTGTGGTCTTCTCTTTTCCAAACTGTTCAAATGTAGTGGTCAAACCACAAAAATTGTTATGAGTTAAGGAGATTGTTCATGTCTTTGTAACTGCAAAGTTAGTAATTGTTTAAACAGTACTATATAGTGCAGTAGATGACTGTGCCGTTGGGGGTAGAGAAATTATGGTATTAGTAACGGAATATTTTGTATGAATTGAGAGGGGTATTTTACCTAGCATTCATTTCAGTTCTGTTACAACTTATAATAGCCTTTGGATATATAAACCACGTGGCTGTTAAATCTAGATTGGGGAAATCCTGTAGTGCAAGGCCCTGTAAGCCACCCTGTACGGCGCACATGGGCCATCGGTCTTAACAATGAATGGTTGAGATGTAATTTTTAATTATGACCGGTAATTTTTGATCTAGACCATTAATTAATAAGATTGACGACTGTGTGTCGTCCTACATGGTAATAAATGAGAGTCAAAAGATAGTAAAACCAATGCCAAAGATCAAAAGACGAGGTGGAAGAGACCATAAAGGCTTGAGGAGGTTGAAGGAGGTAAAGTCCATCATGCATCCTGCCCATTCCAATCTTCTTCTTCGTTGACTGGTCCTGAAATACACAATGATCAGGAAAGAAAGTTACGAAGTATTGGAGAGAACTTGTAAGCTGACTCACAGAGATAAGATTATACCGAAATGATGGAACAAAGAACACATTAGTAATGGAAAATTCAGATGTGAATTGGACTGTACCAATGTGAGTGACAACCACTTGTGTTCCATCAGGTAATTGAACATGTGGAGATATAGTGCATGGGGAATATGAAGAAAAAAATGTAAGATCGGAGCACATGTGATTTGTAGCTCCTGTATCGATAATCCAGGAATGAGAAGTGACACACGAAAGAGCTTTACCTGCAAGATTCGCCGTGGAGGTAGAAGTACCTGAAGAAAGTATGGCAAGAATTTGTTGATATTGGGCTTGAGTGATTGGAGCAGAAGGTTGCATGTAATTAGTATCTAGGGGTGTGGCAGCAACATGCTCAATTGTGGCAGCAAAAGTGTTATTCCTATGAGTTTGACTCGAAGACCCGCCAGAAGATTCATTAGCAGGCACAAACGAACCAATCGCACGAGTCTGCGAACCTTTCTTCTTTGCATTAAGAGGGTAACCGTGCTTCTTATAACACTTTGCTTCTATGTGCCCATCCTGATCACAATAGTTGCAATGAGGTCTGCGAGACCGATATTGCAAATCGTTCGGACCTTTTGGTGCACTGTTACTCCTATTAGCAACGATAAGAGCTGCTGCTTCAGGAACCATGGCTGGAGCATGATGTAATTCACGTTGCTTTTCTTCTTGCTGAATAAGAGAATAAATCTTCTGAACGGACGGCAATGGCTCGAGAAGCAGTAATTGACTCCGCAAGTTCGAATAAGAGCTATCCAAACCTTGCAAAAATTGCAGGACCCGATCTTGATGATATACATCTGATACTGCTTTGATGGCTCCACAAGTACAAGCTGGAAGTGCAATATAGGAAGATTGCTCATCCCAAAGAGTTTTAAGCCTAGTAAAATACTGCGACACAGACATGTTTTCTTGAGTAAGATGAGATATTTCTCTCTTCAGCTTGAACAACATTGATGCATTGGGTTGAGAAAAACGATCATGAAGATCATCCCAAACTTCCTTAGAAGATGTGTCGTATAGGATACTGCCACGAAGTTCTGGGGAGATGGAGTGAAGGATCCAAGAAGAAACCAAATCATTGCAACGTTGCCATTGGTGAAGTTGATTAGGAGAGGTGGGTTTAGGAATTTCACCAGTGACGAATCCTAGCTTATTTTTGGCACGAAGTGCCATACGCATTGCTCGGACCCATGTACTATAATTATTTGGTGTTAAGAGTGGTGAAACAAGAACGGAGGTAGGGCTATCAGAGTGATGAATAAGGTATGGATCATCAAAGTCATTAATTGACTTTGACGGAGATGATGTTTTTTCTTCCATAAGAAAGAAATGAAGATGGATAATTTAGTTTGGCTCTGATACCATAATAAATGAGAGTCAAAAGATAGTAAAACCAAAACTTACTTTATGATATTCATTGAAGCAATATATATACACCAGGAGATCCACACTTGGATGGATAAGATTACAATCAACTTAACCGAATGAGAAAAGATAGGGAAAAGAAGATAAAGATAAACTACACTACAAGATAGACTACAACAACACAACAAACTAATCCAAAAGATAATTATTAAGAGATCAGATTAGGAAATATTGGCTAAGACATGGTCACTACAGAGGGGTCACCACAGCACCCTGGATCCGTTTTACCTCGTCACAATATGGTCTTGTAGCCAACATAGTGAATTAAAGTTTGTTATGAGTTGTTCTTCAAGATGCTAGTATTTTAATTAGTGGTTTATCTCTTTATTTGTCTTCCGTGTGGACCGGTGAGAGGGAGGGGGGAATGTATCAATTACATTTGAGTTTAAAGAAGGCTTAATTGCAAGAACACCCCCTAAATTATAACTTTTTAGCAACTTCACCCCCTTAAGTTTAAATTCGAGCAACTTCACCCCCTAACTATCAAATTCGAGCAAGTTGACCCCCTCCCCCATTTTTCCGTTCAAAAAATGGATGGACAAAAGTAAAAAGACCAACATACCCTTTATACTCTTTTTTTTTTAAAAACGAACGATAGAATACCAGTAAAAAGATCAAAGATCGACATTTTCCATCTCATCTCCATCTGAAAAAAAAAAAACGATATTTCTCTCTCTCTCTCTCTCTCTCTCTCTCTCTCTCTCTTCCGACCAAAACACTAGAACCCATCCAACCCATCTCCCACCTCTCATCCAATCGAAACGAACAGAAAAACCAGCAAACAGAAAAAACCCCTGGGTTCTAGGGTTCATTACAAATCGACAGACTTCGTTCATCATTTTGAAGTCATTTTCAAGTACGAGTTCTACCTATTTGTAAGTTCTTTATAGCCTTCTTAATATGATTTTGTACGAGGTTTTTACGACTTAAAAATCTGGGAAATCTGGGGGTTTGGGGTTTTCGTATTTTTTAAATTGTTTACCCAAAAATCGGAACCCATGGCTTAAAAATTACAGGTGTTTAGGGATCTTTGAATTATGTTACATTTTTGCAAGTCCCAGATCCGAGATTAGGGTTTTAAAATTTGAAAATTTGGGGGTTTGGGGGTTTTCATTTTTTTTAAAATTGTTTACCCTAAAAATCCGACATTAGGGCTTAAAAATTAGGGGGGTTTAAGTATATTCGAATTATGTATTTTTTTTGCAAGTTCGAGATCCGAGATTAGGTTTTAAAATTTGGGGATTTTTTTAACTTTTTATATATTTAACCCTAAAGTATGAGAATGGGGTTATAAAATTGAGATTAGGGCTTAAAGAAATTGGGTATTGCATTGGGGTTAAAAAATTAGACTGAAACCCTAAAAAGTTGGGAAATTTTGATTTATTTAATTAAATTAGGGTATAAAATACTTGTTGATTGACTTGGATATGCATTAATTAAGTTAGGGTATAAAATTACGGCTTTAAAATATTGGGATTACGGCTGGTGCTTAAAAAATTGTGGTTTAGGCCTTAGAATATTATTGTTAATATAGTAAAGTAAGGCTTCATAAAGTTCAGGGAACAAAAAATATTGTCTTTTAATAGTAGAGTAAAATATTGTTCTTCTCTCGTTATTAATATAAGTTATTTGTCACACAGAAATCATGGTGGACCTCAGGTGTACATTGCTCATGCGCTTAAGTGGTAGACTTGTTAGGGGTTTGCAGTCAGAATACTTGAATGGGGTTATTGCCGAAACAAAGGTAGACCCAGATTCCTTCAACTTTTATGAGTTGATGGATATAATTAGGCAAATGGAGTACAAACTAACAAATAGTAATGGAGTAACGGAACACGTAACTATGTATTATAAACTTCCAATGCATGACATGAATGATGGATTAGTTAACTTGACATCTCATTATGATATGCTTGAAATGTTTGCAGTGCATTCTTCTGGTAAGAAGTATATGGTTATTGATCTATATGTTGATTGCCCCAATGTGGTAGGGTCTGACGAGGATCGTGAGCCAGAGGTGGAGGTGATAGGTAGAGATAGAAATACTAATGCAGACCCTAGCTCCATAACTGAATTAGGAGGAGGTTTAGAAATAGGAAATGGCCAGGGAGGTGGTGAATTACGAGGAATTGAACACGTAGAAGAACCAGTTGTTGATGAAGAGGAGGATGGAGTAGGTAATGAATGTGTGAATGCAGATGAAGACGGAGAAACGGTAGGTGCTGAAATGGATAAGGATAGTGAGTCAAACTGTGAGTGGCAACCTAATGATGATAGTGAAACTTCTTGTGACTCTTTTAGTGGGGTAGAGGAGTCTTCTGATGAAGAGGAAGAGGAGAACATAGCCTTGGTTGGTCTAGGTACCTATAACCTTGAAACAGAATGTGGTGAGGGGGATTCTGATAGTGATGAAAATGAGTTGGTTGAGGAAGGTGAAGATGGGAAGCCTGCTTTTTGTGAGTTTAAAGACTCTTGCATGAAGAACCCCCAATTAATAATAGGGATGAAGTTTCCTAATGTAAGGGTGTTTAGGAAATTGTTGAGGGAATATCATATAAAGGAGGGGTACACATTTAAATTTGTGAAGAATGAATCTACGAGGGTGACTGTCAAATGTGCATTTGATTGTGGATTTAGACTTCATGCCTCTCCCATGTATGGTGAGAAATCATTCCAGATAAAAAATATTTGGCAACAACATACTTGTACTAGAAACTACACAAATAATAATGCAACTGCTTCTTGGCTTTCCAATAAGTACTTAGCCAAACTAAATGATGCACCGGAGACTAAGGTAAAATCAATGAAGAATATTGTGAGGAGGGAGTGGCTCATTAATGTTTCAGAGTATAAGGTGTATAGGGCAAAGAGAAAGGCACTTGAAAAGATTCGAGGAGATCATACTGAACAATACAAAAAGTTGTGGGACTATTGTGAGACAGTGAGAAGGCGGAACCCAGGTAGCATGGCTAAAATTAAGGTGGACAGACCTTGTGATGGACAAGTTCCATTTTTTCAGAGGATGTTCATAAGTTATGATGCATAGGTGAAGGGTTTCCTAGCAGGTTGCAGACCAATCATTGGATTGGATGCTTGTTTTCTGAAAGGTCCATTTGGGGGTCAACTTATGCATGCAGTGGCAAGAGATGGCAACAATCAGAGCTTCCCTTTAGCCTTTGCTATTGTGGAGGCAAAAACCAAATATGCTTGGACTTGGTTCATGGGATTATTGGAGGACTTAATTGGGAATCCAGAGGAAATGGGCTAGTGCTTCATGTTCTCCTTGTTAGTAGTCGAATCTCGTTTGTTCACTGGATTATAGAGTGCTATTTAAGAACCATGAAAATTTAGACTTTGCCTGGTATGGATTTCATTACATTTTGCCTGGTAATTACTTTTCCAGTTCATGTGACATGAACACAGGGTAAAGGTTTTTTGATTAACTATGTCAACCTCAAGTTTTAATTAGTTTCAAAACTACAATTTTGAACAAGTCATTTAGCCTAAAAACTGCAGTTTTGTGGTTTACCAAATGCAGGTTGTGGGACTATAGGAAGTGTAGTGTTTGGAGCTTCAATACTGCAGGGTTTTGTGGTTCAAAACTGCCATTTTTTAGATCCAAAATTGCAATTCTAAACGGTTATAACATAGCTTGACACTAGCACACAAACCACAAACATAGCTTCATAACATAGCACACAAAAACTGCTAGTACTCTCATGCATTTCATAACATAGCTTCACACCAAATACAACGGTTTTTTACCATGGGTGTGCTTTACCCTTGACATTAGCACACAAACCACAAACACAACGATGACTACTACAACAAGCGTTGTCAAATTTGTTAGCCTATTTGTTGTCTTCCTTGGCCCAATCTGTCCTACTAACTTGACATTAATCTCAGTCAACTCTGCTAACTTCACGAACAATGCATCATTTTCTTTTTCCAATTTTTGTATTCCTTTTCCCAACTCATTATTCATCATCTTCAAGTCTTCAATTTGTCTCTCGAGTTCTTCCTTTTTTGCTTGCATGGTTTTAGCATATTCCAACCCTCTTTCGCATGTTTGTGGATCCACCCATACGAAGAAATTGCAACCATTCTTTTTCTGAAAAATTCGAACTTGTCAGTATACATACAAAACAATAGCATTTAGGAAACAAAAAATTATATAGACAACAAAACATTCAACTAAATTACCTTATAGTTTACACAACCAAGGAACCTTCTACTTGGATTTTTCACAGTTAATGAGGGTTTCATCACTACTTTTCATCCACAATCGCATCTTTCATCTCCATTGTGCTGCTGTAAGTAGTTGTTGGTGTAACTAGAGCTACTACTCATTTTTGGGTTGGGAATTTAAAAGGGGCTTTTTAAAAAGGGGATAATCTGGTTGGGGTTTTTTTTTGGGTAACTATCTGATTTGTGTAGAGTAAATGGAGGACAGATAGGAGGAAAATGGAGGTAAACAGGTGGTGTACTGGTGGGGAGGAGGGAAGAGGTGGAGGTGGAGAAAACCGTGGAGGTTGTGAGTGGAGGTGGTGAACCGTGAAAAGTAGGTTTAGGGTTTTCTGGTGGGGTAGAGGGAGGACAAAAACCGTGGAGGAGGTGAAAGATTTAGGGTGGTTTTCTAGTGCGGGGGTAGAGAGAGGAAGAGGCAGACTATGTATTGTAGCGAGAGAGAGAGAGATCGTGTACCTGGTGTTCAGCAGAGGCCTGGTGTAGAAGGAGGAGAGAGAGAGAGGATGGGGTTTTTGAAAGGAGTATAAGGGTATTTTGGTATGTTAACTTATTTTTCCATCCACTTTTTCAATTTTCCATCCAAATCCCTAACAGAATTGGACGAAATGGAGGAGGGGGTCAACTTGCTCAAATTTGATAGTTAGGGGGGGTGAAGTTGCTCGAATTTAAACTTAAGGGGGTGAAGTTGCCAAAAGTGATAGTTTAGGAGGTGTTCTTGCAATTAAGCCTTTAAAGAATCAAGATTGTTTGCATTAAAAATTTAAAACATTTGATTTGGATGATTTATCAGTAGTTTACAATTTTCGGAATGAAACAAGAAAAACAGTTTTGTTTTTAAGAAAAAAAAAAATCCAATCTACTATGGAAAGTTTTTCTTATGTTTTTTTTTTTCATTTTTGAATGGAAAATAGAAAGATCCGATCGAGCACCTACACACATCGGATTGAGCATGAAAAATGGGAATGGAGAGAGGTATAGAGACCCATACTAAACTAGTGTTTGCCTATGCCTACTACCCACCCCGATTGGAATTAGAATTACCCTTTGAATCTTGATAGTGGCTCAAATTGTTGAAAATTAACCGGGTACAAAGAACTTTGTTATCAAAATTGTATTTTTCAATTTCCATAAAGAATGCATTAACAAAGAACAAAACCACCAAATACAACCAAAGAACTCAGCTTCAATATTCCATATTCATGACTTCCCCCTTAATACTACTATACTATTTGCTCCAGCACCCTTTAAAATGACCAAAAGAAAATATTAATCTCCAGGTGGAATTGGAATTACCCTTTGAAGGTACCCAAACGCCAAACAAACGAACCTTTAGTAACTCAAGGGAAAACTTGTATGGACGCAAGCTCGAGTCCAAACAAATGGATAGAATGGTCAGAAAATCATTTATCATTTATAAGGCTTAAAGGAGTCCAAATAAATGGATAGAATGGTCAGAAAATCATTTATCATTTATAAGGCTTAAAGGTTTACTGTGTACATTGAAAAAAGTTAAGGAGCCTAAGCATAACAACATCCCATGAAGCTAAAAACTGTAAATAAGCCAAGTAGGAGGTAGAGACCACAACCAAAAACTTATGCCCAAGACCATGTACTATCAGTAAGCTATGGCTTTTGGTGGAAAAAAAAATGAAGACTCCATAGTAGTACTATATGGCTTTGAAATACAGAAACAATCGTCAAATGTTTAAACCATTGTCATCAAATCTTTTTAAGGTACTGGATATTGCAAGAATTTGTACAGACATGGACCACATGAGCTCTCTTACAATCAAGCCAAATGCACAAAAACCTAAATGGGCATCTAGTTATATTTTTAGAAACAGAAACAGAAACAAAATTTGTCCACAAAACATGTGCAAACTTTTGTGAGGTGAGTGATGGTTGTGAGAGGGAGGATCTATAGAGAGGGAGACTTGTTGTATCTCAAAACAGTCAAGAGAAACTGAGAGTGAGAGCAAGAGCAAGAGAATCACTACTAAACATCTTTGTCAAGGATGCATCTTAAAATGTAGAAATATAGGATGTTGTAAGGGCTTAGGGGCCTCACCTCAGGGAAGTGACTTTACGTTAAGAACATGTTTTACTGCCTTGAACAAAGGAGAAAAAGAACGGCAGCAAAGGTTAGCAATCCAAAAATAGAGAGCTGAAGGGTAATAATCAAAGTCAGAAATCAATATGAAACATGCTAAAGCCAATTCTATCATAGCACCGGTGATTGATGGATCGAAACGTGATACGATAACAGACCCGCTTGGCGACGGCCATGGCCTGTCGTGCGCGACATGGCCACTGCTCGGAGATGGAATTAACAGAAAGGCTACGGCCTAAGGCAATCGGGCACGGCTTGGCCTTGGATCAATTTTGGTTGGCCTCTGGGGTGATCTACTTGGCTTCTGCTTTGACATCGCCTGGCCTTGATCCCACTATTATGATCTGCCTGGTAGAGGCGATTTGGGTGCTAGGCATGTGATTAGCCAGAGGTGGCTTGCGGCCTTGTGTGCCTTGCCTGAAGTGATTAGCCAGTGGTAGGCGTGAATCACTCAGCCTTGGTGCGCAGCCTATGTGGTGTTAGCCGGTACCTAAATTACGCTGCTTTGTTGAAGGGGAAGTCAGATGGCGCTGCCCTCAGACTCCCGCCCGGGGGCGCTGCCCCCAGGACCCCCGTCAGGGGGCACAGCCCCCTGAGACCCCCGCTAGGGGGCACGCCCCCTGGGACCCCAGGTTACGTGGAATTGTGGGGGATGTTAGACTTAGCTTGTTTGATAGATTGTTAATCTATGCATGTATAGCTTGTCAATTTAATATTGAGATTTGTTCTCTTATATGTGGTTGTTCCTAATTTCAGAAAAACATGACAACTGAGCAAGGGAAAACTACTGGCACTGGCAAAGAGAAAGAGACTGGTAATGTCAGTGGCAATGGAAATGGCGGGGTGGCTATTCCAATTCATGCTCCTATTCCTGGGATTCCCTCCGTTCCAATGTCTCACGTGGAGAGACTGGGCAAATTTGTTGGGGTCGACTTCAAAAGGTGGCAACAAAAGATGTTGTTCTATCTCACCACCTTGAACTTGGCAAAGTGGCTTGTCGAGGAAGCACCTGTTATTGCTGAGGACGATCCTGACACTTAGAAGTGAATTGATGTGGCCAGATGGAAAGAGCATGACTACATGTGCAAGAATTACATTCTGAATGCTCTTGATGATTCGTTGTATTCTGTGTATGGCGAGGCTCCGTCGGCAAAGGAGTTGTGGGATTCCTTAGACAGGAATTACAAGATCGAGGGTGCTGGGTCCAAAAAGTTTGTTGTGGGCCGGTTCCTTGATTATATGATGGTGGACTCCAAGTCTGTGGCAGTCCAAGTCCAAGAGCTACAGCTCTTGCTCAACGAGATCAGGACTCAAGGGATGATTCTGAGTGAAGCATTCCAGGTGGCTGCGGTCATCCACAAGCTACCCCCAGCATGGAAAGAATTCAAGAGCTATCTCATGTTCAAGAATAAGGAGAAGGAGATGACCTTGGAGGCTCTTTTCATCAAGCTCCGTATTGAAGAGGAGAATCGGGGTATGGATAGGAGTGCAAAGGCTTCCTATATGGCCAAGGCAAATATGATGGAGCATGGTCAATCTTCCGGTGTGAGAAAAAACCAGAATGACAGGCGATCTGACAAGCAATCTGACAAGCGATCTGGTAAACAGAAGGACAAGAGTGTCAATCTGGGACCGAGAGGTGGTATTGCCAAGAAACAGAAAGAGAAGTTTCAGCGTACATGCTTCAACTGCAACAAGTTCGTGCATAAAGCTTTAGAGTGTAAAAAGCCACCTAACCCTTGCACTCAAGCACACTTGGCTCAGGTGGAGGCAGGAGTGTCCGATATTAACCTCTCGGCTATGGTATCTGAAGTGAACATGGTTGGTTCTAACCCGCAAGAATGGTGGGTAGACACTGGGGCTACACGCCATATCTATTGTGACAGGCAGCTGTTCACTACCTTTGAGCAAGTTGTTAACGGTGAAAAGTTGTTCATGGGGAATTCAGCTACCTCGGATGTTGCGGGGCAAGGGAAAGTGGTCCTGAAGATGACTTCGGGAAAAGAGTTGACTCTGAATAATGTGTTGTTCGTGCCAGATATTCGTAAGAATTTGGTTTCTGGTTCGCTGTTGAGCAAGCACGGCTTCCACCTAGTTTTCGAGGCTGATAGGGTCACTCTGACTAAAGCTGGAATGTATGTAGGGAAAGGTTACATGACCGATGGTTTCTTTAAAATGAATGTAATGACTGTTATCTCTACTATCAATAAAAAGAAATCCCATGTTGCTTATGTCCTTGAGTCTTCCTTTTTGTGGCATGGTAGACTAGGTCATGTTAATTATGATTCTATGCGTAGATTAATTAACTTGGACCATATTCCAGCTTTCCAATTTGATAAGAAACACAAATGTGAGACTTGTGTAGAGGCTAAAATGCCGAGAGCATCTTTCAAAGCCGTACAAAGAAGCACAGAGCCTTTGGGTTTAATCCACACTGATGCGTGTGATCTAAAATATGTCCAAACTCGGGCCGGTAACAAGTATTTCATTACTTTTATCGATGATAGCACTCGGTTTTGCTATGTGTATTTGCTGAAAAGCAAAGATGAAGCCCTAGACAAGTTTGTTCATTACAAGACTCAGGTTGAGAATCAACTGAGCAGAAAGATTAAGGTGGTCAGAAGCGATCGTGGTGGTGAATTTCAGTCACGGTTTGGAGAATTCTGTGCCCAACACGGGATTATCTATGAAACCACGGCATCTTATTTGCCTCAGACTAATGGAATTGCCGAGCGCAAAAATCGTACATTGAAGGATATGATGAACGTAATGTTGATCAGTTCTGGGTTGCCTCAGAACATGTGGGGAAATGCTGTTCTCACCGCTAATTACATCCTCAATAAAATACCTCGCAAAGATGTTGGTAAAACCCTGTATGAATTGTTTAAGGGTAGGAAGCCTACCTATACATTCTTACGAACATGGGGTTGTCTAGCGAAGGTGGTTGTACCTCCTCCTAAAAAGGAG